>NC_060246.1:5000000-7500000 GCF_921293095.1 Ischnura elegans
GGATGCGGAGGGCATTAATTTCCAATGATTTTCCTCGGGAATTGAAGACAAAAAGACCCGACAAAAATAAAGACCCGACAGCCAGAATCGAGCGCAAAGTGAGAGAATTGATCAAGAGGTCTTCAATTCCCTAGACTGTGAATTCAGTCTGTGAGTCATAATGAAAATGTCTTTTAGTTAAATATGTTGGGGAGGGTTTGCATGTGGCTTTACCAAAATCAATATATACATTAAGGCCTAAGTGATCTGAGAGGCCAGTATTAAGAGTCTTACACACCAGCTTGGATGTTGGAATGTCCGTAATGAAATAATCTAGAAGGGTTGACTCGAGGGCCATCCCCAAACCATGATATGTAGATATATCCAATAAATCTTATTTTAGGATGATTAATGAGTTAATTGCAGAAACATCTCACAGATGGACCATCTCACATAGTTAGAGACATGAGATGTAAAGCACCTGAGAAATTACCACATTTACTGATACACGAATTGGAATTCTAAAACAGCTCAGCCAATACAAATATTTCTCAGGAAAAAGATTTTAGTTTGTCTATTAACATTAGAAAAGAAATCCATAAAATGATTAATTTAACACATCAAAATAATTAGGAAAGTAAAAGGGGAAAATATCATACCTTTGTGTTTAAAACTACTCGAAGGCTACCCTGAGTCCGCATCACCAGTCTGGATTGCTTCTTTGAATGTTTTTCCGGGTCACTTTTATCATTGACACGAAGCTGTCCCCTGCCCCTTTCCACCCATGAAGACTTGGCAATGTTAAATGCAAACAGCTTGCAAGTAATCTGAGGGAATACAAAAGAGCCCACGGCACCGTAAATACACAAGCAAAGCAGAAAGTACTACATAATCCCCATGACAAAGTACGCATACACACTAAAAACTGGCATGAATAACAATAGAATGAGTAAAAGTGTAGCTTTGACTAAACCATTATGGTGTATACATTTTAAGTGTCCTCCAAATTCCCAAACCCATAAGTCTAGAAAATATAATGAGAATTACAGATCTTACATGTATAAAATTACCACCGTGAACCACCACAAAACAGTAAAAAAATTCATTCCAAACTCTAATGTCATTACCTAACACCACTGCTTTAAGTTTTCACTGAATGGAAACTAATTTAGGGTGCTATAGAATCTGTTTTAATTGGATGACGAATTAAAAAGTTTTCCAGGTGTGAGGTGAACTTGAACAAAACCAGGGGGGTCGCAGCCCTATAATGCCAATGGATACAGAATTTGCGACTCCAGCACCTTCTATATACAAGTGGCTAAGGGTACACTAAGCAGAGCTGGATTTCAATCGTCAAACCATTGCTGCATTCCACACAATCATTTAAATGTAGCACCGTGCCAAAATCATTTGGTCCTATATCTTGGGATTGGAGGTGGGTTAAACTGTTCATTTTGATGAATCGTTCACTTTGAACCTGTTCAGTTTATAATGCAATGAGTGTAAAAAAAGGCTCCCACCAAATTTTACCACTGAGCAATGAATAACTTTGCCACTAAAGCAGTTTGAAGTTTCAACTTGAATTCCATGCCAAAAACGCATTTCTAGGGCCACACCATATTGATGACGTGTGAACCTCATGATATCTGCAATATTAGGAGCACATTATAATGTACGTTATTTCGAGTATAAATGTATAGTAGATAAAACGGAGAATTTTAAAGGAGTGAGAGAAAATCTTACGTATACTATTGTGTGCTGAGATGTGAATATACTTCTTATGAAACACCAGAAAAGTACTTTTTAGCTGTGCCAAACTACCCAAACAGAAGAAGGCAGTGGAACAACACTGCACAGAAACAGCATATTCCTTCAGAAATAGGTTGTTGTAGAATTTGTGAGGACCATTTTAATGTAAGTCACTTTGCTTCTCAAAGAAATTTACTTTCCATTTATCCGTTTGTTGTCTTTGGCCACAAATCGAAAATATTTCATGTGTGCTTAAATATATACGCACTCAACAGGAAATGTTACTCGTGATTGCAAATACATCTTTCTGCTACAATTTAATTTGGATTTAAGGACTATTTCGTGTGCACTTACAGCATATTTGCCCTGGTTTTCACTCTTTGTTTCTATCTTGCGCATTAAAAGCCAACCACTGCAATGGAAAGTGTCCTCGACACTTTCCAAATGAAATGTCAAATACTACAAAGCAATGCATGATTATCTCAAAATTAAGACCCAGGAAATACTATGATATCGAATTGCTCACAAAAAGCAGAAATAAAGCACAATTGACACCGGTAGGTACTGCCAGCTTGATAACTAGAAGCATAAATAGTAAATAATAAACACAGATAACTTTGCAAGTCTTACAACTAAATAGGTAAACCGGAGGCAAGGCCATACTGAATGAATACAGTGGAACTTGGTTAGTACGTTCCTCGTTAGTACGTTTTCCTCCTTACTACGGCGATTTCTCTCGGTCTCGGTACAATCCGAACAAAATACAGGTAAAAGTATTTGGTTAGTACGTTCGAAAAAATTGCGCTTTCCTGGTTAGTACGCTCAATTGCTTGCCGTGACGCAACCCGCAATTCGTTCTCTAGTATCTTCTTCGTAAACCTTCGAATTCATGATATAACTTATTATTATTAGCCATTGACACTCTTGCATTCGTTCCACATTCTTCTTCTCTTTCTTCGACTCTTTCTTCGACCGTGATTTATCCAAATGCTTTTCTCAATTCTTATGACGTGATGAATAATAAAATGCGGCCATATGTCAGGAATGTCTGACTATGGAAAACTGCCGCCAATGAGAAGCCCCAATTTTCCCCACCTCGAGCTCCTCACCTTCTGTTGCCTCTGGAGTGCCCACTGCGCACAAATTTCGCGAGTGGGCAATTGTTGCTATAGCACGAGTTATCATGACGAAGAAATGTCTTATCCAATTCCCACTTTATCTACAGCAGTACTGCACGTACTCCATAAACTCGACGTCAAGGCTATGGCTAAGCATTGCATTGCTTCTCCTTCCAAGGAACAGTAGAAATAAATGAGATAACATTCTACAATTAGTATTATACTGCCTCCTTTTAAATGGCCTAGATTAGGTCTAGCATATTTGACTACTGCTGCGGGAGCAGACGATGCTCTGGATCTCCACGCGAAGCTTAGCTTAAAAATATGTTATCTCGACACGCAAGCAGACGACATTATACAAATTTCTTAAGTAAATTTCAACTGTATAATATAAAATCTTCTTGTAATTACGTCGTAATATAATAATCTTGCGTGTTATTAATCGATATATCGATCGATATAACAATCGATATGGTTTTATTCCAGATGCGAATGTGTACGGCTGTTGCCGTAATTTAAGGTTAATACAATTTTGTCCCATTTTTATGATGTTTAAAAAAAACCAGTGGACATAATCAGCGTTGTTGTTATATTCTCCGAGTATGCTGTGAGAAAGAAGAAATGACTTAGCTTTACTTTCCTCTTTCTATAAATTTATATAGGATAAATCACGGGAGATAGACGCCGTTTTCATGTAATTGTCCTCGGGAAACCTATGAAACATTGTGATTTTTATTCACGTGGTATTGTTTTTCAATGTAGCGCTCATTTTCGTGATTTTAAAGGTGAAAAGAGTTCAGGAAGGCGATCCTACGAAAACTACCGATAGTAATTGTAATTATGACGACTTTTCCACAGATTGCAATTACCCCGACTGCTATTATTTACTTTCCTCGTTAGCACGTTTTCCTGGTTAGTACGTTCATTTTTTGTGGTCCCTTCAGAAACGTACTAAACAGGTTCCACTGTACTAGCAAATAGTTTGAACTATCATTAATCGAAACAGAATAAGTGTCATTTAAGCAACGTAATGCGTGACTCCTATCACCAGACTTTAAACTGTGTACGTTAATGACAAACGCCATGATTTTATCCACCATTTACCACTGGGTAAACCACTTTCACAAATCCCTTAAATGTAGCCATGAGGATAAAACAAACCTAAACTGTTGCCCAATTTCTTACTTTAAAAAGCTGAATTACCATTAATAAAATTATATAAAGCAATGGCAGCGAAATTATGATGATAAAAAAACCTGTAAATAAGTAGAAAAACAAGAGAATGAACTGGAAAAAAAATTACGATAAGCAGTCTCGATCCTTTAATCTTCACTACCACAGAACCAAGCGAGGCCACCGCAGGCACATTTATTACATCCAATAAAAAGCATAGTAGAAACTAAGGGTGAAAACCAGTGCAAGTATGCAGTAAATGCACACGAAACAATCATTAAATCCAACATAAATAGGAGTAGAATGATAAATTTTCAGTTATAAAATAATTTATCCCTTTGAGTGTGTATTTATTCACTCGCAAGCGGGATATGCGCGGAGTGCAGTCATAACCTGCGAAAGGAGTAGAGGATACAAAATTTCCTTGAGAAGCAGAAGTGGTGCCACAAATTTTATCCTAAAACTTTTGAAAGTGACTATACGAGTACATCTGACGAAAATATAAGAGAATTTACGGATATTTTCATGTAAAAGAACAAATGAATGAGTAACTCAATCATTTTGATGACATTTATCACTTTTTATAGTAGAAACTGACTTGAAGTATTACCAGGAACATTGGTGGGCCAGAAAGAGCTAGTAGGGTAAATATATAGATTGTGATGATTTATTCTTTTATTCTATAATTTACATCCGGAAGCTAAAAAACTGTATTAAGGAAAGGACTTTACGATGGTATGTTCACAATTTAAAGCATCTAAGATAATTGCCGTGATTACTGTTTCAATCAAAACTGTACATATTTAATCTTGTAAAACTGTCATTTCAAAGAAATTATTCATTTTGAGACAAAAAATTGTCCAGAGTCTCAGTTACTAATTTCAGTATATTTCTGTAATCAGCCAGAGCAAAATTAAAATTGTGTTTTGCAGTGACGATAAACTTTTGGCCACTACTTCCATGAACACAGAGCATCTATGGCTTCTTCTAGCATTGCTCACACGACATGAGGTTCACACGACATCAGCCAACAGAAATGCGTTTCGCGTCATGGGCGTGGCCGAAGCTCCTAGCAGACTTTTAAGGCTACTTATCTCGGCTAAACACCGGATTTGAGCTCTGAAAATTAGCCTGTGTTTTTTTCATTCATTTGCTTTTGGTTTTAAATATCGAAAACCAATTTATAATTTTGAGTGTTCCCTCCTATTTCGTTCTTTTTGACCCATCTCTACTTAGGATACTTTCTTCATGCCTAGGGAGATTAGTAGCAGTATTTTGTTTTTAGGGTGCCTCGACAACTAAGGTCATTTGTACCAGGGGAGATTAGATGAGCATGCACACGCATAAATGATTAATTACAGTTTTGGCACGCAGTTGATATCATCACAATATTTATAGTATATGTACGACAGAGAAGAGGCAAAAAATGATAAGGTTTTCCTCACGTAAAAAAAAAAGCAATACAGTGAGTCCTCGTTTAACGTCACTTACCATTCCTGAAAAATGTGACGATAAACGAAATGACGTTAATCGAAACATAATATCCCATAAGAAACAATGTAAAAAGTGAATATCAGCTCCTAGACCTCACAATTCCTACGCGAAAAAATTTTAGCGTATCATATCTGGGGCATTTTTTCACGATGGGAATGCCTAACTATGGCATAAATACGAGTTCCTGTCTTCATCGACGACAATAGCAGCAGTGACGTAAAACCTTCTCCATTTTTGTATCTTCCCGCATTTGCTTTTCGGCTTCGCTATGGAGGTCGCCCAGGCGAGCGTCGCCTGGGCATCGTCATCGCTGAAACATCTTCGCAGTTACAGGAACAAAAATTATTGTGAACACGGCGAAAAAAGTGACGACAAAAAATCCGAGTTCTACACGGAAAAATTCCTTGAAATCACTTTTTAGGTTCCTGAAAATCATTATGTCAAGTAAAACCTTGTGCACCTACCTAAGAATTCATTTTGCAGACAATTTGCTAAAACCGTAATCGCAATTAACAATAAACACACCGTTTTACACTTTGTTTAGACTGACTGTATTACCGCCCACAAAACGAACAACCTGCAACGCCCGCCGCTTCACTTTTTTTTCTCGCACGAAATTTAAAAGCCTTGACGTTATCGCGAAGCGTAGGTGCGATAAACAAATGACGGTCTCAAAATTTTCGTGACATTATCGCGAAATGACGTTAAACGGGGTGACGTAGAACGAGGACTCACTGTACATAAGACTCAATGGTCAAAACTAGAGATGTGCGAATAGTAACCGCGAATACTTTAACACCTCGAATATTAGAAAGTATTCGATATTCGAGATCTCGAATAATTATGCAAGAGGTACGACCTTGAATACTTTGAATTTCGCACCATACACTGATGCACGCATATCGTTGGTAGTGGACTCGGAAAAATGTAGAGAACTCTTGTCGTTTAGTGCATGCAGTGTCGTTTAAGGCAAGTTGACGAACTACATCAAATTCGCGGATTGGAGCGGTGAAAAAGAGTTCAACGTGGGGAACTGAAAATGATCCGATGAAAAAAATCCAAAAATCCCCACCAGGAGAACCTCAGCACCATGGGATAGTAACTTCGTAGCACAATTCCCAAAATCCGCTACCCCCTCCATCCATCAGCCCTCCGCCCCTCCTCCTCCGATACTTTCCTCCTCTCCAAAATCAAACAAGAGGCCCCAGCTTGCACAGGGTTCGTATTACGAAGACCATAAATCAAAAGCTTCAAAAGAAAATATTAAGTTAAAGAAGAATAATAGAATCGTGTTTCACCCTTCCCTCTTTTTCCCCCACCAACCTTTTTCTGACAACCTGCTTCGAAGTTCCCCATTTCCGGAGGTCAACCGCTGCATGAGTCATCTATTAGCCCAAATGGTGTCTAACAATGACTTTCGACAATTGATATTACACCTTTATTGTATTGAAATATTAGTAATGTGCATGTAAGTTAAAAAAGAACAAGACCAAACACGACGCATTTCTGACTATATTTAAGCATCTTATGCAGGAAATAAATGTCAAAATACGACAGGCATAAGCATTCAGGCAAAACTCAATATCCTCGCAGCTGAGCTTCTCGGAAGTTGATGTGGCATTTTTTTTCCGAATTCATATATCAAGTTACAATTTATTAACTAATGCTTAGAGGTCCGTGAATTTCGCGAGATGCGATATCGCGAAATAACGCGAAATCGGTTATTTAAAACGAAATTTCGCGTTATTTGCGATTTTAGGTGGATTAGCGAAAAAATCATATGTAATGAGTCGTAATCTATTAAAACATAAGCCTTCATTGTTTAACGCTGCCGACGTTCATTTGCTCTATCTCATTACGATTCCCAGGTCAATAGGCTCGTTTAGTCTCGCGCATCCGCGTAATATCACGCACTGTGGTGATTTATCCGCCAGAATTTGCCGTTAAATATATCACTGCCTCTTTCTTACCTGAAGAATTAGATATTATGAATTAAAAATGCGCGGAAAGAAATTTAGCGCGGCCGCGGAGGAGCGGAAATACAAGCTCACACGCCCGATACGCGTCAATGCCGAGCAGTAATTCCGGCGACTCACCGCGGCGCATTAGACTGCGTTATTGGATAACTTGTTGCAGGAATACCTTGAGTATGGGTCTAATGTAACAATTTCGTTGACTTAAACACGGCCGCTGGCTGGGACCGGGCCGCCGTTCACGGCACGGCCCACAGTGTGGCAGAGTCGTCTCGTCTGAAAGCGGCCTGAATTTCACGGCGTCGTGACGTGAGCGGCGGCCGGCGAAAAGTCGTTTCGTCAGAAAGCGGCCTCAATGTAGCACTGCCTGTATTTCGCGCCGTATACGGCACACCGCCGGGCCGGATTGAAATGGACGCCGTGGTGACCATGGCGGCCGTCAACGGCACCGTGCGTTAACTGCGCGGTTCGATTCGTTTTAAGACATCCATAGACACGTAAGGTTATTTGAAAGCACGAAGCGCTAGCAGTTGGGAGAAGGGAAGGAAGGAACAGAAAGGATAGGAGGAGAGGGGATTCTCCTTATTTGCAGACGGATCGTCGAATATTCAGCTCTCCACTGAGCTACAATGCAAAAAAATCATTTCGACATTGGCCAAATCTAATACCTAATTCTTCAGGTGAGAAAGCGTCTCATTCTAGATGCTTCAGGATCGATAAATGGGAAATAATTTTTCAAGTTTCTTTGAATCCGATTATGTTTTGTTATGTGCGCTTCTTTCTCTGCCTTTCCTGACTGATAGGCAACAGCTGTAATCAAAACTAAGTGACTTTGTTGTATCTAGCTGCTGTCCCATCTTCCCTCAACACCTGGGTGAGGGGTATCGAAAGGGAACCCACGACATGAAACATTTCAGACAATTTGTAAGTTATACAGTACTGCAGCTACCCAGCACTCAGTTTGAAAACACCACCATGATAGGTTGTGTTTTGGGGTTAGACTGTTTTTTTAATCATAGTTCCAGCTTTCAATATTGAACGAAGGATAGGAATTTTAAAATACCAAAAGCTAGTGATACTCTTCACACCAGGGTAAGTGAATTTAGTTGAGAAGGATGTTATGTGAAAGACAGAGTATTACTGTGCAAAGTTTGTGATAAAAGATTTTAATTCAAAAGATGTGACACTTTGTTAAAGCACATCAGTAGCGATACTCATAAATGTGCGAAAGAAAGGGGACCCACAAAACGACAGCTATCCTTTGAACACACAGTCAGTCACTCAAAGAAAGGAAAGGAGGAGCTTGTTGTTGCTACTAAAGAAGCATTTTTAAAGGCTTCATTTAGTGTAGAGAAACTTGACAATGCAAAAATCCCGGAATGGCTCTCGAAGTATACACATATAAGGTAGTGGGGATTTTGCCGTTTGCTGATTGTATTAGCTAAGACTACATACTTGAACCATTCATATACCTTGAACCAATATAAATTGAACCACTTCTTTCATGTTGTTTTATCAGAAATTTTGTGCTATCGAAATTGTGTTAAATGTTAAGTAAAATGCTTAATAAAAGTATAGGTATTAATGAAACAAGTACCATAAAATAATAAAACGCCAATACACCGGGAAAAATGTAACATTTTAATAACACCGCCAAGATTTTCTATAACACCGAAATCACATGGTTTTAAAACGAATTTTAGCAAAAATAAAACCACTTTCACGGACCTCTACTCATAGACTATGTTATTTCAAATATCTAAAAAATGGATTTTGAGTGTAAACCTTTTAAAACAGGCTTATCTGACCATTGTGAACTTCATGTGGCCATTAATTTCAAGCTATCCTTAATGAATCACAATCCAGTATATACTTATAGGAGAATGTTCTCCAGTGAATATATCATGTAGTTTTCCACAATGATAATGCAAGAAACTTGGAGTGCAGTGTTTCAAGCCGAAGATAGTGATAAAAAGTTTAGTGCCTTTTTAAATATATTTCAGATGCCATTTAATGCTGCTTTCCCCATGAAAAGGATAAAGTTATAAAAACCAGGGGACAAATTCAAGATAAACTCCCCAGAACTTACTGCTCTGTCTAAGAAGGTTCGTGAGCTTCATTTTCAAAGTAAATTTGGTGATGCAATTTCTCACCAGACTTATTTGAAGGATCGTAAAGAATTCAGAGCCCTCTTATTCAACAACAAAAAGGCTATAGCTGAGAACTACATTAGTAGCTCAGGTAATATTGTCAAATCTACTTGGAACGTCATCAATCACTTTACAAAAGCCTCTGATACAAAAAATAAAACCACTTTCACGGGCCTCTACTAATGCTATAACTAACTAATGCTATAAATCTCTATTGTAACAGTCACAGACGAAGGGATATTTTCTCAGGATATTTGGTTTCTCCGTGATAGCAATTTGAATTCATCTTCTTATCTCGTGAGAACTTCCAAAGATGGACTGAAAATAATTGAAGAAGAAAATAATTTGGTGGAGAAGCGCGTGTGTTCTACAAAACGCTTCGGATTGTCCGCTAGCACTTGGCAGCAGGAGTGGGGGTAAAGCGAGCTACCTGTTGAAAATAAGAAGTTGGATGAAGTTGAGTATCAGATGGGCGTGCTGCTGAAATGGCGTTTGGTAGATAAGAATGTGTATACATCAGATAGAAATCCATCGTAGCAGTGTAAATGCCAAGACAGCATGCAATCATTTTTTCGTGAGGTGGTGTGTCCCCTTAGGATATTTAAAACAGATGTTAGTTGAATAAGCTATATGCCCAAATTGTTATCATAAAATAAAATATTCCATTAATGAACTAAATTCCTGTTTGAATCCTTTAAAGGAAATCACAATTACTCACATAAATCCTGAGTTTCCTGCTGCATATGTAACCTAGTCAAACATTCCCGCATTCATCGTTTTTTTCGTCCATCCCCTTGAAAAACGATAGATCGAGGTTCCACTGCATATCTTTTTATTTATACATTCATCAAGTGAAAAAGAGGAAGAAACGTACGTTTAACATGCTTTGCACATTTCTAGTATTCGAAGTATTCGAATATTCGAGCAATGATTTAATATTCGAATTCGATATTCAAGTTTGAGAAATCTGCTATTCAACCCATCTCTAGTTAAAACCAGAGTTCCTAAAAAGGTAGAAAGGCTCTTTTGAAAGAAAAAAGCAGTCAATTTGTTATTAATAGGACTTCTCCATAAATAGTTCTGTAATGAGATAACTGCCCAGTCCTTCTTCCTCAGATTTTTTAAAAATTTATTTGAGGAGTTGCTCACATACAGCATTTCTGACATTTATAGTGACGCAGTAACAAACAAAAAATTTCAACAAAAAAAATTTGAACAGAGAGCAGTGGCATAAGATAGTACAGAACAAAATAGAAGGCACGAGGAAAGGGAGGTGGAGAGGGAGGTTTATTTATTAGCCGAGGAATGGGACATGGCGAGTTTGATAAATGAGTTTAAGGGCAGAAAAAACGGGTTAATATTGTCTGGTGATGAATTGAGCAAGGAGCAAAGGCGGTGTTGGAGTGAGCGCTTAACGAGGGATAGTCTAGGGATAGGTGTATGGAGTAAGGAATGTGTACGAGTGGGTCGGCAAGGCACTCTGAAATTAATGGATGAAAGCAAATCAGGACAATCAATGTGTGAATTTAGAATTACCAAATCAGCACAGCCATTTTCAAAATATCTGACTTTTTCTGGTTCTTCTGATTTTTCTCCCTCAACTTTATGACAATGTTTTCTCTACAGCAATGCATTCATATTCTCAGAAAATTAGCATTTTAAATGGCGTCCACCACCAAGCAATGGATCAAAAATTCAAAATTGAAAAGCCATAATTTACATACCTGGAGAACATTGTCCTCATCTTCTTCTCCGGTTATTATTGTCACTTCTTCGTACTTCCTCTTGACAGCGCGAGACTCCTCATACTCCCTAGCAGCCTCACTCAAGCTCTTTGAGTGGCTCCCTTCCCCACCATCCTGAAAATTCCACAAAATGCATCAGACTCACAGCACCACAACTTGCATTTTGCACTTTTGCACCTGGCATTCCCAACCACAAATTTGCATCACCATGATAGATCCACAGAGATGCCTTCATATTTTCCTGGCAAGATATTTATCCTGATGCATATAGTCCCATATGATATCTATTCCTTATTGTATAATTCATGATCTGAGGGAAACGATGAGCATTAGATTTTACAGAAACCTCATCTTGGCCATGGAAGAGTTAGAAGCTCTTTTTAAGTACAGTACAACCCCAAATCATTACAATCAAACCAAGATATCATTTTATAATTGTTAATTAGTAATTTGACTTTCAAATTCCACATTATCACACAGCTATTCTTTACTGCGGCCTACACCTTTGTTTTCACACACCTGTTAGGCATTGCCACAGGCTGCGCAGCTTACTAGAAGCAGCATTGCCAGTGTGGTCCAATAGCCTTCCGGTAATTCCACATCATTCCAACACAGAAAAGGGACATTTTCAACCCGACCATTTAAAAGCTAATCATGGATATCAAATCTGGCAGGGGGCTAACAATGTGTTACTAGGCATTTATTCATTCTTCATCCCACAAAATTTACAATTTAGGGGCAGAGGGTGCATAATGGGGCGGATCGGAAAAATCGATTTTTTTCAAATCCATCTGGCCCCATGAAAAAAAGCTGTGGGACGGATCAAAAATAAGGCCTGAAAAATTTGAGACCTCTAAGTGAGCCCCTGACCCTCGCTCAAATGCAATTTAGGGGGGGAGGGTCACAATTCGAAAAATATATTATTTAATGGCCATTCTCTATAGATTTAGCTGAGTTACTGCCCTTCTAGAACAAAAATTTCGTGCATTTTGACATATCTGCCACGTTTAGCCACAAAATCCCTAATTTGAGTCCGCGTATGCGAAGAAAATATTCCAACGCCCACTCAGCGTCGCGGATACAAGAATGGCAGGCTGATCCCCTCCCTGCTCACTTCTCCTCCTCCCATGCCTCGAATACGGCAAAATTCATCCCGCGTGTGCTGCTAGGAGGGCCGTCATCTTTGATAATATAAATCGGAAGATGGTAAAAGGTAAAAAAGGATGCGTAGTGAGACGACTTGTCTCTTATATGGTCACCTTGTCGGCATTAAACAATTCAATGTTTCCAACTTGTAGAGAAGTGATGAAATATTTTTAGACCCGAGAAGGCAGGAAAGGAGTCTACGGTCTATGAAAAGGCCTCTCGAGTGGCTATAAAGGTAGAGTAGGTTATTACTGCCCAACAGCAGTTCCAATTACACCAAAAAACTTTACTTAGATACTTCAGGCACATCCTTGATTCATCAATTACATCCTGGACTTGCTGTACAAAAGCCTTCTTTTTAATCCATGCTTACTCAGCCCTGTGGGACTGCACACCTCTAGGACACTATACCTCTTTCACGAAGAGAAGGCCATTTTGAGCAGATAACAATCATGAGAAGAACTCGACAAAAAAGTCTAGGGAGTTGCATTGCATCTGAGGTTGCAAAGGTGAGGCTGGCTCACATTTAAGGCAACACTTTTGTGCCCACAATTAATATGACTGCTGCAGAAGGAGATTAATGTATGCAAAACCTTTCCTGCAATGGAATACGATCTCTATTGACCACAATGGCATCATAAAGAGGCGGGAAAGGGCAACGGAGAGAAGGCAAGAGCCTGGGACATCGGATGAGGGGCCAACATTTGATAATCTAAAGATCACATGATATAACATCACACAGTCTTTGCTGTGCTGCATTCAAATCAGCTTCATTGTCATGGTCTTGGTCAATGCTTGCATGGACAGTGAAAAATTCAATCACAAGTACACAGTGTCAACCTTCAAGTACTGTTTAACACTGCAATAAGAACATTGTCACTGATTATGTTAAATTTTTCTCCTATTTCCTTGCAACTGCTGGCCATTAAAAAATCATGGAAAGTGACATCTTTGAAGTTATTCATATGTCTACAGGGTGACTAATGCATGTAACACAAGAGACAACGTTCCCTCGTTCCCGACAAAAACCCTCAAAATGATTTAAAAAATAAATTAAAGTCCCCCGTACTTCATAAATTAGGGATTCTACTGTAAAATCCTTCCTTGCTAAATCAGGGTTCCACAAAGTGCATTCAGTAAAATGAAAGAATGAGACTTCGTCTCACATATTAGGCCGTATTAGAGGCAATATTTTCTGAGCAACATGTAAGGACAAAAATAAAATCTTACATTATTCAATCGCTCCAAATTTGACTCTCTTTTCAGGACTGATGAGAAAAGCATCTCTGAGTCCCCATTGGTGGATGCTCCTTGACATTTCTCCTCCTTATTAGCACCAAATGCAGCTGTGGTTGCAGCAAGAGATCCACTATTGCCACCCTAAAAATTAACACAAAATTTAATTACATGAAGTATTAAAATGCATACTCTGTAAGTTTAGTTCTAGACACAAAAATTTAAGTCGTAAGGACATCCATAATAAATAAACATAAAATGACAGATATTGGAAGAAAGAAGAGTAGAATTTTAAGGCATAAAGCTTGCCTAAAAAGCAGAAGAGATAATCAAGATGATTTGTGGCTGATAAAAAAAGTGAATTAGAAACAAGTTTATGAAAATGTGCAGCGGAGGTAATGTGTTGATCATTTGTAATTTGCAAGATTTTAGTTCGCAACTGCCTTTGAAACTTAAAGCAATAAAAATCTATATGATATAAAAATGTGTGATAAATTTGTATGCAAGTCAACATAAATGTCATTATCGTGTATTTGAGACAATGGGGCTGGACGATGCAGAAGACTTTTAGGAAATTGGCTCAAATGCTGGCTTTAAACTTCATGGATAATTGGAGTCAGGAGAAATGAATAAAATCATTTTCGACAGACATTGCATTTCTCGAGCCTTGTGAACTAACTTTAGGCTTAACAGTATGGCCATAAAAATTAATTACGATGAATGTGATAGGTATTCCCTGGTGAAAATGAACTGTTCGCTTTACTGTTCGTAAGCTGTGCACGTACTGTGCAAACGGTTCACAAATTTTCTGGGCCGTTCACGAAGTGTTTGGGAATTGTTCGCACGCTCTAACGTGGTACCCACGAACGGCCCATGAACAGAATGCCTTGTGCACGGCTCCTGCACAGTTGGACATGAACGCTTCCTGAACGCTTCATGAACATATATTTTAGTTCTGCACATCTCCTCCACGATTACTAAATGAAATAATTTATCCATGATTCACTATTTTACATATTGAACATAAGGAAAACAATCATCATTGTGTTCATAATTTTCTATGCAAAATTAGTATCAGATATTGACTTAAAACTTGAAAAATTTCCTGGGCCGTTCATGAGGTGTTAGAGAATTGTTCGCACGCTCTAACCTGGTACCCACAAACGGCCCATGAATGGAACGCCTTGTGCACGGCTCCTGCACAGTTGGACATGAACGCTTCATGAACAGATATTTTAGTTCTGCACATCTCCTCCACAGTTAATAAATGAATTTAGCCATGATTCACTATTTTACATAATTGATGATCATTAACATATCATCATGAATTAAGGAAAACAACCATCATTGTGTTCATAATTTTCTAAGCAAAATTAGGATCAGATATTGACTTAGAACTTGACAAATTTCCTAGGCTGTTCATGAAGTGTTTGGGAATTGTTCGCACGCTCTACCCACAAACGGCCCATGAATTGGAAACGTCTTGTGCACTGCTTCAGCACAGTTGGCCAAGAACAGATTATTAAATTCAATAGCCCAACCCATTTCTTCCACAGTTACTAAATGTAAAATTTAATTAATGCTATTCATGATTCACTATTTTGCATAAATGATAAGCATGAATTAAAAGACACATGAATGAGTGCATTATAAGGGAAGACATTTAAAATTAGGGCTAATATGTTCAAAAATTCAAAAGTGCTTTAACTGTGTGTGAATGTCTATGCTGAGTTATTGGTGAAATGTGCAAAAATTGCCAAATTGGTATGATGAGGGTAATAGGTATATATTTACATTGACAGTTTTAATAAAAGTGTAAATATATATAAGTACAAATGTTTTGAGGTTGCTATGCATTTACAACAATAATGTGAGCAAAGTAAATAAAGTGGTGAATGTGTGACTTTCAAATACAATCCTAAGCTTGTGCAATAACTAAAAGTACTGCAAATAACCCCAGAAGATTGAAAATCTTGATTCCCAAAGACTTGAGAGCTCTTCCTGTACAGTTTAGTTTCAATGGTATGCAACACTTCAGTTCAGCCTAGCTACAGTTTGTAAACATATCTACCACAGCTTCCTGATCAAGCACTGGTATTATTAAATGGATTTCTTTTTCTTGACCTCAATTATTTAATGATGATTAATGTCTTGGTGTATAGGTCTGAGAATGATATACAATTGTTATGAATGATAAAGGTTGCATACCTGGTGAAAATAAATTGTTCAAGAACCATTCCAAAAGTGTGACACAAAATGTTCAGAAACTGTAGCAGAAGTGTTCATGAGCTGTTGGGGAACCTTGTAGTGAATTTTGGCCCATTGAAGCGTTGCAAACTGTTCAAATAAGCTATTCATGGGGTATTTTCCTGCTGTTCATGAGGTGTTTTCAGATGTTCATGACGCATTCTTTTAACTTTACAGGAAGTGTTTACAATTATACCAATGATGATTAATGTCTTGGATTGTAGGTCACAAAAAATACAGAAAGAATTCAATTGTACACAAATGCAAAAGGAGAGACAAGAATTTTGGCATATTATGTATGTAAAATTGAATTCTATTTACATATATTCTTTTATTGTAACAAAACATTGTAATAACCTTTCATTCCTTTATGCAAAGGCTGATTTAGGGGGGAGGGGACATGTGCCCCCCACCTCCTAGACGCTTGAAAAATAGACAAGATTTTTATTATTCTTTTTCTTTAATTGGGAGTCTCAATCATTTACGTAATTTTATATAAATAAGTATCATGTTAAGATAAGGAAAATATATTGTACAGTAGTTTTTCTATGCATATTGTTACCCTTTGAATCTCAAATATGAGAAGACTGTCACCTGTCACACCCATGCGCCCCTCCCAGAAAAATATCCTGGATTCACCCTTGCCTTCATGTATCAATTTAATGTAACCATTATCATTCATAGCCCAGAATAAGGTATAAGGAATATATCGAAATGTTGGTAAACAATTTTGCATATTATTCTCACAATTGTTATTTACACAATTATTAATGTCAGACCTACACTTCAAGATGTTAATCATCATTGGTATTATGGTAAACGCTTCCTGTACAGTTAAAAGAATGCTTCACGAACATCTGAAAACACCTCATGAACAGCAGGAAAATACCCCATGAATAGCTTATTGAAACGGTTCGTCACAGTTCAATGGGCCAAAATACAGTCCATGAACGGTTCAATAATAGTTCATGAACACTTCGGGAACAGGTTCAGAACACTTTGTGTAATGCTTCCTGCACGGTTACTGAACACTCCATGAACAGCTGAACACCTCATGAACAGCTGGGAAACACCTGCTGAACAGCTTCTTGGAACGGTTCGTCACGGTTCAATTGGGCCAAAATACAGTCCGTGAACGGTTCAATAATAGTTCATAACACTTCGGGAACAGGTTCTGAACACTTCGTGCAACGCTTCCTGCACGGTTACAGAACACTCCATGAACAGCTGAACACCTCATGAACAGCTGGGAAACTCCTGCTGAACAGCTTCTTGGAACGGTTCGTCACGGTTCAATGGGCCAAAATACAGTCCGTGAACGGTTCATGAACAGTTCATGAACACTTAGTGAACAGGTTCTGAACACTTTGTTTAATGCTTCTTGAACGGTTCGTGAACAGTTCATTTTCATCAGGGATTGTTTGTGTGAACATTTATTCTTCATCAATAATATTACAAACTGATCAACAATTGTTGCTCTCAACAATCAAATCAAATATCCTCTTGGAATACATAGATGAAAATGGTGCAAAGCAGTTATTCATGTTTTTTACTCTGTTCCACCAATTTTAAAAATCTAAGAGAAAATTAAAATTATACTTTGATGTAGGGGTAACAACATACATTTTTATCGGCGTGCCTATTGTTTCCTAAAATTTTTAATTTAATATCGAAAATTTCAAACTTATGTCAAAGTTTAGTTTTCTGTCAAAAGGTTTTGAAAAAATAATGATGTTATAATGTACTATTATATACATTTTAAAGCCAAAAAAACAATTTTGCAAAAATAAAAACTGGAGATATGGTTAAAAAACTAAAAATCGTGTTTCAATTTTTTTTGGGGTTAATTTCGATTGTTAAGGCCTGAAACTTTGGGGAAACATAATTTTTGATGCACTCAAGTGTATATTTTTTATTTTTCAAAAGCTTTGGGGGCACTTTTCACCATCTGAACATGCTAGACCCTTTCATATGACAAACTTTAAAACATGATTCACCAAAATTATGTACATCATACTCAAATGAACTGAGATGATCAAGAACTTACTTCAGAAGATAAATTTACACCATTGACTTGAGGTGAGGCTCCTGTACCACTGGATTCACCGGCTGACGCCTCCTACAAATGACAAGAGGTTACTGTTAACATGTATACTTCCATCAGGAAAGAACAATATGTTCCTCAGGATATAAAATACCAGCTTTTTGGAGTATGATAAAAATAAAGGAATAAAAGATGATTTGACTGAATTATTGTGGTAGCAAAGAAGCAACAAAAGTCAAATTTCAAAAAATCTTTAATTCTCTCTGCTAGAGAAGTGAATAAATATAAATTCAGGCGTCTCTTCTTCTTCCATTATATCTTATCCGATTTCTATTGATAATTTCCCTAGTAATTCAAATCCCTTTATTTTCTCGCTGGTGGCTATTCCTTGTCTCTTTTTTCAGGCCCATCATTCCTTTTAGGCGCTTATACATACATTCCCATTCAATAAAACCCCACATCTACCTTTTGAGCAAAACAAATCACTTCATCAAAAAAAAAAACTGAAAATAAATTTATTTTAATTCTCATAGAATAATGAAAAAGTGAATTTCAATGGCAGAAATTTTGTTGCATAACCTCTGTGAGACATTTCATACATAGTGGTTCATGGGCAGGACGAGTGCATTGGTGCATGAGAGGAGAGAATCGGAACTCTTTCCTCTCCCTCTCATAGGACATGGACTGAAGCATTGATTTGAAATTGCGGATCCCGATTGGATTAACCATGGATCCCCATTTGCCATCCTGACAAGTGCATTCACCACAGACTGACACGTCGGATACAAACATCCCTAGTTCTTAGCCCTGCCATGTGCACCTCAATCACTACAAAATCATTCCATCATCCTTTGTAAGCCACCAAAGACATTTCTTAATTACAACAACACACTACGTTCCACATTACTCAACTGGAAAATGCCATCAGGTTCTTCACACAGAAAATTTCAGGTTTATTTGGTCATTCAGGGTAGCTCATTAGAGCGTAGATGGCAAAGAACCATGTGAGATGGATGAGTGAGGCAAATAAGTAGTGGAGAAGTGGGTGACGGTTCGAGAAACAGTAAATTATGGCTATCTATAATTATTGCTCAAATTCTATTACAATCGACAATAACAAATAAATGTTGAACTGTATCCATTATCCAATGCCCACTGTGCCCATTGCCTTCCATGACTAGTGATTTTGAAAGTCAAAGCTTTTCAGTTTTTCCTCGGTACTACCTCGGTTGGTATGAGCACCGAGTACAAATTAAAAAGGCATCCTGGATTAAGTCCAGATCAAGCAAGATAATATTTCCTCCAAGCACTTCATTTTCTCATTTTTTGTGCAGGTGACTCCGTACCAACCGGAGAATGCTTAAAAAATCATAGACAAATAATGGGTAAAAAGGTCAATTATAAGCTCTTTTGCCGATTACTCTTGCTGCCTTGGTTAAGATGAATGAAAAATCATAGAACTTCTCGAGAAAAATTTATTTTTACAGGCATGAGCTAAATGCATCCATTACCGCACTAGCAAGAATTTAAGATTGCCTTTAGCCTAATTTACATAACAACTTAAAAACCAAAAATGGTAAGGATAAGTGGACAAATTTAAGATTTCTTCAAGCCTAATTCAATGATACCAGACCAAAAATGAAACTCTATTTCTTGAAAAAATGAAATATGTATGTATATGCAAAATAATATAACACTGCAACACACTACTTACCACTCTCTCATGAAGATTTTGTCCAAAGACAAAGCCTGATGATGCTGGAGATGCAGATATACTACTGTGTGACGCCCTAGTGGTAAAAGATTTTGGGCTGGTAGACTCAGTACTACTAGGCTTTGAATGAGGAGAGGCTTGAATAGACACAGTGGGGCTCAATGAAGATGAACTTGAACTAAGATCAGTCCGTTCGACACCTTCTTTTTTACCCAGGGGCACAAACTTTGGAGCCACCACAGGAGCACTTTCACTGCCTGTCTTTGAACTAACTGCAGCAGGCTCTTTCTCCTTGGAGGGACCACTCCCAGCGTCTTTGTCTTCCTCAGCTTTAGGCTCCGAGCTTACTGTCAAAAAAAGGAACACCAAGTTTGAAATTAAACCTAATTATGCTCTTTCATACTGTGAAAAGAAGGACAAAAGCCAAAAATATACCTTTACAACTGAATGCATACCTTTTGCAAATGGATTCCCAAGTTTAGATGGGTTCAGAGAATATCCAGGTTTAGACTGAAAGGGTGATGATGATAATGACGACGACGATCCACTGTTTGAAGAACTAAAGAGAGACGATGTCCCCATCAACTGGGGAGGTCGAAGCACAGGCTTTGAAAAGGATACAGAAGATGATGAGTTCAAACCTGTACCTGTAATTAAAGAAGTGTAAATACGTATGTTCTCTATTGACCGCAATTACATATTTATGAGGCATCATCCCTAAGTACTATCAACCATAATGTGATTAATTTAACAGCAAATTCCAGCGGAGACATCACAGCAGTACGCAATGTCACGCTAATGTGCTATGCACGAGACAAAACAAGGCCATTGGCCTTTGAATCGTAATGAGAAATAGGGAATGATTGTCAGCAGCATTATACAATGAAGGTTTACGCTTTAATCGATTATGACTCATTACAAGTGATTTTTTCGCTAAGCATGTAAGACTCGCGAAAAAGGTGTTATTTCATTTTATTTTGCGATATCCCTTCTTGCAAATTTCACGGAAACTCTACTAATGAATAAATAAATACAATCCGAAAGACTCAATTCCTTGAAAATATAGTTTTTGGATTTTGAGGCACTTCCAATACAATCTTTTTGATAAATGTGAGATACATATTCTCAAGTCACTTAAATCTATTAAATGTCCAAACCTAGGACTTCATCATTATCAAAAAGAAAAATTGCCAGATATTAGTTCCTTTACAGGGAAAAATGTTCGAACTAGATCTAAGGTTTCCACGGCATTTCCCCATATGAGTCTCCCCTTTCAGGTGTTCCTCCGCATTGATATGTCCATAGGTGACGACTCAACGCGGAGGAACTTCCGAAAACCGAGACTCATATAAAAACGTTCAAAGATAATTTAGCTGTAGTCATGTTCATTCTGAACTAGTGTGCACCAAAAATACCCAAGCCATTCATAATTAATAGGCAAACCTCTGCTTGTAAACAAGTTGAAGATGATGTATTTTAATCTGACATTTAAAATTTATACATTCATGACTACGTATCACCACATAATATTAAGATTATGCATATGCACAAAAAAAGTAATAAAAACTACTTACCAGAGTTAAATGATGGTTGAAATCTGCTAGGAGCCAATTTAAGTTCAGAACTTGGATTACTAGATTGTAAAGTAAATGGATTTCCACCAAAAGCATAGTTGAGATTAGGCCTTGGATTTGAGAAGTTGGGGTTTACAGATGCCTGAAAGCCTGAGACAGGATTTTGGGAGGCAGGTGATGTACACTCTCTTGAAGAGGAAGCTGAAAATAGTAATCAAAGGACACACTTATGAAATACCAAATCAAAAGTTAATGCAACTGCAACCACAACAAGAGAATAGAACGAGCTTTTAAATACATTTATACACATAGCCACATTCACCTCAAAGTAAGAAAGAAATTAAAAATAATTTCCTGAATGAGATTGAGAAGAAACAGCAAGATGAGGACCGAACAAATTTAGCACGGAGTCCTGGGCAGAAACTCAATTTTTCTTAAAATCAGCAGATGCACGAGCTTTTCATCAGGAGTGCTCTTCACAGTAAACCATGCTGAGGAGATCATGAGATTCAATTTCTGAATAATTATCAAAACTGACAAATACTTGTGATGAAATGAACAACAATAAAGATTAAAACTTGAAATGAATATATATTTTGATAAAATTTCCAGTAATTTTAGTTATACCAATTTATTCATGGTACCACTCCCATGTTTAAAATAAAAATTTTGGCTTACCATATCATTGCTGTATGTGAGCAAATCCTCAAATAAATAAATATGATCACCTATTAATGTACACAAAAAGAGACTAAATATTTTGTGTTGTCTCATATGGATAAAATTTATTCTGCAACTTAAAGAACCTGTAATTCATTATCCTCAAACACAAACAAAGATTCATATTTTCCATTAGTCTTGGGATTAGGCACAATTTTGGCATCAACCAATGAAGAATTCATTTTAAAATTCCAAATACAAGCCTCGAATGTTTCAATTGTCAAGAATTTACCTTGTCACACCAAAGGAATAATACCATAAAAATGCATCTATCTACACAGGCAAAATTCAATTAGTATCATTGAAAGAAAATTTTCTGCACACTAAATGCACAATAAGATAGACAGACTACCAGTTATTAGATCTATTCAAAGCTATTCCGAAGCAATGTAAGAGTTTATAGTATTTTTAAGCATCTAGTTATTACAGGAGATGGGGAGTGCAAAGAATTAAATCATAACACCAAATACAAAAGGTAGGGAAGAATTAAACATATACATATTAGAATGAGATTGCACATATCTTATTTTCTCTGAGACCAGATAAATCAAAAGTTTAGCTATCTCAGACCAAGTAATTCTTTTCTAACAACAGCCACCTTGCTTTCATTTTTTGCGATATAATGAAAAAAAAAATTATATTGGCAGCTGTTAGATTTTTGTGCTCGTTATGAACAGGAAATCACCTTCAAATAAAAGACATCAAAACAACTAGATTTATCGACTTATGAACAAGTGCTTGGAATGTATCTTGCTCGTATGTCGAAGAATTACTGTTTATGTACATGATCCAATCGTAGGACCACTTTCAGCATTAAATGATTTTCCGCCGGCAGCTGATCATGGCATGACACATGGCATTACAGAGTCTTGTCTCATCTTGTCCACCTGAATTTCACATGAATGGCAGCCGGCAAAAAGTCGCTCAGCCTGAAAGCGGTCTCAATGTAACATTGAATGTATATCATGCCGTAGACGGCCCATCGCTGGGCCGGATTGAAATGGGCGCCGTGCTTCAACGACGTGATTCGACTCGTTTGAAGAGATCCATCGAGATCAATGGTAAGTTGAAAGTGCCGTGGATGGCGACAGGTGAAAAGTTGGCTTGTTTGGAAGCGGAAATGCCAATGTTGGCGAGAGCGACAAACTGATGAACCTTTTAATGTGCATGTTAGCCAGCAACTCTCAAAAGAAAAAAACGTGGACACCAACCAGAAAATAATACACGCATTTTTAAAATCATTTTTCACTTTTTGGCCTTGAATACGTTGCAGACCATCTTGGCTTAGGGCGCCAAATTCAAATCCTCATGACTGCTCCGAGCCAGTTCCAAAGTACCGACTTTATGCGATTGGTTCTTCATACCAGTTCCATAGGCCAAGAACCGGCAGAACCAAGAACCGGAACCAACCCATCTCTACCAGAATGGCATTTTGATGCTATTTTGTAGAGGTGGGTTAAACTGTTCATTTTTATGAACCGTTCACTTTGATCCTGTTCAGTAAAAAGAACAGTTCAAAATATCAGTTCATAGTGAACAGGTAGGGTCATTCGGTAGAAAATATTGTTTATCATGCGTTTAGAGTACATGAAAGCTTAGTGTGGTGTGCAATTAATAGGTTATTACAAGCTTGCCAAAGTTTGCAGATACAAACAAGTAATTTGATGTAATTTGGAGCCAAATATGTGTTTCCCACTATCATCAGTTGAGAACTCTTAAGCGACGCAGGGTAAAATATAGATTAAACCAGTTAAAAGTAAATATTTGTACGACCAACCTAAGAAAAACATAAATAGTGGATACAATGTACACATTTTATATTGTCATCATATACTCTTTTTTAGTTATAGACTTAGTTTTTGGCACCTATGATGAAATTTTTTAAGTGCGATGTGATGTGAAATGTGGATGCATCTCCAAAAATATTGTTTAAAACGCTATTCATGAACTTAAGAAACGATTAAACTCCTAGTTAGATGATGCACCTGAAAAAACTAAGTCCAAAGACTTTAATTGTTTCTTAAGTTCATGAATCGTGTTTTAAACAACATTTTTGGAGATGCATCCACATTGCACAATACAGCGCACTTAAAAAATTAAAATTTCATCGTAGGCGCCAAAAACTAAGTCCAAAGATCATCTTGGTAAGGGGACCGAAAAAAATGTTCCACAATCATGAGTTCAATCGTTTCCTAAATGCATGAATCGCGTTTTAAACAATATTTTTGGAGATGCATCCACATTAAAAAATTTCATCGTAGGCGCCAAAAACTGTCCAAATATCAACTTGGTAAAGGGACCGAAAAAAATGTTCCACAATCATGAGTTCAATCGTTTCCTAAGTTCATGAATCACGTTTTAAACAATATTTTTGGAGATGCATCCACAGATCCACAAATGTTCAAAATACGAAATCAAAATGAACGCGATATCCCAACTGAACGCCCCAAGGAAACTAATATTTGATCTAATATTTCGAACGGTTCGAAAGAACTGATATTTTAAATATCAGTTCAAATATTAGTTATTTCGAACGGTTCGAAAGAACTAATATTTTAAATATCAGTTCAAATATTAGTTATTTCGAACGGTTCGAAAGAACTAATATTTTAAATATCAGTTCAAATATTAGTTGGAACGAACCGTTCAGTGGCTATCGGAGGGGAATAGAGAAAGAAGGGGAGGGGCTCGGTCGTCTACGACGCACTTCGGCGGCCTTGGATGGCCTCCCTCGTAACCGCCATCTGTTGTACCCACAACGCACTTGCTCGAGTAAGCTGCAGTTCAAAATGCCTCTTGATGATCATACCTACTGTAATGAGTACGCCGCAATTGTGCAGTGCCGACATGAACAGTGAACAGGGTGTTTTAGAGAACGGTTCATTTTCGAACCGGTTCATTTCAGTGAACAGTTCGTTTTGGCAGTTCGGTTCTTTTTGACCCATCTCTACTATTTTGGCTCTGAAAAACTGGATAAAAGTTAATAAAAATAGAAATTTTTGTTTGAAAAAATACTATAAAAGTGAGAATTTCACAGCATATAAATTTAATAAGACATTATAGTTTTATATCATATTTAGTTAATTTTCTCCTTGAAGCTGTGCTGAAATAGGAAAAAAAAACCTCTAAAATATCTTTAGTTAAGCGCATTTATCCTGCAGAATGCAACACTGCATTACAATTGGGTGTTATTATCTGTTCATTTTATCTCTGCGGGTCAGCTTTCGTGAAATCCCGGACACTATCGGAGGGCCTCGCTGAAGGGGGAGGGGCCTCGCTAAAGGGGAAGGGGTAGTACCGAGAGAGAGAGAGGGCAGGAGCGACCTTAACGTTGCCAAATGTACACAGGCGCCCTAGTGTCCCACTGAAAAGTTGTGACTCATACGTGGCCACAGATATTTTGGGCCCGGCGGCGAAACAATGCATACAATGTATAGCTACTTATTTAGAGGGGATTGAGGATAATCCCATCTCAGAAGCCAGGATATTGTCCGCTAAATGCGAGACCGCTGGTGAAAGGCATACATAAGCGTAACATTCTGATAAACGGGGATTGCAAGGGAATTCATGAGGATGAGGATGCAAAAAGAATGGAGAAAAGTAGCACGACGGGTATTTTATTAAATAATTTATTTTGTAACTTATTGCTGGAGTGGTGTGGCTAATAAATCAACCTCCTCGTCTTCCCTCCCGTTAGTGTCCATATTTTCGGAGTCACTTTCGGAGCCTTCAATAAACACGCTCGGATGTTACTCTTTTAAATCAGAGGTATACAAAACTGTATAGGTTGTAATACCAAAAGGTAAATACGGAGTTGAGGAAAAGGGTTAGGGTTTGGTAATAAAGGGATCGGAAAAGTACTGAGAGGGAATAGGTGGAGGGAGGGAGTCGGTGCTGATGGGAATGCAAAAGGTGAATAAAAATTTTCTGGAAAGGCGAAGGAAAAGGATTAAAGTGGAAGAATAAGGAACAGTAAGTTATAAGTTGGATTTAAATGGAAGAATCGAAGAGCACCAAGAGAACGCGCGAGATTTGGCAAGACAGCTAGCAGATTCACGAAGTTGACACGACGGAGGTCTGAGAGCGACTGAAATTCCGAAGTGCTAGGCCACGCCTACTGTCTGCTGATTGGGAGAGGGAAAGTCACGTGTAGATAAACTTTCCCTCCTCTCACCCCAACTCGGTTAAGCCACACCAGCTCACCCGCAAAGATAAAGTGAACAGACCTTAGCTCACAGCCAAACATTTTATCCATGGTGTTGCTGTACCGGCGTGCTGAGCAGTTTATTGTTGAGATTATAAGAACTGTGACAGTGAAGCATGCGAATAAGTTGTCAATTAAAGTAACAATTTAAGCTACATCGCACAATACAGAATATATTTTGAACTGACTCACAAGTTACAACAATGTAACGGATGATGTCATCAGATTTTGGGGGAGTTTCGCTATTGATCCATTAGCGCGACCCTTCAAAATCGAAATCTTCTTAAGGGCAATGCCGTGCTTTGGATAAAATCTTTCCTCTCCAACCGGCGGCAGCAAGTATGCAAAATATTGCTACCTATCAGACACTAGCTCTAACATAACTCTATCTAAACCACTTCAACTATGCCAAGGTGTCCCCCAAGGCTCAATACTTGGACCCATGTTGTTTTTAATTTTTATAAATGACCTCCCACCTTCAATTTCAGTTGGTAAGGTACTTCTCTATGCTGATGATACCTCCCATCTTTTACAGTCAAAAAATTCAGCTGAACTTGGGGATATTTCCCGAACCTAAATCTCAGATATGAGCAATTGGTGCCGAACAAATGGACTCACCATTAATTCCCATACATCTCTTCACCTGCAGTTCCACCACAAAAGGTACCCACCCACGTTCAGCTCCTATTTTTCGTTTAAATGATAACATGTCTGGTTAAAATTTTGCGGAGCATGAAAACTGGAGTTAACTAATCCTTGTGGTTGAAATCATGAGTTTTACTACTTTTGCTCAGTATAATTTACAAACTATCTCCAGCTAAGGTTTTGGCGGTAACATATGCCAGTTAACACTAACCAGACATTATAAAACCTTCCCTAAATGGTGACAGCAGCAAAATGAAGAAAAATAGTAAATTTGAGGAAGTTGCGTGTGAACCACCAGTGGGTCATACAACAGCAAACATGTTAATAAAAAACATCAACTGTAAGATACTTACATGGAAAACTCGTCTGATAATGACTATGGTATGGGCATGGGCCTGACCAGAGTTTAAGACAGGAAACCAGTTTAGAATATGATTATAAATCAATTTCAGATTTTCAGAAAGTCAGATATTAATTGTCAGGAGCAGAAATATTCAAAGGGAAAATGAGATAAGAAGTGTATGGATAATAAGGACAATTGTGGCTTAATATTTAATTCCGTAGAAGTAGTTTCACAGCCAGGAGGAGTATTTTCTAAGTTTGGAGGTTTTTTTTAAGGATAAAAAGGTTTTATTTATGGAGATTTTCAGCATTGTGAAAATTTTTGTATCTTGAGAAAACATCTGATTGAAAATCTTCACTCTATGGAGTAATTTTTGGGTCAAGCCAAATATCTCGATATTTTGTGAAATTTGAAAAACAAATTATAGCCCCCACATTGCTATGTGCAAAAACTACTTTGCCAAATAAAAATACTGATAGAAGAAATTGGATAACTGCATGAAAATACTCAGCCCTAGTGACCTGAAGGCACCAAGTCTACTTCCATCACCTTGCACCTCTTATTCCCACAGCAAAAGCCTTGCAATAACATGTTTCCACTCGTTCTTGAACATAAATAAACAATTTTCAGTGAGATAGAGTGATAAAAATTAAAAGCTATTGGGTACCTTGCAGAGGAACAGACAGCAATTTTCTGAGAGGAGAGCCTGATAAATACTAATTACATAGTTGAGATTAATATCACGTTAAGTTTGTATTTTTTTATTCAATAGTAGAGCAGTTTTTCCTAGGAATTTTTTCCTTGAGCTAGAAAATACATATTTTTGAATTTTCAGTTCAGAAAACATTTAATAAGATTCATAAGACCCATCAAGAATTCGGTTGGGCAGAATGTCAAACTCATTGGGCTATTTCATGTTCCGACTAACTTCAATTTATAGTGTATCACACTTCTAAAAGCAAAATTATTTCTTGGGTTTCCAGGATTAGTGACATAAAAGGAGTGTGGATGAAGCCACACAGATAAATTATTGTCCACAAAACAAGAATTGTAAGATCCTAGTGTGATCACTTCAGTTTGAATCATGTGATAATTATTCTTCAGAATAGGTATCTGCATGCTTTTTTTAAGGTGATTTCCTATTTGCTTTCCATCATTTTTCTTCTATAGCTATCAAGTTTAGTACACCCCTCAAACAAGATCCAGAATGTACCACCACAGATCCAATAACATTAGTATTGAGTCTCCAGAGAAAAAGATTTTGTCCAATCACCATTCAGAACCAGACCACAATAACAAGGAAGCAAGGGTGATATCAAAAGCATAATCAATACTCTCACCTCCCACATTGACACCAAACATTGCAGCAACGTCAAGCGCCAACTGATATGGAATCATCTGTTGTGCCACAGGAGGGCCTGGCTTTTGAAAACCACTCTTTTTCTCTTTCTCCAGTTGATTCAACTTTTTCTCTGTCTGCTGGAGCTTTGTCCTCAGCATCATGTTTTGCTTTTCAACTCTGAGCAGCTTTTCCCCCACAATAGCTACATCTGCTCCAATTAGTGTTAGTTTTAAATTCTGTTCTTTAAGAATATCAGAATTAGATGAAACAGTTTGCAAAACTTTCTTCTGGTCCTCCTGCATAGCCTGCATATGTTTAGATAGTTCTATAAGCATGTTGGCTACGCATGGAGAGGAATTATCCATGGATGGCAATATTTTTGGCACTTGTGGGTCAGAGAGTCCACTACGCAAAGGACAAGGGCATTCTTGTTTGCATTTTTCACAATTCCACGGGGACTTCCTATTTACTACATCATCCAACTCATTTTCACTCAATTCTGCACAAACTGTATGAAATACACTGGTGCACTGAAAGCACTGCACTGAGCCAGTACCAGATAGAACTGGGAACTCGCACAGTGAACAAAGCATGGCTGTCAATTATGCAACTGCTATCAATATTCACAGGGGTGACACTGAAGAGAGAGAGGAAGAAGAGGAAATAGAAAACTCCAAGATACAGAGAAGAATTTATATCAATGAAATTATTCCAACAAGCAAATGCATTCGTAAACTTCAATCAAACTAGGAAATATACATATTTAGTATAATGCTTGCCATGATTGTAGCTTGAATATCCACTCCACAAAAAAATATCTAGAAACTGTACATTAATTTTATCTCCAAAAAAGAATGAATGACATGTAAATTAATGAAAGAAAGATTTTCACTGTATTGGTCAGAAGATCTCTGCAATTTTGGGTGCTGCGTCTGCATACATACCTATTCTTAGGGTAAACAAGTTTTGCTAGTGACAAGTCCGGCTAGTGTCTTCAGGTTTAAGGTACCATTGGTCACACTACGTGGGGCTGGTTGTACCAGAGTGATTGGTAGAGATTGATGATCCTTATTGATGCACTGTTAAGTGGATAGCCTGCATTTTTGATCAAATTCATAGGCTGCACTTCTTCGGTGTTATGGTGGGCAGGAAAAGCAGTGGGGGTTGTGGACATGCTATCTAAAGAAAGCCCTACAGATGGACCGTTATTGCAGTGCTACTTCAAATCACCATTCAAGACAAAATGCCTCAGTGGTGACTAACCTCACCCACCAGGCCAACAGATTAAATAATACTAGACATTGACTCCCTTGAGACTAAGAAGAAACACTTGACACTGATGCTATACAGAAATAGCTTTATTTACGACATGTTCCTGAAAATGACAGCAAAGGAGGAAAGAAACTCAGGTTGGAAACTGATGGAAAAGACCAGCCTACAGGAAACCACAAAACCTAGAGCCCATCCCATTCGTTATGGGAGCGTAAGGAAAGATTGCAAGAATTCAGAAGAAGCATGATGCTGAGACAGGTTCAAACAAGATCACCAGCACTCTGCTCAGGCCCAAGGACAACAACTTGCTGCAGGAGATATCTGGAGGCATGTACAGAGTGCTGTGTTCCTGTAGAAGGGCATATATTGAAGAATCCTGCAGAGCCTTGGGCACAAAGATATAAAAACACAAAGGGCAAACAAAAACAACAATTTCCAACTGCCAGCCATTGAAGAACATGTAGGTATGACACTGGCTGTGACATTAAATTCAAGGATAAAAAAATAGGATCTAAGGAAAGCCACTATCGTCCCAGGCTCACCAGAGTGTCCATAGATGTATGGAAATCACCTTTTAACAGTGCATGGAAGAGGCTCATCAATGTCAATCAATCACAGAGCAGGTTCCACTCAAGAATAAATGAATGATTAGGGAAACTCACTTAAAATATTTAAGGCATTCCAAGGTTTCATTTTGCACTTCCGAATAACAATGAACCTAAAATTTACAACCCCTTTACCAAAATAAGAATTTTCAATGTGAGTCATCTCGAAGTATCAAAGAATTATTTCATTATCTCACTATGGTTCATTCTTGCACGCGTTTGAGCTGTTCTCATCATTTCAGTCCACAATTTTAAATGCGCTGTCGTACATATGTCAGATTGTGCAAGCACATACCACTATTCACAATGTATAATGGTGAAAATGTTTTAGAGCGAATACGAGTTGACTATCAATAGTTTTTGGTAGAAGATGAAATGCTTACATGCCTTGGTATTTCAATTATGTCAACAGAAAAGAGAATCATGTTGGCCGTGAGACTGAACGGCAGCAATAATTCACGGACGAGCCTCAATGAATGATTAATGTTTACCTTAACGTACTAAAGCATGCCCGTAATCGTGGTGTAAGCTCTGTGACAGTATCTATCGCCAATCCTCAAGATACGCAGAACAAAACCCCAAAATCCTCTTCCCGCATCTCGAAGGGATTGCAGACATAGCGTATCTGCCACCGAAGTATGCGCATATGTTGCCTCCATCGACATTGATGCTCATGCAACAGTAGCGGAGCTATGTTAAGAGCCTCCACTCTCCTTAATAAACATGAATCGAAGCCTTGAACTTATGAAAGAAATATTAAATCCATCTGTGAACATTCCACACCGCACTGTACTTTTTACACAACACCTTGATTTGCGAAGTAACCATTGGTTGTACTCCAAATTACAATGAACATTAAGTTGTGAGTATTTGACTTGTACATATTAGTAGATGCACAAATATAAGATAATTTTCAAACACTTAACATAAGGTTTAACTTCTCACCAACTTCAATCGCAATAAAGGTGAATCAATTCAAATAGTATGCGGATATAAGTTTAACTTTACGCATTTCTTTTATTTATTTTTAATACATTTTATTCATGGGAAGTGACAACATAAAATAGCCACCTCGTAATTAATGAATTATGTGCTATTAGTAAACAATCATAGTGTAAATTCATAATGAAAAATTTGAGTGCATTGCCACGACGAAGCTACCACGGGCCCTCTTGGCCGTGAATACTTTCACCAATGAGGTAGTCAGAGTGATGTCACTAAAAAGTTTCAGAATCACTCCAGCATTGTAGCAGTCAATAAATTGACGAAATCCGCTTGTGATGGCCATGTGAAATTTAGAATCGAGCTGAGGGTGACAAATTCATACAGCATACTTCAATGATTAGAGGAGTGACATTTCCTCAAAATTGCTAATTGAGAATTTTGTTATTTTGAGAGCATATAAATATTTCTATCAATGAAGGCATCAGAATGATGAAAAAAATAATAAATTGATTCTACGAGAAGTAAGACAATAACAAGAATACCAGGCCAATACATTTATTGACTAGGCCATTTTCAGCACAATGCAATCTTAGGTTTGTTATACAATTATAGATGGGAGAAAGCTACAATTCATTTTCTTCATTAATTTTACAAAGAGGTAAGAAAGCTATCAATACCAGATTGCTATTTAGAGTCCAATGCTCAAAACGGCTGCTGGTCTTTGCAAGACCCTGTAAAGAATAAAGAGCATGTACCACAAATGAAATGCTCATGCATTTACCGCTGTTGGTCTAGTGGTCATATCAATTTCACAGATATTCTTCTCTCCCACTTCAATCCACTTTAGTCTGCCTTGTAGCACTCACATAGAAATTGCATTATTTGTTTTTTGAAAATATTAAAGGAAATAAGTGGTGATAACATAAATTGGTTTCCTTTTCCACCCTCTTCCTGAAGAGACATGATATAAATCCTGGCTATGCGATTGGGTGGGAAAGTGGCACTTAAAACCATATCTACCAGTGAAGATTTTGAAAGTGATGCCGCCTTCCATCTCAGCACACAGGGCTCATTGTTTATTGTACCAGCATAGTGTACCTAGCATAGCAAATATCAATGGCTAATCAATAAGAAAAAGGAATCACTAATGATTTTTTATTATCATCTGCATCATTTTCACACAAAAATAGCCAGATGATATTATTATGGAGAATAATATGCATTAATGTGATTTGAGAACCATTCAACCATGAATTTTCAGCATTCTATGAATTACCACAATAACTATGACCTAATATGCTGATACAATGGAAAAAATAATCTGTACAAATAATCTCATTCGAAAAAGTCCTCAACATATAAAACTGTTCATAAAACTGCATATTATGTTCCCTAATATTGTCTTTCAATTACTAGGACATACAAGCGCCACTTTTTTGCAATAGGAAAAATCTCTTCCATTCTGCATTTGAAGCTGGTAATCTGAATTGGCCATCATAGTGCAAGGGTTACCACTTTCGATGGGACATATTTCAGATTAAGCAAAATACTACTTCTTCATAAATGCAATTCAGACTTTTATAAATGCCAGAACTGGAGAAAAAAGGGAAGACTTTCTGTATGTTGTATCAATGTGAAAGAATATGCACCAAGCTGTGCATGTGTTTCTGCTCATTCCAGACTTGAAAATTTTTGCTCCTTTGGTATTCATGTCATGGAGACAGGAGAAGAAAGTCAACCTTGAGCCCACTCCTTTTGCTCCAACTTCAGCCTCATTAAACATGATATGTGACCGAGAAATTCATTCATCGATTGACAAAATTCTATCAGCTTAATTGTCTTCCTTGTATGCCAACATGTAAAGACCTGACAACTACTCAGAGAAAAATTTTTGCTTTGCAACAGCTTTTGAACCCTTTTGAAACTGCTTTGGAACACCAAAATCTGCATTGGAACTGCTGTGAAACTCATTTCCACTCATTTCTACCAAAAATTAGAAATATGAAGACGTTTGTAACTCATTTGTAATCCCCTTTCCAACTCCTTTGTACAGAGTGCGGAACTGCTTTCTACACATTTGGAACTCCTTTTGAACGATTCGGCAGGATTTCCAGACGTCATCATTCGTATTGTAACTGCTGTGTATGTAGAAGATTCATTTGGAACTCCTTTGAACGAGACGACAGGATTTCCGGACGTCATCATTCGCATTATAACTGTTGTGTACTGAGAAGATTTATGAGTAACGGCTTTCCATACGTTTGCAATTCTTGTTGAACGATTGAATAGGATTTCCAGATGTCATAATTCGTATTGTAACTGCTGTATACGGAGACGATTCATGTGTTACTGCTTTCCATAAGTTTGCAATTCTTTGTGAACAAATCCATGCGATTTATATACATCATCATTTGTTTTGGAACTGTCTTCTACGCGCCAACATACCATGGCCAGGTTCAGTCTGATACGTTTGGTCGAGAAAACAAAAATTCTTTAATATATGCAATAAAAATAGATAAGTGGTTTAAGAAATAATCGCAAGTCAGTTAATAGAAACGGAACTCCCAAATATTCCCTCGAATGAGTTTAAAAATTATTCTATTTTCCTTGTTGCTAAAATCATATTTTTGGGTCCGATTTGAAATGCGACAAGAATATCTTCAATACGTACCGAGAATCTTGGTTGCATATAATAAAGGTATTCAATAACAACTTCATAGCGCTCGCGTTTTTTTTGCGTTTCCAAGTGTATTATTATCGTAAAAATATCAATGTCTATGCTTTCAAAGTATACTTCGCACATATAAATACATACTGAATTTTACGGCATTTTTGCAACCTTTTTTTTCATTGCTTTCGAACTTTAATATTACCGGAAAAGTAGAATTTTGCATCGATTAATATACATAAAACATACCGATGTATTGTCTTCGCGATCCCTAGGAAATGGTTTATGTCCATATTTGGATCCGTATTTTATAGGACTGAATTTTTTCGCCATGAATCCCTCCTTCGAAAATATATTTCAATGTAGAGGTAGACAAGTTCGATTACCCGGAAAGGCCATTTTTCCATTGAATTTTCAGATATTTGACATGACGGTTTTCAAGAAAAAATATCCAGAAACGAAGGCATTTCACTCAAAAATGGACACTGAATGATCCATATCAACCACTTAAGATCGGAATTAAGCTCTCGATAAGGACTTTCTTGACCACCAAAGTGACTTACCCCTCACTCCGCATTTTGAAAATATGAAACTTATGTTAAGTTTGTCGAGCTTGAAGGTCCTTCGCTTACGACTAATGCTTTGGAAAGCAACGGAGCTATTGCGAAATGATGGCACTGCCGCACCTCAATTCGCAATATTCATCTGGTACGAATTACCAAAACAGACTAAAATAAACTTCAAGAAAATTGAATACGCCATCTTGAACTGCTAAGAAGCAGGTGGCATGGTGTACAAATGAGTTCCACATGGGTGTCCAACTGGTACAAATCAGTTTCAAAACCGATGAACGAGTGGTACAAACGAGTTCCAAATTTAAATCCAAATGAGTTCCAAAGGTTGAAAATTAGTTCCATAGCAGTTTCCAATGGAAATCCATAGCAGTTCAAAATGTGTTACAAATGAGTTGATGACATGGTAGGACGCTATGACGTCATGAACTGCTGTGTACCATGTTTCAATTCCACAGCAGTTCGAAAGCACATGCAAATCAGTGGTACAAAGCAGATAGATGACAGATCCAAATGACTTACACAGCAGAAATTTTTCCCTGAGTAGCTAGACTGCCAAGTATGTTATTGTTGATTCAAGAATGTGATATATTCAGGAATTATGATAGCGTTTAACATTCCAATTTCAACCATTCCATATTGAACAAGTTAGATACAAGTATGCATAGAATAAATGACTGACACACATAATTTTCCTTTTTGCCTTTTATTTCAATTCAACTGAAAGATTAGTCATTGATATAAAACACTTGTACCTAGAATTTTTGCCAGGATATAAGAGTAAATTAACTGCCATGCCATTTCCATTGTTTCTCGGAAGTATGAACAAAAGTTTCATGAGTTTTCAAATACTAAATATTTCCCAAAGGATTCCCAATTTTTCAAGAATTATTAGTTCAGTACACACCCACACAATGATTCCAATGATTGATAATAAGAATATTCATTAACTGATACATAGACTGTTCATGAAGTTTTGGTCAAACTACAAAAATAAGAGTTTGCAATGATACCATCAGTTTCACAAAACTTTTGCAAAACATTACCAAATAAATATCTTTTATCGTGAGAAGTCATGCCACAAATGGCATGATTATGGGGTATAATTAATCAAAGGCACCATAACATTCCTGAATATATTTATCACTGCTCAGTAGACATATAAAGAAAACATGCTTACGTAAATAGGCCAAGTAAAACCAGGAGCATAGAAAAGTGCAATCTCGTGAAGTTGCAAGCGTCTATAAAAGGTGAGTACTTCATTGGCTAAAAATATCAATTCAAGGAATAATAATTCCTTGGCCCTGGCAATCCAGCAACACTTGAGTTTTATAGTAAGGCTTTGTTTTGAATAATCAGTCACAAGCATTTTCATTGCACAACTTGTGCCTTTTAGACAAAGTTGTTCCGTTGTATTCCTTCTAAGAGGAGCGAGAAACATACACCAAGCTTGAGATAGGATTTAACTTGTCACTAATAACCACTCATATTTTTCAAGTAGGATGATGCAAACAGATATCAAAGTAATTTGAGAGACATTTCATTGCAATAAATCGGGCAATTGAATTAAAGAGTCGAATAAAGCTTGAAATCTTGATATAATAATTCCTATAAAGTAGTATATCTAGGTTGAAGTCATTATAAGGCATAATGAAAACATATGGAAGCATTGAACAAACTTAATAAATAAACTTTAACTTTACACTCCTAAACCAAAATAAAATATTAAGTGAAGTGCCACAAAAATAATGAAATGCCTGTAATAAATATACACACACAAAGGGTGAGAATTAAACTAAAACGAAAATACGATAATTACCATTACAGTAAAAACCTGCGAACCCAACCACCACCTATATTTTAGAGGAGCATTTACAAAATGTCTCGCGCAACGTACCTACCAGTGTAGATTACAGAGTTATTGAAAGTTCACGGAATTTATAAACTCTTTACTACCCCTGAAATTTAACTTAACGTGAATGACACACATTTCTCACTTGAAGTTCACAACAAAAGAGGATCAAGGATGCGATACAGATAAACCCCAAGTGTCCGTTCGTAAATACACATGCTGACAAACCAAAAAGTAGGGCTTACTTCACCTATAGCAATTCGATAGCGACCTTGAATTCACGTTACCTTCGAAAACTGGATTAGACAATTGCTGGAAAAGTAGCATGAATATAACTGAGTCGCAATTTTCGAACTGCTGAGAACGAATGTACACTTCAGGGTTATGCCGAAGACATTGCGATATTCCGTCAAAATACCTGGAAAAGTGACTTGAATGCCTGATACAGCAATAACTGTATCAATTTCTTCTGCTTAATGGGGGCAAAAGCATAGTGAGAACGTATATGCGCGTAAAATTATTCCAGCGGAATAATATTCGATTGGCAAAAACAATATATGCATAATTTTTCGATGATGAATAAGTTCTTAGCACAATATAACGCACCAAGCATAAACTGGGATTTATTAATATTGTAAAAGAAATAGCACTCCCCATAGCAGAAATAAAAAAATATGCGTAGGGAATAATATTGAATGACCTGTTCGGTTAATAAATAACAGACTTACTTTCAGTGGCCTTAATTCCGTCGTGCTCGCCCCCATCCTGTCGCTCACTTAATTTTGCTGCTTCTTCCATTGTATCTTGGGACGAAGTAATTTGACGAGCTTGATCTGTCAATAAAACCAAGGAAAAATCCAATGAACAATTGGTAAAAAAATTAAGGAAACGGTGTTAGAAATTAAGCACTGAGTTAAAAATGTTATAGTTCAGGTATTTGTGAAGAAGTGTATTTCTTGGTGAAGTGACAGTTACACGAAGAGGTAAACATTAATGGGGCAAACGTATTTACAATAGCAGTTTATTTTGGATATCAAAAACAGCCATAATTCTCCACGGCAAAAATAATGTGGTAAATATAGGTAGGCAGTGGATTGAGAATTTACTTAACGCATCGTCTAATGCAAGTGTAACAACGCGTCGAGAGTGAGTTACGGCGTATGTTGTACAAAAATAATGCGTTTCCTTCATTTGCAAGCAAACGATTAAATCAGACATGCATAGCTTCGTGTACAGCAAGTGCAACTACAGAGTAAATTTCACGAAAACTAAACCAAGAAATTCATTTATTAACCTACCTCCCTTTATTTCAGCCATTCTACAAAAATATGAACAGGGACGATTTGGACAAATGAAGCACACATGGCACGGAGCACATTTGGGCGGCAGTGATTAAACGTGGGTTTAACCTATGAACAATTCGGTTATAAAAGTGTAAAGGCAGTGTAAAGGACTCAATTCAATCTCAATTCTAAAGCAATTCAATATTTATTCCTGATGATGATGAAGGTGAGCCTCTTATTTATCATTATGTACTTAGTTATGTCCTTTTGTGCGCGAAATCGGCTCGCCGTTGTATAAAGTTCTTAAATGGTATGATTATGCTTATGGCGGTTTTTATTTCATAAGTTTGTTCCATAGCAGTTTTCAAATGAAATCCAAAGCAGTTCAAAATGTGTTACACATGAGTTAAAAGGTTTACAAATGAGTTGATGACATGGCAAGACTCTTTGATGTCATGAACTGCTGTGTACCTTGTTTCAATTCCACAGCAGTTCGAATAAGCGCATACAAATATGTGGCTACAAAGCAGATAGATGACAGTTCCAAATGGCTTACACGGCAGAAATTTTTCCCGGAGTAATCTACACAAAAATGCTTTGTTACCGGATAGCATATAACCTTAACATTAATATTGTTTCATATAACAATATTGTTTCTTGAATTACTATATTTTTTCTTAGCTGAAAAGCCTGAGTACAAGTCTCATCCTTGTCCTACTTAATACATTTACTTAACAAATTATAGAAAGACCTCGGAATTGTTGTAAGGTAGGTATGAACTTGGAAAAGGAATTAATTATCCCTAACAAAAGACTTGAATATATATTATGTAAAATACATGGGCAGCTATCCAGCACACAAATGTGTAAAAAAATAATACATATGTATGCTACTTAAAATTATATCATTTAATATTGAAAGTTATTAAAAATATAATAATTATGCATATATTTCTCACAATGCTGTCTTTAAAGATATATTAAGATAAGAGTATATTAATTAATATACTCTTAAAAGTATCAAAGACAAATGAAAAAAATCAGTAGATGAATGAAGTATATTTGCCCCTAATTTTCTGGTTGTACACACAATTTTTGTTGTAAAAAACCTGTAGCCAGTGACTTTCATGTTTTCTAGACACATTAAGATAAGGCTTTTACTTTTTTTCATAGAGGGCTTCATTTTAAATTCCTTTACTACACAACCTAAAAATTGAACTTTCTTCAAATAAAACATCATCTTCTCTTTCACTCCAGTCTTACTATGGTGACATGTCATATATGATTCTACCTTTGCAAGATATCATACCGATAGATTTTTCCTTCATTCATTGATGAAGAGGATCCTCATTTGTACCTCATACTAAAATATTATCCACTAATATTGGTGTTTGAACGACCTATGGCCGTTTAACCCTTTCGAGACGGCGGAGTTCTCGACTTGGCATGACTGCTGTACTGAGCCCCAAGAGACTCTTCTTTCTCGTGGTACAGAGCATTTTTGGAGGACATTCATTAAGAAGGGACTAGCGGATTATTACACCGTCTGAGCTCCAACCTTTTTCGCCCCCTCGCAACAGGGACTTTGCATTATCTTAGACTCCGAGGGTTGATGTGCTCCCTCCTTTCCGGGTTTACGACCATACCTGCGGCATTCGTTCGTGGTCAACTAATGGGTTGCTTATAGATATTTGGCATATGGGTAATTGTTGCTTGCACGTATACTGCAGACTATGAATGAAATTCCTCATTTATTTCTGAGCATTCTCAAATTTTAGGCGAAGTTCTAAGGTCAATATAAACAGATTTATTGCATCAATCATTTAAATGCCAAACATATGCTCCTAAAATTTTTCTCATTGAATTCAAACCCTTCCAAAAATCTCATTAATTATTTCTTCGAAACGCATTACTCGAGGTTAAAAAAATCCTTGCAGGAAATGCCCTTTGTCTGTCACAGGGCAACCTTGGTATCCCTTGGAAAGCACGCTCCACACGGGCATTCAGAACACCTGTGGAGCTTCTCTGGAATTGCATCCATCAGTATAATTACGTTTTTCTCGGAATTTTTTGAATCCCTCATTTTGTTTGAAAATATTTTAAAAAATATTTAAAAAACAATTTCAGGTAGGCATTATCAATCGTAATATGATAATTACACTGAAATAGAGACGTGAGTTAATATTTATCCTTGAATTTTGTTTAAAAATTGTGAACGCTGATCAAAAGACAAATAATTCAATTCTTAGTTTATATTTCCTGAGAAATGAACAGATATTTATTTCGAAAACTGACTGTACAAACAATTGTATGACCGCTGTCCCTTACCGCTAAGAGGGGTTGTAAAAGACGAGGGGTCCAGGTACCTGCTCCCGGATTCCGAGGGTAAATCCTAAACCCTGAAGCGTTGGGTCCTGAGACAAAGACGACGGAAATCCGCGACCGTCCTAAAAGGGGGAGAGCTAGAAAACATAAATATACGCCTTCCATTCTCCTGGCCAGGAAAATCACACACGTAAATATACGGCCGTCCTCTCCCGGGTCAGGAAACGTTCTCACGTATATATACGTGTATAGTAGGGAAAAGGTTAACAGTTGTAAGAAAATAAATTCCCTAGGCTGTTCTCTTTGCTGGGCAATAAAGTGAGAGGGGGTATGGGAAGTTAGCAGAATGTTTGGGGTGATACACAACACTCACTCACTCACCAAGGAGATTTGCATCTATGGAACAAATTTCTCTGTAGGTCTCAAGAAGAGCAAATCTGCTAGGTGAGTGAATGAGCTTGCGTGATTGTTTGTTTCATTTTGTTTCAGTTCAATTTTTGTGCAGCACATAGTGATGGGCACTGTGTGAGTGAGTCAGTTCAAATGTGCGACTCAGCAGATAGAGCTGTTAGGCAAGAGAATCTTATTTGGTGAGTCGCGACTCCCTCCCCTCTGCAGACAGCACCCGACTCCTTTCGTGCACTATGTGCGTGTTGGAGTCATGTGTGGTGGAAGTCAGACTCCACGTGCACGCGACTCCCACCACCAACATTTTCTGTGTCAGACTCATCGCACGTTTGGCAGGTCAAAGGGAGCACATGGCACTTTTCTCAGGTAGCCCACTGCTCACCTTTTCAAGCCACTTGAAAGATTCTCCTGTTTCATTTTCTGGGTATTACTCTAAAGAATCGCATATGACCCTTATCGTAACTCTCTCTCTCCTGCATGTTCCATGCATCGTGAAAGAAAAATGGTGGAAGATGCTCATCTAAAAGTTTTTGGCGAAAGCAAATTTATGAAAATAATACGAAACAAAAATGAAAATTTGTTCTAACACAAACAGCTAAGATTAATCGAGGAAATTAATTATGAATCATTAACATGATCGTGTAGTTTCGGAGAGAATATTTTGTTGCAACAGAATTTTTTAAATTGTCATCATCTCTAAGTACAGGATCCGGAATATATTTTCCGTCTTCCATCAAAGGTATAACTGATCAGCAGAAATGGTTCCTCAGTTATATTGCACCTGTTAAACATTGTGACAATGACTGCTAATTTTCGGGTTCTCCAGCCGCATCTGTCGTTTATAGTTGACTACAGTTTAGATAGCCATCCTGCTTTCGTTTTCAGGTCGAAGGTGAGAAGTTTTCAGTTTTTGCCGTCTTATATAGCACTGGCCTGTGCGCTGATTGGTCAGCACTCTCTTCCACACGTTGCTGATTGGGTAGCCGTTGTCCCTGTTTATATTTTGTGAATTTCAATTGCTTCCCTGATTTGCCTTGGGTAGTAGCGACTCTCTTTTGCCACTATCTTCGCTTTTTCGAAATCAATTTTATGGCCTGCCTCACTCCAAACATGCTCTGCAATGGCTGACAAGTGCAGTTGTTTTTTATTAGTGGCTCTCACATGCTCCTTCATCCTTGTCGCCATTCCTCGGCATGTTTCGCCAACATATGATTTTCCACAGGAGCATGGCACTGTGTACACGACTTCGCATAGTGCCTGCAGGATACGATCTTTTGGTCCAGGTACAATGTTTTGTATCTTGGTCACACAATTGAACCTTGTGACCACATCATGCTTCCTTAGTAACCTAGCAATACATTCTGACACTCCTGCTATGAATGGAATTGTAAGCTGTGCCGCAGGTTTGGTCAATTCCCCCTCCTCTGTGGCCTGGCGTTCTTCAGATGGTCGTGAGTGCATCTTCTTGACCTTAGCGGCCTTTTTGAGGACCATTTTCTGGTCGTAGCCATTCCTGATTAGTGCTGAATCTAATGATTTGGCGTCGGAAATGGTGAAGGCTCGGTGGAGTAGAGAGGTTACCACCGAGGCCTTCTGGGCGGGATGGTGGTGTGATGCCGCATTCAGGTATCAGTCCGTGTGCGTTTCCTTTCTATACACCGCTTGTCCAAGACTGCCATCGTCTTTCCTCTTAATCATCATGTCCAGGAACGGCAACTTGCCTTCGCATTCCTTTTGTGAAGCGGATCCTTTGGTGTTGGTTGTTGAGATGTATCAAAAATTTGTCCAATTCCTCTGCACCGTGTGGCCATATGATGAACGTGTCATCAACATACCGCAGCCAAAGCTTTGGTTGCTTGTGTTAGGTATTCACGGCCTCCTCCTCAAACTTTTCCATAAAGAGGTTGGCCAACACAGGGGAAAGGGGCGAACCCATTGCTGCTCTGTCTGATTGTTCTCAATAGTTGTCATTCCACAGGAAGAAGTTGTTCCTCAGGCAGTGATCCACAAACTTGGGGAAGTCCTTAGGAATTCCTGAGCTTTTCAGCTTTTTCACAATTTCCACTGATTCTTCAATGGGCATGTTCGTTAACAGCGACACTACGTCGAAGCTCACCATGATGTCTTCTCTCTCGATGGTAATACCTTTTCATCATATTCACGAAATGGGCTGTGTTCTTCACATATGAAGAGGTGTTTCCCACGCAGACCTGTAGAGTTTGGGCTAGGTATTTGGCGAGTCGATAGGTTGGAGCGTCAATTTGGCTTACAATGGGCCTCAGTGGTACACCCTTACTTACATAACTTCGCCATTGTGACAATGCAATACCTGATTGATTTGAAATCAAATTTTCAAATTGTGATCTGGGAAATGTTGCATTTTAAATGATCGTTCAGAAATCCCCCTCACCACTTTCCCCTCTTCCCCCTCCCCTCAACCCAAAAGCACTTTGCTGAGTCACACTGCGCGAGCGGCTCTCTGGAGTGTGCTGTGAGCAGTGAGGCAGCTCCACAAAAAGACTCGTTTATGTCCAAGAGTCTATTATCACCCCACTGCCATCCTTCTAACTTCCCACTTTTTGCCAAGCAAAGAGTTTGGCCTTGGGGAATTTATTTTCTGACATCATCAACTAATGTTCTGGCCCTTATATTTTACAGCCTTGCAGCTTGAAAGATGGCAGTTGCACTAGGAGGGCCATAAAGTTGGCCTGGCTAGCTTAGCCTTTAAATAGGTGCACCCTACTTAGTAAATGGATGTGTGGGGTCTTTTTATACTGCAGTTTGATTTACAATTTCTATGTACATACATATATCAAACATAATTATTTCCTCATGCTATAATTGATATTATTGCTTTAAATCTGATGTAGCCCGTGCAAATTAATTTCTTTAAATACACGTACTTCCAAATATGAAGTATTTCTCTTATGTTGTAACATTTTTATTATCAAAACTTAAAACACAAATGTTACTGACACAAAATTAAAACACTTTTAAAAGCTTCCACGGCAAAACTCTCGGCAGCAAAGAGACACCCGCACGCCACAACTTTTACAACCATACTCCCCCTCTTTGCCGTCCACAACAATCTCCGTCCACCATCACTTGCCTCATTGTCCCTCTCCCTCCCACCAATGGTCACATTAACACTCAACTTACATCATCATCATCATCACTGGTCTACAATCCTAGGATTGGTTTGACGCAGCTCTCCACTCAGTTCTCCTATCAGCTAATCTTTTCACTCCTACGTATTTCTTCTCTTTCACATCTCTCTTTACTTGTTCCATATATTTTGTTCGAGGTCTTCCTTTTCCATTCTTGCCTTCCACCTGTCCTTCGACGATTGTCTTCATCAGGCCATCATGTCTCAAGATGTGGCCTATAAGGTTGTTCCGTCTTCTTGTTAAGGTTTTCATGAGGCTTCTCTTCTCTCCTACCCTTCTTAGGACTTCCTCGTTACTAACTCGGTCGATCCATTTGATTTTCATCATTCTTCTGTAGCACCACATTTCAAAGGCCTCTATCCTTGCTTTCTCCGCTGCGGTCATTGTCCATGCCTCACTTCCGTATAGGAGCATACTCCAGATGTAGGTTCTTATGAATTGTTTCTTTACTTCCATATTTAAGTTTCCCGCTGTAAGCAGGTCTCTCTTTTGGTGGAATGCTCTCTTCGCCTGGGCTATTCTGCTGATAATTTCTTTCTTGCTTCTCCCGTCACTAGTTATCTTGCTTCCCAAATAACAGAATTCATCCACTTCTATCAGTTTTTGCCTCCCTATTTTAATGTTGGTCTTGACTTCTTCTCTTCTGCTGCATACTAAGATCTTGGTTTTCTTCGTGCTTATTTTCAGTTGATATCTACTCATTACCCTAACCATATTAACCAGAATATGTTTCAAATCCTTCTCTGTTTCTGCTATAACGGCTATGTCATCGGCAAATCTTAGCATGCTTATTTTTTCTCCATGGATATTCACTCCCAATGCCTTTTCTTTGATTTCCTTAATGGCTTTTTCAATGTAAACGTTGAAAATTACGGGTGACAATGTACAGCCTTGTCGCACTCCTTTCTTAATTCTTGCTTCTTCACAGCTGGGCCCTGATTTTATCACGGCTACTTGGTTTTTGTATAAACTGTGGATGATTCTTCTGTCATTATAAAGAACCCCAATTTCCTTTAGGATTCCAAGCATTGTGCTCCAATCCACGTTATCAAATGCTTTCTCTAAGTCCACAAACGCAACGAATGTTGGCTTGTTCTTTTCCATTCTCTTTTCTATGAGCAGTCTTAGGGCCAATATTGCTTCCCTTGTGCCTTTGTTTTTTCTGAATCCAAATTGGTCCTCATCCAAGTACTCTTCTGCTTTTCGTTCTATTCTTCTCTAGATGATCCTAGTCAGTATCTTTGATGCATGTGTAGTAAGGCTTATGGTCCTAAAATCTTCGCACTTCTCCGCTCGTTTCTTCTTAGGAATAGGGATTATAATGTTCCTCTCGAAATCCTTTGGTATCTCACCTGTCGTATACATTTCACTAATGATTTTGTATAGCTGGTTCAACGTCTTCTCTCCTGAATTTTTGATTAGTTCTGCAGGAATGTCATCAATGCCAGACGCTTTATTTATCCTGAGGTCTCTTACAGCCGCATCAAATTCCGATCTTAAAATTGGGGCTCCCATGTCATCGGCATCCACTTCCCTCTCGTTTTCGAAAGCATTCGTTCTGAGGCGACTTCCTTTGTACAAATCTTCCAGATATTCCTTCCATCTCTTCCCTTTTTCTTCGTTTTCAATCAATAGTTCTCCGTTTTTGTCCCTAAGGGTATTACATCTTACGCCCCTTTCCTTAAAGTGGTTCCTCACAATCCTATAAGCGGCCTCTACTTTTCCATGTTTAAGATTGTTTTGCACGTCTTCGCAAATGCTTTTCATCCACGTTTCTCTAGCCTTCCGCGCTTTACGACATATTTCGTTCCTTATCCTCTTGTAACGATTCTGTCCTTCCTCTGTTTTCGCAGCCTTGTATTTTCTTCTTTCTTCAATGAGATCTAATACTTCCTGCGTGATCCATGGTTTTTTCATAACGACTCTTCTTTTACCAAGAACTTCCTCAGCTGCCGCCTGCAGACCACTTCTAATGGTTTTCCAACTCTCTTCCATTGGTTTGTTGGTCGGATCCTCCCCTATTTTATTTTCTACAGCCTCTTTAAAAGCCATTTGATGCTGAACCTCCCTCAATTTTTCAACCTGCCATATGTTTTTCACGGCTTTCTTCAACTTTTTAAATTTAAGGTGGCATTTCATCATAACTAGGTTATGGTCATTATCGATATCTGCCCCTGGATAGCTTTTGCAGTCCTTCACCTGGTTCCTGAATCTTTGTTTCACTAGAATGTAGTCGATTTGGAATCTTCTACGGTCTCCTGGCATCTTCCACGTGTATCTTCTTCGCTGGGGATTTTTGAATAAAGTGTTGGCAACCACTAGCCTGTGCTCCGTGCAGAATTCAAGTAGCCTTTCTCCTCTTTCATTTCGGTTACCCAACCCATATTTCCCAGTTATTATTCTGTCTTGACCTTCGCCGACGACAGCGTTCCAGTCCCCTAAAATAATAAGATTTTCTTCCCCTCTTACCTGCTTGATAACTTCCGCTATATCTTGGTAGACATCTTCTACTTCTTCGTCTTCATAATCTGACGTAGGCATGTAAACCTGTACCACTACAGTAGCTACGGGTTTAGTATCTATCTTCACCATTACTATCCTTTCATTAAACTGCAGGTAGCTTTTAACACGCATCCCGGCGCTCTTTCTAAGCATTATGCCTACTCCAGCATTACCATTTAGCGATCCCGTGTGTATCATTCTGTAGCTTCCACTCCAAAAGTCTCCTTCCTGGGGCCACTTCATTTCGCTGATGCCTAATACATCGAGGTTCATTCTTCGCATCTCCACCTTCAAGTTCTCTAGCTTACCGCAGGTACGAAGTGATCTGACGTTCCATGTTCCTATCCGTAACATTCTATCTCCTTTGGCCGATGTACCCTCTCGAGTAGTCCCCGCCCGGAGATCCGAATGGGGGACTAGTTTACCTCCGGAATATTTTACCCGAGAGAATTCCATCATGTCATTATATAAATTGAGTGGAGTAGCTGTGACTCCTCGGGATGATAATGTGGTGGTTTCCCCTTGCCTTCCACATCGCAGTACTACAGCCGTTAAAGTAAATGTTACCACACCCGTAGTGGAATGTGTGTCGCTGTACCGACCAGTATGGTCTCCACCTTCGCACATGTGAAGAAGAGCTGCTGCCCTCTCCCCCGGGTGATGAGAGGCATAATTATTGGCGGCCCCCAGTCGCCAAGTCACGGTATCTTCACAGGTTTTGGTATCTTTTAAATGGCCTACCTTACCCAAGGGTAGCCCAATACCCCCTCAGAATACCGCCGCTTTTTGTCCACGACTGCTTATTCGACGAGAGAACTCGCTTATCTCGCAGCTAACCTCTATATCTAAAGGTCGACTCACCATCCGCAACCCGGTGGACGCACTCGGTGGCTTTAAGCTCAGCCGCGAGTCAACTCACATATAACTCAAAATTAATTGTTACAATGTATAGCTAATTTCACCTAATACATGTGCTCCAGACACGTATGTTTGAATACATATTTGCTGGTCATTCTAATAGAAATGCAATTTTATTGGATTACTTAGGATTGCTATAGTAATATAAAAATGCGATATGCTAATTAAGTAATTTTTAGTATTGCTTAACCCCGATAATATGTTATATTATGTTTCACTTTTAGCATGGTGAATAATCATTTGGTTACTATAGTTACTCATCACTGAAAAATGTGATAATTGTTCATCAATCATTGTTAGATCAGCTACTACTAAATAAGTTACTGATCGATGGGAATAATTTTAATCAGAATGAAAATTCAATGAATATCCAAGTTTGCATCCAAGAGCCCCATCTGTTATGTTGTGAAAATGGAGGTAGTGCTAAAGGGATAAAAATATTCCCATTCCATGCACCCATTCATGTTCTATTTTCCACAGCCATTTTGATGCCCTGAACAAAGAAAAATGACAGTATAATTACTGAGACCTGAAAGAACTGACAAATAAGAAGAAATATCCTCACGATGCAGCTTTGCATTTTGTTAGATACCGAAGAGTACAGCAATGAGGGACTATAGTAAATATTTATTAATAAGTTAAAGCCTCTGTCAACTACCTACCTTCCACTCTGACAGTGCGATTAACAGGCAATAATGGCACACGCAAGACGTTGAGAAATAATCACTTTCATTGCCAAAATAGTACTTTTGGTAGAATGTAAAAAAAGAGTAAAATATGTTACTGCCATGGAATTCTATAACATATTTAAGCATGGAAAACAAAGGGAGAGTTAACGGTTGGAGTTGTATATATATGTGCAATTAAGCTAAGTGGTCACAATAAAATACATAAAATGCTGCGACGTGATAGACCTAATGTCATCAAATAAAATTACCATAGATAACTTATTTTTTCATTTCCTTCTAAAATGATGCCTATAAGCCTTAGTAGACTTTCTTTGGAAGAGTATGAAGTCCTTCCCCTTTGATGTCCCCTAATTACAGTCAAAAAAGTAATTTGAGGAAAGTTGGAGCTAAATTTTTGTTTCCGAAAATATCCGTTCAGACCTCTTAAAGCAACACAGAGTAAAATAAAGATTAACCCAGTTAAAAGTTAATATTATCACGAATAATTAATAACAAAGTAAATAGTGGATGTAACATAATTTAACAATTTCTGTTTTACTTTTCCGTTTGCTGAAGCAGATGTTTTGCATTAATATAAGTAATCAAAATGAAGTTTTCACCTAATTTTTAAACTGACTCTGAACCATAGCAAATTACAAGCAGATAAATGACACATGAATTGACTGCAAACCTGAACCATCGCATCATGTTCATCAAATGCAAATAACTACATATGTTCAAATGAACATGAAATCAATATGAATGTGAGATCCCAAATGAACGGCCTCTGAAAAATGATGAACGCCCTGGGGAAACAAATGGTTTCCACAAAATGAACATCCTGCAGGAGTGAACGTCCTCTGAGAAATGAACAGCTTCAGGAAAATGTGCACCCGTTCAAAGTATTAGGGCAATTGGGCCGTTCAGCAGTTAAACTGTTCATTTTAATGGACAGTGGGGAATGGTGGAGGAGGAAGGGGAGGGGGTCAGTCGTCAATGATGCACTTAGGTGGCCTTGTATGGTCTGCATCGCAACTGCCATCTGTTATATAACTGCAATGCACTTGCTGGAGTAAGCTACAGCTCAAAATATCTCTTGGTGAGATTACCTGATGGACCAAATATCCACTCGCACGTGTGCAGTGCAGACGTAATGATGTTTATTCTACGGGCTTTTGCCCTTTCTCCATGGGAGTTTTAGAGAACTGTTCATTTTTGATGTGGTTCATTTCGGTGAATAGTTTGTTTTGGCAGTTTGTTTGTTTTTGACACATCTCTAATTTGTGGGATCCAAGCTCTGAAAGACAAAGCAATGTGGGACTTGTAAATATTTTTACCTGTGATAACAATGGATGTAAAGTAAAATCTGATGCTTTCCCGGCGAATATGTTCAAAAAAGGCTATTCGGGCTTCCAGCCGGGTGGTCTCCCTCCATTCTGCCAGGAATGCAGGGATTGGCAGAATGGAGGGAGACCACCCGGCTGGAAGCCCGAATAGCCTTTTTTGAACAATGGATGTAGTCTCCTAATTTTAAAATACATAAGTCAATATGCTCCACGCAGAATTCTTCAGTTTTTTCTTGTGGAATCAGTCCCAACAGAGCAGAAACAATGTTCATTTGTGGTATCGAAGCTCTGAAAGACAGTGGAGGCCATGTATAATGTGTTACCACTGTCTCTTCAAATAAAAACCTAGTGAATGTGAGTCTATGAAAGAGTCATTATTGACTAGAAATTAGGGATGGTCGGATCAGATACCTGAGATACAAATATCTGCAGCTATTGCCTTTCATCAGATACATCGGATCCAAAGTCGCAGAAGACATCGGATCTGGATCCGAAATTATACATAATAGCTTCAATGAGTACAACACCCCATAAGGGTAGAAAGAGTTCTGATTCTTTCTTCGAATGCGCCGTTGCATGCGATTCTTGTCCTACTCGTGAACCATTTTGTTTGAAAGCTCTCGCAGAGGTTACGTAGCAGAATTTCAGCCATGGAAAATAAAAAAGGCAAAATACGACGGGCACATAGTGTGACTCTTCCCAAGAGATTGAACAATCATCGGGGAAATCTCAGCATCGTAGGATACTAACCATGTCAAAAGTAACTATGTCGCAGATTTCAGAAAACCACCCTCGGCCGTCCATCAGCCCGTGCCTCTGTTTTTTCTGAAATCACACGGACCATAAATCATTGTCTTCTAAGGAAAATTTCAAATTACACTTCATCATCATCATCAGTCAACAATCCTAAGATTGGTTTGACGCAGCTCTCCATTTCTCTCTCCTATCTGCTAATCTCTTCATAGCTACATATTTATTCTCTTTTACATCCTTTATAACCTGTCCGATATAACTCATTCGAGGCCGTCCCTTGCCCTTTTTCCCTTCCACTTGTCCTTCAACGATTGTCTTCATCAGACCATCGTGCCTCAAAATGTGGCCAACTAAGTTGTCCCTTCTTCTGCTTAATGTTTTTAGGAGGCTTCTCTTTTCTCCTACTCTCCTTAGCACTTCATGGTTACTTACACGGTCAATCCATTTTATCTTCATCATTCTTCGGTAGCACCACATTTCGAATGCTTCCACTCTTGACTTCTCTGCTGCTGTCAACGTCCAAGCCTCGCTTCCATAGAGAAACATACTCCATATGTAGCATCTGATGAATTGTTTCCTTACTTCTATGCTGGTATTTTCAGCTGTAAGAAGATTCTTCTTTTTGTAGAAAGCCCTCTTCGCCTGCGCTATTCTACTGTGTATTTCTATCTTGCTCCGTCCATCGCTGGTAATTCGGCTTCCCAGGTAAGAGAACTCGTTCACCTCTTGAAGCTTATGCTTTCCTAGGTTGATGTTTGTTTTAGCCTCCTCTCTTTTACTGCAAACTAATATCTTAGTCTTCTTTTTGTTGATTTTCAGCTGATATCTAGCCATTGTCCTTTCCATGTTTGTCAACGTCTTCTTCAAATCCTTCTCTGTCTCGGCTATGACTGCTATGTCGTCAGCAAATCGCAGCATACTAATTTTTTCTCCGTGGATATTGACACCCGAAGCTTTCTGCTTGATTTCGTTGATGGCTTTCTTTATGTAAACATTAAAAATTAAGGGGGAAAGCGCACAACCTTGTCTCACCCCTTTTCTTATTCTCGCTTCTGCACCGTTTGGTCCACATTTGATCACAGCTACTTGGTTTTTATACAAACTATGAATAATTCTACGATCATTGTAGAGTACGCCGATTTCTTTCAAAATTCTAAGCATTGAATTCCATTCCACGTTATCAAAGGCCTTCTCTAAATCGACAAATGCTATGAAGGTTGGTTTGTTTTTCTCCATTCTCTTCTCTATGATCATCCTAAGAGCCAAAATTGCTTCCCTTGTGCCCCTGCTTTTCCTAAATCCGAATTGGTCCTCATCCAGGAATTCTTCTGCTCTTCGTTCAATTCTCCTGTAAATGATTCTTGTCAGAATCTTCGACGCATGTGTCGTCAGGCTTATGGTCCTAAATTCTTCGCACTTCTCAGCTCTCTTCTTTTTGGGTATGGGAATGATGATGTTCTTCTCGAAGTCACTAGGTAAATATCCTGTTGAGTACATATCGCAGATAGTTTTATACAGTTGAGTTAAGACCTTTTCTCCTGCATTTTTTATTAACTCTGCTGGAATGTCATCTATTCCTGGGGCCTTATTCTTTCGCAGGTCTCTTACTGCAGCGTCAAATTCCGATCTTAAGATGCTTGCTCCAATGTCATCCTTTTCAACTTCACTTTCCTCTTCGAGAACTTTTGAGCTAAGTTTGCTCCCGTTGTGTAATTCCTCCAGGTATTCCTTCCATCTCTCGGCTTTGTCTTCGTTTTCAATTAGAATGTTTCCATTCCTGTCCCTTATGCTATTACATTTTGTGTTTCGTTACTTGAAATGGTTCCTCACTATTCTATAGACCGCTTCCACTTTCCCTTTTACGAGGTTATTTTGTACAATTCAAACTTTATACTTCACGACCCCTTATTATATATATATATTTTTTTTACGTCCTCACATATGTTCCTCATCCACGCTTCTCTGGCTTTCCTCGCTTGGCGGCAAATCTCGTTCCTTATTCTCTTGTAGCAAGCCTGTCCTTCCTCAGTATTCGTATTCTTATACTTTCTCCTTTCTTCAATGAGGTCTAGGATTTCATCCGTGATCCATGGCTTTTTCTTAACACATTTTCTTATCCCTAGAACTTCTGAAATCCACTTCTTAAGGTAGTCCATTTATTCTCAACTGAGTTTTCAGACTGATCTAATCCTATCTTGCGCTCCACTACTTCTTGAAAGGCCTGTTGATTTTTTGGCTCCTTAAGTTTCTCTAATTGCCAGGTGTTCTTTGCTGATTTCTTCAATTTCTTGAATTTCAGATGGCATTTCATCATCACTAGATTATGATCACTGTCGATATCTGCTCCCGGGTAGCTTTTACAGTCCTTTATCTGGTTTCTAAACCTCTGCTTCACTAAAAATAGTCTAGTTGAAATCTTCTTTTGTCTCCTGGCATTTTCCATGTGTATCTTCTTAGCATGTGATTCTTAAATAGAGTGTTGGCAACCACTAATTTGTGTTCTGTGCAGAACTCTAACAGCCTTTCTCCTCTTTCATTTCTATTTCCTAATCCATATTTTCCGGTTATTCTTCCATCCTGGCCTTCGCCGACGATAGCGTTCCAATCACCTAAAACAATTAGGTTTTCTTCACCCCTTACCTTTTTGATTACTTCCTTTATATCATCGTAGACGTCTTCAACTTCTTCATCCTCGTAGTCTGTCGTGGGCATGTAGACTTATACCACTACGGTATCTACTGGCTTAGTCTCTATCTTCACCATAACTATCCTTTCATAGTACTGTAGGAAGCTTTTCACACGCATTCCGGCACTCTTTCTGAGCATTATCCCAACCCCAGCATTACCGTTCAGGGATCCTGTGTGTATAATCCTATAGGGTCATTCCATGTCAGTTCACCCAGGCATGGCACCCACCGACTCGGATTTTAATGAAATTTTTGTCACTAGCTGCTATCACCTATCTAATGACCCATGTAAAATATTTCCTCTCTCACTCTCATAGTTTGCAAGATATGAGGAGTCGAAGTTTGAGATGTTTGCTCAGAAGTGGCGCTAGTGGGAGTAAAATTCCAGAGTGCAGGGCACAGGGTAAAAAGTCATAACTCAGAAACCACATGATATATTTGAATGAAATTTTGACCCCTTGTCTATCCAAGTACATAGCTTCCATAGTAATGTCTTTTATTCCCCTTGCATTGTTATGTTAGCCAAAATGATGTCAACAGTTGTTAATTAACCGATTTTTTTAGCTCAAAAACATGACTTCATATTTTCAGAATTATCACCAAAAGGCAGAGCAGTTAACTCATCCAATTTTTTTTTAAATTGAAGGTTAATATGTGCTCCAATGTACTGTGAAATAAAAATGGTGGTGTTTTGACTGCCACCATGAGTATTTCAGGTTTTACTTTTTTTCTGCCCCCGTGAGAGGGATTTTGGACACGTACTGTAAGATAATAAGTATAAGTGTATCCATACCTTCATGAGGATATATTTGAAATATTGATCAGTAAATCTAAGACCAAACGTGTAGTCTAGTGAATGTGGCTCTTGTTCATACAATTGTTTTTAATATCAATACTTGGCTTGTGGCAGCTGAGGGGAAAAAGAGTCCAAATGGCTCAGAAATGTGAAATGATGCTTTTTTCCTGGAATTTACCCATTTTTCTAGTGTTTAGTTTATGGAAAAATTGGTATCAAAATACATTAGACTCTTACTGTGCATTAGGGGATAAATGGAAATACTAATTTAAATAAAATTATTTAAATAATACACTTCAATGTGTTTAAGGTATCTCCCGAACATCTCTGGAGGCTCTCTCGGGCAACTAAACGCTTAACAGTACCACCAATTCCATTGTAAGTTTTCTAATTAAAATTAGACTATACTAATATGCAACATTGTCCAAACAGCACAATTTTCAAAGAATCAAGCGTAGCATTAACCCCTCAAGCAAGTAGAGATGGATTGGAAACTGCATATATCACGTGGCACGCACAGCTTCGCTTTGAAGGCAACGACGTCACTGAAGCAAGGTTTGACTTGTTCGTCCTTGACTCCCTCATTTGTAGCCTCGTTGCTTGCAATAAGGTGGGAACGTGCTAATTGTTTATGCAGCACAACAAACTTTATAAACATTAAAATGGAAGCTCTTTGTCAACACATTTCATCCTCCATCTAATTGCCTGTCAATTGCTTGGGTGTCTACTGGGACTCCACTGTGTAACAGACCCTGATGAGAATTTGCTGTGACTATACCTTATCCTAATCTCCCTTTTGTCTTCCACGGTCCCGTTGTACCTTACCCACCAATGGGACAGTCCACTCTGCTTAAGCCTCCATGAGATTTTCAACTTGCTCTGCAAGAGTGATGGCAGTCGCAAGCATCTCATATTGCGCCTTGACTATCCAGTTTCTTATCTTTTACTTTCCCACTGTGCTGACATACTAAAGACATCCATCCAGGTGTGGGGCTTGATAACCTCATTCATTCACCAGTTGCTGTAGAGGGGTGCATAGCTGTAGAATTGTTTCATCTTCTCTCTGCACACAGACATGGAACTTAGAGCATTTTGATCTTTGAAGTCCAACTGGATCATAAAAATTTCCGAGATCTGATGATTGGTTTTCAAACTCAGTAGGTCGGGCAAGTACGAGAGTGTGATAACTTTGTATTCCTCTGGACCCTCCATGCTGAGCAACAATAGCACAACTCCCATGTCTTGCATTTCACTTAATACATTCCGTGCTGACCTTTTTTTTAGAGAAACTGCCCTGTGGCTGACATTTTGGCAAAAATGTGTGATTTTTTTAATTATTATTTTAACGACGTGATCTTATGATTTGTGATGCTGGATACATGTTGTCACTATTTTTTTCCAAAAGTAACCCTTCAATTGTTAAAAAGTTGAAAATAAAATTTTCTAAGTATCCTGTCAAACTTGTGATACCTTCCCGCAACACACCTATATGTTTCCGCTATTCCTTTGCTCTTGATCTTTTTCAGTACTGCAGAGAAAACCCGTTCCGACGAAATCGCTTTCTGGAAAAAACTAATGAAAATAGTTATGCAGCTAATATTATTTTTTTAATCTGGAAATGATTCATTCAAGCATGATTTTAAATGTTTTATTGCACTAAAGTAAATATTGCAAGTATTACCAATATTTCCTGCAAAAGTGTTGTTCCCTATGAGGGAAAATGCAACTGGGCGATATGATATAATCAGGAAGAGATTTTATGATGACATACATATAGGTTTGTAAATATGAAGGAAAATTTGTATAAAAGAAGAAATTTTGTAATGAAACTTTTTTCAAATCAGAAATCGACTAGCATACAAAGAAGAATTTTTCATTTAATAAATATTAAGCATCAAATAATATCATTTTTAAAAAGAAACAAATTTAAATAGAAAATATAAAAGGTATGCATTAAAAAAAAAACAATTTTGTCCTGCTGGGCAAATAATTTTCAGCATAACAAATTCTTGTGATACTTCTGGAAACACTCAAAAGACAATTGAGGCTCTGCCAGGCAGGTGGGGCTATATATAGGGTGCCTCGTTTTGCCACTTTTTTTTAGGAGCGAATCGTAATACCCGGCAAAAGTTGCGTACCCGGGTGGGTATTACAGATATGATTTTTTTTCAAAATCGGTTAATATCTTCTGTTCGCCATTTTGTCTTGAAATTTCGAAATTTTTAACGAAAAACGTAAAAAATGAAAATAATTCAAATTTGGTTTTAGCGAGCACTCATTTTTTCCATTGGTGTATAGCAGTGGTCTTTCCTTGATATTTTAGACCAAATACGTCAGCTCTATTCCTTTTAGTTATCGAGAAAATAACCTTTTATCGTGTCCCCGAAAGCGGTTTTGTGTGTAGGCAACCCGCAATACACATTCTCTTTTTAGTCTATGCATGCGAAAAATGACGCGAAAAAGAGATGTTTTTTAGTCAAAAATGTGTAAATCATGTCTGACGTTGTCAAGGGTAGTCACTAGGGAGAGTGTATGCTCTTTTATGCCATCGCCGACTATATTTACCATATTTTCGAGTGAGGAGATATTACTGGAGATGGAAATTATTATTCGGGATTCATTATGACGGTTTTATGTCCCTCTACGGTCAAATTCACCTCCCCTGCGGTCAGTAAAGGAATTTAATATAGTATGATCAAGCAAATGTAGAGCTCCTCGCTCACCTATCCAGAGAAGCTAGCCATGCGACCCAAATCCAATAACGTGGAGGTGGCTGCACCTTGGGTTCCTCCGCCTCTTCTACCCTATCAACCAGCCAATGTTATGCAGGCCAGTTTATTTGTTCTGAATCGTCACCGTCCGGAAATATTGTGAAAAATTGAGATTTCCATAAATATTTTGGCAGAACTTGCCGTGAAATCTAAGTGGATCTGATAACAACATCCTTGGCGTTATTGCCGCATGCATGGGAAGCCACTTCGGAGACTAACTTCACTGTCCGTTCCACTGCCACTGTGTAGTGGAGATATACGGCGAATGACTATTCTGGCGAAGTATTATCAGGAAGTGACAGTTTTTGAACGATTTCTTCATTTGTTGTATTCCTCACAACTGGTAACACGATAATAGAAACATAGAAACATCGGTGCTTTCCCAATGAATCATTTCTCCATAATCCATGGCTTCAAAATTCAAATGGGGAACAATTTTGCGCATGATGCCATGATTTAAAAAACTTACTTCGTGATCTATAGCTCTAAGAATTTTAATTTGTGCCTCCGTCAGTCGACGATCACTAATCACTACGAGAAGAATATTTACTGGGAGTGCGGGAAACACTTTTGTTTAGATGGATGAATGAACTAATGCTTGGTGCTTCCTTGGCGATATCTATGAATGGTATCACAGACGTGACGATCATCATCGGCGAACGAAGATTGAGTCCTAATCCAACATTTCATCACTACGTGACCTTTTATATAAATGTTACTATTTCGAAGAGTTTATTGTTAGGTTTCTTATTCTAAATGTATAACCTAAGAACTATGTTAGCTGTGGTCAACCAACGGGCTTTATTTAGTTTCCCAGGAATCATATTGACTAGCCCTTCTAGAAATATTCCAGACGCAATGGCTTGGGGTATCTTGACTGAATACTTCAGTTCCTTATTAAGGTTTCAAATTTCTTCTGGGCTTTCGTTTGGCAAGTCACAAATTATGAGATGAAATGACAGCACTGGAAGCTTTTCACATTCAGGCAGTTTTGAAATTATGTTTGCTGTGTATTAATACGGGCTGAAAAAATGCGCGGTCAATGTAGGCGGAAAGAAGTTGAAACGGCAACTCAATGAAATGCAGATGGCAAATAGCACATTGCATAGGTTTTCCCGATATTTCTTCCAATTTTCGCAGGAGACCACCCTTCCAATCCGCATTGGTGATCGTCTCGTCATAGCCAAGAACTATATTGCTTAACGTTATGTCGCTATATTGCTCTTGAACTATAATTCCAGCTTTTAAACCTGCGTTAAGTACAGTAGATGTAATGTTTTCTGCAACCCCCACTTACGCTATATCTCTGGTGAATTATGGCAGTCTTAGTCAAGTCTAATTTGACTATGGACTTTCTTTCTCTTGGTTTGGTGAATGCCACATCGTTAGCGCACTACCCGTCACGGTTTTCCTCATCAACTTGAGCATCCTCTAAGTATTCACTATCATTCCAAAATGACAACTGTTGAATCAGATGATTTGAGTTTAAGCCTCTCATTTATGATTACGTTCAGCCCTTTCTTGCATTTTTTTAACGTAAGAATGCCAATAGTTGTAATTTGGATTATTCTTGGACCTCGCTGTTCCACAAGGAACCGGTACTCTAGGATAGAAACTTTTTTCTTATGACAGACACGATTGGGAAAGTTGGCACATTTGCAGAAGTCTATACATATAAAAAGGTTTCGTCGCCTCCTTAGTAAAAGACTTTAATAAGTCATCCTATGTTTTCTGAAATACCGTTTTACTCTATAGGATTTAATTGTCCAAACTGTTTTCATCATGTAGCGTGAGATGAGTTGAAGTACTCTGATTTACGTAACTACTAAAATAGACGCTTTTTTCCAAACGGCACATACCTTGGCAGAAACTTCAGTGATATATATCTTCTTACACGAAAATATGGTCAATATAGTCGGCAATGGCATAAAAGAGCATACACTCTCCCTAGTGACTACCCTTGACAACTTCAGACACGATTTACACGTTTTTGACTAAAAAACATCTCTTTTTCGCGTCATTTTTCGCATGCATAAACTAAAAAGAGAATGTGTATTGCGGGTTGCCTACACACAAAACTGCTTTCGGGGACACGATAAAAGGTTATTTTCTCGATAACTAAAAGGAATAGAGCTGACGTATTTGGTCTAAAATATCAAGGAAAGACCACTGCTATACACCAATGGAAAAAATGAGTGCTCGCTAAAACCAAATTTGAATTATTTTCATTTTTTACGTTTTTCGTTAAAAATTTCGAAATTTCAAGACAAAATGGCGAACAGAAGATATTAACCGATTTTGAAAAAAAATCATATCTGTAATACCCACCCGGGTACGCAACTTTTGCCGGGTATTACGATTCGCTCCTAAAAAAAAGTGGCAAAACGAGGCACCCTAGGCTATAATATGATGTGTCCTGGCGGACATTCTTCTTGAAGGACTGCCTACATCTCTTCTGTTTTCATCTTTCGTGTTTGTCATATAAACGGGGAAATGTCCTGATAAGCCCTTGGTTTTGGATGTGGCGGGCTAGGATGATGGGCTCTACAAAGGAGTCGAAGGTATAGCCATTTTCATAAGAGATTCTATAATTTGAATTCGAAAGTCGATGAGAGGAATTTTCCAAAAATTTTCTGTGAATAAGAAATAACGGTTCAGTTACAGTAAGTTCAGTAGGTGGATTCCCAATTTTTAGTACCATTTGATGGATTTCCTTTCAATGGGAAAGTAAGACATCATTTGATTCCAATGATCGATGCCACAATTGTAATTGCTGTGTTCAACCACTGCCTGAGGCATTCTTGGCGTGCACCCTCATCTTTTTGTGGATTCAATATTGTTTTTGCACTGATGAATTCAGCGCTGATCATCCGCACTTCCCTCTTATCCTTCCACCTTAGGATACAGATTTCATCCTCAGAAAAGGCCTCCACAACCTCACCTTTCTTTAATTCCTGGCAGAGCACCACTAGATGAATACCTGATCTCTTGCCGCTCCTCAGTGTCCCTGTCACGTTAGTTTTCCCATTTGGATGGAATCTAGTACTGGCTGCACTGTTATAAAAGTTGTCCTTATAAAAAAGGATTGGCCGCAGTCCAAATGACCCTCCGTCAATTTTTTACCATCCTCTCTGAATGCCCTTTTCCAGACACTTCTGAGTTGGAAGGTGCTTGGTATTAGAGGACTTGCAGCACCAAACCCTTTTCTTCCGTCAACGTGTACAACTTTATTGCATACCTGTGGTGCTTTCCCCTCTTACTATATTCACTATATCCCAGCCTAGCTCTCCATGGAACCATATACTCTTCCAAACTCAGGCCGCGTTAGGGGGTCACTATTTTGTCAATTTTTTTCTTGAATGCATCTATAACAGGGCTAATTTTGAATAATCAGTCAGTCAGAGGGGTGTTTCAGTCAGAGAACGTAGATAGGTACTCATTGATTAGAAGGGCTTGGAGAATTGACATGAATTAATCACGCTGCTTCTCTCTCCTAAAGCAATGCAAGTCATATAAAGGATGAGCTTTTCAATAATCGGATATATGATTTTGATAATTCTTGTCTGAAAAATAAGGCCAAAAAGTGGGGAAATTCATCTATGGTTAAATATTTCCATCGAGTAATTTTCCTTCAGGACACGCTTTGCCCATCATCGGATGTAAATATCCTCGGGCCGGATCAGTTTCTGTGAGTTTGGCGGCATTAGACTGGGTTAGGGGGAGAAAAAGAAAATTTGGTGACTTTTAACAATGCATGAAGGTCATCTCATTAGTTATTTTCCCAAGAATTACATTTTTAAAACAAATATTTATGAATGTTTTGAATAATTTTCCTCATGGTAAGTTTCTATAATTTTTATGCTTTTATTCCTTATAATAAAAGGTCCTTAGGAAAATTTTTTTATCAGTTTTAGCTTCTCTCCTTTATATATTCGACGAGTGAATAAAATAACCATTTTATCTATTGTGAATTGGATGACCCAGGGGTAATGATGAACAAAAGATAAACCCTACCCCCCACTGGATCCGTCACTTGGTGGCATAATTTTTGACAGCCAAGTCACAGCACCTTCGTAGGCTTAGAGTAAGCTTTCAAATTTATATTTTTAAAATTAAAGTCATTAATTTAATTGTCTCTATTGCTGCAAATTGTCTTTCCCACTTATATCTTGTGTATCCTGTCTCATTTATTTGTAGTGAAACGTGATAAATATCTTTCACCATATACCTCCCTTTAAGACTGTGAATCTGTGTCCAATGGTGGAAATTTTCATAAAGATGCCTACCTTCCGTTCCCTTGTCACTTTGCTATTCATGCAATGGATAAGGTTGATATTACGTGTTGGGAATATAATAACTATGTATGTTGCAACTTTATTTGAATAAAAAATATAACAACCAAAAACATAAAATTTAATTTCAGTATCAAATTCACGTCAGGTACTTTCAAAGTAGATTAAAGACAAAAGGGATTACAATCTTAGTTTTACTTACTCTGGAGAATTGAAAGCACAAAATAAGCTATGAACTATCTCAGTATTATGCTTTTATTTAGTGCAAAATTAGAAGACCACGTGCATGTAGATTTTCCTTTACAAATTGGTCCCAAATCATTGGTCTTCATATTCCTGGGAATAAATAAACTACATGGAAAATATCACAAATATATTACAGTTTTTGCAGTGCACTTTAAAAATTGGTATGATGAGCTCTACTATGATTGGTGAAGTTTATAACACCTAAGAAGAATTACCAAATAAATTATCATTACTTTTTATAAAGTATTTATGACTTTGCACCTGTTGCTCTATACTCTAGAACAAATTGAAGCCTACTGTTGACCAAAGAAAAGTCTATAAATTCACTGTTGATCCACTCAAAAATTTTTCAACTTTGAAGCCAAAAATTTATCCAGAACAGCCACATTCACGGAGTTGCCTTTCACCAAGAGGGACTGTCGGACGGAAGTTCTCTAGAAGTTGACCTCTCTTTACTTGGTTTGTTTCATTTTCTTCTTTGACTGATTCTTCAGAAAGGATGTCACCAGGACAGTGGCAAAGCAATGTTCTACATTCTTCCAACTTCGTTGTTATTTGTGATTGATTAGAAAAAGAAAATATAACAATGCTCTCATTAGCTGTATCATACATAAATAACTTTACTTTTAGTTGAATGATGTTTTTATGTAACCATTGAAGAAGCTTAAAAAATTTCTTATAAACTTCTCAAGGTAAAGTTTAGGAAAGATTTGCATTTTGTAAGTATGGAAAGCATTTTGAAAGGTATCAAATGAAGAAAGTTTTCGAAAATTGTCATATCAAGAGAACCATTTCTTTTTTTGGATGGAAAATAATTACTTCTACCACTTCATATAAGATCTACGAGCTCTGAAACTACTAAAGAAATTCCTTTTGGAAATCGGAGAGGTGTAAGAAATGTGACTGGATTTCAAATGTTGTATAAAACAATTATTGTCACTTTCATTGAGTTTTTGAGAGGGTTTTGGTGAAAAGCTCTGCAATTGCCTTAAAAACTAACCAATTAAGCCTCTTATTAGCCCATGTTTTTCATGAGGGCTAAACTGGTTGATTCTTAAACTCTTATAACCCTAGACCTGGGAATTTTATCTTTAGAACATTATAGAGAGTTGCTGATTTAGTAGATTTGTTCCATAGAAACAATAAGGGCTAATTATGATGTTATCTGGCCTTTCAAGCTATTAATTCAAGGGCTACAATTTTCTGTCATTTTTTTTTCTTTTGCCCATGGTCAATACTAAATAAATAAACACCCTTTGAATATGTTGATAAAGTGAAAATTTCTTCTCTTTAACTCAGCATTGTTACTCATTATGTTTGTCTATGATAGCTATATATTTTTTTAATCATATAGGAAAATGACCTCTTTGGCATTATGATGTCCTGTACTTACCTCCTTGGTGATGATTTAGTTCTTGTCAAATAAATTGTCCTTCTTCCTTAAACATTGACATTTATGATTCAAAATCGTCTCGTTTCCCACTGTGACTCTTTACACTTAGTTCAGGGATGTCATAGCATGTGATGATGATGATGATGATATGGATAGGTAAAGTAGTGAACCTCTATGTTTTGCCAAGTGTAGGAGCTACAGTTCAATGTTTTGCCAAATTTCAATTATATATCAATAGAAGTAGGTTAATAAATATGTAAGTACCTTCTAAATTTGCTCGGGGTAGTTGGGTGCATGCTGTTTGGGTAGAATAAACAGGAAGGAATTAGAGATTAACCGTGATGAAATTCATACCTGTTCTTCTGATACCTCAATGGGCTCCTTAAAGACAATCCATGTTACACTTTCACAGCATGGAGGAGTTGTCAATGAACCCAAATACGTCCAGTACGAAAGGTCACCTGAAAATTGATAATTTTTTGAAGCAAATATAACAAATGCTTACATATATTTTTGTGTGTGAGGAAATATGCAATGAGTCAATTCATTGGCGTTCACTCAATATGTGCCCACAAAGGCTTGAAAACAATGGTCAATATGTTGCTGTCTTGGCCCAGCATGGCAGATTGCATGGTTGGATCAGTGGCGCCGACTCCATGGGGCCTGAGGGGGCCCGAGCCCCCTCAAAGATTCGTTTGGGGGGGCGGAGCCCCCTCAATAATTCAAGAAAATAATTAAGTTATATTATGCTTTGTGAAATCACAAAAATATATTGGTAATTTTTATTTCCCATGTTTGACGATAGTTATCTTTTAAATAAATTCAACAATGTGTGTTGAAACAAATAATTATAAGGTTAAGCAGGTTAACTGAATCAAGTGGTGTGAATCATGGTAGTGTTTCGGTGCTGCGACACACTTTGAGTTTAACCTCTTCCCGGGGCAAGACCTCCGATATGGGCCCCCCCAATATTTTTTATAAGTCGGCGCCCCTGGGTTGGATGGCCTTCGTCAGGTGCCCTGATGCATAGACCTTAATTGTTGGCCCATCGTGCCAGGCTTGGCCAAGCACTACTTGGATCATTTGATTGTGGTGGTATGCAATGGGAGGTAACACATAACACAAACAGTCGATCAGGCATTGTAACAAATTGACCAGAATATAATCTGATTACGCTCAACCATCGTTTGGAACCTGCCTTTGATGGCTCAAGAGCTGTCTCCATTGTGGTTTTATTTTTGCAATTAATGGGAGAAGTAAAGGGGAGCTTCATGTGTTGGAACGGACAAAATTCTTCATAACATTTCTGGTACGTTTCCTCAGGATTAGAAAGGAGATAACTCTTGGTATCAAATTGCTGGGCATTTTTCTGCAGTGGGTTCTTGAACCAATTCCAATGACATCATTGGTGTATGTTTGCAACTTTACTGGGTTGATTTCAGATGGTCATGAAGTTGGCCAACTGTTTAGAAGTCAATGACTGATCATCCACAAACCTCAGTGATATTTTAACATCAACACCCACTTAAACTCCCACCTCTTACTAACGTCCTATTCTTCCCTTACCTGTCTCTCTGCACACATGTTAAAAAGCTGAAGTGATAATAGACTCCCTCTTCTCATACCATGGCCACCCTGATTCTCCATTCTCACTTATGTACTGTCTTTGTCATTCACAGTTTACAGAGTCACTTATGTCTACAATATGCACCTATTTTCTTGAGAATGCCGATTAACTTCAGCCTCTGCACTCTATCAAACGCCTTTTCAAAATCCTTAAAGCAAGCATACAAGTCCTTATTTTTTTTGTCTTCACAACGATCATCCTCATTATTATTGCATCACAGGTTGACTTTCCCTTCCTGAAACCAAACTGATGGCTGTCAATGTAATCCTTTACCCTCACTTCCGTTTGTCTGCTTATAATTGTCGGTACTAATTTTACTGCCTGTGATATGAGACTAACAGTCATCTAGTATCTGCATTGTACAGCTTTCTTCTTTTTCAGCAGTGGAATTCAAACTGTCCTCACAAAATACTCCATCCAAGATGATTCCTCAATCAATACAATGTTCTAGTTAGTTAAAAACCTTTTCCTCCCAGCCCTCCTCTCCATAGTCTTCGGTAGCTTTCTCAGGATAATGGTCTTTTCTTGGAGGCCTCTATACTTTGCCTCGCTTAAAATCCCTTGCTTGAGAACTTCTTCATTCATGCCCTCCTCTATCTTTTAATTTCTTAGACTGTTCCTGCTTTTACACCGGTCCTATATATATTCCTTCCTCCCACACTGAATCCCTAATCACGTCATTTTCATGCCATTGGTCTGATTGTGTGTTGTGCTTGCCCTCTTGGTTTGCTGCCTTTATGTATCTTTTTTTATTTCCCTATACACCCACCCCCATTTTGCCTTGCTTTGTGTCCACGCTCCTCTGCATATTCCTCCAGTACCTACCACCATCCCGCTTCTCTTGTTGAGTCCTCTGCTCCCCTTTCAACCCTCTTCCACCCATTCCTTCAACGTCCGAACGTCCCCTGTGTACTATTTTCCACTATTTCATCATATTCCCTTTTCTTAATTCCTTTTTGTAGCATCCACATATCTGTCTTTTCCTCTCCCTTCTGATTTTTGTAATACTTTTGAACCTTAAAATACATGTCATTAGCACAAAGTTGTGGCCAGAATATGCATTCACCTTATTAGGGAGGCTATTTGAATTTTTCAGGAATATGAAATCTATCTGCTATCTCATTGGTAAATTTGCTATCAAATAATTATTTAATTTCATTAGCCAATGATTGAAAAAAAAGTCTTGATACATAGTGTGCGTGCGAGCAGTATTTCAGAAGAATACATTGCTTTTGGATAAAGATGGTAGGATAAGGCCTCAAATACAAGATGAAACAATATTGCTTTTTTAAGATACTACTGCAGCTACTTCTTCATGACAGATTTTATCCCAGCTTAGTGAAAATTTTCTCTCTAAAGGTCGAGTTTTCTCCGACATCTTTGAATGTAATTTCTGCTAGAGGATATTGTGTATTCCAAGGTTTAATAAAAATCCTTAGGGCAGTTTCTGAGGCTGCTAAGCACGTACCAGATGAGATCGTATAAGAGTGCACATAGAAAGGGATAGTACCCACTCGGAAGAAGTTTGGTTGGATCAACAGGTTCTTCAATCTCTGCACTCTCTCCTCTGTGTTTAACCTTTGAAAGAAGTGATGTCACCTTCTGCAGCTCAGGGTGCTCTTTACCGACCTGGGAATAGAATCGCATCATCATTCAATGCTTTAAACATACTATTTTTCTGGAAAAAATTGAAATGTCACCCTCTGATGTTAACACAATTTTTTATGGTCATACTTATCAGAATTTTGTACACTTTTATGTACCTACCAAGAATTGTCATGCTAGCAGGACAGCCATTGAACTAAGCTTCATCCTTTGTTCTTCTATCTAATCTCAATCATGAGATATTAATGGATACATAATTTTTATGAAAATTACAGCATCAATGGTCAAAGTTGAGTAATGGGGTTCTATGCAAAGGGCTAATTCACCAATTTTCTTTTATTTCAATTGTGATATAGAGTGTGTGAAATTATGAGAACAACAATTCCATCTCTTGATGTGTTACCTATTTTTATAGCTATTTGTGAGAAAAATCAATAGCCTTATTCCTTTTGCAGATGCACAAGTTGATGACATCATGGACAAATGCCAAGAGGATCACCACTTCTTATCTACTCCATTCCTTCTCATATTGGTCTCACTAGTTTGTTGTTGTTTATGGATTTTGTGTTCGTTCTAAATGGAAGGTTCTCTATAAGCGAGTAAATGAACTAGACCTTAAATTCCTGCTCTTAAATGAAGTAATTATTCAAGTTTATTCTGGGTACATACAATCAAAGGAATGCTTATTAGATTTTCATACACATTTTAATACTTTTATAAATTAAAAATCATTTTTATAGGCTTTCAAGTTGTTTTTTAAAAACATCTTTACATGCTCGGGACCCAAAATGTTATGCTTGGGTTTGGAAATGAAAATAGGAAAAGTCTTTGGATGAACCACTGACCACTGGCATAGCGAGAGGGGAAAGTCCGGACCCCAAAAAATATAGAAACACAATTACATAGGTACTTTCCTTCATAAAAAGGAAACAAAATATTGAAAATCATGAATTTACAATATATTTCTTTGGAAAATGAATTTTTTTTTCGATTATGAAGGGCGTTAAAATTAGTTTGAAACCCTCTACTTTGTACCCTGTTGTTTAAAAATTTTCACCCCAGGTTTTGGACCCCCCTAACGAAATTCCTGGCTACCCCACTGCCATCGACTAAATTCCTTTTCAAATTTTCCTCACGCCCATTTCCCCCGAATTATGTCACTTTCTAATTGCGTACCGACGTGTGTTTCACCCAAAAATGCTTCACTATGGTGAGGTTGATTTAGCACCTCCTCGCAATAATTTCACGCCACAGTGCACGCACATGGCATACATTGGTTCTCCTTATCTCAATAGAAATGTTTCTACACAATGAAAGACTTTTATATCAGTATATCATTAAATTAAATTAAAACTGTGCAATCAGCAACACAATTAACAGTATTTAAAACAGTATTAACATCACGTGCGACGAGGTGCTCGACCGCTCAGCATGAGGAAGGGGTGGGCAGCAGAAGGATATAAAGGAGAGGTGGAGGGGAAGGAGCGCGCTCCCTCCTTATTTCAAGCAATGAGGATAGAGATGAGGGAGTCAAGGACGAACATGTCAGATCTTACTTCAGTGACGTCATTGCCTTCAAAGCGAAGTCGGGCGTGCTACGTGATATATGCAGTTGGCGTTTCCAATCCGTCTCTACTTGCTTGAGGGGTTAATGCTGCGCTTGTTTCTTAGAAAATTGTGCTGTTTGGACAATGTTGCATATTAGTATAGTCTAATTGTAAATAGAAAACTTAGTGGCAAATCAATTAGAGCTGAAAAATAAACAGAAATATCTTGAGGAATGCTTCACGTTTGGTCAAATTCTTTTTTAAATCTTGTGCATGTCATCTAATTTTCGAATCTTTTCTGTCGAATTCGGGCCCAGAAAGTCACTCACCAAGCATTTGTCGTCTAGAAACGGAGAATTGAAGCAGGTAGGTCAAAAAAGGTCAGTTGGTGAGACCGGGTAGGGATGAAACACGATTTAATAGTTTATGTGTAATTTGAAATTTTCATTAGAAGACAATGATTTATGGTCCGTGTGATTTAAGAAAAAACAGAGGCACGGGCTGATGGACGGCCGAGGGTGGTTTTCTGAAATTGCGACATAGTTACTTTTGAAGTGGTTATTATCCTATGATGCTGAGATTACCCCGATGATTGTTCAATCTCTTGGGAAGAGTCACACTATGTGCCAGTTGTATTTTGCCTTTTTTTTATTTTCCACGGCTGAAATTCTGCTACGTAACCTCTGCGAGAGCTTTCAAACAAAATGGTTCATGAGTAGGACAAGAATCGCATGCAACGGCACATTCGAAGAAAGAATTAGAACTCTTTCTATCCTACTCACTGAACTCACTGAAGATATTATTTATAATTTCGGATCCAGATCCGATATCTTCTGCGACTTTGGATCCGATGAAGGGATCCTCGGATCCAAATATCCGCGACTTTGGATCCGATTCGACCATCCGTACTGATATTAATTACAAAGTTTTTCTCAGATAAATGAAATTAGCATATTTTTTTCGTTTAATTGCTTATTTGATTTAAATCTCTACCTATTACAATTATGTAATTCCTGACATGATAGAGATTTATTGATGGAATGTTCATCTTTTGAATCAGTTCAGAATCCAGGCGAAAGGGATGTGATTTCATTGCTAATATTGTTGGGGATGTGTTAAATTCAGGAGAAAGAAAGGTGAAAAATGTACATGATTTGGTGATGACGAGTGAATTAACCCTTGTAGTGCCCTAGTGCCTCTTTTACCCTATGCCATGCCGAAGAATGCTGTTTTTGGTGAATCTGTAGGTTTGCGCTTAAAAATTTACATAAAGCCTAATACGCATTTTCAGAAACATTAAAAAAAAAATTAATTTGCTCCCAAAACTTACGTGCATGTTAAAACATGGCAGGTACTAAAAATAGTTACCAAAGCTACAGGAAACACAATAAATAAAAGGCGTAAGTGTAAAAAATACCCGCCGATAGACTGGCTCTTGGCTCTCTTCACACATACCCCCCGGGCCAATGGAATCGCACTATAAGGGTTGAATGATTAGAACTTGTTGATTATGAATGAACAGTTCCCTTGAACTCACTTTGAGGAATATACCCAAAACAGCCAGGCCATTATCACAAGTAGCTGCTTCTGAGAATTTGGAGAAGGCGCATTTGTTCCAGTGTACCAAATGAAGCTGAGGAGAAAAATAAAATAAAGATAAATTACAGAGGTACTTACATAACTCCTTTAGCTGTGAAAATATTTAAATAGGATATAATGTAATTAAACATAGTATCTCTGAAGAGAAATGGGTAATAATGGGTGTAGGGGAGAGTGGGGCAAAACTGACCAGGCGGGTCAAACCGACCCCTTTAATATTCCCCAGTAGGTGTTGTTATCCAGCGGCAAAATATGAACTAGTTGAAGAGGCCGCCATTTTGTGCAGATCGAGCTTGGTTTCATTGGAATGCTTGACGATGTTGGGGTTATGAAGTTTTAACCAGTTTCATTTACAACTTTAATGTCATATTTATTTTGATTTGAGAAGTGTAACAACAACCTGGTTTACCGAAGGTGAGTACATGTGTTTACTTACTGTGTTGACTTATATGTTAACGTACGAGTAGCTTAGCTAATGATTTTGGATAACCTCAAATTGCCATATTTGTTTCACTGTGTACCTAGGGGCAAAACTGTCAACAGAAAGCGGGGCAGAACCGACCGGGGTCGGTTTTGCCCCACGATATTTCAACTTATCAGCTGTGCTTCACTATACCTAATAAAATAATACAACCCAATTTATTAAGTTCTAGCTGTACCCGTTGCGGCTTTGCCCTCATTAAATTGAGTTTTTAAACTGCCATATTACATTTTATATAATATTTTTTATTATTTTACATTTTATACAATGTACTTTTTCCCCCCGTATTATTATCTATTATATATCGGCGTCAAGTTCTCTCCAACCCCTTCCAATGGAAAAAAGTGTGTGGAAACAAATTTCACCCAAACCACTCATGCCACCTCCACAAGAAAAGGAAAGAGTTAAAAAGAAAGGAGGCTGTATGTCGTAACCTTATAAATTAGAACTGGAGGAAGACGAGAAAAAAAGGAGGAGAAAAAGAATATTAAAAAAGAAAGAATGAAAGCTAAAAACAAAGGAACAGTGGCGAAGAATGATAAAAATAAAAAGGGTCCTAAAAGAAAGCTTGCTTTCCAAGCCACAGCCCCCCAAATGTACAAAGTGAAGTCGAAGAAAATGAAAACCAATGCTTTCGAAGATGAGGAAGAATGTGAAGAAGACGAGGCGGCATGCATTTTTTTTTGCAATGAATTATATTCAAGATCTAAAGAGAGGGAGGGGTGGATTCTGTGTTTGAAATGTAAAGGATGGGCTCATGAGGCGTGCGCTAATTGTGAAGAAGAAGATGACAATTTCATATGTGACTTTTGTTCCTAAAATGTTAATCTAAACTTACACAGTGTTAATTTCTTATTTTTAATTAATAAATATTGCTGTACATTGTAAAAACGGTGAGTTTTGTAGTATAAATTCCCAAAAATAGCATTATAAACCTTTTTTAATGTAAAACATAAGGGTGTCGGTTTTGCCCCACCAGAGGGGCAAAAACGTCATTTTGTCAGTATTAGAAAAAAAATTCATATAAATTTAACCTGTATCAGTAAAGAATAATGCATCAGTACTTTATTTCTTTAAATAGTAAATATTGCAATTACGCTAATTTTGTGTAAATATTTGTAGCAGAAAGCCAAATTTCTCATGAAAAAGCTTAGCAGGTCAGTTTTGCCCCACTCTCCCCTAGTATAAGATATTTCTCTAATTATTGCCATGATATTTCTACGTATGCTTTAATCCTATGAGAACTAAATTGGTGGATACAAATGTCAGCTGTGGAATACTTGGAGATTTATGAAAATCAATTTGATTTCAGTTATTATTCTCTACCTATGTACAAATAGCTTAAAATTTTGGTAATTATGTAATTGTGAAATTATGAATTATAATAATGAAAAGGCCATTAAATCCAATAGGTTTTGTATGAAGTAACAAATTTGAGTGCTTTAAGATTGTACATATAATTTTCCAGAATTGTGCATGTACTTCAATTATGCCCCTAATGCTTACATTTATAATTGCTAGAATGTCAAATGCTTATTTTCTTTCCAGTCGTGAATTATACAATTTAACTTTTACCTCTCCAGCATATGGTACTCCGTCGACTGTGTGTTCAGAGCCCATGGTTGAATCACGCCCCCAGTGGCAGTGAAACTGCTCCAGGAAATATGTAGATTTCCCCAGCGGACCACCTCTTAGTTCCGTTACTGGGTGAGCTGCAAGAATTGGAGATCATATAAAGTGTGCTACAAAAATTATATATTTAAGGAGGTATATTAAATAATGAAACTTAAATATAAACTAAGATTCGCTGCATGGTTAGATAAATGAAGTACAGAATTTGAATGCCAAAAATTAAACTTATCGATCAGCAAATACTCTTGTCATGCTCAGATGTTGACTATATTATAAAATTGTCTCATTTGAAAAGCAAAATGAAACAGTCACTCACAGAAGAGTTGCCAACTACCATTACTGTTTATTGCATCCAGCGCTGCTAGCGGCCTTTGCCTCCTTTGCCTTTCTCAGTGCCACATTTTTTTGGAGAGTATTGTACATATTTTCTTCGAACGAACAATTGAGATTGAAGTTTGTATGCAACCCGTGATACACGTACGTATTGATTGTCATATAACGTTGAGGATTGTGAATAAGGTCATCAAATCGACTGAAATTTGGAAATTGATTCCCGTAGCGCAAATGCAGCCTTCGCAAATAAAATGCATGTGGCCGCTGTGTAGGTCTCATTTTCCTATGTTGAGTGGCCTTCAATGCTTCGCGTTGCTTCCTACGCAGAGCAATGGGTATGATTCGGAATTTCTTGGAATAGCTGTATATCCACATAAATGGTGAAGCATAGCTGTCTGCATGAGAGGTCACACCACGCTGACCTCAATGCAAGGAAGTTACGGTCATTTAGGAAGTTATATTGACGTGTATGTTTTAATGTATTAGAAAACCCTTAATAACTCGTTAGTCGTAAATTAGTCGTCATGGAAAAGAACCAATAATGGGGAGTTGTTTATGTTTGTTTTATGAGGGAACACGAAAATTTATGTAATCTTTTGTACGAAGGAAAAGAGGAGGAATAAATAAGTTGAAGAAAAGAAGTAAGTAGTGATAAGCTGGTTAATTCTATCGCTACAAGTACGTTAATTGGCGACCGTGACAGGACCGAAGCGCAAGGAGTTGGCGCTCGGAGAAGAAATAGAATCATATGATTGCTGAAATGAAGATCGCCCAGCTGAGGACGGCGCTGGCCCAGCGGGGACTTCTTACGACGGGAAATAAAGGAGATCTGGAAATGCGGCTTCGGCAGGATCTCATTGAATCCGGAGAAGATCACGAGAACTACGAGGTAGGACAAGAAGTAAGTGTAATGTTCATGAAATTAACGGAACAAATGAAGGTTTAATCCGGAAACATTAAATTACAAATCGAAGAAATGAAATCAGATTTAAAAGAAGATGTTAAATTTCAAATTGAATCGCAATCCAAAATAATAGAATCAAGGATTGAAGAACTAAGTGAAAAATTTAGTGCTAGATTTGAAAATCTGGATGAGAGGATTACCGATATTAATCAGAGAGTTGCTAACTTAGAAATTAATGAACTTAACCTTTACACCGACCTTGAAAAGAAAACATCGCGATTAGATGGCTTACAACAAGATGTATCTGAAAGATTATCAAAATTAGAGAATGAAGTCTTAAAAATGGTGATTTCCGAAGCAAATATTCCATCAGCTACTTCGGTAGGGCTGATGCCCGTTGATCCTAAAGTAATTAGGGAAAGCCTACCAGAGTATCGCGGTAGATTAGAAGAAGACCCGAAGGTATTTTTGATCAATTCCGATTCCTTACTTAAACGGACGAATCTGCCGGAAAATATTTATGTGCATTTGGTGGCACAACAACTGAAGGGACCAGCGGCAACATGGTGGAATAACATAAAGGGCCTGGGCCTGAATTGGAATGATTTTGGTAAGGAATTATGCCTCAGATTCGATTCTGATGGCGTAAGGTCTGCTGTTAATAGGAAATTCTTAACCGAAACGCAGCCTACTGGCATGAGGGCTGGCGCATTTATAATACAGAAATACCAACTTTTTAAAAGATTGAATCCTCAAAAGGACAGTGGTACTGCTTTACCCAACATTATTGAATTACTCAATGATAAAATGAGACCGTTAGTGAGAGTGGCTAATCCGAAGACATTTGATGAATTAAGGGAAGTCATTAGGAAACTAGAGGAGGATTACACGAAGATTAAGACTTCAACAGAAGAAAACGCTACTCCTCGAGAGACTGGATCTCAGAGGAGATGTTTTGGTTGTGGGAAAACTGGTCATATACGAGACAATTGCCCGGAAAACTACTAAGGGGCCATTCTGTCCTGGTGGAGGATGTCCCTGGATTCAACGTCACAAAGCCCCAGGTTCCAAGAAGTACAAAAATTAAACACTGGATCACTAAGAATACAATTGGACAGATTGGGATTGACCAGGACAGTTCCCGACCAGCCATAACGATCTGCATCAAAAATAAAACTTATAAAGCTATTTTAGATTCCCAAGCAAGTAACACATTTATCTCGCATAGAATAATGAACGATTTTGATGACATTGAAATTTCTCCTGGCAACAGAGTTATGGGTGCCGCAAATGATGTACTTTACATAGTACAAGGCCGAACATTCCTTAGAGCAAAGTGTTCCAATATAAACATTGATATTCCTGCATTAATTATTAAGGATTTGATCAGCGATGTGATCCTTGGCCATGACTTCTTAACTAAATATGGAGCTGTTTTAGATTATAATACTAATGAGATATTCTTAGGGAAAGGTACCAGGACTAGACTAGCTTGGAGAAACGGAAATTTTTCTAAAAGTACAAACTATTGTGGAATCAATCTGGATGAGTTGAAAGTTGGTCCATTAGCACCCGAACAGAAACAAGTATTGATGAATATTTTAAACCAGTTTCCAGAGGTCATTACAGAGAGCATTGGTTATACTTCCACCGTAAAATATGCAATTATTTGCAAGAGTAATGAACCCATTAAACAGAGACCATATCCCATGAATCCTGACAAGAGAGCATTTATATACAAGAAAATACAGGAAATGGAGAGCGAAGGATTAATTGAACCATCAACTTCTCATTGGGTTTCGCCGGTTGTGCTGCCAAAGAAGAGAAACGGGGATTACAGGCTTTGTGTTGACTTTAGAAAGCTTAATTTTCAGACTGTGAGTGATGCCTATCCCATGCCTGATTTGAAGGACTTGTTGAAGAAAGTTAGTGGTGCTAAGATATTCAGTACTCTCGACTTAAATTCAGGGTTTTGGCAGGTGGAGATGGAAGAAGGCTCAAGAGAAATGACTGCCTTTGCTACTCCTCGTGGTCTCTACCAATTCCGGGTCATGCCATTTGGATTGAAAAATGCTCCCGCCACTTTTATGAGGTTAATGGATGAAGTACTCTCTGGATATATAGGTGATTTTTGTCAAGTTTACCTTGATGACATTCTTGTCTATAGTAGAAACGGATTTGAAGAACATCTGATGCATTTATCCAAAGTACTGGGAAGACTGAAGATTCATGGACTAACTTGCCAGTTGAAGAAATGCCACTTTGTTAACCCCAAGGTGGAATACCTCGGACATGTTTTAACTCCTGAAGGTTTAGAAAGGCAACCAGAAAAGAATAAGGCCATTGAGGAATACAATCAACCAAAAACTAAGAAGCAAGTCCGTCAGTTTTTGGGACTTTGCGGTTGGTACAGTAGTTTTGTACCTCATTTTGAAGTAAAAGCTGCTCCACTGACTGATTTACTCAATAAGACAGCTCCCTTCAAATGGACTGAACGTGAACAAAGAGCCTTTGAACAAATCAAGGAAAGCATTTGTATTGCTCCAAGGTTGGCACACCCAGACCCTCGCAGGAAACTAAATCTACAGACCGATGCTAGCGATCTTGGACTTGGAGCTGTACTATTTCAAGAGACTGAACAAGGTGAGAGGAGGGTTATCGAGTATGCTAGCCGGAAGATGTCACCAACGGAGAGGAATTACTGCACAGCTGAGAAGGAGGCTTTAGCAGTGGTCTGGGCTGTTGGGAAATTTCGAGGCTATCTTGAAGGGAGGGAATTTCAACTCTACACTGACAACTCATCTCTTAAATGGCTAAATGAAGTGGCTGGAACAGTGAAATTAATGCGTTGGTCATTGATACTAGCGGACTTTGACTTTGACATTTGTCATGTCCCTGGATCAAGTAACCAAGCAGCAGATAGCCTATCAAGAAATCCTGTGACTGAACCAAATTCAGACAGGGAATTAGTGGAGAGGGAAGTTCCGGAGTTAAGAAAAAGGAAAGAAGACTTACCTGTTCTTTTGGCTGCTACTTGCGAAAGGAAACCTCTCGATATGGACATTATTAGGAGATGGCAGAATAATGATAGGGCCTGTAAGAAGATGAAATCTTGGATTGGCCAACGTTGTGCTGATAGCAGAAGTGTTCCTGCTACTTTCAAGATGTGTTATAAGAATCTTCGTCTCGAGAACGATGTTCTTTTATATGTCTCCCGTAATTCGGACCAGCCACCGGTGCCTTTGGTTCCAAGATCTGAAGCTAGGACCATATTAGAGAAGTTCCATAATGAGCCGGAAGCTGGGCATCCAGGACAGGAGGAAACATTCTTATCAATTCGTCGGCGATTCTTCTGGGTGCATTTGCGCCAAGACGTAAAGAGGTATGTACAAGAGTGTCCAGTATGTGCATGCACCAAGGCGAGCAACCAGAAGGCCAGTACCAGTTCAAGAGGAAGACGTCCATATCAACCCTGGGAAGTATTGGCTTTAGACCTGGTGGGACCTTATCCTCGGACGGCACGTGGGAAGACTGGTATCCTGGTTGTCACAGATTTGTTCACTAGGTGGGTAGAAGCCTTTGCTATTCCCGAGGCAACGTCAGAACGAATACTCTATCTTCTGAAGACGGAAGTATTCAGTCGGTATGGTTATCCCAGATGTCTTCTCACCGACAACGGGTCTCAGTTCACTTCAAGGCGATGGTCTCAAGCATTAGAGGCATGGGGAATCGAACACTGGACTACACCTCTTTATCATCCTCAGGCAAACCCAACTGAGAGAAGGAACCAGGAATTGAAGAAGATATTGCGGATACACCTCTTTAACGAGAAACATAACAGATGGGACCAGCACCTGCATGAGTCTCTTTTTGCCATTAGACAGCGAGTCAACCGCGTCATTGGCTACACTCCGGCAGAGTTATTCTTGGGAAGACCGATTCGATGCACTGGCGACTGGGGAATCGAAGCTGTTGAAGATGAAGAGGATATCCCCTATATGGCTTGGGTTGAGAATCATCAGGGAAAAGTTCACCAGATGTACAAAGAAGCAACCATACGCTCTAAAAAGGAAGCTGAAACAGTAGACCAGGTTACTGAAGAAGACTTGCAGCCGGGACAGCTAGTACTGTGGAGGAACCACCAACCTAGCAACAAGCTTCAGGGGTACCATGCTGGTTTAGCTCCAAAATGGATCGGACCTTTCCAGGTGGAAAATAAACTGGGAAATGGAGTCTATTTGATAGGGACAGACCCTCCATCCAAGGTTCACCGATCAGAACTGAAGTTAATACCCCGACAACTACGGAGGGAAGATGGAGTTCCTGAAGAGGTCCAACAAACAATACCTACAGTCACGGCAACGGTCGAACCTAGGTATAACTTAAGGCCTAGGGTTGGCCATTAGTTATTGAGGGTTTTGGGGGGGATGATTGACGTGTATGTTTTAATTTAATAGAAAACCCTTAATAACTCGTTAGTCGTAAATTAGTCGTCATGGAAAAGAACCAATAATGGGGAGTTGTTTATGTTTGTTTTATGAGGGAACACGAAAATTTATGTAATCTTTTATACGAAGGAAAAGAGGAGGAATAAATAAGTTGAAGAAAAGAAGTAAGTAGTGATAAGCTGGTTAATTATATCGCTACAAGTACGTTAATATAACGCTCTAGGCTGCTTGGTATTTTCACTAAGCAATTCTTTGAGAAAAAAAATGGGATACGTATGTTTCATCTTCCGTGAAAAAAATTCCCCTTTGAAGCAATGGACTAATCAGTTATTTGAGGACTCATGATTCCATTAGTATGAGATAGTGAATTACCTCCAGTGGGTGAAGCGGTAAAAATGCAGAGAATGCATGATGTTTGTGAACTAAATCCTAAAAAGATACAATTATTTGTTTCAGGCGTGGCTTTATGGAATCCACGTGGCATGATGAAAGGTGGAATATACTTTGTGATTCCACATAAATATTTAATATAAGACATTAGTTTCGACGTGAAACGTCATTATCTGATACAAATGCGGAGAAGGTATTTGTTAAGAAGGCAGAAGAAGTTAGAAGCAAGAGAATGCATTTGTACCAATAAACGATGACGAGCAATGTCGTAACCTAGGTCGCACATTAAATAATTATGTGGAATTACAAAGTTTTCTTTACTTTTCATGATGAAAAATAAAAATACGCAGTAATTCAATACGTGCTGTTTTCATTAGAAGGATTAACATTCAAGTTTTCACGGGAAAAACATTTGTCACGAGCTTTACATTGTTTAATAAAACGAAAATTAAAAATATTTGCGACTATAATTGCCAAGGATTTTGTTGAATTGATGCGATAATAAATTAATATTAACTGAAATTTTATAGAGATTATTATTCGATCATTACGTCAAAAATCATTGGAAATAATTGTGCCAACAATTATTATTGTATTTACCCATTTTTTTACTGTGTAATCTAGGAAATGATCCCAAAAAATCAATGTTTAAGTCGGCGCCCGTGAAAGTGAGTCTAAATGAAATTAAATAAATCGATCGAATGCAACAAAGTTTTTCATTCCATTGATGATAAAATGAACCTCCGCAAAGTTAATCCTGAAACAATGGAGATAGTGATGTACGAGTTCTTCACGCAGAATTCGGTTAGGTCGGCGAAGTCCTTGGGTAAGTCCTCTCCCATGATTGAATTTTCCGACGATTTCGATCGCTTTCTTGATGGGAATGGTGGTAAAGAGTGGTGAGAACTTCTTCAAAACTGACAAGGGAATCATCTCTCGTCACCTTGGTCTTATTCCAGTATCTCCGCGAGATGGGCGGAATTCTTCACGTGGGAATCCGGCGAATGGGAGCTCCGCCTAGGCCTGCTATTGAGTCAACCTTCTAACTGTGGGGGGCGCCGGTTGTGCTCACAATCGGACGCAGTGGTATTCGTGCTTGCGCATTTTTGGTTGACCCATCGAAGCTGATGGTTGAAGACTCGGCTTTTCTTCCTCTGGGATGAATCGGGGTATCATGATGAGCTCCGAAGGGTGATGATTTCGGCCTTGTATGTGAATCTGTGGGTATCGGGACCGTGTCGTTTTACCTGTTCGCTGACAGAATTATCTGCTGGTCATTTTCGCACTTACAATTAGTGCTCGTCTCTCCGCCGCCTTCATGTTGGGTTTCTGTGGTCCAGCATCTCCCCTCTCTCTTCATGAGCGTTTACTATTGGCTGCTTTCTTGCGGTATCTGCCGCCACCACATCGTCCTTCGGTACGGTGCAAGGGGCAATGGCGGCGAAAATCAGACCCGCAGATAGTATGGAGATAGCTATCATCGTTCAGTTGTTTCCCAGTCAAATTGACAATAATGCTGCTATTCGAGCCGTCGCACAGTGGGCGGAAATCGGAAAAAGCCGGACAAAATTACAAAATGGCTTTTTTTGAGTTATAAACTTGAAACTTCGCAGGTATACTCAGAAATGATTGAAATTTATGGATATGTACTTCATTTGACATAAGTCTTACCCGTTACTGAGATACAGAGGCTCAAACGTGAGCAAATTTCCATAAAAACGCCCGTCTTCAATTTTCTCTGAAAATCTTCCAAAGTAAGTGGATGGTGAAGTTATGGGTGGATTCTTGCGAAATAAAATACCACATAATCTGTTGGCATGGTGTTTTTTCTTTAATTTTCCGTAATCTTAAAGAATACCGTCCAGAAATTCTTACCGTGCAGTAACAAAATGGCGGATACTGTTTTTCGACAAAGTTTTACATTTAGGTAGAGTTTCAAATAGGTTTTCGGCAAGGTCGCGCGGAGTAACTTACATGAGAGCATTTGTTGAAGATTTCTTAAGGTTTTTATGCAGTTTTCTTTGAAATAAGTTTGCGTCGCCGGAAATGACATCGATTTTTCGACCGCGCGGCAGGGTTCGTCTCCGCGCGTCGGGAGTTGGATTAGCCGCGACGCGGTAAGGTTATTGAAGCTGTTTTAAGCTGTTTAGGTTATTGAAGGGTTTTAACGCTCACCATTCACCGTTTTTATGTTTTTCTTCAAGACACCGATTCTCAAATGGTCTATGGTGAAGACAGTGGAGGTTTTTCATGCGATGTAATTGCACGTTTCATCGAAGTTGATTCCGTTTTCTTTGGATACGATCGAAGACCATACTTCTATTAAAAGCGTTCAAACCTCGAAAAAGTGAGTTGTTTTCCTGGGACTCATACAAAAAGACCTACCAGAAAGATACCAGCTGAGACCCTTATACCTTCGTCACTCTCCGATCCCTGACCCTCAGGATTCTACTTCGAAAACGGTCGTTTTATGACACCGCGGAGTGGAGCCTTTGACCGTCTTAACGGGGGTATTTCCACGGGAACTTCTAGCTATTTTAAAATGTGTATCATACCCCCAGTTCTACTTTGACTTATAGATTACCATGTCTTTTACACATTTACCATACGTTCTTCCCCGTGTACTCATTAGGACATTGGATAACCATAGGTTCGACAATTTTATTTTTTCTAAAATTTACATAGGCTCCATCCGCCACTCAATAGAAAATGCCAATGAAGTAATGAAATAATATTGGAATTGGGAAAAAAATTATTCAGTCGGAAAAAAATATTTGCTGCATTATTTATCGCGGAGGCTGAGTTTAAGACAAGACCCTGATGCTCTGAAATTTCTCAATGACTTCCTGACATACAAAAGTTGGCTCGCTGAATCCATAACATTTCCAGAATTTGTTATGCATCACTTTCCCGATACTTCAATGACAGCAGGTTGATATTGTATTTTTCTAAAAATATATTCCTCTCAAATTGATTGAATTAAATAAAATTCCCCCTGTAACTTCATGTTACAAAATTCATCTTATATTTGCTATGCATTCCCGGGCGGCCAAAAAAATGTCGCACCACATATATAATATCACGCAGAAGAAAATTCAAACTTTAAAAACTACTGCTACTACTGCTGGGCTTGCTCTCGCGGCATCTGTGAGTTTGAGAGAGAGGGGAGACACTGCAGCAGCTCACCTAATTGCAGAAATAACAACTACGACCCCTACTCGGGCTATGAGAACTCTTTCAAAGTGGAGGACGAGTGAAAAGGTCCACACTGAGATGACAGTGGAAGAGGCACTGTTATTGATGATTGCGTCTGAGTTGACCAAGAGTCAATATCGGTCTTTCTGTAGGACAGCTCTGAGCCATGGGCACGATTTGTATCCCGGATACGACAGAATAGCGCTAACAAAAAAAGGACTTTTATAACGAAAGAATTAAAATAACCGAGACCATGTGCGAAGTAAACCTTCAAGCACCACTGACCCACACCATATCGGGAACAATAGCCTGCTTAGCCACCACTTCCACCTCTCAAGAATTAAAATGTGTGGTGAACCACACATTAATCTCTAAGTACGGTTTTGATGGAAGTTTGGGCCACTCTCAATATAAACAAATGTGGCAACAAGTGGATGCTGTAGACGAATTCCTATTCATGAGTTCCCTTGTATCTCTTAGTTTGATTAACGACGCTACAGGTAACGACTCAAGTCTTATTTCCACTTTCTCTTGGTTAATTACATTTATCTCTAAACTTTTGATAAAAAATTGAACTTCCACCAGAGGCACTTCTCACATCTGGGCTCTACAATTTAGGTGACACTATCTGGGAAAATCCACGGCCGACGTCGACACGATTTTGTCATTCCATCCGCTTTAGGTGAAAAAAAGAGACGAAAGAAGTTACAAAATCAGAGACATTACCTATATTGAAAGGCAAGTGGATGGCGTTAATGATCAGGAATTTACACGATCAAGCTGTTTACTACTGACAATGATCAACGGAAAAGTAATGCTTATATTGCTCACCTTATTTTCATAATTTTTTCTTAATCTTAAAACCCATATAATTTATTATCCTACAGGAAAGTATAGTCATTTCGAAATTAAGAAAAGCGATAGTTTTTAGTTTGCAACACACTGACGGACAGCTGAATCATGAGGTTCTAAGTCTGCGGAGCAAGAGCGTCGGGTATGAATAACTTAGGAGATGTAAAATATCGTACACCTGATATCGATAAATATTCTGTTGGTTTGTGTACGCTGCACTGCCACATACGATTTTCTGAATGCGTATTGTATATAACTAATAACTTCAGGCTTTACTTTGTGAAACCTCTCCACATTGGAAGTAAGGAAATAAAACTTTGTAAGGTTCACTGTTATTTAATTATGGGCACGCCCCGGGTTTTGTTACTTGGTTACATCGTCAGGTCATCGTCAACCTGACGATGTAACCAAGTTACGAAACCCGGTTCGTGCCCATAATTAAATAACAGTGAACCCTACAAAGTTTTATTTCCTTACTTCCAACATATTGTATATGTCGTATCGATTGGAATTTAAACAGTGTCATTTGATAATTCAAGCTTTAATTTATTTTAGTTAGGAAAGGAATGCTAAGACTTTTCAGCAAAAATTAGTAATATAAATTAAAATAACTATTTTGAAAAAGATGTTCGGGGATCTATTCAAAAACGTACTTACAGGCAAGTGGAAGTTTGAAATCTCTACGCTCCACAAACAAATTCAAGTCACTTTCACAAATTCTGCGCACTCAAGAGAACTTAACTTTCCTACACCACAGTCAAAGTAGAACTGAGGGTATGACACATGTTTTAAAAAAGCTAGAAGTTCCGATGAATTGTCTACCTAAACTACCCTATCTTCATCGTATCTGCTTCAACAACTTTCTAGTACTTACTGTAGGTGCCGAACATGAGATTGTCACGCGATCCATAATTTTCGTCCATAAAATTTAGATTATTTAGTTGCCATCAGATGTTATGCCCTAGCTTCATGATTAGTAGTTATGTTAAGTCACTGAACACTGTATTATTAGCCATATTTATGGACATTATTCTCTGCTTCTCAAGAAGAAAACATTTTATGGATATAAAATATAACTGAGGGTATGATACACATTTTAAAAAAGCTAGAAGTTCCCGTGGAAATACCCCCGTTAAGACGGTCAAAGGCTCCACTCCGCGGTGTCATAAAACGACCGTTTTCGAAGTAGAATCCTGAGGGTCAGGGATCGGAGAGTGACGAAGGTATAAGGGTCTCAGCTGGTATCTTTCTGGTAGGTCTTTTTGTATGAGTCCCAGGAAAACAACTCACTTTTTCGAGGTTTGAACGCTTTTAATAGAAGTATGGTCTTCGATCGTATCCAAAGAAAACGGAATCAACTTCGATGAAACGTGCAATTACATCGCATGAAAAACCTCCACTGTCTTCACCATAGACCATTTGAGAATCGGTGTCTTGAAGAAAAACATAAAAACGGTGAATGGTGAGCGTTAAAACCCATACAGCTTCAATAACCTTACCGCGTCGCGGCTAATCCAACTCCCGACGCGCGGAGACGAACCCTGCCGCGCGGTCGAAAAATCGATGTCATTTCCGGCGACGCAAACTTATTTCAAAGAAAACTGCATAAAAACCTTAAGAAATCTTCAACAAATGCTCTCATGTAAGTTACTCCGCGCGACCTTGCCGAAAACCTATTTGAAACTCTACCTAAATGTAAAACTTTGTCGAAAAACAGTATCCGCCATTTTGTTACTGCACGGTAAGAATTTCTGGACGGTATTCTTTAAGATTACGGAAAATTAAAGAAAAAACACCATGCCAACAGATTATGTGGTATTTTATTTCGCAAGAATCCACCCATAACTTCACCATCCACTTACTTTGGAAGATTTTCAGAGAAAATTGAAGACGGGCGTTTTTATGGAAATTTGCTCACGTTTGAGCCTCTGTATCTCAGTAACGGGTAAGACTTATGTCAAATGAAGTACATATCCATAAATTTCAATCATTTCTGAGTATACCTGCGAAGTTTCAAGTTTATAACTCAAAAAAAGCCATTTTGTAATTTTGTCCGGCTTTTTCCGATTTCCGCCCACTGTGCGTCGCGTCGTCATGGCCTCCGTCGTTCGTTTTAGACAAGACTACGCGGAGGAACGCCCGAAAGCCGTTTCCAGCGTGGCGAAACGCCGCGGAAACCTCGGATCCAGAAGGAAATTCAGTGCGGGAGAGCGGGCCGAGGTAATAAGTGAAAATTTCTATATAAAGCAAATATTACCGGAAAATGCAATTGATATTTGATAAAATAGTGTATAATTTCACGTGTTGAGCTCGAAAGCGTGCCGCACGCGATAACTTTTGTATCACATAATATATTTCCTTGCGCGCTCGTTTTATTTCAGCGGCCATGACTTCCCATTACCTATCTTTGAAGGCTCAAGAATGATCTCTTAAAGTGAAAGAAAGGTATCCCATTTCTTCGCTGCGTTGTATCTGCGTCTTTGTTTGTCTGGGAGCAATTTCATGGGATCGTGGTTTGAGTGAAGATGACAGCAAACGATTTTCTCCTTCGAAGTTTTCGCTCAAAATGTGTATTGTGTAGAGAATTTAAGGATGCTCATATCCTCAAAACAATATATTATAGTTGGAATTTGTCTAGAAATTAGGCTAAATGCTCTTCTTCAATCTTTCTCCCATCGGTCCTAAAATTTGACGAAATAATCAATTATAATTTTCCGATGTAACTTTATGCGATTTTCGTCATCATTGTAGCATGTAAGCTCTACTCATCAACTGACCCACGGTGTTAATTAGCATGGTCTGTGGTGCTCTAGTCCCTTTCGCCATGAAGGTCAGATGGATAAAATTTTCTGAAAGATTTTCTGAACGACGGAGTTCGGGAGAAAGGAGATGGGGAATCCGATGCTGCCTACATTTCATTCTCATTTTGTATTATTTCTTATCAATTGATTGTTTCAGAGTAATAATCGTATAATCAGATAGCAAACCATTTAACTCGAATTAGAATCGTAATAGGAAAGGTAATCGTAAATAGAAGAACTAAAATGAAGAGTTTTGCTTTGAATTTCACTAATTTTCACGTTGAAAATGTTTGAACTCCAGTCAAAGAACCCGAATCGTATGCGTTAACCAATCGAATTTCATACAAGCGTTTACATTTTTTTATACGTTTTTCAATCGCGTCTTGATTGTTCTAACCGTAAATTGTGGAAGAAGATTTCTTGGAATGAAAAGGAACGTGGACATTATATGGAACTGAAAAGTGAACTCCTGAAAACATGTTACTAAGAGTATTCAGCCCAACTCAATTTCAGTATGAAATATGAAGCCTTGAAGATAATTTTTTCGTTAATCCTAATTTTTAATTTGCCGGCCTCGGTGGCGACGGCATAAAGTCCTCGCCTGCCAAACAGTCTCCCTTGCCCAGGGCATGTTTGTTCGTGTACTTTTCATTGTTGAGTACCCCGATTTAAAATGGCCTATGAGTTATTTAAGCATACCGGGACTAGCCACGGTGATAACTTTTACGGAGTCACCCGCAGTGCACAAATTGTGCGAAAAATCATTCGCCTTGATCGGGATTCGAACCCGGATCCCTCGATTTCCAGCCGAGTGCTTTATCCAGTTAAGCTTCCGAGGCGTCATTTTCTCCTGTGGAAATTTGTGGACTATACCGGACATGGTGGTATGGACTGCCGAGCATATTATGCGACGAGCAGTCAAAGTCGGAAATCGAGGGATCCGGGTTCGAATCCCGGTCAAGGCGAATGATTTTTCCCCTGTGGATTTTTCGCACAATGGCCTATGAGAGCTGTATCATGGAGCTGGCCTTTAGGTTTCCCGCGGTCAGGAAAGGTCGGATAGCGAGGCAATTTTCCCAGAGCGGTCAAGGCAGTTTGAATGGCACTCACTCACCGTTCCAGTCGACCTTCCATCCGTGGCCCGTGTTGGAGAGGAGGGCCTGGGGCCCTTGGGAGGAGGCGAGGGCCTCAGCTGCGATCGGCGCCTTCTGCAGCGAGGGGTCGGCGTCCGCGCTCCTCGTGTCGATGTCCACTGGGGACTGCCTCTTGCCCGTGGCAGCCACGGGCCAGTGGGCGTGCCATGTGGACGGACCTGCATGAAAATGGCAACATCAGTCTCATCCAGTCTCAGATATTCCACATCCATACGGCCCAACGAATTCAATAATTATATTGACAAAAACCATACCATGTTTCAGCCTAGTTCTTGAGCATTTACGTTGCCAATGGTTGCAAGCATAAATTCGAGACCGATGTGGATATGTTGTGAGAGTGGGTGTTGTATCAAGTGATCCAAATTAACTTCTTTTTCCAAATTTTACAACTCGATGTCATCCTCAACATGCCAACGCTTCTGTGCTGCAGATAATTCAGAAAAAAATTCAGCACGCAGCAGAAGGTTTAATTTGTGATTTCAATCCAGCTAATGGCCTTACTATAATGTTGACACCAATTCCATTTTCTAATACTCTCGCCACTCTTGCCGTCGTTTCCTGCCAGAATCGACAAATGGAATCGACCGGGAGGGCAGACTTGACTCCGCCTTCGACGTGATGGGCGTCAGCGTCTGCAATCTGCTTTTTACAGCTCATCACTTAGATGACAGTGTCTATTACTGCTCGGTGAAGTTCTATATCGCACCATTTGATTGATAGACATTCCTAGTTGGTTTCCTTCTTGACCGCAGTGTTTTTTTGTTCAACTTCCCTTACTCTTTGACAGTTCTATTCTTTTTTACCCATTCTCTGCCTCTCTCCACTAATTCATCTCCCTCAGTCCACTACTCTGTCTAATTCCAAGAGTAGTCATATGAATGCATTCGCAGTTATTCTGCGCTTGGATCGAATAATAAGCATACGAGTTCCCGAGAGAAATCCAACAGCTACGCTCGTCAGATGCATCACTCTCTTCGCATGGAATGGAACTATCACTCAACCTTTCACTCCAATGGGGAGCCTCGTTTACTGTGCGAATGATTTTCCCTTGGAAGATGTCGTTGCAAAGTGAGGAGTGCCTTTTCAGTGAAAAATATCAACCGCAAATACGCAGCCAGCGTGTTTTGTTCCGACGTATTCCTCCGCTGTAAGCTCCGATCGTTCACGGCTATCCCGCGGAACAGTCTTAAGTCATGGCATTGATTTCAGGCTTTTAAAATGATTGGAAGGGAATATCGAACGGGCCATGCTGCTGATCCAACCCCTTTCGGGTACTTGCTGACCTCAAGACGATAAGGAGTTTCCTTTGTAGCGAACACCTATTTCTTTGATCTTAATGCCACCTCCTACGGAGAAGTTACTGCAGCACATTGCCAACTGATGTTGGCACGAATACCTTTAAAAAATTGAATGACGACAGGCAACACCTCTACGACACCCCATTACAAGAATTCGATTTTTCGCTGCTTAGATTCAACTTGGAGTGCGAAATAATGAGCCTCAGTCTCTTAACTTTTCAGTGATGGCAAAATCTGAAATTCATCTAAACTGCTTTCGAGAGATGCGCTAATGTGGGTCTGGATCATCTCTTTAACGTAGCCGAGTTGGAATGTATAGGGATAGAAATTTTTCTGGAAAAAGGTTGTGAAATTGAATTGATAATGCACTCATGGTAAATACACATTAATAATTCCCGTTTATTCCCAGCCGGAAGCTACCTTAATCAAAATATTTATTGATCGATCTATATTTGAATAAATATGTTTAAGGCTTATTTTGACAAAAACGTAAGACGGAACATATTTCCGTCGCGTTGCGGTTGAATGTAGGCCCGAGACTTATAGCATGTACAAAAGAGCTAATGAGACTATTACGTCATTGTGGAAAGTGCAGTAAAATTAATTAACTATGAATTGATTTGCTGGACGGATTCGGAAACATAGCATGTCGTCATATCAGTCCAAACAGCAGTCGATTTTCTTCTCTTTAGGGCTTCGAAGTTGTAAATTGCATTTTTAAAAGCCCGTGTCAATACTTGCTGAAGGGTTAGAGATTTTATACTTAATCTCCTAAATGTAATATATTTCGATTGTATGGTGGGAAGCATCGATCAGATCTATGATTAGAATGGTATTATCTTATATATTATCCTTTTGGTTGTTGGAAAGGTGAGTTTGGAGGTAACTTCGTATTATCCGTTGAAGTTCTGAAAAGAGGTGCTTACAGATTGACTGGGAAGGATTGTTCGAAGGGCGGAGGGAAACTAACTGATTCGTCGTGAGCTGATGTTTAGGGAGGTTGAGGGTCACTTATGACGCGACGGGTCAGTTGCATGCAATCAACAGGCCGCCGGTGGAAGCGCTACCCTTGGGTTCCTCCCCTCCTGCTATCCAGGGAGGAATCGAGATTCTTGTGATAATCTTTGGCGCAGCCTCAAATCGAACTCATGGTTGCCGAGATAGGAAGCTTGGATTTTCATTTATTAGTCACTTTTAAATATTCTCTATTATAAACTCTTCCTCCTTGTGGGTCAGTAATCTGATAGATTTCGTTCGCCAAACACTTTCCTGGAGGCAATACCTCCCCCCGTAGACTCAATATGCATCTCTCCACCTCCTCTTCTCCAACTATCTTCAGATTCACCATTTTCTACTTTTCAATCCATATTTTTTTATTTCATGCCGAATTTTCTGTCAGTAGATATCTTAAATGATCCGTCCCAAGAACTCATCCTTTGTACTTATTGCGAACAAAATATATCTGCTATAGGAGGCATATTGATCTATAGGTATATTAGCTTTGATTTTATCTTGCATGGAACTCTCTGCTAATGCAGTTAACAGGTTCAAACTTTTCCCGAGTAGGTCGCATGACTTTGAAAACTGTCGGGTTTATCATAAAAATCATTCGGGGAAAGGCACGACGATTTTCTGCCTGGGAAACACTGAAAATGGCCGCCACTGCTTTGTTTCAGGTTGATGCAACCATGTGCAACGATAAGTTCTGTCATGTACCCAATTCAAATTAAACTTCCTCACAAAGGTAGGGGTTTACAGTAATGACACTGTTGTAGTTGCTGGTTACGGCTACCGTAGGTCTGAAAACCGTAACCTTCCTCTTCTTATGTTCCCCTTTAATGGCTGTATGAATATACAGTTTAAGTTTTCCTAGATACAGCACAATCACTTCTTTTTTTACAAAGCGCGACCAATGAATTATCATCCAGGAAAATTGAACTACAATTATCGCTTTTACTTTTTTTAATTTTAATTTTTTCCATTTTCATCTAGTTTTGTTGTTGAATCTGGTAAAATAATTCTCACTCAGTATTATTTGTTTCTCATTATAACCAGCGTAAAAATAGTTAGACTTGAAAGCTGTTTACAGTTTATTCTGTCTTCTGTATTCGTGCCACCTATCTAGTACTAAACTAAAAGTGGAAGCGTTCTTTTCTCCTAGGCCTCATCAGCACTTTTCTTCAGTGCTCGCGTGAGGCCGTTAGAGCTCGTCACGCCACTTGCACACTAACGATCGTGCTTCCGACAAGGCCTTCGCCCTCCTAACGATTGAAATTGTCGCGAAAAATCTTCCCTAGCCCGCAGAATCCTTAAAATTAACGTTTATTTAGAAAATCACGCAGCTAGTGTGGTCTCAGTTGCATCGGAATACGCCGCTCATCATCGCTCGTTAAGACCAGTGGAACCGACATCCAGTAATTTCCTTTGAAGTGTCACTTCATTCTACAAATTTGAGAGACCTCTCGGGAAGGCGAAAGCGAAAAGACACTTTGTTGGATGTTGAATTCTTTAATCAAAGAATTTCCCTGTGCCTTTAATGAAATGAATCCGCGATATTTGTCCCTTGTTGAGTTGTAACGCTGGGCGCAAGCAGTTTGTGGCGTAAATTTGGGAGTGTCCTTAGCCAGAGGTCTAAGTGGATCCAGCTCTACAAATATCTTCTCATAAACGTCGTTCGCGTTTAAAGCATGGAGCTGGAAGCATGAAACCCCCTGCATCATTTTCTTATATGAGATTTAGTTCATTGGTTAGTTGTCGTGATGATGACGGCGGATTTTTACTGTTATGAGTTGTTTTTTTTTGTGATTGGATAACTGTTACGTAGAGTCCCCGCCTTGATTGATTTGCACAACCGATTTCAGAGCACGCGCCTCATTATCGATGGAATCCCCTCATTAATTCCCTGCGTGGTTAATGCGTATGTCCGGAATTCCTCTAAGTAATCGGCCAAATCGAGGCAAATTACATCGTGTGCGCACACATTTAACGGGCGTTGTTCACGATGGTGAGGCCATTAAAAAAATTGGTCCTTGGATATTAATTTACAAACGAGTGTCCCATCTGCTGTGGCTGCTCTCTTCCCGTAGCCTTTAGTGATCTGAAGATGAATTATTTTGACACCATTTCTTTCCAATAGTCTTCTCTCCGCTTGTAGAATTCGTTTTCATCTTTCTCGCCGCGAGCGACCTCCACGGCCGAGCTCCTTCCCCGCCCGCTTGCCTGTTGTGAAACCTCTTGGGTCAAATAATGTCGGGAATATATTGAATCAAGCGCCATGAATTAATATAAGCGTTCTACCCTCCCCCCACCCTGAAGTCCCCCTCCCCTACCCAACTGCCTTCCCCTCCTCCCGACTCATCAACTCCAATTGTGCGTGCCCTCATCGACTACATCCTGCCTCCGACAAGACAACGGCTCCCACAATCTCTCGCTGGGCGTGAATTTGGAAGGACGGTATACGTTCCCTAACATGAATATCCAAAGGTACGCTCAAAAGGTGTCCGCAACTCAGTTCCAAGTTAAGTGAGACTTCCCGAAGACCGAAGCGATTGAACTTTTCCCTGGTGTGAAGCCTGGTTAAGGAGGCCGGCCCGAGAAACGAAGAATATGTAATTCTCAAAAGAAAATTGAAAGTATGCTGTCCGATTAGAACCTAATCAAGTGAGGCCCACCAAAAGATGCTTTCTGTGGTGCCTTCTCTTGAAATTGCTTTCTGATTGGCCCATTTTATGCACGCTCTGTTGGCGATATTTCTGCAATACGAAAAATATTGATGAATGCTAGAATGTATGTTTTGCCAATTTTTTTGAAATTATAGAAAAACTTGAGGCGATGAAAGAAAAAGAAAAAAAATAATAAAATCACGATTGCAAATAAACAAATCTTAGCTTGTCACCGGATCACTTTTTGATTTATTGACGAATGAATGCTGTAAATGAAGTAAAACGACGTATTTTCACGTGAAAATTGCGCTATGGTCGGCTCAAATAGGAGGGGAAATGGTGAATTATAAGGATTGAACTATCCACTTTCTCTTTTCCATTATTTAGCTTTTGAACGTTGATGGATGTCGTCTTTGATGGCGAAACATTCTTTGATAGCAAATGCGCAAACTATTTGCTTTGCCTATTTGAGCCTAGCTCTTTGAAAGGTCCATCTTTTTTTTACAACATATCGGTTCCTGACCGAGGCAACGTGCGTCGTCATAGAAGATTCTTCCTTGGTGAGCGTGGGCGAGTAGTGACCAGAAATGGCTTCTTCGCTTGTGGTGCCAACTGGAGAGCGGAAAAAAATATATATCCGATGGTTGTATTGCGCGTTTATGCACGAGCCACGATGAAAAAAATTCTGAGGAAGTTGAGAAATTCTAACGCTCGGCTAAAAATTGAAAGGGAGAATTCAATCCCTCGTTTGGAGAAAAGGGCCTCAGCAGCGGGAATCTCTTGTGTCGCGGAGAGAGGACAAAGGAAAGATGAAAGAAGGTCGGAAGGCAACAGTGCCGAGTTGATGGAGCGAGAATCAAAAAGAAAGAAAGGAAAATAGTTATTAATCGAATATCACACTCTCCTGAAGGTTTTAAAGTATTATAAATTACAATTAATTATTGCGATACAAATAATCATGTTTAATTATTATGATCAGAGGGTAATTGCCACCCTGCCAAGTATGTATCCATATTTCCATTATATTCGCTTACATTCGTGACCGCGAACATTTTTATTACACTAATACCAGATTTATTAAATGAGAGATTAAAGAGCTCCGTGAGTAAATATGCGCTATGAATCATGCATAACGGAAGGAAGAGACTGAAGGAACCTGGATTTACAAGGGCGCGTGTTGACATCAGAGGCCAAGTATTCTTGCTAAGAAGCAAACTAATGGCTTAAGTAGCTGTTCATTCCACCTTGCTCGCGGTAATTTCACTAATGATCAGTCAAATGCGCGTGCGACCTATTGAGTTGCGTAAGCTCAACCTTCTTGAAGATATGCAAATGAGTTAAAAAGGAAAGACAAAGATCGAGTCTAATTTTGGGTACCGTTCAGTCTCTAAACCTCTCAATCACTGGCTGCTTCTTTCTGAATATATTCAAAGAGCTAAGTGTACTTTCCTCAGAAGAGAGCGATGCGCGGAACGCCTATTTATGCTCTTTGTATTTACACGCTGCGAGAAAAATTTCTCTTTGGTCCCGCGGCTGAAAAAGTTTTCAAAAGTGATTGATAGAGATTTCCTTCACCTCACCCTTTTCACTTCCTCTGAGAACTATATTTTGGTACTTATGTGAAATATTATATGACTAAAGGCAAGAGTTAGTCAAATAATTTATTGAAATGAATAATTAAATGAATCAATCATTAATGTAATAACCATACAAGAATAAAGTTGAATAAATTTTACTGTAAAAATCCTACGTATTCGAACTAAGCCATAATAATCAGATCAAAATTTTCATTTGTGTGTATATTTCAAGCGGAATATTTGTTATTCTGAAAAAGTTACCCTGAATACGGGTAGCTTAATATTTAAATGGTAAAACATTCATTGAATTAAATGAGCATGCTGAAAAATGATTTCTATCCGTCTATGACCGAGTATCGCTCTACGTCTAGACGTATGTTTGGCGCGTGAGTTCATGCTATGCGTCTGCTTTGCGTCTATTTTGGACTCAGATGTCAAATGCTTTGCCATCCCTTCATTCATCACAAGAATTGAAATCTTAACGTCTGGTTATCACAGGTGTGCAGACTGATCTTACCCCTGCAGACTGTGGGCCTTGAGAAATTGTCGTCGTTGAGACATTCGTCTGCATTCTGCAGCGATCCGATCCTCCAAGGTTCGTGCGAGGACTTCTTACCTTCCAACGACCAAGACATTTTCCGAGAGAAATTGATGGGACACACTCGTCATACTAGCCTGCCGCGTGATGCTGAGGGCGTTTTCTCTAGATACCTCTCATTATACCGCATTTCTCAATCAATCTAAAAATGGGGTGATTTGCTGGTGAATTCACAGTGCTTTTAGCCAGGCCCCCAAATAGCCCTAATTCTCTCGACTCTTGCTGAGGCAGTGCCTTGGTGCACTCAAATACTCCCTCTTGAGCATCGGGGCGTGTCACCCGCGAAATATTCATTTGAAAATTCGGTCCCTCCGAGAACTTTCGAGATTGTCTTCGTCCTGGAGGCGGAGTGCTAATTACGGAGCCAGCGTTAATGAACAGGTTAAGTGTTTGCTGTGAAGAAGGAATGTTTAGAGGATCAGGATTAATGAAAACAGCGTGAGGAAACTTTTGGTGTAACACCTTGGAAGTTCTTTCCACGTAGAATTATCGCTTCAATTAGCATCTCGGGTATTATGAAAGGAATTATTCATTGGAAAATGAAGCTCTTTCAAACGCCAGCAGTATTTTGCCTCGAAAGCATTGGCCTAGGCCAAGCTAAATATATTTTTTCCTTAAATTTTTACTTTTCTTGAACTCCCCACCCCAAAAAAAAGGAACTATGAATGGGAGACGTTGAGGAAGTAATAAATATACACTATTGCAAAATTTATCCATTTTATTTAAATGTAGAAATTACATGAGTGAAGGAAGTGTTGAAAGAGGGAACTTTTTCATAAACCCTGCACGTCATCAAAAGAATTATTAATTTTCAACAATTTTCAGTGATGCAAATTAGGTAGCCTTCATTACTGAAGGCGATTTGAACGTTTGGTTTCATTTTCAATATTTCGAAGGTGTATAAAAAGCATATTTCCGTAATGGCTCTTGCAAATCGACTTATGGACAGGTAACTCCAGTAGGCGGCGAAAACTATTTTAGCAGCGATTTTACGAGCGGCTCCCTGATTGAGATTTTTATCTAGCTGGGTAGATGCCTACAATAACGAAGAAGTATTAAGATCAGTTTTAACAGTAACCCGTATTTGCCACCTGGATCCTGATAGATGGATAGATTTGCGACAAATATAACACATCAGGTAATAAACGTAAGTCCCGTCGAGGAAATCAGTGACCATACGGTAGTAAAAAATACGTTTTCTTTAAATATTGCAAAACATTTCAAACCAGAACGGCAAGTTTTCATTTTGAAAAGAGCTAATCTGGATGGGTTTAAGAGTCGAAGGAACGACCTTGCTGCTATCCATGCGTGGTGCGATGCGTGGCAGTTAAAATTAAAAAAAAATCGTAGTTATGAATTTCTGGAAAAAGAAGAACTCCCCACAACATAGATATATCATTCGGGGTACCCAATTAGTGACTGTTGAATCCGTGAAATATCTAGGAGTTAGACTCAATAATGATCTATCGTGGAATAAGCATATTCGGCAAAATAACAAGTCAAGCTCATCGTAAAATGGGTTTTGTTAAAAGAATATTAGGAAAGTGCGACGACAAAGTGAGAGAAATTAGCCACTTTTCCCTTGTTACCACATTTAGAATACGCTGCCAGTCTTTGGGGCCCTTATATAAAGGCTTCATAACATAGATAAAACGCGTGCAAAGAAGAGCTGCTGGGTATGTGAAAAGTCGTAACGATAGTCTTGTTATTGATACTGACCTCTTAGATAAACACGGATGGGAATCTCTGTCAGACCGTAGACTGAAAAAAAGACTAAGCATATTATGTAAATTCAAGAGCAGTGTCTTTTATAATGAAGTTAGCCATATCTTACGGACGCCAACGTACTACAGTCGATCAGATCATAAAAATAAAATAAGAGAGACTGTAGAACAGATTGATTCAAATTGTCGTTTTTTCCACTATCAATGCGACACTAATACGGCAACGTTGGAACTTGAAAGTAGGTTAGTTGACTAGTAGGATAGCCTACCAAATTATGTATGCCTTAATGCATATTCCTGAATTTTATTATTATTTCCAACAGCATGTTCTGTGAATTCTAGCGTTCTTATCAGATCGCTTTCATGACTAGTTTGCAAGTTTTGTCTTTGCATGAATGTGGAAGTATAATTTGCTAGTATGCGTAGGAAGGCGTTTGTGTCCATGCGGCGTGTTCGTGTTCTTGCATGCTGCATGTTGGTGATTGATCACCCCCTGCTAAACACCCTGGAGGTGGCTCGAAGGGTATTATGTAGATGTATGTCATTTCATTCGACCGCCTCAAATCACTTTTCCCGCCGAGGCACTTCTCATAATCTCTCGCACTCTTTTGCAGCCGTTGCGAGGGCTTTGGTGTTCGCCTCATTGCAGAACCTTCCGTGAATGAACACTCTTAAGTACTTATGTGAATTTCGTTCCCAAGGACACGAAATCAGAGCATCAGATGTGCCGCTCCCTCGCTCCACTCCCTGTGGGAGAGCTCACGGCGCCTTTTTTAGCTGACCAATCGAAGCTGTCGCAATAGAGTGGCGAGGAATTCTCCTAGAGTTAGGGATCAATGCTGGCCATCATGATGTGTCCCACTCTCGGGTCAGACGGTCTCGAGACGAGTCGCGTGAGGCTACCATCGGCGAGGCCTTTTGAACCAACACAACTAATAACTTGTTAACCGCTTGGATGACAAACGATTCAGTATTTACTATAGTTCTCTCGATTCTTTTAAATGCAATTAATAATTGTATGAGAGAAGAAAACATGTGTTAGAATATAGATATCTGGGAATCGCGATAACGTATGACGGAACGAGTAAAAGGGAAATCGTAGCAGAAAGAGCAAAGAGTGCCTTTCACGGAAAGAAGAATCTGTTTACTTCTAGAAATATAGCTCTTAACAAAAGGAAAAGACTTTGGAAGATTCATGCTTGGAGCGTGGCTATATGTATATGGAAGTGAGGGAAACATGGACAGTCGGAAAGCTGGAAGAGGTGGCTTTCGGGACTTGGTGCTGGAGGAGTATATCGCCTAAGATCAATGGGCTAGATCATGTAATAACGAATGAGGAAGAGTTCAGAAGAGCTGGAGAAAGAAGAGGCTTTATGAATGGTCATAGAAAAAGAAAAGCAAATACGATTGGACATACATAATAACCTATTGGCTAGATTCGTTGAAGGGAAGATAGAAAGAAGGAACACAAGAGGAAAACCACCACTTGTATCAATCAATCAGATCATGAGAGAGAGATGTGATCATTACAGCATCATCACAGTGGCGTAACTAGAAATATGCTTTCGGGGAGGATGGAGGGGCCTTGGGGGAGGTCTACCCCAGGCAACGGGAAATTTTCGAAAAATGACTCATCTCAGTGACTCAAATAACTTACTGGCATGATATTAATAAGCGATCTTTAACTTGAAGGATATGCAGCTATTATATGTCAAAACTACACAAAAGTGTGAATTATTTTGTTTCCCTTCATCCCCCTACAGTTACGCCACTGCATCATAGCATTTCTAGCTGAAGAGGAAGAACAGGGAAGAATGGCGAGGTGCTACAATCCAGTCCCATGGCTGCTGCTAACTGAAGAAAAAAAAAGAATTGCTATATTTATTGACAAGGGTTATAATCGCTTTGTTGTATAAAATACTATCGCAAGCCAAGTGATCGCGTAGTTTTCTTTATTTACTTTCTATTGATAATCCTAACCCACCAAATTTGCAATTCTAAAATCAAAAAGTAAGCATCTCCATAGAAAGTTGATTAGCTCTCGGGCGAGTTGTAACTATTGTCCTTGATATGTATTCACCTTACAGATAGATGTACGTGATCGAATGTGGTAGGAGCGAATTTAAGTTTGAGAAGTATTTAATTCGACTATGACTTTCGCTTGGGTTATAGGCGTTTGGGAGCGATTTTTTTTTTAGTATTGAATGAAAGGTAAAACATATTTAGCTAATGTTGAAAAATTTCTCGCATTGATAAAAGTATTGTTTTACAAGCGAAGAGCTTCAAATTGAAAATCTTGATTGTTTTTTTTCATCGCATCGACGAATGTTACAATTACTCCTGGTTAGGACGATTTACTTCTGCAGAGAATCTACACATCGCTACTAATAGAGGGAGTATTCTGAAGGCATTCACATTCCTTGCCGTCTAAATCATAGTAGCCCTTTCTTAACAGTGATAGGTACTCCATATCTTATAGATATATACTTACAAACGACTCACATGTTTAGGTTCTGCCATGCTAAGGACTTTTTTCTAAATGTAGATAATTGATTGTTATAAATCTGAAGTCTTCTCTTAAACCTCGGAGTCGCTAGGAAAAAAGCGACTTTACTCATTCGTTCAATGACAAAAGATACATTTCTTTAAAACAAATAAGTCTTATTTGCCTGACTGTTAACTCAAGCTCGAGAAATGTGACAAAATTGTCTTTGGTGGGACCCAAGACTTTAACAGATATAGGTTTTTCTCTTCGAAATATTCTTTCGATTATTAATAAAAGAAAGACATGATATGATATAAACTGAAAATAGGATTGTTCCCAGAAAGTTTTAGGAAAATACTGTGTAAAATAATGTGGCAAGAAAGAGGCCAATTGCGATAAATCAAGTGATCTCCAGCAGAGAAATTTTGTGATTTTAAAACTGAAAAAGAAATAATTATCTCCGTAGGAAGCTCATTTTCTTCTGAGCGAGTCGTAATTATTTCCTTAAACAGGCATTCAAGCAATGACCTGGTGAAATATAATTATGTAGTGAATAATCAATGGCGTTATTACATTCTTCATAATATTTGGTTGGTTTTATCTCGAGAAAAAGTGTGTTTCGGCTGGAAAATGAGCTGCTGGTGATTTTACATTGCTGGCCAAGTTATTTATTTGTTGATTGTTATAAAATCTGCTAAAAATCAGTAAATAGGTTAATGGGAAATTGGGTTAAGGTATGTTTCATTCGCCAATAAGCAGCATTTAGTTATAATTATCGCATCAGCTGGCAAATGGTATTTATTCCGAAATTCCATCGCACTAATCCATCTTTATTTCCCTTCAAGAACTCAGACACGCGATCTCTCTTGGAATAGCTCTCGCACCCAGAATTCGGGAATATTTTTGGCTTTTCTTGAAAGAATATCCCGTGAAAGAGTCTAACCGTCTGATCACGATATCTAAATGGAATTGGCGTGGGTTTGTGTCGGCTTTGAGATGTTGAGCTGCTCACTGGTGATGAACTGATTCTCAGAGTCACTTCTTACTTGTCTCCTCACTATCTCATGATTGTTGCGTCGTTCGCAGCAGCACCTGCTAAATGAAGAATCCGAATGTTGTCAATTCCACCACGGGTAAGTTCTTCATGCTGCATCATTCCTCTTCAGTTAAACCCCTTTCCAAGTGCCAGCGTTTGGCAGACCTAAGTTTGTTATGAATATTTTTGCTTCGCATTCTACCGGTCTTGTATGTGTCTTTCGGCCCTTTGCCGGTTCGTTATTCATTTTACGTCTCCACTACATGATTATTTCGCCATCCACGAGGGATTTCGTCTGCTTTTCTATCGCATCGCAGATTTCTAACTTATCCTCTCATGCTTATCGTTCACCATTCCGCCATCTTCTACTTTGAAAATACCGCTTGAAAGCGTAAATGTCTAGCGCTAGAACTAAATATCTTATTCCTTAAAATAATTAACACACGAAAATGTCATTAATGCTCTGCAACTCCAAATTTATTATCTTCGCCTTCTTGGCATAAATAGATTACTGTTACAGTGAAAATTTTGGCAACGCCGAAAATATTCTGGAGGCTGATGTCCCTTCCGACTCCATATCAAGTGTATCAATGCTGTAATTCTTCCACAGTGTCTTATCTTGTTGGTTGAGTTTACTTCCGTCTAAAGTGATAACTTTCTTTTTATGGGAGTTCCTTAAGTCATTTCGGTCGTAAAATTTCAGTATTAAAGTTGCCAACAGTTAGTTTTATGGTTTTGTTTGTGGGCATATTGTAAGTGGCTGTAATTTCAAAATACGTAGTCAGTGGGTATGGATATTTCTATGCCACGTCGGATTCCGATTAGTTGGAATATATTCACGTATCTATGAAATTATGACCTATTTTACCTATGACTGAATTTTTAACTCGTTATTGATATTTGCTCATTTATTTAAGCACGTGCGAGTAAGTTTTCAAATCGTAAAATTTTGGTGTTATTTCTTTGTTTTATGGCAAAACGATTATATTGCACTGCACTTGAAACACTTGTAATCATTAATTCGTCGATATGACGGCAAATTTTCTTCCTGTGGCATTTACTCTTCTGTAATTATCAATTTAGTGAAGGAAAGAAACATGTTAAGGGCTGACTAAAAGTGAGCGATCTGCGATTGGTCAGACACACGAAGCTCTCCTCTCCCGGAGTTCCGGAACCCACTCACATCTTGTTTCCGACGGCAGAGTATGGAAAAGGGAGGAATTAAATCAAAAGGCTGTGTACATCAAGACGCTAGATAAGCTGTGATTTAAAAATGAAGGTTTACTTATCCTAAAGGTTGTTAAACTGAGCTGGCAGATTAGATAAAAAATGTATCCAATCTTATCTTCGGAGAACAAACAATTGAAAAGCAAACCGCACTCGTTTCGTTGAAAACGCTCGTGAACTATTTCACGCGTCACCATTTGTGCTTCAATTGTCAATTTCGAGTTATTCTCCTTCAATTCCAACTCGAAGATATTTAGATCTCTTTCTCTTCCCTTGAGGGAAATATGTAACGATACCGAGCCCGTTTTGAACATCAGTTGCATTTGACATGAAAAAATCAGAAAGGTTACCGCTTTTAACCATTTGCCGACGACTTGGTGTAAAAATAACTATTGAATGTCTTCAAGGTGCGCAAAAAGCTGGAATTTTGTAAATGCTATCAAAATAACTATCCCTCATTATTCAAATGAATATGTTTTTAATGTGTCTTTGTAAATTGTGCCATTATAGCAACACCTCCGTGAACAATGAGTAGGGCCGCTCAGAGATATTTATGGAAAATATTTAAAATTCTGGTACAATGTTTCTTGTAGGTTCTTTTCTTTGTCCCTTTCCAAGTTTTAAGATAAAAAAAACTTTGGGTGGATGTGGGTCTCATTTAGCAGTCAGGAAGTCGTTTGGCTAAGGCAATTACTTCATGATATGCGAGAGGTACGGTATGTACATTTAACGAACAACTAAGGTAACCAAAGATGCAGAAAGTAGCTTCAAATGAAAAATAACCGTCAGAACCACCATCAGATGTGCGCCATCACTACGTAAGAGATTTAATTAAAGATAATATTATTCAGTTTGTTTATTGCATGAGTGAGGACAGTGTGGGTGTTGAAAGCATTAGTAATTGTAAGCATTCTGTACAATTCCAATAGGTTACGGGTCCAGCATCCAATAATAACGGAGCTTAATAAAGATGAAAAAGAATTTCCTATAGCAATATTTACACGAAGACTCTCACATCTCCCGATTACTAAAAAAAAGACGATATCGATAGTACCGCTACCAGAAAAAAAAACTGATGTACAAAACACCCTTTATCAATAAAAAGCTCGTTATTAGTCCAAAATCACCGAAATATGGATTAGAGCTCTCGTCATTCGAAGTATTTGAGCAACTATTGCTTGCAAGTGGGTTCTATGCTTCAAGATCGATTAATCCGGTAGATTCCTATCATATGATTATAATTAATTGTCTAGATGCGAGAAAGACTACTCTAATTAATGATGCAATTGCTGAAAATTTCTCTCCATCTCACCGCCCAGGATTCGAATACCAGCGCAGATTTTCGCAGTGAAGGTAAATAGTGAAATGCATTTGTCAGCTTGTAAGGCTGACGAAGGAGAAGGGAATCTCTCGTCGTAATCAGGGCTGAGACTGAAAAGCTAATCTCATCCAACTAAGCAGTATTGGCCCTGATGGTGACGAGAAGATCATTCTTCGAAACGTAGGCTTAAACAACTTTACACGGCGCTTACCCGAGGAAATTTAACGAATATTAATCGTCGGGAAATCCAACGTTGTTTTATCGAGGAAAACAATAAATCCAGACTGATGGCTCTCATTTTTGGTCAATCATTGTAGAACTCATCTCCCGCAATAGCTCCAAAATATATCTGAGGGGCGCCATGAAACTAATTGCGCGATTTCTTTTATTGCTATTTTATTAATTTGAAGTCTTCATTTGTGCATAAAAATTTAGTTACATTTAGACCACGAAGAATCTGCACGTTAGGCAATATGAATTTGTCCAAATCCATGGTTTATCAAAACCATTCATGCATAATTCGAACCCGCGACCTCCGAGCGATGACTTGACCTCTCCGTCAGCGACACTGGCACTTCATTTAGGAGCCTTTAATTTAGGTTAGTGATGAAAGAGTAGGGACTGGAGTGCACTTATAATGGCCAAATGATATGTTCATAATTGAGAGAAGGCGCGATATTTTTGGAGCGATTCCTGAGGACAAACAGCATTTTGCTATGTTGATGGGTGCCCGTATAAAGTGTTTTTTATCGCAGCTGTCGCACTGCAAACATCTGTCCATCAGATGTGTGTTTCTCGCATTCAGACGAATGTAGGCACGTGGTACATGCATACCAGATATCCTCGCGATGAGTAACCATTTCCAAGCAAAAGCTGTTCAAACATTGAAGCGACCTACAGCGACGTCGATGTAATGATTCCCTCCAACTAATGCTCTTGGAGCTTCAGTCCAATTCGTTGTGCCTGATAGAGGGGATAAAAGAAAATTCATCAGACACTTGATGGCCGGAAAAACCTCGAGATAAGAATTGAACGAGCGGAGGGGGGGGGGGGGGTCCAAATAATACAAGTCGTGAGGATAAGCCGTTATTGGAAAATACATGATTCCACGGAAATCTAACAAAGATCATAACAACTCGTCGATTGGCCTATATTGACAGATCATACAATTCATTTTCCAGCTGGAAGCGCATTAGGGTTAATTAGTAATGCTATTAATATTTGACATTCCAAGGGACTACCTAATTTTCGCCAATATGTACGGTCCCGTCAAAATTTGGTGTCCTCTGAATGCGCAAAACTCCATTTAGGGGAGGAGAAAGTGGGTTTGGAGGGGAGGAGGGGAAGCGATCCGAAGTCAGCGAAGACCTCGGATGGAGTCAAGTTCATAGCAAAAATGGCAATTTTAACCTTCACCCCAAGCACTTACCCTAAATAGACTCGTCTATGCCCAAGACCGACGTCTTCTCAAGGGGTCACACCAATTTTTAAACAGATCGTGCCATCAACACTAGATATCAATGAGATGAACGAATAAGTGAAATTTCTCGCATGAATTATATACACGCAATATAAATGACATACTACCAAACCCACCAATTCCAGTGGTGTTATGCCTTGTGTTACGCTTATATGTAATTCAAATTATCTACAAAACCTATTAATTTAGTACTACGCCACGACCACGAAGTTAGATCATTTGGACGTCAAAAAGACAGCCAATCAGCGGAGTGGGGTACCACAGGGGACCCTTACGAAACAAACATTGTTTTGCTTTTGTTAGCATCAGGTGATTATGTCGACATCGATAAGTGTTCATTGGTTTATTGAGATTGCAAGAGCATTTAGTTTAAAATTCATTAAATTGCTGAAGAAATCAACTTTGCATACGTCTGCTAACTTTAAACAACTGCTTTCACATCCCGATTTACATATTCTGAAGACACCGGACATTGGAATGGTTCCTACCTCTATTCGTTTTATTTACTGTTTTATTAAGAGTTTATCCCTTTACCTGCTATAGTTCCTCATGTATTAATATTCTTGGGTGTGGCGTGAATATCCTTTGCACTAGGATTGTCTTCTTTATAATTTGATAAGTATTAATGCACTCACTTCCGATGGGATGGATATCATCATATTTACTCTCACCCATTAGCATCACATATTCAATGGTTTTTGTCGACATCTAATGAATCCTTCGATTTGAGTAGTTCGGTGCATCGGGCGTGTCCCTTTTTTTGGAACACACGATCAACGGTCAAGGGATTCGCTCACCGCTTCTACGTCACTGTTGATTGTGATCTAAAATGAATGAAAATGGCCCATATTCGTCCGTTGCCTAGTTTTAGAGCTATTTGCGGCGAAGATTCGATGGTCCTTTCGCAGATTAGTTGATGACGTCAGGCGCTCCCATTGACTCTGAGCCGTCCATCGCCTATCAGCTGCGCCCCGCGGTTCGTTTCTGTTTGCTTCTGTTTTTGAGGCATTCCTTCCCCCACAGTAAGCGATTCTACCTCAGGTGTTGTGTGCGATGGTGATTGAAATTCAGATGCTCAGTCGCCGCAGGAAAGAGTGGAGCTTTATGTCGAGAAGAAAGTGTTGCCAGTTGGTTCCCGGGTATTCTATTTGCTGGTGTACGAATGGCATTTTGTTTAGCACTCACGGGGTGAATTAAACTGTGGATATTTAAATGTGGCTAGTGTGTTTGAATGCTTTCTCATGAAGACAAAATATATTGGTGAGGAACACAGAGATCGTCACAAATTCGTGAAAAGTGGGCAGTGGCAACTCTCACGTTGTTTTTTTTAAGAAAAACTGCAATAGCATTGAAGTTGGGGTTTCAATTAAGTGCACAGCTTTTGGCTTCTGCACAACCGTATTGAGCTCTCCATCTATATTCACTATTAGCCTTCATCCATGTCTGAGGGACATGAAAACTGAAATTTCAGGGTTAAATGATAGTTTAACTCGTCAGCTGAGCATTATGCAGGTGCAAGATCAAGGGTGTCGCCGGTTGGAAAAATTATAGCTCTGAAATTATGCTTCCAAAATGTTATATTATTCGGACGCGTGAAAGGTGGTTTTCATATGAAGAGAGATCGGTGTTAAGGTTAGTATTTTAAGATATTTTTTTTTTTAATAAATCACTATAGAATAGTGGAATATCGACAGTTAAAAATAAGTCTCAAATGGCCGTCACGAGAGACAAAAGCACTTGCCGTGTTGGTTAGCGAGAATGGGGATTCCACGACAGAGAGAGACCAACGACCCCGCGCCCTCTCCACCACAATACTCGCCTGCGGTGGCTGACGGGAATGCAGGTGCCAGGGACCACCACAGACACACAATCCGAATAGAAGGCTAATGGGACCTCGCTGAGAACACCTAGGTAATAACCATTCGTGACATTTGAAGGTCGAGAGAACGCTGTCGCAACTTTAATTAGTAGCTTTGGAGAATCGGTTTTTGCTTTCGAGTAATAGATGAATCCAAAACTTTTATTCGTATCACTTTCGGTTTTTGACGGAAAGATTGATGAAAGTATGCGGCCGTGGCTCATAAATTATTCCGAGGAAACCATAGAGAAGGATTCGGTGAAAATGGTACTTCGGTCAATGCTTCTTCATTTACTGCTGATTTGTATCATTGAACCTCCTAGAGAGAATAGGGAGCTATTAGAGCTAGTTGTGATATTTTACACAAGAAGGGAGAGATTATCTCCATCGTGGTAGTCAGAGGAAATGGGCATCGCCTGAGACATGAACATGTTTCTCTTGCTTCCTATTCCACCCTGGAAGTGACCCAGATCTGCCGAGAGCTCCTGTGTGACGCTGCGATGCCTCGCGGCCGTCATATCACTCGAGTGCTCGTATCTTCTGGCACGCGTCATTGCTGTCACAATATTTCATTACCACGACTCTCGTGACTGGTCGTGACACATGCCGTTTAATCTCGAGAAAAACGATGATGGAATTTCTTTTCGTTGAAATTAATATGAGCCTAAAAGAGAGGCCATTAAATGCCACCGTCTACAATCATTCCAAAGAAGAAGCCCATATTACTTGCTTCCAATTATACATTATTCAGCATTCGCTGATGATTTGATTATAATATTTGATCCTCGTGTTTGCACAACCTGCAAAATGTATTTCATTCTGCAGTACTCTTCACTTTTCACATTAGGAATTATTCATTATTTTCGATATAGGTATTGTCGATATTTTTACGCCATAGACTTACGATCAATCGCTGCTAATCGCTGCTGAAATTTAGATTATCGAAACTTTTTCTTGTAGAAATAGCGACTGATATCCTGCTGACGGATTACGCTTCGGGATGAGACCACTGACCAGTCTAGAGTAGCAACGCCTTGGGATTCGACAAGGCTTTTGCAATTTCGTCCAGTTTCAACGGGTTGATGCATGCATACAGAGTGACTCCAAAGAATTAGCTACTTTCGGTTTTTAAACAATAAATTAATGACAAATGAAATCTAAGTCAATCATGAAATTATGTGGATAAATTTTTAGCATTAAAAAATAGAGCAGAAAAAATTGGAAATATCAAATGCATGCCGAGGAGTTGAGCTTTTTTTAACGTTTGATTGCAATTACTATTCTGCAAATGCCTGAAAATCTACGGATAGCTCGCACATAACATTACCATAAATATCACTCATTATTTCTAAGATATTCGAACTTTCAACTGCGGTTGGAATGCCGACGAGCTTCAGGAAAGAATGCCGACGAGCTTCAGGGAAGCACTTGTGTCTGAGGTTTTTCCATTAAGTGGAGCAAAAGACACGTGGAATATCTTTGTTTATCCAATCTTTGGCGACTTTTGATTTCAATGAATCTTATTAAGATTGCCAATAGTGAAGTGTTCCATGCTGAGAGAATTTTATCTCGCCAATGATTCAACGCCGCCGTAGGAAAAGATTTTGAGCCTCGTGGATGAGCGTTATCAGCGAATGAATTCAATGAATGTGAACGATGGAATCGCCCTAAGAGCCGGGAAGAGAGGGGAGGGCCACTTTTAATTAAATTTCACAGGGATTACTCAGTGAATCAAAGAGTGAAAGGAATTTACCTACTTCTATTTTCTAGACGCAGAAACGGAAAAGAACCTCATTTTATGGGACGAAAAAAACTACAACCAGACGCGTAAGATTGGACATTATACTCACCGATCAATAGGCTTAAACAGAGATTTCAACAAAATAAAAGTCACGTATTCGGCACGAAATATACTGTGCGTGTAACGTCCTTCGCTTAAATGATTTTCAACCTGGATATCACACCTTAACAGGGGCGCAGCTAGGAATTAAGGCTGGGGGGGTTTAGGCGTAACTAATACTGGGAGGTCTGGGGGGTATGGAATACCCACCAGGGTAGGTGCGTGGGCCCTCCCATGGAATTTTTTAAAAGATAAATGGTTCGAAATGGTGAGTTTTACGGCTGTGTGAACAGTTATGTGTTTTTTGTGAGTCATCCGTCCCCCTAATGTTAATTACTAAATTTGTTAAATGAAAATATTTTTATTTAAAAAATTCTCTGAGGTCTTGGGGGGAGGGAAGTTATTCCCCCAGACCATTCTTCGCTGCGCCACAGCACCTTAGGTACATTTCAATTGGCAAGACATCTTGATGTCCACAGCACAACGCTTGTTGGGAATCCTTATTAGGGGAAAGTAACTATAAAATTTCGTAAAATGGTGAGGACACTGTACTGAAAAAATGCACCGACACTCCACACAGATGATTCCTTGAGGAACGAATACCCAAATGCCAATTGAAGTAGGAGATATGATCTCCAAAATCGGGTTTTCGGTCGAGCTGAACCGTGGCCAAAAATGACGTAGGTTAACACAATCCTTCCCTCGTCGATGGCAGCCGAAAACGCGGTTTTGGAGACGTAAGTACCCAATCAAATTAGCAATTGAGTATTCATTCCTTCGGGAATATTGGCTTTAGATGCTCACCTTAGCCCATGAATGCACAAGACTTTGCCATTTGCAGATTTCATCAGATACGAAAAAAAGACTATTACATCTATAAAGGGAAGGTTTGAGCTCAACTTACTCTCAAATGCGGCAAGATAAAATGAAAGGAGGGCCTCGATTGGCCGAAACAAAATCCCTCATCAACTCGTCCAAGTGCCTGACACAAGTCGGGTGCGAATGGGAATGCAATAATTTCACCGCAGTGGCAAAAGCGCAGTCTCTCAGCTGGAAAATCCACACTTACACATTAACCTAGTGGGAATCCTTTTTTTAGGGTATGGGCTTCACTCGGGAGATAACTTGTGCTTTCCTTTCGTTGTATTAAATCTGAATTGGCTGCGTCGACAGCCTCGCGAAAGAGCTCGCCCGTTTACTGAGAAAACAAAAGAACGATTGGAGCGGCGCTCGGCCGGAGTCGTCTGCCGCGCGCCGCCCCCGACCGCAGAGAAAGACCACGTGTCGTAGAATGAGCCCGGAATGGATTGGTGTGGGCCGACAGGGCCGATATCCCCTCCCGTGCAAAACTCACCGTTGGCCGCGGTGTATCCCCACTGGGCGGACATGGAGACGTTGGGCGCTGGAGAGAGAATTTGAAGCGACAGCAGGCGATAAATGTGTTCGAGGAGAGCAGAAAGAACGTGTGGCTGAGGAAGAGGGAGAGGAGTTGTTGAGACCAAAGGCGAAAGCTGTTTGGTGTCGGAATGCAGAAAGAGACAGAAGAAGCCATAGAGGTTCGAATATATGGGGGCCCATCAGCAGTGTGGGGAGGGGGGAAGGGGGGTGCTCTTCTTCGTCGGGTTATGTCAAACCAGGTGCTGAAAGGAATGGGAGGAGTAGTGCGGAGGAGGAGTGGGTGCGGGGGAGTGATTAGGAGGAGGGGGGGGGTGGAGGAGGAGAATCACGTGGGACAGTTACGTAGATGGAGGGGTCTCTCTCCCCCCCACCTCCTTCCCCCTCCTCCCCTCCGCGGTTTCCCGAGTGATCCCAATAATCGCCTCCCAGCAACACATTGTCCACGCCACAACCACCTCTCCACGGGCCCATCGCTTCGTCCGTCCAGTACACTACAAGCATCCCATCGCGGTGGTTAAACACTCACATTCATTGCGAATCACTCTTTGCCGGAAATATATCCGCTGATTAGGAGCCAATGGGTGTGCCCTGCGTATTTATGCTGAACAATTAACGTGCTGTAAGTTTGCTGCATTGTACTGTTTGTGCGCATAGGATGTCATGGCTTTACATAATGCGGCTCGTGTAAAAATGCGTACGAAGGAAGTGATTCCGTTGTGACCGCGAAGTGACTTAGTGTGTGGCTTTGGGGTCATCACCCGCGGGGAAGTTCCACATTTTTTTAAAAATAATACCACATGAATATGCCTCTTTATAGGTTTATACTCCGAATACGACCGTGAATTTGGATCTAAAGAGGAGACTCTCGCTCAAACAAATGCCATTGACGGTCATGGCTATTTTATGACAATAATATTCTTTCATTTTGAATGGCTTGCTGCTGTTTTATTTTTTATCGACAATCATGCCAATACCAAAAGATAACGTACGGAACGATTTTCCATTGAGTATGTACTACACATTACATATTATCCCTCTATTATTTAATGGGTATTGATATATATTGATATTTTGAAATAGTATTTGAAATATTTGCCATCATTCCCACTCATTCTTTCTCAAACCCAGCCTTAGTTCGGTGTGAATTCCGTATATATGTTGAGGATATCAAGGGTATAATATGAGTAATCTCTGCTCATTATATTTGCTCACAAAAATACCATACAATGCAGCGTTACGTTTTCCATAAAATTTATTTTTAAAACTTGTTAACGTCTCGGCTTTATTTTAATATATTTGGTTAGAGCCAAATAAGACCTAGCAGAAGGGCCTTCTTCAAAGCCTGTAAATTAGGCTCGGCTCTTAGTAGACCAAATGGTATGCTCTGATCACGCAACTCCCTTGGGAGTTGTTCTACAAATGTCGTCTTGTAAGGGAGAAGCTGATTGTGTATGCGAAGAGACAGATCGCCCACCTTCAAGGCCAAATTTTCATGCGTCTTCAGCCAAACATGATCGGTAAACGTCGAATTGCTCGATTAAGTTTAGAATACGTTTCGATTGGTAGATCTCAACACTCGAAATATGGACAGCGGTTCCTAGGCATGTTATGAAGCATTAAATAATATTTTCAATTTGGTCAACCTCTGGTCACTTATATGTGGCCCATATATGGCTCCTCATTTCACCGATGTACCCCAGAAATGATCTCGCGTACTCGAGACTACTCTTTCAAATACACTTAGAGAGTGAGAGAGAAGCGAAAAGGGGCCTCAATGATTGTAACGAATTTTTTTCAAGCTGGCTCTCGCTATCGCCTCTCATCTCTCGATCTCCAATTGGCCAAGACGATGTTTACAGTTGCTATGGCATTGACAGTCTCATTAATGGTGGATGAGCAAAGGGATGATGGCTAGGTCGACATGCCCCCTTACCCCCCCACCCCCCACGAAATGAGGAACTGTATACGGCACTGGTGGAAAGTATTGGTGTGCCAAGTCGGTCGTTCTACGATCACTGTTCACCATTCACTTGAGTGACTCAGTTACCTATCCCTAACAATCGTCGGTCACTACCTATGTCTATCACGACCAATGTCGGTCACAACCAATTAAAAAAAATGTTTTTGGCGCCCATTAATGAACATATGCCAATTAAAAAAATACGAGACGATGTATAGCCTTTAAGTAGATTGATAATGAAATAAAGTGGTTCTTATGATAATTTATAAACATACAGAACTCCACAATTAGCCGCTGACAATGAATGAAAAAACACGATCAGCAGAGGCATTCGCGAATGACCGCTTTCAATTGACTTGACTCTGACTTCAAAAATTGACTCTGACTTCCATTGCGAACGATCGAGGAAGGGAAGTCTGCATCGTGAGTCAAATGGCAGCGGAATCAGACTGGCAAACTTCGAACTGGCAAATTTCCTAAAACTGTCGAGCACCTGTTTTCCAAGAAAGGACATCCACAAATATCCTCAAACGGTGTCACAAAAAGATTGATCACGTACTCGTAGGCAAAAGACGCAAACGTTGTATAACTAATGTTAAAAAGCATTGGGGGAGCAGAATGTGGGACTGACCACGATCCAGTTTTGGTTAATATGACCCAAAGAAAAGTAATTCAGAAAAGCAAGGAAGGGAAATATAACAGGATAACAGACGTCGAAAAACTCACAGATAAAGGCGTAGCTGAAGAGTTCTAGCTCAAAATCGACAACAGACTCTGCAAGGCATAGATACAAAGGACAATAATGTTAACGGAAACTGGTGGAAATTCGATGACGCAATCTTAGAGACTGCAGGGGAAGTTTGTGGTGAGGAAAAAATAAGCATTAAACGCTGGTTCGACAAAGACAGCAAACAGGCACTATAAGAACGAACCAAAAGAAAAATGGTCAGGATTAACAGCAGTAGCACAGATATTAGGCAGACTTATGTAACGATAAACAGATAAAATAATATAATTTTAAGTAAGAAAAACGAATATATAAAGAAATAACCTGCTAGACAAGGCATAAGAGGAAAACACTAAGAAAAATGCAAGCTATTTTAATAGGAAAGTTAGATTCTTTAAAAAAGGATATATTCCAAATCCATATTGAGTAAAGAATAGAGAAGGACGTGATTATAATATAAAACCAGGAAGTATTAGAGAGGGTACTTCAGTGATCTACTAAATGTTGAAGAAGTACCAAACCAAGGCAGCGAGACCAACTATTATCAAGTTCAACGTAACAGAGAACAGCCAACCAGAGTGGGAATGCGGTCAACTTCTTGAAAAACGACAAAGACAATACCCATTACTCCAGGAAAATACGAAATAACAGATGAATTCTTGAAAAAAAAACTGGTAAAATAGTAATAGATAGATTATGGGAACCAATAGCAATATATTATAATAATAACATATGGGGGTAGTAATAAATGCGAAAGGAAGGGCGAAAAACGATAATAAAACCCATACATAATGAGGAAGGGATAAGGAAAAATGTTATAATTTCAAAGGAATTGCACTAATAGGATATGAAGTCCTCTTAAATCACATTGAATATTATACGAAATAATCCAGGAACGCCAAGCAAGATTTATTGAAGGCAGATCAACAAATGACCAAATATTCACAATAAAAGAAGTGATGACTAAATACTAGGAGAATAACAAAGAATTCTATTCAATTTTCATTGATTTTCAGAAATCATATGTCAGTGCATCTATAGAGAGACAATAGATCATTTTGGACATGTTTTGAATACAAAAAAATTGATTAACCTTGCTAAAATGATCATTACAGAATCAAAGGGCTCAGTACTGGTAAATGGCTACACCTCGGAGTCACTTGGAAGACATTCTGGAGTCGGACAGGGAGATGGGCTCTCCCCAATCCTGTTTAATATTGCGATCGAGGAACCCTGGAAAAAGTAACGGAGACGGACCATGGTGCCAGAATTGGTACGAAAATAATTGTTTTAGCTTTTGTTGATGATGTATGCAAAACTATGTTTGAACTTAAGAGGTAAAATTGACTTGACCAAAACCTTTCCTCTCTACGGCCAATCCGTAACATTTTGCGAAAATTTATTCTTGATATTAGACGGAAAGATATTACCACTTTAAGAAGCACCCAAATCTTTTCAAAATATGGTGGTATTATCTTTAGTGATATCCTAGAAGGTTATCAGGCACTACCCAAAAGTTAGCAACAGCTTCGTTGAATAACTGTATGACATAATATTTTGGGATCTTTTTCTCGTACAACTATCCTTTGGTGATCTTAACTCCCAATGGAGGGCGCTCCCCGCTAGAGCGATAAAAATCGCCGAAAGTTTGGAAGACCTCACATGACTGACTAAAATATTTACGGAAGAGACGGAAAAAATGGGGCTGACTCAAAAACCAAATACATTCATTTCACTAGAATTCCAAACAATATAAGCCTCATGCAAATAGGAAAATATTTCGAAAGAGTAGACCTATTACAATACTTACTGTTCGCACCAAAAGCATAGAGACTCGAGTTTGAAGGCTTTTAAAAACCACACCCTGTAAGCTATTTTCATGATAATGGTACCAATACTTTTCTTTTTAAATTGCGTTTTGATTATTACGGTTGGAAAAAATTTACCATACTTGTTTAATGGGTATATATGGGAGCTTAAAAATACCGGTTTTTTTAAAAGCCTTTCTAAGTAAACCTCAACTTTAAAAATCGGTCAACGTTAAGCGCGTATTACTAACTTTATTAAATTTATGTATGTTATTTAATAAGGCTCTTTTAGCATTAATATTAGGTTGCCCCACAGTTAGAACAATTGTTATTATTATGAAATAGCATTTTATAAGCAACGATTGCACGTGCCTACGAGGTGATTTTTGACACTGCTGTCATTATTACGGAGGCTTCCGCGGTGAACTTCACTCACTTCCCCCACTGTTGTCATTGGCTAGTCTTCCGCATGTACATTCGTTATCAATCGTTTACAGTTATGCGTTGATTTTAGTAACGATTTTCATTTTTTACGCGAGGCGATGGATAAAAACAGCGGCTCCTGTCATCACGCCGTTCCCGAGTCGTAGTGAGGGCTCTCCCCGGACATATGTGGGCAGAGTAAGGCTTTTGCGTTTCATCACCATGTATTTAGTCATGAGGGATTCATAACACTTCGTGACTTCCACGATTTATTTAAATAATTTCTACCGGTCTCGGCTATGAAGACATTATCAAGTACATAAATACCAATTTCATTTTGGTTGTATGATTGGTATTTATGCAGGTATTTGGTAATGGCTTCATAGCCGAAACTTTATTCGTCATCTTCAGAATTATCCTGTATTCAGGAGTGTCAGATTCCGTTTTCATTGATTAAAGCATTGGTTAAATTTGTGGAGGGTCTTCGGGTATCTGGTTGCTTTCCCGATATTTATTTGCTGTTTTCTCGCAATGCTGGATACATTTCTTCCGCAACCCTGGAGTTACTGAGCGCAATGTCTTTTAGCACAGCTCCAGCATGACTTCGCCCTCTCTTCTAAATCAATCCTACTTAGGAAAGCATCTCATTCGCTTTGACACTATTTGGGAGAACGATGTTCTTGGACTACGCCCACTAAGTAATTTATTCTATTTTACACGACTTAGCCAGATTTTTTGATTGCATCTAATATGTTGTGATGGGGGTTTGATTAATGATTACAGCTGACCTTGGGGGGAGTAGATCACTCGGTGAAGTGAATCGAGTTCGTATTATTGCGGTAGTCATTGGTTCTCTTTTCCCAGTGAATCAAAGTTTCGATCCTGGTAAGGAGTCATTTTCACTTCCTATGGGGAGAATAATCAATCAACCGTTTTCCAGCTCCTGAAGGTGTTTTAAAGCCTCCATGCCATCCGTAAACCTGTGGTGTATGCATCCTAAATTTGTCATAGTTCGAGAAATTTTCAACCATATTAATCAACGCGCAATATGGCAACAAAAATAATGGAACCAACATCATGAAAAGAGCTTTAAGGATATGGATTTTATAAGCGTTCTATCTCGAGCGTCAACACTTTTGATACGCACAGTGGGAGTAATTATTTCGCATGATACGTAAGAGAGAAAAAACTGAGATCCAAATAGACGCAACTTAGCAAACAGATGCGTGCAAGCAATCCATAGGCCGTTCTCTTCAAAATTCATAACCCGCATAAAACAAAAATTAGAATGTCAAACAATTATAATCTACCCAATTCTGATCTATGGGTCAGAGAAGGGGATACTAAACTGATGAGAAGTGGATGAGGAGAAATGTGATAGCATTTATAAGGGAAAAGAGCGACTACAACTTCTGACTTATTCCTTTCCAATAACTGAAATTCCGAGTGTAATGTACACACGTCATTTTGCATGGTATGTCCAAATTTCAGAACCCTAAGTCGGATACATCAATCACATCAACAGTTTCCACTAAGGTTTAACCTAGGATTTATGGACCCACTTTTGAGCAAAGGAGGTGGAATTCAATGAAGAAATCAGAGAACTCCACAGGAGGAATGATATTATTGGTGAAATTAGGGGCGGAAGAATAAGACGTTTGTCCATGTGCCGAGACGTTCCCAGATGAACTAGGGGCGAGAGGAAAGCCAAGCGCTAGGATAAGAGGAGGAGAATGTGGTTTGGATGAGGTTGGAGAAGAGGAAGAAACGGACGGAATGAGACGGAGGGAAACTGTTAGTGCGACTGTTAAGTGTCAACTAGGACTTAAGAGGCCCTGGAAGTGAGTGAGAGCCCTAATTACGATGGCTGGGATGAACTTGAGAGGAATGATGATTATTTTCGTGTTTGCGTCTGCTGAAAACGCATATTAGTCATTAATTTATAATCTACGAATCAATTATAAAAGAATAGACCCACATTCCTCATTTTACTGTAAATATAATCGGTAATTGTTAGTGATAGTGTTCGTTAATGTCCTGAATTTGGGGAGGAACGGTCGGTTATAAGAACAAATGACAAAAACAAGTGTCGGATATGCATTCGGCTATTGTCTGCAAGTTATGCGTGGACCTGCAGTATTTTTAAGTTTGAAATGGGAGAAACTATACTTAAACTCTAACAGTCTTACAAGGATTACATTATTAAAGGAAAGAAAGTTCAGCTGGTATTTACGGGCAGTAAAACACGGATGTGATAGTTAACGCGGTCTAATTTTGTGAATATCGCTCGATAAGCGGGTTACACACTCATCTTCTCCCTATTTTATCACTTGTCTCCGCACTTTCACGTACCAAATATATATAGATATATATATATTTCATGCGAGACCTCATAGCCTTTGAACGAAAACCTCTGTAATCATTGCCAATATAATTATGTCACGATGTTCCTGAGGTAAAATAGTCTAAGTACTGGACGTACTGGACTAGTCTAAATATGGACGTGAAGCGAGTAGCTGGAAAACGAAAACTCCATTGAATCAAATGGGAGAGCTGTGGGTGGGTGGGGGGCCAGAGCCTCGATGGAGCTTGACTACCCTCTCATACCAACTGGGGAAAGCAGAAAGACGCCGTTCAGAGTGCGGTCGTCGGAAATCTCATCGATATTCAGATGTTTAGGGGGAGGGGAGATGTGCTTGAGATGGGAGCCTTCCTTCGTCTTCAATTCCACTCCAGGAACGGGGGCTTCCCTCCTTCCCCCCTCTCACTCAGCACGACTCAAGCGGACGACAAACAGCTGAAGTGCGAGGGGGCGCACGGCGAGGGGTCGCCAAGGCACACACACCCTCCCGCCTGATTGCTCTTTTTTATGCGAAGAAATGTGTCCTCACCATCTATGCGCAGCGAAATTAATCGATCTCAACGGATTTGTTTACCAATTCACGCATGATGCATCTGGATACGACAAGGCCGTTAACCAGCGATGGGGTCCACCCAATTGTCTATTGTCTCTTAAAATTTTTAATATCATTTTTAAAATTTCAAACTTATGTAAAATATTAGGTTTCGGTCAATTTTTAAAAAAACAGGATGATAGAACGTAACAGTACATACATTTTAAATTAAGATAACGATTTTACAAAAATAAAAACTGGAGATATGGTTAAAAAACTAAAAATCGTGTTTCAATTTTTTTGGGTTTAATTTCCATTGTTTAGACCTGAAACTTTGGGGAAACACATAACTTTTATGTACTTCAAGTGTATATTTTTTATTTTTCAAAATATCTGGGGGCAATTTTCGCCATCTTAACCTGCTAGACCCTTTGGTATGAATGTAACTTCTCCAAATGAACCTTCCAAAATGTACTCCGTCTCCAAACTGCCCTAAATATTGTTCGATGCGGCCCTGACATACCATGAAAGCTAAGCAGAGCTTGGTTCCTGGATGTTTTGATGTTAACCTGAGGAAATATGCAGTAAGACTATCAAGTATTGTTTTGCTTTCAACTCACGACCACTGTCGTAATATTGACCTCAGATCTTCGAAAACAAAAAAGCATTGAATAGAAAAACGTTGAGATTCATTGAATTCGAGTAATCATGCCTATTGCTCCTCTATGCTAAGAACTTGTCGTATTCTCCCTGTGAACTTAAAATATTCCGGTGACGGGGACACCAATTAGATTTTGACCCAAAAACATTTTGACAACAAATCAGATTTTTTACTAAGGCTAGTACATTTATATTGGCATCCATCATCAGTGGTTTTGGACGCCAAGACCACTGTACCTTGAAGTATTGTAATTAATGATATAAGACGCAGGTTAGCACCCAACGGATTGATAAATATTTGTCTTAAATGCTTGTTTTCAGTCTGATGTTAAGCAGGTACCTAACACCATTAGGCTTGGTTAGACTGCATAGGTCCATCAAATTGGAGTGGAAGCGGACCCGAGAAGTGTGCTTAATTAAAACGGAAGCCTCTGTGGCGCCATTTTACAGCAAGTCGATTGCGAGACAAGCAGGCATTTCGATTATTATAGCTCGGGCAGTTAAACGGAATTCCCATTGACCCTTCGTAGCCCAGAGCTGTTTCTGGGAGAAATCAAATTTCAAGATTTTTCATTTTGAAAACTTGAAAATTTTACGCTCAATGATAATTATCGTGGCAGCCAACTATTTCATCATTAAAATTTACACTACAAAATAATGGGTAGTTTTGATATTTCCTGAATAGAGCTGAAAGTTTAAACATTTTTGATGCTGCTTAGAAGCAACATTGGGTTATGAAGGTTTAAGAAGCTCACTCTATCCTTGTCCGTACCAAGCTTGGTACACACACACACACACACAGAACGGATAGAGAAGTATTATATTTTTATTTACCACACGCCGGGGATTTTACTTGCGCAAAATTCGCACGATCATTTTTGCCGTCCCTTTTGAGCTATGGCTCTAATGATCGTGAAAAAATGACCGTTTCACGCGATTTTTCGTAACGGCTCCAGTGATGGAAATCCAACATTTTTTCCATTACGCCCCTTTTTCTCTCGCTGAAACCATCGGAGTACCCTTGACTGATACCGTCGTACAGCCAATCAGAACAAACGGCCGCTAACGACGATTGTTGCGCCACGCTTGGCTTTTAATTGCATTTAATTGTAAATACGGAAAATGACGGAATAAGTGATGGCAAAAGGGACGGTGGAAATGAGCGCGTGATTCAGAAAATGATGGATTAATGAGCGATCATTCTTTCGGTCCCTGAAACCTATCGCCGAAGATATCCCTCTGAGGGATGGACAAAATGATCAAAGTGTGATTGAGACGTTGAGCATGAAGAATTTTGTTTTATTCTAATAAGCCGATGAGATGGCAGTGACAGTGGTCGTCCGTTCAAATTATTATCAGTGTGTATGGAAGGAAATCATTCGTCAGCGCTTCGACTAGAAAGCTGGTTTGCTTGGGCTACATTGGAAGTCACCCCAGACTAAATGAGCCTGTAAGTCTTGCAATGAACACGTAGGTGACATACTATGTGACAATACTTTTAACAGGCTGGCCCTACTCGAAAGAAGTCGAAATAGTCTGCCTGTCGGCATTCGCCTTAAAATGTTCACCGCATTAATATACTCGCATATTATATTGACTACTGTTGTGTGGTTGACTGTGGTAATAAAAAACTATGAACGCCCGTGTTATATTTATTCACGGCATTCATGAAAAAATGATCATATTGCTGGATATTCAGAGAAAACTAAACTTCTTATAGTTAAAACTGGAAGAAAATATTTTTTCGCTAATTTTGCTTGTAATACTTATATTAATAACGAAAAAACCTTCATACGAATTTCAAATATTCGGAAGAAATCAAGTAAGGCAAATGCGCTTCATTTGACCTTGCGCTTCACCTATACCTGTCTAAGCGTGGATTCAATAACTCATTCCTGGTTCATGCCTCTCGTATTTTAAAAGTGAGTATTTATTGACAGCTTCTATTTATCAACATGGAATTGAAATTCCATCCCTGAATATTTTTAATTTGTTCATTTTTTTATGTCATTTGTGAATGACATGAACAACTTTTTATTAACATTATCTGCTCTGGTTGTGCTGTCGGTAGAGAATTATGGAAGTATTTTTTAAAACTTTTTACGTCTTGGGGTTTAGAATCTGGTGTTCAACCGGCTTTGTTTTCAGTTGATGGTTATATTAATGACGTTTAATCTGAAGTCATTGGAGTGTGAAAACATTCAGGACCTCTCTCCCTGGGCCACTTCACTCTGCGAGAAACTTAGTCGGTGCGTTCAAACGCCTCCTGCGGGATTCGATCCCGATACCCTCCTGATAGTAAACAAACGTCCTACGCACTACAACACCGTCTTTTTTTTAGAATATAATTTTTTTAGCCTTAATTTCTCTTCTCACTCCACTCTCCAGAACTTCCACTACCCTGCAGCAGCTGTCGAAACAGCGATTAAATCGATTAGTTACAATAGAGATAGAGTCATATCCAGTTTAGATATTGATCTATTACAATGATTAAGATAAGTTAAATCAAGTCAGAAATTAAAAAAAAACACGTTCTCTTTCCAAACAAACTTTAAATTCCCTAAACATAAGAAAATAATCGATCGTTTAACTCTCAAAATTGACGTTCGATGTACATGAATTGGTTCTGTTTTGATCATGGTTATGAGTGATGGTATAGTTTGGTTGCTGATATGAGTCTACCGGGATCAAGTATTAGGTTCAGCAGTCTTTACGATTGCTGAATTTTTATTACTAAATAAAATTAAGTAAAAACTCGAAAAAAAGTGACTTGATCTTCGGTCCTGGTTAGGTATTTTTCTCGGCTCTTATTTCGTCGGGCCTCTCATTGTGCCGTTGTTACGCCCAACTTTTTTACAATGTAAACGTTGAAATTTAGAGATTAAATTCTTGTTTTTTTTATTGAATTACTGTCGTGATTGGTCACTTTTTCTGATGGCCCCCCTCAATGGCATATATAAAGAATGTATTCTTATATTTTTTACCTCAATTTTAAAAGGAAATGTAGTTCTCTTATGTTTGCTATATTGATGCGTTGGTCTGAAATAACTAGGAAAGTTGATTCGGATATTAAGATGCTGAAATTCCCGTAAAATTAATGTAATACCTATTATTTTAAATTCAGATTGATTAAAATTTCGTATTATTGCCACGCCACGTGTACTTTCACGAGCTCCTCTAAAACTCCTTTCTCTTTATAATCGATTTTCAGTCCTCCACAAAACACACTTGTTAGAGACTTGGCGATGCAATTGAAGTGATTCGGAGCGGCCGGTTCGTTCGCGCGCAGAAGAGAAGAAGAATGCGAATTCGCCTGTGCTTCGGAATGAGCCATCCTCACTGATGTGGCTCACTGATGACTCAATTTTCATTTCAGTACCAAGTAGAAATGGGTCGGGGAAGGGCACCCCCAATATAAACAAAACGTTTAAAACATTTAAAATATGTGAAAAAGTTTTGTTCGTTCTATTCGGCAATAACGATGAAAAATGCCTTTTCATTCATTTGATAAAGGACACTTTTCAATGCATGCACTATTGATTTAATATACTGAGTGGGATTTCTTGCCTTTTACCTGCTTCAAAGTGGAATGGTTTGGCTAGAGAGAAAAGACTTTAATTTTGAAAAGTGGCTGCAAGCGTGGTTTACTGATAACCGCTTAGTTTCCCACTTCTGCATGTAAGCGAGTGCACGTATTTCTTTGCTGGACACCACGCAGTCACGCTTTGCTTTCACCTTAATTCAGTGCTCCGCTTAAAGTCCGTAATTCTAGGGTCGTCAGCCACACCAAGTCCACCTGGCGGGAAATTGGGACAAACATTTTTTATATATATTTTCAAGGCTGTCAGAGCTGCAGTTTTTATTTTTTCTGTAAATGGATGATTTTCGCGTATACTTATCTATTCATGGAGAGAATTCAAAGTGTGGTGATGGTAGGATTCGAAGTCGTGCCTTAAAGACGCTGACGAAGACACGGAAGAGGAATTTGAAGACGCCGACAATGCAAAAATACAGGGAAATAACCCAACGTTGTCTATTTGGTCTTGTCAAGTACTTTATATAAATATTTTAAAGGTACACAACAACCTGTAGTTAAACTTCCTCATGATATGTCTGAAATACAGGTTTGGCCACAAGTAATGATTTGAATAAATAACATATGGCTAAAAGAATATGTAAGAGCGATTAAAAATCTTGTTCATTGGAGAAACCCAAGAAGCTTCTCTATCTGTTATTTCTTGGATTAATGTCGCGGTAAGTTAAAGGGAAATAATAAAAATAAGGAATAAATAATAAAAATGGCAGAGAAAAGATTAAAATCCAATACTTAATACTACGAGAGTGTAACTCAACCTATCCTTCTTAATTCCAGTCTGCATAGAAATTGAAAGCAGAGGGCGGGAAAAGGAAGGAACTGCGCCATCATCTCATAAATACGCTGCTGATGTTAAAATTAATGTTTTAAGATTAAACTAATCCTGTTCAAGGAAAGCGTATTTATACTTAAAAAATAGAATCGTCCTTCCGATGCAAGAACAGGAGGATTCCATATTATTATTCGATAAAAGGTTTCGTCTTTTGTATCCTATCGAATTTTTGGCTCTAAATTACCGAAGAAATTCAGTTACTGTAGAGTAAAACACATTGTTACCGTAACTTATAGGTATACTTGCTATAAATTTTACATAAAATGAATTTAATCCCTCAAGTTCTCTTTGAATAAAAAACTTTGTAAATTTCACATGATATGGTTTTGGTAACAACCGGTTTCGTCGCTGTGCGAGGTCGTCAAGTTCTAACACAGGAAACCTGTATTTGCACCTAACGATGTGACACAGGGATGAAACTGGTTGTGACCAAAATCGTATCATGTGAAATTTACAATTTTTTTATTTTAAATGAAGAAATTCCACAAAGTCACGCCTCAAACCATCAACCTAGAGTTTTTCATTCGCTAATCAAAATAACCCCTATATTCATGTGCTGGAGACCAATGAAAGTTGATTTCCAAAGAAATGAGCTAACAATGAAAGTTGATTTTACGGACGCCATATTCTTTTTTTTCAATTTTTTATTAATAATAACAACAATTTATTTATTTATTCATTTAACTATGTACAAACAAGAAATAATGTTTATACAACAGTGTAAATTTACAAATGAAAACAAACATTCTGGTCCCGCTAAGCCGAAATTGGCTTGTCAGCAGGTGCCAACTTAAGCATTACAATTTGTGTCTTGTAAAAATTACTAAATTAACAATTTCACTAACAAACAAATTTTTACATTAAAAAAAACATTCTTAATAGCAATTAAGCATATCAATATATAAAATACTGTTACATTCCATTATCAACAACCAGACAATATCCATGTCTTAATTTTTCTTTTTACTTCACTCAAAGATTTTAACTCTTTAAATTCGCTCTTCAAATTATTGAACAGTTTAGGTACAACAACTTTCAATTGCCTACAACCCTTATGCGTATAACATCGCGGAATCTCATACATTCCTAAAGCCCTTAAATCGATATAACTATTAATATTTCTTTTCCATTTGTATCTATTATTAAAATAATTATCAATTATTAATATGTACTGATACAATTTATCAAGTGGTAATGTACCAAGGTCTTTAAAATACGAGTCACCTGAATATCCACCATTTTCCTCAAAGTTAGTTTGATGAATCATTTTTAAAATCCTTTTTTGGTTGGACTTCAATCTTTTCATATTAGTCACACCACATGATCCCCACACAGTAAGGCCATATCTGAGAAGGCTCTCAAAAAGACCGTGATACATCATTTTGAGTACATTTTTCGTGACGCTGTCCTTCAGATAATAAAATTTGTACATAATGCATCTGAGCTTTTGGTTCAATTTTGATACATGAGAATTAAAAGTGAAATTACAATCAACAATCAAACCCAAATATTTATATTCGTTCACTTGTTCTAAAATATTACCGTTACAAGTTATCATGTTGGAATGTAGACATTCATGACCGTGAGATTTAATATTTATTGATTTAATATTAGAAGCAAGATAAGCAAGATGCATTGTTTTAGATTTTTTTTCATTTAAAATTAAATTATTGTCATGGGACCATTTTAACATATTGTAACGTCTGATGTTTTGTTTGATCTGAGTTGTTATTTTGGTTGTGAAGGGTTTGTTTTGGGAGAGGGGATTGTTGAGTGAGATGTAAAAAGGAGAGGTTTTGTGGAGGATTTTGGAGATAATAGAAGGAAATAAAAAGGGTTCTGAAAATTAATAGTCTTACGTTACAATATTATTGATATCATTCTGCATATTATTGACGGCATTTTTGAAGTTGACATGACTAGATATCAAGACTGTGTCGTCAGCATACAAAAGTAAATTACAATTTTTAATACATTCATGCATATCATTAACATAAATTAAATACAAAATTGGCCCCAGAATCGATCCTTGGGGCACTTTATGCTGGTAATATCACTAACAACATTTTGAACTTTCACTACCATCTTTCTATTAAATAAATAATCTTTAAACCAATCAAGCAACAACCCTCTCACTCCAATATTGTATAATTTTTTAAGCAACAAAGTGTGATCAGCCATATCGAAAGCCTTTTTATAATCAATGTAAGTTATTACAACATTCTTTCCTCTATCTAAATTATTTCGAATATTCTCTGAAAAGTATTCTAAGGCATCCTTTGTACCTTTCTTTTTTTGAAAACCATATTGATGCTCAAAAATTGCTCTATTTTTGTCCAAAAAATTTAACAGCATATCTGCCACATATTTTTCTAATATTTTACTCATACAAGGTAAGATAGATATGGGCCTATAGTTCTGTGTTTGAAGGTGATTTCCACTTTTATAAACCGGACGAATTTCCACTTTTATAAACCGGACGAACGAGTCGATTGGGCGCTTGAATTCATCAAGCGGGTAATTAGGGGGGTGGGAACATTGTTGTGTCACGTGTTGTCGAGCATTGTGTCCATAAGTGTTTAAAATATTCAAAAATTTGCCTGCCGGTTTTTGAAAGGGTAAGACACTTAATTGTTTACTTTTAATATTATTTGTTATTTTCAATATCATTTCATTTGACGGATAGTTCATTATTTGAATAGGCTAAGTTTAGCATTGAGACATAATTGGAATAAGGTTTTTAAAATCTCAAAACAGTGATGATTTTTTGGTTATTTTTCAACTCTTAAAGTCCAAAAGCGTTGTGATAAGCGAAACTTGAAAATGAAACGCAGATACGTTAGATAAATATATAAAGATATACCACTCGCAAAACATATGTCCATAATGTAGTGTGTAAAATACTAAATTGTAACGATTCCCCAAATTTCTTTGGTACTAAAAAATAGTTATTCTCAAGATATTCCAATTTGAAAAAAATAGCTTTGGCATATTTGCTATCATTATCGTATCGAATTATCAAGTATACTGACACGTGTATTGAAAATTCGCAATCCTGTTCCAGTCTTCGATCATCAACCCTAAATTTCCTGGTCAACTATGTACGTGGATAGAAAATCCTGTATGTAATAACGATTCGATATATTTTAAGAAAAAGCATATTCAATATATATAGATCGTGAGATTACACGCAAAGCATATTTCCATTGGGCATTGTAAGGAAGACCAAGATGTACCCATTCACCAAATTTCATTGGTCAAACGGATACACTAATCAAGTTATGCCAATTTAAATATTTGCTAAAATAATCAAATCGATTTTTCAATTATACTGACATCTGTACTGTTAAATCCGCAATGCTATTGGTTTAACTTCCAGTGTATAAGTATCTACTACATAATTCCTGGTCAACTATGTCCTTGGATGTAAAATCCTACATGTAATAGCAATTCGATATATTTTAAGAAAAAGTAAATTCGATTTATATCGAACGTGAGACTATAAACAAAAAATATTTCAATTGGGCATTGTGAAGAATACCAAGATGTACCCATTTACCAAGTGTCATTGGTCCAACGTAAATACTAATCATGTTATGCCAATTCGCGTATTTGCTACAATTATGGAATCGATCTTTCGATAAAACTGCAATCTGCACTGTAATATCCGCAATGCCGTGGATTTCATTTCCAGTTAATAGAAATCTTCTCTATATTTCCTGGTCAACTATGTCCTTGGATGTAAAATCCTATATGTTTTAGCAATTCGATATATTTTAAGAAAAAGTAGATTCGATATATATCGAACGTGAGACTAAACATAAACAATATTTCAATTGGTCATTGTGAGGAATCCCAAGATGTACCCATTCACAAAATTTCATTGGTGCAACGTATATACTAATCAAAATATGCTAATTTCAGCATTTGCTATAACTATCGAATCGATCTTTCGATTATACTGACATCTGTACTGTAAAATCCGCAACGATATCGATTTTATTTCCACGATATGGTCATCTTCTATATAATTGCTGGTCAACAATGCCCGTGGGTGTAAAATCCTAAATGTTATAGCTATTCGATATAATTTGTGAAAAAGCAGATTCGATATGTATCGAATGTGAGACTACATGCAAAACATATTTCCATTGGGCAATGTGAGGAATACCAAGATGTACCCATTCATCAATTTTCATTGGTCCAACGTATTTACTAATTCAGTTATGCCAATTTGCGTATTTGATAAAATATTCGATTCGATCTTTCGATTATACTGACATCTGTAATGTAAAATCCGCAATGACATTTTTTTAATATCCAGTCTATGGTCATCTTCTATATAATTGCTGGTCAACAATGCCCGTGGGTGTAAAGTCCTATATGTTATAGCAATTCGATATATTTTAAGAAAAAGTAGATTCGATATATATCGAACGTGAGACTACATACAAAACATGTTTCCATTGCACATTGTGAGGAATACCATGATGTACCAATTCACTTAATTTCATTGGTCCAACGTATACACTTATCATTTTATGCCAATTTCCGTATTTGCTATAAAAATCGAATCGTACATTCGACTATACTGCCACCTGTATTGAAAAATTCGCATCCTATTGATAACCCCTCCATTCTATGGCCATACCCTTATCCCTCTCTTCTCTACTATCCCCGCTTTCAAATTATATTGGTGACGTATATAGGGCGATGCGTGTATTTCTTATGGGGACCTAATACAAAAAGATATAAATTCATATTGATATATCTTCGTTAGGAAACAATACTCATCTAAATAATTAATGTGTACGCATAATTCATTTCTTCCCTTACATATTTTTATAATTTTTATCCCCGTAACTATGTAAATAGGTCTGAAAAATGGCTCAATCGAATGCAACCTTTTATCGATCATAACTTCGACTGTAATCGCTCGATTCGCTTGATTTAACTTTTGTCGAAGAAAAGACATTAACAGTAGTATTATATATGACTTTCACATTCATGCCTTGATTTAGAAAAAAGTTATTAGCGATTTAAGCGTAACCAAGGAGATTGGTATCGATATAACTCGCACATGAATCGATCGATCGGAATGGTCGTCATTGCAAAAGTTGACCATTGTGATAAAAGTATTACTCTGAAAATTTCATTTCTCTAGCTTAAACGGTTGCTAAGATATTCAAGATTGCATGCTCCACAAAAAAATGGCGACAATGATTTTTCGCGTGCAGGACATTTTTCGGAATTTAATTATGAATTAACCAAGAGGGTTACGGCGAACGTGAGCTCAAACGTGAGGGTTCGGAGAACCCTCTAACGGTTTTTCTTGGAGATTCCAAATTTTCATATGGCACATGTCTCAAGGCTGAAATCCGAGTTTGAAAATTCGCCCATCACGACAATGTTAAATCGAAATCGTTTATTCCTCGGAATTGTTTCGACGTACGAAAATTCCAAGATAGCCAAAAAATTAACCAAAGAATTATCTAACTTTTTGGCAAAGGAATTTGTCGTACGATTATTGAAAGTTGGTCAAAAAAATTCCTAAAGTTTTCCCATAAGAAAAGCATTGAGAGCATTCAAACAGTAATAAAACATAGTAAATATCAATTCGTCGCAATGGCAACCACACCAAAAAATCGACCAAAAAATCTAGTCCATGTCCATTGAAAAACATGTTCCTCGGACGTTTAAAAGTACAAAATTAAAGCGATAAAGTCGTAGTTCCATAAGGCTCCCATGTTAATTCAAGTCGATATATCTCGAAAACTAATCGACTTTTTCAACTTTTCAGATTTTTCCTCCCGATGAATTTTTTTTTACTTTTACGTCCAATATTCCATATACCCACACCTATCACAGTTTGGGCTACTAATTTGTGTCAATCACCCAATCAATCAATTACTTTCCCACTTTAAATATGTAAACGAGTCGATTGGGTGCTTGAATTCTTCAAGCGGGTAATTAGGAGGGTGGGAACATTGTTGTGTCACGTGTTGTCGAGCATTGTGTCCATAAGTGTTAAAAATATTCAAAAATTTCCCTGCCGGTTTTTGAAAGGGTAAGGAACTTAATTGTTTACTTTTAAAATTATTTGTTATTTTCAATATGATTTCATTTGACGGATAGTTCATTATTTGAATACACTAAGTTTAGCACTGAGACATAATTGGAATAAGGTTTTTAAAATTTCAAGACAGTGATGATTTTGTGGTTATTTTTCAACTCTTAAAGTCCAAAAGCGTTGTGATAAGCGAAACTTGAAAATGAAACGCAGATTCCTTAGATAAATATATAAAGATGTACCACTCGCAAAACATGTCCATAATGCAGTGTGTAAAATACTAAATTGTAACGATTCCCCAAATTTCTTTGGTACTAAAAAATAGTTATTCTCAAGATATTCCAATTTGAAAAAAATAGCTTTGGCATATTTGCTATCATTATCGTATCGAATTATCAAGTATACTGACACGTGTATTGAAAATTCGCAATCCTGTTCCAGTCTTCGATCATCAACCCTAAAATTCCTGGTCAACTATGTACGTGGATAGAAAATCCTGTATGTAATAACAATTCCATATATTTTAAGAAAAAGCAGATTCGATATATATCGAATGAGAAACTATACACAAAAAATATTTCAATTGGGCATTGTGAGGAATACCAAGATGTACCCATTTACCAAGTGTCATTGGTCCAACGTAAATACTAATCATGTTATGCCAATTCGCGCATTTGCTACAATTATCGAATCGATCTTTCGATAAAACTGCTATCTGCACTGTAATATCCGCAATGCCGTAGATTTTAATTCCAGTTAATAGAAATCTTCTCTATATTTCCTGGTCAACTATGTCCTTGGATGTAAAATCCTATATGTTATAGCAATTCGACATATTTTAAGAAAAAGTAGAATCGATACATATCGAACGTGAGACTAAACGCAAACAATATTTCAATTGGGCATTGTGTGGAATCCCAAGATGTACCCATTCACAAAATGTCATTGGTGCAACGTATATACTAATCAAAATATGCTAATTTCAGCATTTGCTATAACTATCGAATCGATCTTTCGATTATACTGACATCTGCACTGTAAAAACCGCAACGATATTGATTTTATTTCCACGATATGGTCATCTTCTATATAATTGCTGGTCAACAATGCCCGTGGGTGTAAAATCCTAAATGTTATAGCTATTCGATATAATTTGTGAAAAAGCAGATTCGATATGTATCGAATGTGAGACTACATGCAAAACATATTTCCATTGGGCAATGTGAGGAATACCAAGATGTACCCATTTACCAATTTTCATTGGTCCAACGTATATACTAATCCAGTTATGCCAATTTGCGTATTTGCTACAATAATCGATTCGATCTTTCGATTATACTGACATCTGTAATGTAAAATCCGCAATGACATTTTTTTAAATCCAGTCTATGGTCATCTACTATATAATTCCTGGTCAAGAATGCCCATGGGTGTAAAATCCTAAATGTCATAGATATTCGATATAATTTGCGAAAAAGCAGATTCGATATGTATCGAATGTGAGACTACATGCAAAATATATTTCCATTGGGCAATGTGAGGAATACCAAGATGTACCCATTCACCAATTTTCATTGGTCCAACGTATATACTAATCCAGTTATGCCAATTTGCGTATTTGCTACAATAATCGATTCGATCTTTCGATTATACTGACATCTGTAATGTAAAATCCGCAATGACATTTTTTTAATATCCAGTCTATGGTCATCTACTATATAATTCCTGGTCAAGAATGCCCATGGGTGTAAAATCCTATATGTTATAGCTATTCGATATAAATTGTGAAAAAGCAGATTCGATATATATCGAATGTGAGACTACATGCAAAACATTATTTCATTGGGCATTGTGAGGAATACAAAGATGTACCCATTCACCAAATTTCATTGGTCAAACGGAAACACTATTGAAGTTATGCCAATTAACGTATTTGCTATAATAATCGAATCGATTTTTCGATCATACTGACATCTGTACTTTAAAATTCGCAATGTTTTTGGTTTAATATCTGGTCTATGGGTATCTACTTTATATTTCCTGGTCTACTATGTCCTTAGATGTAAAATCCTATATGCTATAGCAATTCGATATATTTTAAGAAAAAGTAGATTCGATATATATCGAACGTGAGACTACATACAAAACATGTTTCCATTGCACATTGTGAGGAATACCATGATGTACCAATTCACTTAATTTCATTGGTCCAACGTATACACTTATCATTTTATGCCAATTTCCGTATTTGCTATAAAAATCGAATCGTACATTCGACTATACTGCCACCTGTATTGAAAAATTCGCATCCTATTGATAACCCCTCCATTCTATGGCCATACCCTTATCCCTCTCTTCTCTACTATCCCCGCTTTCAAATTATATTGGTGACGTATATAGGGCGATGCGTGTATTTCTTATGGGGACCTAATACAAAAAGATATAAATTCATATTGATATATCTTCGTTAGGAAACAATACTCATCTAAATAATTAATGTGTACGCATAATTCATTTCTTCCCTTACATATTTTTATAATTTTTATCCCCGTAACTATGTAAATAGGTCTGAAAAATGGCTCAATCGAATGCAACCTTTTATCGATCATAACTTCGACTGTAATCGTCGTCATTGCAAAAGTTGACCATTGTGATAAAAGTATTACTCTGAAAATTTCATTTCTCTAGCTTAAACGGTTGCTAAGATATTCAAGATTGCATGCTCCACAAAAAAATGGCGACAATGATTTTTCGCGTGCAGGACATTTTTCGGAATTTAATTATGAATTAACCAAGAGGGTTACGGCGAACGTGAGCTCAAACGTGAGGGTTCGGAGAACCCTCTAACGGTTTTTCTTGGAGATTCCAAATTTTCATATGGCACATGTCTCAAGGCTGAAATCCGAGTTTGAAAATTCGCCCATCACGACAATGTTAAATCGAAATCGTTTATTCCTCGGAATTGTTTCGACGTACGAAAATTCCAAGATAGCCAAAAAATTAACCAAAGAATTATCTAACTTTTTGGCAAAGGAATTTGTCGTACGATTATTGGAAGTTGGTCAAAAAAATTCCTAAAGTTTTCCCATAAGAAAAGCATTGAGAGCATTCAAACAGTAATAAAAAATAGTAAATATCAATTCGTCGCAATGGCAACCACACCAAAAAATCGACCAAAAAATCTAGTCCATGTCCATTGAAAAGCATGTTCCTCGGACGTTTAAAAGTACAAAATTAAAGCGATAAAGTCGTAGTTCCATAAGGCTCCCATGTTAATTCAAGTCGATATATCTCGAAAACTAATCGACTTTTTCAACTTTTCAGATTTTTCCTCCCGATGAATTTTTTTTTACTTTTACGTCCAATATTCCATATACCCACACCTATCACAGTTTGGGCTACTAATTTGTGTCAATCACCCAATCAATCAATTACTTTCCCACTTTAAATATGTAACGAGTCGATTGGGCGCTTGAATTCATCAAGCGGGTAATTAGGGGGGGTGGAAACATAGTTGTGTCACATATTTTCGAGTCATGTGCCCATAAGTGGTATAATTTTCAAAAATATCCCCGCCGTTTTTTGAAAGGGTAAGGAACTAAATTTTTCACTGCTAGAAATATTTGTTATTTTCAATATGATTTTATTTGACGGATAATTGATTCTTTGATCCATTAAGTTAACCATTGACACATAATCGGAATAAGGTTTTAAAAATTTCAAGAGAGTGTTGATTATGTGGTTATTTTTCAACTGTTAAAGTCCATAAGCATTGTGATAAGCCACTCTTGAAAATACAACGCAGATTCTTTGGAAAAATATATAAAGATAATCCACTTGCAAAACGAATGTCCATAATGCAGTTTGTAAAATACTGAATTGTAACGATTCCTCTAATTTCTTTGGTCTTAAAAAATAGTTATTCCAATTTGCAAAAAAGATTTGGCATATTTGCTATCATAATCGTATCGAATTATCAAGTATACTGACACGTGCATTGAAAATACGCAATCCGATTGATTTACCTTCCAATCTTTGATCATCAACACTAAAATTCCTGGTCGACTATGTGCGTGCATGCAAAATCCTATGTTATAACGATTCGATATATTTTAAGAAAAAGCATATTCGATATGCATCAATCGTGAGACTACATGCAAAACATATTACCTTTGGGAATTGTGAGGAATACCAAGATGTACCAAGCACCAAATTTCATTGGTCCAACGGATACACTATTCAACTTGTGCGAATGTTATGTATTTGTTATAATAATCGAATCCATTCTTCGATTATACTGGCATTTGTATCGTTGAATCCGCAATGCTATTGATTTAACTTACAGTCTATGGCTATCTTCCACATAATTATATTGGTCAACTATGTCCTTGGATGTAAAATCCTATATGTTATAGCAATACGATATATTTTAAGAAAAAGTAGATTCGATTAATACCGAACGTGAGACTATACACAAAATATGTTTCATTTGGGCATTGTGAGGAATACCAAGATGTACCCATTTGCCAAATTTCATTGGTCCAACGTATAAACTAATCAAGTTTTGCAAATTTGCGTATTTGATAGAATAATCGAATCGATCTTGCGATTACACTGCCATCTGTACTGCAAAATCCGCAATACTATTGGTTTAATTTTCAGTCTATGTATCTACTATACAATACCTGGCCAACTATGCCCTTGGATGTAAAATCCTATATGTTATAGCGGTTCGATATATTTGAAGAAAAAGCATATTCGATATATATCGCACGTTAGACAACATACAAAGCATATTTCTGTTGGGCAGTGTGAGGATTACCAAGATGTGCACATTCGCCAAATTTCATTGGTCCAACGGGTATACTTTTCAAGTTATACCAATTTGTGTATATGCTATAATAATCGAATCGATTTTTCGATCATACTGACATCTGTACGGTAAAGTCCGCAATCCCATTGGTTTAATTTTCAGTCTATGGGTATCTACTATTTAATACCTGGTCAACTATGCCTGTGGATGTAAAATCCTACATGTATTAGCAATTCGATATACTTTAAGAAAAAGTAGATTCGATATATATCGAATGTGAGACTACGTACAAAACAAATTTTCATTGGGCATTGTGAGGAATACCAATATGTACCCATTCACCAAATTTCATTGATCCAACGGTAAATCTATTGAAGTTATGCATATTTACGTATTTGCTATAATAATCGAATCGATTTTTCGATCATACTTACATCTGTACGGTAAAGTCCGCAATCCTATAGGTTTAAAACCCAGTCTATGGGTATCTACTATTTAATCCTTAGTCAACTATGTCCTTGGATGTAAAATCCTACATGTTATAGCAATTCGATACATTTTAAGAAAAAGTAGATTCGATATATATCGAATGTGAGACTACGTACAAAACAAATTTTCATTGGGCATCGTGAGGAATACCAATATGTACCCAACCACCAAATTTCATTGATCCAACGGTAAATCTATGGAAGTTATGCCCATTTACGTATTTGCTATAATAATCGAATCGATTTTTCGATCATACTGACATCTGTACTGTAAAATCCGCAAGGCTATTGGTTTAAAATCCAGTCAATGGGTATCTACTATTTAATCCCTAGTAAACTATGTCCTTGGATGTAAAATCCTACATGTTATAGCAATTCGATACATTTTAAGAAAAAGTAGATTCGATATATATCGAATGTGAGACTACGTACAAAACAAATTTTCATTGGGCATCGTGAGGAATACCAATATGTACCCAATCACCAATTTTCATTGATCCAACGGTAAAACTATGGAAGTTATGCCCATTTACGTATTTGCTATAATAATCGAATCGATTTTTCGATCATACTGACATCTGCACTGTAAAATCCGCAATGCTATTGGTTTTACATCCAGTCTATGGGTACCTACTATTTAATCCCTAGTAAACTATGTCCTTGAATGTTAAATCCTACATGTTATAGCAATTCGATATATTTTAAGAAAAAATAGATTCGATATATATCGAACGTGAGACTGAATACAAAACATACTACCATACAGTATCGTGAGGAATACCAAGATGTACCTGTTTACCAAGTTTCATTGGTCCAACGTACACACTTATCAAGTTATGCCAATTTGCGTATTTGCTATACTAATGGAATCGTACTTTAGACACTGCTGACATCTGAACTGTAAAATCCGCAATCCTATTGATATCCCTTCTATGGTCACTCCCTTATCCCTGCCTTCTCTAATATCCCCGCTTTCAAAATTTAGCCTATGTTCTTATATTGGTGACGTAGACAGACGGGATGCGTGTATTTCTTACGGGGGCCTAATACAAAAAGATATAAATTCAAATCGATGTATACTCATTAGGAAACATAATTCATCTAAATAATTTATGTGTGCGCATAATTCATTTTTTTCACTACATATTGTTAAAATTTTTATTTCCGTAACTATGTAAATAAGCCCAAAAAATGGCTCAATCGAATACAACCTTGTATCGATCATAACTTCGAGTCTAATCAATCGATTCGCCTGATTTAACTTTTGTCGGATGAATGACATTTTCAGTCGTATTTTGTATGACATTCATGTTCAAAACTTGATTAATAAAAAAGTTATTAGCGATTAAAGCGTATCCAAGGAGATTCGTATCGATGTAACTCGCACATGAATCGATCGAGCGGAATGGTCATCATTGCAAAAGTTGACCATTTTAATAATATTATTACTCTGAAAATTTCATTCCTCTAGCTTAAACGGTTGCTAAGATATTCAAGATTGCATGCTCCACAAAAAAATGGCGACAATGATTTTTCGCTTGCAGGACATTTTTCGGAATTTAATTATTAATTAACCAAGAGGGATACGGCGAAAGTAAGCTCAAACGTGAGGGTTCGGAGAACCCTCTAACGGTTTTTCTTGGAGATTCCAAATTTTCATATGGCACATGTCTCAAGGCTGAAATCCGAGTTTGAAAATTCGCCCATCACGACAATGTTAAATCGAAATCGTTTATTCCTCGGAATTGTTTCGACGTACGAAAATTTTAAGATAGCCAAAAAATTAACCAATGAATTATCTAACTTTTTGGCAAAGGAATTTTTCGTACGATTATTGGAAGTTGGTCAAAAAAATTCCCAAAGTTTTCCCATAAGAAAAGCATTGAGAGCATTCAAACAGTAATAAAAAATACTAAATATCAATTCGTCGCTATGGCAACCACACCAAAAAATCGACCAAAAAATCTAGTCCATGTCCATTGAATATCATGTTCCTCGGACGTTTAAAAGTACAAAATTAAAGCGATAAAGTCGTAGTTCCATAAGGCTCCCATGTTAATTCAAGTCGATATATCTCGAAAACTAATCGACTTTTTCAACTTTTCAGATTTTTCCTCCCGATGAATTTTTTTTTACTTTTACGTCCAATATTCCATATACCCACACCTTTCACTGTTTGGGCTACTAATTTGTGTCAATCACACAATCAATTAATTAGTTTCCCACTTTATATATGCTAACGAGTCGATTGGGCGCTTGAATTCATCAAGCGGGTAATTAGGGGGGGTGGAAACATAGTTGTGTCACATATTTTCGAGTCATGTGCCCATAAGTGGTTTAATATTCAAAAATTTCCCCGCCGTTTTTTGAAAGGGTAAGGAACTAAATTTTTCACTGTTAGAAATATTTGTTATTTTCAATGTGATTTTATTTGACGGATAATTGATTCTTTGATCCATTAAGTTAACCATTGACACATAATCGGAATAAGGTTTTAAAAATTTCAAGAGAGTGTTGATTATGTGGTTATTTTTCAACTGTTAAAGTTCATAAGCATTGTGATAAGCCACTCTTGAAAATACAACGCAGATTCTTTAGATAAATATATAAAGATATTCCACTTGCAAAACGAATGTCCATAATGCAGTTTGTAAAATACTGAATTGTAACGATTCCTCTAATTTCTTTGGTCTTAAAAAATAGTTATTCTCAAGATATTCCAATTTGCAAAAAAGATTTGGCATATTTGCTATCATAATCGTATCGAAATATCAAGTATACTGACACGTGCATTGAAAATACGCGATCCGATTGATTTACTTTCCAATCTTTGATCATCAACACTAAAATTCCTGGTCGACTATGTACGTGCATGCAAAATCCTATGTTATAACGATTCGATATATTTTAAGAAAAAGCATATTCGATATGCATCAATCGTGAGACTACATGCAAAACATATTACCTTTGGGAATTGTGAGGAATACCAAGATGTACGAAGCACCAAATTTAATTGGTCCAACGGATACACTATTCAACTTGTGTCAATGTTATGTATTTGTTATAATAATCGAAACCATTCTTCGATTATACTGGCATTTGTATTGTTGAATCCGCAATGCTATTGATTTAACTTACAGTCTATGGCTATCTTCCACATAATTAAATTGGTAAACTATGTCCTTGGATGTAAAATCCTATATGTTATTGCAATACGATATATGTTAAGAAAAAGTATATTCGATTAATACCGAACGTGAGACTATACACAAAATATGTTTCATTTGGGCATTGTGAGGAATACCAAGATGTACCCATTTGCCAAATTTCATTGTTCCAACGTATAAACTAATCAAGTTTTGCAAATTTGCGTATTTGATAGAATAATCGAATCGATCTTGCGATTACACTGCCATCTGTACTGTAAAATCCGCAATGCTATTGGTTTAATTTTCAGTCTGTGTATCTACTATACAATACCTGGCCAACTATGCCCTTGGATTTAAAATCCTATATGTTAAAGCGGTTCGATATATTTGAAGAAAAAGCATATTCGATATATATCGCACGTTAGACAACATACAAAGCGTATTTCTGTTAAGCAGTGTGAGGATTACCAAGATGTGCACATTCGCCAAATTTCATTGGTCCAACGGGTATACTTTTCAAGTTATACCAATTTGTGTATATGCTATAATAAAGGAATCGATTTTTCGATCATACTGACATCTGTACGGTAAAGTCCGCAATCCCATTGGTTTAATTTTCAGTCTATGGGTATCTACTATTTAATACCTGGTCAACTATGCCTGTGGATGTAAAATCCTACATGTTATAGCAATTCGATACATTTTAAGAAAAAGTAGATTCGATATATATCGAATGTGAGACTACGTACAAAACAAATTTTCATTGGGCATCGTGAGGAATACCAATATGTACCCAATCACCAATTTTCATTGATCCAACGGTAAATCTATGGAAGTTATGCCCATTTACGTATTTGCTATAATAAACGAATCGATTTTTCGATCATACTGACATCTGTACTGTAAAATCCGCAATGCTATTGGTTTTAAATCCAGTCTATGGGTATCTACTATTTAATCCCTAGTGAACTATGTCCTTGAATGTTAAATCCTACATGTTATAGCAATTCGATATATTTTAAGAAAAAGTAGATTCGATATATATCGAACGTGAGACTGAATACAAAACATACTACCATAGAGTATCGTGAGGAATACCAAGATGTACCTGTTTACCAAGTTTCATTGGTCCAACGTACACACTTATCAAGTTATGCCAATTTGCGTATTTGCTATACTAATCGAATCGTACTTTAGACACTGCTGACATCTGTACTGTAAAATCCGCAATCCTATTGCGGATTTTACAGTACAGATCTATGGTCACTCCCTTATCCCTGCCTTCTCTAATATCCCCGCTTTCAAAATTTAGCCTATGTTCTTATATTGGTGACATAGACAGACGGGATGCGTGTATTTCTTACGGGGGCCTAATACAAAAAGATATGAATTCAAATCGATGTATCTTCATTAGGAAACATAATTTATCTAAATAATTTATGTGTGCGCATAATTCATTTTTTTCCCTACATATTGTTAAAATTTTTATTTCCGTAACTATGTAAATAAGCCCAAAAAATGGCTCAATCGAATACAACCTTGTATCGATCATAACTTCGAGTCTAATCAATCGATTCGCCTGATTTAACTTTTGTCGGATGAATGACATTTACAGTCGTATTTTGTATGACATTCATGTTTAAAACTTGATTAATAAAAAAGTTATTAGCGATTAAAGCGTATCCAAGGAGATTCGTATCGATATAACTCGCACATGAATCGATCGAGCGGAATGGTCATCATTGCAAAAGTTGACCATTTTAATAACATTATTTATCTGAAAATTTCATTCCTCTAGCTTAACTGGTTGCTAAGATATTCAAGATCGCATGCTCCATAAAAAAATGGCGACAATGAATTTCGCTTGCAGGACATTTTTCGGAATTTAATTATTAATTAACCAAGAGGGATACGGCGAAAGTAAGCTCAAACGTGAGGGTTCGGAGAACCCTCTAACGGTTTTTCTTGGAGATTCCAAATTTTCATATGGCACATGTCTCAACGCCGAAATCCAAGATTGAAAATTCGACCACCTCTACAATGGAAAGTCGAAATCGTTTATTCCTCGGAATTGTTTCGACAATTGAAAATTCCGAGATAGCCAAAAAATCAACCAAAAAATCTAGTATCTTGCGTTTCAAGGAATTTGTCCTGTGATGATTGCAAGTTGGTCAAAAAAATTCTTTACGTAGTGCCATAAGAAAAGCATGGGGCACTTTCAAAAAATCATAAAAAATACTAAATATTATATCATCGCATTGAAAACCACATCAAAAAATCAACCAAAAAATCTAGTTTATGTCAAGGGAATGTCATGTTGCTCACATATTTAGAAATACATAATAAAAGTGAAAAAGTTTTAGTCCCATAAGGCTCCCATGTTAATTCAAGTCGATATATCTCGAAAAGTTATCGACTTTTTAAAGATTTCAGATTTTTCCTCCCGATGAATATTTTTTTATTTTTACGTCCAATATTCCATATACCCACACCTATCACAGTTTGGGCTACTAATTTGTATCAATCACCCAATCAGTGAATTAGTTTGCAGCTATTATAGGGACGTTAACGAGTCGATTGGGCGCTTGAATTCATCAAGCGGGTAATTAGGGGGGGTGGAAACATAGTTGTGTCACATATTTTCGAGTCATGTGCCCATAAGTGGTTTAATATTCAAAAATTTCCCCGCCGTTTTTTGAAAGGGTAAGGAACTAAATTTTTCACTGTTAGAAATATTTGTTATTTTCAATATGATTTTATTTGACGGATAATTGATTCTTTGATCCATTAAGTTAACCATTGACACATAATCGGAATAAGGTTTTAAAAATTTCAAGAGAGTGTTGATTATGTGGTTATTTTTCAACTGTTAAAGTCCATAAGCATTGTGATAAGCCACTCTTGAAAATACAACGCAGATTCTTTAGAAATATATATAAAGATATTCCACTTGCAAAACGAATGTCCATAATGCAGTTTGTAAAATACTGAATTGTAACGATTCCTCTAATTTCTTTGGTCTTAAAAAATAGTTATTCCAATTTGCAAAAAAGATTTGGCATATTTGCTATCATAATCGTATCGAATTATCAAGTATACTGATACGTGCATTGAAAATACGCAATCCGATTGATTTACCTTCCAATCTTTGATCATCAACACTAAAATTCCTGGTCGACTATGTGCGTGCATGCAAAATCCTATGTTATAACGATTCGATGTATTTTAAGAAAAAGCAATTTCGATATGCATCAATCGTGAGACTACATGCAAAACATATTACCTTTGGGAATTGTGAGGAATACCAAGATGTACCAAGCACCAAATTTCATTGGTCCAACGGATACACTATTCAACTTGTGCCAATGTTATGTATTTGTTATAATAATCGAATCGATTCTTCGATTATACTGGCATTTGTATTGTTGAATCCGCAATGCTATTGATTTAACTTACAGTCTATGGCTATCTTCCACATAATTATATTGGTCAACTATGTCCTTGGATGTAAAATCCTATATGTTATAGCAATACGATATATTTTAAGAAAAAGTAGATTCGATTAATACCGAACGTGAGACTATACACAAAATATGTTTCATTTGGGCATTGTGAGGAATACCAAGATGTACCCATTTGCCAAATTTCATTGGTCCAACGTATAAACTAATCAAGTTTTGCAAATTTGCGTATTTGATAGAATAATCGAATCGATCTTGCGATTACACTGCCATCTGTACTGTAAAATCCGCAATGCTATTGGTTTAATTTTCAGTCTGTGTGTCTACTATACAATACCTGGCCAACTATGCCCTTGGATGTAAAATCCTATATGTTATAGCGGTTCGATATATTTGAAGAAAAAGCATATTCGATATATATCGCACGTTAGACAACACACAAAGCATATTTCTGTTGGGCAGTGTGAGGATTACCAAGATGTGCACATTCGCCAAATTTCATTGGTCCAACGGGTATACTTTTCAAGTTATACCAATTTGTGTATATGCTATAATAATCGAATCGATTTTTCGATCATACTGACATCTGTACGGTAAAGTCCGCAATCCCATTGGTTTAATTTTCAGTCTATGGGTATCTACTATTTAATACCTGGTCAACTATGCCTGTGGATGTAAAATCCTAAATGTATTAGCAATTCGATATACTTTAAGAAAAAGTAGATTCGATATATATCGAATGTGAGACTACGTACAAAACAAATTTTCATTGGGCATTGTGAGGAATACCAATATGTACCCATTCACCAAATTTCATTGATCCAACGGTAAATCTATTGAAGTTATGCATATTTACGTATTTGCTATAATAATCGTATCGATTTTTCGATCATACTTACATCTGTACGGTAAAGTCCGCAATCCTATAGGTTTAAAACCCAGTCTATGGGTATCTACTATTTAATCCTTAGTCAACTATGTCCTTGGATGTAAAATCCTACATGTTATAGCAATTCGATACATTTTAAGAAAAAGTAGATTCGATATATATCGAATGTGAGACTACGTACAAAACAAATTTTCATTGGGCATCGTGAGGAATACCAATATGTACCCAATCACCAAATTTTATTGATCCAACGGTAAATCTATGGAAGTTATGCCCATTTACGTATTTGCTATAATAATCGAATCGATTTTTCGATCATACTGACATCTGTACTGTAAAATCCGCAATGCTATTGGTTAAAAATCCAGTCAATGGGTATCTACTATTTAATCCCTAGTAAACTATGTCCTTGGATGTAAAATCCTACATGTTATAGCAATTCGATACATTTTAAGAAAAAGTAGATTCGATATATATCGAATGTGAGACTACGTACAAAACAAATTTTCATTGGGCATCGTGAGGAATACCAATATGTACCCAATCACCAATTTTCATTGATCCAACGGTAAATCTATGGAAGTTATGCCCATTTACGTATTTGCTATAATAAACGAATCGATTTTTCGATCATACTGACATCTGTACTGTAAAATCCGCAATGCTATTGGTTTTAAATCCAGTCTATGGGTATCTACTAATTAATCCCTAGTGAACTATGTCCTTGAATGTTAAATCCTACATGTTATAGCAATTCGATATATTTTAAGAAAAAGTAGACTCGATATATATCGAACGTGAGACGAAACATAAACAATATTTCCATTGGGCAATGTGAGGAATACCAAGATGTACCCATTCACCAATTTTCATTGGTCCAACGTATTTACTAATCCAGTTATGCCAATTTGCGTATTTGCTAAAATAATCGATTCGATCTTTCGATTATACTGACATCTGTAATGTAAAATCCGCAATGACATTTTTTTAATATCCAGTCTATGGTCATCTTCTATATATTTGCTGGTCAATAATGCCCGTGGGTGTAAAATCCTATATGTTATAGCAATTCGACATATTTTAAGAAAAAGTAGACTCGATATATATCGAACGTGAGACTAAACATAAACAATATTTCCATTGGGCAATGTGAGGAATACCAAGATGTACCCATTCACCAATTTTCATTGGTCCAACGTATTTACTAATCCAGTTATGCCAATTTGCGTATTTGCTAAAATAATCTATTCGATCTTTCGATTATACTGACATCTGTAATGTAAAATCCGCAATGAAATTTTTTTTATATCAAGTCTATGGTCATCTACTATATAATTCCTGGTCAACAATGCCCGTGGGTGTAAAATCCTATATGTTATAGCTATTCGATATAAATTGTGAAAAAGCAGATTCGATATATATCGAATGTGAGACTACATGCAAAACATATTTTCATTGGGCATTGTGAGGAATACAATGATGTACCCATTCACCAAATTTCATTGGTCAAACGGAAACACTATTGAAGATATGCCAATTTACGTATTTGCAATAATAATCGAATCGATTTTTCGATCATACTGACATCTGTACTTAAAAATTCGCAATGTTTTTGGTTTAATTTCTGGTCTATGGGTATTTACTATATATTTCCTGGTCTACTATGTCCTTAGATGTAAAATCCTATATGCTATAGCAATTCGATATATTTTAAGAAAAAGTAGATTCGATATATATCGAGCGTGAGACTATATACAAAACATGTTTCCATTGCGCATTGTGAGGAATACCATGATGTACCAATTCACTAAATTTCATTGGTCCAACGTAGACACTTATCATTTTATGCCAATTTGCGTATTTGCTATAAAAATCGAATCGTACATTCGACTATGCTGCCACCTGTATTGAAAAATTCACATCCTATTGATAACCCTTCCATTCTATGGCCATACCCTTATCCCTCTCTTATCTACTATCCCCGCTTTCAAAATTTCGCCTATGTTCTTATATTGGTGACGTATATAGGGCGATGCGTGTATTTCTTATGGGGACCTAATACAAAAAGATATAAATTCATATTGATATATCTTCGTTCAGAAACAATACTCATCTAAATAATTAATGTGTACGCATAATTTATTTCTTCCCTTACATATTTTTATAATTTTTATTCCCGTAACTATGTAAATAGATCTGAAAAATGGCTCAATCGAATGCAACCTTTTCTCGATCATAACTTCGACTGTAATCGCTCGATTCGCTTGATTTAACTTTTGTCGAAGAAAAGACATTAACAGTAGTATTATATATGACTTTCACATTCATGCCTTGAATTAGAAAAGAGTTATTAGCGATTTAAGCGTAACCAAGGAGATTGGTATCGATATAACTCGCACATGAATCGATCGAGCGAAATGGTCATCATTGCAAAAGTTGACCATTGTGATAAAAGTATTACTCTGAAAATTTCATTTCTCTAGCTTAAACGGTTGCTAAGATATTCAAGATTGCATGCTCCACAAAAAAATGGCGACAATGATTTTTCGCGTGCAGGACATTTTTCGGAATTTAATTATGAATTAACCAAGAGGGTTACGGCGAAAGTAAGCTCAAACGTGAGGGTTCGGAGAACCCTCTAACGGTTTTTCTTGGAGATTCCAAATTTTCATATGGCACATGTCTCAAGGCTGAAATCCGAGTTTGAAAATTCGCCCATCACGACAATGTTAAATCGAATTCGTTTATTCCTCGGAATTGTTTCGACGTACGAAAATTTTAAGATAGCCAAAAAATTAACCAAAGAATTATCTAACTTTTTGGCAAAGGAATTTGTCGTGCGATTATTGCAAGTTGGTCAAAAAAATTCCTAAAGTTTTCCCATAAGAAAAGCATTGAGAGCATTCAAACAGTAATAAAAAATACTAAATATCAATTCGTCGCTATGACAACCACACCAAAAAATCGACCAAAAAATCTAGTCCATGTCCATTGAATATCATGTTCCTCGGAAGTTTAAAAGTACAAAATAAAAGCGAAAAAGTTGTAGTCCCATAAGGCTCCCATGTTAATTCAGGTCGATATATCTCGAAAACTAATCGACTTTTTCAACTTTTCAGATTTTTCCTCCCGATGATTTTTTTTTACTTTTACGTCCAATATTCCATATACCCACAAATATCACAGTTTTGGCTACTAATTTGTGTCAATCACCCAATCAATGAGTACCTTTCCCACTTTATAGACGCAACGAGTCGATTGGGTGCTTGAATTCTTCAAGCGGGTAATTAGGAGGGTGGGAACATTGTTGTGTCACGTATTGTCGAGTATTGTGTCCATAAGTGTTTAAAATATTCAAAAATTTCCCTGGCTTTTTTTGAAAGGGCAAGGAACTTAATTGTTTACTTTTAAAATTATTTTTTATTTTCAATATGATTTCATTTGATGGATAGTTCATTATTTGAATACACTAAGTGTAGCACTGAGACATAATTGGAATAAGGTTTTTAAAATTTCAAGACAGTGATGATTTTGTGGTTATTTTTCAACTCTTAAAGTCCAAAAGCGTTGTGATAAGCGAAACTTGAAAATGAAACGCAGATTCCTTAGATAAATATATAAAGATATACCACTCGCAAAACATATGTCCATAATGCAGTGTGTAAAAAACTAAATTGTAACGATTCCCCAAATTTCTTTGGTACTGAAAAATAGTTATTCTCAAGATATTCCAATTTGAAAAAAATAGCTTTGGTATATTTGCTATCATTATTGTATCGAATTATCAAGTATACTGACACGTGTATTGAAAATTCGCAATCCTGTTCCAGTCTTCGATCATCAACCCAAAAATTCCTGGTCAACTATGTACGTGGATAGAAAATCATGTATGTAATAACGATTCGATATATTTTAAGAAAAAGCATATTCAATATATATAGATCGTGAGACTACACGCAAAGCATATTTCCATTGGTCATTGTGAAGAAGACCAAGATGTACCCATTCACCAAATTCCATTGGTCCAACGTAAAAACTAATCATGTTATGCCAATTCGCGTATTTGCTACAATAATCGAATCGATCTTTCGATAAAACTGCTATCTGCACTGTAATATCCGCAATGCCGTAGATTTTAATTCCAGTTAATAGAAATCTTCTCTATATTTCCTGGTCAACTATGTCCTTGGAAGTAAAATCCTATATGTTATAGCAATTCGACATATATTAAGAAAAAGTAGATTCGATATATATCGAACGTGAGACTAAACACAAACAATATTTCAATTGGGCATTGTGAGGAATCCTAAGATGTACCCATTCACAAAATTTCATTGGTGCAACGTATATACTAATCAAAATATGCTAATTTCAGCATTTGCTATAACTATCGAATCGATCTTTCGATTATACTGACATCTGCACTGTAAAATCCGCAACGATATTGATTTTATTTCCACGCTATGGTCATCTTCTATAATAATAATTTTTTTATATCCAGTCTATGGTCATCTACTATGTAATTCCTGGTCAAGAATGCCCATGGGTGTAAAATCCTAAATGTCATAGCTATTCGATATAATTTGTGAAAAAGCAGATTCGATATGTATCGAATGTGAGACTACATGCAAAACATATTTCCATTGGGCAATGTGAGGAATACCAAGATGTACCCATTCACCAATTTTCATTGTGTCACGTGTTGTCGAGTAATGGGTCCATAAGTGTTTCAAATATTCACAAATTTCCCTGCCGTTTTTTTTTAATGGGAAAGGAACCTAATTGTTTACTTTTAAAATTATTTGTTATTTTCATTATGATTTCATTTGACGGATAGTTCTTTATTTGAATAGGGTAAGTTTAGAACTGAGACATAATTGGAATAAGGTTTTTAAAATTTCAAGACAGTGATGATTTTGTGGTTATTTTTCAACTCTTAAAGTCAAAAAGCGTTGTGATAAGCGAAACTTGAAAATGAAACGCAGATTCCTTAGATAAATATATAAAGATTTACCACTCGCAAAACATATGTCCATAGTGCAGTGTGTAAAATACTAAATTGTAACGATTCTCCAAATTTGTTTGGCACTAAAAAATGGTTATTCTCAAGATATTCCAATTTGAAAAAAATAGCTTTGGCATATTTGCTATCATTATCGTATCGAATTATCAAGTATACTGACACGTGTATTGAAAATTCGCAATCCTGTTCCAGTCTTCGATCATCAACCCTAAAATTCCTATTCAACTATGTACGTGGATAGAAAATCCTGTATGTAATACCGATTCGATATATTTTAAGAAAAAGCATATTCAATATATATAGATCGTGAGACAACACGCAAAGCATATTTCCATTGGGCATTGTGAGGAAGACCAAGATGTACCCAATCACCAAGTGTCATTGGTCCAACGTAAATACTAATCATGTTATGCCATTTCGAGTTCTTGCTACAATTATCGAATCGATCTTTCGATAAAACTGCAATCTGCACTGTAATATCCGCAATGCCGTGGATTTTAATTCCAGTTAATAGAAATCTTCTCTATATTTCCTGGTCAACTATGTCCTTGGATGTAAAATCCTATATGTTATAGCAATTCGATATATTTTAAGAAAAAGTAGATTCGATATATATCGAACGTGAGACTAAACACAAACAATATTTCAATTGGGCATTGTGAGGAATCCCAAGATGTACCCATTCACAAAATTTCATTGGTGCAACGTATATACTAATCAAAATATGCTAATTTCAGCATTTGCTATAACTATCGAATCGATCTTTCGATTATATTGACATCTGCACTGTAAAATCCGCAACGATATTGATTTTATTTCCACGCCATGGTTATCTTCTATATATTTGCTGGTCAACAATGCCCGTGGGTGTAAAATCCTAAATGTTAAAGCTATTCGATATAATTTGTGAAAAAGCAGTTTCGATATTTATCGAATGTGAGACTACATGCAAAACATATTTCCATTGGGCAATGTGATGAATACCAAGATGTACCCATTCACCAATTTTCATTGGTCCAACGTATATACTAATCCAGTTATGCCAATTTGCGTATTTGCTACAATAATCGATTCGATCTTTCGATTATACTGACATCTGTAATGTAAAATCCGCAATGAAATTTTTTTTATATCCAGTCTATGGTCATCTTCTATATAATTCCTGGTAAACAATGCCCGTGGGTGTAAAATCCTTTATGTTAGAGCTATTCGATATAAATTGTGAAAAAGCAGATTCGATATATATCGAATGTGAGACTACATGCAAAACATATTTTCATTGGGCATTGTGAGGAATACAATCATGTACCCATTCACCAAATTTCATTGGTCAAACGGAAACACTATTGAAGTTATGCCAATTAACGTATTTGCTAGAATAATCGAATCGATTCTTCGATCATACTGACATCTGTACTTTAAAATCCGCATTGCTTTTGGTTTAACTTACAGTCTATGGGTATCTACTATATAATTCCTGGTCAACTATGTCCTTGGATGTAAAATCCTATGTGTTATAGCAATTCGATATATTTTAATAAAAATTATATTCGATATATATCGAATGTGAGACTACATGCAAAATATATTTTCATTGGGCATTGTGAGGAATACAAAGATGTACCCATTCACCAAATTTCATTGGTCAAACGGAAACACAATTGAAGTAATGCCAATTAACGTATTTGCTATAATAATCGAATCGATTTTTCGATCATACTGACATCTGTACTTTAAAATTCGCAATGTTTTTGGTTTAATTTCTGGTCTATGGGTATCTACTATATATTTCCTGGTCTACTATGTCCTTAGATGTAAAATCCTATATGCTATAGCAATTCGATATATTTTAAGAAAAAGTAGATTCGATATATATCGAGCGTGAGACTATAAACAAAACATGTTTCCATTGCGCATTGTGAGGAATACCATGGTGTACCAATTCACTGAATTTCATTGGTCCAACGTATACACTTATCATTTTATGCCAATTTACGTATTTGCTTTAAAAATCGAATCGTACATTCGACTATACTGCCACCTGTATTGAAAAATTCGCAACCTTTTTTTAAACCCTCCATTCGATGGCCATTCCCTTATCCCTCTCTTCTCTACTATCCCTGCTTTCAAAATTTCGCCTATGTTCTTATATTGGTGACGTATATAGGGCGATACGTGTATTTCTTACGGGGACCTAATACAAAAAGATATAAATTCATATTGATATATCTTCGTTAGGAAACAATACTCATCTAAATAATTAATGTGTACGCATAACTCATTCCTTCGTTTACATATTGCCATAATTTTTATCCCCGTAACTATGTAAATAGGTCTGCAAAATGGCTCAATCGAATGCAACATTTTATCGATCATAACTTCGGCTCTAATCATTCGATCCGCTTGATTTAACTTTTGTCGAAGAGAAGACATTAACAGTAGTATTACATATGACATTCATATTTATGACTTGATTAAAAGAAAAGTTATTAGCGTTTAAAGCGTAACCAAGGAGATTGGTATCGATATAACTCGCACATGAATCGATCGAGCGAAATGGTCATCATTGCAAAAGTTGACCATTGTGATAAAAGTATTACTCTAAAAATTTCATTTCTCTAGCTTAAACGGTTGCTAAGATATTCAAGATTGCATGCTCCACAAAAAAATGGCGACAATGATTTTTCGCGTGCAGGACATTTTTCGGAATTTAATTATGAATTAACCAAGAGGGTTACGGCGAACGTGAGCTCAAACGTGAGGGTTCGGAGAACCCTCTAACGGTTTTTCTTGGAGATTCCAAATTTTCATATGGCACATGTCTCAAGGCTGAAATCCGAGTTTGAAAATTCGCCCATCACGACAATGTTAAATCGAAATCGTTTATTCCTCGGAATTGTTTCGACGTACGAAAATTCCAAGATAGCCAAAAAATTAACCAAAGAATTATCTAACTTTTTGGCAAAGGATATTTTCCTACGATTATTGCAAGTTGGTCAAAAAAATTCCCAAAGTTTTCCCATAAGAATAGCATTGAGAGCATTCAAACAGTAATAAAAAATACTAAATATCAATTCGTCGCTATGGCAACCACACCAAAAAATCCACCAAAAAATCTAGTCCATGTCCATTGAATATCATGTTCCTCGGGCGTTTAAAAGTACAAAATAAAAGCGAAAAAGTCGTAGTCCCATAAGGCTCCCATGTTAATTCAAGTCGATATATCTCGAAAACTAATCGACTTTTTCAACTTTTCAGATTTTTCCTCCCGATGAATTTTTTTTTACTTTCACGTCCAATATTCCATGTACCCACACCTATCTCAGTTTGGGCTACTAATTTGTGTCAATCACCCAATCAATGAGTACCTTTCCCACTTTATAGACGCAATATGTAACAATAGCTGTTTTCAATTCAACAGGAACAATGGAATTTTCTAAACTAGTGTTAATAAATTTTTTTTAAACCGGTATAAAGATGCTGTTAGATTTTAAGTCTTTAATTTTCATCCCATCAATTCCAGGTCCTTTATTTTCAATATTCTTAAGAATATTTTTAACATCTTTTTCAGTTGCATAATTTACCACTATACTATTATTTATTGTAACAGGACTGTACTCGTATAAAACTTCTGAACAATTTATTCTAAGCTCTTCGTTATCTTTTGAGTACTGCTTTACAAAGAGATTGACCACAGATTTTAAATTCATCTTACCAGAGAAATATTTAACAATAGTATGATCAGGCCCCTTATTTTTATCTGCTCCAGTGATTAACTTAGCTAGTTCCCAAATCTTTTTTGCATCATTACCTGCACGAATTATACTATGATAGTAAAAACTCTTTTTTGCTCGGCAGATTTCTTTATTAACTTGATTTCTAAAAGTTTGATACTCCCTCTATAACTCAAATTCGAGGGACTATTTTTCCATCTCTTATAGAGGCAGTCTCTAACTTTAATTTTTTCAATTATTTCTTTATAAATCCAAGTTTTTTTATTATCTTTATTATCCTTCCGAAAACGTTTTTTCATGGCTTTACTGTATATTCATTGAAACAGACGTGATAATTCTAGATATATATCATTAGGAGATTGCGAATCTAACATTTGAAGATCGTTTAAATCAAGGCTTGAAATCAGCTGTTTCACCGTTCTTTCACAAACATACGTTTCAGAAATTGTATTATTTAAAGTAGTCAATTTCAATGAGGGAAAATTATCTTTTTTAACCAAACCAACTGCTACAGCATAATGATCCGATATGCAAGTCTGAAATATCACCCCATCACAATGAAAGGCATTCCCTCGGTAGAGTATATGGTCAATGCATGAGGAAACTAAATTTCCATCTACTATCACCTCTCTAGTATTTTCTTTAATTAATTGTATATATCCTCTTTGAGCTAATGCATCTTTGTAAACATTAATATCTGTGCCAAGATTGGACATGAAATTAATATTGAAATCTCCACATATAAGTACATCTCTAGTTCGTAAATTAATAATTTCATCAAAAAATTCCTCTAAAAAATCTTTAAATTTGAGGTTAGGTGGTCGATACAGTCCCATAACAGTTATATCTACTCCTAATATATTTACAACACAAGAGATCGCTTCATAAGAAATACTATTAGCCGAAATACAATGATAAATTTTATCATTAGAGACATAGATTAACACGCCACCTCCTCTACCAAAATTTCTAAGTTTAAATATCATTTCATAGCCCGGTATTTGGAAGTTCTCAACTTCTTCTTCCTTTATATTAACTTCCGTTAAAACCACAACTCCAACTTTGTTATTCATATTAATTTGATGCAAAAGAATATGTAAGTCATTGAAATTTTTTCCGGAGACTTCGTATATTCAAGTGTAAACACATTTCATCATAAGTCTTAACTATTTTTGAACTTTCAGATAAATTATACGTATGACATTCTCTGTAATCATCATCTATGATAGAAAACAAATCCATTCTTATACTTAGTATTAAAAAAAAAGTTATATTCACACAAGTTATTAGCAATTTCAAAATTTATTTAAGTCATCTTCTGACCTTATTCTGATGATTTGAGAATGTTCATCTTTTTTTACAAATATTTTTCCAAATTTGACCTAAACATACCTAAAACCTTTCTCTTTACTCTTTTCCTTAGTTTTCCACAGGAGATTTTTATAATAACCTGTGAGTGCTTCATTTATAAAAATTTTCCCACTAATTTTCCCTTCAGTAATATCTTTGTTATCCAACCCTTTTCTTTTATCTATCCATGCATCTTTAACCTTTTTATTTGTAAAGGAGATAACCAGCTTAGACTTTTTGTTTGGGGACTTATTATTTACGAAAAAAGCATCTCGAACATCATCATCTTTGTGATTATCTATTTTAATCGATTTCGCTATCTTATTAACTAATTCAATTGGAAAAGTATCTACATAATTTAAATCTATCCCAACTACTTCCACCTTATCCATCATTGCGTTTTGCTCCAGCTCATTCACTCTAATTTTTAAATCATCAATCACTTTATTTTTACAATTTAACTCATCTCTCAAATCAAAAATAATGTCTTTGAGTTCCTTGACCACCCTAATATTTTCACACAACTCATCATACCGTGCACTCATGAAATTAATGCTATGCGTGATTTCACACAAATTCTTATCAATATTGTCTAAGCGACCACTTACATCACTATTCCGACTGCCTGAAGATCTTCCTGATTCCATTCCACCTATGCTTACATCCATTATACGTTCCTTTTCAGCAATTTTCACAGCAGAAAAGGAGGCCTCCTGTGACTCGTCGTTGATGAAAACAGTTGAACGTCTGCAGTCACCGCATCTCCACTCAAGCTTCTTTTTCGCTGATTTGGCTCTCCAGGTGCTCTCAGATATTTTTGAGCATTTATAATGGAAGGATCCATTGCATCCATCACAACACACAAAAAGACCATCCTTTGGCAGAGGGTCATTGCATTTGGCACAAGACATGATGCTCTATTGTTGTTACTTGGATACGTAAACAAGAGTCGCTAATAACAGTCACTCCAATGAATTGCGAATGAATTAATTCCTCATTAATTGCAATAATATCACCATAATTTCGATGTATCCCTTTGAAAACTTAGCCTCAAGAAAAGTAATTTATCAGTTTTTAATGATCAGGAATAATGTTAATAAGTAGATAGCATGCCTTTCCATGAACATTGAATGCAGTGAATAAAAAAATCCGAAAAAAAAAACATTTTCTATCCGACGTTTTAAAACGCACGTATTTTTTCATCAACTATTGCTAAGAGGAGCTGAAATTCAGGTGCCTAGAAGAGTATTAATATTTGAACCAGCCTTTGCATGATTTTATGTAAAAGAGGACGAGAAAATAATTACTTCGGACTTTCAAATATACTCTCCGTGGATGAGTACTTCCTGTGATTTTTTAAGTGTAAAGAATGTTTCACTACGCTCAGATGAGAATCAATGCCATAATTCCATAGAAGACTTTATGTTAAGCATCGATTATTAACGGAGTTTGAGTGTGAATCAGTACATAAAATGTTTATTCGACATCATTTTTCTTTTCGAGCTAAGGCTAAAGCCTTTTTTTTGTCCTTCTCCGCTAGTCATTTGTGAATTGCGACAGCAGATGGTGGAGGGCGTCCGTCACGGTCAGCGGACTCAAGAGCGATTTACCAAGTGACATTAGGAGCAAAAAATAACTCCAAGGTGACAAGGAAAAGGCACATTTCTTGTCATCTCATAATGCCGCTGAGGCAGAGCTTGCTGCGATCATTCTAAGTGGAGAAATTTGTAACTACGAACCAACGACAAACAGTAACTGCGCTCTGCTGGATTTTATGATTCCGCAAAATTTAACGCATTTTAGTAAAAAAAATGGAAGTCCCTCAATTTCTTTGTATCATTTTTTCAACTACAAGAAAAGGAATGGTTTCAATCAGGTCATTTTACGGGTAAAAATTAGATGTTTCCATCTTATGGAATGGAGTGTAGTTCCCGAGAGAAAGTCCCACATTCAGGGAGAAAACGAGAAATCTGTGAGATGTCCACTACAGAGTTTAATTTCCATAAAGATTAATAAAAATTTCTTTGAATTTCATGAGATCTCTACTTTTACTATGCGGCGAAAGAAGCTGCAAAAAATGAGAGGAGACTACAGTCATCTCGTGCAACTATTCCCCACATGCAACTATTTCCCAGCCAGCGAAAATACCTCCTGTGTTCTCCACCTTAAGTCCTTTTGATCATTCCAATGAATAATATAATATTCAGTAATGCGGAGAAGAGCCATGCTTACCTAAAAAATACTATAACTTGCTCCTGTCAATGCGTAATTTTTTTGCTTTTCAAATCGGTTGGCTTCCGCGGAACACGCATTTTTCTATTTTCATTTTAAATTTGAAATGGACGCTCAGTTTATTGGTTGAGTATTACCGCAAAAGCTGTTTTTGATATTGAATAGAAATGGAAGCGATCTTTCTCCAATATCGGTTAATTACTTGAACTGACGTCAATTTGAGTCACACTTTTGAGACAGCATACTGAAAAGAACATAATTACAGCATTACGTTCGCGTACGCAGAAAAAATCGATCATACATTATAATGCATGGTACTACTAAATTAGTAGTACCATGATCAGAGCGCATGACTTTTAACGTCAGTTTTCTAACATTAGATGAGTAATGTAATTAGTAAATTCCGACTAAAAATAAGGCAAAGTCTTGAATGAATTCGGAAAATGTTTTGTGTGGGGATGGCTAAAGATCCGTTGCGGTGGCAATGTGGCTCTCTTGCAGTTTCATGAAGGTTTCTTTTGTTCCCTGTTACCAATTTACCACCATATTTACTATTACGAAATTCACTTAGTTACGGAAATCACCACGCCAATTAAATCAATACTTTGGCAGAGCTTGAATGCCGGATACAGGTATTAAGAGAAAATGCCGACATGTCAAGTGATTTGAAGAGGGAGGAATATGTAGTGCCAGACATTTCGTTGGAAAAGCGAGTCCTCCATCGTTAATCGTCTCGGAAGATCATTGATTCGGGAATCAGTAATGAGTATCGAAGTTAGTTAAAATGCATCCAGTAAGATGAAGACACAAGATAGAATCACTGAATCGCAGGTCCTCTCACTTATTCTGTATTGAGTGGACTAGTATTTAGAATGGTGGATTAGGGGAGACATGAGGAATTAAGGAGACAATTGCCAGTGCCTTGAATTGGCGCGCATTCGCCCTCGAGTGAAGTGAAGGGCCACGCATTCGAGAGACGACGAGTAGATGTCACGCGGCACTCTCGATCTGTCGATGTTGGGAATAGCATTTCTTTACCCTATTCACAGCGTTTCTACCATCTGTTATTCCATGTAATGGTCATGGTAATTCCAGGCTGGGAAGCGTTATGTGCGTACGTACTTCCTGGCTACTTTGTACATTTTCTGGTAAGTTTAAAAATTTTTGGTTGCAATTATGTTCGCAAAAAGTTGTGAAGTTTTTAGAAACGAAGGGTATGTTGTAATGACTTTTATTTTCATTGGTGCAGAAGTATTTTTTTAAGTTCTTACATTGTTTTGGACGTAGAATATTCGCTCTCAAATGTAGGCCTTAAAAGTTTGGGTGTCGCAGCGAATATATTTATAATGATTACATTCTATAATTGGTTTCAATATGGTTTTATTACACCATATATACAGAAAATGGATACATCTAAGTTATGCATTATCACAACTAATGTTTGATTATAATCAACTACTGGTATTCTAAATAGTAAACAAATGTTAAATAAAATCGATAGTGTGATACCTAATGTTACATTTTTTACACATTGTAGACTATCGATTACGAAACTGAACTATCGAAAAGTTTAAGTTGAATTTAAGTTTGCGCCTATTCATTTACTACCTCTAGTTGGCATGGGTCAATAGGCTTTGAGTACGTAGTTTTGAGGAAACAGTTTAGTACAGTTGACTTTACGTGGAAATTTTAAAGAAAACAGTCTGATCAATAGCTCATAATTATAAGCAAAAATTTTCCTCTCTCCGTTAATAAATGTAGGGATCGTTTTTTCCTTGGTAATACTGAGGGAACCAGAGAGGATACTCATAGGATAAACCAAATACCAGAGAGGATACTCCTAGGTAATACCTATCGCCATTTTCATGCGTAATTATTTTCTGCAGGTCAAAAATGTTGACCCCCGAAGTTTAAGTAAGCATTATTTAGATCGTTGTCTCATTTTCTGAAACTGATCGCTGGATACTTGGACATTCCGCAGCGGATGTTAAAGAGCCCATGTCCTGCACATTCCTATAGTATCTACGTCTGTATAGTTTTGGTCTATTTTGATTGTAAATATGCTGTCACCAAAAAATAATAAAATATGGTCATTCATATCTAGATTCTAGAGACTGTTTTCATATAATTTATCGGCGCCTATTTCATTAACTATTGCAGTTATTATTTTAGTTACTAGGCCGTGTTGCTAAGTGAACTTCGTGCGCTGCAACTACGTGACTCCGAGATTTCCGTTTAAAAATTTCTGCAGATCTCCAAGATTTCCTCAATTTGGAATATCATAATTTCAAACGGTTCAATTTATCGATCATCTATCTTCTACTGCATTGCCGAGAAATTTCATTGTCTTTATTTAAAAAATTCATTTCGATATTTTTACTGAAAAACAGAAGACACGAGCAATCATTGAGCGTTTGATCGTTTTTAATTGAGATGATGTAGCATTTAAAATAGTTTTCAAAAAGCGGTATTAATTGAGTAAATTGATGGTGAAAATTTAGGGAGAAATTGGACTTGATGATGAATATGATTTTCAGATTCCATTGGAGTGCGATGATACCATGTTCAATATCGCTTTGTTTTTAGCACAGCTTAATTTTATTAAGGTCATCATAATAGGTTCATCTCAATAGGTTCGCTCTTTATTTGATACATGCATGCAGAAGTCACTTATTGTTGAGCTGATGGAGAGTAGCACAAAATTGCTTAATTTTTTTCTCTGCGAATCTTTACGCATGGCATTCGTAAATGGCTTAACGTTTAATTTGAATTTTTTTAAATTTTCGCTGGAGTGTGAATTATGCTTCTCATTTTAATATGCTCGAATAATAATCTATGCATTTTAGCACAAATGGTTTGCAGCAGTTGAATACCAGCTTATTTATCTAATGATCCGAGTAATGTGATAAAATGACCAGTGTTTCATGTTAAATATGAATGGACAACTTCTTGTAACTTTGCGGTGAAATGCTGGGAAGATAAGGGTTCAAATAAAATGAAAGTATTCCGCAACGGTGCTTACCCAAGGCAAACGAAATGAGACCCTTCTATTATGTAAAATATTGCTAAGACAGTGCCGCAAGCATAGTTTCAGAGGAATTGAGGTGGATGAGTTAGGACTTAAAGACGCTTCTTTTGACAAGCCACTATACCACTAAAGACGACAAGACGTTTTGGGTGTAATCTTCTCAGTCACTTAGTATGGGAAGTGATTGAGGGGAGTCCTAGCCGTAACTGAGACACAAGTTATGTCAGTGGGCGAATAGTCACATAATAGTGGGGTTTCTATTGATTGACGACTTGAGCCGCCTCCTATCCCTCTCGCAAATTCTATTATTCAATAGTTCCCGGAATTCACTTCTCCGACCATAGGCGTACCCAGCGGGGGGCAACTGCTCCCCTAGAAGCGAAATTAAATTATTTCAAAACAAAAGTTATGAACAAATTTTCCTTCTGAAGAAAAATTATATTAGTATAAGAGATGGAACTAAAATGCAAATCATTATTTTTTCAAGCAAATAATTATAAGAACTAGTTCATAATTTCCTTAAAGTTTTGGTTTCATTTACCTTTTCTGTGCAAAAAAATTACAACTTGAACGACCACGGCTATTTTTGCCCCCCCCCCCCCCCCCCCTAAGTTTTGATTCTGGGTACGCCCATGTCTCCAAAACCCTAACAGAGCTTCCGCAATCTTATCAATGTAATCTGCCTCCTAAATATTAAATCGCGCTTCATTGGGATAATATTGTGATCAGAATCCATATCCGATGGTGGGAAACATCATATCATAATTTTACGTAGTATCTGGACTCGAATTATAAGCGGGCGAGAAGTGGAATGGAAATTTGAAGCGAGATTAGCGAAGAATCTGAAGATCGCGGAAAGAATTACTACTTACTAATACTTGGTGCAATGCAAAACAATAATATCTCAACAATCACTTCACAAAAATAATTAAAAACGTAACAAAATAATTTCTATTGTTTCTAAAAGTTGATAACCACTACATATATTAGCATTAATTGATATAGAATAACCGAGCTCCATCAATTAGCTAATATGCTCACTGAAGACTGGTTATTTTTTGTAATAATTATAAACTAATGATGACATGGAATTGTTTATAAAATAAAGTAAATTATGAATATTTGAAGTCTTTCAGCATTTAATTTAGGTTGCAATTCCTACTTATGATAAATAATTCTAACTCGCCGTTTCAAATGTCCCTACATGACAGCTTCGCTAACGCGTGTTGCATCTAAAAATGATATGTAACATAGACTACAAAAATATTGACCACTCTGTTTACTCGTCCTCAATTTTAAGTTTTGTAGTTATTTTTTAGCGGAATTTGATTATTTTTAAAGATGCCTTTTTTTTAATCGCCCCTTTCGTTTATGCAAAAAAATCATTTTATCATTATTCAAAGCTTTCGAATGTCTAAGTAGGTACTACACATCAAGATAATTTTTGTTCTTATATAAATTTTAATTGCTGTAAAATTTTGTCAAAGTTGACACAATTTTGCGATTTTTAAAAACAATTTGAAACATACATTAAGGTTTTCCGTTCAATTAAAAACCTTCTAACTTATTTTGGTTCAAAGCTTTTAAGCTTTAAAAATTCAAGCATTATAACTAATTAGAGAAATTAATGGGATATCACTCCAAAATAAAATAATATGAAAGTATAAAAAATAGCATTTTTATAAAAAACCTTGTTTTATTTCGAAGATTAAGGTCCCTTAGCGAAAGCAAATATCATTTTATATTTATGCTTTCGCTATTCGCTAAGAGACAAGTCTTATATGCGTTGACCAGAAAGTATTTTACCACGTTTTTCGTTTTTGATATGATTAAGGCTCTTCTAAAACTTATTTGAACTTTATCATCAGTCATATTTGAAAATTTTAATAACATAAGGTTCCATAGGCCGTTGTTTTCTAAAAAATTCTATTTTCTATTTTATAAAACGTGTTTTTTTAATAAAAATACTATTTTTTTACTTTAAAATTATAAAAAAAATAATTTTGTTATATAGGTATTTTGTAAGCGATTAAATTTTATACCTGACTTTTAACTTTCAACGGTAACGATTTTTATAATTTCAAATTATAAGAAAATCTATTTAAAAAAAAATGCAAGAGCATTCCTGGGTGGCAAGACAGAATAATGTCAAAATAATACAAGCACTTTGTATCAAGTAGGATAATTATTATCATCATAATTGTTCTATTTTCTTACATTCACTTCACATTTTTAATCAAGTGAAAGAAGATTTGCTTCCTACATTAACTTCAAAAATATATGGATTTCCATTCACTTCCTTTCACCATTAAATTGATTATAAAATTGAAAGTATATTTTATAGTTTCTACTATTTTAAACCGTAGAGAGAAATCAATTACTAATGCAACGAATTTTTCAAGAACCGACCAGAGTTTCGTAATGAATATTACATGCAAACTCACAATGCACTTTATTTATTAAATTAAAATAAAATAAAACAAATTGACTCCAATGCGTCAATCTTAAAAAATGCTTATAAAATATTCTAATTAAACTGTTCATCTTGCCAAGCTACCTTTTCCGAATGTCCTGAAATTGATGTCTTAACACACTGCATTTTTATGCAGTTCCTCACTTCCTCTTTACTTTCTCTCACTTCACTTTCTTTTTTTCACTTAAATTATTTTACCTATTTTTCTTTCACTCCAAAAATGAACTTTTGCTTTTTTGTAAATTACCGTAATTGTAAGTCGATAAGAGACCTTAAAAACTAATGCAAGAGTTTTAGATATTTATTTGCGCTGAGGGGATAGAAAAAGCCGCGGTTGGAGAAAGTCGGATTGCGGAATCAAAGTGGTCGCATTGATCGTCAAGTCATTTAGGTTCTCTCGTAATAATCTGGCATTAATAATAACCTTAGGTGCTTTTCTACGTTTAGCCACTTATTTCTCAATGCGCATTGTAATGCTTAGAAAAAGTTGCACGCCCTTCATTCGTTGATATCATTGTCATTTTTCTCGCAATCGATTAATATCCTCTGTCGGAATTTTTTACTGTATTTTTAGCGATCTAAGGAAAAATCTGAGGAATATTTTTATTCATAAACTATTCTTCCATTTGTGTCGGGAGATTAAATCATGGTTTCGCTAGTGGCCTGATATTGGCGTGGCGTGGGGTTCTTCCAACCCCTCCTTCCCCATCCTTACGAGTGGGGGCGTCGCGCCTTCGGCTTCACTTCGCGGCGCTTTCCTTTCTTCCCTCTGTCTACGTTCCTCGCGAGGATCACTCGCAGAATGAGTACTTGGTTCACGGCCCTCGCGTGCTGTACCTTTCTAAGAATGAGCAGTACTTTATAGTCCTTAGGTCGAAAAGCAGCACACAAAAATTATCAAAATATAAATAATAACATATGTATTTGAATCATTGATAAATTTCAGCGATTTTTTCTGTAATTATTCACACACAGCGTAAATTCTGAATAAGAAAATAAAAAACCACGTATGGAGCTTAGGGATGTAGGTATTTATTTCAGTCCATCGCGACAAGTGATAAGTATCGAATTCAACCTGGTCCGATATTATTCGTATGTCTGCGGTTACACTGACCATGAAATTGCGCAAGATGATTTTTACTGCAAGTTACTTGTGATAAAATTTATGGTGTAAACCCATTTTTAAATGACTGTAAATTGACAATAGGATTATTTTGTTACGTGAAGTATATTTTGCAAGTTCACTGCTGTCAGTTTCTGCAATACCTACTCATAGTGACTTCATCTGCGATCGATTGGCCGAATTAGAATCCGTTCCCCGATCTTCATTCAGTTGTGGCGATTTTTTAATGACGTAAGTGGGGGTAATAATCCATATGGGTGCTAGGTAATGTGTACGTCGCATAAATTGCGTATCTCATTTGCTTTCGAGGGTGTGGCGAGTGCGTCGCACAGTGGGCTGAAATCGAAAAAAGCTGGCCAAATATCAAAATATCGACTTTTTCATTTCGAACCGGGAATAATATATTATCATTTTAGAACGTCCAGGGCATGTAAAACTGAAGTTGATTTTCTGTCAAAAATTTTTGTTTAATTTTTATAGCTCGCCAAAAATCAATAAAAATCTATGAAATCGTGAGTGCGCGATTTATGCATAAAAGTTCAACGTTTGTTCCCCATTCAATGGAAAACAGTTAATAATTAGGAATTTTTGAGGATATTTATTGATAGTACTACTCTTTTAATTAATTAAGAGTGAACTTTATTGTAGTCAATTGTTATTTATTAACTTTATGATTTGTTAAAAATATCACTGTTTTTCGTTAATTTTTTACCTAATGCTAGGATAAAAGTAGTTACCACCACTTGCCGCTCCTGAGATATTTACACCAGGAGTTAGACTGAAGTCTATATTATTAGACGGAAAAGTAAAATCTTGCTCCAACTTGCTCCCCTCCGATTTTTTCGTGGCAAAGGAAAATGATGTCGGGCGGTTGCCGCGGTCCATGACCCGCAATACACGGCGTAGGCACTCGCGAACTTTGGATGACATGCGTTGTAGTCCGTTTGAGAGACTGGATTTTCCTTTAATGGTGAGTGCATTGTACTCAATTACTTGTTATTTGCCGTTATTTATGGTTTGTGCCCTCTTCTGACGATTATACCCCTGGGTCTTTCCACGGGAGCCGCGTACGGATGGTAAAAAACCTAACGGTTCGCGCGCTCTCCAAGCCCTTTGTCCTCGGCGGCTATCCCTATGCACCCAGATTTGTTCTTTTACTATGAAAACGTGCAAGTGTTTCCATTCTACAAATTAGGTTTTCCTAAAATATGCCGTCTATGCGATTGGCACGCTCATTTCTAGCCGAGTACTAGTCTCACTTCAGTATTCCTTGCTGAAGTGTGTGCCGAAGGACGTTCACAGTGTAGTTCCCCAGTTATCGATACAGCAATAGTGACTCGCTGAGATTTACATAGTGTGATATTGGTAAATAGAAGGGGGACCATCAAACAGAAGAAATCGTTAGTACTGGAGTTTTTACACAAAAAACTTTTTTTTGGGAGGAGATGAGAAATTAAAAATTTTGCTTGCAGCGTTCATTCAAAAAGTGTTTTTTCATCAATACTTTCGAAAGTGGGATGCGTGCACCAGAGTGAATAGTGGATTTCTGCAATTGAATCATATTTGGTTAAAACAGCCAATAACACTTCCTGACGCTGTGTTAAAATATCTCCCATGTTCTTTTCCTTCAGGTGAATGCTAATGTTTACGGATAAATGATAATATGTACTACACGCATATACAACTGCGCGAGTATTTCATACCTTGTTGCCTTAGTCCGTGAATTGAAATTATTTCGTAATTTATGATTGTTTTAGGTTAAATTGAAAGCACTCCTCGTGGAAGACCGTCACAGCATTTCGACAGTGCAAGTGAGAGGTATAAACGTAGAAAAGTGATCAAAAGCGAAGTTCTACTTTACTGGAGGAATCAAGTGTAGCAACTTCCATGGAATTTGCGAAAAACAAACCAGGAAAGCTTCTATAATTGCCACAAATTATGGCCTTTTCCATAGACTTCTGCTTACGTCAGATCCTTTCATTTCTTGTTCTGCGTGGATTCCCCGTTAAGTAAAAAAATTACCAGAGGAGGTGAAAAATCTTCTGGTGAATGGCAGAAATATTTAAGAATATGAGGAGTCTTTATCCTCTGGCTCAGAATAGAATTTAATGTGGCACACCTTTGGTTTGAGAAATTTGCAATACAAATATTTGTCAATGGTATTCATGTACTTGTCAATGGTACTCAATAGCAATTTTCAATCATCACATAACTTATGAAAAGCCACTGGATAGCCTAAACATAGTTGAATATGGAAGAAATTCTATTTTCCCTTGATATTCCCATGTAAAAAAAATAATTTCGACTTGCCCCTGGGAATTATGGTTCCCGCATAACTTTCCAGTATTTTTAAATTTTACTGCCCTTTTAAACAATGTTCTGGACTAAATCATCCTAAATAAGTTTCATTGTGTCTATATATTAACCAATTCGCAAAACGTTTCACTCATTTAGCAATACTTACGGCTACAGCGATTTGTGGCCAGCTTTTTTCGATTCAGCCCACTGTGCGTCGTCTTCAATTAGATGAGAAATCAATTAAGAGTTTCGTTTTCGTTAGTTATTATAGGTTTGGCCACGAGTAATAATTTGAATGAAGAAGGGCGGTGTGGGTTGGTTGGGGGCCCTCGGCATGATGGGGCCCCACTTACCGGGAGATTCGGGGGCCCTTCCCTCGGAAAAGTTTTTTGAAATCGCCCAGAAATGGATTTTGACGCTGTTAAGACTCTTAAAAACTAGATAAAAGTTTGTAAATAATTTCAATTTCTTAATAAAAATACTATTAAAAGTGATAATTTCACAGGTTATAAAAGTTAATAATGTATTATGGTTCTATTATCTATTTTCAGTGATTTTGTTCCTTGAAACTGGGCTTAAATCTAACAAAACCTTTGAAATAACGATTTCGAATAGCCTGTTCAATAAAACATCAGGTTTTCCTTTATCTTCAGACACCTGTATTTCATTTTTTTGTATAATTTTTTTATTCTGACAGTGAGTTGTGAGTAAGCATTCAGTGTGAAGCAACTGATGAAAGCGGAGAATTTTGTAACAGCAAAATAAAACTTCGGCCGAGTAATTCGAGTCCCTTTCATTGCACCTTTCATATATACCGTTCACAATGGACGCGAGTGTTTTGGGGCCCTCATAAGCTCGGGGCCCTCGGCGATAGCCAACCAGCCTACCAGACCGCCAGACCCCCTCCTGTGTACACTTTTCCCGTTTTCCTTTTTTGTACCCACATTGAGGGTACAACCGCAAAATCAAATTCGCATAACCAAAAAGTGTATTTTTCGCCGATCTTCTAACACCATCATTATGACTTCAAATTTGAAAAAATTCTAATTCTAAAAGTATACGAATTTCTTGTTCACTTTCTATAAAATGATTACATGGTATAGACCGTAGTTGTTCTAGTTATGAAAGTCACGGGGTGGATAGAGGTCGTTTTTGGAGAGGAGGGCGGTTCATTATATTTGCGGTGCCTCACAAGGGCGTACCCAGGATCATAACTGGGGGGGGGGGGGGCAAGCCATGGTCTAGGGGGGCACAAGCCAAGTTGTGAAATTAGTTTATGAGATTATTTCTTTGAAAATTTAGTTTTATTTTAGTTACATATCTTATACTAATTCATATAATTTTTCGTGGGTTTAAAGAAAATTTGTTGAATTCTTTCGTTTCCATTCAGTACCTATTTTGCTTGAAGACTTTTGCGATTTTTGCTTCTAGCTGCCCCCCCTCCTGCCCCTCTATGGGTACGCCCATGGTGCCTCAGAGGCATGCCGTACCTCTCAGCGAAACTACGTTATGAGGTTTGATATGCATTTACAATAGGCTCTTTAGATATTCATCAATTATTTAAAAAAATTGATTTTTAAGCTGATGAAATGAATGATATGATTAAAGATCGCAGGAAATGAATGATATCGTTAGAAACCCACCTAATCTGCCCATCAACTACGGTCATGGCAGAATTATTTATGGAGGGGAGAAGGGAAGAATAGGTACACATAGGGAGAAGGGAGGGTTCATTTGGAGGGGACCACGCACTTCATACAATATCTCGCTCAGGTTTTGAAGATCGACCCATTCGCTAGCTCGCTTCCGCTTTGTGCACACCATGGTCCAGGTGCGTAACTATGGGGGGGGGCGAGGAAGAGGGGATAGATCCCCCCCAAGGTCTCAGAGAAATAAAAGAGTTATTTTAAACCATTGTCTTGTTTTGAAATGTGATAACTGCATCTGTTTAAAGGTAAATTTTTAGTGCTAAAATGATGTAAAATGTAAATCCGTGCATGTCATGTTTCAAAAATTTTCCGAGCCGCGCGCGCGTTGCGTGGGGGGGTTGCCACCCCAGGCAATCCCATCCCATCCCTTTAAAACTTTGCTATTCAGAAAACATTTACCAGTTCTTCTGTGCAGTGGCCTGGGAAGCTAACATTCGGTGGTAAAATTTATCACTTTGAAAGGATATCAAGAAGAGCTATAATTAGTTATCGCAAGTTTGCAGCGTTAATAGGAAAATGAAAAGTGTAGCATACTTAAATATTAGTAAACACTATTATGGCCGCTATTTTCGAGATGTATTTTCATATTTTGGCCCAAAAAACAAATTTCTCAATACTAGAAATAGAATTTATTATTTATCCAATGATCAGCACCAAGATAATTATAATCGCAAGACCGGCCGTGATTTTAACTAGAACTGTTTTTACGGATAATATAATAACATGCATCAATGAATATTCAGAGGAAGACGAACAACCTTTCAAGACCGATTTTCATTGACATCCTGGAGTCAATATAAAATTGTATTGTGAAAATTCACCGAAAATTCATCTGTTTGGCTTGATACTGTTCACCAGGTTTTTTTATTTGTATGCCAACTGGAAAAAAGTTGAAACCTATTATTTTTTCATTTCAGCAAACAGCTATGATTGATGAAGTTCAATAAATTCTCATGGTGCGTTTATTACGGTAAAATCAAACAAATTCTAACGTTTGAAAGGAGTGACGGAGGTGGTTGGAGGCCGGGAAATTCTTTTTAGCATACTCGGGCGTTTTTAAGGTCAGAGAAGCCATTTTCGTCACTAGTATAAATACAATTGTCCCTGTGGTGGTCACCTTAATCGGTAGAATACCATAATAAATGAAAAGAGGTGTCATAGAGGGCCAGAGCATAGAGCCAACTGGTCAGAATCGCATATTTTTTATCGCATTTTTTTCGCGATGTTCCACCACCTAAAAATTATTTTTTCAATACGCCAGCCGAAAGGTATTAAAAAACACCTGAAGAAAACGTTGTTTCTTTTTGGCGCTCTCAAACATATTTTATAAAAACATGCGTAACAAATTTTCAAATCAACGCCATATCTTCTTGTCCCGCTCAAAGTTCTCGAAAACAATTGGAAATCTACTCCATTAAATAAGGTTTCAAATGCCGCAAACTGCATTAAAAAATATGCCTTCTTGACCGAGATATTAAAAAAGAGTAAAAATCGTATTTTCGATCTAGCCGGCCCTGGTGGGCACATAGCGGGCTGGAAATGTGGGGAGGTTTGTCCTGATTGATCCTAAATCGCATACCCCAAGTACGGGAAAAATCCCGGAGGGGGGACTTTTCGCCCTCTTATCCGGCTATGCCCTTTGACCACTTTTCGTAAAATCCTTATTTCACATCGTAGAACTTCGATCAAAAGACGCATTTAATCGCTCAACGGCAATGAGCATGATAGGTGTATCTATTTACCTCTAAGTATTGGACTTAGTAGGGTAAAAAATGTACTACGACAGGTCATATCGACAAGGGTAACCTCATGCTGTGACGACCGTCTCCCGAAGACCCGGCTTATCTCTGGGACCTCGAGGAACGGGTCAGAAAATGGTTGCTCTCGAGTGTTGCTTCGGTCCAGTATACCTGTCTATTTCTTGGCCCCACGAAACTACCACTAACCATTAATACTGTGTAAAAAATGAAACCATAAAATATTGCAAAATTATCTAAAATACTATATTGAAATATCTGCCCTAAATTCAAATCAACCTGGAACGTGGATTAATTTTTCCAAATATATGCTTCGGTGTGGTATGCGCGTTGCATATGCTGTTATTTTGCTGTCAATTCGCGTCTTTTGGGAAACAAAAAAAACTCATTAAATCGGCTGTACGTTTCGCCTGAATAGTACCTGAAGTTAAATTCATCGTTGGCTATTGGCCGACATTATGAAATGTATCTATTATGTCGAGAAATGGAGGGTCAGAGGGTCAGACGGTTGCCTCTGGGCTAGTGGTCATCTCAGCAGGAAAAAGTTCCCTAGCAGCTCCTCTCCTCTCTTGAGAAAGAAGATGGGCTATGTCCCATCGAAAATCGGAGCAAACTCTACCCCGTAAGCTCCATGATTTCCCAGCATGATTTCCCATTTTTTGTTTAGTTTTTTACTATCTAACCAAGTGTTTTAGTTATGGATGGGCACCGTGCAACGTGTAAAGCTTCATGAGTAATCGTTAGAATTTGCGCGTGTGGTTAAATTCCTATATTTCCTTTATTTTAAGTGGAAATTAACAGTTTGTGCGCTGCCTGACTTACTTCGTCTCATGAGTGACTATGCTTCAGCTAATGGCGAAATGTGGCGCTCGTTATTCCGTTGTATGGATTTATGGGTCCCCGTCTGCCCGGCAGCATTTGCTTTCTTCCTTAGGGACTAAAATGGTTGTGAACTACCATCTTGTACTATCCGTGGAAAGAGGTCGTGTCTTTAGGCCTTCAGGATGACGCAGTTGAGAGTTGAGGGTGGAAAAAACTTGGGATCGGTGCGAAGGCACTCAGAAAATAGCTCAGTTGCTTGATAACCAAGTGACGATAGTGTTGGAATTCATTTCTGAGTGGTGTGCCTTTTCTGTCTTGTGAAGTAATTATTTAAAATTTCCGATAACAATAAGGAATTAATGTGTGCATCTAACACACGCGAATCATTCGTTAGGTACTGTGAAGTGCATCGGTTTGTTTGGAGTACGAAAATATGTGAATTTGGAAATCACTGGTTCGGTACATGATATATTGTTAAATTTGTTGGGTGATGTGCCTGTGGAAGCATATTGTGGTGATTGCGTTACATTGTGCTGTTTTTTGTGTCACCATGAGAGTTACAGAAGAGGAATAATGATACTAGGATCTCAGGATTTGGCTTCATTCTCCTGGAAAGAGTGAAATGGCTCTAGATCCAAGGAAATAACCAAGTAACTAAAATTTTCACCTAATAAACTACTCGTAACTATTACATTTTTATACAGTTGATTGGAAGAAAACAAATATATTGGCTACATTAATCACGTTGGGTGTATTTAGAATTATTCACTTTCACGGTGTAGCATTAGTAAATCCCGGACACAAAAATCACCTCCCATCGCCGTAAAAAAGGTCGAACGCTAAACTTTAAGCATTTGTATGAAATTCTGCCGAAGCTCTGTGGGGTCGCGTCATGTATCGTTTTACACATTGTTTTTTCGAATTCAACAATGAATCATAAAAAATTGTTTAAACGTAAAATTGTATCTTCTACGGTCGAAAGAGCGTGCGAAAAACCATGAGAATGACGACACGGTCGTCTTCTTCATATCGTCACGGTAAAAATATTTGATTGGTACATTTCATCGTATTTTTCATAGGGAGAACGACATCTTCGCTTTACGAATACCTTTTTGAAATTAAATTATTCGATTCCTTGTTTTTTAAAATGGCCGAATAGTATATTTCGTTTTCCGAGGTGTAGAAAAGTACATGAATATCGAAGTTACGTATGCCATATTAAAAGAAAAATATTTCCAAACTTTTCACGTAAGGTAATGTTTATATCGTTCCTCTTACTTAAAATAAACCACAAAAACGAAAATCTCCATGCGGAAGTGCACACTACCAAAGTAGGAGCCGAAATTGTCCAGAATAGACGCCGAATTGGCAATGCCGCTGAACCACGCCTTCGTATCGGAGAAAGAAAAACCCTCTGAGTTGGGAGGGAGAGCCTATTCTTATGTGCAGTTGAAAATTAGTATGTAGTTATTCGAGGAATGGAATTTGACAACAAAGTGACTGTTATGATGGGGTGCGCAATAGTCATGGCCTCCTATCAAGCGTGAATTCCTCGCGGAGTTGAGTTACGCAGTCGCCCGAAGCCCTCATTTCATATGCGGAAAGTATTTACGTGAACCGCCCCATCATAAAAATCATTGTGATGCTCAAATTCCCTTCCTCGATGAGCAACATACTCCTTTTAGGCCGTTGCGAAGGAAAGATCCTACTCAGTGGGTTTGTTGTTCTCCGATGCGGAGGCGAGGTTTAGCGGCCTTACAATTATAGAGGGTATTGTTGGTTCGCAAGAACTTTAAATTCCGTAACTCTGCTTTGGATAGCGTTAAGTTTGTATAAGCCTAAATTCCTCTTGAAATGATAGGATATTAAGTAAGATTGTTGTACCTACATAGTGAAAAAATCAAAATGATCTTTAGTCCTCTAAATTCAATTTCAGAAGTGATGCGCGGTTTGTTCTATGATTTAAAGAATATAATGATAATTTTTAATATAATAATTAATAAAGAATATAATAATATTTTTAATAATCTTATTTAATGAACCTTTCCCTTGGGCTACAACCTTGTTGCGGTGGAAAGGCTTGCGCGTTCCTATGACCCCTAGAACTGCACTGGCGGGATTAATTCTAAATTATTCCCGGTAGGGCCACCCATGCCAGATAGGTCGAAGGGTAGGAGCCAGACGAAAGGTAGTCCACGTGAAGGAGTCACGTGAAAAACACTGTTGGGATGGAAGTGGGAAACCCTACCAAATATATCTTCCCTGAAAACATGGAGTACATACAACCAAATGAGCCTCGGAATCTCATCGCCTGGGACTCATCCGCAAACGGCGGGTGTCGGCCACGGCAGCGAGGTCGGCAAGGTCCTCGGGGTCGTCAACATGCGAAATCCTTGCAGAGACTTATCATCATCAGCAGCAGCAGCAATGAAAAAAGAATAAAAGAAGACCAAGAAGATGGAGAAGAAGAAGTCGGCTATAAATGTAGGGACGTGGAATGTGAGGACAATAATGAGGGCGGGGAAGTCAGAAAATATCAAAAGGGAAATGGATAAAGGGAGGATAGATATCTTGGATTATGCGAGGTGAGGTGGAGGGATGGGGGGGGACTATTGGAGTGATGGGTATAGAGTTATATATAGTGGTGGGGAGGAAAACCAGGGAGGGGTGGCTTTAGTATTTAACGGGAAGATGGGTAAGCGTATGGTAGGCATAGACCAGGTAAGCGATAGGATTGTGGTCGTAGAAATTGAGCCGCGGCCCACCAACCTTGTGGTGATCCAAGTTTACATGCCCACTAGCAACCATAGGGAGGAAGAAGTAGATGAGGTGTATGAACAGCTCGAGGAAATAATTAGAGACACGCCGGGTAAGAAAAATCTGGTAGTGATGGGGGACTGGAATGCCTCAGTGGGGGAAGGGAGGGATGGGCACGGAATAGGAGATTTTGGTCTAGGAACACGAAACGACAGGGGCGAGAAAGCAGCAGAATTTTGTAGGAGAAACAAATTATTCATCACAAACACGTGGTTCAATCATCATAAAGGGCGAAGGTACACATGGAAAAGTCCAGGGGATGTGGGGAGATATCAAATAGACGACATTTATGGTAAGACAGTGGTTTAGGAATAGTGTGAAAAACTCACGCAGCTTCCCTGCAGCGGATGCGGATTCGGACCACAATCTAGTGCTCATGAAATAAGGTAAGATTCAAAAGACTTCTGAAAGTTAGGAAGGCGAAGAAATGGAACATAGAATCCCTGAAGGGGAGTACGAGGAGAGAATATCAGGAACTAGTGGACATAAGTATACGGGAGATTGAAGGTACGAATACTGTTGAGGAAAAATGGGATAATATTAAAACGGGAATGGTCAAAGCAGCGGAGAAGTCAATTGGTTACGTTGACAGTTGAAGGATAAAGAAGCCGTGGATAACGGAGAACATGATAAGGGAAATGGAGGAGAGGAGGAAGTGGAAGAACGTGGATGCAGAGCAGGGCAAAAGAATGTATAGGGAATTGAATAATAGATTACGACGTGAAACTATGAGGGCAAGGGAGGCTTGGTGGAAAAGACAGTGTGAGGAAATGGAAAAGTTCCAGAAGGATGGAGAAATAGGCGCGTTGTTCGCCAAAGTTAAGTCGCTATCAGGCGGCAAAAGAGGACAAGCCATGTCTAAAATTAAGGCTTAAGATGGGAGGATTCTAACCGAGGGAGAAGAGGTACAGAGTAGATGTAAGGAATACGTGGAGGACCTGTATGACGGAACGAACAGACCAGAGAGATTGACTCTAGAGGAGGAAAGTGCAGTGGAGGAGGATAATCTTGGACCGGAGATATTAGATTCGGAAATAGAGAGAGCACTTCGTGATATGAAGGCTAGGAAAGCAGTAGGCGTGGACAATATCCCGTGTGAGCTTCTGAAGAATCTAGGGAAGGAAGGTAAGAAAAGGTTTTTCGAACTAGTGCGCAGGATCTATGAGGAGGGATGTTGGCCGGAGGATTTCGTGAAGACGGTTTTAATTCCACTTCCGAAAAAGAAGAAAGCTGTGGAATGCGGAGATTATAGGACTATCAGCTTAATATCGCATGCAACGAAAGTGGTGCTAAGGATATTGAACAGACGAATGGAGGCGAGGGCAAACGAGTATTTGGGCCAAGATCAGTTTGGTTTCAGAAGAGGGAAGTCAACTCGTGATGCAATAGCAATAATGAGGGCCCTCGTGGAGAGGAACCTAGAATATGAGCAGGACGTATATGCGTGTTTCGTGGATTTTGAAAAAGCGTTTGATAGGGTGAACTGGGTAAAATTAATGGATATTCTCAAGAGAATAGGTGTAGATTGGAGGGATAGACGACTGATTTGTAATCTGTATATGGCCCAGACTGCGCAACCCTGTCGAAAAGGAAGCGTTCGGGGAAGTGTCCGGGTAGTGTTGCGGGAGTGTTCAGGAAGCGTTTAACGGTACGTGAACGCTTCCCGGCAGCTTCCCGAACACTTCCTCAACACTACCTGACTGTCGACCCTTCGCTTGCCGAACACTTCCTCGCCACTTCGTGGTTGAAACACTTCCCGGACGTTTCCCCGACACTCCCGGAACGCTTCCGAAGCGTGGGAAACACTTCCTCGACGCTCGCTGGACGTTTCCCCGACACTCGACCGCGACCGTTGTCGACACTCCCCGAACGCTTCCGAAACACTTCCGCGGAAGCGTTCCAAGTGGGCCATAATCTGCTTCCCGAACACTTCCGCGACACCTCCTCAACGCTACCCCAACACTTGCCCGCTACTTCCCGAACACTCCGTCCGACGCTTCCCCAACACTTCCTCAACACTTCCGTTTCGCCTGGGAAGTGAGGGTAGCTGACGGAGAATCTGCGTGGGCAAGCATTGGCCGAGGTGTGAGGCAAGGCTGTCCTCTATGGCCGCTGCTCTTTTTAACGTATACGCTGAAGAGATGGTAAGGGAAGCGTGCGATGAGTTAGAAGCTGGGATAAAAGTGGGAGGAATGATGTTCAACTCAGTGAGATTCGCGGATGATCAGGCGTTGATTAGCCTGTCAGCGAGGGGTCTTCAGGCTCTAGTGGACGCGTTATACGAGCGTTGCGAGGAGTTTGGGATGAGGATTAATCACAAGAAAACTAAGGTTACGCAGATTTGTAAAGCATCACGAGCGAGGAATGTGAGACTCAAGCTAAAGGTGGGTGGTGAAAAACTTGAGTAGGTTTAACAATTCAACTATTTAGGCAGTACATTAGAGGAAAACGGATACAGTACTGTATCCGTTTTCCTAGTACTACGTAGTAAGGGCATCAGGAAGAGAAAAGCATTAGCGAAGGAGGCGTTCATGAACAGGAAGGAGCTTCTGAGAGGATTGTTGTGTAAGAGTTTAAAGAAAAGGTTAGTGAGGAGTTTGATTTGGAGTCTAGCTCTCTACGGTGGGGAAACATGGACACTGAGGAAAGAAGACGAGAGAAGATTGGAGGCATTCGAGATGTGGGCAGTGGCGGCGCGTGCGTATACGCATGTTAGCAAGTGCACACCCAAAGATGAATGAATTATAAAAGAAAACTATTCGTTTGCAACGAGAAGGATAAAAATCCTGTCTGCATATGCTAGAAACATGAGCGCTACAGCTATCTCCTTTTCGAATTCACCGCTCTACAAGTGTGCGATCCAGTGGCATCGCGCCGGGCCAAAGGCATTGACCGGGCGCATTTTCGGTCTATGCCATCGCTTGAGGGTGCTCTGGCGGGACGAAGTATGCGGGGGGGGGGCTACGGGGGGGGGGGTGTATGCAGTTCAAATGGGTGATGGGAGCAGACTCAAAACGATGCGAGTGCGCAGGCGCATGTTTTTGGTGAGTGACTCGCAGGTAGTGTAGTGGTGTAGCCGCCACGTACACTACCTGCGCCCAGGATCCTAGTCCGTCTACAGAGTCATCTGTATGGCCGTTTTCTACACTACTTCCTCATAGGGTGTAAGGAAAGGAGAATGAATTTCGCCTACCGTCACTTGTAAAGGCGTGTTTAGAATAATTATTTTCATTCATGCTAATATTATTTCTGTTCATGCAATTTTAAGGTTAGAATATGCCAGTTATATGTTTTGCTTGCGATTTATTCTATTACGACGAAATATGATGCTCATGGATTAGCATTAACATAATATAATTAAATCACCCTATATCTGCTCTAATGCACACGTGCGTACCCTAGATAAATTACCACCAGCCGCCACTGGATGTGGGTATGGAGAAGAATGGTTGGGTGAAATGGACGGAGAGGAAAAGGAACGACGAAGTGCTGGATATGGTCAAATATCTACAACATGCACCTTCTCGTCTCCTCTTTTCCTTGTAAGGGGCTATAGCGTCCTAATACCTCTGCCGCATACGTGTTGTGGCTAGAGTGCAGATGTACATTCTTCTCTATTTTTCCTTAAATCCTGGAGTGTGTGCAGATGTGTATTCTTCTCTATTTTTATTTAAATCCTGGTACATGGCTGCTTCGAAATTGATATAACAATGGGGAAATTTTAAATGGTGTACTGTAAATTAGTGAAATGTCGGGAAAATTGAATTTTGAAAGATAGTTTGAAATCTGATTTAACTAGAAGGGGTGTAATTTAAGAATTCTATAACTATAGCCACAGTGATATCTTTACAGAGTCACCCGTAATGCACAAAACGTGCGAAAAATCCTCAGAGAAAAAAATCATTCGCCTTTGCCAGGAGGCGAACCTTGATCCCGCGAATTCTGGCCGAGTGCTTTAGCCAGTTGAGCTACTGAGGTATCATTCTCCCCTGTGGAAATATGAGGGCTTTTATCGGACAAGGTGGTTTGGGACCGGTAAAGTCCTCCACAGGGAAACATGATACCTTTGTAGCTTAACTGGCTAAAGCACTTGACTGGGTATCATTGGATCAAGGTTTGAATCCTTGTCAAGGTGAATGATTTTTTCTCTGTGGATTTTTTACACTAGAAGGCGTGCATTCTTTTGTTTTTGTAATTTTATTTTGTTGTCTTTGGCACTCTTTACTTCATGTCCTCTCTCCCAGCCTATCCCTTACTTGCACTAGGGTAAGAAAAAAAGACTTTACTGTTCCTTAGACTTAGGGTTGAAAGAAAGACAGCAAAGTTTTGTTTTACATCAAAGTCTTTTTTTCTTACCCTTGTTCATCTTGAAGGAGTTGTCACCATGTCACGCCACCCACCATCGCATCAATCCCTTAATTACTTTGCTATCCCTAATCTTGACCAGTAAAGAGTGCCGGAATTCATTTCTTTTCGTTAACCCTTTCGTGCCGGACATCGGTCGGGTGGAGCTGACGGCCATTTACATAAGCAGAACACCTGACATCGGGAATAGCTGTCATGGATTTTTCAATGCAGACGACCGGATGTCTGCTCAGGCCGACACGACGGAAGGGAAGTGACCGCTGAGGGATGCAATTGTCGGATGCATTCAGGCCCAGCCTGAGACCCAGCTTAGCGAGTCCTTGGGGCCACTCCAAGGCAATAAAGGCCGACCCTCCCACTCATTTATGACCATCCTCACCACAGGAGTCCGTTGCATGTTTTCAATAGTTTTTTCAGGGATATGTTTTATTGTATAATACTATGTTTTTTTACTTTGAAATGAACTTGAACTTGAAAATGAACTTTTCGTTTTGTTCTGTGCCCAAGCAAATTTTAAACGGAATTTTAGCGTTAAAAATAACGGACTTCCGGCCTTGTTACCTTATATTTAATAACTTTGTTGTTATCAATGCTAGAAACCCGTTTTAAAATCCACAATTCTTAAAAAAAAGTTAGTTATTCTTTTAGAAGAGTAAATCATTTAAAATCAACTAAAATATTTGGTTGAAAAAAACACTGGTAATGCAATAAGTTGACCATGGATTTGTGCTGTAATAGGGTCAGAGGGTGAAGTCCAGGCTGTGATGAGGGACGGGCGCCCCATTGAGCTGGGCCCAAAATCTGAGGGATGAAAATACCCACTGTCACTCACCCCCAAAAAAGAGCTCCGTACAGAGAGGTTTAAAATATTCTTATGCTACTCGTAGCACGAAAACGTTTTTCTATTGTAGGCACCAGCAGGAAAGGGTTAATTGATTGCATTCAGGGAGAGTGAGCACCCAGAGCTCTCGTTAAGCATGACAGCTGACGTGCTACGTAGGATATTCTCCGCCTCCTTGAGTGGGAAAAGTTGAAAGAGAGTTCCACATTTCGGCGTTTGAATCATCTAGCAACACCATCAGCCGCCTATGACTAATATTTAAGCTCCTGGTAATCAACAACAAGTGCTTGGGTAAATAGCAACTCAAAAGGCCACTTTGAGAATTTATGAGCACTCACTCTCAGCTGCTATGCAAAACTTGCTCTCAGGGGAAATTCGAATTCGTAAAAAAAACTCAAATTCGGTTGATGTCACAAATATATATGTAGTCATTGTTTGGAAGTCCAATGAGTGACCTATGGCCCGTTAGTAATTGGTCATACTAAGCTCACTTGTAAGCTCATTTCCATCGTGTAATCATTGTTGTCTTGAGTGATGAGTGACATGAACGATTCCTTTAATCCAATAGCTCTCCCAATGTGGTCATTTTTATTCGGAAATACGGAATACAGAAATACAGAATAAGCCTCCAGGTGGGAACTGTTATGGTATTTGTATAATGAATTTTCCCACTATGTATCTTCAATGTGACTATGTTTTCTAGAAAGTTGTATCCTGAAAAAGCGGATAAATGTAGTCAATTCATGGAATACCACTTTCTGGGAAGCTTATGAACACTGAAGGTGATGGCAGACTGCATCATTACCTTTGTAAACCTTGGTAAAGTTTCTGTTTTATAATTTTATATCAAGTGACAAATCAGAGAACTCTCCATCCTCAATCAGAGCTCAATGGAGTAAAACATTGAGTACTATGCAAAAGTTTAAAATGTCAGTAAAGGACTAATTTCTGAGTATATTACTATTCTTCCTTCACTTACCGTCATCAATATTTGCTCAAATACCAATTTGAGGATTGCATTATTATCTTTGCTTTCATCATCACCAATGGTCAACAATCATATGATTGGTTTGACACAGCTCTCCACTCAATTCTCCTATCAGCTTATCTTTTCACACCCACGTATTTCATATCTTTCACATGTTTGTACCTGTTCCATATACTATTTCATTCAATGTATTCCTTTTCTGCTCTTGCCTTCCACTTGTCTCTCAATGATTTTTTTGATTAGCCCATCACATCTCAAGATATGGTAGACTAAAAGCCATCTCCATCCTTTTGGTGCCACTGCATTGGTTGTTTCTTGATGACAACACTTTCGAAGGGCCACGTAGAATAGGCAATTCCAGCTGTCGGCCATATCAGAGCATGCCTGGCCTGCGGGGCATGACATTAAATTTGACAAAGCCAGGATAATAGTAAAAGAAGGCAGATATTATCCCAGACTTATCTGAGAAGCAATTTAAATAGCCCGGACGGACACTTTTAATAGGGAAGATGGCTACCACTTGGATGCCAAATGGAGGAGACTAATCAAATGGACCAATGAGGGAACAGCAGCCACAACCGGCGGGACTGAGCCCCTATATAAGGAGGACAAAAATCGTGGATCTTCGACCTGGAGATGCTGGCAGCAGTGCCAGCAAAACTCCTGTCATCAAGAAAGAACCGAAATAAAGAACACTAATAAGAAATAATGGAGATTTTGGAACCTTAACACCGCGGAAACCTACGTAGTTTTATATGGTAGACTAAATAGTTCCTCTTACTTCCTAAGTGTTTCACTAGCCTTCTTTTCTCTCTAATGCTTCTTATCCTTATTTCTTATTCGTTTCATCCATTTGATAGGTATTCATCATACTTTTGTACAACCACATTTTGCTAGCCTCTCCTCCCTTGATTTCTTACCTGCTGTCATTTTCCATTCCTCCGTTGAGAAGCTTACTCCAAGCATACCTTGTGGTTTTGAGATGATGTTGCTGAAGTTGACTGATAATTTTAAAATTAAAATTAGGTGATTATTTTAATTTCTGTTTGTAATGCCCCCTGATGTTACTTTTAAAGAGACATGTCACGCAGGGAGTATACCCTGTGCACTATCTTGAGCATTCTTGCACTTTTTCATTTGCAGCTTACCTGCTGCCATGAAACCTGCTTCATTATTTAGATTCGGCTAACATGTTTCTACTATAACATAAGTAGAACATTGTTTGGTGCAAAAAATAGCAATTGATATAAAGTTAAGAAAAACACAACTACGATACAAAAATTGGAACTTACATCTCTTAATAATGTCTGATTAAAACATGAAAAAATCCTGTCATTGATAGTTTTGCTGTACTCCTACAAAATGCCTGTAAAAATTCTCCGAATTTGATTAAAAAATACTTGTTGGCCCTTCTACATTTATTTCCAAGGAAGTAACCTAAATGTGTGAAATTCCGTGGAGGAGAAATATTTCGCCTTTACTGGGATTTGAACCCAGATCTCTTAATTTCTGGCCAAGTGCATCAACCACTCTAAGCTACCGAGTCATTAATCTCTGTGTGGAATTTTTCGGACTTTACCGGAAACAAGGGAACACCTCTAGTGTTCAAATTAAAGGCTTTGCAAGCAAAGTTGTGGCACTGTGTGGTACCACCTGGGCTGCTTGTAGCTTAATATGCTCAGCAGCCCAACCCATCTTGCCCTGCAAAGTTCACAAATTTCAGCAGAGGGGATTGACACCATGGTAGTTTAATTAACTGGCTAAAGCACTCAAGGGATCCGAGTTCAAAGCCCGGTCAAGGTGAATGACTTTTCCTCTGTGAAATTTCACACATTATGTAGCGCATTGCCGGTGACACCATAAATAATCCTCTTCAAGGCTCTTCACCTTGGATTTCCTCGAGACAGTCAGAAATACTCAGCATACTAAGAATTTATTTCTTGGTTCCTCCATCACTTGTTGCTTCAATTTCTAGCTTACAGAAATACTTCAACTGTTCAAGTTTTTTCCCCTAGTTTAAGATGCTTACTGCCACATAACCCAGGCTGTGGGTCATACCTGTCATCCCTGTGCACGATGACAAATTTCCTGCTTTTCTTCATTTTTGTGTCTGCTGCCATTTTGCAAAATCAGTAGCTATAGATATAAAACTTGCTGTAGCTATACTATGCTTGATAATCTATGTGGTGTGACCAGAAGTTAAATATGACCCACTGGTGGGTCACACACTCGCCAGATTGAAATTAACAAATAGTGTGGCGTTACTTCTTTAAATCTTCCAGACTCTGAACGTGAGCTCATAGACACGGGGAACTCCGATCGTCTGTCACTAGCTGGATGAGGGAGTCTCCACAAACAAGAATAATCAGCATTCAAAGAAACAATTGTCACAAAATTACGAGTCATTTTCAATCAAAATGTATTCCAAGTCGAAATATTCAAAATCAAAATTACATATTGCAGAAAACAACAATGATAACTAATAATCTCATAGGAAACATTACCAGAGACTAAGCACAAGCTGTATGATTTTTAAGAATTCACCCATTTCAGCGGAGCAATCTGTCCATCGCGAGCGCTGAAGAAAAAAGAGGCCTGGCCGACCTCCGATCAGTGTCAAAGGTGGAGGGGAGGGAATTTGCAAAGGAGTGGAGGGGTAATAGGGCGATGTCCAAGTTAGCTGCATCGGTGTAAATCTGCTGTGTAGGTGCCCCTGTTTACCGGCACCATTGCAAAACATCCGTCATCCAAGCTGGGGTTGGGGGAGAACCGCATACCGCTGGGTTTTCTCTCCTCTATCTCCTGGATTGGAGACACAGCCAAGTGGCGTGATAGCTGGTAGAGGCAAGTCATTCGAACTCAAGGAGGGGAAAGACACAGTGTTGGAGGGAGAGAGAGTTGTGATAGGACAAAGTGGAGTACTTCTCACTCCAAACTGCATTCTTATGCCTCAGCACCCACTTCCCCTTGATTGCCAAGGAGTAGGTATTCCTCCGCCGTACTACCTACATATATCCAGGTATGGGTATGGGGGCAACAGAACTGCGATATATTGTATAGAAAACCTCTTTTGTTTTGATTTTTCCGGAGCCCCAGTGGTCCAACGGCCTACCCAACATAGAGGTGCTGGTGTAGCCTGTTTTTCTGGGCAGTCTGCTGGGCAGTAATGAACTGGGGGCTGCCATATTGAATCTCGCTGTAAGCAAAGGTGATATTGAGGCTTATTGATAGTTATTAGTGTTAACTGCAGACATTTTTTATTGCTTACAGTGTCCCTTACGATTTTGGAATGTGCTCGATGAAGGATATGAGTCTCAATGATCTTGGTTATTGCTAAATTGCATGGGTATGAAATGTATTTGGTGATGAAAATGTGAGTAACTCTTTGTTTCCTTCATTATTCATTTTGATTTCAACCTGTGATTAGCTAACCTTTTCTCATGTTTTCAACATTTCATGGTGTCTTGTATTCCTTATATTTCAATATGTTTTTCATTGTATTTGCAGTTTTTCTAGTGTTCAAACCACTCGTGAATCACTACTGCTATGCTTTGGTTTGTTTAATGCTAATCATTTTGTTGGTTATGTATTTAATTTGCATCTCAAATCTGTCCTTTCAACTTTTTAATTGTCATCAATTGAGCATAATTAATTAAGTTTTCTACAATGTTTACATTTCTTAAAACTTTCTCTTTTATTTTGAAGTAAGAACTTCATTTCTACTACATGGGTATAAAATATTCATTACTTTTCTCATTTTCTACTCTTGGAATACTTTCTTTCGTATAAGTGATGGATATTAACTTCTAAGAACCTTTCATGTTAAGACTCCTCTGCCAAGATATGTTATATATCTTAATGGGTACTCATCATGAACTACTTCGTACAAATAATGTCCTTCTCCTTTCATAATTAAATAATTATCTTCCATGAAATGATATCCAAACTTGTATGCTTATTTCTAGTGAAGTGTTGTTATGGTCTATGGTTTCAGGATTAGCATTATTTTCCCTGTCCCAGAGCTATTGCAAGATACATCTACCTCAAGGAAAATTGGGTCACCCTCTATGTCTATAAGTGTGGAGTGTTTACTTAAGTAATGGAATCTGTCTCCCATTGCGCAAAGGCTGCTCATCTCTAATTGCAATGTACTGTTGTCATTGATATTTGTTGCTTGTGCATCTCATGTGCTTGTAGAATTGTTAACTTCCATAGATTTCATCTCCACCCTAACAACACATGGACATCCAACGGATGTCCGATGGATATCCAATGCGGACGTTGCGGATGGGCCATGGATATCCGATGAAAATCCGGCGATATCCCTCGGACATCCGTCGGATATCCATAAGTCCCAAAATCCGATATCCATAGGACGTCCCCTTCCGGATATTAATACCATTTTTTGCATATTGTTGCAAGAATTTACACCATATAGATTCCTTCACATGTTAGACAACCTTAACAAGGTGGAAGGATTCTTCATTCAAAAGTTTCATGGGTGTCTGCTTAATAACCATTGATGTCGTTTATCGACCAGGGCAATAATGAGAGCGTTTTCAGATTGTTTAAGAATGCACCATGGAGGTGATCATGAACAGCGAAGAACACTCAAAGAACACTATCCCAGTGCGTTATCGAGCGGAAATGTGAATGGCTTGGAGTGTTCTCAAACACTCTACAGAGCGTTTCCCCGAGCATTTAGCTATGTTTGCGACTGTTTGTCAATGTTTCCAAACGTTCATGATCGCCCTGTGAGTTACCATCTTCATCATTTTGGAGCATTTACGTGCATTTGAGAACACCCTGTCTAGGCTATCGAGAGCGTTCATGAACATAATGTAACATGCTAATGTGTTGTGCATAGTTCTTGAACGCTATGGGAACACTTGCCGGTGTGTTTATGAACTCTTGCAGAGAATAAATTTAATAAAGAATAAATCAGTGAGATTCAGGTCTTACAGGGTCTACAAAGTAAATGAAAACCAGATACAGTTTGCTGTAATGATAAAACAATTATATTTAACTAAAGATCACACACTTATTTACAACAACACCACACAATCACATGAGTGCTTTAGAAACTGAATTCATCATGCATAACAAAGAGACCAGGCCCAGGTGGTATTCCACCTTTTGTACTTAAATATTGTCAAGAGATTTTAGCATATCCTCCCTCACTCAGTCTATCCATCCAACCTAAGAAGTAGTTATGTAGTCCCAACCCATAAATACGGTGATAAGACTCACACCACTAATTACGGACCTATTTAAATCCAGTCATTAGTTGTTAAGATCTTGAGAGAGAGTCTTGCACTTAAGCCTAATATCCTCTCCTACAAACATATAGCTATACCAGAGCACCATGGTTTTCATGAAGAAAGGTCTTCAACTACGAATCTCATGGTCACGCAATACTACATTCTAAAACCCTTCAGTGAAGGGCATCAAGGTGATGTAAATTATACTCATTCTCAGAAAACATTTGATACTGTCATTACTTACCACTTGCTTTGTAAATTGACATGCTATGGCATTGATGGTAATCTTTTAAAATTATTATTAACTGTCTTAATGGTAGAACCCAGGTGGTCAAGATTAAATCCTTCCTCTCTAGTGTAATGAATGTGACATCTGGTGTTCCTCAAGTGTCCCGCCTGGATTGTTATTACATTTATTTATTAATGATGTTAAGCAGAAGAAAAAACCAAATACGGGTCTATTAAATGCTGATGATTAAAAATTATATTGCAGGATTAAATATTTAGATGACTGTTTATGTTTACAGAGCATTTGAAATAATCTATTTTGCCGGTGTTCAAGTACCTACTTCTATGAGAATTAATTTAAAGAAATGTGTACCAGTCACATATCATCATTTTAAAGTCCGACCTTGAGAGAACCACCAAAATTCTAGACTAGGGAGTTATCTTTACAGCTAATTTAAATTTTAACTATCATGCGGATGTGATGGCCCCAATTAAAATTTTGCATATGATTTGTACACAATGTACACAGGATTTCCCACACACAATTGAGTACAAATTGCATAAATAATGTGTACATTGCACAAAAAATTTGGCATCAAACAACTTGTGTAGATTGTACGCAATTTGCACTGTTTCATATATTGCATAAAAAGAGTACCACCTACACACAATGTCTAAAGCCAAATTTTTGTACATATAAACATTCTTTCTACAATTTTCATTGGAGATATCACCAAGAACAATGAATAAATATCCAATAGAAGTATAAAACTATTACCTACTTCCTTGGCAGTTTATTTCCCTTAACATTCAATCTCTCAAGCTTTTTTACATGAGAGGCAACACAGACCTTAAAATAAGACTAATAGGGGCATAATGACTGTCAAAATTAGTGGGCCAGAACCGGCAGGGAATCATTTAATTTTATGCATATCATTACATGTCGAGTAGATATAATAATATGATCAGATAATAAGAAAATAATAACGTAACGTAAACATGGAATACTCCAACTCAGAGTAGAATTTCTATCAATGCACAATATTACGCGTTTGGAAATGATTTCAGACATTTCTCTTTCCTAATGCTCTGAATAGTCTGAGGAATAACTGCAGGCACTCTCTCAAAATGATACATGCAAGTTTTCACTTGAGGTAGGTACCGTCACAAACGTCACATTCAATATTATTACCAGGGGTGAGCGAAGCAAAAGACTTATTTTCCACTTTGATTGGTGAAGTTGCAATTGTTCAAGAAAAGCCACTTTTTTGCTCATGTTTGCTCCCATACTTCATTCAAGTTTGTACCTCCTTTTCTACAGAAGTGGGAACCTCACTTGTATTACGGCCTGTTTACAAAGTACATTAACCTGTACAAGTGAATGTCCGTTTGCGTGAATGGACCAGAAGAGAACGTGTACGAATGCAAGAACCAAATTAGAAGAGATTATATTTCTGCTCATGCATTCACACAAGTTGGGTGCCTATAACATGGTGCATTTTCGTGTAAATTGATGCATTCATACATTTAGACAATGACTCCTACGAGTTAATGTACAGCGTAAACATGCCTTCAGGAAGAATGTGTATCAATAGATTCGAATTATCTTCATCAACCTCCTCGTTACCATTTCTGGGGATTACATGGTACATTTGCACCTCCTTGGGCTCTTCATGCTCCTGATGGAGCTCTAGAATTTTTCTCTTCCTAGTTACGGGGCGGTCTGGAGAGACTGGAATGTTCTAATCCTGGCATTCATACTGTTGTTTTTATCTTCGAAGGGCCTCACGTCATTTTCCAGTACATGTACAGTGGAACTTGTTTAGTACGTTTCTGAAGGGACCACAAAAAATGAACGTACTAACCAGGAAAACGTGCTAACGAGGAAAGTAAAATTCGACCACTCCTAGCCATACAGTGGTATCTCGAAAAATCGTTCCATATAGTCGTATCATAAATTTTCACTCCAGAAAAGCGTATCTTTAAAATTTGAGCCATATAATCGTATCTGAAATTTCGTCCATAAAATCGTATCGCAAAATATCAGTCCATAAAATCATATCTTAGAATACCAGTCCACATAATTATATCTCGGGAAATCATTCCATATAGCAGTATATCGGCAATAATAATTTTTTATTTTCGAGAATTGGATTTTTCCCTTACTTAAAAAACAAGCGAATTTCTAAAATGTACAATTGTCAGCTTTTACAGAGCCCAGCCTGGTGTTTGCTTCTGTAAACAGGTGTCCGTGATTCTAGCTTTGAACGCCCGTGGCAATTATTATCATATACAGTAAAACTTTGATTTTACGCAGTTGGAGGGACCGAAATATGGGCACTGTGTAAAATCAAAGTGTGTAAAATCAAGAGTTGGTATTGAGTAGGAGTATAGTTTTCAGGATAACACTAGCTCATTATTGCTCGGAAAATGAAGCCTAATACTCTTATTTACTCAAAAGCAACACCACAGATGACGTATTACCTTAAGAGAAACAACTTTGCATTCCTGAACAGTGTTTCCCATGGTTGAAATGCCAGCATTTCTGGCACTAAGATTACTTCTGTTACCCAGGAGAAATTTCGGAATGATGATACTAAATGGTCGCATAGAAGCTAATTTTCGAAAATATTTTCATTAGAAGCAGTTTTCAGGATATCCGTTTAACCACCAGCAGACAAACAAAGATTGGAGATTGAAGAAATGAGATACCTGTGGATAGTCATCCAAATTAACCCCATTAACAGCTGTTACCCTAGGGTGCAAAATTTTGCTAATACATCACAAAGGCTTTACACCCTGTGGGCCTGGGTTCAAGTCCTGGCAGTAGCAGAGACTTATCAGAGATGGCCCTATCCCTACTTGAGTCTAATGTGGAGGGCACTTCCAGTGCACCACTCTGTCCATCAGATGGGAAGTTAAGTCCTGGTCCCTTTTGAGCATATCATTACAACCTGGCTAATACCAACATAGGGTTCTTATCCCCCCAGCCCTTACTTCATGGCGCTAATGACCCCAGTTGTTGGTTACCTCCAAATAGCATACCATAGATAATACGGAGCACACAGGACCCGGGATATTCGGAAATTCAGATTTTTCCGGTGCTTAGATCACTTTTTTTAAAGTGAGCTATTTAAATGACCGCGCAACTGCCGTCATGCCGCCCGTGATGAATAAAAAATGACTAATAGTCCTGAAAAAATTTCCTTCTTTATAAATTATATGCATTAAAAAAGCATTTCCCCATGAAATTTTAGCATTAGTAGATTGACTCTTCCGGGAATAGCTTCTCTGTCGGCATTCTTCCGCGAATTCAGCGCCGGGACCTTCGACTCACAAGCCGTGTGACTTAGCTTCACGTAATATTTTGCTTCCCCATATCTGATAACAACACCGGACACTTACATTTGTATTTCGATTTAATGGTACTAAGCCATTCCCGAGTTTAAAGGGACTGCCTTATCACTCACGTCTTGAATTTGACTTCAATGATTACATGACGATTGACGACGCGAGTTATTCTCCGTGGGCATTAACTCCCGTTCCGTTAAAACGCTTGCCACCTAGCGGAGTTAAGCTAATAGCTGTTCAAGTTCCAACCATATTTAACTTAAACCGTCTGACAATGAAGTAAAATAAAACAACCGGTACATATTCTGGTCACGTGACTTGCAGCAGACAAACATACGAAAATGGGCGCCAACGGTGAAGTGAGAGATTTGGCTATATTTATCGCCGCCGACGACGATTTGATGCCAAACATATTAAATGTGATACAGCATGAAGTTGTTTTAAGGCGCAACAATAGACTGGCCATAAGACAGCGAAGAATCATTCAGCGGAACGAAAATTATTTCGAAAGAGTCGTTCCTCTCTTCACTGATGATTTGTTCAAGGAGCATTTTAGGATGTCAAGGGCCAGTTTTCAGGTACTTTTGAACAGGTTTAAAGTCTTAATTCCGTATTTGAGAGCATCGCATCCCATGCAACACAACAAGTATTTTACCCAGAGTGGATAATCACACACGTAGAGTACGTGTGTAGTTATGTATTTGATTTATTAGGTACAGTAATTCCCAGCGAGCGTTCAATTCATTTAAGTCAATGTATTTCAACCTCTAAAGAAATTACTATTGAATATTGACATTCAAGAAGTTCTGTGTTCTAACGTGTCCTAGTATAGCATGTCCCAATACCAATAAAATTATATTTTGTTTTTGGAAATTTGTCTCATGTTTTACGATTTTAATACCTACCTTATGCATTAAAAATTAGTATTGATCTAAACCAAGTCATGATAGTTTTCTCTTCGTAACAATTTCACAATTCAATATACTCTGATCAAAAAGTTTATATGTGAGTAGAGTTATCCTTTGAGTACAATTGATTTGAGTACGAATTCTCTTTTAGGCATTAGTTACTTTAATTGGGAACATGATGGAAGGCAACAGGGACAGATTTTTCAACCTGGCAAAGAAAGTTCAGGTGACAATTTGGATTCTTTCCAAGCAGGAGAGTTTTCTCGCTGTCGGAGACCGGTTTGGAATATCAAGAAGCACATGCCATGGTGCTTTCAAGGAGATAATTCAAACCTTAAAGCACCTAGTGCCAATATATATCACCTGGCCTAATATGAGAATACTTTCGGACAATGCTCGAGTGAGAGACGTTCCCATGTACACTACTTTCACCACTATGTTTTATAGTCTTAGTGAATCATATATCATATCAAACAAAGAATTAAATTCATCGAGTTTTATATTGAAAATCTGTCCATTCAAGGTATTTCAACTCAAATCCAATGGATTTCCCGGCATTGTAGCAGCTGTTGATGGGTGTCACATTCAGTGCAGGCAGCCCCCTGGAAATGCTAATGATTTTTATAATCGGAAAGGAAACCATTCCATAATTTTACAGGGTACTTACAAATCCCTTAATTTGTTTCATGGTGATGACTGCAATCATCATTTGAAAAATGAAACTAATTTAACAAACACCTGATTGCATTTTTCATCATGTAATAGTGTTTGATCTCATTCTCTTAATGAAATTCGTATATACTGACTAAAAAGATAAAACAAACTTTCTTTTTATTAAATAGGTATATGTGACCATCGCACCAAATTCTTGGATATTTTCGTTGGACTACCAGGGCGCATTCATGATGCCCAAGTGCTAAGACGAAGTCCTATCTATGCCTCCCTGGTGAACAGAAACAATCCCTTGTTACCCCCCCACTTACACTTGATAGGAGATTCAGCATACCCTCTCCTGATAAATTTAATGACTCCCTTCCGAGATACTGGACACTTAACGAGACAACAAATTAATTACAATATAAAATTGAGCTCAGTTCGGTCAGTAATAGAGAGAGCATATGGTTTTCTGAAAAATAAATTTAGACGACTAAAATATCTGGATGTTCAGAGCTTGCAATTAGGATGTGATATGGTGGCAGCAGCCTGTATGCTCCACAATTTCCTCATTTTACGAAGGGAAATTATTTATGATGACATTGAATTTAGAGACTATACTGACGATAATCCAAATGAAATCAACGATGAAGATATTTTGGTGCCTGCTGCCGTCAAAAGAAACAATATTGTTGAGTTATTAATGTAAATTACTTTTCCTTTTAAATCATGTACAGCAAAAGGCTTAATGAATATTACCCATGAGCTTGTGACGTTTTAATACTATGTGCATGAAGGTTGTTGGTAGCACCAATGACATCATATATCCAACATACTTATTGCCAGCACTCTACCAAAGGTCAGGATTTATGGATAGCCAGCATATCATTAATAATGCATAAAATCAACATTTTAGCAAATAGAAATGTTGAAATGAATCAGAGATATAAGAATTCCAGCTCATTATTCATTTTAATAACAACCAATTGAAAGTGATGCATAAACATATTTTTAAGTAAAGAACCAAATGAATGGATGGATATATGTGAACAATTTTTATCATATTATTGCACATTCAAACTGTCAAAGTTATAATTGAACTTTTGAAAGAAATAAACAAACTCACTGGAAAAAGCTCTTAAAAAACCCAAAAACTAAATAAATTAACTCTTACATAAAAAGGAATACACACAAAAAGGGTTATAATATCAATATATAATGCGGTACAAAATCATTCCTGAAATCAGAGGTTACTCATCATTATTTTCTTTATTTTGGACCATCATCATTAGAATTTTGTTTCTTTCCCTCTGGATTTCATTAGATTCCCTAATGGCTTCTGTGAGGCGATTGATGGAATTTATGTGCTCCTTTTCCAACTCTAACTGTTGTCTTCTCTGCCCATATAACATTTTCTTGTTGACGTTCTTGAGTATGGAAGGCAATTCAGGTGGCAAAGTGATATTATCAGAGTCCGGAGGTGAAAAATTTTGAGGGGGATCAATAGGAGAATGGGGTGGACTGCATGAGGCTTCCTGTGTGGGATTTGCACTGGAGACGGCTCTACTCCCTCCAGACGTTGAGGGCATATCTTTGCTAAGGGAAGGGACAATGGAAGACTGAAATGAGGCCAGTGTATATCCAGGGTTTATGGTTCGGTCGTCGGTGAATATTTCGGCCATGGAATCATAGTAATCCCATGATATGTGACCCCGGCCTGTGGCTGACTTATTTTCTTTTACTCTTTGGAAAGTCTTCTTGAGATTTCTCATTTTGGCATCTAAAATATCCGCTGTCACTTTATAACCCTTCGAAAGGAAAACGTTAACTATTTCACTCCATACACTCCTCTTCTTCACCTTGGGATTTCGAAATTTTTCTTTTCGCTCTCTGTATGCACTTAACAGCAATTTCGTGGCATTTGGATTCCACGCAAATATTTTTGTTTCATCATTCATTGGTTTTTTAAGTTCATCCACAAGCTCTGGGGGAGCTAAAGTTACATTGGTAGTTAGTAAAATGACAGATATGAATTGTTTAATGCTTAAGTACATTTTTAATAATGCATTAATTTTGAGTATTCTCACTGCATATGTCTACATAGATTTACATCAACATTAGCGGTGATTTTATCACCATGATAAGAGTGCAAGACAGGGAGAAGAATTATTCATAACTACGTTGTTCCCAGTAAGTGAATAACTGATCTACGATAATGTTATTGTAATACTACACATTGATAGCATAAATAAGAGGCTCCCACAGCTGCTGAAAACCGGCGCTCAGCATGGTAGACTTCGCCTTTAAGATGAACTTATAGGCATATAAATATGTCTTGACTACTCACTAATTACTACTTATGGGATTACTGAGTTACAGTCTTAATTATTAACTTCAGCAGTACGGAAAAATACTTACAAGCATTACTCAAATGGTGCTCAACAGAGTTCTTTTCCAAGTATTCAGCAAAATATTTCCCGTCTGTAAAAATGAGTATTTTGAAATTGAAATAACGATGTGAAAATTTTCAAAGAAATCCGTCTAATTACTGCTACTTCTTGCGTGATTATCACAGCCATCTACCACTGTGGTTATTTTATCAATTTCATTCTGATCGTTAGTCCTCTAAGAGCTACATGCCTTTATATTCACTTAATATATCTTAAAAGGTACGTGGAAAAACAGAGGAAACATTCGTAAGCTTCTACATAGATAAATTTCCTGGAGGATATTTCGAATTTACCGAAGACTATCCTTTGCATAAAGGGCAATTATTGTTAAAATATAGAAGTAAAACAAAAAAACTGGCCTTTTCAAGAAATGAAAAATCGCAAACTTCCGAGGAAAAAAAAATATCACTGCCTAGTTAGGATGGAGAAACGTGAACATCAACTTAGTAGAGCATACGTCACATGAAAAGTGCGGAAAAGGGTGTTTCCGGAGAGGAAAACTCTTGGTTTCCGAAAATTTAAATAAAAATAATCTGCAAAAAAGTCTGATCGGAAAGTTGAAATGATGCTAACATATGATGATGCTAAAGTTGAAAGAAGCTCACATATACGACATATGAGAAATATATAAATATATAAGAAATATATAAAATAACCTGAACTCAGCCTTTTGTGAGTTTCTGGGCTATCTTCAATCTGTATGGTCATCCCATTGTAAATATACACACAAGTTATATTTTCGCCAGAAGAAGTCTTGGGCGCAGCCATTTTGATTCTCAACATGTTACCAAGCACCGGTTTTTCGCACCGGAGATGAATCCCGGTGGAAAAAATGGCGTCTGATCTGCAACATGTTGACTCACCGGTGACTAACCGGTGAGCGTTCAGGAGATAATTTCCACCGGTGCCGCAACTGTTGAGTCGCCTGAACGCGACCAATGGAACAGTTTAGATATGGTCCTTACTCTGTGGCTCGACTATGCGTAAAATTATGGCCAAAAAACATTAAAAAACGGAATGATAACAGCCTTCCCACAAAAAGTGTGACAATATAGTGGCAAGCCACAATTAATTCCTGTTCTCTCTCCATTGCAGTGGTTCTCCTTCACTAAACTATAGAAAATGAGAGACATGCACAAGCATACCACAATGAATTCCATGTCGCCCAACAACTCCTGTTATACCATTTCTTTGTAATTGACCAATGATTCTCATCAGTGGACTGTAGGGTGGAAGGAGGGGATGCAATACCCCCCCAAACCCTCTGAGAAATCAAAAAATTATATGACAATCTTATCTGGATTTGATACATAATAACTGTATCTGCTAAAAGTTAAATTTTAAGTGCCACAATGGTGTAAAATGCATTTTCAGGCTGTTAATTTTCAAAACTTTTCCTGAAATACCCGTTTCCTGGGGGGGTGTATCCCCCAATAACCCCCCTCATGTCCCCCCAAAGCTCCCTCATGTCCCCCCAAAGCTAATTCCTATAGTTACGCCACTGATTCTCACGATTGTGCCATGGCAACCAACAAGGTAACAACCGGTAGCCCAGCAAGGTCAACTTGGGTTCATAGCACGCAGGTAACGAATCTATTAAATGGCGGAATGAAATAGGAAGACGTTCTGCCTCTCTGTTATTACACTGGAGAATAATAACTTACGTTCCTCTGACATCTAATAAAGCATAGAGTTAACCAAGAAAACCCTTTCCATTTTAAGAGAAATCTCCCAGTGAAAATCAGCGTTGGTGTTCAGACAAAAGGTCTGTTCAAACGATACATTAACACGTACGAGTTCCTTAATGTCTGTTTGCGTGAATGACTTTCGTGGACCGGAAAGGAACATAAATACTAATGCATGAACCAAATCGGAACAGGTTCTATTGTCAGTACATGCGTCCGCACACGTTAAACGGTGCATTTTCGTGTTAATTCACGAGTTCATACATTCAGACCTTAACTCGAACATGTAAATGTATTGTGTGAACAGGCCTTGAGAAGAAATTCCCTGAACCTTTTTTAATTTTTCATAACTACGCAACAACAATGAAACTGCGACATGGATTAAACTGAAACTGTAACAGCTGACTAGTCAAGAACGACGCTTACAGGGAAAAAAATAATTTCTGATATTAGGAGTGCCATCTCTCGGAAATTCTAAGGAATTATCGAACGACCCTCGCATTTGTAATCCATAACTCATTTTTTAGTTGCAAGATTTCGGTTCGTAACTAAGTCATTTAACTTTAAATGAGAAAAATCATATGAAATATACAGTAAAACCTCTATTTAGTGAACCTTTTTACATTGAATTTGAATTAAAAGAGATCACATCGTTTTCTCCCGAATCATGGTAAAAATCACGTGATAGCGCTCGCTTTCTGTAATTATTAGATGATAAATATATGTTCACTAATACATGCATGTTTGTTTAAACACATAAATATAATTGTTAAGAAGACGTAGTGCCTTTCATTTCCGAGAGATATGAAAAAAATGGTGCCTATCACAGAAACCTCTCTATAGGGAACCTCCAAACATCAAATTGCACAAATTTCGGTCCCTTCCATTACGATGTAAAGAGGTTTTACTGTATGTAGATGTGATAAATTGGCAAACAAACCAACATCATAATTTTATATCCATATTATTGACACGCTTTACCCGTTCAGTTGAACAATACATTTCAATCTGTAAAATCTGGTTTAGATAAACAACAGAAAACGCCTTAGGGTTAATTACTTCTCAGACTTCGAAATTACGATACTACCTTCGTGTTGAGACAATATTTAAAAATTAATTAAAGTGCAATGCACATTTTTTTCAGATTTCATTTCTTTTCAACCAATAATTAGCTCAATTTTTCGGATGAAATACAAATATTGTACGGACGCCCGAAGTATCAAAATCGAAAACTGAGGGTTTACGAGGCTCTATATTTTCATTTTTGCCTAAATTCGAGGAATTAGTCCTTGAAATGGATGAGGAGGATTAAACCGTGATGCATCGCACGTGAAACTAATAACAATTACAGTGGGGCCGAAATAAGGGAAAGGAAAATGTGAATGGTGAGTTGAAGTGCTCCAAAAAGCCATAGCGAATTCTCCTTGCCCATTTAACACTATTCGTCCTTGAACCAAACCACCTTGACCCACTTCCTGTTTCTTTAACGATCGCTCATAGTTTCCCTCTTGATTTTAAAGAATTAGCCGAGTTTTCATCTCGGGAAGTGACCGTATCATAGCAACTCATTCGAAAAGTATCGTTCCTTCAGCTCAACGGAATCATAGGGTAGTTTCCTTCATCAAAGAAAACGAAATGAATTGATTGCGATTCCGTACCAACCATTAGTGTATTCATAATATACAAATTATTAGGTTTTACATATCCCAGTTTAGACGGTCAATTTAATGTTCAATTTTAACTGCATTTGAAAAAGGCCAGATTGGCACCCATGCGATGCCACTCCACGTGACGTCACAGGGACCTAGTTTCTACACGAGAGGATAGGACTTTTACATCGTCTGAAACTACCAATGCATGCATGAGGCACAGAGCTCAGGGAAACATCTCTTAATAATCACCTATTAAAACTGCCTATGGTCGGAAAATTTCCTTCGTTTGATAGGGAATAAATAATCCTTATTTAAGCCAAGTGCTACCTGCTAGCAGCCTGCATCGTAGCGGCGCTCATAGCCTCGCACTAAGGTGGGCTCACACAGCGGAAGCCGGAACCAGAATGACGTCACTCGAGCTAATGCCAGCATTCATACTTAGCCGTAACGTTTTCGTGCGCTTGACAATTTTTCTCTTATCATTGAAACGCGAAATGCAGACAGATCATTTAAAAATCTAAAAGCGTGAAATACGTACTCCAGGAGTAATAATCTTCCGACTCAGGCAAATAAAAATAATAGGAAACCACCCTATTACGTGCAATAAGCCATGCACACACTGGTAGTTGAAAATTGAAAAATAAGGTTTCATGTTATCCTGATCCTCTGTTTCCCGTCGAACTTCGAAGAAATTGTCCTTGAAATGGTGGAAAAAGCAGAGGCCGTGATGCATCGCATATGAACCGTTACTGAGTCCGTAATAAGGCCTGAAGATGCAGAAAAGGTCGTCAAAAATCACTCTACAGTCAACCGCCCGAACGGTTATGTGAGGAAGGAGTTTAACATTTCAACGAATAATTAATCGCTTGAGAATTCAGTAGTCATGCGACATCCGCAACACCTCACACGGCTTAATAGTTTAGCTCTAGAATAACTTTACACGGACTAAATTAAATAGGCTCTGTATTTACAGTTAATAACTTACTGTATTTGTCAATGCTAGCTATAGCTAGTATTATCAACTAGTAGCTTATGCTTAGCTAATGCTTCATATATTTGCATGCTTCTCTTGGCATGTTATAACTCTTGCATGAATCTCTCACGGCGCTTATTCCTATTACCAACTAGTAGGTTTATTTGCATAGTCGTGACTTGAACCCTTTAACCTTTCTTTCCTAGCATGTTACTTAACCCAACCCACAAACTGTAGATGGAATCATTACTTTAATAACTTTCGCCGTTTAAGTACACTCGCCATTTACATCCTCTTTGAGCAATGTGCATATACAATATGTTCATTTTTAAAAATGCCTCTTTTAAAAATTGAAAAACGTGTAATTACTTCGGACTCCATCTCTCACAGAGCTCTACCACATCTACTACTCATAGCATAGACCCAATCGGCTACTGAACTGAGTATTAGTTAGACATAAACAGCAAGACGTAATTTGAATCTAAGGATAGGAAAAAAACTTCGCCACGGAGCGCGAAAGAAAAAACTCCGAAGGCCCAAATGCCAGCAGGGACGTGAGTTTCTTCAGTGCATTCCATCCAATGATATTGATTTCGATTGGGCATTCGATCTTGGAGTTTGACTCCTGCTTCGGTAGCTCAATTTCGTCCGCTTCCGTCCTCGTCGGCTCTTGGTGCCGCGAAGGCTAAGGATGCAGGTTGCTTCATGTGCCAACCTCCCACGTTTTCACCGACTCGACTACATCCGCTAAGTGGGAGTCATCGCTGTCTACATATAACTGAAGACGATAGAACATTCGTACAGTACGATAAAGAACGTGATGGAGATGAAAAACTGTCTGGAATATTTTTCAAAATTCTTCTTGAAATGAGATTTTGTCTCGAATGACGATATCCGTGGAAAAGAAAATGAATTTACGCCATTCTAAATTTATAAACGACAGCAGTGATTAATTTGCGTTAAAGTGGATAAGAAAAAATATGGTACCGCCATCATATGCTTCGGAAATTCTTTTTCGGAGAAATTTGAATCTCCAACTTGAAATTGCTGCCGTGAAAAATAATCTGCTTTGCCACTAAGCCAACTCACTCACTGATTTCAATATAGTTTCGTTACGAGCTTTCCTAAGTCATTCAAGAGAACGAACCAGTCCTCTAGTGTCACTAAATCAAACTGAATTTTAGCACGCATTGCCAATATCTGCAATGATGGTTCGGCGATTATTTTATACGTATTTTATTTTCGTTTTCTCTCTCTTTGAAAAGCTACACAGTTAATTGTAAGGAAATGTACTTCGACGGATAGGCTAATTTAAATGAAAAAGTGATTTAAAGTTGCGAAGGTGGATTTATTACCAAGTATGAGCTATACAATTTATGTAGCATTAAATATTGCTCATATCACGTATGAATTTCTCTTTTAAGATGTAGTAATGATGAAGATATTGCGAGAGATGGGATTGTTGTTCAAATTTCTCTCCCACTGGTACCATAGACAATAAAGAAAGTCAATTTCCAAACTGCGGCGATTGTGGAGCCGCTAAAATCTTTGCAATACTTTTGAATCCGACTGTACAAGGACTGTGTTGTTGTGGGTGTGAAAATTCCCCGAACATAATATCAACTGTTCCTCTGAGGTCAAAAGAAGGAAATCCTCAGGCAAGAAAGCGCTTCATCTAATCAATCTCAATCTAATTTCAGGGTTTCGTTATACTTTGGTGGGCCTCCAAAAGACCCCAAGTACACGAGACTCGAGCCAGGTGATCAAATCAGTATGGAATTAGCAGCATTAGCATTAGCAATAGTACTGTGAAAAATCATCTACCTTACAACTAAGCATACTCACTCACTGCTTTCAATAGTGGTTCATTACGAACTTTCCCGTGTCTCTAAGTCTCTAAGTGCCGTGAAGGCTAAGGATGCAGGTTGCTTCATGAGCCAACCTTACAACTTTGTAACCAACCCGGCCCCACCAGTTAAGTGGGTCTCGTGGGTGTCTACATATTACTGAAAACAATAGAGCACTCGAGTAACACGAAAAAGGACATGATGGACAAGAATAACTGTCTCGAGTATTTCTAAAATTCTTCTTGAAATTAGACATTGTTTCGAATGACGATATCCGTGGAATACAAAATGAATTTTCGTCTTGAAAATTTTTATAACGAGAGCAGCAGGGCCGTTTTAAGGTCGTCGTAGGCACTTTCAAAGTCGTAGGACCTCCCCGACTTCATTTTTAATATTTTTCAAAACTCCACCCACACTTCTTTGCTATTGGAAATCTAAATGAACTTTCCGCATTGTTAATTATTCTATGCAGTGATGATGTTGAAATTCCGGTGTTACATCATGCGATTCTCATTCGTTGTTTATTGTTAATCGTGTGCTCCTTGTTTCTTAAGAAAATTTAAATTAAGTTTCCTTTTCCAAACTCCAAATTGATGAAAACGTATCTTCGGTCAATGAAGGGACAAACACGACTATCCTCCCTGGCATTACTTTCAATTGAAAAGGATTTGATGAGGGAAATGACATTTGAGGACGTCATATGTGACTTTCCTGAGACAGAGAGCCGAAAGTTAACATACTGTAATTTACAGATCTACAGCACTGCAGCTTGACTTGCTCAGGTGCTCATCTCACACGGTTATATGTATATGTAGTTACTTTGATAAAAACATTATTGAATTTTCCTGGCAATCTGAACTTGTTTTCACTTTATGCTCTGGCATTCGTAGGCCCTTGAAAAGTCCGTAGGCCCTAGGCAGAGTGCCTACTGTGCCTAATTGATGAAGCGGCCCTGGACAGCAGTGGTCAATATTCGTTAAAAAGGGTAACAAAAATATGTTTCTGCCATCTTATGAATTAGAAAAAAAGTCATCGGAGAGGTTGGAATCATCCGAATTCATATTGCTATATACTCTACTTAAGACCAAGCCAGCATACTCACTGATTCATATAGTGTCTACTTACGAGCTTTCCTAAGTCATGCAAGGGAAGGAACCAGTTATCTCTTACATATAAAAAAAACTGACTTATAATACACAGTGGCATCGTTTGCAGTTATGTTGAGGCGGATATTTGATACGTACGAGGGGCATATGGAAAAATATTCGATGCGACATCTAATCACGAGGAGAATTTCAAATTTCGCGTATTTGTTTCTTTTGGGTTTTTACTTTAATTTGTGGTAGAATTACTTAGACTCTGGACTTCACTAGGAATCCATAAACATTTATTTTACTTCACATATAAACATTATTGTTGTCAATTACATAGTAACCTGAGAACATATTTACTTTACTCTAACACAAACAGTTTTTTTTTAAATAAACATCAGTAGTCTTATTTCATTAACAATTTCCAATTAAAAATAATATGCTTCATGAAAACAAACATTCAAATGTTCACTGAATTTTTACATTAAATATTTGCTTGATGACATGTGAGAATAGCATTCCTGCATCTCTCAAATCTAATGCTTAACAATGGTTTTGTGAGAATATCAGCCAATTGGTTTTCTGAGGGATAAAACTGTAAATTAAATAAACCTTCGGAATATTCCCTACTAATAAATCTGTACCTCACCTCAATATGCTTTGTTTTTTACTCATTTGGCCGGATTGTATCATTTTGATGGTACTCTGGTTATCTATGTTTAAATTTATTAACACCGGTTTGCCTGTTAACTCCTCAATTAAGGCCTTAGCATTTTTAATTTCTTGACAGCATTCAGATGCTGCAATGAATTCTGCCTCAGTTGAGGATAGTGCCACAACACTTTGTTTGTGTGAACACCACAGGATTGGTGCACCACCAAACAGAATAACATACCCTGTTGTACTTTTTCTGTCAAATATATCTCCTGCAAAGTCTGAATCACAGTATGCCTGCAGCTTTATTTGTTCTCCCATTTCTGTTGGGCAGAAATGTATTCCTAACCCTTTTGTTCCTTGAAGATATCTCATTGTTCTTTTTAAATTCTCCACATCTTCTTTGGCAGGGTTTTCCATGAATCTGCTCTCATAATTAATACAAAATGCAAGGTCTGGTCTAGTTTTGCATGACATGTATAGTAAACTACCAATTGCTCCCCTGTATGGATAATCTACCCTTTCTTCTCTTCTTATCTGTTCTAACTTTTCTTTGGTGTTCGGCATCAATGGAGTCTTAACTGGTTTGCAGTCTTGTATCCGAAATCTTTCCAATACTTTTCTTGCATACTTTGATTGTGATAAAAATATGCCATTGCTCGTCATTGATATCTCCATTCCCAGATAGGAGCTTGGATTATCCATTACTGTTATCTCAAATTCTTCTGTCATTTTTTCCAGTATATCATCTATTTGTTTAATGTCCCATCAAATTATAATTCCATCATCTACATGAATTCCTAAATACAAACCTTTTGTTACATCTCTAAATATGCATTGATCACTTTCTGTCTGTATCAGCCCTTCTCTTCTAAAGAATTTTGTCACTCTCTCATTCCATTTTGCTGGAGCTTGTTTGAGGCCATAGAGTGCCTTTTTCAGTAAGCACACTTTATTTTCACTCTCTTTGTAGCCTTCAGGGACTTTCATGAAGATCTCTTCATCTAGTTGGCCATTTAGAAAAGCTGTTTTCACATCAAATGTCTTGATTCTAAAGTTCTCTTGTGCTGCAATTGCAAATAAAATCCTCAATGATGTAGTATCTATTACTGGACTGAAAGTGTCCTTGAAATCTATATTTCCTTCTTTCTGTTGACATCCTGTCACCACCAGTCTTGCCTTGTATCGACCATCTTCTTTCCTTTTAAATATCCACTTGTTTGTTAATATTTGCTTTCCTGCTGCTCTTTCTTTTTCCACAATCTCCCAGGTATTGTTCTTCAATAATGAGTCTTTTTCTTCTTTGAGTGCAAGCTTCCATTTCTCTTTGTCTTCTGTTTCCATTATCTCACTATAAGTCAGTGATACCTCATCTGTCTCACATCGCATAGCATAGTTCTTGTATCTTGAAGGCGTTCTTAAGTTTACTCTGGGTCTTAAATTTCGTGTGGTTGAATCTCTTTCTTCATCTCTTACTTCTGGTTCATTTCTTTCTTTATTTCTTGTTTCTTCCCTTTCATTATTTTTTCTCATATCTTCATCTATATCTTCTTCACTCTCTCTAGATTCTTCTTAATTCTTTTCTTTACTTTCCTCTACTTCTTCTTTTTCCTTGTCTAGATTTTCTATACTATTACAAATTCTAACTCTCCCGACATCTTGCTGATTTTCGCATATATGGCTTTTATTTTTAGTTGGAGATTTTTCAAAAATCACATCCCTGGAGACAAAAACTTGCCTTTTTTCTGGATCCCACAATCGGTATGCATTTCTGGCATATCCAATGAAAATACATTCTCTTGATCCATTTTCTTCAAAGGCTTCAAAACTTTGGCATAGGCTTTGCAACCAAATATCTGAACCCCTTTCAGATTCGGTTTATATCCAAACCACAGTTCCACTGGTGTTCTGTCCACAGTAGTGCTCGGACATCTATTTGTAATGTATGCTGCGGTTAAAATGGCATCTCCCCACATTTCCTTGGGTAGGTTTGCATAAAATATTAATGATCTAGCTTTTTCAAGAAGTGTACGATTCATTCTTTCTGCTTTACCATTTAATTGAGGAGTGTAAGGCACTGTATACTCTAGCACAATACCCTTGTTCTTACACCATGACTGTAACTCTAAAGCACAGTACTCTCTTCCATTGTCACATCGTATCACGCTAACCTTTTTGTTAAATTGATTCTCAACAGAGTTTACAAAAGGAAATCTGGTTTGTTTAGCATTCACACAAACAGCACAAAAATTATTTTCGTCTATATTAGCAATTTCTTTTGGCACACCATCACATAATGATGCTATTTTCTTAAGACTTTTAAAATTTAAATGGCCCATTTTTCTGTGCCAATCCATACCTACATTAACTGTCTGTGTTAACATGGCTTCATCAGTTCCATTGAGATCAACTACAAACATTCCATTTGCTCTTTTCTTACCTTCTATTACAATATTTTGTTTTGGCATAGGTATTTCACCAGTTAATATTTGAACACTATCCTTAGTAAATAATACGGTTCCATTATTCTCTGTGATTTCAGAAACAGACATTAAATTTTTAGTAAGTTCCGGTACACACAACACCTCTTTTAATTTACATTTATTTAGATCTAGAGTTCCTACTCCTTTGACTGTCATAGTTGAATCTTTTTTAGCAACCTTTACATTTTCATTGTACTTACGCAAATTTTTAACCATTTCGATGGAATTTACCATGTGTTTCGTTGCGCCACTATCGATCACAAATTCAAAGATATTATTATGATTAAGGTTAGCCTCAGAATCCGCAAAAAATGCTAATTTATCTTTTCTTGAGTCCCTGTCTCTATACCTTTTTTCATTATTCTGACCCTTATTTAAAAAAAACAATTTCTTTCGTCATGATTTGTTTTCTTACATATTTTGCAAGATTTTTCTCGAAAGAAACAGTCCTTTTCATTATGATTTGTGCGTTTGCATATTGTACACCCTCTTTTAGGACATCTGGATTTTACATGACCCTTTTCTTTGCATAAAAAACACACTGTATCTATTTTATAATTAATTTTACCGTTTTTGTAATTTGCCGCAAATGATACCACATCTGTTTCGTTTTCCGTCTTCAGCTTCGACTCTTCTATTTGAAGACGTGCGCAAAGGTCCTCAATTGTTTTATCTGGTCCTCTCACGGAATCCCATGCGCTCGAGAAATGCCGGAAATTGTCTGGCAGGATGGACATCATTTTCGTCATTATCATGAGATCGTCGACGGGTTGTTTTAGTCCGTTCAGTCTATAAGCAATGTTTTGCAGATTGCTCATGTTTGTCATGACGTCCTTCGAACTGTCATATTTGTATGCGTAAAATTCTTGTAGGAGTTGACATTTCTGAGTCTCTGTGTCCTTTTCGTATATTAATTTAAGGTTCTGGAACATTTCTTTAGCTGTTTTACAGGTCATTATATGATGGACCACGGATCTATCTATTGTTGAGACTATCCAATATTGGGCCTTGGCGTCTTTCATGTTCCATCTCCGCGTCTCTTCTTGATTCATATCTTTTTTCTCCTTTAAATCTTCACCTTCAATTACTTCTATCATTTCCTTGGCTCGGAACAGGATTTTAATTTGGAAAGACCACATAGAGTAAGTTGTTGTGTCCTTCAATTTTTGTATGTGCGTAATATCTTCGCTTGACATCGCCATTTCTTTTTTCCGTTTTTTTTCCTTCTTTTATTCTTCAAATTTTCCTTTTTTTTTACTGCAATTCTTGCCGTGAGCCCATAACCTTTTGGGTTTTTTTACTTTAATTTGTGGTAGAATTACTTAGACTCTGGACTTCACTAGGAATCCATAAACATTTATTTTACTTCAAATATAAACATTATTGTTGTCAATTACATAGTAACCTGAGAACATATTTACTTTACTCTAACAGTTTCCATTTAGAATGTCTACCAAACTCCACACGATTAAGGAGTGCAACAAGGCCGTAGCCAGGGTGGGGGGTGAAGGGGGATTTATCCCCCCCCCCCCCCCCGAAATGAAAAAATTAAATAGATACTTTATGCTCGCTTGGTGCTCAAACGACGATATTATTATTGCGGCGCAAGGACATCTAGTTGTCCAATGCGACTTAAGTCAATATTTATCTAGCGGAGTTGTAGGTTCAGTGTGCGTAGTTGTAGTGCAGCGTGTGAAGTAATAGTGCTGTAAATTAGTGGAGAGGTGAGTGACTTATGAGACTCCTGAGGGACCGCAGAATTGACATCGACACCGAGGAATTAATTCATTTGGTCGCAGCAAAAAAAGCTTGAAGGTTAAGTTAAATTTTATAATAATATTTTTATATTTTCCTTTAAGGGTTTATAATAAATATGTATATTTAACCGTATACGCTATTTTATTTATCTTATTAAAAATAATTTTGTTTGTCTACTATTCCATAAACCCCCCGAAAATATTTTCTGGCCTTGGGGTACAATAAACACAAGTGAAATGAAAATATCTTGAGATAAGATACCACAAATCTTCGGTCAGTATCCTCCACTTCGATCTGATTTCTGAAGTCCATAATACGAGACAAAATATCTTAGCATATAATAGTGTGGTTTTCTATTATTTCTTTTATTGCATAAATCGAAAGATTAATACTCCTGCAGAACGTATTGCACGCTTTTAGATTTTTGAACGACAAAATCTATTAATTGCGATTAAATGAAAATTGAAAATTTTTAAGTGCACGAAAACACGACGGCTAAATATGAATGCTGGGAAAACCCCGTGTGACGTTGTTCTGGTTTCTGCTACCGCGTCAATTGAGGTGACCTTGGGGCGAGGCTCTGAGCGCTGATACGACGCAGGATGCTATAGCGGGTAGCAGAGCACCCTGCTAACTGGTAGCTTACATTGCGCTTAACCATGATACCTATCAGATAAATGAATATGGAAAATTTTGATGAGTCCATCTTCTATGTTATTTCTACTGTATAGATACCTTTTTTCAACTTATACGCAACCAAACTCTACAAATGAGGTACCAAAATGCACAGAATTTATCAGAAAACATGCGACGGCATATCTCACTTCCTAAATATTGCTACTGTTTCCTAAAATTGGTTTTTTAATGATTAAAAAAAACGGTAAATATTCCTGACGTTAACGGCGCACAAACTGATACATTTGTTCATTTGCAACAATATCTCGCATTCTTTAAATAACTTTTATAAAAATGCGGCTGATTCCACATTCAAGTCTCCTGTTGATACGTATTTATTAGTTTTCATTTGCGTTTAACAGAGGATAGTGTAATGACATCAAATGTTGTGTTTAATGAGATCGTCTGGCCACAATTTGTACATGAACATTTCAATTAAATTTGTTCATAAGACCCTGCCTTTTTTCTACATTTTAAAATTAGAAACGCGCCCATCCCTCAGTGGACCTGCATTGAAAAGAGCGAGGGAAGCCCGCTGGGAGCGGGCGCAGCACGTCTTATTTATACCAACAGCATTGATTACAGAGGTTTACCAACAGAGTGGGGACATGAATCCGATAGGATTTGAAAGCACGATGAATCCTATGTTTGCAAGAATATAAATCAGTAGTTTTGGGTACAGCCGTTTTTATAGCGAAAGCGTTGCAGTCGCCGAATACAGCACTACCCAAAAACTAGCCTCCCTATCGTGTATCGCTTGTCGCATGTCCTCTCCCCTCGGCGTCGCATTAACCCATTGGTGCACAAAGTTATTTTTCTCAAATATTCATTTCAAAAGTAATTATTCCGGTTAATGAGGTTCATTTTAAATTATTTCTGCATTTTTTTAAATCAATAGTTTACATTATACAGCCACTCCGATGTATCGGACCAGGGGCGCATCCAGGAATTAAGTCTATGGGGAGGGGGGTTTCAGGCGCAACTAATACAGGGGGGGGCTTGGGGGTATTGCATACCCGCCAGGGTAAGCGGGAGGTGCGGAGGCCCTCCGCCGGAAAAAAAAATTAGATGAATGGTTCAAAATGGTGATTTTCACGGCCTTCTGAGGGATATTTTATTAATCCTCACCCTATTCTACAATTAATATTAATCCAATTAAGTAAAATAGATTTAACTTAAAAATTTCTGTGAGCTCTGGGGGGGGGGTTTTATCCCCCAAAACCCCCCCTCACTGCGCCACTGTATCGGACTGTCAGTTTTCAGTGTTGATTACAGATTCAAAATAGTACGAAAAAACTTGATAATATAGAAAAAATAAAAGGATCAACCTTTACGAAGAAAAATGAGATAAGAGTTATCATAATAATTAGCAAAATACTGCAATAAAAAATAGTTTGCGTACCCCGTGCGGGCGACTGAAAATTCTTTCAATGCCATGTATCACATAAATGCTTCTCAAGTCGATAAATTCAAGTATATAACTAAAATATTAGCGTGGCGGTGAAGACAGACATCCATTTGAACTTAATATAGCATCAAAATGTAGCGCAAGTCAATTAGAACCCAGAAAAAACTTAAATACGCGCATCCTGTATATCGGACCTTGTGCACTATTGGGTTAAGTTACTCATTGGCAAGATAATTATCGGCGCAGCGTCCATTCGCGATGACGTCCCGATTGCCGTGAGAACAGCTGCCTGTCATTACGTTTCTGCAAGCGAAAATGGTTGCTTCGATTGAAATTCATCATCAATTTGAAAGAAGTTTACTACCCAAAGTGCTAACGCTTGAAAAATGTTCGGAAGCGGTGCAGAAAATTTACTGATCGCCATCTCAACGTTCACGAAATTCGTTGGAAAAAGGTGGTTTCCTATTATTTTTTTACATTGCGTAAATCGAAAGATTATTACTCCTGGAATACGCATTTCATGCTATTAGATTTTTAAATGACGATATCTATTTTTCGCGATAAAATGAAAAGTGAAAATCTTTAAGCGCGCGAAAACGCGGCGGCTAAGTATGTATGATGGGAAAAGTCCGTGTGACGAATTTCTGCTTCCCGCTGCCGTCGTGTGAGGTGACCTTGGGGCGACGCTATGAGCTCCGCTACGTTGTAGGCTGCTGGCAGGTAGCAGAGTACCCAGCTAGCAGGTAGCTCATGGTTTAAATAAGGAATATTAATACCATATCAAACGAAGAAAACTTTCAGACCATAAGCAGTTTTAATGGGTGATTATAAAGAGATGTTTCCCTGAGCTCAGTGCCTCATGCATGCATTGGTAATCTCAGACTATGTAAAACTCCTACCTACTCGAATAGAAACTAGGTCCCTGAGACGTCACGTGGAGTGGAATCGCATGGACGCCAATCTGGCCTTTTTAAAATGCGGTTAAAATTGACCATAGACATTCGTTTAAACTGGGATTTCTAAAACCAAATAATTTGTACCTATACTATGAATGCACCAATTTTGGGTAACGTGTCGCAATCAATGCCTTTCGTTTTCTTTCATGAAGGAATGAAAGGAAACTTCCCTATTCTCAAATCATCGGGCATGATCATTGGTTTACGTCTTCTGGGTAAGAAAGTGTGTCCTGATTGATTTCATGTCCAAGGATACAAAAGTCAACCACGCGAGGCACTATGCGACTCTAAGCAAAGTTCTAAGGGTAATACAGAAGGAATTGCGCGGGATTTTGACAAAAGGCGTTCGATTGCGCCAATTCACAAGGTGCGATGTCCACAAGGGAATCCACTCGTGGTAAATTTCAAGGTATTTTAGTGGGCCTCCAAAAGGCACGAGACTCAAGCCAGGTGGCCAAATTAGTATATGGGCATTTCCATGAAAATGTCAACTTTTTCTCACAAATTAAAATTTAGGCTGGAAATATTTTATCTTCATAAATCAACAGCTAATTGATTGAATTTCAAGAAATCAATGTTTGAAATATTATTCACAGCCTTGCTAAAAGTGTTCAAACTATACTTCGTTTAACAGACCTTTGAAGATGTTTAAAATCATTACACTTTGGAGGTTGAACTCGCAGTAATTCCGTCATATGTTAATTATGGGCTTGTTTAGAAGGTATTTCGATAATTAATTTTGTTGATGTACATGAAAATCACCTTCATAAATGTTTCTTGATCATGCACAATTTTCTCTAAAGGTAATTCCGTCACAAATGGAATTGCCCATAGAGTATTAGCAGCATGTGCAATAGAACGCAATAGCAATACCTTGGAAGGGATAATATGACAAGTATTCTCTTAAATATGACGACCTTTTTTAGTTGTATATATATTCGGCGGCTTACTGGATAGATTTTCTTTTGCCAAGGCATAGAAAAGACTCCATAAAACACTATTCACGGGATAATTAAGAAATTAAAACAAACATCTTCATTGGATTGGAATCACTATAAACTCAAACTAAAAATAGACAAATACCCGCAATGGAAGATCATTCATCGGATCAAAACAATGTTACAAATTCTATTCTCCGATAGATATGCTATGTAATCAGTCACTCATTTTTTATTCGCAAGATGTTGATTCGTAACTAAGTCTTTTGAGCTTAAAAGAACAAAAAATTCACACAAAAAGGCACAAAATATAGATATATATATGTAAAGCCTTACTCATTTTTATTTCGCAAAATATTGGTTCGTAACTAAGTCTATCGAACTTAAAAAGACACAAAATGTGCATCATAAAGGTGGATGTTATAAATTTACGCGCAACTTAGCACCATTATTTTATGACCGCATTATTGATACAAAATTCCCGCGCATGAAATAAGTCGAGAATAAAACATCATTTCAACCTAAAAGTTGGGATTATAAAAAACAACAGAAAACGCTCACAGTAAAATATTAACCAGATTTCTACATAACGTTGCCTCCATCATATTAATTATATTTTTGACGTGCCACGTATAATCTATGCACATATAATTCTTATCTCCTCGCAAATAAAACAATTCACTATGATTAGTCCTGTTTCTATGAAGAAATTCCTGAATAGTTTTGTGTGTTGTGTGCTGATGCATGGATATGATTGCGGACACTATGAACGATATGGTTAACGTAAGTAACCAAATATAAACTTGCAGGAATTTAATTTTTGAGGCTACGTACAAGAACAAGGTGGACCTAAAGAAAAATAATTGAGCAAATACCAAATGACGTCCAATTTGTGAAAGAATCATTGATAAAATATGAAAAGTGAGAATGTATTTGATGTTACGCAATCACCGCCTATAAAAGTGAACGAAGCAAAAATTGTCAGAACCGTTTTCATTACGATAGTAACCAAAACAAAGGTATCCATGGGCCACAAAACAAAAAACAAATATCTAAACAAATTAATAAAGAGCATTGATGTGCGATAAATACGGGAGTACCTATATACGCATATTTCAACTGAAATCACAATTCATCTGTCACTCACACAGGCAATATATCACGACAAAGAATATTATAGAAGAAATTAACTATTTAAAAAAAATGACGATTGTGTAATTCATACGTAAAAGTTTTTGTGGTATGACATATATGAACTTCGAACTATAGAAAGAAAAATGAAGACATGTTCGAAAATGAAGTTATGTTTGTAGTAATGGCATCTACACCAAAACAACCTTTGAAAGTTCAACACACAAAGACCTAAACTCACCAGTCTTTGGAACCAGCAAAGATTCCCGAAGACTTAAATCCAGTCGATTAACTGTGAAGGTCAGCGTTTCTCTATCACAGAGGTGTAAGCAACCAAGTTAGAATAATTTGATCGTATTTTCAACCATATTTTGCATAACATTGTGTTTTCTTTTCTTATTACGCAGGCGATAAAAAAGGGGGCAAGTCGTGTGGAATTTATATAAGGAATATTTGAGGCAGAGCCCTGAAGAAATTAGGATTCGTCAACCGTACTGTGGGAATATTTTCGGATGAGAAAGTAAAAGAAAGGTGCTATTTCGCACTCTTCCGACCGCACCTTGAATATGCAGCGATATCAAATGGGATCGGTTGCAGAAAGACTTAATCCGCGAACTGAATAAAATATAAAGGATATCAACGCATTTCGTCAAAAACTGCTACGGGCGTACAGACAGTGTTATTCAGATGTTAAGCGAATTAGGCTGGGAACCGCTGGAGACTCGGAGGCTGCGCGCTAGGCTTAGATTGCTTGAACAATTGAGAATGGATATCTTTAAGAGCGACACGGAGAACATAATGTTGGAGCCGCACTATATTTCCAGGTCCGATAGAAGCGATAAATTAAGAGAGATTTTTGCCGAACGGATAGATATTGTAATTCATTTTTCCCACGAACCATTAAGAATTTTATTAAGGCTAGTCGTAATTTCGCTACAGCATTTTCTTTGTGTAAACGGCTGGTGTCCTAACACCCCCTGCCACACGCCTTTTTTGCATAACATAAGAAAGAATAATAGTCCAAGAGAAAGGAAAATTCATCTGTCGCTTACTGAGACTGTACCTCTTCATGCAGAGTACTACAGATGTAATAATTCGTAGAAAAAGAAAATAAATGACGATTGAGAATTCCATACGTAAAAGTGTTTGCGATAGAAATGAGATTCACATCCAACAATGATTCAAAAAACTAAATAAATGGTTGAAAATGCAGTTAAGTTTGGAGTCATGTCTGCATCAACAAGGTCGACCTTCAAATGAAGAAGAACCTAAACCAACCAGTGTTTTCAATCGGCGAAGCTTTGCGAAAGACTAAAATTCAAGCCAAGAAATCTGAAGGTCATCGTCTCTCTCTTTCGTAAAGTAGTAAGCAGCCAAGTTATCTTCATTCAATCGTACTCTCAACCATATATTTTGCTTAAAATTATGTTGCCTTTTTTATTGCGGAGGCAATTAACTCCAAATCTGGAATTTTCGACGAAAGAATGCCCGTTAGAATGACTTGGTAAAAATATAAAGTGACGGTAGGTGTCTCGCAGTGTAAATGAAAACAGCTGGATAGGTTGTTTGGGAGTTAACCTTGTATATCTATAGCAAGGATCTCCTAATGACAAAGAATTCTTTAACTGATTTAATAACAGAATGCATTCGGAAGAAGTAAAAGTTACGTTAGGAGACTTCGCCATGATTTCAAACGTACACTAGAGATCGACGCAAGAACATATGAAAGGGTAATTCCTTTGCGAAGAAGGGAGTTCATTAAAGGCTAATGAGTAGGTTTTCAGTAAATTCCAACTAGACAAGACTATTTAAATGACTTAATCACTATTTAAAATATTATCGAATAACAGCAGGCGAATCAATAAGTAGCATTGAGGCATAAACGTGTTAAATGTCACCAAGGAAACAATCCACTGTTCCCAAATAATATCAACAGCGAAATGAATAAGGCCAATCCTTCACCAAGTGAAATAACACCCAGAAGATCACTCATAAAGCCCATTCATAATACGCTAATATCAATGACGAATACTCAAGTGTAGATCAAGTTTTAGAAGCCACTAAGTGGTAAAATGATTAGTTTTGAAAGAAATTAATTAACCATGCAACGGGAAATTGAAAAAAAATCCGTCACCTCCATCTTGAGATCTACACAAAAAAATCTAATCGCATAAAACGATCTATCGATCTTATTTTGTATTTTCCGTGCAATGGTGCTAACAATTCCATTCACGGAGGAACAAGCCAAAGAAAAATAAAATCTTCAATTCGTTTACGAAAGCATATAATCCCGTGCAAATAAAAACAATTTCTTTAATTTAAAGTAAATATTACCACGCTAATGGCAACTTTTTGGCATATAACATAATGAAATAATGTATAATATTAAAAAATGAAATCCACTCACCATTTCTCCCCTCAGGATATCCCTCCGACGTAATACGTATAATTCCCAGAATTTCCATACTCGTATAACTGACACTGCACTATTTTCATACGGAAACAATTTACTGAAAATAATAAGAAATAGACACATATTAACATAATGCTATCATCAAGCAGAAACCAAGAGTACAAAATACGAAGTATTAAATATTATCGAATCAACGTCCGGCTATTGTGAACACGAAAGAGTTTATATCGGAAATTAAAAATTTGTGAAAAATGATAGTTAATCCACTTAATTATTCAATTCAATTCTTATTAATTGCAACAGACGTGTGATTCAGCGGTAAAGAAGAGGAAGTTAGCGAAGAAGTCTTTTGTCGGTTGCATTCGGACGAAATATCCGAATAACTGTGATAAATTTAAGCGATCACAAATGCTTGCCGACGACACAAAGGAGAGAGACGCCTACTTCAAATATCAACACGAAATATTAAGGAATGAATCCAGTGAGATATCCACACAACATCTTGTGACTGAAAACATCTGGGCGTAGCAGTCGGCGGTCAAATGGGGCAGCCTTGCGAGAATTCCATCACCTCGGTGACAAGCCCCACAGAACTCAGAATATTCTTGCGGAATATAGCTACGAAGACGAGAATGCTAGATAATAATAATCGCTTAAACCACACGATGGGGGACGAATTGCTTCATGTAAACTATTCTCAAAACCTCTTAAAGAAATCACCGGAGTAGTAAGAACGTAGAGCCTTGGGGAAAAGCACTTCGTAAGCAATTCACTTATTATCGCAATCAGGGCTAATCAATCAGAATCCGCCTTTGTGAAAATAAGATCGCAATATGATCGCTGCAACGTACTATTTACGAACATCTGATATGCGAGACATTCTGACGACATTGCCTAAACTAGATAACTAGACATCGAACTCAATTTATGAACAATTTAAACTCGCAATAACTCTCAAAGTCGTGAAAGCGAAAAAGCTGTAATGAATAGGGGACGAATTGAAAATCGAAAAGAAAGAATATATCCCCAATAAAGTCCTATCGTTTGGCAGGAACAATGGAAACACAGAAATCACTGGCGAATATATCACAATTACGCTACCTTCAAACCTTTGAGGTTCTTTGCATAGGGTAATAAAAATAATCAAAGGCGGGATAAATCACAATAAAGTACAGAAACTCATGAATTATTATAAGCACTAATAAAAGCAGATTCACTGATATATTAAACAATAAAATGTTATAGCAATGACATATGTATGACACGATAAAAACGCAAACTTATGAATGGCTTGCTTACTTACGTCTTAACTCCACGGCGGTTAGCAGGAAACTGATAGGAGCTCCGCGTCCGGCGATTCGTCCCCTGAGTGAAGGACGTTTATGACGTCACGAAAATTTGAGTCTGATTTATTTCGTTAAAAAATAAATAAAGAGTATCAGTGTTCAGCTAATAAGTGATATTCAATTTAAATTAATTTCAAAATGTAATATTTTTAAATAAAATCGTTTAAAATAATTTTAAAAACTATTACGCCACTTTTTGATCAACGCTTTCGAACACCGATTGGCTTTTGTTTTTCTGACGTCACGTCTGCTTTCTTTGTGATTTCGAACAAGTTTGGCTGTCTCAGTGTCTGGGCCCTCTTGACTCTCCGACGGTTTTTAAATGCTCTATTCAACTCCTCATTCCATTTTCAAATCCTCCCCACCTCCCTGACTTTCCTCCCCCATCCACAACTCAACGGTCTTCTTAACCGTGATCACACCATATGACTCGTTGTGTCATTTCAAACTGCTTGCTCACCGATAGCGTAACATTGTCTACATCAACGGACAACTGTTTCTAACTCCATTGACGTCTGTATGACAACCCAATGGATACACGGATGCAGAATCGTGATTATTTTACGTACACGCAGAGTTTGCTGGAGAAATTTAAAAACAGTGAAGTAACGTGCGCATGCGAGGTCAGAGTTGGAAGAAAACCTGGTGCAAACAGCGGCTTGCTGGGACGACATTAACGTGATTGAAAGACTTTGGGTACGTGAGTAAAATATTATTAATGTGCATTATTATTATGGTTGCCATCGTATAATATGCATTCCATTGCTTGATTCGTCGTTGTTTGGCAAATTGCCAATATAAATACATCAATACGGTCAACTGTTGGCATTATATGGTTCAATTTGCTGCACTTTTTGACGTGACATCTCATCACAAATATCTGGCCGCCCTGCTTTTTATCTGCGGGAAAATCGGTTTCTCTTTCATTGGCATTTCTCTCTAAAGGCATCTTTCAACGGTACATTAACACGAACGAGGTAATGTGTGAATGCATGAACGAATTCGGTCGATATGTACGGAACATTCACGAATGAATGAACCAAATTAGAACAGGTTCTTTATTCAGTGCATGCATTCGTTTAAGTTGGGTGTTTATCCGGTGCACTTTCGTGTTCATTCACGCGTTCAAATACATTCAGAAGTTAAGTCGTAATGGTTGATGTTCCGTGAAAACAGGCTGTACGTGTCGGTCTCTTGTGTGCATTTTTACAGGTAAATTCTTCATCGCCGTTTTTCCGGGAAATGATCCTAAGGTTGATCTGCTTTACTGCCTACAGAGAATTGGGAGTACGGAATGAGCTGTTCAAGTGGTATGTCCTCTCCATGTTTACGTCTATCCATAGCAACCTCCCGTTTGAGGCAGCGTTTGAGAGATCGATGATATTATAATTATATTCTCGTAAATCCCCTCAAATATAGTTCTATGCCCCAACGCAACAATTCAATGCCGCACTATAAGCTGCTGTGTCATTACGCATCCCTCATTAATATTCCATAAACTTATCGAGTTGCATTGGATGGATTATCGATATTAATTTTCACAATTCAGTCCCATAATATATTACAAGTACTTTATTCAATTTCTCGGATTACCCTCCTGTATCTCAGTAATATTTATTCCATGTAAAAAAGGTGGTCACTTATTGACATCTTAGATTACCATTGATTTACTTAATCATCTTATGAATATATTTCTAGCAATTAATGTAGATAACGCTAATTCTATAAAATTTAATCCAGCTACCGGTTTCATGCAAGGTCTAATACTTATATCTACTTCCAAAAACCTTCCTAATGCTGTATTTTTTCTTTGGTGTAATTTTACAGTGATGCTGTACCAATCTTTTTCCTGGGCATTGATCCTGGTGTTGGTCTGGGCTGCTGTCACGGATATGAGAAATAAGCAAGGGAAGATACGGTGTCCACATTTGGTACGAGTATGGCATCGGAGCAGAAATTCAGGGGAAATAATTGTAAACACGTGAGTGAAGAAAATGGAATTTTCATTTGAAATTGCAATCTACACAGGGGTGCCAACCCCCCCAACCCAATAGCTGTACTACAACTCACCCTCACTGACGACCAAATCCTGCGAAAACAGATGCGACTAACCACGTATGTAGGAGGGGGGGTAACAGGGGTCATAACCCCCCAAATTTTATCTAAAAAAATTTATTTTTATTGGTCCCACGATTTTTGTATCCTTGTAAAGAAGTAATGAGAATGTTTATAGAGGGAGTTAGATATATTACGAACGCCAACATACTACGGTAGATCAGATAATAAAAATAAAATAACAGATATATATAGACTGTAGGACACATTGATTCAGAATGTCGGTTTTTCCACGATAGATAAGACGAGACTAAAGAGGCAGCGTTAGGACTTACTTAGAAATAGGTTAGTTAACTTATATTGTAAACTACTAACTTATTTTACTCCTTAATATATGCTTCTGTACATATATTATTATTATTTCTAACAGCATTCTTTGCATATTATTAAAATTAAAAGCGTACTTATTGGTATACGTGAATGCCCGCGGAGCAGAAATTCGTATATTTTACTTCCATGTTAATTCTTTTCATTCGCATATTTCACTATTTGCTGAAATTAACAGGAATATTCGTGATTACGTGAGTGAAAGAATGTAGCTACCGTTGTACTATCCAGCAGCCATTGCTACGCGTGAGTCGGCACGTAGGCATGCTATAAGTCCAAAGTGCAAGTCTACGAGAGGACCCGCTCGTGATCGGCGGATGTCGGTCCAGGGGTAGATAAGAGGGTTTTTTGGACCTCCCCGTGGGGAAGATTAAAAGGGTATGCCTAGCTAGGCTCGGGGCTGAGTTGTGGCGTGGCGACTGGCTGAGCTGGACCGGCCAGGAGGCTGGGGACATATTTGTTCATAAGAAAGGGGAATAAAGTCACTGCTTTTTATTCAGAGTGACTCCTTTTATTTCCGGCACCAGATCCTTTCACTCGAGAGACGTTCGTATTGTCGCTAATATCTCGTTCGAAGACGAGCGGGATACGACATAATAAAACTGGTGTCAGGTGTTCGGGTACGCGGATTGATTGGCAGTCTTAATTGGCGTCGCAGTCGAGGACTCCATCACTCCCTGAGAGCTGTCGTCTTTGGAGAACACGGAAGGATCAACAGGAGTCGCCCGCTATCAGCCAGGAGGGAGCGTTGCCTGTGCCACCGAGGGGACCTTCAGAAAGAGCCGGACTCACCAGAAGAGAAAAAAATTGTGAGTAAGCCACACTTGGTCCTCTTATTCCCCCCAATTCCCTCCATTGTGAAAAGTGAAGTAAATAAGAGTGTTGAGATGGCCAACGCGGTGCAATCTTCTGAAAATGGCGTTTATTGCAGTATCGCAGAAGCGATGAAAATTGTTAGTCAACCCTTTGATGGAAATAAAAGTAAATTACGGGAGTTTGTGGAAAATGTGGATGTAGTATTTGAATTAGTAAATCCCTCTCAGCATGATAGACTTCTAAAATTTGTGAAGGCGAGAATAACTGGTGACGCTAGATCAAAGTTAATGGTGCGAGACCTTACTCATACATGGGCGCAAGTTAAGGCGATTTTAGAAGAAAATTATGCAGTTAAGCGGACTCTTGACTTTTATGCTTGTGCCATGTTTAATGCAAAGCAGCACAAGGGGGAGAGTATTGCGTCTTGGGGCTCGCGCATTGATGCTATGCAAACGGAATTGCGTGACGCGGCTCGCCGAGTGTCGAATGAGAGGGAAGAGGCTGGTGCCGTAGCATTGGTGAATCATTTAGCCAAGGCCTGCTTTATTCAGGGGCTGGAGAATGAGCGGATCCAAACCATAGTGCGAAGTAAAGGGGAGGCGCTGCTATTGCCAACAGCTGTAGAAGTAGCTCTAGAGGAAGAAAGCGCTATACTGTCTGCCATTGAGAGAGGAAAATCATCTGATGCTCGAAGTCAGTTACACTGCGATAATTGCGGAAAGCGGGGCCACCTACCAAGCAAGTGCTATTATAAAAATAAGAAGCCCTGCGAAGAAAAGGGGATAAGGAAACTAGAGGGAATCAAATGCTTTCGGTGCGGGAAACAGGGGCATATGGCGAGAGAGTGCCGATATAAAGTGAGCACGCAAGGGTCCTTCTCCGCAGGAGATAAAGAGGAGATAAAAGAGGGCCAGAGAGGTTTCAACCCGAAAAAGCCTAAGCAGATACACGTCGGCAGCATATCTGGAGTCGGCGATGGAGATTCGATAACGCTGCACTGTCATGAAAGTAAAAGCGGAAAATTGTGTCTTTTGCTGGACACAGGTGCTGACGTAAGTTTAATAAAATCGTCAGTATTGAAAAGAGGGACTAATTATTATCCCGCTGAGAAAGTGAGGGTGAAAGGCATCACAGAGGATCTCATTGCCACAGAAGGAAGAGTGACTTTAACGCTACAAGACCAAAATAAAGAGGCCATTTTAGATTTTCAACTCATTGATGGCTCCCGTTTCTCTCTGAGTTTTGATGGAATTATTGGAAGAGATTTACTGAGGGAATTAGGAGCTGTAATATACGTTGAGCAAAGAAAGGTTTTCATGAGAGGGTTGCAACTTGAGATGGATAAGAAAAAGAAATTGGAATGTGATCCCGTTGTGGAGCGAAGGATTAGAATCCCCGCTCGCTGTGAATGCATACTAAAAGTACCTACTACTTCCCAAGGAGAAGGAGTATTAGCAAAGGAGAAGTTAGAAGATGGTGTGTATCTGGCTGAAGTTTTGACCATTGGGGTGGACGGAGAATGTACGGCCAGCGTAATGAACACGACCGATAAGGACGTCGAGTGTAAATTGTCTCCAAAGGTATTGCAAAAAATTGAAATAACTTCCCAAGACGCTTCATCAAAGCTAAAAGAGGGAGGCGCCAGGAGAAATGAAATTTTAAAGAGAGAATTGCGATTAAGCCACCTTTGTGGAAGGGAATTGGAAGATTTTTTGGACTTATGTCAGAATTATAGTGATGTATTTTTCTTGCCGGGCGATAAACTAACCGCTACTACGGCAGTGGCCCATGAAATTCCCACACCATCGCGTGAAGGAAATAATGCCATTAATACACGCCCTTATCGCATCCCCGAAGTGCACAATAGGGAGGTTAGCCGGCAAATACAAGGCATGCTGCGTGATGGAATAATTGAACCTAGCAAGAGCGCCTGGAATTCACCTATTCTGGTAATTCCTAAGGAGGATGCCTCCGGCAAGCAGAAATGGAGAATTGTGGTGGATTACCGCAAATTAAATGATGTGACGGTGGGAGATGCATTTCCGTTGCCCCTCATTACGGAAATATTGGATCAATTGGGAAAGGCCAGGTATTTTAGTACATTGGACCTTGCTAGTGGTTACCACCAAATCCCTATGGCAAAAGATGATCAACACAAGACGGCTTTCAGTACGTTTCAAGGTCACTATCAGTTTAAGAGGATGCCGTTCGGATTAAAGGGAGCGCCAGCTACTTTTCAAAGATTAATGAACACCGTCCTAAGTGGCTTGCAAGGCTTACGATGCTTCGTGTATTTGGACGATATTGTGATCTTTGGCAATGATTTTCACTCCCATAATGACAGGTTAAAAGAAGTCTTTGGGAGATTGAGGGAATATGGACTTAAATTGCAGCCTGAGAAATGTGAGTTTTTAAGAACTGAAGTTAATTATCTGGGGCATGTAATTTCGGAAGAGGGCGTGAAACCCGATCCAGGAAAGGTGGAAATGATTCATAAGTTTCCACGGCCGAAAAATACTAAGCAGCTGCAGAGTTTCCTGGGATTAGCCGGTTACTACAGGCGATTCATCCACAATTTCAGTCAAATTGTGCGGCCTTTGCATGAGTTGCTGAAGAAGAACGCGGAGTTCGAGTGGGAAGGAGAGCAAGAAGAAGCTTTCCAGAATTTAAAGGGAATTTTGATGACGGAACCGATATTGCAGTATCCGGATTTCTCTCGCCCTTTCCTCTTGACTACGGATGCTAGCAATAAGGCCTTAGGAGCCATTCTATCACAAGGTACGCCGGGAAAAGACCTGCCGATTGCATATGCATCCAGAGCATTAAACAAGGCAGAGAAAAACTACTCCACCATTGAGAAGGAGTTACTAGCTATTGTTTGGGGAACACAATACTTTCGGCCATACTTATACGGCAGAAAGTTTACAATAATAACTGATCACAAGCCGTTGACTTGGATTTTTAATCTGAAGGATCCAAGTTCGAGGTTAATGCGATGGCGAATTAAGATGGAGGAGTATGATTATGAAATCATATACAAGAAAGGGAAGCTGAACTCAAACGCGGATGCACTAAGTCGCATATGGGCGATAGAAGCCTCAGAGAACGAGTCATCGGAGGTCGAGACTCGTGAGCAGATCAGCAAGGAGAGGAAGGAAGAAATTCTGCGAGAAATACATGATTCACCCGTGGGCGGCCACCAAGGAATGAATCGAACCTATGAAAGAGTGAAATTGTATCATAAGTGGCCAGGGTTGAAGAGCGATGTGGAGAAATACATACGCTCGTGCGATAAATGCCAAAAGAATAAACTTACTAAACCAAAAAAAAAGATGCCGATGGTAATTACTCAAACGCCAGAGACAGTCTTCGAAAAATGTAATTTGGATATAGTGGGGCCATTTCCAGTGACGTCGCAAGAAAACAAGTATCTCTTGACGTTCCAGGATGATTTGAGAAGATCCAGATCCAAGATCGTGAAGGAGTTGAAATCGAGAATGCAGGAAAGTCATACTAAGGTCAGAAAATTATTGATGGAAGCGAAGGAGAAGAACAAGACGGAGTATGATAAGAATTCCAATCCTCAACTGTTTTTGGAGGGTGATAAAGTCTTACTGTTCGACGAGACGGTGAGGAGGGGGCGGTCGAAGAAGCTTTCCTCTCAATGGGTAGGACCCTTCTCGGTAGTAGGTGTTGACGGAGTAAATGTGATCATAAAAAAGGCGAAAGGAAAGGAGGTTAAGGTTCATTCTAATCGTCTGAAGTTGTTCTTCTAACTCTTCGCAGGGCAAGAGGAGATTACCACTATACCCTTCCTGTTTTTTATGCGTAGTGGAAGGGGCGATGACAGCAGATTATCTCCTAGAGAAATATAGACGAACTCTAGGGCTATGTCGACGCTGGAAAAAGATAAAAGTGTTAAATTTAGGTAGACTAAAGGGGTTGATTTCGTAGTTAGCTGCGAGCAATGCGAGAAAAGGGAGAGGATTCTTCAATTTTGAGTGATGTGAGTAAGGTATTATTTGGCACGTTAGATGGATATTAAATAAGCATGGGCATTAAAGACGCATCAGATTATACGGACAAAAATTAGTCAATTAGAGAAGGATCAGTCAGATATCTAACTATTGCGCAGCAACATGTGACCCTAATAAAGGCGACTATAGGCGCTGTGAATAGCACACTTGCAGGCGTGCAGACCAATGAAGAAAGATTATCGAAAGGTTTGAACGAACTGAAGGGATACGTGAATGAAGCGACTGGAGAATTAATAAACGAGACTAACTACTTAAAGCTGGCACTAACGGGTCAGGAACATGTGAGAGAACTTGCGTTTGTAATAGAGGAAGTGACCCGTAATTACGAGATTATACTGGACGCTATAATCAACGCGCGACAAGGAGTGTTACAGCCACAGATAGTTAGTCCAGGAGAGATCTTCAGTGTGTTCAAGAAGGAAGAGACGAAGTTGCCCAAGGAACTGTCCCTTCCCTTCCCACCAAGTGTGGCTTACAGTAACGCTATGTTAAAATTGTTAACTTTAGATGTATTTTTGTCTAAGGAAGTTTTAGGGTATGTGCTGTATTTACCTCTTTGCAATTCATTGAGATTTAATGTATATCGTGTTTTACCCTTACCCACTTTGGTGAATGGAACTTCTAATAAGTTTATTTATATCAAGCCCCAGAAGGAATATTTGTTAATTGATAAAATGAATAGATATTATGTTAAGTTTTCAAGGGAGGAATTCTCTAGGTGCAAGAAAGTTGCAACAAATTGGAGAGTTTGCAAGCAATTATATCCATTGCAATTATTACAGCTTCACGAAGATTGCGAAGCTAAAATGATGCAGTTTATTAATGAGATTCCTTCTCTTTGTGAGCGTCGACTTGTTGGGTTAAACCAAACTTTATGGGTACAAGTAGACGCAAATGAGTGGTTGTACACGGCTCCAAAGCCGGAGAGTGTGACTATATTGTGCAATCAACAAGATCCGTATGACGTGGTGGTGAACGGAACGGGAAGGTTAACTTTTCTTCAATACTGCAAGGGTTATGGGACGGGGACTGTCCTTCAAGGAGAAATGATAGCTACAATGAATCGCACTAAGAACGATTTCATTCCCCCACTCTCCTTAACATTTGATTGCTGTAATCCAGAGCACGGGTATTCCTTGGATAAATTACATGATCATTTGCCCCTTATTAATTTGGTACAACATGTGGATGATTTAGACTATGCTAGTACTAAAGTAAGGGACCTTGAAAAAATAATTGAGAATGAGAGTCGTGAAAGAAGTAACGTAAAACATCACTTTAATATGTCAGTACTGAGCTATCTGTGTTTGGGATTCATATTTTGCTTAACTGTCTATTGCTGTTTATGTAAATGTTGCATGAAAAAATGTTGTCCAAACGCAAGAGGACGAAGAGGTGAAAGTTGCAAGGACTTGTGCATAATTTTCAAACCCAAGATTGTGAGTAACATTCGAGGGTCAGTGGAACATATCACAACCTCAAATAGGGCTAAAGACTGTGTTAGTGGTGAAAGTGCCTAAATGATGAACCTGAGTCAAAAGGAATTAAAACCGCAAGGTTATGAGTCAGGAGAGCCCTCACTTAATAAGAGATAAACACCAGATTGCTATCTGATGCTTTATAAATAATAGTGGTAATTAAGCAATTCAAACTATTGGTAGTGAAATGTTTAGAAAGACAATTAGTTGCCAAAGTGTTTTTGCATTGTTAAAAATTGTGATGTAATCTAAACTTCTAAAGGACCTTTATATTATTGGTCATTGTTCTTTTACGCATTTTTTAAAAAGGGTATAATTTGTGGTGTATGGTGTACTTGCAGTTATTTTACATATTATGGGTTCGAGAGAAACAACTTGTCGTGTTTCTCTCTTTCTAAGGGGGAAGGTGTACTATCCAGCAGCCATTGCTACGCGTGAGTCGGCACGTAGGCATGCTATAAGTCCAAAGTGCAAGTCTACGAGAGGACCCGCTCGTGATCGGCGGATGTCGGTCCAGGGGTAGATAAGAGGGTTTTTTGGACCTCCCCGTGGGGAAGATTAAAAGGGTATGCCTAGCTAGGCTCGGGGCTGAGTTGTGGCGTGGCGACTGGCTGAGCTGGACCGGCCAGGAGGCTGGGGACATATTTGTTCATAAGAAAGGGGAATAAAGTCACTGCTTTTTATTCAGAGTGACTCCTTTTATTTCCGGCACCAGATCCTTTCACTCGAGAGACGTTCGTATTGTCGCTAATATCTCGTTCGAAGACGAGCGGGATACGACACGGTGTATTTTCAAGTGAAACTGCAATCTTTGTACGGGTTCCATCCCCTGCCTGTCTCCAAGACGACTGACCGCCCTCCCAAAACTCACGACTAATGCCACAACAACAAAACAGATGCGAATCGCCTCCGTAATTTTTAACTCGTGTTTCAATAGGCCTACTATTTGCTCATATGTGATATTAGTGTTCGTCGGGGCTGCTGCCAAAATCCAATTAAAGCCTAATTATTAAATTTTTAAATGCTTTTCTCTCTCAAACCCGGGCTTACATGGACAAAACCCTTCACCAGTATTCCTATCTAAGCGTCTACTTTCAAATAAAAAAGGTTTCGTCTTCTTTCTCGACATCACTTACGCAAAGTCTCCTTGTCAGAAAAATACGTTATTTTTTAAATCATTCGTTTATCTGTAATCGCTTTCTCTCGTTGTAGGGGGTCTGCTCCCCCAGACCCTCTTCCCCCTGAAAAAGGCTTCTCGCCTTTTCCGGTCACTCTGCCAGCTTTTATAATTATTGTTAGACCCTATGACGCAACAGCTTACCCGCCTCCATTGTTGAGATAAAAATTCGCGAAATAGTGAAATTGCACGATTTGGCCAGAATTGCTCCTATTGGACTGAAAATCGGATTATCGACGCATCACGTGGTCTGGAATCGAAATATTACGTTAGAAAACGATTTTGTTAACTCTCAAAAATTATAGGCAGGGGTAGGCAACAATGTTATAGATAGAAAGTGTAGTGTTTTCATAATTTATCCCAGGGTTTGAGACCATTTCGGAGGGAATCGATTCGACGACTTTTTTTGTATATTGTCTCGTTCACTCCAAAACATTTCTATGAATCAGTCAGTCAGTGGTCGGAAGTGCGTTTTGCTGTATATTGATTACCCTGTAGCCGTTTCGTCAGGCATATCCTAGGCAACTACGGGGTTCCCGAGGTTGGGGAAAAGGAAATGACATTTGCATAGCCACGAGGAAGGTTGAGGGGGTCCGGAATCCCCCCGAAAAATAAAAAAAATAATTACTTTGCTGAATAAAATATATCAAGATATTGGAAAATCATGAATTAACAAAATTTTCTATGAAAAATGAAGTTTTTTCGATTATGATAAGTGTTAAAATTAGTTGTACACCATCTACTTATTACCCTGTTTTTTATTTTTTCAAACTTTCCCACCTAGTTTTGGACCCCCTCCGAACAAAATTTCTGGCTAATTAACTTTAATAGCTTATGGAGAAACAAAAACCAAGTGCCTACTGACCCACAATCTTTTTATTTCTTGCTGTCAACTAGTTTCGACGTCTATACCGTCATTATCAAGAAGGGCAGACGGTATAGACGTCGAAACTAAATGACAGCAAAAGATAAAATGTTAATTGAACAGTAATTGGTTTTTGTTTCACCATGAATACCTCATCGTTCCATCAAGTAACGCCCAAATCAGTTGATTTTATCATTAATATCTAAGGCGGAAAGTGTTGCAAACCTGTGTGTCAATGGACGTCATAAACTCTAATAATTCAGAACGAGAAATTACATGTCAAGAGGCATTTTCCTCAGTGAAGGCATAGCAACAGGTGATCCGCGTGTTGACAAAAAGTGCTATCAAAAAATTAACATTGCGCATTTGTGACTTCGTTTCATTGACCAAACAGAAATAAAATAAAACTATTAACGAAGCATGTAACAAAATGAAATAACGCCCCGGCTGGGCTCGAACCACCAACCTTTCGATTGAGAGCTGAACGCACTAGCCGATTTCGCCACGGAGGGGATGCAGGAAGAGGATTTCTATTGGTCTAACAATAAGGATTTGTTTACGTGATACCTTACTTTCGCTTGATTAAAATTAGATAGAAAATATAGTGTTCCTAAAAATTTTCCTAGAATTTCGGAAGGGGTAGATTCCAGGATTTTTTTCGTATCTAGTCCCGTTCACACCAAAAATTAGTATAAATCAGTAAGTCAGTGGTCAAAAGTGGATTTTATAGTATAATTATGCTATACCTTGGCGATAAAGAATTCTAAATACATTCATTGTGGTTAATGAAACCAATAAAATTTTATTCCCACATGCAATAGTATAGATAAATATAATATAATGAGTTTTAAAAGATGAAAATTATCCTTACTTGCTTATTTATTAATATTTGGAGCCGTTAGACGCTTTCCACAAGAAAGAAGCCATCTCGTAAGATCCGATAATCGTTTGCTACTTTTCTTCCTTAATTTATTTAATGTTAACTCAACAAGCTACACAATACAACACAATCACCACAACGTGCTTCCGCACGTACACAATCGAACACACTTCACACTTTATGCACCATGCGCTAATCCAGCGATTTCCAAATTCGCATTATTTTATCAATCCACATTCACCAATGCACTCATTAACTTTGTACCACAAAAGATTAACATCTTCGATAAGTGTAAAGCACTTCCTTCACGTTATCAGGACACGGGAATAGTTTCTTCACTAGACAGAAAAGGCACACTCATGAATAAAATTCGACACTCTCGTCACACGGTTACCCAGCAACTGAACGATATTCAGAGTCGCTTCGCATAGTCGATGCGATATTTTTTCTCCGCCCTCAACTCTGAATTGCGTCATGCCGAACGCCTAAAGACTCACGATCTCTTCCTACGGTTAGTACGTGACCACAGTTCATTGTAATTTCAAGCCCGCAAACATTGAAGAAAATGCGGCCAGCCGAACTGCAGTTGTTCGTCATGTTAACCGCGCGAGTGAAAATATTAGCGACCATTCACGATGACCTCTTATGGGATCTACAGTGATTCTTTGGGTATGTGTAATGCTAATCTACGCACCTCAGTGATTGTAGTCTAACATAGAGGGTTGACATTTATCTCATGTTTGGTGAAGATTCGAAATATCCATGCTTAAAACTTCGAAATTATAGTGAATAATTGAATAAATAGCATTCGACACTCCCATTAGAACCACACCTGCATATTTGCATACTTACAAGCTCCCCATAAACAAACACAATTTCGAAATCCCAGGCATACTGCCGCTATCACACAGAGAAAATCCAACGCGATGCGATTTTTCTGCGATTACGCAGCGAGTTGAACTGCAGTGATGCATCGTGTTATAACCGCTCGTGAGAATGCTAGCGATTATTCACTATGTCTTCGTGTACGGAATCCATAGAAATTATTCCCATTGAGCGCACTGCCAAATAGTTTTTAAAAGGGGATTGCATGTCCCCAAGGGAGAATGATTATTTATCAATCGGTCGATTCGTTAACCATAAAAACCCTCATCAATTTAATCACCGCGGATCTTACAGTAACAAGATTTTTGACAGATTTCGTCACAGAGGATAAATGTGGGAATTCGCTCTTCCTGCGAACCATAAAAGACTTTAATGAATGCTGGTCGTAATTAATTCTGCTCGAGCATTTCCTCTCTATATAATTAAATGCTTGGATTGCCTGAACAATTGAGAATGGATATCTTTCATAGCGACATATAAAGAACCGTATGATATTTATAGGTCCGAAAGAAACGATAATATAAGAAAGATATTTAGCTGAACGGATAGATATGGGCATTCGTTTTTCCTCAACTATGCATAGCAACGGGTGATTCGTGTGTTGACAATAAGTGCTATCAAATGATAAATAAAAACATTGTGCAATTGCGTTTCAATTGAGAAAATTTCCAAAATTTATTAATCTCGCACCTACCTACGTGGGTATTCCATACCCCACACACCCCGTTATTAGTTGCACCGAAACCGCCCCCCCCCCCCAGCCTTAATTCCTTGTTCCACCCTTGGCCCCCACCAGGGGCGCAGCTAGAAATTATTGCTGGGGGGGTTTAGGTACAACTAATACCGGGGTGTGTTCGGGGTTTGGTATACCCACCACAAGAGGCGGTAGGTGCAAGATTAGTAAATTGTGGTATTATAATATAAATGGTTCAAAATGGTGAGTTTTACGGCTTTCTGAGGGATATTTTATTAATCCTTACACTATTCTATTTTAGTAATATCAATCTAATTAAGTAAAATGGATTAAACTTAAAATTTTCTCTGAGCTCTGGGGGGGTTTTATCCCCCAAAACCCCCCCTTCGCTGTGCCACTGGCCCCCAAAATCCCCTCCAAAGCATATTTCTAGTTAATGCCACTGCATCTTAGCACAACAGAACCACAGAATAGGGACCTTGATACAGGGATGCCGACTTCCAAAAAATATTGGGGGGGGGGGGAAACTGAGGATCTTGCCGCCGGAATATTTTATAAGTAGTGAGTTTTAAGTTTTTTTAACCATTTTAGAAGAGTCATATTATCAACATTAGAACCCTGACAACTCTAATCTCGATATATGGACACTCCGGGGAAAATCGACAAGCCTGACACAATTTTTTCCTCAAACCCATAATGAATTTTAGAGGGGGCACGGGCCCCCTAAAGGCCTCGTGGAATCGGCGCCAATGTCTAGATAACCATATCATCAAACATACTGATCTTAATTTCTTCCATTGTATTTGCTGGTAAAGTGTGAAATCTTACCTCAACTTTTCGTGCCCATATTCACAATACACATGAAATCACACTCATCCAGGGATGGATTCACCCAAAGTTACGCTAAAGGGGCATATCCATTGAGTGCCCCTCCTCACTTGAGCTCCCCCCAATTTTTATGATAAGGCATAGCCCCCCACATGAGGTAAGGTTCGAAAAAAAGGAATAAACAGACATATGGCTGACAGCATCAGTTAATGCTTGAATTTTTACACATGGAAAACATGGACAATACAATTAAAGAAAAACAGCTTGGAGTAAAACTACATGAACCACATTAAACTTTTACGCAACTAAAACACTTTCCAAAAATAATGTCTAACCTTAATTCATACAACAGAAATATAAGAGTAACTTCAAATTTAAAAACATTACGTACTGCTGCAACTGAATGAACTGCGGTAGCACGAAATTTAGTATTATTATTATAGTATTCTACCGATTAAGGTAGGTTTCCATGGAGTACTAAAGAGGTGATCTGGGAGCCTCCCTTTCCTTCCAGCACTGCCTTCTTTAATTCACTGTAAGGCCTACTCTCTTTCAATCTATCTAAAAATCCTATTCTTTTCCTTCCCCTCCCTCGTTTCCCCAACATTCTACCCTCCAACACCATTTTCAACATCCACTCACCGCTAAGCACTAACTCCATCCAAACCTTCTGTCTCCTGCGTATCTCATCTAAAAGCTGCCTCTCCTCGCCAACCATATCCAGCACTTCGTCGTTCCTTTTCCTCTCCGTCCATTTCACCCTCTCTATTCTTCTCCATACCCACATCTCGAACGCCTCCAATCTTCTCTCGTCTTCTTTCCTCAGTGTCCACGTTTCCGCACCGTAGAGAGCTTCACTCCAAACCAAACTCTTCACTAACCTTTTCTTTAAACTCTTACACAACGATCCTCTCAGAAGCTCCTTCCTGCTCATGAACGCCTCCTTCGCTAATGCTATTCTCTTCCTGATGTCCTTACTACTGTATCCGTTTTCCTCTAACGTACTGCCTAAATAGTTGAATTGCTCAACCTGCTCAAGTTTTTCACCACCCACCTTTATCTTGAGTCTCACATTCCTCGCTCGTGATGCTTTACAAAACCGCACTACCTTAGTTTTCTTGTGATTAATCCTCATCCCAAACTCCTCGCAACGTTCGTATAACGCATCCACTAGGGCCTGAAGCCCCCTTGCTGACTGACTGATCAACGCCTGGTCATCCGCGAATCTCACTGATTTGAACATCATTCCTCCCACTTTTATCCCAGCTTCTAACTCATCCCACGCTTCCCTTACCATCTCTTCAGCATACACGTTAAAGAGCAGTGGCGATAGAGGACAGCCTTGCCTCACACCTCGGCCAATGCTTGCCCACCCAGATTCTCCGTCCGCTATCCTCACTTGCGCAGTCTGGGCCATGTACAGATTACAAATCAGTCGTCTATCCCTCCAGTCTACACCTATTCTCTTGAGAATATCCATTAATTTTACCCAGTTCACCCTATCAAACGCTTTTTCAAAATCCACGAAACACACATATACGTCCTGCTCATATTCTAGGTTCCTCTCCACGAGGGCCCTCATTATTGCTATTGCATCACGAGTTGACTTCCCTTTTCTGAAACCAAACTGATCTTCGCCCAAATACTCGTTTGCCCTCGCCTCCATTCGTCTGTTCAATATCCTCAGCACTACTTTAGCCGCATGGGATATTAGGCTGATAGTCCTATAATCTCCGCATTCCACAGCTTTCTTCTTTTTCGGAAGCGGAATTAAAACCGTCTTCACGAAATCCTCCGGCCAACATCCCTCCTCATAGATCTTGCGCACTAGTTCGAAAAACCTTTTCTTACTATCCTTCCCTAGATTCTTCAGAAGCTCACATGGGATGTTGTCCACGCCTACTGCCCTCCTAGCCTTCATATCACGGAGTGATCTCTCTATTTCTGAATCTAATATCTCCGGCCCAAGATTATCCTCCTCCACTGCACTTTCCTCCTCTAGAGTCAATCTCTCTGGTCTGTTCGTTCCGTCATACAGGTCCTCCACGTATTCCTTCCACCTACCCTGTACCTCTTCTCGCTCGGTTAGCATCCTCCCATCTGTAGCCTTAATTTTAGACATGGCTTGTCCTCTTTTGCCGCCCGATAGCGACTTAACTTTGGCGTACAACGCGCCTACTTCTCCATCCTTCTGGAACTTTTCCATTTCCTCGCACTGTCTTTTCCCCCAAGCCTCCCTTGCCCTCTTAGTTTCACGTCGTAACCGATTATTCAATTCCCTATACATTCTTTTGCCCTGTTCTGTGTCCACGTTCTTGCACTTCCTCCTCTCCTCCATTTCATTTACCATTGCCTCCGTTATCCACGGCTTCTTTATTCTTTTACTGTCAACGTAACCAATTGACTTCTCCGCCGCTTCTCCGCTGTCTATGTAGCCCAGGTTTCCCAACTGTCCTGGGCGTCTGATTTGCCTTGCCAGCATTCATGCTTCAAAGGCACGTCGTTCCTCTGGTGTGGGTCTAACGGTGTCAGTGTACGCCGTGCGCCGTCTTAAGGAAGCAGCCTCGGCCTCTTCCTTGGTGGGAGGTTGGCTGCTAAGTCCGTGCTTGCGATGGGGCGCTTGTGGCGGTCCCATGGCCGCACGGTTATCTCTGCCAGCCTGCTGATTTCCCGGTGTGTGGAGTCTCCGGCTTTCTCGAAGAACTCCGTGGAGAGTCTTGGAAGTAGGACGTCCAGCGGCTCCAACTTTCCGTCTCGATGCATCTGCCTCACTCGGTCGTATCGGCCTCGGCTCAGGATGCATCGTAGTGCGTTGTTTTGCACCACTTGGATTCGTTGGAGGGTCGATTTGGGCACTCCGGACCATACAGGAGCTGCGTACGTGATGACGGGCAGCACGCAGCTTCTGTATAGTTTCCTCTTGGTGTCCATGCTGAGCACCGGCGGTTGTAGAATCGGCCGGAGCCGATTTAACGCCGCTTGTGCTTTTGCACAGACACGTTCTGCCTGTGGTCTCCAAAGCAGCTTCCGGTCAAGCAGCACTCCGAGGTAGGTAACCTCAGACTCCCACGGGATGTGGACTCCGTTCACCGTGACACGGCCAACTCCCTCCGACGCTTCTTTGGCAGACGGGTTGAACATGATAGCCTTGGTCTTGGTGGCGTTGACTCTTATCCGCCATCTTCGGTACCATTTGGTGACGTCGAAGATGGCTTCCTGTAGAACGTCTGCTGCTGCCCAGCCTTTCATGGATCTTGTCAGGAGCGCAGCGTCGTCTGCGTAGAGGGACAGGATCGTGTTGCATCCGTGGTCCCTGGGGATGTCATGCGTGAAGATGTTGAAAAGAATTGGCCCGAGGACTGAACCCTGTGGAACACCAGCATTGATGGGCTGGGTTCTGGATTCTGCCCCGAGCCAGTTCACGCTGAAGGTCCTGTCCCTCAGGTAGTCCCGGATGAGTCTGAGGATCCAGTCCGGGAAGTTGAGTCGGCTCATCTTCAGCAGGAGGCCCTGATGCCACACCCGGTCAAAGGCTTTCGAGATGTCGAAGAAAGCCCCCGCGACCGAGTGTTTCCTGTTGAAGGCGTCGGTGATGAAGTCCGTGGTCCGTGCCAGCTGCTGGACCGTTGAGTGCTCCTCACGGAAGCCAAACTGCTCGTCAGGAAGGAACCCAGCTTCCCTGATGAACTCGCAGATGGGCCACCGGACGATTCTCTCGAAGATCTTGCCGAAGCCGTCCAAGAGCGAGATGGGCCGGAACTCCTCCGGACCGAGCTCGTGTTTCAATGGTGACTTCGGCAGGCAGGTGATCTTCGCCCTCTTCCAAGATGTCGGGAAGTATGATATCCTGATACAGCCGTTCAGGATGCTGGTCAGGTATACCGCTGCCGCCCTCGGTAGTTGCCGGATGATGGTGTTGGTGATGCCATCCGCTCCAGGAGCCTTCCGGAGGTGCAGACGGCGTATAACCCCCTTGACGTCCTTTTCGCTGATCCTCGGGATGCTCGCCTCTTCCATTGGTCCATCGTTCTGCGATGCCATGAAGTCCGCGATCTCCTGCTCAGCGGCTGTCGATTCTCTGGTGGGTGGATTTGGTGTGAATACCCCAGCGAGGTACTCGGCCAATATCTCCGCCTTCTCGTCGGGAGATACAGCAACCCTTCCTTGGTGGACGACGAGTGGATCTCGCCTGCTCCTACCCTTCAGCTGCCGGACCACTCGCCATACCGGGGCGTCGTCCTCAGGGTCCTCCTTGACTCTCGCCAGGTGTGCTTCCCAAGAATCCCGCCGGACGTCCTGGAGTGCAGAGCGTACCTCAGCGTTCAGCCGGTTTAGTTCCTGCCGGAGATCCGCCGTTCTCACTCGCTGCCATCGTCTCCGGGTGTTGTTCCGGTACTGAATCAGCCGCCGAACCGCATTAGGCAGGAGGATCCTTGTCTGTGGCGGTCGTAGCGTTTTCAGCGGGATGGCAGTCTGGATGGCAGCGTTGACGGTTGAGGTGAGGTGGTTCACCATGTGGTCGGCCATCTCTCGGTCGGTCGGCTCCGGTGGATCTCTTGGCAGTTCCCTGGCGATTGTCATCCTGAAGCTTTCCCAGCAGGCGTTGGCATAGTCACGAACTTCCTTCGGCTCCTCCATGCCCGTGACAGCTCCGATCTGGAGGATAGTAGGGTAATGGTCCGACGACAGGTCGACGCGGGCGTGCATTCTGAGAGATTCCCGGACATTACGTGTGACTGCAATGTCCAGGACGTCTCCCAGCTCATGCGTTGCAGTTGTCGGAGCCACCACCAGTAGTCCTTCGTCGTCTAGCAGCCGTCGCAGTAGGTTTCCTCGTGGGTTGGCGACCCGCGAATGCCAAGTGGGGTGCTTAGCATTTAGATCGCCAATCAGGATTCCTGGACCCGTCCTCTCAAGTAACGGCTGGAATACGTCTGCATCCCATGGCCGTGTTGGTGGGTAGTACATGGATGTAATCCTGTACCACCTGTTGCTCAGTTTGACATCCGCCGACACTGCCTCCGTATTCGGGTTCGTCCAAGAACAGCATGCTCTGTGAAGGACAGATCGGCGGATTAGGAGTGCTGCTCCTCCAGCGGCTTTTCCTGGCGTTATCCGGTCGGCCCTGTAGATAGTCCAGCCGGGTATTCGCCAGTCCTCCGTGGGTCGCAGCCAGGTCTCTTGGATGCAGGCAATCATCGCCTCAGTCTGCTGTAGAAAGTTACGGAGCTCCTCCGTCTTCTGGCGAACTCCGCGTGCGTTCTACTGCACTATGATGGTTTTCTGCTTACGGGTGTGCGCCATCATGGTTCGGGAAGGTACCCTTCTGGGTCAGCAGAGCCTCCAGTGCTGTGAGGACAAGTAGTCCTTCCGGCGAGTTGATGAAACGCCGGAGTATCCAGCAGATGTCCATCAGTGCTTGCTGCAGCCCTCCAGTGGAGCTGCTGTCGGAGTCCTCGGCGTTGGCGGGACCAGCTGCAGCAGCTGGATCCTTGACCGGGATGGCGGCTGTGGTCCTCTCCTTTTGGGCTACCGGGTTGGCTGCCTTCGGAGCGGACGAAGTCGGTGGCGATTTGGAAGGTGCTGTTGGAGGCAGTGGCACAGAGGACTTTTTCTTTTTCCTCCTAGCCTTCTGCTTCGCCTGCTCTCTTTCCGGTGGTGCGGGTACGTCCGCCAAAGATGATGACTCCTTGGTGACCGGTGGCTCATTGGTGTCAGCCTGGGCATCCACCTCCATGTCTTCAGCTCCTCCCCTCAACGCGCCAGCGAACGAGGTGTCCGCTGTCACCGTCGTGGCGGCCTTTTTCTTGTGCTTCTCCGGCGCCTGGGCTGCCTTGGGGGCAGCTACAGCGTTGCTGCTCTCCTTCTTGCCTTTCCTAAGGCGGTCCAATGCAGCGATGTAGGTTGGATACCGCCTGGATGCTGCAGAATGTGGTTCTCCGCAATTGCAGCAGGTCGCCTGGTCAGTCCGCGTCAGTGGACACTGCTCGCTCGTGTGTTCTCCAGCGCACCGGAAGCACCTGGGTTTGCATCTGCATGCGACAGCAACGTGGCCGAAGCGGTTGCAACGGCGACACTGCATCGGCCCTCTCTCCCCCTTGAAGTGTTCCACTACGACGCGGTCGTGGCAGAGTTGCCGGATCTGCGTCGGTGGAACTGCCGCCGGCGTCTTGATGAGAGTCGCCACGAACCGGTCGATGGGCACCGGCTTGCCTCCCTCCGATACCTTCATTTGCCGTATCGCCCTTACTTGGTAGCCCTTGGCCACCAGTGCCGCTGTCACCTGGTCCTCAGTGCGCCATCTGGAAATACCCTTGAAAAGATAACGGACACCCGGCACTCGTTCAAGAGGCTGGGAGAACCACTCTACCTTCAATTCGTCCAGGACAGCGGTCGCCTTGTGGTGGTGCTCGGCTGATTGGACGTTGAGACGGACCGAAGTGCGTCGAACGTCGAAGTCGAAGGCGTCACCCAGAACTGCCTCCAGGCGGTCTGTAATCTCTGCCATATTGGTGGCTGAATACATGATGATAGGGTTCGGTCGCTGCTCTCTGCGGTCGTCTTTCCCCGCTTCCGTCGTCTCCTTCCTCTTCTTGGCTCCTTGTGCCAACTCCCATGCTCCATCCTCGGTTGGAGCATCGATGCTGGATGCCCAGTCGTCCTCCAATCGTCCTTCTACCACTACGACTGATGAGGGAAGCCCGTCTTCCTTCTCAGTCGCCGAGTTTTTCCTCTTCGTCCCTTGGGAAGAAGGGTTCGCCTGATGGCCCTGTAGAGGTCCAGTTGGCTCCTCTTTGCGGCTCTGCTGGGCTGTTGCTGCAGGCGGTTCGGGGGCCAGAGCCACCTTCCTCGCCTTCTTCTCGGCCTTCGTCCCCTTACCCTTCGTCACCTTCTTCTCCTCCTGGCCCTGAAGAGGGCCTTTATTCTCGTTGGCCGCAGAACGGGTCGGATCCGTCGGACAAGCCGGCTTCACCTTGCCGAACTGCACCATCAGTTGCTCCCTGGTCATCTTCCCGAAGGAAGAGATCAGTGGGTTGGTCGACGATCCAGTGCTGCTCGAACGGCTCCTTGACGATGGGCCAGCCTCCGCCTGTGGTGCCGCCGTTGCCGTCGCTGCGTCTCCTTCTCCTCCTCCAAACATCTTGGCACTGGGCCGGGTCGCTCAGGTTTCGGATACTCAGCAATGCCTTTCTCTCACTCGCTGCTCGATGTGAGACATCATTCACCAAACATGAGATAAATGTCAACCCTCTATGTTAGACTACAATCACTGAGGTGCGTAGATTAGCATTACACATACCCAAAGAATCACTGTAGATCCCATAAGAGGTCATCGTGAATGGTCGCTAATATTTTCACTCGCGCGGTTAACATGACGAACAACTGCAGTTCGGCTGGCCGCATTTTCTTCAATGTTTGCGGGCTTGAAATTACAATGAACTGTGGTCACGTACTAACCGTAGGAAGAGATCGTGAGTCTTTAGGCGTTCGGCATGACGCAATTCAGAGTTGAGGGCGGAGAAAAAATATCGCATCGACTATGCGAAGCGACTCTGAATATCGTTAAGTTGCTGGGTAACCGTGTGACGAGAGTGTCGAATTTTATTCATGAGTGTGCCTTTTCTGTCTAGTGAAGAAATTATTCCCGTGTCCTGATAACGTGAAGGAAGTGCTTTACACTTATCGAAGATGTTAATCTTTTGTGGTACAAAGCTAATGAGTGCATTGGTGAATGTGGATTGATAAAATAATGCGAATTTGGAAATCGCTGGATTAGCGCATGGTGCATAAAGTGTGAAGTGTGTTCGATTGTGTACGTGCGGTTATTCCACAAAACTCATGCCAACGCAAAACCACTTGGATAAATTCAAAGATCTTTTGAGGAAAAACGATATCTCGCGTGGCATTGAAAAATTGGTCATGTTTGGACCTCTGTATCTCACTAAATGTTCGTATTTATGTAAAATGGCATATAAATCAATATTTGGTAATGATTTATGAGTATTTACGATGAGTTTCAAGTCTCTATCCCCAAAAAGGTCATTTTGGACTTTATTCCAGCTTTTTCCGATTTCGGACCAGTGTGCGCGGGGTAGGAAGACGATCTGCCGCCGCGGCTGGCGTATAGGTATTCGGCGCCCACGTCGACAACTATAGTGTATTCGGCAAGCTGAAACTACCAGGCCAAGGCATTAGAATGACTTATCGGCTTTAAAAACTGCATTATTACATGAGTTCATGATAGCGCTTCCTGTCGGCAAATTGCTGTACCGAGTAGGCTCGAAAGCTCTGTAACCTTACCTACTCGACTCGACACTCGTAATGCTACTCGAAAGTCGAAACGCTCGAGTCGAGTACCAACTACTCGATCGACTTGAATTTTCGAGTACTCGCACATCCCAAGAAGATATGTGTTTTGTTATTACGATTACGTGGCGCGAAAATTCAAATTACTGTTGGAAACGCGGTCGTATATTTTGTTGTTTAAAGTACTACTGGAATCGGAATCGATTTTCGCCTTGACAAGTACTCGTTTTCGATTCCGGTTCTAGGCCGAGAATCGAGGAATCAAACCGACCCATCACTAATTATTACTCCTAGAGTACGTATTTCACGCTTTTAGTTTTTCAAATGACGATGTCTATGTTTTGCGATTAAATAAAAAGTGAACGTTTTCAAGCAGGTGAAAACGCAATGGCTAAGTATGAATGCTGGGAAAATCCTGTGTGACGTCATTCTGATTCCTGCTGCCACAGTGTGAGGCCACCTTGGTGCGAGGCCATGAGCACCGCTACGATGCAGACTGCTAGCAGATAGCGCTTGGCTTATATAAGGATTATTAATACCCTATCAAACGAAGGAAACTTTCCGACCTTAGGCAGTTTTATTAGGTGATTATTAAGAGATGTTTCCCTGAGCTCTGTGCCTCATGCATGCATTGGTAATCTCAGACGATGTAAAACTTCTGACTACTCGTATAATAACTAGGTCCCTGTTACGTCACGTGGAGTGGCATCGCATGGGCGCCAATCTGGCCTTTTTCAAATGAGGATAAAATTGACCCTTGCCATTCGTCTAAACCGGGATTTCTAAAAACCAAATAATTTGTATATTGTGAGTACACTAATGTTGGGTAAGGATTCGCAATCAATGCATTTCGTTTTCTTTAATTAAGGTAACTACCCTAATAGGGATCTGCTAGTACTAAAAAATTTTCAGTTGAGTCGAGTACATAGTTGGTTTTCGTCTCAAGTGTTTTGAGTAGCATTGCTAGAGTCAAATTGAGTTGAGTAATTTCTGTTACAGAGCTGTTGAGGCCAGTAACCCAGTGGTTAACAAACATGTATATAATCTTCATTAGTACTCTGCAAATGCCTTTACTTAGGGCTTTTCCAAGCCTTTTGGATACACATATTAATTTAATTTTCGACATATTACTTGGAATTCATTTAAATTGTGCTTTCACTGTTTAAGATACATTCATTTCCATCCATCTCCTAATGCTGACACAATAGGGCAGTTTCCTTCATAATATAACAAGAGGATTTTGAAATTTTAAAAAATTGCTTTTTTTTCACAGCCTAATGCCGGGGGTCGATGGAAAAATATCTTTCCCGCTCATGTGCCCCACAGAGTGACAGGAGTATTCTGACGATCCCGCAGCGAAAGGGTTGAGCAACTGGCGATGACACACCTCGGCCAATGCTTGCCCACCCGGATTCTCCGTCCGCTACCCTCACTTGCGCAATCTGGGCCATATACAGATTACGAATCAGTCGTCTATCCCTCCAATCTACACCTATTCTCTTGAGAATATCCATTAATTTTACCCAGTTCACCCTATCAAACGCTTTTTCAAAATCCACGAAACACGCATATACGTCCTGGTCGTATTCTAGGTTCCTCTACACGAGGGACCTCATTATTGCTATTGCATCACGAGTTGACTTCCCCTTTCTGAAACCAAATTGATCTTCGCCCAAATACTCGTTTGCCCTCGCCTCCATTCGTCTGTTCAATATCCTCAGCACCACTTTCACCGCATGCGATATTAAGCTGATAGTCCTATAATCTCCGCATTCCACAGCTTTCTTCTTTTCGGAAGCGGAATTAAAACCGTAGTCACGAAATCTTCCGGCCAGCATCCCTCCTCATAGATCCTGCGCATTAGTTCGAAAAACCTTTTCTTACTATCCTTCCCTAGATTCTTCAGAAGCTCACACGGGATATTGTCCACGCCTACTGCTTTCCTAGCCTTCATATCACGAAGTGCTCTCTCTGTTTCCGAATCGAATATCCCCGGCCCAAGATTATCCTCCTCCACTGCACTTTCCTCCTCTAGAGTCAATCTCTCTGGTCTGTTCGTTCCGTCATACAGGTCCTCCACGTATTCCTTACATCTACTCTGTACCTCTTCTCGCTCGGTTAGCATCCTCCCATCTTTAGCCTTAATTTAAGACATGGCTTGTCCTCTTTTGCCGCATGATAGCGACTTAACTTTGGCGAACAACGCGCCTATTTCTCCATCCTTCTGGAACTTTTCCATTTCCTCACACTGTCTTTTCCACCAAGCCTCCCTTGCCCTCTTAGTTTCACGTCGTAATCGATTATTCAGTTCCCTATACATTCTTTTTCCCTGTTCTGTGTCCACGTTCTTCCACTTCCTCCTCTCTTCCATTTCCCTTATCATGTTCTCCGTTATCCACGGCTTCTTTATCCTTCTACTGTCAACGTAACCAATTGACTTCTCCGCCGCTTTGACTATTCCCGTTTTAATGTTATCCCATCTTTCCTCAACAGTCTTAGTACTTTCAATCTCCCGTATACTAATGTCCACTAGTTTCTGATATTCTCTCCTCGTACTCCCCTTCAGGGCTTCTACGTTCCATTTCTTCGCCTTCCTAACTTTCATAAGTCTTTTGAATCTTACCTTATTTCATGAGCACTAGATTGTGGTCCGAATCCGCATCCGCTGCAGGGAAGCTGCGTGAGTTTTTCACACTATTCCTAAACCACTGTCTTACCATAAATGTCGTCTATTTGATATCTCCCCACATCCCCTGGACTTTTCCATGTGTACCTTCGCCCTTTATGATGATTGAACCACGTGTTTGTGATGAATAATTTGTTTCTCCTACAAAATTCTGCTGCTTTCTCGCCCCTGTCGTTTCGTGTTCCTAGACCAAAATCACCTATTTCGTGCCCATCCCTCCCTTCCCCCACTGAGGCATTCCAGTCCCCCATCACTACCAGATTTTTCTTACCCGGCGTGTCTCTAATTATTTCCTCGAGCTGTTCATACACCTCATCTACTTCTTCCTCCCTATGGTTGCTAGTGGGCATGTAAACTTGGATCACCACAAGGTTGGTGGGCCGCGGCTCAATTTCTACGACCACAATCCTATCGCTTACCTGGTCTATGCCTACCATACGCTTACCCATCTTCCCGTTAAATACTAAAGCCACCTCTCCCTGGTTTTCCTCCCCACCACTATATATAACTCTATACCCATCACTCCAATAGTCCCCCCCCATCCCTCCACCTCACCTCGCATAATCCTAAGATATCTTGTCACGCCTTCCCTCGGCCTATGATCCGATGGGACCGCCTACCATAGCTAATACCCGGCAGCTCTCGGCAGGCTCCGATCTCTTGAGTCGTGGGCTAACCTCATAGGAATTTCAATTTTATGGGCGCCAGGCAACCAAAGTTGCCTTCCTATGGACAGCACTGAAGGGAGGCTTCACACAATTTGTCACACTTAACATGGCAATTAATTTATTGCACAATTTAACAAACATAAAAATTTCCTTTTAAACAAATACCAATAAATTACAGTGCAACATACATACAAGATACCATGAGAATATTGTCTTTTCTTCTGGTACCAAACTTGAAGATTCGAGACAGGAGAATGCTGGATCTCGGCTCATATCTGCCAAAAGGCAGCTGGATCTCTGAGACAGGAGGATGCTGGATCTCGGCTCATATCTGCCAAAAGGCAGCCGAATCTCAGCTACGTATATCCAGGAAATAACCTGAGTGGTGTCCACAGCCCCAGAGTACTTGCCCGAAGAGCGTCGGGAGATACGGCTTAATATCCTTCGGGCGCTATCTCTACACATAGGCTGGACACTCCCTGAGTCGACCACTGTCGACCGGTCTCCTGTCTACTCTCTCTCTGTCTGTCCTCCGTTTTCCCGTCCTCACACACGCATATTCGCTCGCCTCTCTCACCTAGACTCGCTTCCTGGCTAACGCATGGTTACCTGGGCTCTCCCGGCCAGCCCACCGACCTATCCAGGAGGGGAGGGGGGGTTTGGTGGGAGGTGGGTGTGTAGGTAGGGGAAGGATTATTTGGGAAGGGGAGGGGTGGTTGCCTGAACCATGACTCCGCACACCCAGCGAAGGGAATACGGGGAAATGGGAGAGTGAGTCACCGTGGAACCGGCCGGTTAAGGCAAGCCCAGTAGAGTTTTCAGGGTGAACGTTACAATCTATCCTCCCTTTATCCATTTCCCTTTTGATATTTTCTGACTTCCCCGCCCTCATCATTGTCCTCACATTCCACGTCCCTACATTTATAGCCGACTTCTTCTTCTCCATCTTCTTGGTCTTCTTTTATTCTTTTTTCATTGCTGCTGCTGCTGATGATGATAAGTCTCTGCAAGGATTTCGCATGTTGACGACCCCGAGGACCTTGCCGACCTCGCTGCCGTGGCCGACACCCGCCGTTTGCGGATGAGTCCCAGGCGATGAGATTCCGAGGCTCATTTGGTTGTATGTACTCCATGTTTTCAGGGAAGAGATATTTGGTAGGGTTTCCCACTTCCATCCCAACAGTGTTTTTCACTTGACTCCTTCACGTGGACTACCTTTCGTCTGGCTCCTACCCTTCGACCTATCTGGCATGGGTGGCCCTACCGGGAATAATTTAGAATTAATCCTGCCAGTGCAGTTCTAGGGGTCATAGGAACGCGCAAGCCTTTCCTCCGCGACAAGGTTGTAGCCCAAGGGAAAGGAATTATTCAATGTCTATGATTATTTATTTAGATGTTTTATCTTCCTATCTTGATCGATTGACTTTATTTTCGTAAGAATCCGTATTATAATGAATCACTTCGATCCGTTTCAGGGCAGTCATCGGGAATCCTCGCTCTACGTTCTTCGCGGCGTTCCTTCCCTTACAAAACGCCGTTTCTTGTCCTTCTGCCACAAACAAGTCTTCTCTCACGTTTCATCCAAAGCGATATCCTAACTAGATTCTTTCCTTCTTGAAGCATCTTACCTTGTCGTGTGCAGAGATAATCCCTGGTGCTGCTCTCCTTAAAATCTTATAATCTGCTAGTATTTACATATTTACGTATTGCTTGTTTTTACATCCATGATAAATCTTCCTGCTCACTTCCTCCCGCGACAATTGTCATCGTTGAAAATCTCTCATGACATGATAGGTTACCTTAACCTGACTTCTTTTTATAGTTTTCGGAAGAATCGTCTGCCATGCTTTCCGATCTTTTGTTCTTCGTATCAATTAAATCAAAACTTCAATTTAACTCCGTGGTGAGCTTCGTGCGTCGTATATATAATCGAATATTTTCCATTTTTTGACTCATCGTAGGAATGGATGTAGAAGGTGGCCTTGTGTAGTCGGAGAATAAAGGTAATTTTAGTCTTCTCCTTCTTTGACACACTCATGATTATTTTTGCTGAGTTTTTCTCTTTTAATCGTCCCGCTATTTCTGTGCTTGTATCTGATTCATATATATATTTAAGTTCAAAGCTTTCTAGAGGTTCAAAGCACATGGCTTTTTCTTCAATAGCTCATGAACTTCACTTCTACATTTTCTTTGCAAATAAAATTTTCTCCGTGCAATCTTTCATATAATTCTCTCAAATTCGCTGCAGTAATCAAATTTTCCCATCGGCCTCTGACGCACCTGATCTTCGCCGCTAGCACTATTACTCCATGATCCACTTTCACGTCTTCCTTTCCGATGGCCACGGCGGTCTGAGGCTTCAACCTTCTCCGAAAAGATAGCGGAATACGGTCGTAAGTGCTCCGATCCCAATGAAACTCCTGGAAACTACACTGCCTCCACTTCCCACTGCTTCCCTCCACTGCTTCCCACTGTCCCTATATTGGGATTTTTCTTCCTCATAGAAAAATCTCCCCGGGATGGTGGCAGAGAAATAGCATCGCTTGGTTTCGCTAGGTAGGGCTCCCTTTGCTTCCATAGCATTGGGGTGTTTTATCCCTATTTTCCCCCCTTCCATCCCTTTTCCTTCCCTGGAGGCGTCGGCGGGCTCCGATCGCGACGGCGTCTCCATCCTTTTTCCTTCCCGTCCTGCCCCTCCCCGGGTGCGCGGGCGTATAAGCTTCGTGCTTGGTCCCGGCCCCGGTGCGTTGTACCCTTGGTGAGGGTTCGCCCAGAACCCTCGAAGTCTCTGTCTCCACTATCCAACCCCACCAAAACTTTCTCTTTACCCTTGGCCTTCTCCTAATTAATGAAGAAGGGCCCCTCCCCCTTTGCAGAGCCTCTGACATTTTCCGACAGCATCGAGGAGCAACCAGCAATGAAGACAGTGCTAGTGAAGTGATCAGTGCTATTAAATTTCATGGTCAGTTGTGTGATGATTAGTGCTAACATGATTGTTGATTTGCGTGTGCGACGGGGGATCGCCGATGGAAAGCAGAGCTCTTCCGCCGATGGACCTTGCAGATGAGTGAAGAAGGTAAGAGAGCGACTCCTCTTCCAGGGCAAATGGATATTGTGTAGGGTGGCTAGGTTATCTCACGAGACATGGCTCATTCGCGGTAGGGCCCTCCGATGGGGCTTTAAAGAAACAATACTTCTGCTTACTGCTCCAAGTTTAAAGCTTGCCTTTCTGGAAATGCACTCCCAATAAAGAATTTCTTTCCTCGTCCATTTCACATTGTTATAATGGTTACCTGAGTATAGTCGAAACTTTTTTCTCAGGTGACTTCTATTACCGTTAGTATCGTACCTTGTGCTATTACCCAATTAATTAAGCTTTTTACAATTCCCCAATTTAGTTATACTAGCAAGGTTTTCTTGTATCGCTTTTTTTAGGTGACCGACGTGTTCGTTATCGCCATAGATTGTACCTTTAGTTTTTAATTCTTTAATTAATCCTTCGTTGCCCAGAGTTATTTTCACAGAGATTAATATACCTTCAGCGTAGGAGGTTAAGGAAATACTTTTTGGCAAGTAGTAGTCCGGTCTGGCAAACTCTTTTCTTGGATCAAGTAGGGTATAACCTTAAAGAAGTGGTGGGAGCAATTAAGGGACATTAGCTGATGGTTTAGGTAGGCATTTTAAAGTTGTTAGGCTCTTAAGGTGACTCATACGAAATTAAGCTCTCCTCATGAAACCCTACCCTGAATTAGTGGATTTCTAACAGTACCTACGTGCTAAGGTATTTCACAAGGTTTTTTGTTTTGTTTTTAGGGCTTTAAGGAATTGTAAAATTGTTATTATGGTCACATCAATCTAACAGCACCTTACTGCACTCGAAATTTCTGTTAATTTTTATTTATCCCACACGTTTGTAAGGAGCTTTCTTTGTAACTATGAATTGTAATAAATATTTGTGAAACCAGTTCCAGATTCGAAAATGACGTGTTCTTATTTCATTTCCGAAGGCAGCCCTCGTCTGTTTTGAAGACGGGGTTGTAACATGGCACAGTCTCTCGCTGCCATTCGTATGGATGCGCAGAATTCGAGGCGTGATAGGGCCGGCCATTCGGCCTTCGTCTTATTTTCCTGTCAGTGACGAAGGCCGAGAATTGGGTCCCAGCGAGCTAGCATGATACCTCTTTGGGTGGCACCAGGAAAATCGTGCACTCTTTATATTCATTTCTTCTCTCTCCCCTATCTCTTTTTTTTCTTTCGCTATCTTTGTTTTTATTTTTAGGAATCCATCGTTATGTCGACGTGTTTACCTTAATAATGCCTACTAGTTTATTAATTGTGTTCTGTTATTTAACTGACGTGTGGTCGTCATATGACTTTGCACCTGTAATTGGATTTTATTGACGATGCGGTTAATTTATTTCAACGCACGCGTTGCAATTTTATTAGCTTTCTTTTACTTGCTGAAAAAAGGTCTTCAATTTTCTTAGTAGTTAGCGTTAACTACATTTCTTTTTGGAAGAAATTTCTTTCATGGCTTTGAATTAATCGATCACACTTTTCAACTCTGCATAGCGGAAAATAAATATTAAATAAAGATCTAAAGAAACGTGATATTGCAGGAATATTTCTCGGGTTTCCCACCGGGTGGCGTATCGGGTTGTAGTGTGGCCACATGGTATAGAGACTTTGCCAACATTCCTGGAGCACATGAACGGCGTAAACCCCAGCATTAAATTTACAATGGAGGTGGAGAATAATCGACGACTTCCTTTCCTGGACATCCTAATAGAACGCAAGGAAAACGGAAATATTGGACACAGCGTATACAGGAAGCCAACGCACACGGAGCTGTACCTAAATGTCTCCAGCCATCATCATCCGGCACAGAAGAAAGGCGTCCTGACCACCCTCTTCCATCGAGCCAAAGCCATATCGGATGACGCCCATCTAATCCAGGAAATTTCACATCTAAAGTCCACCTTCAGAAAGAATGGCTACAACCATCGTGAAATCCAGGCGACCCTAAAAAGGACCTCTATAGAAAGGAACAACAGAGAAGAAAAGGAGAAACCGGTAGCCAGAGCCTGTCTCCCCTACATCTCCAGTGTCAGCAACAAAATATCCCGAATACTCAAGAGACATAACATAGAAGCGATACACAAACCGTCCAGCAAGATAAAGACCTGCATCGGAACACCGAAAGATGACCTGGGCCTCAAGACGTCGGGAGTATACAGCATTCCATGTGAATGTGGCCACGTTTACATTGGAGAAACAGGCCGCACCATAGAAAAAAGGCTGACGGAACACGAACGATGCATACGCTTGTTCCACCCACTGAAATCAGCGGTGGCAGAGCACTGCCTGGACCTCGGTCACCGAGTAGATTTTAAAAGTACCAAAGTGCTATGCCGCACAGACAACTACTGGGATCGAATTGTCAAAGAAGCCATACAAATCAAAATACACCAAAAGAACCTAAACAGAGACAAAGGCTTCCAGTTAAGTAATACGTGGAAGTCAGTGATCAATCACTATAAATCACCCCAATTCAGAAAGGACCAATCAGGGCCCACTTGAACGGCCCTCATGAGTATAAGTACCGGAGAAAAAACTTGGCTCAACATTAACCCCTGATGACGATGACGGACTTAGTCATGGAAACGTTAAAAAATGGGAACTACAACCCGATACGACACTCGGTGGGAAACCCGAGAAATATTCCTGCAGAGCATACGCCGGGAAAAACTCAGATTCTAAAACGTGATATTTCCAAAGACAGTGTAAATTCACTGAAAGAAATAAATAAAAAATCTTTTCATCCATCGGGAGGTAAAGTGTGGGTGATTAATAAGTTTCAATTTTAATTATGCGTGCCAATCCTTACTCGCCTACAAAGCACTTCTACAATCATTTCCAATTACATTCATTTGCATTCGGACTTCATTCTTGGAGTGAAGAAGCTATCTTTTCACGGAAAATTTGTACTGTTTGTTTAAAATAGGCTTTTTTGCCTTCATTTAATTTTTGCTCCTTACTAATGCTTCAAGACGCCTGCAAACAATTCTCATTCACTAAAGACAAATTACCTTTATTATATTTTAGGGGTGCCAGCTATCACCGGTATACGGGCGGTTATACGAACTAGCAACGAAGTAATAGGATATAATTTCAGGCGTTGCTTAATATTAATTTTTATGAGGATGGGATAGTGTCCGCTAAACGGCACTATAAGCAGCCGAAACGTGGGTTGGTCGATATTAAATTAGTGTGCACTTTAATGTTGATTCATTGTTATAAATTTACAAATTTTATTCTTTACATATAGCCGATTCGCTAAAACGTTGCGTGAATTTACGTGATTAACTTTGGAAGCAACGTTACACGTAACCGCTTAAAGCTGCATATTATCACGCCGTAACGCTTGACCTATGATTTACCGATGTTTCTTCGAATTATTGTTGCATGGAGCCTTAACTGGATGTGTTAAGTAGCGGCATGTGTTGCGCTCATCCGACTGAATTGGACAGCAGCAGCTCTCCTGAATCATCTCGCGTTATTCAAGGTGAACATTTTTCTTCTCTTTTATAATAGTCAACACGAAAAGAGTATTTCTATCATGGTAATACTCTCGGAATCGTTGAATTCAATGGTAAGCTCGCACTTCGTAGTTAAACCATCTGGAAAAAAACCCTTCCGGAAAATATTTAAACTGATGTGTGTTTTTAATGCATGGCAATCGTAAGAAATTATTCTATTTAGTAAACATGTCCAGATCGTAAAATAGCCAGCCATAATCTCAGTAATGAAAAATTATAGAATGAAAAGATTTGCAAATATATAAACAGGGTACACCTTATCGAGAGTTGATCTCGCGTTATATCGGAAAAAAGCCAAAGCAGCAAGGGCAACACTAAGGGTGACCTTAAACTAGGGTACTCGTATTGACAGCCAAAGGTCCTCGAAGTCAGGGGTGCAGCTAGGAACTAAGGTTGGGGGGTTTATGGGGTGTGCAACTAATACTTGGGTGTGTGGGGGTATGGAATACCCACCAGGATCAGGATAAACGGAAGGTGCGAGATTAATAAATTGCGGAATTTTAAAATTAATGGTTTAAAATCCCGAGTATTATGGCTTTCTGAGGGATATTTTATTGAACCTTACACTTTTGTATTAGTAATATCAATCCAATTAAGTAAATGATAAAACTTAAAAAATTCTCTCAGCTCTGGGGGGGTTTTATTCCCCGAAACCCCCCTCGCTGCGCCACAGCTCGAAGTCAACCCGATTATAGTGTATATTTGGAATCCCACAAAATATTTACTCCCCCCCCAAAATACACCGTCGTACATCTCCTGCGGAGAGCCATGACTAATGGATTGTTTTGATATCATGCCTAAGATAAAGCCACGGTCGGAAATATCTTACCACTAAGGAGCCGAAAAATTTTTAAATCTCGATTTAAAGAATAACACAGGCCACCAAAAAAATTTGTTTGAAAACATTTTTATTTTAATAGCAGATCTTTAAAGATTTTTATGTGCCGAATCCAAACCTGGCCTTAGTTTTTTTTGTAACACCCATAGTTTCCAAGAAGTATGTATTTTAATATTTAGTCTAATACGGTATATACGGAAATCAATAAAACACTGTTACATCATAAAATTTTTTGTATTTACTGTTCACTTCATCGTGATAAAATTGTTTGTATCTACTACAGCGTGATAATGCAGGGTTCACTTGTCAACTGGAATTGGTCTACATTTTCTTTACATTTTTTCCTTGAAGCTTTTTGTGTAGCTTTTTCTGCGATGAATCTCTAGCCGAACTTCTCGGTGAAGTACCAACAGCAATCCCCCATTATTTTCGTTCATTATACCTACTTTTTCACTTTTATTATAGCTATAAAAAGCTGTTATATCATAAAAATATTGCTTGATTTCATAAATTTAACTATAAAATGTGATTAAATGGTGGGTGATTCAACTTTAAAAAAAATCATATTTGGATTCAGCAACTTAAAAAAGAAGAAGAAGAATAAGGTATTTTCGGTAAATAAGTTTTTTTAATTGTTGGCTTGTGTAATTTGAAATGCCTCGTAACCTGATGCAAAGACTAACGAACACTGAGCGTGGAAAGTGGGTGTACTCCCCTACCGGTCAAAAAGAGTTCGCGGGGGAAGGCGATGCGTCTGATACGACCAGCATTATTTATACCTAGGTGCTCATGTGCAAGCGTGCATGAGGGAATCGTTCATTCAGTAATGAAATTTTCGGAAGCGATCCTTTCTTCCACATACGAGGATCACGTTTAATTGAGCGACTAAGTTATTTAGCTGTTAACACCTTCATAATCATAACTTAAGTAATATTTTGACAACCAAAAGTTTTCATCTGCTACTCAAGAGATGATTCGTGTATTATCATGGAAATAACAGCTGTAATGAGATGTTTGTGTATTTCAACACATTAAAACTTTAATTGGAGGTATTCCTGAAGTGTTGTCATTCGCGATCATGCGATAAAATTCGTCATAATAGACCATTCATGCCAAGGATCTCACCTACCACGTTATTACAAACTGACATCACTATAAGAAGCCTGCAAAAAAGTTTTCTTACGCATCTGCACTAAATCTATCCATATATATAAAAGAAATTCGAAAATCGTGTTAGTTAGAACACTTATAACTCGAGAACGGCTGCCAACTGGTAAACATACCATAAGTGCAGCCTGTTATAGAAGCGGCTGCTGCTATAACCGGCTGCACCGATTTTAGTGACATTAGGCTCTTTGGATTCGTCTCAGCCCCGGATAACATATAGGGCATTAAAAAATAGGAAAAGTTCACAAAAAAATTTAACTTTATCTTACAATTAGAGATGTTTTTTAGGAGTTGATTGTTAAGACGGTCGAAAAAATAAGATTTTTTTCGTTTTTACTAATGTATTGACTGATCTTTTTAACAATATTAAAAAAATGTAAATGTTCAAACATGTTAAAAATATTAAAGTAATATTTAAATAGTATTAAAATAATTGAATTAGAGGTAAGCTCAGCTCGAATTGAGTTGTCAACAAACACATAACTACCGTGTGTGTAAACAAATCTCCAAGCAATTGTTGATTATCAGTGATGTCCGTGTTCTCTGCATGAATTCAAATCTTTTAACTTTGTAATAAACGAAGACGAAGTCACCAACTATCTATCTGAATATTTAAAGTCCTTGGACGCACCTGGCTTACCACGGCACGATTTACAGCTAAAGGTAGGCTCTGTGTTCATGATCTTTCGAAACCTAAACCAACCAAAACTATCCAACGGAACGTGTTTGGTTATTAAAAAAAACTGATAATGAAAGTGATTCACGCCAATATACTCATAGGAAAATTAAAAGATGAGGAAGTTCTCAATCCGAAGATTCCATGATCAAAACTTATATGCTCTTTTGAGCTTAAAAGTATTCAATTTCCAATTCGTGTTGCATTCGTGATAACGATTAACAAATCGCATGGTCAGTCTATTAGTTTTTGTGATGTTTGTTCTCATGTGTCAGTGAAAACCCATGATTTTCTCATGATAAATAATATATGGTATGTTTACCAGTCGGTAAACCATCCGCTGTATTTCTTCCTTCGCTTCAAGGGCGCAGCTAGGAATTAAGGATAGGTGCAGCTAATACTGGCGGGTCTGTAGGGTACAGAAAACTCGCCAAGTAAGCGAGAGGTGTGGGGGCCCTACCCAGACATTTTTTAAGATAAAAGGTTCAAAATGGTAGGTTTTGCGGCTGTGTGAACATTTAAATATTTTGTGACTCATCCGTCCCCCTAATATTGATAACCAAATGTTTTATAAAAAGATTCCCTGAGCTTTTGGGGGGGTTTTAGCCCCCAAAAACCCCCCTCGCTGCGTCCCTGCTTCGCTTCGCTATTTTTATTTAGCTTCATTCGCTTTATCTTGCGCCTGATAACAAAGCAAAAACTGTTGTTTATCAGAAGGCGCTTGACGCAAGACATTAAACCCGAATGTGTAGGGCACACCGCTTGCAGCACGTTTACGCAGTGCATTTTTTCCAAACAGAGATACTATAACTGGCGCGCCTAAAATCATTTGATACGAATGCTGCTTCATAGGGGCTTTTCTTACACTATTTTGAGCATCAGTCAAGCGTCGGTCCAGCGTTGCGTTAACCTGCCCCGTGAACGAGCCAAGTTTACGCTAAGGACTTAGACCTAAAAACATTTTTTTACGGTTAATAACACAAATAGCCAACAACTTAATGCGTATAATTTTTATTTCATCAATATTTTCTCATTTAATTTATAATAAATCAAATATTATTAAAACGATACAGCCGCTCTTTATTTATAAATTGTGCAACTAAACATTAAATTCATTGAATGTTAGGCGGTACGAAGTTCGCCGGGTCAGCTAGTATTGATATAATATTCAATACCTACAGAAAAAACTCGAGGGGCGGGGGGCATAAGGTATCTTGAGCTACCTTTTATTTTATTGTAACAAAAAAATAAATGGCTTTTGTGCCCATGAATTCCCCTAAACCAGAGGCGGATAAATTTGGGGGGCGCGTGACCCTTGCGATGCCGCCCGCATTATCGAACATTGTCGAACCACAGTTGTAATTTTTTATAGCATAAGATTGAATTGTCTTGAATGCGTAAAAAATAGTTTAAATGTAAATTTATTAAACTTTGCTTGCGAATTTATTTTTTCGTTACAATAAAATAAAAGGTAGCTCAAGATACCTTATGCCCCCCGCCCCTCGAGTTTTTTCTGTTACCGGCACTGTCTTAAGCTTCCGAAAGGAAACTGCTGTCACACCTCATGTATATTTTAAAACTTAGATTGAGTAATTACAATAAAAATATATTGAAGGGTTTGTGCTTTTACTTGTAAAATCAACCTCTTGCAACGTTTGCGTTAACATTAAAAGCAACGTTCAATGCTTCCTGAAGGCGTATTTTTCTCTTCAATTTTTCGCCTTTATTTTGCGGAAACTTAAGTAAACCATCTAACTTAATGATTTTTCAGTCAGTACAAAGCGTTTCTGATTGTCTGAAAAATCTGTCACATGTGCACGGTGCGTGGATTTTATTAAACTTTTGAACTTGGTACTATTATCGAACTGCTCCGGCCATTTTGATAGTATCAAAATCAAATTCATTAAACAGGTTTGGCCATTGTTACCGAAACAGTCACTGATCCACCAGAACCGATGAGTTCGCTGAATTTCATCAGATTATAACATTTCCTATTGAACTTTTTCGGTGCAGGTAGAGACATTAATGCATATGGTGAATGGCATTTGAATTTTGCGCAAGGTTTTATCATAGGCCATTGCTGCGGCACTCAATCCATAGCATGGAAGATAGACATTTTATCAGAGGAATTTAAAAATTTCTACAGTTGATCATGGGTTGGTTTCGCAAAAATTCTAGTAATGTCAAACCAGCCGAAAATATATTACTTTGGCTGGAGTATTAGAAATAAAAAAATGATCACTTCTAACGAAACCTAGTTTAAAACATAGTTTTAAATTTCGGGGTAGTAATAAAAAATCTATAAAGTTAATAAAATTATATTTGAATGCTGTCACGGTAACTCTTCCAGAAAATTTCCTTCGAAATAACAAAGCGTATGTGGTGAAACGCATTTTCTTAGTCAACTTAGCTAATCTTACCATTGGCGAAGCTTAAAGCCCGTATGACACTTGCCAATTTATTGGCCAATATATCGGCGCGCAATATTGGTTAAAATATTGGGCTTTAGGCATCGTATGACACGTACCAATATTTACACCAATATTGGCCGTTATAGTGTTCTAATACCCCACTGGAGAACGCCACATAACACAAAATGACAAAAGAGCATCTCAAGACGCAGATTGATTGCCAATGAGCTACAGAATGGGAGGTGGCATAATAATTGTAAATTTAATAACTATTTCGAGGGGCTGCAAAGATATTCTCGAATTGCTCGAAATTTCATTCGGGTGAGTTCCTTGAATGATGAGAGATAGGAAATATTGTGATCTCATAGGTGAGCCAAGATAACGTAGCGGCTCGTTTTGGCTGGAATATGTTCATCGAATAAACAGAGATTGTGTCATCAATTGGGACTTTCACCCGAAACTTTAGCGCTCAAATCATGAAAAATAGTTTAATAATGGTAATTTAAACAAAATATAGACGCAATCGAGGAGAATCACGACGTTTTTATTCATTAAATATCCGAAATGTTATTTCCGAATTACCCACTTTAGACAGTTGATGTTTGTGAATTTATGTTCTCTCAAATTACATATTAATTATTTGAGCTATTCCATGGATTGCTATGCTTCTAAAGTTTTTATATATGATATTAAAATTCCGAGGTGAAATGTTTTGCAACGAGCTTCTAGATTTGGCCACTAGGAGTCGACAAGACTGAGTTCTGATTGGAGATTGGCCTCGAGAAAATAGAACCCGTTCTAAAATCTAGATTGGGCAAGAAATTGTGCCCAATATTGTGAAACGGAGATTGGGCTAGAAATTGGTGTGTGTCAGTGGGTCCATAATCCAATATCCAATGGATTGGCCAATAAATTGGGAAGTGTCATACGGGCTTAAGGAGGAACCATCATTTCAAACATGCCCGAAAACCTCCCCTTATTTTGACATATGTTGTTGCTCATTATTTTTGCTATCGAATAGTGAAAAAATATTACTATGTCATCGGCCATTTAAGAAAGATTTGTGGGTTTGAAAATGACGGATTTCCACCTTGAAATACATTGTCTTTATGGGAGAATGATGACCTTCCCTTGTAAAACATTTTTTATCTCAAATTTGGCCCGAAATATAACGTTGAAAAATTAGCACAGCATAGAATAGACATCGATGCTTAATAAATGTATTTTTTTAGAAGGGGTTACCGATATGTTAGCGCCAGTATTTAAGTTTAAAGAACATACTTCCGGTTTTCTGCAGAGCGAGCAGCCATTATGCGGCGGAGGTAGTGGCAACGTTGCAAATATACGGAGGTTAAATATGAAGAGCGTTATTGCACCTGTCGACCGCTGCATAATTCCAGTGAATTGGATTTTTCGGAGTCATTTTTCTACGTATTCATTAAACCAATATTCAGTTCATCTCGAAACGTGCTATACACCGAAGTATGAAATTTATCAGTGCTGGTTGTTAAAGTAATTCCTATATGCGACTACATTTTATTAAACATGCGAATAATCATGACCGGAATTCAATACATCCCTTGAAATTGTCGGCGTATCGCTTCAAAAGCGAAAATGATAGAATATAATGAGACTTGCGATAGTTTATCTGTTCTTCTGATTACTACTTCAAATTTTTTTACGTTTATTTCGAAAAATATGCATCGTTTTCAACTTGTAGAAAATACTTATTTAAATAGAAGTTCTAAGCGTAAAGTAGAAAATCTAGCGCATTATGTATTTAATCATCAGTTTAATTGATATTAAATGTCTAGAATAAGGTGTACAGGTAAATGAATGTACCACGAGACAAGCATATTGCCGTTGGGTACCGACTATGTAGTATTTGGAAATACAACTTCGCGAACGTAACTAATTAAACGAATATTCACCCATGTAATTCTTCGAAAGTATAAAATAAAATAGACAAGAGTGCTTCCTTTTTCACTGACCAAACAATTTACTTTGATACGTTTTCCAAAGGTCCAATTAGCATAATTTGAAAAAACAACAGTAAATACATTTACCTATTCATGAAGTCATTGCAGGAGGAAAAAAATTAGGATGCATTCCTGAACAATCGATAGCAGCTGACATAAGTGAGTCCGTAGAAGTTGCAATGCCAGCCTTCCAAATTTACTGAAACTTCGGCACTAGGAACAAGAATTATTTAATTATGATACTAATGATTCGAATTACATATGGGTTATAACTGACACATTTGTTTCTAATTTTCACTAATCAACTCCTTATAAATATTATGGATGAGGCTATTGAATGGAAAATCTACAAAGAAATAAACATTAAAGAGCTTTGTGTCAGTCATTCGACAGGGATTTTAATCTTCATAAATCAAGACATAAACATTGATTATTTAAACAATGATGGACACTTTATGTTGGGTAATATTGCAAAAATTTCTTAAAAAATTAAAAATGCACGTAAACGATTCGGTATCCTTCAACAGATGCACTCGTTGAAATCGCTTCGATGGAATTGATGGATTCACTTTCGGCCACATTTCGTTTCCTCAAATAATCCAAGCTCTTACCTTTAACTTCAGACACAAATTTGCCTTTAAATCGGCATAATGACGCCATCACTTCAGCCCAAAGGTATATTTAATAACTTAAGGCTAAGTAAAAGGGATAATAAAACGAGTAATATTGTCACAATGCAACGTAACTCTACGAGGTAACGTAAACAAACAAAGGTGCTCAACCGCTGTGAAACTACGATATGTTGGCAGCGTTGTCAAGTTGGTGGTCAGCAATTATAAATAAACCATTTTTCCAAATTAGGTTGAAATTAACAGAGCAAAAGGTCTCATTAGTTAAGTTCATTTTATTCATCACAAATGATGTAGTTATAAAGCTTTACTGTATTTCCAGAGAAAGTACTAAAATTCTTCCGATACCTAAGAGTCAATAAGCCATTCTTCATATCACTAGATTATTCCATTTTAAGTAAAATTCATGCATTGTACAGCTATTTTGATTGATTTAGCATAATTTTAATTTTTATGAATAACTAATTTAGCGATTATAACTCGTTGTTATCGAGTTTATCTAACTAATGAAAGCAGTATTTCGAAGCGCCGCGGCGCGCCGGTTCCTCCTTAAGGAATATGCGAGGGTAGTAATTCCCTTTAGCTGAACACAATGTCTATTCACGATGAGTATGCAGTAGTAGAGTCATCATAGATAACGAAAGGCATTGATTGCGATTCGTTAAATAAAGGATATAAATAAATAGAATTTAATTAAGGATAAATTCAGTCCCTTAGAGGAACCCTCGGCGATTACTGTCGTGCCGAAGTCTCATCTAACCCCGTGTCATTACATTCGTTTGGCTGGGTGAGCTGTGGTCAGTAGCGGATACAGGAAAAACTCAAGGGGGGGGGGCGCAAAATATATCTTGAGTTATCCTTACGTTTATCGTAGTAAAAATAATCAAGTCATATGCAGAGCGTCAGAAAATTTTAATTAAAGTAATAATAATAATGTTTATTATTCCACACAAATATAAATTTTAAGAATAACATGGCTACAGGAACATAGGTACCCCTTTGGAGTTAATACTAAAGCTTTGGGGTTACCGACTCGTTCATCAGTTAGAGTGCAATTGTGCATATTACACAAAAAATATTACCTTGCTGGATCATTCGTATTGAGAAATAATAAGCTCCCTAGCATATGAAAAATATATAATATCATAGAGTAAGTATATTCTAGAGGGCTCACGGCATAGGGGGAAATCGTATCGACAGTTTTAATTCTCAAAAAGCGGGAAGATGGCACGACAGTAGCTAGCCAGAGGCGAGAGAGATCGCTTCATGGTCAACTCGCCTATCCCCTTCCCTTCCCGCTCCCCCTCTTCCTGACTCAGTCCCCCGAGCCCCAAGCATCGAAGGAAGGGAACAAGATGTTTATATCGGCCTGATAGAGCATAGGAGGACAGGCGGCGCACAATGGCCCAGATCGCGAAAAAGTTGGACAAAAATCAGATTTTCGTTGGATGTCTTTGAAAGTTGCTTTTTCCACGTTTTTTGGCATGCTATTTTCATTTCTGCAGTTATTTTCACGAAAAAATATTATTTTAGGCGATACGTAGAACTTTAACTTATTAACTGGCCAATTGTAACGCTGACTGCATAGACGAGCCCAAATCATGATAAAACATGAAAATAAATGATAATTAGTTATAAAGTATGAGTTAATGATCTTTGAAATTAGTCAATAAACAAAAAAGGCTAAAAGTAGGGTTTTTGGGTTCATTGACTTACGTTAAAGAGGTGCGATTTCCAGATTTCGAGAGGTTCTTCTGTATGGACTAAAAGTAATTTTTAAATAAATGTCAAAATAGTATTTAAGTGACTCTTTCATTCTCATATAAGCATGATTAATGATTTATAACTTTACGAATTATGTATTATAATTATTCATCATCAGATTCTTCTCAATCCCACCCATCCCTCTCCTCTTCGCATTCGCTCGCAGAATTTTGAGACTCATGCAAGACCAAGAGATCACGAACCTCCTGCGAAAGATCTTTAAGGCCCCGACATTTGTTCAGTCAGTTCCTCATGTGCTAATAAAAGGGTCAGTTGTCAGGATCAGTCACCGGAAAATATTCTCATTCGTATGAATTCGAGATATTTTTCTCGCGTAATGCTCGCGGTATTTTCTAATATCTTTATGGCGAGAATCCTGGGCTTCCTCTGACAGTTCTCCATTAGGAAGAAGAGCCAACTCGATAACATCTGCACCATGTAGAAATACTTCGTGCTCCATGGGTGGCATGTAAAACCATCCATAATGTCTCACAAAATTATCCGCTGTATCTAAGCAGAACTTCTTAAATTTTACCGGATCAATCAAAAATCCGCAAGACAGAGATCTCAAACTAGTTGAGAATTGAAAGATTAACTCTTCTTCTACTCCTGCAAATTAATTGACTTCAAGCAGCTTCGTTTTCCTAATTTTGGAGCGCGTAGTAACATCAGTGAATTGGTTACTTGGCCTACCCCCTTGTACATCGGAAGTACCTGTTAAAAAATAAGACTACTAGAACAATATCCCAGGGGACCCCATGTCACCATTAAAATACTAGGAAAATACGAACCCGAGGTGCTTGGAAGGTTGCGAAATACATCAGGGAAATCAACAATTTTGTCCAACCATTTGCCATTCCTCTAAAAAACAAAAGAGATTGATCGTGAACTAGCTCATCATCTTCTCTCGTCGGAATAAAGAAATTTCATGTTCAAAAAATAAATAAGCTCAAGTTTTGCCTTTCATCTCCGTGTAATCTGAAACAACCCCCTAGATATGCATTCAAATTCCTTTTTCGAGCAACTATGGTTTTCTCTTTTTTCTCCAGCATTTTTCCGTGCAGTTCTCGCCGCGTAAAAGTCCATGAAATTTTTGACAGTCAACAATAATTACACAGATTTGTAAAAAGCTACACAACAGTCTTCTTCCTACAAAGTTGAAATATAAAATAGAAGGGAAAATATGAAAAACAGTGCTGTGCCTCGTCTCAGACCAATTTAAAAAAAACGGAAACTAGAAACGGAAATAAATGAAATATAGTATGCCTACTCGTATGTGGTTGTCAGGAACTAATAAATCACTGAATCACATTTCTTTAGTTATCACAACACTATAACTTCTGTGTGAGATCACTGTTAAACACAAAAACTGTGGCCAAAATAGGACTTCTCAATTAGTAATGGGTATGTGTTCACATCGGCAGAAAAGGAGAAACTGAATGGTAACAAAATGTTTTGACCGCTATTTGGACGGGGTTAAAAAGAAGAGCCATGAAAATGTGGCTATTCCCCCAGGTAACTTGTAGGGGTAGGGTTGGACCCGTAAAGAGAATGTGAAATGTTTAGATTTTGTGCGAAAATGCAATGCCATGAAATAGCGGCGGACCTGCAATACAACCCGTCCAAAGGAGGCGGGTGGAGGGTAAAGACCTCATCTATTAACAAGTGTAGCTTCAACTGCAAGTCAGACCACCTCTAGGAAATTAACTCAAGTTGGGTGGTGCTCCAAGTTAAGATAACATAAGGTCCCGACTAAGGACCACTTCCCACGCCCCTAAGGTCCGGCATGTGTTCGGGTGACGGGTCTCTTGCCACTTCGGATTGAAAGAAAGGGAAGCCGGTAGTAGATTTTCCCATTAGCAGTGCATGTAGCCTATCGTATTTACTTAAATATGTCACCAAAACGCAATTGAAGTCGTTCTGAGAAGCGATCGAATACAATACAATTAACGCTAAAGACCTGAAAAGGAGGAAACCGGTTGGATTTTTAATGCATACTGTGTGGAATACAACAAAGTTTATTTTTGTGTCCATAATATATATTTTATTAATTAAAATGCTCATTTGCAAACTTTGTTGTATTCCACACAGTATGCATTAAAAACCCAACCGGTTTCCTTCTTTTCAGGTCATTAGCGTTATCGTAAACCTCTAGATAAATACCTGAAAATATCGAAACCGGTTGATTTTTTTCATTAATACTGTATTGAATACTAAATGGCTTAGTTTTGAATTTATAATGTCACCATACCGCGAAGTGAGTTCACAAAACATTATTTCAAATGTATATATACGTTCGTGATCGTCTATTTCATCGACTGGTGTGGTCCTAAAAGTAAAAATGAGCAAAAATTGGTCTCGATAGGCGATGGAAACTCTCAACCAGGAAATCCGTTATAATGAGTTGATCTTTAATAAGAAGGAAGCTATCTTTAGAATCGCAATACTAGGAGGGGAGTTTTGGAAATAATAAAAGATTTACTTAAGATATCGAGACCGAATTCTACAGGTTATCTTTGTGGCGGGCATGCAATCCGAGCGAGCGAGCAGCTGGGTAAATGACTAATATGAAATGACGATTATACCTGTGAAACACTACAGCTGCCCGTTTCTATCACTATTATTTTAGGATAAGGGCCTTATTTTAGCAACTGCTAGATTAGGAGAGGAAAAATGTGATTTAAATGCACGTTTACGGCACTAATCATAACATCTTCTCAACCACAATATCCATCTAATTATTAATAATATATTCACCACGGGAATAAACTGCGTCACGTTTGTATCCTGCCGTTTCATTCTGCCCCCAACCTTGCTGATAAGGGACATGCAAATATCCTCACTTATCGTCAATTATTATCGATAATATACGGGAACATCGGCGACCAACTCCTTCTCCATCATGTTTAGCATGCTTATTCCAACCATTCATACCCCCTTTTCCAGCCAAGGCCAAGCTCAGCATTTCTTCTGTTTTCTTTTTTTCGCCTCTTCAATATTCAAGAGGCCTGTTCAGACAATTTCGCTTGCTAAAAAAGACAGAATCCTTCACTTCCATAAGCTTCCAAATTTGTTTACCTAAATATCGTCTTTTTCCTTTTCGTCCAAATGATATGCATCGTGGGACACCCCCGTCCAGTTGCATCAAAATATTTGCACCGTTTGACCGTGGGACACCGGCTTAACCTATGTGGCCTCTGTTTCAGCGCTAGGCGATGCTTTTTGTCAAGGGCCCTGTGAATTGTTGGTTTCATCCTATTGGATGAAAATTTAGAACCTGCCCTATCCATTTGGACAAAACGGTGTTTTGTACAAATGATAGTACCAAAAGCCAGTTGGATGAAATTTTGACGGTGGGACAGGGTGCGCGTTAGTTGCATTAAATTTTGATGCAAATTTGACCGTGGGATATCGCACAGTGGGCGGAAATCGGAAAAAGCCGAAAAAAATTACAAAATGACTTTTTTTGAGTTATAAACTTAAAACTTCGCAGGTATACTCAAAACTGATTGAAATTTAAGGATATGCAATTCATTTGACAAAGATCCTACCCGATTCTGAGATACACAGGCTTAAATGTGAGCAACGTTCCATGAAAACGCCCGCCTTCAATTTTCTCTGAAAATCTTCCAAAGTATGTAGAAGGTGAAGTTGTAGGTGGATTCTTGCGGAATAAAAAACCACATAATCTATTGGCATGGTGTTCTTTCTTTAATATGCGCACGTCGGGAGTTGGATTAGCCGCGACGTGGTAATGTTATTGAAACTGTATGGGTTTTAACGCACAGCATTCACCGTTTTTATGCTTTTATTCAAGACACCGATTCTCAAATGGTCTGTGGTGAAGACAGTGGAAGTATTTTAGCCGAGGTGAGTTCACGTTTCATTGCAGTTCATTTCGTTTTCACTGGATACGATCGAAGACTATGCTTCTTTAAAAGCGTTCACACTTCGAAAAAGTGACTTGTTTTCCCGGGAATCATACAAAAGACCTACCAGAAAGATACCAGCTGAGACTGTTATACCTTCTGTACTCTCCGATCCCTCACCCCCAGGGTTTTACTGCGAAAACGGACGTTTTATGACACCGCGGAGCTGTGCCTAAGACCGTCTTAACGGGGTATGTCTACGGGAACATCTAATAAGAATATTTGTATAAATTTGTACTATTTCAAATTTCTCTAAAACATCAAGCCTTGTGCCATTACTGAAGGGATGAAGAAAATTCTGGTTGAAAATGACAAGAATGAAAAGTCTGTACCAAATGTTTGGCGAGAGTGACGTTTCATCCCAATTTCCCATGTTCTTTCATTCTGATAATAAAACTTCTGCCTGTTTGACCAATGAAACTCAAGTTGCATGATTCACAATTAACTTTGTAAATGCCGGATTGATGGATGGGTTCTATTTTTTCTTTGTCACGACACAGAACTTCACCGAGAGTGCAAGGGTTGAAGAAAGAAACATAGAATTTATTTTTGGGGAATTTGTTTGCAAGCCTGTTGGAAAGGTCTCCCACAAAAAATGACCGGCACCAATTTTTAGAATTCTCTGTGATGGCGGAAGGGAGCAAAGCTGAGAAATAGCTCGCGTTTTCATCTTTCTCTGAAGGATTTTAGTTTAAGTATTTAAGCTGTAGCCATTTGAAATTGCAATTGATTTCATTGTGGAAAGTTCACAATTGAAATTGACTGCATTAAAGGTAGATTGACCTATCTATGTAACATTAAATTGAATGTAACATTTTGCGATGCATGAGATCTTATTACGGATTAGCACACTGTTCTTTTTTTCTGCTTTGGAAATAATCAAATCTCCTTCGTTTATCTTCTAATTGATTGATCAAAATCAATTTGTTTGTGATTAATTTTCATACGGTGAGATTTACTTGGATTAGCAAAAGTAATATAATTATATATATCGCACAATTTTGTTTTCCTACATTCTCGCGCCGGAGGGCTACTTTCACGTCGACTCCGTCGAAATTTTTTTACATCAGATGGAAGTCTTTTAACCTTCTAAAAACACATCACTAGTTTTTACTCGTCAGGACATGAGTCCCCAACAATGGAGGAAAATGAGGATTACACCTCGGGAAAATCATTGCTAGGTGACATTTCAGCCACTCAGAGGAAGTATCTCCGGAAAGGCTCGTCAATAGGTCTGTTACAGTTCGAAGTTTGGACTTAAAACTTTATGTTGCATGATCTCTGCCTTCTCTTCGGGTTTCCACCGCGTCCGTTGCCTTTTGGCGAGAACAGTTTCGACAAAAGGCAACGGACGCGGTGGAAACCCGAAGAGAATGCAAAGATAATCTGATCAACGCCGCGAAAATCTTCGAACCTACTTTATGTTGCAAGATTATAATAAATCCTGTATTAGTGTTGAAAATCTGTATTTAAATGAATAACTCGTCATCAAAGACAAAAAAATAAGTTTTGGTTTGTTAAATTGTGTACGAAAAGCAATCAATATTTAATATACATAGAATCAAATGTTTTATAACAATTAATGAATGGACAACTCAAGATTCTAACGCAATAACATATTTTAGCCTACGGATTAGGATTCCCCATGAGGCCTACGAAGCAAATTTTGCTTGCAGTTTCGATTCACAAAACTGCATAATAAGAGGTTTAATTCCGAAAAAGGGGAGGGCGTATAATTTTGAATCGCCATATTTTTCTAGTGCCGCAACAACTTACAATCGGAATATGCCAAAAATACTCCATTCGATATTCCTGTATAAATGCTCGCCGCGTAAAATGTATCTTTGGATATTTAGTTTTTCGGCCCCTAGGAGAAGGGATTCATTCATATAATGAGGCAAGAATTTAAGCAATGAGTGAACCCGGGCTCAATTGCAGCCGCTATTTGTTTTACTTTTAAGAACCTCAACTAAATGCTAACGCTTAAAATAAAACTTTCCTCAAACGACAATGCGTCTTGTTATTGGCGAGACGACGATTATCACAACTATGATCAGAATAAGGTCTCAAGGAAAGACAAAAACATGCTTTAGATGATCCTCTGCCTCATACGTAAGACCCGAAGTAGAAAAATGGTAGAGCCGAAAGAAACCTTTTCATTTTCGACGTGGTAACAGAATGGGCCATTACTCATCCCGCTATTGAGCAAACAAATCAAGGTCACCGACCACCCCTATTCCCAAAAATGCTACTGCTGATCCATGCCTCTTTGTGTTCGTTTGAAGCTGCGCGCTTAAGAATTCATTACCAAATACTTTTAAGCTTTAGTTACCAACTGTGGTGAAGAGGCTATGACCGTTAGCGAAAGGCAAACAGTGCATTGTTTTTCAGTGTAGGGATCCTATCTCGCATTCCTATTTTATTGTAATATTCCGGCACTTGGTGTTGCAAATAACATTTACACTTCACCAAAGTGAGGTATTTCATAACTGAAGTTCTGAAGCACACCACTCGAAATGTATTTCATTCTATATGTTGGTTGTTCAATGAAGCGATGAACATCAATAAGATTTATAAGTCTCTTGAAGGGAAAAAATCTTCCCTCACGGAAAATCTCTTCCTCGTCAAAACAACATCTCACCTCGCCAACCTATCTGATGGCAAAACGATATCCTTGGGAGGCGGAAGCTTTCAGCGTGGACCCAGGCCAGAAAGGAAAGCCTGACGAGGTGCGTTCATTAAAAATTCATAACTCCCCTTGTAATCGAGATAAAGTTACAATTATTTCACCAAAAATAAATTTATAGTTTTGTTCAAATTTCATATGCAGCATATATGGACCTATATCGTAAGATACGAAAGTTAGCAGGCGATTGATTTTTACCCTGCAAAATTCCATATTTTTCGTCCGAAAGATATATAAACACACATAACTACGTTGAAACTGAGTTATGAACAAATTAAAGTTTACCAGTATGGAAAAAAATGAACTACAAACATTTCCTGCAAGTTTCAACTTTATACTAAGAACAGTCTGCCGGAAAATGGATTAGGAATAAAACTCGGAAAAGTCAAGTAACTAGCCGAAATTCGATAAAATATTTTTTATAACAATTGTTATAAACAAAATCGAATAATTAATGTCTCCACTTAACGTAGCAACCCTTTCTGCTTCAGAATATATTTTTAGACTTGTGGAACGAGCAAATTAAAAAAATTGCCAAAATTCTTCTAGTGACATCTGGTTAATCGCTCTATAACTACACCAAAAACGTATACGATTTTTGTACGTGTGGTGAGCTCTCTATATATACTTACTCTATGATAATATGCAAACATAATATATATATATATATATATATATGTGAACACATAGAATATGAAACCACTAACTAACATAAAACAATCATAGCATCTCATTAATTCATCACAATACCTCATTCACCTAAGCAATTGCGAAACATCATTATGAGCAAACAACCGCATCTTTACCCTTTCGCAATATCTGTATACATTCATTTCGTCAGTTACGTATTTTGGTAACTCGCAGTAAATTTTCGGTCCCAAGAATAGGTAACTTTGTTTAAATAATTCTGTCCTTGGTCTGGGTATGTGTAAATTATTACCACAGAATAGGGACATACGGAATACAGACCTTCCATAGGTCCCTATTCTGTGCTATTACAATGTCGGAGATTATGTGATATTGGTAAGTTCTTTTCACCACCTCTAATATGAAATACCTACATAATTGCATTCATCTACTTGTCATTTATCTTTCAGCCACTGCGGCAAAGTTCTTTATAGATAACGAGACTTAAGTGCTGGGAAATGTACACCCAGTTAATGACCGTCCAGATTAGTACACAAGGGTCGCGGGAATAGAGTAGAGAGAGGGTTGGAAATGCCAATCTTGACGCCCGTCCTAATGAGGATAAGCCACGATTGGCATTATATTCGACCAGGTAACAAAAAGAAATAAGTTGGTCTTCACGAGAACTCAAAAGTCGACATGATATTTCCACACAAATTTTTTTTGCCGTATAACATGAGACAACTCGATGTTTCTAGGTCATTTGGGATTTTGTTCTAATAAGTGAGTTAAAAATTCAAAATTTGAGGAATACATAGCAAGGCCCCGTGGAGCCAAGGTGGTGAGCGTGGATGGGGAATCCGTAAATAAAGAGGAGAACGTTTTAAGGGCGTCACATCACATCGCGTTAATCTAAGCGCCAAGCCACGGGGACCACGAAGGGCCAACAAAAACTAATCAACGAAATTTTTGTTCCATTGGTCATTACTTTTATTGGTTAATTATATTTGTTATTGAATTAGCGTAAATGCAGTTGATTCCGGTTAATTGGGACATATTTTGACTTGTGCACTTTGCCCTAATTAAGCGGCTGCCCCAATTAGGCGACCTATCTTGTATATGGGCATAAAAAACGTTGAAATGATAGAAAGACGACTAAAGAATATTTATAATTCAACATAAGTTTATTAAACTTTTAATTTAATGTAATTAAATATTAATAAATCATTTAGTTTAGTTCATTTATTATCATTTTTAAGAATTATAAGAATTAAAAAAAAAATATTTTTTACAGCCTCGGGCGAGGCTGAATGAATGTCTTTCACTAAGTCCTATTATAGATAAATCCTACCCTCTTGCGGATAGTATGACAACTAGAGCTTTCAAAATAGTGCAAGAATATGAATACTTGTGAAAAATATTTTAGGCTTTTTGAATTCCCTCCAGGTGGCGACGGAGGGGGAGGGAGAGGTCTAGTGCGTATGCGCTGGGCCGTATGGGAGTATCGTCCCGCCCGGCATTCTTCCTCACTCTTACGCCGAACCGTGCCTTGTAAAGTTGGCCTGCATTCTTATCCACTATTATTAAAGAAGTTCAGCTGAATATACAAATTTCACTTTATTTCAACATAAATAAGAGTAAATCAAAGGAGGAAAAAAACAGTATTCTAAAAACAAAAACATTTTAATTTCGTCGCGAGTATAGAGTCTATGTCGCCGACTCATGGCCCAATAAAGCGGCATGCTGTCCCAACTAAGCGGAGATTACTCTGGGATATTCCTCTATTGGGTTCTGTTCTTCAAGATCTGCTGCAATTAAGCGGCTGCCCCAAGTAAACGGTGGACCCATTGCACGGAATCTACTGTATTCTCTTTCCCTATGTATATATGGGAAGTACCGTGCAGTCCACATTCGTAGCACATAATACTACTCTTTTACGCGATTTCTCAAAAGTTCTCTGATCCGTCATCATCTGGTCCATAAGATTTTAGTGACGAGGTGAGTTTAATGAGTAATCCAACACATTTTTTTTCACGGGCAATTTTAGTTGAAAAAACTTGGCATCTCTCGTGGAACATTTTCAAACATTCCCGTTTCGTATCGCATCGACTTCAGATAGGTGACCGCACTATACGGAGCCGTTAAAACGAGCTGTCTTAAACGGAGGTGCGTTCCTAAACACTGGCAGTGATTGAGTTTTTTTCGGCGGAAAACCAGAGTGTCTAAGATATTCATAGGCGCTTGCAGAATGTCTACGGTGATCTGGTTGTGGACGGTGAGTCATTGGGCAACGCGTTTTCCATCATCCCCTCCACAAGGATGATGAAGAAGTTATAGATGCAGTATGGCGTTGGTTCAGACATTGACAATTGGAAAGGTACCGTGGGGACATACAGGTCCTCCCTTCAAGATGGCCTGGCATTGAATGGAGATTAAGCTGAAAAATGGCGTTGTGTAGCTAAAAGAATGGGGAGTAACATGGTGTACTTTATTGCTGAATAAAATACCCCTGTTTCAGAAAAAAATGCGTTGTATTTTTAATTACACTCTCCTTGTGTATTATTAACTTCGTATGGGGCTCTGTATCATATGCTTTCAATTAAAGATTGAAAACTGGCTGGAAAGATTGGCTGACAAAAAACTGGCTTTCTTGGCAAACGCTATTCTGTTTCCACCACAGGGGAACAGTTCTCATTATTTTCTATTATGCTGCCGAGGTAGCATTCATCTCTCCTTCTGATATCATTCCCTACTATATATTTACGAATATATTCACATATATAATTGATGTCTTTCCATTTCCCTCTCTTTCTACACCCGATGATTTTTCATTTCACGGAATGTATTTTAATTTTCGGTATTCATAAAACATTATTTAGAATTTCAAGCATTAGACCAAATTCCTTCACTGACAATGAGTAAGCCACAAGAAAAATCTCATCTGAAAATAGAATACAATGAAGTGTTTGCCGTTTGTTGAGGTAATGCAGGAATATTCTTACTGGAAGTGAATTCAAACGCGGTATTGTAGAAGGGAGAGAATTTCTTAACCAATGCTACATAAAGGGTTGCTCCCAATATTCCACTTAATTTATTGTTTTCATACTTCAAGCATTACACTTCCTATTCTTAAATTTTCAAGGATCGAAACGGGAGAGTAGTTAAAAAAAGACTGGCTCTAAATTTATGAATTCATTTTCAAATCAAATGAAATCACCTTCATTCGATTAAATGTTTTTATGCAGTTAAGAGTAGTTATCAGCTTATGTACAAAAATATAACTACTAAACACCTTATGCCTTGAAATAACTATCAGTTCAATCGACGACAAAATGTTAGAACTGTGTGCTTGAGAACAAAAACGTTAGCGTTGTCTCAATTGATAGGATTAATGGCGTCGGTCTCTAGGATCACTCATGGCATGTTTTTTCATAGTTCTAACCTTGCATGTATTTGCTCTAGGAATTACTAACTAATAGCAATTTTTTATGAATAATCATGTATATTTTGCTGGTATGCGTAATATTTCTATGAACGTGCGTTTGCATGTGGCGGTCCTCTTGCATGCTGCATGTTGGTGATTTGTCATCCCCTGTCAAACACCCCAGAGGTGGCTCGCAGGGTATTATGTAGATGTACAGTAGAAGTTTATCGAAGAGGTAGTAACACCAATAAGACTGTCCTTATGACTTTTCAAGTACCTGGCAGCTCTTCTCTTAATGCATTCTAACTCTGTGTTTAATCCAATTTCATGATGAATCCTGTTCATCGCTCGTTAAGGGGCTCGGCCCCTTAAAAACCCCGGGTCCGTCTACTTTTGTGGTTGTTCGAAGAATTTTAATTCGAATTATTCGGGGGTGTAGGGAAGCGCCCCACTCATTCCTCAGAACGGCTTCGCCGTTCTAAGTTGCGAGGCGGCTCAGCCGCCCAAGGGTTGAGTGTGCTCCCCCGGGGCTACCCCGCTTAGTCCTCGGGACGGCTTTGCCGTTCCTCGTCAGGGAACGGCGAGACAGTTCAGTTCTGAACTGTCTCGCCGTTATTCATTTCAGGGGTGGCCTGGCCGCCCAGGGTTGAAGGAAGCCCACAGCGGCTGGACCTCTTGATCCTCGGAACGGCTTTGCCGCCCGAGGGTTACTGAAGCCCCCCCCCCCCCCCAACGCCTACGCCAGTTAATCCTCGTTGTGGGGCGGCTTCGCCGTCTTGGGAATGAGGAGCCCCCCGCGGCTGTTCCCCTTACTCCTCATAACGGGTTTTCTCCACCGAGGGGTGCGCCGAGGGGGATGTGGGGGTTTTATAATGTGTTATACATGCGGTCACCAATCGTCCAGAGTCATTATATGGCGATGAATTGAAAGGGTAGTCAGTTGCGGCGTAATAGTGGCGACAAGTACCCATAAAATAAGACTTAATGGCAAATTTTAATTTATTTTGCGGGGAGTTCAACGGAATACCGGGGGTTTTATACTTGCATTAAACCATTGATCACCAATCGTTCTCATAAATTCCGTGCCCATAAGTCCTAGGAATCTGGAACAGTGGCGGAATTCTGATGATTCTTTTACCCGACGAGGCGATTTATCAGAAAATTATTTTTTTGGAAGGTTTCACGGGGTTATCGGGGGTTTTTATAAGTGGTAGGGGCGGTGAACAACGGCTGAGTGGTGACGAAAACTACTCGGAAAGGCGACTTTAAAAAATTATTTTTTTTTCGGCGAGGTTGCAGGAGGTGATCGGGGGTTTTCTGGTATTTTTTCCCGTATGTTTTACGGTGGCCCGCCCTCACCAAATATTCCGGATCTAGAGCTCAGAGGGGACGGGTAGTACGGCGTAATGTTTGCGAGAAGTTCCCAAATAGTAGACTTAATGGCAAATTTAACATTAGGGAGTGGGGTGTCAGGGGGACACCTAAGGTTTACATGTGTGCACTCTTGGCGGTCAACAGTCGTTCACATGAATTCCGTAGGGAACACTAATAGGACTGTCGTTATGACTTTTCAAGTACCTGGCAGCTCTTCTCTGAATGCATTCTAACTCTGTATTTAATCCAATTTCATGATGATTCCTGTTGAGATGAACAGTTCCGTTGCACTCTATATACCTTATCCCATCTATTTATCATTTATACCATAGTGAGTAGGTATCGAATGTTATATCTTTTCGCGATTAATTTAATACGTTTCGTGGGAAAAATCCTTCTTTTCCCAAGAGTTCATTAACATATATTTGTTAAAGTTCAACTGCATTTGCCAAGTATCAAAGCAATCGTTTATTTAGGTGTCCTTTAAGCTCAAATATGTCATATTCTCCATTTATATCTACATCTAAATCAATTCGTTGTCACGATGCCTGAAGGTCTGCCTAGTCTGAGTTATTTATAATCGACAGCATTATATAATTAATGTATAACCCATATTCACCTGTTCCAAATCTAAACTGTAGCCGGAAAAATACATGTTCCTAATCATTTTGTGTAACAATGTCAAATTATCATTACCAAAATTTGGAATATCAACATTAACAAATTGCCTATTTGCATACAATTGAATGAATTAAAATAATGTTATGCATACAATGCATGCCCAACGTAATTGCACCTTGATGGATGCTTTTTATATATATTAACTTTATTTAGGTTAATTGTCAACTGACGAATGTAAAATTTTGTCAATACATGAACGGCATTCCATTTTAATGGATTTATACCAGCACTTTAATTTTCACAAAAAATGCATGTAAAATGTTTCATTTCATGTCATCAATCAAAGATATATTAAAATATTTTATTTTTACAACATCTCCTTAGTAACATAGTCGAAGGTATATAGAAAATAGTTTTATCGACTTTACTTGTACAAAGTAGTAAGGAGAAATTACATGCACAACCATTTCATAGCATTTAAAATATTAAATGAATAATTTCAAATGCTATTAAAATAACATCATCAAAAAAATCGAGACAAAATATCAACAACAATAATACAAATCGACCTTAGCAATGGGTACAATTTATTCTGGTCAGGGTGTTACTTAATTACATTTTCATGGTCGCAATATGCGAAGACCTGCCTATTCTGAGTCATTTCTTATCAACTGTGATATGCAATATTAAATCCCTACTCTCCTGCCCCAAGTCTAAACTATAGCCAGAGAAAAATACATGCATAAGTTACAAAAATAAAAAAAGGCTCTGTACAATGTTATCCAAAAACATCACAAAAACAGTTATGCAAATACATAGTACTAAGCACTGGAATAAAGATCACAGCAACATATCATATATTATATTCAATGGTTTCATATATTTCAATACAAATCACAAATGTGCCAACTGTTTTAGCCAGGGATAAGACATACATGCATGTCATCAAATAACCTTTACAATTTGCAACTCATGCGGAAAAACCACAAACTTTGGAAGAAAAAATATTCCATCACATTCTCAATAAGGGTGCAATTTTGTAAGCATTTGGTGCAAATAAATGATTTATCCCTGTTACACCCCCTCCCCACGATGAGGGAACAGTTTGGATTTGAGGGGGGCATGCACTACACTACTTACTACACTACGACCAAAATTAACGATAAAAACAAAACAAAAATAACGAAAAAAAACGATAAGAATTAAAAAAAAACTACACAAAATATAATTAACAATCAAGCACTACTACTTCTAATATCATTCATTCATAAACCACATTCCAATTACTCATTCATAAAATCACATTCAATTCACTCATTCATAAAATCACATTCATCCATTCATACAGCCCTGCCTACCTAAATACTACTTTATACGCCTGAATTAATTAAACGCCTAAATACGAAATCATGGCCACGATATACGAAGACCTGCATAATCTTGAGTTATTTCTACTCGACGGTAGAACTCCCCTACTCTCCTGCCGCAAATCCTAACTAAGGCTGGAAAAAATTCATGCATAAATAAAAAATTTACAAACACCCTGTACAATAATTGCAACAAAAATGCAAAAAAACAACTATCTTCAGGCTTGGTGTCTTCTTTCATCATATCTTCATTCTTCCTTTCTTCACGATAAAATCCTCAAGTCTCTAGTTGTCGGCGCAGGAACCTTCAGGTGTCCATTTTATGGACCCCCACAGTTGTCTCCAAAAGCAATCGCTTTCGTTGTCCACAAGCTTGACCTGTGGTAATATAACAAAAAAAATTCTCATAATCCAACGAAGGGGATACTTAAACGATTAACTCAGCTCAGATATATCATTTCAAGGAAGACGTTCAGAAAATATTAACTTGTTAAAAGTCTAGTAAATTTTCAAATTTAAAAAATCCAATCTCTAGAGAAGCAAGAGTGGGTACTTTCAAATTAGTTCAAGCTCATCTAATTAGCGATTTTTCAATGTATTTTCATTATTCTTTAAACATATTAAAGATGTGATTAGACAATATTATAAAAATTTCCCGGAAATCATTACAGTGCACCCAGCCGGCACAGCAGAAATTCTTTATATAATGGAAGGGAAAAAAATGGAGAAAATATATCTCTAGAGAAATTACAGGGAAGGAATTTCCTTATCTTTTCTGTTCGCAGAGAGACCACATGATCATTTACGGCTCTAGCGCTAATAATGCAGTGAATTTACTTTTGAATTATATTCAGAGGACTCAGGCGGTTGGAGAGATAATAAATATATTTGTTCCACCATTAAAGAAACAATTATGATATACAATTTAGCATTTTAAATTCTCAAAGTGGACCATTGTGCGCGAAAGTTGTTATTGCGATGAGTACCAATGCTCCACTTTTAAGAAGGACATTATTCCCTTAGCCCTAATGATAAATTTCATTTCATGTTGACATTAGTGCAACTTTATAATAATTCAGCTGCGCGTAATAGGCACGTTTTAGGGGACGAGATGTCCTCAATACCCAACTTTGAGATGTTTCTCGTCTGCTGACCGAAAGCCATAAAAGAAGTCTATCGATTCATACAATCGATATGATTGAAATCGAAATGCTGCTCCAGTAACAACAGCAACAACGGTTAAGAAGCGGTTGCAATCACGAATGTTTTTAAAATTGTCTCTATTGTTCCTCGTGCTGTATGAGTGAAATTGGTTGAAAATGAAGTGTCTTTTACCATCGGAGTAACGCAGTAGTCCCTGCCCTGTCTCACTCCCTGAAATTTACACACACGAGTATGTAAACAATTGGATCTGTATTTGAAGTAAGTATCATTAATTTCTCTTTTGCTCTCCATGTTCACTAGCATTTACTAATGCAATGTTGCTGGAATGACGTATTATATAACAGTATTTCTTTCCATGTTCATTATTAATATTTGAATTTTGCATTTTCAAATTACTTTTCTAGCGGAACAAATAAATTAGGATATAACAACACCAATGAGTGGAACTCGTTGGTGTTGTTATATCCTAATAGTCCGGCATTTCCATCGTCCTTTATCGTCTATGATGTTATTGCAGCGCTAAATTTACCCATCTAACGTCAAGTTAAGTACCGTATAAGTCATATTATAATTGTAGTGACCTAGTTTTGTTTTGAATGTGAAATAAGTAGTATATCCCAAGTGTTGTGAGGACATGACGAAAATCATCGTTTCGATATGAGTATACTGTTACCTACCCCTCGACATTGGAGGTGAGTTTCATTCTTTTCTCGTTATCACGTTTAACAGCTATGCAATAGTTCTTTGCAGAGATGCTGAAAACCCTGAAAACCGGGGAACTGTGGGCCATAAATGGAGCTTACTGTGGGATAGGTCTTCGTCGAATGAGCGGGCAGATGTCTAAAAAATATTTCTAAATTACGGTGTAGATGTGCCTGAATAAAGATACTTTTTTAGAGACTTATGATTTTGTGTGTGTGAAAATGTGTGGAAACCTAATCCTGCTTAGAGTTAGCAATGAAGGTGGTAATAAGTGAGCATCGAGTATTAGTCGCCGTTAGTTCGTTGCATAGCCTCTACGCAGCGCCCTACTCGCCGTTAGAGAAACGATTTCTCTTGTATTTAGGAAATCTTTCTCTTAGATTTCTCTAACTTTTCTCCAAGATATACGTATATGATTTCTCTTAACGCATATGATTTCTCCGTTTTATACGGAAATTATACGTATATTTTGGTTATATTTAAAACGTTGTGCTGGCTGGGTGAGCTGAGTGTTTTATTTATATAACTTTTTTTACGACGTACTTGGAATTTATGGGTATATCTAAAAATTGTTTGCAAATAAATATCATTCTACATTAAATTATATAATTGAAAATTATATTAATATATATGAATTGGAAAACAATAATGAAATTCTAAAAATCAATACGATGAAATTATTAAAAACGACGAAAACAGAATTTACAAATATGGCATCCATATTAAGGACACCACACCTAACCAGGAGGATGTATTTTAATAATTTCTAGTTGGATGTATTTTAATAATTAAGTCTTATGATACGATAGAAATAATATCAGGTAATTCTCAAGATCATGCTAAGAGTTTAAAGCATCGGTTAAAGCATCGCTTCAGAAAAAAAACCGCCGAAAAAATGAAAAGATATACTTATTTTTCCGACACCATTAGCTTAATAAATATTTAATAGCAAGGAAAAACACGTCACTGGAAATTAAGTACCCAAAATTAAACAAAAAAGAGTATCAAACATTGAAACATTATTGTTGCGACTTTTTTTTAATATGTCACTTATGCTCATTAAATTCACGGAAAAATTCAGAAAGGTTGAAAATATGTTCGGATTCTCATGTTTCCCTCAGGTAGGTTCTTCGAGGAAGTAATTACTTGATCGCGCATGACGGTTGCTGAGTTACCAAAAGCAAGGCCTATATTGAAACCTCGACATCCATATTACAATGAGGAAATTAAACAGCAAAGTTAATTATTATGATAGATTCACGAAAATTCCCATGACTGTCCTTCACTCGAATTATTAAATTTAATGGAAATGAAGTTTCAAATCGAAATATATGAAAGCGAACGCTATCGTCGCCGTCAACCAATCATTGTCTTGAGATTCAGCGCGGGATTTAAGTTTTGTGAGCGTTGAAAGAAGCACGAGATCTTAATGTTAGGTGCGGTTTAATTAAATATTTTCGCATTGGAAAAGTGAAAAAATATATTTATTTTCTCACACAATCATTACTTTTATCATCGATTCTCTTGAATGTAAAAATTATAGTGTGTCTTTGTGGTCACTAAATAATGGTTCTGAACTGAACTCAAAACTTGGAAGAGGAATGAATGAAATCTTACCGTCTGCCTGCGACAACGATCTGTATTCTTTCGATCTCTTTTGCACGTGCTTTCATCGTGACCTCGAGTGGTCAACTCACACAATACGATCCAACGAACTCTGCAGTTGGAAAAAATTAACAGTCATAAAGAGACAAAGCAATGTCCTAGAAAATCGGCTTCAATGATCAATAAATATTAAATAAAATAAATCAATCAATCAATAAATATTCTTATGGCGGATGGACGTCACAGAGTGAATAGGCTCACCTGTTAATTAGATTTAAAAAAACTTCGAGTGAAATATAAAATTTCCCGTACTGTATAGGAAACTAAAGTAATATTAAATTAATTAATTATATTTATTATAATAAAATAATTCCAATTAAATGGAACTATAGTTTTGTTTAAATAGGAAAAGTAAGGGATTGATTTTGAAGTAAGTAACCTTTCACAGGACAAAAATTAGTTAAATTATTCTGATTCAGAATTAAATATCATGACGGAAAATAAAATTTGTAACGACTAAACATATAATTAGAAACTAATTCTAAATCAAAGATATTCGGACCGCTTTATAATGTGAAAATATTTTGCGAAGACTGTTAAGGGAGACGATATTTTGATTCGAAGACATTTGTAAAGAAAATACGTTGATGTGTGATTATAAGTCATCAAGAAAAAGTTGGCACAAAAAAATTTTTTGCCCATTGCATTATTTTTCATAACTTTTCAATTCAATTCAAATTTAATTGGTCAATGAAATATCACTTCCAGTTACTAAGTACCAAGTACAATTTTCAAACTAAGTAGTCAATGACTAAATTGAGGAGGATATTATGAGTATTTATTATTTTTTATGGCATTTTGGGCAAATTAGAAGTTCATTAAAAGAATTAGCACAATTGAATTACGTTAATGAATGCAAAATTGAACATTCTCGAACTACTCGTTAATTTAAACATTTGTATGGGAAAAATGAACCAAATTTGAATGAATATTATGAGAACATACCGCTCCTTATCTGCTGCAACTCATGTAGAGCCGTAAGAAGCCGGCTCGGTAAGGTGCACCATCCCATCTTCTTCCAAGTGTCTTCTTTAACCTTATCGTGATGTCCAGCGGTAGCTTGCGGGCCTAGGGAGAGAGCGGGTTACTGTATACACAAATAAATAACCCTTCCGAGGATTTGCACCACTCCAAAGCAGCACACAAGAACGTGACAATGGCATCAATAGGAAATCTTAAATTTCCTATCTAGCCACAGCCACATTCCTGCATGACGCAATGGAATATGTAATGCAAAATCGCGGCACATAATAAAAACTACAACTAACGCCCGGAAAAAACGCCTAGCCTTACACAAATTTTTATTCATTGGCCTGACGGGCCCAAAACTAAGCCGCAAGTATCGCCCACGTCTTCTCACGATGCTTCTCTTCTTTCCTCTGTGAATACCAGCGTCTTCAATCTCCTCTTCTTCGTGCAGTCTTCACTCCTCCTTCCTTGAAGTCCAGCAATGGCTTGAGTCTGTGAAGAGGTAAGATTAGTGCATGCATAAACAAGTAAATAATTAACACTAACATGCAAGCCCTAACGCGACGCAACGAAAAAAAGCAGCACACGCAAATTTAAATAATCACACGCAGATATCACGCAATATCACACGAAAGCACACGATATATAAAAAAACACACGCAATCGGATTCTTGTCGTTCTTCGAGCTCATATAGATGTCTTCAATCTTCATGGCTGGAAGGGAAAAAGTTACAGAAATGTTACAAATGAGTACTAAAAAACACTCAGTTCAGGTGAGGGATTATGAATGTCCACCCATTCCCGATACACACACACATTATCTTCTCTCTTCATTTTTCAAGGCCCCCTGCGATGTGTTCAATCTTCGGGGCCTCAGCTACGTCTTCTTTCTTCATTCTTCACTCCTGCAATAAATGGTGTTAGTACAAAACCTACCCAAATATCTTTAAAAAACTACACATACAAAAATACCCACATGGATTACCTGCCTAAGAATGCGTTCTTTGTCTCCCAGGGACGGTCTCATTCGTAGTAAATAACATTAAAGTGCACTTTCTGGTACCTTTGTTTCAGCGCTGTTTCGAAACCTTTTTAAATTTGCTCCTTCGAGCCGTTACCTTCCGTGTAATGTTGTTACCTAGAGCTCGTGCTTTGATAATCGAGGGTGAATTCACTTTCCAACAGGAGTAACTCCAGTTGTGTGGTTCAGGTCGGTCCTAATTTACCATTTCACGTTCAAGATAACCTGATGTAAACCTGATGAAAACCTGATACGGTGATGCATATAATCCGAGGAAAACTGCACTCTTCCCAGCCTTCAACTCAAGTCGATGAATGGTGTTCTGTTTTCTTTAATAATCATTCTGAAATTGAATGAGCAAAAATGTGGATTAAAATTCGAGTCAAATCTCTCCTAATAACATAAAAGGAATTAGCATTGGATGTCCCGAGAGGCCGTCGTCTTCTTCTCTTCTTCATTCTTCCTGCTCCACCCTTCATTCTTCCCCACACGTCCGGCTTGCACCTAAGGAGAGGGCAAGAAATTAAATTTAATCGGGGGTTAGATTATTGAATATGAGTCACTTAATTCAACAAGCATTTGTCCCTAAGAGACTAATATTTTGATATCTGTATGGACTACATGAACCTTAAACTTAATACCCTGAGATATTTTTTTTAATGTGATTTTAATGCGCAATCGAATTTTTTCCAAAAAAATGCCTTAAATCATATAAATCCAACAATTAACCTATCAAATTGTCGTAGAGACATTATTTATTGCTTATTTTACAGCTTAGTCCTTCTGGAAGTCACTCTGAGAAATATATTTATAAAGTACACTTCCTTATTACTGTTACATTTAAATGTATAAAACATTGTTAATCAACTTTTCTCAAATAATCCATATCAGAATTGGCCCAAGTATTTATTGTTTAGAATATAGGCTCATTCATTACCTTAGAATTAAAAAAAATTAAATCAACTCCTGAATGATATTTTTTGAAAATATTTAAACGTGTAATTTTTTCCCGTGCGGCTTTCCAATTTATTTTAATACCACTCAATGGACGTGTACTCGTACACTGGTAGTCTATATCATAATAGCTTCAACTAAAAACTATCAACCATGAATTTATCAAAATCTGAGGCCCTACGGGACAAGCTTTTTTGGAATTTAGGTGGAATTACTCAAACTTTTATACCCGTCTGTCTTTAAAAATCGTGGAAATGGATTCTAAAGCGAAGGCTGTTTATTTAAAAAGAACGACACCCAAAAAGCTCTCTTGAAATTATATTTGTTCGCTGGCTAAAAAAAAACAGGCTATTCTTTAGGGAGCTTGCTAAAGTTATATTGAATAGGGTAGGTACATTAAAATCTCTCGTAAACAGATTAAATTATTTTACTTTAATGTGGAAATCTTTATATATACCTTTGATTATAGCAGTGAAAGATTTGTAAAAATATGTAAACTGACTTAGAAATATATAACTTTAAATATTATAATGGTAACAATAGTGAATTTGGGAAATATTACATCGAATCAACTATTTTGTTTTAAAAAAATAGGCAGACAACAAAATTTGAACATATAACTCAATAAATTGAAGTTATTGACCACACGATCAACAAGATTCTTTAACTATACTTCTTTCTAATGATTCTTTAACTACTGTTCCACCGATATCACGATTTAACTTTATCTGGTGTATTTTGAATATTTTTATTAATGATAAATTACTACGGAAGCTCATTTTTAATCAATAATCAGAGTCAATATTTATATAGAAAAATTTCCTCCTCTCTTCACATAAATCGTTGAAATTGATACAGGAAATAAAGGAGGCAGTCAATTGAACCTTATTTCTATATTTCACGGGCTATCTTAGTGGTAAATTGAAAAGTCAATCACTTAAAATCATGACCCATAACCATGCGTTATTATCGCGACAGAATTGAATGCGTATTTTCAGTGTAAATACCTCTATCTAACCTTCATTCTTTAGATTTATTTAAAAAAATATGTTGTCATTTTTTATGATAATAATTACGTGATAATCTCAAGGACCCACTGGTCCCCCACGTGAGATTTGGTGAGAATCGGCTTATCCCCCTCGCCCCTCCTAAATACCACATCTAATTAACCCTTTCGCTACTAACAAAGTAAATATTCGCTCGGACGGTTTTTGACGCGGAAGACGAAAGACGCTAATTTTCGTCTTTTTTTCTACGCAGGCGAACTAATGTCGCAAATATCCGTTTCGTTGCCCTTTTATGCCGGTCGCAGCTACGCGAAGTCTTATCGGGAACCAACAAAGCGGGAACAGTGCCGTCTTTTAAGGAGCGTTTACAATTTTTAAATAAAATTTTACCTTAATATTAATTTATAGCTCGATTTCAACATAAACAATAACATAGAAATGGTTGATACATTAAATCCGTTTTATAGGACGGTATAGCTCCGTTCAAAAGTTGAAATTGCATAGAAAAAACCGAGGGATTGAATTCGAAGTCTGCAAAATACGGGCAAACAACAATTATCCATGTAGCTAATTCACAAATACTAATCATGAGTTGAACCGGAACCAATTCCGCTGCTAGGGCTATCAACCCGGATAGGAGGAAGACCAACTGCCCTCGGAGTCCGAGATAATGCGGAGTCCCCGCTAGGAAAAGTGGAAAAAGGTTGGCGCTGAGAAAGTGTGATTATCCGTGAGACCCTTCTTAACCAATGTCCTGCAAAAATGGTCCGTACAGAGGGGACGGAAGAGACCCTTGGGTCTCAGTCCAACAGTCATGCTAAGGAAACAACACAACTGTGTCGAAAGGGTTAATGGATCTACCCCAAAGATGTAATATTCATATGAATTGGCTTGTATAATACAGAGTAAATATATAGTTGACGGACGATAGTGGTATATTTTGCTTGAATGCTGAAAAAAAATTAGGAAATAAAATCCTTTCAGGAAATCAGGAAGGTGGAGAAGTGAACCAACGAAGCATTATTTTATATTAACGTCCAAAAAAATGGCTCTGTTGTGCCTACAAGTCAAGGGGAAAGTGAAGGGTCTATCAATTTATAATGAGAGGAACTTTGAGAAGAATATGATAATAATATTCGGTTCTCTTATTTTTCACCTCTATAAAGGCTTTGGTATCGAGTACGGACACCTAAAAGATGAGCGTGAAAACTCCATCTGCGAAAAAATTATGAAATTGAAAGTATGAAATGCTAAAGATTGAATAAATATATTATACTTTTTCAAACGTTTCAACTACAGTGGTGAAGTATATGAATAAAGAACAATAAAAAGGACGGTCTTATCCTGCAACTCATGACATAAATGATTAGCCCCATTCACTGAATCGAATCACATACTACCTTTCTGTACGCGAGATACTATTTCTACACTTAATCAGCTTCTTTGCTTATTTATGCTTCATGTGACATTTTTTCCGATGCCCTTTGAAGGTTTAGTTAAATGAGCGCCCACGAGAGTGAGACATGTATCCCGATGTCAAATGCTAACGCAGCATAAGATCCAGCCAACATTGTGCGAAAAATCCACGGAGAAAAGAATCATTCGCCAGGATTCTAACCCGGTTCCCCACCGAATGATTTTATTTCTCATTGGATTTTAGCACAATTTCTGCATTGTGAGTGACTCTCGTAAAGTTCCTGGATCCGCCCAATGTAACATAAATGTCACACCCTGTATCGCTCCACTGTAATGGCTCTTGCATCGTTCGGGCACGGTATATTGTTGTGTTTTATACCTTATAAGAAAGAGGAAGCTAAGTGCTTCAATTCAAGGTAAGAATTGTCAAGTGAGAGTGAAGACCTATCCTTTGAGTACCCCTGGTACTTATGCGCCTTCCCTAGATACTAAAAATGGACGTTCGCTTTGTGTAAATATTTAATTTTTTCATTAACTATATGCGGTACAGCGACAATTTTTGGTATGTATCAACATAATGATACAAAATTATTAATAATACATTAATATGTTTGGTATTGCTTTCCATTTCTGTAATATACTCTGATAAATGTTACTGTGACATAAATGTCACATTGGGCGGATCCCTATGCAAATCTTCAAAGTTTCGAATTTTATGCTCTAGTTAGAATTTATTCCATTTTCAACGTTTTTTCCTTCGTATTCCCGCCAAAAGACGTATTATTTATCAATTAGTCGATAAATTTGCATTTATTAACTTTTATTCCGGTAATTACTTTTGAATTAAATTTTTTAATATTAGGGATATCGATAGCTCAGAGATTACACTGTGTGAAGCCAAATAGCTTCCGGAAAACGATGACTTTGACGAAGTACAATATACCTTGAGCTACCAGAAGCAGCAATTGTCACTGATGAGGACATTGCAGATGACCAGGCTGATGGACTTGTGGAAAATTTAACGGGAAGACAACTTCGGGCAAAAGTGGAGCTTGTTTTGCAGCTTGATAATGATAATACTAATGAATTTCAAAGGAGTCCTGAAGTATTTCGGTACCAGTTAGATGTAAGAAAAAGGATTCGAAGTCAACGAAGCTTACATCACTTCTCCAATAGAAAAAAGTAAAAAGAGAAGCTGCCAATTTGCGACAAGAAGGTCATTTAGTAAGAAATAGGTTATTCCCCGAAACAGATCTTCCTGAATAGAGGGAAAAATTAGGTGTAGAAATTTTTTAAATAGTTTTTTCGGATGACATTCTTTTTTCTCATGGCAGAATTAGATAATTATACTACTTCTATTGTTTTTTCATCTTCTAGTATCAGTAAAGAGTAGATGAAAATTTTCATTGGGATTTTACTGTTATGAGGTTGTAACTGGTTTCCATCCAAGCGATGCTCCTGGGAAGATTCTGGGGGTGCTCACAACTCAATGGTTACCGTAGCCTAGCGAAGGAATAGGTTCTTTGTGATGAGTAGATACCTTCACTGTGCAGACAATACGATGCCCGACATAATAGACAAATTGTGGTAGCTTCGCCGTAGATCACTAAATTGAAAGAAAGTTTCAGAGGGATTTTTCCCACTGAAAAAACTCTCTTTTGGCAGGAGTATGATTGTGGAGTATTTTGGTATCCATCCTTGCATGTAATTCATTCGGCGGAGGACAATCAGTTTTGGTGGTAATGGTGGAATATTTTCCTTGACTTTTGGATGTAGCTGTTCACAATCTGAAGCTGTTCACAATCTGTTCACGAGCGAAATCTGGTCATTGCATGTCACAATTAGAGATCAGGCGTGTAATAATGCAAACATTACTGTCCATACATCGATGCAAAGGCAAGTATAGCCGCCGTACTACTTCATTTTCAACAGAGGCAGACAGTGAAATATGTTACGATGCTAATGATCAATTAGTCTCAAAAGATTGCGTCGCCGTGCTGGAGAACATTGCGCTTCCGTCAAATGCACTGCATGCGATGCATGAAATATGGACAAATATTGCTTTACTACTTACCACTCAAAATGGTACGTATACACCGGCATTGAACTCGAAAGCAATCTTTAGTTTATATGAAACAAATTGATTCAAATTTAATTCAATTTTATAAGGTATTACACCCTAATATGTTGTGAGAATATTTTTCAAACATGTATATTTATTCTATGTATTTTCCAAAATTGGGAAATGCATTTTCAACTATTTTACTTATTAGCCATGTAAAAATATTATTTAAATGTACCTTCAACAAATCCATTGATTGTGTCAATTCAAGGTTCTGTAATTTCATAACACTACTGCCGAAAACTTAAATTTATACATAAATTTAAAATAATTTTTCTTGATGTGTATTTGACAAGTTTATAATATAAACACTATAAATTTAAATATACCCCAAACTTGTGAAATAGCATTGAAAAAATCCAAAACACTTCTACATCTTAAAAAATCACAATTTACATCGAAAAATTTATGAATCGCGGGCAATGGAACTCTGAAAATTATTGCTAAATTTTTAAACAATTTACTTTAAATTTAAACAAAAGCTTGAAAATAGTGTACGTAATTAATAATGTGTTTTTCTAGTGTTTTTTATCATTTAAATGAACAGTGCAGTTCAAATGCGAAAAATATTTGCTTTTTCTGGGGAAATATTACCTTGCACCAAAAGACAACAGATCCGCCCAATGTGACATTTATGTCACAGCCTGTATCTCGGAAACTACACAACCGATCAACGAAATATTTTCAGAATGTATTAAAAATGAGACTCTTACCATTCCCCTGGAATATGAATTATTAATCTCAAAAAAAATATTTTGGGCGGATCCAGGTTAAATGAGCGCCCACGAGAGTGAGACATGTATCCCGATGTCAAATGCTAACGCAGCATAAGATCCAGCCAACATTGTGCGAAAAATCCACGGAGAAAAGAATCATTCGCCAGGATTCGAACCCGGTTCCCCACCGAATGATTTTATTTCTCATTGGATTTTAGCACAATTTCTGCATTGTGAGTGACTCTCGTTAAGTTACCACCGTGGCTAGTCCCGGTTTACTTTAAAAAAAAAAAACACTTATCCAGCCGACAAACTGAAAAGGTGCTTGGCAGGGTTGGCTTATCACAAGCATCTAAGCTACCTCCCATAAATTTTTCCGAAACATAATCGTATAAGGGAGGAGGAGTTTGGCCGTGATTTCAAATGAAACTATCATTGAACATGTAATTTACTGCGTTCCTTGGGTCTTCATTTCTTTCCTTTGCAAGATTTATCGCTCACGGACACTATAAATTTAATCTGAATTTATTCATTGGCGGTATTCAAAGAACTCGAATCAATTTTGTCATGTGGCAATGTTCCAAAAATATTCCAGTAATTTTCCTGGGCAATGATAAGTCGATTTCCAATGAAATTATTCGAATGATAGAGATTTTTATTATTGTATCAGCTTTAAACTAAGGAGCCCCTTTCCATTTTTTCCATGAAAACCAGCACAAAGTTATTTAAGTTTTCTACGGACGAATAATGATTGGAAAGCTAATTTTAATCAAACAGAATCACAACTAATATATAGTTTTCCTATCATTGTTCTCAGTGGATAACAAATGACGATATTCTACTCAACTTTCTTCTCTTCGGCAACCATTATTATCCTCTGTATTTTGTGAAATTCTTTAGAACTAATATCATAAACTTCGGACGCCGCAAAGTAAAATATTCAATATTTCTGACTCTCGACAAGAGGGCAGGTGAAAAATTCTAACGGAATGAAAAAGGAAGATTACATGCGTTCATGTCGGCGTAAAGAAAAGTATTAACTCGAAAGCACACAATGTATTTCTAAGCGCATTTGTAAAATTTATACACTAACGCATTTTATCATTAATTAATCGTTACTTGTCATCTGGGCGTTATTTAGGCGGTGCGTTAACCTTTCACAGAACTAATTCACAACATACCTTAAATTATATGAAAATTGATTGATAACCTAAATCTACAACTACGCATTAACCAGCAAGCCGCCTCAATAGGCGTGTGGCAGGGGGTGTTGGGTCACCTGCCGTTCACAAATAAAAATGATGTGCTATAACGAAATTACGCCCAGCATTTAGAAAAGTCCTTTATAGTCTACGGGGGACAACTAATTCCCATACCTATCCATTCGGAAAGTATCATATCAATTTATCGTATTTATTTATGGTATTTGGAGGAGGCGACCGACAGCTGAGGTCATTTGCGCCATGAGGGTAGGGTATGGAAGGAAGGGTGGAGAGAAACCCGGCGTCGGCATTGGCCTGCTCTTGACGAAAGGCGCCAAGGGGACCACGGCTTAACGTCCCATCCGACGGACGGAGTGTTGCGCTTGAAATGTCCTCTACATAACACTCAAGCAGGGATCGGGCAGTCTCTGAAAATTCTCTGCCACTGCCGGGATTAGAACCCGAGCTCGCCGGGTTTGAAGCCAACATTCTAGTCACCACACCAGCCCGAACCCCCTCAATTTATCGTTTATGATAGACCTGGAAATGTGGTGGGTCTCTGATATGATGTTCGCCGTTTTCGCTTCGAAAGATATCCATTGTTAATTGCTCAAGCATTCCAAGTCTAACGCGCAGCCTCCGAATCTATAGCGGTTCCCAACCTAATTCGTTTAGCATCTGTGTAACATTTTCTGTGCGCTCGAAGCGGGTTTATTACGAATCGTGCAGCTTTCCTATGTTTTTTTTATTAATATCACGAATGAAGTCTTTCTGCACCGGATCCCATACGCTCGCTGCATATTCAAGGTGTGGCCTGGCGAGTGCGAAATAGCACCTCTCTTTTACTTTCTCATCCTAAAACCCCACTAAATGCTTGACGAATTTCAGCTTCTTCAGGGCTCTGACAAAAATATTTCTAAAGGCCTGATTACAAAGTACATTGTCACGTACTTGTCTAAATGTACGAACGCGAGAATAAACGCCAAAATGCACCGTGTAAAAAACGATTTAAAATTCGGGGTTTGTCAGTTGGTGCAACATTTTACTTTATATTTACAATCTAGAAGCTTTATAAAAGGACGTGGTATAAGTCAATTGAAGGAATTGGCGGGAGCATCTACTTTTTCTCTACGTTTATGTAAAAAAATTGGCTGAAAACAGGCTCCGCTATTTTGTTGTATATCTATGGTTAATGAAAAAATAAAATCTTAAAAAACCCTCCTAATGGATAGAAAAGGAGAGTTTATTAAGATAGTATTACATTTTTGTCAATATAACTATTCGTTAAAGCACTGCACGAGGATAAAGATGGCAATTTCAGAACAAATCGAGGGCGGTCGTTTTTGGATAAATTTCTTCAACTTTGACCTCAAATACATTGTAAAAGTGAAGGCACAGGAAATGAATTATCTGGCAATTTATTTGAGAACATGCATGCGAATTTTCAACTTCATAGCTCAAAAAAATTGTTTTTGAGATTTTGGTCACCTTTTTTTCGATTCTAGGCCACCACTGTGCGGCATTGAGGTTCTCCCGATGGTAGTTCCATCTCATGGAAAGGATTCACACTACGTGCTTGTCGTGTTTAACAATTTTTAAATCGACTTTTGACGATGTAGCTAGATAGCCCATTGATTTTCCTCAATTTATCCAGGTATTCCATTTCCCTTTCGTACCCTCCATAACGTTTTGAGACACATATTCACATGGGTTTAGCTCAATAGACGCGGATCACCTTTACTCATCAATTCATTATCCCTGGTAAACAATTAAATGCAAATACGTATGGCTGTTTATGTTTGCCGTGTTCGACTTCCGTTTCGCTTTCCCGGCCACGTGTATGACCATTTTCTCGAAGGCAAAAATCACTCTGAATTCCGTGCATCGTGAAAAATCGCCTCCATTTCACTTGTGTGGTTAGCATGACGCACCACTTCAGCTCAACTGGTCGTATTTCCTTCATTGCTTGCGGACTGAATATGCTATAGACTGTTTTTTTCTATCCGTAGGAAGAGGTCGTGCCTTTAGGCCTTCGGCATGACTCAATTTAGGGTTGAGGGTGGAGAAAATTCTGGTTCAGTGCGAAGCCACTCGGAATATAGTTCAGTTTCTGGATAACCATGTGATGAGAATGTTGAATTTTATTACTGAGTGATGTGTCTTTTCCTTCTCGTGAAGTAATTATTCCTAATTTCCAAAACCACGAAGGAGGTGATTTAAGCATCTAAAACACGTAAATTATTCGTTGAGCGTAATGAAGAAGTGCATTGGTCTATTATTAAGAAAAAATCTGAAATTGGAAAACCCTGGGTCAGCGTTTGTGAGTGTTAATTGTGTTGAGTGGCAGATGTGTGGAAGCATATTGTGTTGGTTGTGTTATATTGTGCAGTTTCTTGTGTTAGCGTGAGAGTTACCCCCTATGAAAAAATTGTATAAAACCGTATAAAATTTCTATACAGTTTATACAGGTTGTATACAATTTGTATACATTGTATACAAATTGTATAAACTGTATTAATTCACCAGCTGTATACAGCATATACAATTTGTATACAATGTATACAATTTGTATACAATGTATACAATTTGTACACAATGTATACAATTTGTATAACAGCAATTCAAAGTAGGCCTCAAAAATCCAAGTCCAAAAATGAACTTAGTAGGGGACAAAAATAATGTTCCACATTCGAGAGTTCAATTGCTTCTAAAGATCATGAATCGCGTTTTAAACAAGATTCTCGGAGATCCATCAACGCTAGTCATTCAATGCCACTTGGAAAATTTTCAACCGAGGCGTCAAAAATTTAAGTCCAAAAATGAACTTAGTAGGGGACAAAAATAATGTTCCACATTCGAGAGTTCAATTGCTTCTAAAGATCATGAATCGCGTTTTAAACAAGATTCTTGGAGATCCATCAATGTTAGCCATTCAATGCCACTTGGAAATTTTTCAACCGAGGCGTCAAAAATTCAAGTCCAAAAATGAACTTAGTAGGGGACAAAAATAATGTTCCACATTCGAGAGTTCAATTGCTTCTAATGATCATGAATCGCGTTTTAAACAAGATTCTCGGAGATCCATCAACGCTAGTCATTCAATGCCACTTGGAAAATTTTCAACCGAGGCGTCAAAAATTTAAGTCCAAAAATGAACTTAGTAGGGGACAAAAATAATGTTCCACATTCGAGAGTTCAATTGCTTCTAAAGATCATGAATCGCGTTTTAAACAAGAGTCTTGGAGATCCATCAACGCTAGTCATTCAATGCCACTTGGAAGATTCAATGTCACCAGCGGGCGTCCATATCTCCATAGTGTCCCCGTGTCCCGTTTGTATGAAGCGGTACGAAGGTTTTAAACAGTACACTGACAAATTCAAATGCAGCGATAAAGTTGTATCACATACGCCCAAATTTCCTAAAAACTCTTGATTTAATATATGACACAGTAGTCATTTCGTTTCTGGATACTCTGGATAAAAAAATTCATATCCGGTGTGGGACTATTTTCTTTTGCGGATGGGGCCATAGCCACCGAGAAAGAGAGCCCGCGGAAGGATCGCCCAGGATCGCCGTTGGAGATTACGTGGTTTACGTTGTTTCACCATATTCCTTAGATTTTTGTGGTTAAGTTGGTGAAAATTAGAGTTTTTGTGAATAGTGAAGTTTCCGTTATTCTTTAATTTCATTCGGTGGGCTTCAGAAACTTGTTTGTGAGGCATTTTTGTTAAATATGCCTTTCTCGTGTGTGGTGCCGGTATGCGAAGGAAACCCCTTCAGGACTAGACCCAAAGTTCAAGTTTTTACCTTTCCTATAGATCTTCATGGATTGAAGAAGAAGTGTATTTTGGCGATAAGAAGAGACAATTTCACCCCTACGGAAAACATTAAGGTATGTACCCTTTCTCCCTGAAATTCTTTGGACGTAATTTCTAGTTAAAAGTGGCTTCATGATGTTGATGTACAGGACAAAGTGGTGTTTTAAAATATTGTAGCAGCAATTCATTTGGAAATTCTTGCATTTTAGTTTTGTGTTCGTTGTATTCTGTCGTTCGGATCTGTCGTGCAACAATTGCTCTAGGAAAAATGTTCTTAATTATAATATATGTATTACTAGTATATTTTATAACTTTCATTTATAAATATATAATGTATTAATATTTTTACTTAAAATCTTTTCTTTTTTAAGAAGAAGAAAAATCCAAAGAAAAGTTTCTAAAATGTTTACGGCCTAAAATGGACAGGTTTCCTAATTTTGAAACCTTAAGAATGTTAAACACGAGACTAATAAGACTGTAGTTTCCTGTCTTATGTAATCTGCTTGTTACCTACAAGAGACAATTTCTTGCTACAATGAAATTTTTATATACTTCATTACTACAGTAGCAGTGCAGGAGAGCATGTCAGTCCCTGAAAAAGATGTGGAGGTGGCTATTAGAAACTCACTAAGGCACGCCAAGTGACAGCAACAACACGGTTGCAGGGGGAGAAGAAAATTAAGTACATAATACTTATGTAGTTTCTTGTGTTGTATTATTTCACCAAAGAAGCCCAATAAATATTGTGTATGGAATTGAAGCCTAATTTATTTAAATTCTTGTCTGGACCTATTATTTAGATACTATTATCGAACGAAATTCAGTCCTAACTTAAACGTGTGTTAAAGGTGTCCGTGTGCTGTGTGGGAAGTACCTTGTAGACGTTTATTTTTTATGAGTAAGTGATGTTTTACTTAGAATTAATTACATGCTATTCTTAATTTCCACTGTTTAACTTGAGAATCCCCTATTTATCATTTAAAAATCTGGTATTGAATGGTTGGTTAGTTTTCAGTTTAACAATGTTTAAAGGATTATAATGTTATATTTTGGACAGCATTCACTCCATTTTTATTTATGCCTTTGTATGCATGTGGGTTCCTAGAGGAAGTGTGGTAAGGGAAATGGTCTGTTGGAATAATTTTTATGAGTGTTTCTTTATGACCTGAGATGAAATGAGGAAGAAAATGGGTAGTATTACTCCACCTATTTTGGATGAGGTATTCCTAGGTCTTCTTTCATACAGTTTGTATACAATTCTTATTCTGCCCGTATACAGCCCATGTACAATTCTTATGCTGCCCATGTTTAATTCTTATACAGCCCATGTACAATTCTAATACAGCGTGTATCTAATTTGTGTAAAAATGCATATTTTTATACAAATTGTATATGTACACTCATTTTTGTATCCTATCTATATACAGCCCTTGTGGTGACTGACTGACTGATGGATACAAATTCCCGACCACTTCCAGAAGTGCTGGAGAGCTGAAATTTGGCACGCGTGCGGGGAACCGGAAATGATTCGGAGGAAAAATCCGAAAACCGGAAGTTTCCGCCACGTGTCGTCGCTAGGACGACAAAATGGCCGAAATCGCGCTTTTTCCGGGGACCGTCTTCCGGTTTTTATTTTACTGCGCGCGAACCGTGCGTGCCACGCGGATCGTTAATGCATTTTTTGAAAGCTGGTAAATGTAGTAAGGTAATTATGTTATGTTATAAGTTTCTTTTTAAGAAATTTGATGCAATAATGGCGTCCAAAAATTGGTTTTTCGAAAAATATTTAATAACTTCCGCTCCCTTAGTCGTAATTACAGGTGTAGGATATTGAAAATGATTATTATATATGCTCATAACATAGTCTACGAAATGTAGGTAACGTTTTTCTTTCATCGTCCTTGGTTACTGAGAATAAAATTAAAATATTCCGAAAATCACCGAAAATTACGATTTTCAAAAGATTAACACAAGGTTTTGTCAATTTTAACTCAACCGATTTCTTTCAAACTTTGTAGTTAGATACAGCTATGCATTGTCTTTCAGAAAACATAAACATTTTAATAATAATTTAATGGATTTAACCGCGAAAAAATAAAAATGGCGGGCACTGCTAACATTTGTCAGGGACTGGTTTGCTTTTTATTGTATCACTTTCGAAATATGGATGTCATAGGGCACAATTCTTTTAGACATGACAGTAAATGAATGTAACCATATAGTACCGTCATCTTTTAACCCCCCGAAACCCCCTAAAAAATTAAAATTAGCATATAAGTAGCCTTGTCGGGTACCTTTCGTCACAATTCCGCCGCTTTTCCAATCCTTACCATTCATCGCTACGGAATTGATGTGGACGATTGATGACCGCTGGCAGTAAAAACCTATAAACCCCCGGTAAACCCACATACACCCCCCCCCCCAAAAAATAAAATTTTCAAATAAGTCTACTTTTTCGGTACTTTTCGTGACTATTCCACCGCCCCCAACGACTCATCCCCCCGAAATTTATGTGAATGGATGGTGACCGCCAGGAGTACACACATTTAAACCCCGGTATCCCCGTGAAATCCCCCCCAAATGTAAAATGTGTCATTAAGTCTCCTATTTGGGAACTTCTCGCAAACATTACGCCGCACTACCCGTCCCCTTTGAGCTCTAGATCCGGAATATTTGGTGAGGGCGAGCCACCGTAAACCATACGGGAAAAAATACCAGAACACCCCCGATTACCTCCTGGAACATCGCCGAAAAAAAAATAAAACAAATTTAAACCCGCCTTTCCGAATAGTTTTCGACACAATTTAACCGGTGCCCCTACCACTTATTAAAACCCCGATAACCCCGTGAAACCTCCCAAAAAATTTTTAATAAATAGCCTATCCAGGGAAAAGAATCGTAAGACCACTCTTCCGGTCCCCTAGGACTTATCGGCACGGAATTTATGAGAACTATTAGTGACCACTGGTTTAACACAAGTATAAAACCCCCGGTATTCCGTAGGAACCCCCCGAAAAAAAAATGAAAAACTTGCCATTAAGTCTTCTTTTATGGGTACTTGTCGCCACTATTAATCCGCATTGCACTACCTTTTACAATCATCGCTACATGATCACTGTGGACTTTTGGTGACCGCATGCATAACACATTAAAATCCCTGAATCCCCCTGGGCACCCCTCTCGGTGGGGAAGACCATTTATAAGGACTAGGCGGAGCAGCCGCGGGGGGGCTCCTCAACCCCAAGGCGGCGAAGCCGCCCCACAACGAGGAACTGGCGTAGGCGAGGGGGAGCTTCAGCAACCCCCGGGCGGCGTAGCCGCCCCGATGTTCAAGCGGCGCAACCGCTGTGGACTCCCCCCACCTCTGGGCGGCGAAGCCGCCCCTTAAACGAATAACGGTGAAACAGTTCCGAAATGCCCTCGCCCTCTGGCACACTAAACCCCCAGGCGGCGAAGCCGCCCTTCAGCGAGGAACGGCGAAGCCGTTCCGAGGAATGAGTGGGGCACCTCCCTACCCCCTGGCCGGCGAAGCCGGCCCCTAGCCGTGTTGAGATTATTCGAACTTCAAAAGTCTTCGAACGACCACAAATGTAGACGGCGAAGCCGGAACCGGGGTTTTAAGGGGCGGAGCCCCTTAACGAGCGCGCGGAGCGTGCGAGTATAACTAGTATACAGACTGTATAACATCTGTATAGAGATTTTATACAATTTTATACAGGTTTTATACAATTTTTTCATAGGGTAGGTCTTCTTTCATACAATCCGTATGCAATTCTTATTCAGCCCGTATACAATTGTATACAGCCCATATACAATTCTTATACAGCCTGTATATAATTTGTATAAAATGTATATTTTTATACAAATTGTATACACTCATTTTTGTATATAACGTATACAGACTGTATAAAATCTGTATAGAGATTTTATACAATCTGTATAGAGACTGTACACAACTTGTATATAATTCTATACAGAATGTATACAAAATTTTTATACAATTTTATACAGGTTTTATACAATTTTTTCATAGGGGACAGAAGAGGAATAACATTACTAACGATACTCGGATTTTAGGAGTTGGGTTCATTCACGTGGCAACATATAAATGTCCAAGGGAAAAAGCAGGTTATGATGATGTTAATGATAAATGCATGCTGCATGCTGGTGATTGATCACCCCCTGCCAAACACCCTAGTGGTGGCTCGCAGGGTATTATGTAGATGTAATCTTTGATACTTATATATTTAGTACTTAATTATTCTAATATATTTTCAATGTATACCAAGGAATGAATACGACATTTTAGTTGGCGTTTAAGACGAACTCAATTTCTAAATACCTCTGCATCGTTTTGTAATCGGCGGTATGCCGATTTAAATAAGCAACCTTTTCGTCGAAGGCTTAGAATTAGGTGATGGCGGGTAGCTCCTCAGATAACACGTGTACCCGTCTTATTTATCACGGACAATTTAAACGTTAATGAGGCCGGGAAGAAAATTCAGGGACTTATCAAAGCGAAATAGAATGTATCAAAATATTTTAAATCCGATGCACCGATTCAAGTCCACTGAGCTCCCCCTGAAAGATTCCTTATTTACCACTGAATGCACAGCAACAAATCCACCCTCCCGCTAATCGTATGGAAGTTACATGACGCAATATCACATTAACATCGACGCTCGAGGTATGTTGGGATCATAGTATTGTCGTAATCTGCTCTGTACCAATCATTACTATCAGTTTTCCTTCGGTAGTATACACCACAATTTTTCAATAGATTAGATAGAATAAGTGGTCATATCCACACGTACAAAATGTTTATATGAGGTCTTCAAAATTAAAGACAATTTTCATAAATACATTATTAGTAAAGGTTTTTTTTCTACCGATTAAAATAGATACGCATGGAATATTTTTATTTTCATCCCATCAGCTTAATGCTCACGAGTCCTCTTATAATTAATTACAATATTGATGGGCGGTGTGTTCAATGATTGAAAGAATAAGTATTTGATTGTATTGATCCATAATTAGTCCAGTGGTTCAATTTTTGTGAACATTCCTGTATCATTGGAGTTCAGTAGAGCGTCATTATTATGGAAACTCCGGTTGGCGAAAAACAATTTTACGTGAATATAATTTACAGACACCCATGTAAGATGATGTATGATTCAAACACAGCGTCATAAATCCAATTTTAATTCATCCATTATGATGCCTAAAATGTCCATACAGTATCCGACATTCCCTGTCAAGGAGTAGCTGGCAGGCGTTTACACGCAAATAAGAGATTCTACTGTTGTTTTCTTACCTTCTCATATTTTTTATGCCACAACCTTGAAAGTCTGAAATGTATAAATTGAGCTCTCTCACTTTATTATTTTGTATCTAACATTTCATTACAATTTAGGGGAATATTTGTGGAATATAAATTACGATAGAGTATTATTGAACCGGATGGTTGATACTTTGGATTCTTATCTGGCAGAACGTAAGATGATGTGTTTACTAAGTACACACTTGCATATATGAGTACTTTATTGAAATACTCCGTAGAAAGGCATACGAAATGGTTTTAATAACTTGCTTATAACATAGGAACAGCACCAAAAGAGGTCGTTTGATACATTTAATATGAAAAAATTGAACCAAACTTCGGATTAGCGACGCTTAACTATACTTCGAACGAACATAATCAGCTGGAAAGGTATGGTTTTTAGTTGGAGTCAAGGATATTCATTCCAAGTTGAGGTCGTCGGTTTATATAGAACTCTTAATTTTATTATTATTTCTAACAGAATATGGTAGTATAATTTTTTAGTATACGTGACGTTTTTAGGACTGTGTGGTGTGCATGTGGGAGTCCAATTACATGCTTAATGCTGGTTATTGATCACCTCCCGCCAAACTACCTACATCTACATGATACCCCGCAATCCGCCTAAGAGGCGTGTGGCAGGGGGTGTTAGGACACCAGCCGTTTTCACCTTTAAAAAAAAATGAAAAGCTCTAATGACGTTGGGACTAGCGTTTATTGAAGTCCCTTATGGTTCGGGGGAAAAACGGATTCCCATATCTATCCGTTCGGCAAAACATTTCTCTTAATTTATCGCTTCTATCGAACCTGGAAATATAGTGTGGCTCTAATATTATGTTCTCTGTGTCGCTCTTAAAGATGCCCTTTCTCAATTGTTCAAGCAATCTAATCCTAGCGCGCAGCCTCCGAGTCACCAACGGCTACCAGCCTAATTCGCTTAACATCTGGGTAACACTGTCTGTACGCCCGTAGCAGTTTTTGACGAAACGCGCAGCCTTCCTTTGTATTTTATTCAGTTCGCGGATTAAGTCTTTCTGTACCGGATCCCATACACTCGCTGCATATTCAAGGTGCGGTCGTACGAGAGCGAAATAGCACCTTTCTTTTACTTTCTCATCCGAAAATCTTCCCACTATACGCCTGACGAATCCTAATTTCTTCAGGGCTATAGCGCAAATATTCTTTGTATGTGTTCCCCACGAGAGGTTCGAGGTTATCGTAACTACCAGGTACTTCTCTTCGTCTGTTGACCTTATGTTAATACTATCCACTGCTTAAACATGGTTAGAGTTGGACGAATTCCACAAGAAATGTATCGCCATGCCTTTGTTCAGATTAAGTTTAAGTCCCCACTTTTGGCACCACGAATGAACGTTGTATAATTATCTGATAAAGACTAGGATGAGTGCTGCACGCCTGTTGTGGAATCACTCCATGCCATACACCATTGTGGTGCCTTGCACGGACCTCGCATACGTAGATGTAGATCTGTGATGACGGCACCTAATGCGTTGGAATTGTGCTTTAGCACTTACGCAATCACGATCACTCGCGTGTATTTTTCCTTCCCGCGCACTTCTGCACCCGCACTCCCGTTCTTTTAAAGCAATGCAATGCATGTAGGTACGCTATTATCATTGCCCAGAAAAACGCTAATTTAGTAGTTGAATAATGAGCATAAGAGACTCATGCTAAGAAGGTTATTGTATAATTACTTTTGTTAGAATACGTGAGATTATCCCAAAGTTTGAAGTAATGTCAGTTTTTACCCATATCACTTCTTGAGGAGCTATTCACAGGATTTAGTAGTAATGAAATTGCATCATAAAATTCCAATATTAGACCATATGGTTGTGTTTTGATGGAAATATACCGACAACCGGCGCTCTAAGCAATGAAATGCAAATTATGATGTCAATAAAAATACAAATTTGTAATATTTTACTCACTTAATCAAGTGGATTTCGTCCCGTCCAGCCGATTCAGACATGGCGAAACGTCGATGTTGATGAAGTTAAGGACGGCGTTCCGTTGCTGTAGACACTGTTACACTGAGAAAGTGGGAGTGGTTTGAAACGACACAAGAGAATGATTCATAGTCTGCTGACAATGAACAAGGCCGATAAGCTGGGGGTGGGGGAGGAAATAGTCTGCAATCGAAAAATGTTGTTTGGAAAAATTAATTTATTAAAATGAATTTATAAAAGGCATTACATTTTAAAATAAATTTCAATGAAATTCCATTTATTAATTTAACACGGAAAATGTGTTTTTATAATTTTTTTTACAGAAATAAATCAGACCAATGCTTTCGTGACGTCATTGCCGTCCTTGGCTCACCATTCGTCCAGACTGTTCGCCCCCGCCCACCTTCGATTGTTCGCAGTTCCGCAGTAACCGTCGTCGAGTTAAGAGGTAAGTAAGCAGCCATATTTGAGTAATCTTTTTCCCCCACTTCATATCTGTGCCATTACTGTTTCATTTTAGTTTTTAAGATATCAGCTAATTTGCAGTAATCAATCTTTATAAACATTTGGTAGTGAGCTTTATTTCGCCTAAGATAATGTTTGCTTAGAACCTCTGGGTTCGAAGATAGCGTTTTCGTTATACCTTCGCCAATGATTGCATGGTTTCATTGCAGTTTGCCCGACAGCACGATAGTTTTCCAATGCGTGACTTATTTTTATCGCTTATTTACTTTCATGGGTACCCTTGCGACTGTGAGACGACATACGTCTAAAATGTTTAGAACTGAGTGCGATCCCTTGTAATCTAGTTTCAGTTATGCTATCAGCTTGTCTCACGTATGCAAAGGTGGTAAATCGTCCCTTGCAGCGATTCACTGGCCATGTTATGATTATTTTGTCACTAAGGTTGACTATTATTCATTTTGTCTGGTTGGAATATGTGCCTACTGTTGTAGTTCTTTCTCCACGGTCATTCATACGTGCTACTCGGATAATTTGGTAAGGGGTTTAATAACAAGTGAAATGAAATAATCCGTGTGCCATCGTTACCTACAAGTGATTGTATTCGATTTTTCACGCCTTCCTAGCTCTTGCCGCGAGGAAATTCTGGAATAATTTTCCAGGGCCTTGTCGCCGAGGTAATCGAATATCTGTAAGAGTGCCCCATTTGACCGCAGATTGCCTTGCCTTCCTGGTATCAGTCACATAGTGTTGTGCAGTCTCTCCTCGACTCACTTCTTGATATATCGCTTCGAGAGTTGAAAAAGATGCCTCTTCTTCGTGCAGTCGGCAAGTGCTTGTATTGCTTTAACTTATTACGATTTTTCGTGACCTTCATCTAAATTAAACCGGGAAAGACCTTTTAGTTTTCTTATTTATTTTCTTTTCTTGGCGTTTGCATTACACAGCCGAATGGCCTTGGCATTAAATAAGGAAAGACGGGTGAATTAGTTAGTGAAGTAACCATCATTTTTAATTGATTTCATTTTCTATACTTACAAACTTTTCCGTCAATGTAGGAGCCATATTTTAATGCGATAACATTTCATCGTTCAGCTTTTATGCATTTTGTGCTAATGGCTCGTGCATAATGACAACATTGTGTTAATTTGTCTATTTCTTATTATTTCTAGTAATTCGAGTCCTTGTGAAAGTAGTGGTGTGCCATTTTACGAGTGATATTTTTTGGAATTCTTCTACATTGGAAAGAGGTCATGAGGAATGAGCGGTAAGCAAATTTATTCTTTCAATATTTTACAGCATATTTTTTGTTATATGCCAAATTTTGCCATTCGTAATCTAATTATTAACATTTAAAGAAAGGCAGCAATTTTTTACATTCTTAAGTCAACCAACAAACTTATATTTGTTTGGCTCGTATATAGGTGAATGGAATTCTTAAAAAAATTCAATAACCGTAGACGATGTGCATAGATCAGAGTGCGTTTATGTATTCTGACGCAGATCTTAAGATGGAGGTGGTGGGTTTTTCATTTCTTTTGCATTGTTTACTTGTTTCATAATTTACCATTAGTCCTCTTGGTGGATTCTATTCTATATACACTTGAAAATTTGTTATGAATATCAGCGTCTTCCAGATAGGCGTGTCGAGTGACCTGGGTAGTTGGGACTTGGTAAATTATACCTTAATTATTTTGCTGTCGCTACTTTTTTGCGGGAGGTATTTTGATTCCCTTATAACATGAGCTCGTTTATGTCTCAATTGTACTTATTAATAATTATGAGTTGAATTATTGAATTGAACGCTTGCAGCTTTTCATATGTTCTTACGTTGGTGTATACATTATGGTTAAACGCATGGCAAAGGCCCCTATTATAAATGTTCTACATCTACGTAATACCCTGCGAGCCACTTCTAGGGTGTTTGGCAGGAGGTGATCAATCACCAGCATGCAGCATGCAAATGGACTCCCACATGCACACCACACCGTCCAAAAAACGTCTCGCATAATAAAAAATTATACCATCATATGCTGTTAGAAATAATAATAAAATTTAGAAACATGCATTAAGTTTTACATAGGTTATTTGGCTACAATACAAATAACCTAATCTATTTATGAGCTCCTACGCTGCTGTTATTATCTCTTATTGATCGTGGAAAAAAAGACATTCTGAATCTGTCTGATCTACAATCTATCTCCCTTACTTTATTTATACGATCTGATCTTCCGTAGTATGTTGGCGTCCGCAAGATATGGTTAACTCTTGTTAGAAAACACATTGCTCCTGAATTTATCTAAAAGGTTTAGTCTATTTTTCAATCTACGGTCTGACATAGATTCCCATCCGAGTTTATCTAAGAGGTCAGTTATACTAACAAGACTATCGTAACGGCCTTTCACATACTTGGCAGCTCTTCTTTGCACGCGTTTTATCTATGTTATGAAGCCTTTATATAAGTGCCCCAAAGACTGGCAGCGTATTCTAAGTGCGGTATAACGATGGAAAAGTAGCTAATTTCTCTCTGTTTGTCGTTATACTTTCCTAATATCCATTAAAAAAACATTTTATGATAGATTACGATTAGAAAAGGACTTCGCTGTCATAAATGACTGGTGCAGTACTTGGGAGTTGGAATTGGAAAGTGTATACTGATGAATGGGCTGATAGCTGAAATCAATAGAGTGTATCGCAAGGCGGTCGGAATTGTGATGAGTTCTTATGATAAAAAAGTGGAGCGTTTCCATTATGCAACGCAATTTACGATGAAAATCTTTACAAGAGCTTACTTAGTATGATACACTACAAGTCATCTTCTCTATTTATGAGTTCTAACGCTGCCGTTATCATCTCTTAGTGATCGTGGAAGAAGACATTCTCATTCTGCCCGTTCTACAATCTATCTCTCTTATTTTATTTATATTATCTGATCATATCCTATCTTTGAAGATATGTGTAACGATATCGGTTTGTAATTAGATGGCTGTTCCTTGTGTCCACTTTTGAATATTGGAGTTACGTGATAAATTTTCCATTCATTAGCTACTTCGTATTTATTGATGGATTATACTGAATATTATCTGCAACAAGGGTTCAATTTCTGAGGTTACTTCTCTATACAAGCGAGAAGTGATTTCTTCTGTGTAGGTTTTTTATTTGGACTGAGGGTTTTCAATATATTTTCTATTCCGTGCACACTAATGTCAATAGGCATCTTTTGAAGACAGATTCTCTATACAAGCGAGAAGTGATTTCTTCTGTGTAGGTTTTTTATTTGGACTGAGGGCTTTCAATATATTTTCTATTCCGTGCACACTAATGTCAATAGGCGGCATCTTTTGAAGACAGATATTTTCAACTGTCTCGGATAAGTTCTCATGAGGCTCAGTGAACACGCTCTTGTAGTATGAATCTAATTAATTCGCTTTATCCGAACTATTTGTAAACGCATCTCCATTAGAGTTTCTCAGCGAACATAAGGTAGATCGGGTTCGACGTGTTCTACGTCATTTTCAAGCTAGACTGCCATCTCAAAACGAGCACGAATAGTTCGTTTTATACTACAATGTGGGTGAAGGGGGAAGTAGGTAGTGTGGATGAGGAGGTCTGGTGAAGGTTGGTGGTTTGAGACTCTCTCAAGACTCACGATTTGATAGCGACGAAAGCAGGCATGGGCAATAGCTTAGTGGTTTTGAATAATTTGGATTACTTGAACAAATGTGAGGAGTTTTTAACCAAGGACTCCCAGTGTAAACTATTGAATAACAAACGATCCGAATAGTGCATTTACAAAGGAAGTGAGGACCGCATTACCGAACTCAGTAACGTTTTCGTATCGAGATAAGTGCGGACTCATTCCTATGAACGACAAATGCTCTGAGATTTGTTTACAAACACGGTAGTGAAGTTTCAATTCGAGCTGGGCTTACAGTTAAGAATTCCTGTCATTAAATAGGTAAAAATCAAACAAATAATTTAATTTGTAATTTCGACCAAATTATCAATCGTTGTATGTTACCAAATCCTAAAAACATATTCCCAAGAAAAAGATGAATTTTTTTGTGAACTTTTCTTATTTTTTAACGTAATTACGGGCACCGAGTTTATACGGCCTTCCAAAAACACACAAAACGGGAGTCCCAATAAGACCTGTGGTGGCTCTTAATGCTGCTCCCTGCCACCCTCTTGCAAGGAAACTGAATGTATTCTACAGCAACATAACCAAGCTTAAACCTAAATTCGGGATAAAGAACTCCATGGAGCTGACCGAGAAGCTAATAGCCCTTCCACCCCCTCCACGTAATAACAAATCGGTGTCCTTTGACGTTAAGAATTTGTTTACATCTGTCCCGGCATCAGAAGTAGTCACCTTAGCCACTCACCGCTTAAGGGAGACAGGTTGCAACGAAGGAATTATTAAAGTAACGAACAACTTCATGAATATTTCCATGAAACAAAATTATTTTTCGTTTAATGGCTGTTTTTACACTCAAACCCATGATTTGGCAATGGGTTCTCCATCATCTCCGTTACTTTCTGATATTTTTATGGACCACTTAGAAAACCAATTGTTAGATTTAAAAAAATTCGTTAGTCAAAATTGTGATCTATTATCTCCGCTATGTCGATGATATTAGTTGTCTTCGGAATGGTAGCAATAGGCAACTTCATCAGTTTGTCATCCTCCTCGACACCTTGCATGAATCGATACAGTTCACCAGTGAAGTTGGCACAAATTCTCTTAGTTGTCTAGAACTAACGATATATATTAAGGTAGTTAGACAGCAATTCTCCACATACCGTAAGGACACCTTTTTCGACGTGGTCATGCCATTTAACTCAAACCATCACCGTTCTCATAAGTTGGCGTCCCATCACTCCCTGATCAATAGACTTACCTCCATCCCCTTGGAAGAAACGGACTTTAATAAAGGAAGTGGCGTTTATTAAACAGATAGCCACTATTAGTGGGTACAGCGCTTCCCTTATAGACTAACTAATCGTCCGGAAAAAGAAAAACCAAGCCATTTCGACCATATCGTCTAACTTAGAGACGCCCGGGCGCGCCCAGCGACCAAGTCAGATGGAGGAAGGTACCGTTCATAAAATGTTTGTCGCATAAACTAGCCCATACCTTAACCAAGAACAATTTTAAAGTCTGAAATGCAGCATCTCACCATCATCCCAGTCAGAAGGCCTCACTAGTGGCTACATTGGTCAACAGAGCATATAATATCTCCGATGATAACTCCCTCTCCACGGAGATAAAGCACCTCACTACGGCACTCCAGAAAAATGGATATCGGAGAGAATTGGTCCTTAAAAGGACCACAAAGGAAGAGGAACAGCGACGCTAGTCCACCATAGAAAACCAGAGTGATGACGATGGAGAGGCAGAATCGTCAATGAAGCTGTACGTCACCATCCCTTTCATTGCTAGAACGTCAGAAAGGATCGCCAGAATATTAAAAAAGCATGACTTGGTCACCAGATACAACTGTGTGACCAAGATAAGAGACTTCCTCCCCGGGCCCAAGGACATCATTCCTCAGGAACTGTACGAGGGGGTATAGAAGGTGCCTTGCTCCTGCGGGAAATCCTACATAGGATGCAAGTGAAGAACATACAGAAAAGTGGTGTCTACCTTCTACACTCCTGGATGTGACTGTTTGCATGTTGTTAAATTATTTTTAAAGCGTGACAACAAATCTGTTTTTGCTGAACATCTATGTGACTTGTTACACGAGGCTAATTTTGATCCTTTTATTTTACTCACCAGTGACAAGGGGAAAAAACTGAACTCTTTAGAAAATGTTGAAATTGTGTGTCACATTCAATACTATGTGGCAAGAAATTGCTCAATGATATTGTGCCAACACTCTTGTCACCCCTCCTCAGTGTTAAACCTCCCACCCCCATCAATACCTCCCATTTCTACACCCGGATGCCAATAGTACGTGACGTTCGCCACTCAAACCACCAACCTTCAACCGACCTCCTCATCCACATTGCCTACTTCCCCCCTCCCCCACCTTGCAGTGTACAAATGAACTTCGGCTTGTTTGGAGTTGGCAGTTTAGCTTGAGAATGACGGCGGCCACGTCGAAGCCGTCGCAATACATTATATATTGTGTGGACAGTACAAAGTGATTTTATTTTATACGGTACACAGTTTACCTTGAACTTCCCTAACATACGACCAAAATGCTTTTGGGTTATCCCGTAACTGCTCTACTAGTGTTTTTCTTTTATAATTCGTGAATGCATTCCTGAACACTTCCTTCGTGGCGGCTTTAGACAATGTAAATTTTTTAATTATTAACTCGCGTTCATTAGCGGATAACTCCGTGTTGACTTTATTCATTTTAGCATGACATGCTCTCTGTCGCCTCAATGATTTTCTCACTTCCGCGTCATAACATCTCGGTTCGCTGGTTTCTTTTACTGTTTTACTAGGGATATTGCTATTTATTCCCGAAGTTATTAGCGAAAGAAAAGCTTTCCAAGTACCCTCTAAATTTAACTTCATTGATTCTTATAACTCGGGGAAAGCATTTCTTCAGATGACTCTTGAACCCAACAAAATCAGCTCTTTGAACAAATGAAGACTTTACGTTCTTTTTTAAAATTTCAGCGTTATTTTGCAAAAAAACTTTGCAGTTACTATCCTATTATCACTTATTCCTTCGACAATGCTAACGTTTATTACCTGATGCAGTGGACCAGATGCAGGGGGTTTGGGGGATAAACCCACTCCCCCCTAAGAACTCAGAGAAGTTTTTAAGTTTAATCCATTTTACTTAATTGGATTGATATTAATTACAGAATAGTGTAAGGATTACTAAAATATCCCTGAAAATGCAGCAAAACTCACCATTTTGAACCATTCATCTTAAAATTCCGTAATTTATTAATCTTGCACCCATCGCTTATCCTGGTGGGTATTCCACACCCCCACACACCCCGGTATTAGCTGCACCTAAACTCCCCCCCCCATACTGAATTCCTAGCTGCGCCCCTGACCTGATGACGTATGTTTGTCGCTAATAAATCGAGACTTCTTTCTACTCTGTTTGGTACGGATGAATTTATTTAATACGGATGAATTTATTTGTTACAATAAATTTGGTGTAAAAGCGTGTAATAACGCCTCGAAAATCACTTTATACCCTCCACCAGGAATGAAGCTATAAGTCTCCCAATCTATAGAAGGTACAGTCACTTTCAAAATAAGTCGGTCCCCACGTCCAGCGCGATCGACTACCTTTTCTGCTGGGCTCGAACTCCGGGTATTTTCTACGCCTTCTGTGCCTTGAAAGGGCCAGTTGGACTTACTCTCACCATTCGTGAAAGTCTTACAGAGGCATTCTTCTCTATTCCTAAATTCTTCGCGACATCCCCGAATCCCAGTTCCAAAACACAGTGCGAAGCCTAAGTTCTTAGTCACGCGATTCTCACCCCAATAGTATTCTGAGATTGATAGTCTGAGTAGTCTAGTTTGTACTCAAAAATACCGGGACATATCTGTGACGCAACGCGCATAAAAGGAAGAAACGAAAATCGGAGTATATGTTTGAAGAGTATTCCAAAAGTTGCCTACAAAATAACCTTCTACAGTATGCATTTAACCCATTATTACAAAACACCATCAATCTATATTGCTCATTCTTTCAGACATACATTCTTTAGGCATTTCGGTTTAGGCATTCTTTATTCCTTAGGATTTTCTTTGGATATATATCATCCTACAGTTTTCTACGTGTCTCATCACACAAGAAATAAAAAATCCTAATGAGCGCAAAATATTATGTTTACTTCGGTGTTATATTTATTCTAGTCGTTACTAACATTTCCCTAAGAACATATTTCAAAAATGCTTAATATATTGGTAATCAGTAATTAATTAACCCACGTCTTCATGCTCATCAGAAGTTCGAATGATCTATTTCTCCTCCATTGAAAGCGATAGATTGCGTAAAGATGAAGGAATAAGGTTATTCTTAGGCTGATCCTAGCAAGCTTCCTGTTACTGATTCCATCATGATAACAGGGTATTTTAGTGAAACTGTAGACTTCGTCGGCGCGGAAAGTCGATGCCGAGAAATGGAAAGGTAGCTGATGTGCATCTGAAATGTTTTATAGTTCATAACAAAGTGAGACTTGCGTATAATATTGGCGAAAGCGTATACTCATGTGAAATGTGTATTCTTTTGGCAGTCCGGTAGAGAGTCTTATGGTGAACTTATTTCCACCTCGAAGCTATCGATGATACTTTCAACTTAAAAATACCTTGCCTGGAGGGCGACAGGCAGCTCTGAGGAAGCCAGACTATCAATGTTTCAATTTAGTTAACTCGATTTTTGTTGAGAAGTTGAGTTTTTATTCTACGGCAGCCGAATTATCGGAAAGTCTCAGTTTCAAGTAATTCAGTCGATGAAATATGGAAATATTATTTATATTAAAGTTATCTTCGCGCACTTAGCACACGGGTTTATCATTTCGTTTATTATACTCTTATTTTTCCGTAACGCTCATCCCGACAGACGGCATGCATCTAGGCTTTTCTTCTAATTTCCTCCGTGGGAATGCAGACGAAAATTTTTTCTGGGGTGTTATTGCACAGAGGAGCAATGCACCACTTGTAATTTTTCCTTGTTTCACCCATGTTCTCCTTTAAACGCAACGTGGCTCTTCCAAACCTGCAGCTACGACGTTACTGGGCTTGGATCTTGACTCCTACTGAACTATGACGTCACGGCCTAAGATTAGTGGGGGCGGTATCTTTTAGCCCGCGAAACTCGGGAGACTTTTGGGAGTCATTTTCTAGTGTATAAACTGAATTTTCAGCGGAAAAAAGTATATTGCGGTATTAAGTGTTTACTGTAGTATATCAGCATACTGTTTATAAAAAGTATGCAATTTCCCTAATGTAATACCACAAATGTGCTGATTGGGATTTTTTTGAATCTAGGTAGCCGAAATAGAATAACGTGACTGAAGCGACAATGGAGAACTTGCAGGGTTTCGCTGCAGCCATTTCAACTCACACATCTTATATTTTACCAATATTGTCCTGTAAATATACTTTTCTTACAAGTGAGTGACCTTTATTTATTAAGCTACGGTGGAAATGTGCAAGTTCTCTACAATGGGCTGATTTAAATTATTACGGAGGCTTCCGCGGTTATTTATTTGGTGATGGTTTTCCGGGTTTACACCGCGTTGATACATGTTTTGCGGACGACAGTTTCGGGCGCGTTCCAGCTCCCGTCTTCGGGTCCAAATGATTTGCAGATCTGTGATCCTTATTTATTTACAGCTAGTCAGACGGATGTTGATTTTTAATTCCATTGTTGGAAAAGCCGTTTGAAAGATGAGGATAAAGGATAGCCGTCTTCCCTATTGAAGTTATTTGGGTGACTCGCTATTTCAATCGCCTCCCTTATCAGCCTAGGGAAATATTTATTTTCCCTGGCGATGATTTTCGATTCCTTGAAAAGTATGACGTGCCCAGGTTCCGACCATGCCGAAAATTTTTCTTTTCGGTTGCCTTAAGATGTTCATTTATTCTGCATTTGAGGGATCTAGATGTTTGCCCGATGTATGATAAACCACAGGAACACGTTACTTCATACACTCCTTCATAGATATCTGATGGATGACGATCTTTTTCACTCCGGAGGAGGTCAGAGGTCTTCTTCAAACTTATAAATCGCGTCAGAACGTCATGTTTGGCGAGAACTCTAGCAATAGGGAAATTGCATACTTTTTATAAACAGTATGCTGATATACTACAGTAAACACTTAGTACCGCAATATACTTTTTTCCGCTTAAAATTCAGTTTATACACTAGAAAATGACTCCCAAAAGTCTCCCGAGTTTCGCGGGCTAAAAAATACCGCCCCCATTAATCTTTAGCCGTGACGTCATAGTTCAGTAGGAGTCCAAGATCCAAGCCCAGTAACTGCATTACAAAAAAATCTGTGCTGCGACTGCACTAAATCTGCACTCTAACTGGACTAAACTCTGTGTTTAGCACAGTCACAGTACACTTTTCTGTACTAGACTGTACTATGGCAGCTAGAATTTGAGAAGAACTGTACTGTAACAGTGCTTGATCACTGTGCTTGAACTGTGCTAGAGCTCAGACTGCACTTTGACTGGGCTGGGTAACATGACTGGAGCTGTACTATGGCTCAAACTGGACTGGGTTGGGTAACTGGAATGGAACTGTACTATAGCTCAAACTGGACTGTGACAGGGCTAGAAAACATTACTGGAAGTGTACTGTGGCTAAAAGTGGACTGTGACTGGGCTGGGTAACATGACTGGATCTGTACTATGGCTCAAACCACTGCGACAGGGCTGGACTTAAACTAGTCATTGACAGGAGAAAGTATTTCCTATATTATTTCATATTACGATCAACTATCATTTCCATGAGAATATGAATGCGTAAATTATATAAAATTTTATGTTGACATTACAGCGGCAATGCATAGCTCCAGCTTGCTTATTATTTTGGTAAAGTATGGTCAAAAGAAGAACTTCCGCCGATACTCAGCCATCTTTGTTAGAGCATTGGTTGGCATTGGTGTTGAACCGGTTGTAACATTACTTGTTTACGTGCTCTGAATTCTACGCTGTACGATGGATACGTCGATGTAAGATCGACGCTAAGAACATGAAGAAGTGAACTTTACTTCAATTACATCAAAATTAGCTACTTAGCCGGGAATTTTTCTTGCGGGTGAAGTGATATCGTCGATTTTGCTGAAATCCGTGTGGTTCGCGATGAATCAACTTTCCACGATTGATTTCGACGACTCGCAATCTACTCCTTGCGAAGCACGAGAGAGTTGAAAAAAGACATATCTTTATTTATACTCTGCTGCTGGAGGTAAGTCTAAAATAAAATTCAGACAAACTTAAACAGTCAAATTTTGACGTAACACTTTATTAGATATCAGTATGTAATGTTTTTTCCTTTTAATTTCAGGAAGGAAGCCAAAGAGGCAAATGAATTGAGCGGCCATGCCTTAACAAGACTTTCATTTTTATGTTTATAATCATGAGTATATTTGTATTTAATAAATTTCTTTTATTTTCATATCTTATTGTCATTTATTGTGCTCCACGGCGTTAGTACTGAAACTTCATAAACAAAAATTATCGAGGTGGGCATATTTGTGGCAACTAGACAAATAGCACTGAAGGAAATTTTGGTGGTTTTTATGTTGAGTGCCCGTTGATGTGCAGAATAGGATTTGTCAATTTTTCTCATAGAACCTAAGTGCTTCGATAGCAATATTTTTAGTACCATAAACTTAGTTCATATTAAGGAAGTGGAACGTAACAAATTCAGTGAGTGTCTGTTAGGAATATGGTTTATCTTTCCTTAGACTAGTCAACATTCGAATGAGTGTAGTCGTTATGGCCACTGTTATCTCTTTGCGGTTTTCTGATTGGATCAGGCAACCAATCTTCAAACACCCAAAAAGGGAACTATATATCTCTGCTAATTGGCCTATCTTGATTTAATTCTGCTTCTTGTTTTCAATAAGATATACAGGGAATGCAATAGCCACATCAAGACTCAATTATTGATTCATGGAAAGAGTATTACAGTAAAAACTGTGCTATGGCAGCTGCACTGTGGCTGTGCTATGGCAACTGCACTATGACTGTGCTAAGGCAACTGTACTCTGACTGTGCTATGACAACTCCACTGTGACTGTGCTATGGCAACTCCACTGTGACTGTGCTAAGACAACTCCACTGTGACTGTGCTATGGCAACTGCACTCTGACCGTGCTATAACTGTACTGTGATGTTTCAATTCAAGTGCAGTTTAAGTAGAGTCACAGTACAGCCCTTTTAGCACAGTTACAGTGCAGCTTTAGTACAGCCACAGCACAGATTTTTTTGTATGGGCAGGTTTGGAAGAGCCACGTTGCGTTTAAAGGAGAACATGTGTGAAATAAGGAAAAATTACAAGTGGTGCATTGTTCCTCTGTGCAATAACACCCCAGAAAAAATTTCGTCTGCATTCCCACGGAGGAAATTAGAAGAAAAGCCTCGATGCATGCCGTCTGTCGGGATGAGCGTTACGGACAAATAAGAGTATAATAAACGGAATGATAAACCCGTGTGCTATGTGAGCGAAGATAACTTTAATATAAATAATATTTCCATATTTCATCGACTGAATAACTTGAAACTGAGATTTTTTTATCATTCGGGCGCCGTAGAATAAAAACTCAACTTCTCAACAAAAATCGAGATACTTGTTTCTCGATGGGTACGATGGACGCGAATTATTCATGGCACTTGTTCAATTTCAGTAACGGAAGGACAGAAAATTCCATGATGTTTAAAATCAAGGGAGGAAATATGAAAATATAGAGCAACGTTGATCCTCATGCATTCGAAGGCCAGCCAAGAGGACAGCGTTTTCTTCTATATACTGTCGGCGTCAAAATGATGTTCCGCTGTACTTTGCAAATTTATATCCTGGCTTCACTGCATGCTATAATAATGAACTATATGTCATTTTAAAGGAAATTTTATCCTAAATTCTGATTTATTTTATTACCAAAAAAATTGAAAAATGTAGACACGGCCAGTGCAATAAATGACTCCGCGCACCGAAAAATTAGCCGTTTTGTCAACTTCATGAACTTTGCAACTCAACCTAAGGAAAACTACTACGTCTACAGCATTCATCTTCCTTGATTAATTTACACTCATCAGTGCGGATTAATAAAATGGCTTTTGGGTATTTTTAGAACTTATATTTTGTTATAAATTAATGAAAATATTGAAACATTATCTTGTCCCATAGTTTACCCTGAAAGATAAAGGAAGTTGTAGATGGAAAAAGAATGGAATCCAGAGGTGGTCACAAAAAATGAATCGCAGCATTCTTTGATTTTATTCTACGCCGTTGCTTGCTTTTCAGAAAAAGTTGAGTCACAAGAGGAATGTTCCGCGGCCCTTGATTTGGAAACTGTGGAGATAGAGGAAGACGTGTGGATCAGCAATGTCCATTTAGTTGGTTGTCAGGATAAACCAAGGATCCATTTAAAGGTTGTCAGGCCATCGTATATAGATAGGACTGATGTGCACCACAGGGGAATTGGGGTGTTTGAGGGAAAGTCAAACCCAAAGTTGCCCAAAGAATGTGGAGTTCTATGTTGCTCTTTCCCCAGTTAAAACCAAATAGAAATTGGATTGGGATGATATTTTCACCACGGGTTCCAGTGATAGTGAGAGTGCAGGTGATCATGGTCATCGTCGAAGGTCATCCCTCTAGGATTTTCGATACGGAATTTTTAAGTGACAACCGATCGCAATGACGATGAGCTCGCCTTTAGAGTAGGTTGCAGATATATCGTGAGAAAAGCTCCCAAAATGTATTAAAGACTCTGTTTGGAAAACATTCACATTTTAATGCCACTTTAGGAAGGATTTCATCACAAAAGTAACTTATTAACAACTGAAGACGTTGTGTTTATTATATTGATCGAAGTGCGATTGACCGATTCTTTCTGCAGAATAGGAAGTGGCTTCGGGGTTTTTGAGTCACAAGATGGTAGATTGTGTTGGAAGTTCGTCTATATTATCGCTACTAAATTGAAACATTAATAGTCTGGCTTCCTCAGAGCTTCCTGTCGCCCTCCAGGCAAGGTATTTTTAAGTGGAAAGTATCATCGACAGCTTCGAGGTGGAAATAAGTTCACCATAAGACTCTACCGGACTGCCAAAAGAATACACATTTCTCATGAGTATACGCTTTCGCCAATATTATACGCAAGTCTCACTTTGTCATGAACTATAAAACATTTCAGATGCACATCAGCTACCTTTCCATTTCTCGGCATCGACCTTCCGCGCCGACGAAGTCTATAGTTTCACTAAAATACCCTATACTACTGCATGTCTACTGCATGGAGACATTGACTCTGTTCATCTGGTAGAAATGATCCCTTCCCTATTGAAAATGCCCCATTGATCCCCGCAGGGAATTGAAATTCCCTGTAGTTCCCCGCAGGGATTCTTAGTTCCCCATAGGGATCTATTTTTCCTTATAGGGAATTGAGGTTCCCTATGGGGAAATATAATTCCCTGCAGGGAATATCGATTCCCTGTATGATATAGTGGAATCCCTATAGGGAATTTGAATTCCCTACAGGGAATTAGAATTCCCTACAGGGAAATAGAATTCCCTACAGGGAAATAGAATTCCCAACAGGGAATTAGAAATCCCTGCAGGGAATTATAATTCCTTACTGCCCAGACAACACTCGTTCATGGAATCCATGGTGGAAAAGTGATGGATGTATCCATGATGGATATAAGGAATGGAATCCACATGGGTCATAGATGGATTTCATGTAGAAGTTTCCATCATAACTACCAAGGAAATGTACCATGGAATTCATTTGGATTCAATCCATATTCCATGATGTAATGTTACCTATGTCAAAGGAGTTTTCCGTTTAAATTTAAACGATGGGTAATTTATGTATAATTTTTATATTATTGAATTAAATTACTCAAAAAATGGTATGTATCGTATGCATGTGGTCACCCATATATCATTCTAGGCTACAAAATGTGCAAACAGGGACAACCAAGTATTTGCACAACTTTTGATAACTACGGAAAATATATATTTGGCGTATAATACACCTAATTTACAAATTTTTACCCATTATATCACGTACTTATTTAAATATGACGGATTAAAATTCGTATTTCGAAACTTCCGCCAGAACGGCCGGCGGCCATCTTACTAGCCATCGCTATCGAAACAAAATCGAAACTATCGAAACTGTGTTTACATTCGTTGTTACTGTATTTTGTGAACTATCTGTGCTGGAAAATCTTGTTTTTTACAAGCAAATTTACATCGAATTACGCTGTGGAAGAGGAAAATAATACGTGTTTCGCAGTGGAGACTAGGAAAAGGGATTGGAAGATTACTTTCTCAGTCACCATGAAATCAACGCCGGAAAAAGTGGCTCTAAGATGCACGATGAGATTTGAGGAAGGTGCCTTTTTCAGCATAGTAGTGCTGAGAATGTAAAGTGGTAAATGTAAGTAAATGGAACATTTTCTTTATTCGATAGAAATCACCAAATTTGTGTATCTACTCTTTCACGAGTAATACGATTTATGAATCCCTAATTTCAATCCAATAATTATTTAAGATGAACATTATCATTTAGGTATTGATTTGTGTCTTTAGTAAAATTTTCACTAATGCCTTACAGTTGGAAGAGAATGCAGAAAACTACATGCACTGGAAAATGATGTAAGGTCCTTTGATGATAAAGAAAACAGTGACGCCACATGTATAAGATTGCCCGGATGAGAGCATCCCAGTCTCTCCAGACTGTCCCGTAATTAGGAAGAGAAAAATTCTCCTGCTGGAGCATGAAGAGCCCAAGGAGGTGCAAAAGGAACATGCTTTCCCCGGAAATGGTAACGAGAAGGCTGATGAAGAAAATTCGTATCCATTGATGCTAGAGGACCACATTATTCCTAACACAAGTGAGGCTCCCACTTTTACAGAAAAGAGGGTACAAACTTAGATGAAGTATAAGATCAAACACGAAAAAAGAAGTGGTTGTTCTCGATCAATTGCAACTTCACCAATAAAAGTTGAAAATAAGTGTTTTGCTTTACCCATCCTTGCCAATAATTTTGAATGTGACGTTTGTGATAGTACCTCCAGTGAAAACTTGGATTTATCATTTTGAGAGAGTGCCTGTAGTTATTCCTCAGACTGTTCAGAGCATTAAGAAAATGAAGTGAAGGAAATCAGTGTAAAGCACACAATATTTTACATTATAATAAATCCTACTCTGTTTTTGAGGATACAATGTTTAGGTTACAGTATAATTTCCTCATTATTTGATTGTATTTTTGTATTTACTAGGCATCTTATGATATGCCTAAAATTAATAAAATTCAATGATTCTCTGCAGGTTCTGGCCCATTAATTTTGGAGTAATTATTCAACTATTAGTTGTACTTTAAGGTATGTGTTGCCTCTAATGTAAAAAAGCTTAAGTGATTGAATGTTAAGGGAAATTAACTTCCAATGAAGTCAGTGAAATGTTATACTTGTATTGGGTATTTATCCATTGCTCTCGGTTATATCTGCAATGAAAATTTAGAATACAATTTGTACACAATGTACCCAGGATTCCCTATGGGGAATGATTCCCTGCGGGGATTGATTCCCTGCGGGGATTGATTCCCTGCGGGGATTGATTCCCTGCGGGGATTGATTCCCTGCGGGGAAAATCCCCATTGCCAATTCCCCGTAGGGAATTTCCCTGTAGGGATTTACAATAGGGTTTCCATGTCCCCATTTTAAACACTAGGCAAACATTCATGTTTTCACTCCCTCATTCTAATAGAAATTACGCCTTCCACTCACCCTTAACCAGAACTATGCGGAGCATTAACTACAAATGTAGTAACATTGACCTTTTTAATTTAAATCCAAAGAATTTAAGGAGGGAGCTGCCTTTGTTTGTGCAATGACTTGGATGATTTGTTCTTGTGTATGGTGATAGTGTCTGTTTTCCACTGTTTGAGAGATGTGTGACTGTTCAATCTGTTATTCTTGACTGCTGTGTTTGTTTTTTCTATTATTGGTTTTTGCAGCAAGTTTGTGCGATTGTTCCTGTATTTTTGGGAGCATTGGAAATGTTTCAATCTTGTGTTAATTTGTGCATTTTTGTAATTGGGTGGTTTTCCCGTCAATAAACTATTATTATTATTATTATTATCATGCCGCCGTGCCTCCTCGTACTGAACTATGACGTCACTTTTCTACCGGCCAATCATCGGGCGTTTTCGCTTCTCACTTGCATTTGAAAATTCTCGTGAACTTTGATGCATTAAATATCGCAAACCACGTCATAAAATAATAAAAAAACTTTCACCGAGGTATGCAAACATATATTTTTATATAATTTTGGGGCTATTGATCATATCTGAAATATATGCAAGTTCCCTCCGACGTTCCAGCCACGTATGGCAAGAGAGCATGTGCCTTCGCCTTTTGCTGGTCTTCCTTTGCAATGTCCAAGGCCACATCTCTTTTCTCTTCTTCCCTACGCGCGATTTTTTGAATCAGTACCCGATCGTAGCCATTTTCTTGGAGCGTGGTAAGGAGGTGTTGTTTCTCTCTAGCGAGCGAATCTGTATCCGATATGGAATATGCCCTATGATATAGAGTTTTAATAACTGATGCTTTTTGCCTGGGATGATGGTGTGATTTGGCATTCAAATAGCGATCAGTATGCGTTTCCTTACGATAGACTGAATGTCCCAATGTGCCATCTGATTTCTTCTTTACGAGAACGTCCAAAACATGTATCAACGCGGTGTAAACCCGGAAAACCATCACCTATGGGCTGATTTGTTTTTTCGAAATAATTCATTTGCTTGTATGTCTATTTAATGATAGTTTTCTAAATATAAATGCGGTAAATTGCAAACGGAAAACGTTCTACAAAACTAGGGAAAATCCTCTCTTTGAATACCACCTTACTTTATTCTGCGCCAGTTTGAATTGTGAAATTTTTGGTGAAAAGTTTTAATGTTGGTCACATTGGCGAATAAAAAACAGCTGACTGACGGAATTCGTCATGTATTACTTAGTGAGACGGCGGCATTTGTTAAATCCTCGGATGTTATCATTTCAATCCTTTATTTCACTTGAAGTGTGTTAATTGTGGATTCTGTATTATGTTTCTCTTCTTCTACTAATTTGGCATGTTAGCAAATGACGTATTTGGTTTGATTTATGGTCATTGCATTTACTTCAATTAATTGATGTGAAAGTGACGTCGTTTGATAGTCCTCATTTACTATATTTTGAATAAATATCTGGTCACTCTTCAGCATCAGGTAGTAAAAATGACATTGCCGCTGTTTCCGGAATTGATACCAAAGCTAACAGATCCGTTGTGGTTTAGTGTTGATCGGCCGTGTGATGATGAAAATGACTTACTTCAGCTGGAGCAGGAACATCAATCATGGGTTCGTTAATGCGGGGAGAATGTGATTTTACTCATTTCTGTAAAGCTTGCATCGGTTTTTTTACGGTTTATTATTTTCTATTTTATCTAGCTGAATAGCATTGCCCAAAAGGACTGCGATTTGGTTCCAATCGGAAAGACTGCTGCCGAAGTAAGTTCAATGACTTCATTTTATTTTCACTGGATGGAACCCCTAGTACCCTTAAATATTTCGAAGGCATATGTGTACATTTTCTTTGAGACTTCATCAAGTGGTGGCTAACGCTCATCATACACCTTCGGAAGGCGTGAAAGGGCATTTTAACCGACAATTTGAAGGGTTGCTGAAACTTTAGTACTGGGGTGAAGCGAAGATGTAGTTAAAACGATTTAGTCTGCCATATGGGGGAAATATTACGCATATGGCTCATCATAACGCTTTTCAGAGGTGTTGCAGTACGGGGCCATACCATGAAAATAGGTTACTTTTGGAAATAAAAATATTTTTTTATATTTAACTTATTATGTCATGATTGTTTTCTTATAAGGCTACATTATGAATATTTACTAAGAATTTCAGTCAAATATGCTTAAATATTTAGGTAACTTAGGTTCAAAGTCGACTCTTCATCAGCTGTTCAAAAATTACCATTTTCATAGGTTGTGTTGCCATATCAATGCTTGAGTAAATGCTATTTTTATTTGTCTTGGTAATTATAATGTCAAAATATAGTACCATATAAGAGTTTCTATCTCTAAGTTATATTAATTTTGCAATTATATAATGGTAAAACACAGTGTTTAAAAATACATTGTTTCTTTGTCCCGTACGTAACATAAAATAGATAAATTCTTTTTTCACCTAGTTCCGTGACAGGAAGCTACTCAAAATATGATTTTCTAAACATATTTTGTGTCAAACCAAATGATGATAATGTTAAAAAAATATGAAATGGATTTAAACATACCCTAATGTTCAATTTCTTTCCATCTCATACGTAATGTTACGTACGGGACATTACGCAAAATAATGTGCAATACACATAAAAATGAATTCACTGTGTCATACCATTACTAAATATTGATAATATTTAACTCTAAAACAGAAAATGAAGCCATATTTACATTTAGGCCAGAAAAGTCTAGGTCTATTGTAATTAAAAACTTAAAATAGTGTTATGGGCTCTAAAAGTTGGCTAATTTTGCATTGGTTGGTAGACGGGCCAGGTTTTACGTTTATGTCATAAAATTGCAAAGTGGCAGAGGAGTAGGTGCTGTGGTTGAAAGTATGCATTGTAGTAAACAGAAGAACGAGTGAAATGTTAGGTGCATAGAGGGAGGGTAGAGAGGGTTAGTAAAAGTAAGGTGAATGAAATGATAAAACATGATTGTTTAACTCCTATGTTTTATTTGATTTTGTCACCTCAATAACTGTTTCCTTTGATTTTGTCACTCTCCAGTTCTTCAAGACAGGAAGTAGGAACTCAGTTTCTTTTGTCTCAGTGTGTGGTAGACCTCAGATGTGAAATCACTGGGATAGTTGTTCTCGATTAGATGTTTGGTGATACTAGAATCTACAGTCGCCTTTAGCCAGCACATCATATATGTTTCAGTGCATGCGTGATTATAGCACATGCTATTTTTGTGACTAATAACTACGAGGGGATCAAAGTCAGAAAATAATCAATGTGGACTGCATGAAGTATTTTTATTTAAGTAAGTTTACATAAGCACCACAGAGTAATGCCTGAAACTAAGATTAGAAATTCAATGTTTTTCCAGTATTTAAATGGTGGTGGAAAAACCTAAGTCAACTGCTGCTGCTAGAGGAAAGAAAATGGGTCTCTAAGCAAATGATCATAATGGGTTCTTAAAAAAAGAAAGGAAGACTAAATTAATTGAGAAAAAAACAGAGTGAATATATTACCGACAAAGAAAAAGCATGGAAGGGACAAAACAACTGTGAAGAGCAGGCAAACCTAAGCAAAAAAAAAATCCTGCTCACATCAGTTCTCCTGAATGCAATTCTGGAGAACTGACTGAATGTCAAGAGACTAGTTGAGGATGAAAATGATGCTCTATTCAATCTGCCAAGGATTTTGCAGCAGTCACTTCAGAAGTTTGTTGAAGGACAAGTTGTTTTATATTGTTGTTCAACGTTTGTTTTTTTAAGGTATATTTTGTTGGATGAAGATTATATAAATGATACCATCATCAAAGTAAAGCCTTGGTACAAAGTTCAAGCAGCACCAGATATCCTTAGCTTTCACGTGATATGCAACACAAAAGTTTTTCAAAGCAGAAACATGTTTGAGATATCAACTTGAATTTAGACCTATTTGTTGAAGTGAAGACAGAATTTTGAGGTCAGTGGGTTCTTGTACAAAATAATGGCGATTTATTTTGAAGCAAAATCACAGAAAATGTCTCAGAGAAGCAACTGTGAGGTACAGTCATGGTACCCAGTGGTGCAGCGAGGGGGGAGGGGGCTTGGGGGATAAATCCCCCCCAAGAGCTCAGATAAATTTTTAAGTTTAATCTAATTTAGTTAATTTCATTAATATTACTTGTAGAATAGTTTAAGGATTAATAAAATATCCCTCAGAAAGCCGTAAAACTCCCCATTTTGAACCATTTACCTTAAAAAATTTCTGGGGGGGCCCTTGCACCTCCTTCTTGCCCTGGCAGGTAATCCATACCCCCAGATCCCCACTATTAGTTGCGCCTGAAACCCCCTCTAGCCTTAATTCCTAGCTGCACCCCAGATGGTACCCACCGGTCCTCAAGGGCATAAACTCGTTGTACCAACAAATTTTCCTGTGAAAAGATACCAAGGTTGTATATTTTCATTTCAACATGGATTTTCACAAAGTTAAAACCGAATCAATTGAACTCAAGGGCATTATAAGCGGCCAATGCCGCCCGATTGTATTGTATGCAATAAAGAGACGGAGGTGATTAAAGTTATTATATAAGTTAGAACAACAAAAGACCATATAAATTTAACATTAAAGATCTTAAAATATGAACTCTGGTATCTTTCTCATTGTCTTTTTTATTAATACCATTGTAACAAGATTTTAGTAGTTGTATAATATTTTTATATATTAATTGTATTATAATTAAGCTAAGATAAGACAAGTTAATTGATTCAAGAGAATAATGCTTATAAACGTATGATCTTCTTCTATTGTAATTGGCTTAACAACCTTATCTGATAAGTGTGTTTTTGACCATGTTAACTCTGCCTGTTTTCAATAACTTTTAACCTGCAGTGTACGATGTCCCGTACGTAACACCCTTGTCCCGTAAGTAACAAAAGGTAAAAAAATTGTAACTTAGTTAAAAATGTTTTGTTGATAATGTTAAACATATATACCTGAAGCATCATTTTTAAGGTATATGAAAAAAATAGCGCAGCATTATGAAAATTCTAATTGAGCTGAAATATCATTTTTCATAACATGAGCCAAAGAAGGGGTTGTCCCGTACGTAACATGCACTTATTTCTTCTTGCAACCGTTACAATAAAGTCTTAAATCCAATACTATAGCTTGAAAAATAGTTTAGGTCTACACGTAACAATTTATAGCTGTTTCAATGAAATACAAAAAATATTAGGAGCAGAAATAATATTTTAAAGTTGTAAAAATTAGTACAAATGTCCCGTACGTAACAGTGGAATGGCCCCATGTTTGTTTTTATACATCTCTGCAAAACCATGAAATACCTGTTTTAAATGTACCGCATCTTTTCCATTCAGCTAATTCATGAAAATGAAACAAAAGGGAACTGATAATTTCACTGCACCTATTCGTGACGGCCAATGCTTGCCCAATTTGTATATGTTCCTAACCTTTCAAAAGTGGTCAAAGTGACCAGTCCTTGGGTTCTCGTGTTAAGATATGTATGTGCACGTTTAATTTCTCTCGCACAGCACTTGGAAGAAGACGATGAGGAAGAGGAGGAGGAGGAGGAAGGAGAGGAAGACGAAAGTGACAGCCGTGAAGATGAGGATGACGAAGAAATGGACCTGGAGCCATATGACAGAGAAGTGCCCGTGGATGTTAGTCATTAGTCTTCAGTTTGTAGGTGTTTGGGGTGGTGATGTGGGCCCTCCTTGCTTATGGGTGGAAAGGTTCCGTAGTCATTTTTCACTGAGCAAAAGTTATTAAAAATATGTTGTGTTATAGTATTGAATTTGATGCTTGTATGGCATATGTTATCATTATGTCTCCAGATCCCTTGGGCTCCTCTCTGGATTAGACTCCTCTTGTCATGTTAGATTATTCCGACCAGTGATTTTGATGAAGCCATCTGTTGAACTATTGGGAGGTACAAAGCACAAATCTATGTGAATGAGACAGAACCTTAGGTTGCTTTGAGTGTGGCAATTGCTTCTTTGAAATGCAATTGTGAGCCTATTGGTTCATGCTGGGAGTTCTATGCATATAGATCTCTTGGCATTATCGGAATATCTGTCATGCCTCATGGTAGCACCAGGAGTGTCTCCAGAATTTATTGACCTATCCCATTCCCAAGCTCTACCAGAGCTTGGGAATGGGATAGGTCAATGGGATAGCATTGAAAGTTGGTTTGGATAAGTGAGGGTGGAGCTCTCCCCAGATGAAGCTACAGGCATGTGAATCTTAGGCATTCAGAGTGAAGGGGACAGGTTATTTCTCTGTGCCACCTCATACCCATGACTCTTTCGTTGTTGGACAAGTGTTCTTCCAGCTGATCACCCTCTATCAGGACTCTCACCGTCATATTAACCTTTTACTGCCGGCAGGCTGATATTTCGGCCCTCTCTGCTTGTATGATAACTGCCCTGGGCCAATATATTGGCCCAACTTTTTTAAAAATTATTTTATTTTGCTCACAGACTCCTGTCTCATAAATACCTTCCCATTATCCATTTATTGTTCTAAGTATGTCTTTGGCATTGGGAAAAAATCTCAATGCATTCAATAAAATTAATTTGAAATCTGAGATCTTGCTAATTCCAGAAAATAGCCTTGGCAGTCTTTGCACAGTGGCAGTGGAAGGGTTAAATAGAAGATCAGAAAATTGGATGCCAATGTGCAATAAAAATTAATAAATAAGTGCGGATAACATCTTGCGATTGCTCCATGATGACAGGGTTTGTGATGTCAGAGCACTGTTATGCTCTTTCAAGGACTCAAATGGCTGTTTCAGTGGCTGTGAAAATGGCGCAAGTGACTGTTTGTTGAGAACATTGAATTATTACTTTAATAAATATCATATTTGTTATTAAATTTTACTCTCTGAACTCTGATAACATGTAATGCATAGCAACCAACCTTTCCGCCACTGCAGTAAAGTCTTTGCTTGCCATGCTGAAGGTTGCAGGATTTTTATAACCCTCAGGTATATTTTTAGATATTTATTTTAGATATAATATATGTGTGTAGTTCATTGCAAATCCATTTCCTTAGTACACATGTATTTTGGCACTAAACTCTACTTCTATAGGGAAAATTCCATAACTGTGAGCTTATGTGTGCCTTTGCATTTCCCTTATGAGTTGGGGACGATAAAAGGTCATGTAGAGAAAGGGCTCCTTCCACTATGGGATTCAAACAAACTGTCCCTTTCAATGCGTAGAGGGCATAGGCACTTATAATAAGTCTGCTCGGGGAAAGTGAGCCTCCGTGCTCTAGCTGTGAGGACTGACTTTTGAAAGTGATGGCACGTAATTCTGCACATTTACACTAATGCTGAGATTGGTGGTATGCTAATTTTATTGACTAGTTTTATTTCTTATTTTCAGGGATTTCAATGATCGGTGAAGATAATTTTCATCGTGGAGTAGACTAAAGAATATTACGAACTGCTGTGAATATTCGGAGAAGGCTATTCGAGCTTCCAGCCCGAGTAACCTTTTTCGAATATATTCGCCAGGAAAGCGTCAGATCTTACTGCTGTAAATATGATTATCAAACTATGTTACCCTAAATACATACTATTTTTGTCTCTACGTACTGTATCTCGCTTTGTAATGTTTTCTAATTTTAATGTTCTTGAAAGCTTCTCTTGACATGGCATCCTAATTTTATGATGTAATTTGTAATCCATTTGATATGATTTTGATTTCATTTGTTTGCTTGTGTACAATGTTTTGAGAATATAAGAAATAGCCTTGTTTCTATGATTGATATCCTTTTAAGCTATAATTATTGTGTGTGATATTGTAACCATTCTTTTGAGTGAAATTAATCCATTTATTTAATATTAACTTGTTAAAAAATTATGGCTCGGAGGAGATAGATGGCGAAGATCAAACATGAGCATTGCATATTTTCTTTTCTCTTGGAATACAGTTTTTGAAAATTTTGTGTATGACTAGGTTACCCCCGTGAAAATTTTGCACTTAAACACTATCAAGGAATTAGTCAAATCAACTGATTTGGGCGTTACTTGGTGGAACGATGGAATACTATTCATGGTGAAGCAAAAACACAGTACTATTCCACAAAATTTATTTATTTAAGCTGTCAAAATTTATTTATTTAAATAAATTTAGTGGAATAGTACTGTGTTTTTGCTTCACCAAGGAATAAGTACGTTAAGGAAATATTGTAATTAGGTTTAAAATAGGGAAGAAGATGTACATTGTAAAGTACTTTCTTCATACTTATTTTCTAGCTAAAATATACAAAACATACAAATACAATTCAGGCGAGAGAGTCAGGTGCCAGCAGGAACAATCATGATGTCTGTTACTGAATAATGGCACGCAACATAGGCAGATCTACGTCCCCCCCCCCCACCCCCAGACCCTTAAAAAATATGCAGGATTTTTAATACGGTCCTGTTGTCATTGCATTCGTTTTGTATTACGGGGTATCCTTTGCCACCCCAGAACAAAATCCTGCATACAGTCTTGCTTGTGCCCCCCCCAGAAAGAAATCCTGCATCTCCCCTGGCAGGCAATTTACAAAATTTCTTTAAAGACAATATTAGAAGCATCAATATTGTCATCTGTAATTTTTCGGGTATGAATTTCTTTAACATAAACAAATGTCATGGAGAGTACCAACTCTGGAAAATTCTACGTACATCTGTCCATGTGAAATGATGGGTGTAAATACAATCACTATGTACGTGCATTTCATACTATTTTAATTTTTTGTAGTCAATTCCCATTGGTAATAATTCTTCAATACTTTCAACATGATATATTTTATTTATTCATGATACACATCTTTTAAGTTCCTTACTCACATAATGTCTCTTTTAGAAAACAGTTAACATTTTTCATACCTCTTAGATTATATTTTTAGCAACTTTGCCCGTTTATGTTACGTTTTTTGGTTTTTAGTTGTGCATTTAACGGTTTTTTAAAACATTTTTTTGAAGTTTAGAATAAAAATATGTGTGGAGTCAATATACCTCGAGCAAGTAATCAACATTGAAAAATCGAAACGTCAAAATAGTCAAAATAATGGGTAAATAGGGAGATTTGAGATTGAGAATTTATTTTTCGTTACAAGATGGTGAACCTTTCTTTTATAACGTAAATGATAACTACCTGATCCTAAGTAAGTTTTCTTAAAGATCAAATGGTACCTAATGGAGTAGCAAAAATGTGATAAACTCTGGGAACGGACAGTGCTATTTGGGTGATATTTTTCAATTAATTGCCCGTCTCCTTCCCTACAACACCATCCAAGGTACCCTATGTTGAGAAATTCAAAATCACTCTAGAAGTGCGTGATAAAGGAATTTGATGGTACTTTCAAGAATGCCTGCATACATAAGTCTCCGCCAGTTTAGTATTTGGCAAACTGGCTGCTGGTATGCGTGCTGTTTACGCTTCCACTCCTTTGATGACGTATCGGCCAAGGCTTCAAGGCCAACTGTGGGGTCACTACGTATGTGCCAAACAGTAATGTGAGCATACCAGACACCTTTTCCCACCATGATTTGAAATGAATACATTTTTTCAGATGAGAATAAATTTGCAGCCATTCTGCGGTACTATGTGGGTTCCCGAGCGTTAACTCCTTCACAATTGGTCTGCCTTACATCACCAGCTCCATTTGTTTCACATGGGAGTCTACTCTGCAGTTGTTCTTCCCCACCACACATCCTCCTAAGTTAGGTAATATGTACCTATTATTATTCTATATAGTGCCCCATCAAGTGGCCAATTAAAGTGTCCCATCTTCTACCCAAGGTTTTCTCTCCTACTCTCCTTAGTACATACTTCTTCATGCATACTTACTTGGTTGGTCCATTCCATCCCCACTTTTCCTCTGTAGCACCACTTTTCAAAGGCCTCCACCCTCGATTTCTCTGCTGCTGTATTTGCCCATCCCTTACTCTGCTAGAGAAGTATCCTCTAAATGTAAGTTTGTAAATTCTCTAAATAAAGTAAATAAATTGTTTCCTCACTGATTTGCTTAAATTTCCTGCTGTAAGTAGATCTATCTTTTGGTGAAATGCTCTCTTTGCCTCTGCTATTCTACTAATAATTTCTTTAACTGTTTCTTTTATCGCTAGTTGCTCTATTTCTCACATAGTAGAATTCATTCACCTCCACCAGTTTTTGTTTCCCTATTTTAACATTCATTTTCACTTCTCATCTACTGCATAATAACATCTTAATTGTCTTTTCGTTTATTTTCAGCTGATATGTATCTATCCATTATCCTGCTCATATTTACCAAAATCGTATTAAAATCTTTCTCTGACTCTGCTATGATGGACGTGTCATTAGTATATCGACACATCAAGCAATCATCACCATGTTACATTATTTTATTAAATATTTTGATGCATGGACAATATCCTGTGGGGTTTGTAATTGAATGTAACAACTGACATTGAACGTAGTGGAGAATTCTTTCTTTCATTACTACAGTCCGATCCGGATTTAAGGTCTTTGCCTTCAATGTTTTTCCGCTTTTAGTGTTTATTTTATGGGTCACGATTTATTCCCTATAGGAGCAATTTAAAAATTATCCTCATTTAGTGTTTCCGCATTTAATGACATAAAAAAATTTCCCACACAAGTCAATTTTGCCCGATTTAATGTTTTTTCATTATGGTCGATTCAAATGATTATCGAAATCTTTGAATTTCTGCTCAACAGTAAGAAAATTCTCATGAAATTTTAGCAAGAGTCAATTGAATCTACTTGGGAAAGCTTCTTCGTCAGCATTCTCTTGCTTATGTGGTGCTGGGACCTCCAACTTGAAAGCCGGGTTATTAGTCTTCACAGGATGTTTCACTCCCTTTCTTATCCATACACTTCTTGTTTCAAATTCGATCTAATGGAGTTAAGTCATCCCTTAATAACATGTAACGACCTTATCTTTCACTTCTTGAACTCGACTTCGATGATTACGTGACCACTGATGACACGAGTTATTCATCAAGGGCCGCTACTATGATGGTTTTCTGGGGATATTATTCATCGATGGCTTATGCACCTTTCAACTTTCATCTCTAATCTCTACAGTAAGTGCATTGTTAGGTCAATATTTATCCATTCCACTATTTTCCGGTCAAAAGAGGAGGCCCAGTATTATTTGTGCAGTTGACCTGAAGATTCTTTCTATAATCCATTCCAAAGTCAGTTTCTATGGATGAACCATAAAAGAACCAAGAAAGTGTTTACCCTGACATGATGGTAGGTGAGAGCATTCTTTCTCTGTGGATAAACATCATATTACATCGTATTAAGATATCCCGAAGCCCATTTGCCACATGAGGATGGCTATAATCGATGTCGATTCAAAGATCTGCTACTATTTATACGTCAAAAGAGAATGGCAATCAGAGTTTTGACGACTGTGTCACAGTCCATGACTCTATATAAATCGCTCACTCAGAAAAAAAACCACTGCATAATTATGGTAAAATTGATGAGCATGGAAAAATACGAAAATCCAGTGGGAATTCCGTAATGGTTGACTTTGATATCGTAAGTCCGACGAAATTCCCAAATTCCACATTTTAATCTTTTTGTATATGTAATACTTTGGGAGCTATTTTGTGAGATTATGGTTAGGGGATAGAAAAAAACTTTAGCCAAGTTTAAGTAGAATGGAGGCAGTAACAATAATTAAGAAGCCAGCCGTGGTGGTGTGAAATCTTTGCTGGCTAGCATAGAGGACATTGTGCCATAGTGTCTCACATGGGTGTTTTATTCACCGTCCAAATCGATTTTATGATTGTCGTCAGTCATTAAGGAAGTATGTGATCTTAAATTTGTGAAGCAAAGGAGTTATCAGCAAACAAATTATACTTCGAAATGTTCTTCCCTCATCTTCGCCAGCTCCTATCAGTGGTTTGGTGAAGTACCCAATTTTATTAAGTCTCCAATACTACTCCCCAGAAACAATGCAGTTTCTCTAAATGTTCAAACATATTTTTCAATAATTAATAATTATAAAATGTATATTTTCTATCAAGAGTTCTATTTTTGAGTTTTTGGGTGCTTATAATGATCCGTAATATTTAGTTGTTTTTTTTTCATTTGTACGTAGCCATTTACATTCATTACTAGGGGCTGTGATGGTATTAACGAAAATTAAGATAGATTTTTAATTAGGAATTAATAATAAGTTAAGTGATTGTCTAAAAATATGCTAACTCCATGGGAATACTCTGGAAGGTCATTGCGAATGGTCAGAGGGAGCTCTATAAAAAACTCACAGGTATGTTTTAGCATTGTGAGGAGTCCCTCTGATGTCTTGTGGGACCTTTCTTGGGCAATACAGGGTTATGTACTCGTGTCCCAGCAGTCTAAGAATTCTGGTAATTTCTCTCATGTGAATTTTTACTCATGCCTCGTATCTGTTGACCAATTATTTGAAAAACAGTTTGTGGCACTCTGGAGTTGTGTTGTTACATGTGGTGCTCTTTGCACTTAACGCTAGGAGTGTGACGGAGGTCAAAATGACCCCTTCCCAATTATTTATAGTATTTTTCTCACTTATTTGTCAAGTCTGTCAGTAGTGGGGTGGTTACAACTACTGACTCACATGTGTGGACCGCTTTACACGGTGGCCTGAGGCCATTCCTGTGGAGGACATCTCCGCCGAAAGTGTGGCACGTACCTTCCTTCGGGATTGGTTGTCACGCTTCGGCATGCCTCAGCAAATCACCATGCACCATGGCAGGCAATTAGAGAGAGTGCCCTTTTCCACCAGCTCTCCAATATAGCTGGCACAGTCTGCAGGAGTTTACAGCACGTCATCTGGCAGCAAACGGGATGGTGGAGTGCTTTCACTGTCAACTAACATCTGCCATCCACTGGCACAACATGCAGCAGTGGGTAGATATATGTACTGCCAGCAATCCTCTTTCCTATCTGCACGGATATTCAAGCCCTTCCAGTGGAGCTCGTATACGGCAAGCCACTACATACAACATCAAGGCGAGTTCCTCTCCCCCACCACTGGCCCCACCCCCAACGCCACCTATTTCACCTCTGAGCTCTGGGAACACTTTCGAGGCTTAAGCCCTCGACCAGCTGCACACCATGGCACACGGCATGCCTTTATCTTTAAGGACCTACCATCGTCATCCCATATCTTTGTGCGTCATGATGCAAGTCATAGTGCCCTCCAGGCCCCTTAAAATGGCCCATGCAAGGTCCTATAGAGGGGTGGTAAAACATTTTAAGTCCGTTTACCAAACCTTGATGCTAACATATCCATCGACTGCCCGAAACCTGCCTACATCATCTCTGAGGAGCCAATCATCCCTGAGGAGAGGAGCAAAATCATCATCCAGATCACCAGGAGACAGTCTTCAGATCAGTTGTTGCCATCTACATACAAGCATCCCACCAGCTGATGGACCTCTCTTATATCCCGACACCTTTATTGTATTTATATTTTACATAATATTTTTACAATGAGTTTGCATAAAGTATAAATGAAATGCAACAAATGAAAACGTAGAATTTTACAATTTCAAAAAAAACAAACTATGTAGTAATCTGAGAATTTTTTAATTACACGCTATTTTACGATAGACATGAGCGTTGTGGAGTGCCCCCTAATCTTGGGGCCCCCGGCGATTGGCGACCACACTGGTAGACCACCCCTGTCTGTACCTGACGATGGTGTACTACCGTATTTACCCGTAGAAGCCGCACACCTTTTATCAGGAAATGCTGCTGAAAAAATGGGGGTGCGGGGTTTACACGAATCCTCCAAATTTAAATGTAATTTAAATGCCGCGTTCCATCTTCACTCAAATTCTTTTCCTTTATTTCTCCAGAAGCATTGAAACTAGGAAACCTTTGCAGGAATTACATTTCTAACATTATTTAACTTTATTTATCATTTTTCAATCAAATTTATCGATTTAGCAACGAATCATGAGCTCCTACAATAGACCGCACCCAAAAAGTGTTAGGAAGTTTTTTTTTGCCCATCACGAGGTAGCTTAAAAGTGGGGGTGCGCCGGGATACTCGAGGGCTTGGCTTGCACGAGTGAATTCGGTGAGTGAAACCTGAGTCGCAATTGAAGTGTTTCATTGTTTGCGGAATTGGCTTAAGTTTTTTAATACATATATTAGTGATGGTGATATGATGTTCCAACGCAATCAGTCTTGAACCTCCTGAATTTGTGCATGTATTGTCATCAAGTACTAAAACAAAAGAACTTTGTGTTTTTTCCATTATGCTGGGATGACATACAGCGTGAAAACCAAGGTCGTATTCAATAATTTCATGCGGAATCACTATGTCACTGCATTTTATTCACATTGAAAGGAGCCTGATGTTAATGCATTTTAATTTGTGATATTGAAATCTTACTGGTTATCTTAATTAATCTCAATATGTACACACTCTTTAAATAATAACACTTGAATCAAATCAAAGGCAAGTCATTTAAATTCAATGAGCAAACACTGATAATCATATTCATGCACCAAATATAAATTTAATTCATCCAGGGAAAAAATTCGGCCCAATTTATAGCATTACTTAAATATTATTAACAGGTATAATTAATCCTGGATAATGTGACAAGTATTGGGCAAATTCTTTAAATGTCACATGAAATTTTTCAGTTCCTTAATGCATTTATCGTGAATGGTTATTCGTGTGAATGTCCTTGCTAGCCTCTAGATCTCCCTTTGCAAAGTCGAGTCGGAGTGGGCCTTCACACCTCTGCTATCCTTTTGCACCTTTCCCCTTCACTCATACTCAGCTAAACCTCCTCTTCTCGCTTTCTCCTCAGGTTCCCGTTAATCTCTCTTGCTTTCAGTTGCTCTTTCTCTTCTCCCATTTCCTTCTTCATCTCACATTTCTCCTTCTTGTCCTCTGTTTCTTTGTTTGCCTCCCATTCTGCAGGGCACAACTGCTCTCCTCCTCTACCAAACTTCCTCTTAACACCTCATTCCTTTGCTTTCCCTGTTCTTGTCTATTGTTTAGCTGGGTGTCGGGCTTTCTTGTGTTTAACAAGTGCATACTGCCTATTGCTTCCCGATAGATACCAATCGTAGGATTTCTATGTAAACTGCTGAATTGTAAGCTCTGGTCATATGCGGCCAAATTTTGCTGAACCTAAACTCTTTCAGGAAAACCTCTTCTTAAAATTCCTATTACTGTATATCTCCTATTATAGTCACCTCTGAATAAAGTGCCCCCCCTGAGGCTTCAGTTTCGGGAAAAATTTAGAAAATGCGTTTGAATTAAGTCCCCTATTTACTTTTATCATGGGCATTTTTGGAAAAAAGGTGGGATTATATTCAGATAAATACCGTATTTGAATATTAACTTGAAATTCACATCGAGACATGCATCGTAAGATTTTGGTGCCTCTCTTCATCACATTAATCTGCTGCATTTTGAATTGAAAACAGAAATTTGCTTTTTTTTCTTTTTTTGTGAAATGAAGAGCAGATAGCTAAAGCAAAGCCTTGTATCAATTATCACAACATGCAATTCTCCAACCGTGAGAGTAGTGCATTGTTAAGCATTATATTAACATTTGATACTGCTATTTCATGCAAGGAATGTGAGCAGTGATAGTCATGGCTGCAGGAGGTAATTGATTAAAGGATATCAAATTGATGGTAGGTACCAGTTACTTTTTGGGTAATATTTACGAGTGATTGTTATAATTTTGAAGACAGTAATTTTAATTGTAATCCAATCTTTAGCAGCACTGAGAAGTAATATCTTGTGAGTTCCCTTCAGGGAATGCTGTGTTGGTAATGCCTGTGGTTTCACTCCTCCTCCTCCTGGAAGCATCTTTGAGAGAATGAAAGGGAAACATTCTTGTCCCGATCGTATATACCATATGTTATCCTATTGTTGGCCCCATTTGAATTTTGCGCGGAAGACAATTTGGCATTAGAGTGGGCAAGGAACCCTTTCCATGTGCGGCTGAGGTTATGTACATATCCATCCTCCCTATTGAAATTATTTGACCTTTTCGCTATTTCAATGGCTTCACATATAAGGCATGGAGCTAATCTTCCATTTTGCCGCAACACCCGTGAATATGCACGCTCTTAAAGGGGATAAATTATAGATTCGGTCCCATTGGCTGTTGGTTCAGGTTTCCAATAAACTGAGAGAAGTTTTGTTTAGTGCTCATTTTGAAATTCATTATTTATTTATTTATTATCAAATTCCCTGTAAACAGCACATGACGGCCTTTTACAACGAGGGTTTCCAATATTAACAAAGCACAACACAAACATCCATGCCCTGGATAGGAATCACCTACCCAGGTGGGATTTGAACCCACAACCCACGGTTTGGCAGGCGAGGACTTTACCCCACCGCCACCGAGGCCGGCCGGCATTATTAATTCCTATACCTTTTTTGGTGCCTCAATGACAAGTACTGAGGTAAATATTTTGTTTACTTCAAACAAATTTGTTTTGACTTCTATTATTCAATTGTTCCACTAGAACTATATTTTAACTCCGCTTTTTCGGGAAATTTTAGTACATAGAAAGATAATGGTACATTTACTATGGTCATCTACCACTACAATATTGAGTAATAAATGATGGAGTTAAGAATCCTGTAAGGTTCTTGGATGGAGATTTTGGGAAAAAGAAGGAAAAAGGCAATTTTAATTGGCTAAATTAAAGTGATAATTATTTGGAGGCGAGTTTATATAGGATGATTCATCTTGGATATTTATTGAGAAGTATTTTTTCATTCAATTATATATCATGATATTTTATTCAAAGGTAATTTTTTATTGAATGATGTATCATAATAAATATAACTTACTGACTTTTTGGGAGGCGATTTTTATCGGGCCATATATTTTTATCAAATGCTATACGGTGATATTTTACCGGGAGGCTATTTTTATCATGCCAGATACATATTTTAATCCGATTAAATAATGTGATATTTTAATCGAGGGTGATTTTTATAGGTCTCATTATGTTTATCAATTTCATCTGCTATGCAATGATATTCATTTTTCCATAAAAATGGTATTTTCTTCGGTATTAATGTAAGGGTCTGAGAATGAACTCATAACTCCAAAAATATTCCTATGGAAACCCAGGACCGGCTCAAAACGTCTCTGCTTTGTATTTTGCCTCCCGAAACAAACTCAACTGACTCACACCATGGTTTTTTTTTTTAAATCCTCGTCACCAATTATCGCATTTGCCTAAGAAATAAAGCTTCTCCCTGCTTTCAATAATATTTAATCTTGATCTTGCTTGAGTTAGGGCTCGTATGCGCTTCACTATGGGAATGATAGTCAATAACACAACAAATTAAATATCAGTTTTCATTTAAAATAAACAATTTACTGTTGATATTGGTTGATACATATTATAACGTAGCTAATACAAGATAAGTGATTCATAAGTTTATAGCAGCATACTAAGTGTTTGTTTCACTAAAATAGGCCATTTCAGGGGATATTTACGCTTATTTTTACAAGCAAGGAAAGATATTGCAGCCATCCAGGAGAATGTTTAAGATTAACCCTGTAAGAAGCCAGTATTTGGGAGTCAGGTCTCAGCAGAGTAAATCAGTGTGTACTATTTAATGAGAGTGTAGTAAACTTTATGAAGAATTTTTTCGTTAACACCTTTCACGAATGATCTGCAGCGCTTGTATTCTTCACCGTCGCATTCTTATTTTGTGATGGTTGACTTTGCTTACAATGTCAGTTTGAACAACGTCATGAAGTGGTTTGCCATTCCATCAATAACAGATGCAATGTTCGGCGTGGTGCGGTGGAAATCTTTGATATTCAGCTCATTTTAAAGCCCCCTGTCTCTTTCCACCACTTAATGTCTCTTTTGTAAATAAAAGTGTGTGGAAGCAGACAAGTGGCTTCACTCAGCTGAATGCCATTCCATCATTCACATCAGTGCGTACTTGGCTTCATTGTGTAATCCACTGCAGTGGCGCAGCAAGGGGGGGTTTTGGGGGATTAAACTCCCCCAGAGCGTAGAGAAATTTTTAAGTTTAATCTATTTTACTTATTTGGATCAGTATTACTTCTAGAATACTGTTAGGATTAATAAAATATTCCTCAGAAAGCCATAATACTCGCCATTTTGAACCATTATTCTTAAAAAATTTCTGAAGGAGAGCCCGCACAACTCTTGCTTACCCTGGTTGGTATGCAATACCCCCACACCCGTAAGTACTAGTTGTGTCTTAACCCTCCCCCTCCCCCCCAAAGCCTTAATTCTTAGCTGTGCCCCTCATCCACTGGACCATTGATACCATTAGGGTCGGCCTGGATACCAAAGGGCACCACCACATGGGGAACCCTTTTCTATTGTATCTTGATAATTACAAGGTCAGAATATTGGCAAGTGCGAGAAGAAGGTGGATGAGTTGTACGGCTTCAGGGGTCTTGTGTGTCCTTTCGTTTTAGTTCATTAGCTCGCCTGGTCCTAGGAAAATGCAGTATGCTGAGAGAGCTTAAGGGGCCTCCGGAGGCCATCCGGGGCCCTCCGCCCTGAGGGTTGTGGGCCCCTGCAGGGACCTGTCCATGCTGGCCAGTCCACCCATGTACAGTTTAGTTTCTGAACAGATCTCTATTATTATTTAGTAGATGTTCATGTATCTGAATTTTTTTAGGCTGAATTTAACCTTACACGCTGTGCTAAAACAGAGGCAGTAGAGTTCTGTCTTCATCAGAATTCATATATATATGTGTGATGACAGCTACAATGCTGCAGGTGATGAATTGACAAGCAATCAAGATTAGTAATGCAATTCTAAAGGTGATAATGGAGATTGTGTGATTGAAGATCCTGTAGGTGATGGCATCAAGGGCACTTGGGGGCCCTTGGCTGGAACTCCTGATGGGGCTCTCTGTGATGGGGGATGGGGAGGTCCTCCCCTGGAAAATTTTAGTCAATTGAATGCACAGAAATGGATTTTTACACTATTCAGGCTCTTAAAAACTAGATAAAAGTTAATAGAAAATTGCAATGTCGTAAGAAAAACATACTGTGAAAAGTGAAAATTCCACAGCGTATAAAATATAGGTAATTATGTATTATGGTTTTGTTATCTATTTAGTGAATTCATTCCTAGAAACTACTGAAATCTAGAAAAATAGCTCTAAAATAGCCAGTTTGAATAGTCTTTCAAAAAAGCCTCAGGTTATCTTTATTTTTCTGACACCTTCATTTAATTTATTATTTATGTGACATTTTTACACTAATTATGTTGTAAATAAAACAACTAGTGAAAATGTACAATTTTATAATTACAAAATATACGTTTGTTTAAGTAGTCTGAGCCATTTTTTGTACACCTTTCATATATGCTCCACGAAACCAGCGATGTCCAACAGTGCACATGGAGGTCTATGCTATATATTATAACATCTCTTAGATATCTTCACAACATCTAACAGGTAAATAATGGGTGTGCTTTTTGGAAACCCCGAGATCTACAGAGAAGAGATTTGTGCTCTTCAATTCTATACCGAACATATATTACCTATCAGTGGAGGCAATATGAGTAGGCTAAGATGGACCCTGACACATGCGAATGTTTTTCAGCCCACCCAAATAAGACTGACAAATTTCAGAATTGATCTCCAAAGTTCAACTTTATTTTATATAATTAAAAAAAATGTACTCAGTTATAGACATAGGGAAAACAACTCTGTCAATTTGCTGAACAATTTTACATTGCCCATATTTACTCCCTAAAATAAAACAAACCTATGATCAAAGCGGATTTTATGACAACGAAGGCCCAGCCATGTGACTCATGCTAGAGTCACTGCTGTTACCCATCGATATTGTTTGGAATATTTTTTTTTAAGGAATTAAGCACTACTTCGTGAATGATGGTAAAGGTGATAAAAAAGAATAAGTACATAAACTTTTTCCAAAGTATCTCTTTTTATTAACCCCAATTGTAATAAGTCCTCTCCTTCCTTTCCTAAGTTTAATGAGTATGGACTCTTATCTATTAATTAACATTTGAGAATATCAAGGATATTACAAATTGGATATGTATTCACATTATTTTTACAACTTGTCAAGGGTTACCATTGTTTAGATTTCTAATGCATATCGTCCGCTATCTAAATAAGAGCAGTTCTGACATATAATAACTGCATCTGCTTAAAGTCAAAAATCATTTATTACTATCATGGCAACAAGACAAGTCACTAAATAAAATTTTCCACAAGCCCCCAGACTGCCTGGGGGTGGGGGTCGCCCTCCATTCCCACCCTAAACGTATCCCTTGTACATAGTTACGCCATTGGTAGCATGCGTTCTGCATAGAATTGAACAGAAAATCAATCACCATAATCAAAATGAATCAAAAACCATAATAAGCATAACCATTCTCAACTTATTGGATGCTGTGAAGACCTCTAATCGGAGTCCAACAGTGGACGTCGAGGTTCGTTGTTTGGTGGGTCCTTCGTATATTTGACAGATCTCCATACAGCATTAACTGAATCAATATAGAAATTGCACAGATGTCACATGTTGGCGCTGAAAATGTTGTCCGGATGTTTTTGGGAAACTGACTGCTGCTTGGGAAATTTCTTGGAGGTGGGGAATTTGTATGATAATATGTTTATCCTACCGTTAAGACTGTTTAATGTTGATCATTGTGAGCTGAACAGCTCTTTGTCATACTCAGATCATCAGTTCCCTGTTTCGTAAAAGGAATTGTCCCCTATGAAAAAATTGTTTAAACCTGTTTCAAATTTTTCATAGGGGGTAGTCTTGTTCCTTCACTAATTTTGTTTATTAATTAATTACCAGCTTTTCCTTTCTGTCTTTGGCAAGGAGGTTGTGTATTTACTACCACCTTGGTCTTTGGCAAGTGCTGAATTAGTAAACAGGCTGTCAGCATGAGGCAAAATGATTGTGAATAGGTAGTCAAAGTAAGGTGGCATCATTGTTACACCTTAATTTTTAGAGATAATTTGACATGACCAACATTAGTTTTAACTCGTAATTGATTGCAGGGCATGAAATATCAGTAGCAGAAACTTTTAAAAACTTATGAAATTAAAGTAAATACAGTACTGCTAAACCAAGTAAAGATTTTTACATAATTTTAAAGCTATCGTGATATATTTTTTTGACTACTGAAGTTGTGAGAATATGGGGTCGCAATTCTCTCTACCATTTGACATATCTACAAGATTTTCCTATAACTAATAACTATCAACTACTGTACGCATACGCTGTAAATGAAAGGAAACAGTACGTATTCTAATCCGTTGCCGTAGTTCTTTCGTTCGCCGGTACGCAAGTTGAATCCAGCGCTCCCACCACCTGGTGGCGACCCTGAGCACTAAGTGATGCTCGGGCACCAAGGCTTTGCTGTCGGGGTGAAAGTCCTCTCTCCCTCTGTTTACGTTTCTCTTCCGGGTTCATGCCCGAGGAGAAGGAGCCTCAGTGCATAGCAAGAGCGGCAGATGGCACTGCGACTCTTGCCTTCATGGCGCGTGAAGCGCCTCTTTATGGTTTGGTTGCCATTACCCGCGGCGAAACATGCAGGGGACGGCCAATTGTGTTTTTCTTATGCGTTTGCCAAGAATTAATCATTGATGCGCTAAAGATTAATTCCAATTTTGAGCCATTAACGGTTACAGAACCTGCTCATATCCGAGAGGGAGGCAGTCCAGCATAAATATCTTATCTTGAGTACTTTCTAAATCACTGCTCCAACTACAGTTTGATATGCGACCGATATCGGTTTTGATAGTCGTTGCTCTTAAATGCAGTTTGATAAAGTCAACTTAAATTACATGATTTTTTAAAAATATTGATAACAATTTTAAACGTCTCTTTTTCGGATGGTTACTAATGTCTTTCATCTTTTCGGTTGCATAAATGATTGGAGCTTTTGGGGTCCATTGATTCGATGTAAATTAAAAACTTAAAATTTTCGGACACCGCGTGTCATTATTACAATTATTGGACATAATTGAATTCGATGCACTGCAAAATTGCTGTTTTGTTCATAATGTCGGAAAATCAGCGTTTCTCATACATTCTAAAAGCTTATTGGAGATGTGAATGGCTTCCGCGCAATAGGGAAATTGCATACTTTTTATAAACAGTATGCTGATATACCACAGTAAACACTTAGTACCGCAATATACTTTTTTCCGCTTAAAATTCAGTTTATACCCTAGAAAATGACTCCCAAAAGTCGCCCGAGTTTCGCGGGCTAAAAAATACCGCCCCCACTAATCTTTGGCTGTGACGTCATAGTTCAGTACGAGTCCAAGATCCAAGCCCAGTAACTGCAGGTTTGGAAGAGCCACGTTGCGTTTAAAGGAGAACGTGGGTGAAATAAGGAAAAATTACAAGTGGTGCATTGCTCCTCTGTGCAATAACACCCCAGAAAAAATTTTCGTCTGCATTCCCACGGAGGAAATTAGAAGAAAAGCCTCGATGCAAGCCGTCTGTCGGGATGAGCGTTACGGAAAAATAAGAGTATAATAAACGGAATGATAAACCCGTGTGCTATGTGAGCGAAGATAACTTTAATATAAATAATATTTCCATATTTCATTGACTGAATAACTTGAAACTGAGATTTTTTGATAATTCGGCCGCCGTAGAATAAAAACTCAACTTCCGAACAAAAATCGAGATAGCTAGGTGTTTCTCGATGGTTACGATGGACTCAAATTATTAAGGCACTTGTTCAATTTCAGTTACGGAAGGACATTGAAAATTCCATGATGTTTAAAATCAAGGGAGGAAATATGAAAATATAGAGCAACGTTGATCCTCATGCATTCGAGTGCCAGCCAAGAAGACAGCGTTTTCTTCTACTGTCGGCGTCAAAATGATGTGCCGCTGTACTTTGCAAATTTATATCCTGGCTTCACTGCATGCTATAAAAATGAACTATACGTCATTTTAAAGGAAATTTTATCCTAAATTCTGATTTATTTTATTACAAAAAAATTGAAAAATGTAGACAAGGTCAGTGCAATAAATGACTCCGCGCACCGAAAAATTAGCCGTTTTGTCAACTTCATGAACTTTGTAACTCAACCTAAGGAAAACTACTACGTCTACAGCATTCATCTTCCTTGATTAATTTACACTCATCAGTGCGGATCAATAAAATGGCTTTTGGGTATTTTTAGAACTTATATTTTGTTATAAATTAATGAAAATATTGAAACATTATCTTGTCCCATAGTTTACCCCGAAAGATAAAGGAAGTTGTAGATGGAAAAAGAATGGAATCCAGAGGTGGTCACAAAAAATGAATCGCAGCATTCTTTGATTTTATTCTGCGCCGTTGCTTGCTTTTCAAAAAAAAGTTGAGTCACAAGAGGAATGTTCCGCGGCCTTTGATTTGGAAATTATGGAGATAAGAATGGACATGTGTGGATCAGCAATTTCCATTTAGTTGGTTGTCAGGATAAACCAAGGATCCATTTAAAGGTTGTCAGGCCATCGTATAAAGATAGGACTGATGTGCACCACAGGGGAAATGGTGTGTTTGAGGGAAAGTCAAACCCAAAGTTGCCCAAAGAATGTGCAGTTCTATGTTGCTCTTTCCCCAGTTGAAACCAAATAGATATTGGATTGGGATGATATTTTCACCACGGGTTCCAGTGATAGTGAGAGTGCAGGTGATCACGGTAATCGTCGAAAGTCATCCCTCTAGGATTTCCGATACGGAATTTTTAAGTGACAACCGATCGCAATGACGATGAGCTCGCCTTTAGAGAAGGTTTCAGATATATCGTGAGAAAAGCTCCCAAAATGTATTAAAGACTCTGTTTGGAAAACATTCACATTTTAATGCTAATTTAGGAAGTATTTCATTTCAAAAGTAACTTCTTAACACCTGAAGACGTTGTGTTTATTATATTGATCGAAGTGCGATTGACCGATTCTTTCTGCAGAATAGGAAGTGGCTTCGGGGTTTTTATTCACAAGATGGTAGATTGTATTGGAAGTTCGTCTATATTATCGCTACTAAATTGAAACATTAATAGTCTGGCTTCCTCAGAGCTTCCTGTCGCCCTCCAGGCAAGGCATTTTTAAGTTGAAACTATCATCGACAGCTTCGAGGTGGAAATAAGTTCACCATAAGACTCTACCGGACTGCCAAAAGAATACACATTTCACATGAGTATACGCTTTCGCCAATATTATACGCAAGTCTCACTTTGTTATGAACTATAAAACATTACATATGCACATCAGCTACCTTTCCATTTCTCGGCATCGACTTTCCGAGCCGACGAAGTCTACAGTTTCACTAAAATACCCTGTTATCATGATGGAATCAGTAACAGGAAGCTTGCTAGGATCAGCCTAAGAATAACCATATGCCTTCATCTTTACGCAATCTATCGCTTTCAATGGAGGAGAAATAGATCAATTAATAGCCCTGAAGTCACAATGAACAACTCCGATAAGTCTGCACTTCAATAAATGAATCATAACCACGCCGTCGCATGTATTTAAGGATGCAACCTATACTATGGCCGTGCCGCCGTGCCTCGTACTGAACTATGACGTCACTTTTCTACCAGCCAATCATCGGGCGTTTTCGCTTCTCACTTGCATTTGAAAATTCTCGTGAACTTTGATGCATTAAATATCGCAAACCACGTCATAAAATAATAAAAAAAACTTTCACCGAGGTATGCAAACATATATTTTTATATAATTTTGGGGCTATTGATTATACCTGAAATATATGCAAGTTCCCTAATAGGGAATTTGACTTTTATCAATTTTCCTAGACCGGTATATTCTCCATAAGAGTGCCTGCAACGCTGAGGAGCCATCCTAGGGAGCAGTGCTTGTAATCGTACTCAGACTTGCTGATAGGTAATAATTAATGCTTCCGTTAGCTGTTAATCCGTCACTTATGCGGTGAATTTATACGGCGAGGATTGACCCACGCACAGTGGGCGGAAATCGGAAAAAGCCGGACAAAATTACAAAATGGCTTTTTTTGAGTTATAAACTTGAAGCTTCGCAGGTATACTCATAAATGATTGAAATTTATTGATATGTACTTCATTTGACATAGATCCTACCTGTTACTGAAATACAGAGGCTCAAACGTAAGCAAATTTCCATAAAAACGCCCGTCTTCAATTTTCTCTGAAAATCTTCCAAAGTAAGTGAATGGTGAAGTTATGGGTGGATTCTTGCCGAATAAAAAAACCACATAATCTGTTAGCATGGTGTTTTATCTTTAATTTACCGTAATCTTAAAGAATACAGCCCATAAATTCTTACCGTGCAGTAACAAAATGGCGGATACTGTTTTTCGATGAAGTTTTACATTTAGGTAGAGTTTCAAATAGGTTTTCGGCAAGGTCGCGCAGAGTAACTTATACGAGAGCATTGTTTGAAGATTTATTGAGGTCTTTATGCAGTTTTCTTTGAAATAAGTTTGCGTCGCCGGAAATTACATTGATTTTTCGATCGCGCGGCAGGGTTCTTCTCCGCGCGTCGGGAGTTGGATTAGCCGCGCCGCGGTAAGGTTATTGAAGCTGTATGGGTTTTAACGCTCAACATTCACCGTTTTTATGTTTTGCTTCAAGACACCGATTCTCAAATGGTCTATGGTGAAGACAGTGGAGGTTTTTCATGCGATGTACTTGCAGGTTTCATCGAAGTTCATTTCGTTATCTTTGGATACGATCGAAGACCATGCTTCTATTAAAAGCGTTCAAACCTCGACAAAGTGAGTTGTTTTCCTGGGACTCATACAAAAAGACCTACCAGAAAGATACCAGCTGAGACCCTTATACCTTCTTCAATTTCGATTTCCGCCCACTGTGCCACGGTCCCAATAATACGTAAATCAATAGACTTTCAGTTTTAAATATCTCATAATTAGACGATTACCATTATTAAGTCCCAGTGCCAGTCTTCAGTCTAATCTATGCTTCTATTATTGCCAAATTTTCCGTTATTTTATCATGTCATCAGTAGAATATTGGATTGGTTTCATTTCACTGTTGATACTATTTACTTCTTTATTGTCGACTAATAGATTATATTAGGTACTTAGTAAATGATGTAAAGTTTGCTAACTCGTCGGGATTTAAAAATTCAACAATAAAGAGAAGGCATTATAACTAAGTCTAACTTAAATATCTTGTGTAGGTACCTACTTAAACCATGCTTCACGAGAAATTTGTTTTGCGACTGATATCGATTTTGATAGTAGTTTTGATAGTAGGCAGTTTGATAAAGTCAACGAAAATCACATGGTTATTGGAGTAATGATAACTCTGCGTTTTTTAAGGATGGTTTCTGCTGTCTCTCTTACTGTTACTGCTGATATTTAATTTTACGTGGAAATACCCAAAAGTTAATTCATATTGGTTTTATGATTGAAATTAACATATTGCAGAGTTTGCAATGATTGAAGGTCCAGGCGAATAAGGCGGTATCTTTCAAATGGATATTTTTGAGATGCGTAAGGATTTTGATTTTTTTCTAGACCCAATGAAGAAAATCAACCGCAATTAATGAACGTCACTGAATTGGTGGAGGTTTGTGACATTACCAAGCTGAACCTATGCGTAAAAATATTTTTGATTGGGAGAATTCGATTTTAAAATAACTTCAGTGAGAATGAGGCTCCTTATTTTACTAAACCCTTCAATTTTTCTGCAGTGATTTCGACTAAATTTAGGGAAATTGTTTTTGGTCGTTACATTCTATTTGGGAAACAATTTTTGACTGATGCAGATATCAGAGAAACCGGTGGCCACGGATAAAAGAGACGTTCATTTGTTTTTCATGTGTGACAAGCATTTTTGCCATTCTGGTGGTGTGCACTGCTTCGGGTGATTGTGATCGAATGATTCTCAGGATCACCGTAACTCTGAGCAATGGTGAGTAATTTATAATTTACTGTGCATGAAATACTTCATATATTCAGGCACATCTTTTGTCTTATCCGGTCGTCGATTCGGAATAAATACCTTTCTCTTTAATTTCTTTGGGATGTGAGGGAGAAGGAGTTGTCGGGTTGTTGGGTACAATGGCAGGAGAATTGAAGTGCAATAGAAAAGGATAAGACATGCCGAGGAATTGGTAAGTATATGTAGATTGCGCTTACGAAACTGTGAAGGTGTTCGAAAGGAGGACTAATGATGGAATGAAGAGAGTAAACGTACCCATATAGCCCTTGTTAAACATTACTCGTAATTCTCACCTAACCTTTTCGGTGTGCTATAGGCTTTGAATATCGTGTGTCTTGGTATGGTGAACGTGTACTCAGATGATGACTAAGCTGAGGACATTTAGGAACAAAAAATGAAGAAATAGGGAGCCTAAAGAGACATTAAAATTTTCAAAATAGGCGTTAAAAATATTTTTTGCATTTAGGACAATTCCGTAGGCGCTGGGATTGCGAAAGGCTAAGCCTGTGATAAGGTTTTCGAGGGACCTGACAAACAGAGATTGGCATAGGTACGTGTACGCCTTTGGTGGTGGAATACCCACGCAGGTGGACACACCCGAACCCTTAATCCCAAGATTAGCCGGCGACGACTTGAATCCACCGCCACCAAGGCAAGCGAGGAAAACGCCTTAATCGATGCAACCCGCAGGGCGACAGTGGCCCCTTCCGTTACTCCGTTGATAGGACGAAGAGCACGGACGGAGTATAGTTGTGTTGTGAGTTTCATAGTCCTAGGCGTTTTCCCGTTACTTTCCGTCTCTAATATCTCGATAAGCATTAAGCGCTGGCAGCTGAAGCAAAGGCTGCACATTACGTGTATCCGTTTCCTATCACTTTGCAAATGAACGAGATCTGGCGGTGATAATTGAGGGACTTTCCATGTAAGTATTTATTTAATTTATATGCACTGGTGACTGAAAGTCGTGTTGCACCGTGGGGTGGTGCGGATGATGGGTGCAAGAATGGGATGAGGCCATTGGTGGAATTGAAGAGCCTGGCGCTTACACCTCGACTTCATTAAACTGTTAATTTACGAGTAAAATAAATTTACATTTGAAAGTGCTGTTGCGACGGTCAGAAAGAAAAACGGGCAACAATGCGACGAATTAAAAAATTAAAATAACTTTTGTAGACGCGAAAATAAAAAAAATCTTGGACGGTAAGCGATTCTTGCTATGTAAGGCCTTCGAATTGGCAAAATATGAGCATAAAAAGGCGCAAAGCGATAAAAATTGCCTTTAAATTCAGTTACAACATGATTTATTTCGTTACATATTGCCCCGAATGGATTTCTAGCTTCGTAAAAAATGTTTCCCTGGCAAGAAACATTCAAAATTTTTGGTTGTATATCGAAGCAGCAATGACAGTTCTTCAGCACTCTTCTATAGTATTAGATCCATATAGTTTCTTCATGAAATGGCTTCAACCTAAACCAATGTATTACCATCCAGGGTTTCTATGTAAGTATAACGTCTAAAAATTCTAGAGCGATGGATTTTCCCAAATCACTTGGCATATCAAAAAGGTAACTAACTCTATGCAATTCAGATTTTCTCTGTAGCCGTTGCAAGGAAATGTTCTCTTGCCTCCAGCGATGACGTGGGTGATGGAGGTTAACCAAAATTGCATCTGATAAACGTCGGATCTGCGTCGACATCGAGGTTAAGTCCAGCAGCTTTGGATGCGAGAATGCGGTTTGCTTCGTCTTCATCCAGATATTCTCTTGCCCATAAAAAACCCACTCATGCACCATGATGGCTTAGTTTTCTTATAGACAGACTTGACGCGTAGTATAAAGTTAGACCATAGAGTTTATAAAGTTTGAGCATAGAATAATTAAAAATCGCTGGAATTATCCATTTAACGCTGCATTTTCGCTCCCGTGAAACTTTTTAGGATTTCTCGACACAAGCCAGGGTGGGCAGTATAGGTATTTGAGGACATTTCCATATTTTTAGCCCAGTGCTACGATTGCGTGGTGCATCTTTATTCCTCCCACCCTGTGCTCCCGTGGAGACTGAGGTGGAGGCTGGCGACTCTTCTCAAGCGTTACTCATGTCTGACCGTCACAAATTGGCTCTTGAGCGTCGACCAATAAGATACCGGCTCTCTCAGGGTCCTTGGTCTCGATAGATGTCTCCTAGCTTCTATCCCAGCGTGGAGTGGATGTGTGGTACTCGGAGTGATTTTAATTCATCATAATATTTATTGTTTTTCATCATACGAAAATATGCATGGGCATAAGCAGAACTAGGATTGAAGCTCAGCAGCACAGCCTAAAATGTTTCTGTTCTTTGTTTGAAGCGTAAGCAAATGACGCACGAAATACGATTCATCACAAGGCTTTGAAATACCCTCAGGTATGTACATGTCGATTGACACAGGCAAATAATGAATGGGGTACTGTAAATATTATCCGATCATTCACAATGGCTTTAAAACGCTCTTTTTTCGTTTATCTTGCAAAGATGCTGTTGAGAATTATTGAGTAGGGATTTCATTTATAAATCACTGTCATTTTACCTCCCTCAGGCCAAAGATTTGCCAAGCTTTCACGGTTCTTTAATTTTGGCCTAGCCTCGTAATTTATTACGTAGTGGTCGTTCGACGAGTATTATTGAATTATATTTTACGTGAGTTCGGAAGGCGTTGTGATAATTGGATTTTCACCTGCATTTGGAGTCCGCGCTTAAATTATTTATTGGCGTCCATTGTGATGTGAAGCCCTATTCTCTTCTATCGCTCCGTCCAGCTTTAACTTGAAGAGGTGTAAATGTGATCATAATTATGGGGATTCTGAGGGGCGCGTCGAGGGTGGATTTGGATGAAGGACGTCCTTGGGTAGGGGGTGGGGGGTTGCGTGGGAGAGGGGGGGAGGGGTCTGCCTCCGTCGTGTCGGGTTGTATCTTGCTGTAATGGGTGGGTTAGTGAAAGGGAAGGTGGTGTCCGATGCGGCTTCGGGGGGCGCTGAAAAAGGTTGCGGTGGGGGAAATGAAGTGGTGTGGGGGGGGGGGGGGGTGAATTGTGTGTGGGCAGTGTCAGGGAAAGGGGTAAGTGTGCGGGAGAATGACAGCGGTGCCTATATAACATTAGAGGGTGGTGATTAGGAAGCCTTTTGCCTTCAACCGTCTCTAAGTCTTCGGCGACCCTAAAAACCTCATCTCTCTCCTCTTCTATTCCTCTACCCGCGTCCTCTATGCCAATTCAATCCACTTATTGCACATTCCTTCGTTTCCTTACCTTTTTGTGATATTCATTCTATTTTCATTGGATGTGTGTCTGCTCTTGTGCTAAGAAGGTTAAGATATGCGTCGAGTCATCTCGGCATTTCCACCGGTTTAATTAGTTGTACTTCACCAACGATTCTACGGACGAATTCTACGCCCGTAGTCTCAGGGCGAATGAATAAGTTTAATTGAACAAAATAACATTAAAATGTAACGATAAACAGTGAAACTATCAAAAATGGCATAAATAAAGACTGTCATAACTTTGACTGTTAATAGTTACATCTCAACTGTTTTTTTGTATCCTCTGGATAATGTGACTAGCCATCTTTACTTTCTCAATAATAGGGAAATACACTAGTGTTTCAAATGCACCAAACACATTTTTTAAATTAGAGTTCAGAATAACATAATGTCGTAAAACCACAGTTTAAGTCCTAATAGTGAATACTTGATTCGAGATGACCGTCCGAAATATGGAAAAATTCAAAGGCCGCTAAAACGGGTGTCCATGTTGGCCGTGACGTCACAAGGCAGTAGCAGAAGGCAGCTTCTACGCCGTTTAGTTCTACCACTATTATTGCATAGAAAAATTACATAATTGGAGGGTATCCGTTTTTTGCTGTCATAAAATATCTTCAGAATATATAAGTGGCTGCTTCTCTTTTGAGTAAATGACTTCATCATTGCGTAATATATTAATATTCATTTACGTGTCAACTTCAAGTTTGGAAAGAATAGCACATTGAATCTTTAATAAATAGATGATGGTATTTATTTTTCGCTGGGTATATTTTGGCCCAATGCCGTTTATCATGCCAAAACTTTTTTTTGTAAGAACTGAGTCAAACTAATAAACCTATTTCAGAAGTTTTCTGCAAGACTTATTCGTTGCGTAGGTATGTATTCACGCCGGCCGGAACGTTCGCCCTTCGCAACTAGAATCATGGGATGTTAGCCTTATTTCCGCGCTGGCTGGTTGTTGCAATGGTTCGCTGTCCAGGATGGGTTCAAGAAAAGTTAATCTTGGTTCGGAGAATGATAATTCCAACGATTTATAAATGGTATACCAAACTTTGATGTATTTATGATCACTGAATTTTTGAAAAAGGAGGACAGGTTCAACGCTCCATAGAAATGCGAGGCGTTAAGGCTAACAAGGGGAGACCACGTACCTTGCTACGTCTTTTTCAATTAGGGCCTTAGTTAGGCTGTAATTAATTAATTTTCATGCGGTACTTTTCACAAGTCATATATATGAATCCAAAACATCCCGATGTCATATATCCAGTCATATATATAAATCGTACGCTAAGGACCAAGGTTCAAGGCATTATCCGTTCAAGGACTCCGTCGTGGCATTATATTTTGTTGTCTTCATTGTGATCATACGGCGTCAAGTTTATCATTAATTTTAATTGCAGCAATCATTGACATGAGACAATTTTTTTATCATCATAATGGCGTTTAGGTATTTTAGCAGTGTCATCACAAACGCAGAGTTACGACGACTACAAGGGTTGGTGTGCGCTAAAATGTTAATTTTTTCTTTGCTTATACTGACCAACTTCCACATTAAAAATGAATACCACTCTTGCAAGAGAACATAACATTAAAGGCTCGCGGCAAGCAACAATATGCGTACAGAAATAATTAATAAGAACACAAAACGAATATAAAATGCCATATATCTCGAACACTTGTAATTCACATTACTCCAAAGGGAGTTTACTTACTCAGTACCTACCTCAGTACCTTGTACTCAGTACCTTCCAGTTTACCTCAGTAGCAGTGCTAAAAGAACCATTCCGAAATATAATTTCAATTAACAAATAGGATGAGATAAAAGTTGATAACCCTGGACCGGGCGCGCTGGCCAACCAAGGATTTCAACATTGTACGTACATTCTGAGCTAGAATGGTCTCGTGTATTCCTACAATGTATTTTGACTGCCTATATTGCGAGTTTTCAAAGTTCGAGGTATTGCAGCTAATTTTTTAGATCAGCAAGATGAACCCGTCACCAGTGGAGCATAAATTACGCCGCGCGACCTGCCGTGTACCTTTATATCTGTATCACCTATAAATGTACTAATTTCAACAAATAAAGATTAACTTTAGCAAAAATCGTTTGTTATCATATATGCACATATCATGAGCAAAGTACGCATTTTGTCCGGACGTGTAAAATAACAGTCGCGCCATAATTCTTTAACCAAACTACTTTCAGTTTATAAATTACGTAGGTCTACGCGGAAGATGCTATATTTTGACTCAACACACTTTCTGATGTGACTGAAGTACCTATTAAGTAAATTATTATAATATAAATATCAATTTGATCCTACAATACCTTCAAATGATCTTCAAAACAGAATATCATCGACAGGTAAGAGTCAGGAGCAGCCTTGAACCATTTATTCCGTATGGCTTGTGCTTAAGGCACGGGAATGAATATCTTCTCCAGGCTTTTGTTTCAACGTCGAGATGAAATTTGGAACAAAAAATCATTTATAATTCTATTTTGAATTCATGTTTTCCTTACTAGCCGACATTTTTAGGAAGCAAACTCCACCGATTCCCGGAAACCCTCGCCGCGCTAAAGAAGGCGACGGAATACAGCGATACTCCACTGGTGACTACTACCTTGTGACGTCACATCTCAATCAAGATGGAGGCACTGTGTTTCAGCGCAACATGAAATTTTCCGACTTTCAAAACGTTTTAAAGTGCATACCCCAGATGCAGGAAATAAAAGTGACTATACTAATGTTTCTTTTTTAGGCTAAACTTTCAAATTCAGCAATAAAAAAATTAGTGTACTTCCCTATTAAGCCCAATTACTAAAAAAATGTATCTATGCTGATTTTTTCCTGAAATAATATTCCCTAAACACATTTTTTTAAGTGAACAAGCTGCTGTGGTGACGTGGTCTTAGGGCCCCGATACAGGGTATGAGGTGTTGAAGTTGAAATGTGAAGAGCCAAGCGGAGAGGGAGTGGAATGCCATTCCAAGATGTACCTTCATAATCAGAGACGGTCTCCAGAAGGAAATATCCGTAAATGAAAGGCATAAATGATTAACGATAAAATTAGCTCCACGCCTTTGGGGCGTTCTTAGAAAATAATACCCGTGGACTGGACGCCATCTATGGGTCATCTGCGGAGCTGCAACAGCCAACTTCCAACGCTCATTTGGCGGTGCTGACATTGAGTGCAAATTATCTGCCGTCTAAATCGCTTCTTCGGATTTTTTTTTCACCTTTCCTTCCGAGAAAGTTCCGATAGTGTTCTCAAACCTCAACTTCGGAGTTCCAAGGACACTCGAGAGCCCATGATTTGATCTGCTGGGGTCCATTGTGATCAGTTTTATGAAATAAAGATTTAATTTTTATTATAAATAATTCGTTTAACTACTCTAAAGGCTTCGTGATTGAAATTTTAAATAATGACGCTAACTTAAATAACCCCGGAGGCAGTTTTTCTGAAGAATTTAATTGAAATAAGCCGAATTCAAGGATAGATATAATCATTCTTAAAATGTATACTGATTTAATCCTCCGTTATTTTTTATGCTTTTTCTCAAACTCACAAAATTTTCATGTTAGCCGTTTAAATAAAATTTGAAGGGCCAAATTAATTAAAAATACTTTAAAAAATCGATTAAAATTTTCAAACCAGTCGACCATCAGAAGTTCATCTTAGAACTTATGCTTTGCTCTTAGGATGCGAGAATGATTCTGGCTTGCATTTGATGAAGATATCAGTAGCAGTAGGTGGCGATTCCTTGCCGTCGGTCGCCCTAATTCCTGACAGAGACTTTTCTTTTCCTTTCGCTCGTCGGTCCCTAAAATTTCCCCCCCCCCCTCTCACCCCACCTCCTCCTCACCCTTCTAAATGCATTATTGGTAATCATAGATGCCTTAGAGTGTGGGCGGGTGGTTTGTGGGGGGCAGAGTCCGAAGAGGCCTTTGCCATAAATTGAGCTTCATTCGATTATGTATTTCGCTCTGTGGATTTCCACGTTGTGGTGCAACCTCCCTCCCCCCGCCAGGGTCATCATGGGGGGACGAAATATTCCATTTGTGGTTTAGAATCGGAAAGACGTGGGAGAAGTGAGAGAATTGGGGAATAACGGAACCAGATAGAGCAAACCGTAGAAATGTTATTATTTATTTACTTATTTATTTATTGCCTTTATTTGCATACACAAACTTGGTCCTTCTAAACCATATGGCTTGTCAGAAGGTTCCAGTTATTCAATACAACATGTGGCACATTGAGAGCATAGCATTTATATTACAAGTTTCAACTTCAACTTTAAGGGCTTTTAAACAAAACTAATATAATTTAATATGTTTTGTACATTTCAGATTAAAATAAAGAAATTACAAGTTTACAATATCACTTATTAACCAATCAATTATAAGATTATCAATTATTTATAAACCCACCTCACGCGTTTTAGTGTCTTGTACCTATAAAAGGTGAAATAATCTCAATTAATTGCTGTTTAGTTATGAATTCGTTCTCAGGATTTTATGCCGCATAGGTCCATCGCCGAAGGGAGGAGTCGATGGGCATTGAATTACTGTGGAACTGAAAGTTCATACTTTTTCTCATTGCTCAGTTTAACAATAACTTTCAAAGTCATGAAATTATTAGTTATATGAGGTTAATTGGTGTTTGGACCCCTAATTTTACACACGGAGCATGCCTATGCACTTAAAATGAAAAATGAGGTACAAAACGTAAGATGGAGAAAACCTTCGCTTTCCACGAATATCTTCACACGAGTCCTTGCGCTGGACTAAATTCCTCTGTTTCCTATGTGGCGACATTGCAGCTGAAGATATTTTGGCAATAAAATGTCAACCTAAACTTAGGCACTTCAAACAGGTGCTTACAAATAATGCATTTAGGACGATTCTGCCGCTTTCTTCAGGTTTTACAGGGACCACACTTGTACAGAACTTGGCATAAATCGTTGCCTCGGGTATGAAATAGCCACCCAGGTGAAGACCCTCGAACCCAATATTAGTTGGAGAAGGCTTAACCCCACCCTCACCGAGGTCGGCAGTCATTCTGTGGCCGCAAAATATAATTTAGCAATACAATGTATTCAATCTCACCAATTTTTTACAATGTATTTCAATCCTGAATTTCTCTGTGTGAATTCCGGAATTCTTGAGCAATCGTTATCCTTTATTACTAGACGAATGAAAAATGTCATCACCAGAGTTCAGGTTTTCTCTGTGACCACTGCAATGAGTTTTTTCTTGCCTCCAGTGTTAACATGATTAATGGCAGTTAATCAAAGTGAAACAGGGTATGGATTTGGCGACTTCATAAATTGAAATTCGCTTTCGAGGGTGTACCGCTCTAGAAACTTTAAAAAGAAATAGAACCGTCAGCTCATGAACAGCTCAAATAAAAGGTTAGCCAATCTGATCTCTTTCAATTCATTCTCGCAAAAACAAGATGTATCTCTGCACCCCCTTTTTTGTCAGAAGAGAATGAGTCAATGTCATTTTCAGACATTCGCACTTAATTGGTTATTTCGTTCATTGATGAGGAAAAATAGTACGGAAAACACTTGAACCAAATCCCCGCTCTCGTGGAGACAAATGAATTTATTCTTGCACGAGACATGATTGGATTCAGGCAATGGGGTATATATGGGGTACATATTCGTACAGTGATTCTTCGTTGAACGTATAAGTTCAGACCGCAGTATTCAATTGACGCTGTTTCTAACCCTATATCTTGCCTCGCTGAGCTCGGTGTGATGCTTCATTTTGGTCTCCGTCGGAGGACAGATGCACGTGCACGAATTTGTGTGCACGAAGATGAAAACAATTGCAGACAATCATTCCTTTAATGTGAATTCGTGCAACTTAGTAGTATTACCGCGGATTACGTTTAGTGAAGAACAACTATTCTATAGGGTTCGTTCCGAAAGTATTGCAATTACTTTTTTAAAAAGCACTTTACTGAACTGATATGCACACACACTTTAAATTCCTCAAATTACACTCCCTGGGCTTCTACATATTTTTTCCAACGACTCTGCCATGATCGACACCTGCCCATAAAGCCTTCTTGGGGGACCTCTCGATAGGTCCTCGTCTCGACTGATTGTATCTCTTCTATGAACGAAAAATGGGTCCATTTCAGAGCTGCCTTAATCCGAGGTAACAGAGAGAAGTCTGTTGGGGTGACTTCAGGACTATTGGGGGTTGGACAACTTGTTCGGCTAGGAACTCACGGAGTCGTAGCGCGTCGAGGTAAGGTGCTTTGTGGAGATGGATTTGCTAGGTATCGGAGATGTCTTTTTTCGTCCTAATGGCCCTTTTTCGGGGTCTTTCCAGCACGCACATGTAATAGAAAGTCTGTTCTTGAGAAAAAATCTTTACAGACCACTCCTTTTGCAGTTTAAAAAGACTAATATAATATATACTAAAAAGAAAGAAAATGTTGAGTAGGTACTTGTTGATGTTTCTTTTTTTATTTCTTCAATGTCGCAACTTTGTGAAAGGACTCTTTCAAAAAGCGGCGATCTATTATTGTAGGTTATTAAACGTTACATTCGTTTCTTTTGAATGACTTGCTGAATTTTTATATAATGAGAATGCATTGATTTAAAGTAATCGCTGGAAATTTTCATTTAATTGTGAGATTCGTTGGTGACATGGCACTGGTAATTGCATAAGTGTCCTGCTTTTGGTTAGTAGAATAGCGAGCGCGTGGAGTGTTAGCCAGGGGATGTGCACACCTGACCTGAAGTCCTGGAGGTGCGCGGCGGCGACTCTCACACATTCTGACCCATTATTCATAGGCTCTAATCGAGGATTCGGCGGTGGGCTACCCTTCGCAAACATCCAAGGAGCATTAAAATAATTATATTCCTCTATTCTTTTTGGATGTACCGTCCAATTCTTATTGCCTACATAATGCGCAGCAGGTTCTCTTGCCTTTATCAATTTAATGTAACGTTTTCATGGTATTCCGATCGATGATAGTCTACCACTGAAAGAAATATAATATTAAAATCGTGAGCTGGGGAGGAAGGGGATCCGGGGGCGCCATTTTCGAATTACATTAGAACACCGTGTTATTTCAGACTTTGGATGTCGCCTCCTTTTTGAACCTACCTGTAGTGATTACTTTTATAGATATTTAAAAATGTTGTTTAAATAATATATCACCGTTGAAAAACGAAAAAAAAATATTTTCCTCAACCATTATTGCATGAGTAAACTTGAAAATTGAGTCACACCAGCTGCTCGTCCTATTCAAATCCTCTCTTCAGCTCTCGCATTAGGTTCGTCCAAAGCATATTGTAAATAATATAAATAACAAATATTATTCTTACTATTATACTATAAAATTTATACTTGAAATATAAATATAAATAATAATATATTTGAAAAGAGTCAATTAATAGTTTTTTTAGATTTAAACATAACAGTAATATAAAAGGTGATACAAAGATTTTTTATAATTTCAGTGTCTCACGAAAAGTCTTAGCGTCAACATAATTAATAAATAATGGCATCACGACAATTTAGTAGTGAAATAAAACGAATCGTATTATTTAAGGCACTTTTTTGGCAAAAATGCGAAAAATTTAAAATGGGCATAAATTGCACATTTTTTCCCAAAACAGTCTCGGGATATCTATTTTGAGATGAAAATTGACCCAAATAGACATTTTCATCGAAATCTGAGTCGAAAAGGTAGAAATGTTTGTTGAATTGAGCGGGGAATGCATAACACTCAGGCGCTAATAACGACCGTTTCGTACACCAACCTCGGTGAAATTTCGAGTTTCAACCGCTAAAAATTCTGATGATTCCTTACGTATTATTTATTGACAGATATTTAATTTTTTCGCATTCACCTAAAGCAGAAGTTCTTGGATGACCCGAAGAAAATGCTATCGGTTGTTTTAAGCTGTTTCTCCTTATAATTAATCAACAGTTCAGCATGGGACACTCATCCCACTTTCGTCACTAGTAATGCGAAAACACCTTTTTAAATAATTTTGCTGGCAAAGTTTGTGATTTCTCGTCTCGCTCCTTGGAAAGTTGATTTTTTGTGTTGAAAACTCGAACATAACGAACGATTTATTCTGTTCCATGGAGCCTCCTCGTTTTTCCGAGAGGACACTAATTGTAAGTAAATCATAGTCACCTCCGGTGTACCCATGGCTGAGTAACGACACGTCCTTCGGCACAAACTTCAATCTCGAATAGTGACGGGAGATTGATGACGAACGCTCGGCTACAATGAATAGGAATATTCTAGCCCATCGTGTACAAGTAATATATTTTGAAAATATCACGAGTTAAAAGTAAACGAACTAATCTGAAAACAGTAGTCCTCACGGGCGGCGGTGCCGCTGAGGTCGCGATGGTCGCGGATCCGATTCGGTAATTACCTCCTACATACATAAACCAAGTTCAACAGCTTTAGAGTGGTGTCAAAATTAAATGAAGGTGATCATCATCACCATGTAAAATACGCTTCAGTTAAACTTCACATCAATCGTCTGTTTATGCGAAGTTATTTAACCCTAATTGTTGGGCCATTTAAGTGAGCATGTATTCTCTTTGTTCCATTTAACAGATATTCTACAGTCTATTAGACGATGCGTAAACTGAAGCACAGCATGGTACCGAATACAGACAGCGAAAAATGGAATCATGGTAGTCGAAAGACTCTTTCGGGAAAGTTTCACTGTGATCGTAGTGAATCGTCAACTGGGGAAACCATTGAAGCCGAGGCTTTTGTAAAATATGAAAATGGGTAATCTGCCTTTAATTGCTTCTCTCGCTACATTGCATTTGCTATGGTGCGCCCTTCAGCCCTTCGGGAAATCATCAATTACGGCATTTTCTTGAAGCGAGGACTAGGAAAGTGAATTTTTCTGCTTTCAGAAATATTACGACCGAGTGGGAGCTATCTTTTCCAATACCCCGGCATCACCTTCCGAATCATCTTAATTCCACGACTTGGCGTTGCTCCTATGAATTCGGTGTACAGATATTTTTGAGTTGCATAGACAAGCGTAGCCATTATAACGAGACTTCCGAGAGCTCATGGTGACGAGCCCTCTACATGTTGAACGCTGAGTTTATTGAGTTATGAATTCAGTGATTACTGTAACTTAACTACCATAACTTACCTATAACATCTTATTCCTGGATTCAACAGAGAAAAAACTTGTTTTCACGCCATCCAGGATGATCTAATTGAAAGTGGACTGGACGACGGCTAAATGGCTATCAAAATTGAACCGTTTCTTAATAAAAACATTTGACTTACTGCAATCATGTATTTTCGCAGCTGAATCATCATTTCTCTCGCTGGGCGATTTTTGACAATTCCGCCTCGATGCGCGTTTAGGCGCGATCTTGACACTTGCGCGATCATTTGTTCTTTTATCATTATCATTCGAGGTCTCTCATACCAAATACTTGCTAACATTATCCGTTAAAATACATTGATAATTAACACTTTTAGCATTTGTTTTGGTATAACTAGAACTAAATGTGTTTTTTTAAATTATTTATTACATGATTACAATATCTTCGGTCGGATCCTTGATCTAATTTCTTTAAAATTTTCAGCTTAGCATATGGTCTAAAATCGTTATCTTCTGTCAAAAATGATAATGAATACTTATCTATTTTATCTAGCATCTCCAGCGCGACCTTCGTATACTTAGTTATATGTCCATAAGACCCTTGCCTGATTTAAAGGAGGCTGCTGCGTTTCCTATTTGAATTTTTAATCGTTTTTTTTCGTAATTTTAACCTCTACCTATCTTTTCACGTTGAAGGTTGTTACTGAATATTTCATCGTATTGTCGCTAGCTAAACGGAATATTGGTGAAAGGTCTTTGTCCAATGTCAAACCCCTGTCCTGTCATCAAGTAATTCAGAAAGGAATTTAAATTTTCAATGGGACCCTGTGCGCTGTCTTCTGAGTCTCTGACGCAAAAGATTATGATTCACTAAAAATAAAGCGATCAAAAATGCAATAGGCGCGTAATAGGAATTCTTAATTGCTAATTATCTCCTATGAAAAATATACAAAATTTTCAATATCCTGTGATATTATTCTGCTCCCCGAAGGTTAGCGTGAAACTTTATTATGCCATCATGTGAAATTGGTACGATTGCCGAAGGGAAGGGAATCGTGGCAGCTCCGGTGAAACGAAATTATTTATCATAATAAAAGGTTCACATTAATGAAGAAAGCCAATTCCATTTATGTTTATGGCTGTATGAAAAAATGAGTTACCTACAATTTATTCGTACCAATGTTTATATTTCATTATAATTTTAATTATAACTTGTTTAATGCAATGGTGCATTAAAAAGAAGAGTTTTTGACATTAATTTGTATATAGTACGAAAAAAATCTTAAAAATCATCTTTGCAATATGTATGAATAAAATAAATCATGTGTAAAGTTGATTTTTAACTTCGATGCGGCAATTTGAGGCGTGGGAAAGTAAGGGAAGTGAATTAATTGGAACTGACATAATTTATCTTTTAGTAGCGCAATGTCAGCATATCGTGACCGGCTATCCCATGTGCATTTGGATAGACTTTATATTGTCAACAAAACCTTTTCTCGCCTGCCGATCCTGTAATATAACCAGCGGAAGAGCCCATTTCATTCCAGCGAAATCGAGAATCTTACCGTCGCAATGACGTCATAATGAAAACTAGTAAAGCCTTCCATTTTAATTGCCGGCCCTTGCCTTCAAAAAAATCAGCTGTCGTTTAGTTTACTCCTGCCGCTTCAACGGCATCGCAATTCTCACTATTTATCATGAGAACAAATTCCCCCGAATCGGGAATCCAACCTAAAACTTCAAAACCGTAACTCGTAGCACCTTTGACACTCGGTGAAATTGCTACGAGTGTTTAAGAATCTGGATGGCGTAGCGGTCAGCGCAGTGTCCCGAGAGCTTTCGGCATTCAATTTTCTTCATTAACTTTTTGGCATCGATGATTAAGAAATCAAAACTTTTATCCGCAGGGTATGGGAAAAGTAACTGTTTTGAGTAATTCAGTGGCGAGGCATCTGGGTGGATGGAGGGAGCATTGCATGTTGGTCGCTTAGCAATGCGCGCCATGGGAGCAGGCGGTGAGCGGTTCAACGACCGAGTGAGCGCGGTGCGGTTGGGCTCACGGAGAGTGGGTGTGGAGGGGGAGGGGGGAGGAGGAAGAGGGAGGGGGAGGGAGAGAGGGAAGGGTGGCGATCGAAGAGCAATGCTTGGAGAGAGAGAGAGAGCGCAGACGGATGGATGCGTGCATTTATGCACTCGGGCAAGGAACCAAGGAAACGCACGGCGCACGAGGGAAACGCGACTGTGGTACCTGTGTGTGAGGCTGTTGATATCGGAGCGAAGTATGAGCGGGAGACAGCAGCGATGACGCGAATGATCCCATAGTTTTCGCTCATCTATTGCTGCTATATTTATCAAATCGTAATTATGTGCGATTCTTGAAATTATCTCGCAATCGGCGTTAAAATTATACCCACATTACTGGTGTTGCCTCATGAGCGGTGCTGGAATTCGGATTGATAGCACAGGAAAAAATTCGCAGGATCGGGAATGGAACCACGGACCCTTGGCCTGGCGGGCAGCTGTTTCTTTGGGAGGAAAATCGCCACGGACACTCACTGACTGAATGCCGCAGAAATGAAGGATAGAGTCCCCAAGTGGCAGGCTGTGTGGTTTGGAGGAGAATTGAGTCTAGGGGACGAGGGGAATGGATATGAAGATAGAGTACAGGCGACCAAGTTTAGGGTCATATTGGATGTATGGGGGATGCGAAAAAATGAACGACGAAGTGAATGAATTTTCACAAAGTTGAAGAAGCCGAATCTATAGATTTAATCAGGAACGACGAAGTTATTGATATGGCTGTCAAGGAAAGAATACCTCTGAAAGAGATAAGAAACAAGTATAGCTTATCGGTGAATCAGGATAAAAGGGCGAGGGATTCCCAAAATATATGCTGCAGGAAATATGAAGATAGTACAAGAGACAATGAAAGAGTAGGAGTAGAAGACGTAAGATATTTTCATAGCTAAGGAACGTTTTTAACTACAAACTGTGGACATGTAATGTGGGCATAACATGGGTGGTGGGATATTTCTTCTTTTACTTGAATTTTCTACTTTTTTATATGATTGCGGCTTTAGTGATTGTAAAGCCATTTTTGTCTTGAAGTTCAACGGCTACCGTTCGCTCGTACGAATATATAAATTCAGAACAAATTCATCTTGCCATTTTATAGAACCCGGCTCACGGGAAAGTGCGAGCGACAAAGCCGAATCATAATTGAATAATTGGAAATTGACATGCGACGGCGCGCAACGCATTGTGCCCGATTGCCCCAGGCGAACGCGGACTCCTCTGACGGATATTTTCCTTAACTTTAGTTGTACTCGATATTTCTCCTCGGACACATTCTCAAGCAATTTTTCTCGTACCTTATGCAAATATGTGTGGTTGCCACAACAACTCTTTCCCCCAACCCATTCCATTATTGGCTGCTCGTGTTTTTGCAAAGCCCGCGCACAGGCACTGAACTCATTTAATATTCCAATGACAGGTTTGCAGTCGTCCAGGTTCAGTATATCTAGTCCAGGAGATGAAGCACTTTGAATTTTTGGCTTAACAAATTGTAGCTACTATAATTTCATACAATTTTATAAGTTTGAATTTCCTGTACAATAAATATTTTGTGAGACATAGCCGTTTAAAGTCTCTATTTACAAACAATCACCTTATTTAAGCTCTTTAAAGTCGCTCCCTTTCAAAAGTAAGGGATTAAAAGGAATTAATTTTGCATAGCCTCTTGGTCCTTAAAATAGCCAACGAAATAATTTTTAAATAAACTTTTTATCACCAATAAACAAGGAACTATGTTTGATAAACCAATCAACTTTTTTTGTAAAATTTTGAAAGCACAATCCAGAGTATCATAATCCACATTACCGGTACACATTTTGTGTGAGCACTGACGTAAACACTCAAATTTACACAAAAATAAACGCACATACCCATAATAGGTCCATAATCACATACCTACGCATGTATGTGTGCGCTCGCACGCGTGTAGCGTGTGCGTGTTGCGGAAGGACTGGACGGCATGCAGTATCTGTTATGCAGTGTCATATGTCATATGTAAAAATATCCATTAAGCTGTTTATTATTGGACCCAATTGAAATGAAGAAACCGCCTGCACCTGAAGAAATTCTCAAAATTATTTTTTTATATCACAAAAAGGGTATGCCGTTTCATTGGCTGAAGAAAAGTGGGATAACATTGCATATAAAAGTATACAATAAATTGCAGATAATATTTCTTCTGGGTGCTCTGGTGAGGATTGTACAGTTATTACAAGAAGACGAGGATGACGCCAACGACGACGACGTTTATAAAAATGAATATGAAAAAAATTATTTTTATCCGTGCTTGTATAAGTTTTACTTTTGTCTAAGTATATAAATATTTAGTGCAATTTGTTGCAAATAAAATTTTGCGTGTAATTTTATTTTTTCCTATTTACATCTATTACACCTTATAAGCATTGCAATGTTACATGGGGTGGTTTATAAGGGTTGAAAAGTTGCAAAATAAAATAAGTACATATCTGAAACCGCAACATCCTGAAATTAAAACACTATGACGAATAATAAATTTTTTACGTTAACCCCCAAGAAGGGTTGAATTTTAAGGGTTGAAATATTCTGAAATTATCACGTTCCAAAGCACAAAACAATGATTTTTCAATAATCCAAAGTAAATTTTACCCATATAAAACTTGCAAATGCGGTTTTTTTAACTTTTGGCATTTAGGGGTAGTTTTCACTGCTAAAAAATAAAAATGTCCATCGGCATAATATAGATTTTGAAGTAGAGGGTAGGATTAGTCTAATCCCAAATTTTTATGCATTGATTCAGTTTGAAAAATTTGCAAGATTTTGCACTTTTTGGGCTTCATTTCCTGGAATAATCTCATAAATCAGCAAATATACATGCGTCGGAAGAAACGAAGGTGCAAAGGTCTCCACTTGTTTAAAAACGGATTGAGTCTTGCAGCCCAAAGTGGGGTGCTTCGTGCCCTTGCGGTACGGTGTCCCGTTAAAGTAACAACATGATAGCTGATTATGGGCCTCTATTAATGCTCACATTATTATCATTTGCGGTCCAAATCTCCGATGTTAGTCAAGGATACATTACGACGGTAAGCGAAAACACACCCGAAAAAAATTAATTGCAATCATACAGTATATGTATATAAAGAGAGCTTAAAGAAGGGTAATCTCCTTTTCTTGGTGCGTTTTCAATTCCGTTTCCTGCTTTGCCGTGGGCAATCGGAAGTGGATTTTCTTGCCTCTCACTCCTTAAGCGCCCTCTAACAATATTTCCGGGATGACAAGGCCTTCCGAGTGGTCGCGTGTGCTTTGCTTGGATGTCTTTTTCTTTCTTTTCAAGGACGCGCTGAGCTAGTGTGCCCCTCTTGACGACCACTTCACTGCGTAGCGCCATCTATCCGGCGTATTTCGTGCCTCCTGGCAGAGTTTGCTGATGGAACGACTGACCCTTTCTGTAACGAACGCCATGTCGGCCGTTGTGATCGCAGTTGGTGAATCAAGTGAGAATGGTTTGCACTTAAATCTACTTTAACATTATTGGAGGATACTCAGAGAAAGGTTTTATTAGTCTCTCGGATTATTTTTTCTAATTGGGTCAAGATCCTGTCATTAGAGAAGAAAGAAATAATTTCAATTGAATATTGGCCATCGGGTTAATCGGTGGTCCCTAGGGTCGTCATATTTTGATCCATAATTGAGAATTAAGATCAATCATATACATTCGAGAAAGAATATTTTCCTTTTTGTTTGGATTTTCTGCCACTTTTTCCCAAAAATACGACTTGTATCATGCTATCTTATGTAACATTATTCATTACATAACATCTTTTAATAGTGACTAACGAGAAAAAGTCTTCTAATGTCATATCGCAGAGTGCCTAATTTAGAAAATTTATCAGTTTAGCGGATAATTTTGATGCTGGCGTTATGGTTGAAATCCAACGTAATCACCATTAAATATAACAAATTATGTTATTCCCGATTAATGCCTTGGAAACCCGCCGTCTCCATCCCCCGAAATATATCACACCAAAAGGTATAGAATTATTATTTATGACACCCATTCACTTTCACATTTCACATAACACATTCACTTTTCAATTAGAAAGATTGCATGAAGTAGAACATGAATGAGCCTAATATATTATGCTATTCTTATTTACATTTTATCTTCATGTGGCTATTATCATCGCTCAGGCGTCTTAGATATTTTTTCAAGTATCTAAGTGATTAATCTATTTACAAGTTATGCACAAAAATCAAACTCTTACTAAGCGAGGAAAATTAATCCACAGGTATGAGAAGCGGCTGTGTGAAGTACTTCTCAGCTTCGAGCAGTATGACGGGACTAGTGTTAGGAGATGATGGAGGAGTGAAAATACTCTAAATGTGATACTGCGGGAGGATTCCGAGATCTAATTAATGTATTTATGCGATGAATATGGTATTTAACTAGCACGTCAATTCAACATACCCTTGGGGGCAGATTTTTACTATCATATAAGATTGTGTGAAGGCTGTTTTTCCCAGGGAAATATGTCGCGCTGGCTGAGAATCTTTTTTTTTCGCGCAGCTAAAGAAGAATCCATTATAATTAGCATTATGTCAATAGGAAGTATTCCACCTTTTAACGACTATGAATTGGTTGTTTATAAATATGAATTGTTTTTTTGAAAATCTTCATCATTGTATCTCCACCATGTCTAGCACTTCGTCGAATCTCCTTCTCTCCGTCCACTTCACCTTCTCCATTTTTCTCCTGATCCACATCTCGAATGCCTCAAGTCTTCTCTCGTCCTCCTTCCTAAGTATCAATGTTTCCGCAGCGTAAAGCGCTCTAGATAAGACTCTTCACGAACCTTTTCTTTAAACGCTTCCATAACGAGCCTCGCATAAGGTTCTTCCTGTTTAGGAACTTCGCTTCCTTTGCTAACGCGATTCGCTTACTGGTATCCTTACTGCTGTGTCCGTTTTCCTCTCATTCCGTGCCAAAATGATGTTATTGCTCTACCGGTTCAATTTTTCCCCATCTACCATTACCTTAAGCCTCACATTCCTAGCCTAACAAAAGCACATAACCTTGGTCTTCTTGTGATTCATTCCGTAGTCCTTGCAACGCTTGTCTAACATATCCGCTAGAGCGTGCAGCACCCATGTCGACTGGCTAATCAGCGCCTGATCATTCACGAACCTCACCGTTTTAAACATCATTCCCGCGCTTTTACTCCAGCTTCCAACTCACCATGGATCGCCGAATGTAACGCTGAATGTAATGTAACGGTTGCAAACATTTCCACGAGAAGGCAATGTTTCATTTCTCTCAACCAAGTATTTCTGGTGATACTACGTGTCGAAGCTGCCGGAATCTCGCAGGATCTTACCTTATTTCAGTACTTGTTACTTGTTGGAAGTACGATTTTGCAAAAATGCATCCGTAGCATGAGAAAATGACGTCTTAAAGTTTATTTGAAATGTGTGTTAGTCGATGGGGAACTTGATTACTGCTAGAGATGACCCATCGGCATCATTTTCATTAGTTCAACAACTGGACACTTCGCAGGCGTCCTCTTTGACTTTGCTACTGGGCTTTCGATCACCGTAAATAATTGTAATTTACTTTTTTTTATTTTTGGGTTGTCGTACGAGTGTTGTTTTTTGTTAACAGGAAAATTAAATGTAATCATTGATCTAATTTCATATGAAAACAAACGGAAACATTTCAATGCTGCATTTATGATTTGTCATTTAAATATTTTTGTATTTTATTTGGTAAACAGCTTTTTCATTTGATGAATGTTATTTTAATTTGAGAAATGTTATTTTTTCTTTTGTGCTTACGAGCATTATGTGAACGCAAACAGCAATTTTTTTAAACTATTTAGTTTTTTCCATTTTTTCACATTGTACGCCAAATATTTAATGATTACATTCAATGATGACATGAAATTTAATTATTACGTACAAAAACTAGAAATGAATGCAATGCGTGGAATAAGGGATCGATTCATTGGGGAATAACTTCATGAGGGAGTGCCGTAGGAGCACTAAGATTGTAGTCTAATGACTCTCCCGCCTCGAGTGCTTCGAAGTCCCTTCCAAGCCATTCTTCTATTCCTCATTCTCATCGTTTGCACATGCAATACACCTCGTGGACAGACACGCCGCTGCTCTGCACGCCCTTTCATTGCCTTGTGCATGGCGACCTCTCTCTCTCGCCTCTTCAAACCGTCCAGCCCGTGGAACTCGTCCCATTTGAAAGGGGAGTAATGCCCGCTTGTCTTCGACGGGTTTTCTTCCTGGCAGCTCACCTTCCCATCTTTAGCCTTCGCGGCCATTTTGGGAGCGTTAGAAGGAAGCACGGTACTTAAATAGGCCGTCATCCTCCTTGAACTCATCACTCCGCAGGTCATTAAAAGTCATGAAATCGCAATGGCCGAAGCATCTCATTGTTCTCGATCACGATTGAACGATGGGATTATCGTATATATGTATATGCTGTATTTATTTTAGGTGGTAACCATACTTTAATATTCCTCTGGTATTGTGGATAGGATCCTAGAGATAATTTTAGTACAGATAAACAGGAAATCTTCTCAGAGCCTGAATCTGTCCTCGCGTCCAGGAATCATAACTATCTCCACAAGACAACACAGGTTTTTAAAGCATAATTTTCCACGATAATTGTCGAAGGACAAGTAAGTGGCTACAACGGAAAACGAAGACATCGAATAAAGTATGTCGAACAGGTAAATAAGAATGTCACCGAGAAGATAATAAAATACGCAGAAGGGGTGAAGTGACCACTTGAACGGAGAATCGAGTGGAGAGCTGCGTCAAACCATTCATAGGATTCTTGACAAGTGATGATGATTATTGCTGCTTCAGCGTGTGTTTTGAAACCCGTAGTTCTACGCTTGGGGTGGAGTAGCACATGAATGTAAAAACGGATTTTACCTATGTTTTAAATCTTTTAATTACTCGAAAATTTTAGAATCATAAAAATTTATAAACATTATAAAACGTTGCCTCAGTCATGACAGTGTTGGAATTGATTGAATGTATTTGGAAACAAATTACATTCTGTGAGTTAAATCATTGCTATTCTGTCACACTGGGCATTTGCCCTTGTATCGAGGGATTCATTTCATCAAGTTTAATTTATATATTTCGAGCATCAACTGAGATGACGGCTCTGTTGATGGATCAACCATTTTTTCACGCAGGTCTTATCCTAACCGTTCGTGGAACCCGATGTATGTGCGTAGAAATGGATAGCAGTAGATAGCTTGGATCGATTTTGAATTATGGATGCGGAGTTCTTAATCTTTAAGCCATTGCGAAGCCTCCAAATGCACAGTCACTATAGTGCTGCCAATCAATTGGATAATTTGGCCGTTAAAACGCAGGCCAATCGGTGAAGACTTTAGATGCTGGTCGGATAAAGTGGAGTGAGGTTCCAAAGAGACCTCTTGCGAAGTAAGCATGGCGGTGTTTTTGCTCCCATCCTCAACCGAATGCACTCATGAACCACCGGCAACTTCACCATGCTTATGGATCGAGTATCACTCGCGCTTACTATTTGAACTATTATTTACATACTCACGAGTACCTTGTCAAGAAGACGGAACAACCTTGTAGGGCATATCCTGAGACATGATGGCCTGATGAAGAGAATCGCCGAGGGACGAGTGGATGGCAAGAACGGAAAAGGAAGACATCGAATGAAATTTACGGAACAGGTGAAGAAGAATGCGAAAGAGAGGAAAAAAAGTAGTTGTGAAAAGATTAGCTAATAGGAGAATTGAATGGAGAGCTGCGTCAAACCAACCTTAGGGTTGAAGGCTGCTTTTCTTTTGGGTTTCACCGCGCTGTCATTGTCATGAAGACAACAGTTTCTCCTGCATTCCAGCAGGCGTTTTCAGGTGGAAGTGATGATGCTTGTGTCTTGGCCGCCGTTATAATAGTTGTTTGGTGGTGTGTGTTGTGGCTGATTGATCACCTTGCGACGTGGGTGTATGGGGATAACCAGTAACTTAGGATTGTTGACTTGCAACGATGATTTACATACTCGGGAATTCTCAAGAGTTTAGTTCTCCTTAGCTTCCAGAATACAAATGGAGTCTTGCATGGGTAATTTACTGGACAAAGAGAGGTTTTGCATACGAAATAGGTGAACATAGCCACCTTTCTCATACAAGAAGATAAGGAGAATATATTGTGAAAAAGTGATACGTTTCATGTTTAGCGGTTCATGAATGGAGCCTCGCAGGACAAACTGGCGATTTTCTGAAGGGAAATATGAATGTATTTTTTTGCTATCGTAAAATTTGGAGAGCGGCGGCCTTAGGATTGCAAGAAGCGGGACTGACTGATTCGGGTGAAGAGGGCTCGGGTGGAGAAGGGAATTTTGGCGGCTCATGATTTTGAGAATCTTTGCATGAACGGACACACGTTTGCCACTTTCATCATGGGCACTCGTTTGTGCTGTTGGAAGGGTGGCGATCCAAAAGCGAAAAGGAAAACTTTCGTGTAGGAATCGCTATAGCGGTGGCTGTTTGCACGCGCGGTAAAAAGTCGTATAGCCTTCGGCAATCCCTGGGCTGTCCGCCCGTTCTCCTCCTTGGGAAATCATCTTCCGCTGTATCAGCGGTTGTTTTCAGCGCATTGATTAACATTTCCTGCATGTAATGTTTACTGAGCTCCCTTGAGTAAAAGCGCTGAAGTGTACTTGCGCATTACAACCATTTACTGATGAGATAGATTGGTGTCCGGTGGATTTCCTCCACCTACTTTGGCATCTATCATTTTCTGGTTTAGGGGTTAATAGGTGAAATTTCTTCATGGTAACTGGATAAAGTTTTGTTAATTTCAAAAGTATAATTTTAAGCGACCGATTTGATGCGATCCGATGCCACATCATCTGGCACAGACTCAGCAATGACGCGATCCCACTCCTCAATCTGGCCAAGCAGCGCATTTAATGACTTACTGTGCATCTCCTGTAATAATACCAGATAGTGACGCAGCGTGACGAAGTATGCATATGAAATGTCAATAGCCAATAGTCATTTGAAAATTTAATGATTATATTTGGATAATCCTGAGTCATACGACATTTTTTCCATCCCTCAGAATGACGACTCCAGCGATAGCTTTCCTGGGACCAAAAAGTGATCCGTCGCCCGATCATTTTCTGAATCGCCGTCCCTTTTCCCATCACTTCTTCCGTTTTACTCGTTTAAAACTGCCATTTCATTAAAAGCTAAGCGTTGTGTTGTAATGCGGCTGTGCTATCTGATTGGTCGAAAGACTGGGCCAGCGATAGTTCCAGGGACGGAAAATGGGATGTGATTTCCCATCCCTGGATCCATTGCGGAAAATGATCGCGTGGAACGCTCATTTTTCCGCCATCATTGCAGCGATCATTGGAGCTTTCACTCGAAAGGGACAGCAACAACAAGGGAGGAAACGAGACATTAAAAACTTGTCTTTCTTCCCTTATTCAAAAATAGTTTTTCGTCAATGTTTTCGACATTGGAACGAATTCTCCAGAGTGAATAGTGGATTTCTGAATTTGAATAAAATTTCGTTACAAAGTCATTAACACTTCCTGCCGCTGTATTAAATGAGCCCCAAATATATTGGAGTTGGTAAAATTATTAATCGACCATCATAATAAGGTGCAATGATAAATCCTTTTCTAGGAATTTCGGACGTCCTATTAACTCTCTCTTCAGTAATTTTGAGAATTGTATCGGTTGGAATTCTAGGAAATGATACAATATTCTGTCTTAAAACAACTAAATTCTAAGAAAAATTTATCCATGGCATCTCATGCCACTAACTATTCATAAATTTTTAATACGTGGAGCGGGAATAGTGAAGCGTGCCACACTTTTTCTTGGGAAGATGCACTGGAAGCCCAGCACAAGGGTATGTTAAGAAATTGTGAGTAAATATCAGAAAAGTGCCTAGGATTGCCGCAAACCAAGACCTCTTCCATACACTTCTGCTTGCATCAGATCCTTTTATTTCTAATTAAGCGGGGGTTCACCGCAAAGAAAAAATTACCTGAGGACGTGAAATATCTTCCACTGATAGAATTATTCGATTTTCTATTATAGATTTTATTTTGGAACATGAAGAGTCTTCTTTTTCTGAGGAAGGTTACACAGGATTTCCACCGGGTCAGTTTCTCCAACTCTATCTCGGCCGACGTTTCGATGGGCAAGTTGTCCATCGTCTTCAGGCTCTGAACCTGACCCGGTGGAAATCCCGTGTAACCTTCCACAATTCTATACGCCGGGAAAGCCTATGATCATTCTTCTTTTTCTGACTCAGAATAGGAGATTAAGCCTTTGTTTTTGAGGAATTAGCAATAAAAATATTTCATCATGGTATTTTTTATATTATTAAGCTTAACATTAAAAAGAAGAACTTTGTGCTTTCACATTAATATTTATTCACGACCATGGTTTCAACGTTAGACGTCATCATCAGGTGAACTCTACAGAGGTCCATCACATCCTTTATACCAGGTTAGGAGGGGGAGGGAGGAAGGTAATTAGGTTGAACGGATTGGTCAACAGAGAAGAGGGTTGGGGGGGGGGAGGGGAAGAACTTGGTCATATGGTATGAAAGAAGTTAGGGGGTGGAGACCCCCTTAGGGAGGGCGTGGCAGGTGGAGGGGGGATGGTTCAGGTGAGAAAGAGGCCGAAGAGTCCCTCCCCCTCCTCGCCTGGTATAAAAGGATGTAATGGACCTCTATAGAGTTCACCTGATGATGAGGTCTAACGTTGAAACCATGGTTGTGAATAAATTTTAATGTGAAAACGCAAAGTTCTTCTTTTTAATGGTATTTATGAATCGCTTTCACCAAGTTACCCCTCAAGCAATCAATTTTATATTATTAAGCTTGAATGACCAAAACGTCAAGTTTAAAGACCCAAAAGCAATTTTAAATTAATTATACACTTTCTTTGCATTGATTTGCACACCTATTTGATAGCTTTAACGTTGTTGTCAATGGGAGAAACTCTATCTTTCCGTTGATATTCCCACATCAAACATTTCGACTTGCCCCGTGACAACCATGCGTTCCGCGTCACTTATATCTATTTTTTATTGCTATTGTCCTCCTTTACCATATTGTGGACTAAATCATCCTAGATACGTTTAATTGCAACTTTCAAACACACGATATGCAAAAATTTTCATAAATCTATCTTTACTTAAGATTACAGCGATTTTTGGCTTTCAGCTTTTTCGATTCCAGCCCACGGTGAGAGCGAGTGCTGAGGTCGAAAAGACCGCTCCAACAGATGGCTGAGTGCTCACTGTGAGCCGCTTCGTAGCGGTCGCATTCAGAGAGAAATTCTACAGCTGTTGTGGTGGCGCTCTGAGCGCTCATGAAAGCGCCCTTTGGTTCATTCCGACCCCTACCAACTGCGATGATAACATTAATCAATACAGATTCTTACAAAAACTATTTCCATTCGAATTAAGTGTTGTGCGATGGTCTATATGAATAAATTCAATTCATCTTATGCTAGCTCCATAATGTCATACGAACTGTGTCAGGTGCGAGATAATAGTGAATTATTAAAAGAATACCTTTCCTTTCCTTCAGTCATTCTCCAGCTTAGTTTCTGTCGAGTATACGTTTATTGCAAAACAAATAATATATTTTGATCTCCCTTGAAAGAATGAAAACATTTAATGTTTTTGACAACTATTATTTTTCACTGAATACTGTACATATCTTTAAGTACTAGAGATTATTTCATTACTCTTGAGTGAGTTTTACGTGTAGTATTATTTCAATTCGAATTGAGTTGAATGATAGGCTCTCATATCAATCTCTATACTTTCTGTTTATTGAAAAAACATTCCACCCGAATTTAACCTGAGTCATATCTATTAATCTGAATCAACTATCAAGTGAGCCCAGCATTTTGATCAGCCATTAGCAATTAGTGAGTTTGAAATGCAATGCCATTCATATTTAAATTGTGTTTAGTGTTGGAAATGTCTAACAACAAGCCCACGCCTTACTATTAGCATTATTTATACAAATACTGCGTTAAAGAAATGTGCATAGGCAGGACAATATCCGTCTGATTTTTGCAGTGCATGTGAAATTTTCTCTTGTAGTTTTCCTGCATATATTCCTACTCCTCATTTTTAGTGAGAACTAGTTGAGCTGCGAAATAAAACAGCTAGTTGGAGATTTAGAGGATGGGAGGTGTCTCGCTCCCTCGTATTTGAATGTGATAGAAATAACCTATTTGGACCATCGCATCGCTTCAAGATTTGCCCTTGGAGTTGGTTGATCAGCTGTCGTGGAGGTGTCGCTTGCATGCTCTGAGTATTCGCATTCGCAAGTAATGGCCAATTCTCGCTCACTCATTCAGTAATTCAACCTGAAGGTTTATTTGGATGGGTTAGGGCAGGGCTCAACTCGAACTAAGTTCCAGCACACATTAGGTTAGGTTATGGGGGCCTTGCAACTTCTATTTGTGATCAAATCAAGGTTTGATTTAAGAATTTCAATTTTCAATTTGTATGCAAGCAAAGAATCATAAATTTATTAAATATACGCCTTATATGGGAATAGTTTGTAATTTTTCTTTTAATATCTTGGTTTTCCAAATTTTTAAAATCAACAAATTTGGTTTAATAAGAAAGGTTCTTAAAAATTGATTCATCATTATGTTAAAAAATAGCGATTTCTGGCACTGAAATCCACAATATTCAATGATAACGTTAAAGCAAATAAATATGTTGTGTCGTATTCGATAAATTATCTATTTGCACGTACTCTTAAGATAATCTCCTTCAAAATAATTTCTGGAGATAGTTATAATCAATATCGAAGCTTGGCAGCGGTTGTTGGAAAAATACTTGTCTCCATAGCTTATAGAAAGACTGGTTTTGATTGTCGGTGTAATGGCTTATTCGCTTGCTTTTGGTGCGTTCGAGTTTCACGCCTACACCTATGGAAGACGGGCGGGAAGGTTGAGTGGCTGCCTGCGCGCAAGGACGGTTCCGAGACGGACGTGATTTCACAGATCGTCACTAAGTGCTCTCTCTCTCATTGTTATCTTTTTCGTGCATCATGCTCAGCGTGCAGTGAATTATCATCGCCGCTGTGGAAGTGAAAAGGAAGAAGAAGAAGACCGTGCTATCGGTCAATATTTTCCTATATCAAATATTTATCTCGAATGACCGATACGGCGGAATTGCATAACCCTGTGCAGCTCATTTCGAGTGAAAATAGCGCGAGTGAGAGGGAAGAAAGCTTTGTGGCTGAGAAACGAAAAAAAACCCGAGACGTTGTGATATGACGGAGTGCTCAATGCCACGTTAAAATATTAGAGACATAGTATGTGATTGCTATGAGAAAGAATTGATATTTAATTTAATTTTAAAATGCAGCTTTAGCTTAATAAAGTGAAAATTTATCGCTGATTGACCCTTAATTTCAGCAAAATACTCGCCATAAATATATTGTGTGTTTTACAATAGTCCGACCCCCATTCTAAATTTTAAAAGATTCGTGTCTATAGGCACAAAAAATGCTGCGGGTCACGATGAGATAGGACGAATCTCATTGATCTTTCATTTGTAAGTTCCCGATGAAAAATTATAATTGTGCGATTAAATCGTTTCATTTGAAGTTTATCTTCGTCATCCATTCATTGAAATTTGCTGGCCACTCGCCTGTATTGCGGGCAGCATGGCTTAAGGAGGAGTAGCATTTTGCATGGCGGGCAGTGTGATTTTAGGACAGTTGGGTGAATGTAATAGGGCGGAATGAATCGAAGGTGTACGCTGGGATGTGCCAACAGCAAGATTCCAAGTTGCGTTAAAATTCCACTTAATATGATAATTATAGGTTTTTGAACTGATAAACAACGCCATCTCACTTAAAAGAATCATCGGAGAAAACGGAAACTTTGAGAAGATATTTTAAATTTTTAGTCATGAAACATTATTCTTCTTCAATGAAAGTAACTGTATAAGTCTTCAAGCACATCTCGCATTCTTCCACCATAACATTACCTCATTGTGTTTCATTTTACACGCTTTTTCTTCGTCTGTTTCATCGATGGATTCTTGTGATTCATTTTCAACCTCCTTCCCATCGTCGAATTGACTTGAAAATTTTCAAACTTGCTTGATTCTGATAGCAATGCGATATTCAGTAATCAGATACTTAAAAATTTTCACCATTGTGCTCCTATTAATAAACTTCATTTCCATAAGGAAAATAGTTGAACATTTTCTCTATAGAAATTTCTTTATCAGCTCTGGTTATACCGATTGCATGATTCACCAAAAAAAGTAGAGAATAAAAATAATAAAGAGCACGCTCTTTCCAAAAAGATATAAAATGCAGTCATAAGTATAAAATAAGCTTTTCATCTGATGGAGAATAAGTTGTGGGAGCTGGATAGTTTAAGATGATATTAATATTGCGTCGTGCAAATATTCTCCCTCACCCACTCTCTCTTTTACTCTCCTTTCTAATTAACGTAATCACTTCACACGCTTTATTCTCCGTGCTATGTAACGCTTATTTTATACTTATGACTGCGTTTTATTCCGTTTTTGGAAAAAGCTTGTTTTTTTTCAATATTTTTAATTTACCTTTAAATGTCTTCGATATCTGTTAGGTCGCTTACCTGAGCCCGAGAATCATAATTAAAGTTGTAATTAATTACTAATTTTTTTCGGAAAGTGAGCAAAGAGTTGTTCAAGCGACGAAGGATCCGATTGGGGAGAGGAGGAAGCGTCGTCCACTTGGAGAGCGCTGACGGCGCAGGCGTTGTTTGCGAAAATAACACAAATTTCACGCAGCAGAATACAATTTTCAGGGAAAATGATAACAGGAGTGGCTTCCATTAGAGATAAAGAGCAATTACAAGATGGGAAGAGGCGGTTGCACGAGAGCCTCGATTCCGAGTGTAAGGGGGTCGCCCACCGTCGTCAAGCATTGGGCTGGGGAAGACGTTGATGCTCTGGAGAGAATTCATTGCGCCTCTAATGATTGGATTTTGGTGGCCACTTTTGGAACTGATCGGTGGCCGGCAGAGCGAGAGGGAGCCGCGAAGAGCGAGCGTGGTGAGCAGTGGATGGATGCGCGTGGTCGATGGACGGTCGTCGGCGTGCGCGGCGCGGAGCGGACAGACACTGCGGAAGAGTCTTGAGCGGCGTGAGAGCGGCGGGCGGCGTGGAGCGCGTGCGCGGAGAAAGAGATGCCCCCCCCCCTCTCTCTTGGGGTGAATGACTTAAATGTCAAAGTTTGGTGACGTCACTCAATGGCCGCCGCGCTGCCGGGCATTGTAGAGCTTTGGGTTGGAGGGGAATACTATGGAAAAGAGGGAGGGGAGGAAGTAGAGGAGGGGGGGAGCGCTACTCCTCGCGGGAGGGGCACATCTTGTCAGCTGTCGCGATACGCACTCCAGTGCAGGAAAAAAAAAATAATAAAGCAAACGCTTGAATCGGATTGATACGATCAGAAATGAGGGAGCGGTCCATATTAGGTCATTTTCTCGTGAGCGATATTTCTTTTCTAACTTCGGGTCGTTTGTAAATGTAAACTGGAGAAATTCTGCAAATGATTGAAATGGAAAAACCCCAGCTCACGTGATCCCTGACGAGTCTGTTTATCTCTTGCCGACGATAGCTTTTGTTTTAATGTCATTTACTTCGATTTAAAGTAGTGTTTCCATTTTAGTACTTACAAAGAAGAAGTACCAATGAGTAAATATATTCTATTTGTAACTATTGATTTTTCTAACTTTTTCCATTTTTCATCGTAATTCTTCAGCTTGTAGTTTCAATGCCGGCCTCAGCTTTTATTTTCGGTAAAACGTATCCACTTTGATTGCTCTCGTTACTAGGATAACTTTCCACGAATTTGCCTTTGATCCAAATTTCGGAGGGATATTTATTTTACTTATATTCGAGTACCGCCAACATTTTATTCCGTTGAATATTCGCCCTGATTCGTCGATTCGGCTCCGATTTCTTTACTTGCAGATTTCTATCTCATATTCACAAGAATTCACCTCTTGTATCCTAATCGCTCTTTCGAATGTGTGTGTTCGAAGCGACACATTTGAATAAGATGAGGTGACGAGCAGCTGATTTCTGATGGTGGCGGTATAAGGGAATCATAAGGTGTTTGTTGAGTGGGTGGCTTGTTAAGTACATATCCGATTCCTGTCTTGCCTTGGATAACAGCCTTCATCTAGAGTACTATTGCCATACAGATTCCTTTATACACCGTTTAACCTCAGATATATTATGCCTTGATCATTGCGCAGTATTTCTAAAGACATGCATGTCTTTGTGGGTGTTCACAGTAAACTCTTCTCCTCTACTAATGAAATAAGAGATGTGAACCATTAATGTCCATTGTCTGTTTGGTTTGTGTTAAATAATCTTCTGAGCCACCCTATTACTATATTATATATACCCTATTACTATAATATGTACTATTGATATTTTATTATGGTCATATGTTGGTTTCGTGACAGTCTGACGGTGAAATTATTCAATACCTACTTTTAAGCCATAAAAGATCAAATAAAAAGGAAGATCATAAAATTATTCAGAATGCCTCACATCCCGCCAGAGGAGCAAATATTTTCCGATTAATCAGCGGTCATTGGTTATAAAAGAAAAGAAAAACGATTACGGACAAATGTTATTCTGAAAAAATTATTTCCTTCAGTTACGCGTATATTTGTCTCTTCACTTATTATTTTTGATAAATGCTATTGTTCGTTTTTCTCGTTTCCGCTAGCGTTTTTTATTTGCAGCGCCTTGTCCGATAACCCCTAGACTCCACCCTAGCAAAGAGACTATGCCAAGAGAATGATCAAATAAATCCCAAGTCGATGGGTGAGGCAGTCACGCAGGAACAGGATCTGAGCACTCCCTGCTTCGGCCTTCCGCTTGTCGCCGCACTTCGCTCAAATGAGCCATCCTCGCTCTCACTTGTCCTCCTCCCCACTTCCATTGAAAGATGAGCCCTAAATTTTTGGCGCCCGAACACCCTTGTTTACTGACCCGCGGGTTCCCTCGGGAGAGGGCGGGCCGCGATGCAATGCATGTCGCGTCCCTCCACAAGGTTACCCGGGATCTCCTTCCTTCCTCCTCCCCCCTGCTCCCTCCCACCCCCCCCCCACAGCTGTTTGACCCTCCTCGCCATTCCGCTGCTGAGAAGTTGCTCTCTCTCTCTCTCTCCGCCAATCGCCCAACCTTCTCTCCTCACATCTCGGGACACCATAATCCCAAAACAGATGATTCCTTCAACGCAATCTCTATAAATGATCAAATTAACCATATTTATGATACATGTGTCCAATAAAGCAGTGGATTTTTAACTAGTTTAGTTTAATAGTTTGTTTTTTAAATAATATTCAATTTCTTCAATGTCAAATGTGCCTCACGTTGAAACTCTTCTTCGAAGCCTAGGTCGCACAATAGTTGTGTATTAATTTGTGTAATGACTAAGTTTTTATTATTACTTCTTCTTATTGATTGTTGATTCCCCCGCATCCACGTCCAAAACAGTGCAATCTGGCAATGATTTTATGTTTCTAAAGTGTTCCGTATTGAGGAAATTTATGTTGATCGGAGGTTTACTTGATTTCTGTTAACTGCTCAGAGAACTTTCCAACGTTGCGGAACCGTGACACTGTATTAACTTACAGTTATTGATTTGTTCAGGTCAGACAACTACTAGCATTAAATCCTATTATCGTATATGTATTTATGAACAGTAATGAGTGATTAAGTTATGCCTATAAATATTAAATAACTTCAATGTAATTAGTAAATTGAAGTCCCCCGTGAATAACATTGCTAAGGATCTTGTGGCTATTATTATCTAATTACATTTTGTGTAATATTTTTTCTCGATCCAATATTACAATGTCTTATGTTTTTCAATAGGTAGTGAGTAGGATAAAGTAGAAAAATATTTATAAGTGTGAATATGCGACAGGATGATTTAGCATTCGAATTTCTACACTTCTATCGGTAGTTTGGAAAAAAATGTTATCTCACTGAGTCCCGAACATAATATCGTTGAAAATACTCACTATAAGACACGTGATGTATCACAGCGGACCTCCTGCTGGAAACCTCAAATATTTTTTTTTATTCTGTCATTACTTTCTTTTACTGTCTCACATTGTTGGATACGACACCCAGAGAGATAGTCTGTCTTCCATTTAAAATTTTTTATCATTACGTCATCCTATTCATGCCTTTTAATTGGCAATGGTGATTACGTTCAACATGCTAAGTTTAGGAAAAAAGTCTTTCTTTCGGGGCGCCAACAGGGGGAGGGGAACTTGACGGAGGGGGGGGGGGTGGGGGGAGGGGAAAAGGAGGGGGTTGAGCTGCAAGCGAAAGTGATGGCCGATGCTTTTAGGTCAACGCTCCCTGCTTTCGTTCCGAGTAGAATCGTAGGAGCTCGCGCCGTTTGGTGGACTCCCAAGTGTTGGTAGCCCTTCCTGCCACTCCAAACTCCCTCTCGACTCTCCTCTCTCGTATCCTTTTAATTACGAAAGAAAATTTTTTGCCGTCATCAAAGTATTGTTTTTCCTCTCCGTAGAAGTTATCTCTCTTTTTTTCTGTCCCGAGAAGCAGACGGAGTCTTCCGTGTAGTTCAAGAGCAAAATTAAGACTCTGAGCGCAAATTTTCTCTTTTGTGCTCTGCGAAAATTATGAACCAAGTAAGTAATTGCCGTGTTTTTGTATCGACGACGAAGTATTTTTAAGTGAGCAATGCATATCATTTAACAGAACCCCCCCCTGCATTTCATTTACTCGTCGATTCTACACGAACATTGGCTTAGCACTCCATACATTAAGAAATGATTTTCAATCGTTGTATTTCACACTTTTATTTGGAGCGGCGATCGTCATCTTCTTGAAATGTGCATATTTTTATTAAAAAAATTGGGTACGTTCGTCTGCCACTCTTTAATGCATAATTTTTTTCGTGCTCATGGGTTTTTTTTGGAGAGAAGGACCTCATATTTCTTCGCAGGCCTCCTTATTGATTTTTGATCACGTGGCCGTGGGGCCCCTCCACGTTTCGTGAATGTGACGAAGGGGTTGGGCCCAGAGGTCGCTGTGCCGGATGGGGGAGGGAGGGGGTAAGGGGGAGAAAAGCCCACCAACTCATTCGCCGCCCCGCCGAAAGTCTGGGGCCTGGCGGAGACTTGGGAGCGGGCTCCTCGCTGCAGGCCATGAGTTCAATTACCGCCACGGGTGTGGGTCGGGACTGTGCTGAGACCACCTTCACAAATGTAAACAAGCACCACTTGATTTTCATATTCGTGCCAATCAATTTTCAACAATTCATTAATTTATAAAAGAAGAACAATGAAAAACAGTAATACGCAACTTGCTGAAATATAACACTTGCTTAACTAAATTCAAAAACTAAATTAATTAATAATAAATTACATTGAGTATGCCAAAAGGGCTGATTAATTACATTAAAAAAGCTAAGGACCGGTAGCATATTATTGTAATATATCAAAGATATATTAGACACTAGAACACTGAACTGATTTTATTTCAAATGGTAATAAATTTTACGACTTGAGGCCCATATACGAGGTGTGTGAGAAAAGTAATGAGACTGGCAACACTGCAGGCGATCTGGCAACATTTTGTCCACCCGTCTGTGATTGACCGATTTGCTCACGTCTTATACTTACTCAGCCCAAGTTTCAACTCCATATAGCTAACTCATTATTTTTTACCACACCATCGGTGAAGCTGTATTTTTGTTGTGTGTTACAAAAATGGAGCATCGGAATTTAGAGCAACGTCGTGCGATAAACTTTGTGTTAAACTTTGTGAATCCGCGAGTGTGACTTTTGAAGAGTTGATACTGGCCTATGGGGAACATAGCTTAGCAAGAGTACGAGCTTTTCGCTGGTACAAATAATTTTTGGAAGGCCGAGAACACGTTGAAGATGAGCCTTGCTCAGGGAGACCTTCAACTTCAAAAGCTAACGAAAACGTTGAACGTGTGAGGGCACTTGTAAGATCAGACCGTCGTTTAACATTAAGAATGATGAGCGAACAGTAATATTTAAAAACTTTCGCCGTTAATCAAATTTTGAAAGACGATTTGAGCGTGCGAGTGATTCGTGTGAGACCAGACATTGCAGACAAGTGGATGCTCCACCAGGACAATTCCCAGTGTCACACGGCCATTTCCACTGGTGAATCTTTGACCTCTAAAGGCATTGCTTCCTCAACCGCACAATTCACCTGATTTTAGTCCTAGTGACGTTTCCCTTTTACCGAAAATCAAACATGTCCTAAAAGAACGTCATTTTGGAACTAAAGAAAACATTCAAAAGACTGTGACCGACCAGTTAAAAGCCATGCCAATTGAAGACTGAATAGCGCTGCTACCAAGAGTGGGAATGAATAACGACTCCGCCGGTGCATAGCTTCCCAAAGGCACTACGTTGAAGGGAATAACATTGTTGTTTGAAAGAAATGAAAACTCTATTTAGCACAAAATCAGTCTAATTACTTTTCTAACACACCTCATGGAGAAAGCCCTCTTGAAAAAAGTTCTGTTAAGTTTTGGCAGCTTTACTGTGAATAGATCACGGTAACTGTACCTGGAGATTCTTCAAAAAAGTATTGTTTTATTATCACTCCTTACATAAAAAAGTTTTAGAACTTTGTAACAATTAAAGTGTCTTAATTGAAGCAGATTCCAAGATACAAAGAGAGGGTATGAATTTTCATACCTTTTATTTCCTGAATTAAGTCTAATTATTCCTTTTTGCAGAAAAAACAGTGATTTTTAACGCATTCATATTCGCACCTCCCCAATACACGATCCCATAATTAAATTTAGATTGAACCAAAGCAGAATATATTGTTTTTATGAAATATAAAGAAAATTTATTGCTAATGAAATAAAATTTAGACAAGCAGTATCTGAGGGTCGTGCCAACATGTGATGTATGTATGCTTAGCCCATCTCAATTTGTCATCAACAGTGATTCCGAGATATTTCATTTCACTGACTCCCTGAATTCCTGGACAGTCACAATTAGATTCGAGGCAGTCTAAACAGTGATGTACTACATTTCAAGTATAATTACATAGGTTACAAAGAACCTTACGTAAAAATTTAGTTTTTCACATAACTATAGTCCATTAACCAGTGCCTCAAAAACTTTAGATCTAGGTTAATATTACCCTCAATATTCTCCCAACAGTTCGAAGCATTATTTAGTTCCAGATCATCCGCACAAGCTGTTAAGTACCCCACGAAGCCATAATTACATAGATCATTAATGTGCACAAGAAATAAAATCGGATCCAAAACATAACCTTGCGGTACACCTGTGTTTACAATTTTAAAATCACTGTAATATCTCCCAACTGTCGTGCATTGCTGCCTCATGTTCAATTAGCTTTTGAACCATTCTAGAGGTATCCCACGAATACATACTTGTTCCAATTTATTTATTAATATTTAGTGATCTAGTGTGACGAAAGCCTTTTTAATGTCGATAAATAGACTAACGACGTGTCTGTTTGAATCGATAGCCAAATAAAAACGCGTCAGGAAGCTTTCCAAGCATTTTAGATACCAATTCCAGAACGGAAGCCAAATTGATGTTTGCAAAAGAAATCATTTTTACTAAGAAATTTCAGAATTCGAACTTTTACAAGTTTTTCTAATAATTTGGAAAACACTGATAAAAAGTAATAGGTCTGTAATTTTGTACAGATAGACAATCTCCTTCCTTAAACAAGGGTATTACTACAGCTTTCTTTAATACACCAGGAAACTCACCATTTATGAAGCTTAGGTTGCACAAGTGTGAAAGGACTGGTACAATTATTTCAATAAAGGATTTTAACTAGTGGAAACTAATCCCATCTATTCCAGGTGATTTTGATGTTGGGAGCGATTTAACGAATAGCATGTCCTGATTTGGAACAACTGGCTCAAAAAAGAAAGATTGAAGACTGTTATAACTATTTCATGGATTTGCTACAATCTCGGAGTCACGAGATTCGTGATGCAGTTTTGCTGTATCAAAAACATTTGAGAAATATGTGTTAAATTCACAACCCAAAGTAACTGGGTCACCAACTAATTTATCCTCCACCTTCAACTGTGATACTGGATTACTACTAACATTTTCTCCGACAAGCTCTTTGAATAAATGCCAATGCTCTTTAGAGTTTCCCTTAAATTTATGGAATAGGGTGGTTCCCTTCATCAAAGAAAACGAAAGGTATTGATTGCGATTCGTTACCCACCATTAGTGTATTCATAATATACAAATTATTTGGTTTTAAAAATACCGGGTTAGACGAATGGCAATGGTCCATTTTTATCCTCATTTGAAAAGGGCCAGATTGACGCCCATGCGATGCCACTCCACGTGACGTCACAGGGACCTAGTTTCTATAGGAGAAGATAGGAGTTATTCATCGTCTGAGGTTACCAATGCATGCATGAGGCGCAGAGCTCAGGAAACAGGTCTTAACAATCACTTATTAAAACTGGCTAAGGTCGGAAAGTTTTCCTCGTTTGATAAGTTATTAATAATCCTTATTTAAGCCAAGCGCTACCAGACAGCAAGGTACTAGGCTACCCGCTAGCAGCCTGCGTCGTATCAGCCATAAGCCTCGCCTCAAGGTCACCTCGCAGGGCGGAACGGGAACCAGAAATAATAATAATAATAATATCGTTTATTTTCGTAGGCACTGGGGCCCATGAGAAAATATAAGTACAGCTTTCTACATTTCACATTGAGATAGATAAATAAAAGAAAAAAGTAAATAAATATATATACATATACAGACAAATGTGAACAGTGCATATCGTCTAGTGCATGAAAAAAAAACAATACAATATTTTCGACAAAAAATAAATAATCGCACTCAGATATAACACACTAATTACAAAATTTAAGGTGACAAACAAAAGAAATACGAACAAGAGATATGAACATAAAAAAGTGAATATAAACAAGAAATATGAACATAAGAAAGTGAATATAAACAAGAAATATGAACATAAGACAGTGAATATAAACAATAAATATGAACATAAGAAAGTGAACATAAACAAAAGAGATTTAACTTGGGGATAAGGAGGCATTCTTCAGAAACCCATATGTGCTGTGTTTAAACCTATTGATGTTTGTACTGCTTCTTATTTGGGCTGGGAGAGAGTTCCATATTCGTGAGGCGGTTACTATGAATGATTTGTTCATATGAGGCGTGTGATGTTTTGGAATATGGAGGTCAATGTTATGATTACGGGTAGGTATATTATGAACCTCAGATTTTCTAACGAATTTCTCGTACAAGTATGGCGGGTAACCGGTCGTTAAGACACTAAAGGCTAGAGTTATTATGTGAAGGGTGCGACGCTCTTTATACTTAAGCCAGTTAAGGCGGTTGTAATAGTTACTAATATGGTCCCATTTTTTTAAATCGTAAATAAATCTTACTGCCGAATTCATGGCCAATTGGAGTCTGTTATTGTTTACGTCGTCTTGGTTAGTGAATAAGGCTGTACAATAATCCAAGTGGGGGAAGACTAGTGTTTTAACTAATGAAATTCGTATGTCGGGTGTAAGTATTTCTCTGGCTCTGACAAGTTGATGCAGTGATCCCAAAAATTTACGCCTCGCATAATTTGTTTGAGGCTTCCAGCTAAGGGTTCGATCGAATATGACTCCAAGGTTTTTTACCGTTTCCTCATAAGGTATATTGTGGCTACCAAGTCTTATTTTTGGTAGATTTTCATGGTCTAATTGGGAAAAGAAATAATTGCTCCCTATAATTATTGCTGTTGTTTTCTTGTCATTGAGAACCAAATGATTGGCCTGCGCCCAACTGTTAATTCTCTCGATGTCCTCATTGATAAGTGCTATTGAATTAATGATATTGGACGGCGATGAATGACGATAAATTTGAAAATCGTCGGCGTAAAGGTGGTAGTCACAATGCATGAGGACATCAGGGAGGTCGTTTATAAAGAGAGAAAAAAGAAGTGGGCTAAGAACTGAGCCTTGTACCATCCCCACGGGATTAGGGATCCAGTTTGACTGTAGGTTACTACTGACCACCACTGCTTGAGTGCGACCGCTGAGGTAAGATCTAAGCCAGTCAACAGCACTCTTTGAGAAATTTAGGGTACTCAGCTTGCGGAGGAGCAATTCATGGCAAACGGAGTCGAAAGCCTTGGTGAAATCGAATAATACTAAGATCGTCACCTGGCGTTTGTCCATTGCCTCACGAATGTCCTCGGTAATTTTTAAGAGTGCAGTTTGAGTGCTATGTCGACCACGGAAGCCAGACTGCAAGGGGTTTAGTAAGTTAGCAGTGGATGTATATGAGCTTAATTGCTGAAATACAATCCGCTCAAATATCTTGGCAAAAGCACATAAAATTCCTATCGGTCTGAAGTCATCAGGTGTAGAGGGCTGGGGGCATTTAGCAATTGGGTGTATAAGGGAGTGCTTCCATGTCGCAGGATAGTGTGCCGTTTGAAGTGAGGCATCTATTATATTTAGGAGCGAGGGCAAAATGACAGGTAGAGCCTTCTTAATGCAAGAAATGGGAATTTTATCATGTCCTTTGGCATTGGAGGTGATTTTTTTGCACGCGCTAAAAACTGAGGACGATGAGACATGTGAGAAGAAGAACTGATTATGATTCGCTGGAGGTGGGATATGAGGTTCGAGGGAGATTTGCGGTTCACTTTTGACAAATTGATTATTGAGGACATCTGGATGGATATTTAAGATATTGTTATTGGTTTTAGGAGGTAAGATTCCAAGATTACGAATGGATTTCCACATAGATTTAGGATCGCCCTTTTTTCTTAGAGTGCGTTTGAAATATTTTTTTTTTGCATTGCGTATCATACTCTTCACTTGGTTACGTAGGGTTTTGTATCTAGTGAGAGTAGCCGGATCTTTATATCGCCGAAACATTGCTCGAGTAATATTTCTTTCTTTTATCTTCAGTTTAATTTCCGGTGTGAGCCATGGTGTCGGGGGATGGGTGACACGTACACTTCGGATTGGAGCATGCGAGTCCAGTGTGTTGAGTAGGAGGAAGTTTAACTCGTTAACTTTGTCGTCCACAGAAATCAGTCTGCTGATAGAAGACCAGTTAATCTGGCGTAGATCGGTGATGAACTTTTCCTCGTCAAAATTTTTGAAGTCTCTGAAGGTTACAATTTTTGGCGTAAATGATGGAATTAACATTTTGTAAGTAACAAAGACTTGGTCGTGGCATGAGAGTGGCGGATCCGGTGTTTGACCAGAGGACGTAATTTTATTAAGGTCATCAACACAGATAATATCTAGGAGAGAGCTGCAGCTCTTCGTATGACAGGTTGGCATAGTTGGTACAATATTCAAACCACACACTTGTAATAGGTTAAGGAGGGCATCTTTATCAGCTGTTTCTTTTTAAAGATTGATGTTGAAGTCACCCATGACTACTCGATTTGCATAACTAGGAACAGTATTAACAAGAAAACTTTCGAGTTCGGGCAACCCGTTTGTCTTTGGTGGTCTGTATACAACAGTCGCTAATAATTTTGAATAAGGACTGCTAATTTCAAGAGAGATATACTCCAGTTGATTATCAATTACATTAGCAGATCGACCCAAATCTTTGACTTTTAATGATGAGTGTACATATATACCGACCCCTCCTCCTCGTTTTCCTTCACGATCATTTCGGTACAGTACAAACCCAGGTAAGGAAACCATTACAGAGTCAATCGATTCGTTTAACCACGTTTCACTCACACCGATTACATGAAAAGTGTTTGTACAATAGTAATGTCTGAAATCATCGATGTGAGCAATCAATGACTGGGGGTTGACATGAGAAATTCTCATTTCCTCATGCGAGGTGGATGTTACTGGTAATTGTACTGGTACCCTTATTTGAGTATCTATAAAAAATGATCAAGATCTTCCTCTTTACAAATAACTTTTGCGGGGGATCCCGTCTCTTTCCTTGCCAGAATATTCCCACCCCTAACCCAGGCAAACTTGATTTTTCCAGCTTTCTTCAAATCTCTCGTCAACGCAAATACGTCACGTGGAGAGACTTCCCTGCATTCATACTTAAGCGTCGCGTTTTAGCGCGCTTGAAAAGTTTCACTTTTCATTTAATCGCGAAAAATAGATATAGTCATTTAAAAATCTAAAAGCGTGAAATACGTACTCCAGGAGTAATAATCTTTCGATTTAGGCAATAAAAAAATAATAGGAAACCATCCTATTAATTCAAATAATAACTATTAGCTGATTTCCTTATTTTTTTAATAAGTTGATTCCTACATTTTACATATGCTTTCCGAAGGTTTGTGTTACACGTGTGACTAATAGATTTTTTAAAACAAATAATTCTTCCTCACTATCTGACACAGCAAACTATATCAGTCATCCAAGGTTTTAGTTTAATTACAATCAGATCATACTTCCCACTGGAGTTTAACCACCGATCGTCATATTCTCCCGTTGTCGGCTAGGACAAAATCAAAATAGCGATTGGTCTTTGCTGATGCGCGCGCAATGTATTGTTTTTTCTTCCCCATTCTGTGATGATGCAATCGAGGAGCAGAATTTCGTCGTTCGGGGATAGAGCATGGGAGACTAGAGTCATTCTTTGACTCCTCATATGCCCAAGAAGGTCGCCTGTTTCATCTATTTAGGAAGGTATCCAGTATTAGTATAAATGCAGCACCTTACGCGTCGCAATCAATTATTTTTAAGCATTTCAACTCACTTTTTTTTTTTTTTTTGGCGAAGGTAATATTTATTCCGCATCGATTTTGCTGAATCACAAATGAGCTGGAGAAGAAACAGCAGCGCGTCACGGCCGCCGCCTTGTGCTTTCAATCGGCGAATTTCCCCTCTCCCCATTTATCTCGCTCCCCTCCGAACTCGTGCAGCCGTGTCTCGCGCCGAAAAGAGCACGATGCTGAGGTCCTCGAGGGCTGCCATCGCTCGTCGTCGCGATCATTCCCACCCCTGACACACTCAGCTTCGCGCGGACATCTAGGGGGGGCTCTCGCCACCCTCCGGTCTTTCCCTTGGGACTTGATTGCGTTTTTCGGATGCCGTCAACGGAGGCAGGAACGGATAATTCCCCCAGGTGAAACATGGCGCGCGCAACATTGGCGTTTCTGTGACCTATGAGATCCTCTGAAAATTACTACCCAAGGGGTGCGAGGTGTGTCCGTTGTGGAAAAAAATGTAAAGCATTCCACCGTTTTCATTTGCGTAAAGAAAGGAGCCAGAAAATAACACTTTTTCCATTTGTTGAAGTAGAAGATACCTGTATCATTTCTCTGCATTAAACTTGATCACTCTTTTAGACAAACTTGAAGTTCCTGTATATTTTCATGCTTATATTTTTATAGCTCTCGTAACTTTATTAAATCGATATTTCATAGGAGTTTCCTGGATGTGTTTCGGTTCCATTCTCGCAAGGTTTTTTCTTTGTATTGAAATGTAGTATTATTATGCCTCAGAAAGTGCACGTCGAGTGCATTGCCAAGTTTGTCTTCTTGGGGATCTCGGCTGCCTTTAGTCAAATATTGTTTATACATCTCAATCCAAATTTGCGGTAGGTACCAGCCACGCACTGAAGAGGTCCTTCCCTCAATATAAGCTCGCAGGTAATTCCTGGATTCTCCAACGGTTCCCGTCTATTTCATCTGTCTACATGGTAAGTGTAAGGTGCGTTTTCATAACCAAGTGTGGAATCAGCCTTCGTACGTGAAGTGAAACATATTTATGTAGTGAAGTCGTACCGAACATGATGTTCCGGTGTCGCAGAGAATATGATTTACTTATAGTCACAAGATCATTTTTGCCGTCCCTTTTGAGCGGTACCTCTAATGATCGCTGCAATGATGGCGGCAAAATGAGCGCTGCTCGCGATCATATTCCGCAATGGCTCCAGGGATGGGAATCGCATCCCTTTTCCTATCTCTCGGCGCATCCCTTTTTACGTCGCCCCAACCATCGCTGGCCCCGTCCTTCAGCCAATCCGAACGCATGGCCGCTTATTTGTATATTATGAATACACTAATGGTGGGTAAGGAATCGCAATCATTGTATTTCGTTTTCTTTGATGAAGGAAACTACCCTATTCTTCTATCAGCTATAATATTTTCATACCTTCGTATTTCTTCTCTTTTACGTCCTCCTCCACCTGCTCCATATATTTCATTCTAGTTCATTCTTTTCCGTTCTTGTCATTTACTTGTCCTTCCAAGATTGTCTTCATCAGGCCATCATGTCTCAAGATGTGGCCTATACGCGGTTGTTGCATGTTCTTGTCATGTTTTTCATGAGACTTCTTTTTTCTCCTCCTACTCTTCCTAGGACTTCCCCATTACTTACTTCCTCGATTCATTTCACTCTTCTGTAGCACCACATTTCTTCTCTCCTTGATTTCTCCGTTGCTGTCATTGCCCATGCCTCACTTCCGTAGACAAGCATACCAAGGGCGTACCCAGGATCATAACAAGGGGGGGCAATCCATGATCTAGGGGGGGCAAGCCATGGTCTAGAAGGGGGGGAGGCCAAGTTGTGACATTTTAGCATGGAAAAGGTGAATGAAACCAATATTCAAAAAAATTATAAAAGCGCTCATTAGTTTATGAGATTATTTCCTTGAAAAAATAGTTTTATTTTAGCTACATATCTTATGCTAACACTTATCATTTTTCGTGGGTTTAAATAAAATTTGTTGGTATTAATAATACTTTCGTTTCAATTTAGTGCTGATTTTTTTTAAAGACTTTTGCGATTTTTGCTTCTAGGGGGGCAGATGCCCACTCCCCCTCTGTCCCTCGCTGGGTACGCCCATACTCCAAACGTAAATCCTGATAAATTGCTTCCTTACTTCTGAGTTCAAATTTCCCGAAGTAAGCACATATTTATTTTGGTCGATTACTCTACTCGCCTCGGCCATTGTGCTGATAATTTCTTTCTTTTTTTCTCCCATCGCTCACAAGAAATTTATTCGAATCGATCATATCCTGGAATGAAACTCCGTTTTCTGTCGCACTTAATTGTAATTATAAATGTAATAAAGGTCTCTATTTAGGTCGGAGAAACTTTCGGGCGAACTGTATGGATAATTTATCGCTTACGAACTTCGAAATGAATACATTCAATTAAATTTTCATGTACTCGTGAAACACAAGAGGTCTCTCCGGCCCCTTACTTTTCTCAACATATTGAGGACCAGGTCGTGAGATCCGTCGTACGTGCTGGGTACTCCTCGTCCTACACTGATTACTTCCTTTCCCATCTGTAACATAGTTTCCGCCTGTTCTCAATTCTCTCTCCAATTCTCGTATTTTCCAATGTTATCAATGATCCCCTTTTTAACAGAATATTTTACATTAAACCATTGGAGCACATGTATATCCCCCATGCAGCGTGCTAATGGCTAGCGAAATTTATGAGTCCATCTTATAATGTGTTGAAGCATGAGAAATGTATTCTGGAAGGCATTATGCTTTTTTTTTTGGCTCATTCACTACCATGACTCACTCTCAGTTTTGGACGGTGGCACTCCACGCATTTAGTGCGCCATGAGGTTGATGCCCCAGTAAGAAGAAGTCGTGCATATTTTAACGTGAATCGTATTGGAAGTAATGCATTAGGAGTGGCTGCATTTGACTTATCTAGAGTTATGTATGCATATCACCTCATCATATACCAAAGCATATCAAGTTTGAGTCAGCATGTTGAGGAAAGTAAGGGGCCAAAGAGACCTGTGTTTCTGATGAAAATTTAATTAAATTTTTTCAGTTCAAATTTCGTAAGCGATAAATCATCCAGTCAGGGTTCGCTTACTAAAGCATACCACAGAATATGTTTTGCTAGTAATTTGCTGTGATACTAACAAGATCACGCAGGATATAGCAGAGAAAAATTCGTGTTCCGCAAAAGGTGGAAAAATATTGCAATGGATGAAATTTCCTGTGGGCATATCTTCTGGTACATTTATCCAATTTGCCAAGATAACAAAAAACTATTACTCGACGGCTATTTAATGTCAAGTTATTGGCGTAAAAGAATTTTTTGTCGATACTTTCGAGTCCATAAGTAGGTTTTATTGGAATTCGATGCTTATCTACTTATTGAAAGGCATTTCGTCGATCATGTGCGTTAACAGATAAAGTATGTCGTAGAGAAAATTTGGTCCCTGCACCAACCCGACCACTGACGTCACGCTGTCTGCATAAGTCACTGAGGACCCCCATCACGATATAGCTCTCAGCAAGTTGCGCATGCACAGTGCGACTCAAGTGACACTATCGGTTCAGGGCAAGCCCTTCATGACTCCGCACGAAAAAGTTCCGATGCTGGGAGCAATATTTTCGCCACGTCCGCTGTGTTACATGTGGTCGTGAGTTGCACCCAAAGCTCAGTGGCCCTCATCTGCTCGTCCTGACGCCCCCCGTGATCTCTGATTGTGTGTGGATGCAACGCAGGGCCTCCCTCTCTCTCTCGTGTATCTGTGTGTGTGAGTAAATCATCGTCCTCAGTGTCGGGGGGAAGGCCTTCTGCGCCTCCACGGGGTGACGTCACCGTTGCGTCACAGACGCCGGTTCTTCACCCTGCCGTCGTCCACGCGGTGCGATAGAGAGAGAGAAAGAGAGTAAGAGAGAGAGAGGAGCAGGAGGAGGAATCTCGGAAGAGAGATAGAGAAAGGGAGAGGAGGAGTCGCGCGTAGCCAGTCAGTACAAGCCGAGCCTTGGCTCAGTCAGGTTCGACGTCCGACCGCAAGAGGGTGGTGGGATCGCGCGCGCGTCCGCCGCGCGTACTGATTGATTAAAATATATCACGCTCGGAAACTTTTTCGCCGTCGCAGCGATCGTGTGCACCGAGTTATCTCTCGCGCTCTCTCTTCGCCGTTGTTGACCCATCGTCTCTCCCGATATCCTCTCTATTAATATTATTATTATTTAGTGTTTTCTTCATTCCCCCGTTGTGTGCCTCAGTGGTGGACCATTCGGCTCGTACTTCGTCTTTGAGTGAAGTTGTTCACCGATTTTAAATCACTGTGTGCCAGTGATTTTTTCAGTGAATACTACCTACATCTCCTCGAAATTACTTCTTTGCCGTCGCAACTCTTGGAAAAAGTGCGGCTCAATACTACAACTGAAGGAAGTTGATTGAGTGCTGTTGGATTTGTGTGTTTTCCTCTGACCGTGTCCCTGGAACCGATCCCAACGTGCCACTCATGCGTCTCCGATTATAACAAAAATATCTCCGATACGCTTGGATATAAACCTACGGCTCCACGTCGTATTTACTCTATTGTTAAGTGATAACAGTGAAAATATAAGTGGTTTGCGTATCCTCGTGGGCAATGGAATAGAATCGAAGCTGCTTCATCGAAGGAATACCCTTTGCGCGTGGGGAACTCCTCCCTCCCGGTGTCCTTCCTTTCATATTCCCTCGCTACTCGTTCCAAACTCCCCGATGAAAGAATTACATTTCACTTCCCATCTCGAGTACTTGCAGCAAAGTACTCCGATAGAATAGCGAAGGGAGGCGAGAAGATCCCGGAATAGGGTGGGTGGCGCGTGGCGTGAGGAAGCAGCCGGCCGGCGCGCGTGGAGAGGCGCCAGTAACAAACGCATGGGATCGGGAAACTTGTGTCGCGGTGTTGTTGTGCTTGTGTGGTGGTGTGCGTCTCCTCGGACGATCGCCTTCGCTCACTTCAAGTGACGGTGTGCTGTTTGTTGTGAGTCTCGGGGAACACTCTCTTCCGCATTGGTGAATAGTGCCCTGGGGGAATAGCATTGCCATCTGAGACACCCCGAGGATCATGTGCTCTCTCGTTCCCACCGAGGATTCCTTTTTTACACTCGCTCTTTAACATTCTTCCCTCCTTTCACCACTGAGAGGATCTTCTCCCGCACACGTGCGTGAAGTGAAAGTGTGGAATTGAGTTGATTATTCATCCGCACCTTCAACATTCATTCGCTTCCATTAAAAGTGTATTCCCTCCTTACGGAAACTTGGATGTCCGTGTTTGAGAACGCCATTGCCGATCGGATTGCACGTGAAAAACCAAGCTGGCTGGTTGGGGGGATTGGCTGCCACCCTATTAGCCATATCCTTCCATGTGAACCCCTCGAGTGATAAAATCTGTTGAATTTTTACTTTGGGGCCTTCAGTTTGGTGAAAGCGCCATTTGTTGCATAAGCAGTTAATGCTGAGTGTTGGAAGAGGGAAGGAAATAGTCAGCATCGCGCCTTGGATTATTTAACCCTGTGGGTGCAATAGCTTCCCCCTCACCCGTCCTCTCTCCTGAGTGTTGCCCTCGGAGGGAGTTGACCTCGAGGGACGAGGAGAAGAGCTGACCGGAGGATTTCCCGACTCTCGTGGAATCCCTGGCCGTACTTCCCGAAGGCGTCGCCAAGGGAACAGCACGCCCCGCGAGGGCCGCGCATTTGGATAGTTGGGGAGGGGGAGGTGAGTGAGTTCGCTTGCCCTTTCTTCATTTGCGATGCTCTAATGCCGTTCTCTTGAGATGCTCTCGAAACGGGCTCTTCTTTGCGACCCAAACGTGCATTAGAGATAGCGTTTCCGTCATTATCCTTGCCGATTAAGTGGTTTCTAAGCATTTCCCTTCATAATTTAACTTGTTCATTTTTAATAGCTATGCATGGCATTCACCTGATTTAAAGTTGGTTTTTATTTTTTATCGTCGCTGTCAGGACTTGTAATTTCCGTCGAGGATGTTATTCGTCCAATCCAACCTTTTATGCATATTCTGACAAGCAGTGTCGACGCTTCGATTACAGGATTCTTATGTGAGTCATAGCGGTGGAAACTCATTTCCCTATCCCTTCCTCTGCTCGCTGTAATTGAAATATCTGTGAAAGCGAGGTAGACTCGCGTAAAATAAAGATAGAAGTATGATTTTTTTTAATCAGGCACTTAACCAAGGGAAGATAGGGTTCGGGGGCTTCAGCCTTTCTCCCACCGAAATTATTTTCCTTTGCGGCAACAACCCGCAACGCATCCACGAAAGAGACCACCTACCCTCTCTCGCTATTTTCCGATTTCATCGACGATATATTAACTTTCAGCATAGTGCAAGCGAAATAAACGCCTGATTTTATGAAATGTATGGTTTTCCGAGACGTGCGAATTAAAACATCAGTACAGACAACCCGCATTCCATCCAAGCTCTCTTCGAAGCAAAAGTCTGACTACGTGCCTTCTTTTTAAGTGTTCCTATTTCATATCTCATTAGCTTTGATGATGAATAATGTAGTGTATAATTATAAATGATAATGATAAATGAATAATGTACAACGTGCTTAGTAATATATTCATTTCGCATCTCGTAAAGTCCTCTTCCACGGTTATTTTTCGCATTCGAAGTCGATATCTCAGTTGATATCAAATTTAACATTCGCTATAGCGTACATTAGTTTGATGATATTTCAACTTAATGCAAGGATCAATTGAACCAAACAGACATTTTGTACTTTCTTTCCGCTTTAGCAACATTGTGAGGGAATAGCCTGGATGAGATTATAATCAAGACGTTTGGTGTGGAAATTCACTTCTAATTTTGCGTCTAAGAAAGCAGGAATTTTTGAGCTGAGACTTGTCGAATGTTATTTGGGCATGGAGACAGCTTCATGCGCCTCTCCACACGTGAAATGATTGTGTCCAATGCGATCGCGTGGTGGGCACTCTGGTAATTGGCAAGAAAGAAGGCGAATTAAGAGTTTTTTCGGCTGGGAGAGGGGGAATACGTGTGTAATGCGCGATCGCGCTGTCCGCCGAAAAGGATTTGAACTCGTGCTGCTGCTGCTGCTCTCTCCGAAGTCAATGACCTTGGCGGGGTGAGGTCCTCCCCCCCCCTTCCCCTCTCTCTCTTTCTCCTCCTCTCTTCGGCCTGTTCGCACTGAAGCGGAGGAGTCGAGCCGAGTGGGGGCGGGAGGACGGAGACAAAAGCATAATGGGGAGCGGAGGGAAGAAAGAAAGAAAGAAAGTTTGGAGCGGTGGCGAGGTACTTTTCATGCGGCTCTATTGGTGATCACATTTCGATAAGAAGATAGGAAGAAAGTTTAAGAGGCAATGAAGGATGTGGTTTCGTGCGGGAGGAGGGGGTTACTCAAACGATGGGAAGCACTCGCGAATCTCACCTGCACATATGTGCATCAAATCGCCATCGCGAAAATAACTCCGATGCCATTTGGAGCAAGTTTATATTTGGTCATGATGATTTTTCTCAATTCTTTTGATATGTTGGTAATCCCTTGAATTGCCCTAAGTAATCATTCCGTCAGCAAGGTCGTCCACCACGGTGAAATTCAACGTTTTAGACTGCATTGTGTGGCTTAGGTTAGTGACCTTAAGGAAGCCGCTGCCGACGTTTCGATTAATTTTAACCCTTATTCTGAGCAATTACTGTACGTACAATATACCTATATTGAATTAATCACAACTACATGATAAATAATCATGATATTAAGATGATAATTGTCGACTTTTGGCGTTGCAATTTTGGCGGTGGAGGAGAGGGCCAAATACACCTCACGACAAATGAATTGATGATATTAGTATCGGAAAATATTTTTAAATTATCATCCATGTCCATGAAACCAGGGTTTGAGGAAAGAATTACTTTCAAAATATTGTGGCTTGCCTATTTGTTCCTGTGACTTATGTGATCCATTATGATGAAATTTTTTCAAAATTTTATTCTTGAGAAGATGAGCATATGAATCTAAATTTGGGTAAAGTCTTCTGTGTGGCTGGGCATATAGCCCTCCATTACTAGCCTCGAACAATAAATGCTATTGTGCCCTTTTTGTATCTATCGATATTTATGTCCATTATATGGTGCCGCTCAGCATTTAATTAGCCTTTAATTCCGAAATTGATGAATATTTTTAAGAATATGTCACATAACGAAAATTAGTAGTACTTTTTGTTGCACTGATGATGTGTAAAAACATTGTGTACCTATTGGATTATTGTTTAATTGAACCCCTGGTTTATTTATTTTATTTCCTTTACCATTGTCTTAAAGCTAAATTCTCAAAAAGCAAATACCCAAGGCATTGACTTAGGAGGTGCGCCCCAATTGGAATTCGTCATGAGAGGCATAGCATTTGACGCGGAAATACTTCCTCATTAGAGCATAGTTTTCATTTAATTCAGCATATTCAATGTCTGTAAATAATAGTTAGGCATGTTGTCGATATTATAACTGCCGCATAATTTTTGATGAAGAGAATTGTTCTCTAATTAATTCATTGTTTGTTGACGACTAGTGATGCATAGCAAATTATAAGTTATGATTAATTTTTCAAACGGCAATTTCTTCCTAGTTCCATTGTGCACTCTTGCTACTCAAACGTAGTCTTCTGTCAGGCAGCGTATGTATTTATTTTATTTGTTACCCATTTGAAGGCGAATAATTAGTCTACCTAAAATGAATGTATGATTGTTATGTCGAAATGGTTTACAATTAACCAAGGGTAAGCTATACTCTTCTCTAGGGAATCTAGAATTCCACTTGAATAACCGACATTAACAGGTTGAACAGATAAAGTCATTCTTCTCGGCTATTATTTAACGGATCTTAAAATTGTGTTATATGTATGTTGAATTTAGAAAAAAGTAATAGGAGACTTAGAATGTAGATAAAGTATAAGATGAAAACCCCTTGAAAATGACCTTTAGACGTTCGAATAGCATAATCAAAGCCATTTGAAAGTGTAGCAACACATGCCAAATGTTATAGGAATAAAGATTAAATATTATATGATCAGTTCTCAGGAAAATCAGAATCAGTTGTCCGAAGAAAGTTTTGGATGAATACTGATATTATGTTCACCAAAACCAGTGTCTGCTTTTTCAAAAGATGTCATAAAATAAATTTGTGCTTAGTATTGCGCAAACAGTTGAGCGTAGAATGTTGGATGATATTTTGCGTAAAGATAGGAGCATCCAACTTCGCCGGTACCTGATATTCTCATTGGTGAGAGGGATGGTAAGTTTTTCTAGGGCTCTTGTTGATTCTTCCATGGCATATTCGAGTCGTTGAATCAGTTATTGAGTCTTTGCACTATTACATTAAGAAATATAAAATTTGTTGTATAACGTGGCGTTAAAATTTATTTGGATATAATATTTGGAAATAAATTTCTTTGCTATTAAAGCGTCCACATCTATCCACAACTTTCGTGAATTTTAAGGTTCGATGAATCATTTTGACAAGGTGTCTTGGAAGTCGTAATCTTTTTTTCGCATGAATTTATCAGAGTGCATCCTGTTAGTAAGCGAAGCGAGCTCTAATGAGTTGGTGCTTCCTTCGTTAATCATCTATAGTACTTAATTTTTTAATTCGAAATCTGGTGATGATATCTCAAAGTTAACTTATATGTGCATTGGTAGTTTCCCCAGGTATTGGCTAACAGACGCCTGGTGGACAGTAAAATTGTTATGCATACATCCATTCAAATTGTGACTTGCGGCACTTGATCAACGACCAAGGGAAACTGCTTGGCTAACGTTCCATTGGGTAAATAGTCTAGTAAATAATGAATAGAGATATAGAAATAAATAGTTCACTGATGGAGGTGCTGGATGAAAGTGAAGTGAAGACATTAGAGGTATTATATCTAATGCTGTAGTTTTTCGAATAATAGATTTCCTGATTCGGAATGATGAATTTGTTAAATTTCATGTGGGCATACATTACATGAGCTCGCTCATCGTCCTTCGGAATGGTTGGCGTATGTTTCAGAGAATCACCAAGGGAGGGAGATAACACGTGATCAGTGCAATCACCCGCAGTCCCCTGTTCGAGCAACTAGCATTTAGTCACGAGCTCAGAACCGTATAAATCGCAGAACTTCTAATTGTATTAAAAAATCCTCTGCAACCGGCAAAATTGTTACGAGATGCCGACATCAAGTGATTTACATATTGTAGTTGAGTATTATGTAGTTGTACGTATGCAATCAACTGGAATAAACCTATCTTTGAAAGGAGCTTTCGCTCTGTCGCTTTCGATTGATTAATATTAACTATTTTTTTTAAGTTGGACAGAATGACTTTTCTGCTCTTTTATTTGATTCATAACAGATAAAATTACGTGGACATTGAACCGATCCATCCACTGTTGGATTACTACCAGATAATATTGAACTGAAATCGAGCCCGTCGCTTTACTACTGAAGGGGTAAACATCCGCGACATACCGGAAATCGATCTGCGGACATTGCTTTCCCGACCATTGCAGCGAATAGTCCTTGGCAGCGTGGAGGTCTTCGCCGTGTCCCGGAAATGTAAATAGTCTTTAGTCCCTTCTCGGTCCTGAGAAAGTTTTTTCCAGTGATAATCAGTGCAAAAATACCAAATTCATTGATGATTGATGCCTATTTTTCATACATCTTAAATAAAAAAACTTAATCCTTAAATATGCTCAAATTTAATGCAGGGAATGCCTCTGTCAAACATGTCCGAGCTCTTCCACTGTACATGAAGGGTATTTTATGTTCACTTTATGTGCAGTTTTTCTTGTCGAGAACATCTTTGCTGGGGAAAATACTCTTTTTCATGATAACTTTTGATAATATATGTTGGTTTTAATGTCGTAGTTTTCCCAGTTTTCGGCTTATGGTATTTTACAGCCATCTCGTAAATAGAATGGTTAGCCGGCATGCTGATTGTCAGGTTTTGGTTTAAAATCGAAGTTCATTGAGTTCCGTAGTGCCATATCATCAAGAGTGCAAAACGTTTAAAAATGGAGGAAAAGACTGTAGAAACAGTGGTTGCATTTTTGCATGCTCAACTAAGAATACCTGCACTTTCCACGAATATTTCGCGACTGCGCGATACAATTCAAATGTTTTTGCGAATGTTACATAACCCTTTTTATCGTCATCGACGACATCCATTGAGGCTGAATAGCGCAAGTCGCGTGCCATGAATTTGGACAAATCAATCACCATAATATGTTGACATTATTTCCCTTTCTAGCCATCGTTGTCAACCGTTTACCGATTTTCACGAAGCGAATCTGATTAGATTTCGACAGCATTCATTCATTACGTATTTGCACAAAATGCGGATGGCTGCATGGGAGCCTCTATTTAAAAAAAATGTGATTCCTGTGAAGCGGACCAGCGCTTTGCCGAAATGACACTCATTCTATCAGAAATCAAGTATAGCTTGAACTTATACAAGTGCAGCCTTAATTAGAATGCGAAATTTAAGTGCAGTATAATCTACATCTGCATACTAGCCCAATGCATGCCGCCTCCAGAGGCGTGTGGCTGGGGCTGATTGGAAATTAAATAGCAATGCTTCATCGAAGTTCCGCCTAGCATTCATCAATGTCCTTTATTATTCGGGGAAAAAATGAATTCCCATACATATCCAATCTGTAAAATATTTCTCTTAATTTATCGTCTTTGTCGGACCTAGAAATATAATGGGGTTTTAAGATGTTTTCCTCTGTGTCAGTCTGAAAAATACATAGGTATTCTCAATTTCCACTAATTCCGCATATACATCCTATTTTTTGTGTCCGTCTGTCGATGAAGTAGGTACAATTGGAAGGGTATATTTTTTAGGTGTGCCCTTTTATATTTATATACATGGAAATTTCGCTATCGCATCTGCCAGGCGGGAAGGAGTGCTGTGAGACGGGACCCTTCAGTCTCTTGCATGCACCTCTGGTCAGTGCAGAGGCGGGTGTGGGCCGAGCTCGCCGGGGAGTAGTTAAGAGGCTGTTTTCAGGGCGATGCTGTGCATAGACGGGTAAAATTAGCATTAGGAAAAATAGATGACTCGTCGTTGGATCCGAGACTCTTAAAATTAGAGGTTCCACCAGACGAAATGCTACGCCGTCGATACTGACAAATCATATTTAGCCCTTATCCTCATTTTGCATTTGGTGATTGACTGACTGATGACGGTGCTTTTTGCACTGCAAATGACTCTCGTTGCTTTTCATGTCCTCGCTGAAGTAAATGAGTCGGCCATGTAATTGCAGCATGTGCTAAATTGTTTGTACATAAAAATATACGTTCCTAAACATGAATGAGGCCGTAGAGTACATTTCAGTAGCGTAATTGTGTGAATTTTAGGATGGGTCCTCGGTTTCAGCCTGCTCTCGAAGAAATACGTCTCTCTTCCCTCTTCAATCTCTTGTCGCGATTCCTTCGTTCACTCCTCCCATACTCTCTCCGCTTTCTTTTTCTCTTTTTCGCCTTGAGCGCCGTCGGTTGTCTTCTTTCGTTCTCTCGTGAGCGGAGAGGGAGGTCAATGACCGTGCAGCTATGCTCCTGACAGGGAAAGTCTCTCCCCTCCCCAATTTCTCCTCTCTCTCTCTCTCTCTCTCACCTACCCCCTCCACTCTCCTCCCATCTTTCACCTCCTTCCCCTACTTGCACTCTCTCCCTCCCCCCCTCCCCTCCCCCCCTCCACCTCATTCCTACTCCTCCACTCGTTTAATCTGCAATACTCTCTTTCTATCTATCTCTCTTCCCCCACCACACTCGAGAAAGCGTCGTGTTTGATCATTTTTTCCTGCAAATAAGAAGTACGCATCTCGTGAGAGAGAGAAAGAAGGCGCTTTCATTTATTCCCATGTGCTTTGCGTTGCCCTGTTTTTTGTGCCCTCCCCGCCCCTCCTCCCATTACATTTGCTCCTCCATGACCCGCACTACCTTCACACGAGTGGCGACAGGTTTTTTTTATTTCCTACTCTCTTATTTGACTGTGCGGGTGATTAAGGAGAGAAAACATTATCCTTTAACACTTACGTAACGACAAAGAGAGCCTTATTTACTTCCTAGAGGCCCCGGAGTCAGCTTCTGTTGAAGCGTTGCTCGGGAAGAAGTCGCTTATCGGGAAAGCGTTTGCTCTGGACGTGCATTAATTAATCCATTCCTTTTCGGTTAGGTAATATTCGCTGAATATTTATGCTTAGTGAAATTCTCCTTCAATAATCTCGCAGTTCCAGATCCATGTCCTTTCAATACACTATCATGGAGCAATTGCTGAGGTTTGTACCCGAATTGTGAAGTTACCGATAGTTTTATTCGAAAAGCTTCCGTCATCCTTTCATTCTTTATGTGCATTCGCAAATGTTATTATTATTTCTTAATATATTTATGTCACTTTTTATGATCTTCTTCTTTGCGCTTTGTGTTCGTGTAAATTGAACTCATCGCTAGAAGTACCTACATCAATAATAAACACACGTAATAGTAATGACTTTTCATGGAGAATATATGAATCTTTAGGAATTTTTAAACAAGCTGGCGGTCGACGGGTGGCTAGCCATTATTTGTTCACGTACTTATAAAAATAGCTAAAAATGCCTGCTTTTTTGTTTTAGAATTTCGTGGGACTCGATTACATAGTATCTCAGTTAGTAATAAGAAAAATCAGCAATTTTTTTTCTTTTACCAGAATCATTTTATTTTTATAGAATGTTTTGGTGAATTTTAGCAGTATATTTGCATTTTATTTACAAATTTTGATGTGATATTTTGTTTTATGCGCATTTTATTGTATATGTTTTACTGAAATTCGTGAAAGTAACGTGTCTCTGGTTGTGCCCGGGGTCATGTGACTATCAAGAAATTAAAATGACTGCGAAAAAGTCCATCCTCAACGGAAAATATATAGATGCTTCCGCTCCCAGCTCGATCAAATGGAAAGAGCGCCATTCGCAGCCTTTTTCTTATTCGGAGAAAGCTTTTCGTTGCATCTGATTGCAGTAACAGTGGCTAGAAAGCAAGAGTACTCAGCTGAATTTGTAGTGCGGCTTCGTGCAGCATGTGTTCCAAGCGAGGACCAATATGCACATCATTCAAATTGGTCATATTTGTGTTTTTCCTTAGCAGTGAAACGCTTTTTTTTCATAATTGTGGATATCAATTCAAAGTATAATGTTTTATTAACCTATTATGCTTAGGAATTTTCAAGATTTTGAAAATATTGTATAACCTGTTGTCGAACTTAAGTGTTCCTCTTCGTCTCTCAGCACTGATTTATTTTAGGATTCATTAACAAAAAATGGTAATTATAGCCTTCAATTTCGTTGGAGCGTCGGGGCTTAAAAATGACACTCAGAAAGCTCTCATTAATATATTACATCAAGCGCAGTTTAAACAGTGCATACCATCGCTAAGATTTCAACCTAGCTTAGAGTCTCCCTGCCCCCTCCCTCTCTCCTGATTACCATATTGTGACAAATTTTCTTTCATTAATTACTCAACTTGATGAAGACAAATTATTTATGTATATCGCTATATTTTTCATGTATCTTATTCTACATTCTTAGGTCTTTCTTATCATTTTTATTAGAATGTAACTTAATTTCTGGGAATCTGATCGAAAATGTTGATTCCTCCTCGTATGAGTTATTCATGACTAAGTATGTGTCCAATTTCATAACTCTCGGAATTTACATGTTTATGTGAAGATATTTCTGACGCATAAAATTCGTACATACATTCAATTTTTATGTGGTTTCTTCTCTTCGACTACTTACACATACTATCAATATTCATTCAATATTCATAATCTGGCATATGCCCTTATTTTCATACCATATCGCTTAATTTATCAAATGGCGTAATGAAGACCACGAATGCGCAGGATTGCATTCTGAATGTAAAATAGTCATGTAAAATACTGATCCATTTCTTATGACATCTTGGAAATCTCATTATTGAGTGAAAAAGATTTCTGATTTTTTAAAGGACCCTATCCTCTTTAGCTCTGATTGCTGGATTCTCCTCCAGTTATGCAAATTTGCTTCTTGGCTCCCAAGTGAACAACGTGAATACGAGCCCTTTTCTCTGTCTATGATATATTTTTCATTCACTCAAGTGGTCGGATGAGGTGAAATTACGTAATCAATACTTTCGTCGAAATGTGCAGCTTAGGGGCCATGGCCGTTGAATTGCTGGAGATCGCCTGAATTGTGAGTATATGTCGGTTATAACATGAAGACAATTAGTTCGGAAGATTAGATGCAGGGAGAGAAGATTTTGTGTAGGATGAGTGGCGGTTGCCTGAGGTGTCAGTGCAAATGCGGAAGATAAAAATGGTGACGTAAATCGCCATGTCCTAACCTATTGACTGTTTCGTTCATTCGTCAACGGACAGCCAAATTATGAAATAGCAAAATTATGAATTAGTTACACTTGTGGCATTTCATTATTATTCCGAGATGCAATTTAAAGCCACGTTGATAAAGTTTCTTTTTTACAACAATAGGATTGATTTATAATTTGCAAATTTAAGTTTTATCAATAGAGAAAACTCAAAATAACAGTTATAATATCTCGAAAATGTGAGAACATGGCAAGTGTGACGTATAGGAAAACTGTGAAACGGTTTTTTCGAGGATAAAGGTTCGAGGTTTCTATTACTCCAAAAAGGTTTATTGTTAATGTATTAAAAAAAGCAAATTACTTTTAATTCATCGAAAATATTTTCACTATGCAAACTCTCAGCTGTGGTATTAAAGGCGCCCTGAGATAGGAGTTGTTGCGGGAAATAATTTTTGGGGTAACTCTAACTTAGCTTTTCAGTTACGCAATTCAGTCGCTTAATAGCCGGTAATTCAGCCATGAAACTTTACCAGATTGTCCCCACCTTATGTATTGACGTAACGAGAATAGATTTTTTCAAGTAATAATTTTTGGAGTTACTTTTTACTCATTGCAGGTCATTTTCACTCCTATAAGCATAGTATTAATTCCTATGAAAGTGTTTTACTGATTGTTTAAAAAACTATTTTCATTCAAAATAGTGGGGTAAACTTTATCCACTGCTAAAAAATTTTCTTCCATTTCGTTATATTTGGCCGCTTTTGTAAAAATATTGCACTTTATCATAATTGGAACCGGCCTTTGGAATAAGTGAAATTGATTAAGTCCAAGCTATCAGAGAAATAAACAGAAGACTATTTCTTGCGGGCTTATTTATTGCCACAATACGAAGTAGTAGAGCCTGAAAAGTCAATTAATAACCAAAAAAGAGTCCCTTGAGGCTCAGCCCATGGATTGAAGTCCATCAATGAAATGCTTACCCATCAATTACGACAAAATTATCACTTAAAATTGGTACAGTAGGTATGACAGTAAATATGTGTCATGGTGTATTTTACATTTAACTTTATTAATGCACCAAACATCCATGTTACCCTTTGGCTAAGTATAAGTTTTTCGCTCGTTGGGATTTTTTAAAGGATAGTTTGCATATGCAGTCTCTTTTTTTCTTTAACATTCGTCTCCCAGACTAACCATTTTTTAGCTTGAATTCGCTCTCTTGACCAATATCTCTCCTGAGTAAACATTTCTCCAATGCCTCGTTTCATTGTTTTTGTCGTCTATCGGTCTCGGGCTCCCTACCACTTCCACCCTCGACTCATCCGCTGCCTCATCGCTCCTTTCATGTGCTGCACCCCCTTCCGCCGTTGCAGCTCTCGATAAGGAGGGAGAGGGCATGTGGGTCTCATTACCGTGATTGGGCTTTCCTTATCCGGGAAACGCGATCGTTAATGCCGCGAATGAGAGCTCAATGGTGGTCGCGCATCATCTTCCCTCGCTTTATTCTCCCAAATGTGCTTTTTACTCCTCGCCTTCCACTCGTCCTGCCTTCGGCATTGTGTTCCACGAGAATGGCTGTAGCGACGAAATGACGAAGAGAGGATTAGAGTGAAGTCCCTGCCAGCACCATAAGAAGTATAAGCAAGGGGCACAGAAGGAAGAGAGTTTTTATTTTGAAGTTTTGCATTTTTATTGTGTATAGAGGGTACGAGAGGGATTGAATTTCCCCTTTAGGATTGTAATTAGGATAGAATAGATTTATGAATTCATTCGTGCAACCCAAAGGTAGCGAAGAGTTATTCTGTCGCCTTAAGTCATGTTTGTGCAGTTTCCAGATTTCATGGAGATGGAGAATAAAATGCCCTCCCAACCCAATGTTCAACTCATAGTTGATCTGACGCGGAATGTTATGGAATATACCCTTATCTTGTGGGATTTCAACTAAAAGCTATAGTTCCTACGGATAGAAAACGGGGCTGTAGAATTATAGCTAATTTTACGATTTTAATATTTTTTCCTAGCCAGATGAGTAAATAGGTAGCTTGGGTTTTCTGTGGTTTATAATTAAGTCAGGAAAATTATCCGGGTAGTCATATCTACGGTATGAATGAATTATTGGTCAACCGATATGGCAGCGAGACATCACTATTGAAATAGTTCTCAAATACATAGATTTGACTGTTTGTCCTGATATAGTGAAGCATTTCATCCGGTGATCCTCGTGATTTAAGCTCATGGAGTACCATTCCTTCTTTGATCTGTTTTTTCTTCCTATTCGCAAATAAGACATCTAGTTTCCTTATTACATACATTTAATCATAACAAGTCAAATTAAAAACGCAATTTTAATTATAAATGGCACAAAGAATTCAAATTTGTCATATTTCATCAAAAACTTCCTGGATGGAACTAAAGTATTTAGTTTAACAAAATATTCTTCTTTATTGGTAATTATTTGAATTCTATTCGAATTAGGATCAGCATGGAAAGCCTGAAACACGAATGTTTACGGAATTTTTCATGGGTGGTTGCGACGTCATTACATGGGATTATACTCAAGGGTGGTCACTCAAATGGAAAAGCTGGAAAGTCGGCGGAAATAGGAAAATGTCGATGTTTTTGAAAGACTATGGAATATAAGGGAAAACGACAAAAAATATGAAAAAATCATATTTTCTGTAAGATTTAATGAAAAATGTTTTTTCATTAAAACACATGGGCATACCTTCTGACGTCCGAGCAAACTATTCCCAACATGTAGTTCAGAAGAAGGTGTTAAATGTATTGCATTGATTTATTACCGAAAGTCATTGTGAGGGAATGAGAGTGAGAATAGTTGAAACCAGAGACTGGTGAGAAGACTTAGCAATTGAAGAATCAATGACGGAAGTTTTCAGTAAAGGTATAAAATAAATGGCTGAAGAGTGTTATGATGCCTTACGTTGTATTTCGGGGAAATCAGGGACACGAAGAAGGATAATGAAGGCAGTTAAGTCATTAGTGTGATGGGCAATTGAGTTGTAGGCATAGTTGATGGGCCTCATAGACTCTCTTCTTTTTCATAAACTCGGGCGTAGTTCGACGAAATTTTGCTGTTCCGAAATTTTAGTTTATTATCCCAGAGCAAAGACGGAGCACAAACCCTTTAATTAATATGACGCGTAGGCGCGTGGCAGGGGGAGTTTTTACATCAGCCTCTAACCTGTTTATGCACCAAAAATTAAGGTGTGCGTTGTTAAAGTGATATGAATACCGTATACTGAAATTTCTTTTTCTGTACAAAGGAGATACCTATTATTTCGGTGAGATATTCTCTCATTTAATCGTTTCTGTATAACTTGGCATGTAGCCCCACATGCGAACCTTTTTTTATTTTACGGCCACAGCGCATTCAACCTCAACTGGCGTGTGGTAGGGGGTGCTAGGACACTAGTCATTCACATATAAAAAAGAAATGCTCCAACGAAACAACACCTAGCACCTATTAAAGTCCTTTATTGTTCGGAGGAAAGACGAATTCCCATATCCGTTAGGAAAAATATCTCTCTTCATTCATCGCTTCTGTCGGACCGGGAAATAAGGTGGGGCTCTAGTATTATGTTCTCCGTGTCGCTTTGAAAGATATCTATTCTCAACTGCTCAAGCAATCTACCCTCATTCCGCAGTAAATTTTAGCCTCGTCAGGAAGTAAACGAATTCCAAAGCTAATTCAAGATTAAGTTCATTCTATATTTGTATATAATAAACTGTAAATATCTGTTAAAAGCAATCGGGAAGAGAATAATCGAGTAAGGCGATAGATTGAGTTGGCGTGCGCGATATCTCATCCTCACCTATACACTCACACCGTGATTCAAACCAATGGATAGTTTGGATATGTGAGGCTAGAGATCAACTCGAAGTAAGGCACTAGCGTGTGAATATCACATATTGAGGGTAGGGCAGTTCCTTCCCGTGGCCATATCAAGGATTTAGTTGAAGAGTGTGCGAGGGCTTCACACGAACTGTTGAACGATTGCAGACGAGGAATGTGGTCGCTAGTCCGTGCGTCCGTTGCTTCTGCCCCTTCATATCTGTCCCTCGTGCGTGCAAGCATGCGCTGTTCGCGCCCCCCTGCTTTCTATTCTTAAACATCGGCAAACCGATGGAAAGTGGGCACTTTGACTCATTACTTGTACCTGTGAGATTATGAATGGTCCAAAAATCATTGCTTATTAGTAGAGCAGTAAAATTCCACAGTTTATGTTTAAAATCCAAAGGAATTAATCATTTATCTCAGGTATTGTTCAGAGTGTACTTTGAGAAGCTTTTGCTGGCTCATAATGTATGTTATTTTCCTCTTATCATTCCACGGACGTGGTAGTTAGAGCCTTTGATTCTCCAACTTTCATTCCTCTGGGAATCAATTTATTGAGATTATTTCTAAATATTCTTCCGCCAAATGTCACGGAGAATAGTCAAATAATAGTTATTATCGCTTTGCTAAGAAAGCTATGTTTTTCTATTGCTTTCGTGGACATTCAATGATGAGAATTTTTCCGAATGACCAGTCATCCCCTGTGTTTTGGATGCTCCCATATTTCACTAAACGTACCCTTTCATAGCGTGGGGAGGTGACATACATTTTTCAATATAATTTTCGGAATGTCCCTTTCACAACTCTGATCAGTCATCAATCGTCACTTTATTTGCAATGGAACATGGTATTTTGCCATGAATCACTACCTGGCCCTATGCAGCTCTCACAACTTCCATCGCATTTCAAGGGAACATATCCCACATGTTCGACATCAAAAGCAAGAGTTTTATGAGTTAGCCTTTAAAATAATTAGTTTTGTCTCCATAAATGTACACTAATCTAATTTCAGCTACAGTATGTTGACTAATTATTTTGCATCGGTAGCTTATTTTCGGGGTGATCCTCGATCTGTCTCATTTTGTTCGGTGGCATTCGGTGAAAAAGAAGACGAGCTTTGAGCAGAGGCAGGAGAGAGAGAGAGAGTGTGTGAGAGAGAGAGTGAGAGAGAGAGAGAGTGAGAGAGAGAGAGAGAGAGAGGCGAAGTTGGCAGGGAGGCAAAGAGTTCGTTTGCCTCTGTAGAGAAGAGAGAGATGCTCGGGAGCTCTGATCGCCATCCAACGCACACGCTCCTTAGAACATGCTCGCATCTAATCTCACCTTTGGAGATATGCACGTCTACTCCGGATCTCTCGTCGCTTAAGCATTGAATCCACTAGATCTCGAGACTTCATATCTGACAATGAGACCTGTGCTCATTGGAGACTAGTCTCAGCATCAATGATAGTACGTCTCCGAAGTTCGAATCTCGGAAATTTGTATCAGAAATGTGATTCCTCAAAAGGGAAATTACGGAAAATTACGCCGCTTATTAGTGCTCTGAGACAATGCTCAGAAGAACGGAGTCGTTTACAATTGTGAGACAATTGAATTCAATTTTTACCTATCGCACATTGTTGTCTCCGAAAGTGGTCTCAATCCTAGCATTTCCACGTCCGTGACTCCACTCTCGAAACCCTATCCAAAGTCTCCAGTGGGAAAGTAGCTTAAACGTATGAAGAGCCATTAGAAGGCAATGCGATATTCGTCGAAACATTTGCAAATGTATTGGATAACTTTAGTGAGCGGTTGCAAATAATAACTAGAATAAATGCCGAGGCGTGACTTCTCTTTTCTTGCGAGAAGATATTTCTTATTTATTATTCCTCTTGTTATCGGCATTGAACCAGGCATGGAACTGTGACGTTCGCTCAAAATGTGGCCCCTGCACTGGCCATTCTTTATCGGAGAAAAGACGCACCTGATTGCATTTGCTATTTTACATTTTTAACGCAATAATTTTTTATTGGCTCGCACAGAACTTTTTTTTCGATGGATACCACCATATAGTTCACCTTTGATAAGTTCGATAAATTTATTTCTTTCCTTGATGTTTACTTATGGTGCAAGTATTTTTTGATGCATAACTTCATTGCATTTTGGGTGGACTTTGACCCGGTTCAATTACATATTCAGCCATTCTGATATTTGCGCCACAAAATTTTGTTAAATCTAACGTTTTCCTCGGGAAATCTGTCGTTATTCTGGCAATCTGTCGCTATTCTGCTGAAATGTCTGTATTTTAATATTCGCGATTTCGATATTCAAATCTAAATCCGATGTGCGAAAGTTTTCCTTTTCGTTAGTTTTGGTTTGGTTCGTTGCTATGCTTCCCTTTTCATGCCGTTGGGTAGTAGCAACCCCCGCTCATGTCACCCTTACGGAGACCCACTGCTGAATGACACTCATTAATTGCGCAATCAAAATTCACCTTAGTCATAATGGAAATTACCCTGTAAAGGTACACCTTTAATTAGAAGTTTCTAATGGAGCACATTTAATCTTGGTGGGACGTAATTCTGATTCATTGACGATGTTTTACCTTTTCCTGGTCATTTAAGCTCCCCCCAATTCAATTTTTTTGCAGTAACATTATTTTTTATTGGAATAGTTTACGATTATAGTAATGATAAAATCAGAGACATCATTTACAGGCATATTAGTGAAATTACAATGGTGTAAAGAGCTTAGCGTGGTTAATCATATGTGGTTATGTTGTGTGCATTACGGCGTTTCGTTCCCGATGTTTTTGGGTTTGCCAGGAGGGAAGATTAAAGAAGTTCAAAGTGAGGATCGGCCGCAAATCGCGCGCCCACTCAATTGGATGGGCTGTCTGTCGTCCACGTGCCGCCCCTGCCTCTCTGTCTTGCTCCCCCTCCCACCCACGGCGGTGTCTCGCGATCACCTTGACACTGGCTCCATCCCTCGCACTCTCCCCTCCTCCCGCGGCTTCTTCTTTTCGCCTCCACTCTTTCCCTCCCCACCCCTCTCTCTCACGCAGTGGACTCAAAACTCACTTTGCTCCTCTTTGCTCCCTCCGCTGGCGATAGTCGGATGAGTCCGATATGACTCACGCTCGCGTTTGTTTGGCCTCAAGAGCACACTTGCTCCTCGTCACTCGCATTTCCATATCGCTCTCCATTCCCTTTCCTTTTAAACATTACCGTATCTTGCAGGCAAAATTGCGCTTGCGAAAATCCTTTAAATAGGTACATATTCTTATTCATAATAATGATTGCTAATATGTTAATGAGCGCGATTGAAAATTATAAAAGTATTTTTAGTGTGGTGATTTCCCCCTATGAATAAGAAATGTAACTACAAGGATTTATTTGTACTCATTGTAAGTAAACATTTAGATATACATTCCTCTTGAAAGTTTGATCACTTATGTATTTATAGTTTTGCCTGCAAATAGTTTCTGTTTTTATTTTGTTTTCGTGGGGATAATCAGCTCTTGACAGTTCTTCACTGGTAAATTTTCTCCATTTCATTGCATTTATTGACGGATTTTTTTCTACGGAAAATATTATTCGGTTTATTTTGTTCATCCATTGATTTATTTGCAATTACTTGTACGATAATTATGAATGCATTCCGACTGAGAAAGACACGAAATGAGAAATGGCGAACACCACGGCGGCGTGCGGTTGGACAATTCCTGGTTGAGCTTGGAACACAGGTGGCAAATAAAAGTAGTGGACACTCTTTTGCTTTGGTTGCACAGAGCTGTGGAAATAGATAAACCGAAACATTATTCGGAAACCTGATTCGATTCGATGATTGCTTCATAATTAGGCCGAGGACGGTTATTTGCGCCGTTTGGGACGAAATAAGCATCGCGCATCCACATGAATAAAGCGCATCGTGTACTCTAGCATTATCTGAACTGTCATCGTTAAATAAGAAGTGTATCTTTACTTGTGGCTTATGGGGACGCATTAAAATTCCCAAAACCTACAATCCAATCTCTCACGCATTTCATTTCCTTAATCTCTTTCGTTCCTTTCGCTCCCTGGAAAAAGCGGCATTCGCCGTCGCGCATCTCTTAGGAGTATTTCCGACATTTGTCCTTCTTCTTTTATCAGTTGGCCACCATGGACCTCCAAAATTTCAATTCCACCGTTTTCAATTTTTATGCAGCATCACGGCAGTTCTTTCTTGCTCAGTCGGGCGTTCGGAGTGTCGCGAATATATTCCATCAGCACCGATTTTCACATTGAAGCCGCACAGCAGTGCGACCGTTTTGGGTAACCTGCCAAAGAGTTTTCACATGCAAGAAGGTCTTCGGAAAATGCTGATGACATCTCCTCAGGTTTTCCATCGCGTTGTATGGCCCATTTCCATTAACGTTTCACACAGCGACTCTGCGTCCGCCTTCAGTGATCAGAGCTCAGTCCTCATACTGTTGGAGTCGATTTTGAAAGAATTCAATTCCCCTAATTTTCAATTTCTTTCCCACGGATTCTTGCAGTCACTGCAAGGACCTCCTCTCCCCTCCCCCAGCCTCTCCTCCCCCCCCCTCCCACTTCAACGACGGCGTGTTTGTTTGCGTTGCGGGCGAAAAGTGACCTGGTGGAGGTCATCGGCCTCTCTTCGCTCCCTTGGGTGGGTGCTTCCATTATGTTTCCCTCCCGCTCGGAATGGAAGGGAAGCAGAGGAGGTGAGGGCTGTGGCAGGGGGTGATCGACGCCATTTCAAAATGTAATTCACAAGGGTGGTGGGTGGCGCGTAGGTATAGGTCCTTATTTAAGTCATCTCGTCCTTAGCCTCACTGCGTCATGTTTTTGTTTACGATTATAATTATATACGAAGTCGCGGCCATGCCCTCATATCATAGTATGCCGAATATCGTTGTATGTCGCGGCCATACCCTCGCCGATTATATTCATTAATAAATGCAAACGACGGTATTTGATATTTTATTTATTTTCTTGATATTTACTCCGTGACCCGTGAAATTTTGTATTCCTTATCATTTATTCTTGGACTGTTTTCTTATCATGAATTCGGAAGCATCTTTTTTCATTGCCTCATAGTATTATTGTGTACTTCAACTTTTTACACGTTTATCTTGTAAACATCTAATGTGAAATTTCTTAGCATTTCAATAATGTATGTTCAATTGCAACGCCTTATTTGGCTATGAATGGTGAGAATAGAGAGTTAAAAGCATCGAAGACCGCCTAACGTTGCCGTGAAGGAATGAAAAGCTGGGAACAAATATTTGTTCGTGGGGCTGCGGTGCGTATTTTCGGTATTCCTCATAGTATTATTACGTGTTCCACCCTCATCTCTACGATAGTTGCACCTCTCATAGGTTTTCGGTTTGGAATCGAAGCTAATGTGCTTCATTTATTATAAATTGGTATAAAGAAGCAAGGCTATTTGCATTCAAATCGAAGGACGATGTTTCTTAAAATTCAATTTGTGACCACCTAATTTCCGCGATAATTCCAAAATTATGAAATAGATAACGTCGTCATTAAAATAATTAGCATTTGGTTTATTTTTCCGATTCAGTCTAATACGATACAGCTCCAGAGTCACAGAAAAGATTGCCATCGATTTCTTTGAAAACGTCCATAAATTCCTCAAATTCTGTCCTGGCATTTGAATCAAATGGAAGAGGCAACAGAGTGTGGTGGGAAATCGGAAGTCTGATGACCACGCATTTCTGTACATGTGGTAAAATACTATAAATCATTTAAATTTGTCCTGAACATTTTCCGTGGTATATATTATTATTACTGAGAATTAAAATATTTTTGGGTTTTATCGCTTCGTTGCTGCTATTCACAACATTTCCTGACCGCTTCAGGTCGCTTTACTTATCATGGAAATTTGGCTGGCAAAAAAGAAAAAATGCATTCATAATGTTATCTCTTCGTTTGTTGTCAGAGGGCGAGGGGGTGGGGGGGGGGGAAGAGTAATGTGAGGGGGAGTAACGTGTTTGCTCTGAAAATACGCATTTTGAACAATTTCACTCACAATTGAATGGAGGTGGGTCCGAAAATCGCCAAAATCACCCCCCGTATTTAATGAACGCACCAAAACAGATTTAGAATAAAGAGCATTTACGTAATTTCATTTTCAGTACATAATTTTAAAAGAGGTTAAAATTTTAAAATCCCTGGAAAGACATTTTCACTCCTCTCAAAAAAATCCTCGATGACACAAGGAAAGGAGCTGAATGGTTAACTTGTTAATGGTTTGATGTTCTCACGCTCTTGGATTAGCCCTGTTTGAGCTATCCCCCCACCTATCCTAAGCAACCTGTAATCCGAAGTCCTCTTTCTTGGCAAAGTATCTTTATCTTGTAAAGGATATTAGATAATTTGATCAGAAATTTGGCACTGAGGCATATTAACATCTTGGACAACGAAATGTCGGCGGTTATTCCTTGAATGACCCCATGGAAACTCGTCTAAACTTTATCGGAAAATCTTTAGAATATTCTGCGAGTTTCTTAGAATCAGCCTTTGAAATAACTTGATAATATTTTCATGATTTTTCATTATGCAAATATTCCCAATAAATACCTGTGAAATCTCTGGTGAATTTTCCGGGTATTCTTCCGCGTTTATCCATTTTGTAGGACAATATTTCGCCAACGTTCCAGTTGGCTTCCTCAGGTCCACTGAACTTTTTCTTCTTGCATTAATTCGAGATCATGTGTAAGGAAATGAATCCTATCGAAAGAAAGGAAAAGTGTGAAATTTGTTTTGAAGGTCTGAAAAAGTCAGGGATTATCAGCTTGAGTCTGTACTGGCTTCTTTCTCTCTCTCTCTCTCTCTCTCTCTCCGCGCAAATCTTTTAGTGAATTAATGCCTTGCATCATCTATTTAAATTCCAAATCAATTATGTCCATGGACTCCAGAAGTTCATTCAGCAAAACTTGAGGCCAGTCTCTCTTTCTGTGAGTTTTCAGAGTTACCAGATCCTTATTAATGTAATATCCATTAATGGCAAATATTTCGCAAAAGAAACAACTCTTAAGTGTCTTGTAAAAACGCACGAAAACTATTCACCCTAGATTCCTGCCTCGTGGCTCTGCGTAATATCAGAGGAATTTTGAAATATATGGGTTTATTTATTTTTATTCTCGTAGCTTTTGAAATTTACGGAGAAATAACTTCTTATAAGTTTGTTTATGTTTAGTGCTTGATGTGGAATTCCATGCATTCATAAATCGTGTCCTAACGTGCATTGAGGTGGATTTTTTCGGCGATGTTTGGATGATGTCTTCCACGTGCTGATTTGAGGGCTATTTTTGCGTCCCTCGGACATAAGGGCGACTGCCTGCCGTCCTCATCCCCTCCGAACTCCCTCCCACAGCAGCGCCATCCCTCCCTGCCAAATCTTCCATTCCTCACCTCTTCCCCTCCAATGGGTGCTCTTATTTACTCTCCTCGGGAAACTCATCAATATGTTCTCCAAACTTGAAATCTCTTTCCGATGTAAAGGCATGACCTAACATGGTTCGATGGACTGACTTTATGATTGCCTGCTCGTAAGCCACCCTCGTAATAATAGGTATCATTTAATATTTGCGCTGGTTAAATAATCTTTGGATGAATGTGAGTGTTTGAAACCCAATGATGGATTACATAAAACAAGGGTATCTAGCCTGTTTGTTGGCGAAAAAAATTTTCCTAATATCTGTACGTGAGTTTTAAACTACAGTCATAATAAACTACAGTGTGTATTGAATACATAATGATACTGCTGAATATTAGGGTTTCACTTAGACATCGAGTTTAAAGTTCCATTGAAATAATTCGAATTTATTTACCAGGAAATATTTAAATAAATTTGAGCGTAGTTTTGCATAAGGCATATTTCATGAACGTTGAAAAACCTGTCGTGATAATATTTTTACGTTGAGTCCATGTAAATATTTCTTTGAATGATCCTCTGAAATTTATCGACTCGATCCAGTGATAGTTATGGATCCCGATGGCCAACATTCCCGTGCCCTTCCTCTCGCATGAGTTTGCACCAAAAATTGCGCCATTTCAGATATTATTATATTGGTCAATTATTATCTGAAGGAAATGTTTGCACCCGCTGAGTGAAGATATCTGAGGTAACCTCAAAATTTAAACATGAAACATACATGGACAGACAGATGTGGAAGAATCACAGTCAAAATAGAATTCTTGGGCATGTGCTGTCAGTGTGTAGTACACTTCGAGGGTGGATAGGGACAGCATAAGAGCTGTCCATTAAATTTCGAAAGACGGATTGAATCCATTGATAAGTAGGGGGCAGTAAGATTGATTTTCGTTTGTATCACGATTATTAGGCATAGACTCGAATGTTTTTAAACGAATATCAGATGAAGTTTACGTATTTTTATTTATTTTTACGATATTCAATGCGGACTAACAAAACTTGTCCCAGCTTTTCCCTTGACCAGTATTACTTTCCTTGAGCAAGACGTGTTGGCTTTAATCAGCATTTCTTTCCATACGAGTCCGGATCACCGCTTTTGCACTTGCGTTCGACTCCTTTATTTTGTAAATCCAAGTAGAGCGTAGTTGGGAGTAGTTCAATGCTCTATTGGTGTTAATTATTGTTCTCGGGGCCACTTTATCAGTTGGTGCGAATGGGAGAATCTCAGTCCCAGTCTCCGCTTTCCACTCATCTGTCCTTCTTTTTCCGGAATTATATTAGTTTGGTTTTCATAAAAGCGTATCGCCAAACTCCCTCTCTGTACACCTATCCTGTGCACGATTTAGAAAGTATTCATTCCCCTTCATTGAAAGCTTTGTGGAGAGGTTGTGAACTCCAACCAATTTTCTCGCCATCAACTCGCGAAGGTTCTCTATATTTTGCAATTTATAATTCCTGACAAGAGATGATATTATAATCTACCAAGTGTTCCTCCCCTGCGTTTGATCAATCTGCTCTCTTGTCTTTGCCGCTCATTTCCTCCTCGTATTTCTTCCCATTCTCGGGTGGCTGGCGTTCCCCTCCCTTCGGACACTCGGTACCATCTGACCGCATGTTCAAACTTGCTCACACTGTTCTTCAATCTTCCCATGTTATATCTTCTCAAATACCTCTCCTGGACTCTTCCAGTTGTCGACAACCCTGAGAGCTGTTTTCTTTTAATTCTCCTTCTATTTTTATGCATGCGTGTGTTCATTCACGCCCTTGATCGCTGTATCTTAATAACTCAAATGAAAGTTCTTTTTGCCGCTCTTTCCGTGGTCTTTATCTTCGATTAATTTCTTCTTCGGTACGTAATCTATGGTTATGTGGCTGTAACTTTAGCGTCTTCGCTTATTTTTAAGTACTTTCCTTTATTCGGCCATCATCTCAGGACTTCCTCATTCGTCAATCGTTCGGTCCATTTACAATTTATCATTTTTCCTGAGCTTCATATTTCGTACCAACTGAATGTCCAAAGGAGTCACGTTCAAACCAACGTTCGTGTTGAATGACTGAGCTGTTTATGTTTTATTTATTACTTGCCTGTTCTACAATCATAATTTGCATTGGGCCTTTATGTTGCCCTTACGAATTCCTCCGTTGAAATGGCACGCCGTTTCATTCTTATGAAAATGATTGATGAGGTGACTGATTTACTTCCGGTAGCAGCTGTGCATCTTCATATGCCTGAGCGGCGTCCAATGAGAAATGTCTAAGTGTTAGTCCACGGTGTAAGCTAAGCGAAGGCATATAATGCGTATAACCGAAGATCCACTTGTACTCGCGAACAATGTGCGAGCGTTTTCTTACTGTCACACCTTTTCTCGAGGCCTTTTCCGAGTCATTAGAGCCCCCTCTCCCCCTCCCCTTCGTCGTTGCCATTAATTTTGGCACCGCGAGGGGGGGGGGGGTGCGTGAGAGGGCATTGATCGCTCCCCCTGCCCTCTTGCGGGCGTGGGTGGTGTGACACACACGGACGGAGAGGGAGGGAGAGTTGACGTCGCGTCGTGGCGGGAGGTCAGCGTGAGGGGAGGGGGCTACTATGCATGTGTTTCGCCCCTCCTCTCACGCACGCTCCCTCGCGCCATCCTTCGTAACTCTCGGCCTCACCACCGATGTCTCTCATTACCTTCGAGCACGCTTCATCCATTTGAGGAATGTTTTCAAATCCCATGTCTCATCCAAGTCCATGCGCAGCCTCCGATATCCACAGGCCGGATGCTCCGAATTTCGACTGTCATCTGTTGAAAATAGTGGGCCTGTTATTTTGTATGTCCTTTTGGGGATGCTACGAAAAATTTCTAATATGATTCATTGGCTGCTAATATTTGGTTATCACCTTAAATTCTATACAATAATTATCACAGTTATCAATCAATCGCTACTGATGGCTCTTGAAGCGTTTTAATCCATTTAATTTAATACATTTGTGCACCGTCCGAACAAGAGCGTCGATTGGAATGTGTTTATTTCCCATTTTTATGGTTATTTTTCCCTGGGATATACTAATGCATTGATGCTTTAAATAAAAGCGAAGTAGCCCATAAAATAAGCTTTATAAATAAAATAAGCCAATTATATAGTATATACATATGATTGTTTCTTTTCCTCGAACTCTGCCACAAGAATACTGTACGAGGCTACGAAACTAGCCACTCTATTCTGGTAACGATTGCCTAAAAAGCTCTATTTTGCTGAGTGTTTTAATACGAAAAATGATTTCGAATTGTCACATAAAATGAGGAGTGCAACCAGGTATTCAAGTTGAACTTGAAACTCTCTCCTGAGAATACGTTTGTTAGTGCATTTTCTGCGAAAAAAAATGAATGCAATGTGTTTGATGGAAATCAAAACCATCAAACACATTGCACCACAGGAGCGACTCCACCTTGAGAAAAAGGGAAGAAGAATGGACTGCTTGGAGGAGCTGGAGATTAGGAAGCACATCAGGAATGGAATTTTAGCAAATGAGAATTTTTTTGTCAACCAATAAACAACTACAAAATAACTATAAAAATAACGATTTCTGTATCTGAAGATGTCACCTCTGCTACTAAACCGGTCGTCTTAAATAAATTGCGTGAATAAGTGCCAAACATTTTCAATTGTTTACAATGGATTTTCACAAAGTTAAGCCTGAGACAAGCGAGCATTTTCTGAACTTCGCGTCAGTCGTGGTCTAACCGAAAGTGGGGGTGGAGGGGTGGTGTTTTCATCTCGGACGCTAAGTTCCTCCTCTCCCTCCCCCTTTCTCTCTTTCTCCCGTCGCCTCTTCCCTCCCTTTGGACGCCTCCTCCGCTTACAGCTGCTCCACCCATGCGAATTTATTCGCCCTCATTTTGGTGTTTTTTTGCATTCGTGTGAGGATCGCAGTTCTTGCTGGTTTGTCACCTTAACCCTTGAACGGCTAGCGTGCCCATATGGGCACAGCTGCAGTGGTCTAAAGAATTTCGTATAAATTCCGACCCAAATATTATAGAGCATGCTGTTTTCGCCAAAAATGATTACAATGTATCACTTAATTCGGCTCGTGTGCTTACGGCCAGCATTTGTACCTGCAGCTGACTGTGGCATGATAGATATTCTTACTCACTCTGTTCGAGGAGGCAAAAGAGAAAAAATGGCGAAGTGTCTTCAGTAAATGCGATTTTTTTCCTTTTTATTTTTTATACTCCGCTAAGTATTTAATCTTATCCTCATAATGAATGTTGTCAACTTCGGTTTCTTTTGCCAGATTTGTGATATCTTTCGTATGAGACAAGGAACTTGAATTTGTTTTTGAGTGATCCCATATGGGCACGCTAGCCGGTAACCGGGGGTGTCTTTTTTGGCGGGTGTCCTTCGCTACAAACGTCGTTATTGGGTCTGTTATCAAATTATTTCGATGTAAAACGCTACGTTTTTGTCAATCTTTCATTTTTTCTTATGACATTCGATTTTAACGACTTCAGTATTTTTTGCTGTATTTTTTTGTAATATTTCCATTAATTTTTAGTACAAAAAATGCATTTTATACTATTCAACACTTTTATTCATGGTCCTTGCGTTATACTTTGCTCAACTGTCTAGTATGAAGAATGATAGGGCTATTTTCTACCACTGGTATACATACCCAACAATCTAGGGCATGGTGGAAGGGGAAAGGATGTTTGATTTATACAATGATGAAGCTCATGGTGAAGCGCTTTGTATCGCGTATAAAACTTTGAAACAATAAAAAGTAGATTGAACTTTGATAACATCGACCACATTGAACTCGTTATCAACTTTTCCAACTAAGTCCAATCCCTGGTTGTAAGTCGCAAGGAGACAATCAATGCGAAAGTTAACAAGCAACCATTGAACCCGCTGCTCCCATGCTTTCGCACGGGAGAAAAAAGGGAATATTGTTGTTGTTAGATAGAAGGAATATTCGGTAGTGACTGTCAAGTCACCTTGCCAATGTGTGCACCCACTCACAAAGGTCACGAGATTCCCACGTGTTACCTCAAAAATGGTACAAGTTAGGCAGCCAGCAGTGGTCTCTAGCTACAATTTTTAGATGGGCGGAACTGATCTCACGGATCAAAATATCAACAGGTACAGGAATGTTATCAGAGGAAAAAATGGTGATGGTCCACATGACGCTATCTCCTTGATGCTGTCATTGTAAATGCCTGGATCTGTACGGAAAGTTATGGTTCAAATATACCGCAGTAAGCCTTTAGGAGAGAGATTGCACGAGTGTTTTTGTAACGAAGATGTACCTTTCCCAGACGTGGCGGTCGTATTTAACATTCCCTATCAAGTGCAACCAATCATAGAAAGTCTGATGACATAAGGTATGACGGCAGTGATAACCAATTTGTCCCGTTTGATAGACGCCGACGTTCTTATGAAGGATATTCTTCCCATGCGCGCTCAGAATGTGCTAAGTGCCTAGGTCTTGCCTTCAATGAAATTCTAACTATCATACTCGACAATTGAAAACCAAATTTATAGTATTCAAAGACTTTACCAGCAATATAGGACTAATGTTGTTAATTAACTCATTGATAACATGCTTTTTTTTATTCAATAACTGTTTTCAAATCTGAGTTTTACACTGTTAAGTTCTTTGGACAGCAAAAAAAATAAATGTTTAAACCGAAAAAATATGGTATAATGATTTGAAATTACTTCAAATTGCCAAATAGAAAGGTATTATAGGTAAATGCAACAATATATACAGTATTACACAATAAAAATGAGAACTATGATGGTTCGAGCGATTTTTCGGCAGAATGCAGACCGGTGGCCGGAACGGCTAGCGTGCCCATATGGGCACACCCCCTCTAGCAAGAACGACTCAACAGAATTTTAAAACAAAGTACTTATGTGAATGCTTGGGCAGTAATTAAGCAGTTTATAACGGAAAAACAAAATAAAACTCCGAAAAAAAAACCTCCGCTGTTAAAGGGTTAATATCTCTCCCACGTCACTGTGCATGATAATCGTTTTTCAGTGCAGTGCTAAATGTTCAGTGCACGTGCGACATTCGATAGTATCGTTGGTGGGAAAACAATATCTGCCTTCAAAGTTCCAGGATTAAGATATATCAATGCTATTTGAGTTTCTTTCTCATCGCATATTAGTCCAATGGATATTAAATTTTTATACTAAATAATTATATTTAAATATCACTACATCGGGTAAAGATGAGCGTGAATCAGTCTTTATTGGGCTTGTAAGAAGTTAATGCTCGGTACTTTTTGCTTGGTCTTGATTGAATTTTTCCCTGATTCACGTTACTGACACCTTTGATTATTTCTCGTTGTCGAAACTTCAGCACGAATGAAGCGTTGTACGTGAATATAATTTGTAATTAGTGGTATTTTATTAAGCTGATAAGTTTTATTTTGAAAATCCGGACGTTTATACCTAGAATAATGACGGTTTGGGCATTTAAAATAAGGATTCAATGAAACCAGGGTTTTGCTGGTATTTTTAACTTTTTAATGGAAATACTGCTTTGCATTCGTAATTAAGGAAAACCTCCGCATTTATAATCCAGCATTTTAAAAATTATAATTTATTTCATAATTATTAAGGTATTCTATCGACTAAGGGAATTTACCTTGGAGCATTTAAGAGGCTTTCTGGCAGCCTCCCCTTCCATCATGTGCTTCCCTCTTCAATTCACAGTAAGTCCTTCTCCCTCTCATTCTAACTAAAAATCCTATTCTTTTCCTTCCCCTCCCTCGTTTACCTAACATTCTACCCTCTAGCACTGTTTTCAACATCCCCTCCCTGCTAAACACTCGCTCTATCCATACCTTCTCTCTCCTCCGTATCTTATCTATAAGCTGCCTCTCCTCACCCATCATGTCTAGCACTTCGTCGAATCTCCTTCTCTCCGTCCACTTCACCTTCTCCATTTTTCTCCTGATCCACATCTCGAATGCCTCAAGTCTTCTCTCGTCCTCCTTCCTAAGTGTCAATGTTTCCGCACCGTAAAGCGCTCTAGATAAGACTCTTCACGAACCTATTCTTTAAACGCTTCCATAACGAGCCTCGCATAAGGTTCTTCCTGTTAGGAACTTCGCTTCCTTTGCTAACGCGATTCGCTTACTGCTGTGTCCGTTTTCCTCTCATGCCGTGCCAAAATGATGTTATTGCTCTGCCGGTTCAATTTTTCCCCATCTACCATTACCTTAAGTCTCACATTCCTAGCCTAACAAAAGCACATAACTTTGATCTTCTTGTGATTCATTCCGTAGTCCTCGCGACGCTTGTCTAACATATCCGCTGGAGCGTGCAGCAGCCATGTCGACTGGCTAATCAATGCCTCATCATCCACGATCCTCACTGTTTTAAACATCATTCCCCCACTTTTACTCCAACTTCCAACTCACCTAACGCGTCTCTTAACTCTGTTTACAATAAAATGGCTCATATGTTCTGAGTATTATTCCACTTTTCAGATAATTCCCTTCCGTGAGAACTACAATGGGTCGTACTGAATCTAACCTTTGCCCACACATACAAATATCATTTGTGGAGGTACTCAAATACCGAGGTCTTCATGGTTGCTGAGGTGATATTTCACCTGATTTGTTGCGTCATTAATTTTAGATTACAAAACAAGTTTATCTGATTCCTGGATTTAATAATTTTATAAATTATAAGGGATTATTCAAGGGAATTACCACGTACTAGCCAGCGGTGGAAATTTACCACTGGTGGAAATTTACCAATTAAAAGGCGTCAATTCCACGGAGGAAAAATCATTTGACTTGGCCAGGATTGCGGCCCTCCGCAAACTTAAAACCATAACAAAATAGTTAGCGCTGCGTTTTGCCACCTTTTTAAATTTATTTTTAGATTACAAAATTTTATGGATATAATTGGTGATTTGTATAATACTTACCGTCTTAGTTTATTAAGCGTTGCTTTGATAGTAATTGGAATTATAGGAATGTTGGAGTAATTAATTTGGCAGCTAGATGGAGGATGTAATACACCAATGAAGAGGTTCGTTTTCGGTGTAATAGTACGTTATTTTGCATATAATTTTAATGCTTTATAAAATAGAAACACTAAATGAGACTTTGCCCACTTAAATTTTGAGACACCATTTTAAAATGCCAGCTGGGTGTGAGCGTACACAATTGCATGACATTCAATTGCATGACATCATACATCTTGTCGAAAATTTTGGAAGCTCACGCAAACCTCAGATTTGCATCGGTCCAAATTAAGGCGATAAGTTTTCTATTTTAGGCTTTTAAAATAATTTTCAACGTAAAATTTCTGAGAATATGGAAGGAGAATAAATAGTCAACATTTGCTTGGAGATTAGTTTACACACACGGTTTCTATGTGCTTGTTGACGACTCAACTCGAGCTGAGCTTACCTCTAATTAAATTATTTTAATTAGAGATAAACTCAGCTCGTTGCTAAGCTCGCTCATATCTTTTGGTCGTTGAATGCGACCTTAGCCGAAAATCCTGATGTCACTTCCGGAAACAGGAGAAATGTGATTACGCTGAGTTTGTTTGCCCCACAGAATTGCCTTGTAATTCGGCTGAGGTCTGCTCCGGAACACAATTGAGACAAGGGTAGCTCAAGGAAATCGGTCGCACAAGACACTTACGAGCGAAAGAGAGCACTGCGATTAGCCATTACCAACTGATTTGTTGTCGAGCTAAAATTAGAGATAAAAGATTTTTAAAAGCGGAAGATGTCACGAATCAAATGTGAGGAGAGCAAAAAATGAAATAAGAGTGCATTCAGCTCTTGCTCAGACCCACAAATTTCATTATTACGCGATCAGTGGCTCGTATTTACCCTTATTCATCACCTCTCACGATCTCGTCCTTTGCTGCGGCTAATCTTGCTGCCTTCGAAGCGAATGCCTCTATTATCTTCCCGCCGCATTCGCTGCTGAATTATCCCAAATAAGTCCATTAAGATTTTCAATTATTATAAAATTTGATGTATTTATTATACTCTATTAATACAAATGCGTTCATGTGCCGAATCCCCCGCCCTCTTAAAAATTTCCAGCCATCCCACCGTCCCAGTTGCAAAACCTGTGAGATATTTTCTCCACCCCCTGCTTCTTCTCTCCCCTGACTTAAATGTGTGTGGGTGTGCCCATCGCGCTGAAAATATTGAGGTTCGAATAGAGCTATGGGCTACGTGTACCTTCACCGTGGGTCTAAAATGCGCCCGGAATTGATGACCGAAAATAGGTCCCTTGGGGGTCATCTCAGCAATGGAACACCGGTGATCGCGGTTGTAGCGTTTGGTTCCGTGCGTATTAATTGCAAGCGATGACGGTTAATTTGCAACGTTGACCAATTTTCCTGCTTTAGCATTGGAACCTCAAGGCGAGCCGAACAGTGGAGCCATGCTGAAAAATTTTGAAAGCAGGCATTCTCTGAAATTAAATAAGATTTATCGGTTTTAGCTGTTCCTATTGACGGAATACTTTGGATCCGTTATAACATTTGATGAGGACATTGGTATTACAAATAAAGTTAATACTTTCCAGAGAATATATGGTACAATTAGAAAAACTATAAAAGCTAAAACGAGGAAAGAAACACAAATAAAATTTTGTAAAGTGATGGCAGTCCCTACTGTACTCTATGAATCAGAATGTTGGGTAACAAAAAAGAAGGAATTAAGGCAGATGGAATCGTCTGAAATGAAATTTTTGAGATCAGTGAAAGGCTGCACAATATTGGATAAAATAAGAAATACTCAAATAAGACATGAACTGGGCAGTTACGGGCAGTTACTGATAAATTACAAGAATACAAACACAGATGGAAGGAACATATACTTCGAATGCCAAATGAAATAATTCCAAAACAAGCAATGGAATATCAACCAATTGGCAAGAGAAGTGTTGATAGACTAAGTAAATGATGGTAATGTGGAGCCGGAACAGACTTAGTAGCCTAATCGTGGAAGGAATAAGAAGAATCTCCTTAGTATGCAGTATTTGACTGCGATAGAGTAAATACCAACTGCAAAGCAGGTAGTCTTTGAGTTTTTGGATTTCCAAAAAAGGTAAAGTTCCTTCTGTCTGTATTCAGCTTTTATTATAGACAATTTACTTGAAAAAATCGTAACTTTCATTCCAATGGCGTTGAAGTTAGCCTTTATTGTTCAGTTACACAATCACTCTAGAATACTCATCATAAATTAGCTTAACAGATTGTTGATAACGACGGTACTCATAAGTTTATGTTAGCGCACTATAATAAAAGTAAAACATGTATTGAAAATGCGTATGCCAGCAATTGAATTTTTTTAATGTTAAGGCATTAATTTCATATTACTGTCAAATTATGATTCCAAGTTCCAATAATTACATGCCAATCTCATTGAAGATTTATATTTTATAGATTATTCGTAATATTTACCCTCTGCAGTAACTACAACAGTTTGGTTGTCTTTTTGTGGTTTGGATTGTGGTGGTGGTCGATGGTTTTGAAAAGTTGACGCCGCTTTGGATGTGGATCAAATGCGCCGCCATTGCAGTCACCGCTGTTACGACAGTCTGTTACGACTAAATGAAGCGAAGAACGTTTTTATGTGTGTAGGTCATGCTTATTTGTAATTTCTCTCTCAAAAGCACACACGAAGCGTGTCCAGAGAAATGATAAGGCGGACGAAACCCGGAAATCTACCCGACTGCGAACATGAACGCCGCGAAAACCTACATAGGTAATGTTGAGCATATAAAGTTGTGGGAAATTTTTAAAGGCGTATGACTTGACACGATTAAATTAGAGCTGTTGGGAAATCCAATTATTTTTGCTAATAATTAACATTCTGCAAGTGTTGCCCGTGAGAAATTTTGGCCATTGGCAGGGAAGGGGAGTGGGGGAGCGGGCGGAGGACCAATCAGCTGAGCCTGCGTATGTAGGCGCGGCTCGCGAACACTCGGCTGAGCGCGCGGCCGTATAAGGACGCCGAAATAGTTCATTCCTCGAGAGCAGATCTTCTGACATACAAACGGACTGATTTTTGGATCGAAACTTCCCAACTTAGCCTTAGAAATGATGTCAATTGGCCTATTTGAGAGAACTGATTTTTATAGTATTTAGTGCTCTTGAACTACCTCTAAATGCCAAAAAATCGCCCTGATTTTGTAGACATTGCAATTCTGTTCCCCATAGCGGAGGGTCAAGTGGTTGACATCAAGAATCCGCGAAAAATACAAAACATTCCCTGATGCGCAGCGCCTGCCATTCACGGGGAGCACGAAGTCGCTCTCGTGCAAGTACGCAGCAGACGATTGTCCCCGTGGACTTATCTATCGCCTTCATTGACTGGTGTCTCTCGATCACTGAATGGCCGGCGACTGAGTGAGTCTGATCGCTGACGCGGGCACTCGAAGGGAGGGGGGGCGGGAGGGAGGGAGGCTGAAGAGCGGTGCGTGCTGATAATGGTGAGGGTGCGAGAATCATGGAGAAGAAGAGGAGGGGGGGCGTGTGATGGAGACGGATTGATAGCAGAGCGACACGTATTGAAGGGGAGGGGAAGGGAGGGGAGGGGGAGAGAGCGTGGGAGGGGAGGGCGGTCAATGAACCATGCGCCCTGTCCCACACACTATTTTCTCCCGCGCCGTCCTTCCACACCAACAACGGTCACTCACACACTTACTCACAGGCGCCTTGTGCTCCCCATCCTACGACTCCCAACTCTCTTCCTCTCCCTTTCTTCTCACCCTGCTTGTTCTCTCTCGTTTTATTTTTTCCAAATCTTCTCCACATTCCACTCCGTCGCTTCCGATAATCGTCCTCTTGCCTTCACCGTCTTCATCCTTTGGACGTAGTTCTCCTCGTATCCGTCCGTACTTAGCCCCGTTTTTACTTTAATGTTTTCCCCTCTGGGTCATGATTGATTTGATCAAAGTCGGCTTTAGACGTCGTCTGAAAAGGTAAAAAAGAGCTTCACCAAAGTGTGAAAGCAAGGGCCCTTGTGTCACGTAACCATGTGTTCCATTCTTCGCCTAACTTCTGGCTGGTTATCAAACATTCTTCTCCCGTTGACGATCACCCTGATTCAACCGGAAAAGCTATTACCTCCTAATTAATGGCATTACTTAATATTTAAGGGTATGTGCAACACTTCGTCGATATTTCACAAGTTTCCATTCCTTTATTACCACTTAAGTATGATTTACCTTTTGCAAATTGTCATTAAAAAATTAAACTTCCATTTATTTAATTGTACTGAGGACCAATGTAGCTTCTCTATTGGTGTGAGTATCTTCATAATTACACTTATCTTTATCTGGATATCTTTTCTGGAATGCGTGGAATCCTACCTCACGATTTTTTCCTGCGTGGAGCTTTCGCATTTCGTGGGGACTCGTGGGTGTGACTCAGTAAAGCTGATTGTTCAGTCGCGGTTATTTCCTTGAATAATTTAGATCATTATCAAGGGTTGGAACACTTTTAAATAGTTAACTTTCTTATTTGTAGTTAACTATTCTGCCGAAAATAGCGACAGAAGTGTTGAGTTTGTATTAAGAGTCAATCGGAATCACTAGCTTATGTAAAATGATTTTTATTTCAGGTTTTACATCACAATTTCCATCGAAATTCATAAAGGGTAATTCGGGGAGGGACGTCGCATACGGGATAGACTGCGCACCCCAATTTAGTTTCGGCGTTTCCTCACAGATTGCGGACAGACGCGCAAAGCAGGCGCTCGTTAGATGGCAGGGAATAAGTGAGGATGTCCCGTCTGTTTTTCATTGGCTTTACAGATTTTAAAGCGCAAATACTGAAATAAGTGTGGTATTTTACCTTCAAAATTTTTCGAGCCTTGCACTAAATTCCAATCGGACGTTAAAACATTGTTACGTTATGATTTTTTGAGGTTTGTGGCGACGGTGAGTTCCCTTCGGAATGTTTTCAGTCTAGTTACGACGTATTGGCCCTATAGGCCGTAGAGCCGCGAGGTGCTGCGTCTCATCCGTAGAGAAAGGGAGAGACGCCGCACTAAACTTTGGTACACATGCCGAAAAAACGACTTCGTTTTTTCATTTGTGAACTTCAACTTCCACAAAGTTGAGCCTGACACCATTGAACGTATTTGGTACACATGCCGCATTTCTCTCAAGCAGGATAAACGCCGCAGGGAATGAAAAATGATTTCAAATGAATTATAACACGATTTTAGCAGCGTCATAACTGTTTTAGTGTGTAAACTAAAACTAAAAATTGTTTTTGTGTTAGGTGGTATTTATTTATTTGTACGCCAGTTTTGAACGATACTATGCTAAGTTTGTAGGCAACAGCAAGTTTTGACTTAAGCAAGGTAAAACATAAATTAATTGCCTTGATTTATTTTTCAATTTATATTTTGAAATTCTAAAAAGGAACTCTTAAATTAAGTATCTATTAACTGAATTTATTCGGTTCAACTTGTATTTTTCAATAAGCAGTGGATAAATATAGCCCATGTTAGTTAAATATCTTTGTTTTTACAAGTATATGCTTATAATATAATAACATAAACATAGCTCTAGTTTTATAACCTGCATTTTAGTTGCATTAAAATCGTAGACAGGTACGTTAGTTAGAAAAATAGTAAATGCGTATCAAAAGTATTTGCATATTTTACTTTCCTCTAAAATTCAATTGCGCGACAATTTTTCTTTTTTAATGGAGCTGCAGAATACAGAAATCAGTTTTAGTCGGTTTTAAATAGCATGCGGCGTATCACTCTTATGGGTGCGGCGTGTCACCCGCAACATACCTACGGAATAAACGCCGCGAGGTAATGTTTTACAAAAATAATTCTTACGACTAAAAGAAGAATGATATAATTATGTATTTTTGTGTGTACGTCAAAAACAAGATCAGTATTTACTTCTTAGTTTAATCTAAAAAGCAAAATAGGATAAAATGTAGTTATTTTAAAAAATGCGCGGCACCCCTCCCCGAATGATCCAATAGGAGCGACGCCGCACAGTGAATCGAAAAAAGCTGGCCAAAATTAATAACGTCGTTATTTGACCTAAAATAGCAACAAAAGTGGAAGTCCCTTACTGATTTTGATCGTCTGAATCTTATTTTGGCATTACTTTTAGGATATCTCTTCATGTTAACATTTTTTGAGCTGTTATTATTTAAACGTTTTAGAAAATCTCGATATAGATGTCATTGCGATTGGCGATAACTTGGTGTTCATGGAGAGATTAAAATAGTATAATTTTAAGGTAAAAGATGTATAAATTGTAGTTAAAACCCATTATAGAATATGCGACATGAAATTAGTGAGATTCGAACCCGCGACCATCAGCATAGTCGGTGAGATACCAAAATCAGAAAAAATACTCACTCTCACTCTATTTTGGTTTCCAATTATTTGATAAGTCACATTAGATGAAATAAATTACTGATATTAAGAACATCGAGGAAAATAATGTTCGAATTGCAATAAAATCGCTTTCATGTATCACAAAAAACGAATTTTAAAAGAATCGTCGTCCGATGTCACCCCATCGCACTCATTGTCGCTCTGCGAATCAATTAAAATTATCAAATTTTCACCACACCTGGTAGGCTGACCTCGTTTTTTTTGTAACTCCTGATGTAATTAAAATGTATGATTCAGATATTTAAAGGAGTTTTCAAAAGATATCTTCATAATTTAACATTATTGACGATTTTCTTGTACGCTGCTCTCGGAATTTCCTCATGCCTATTTTCCTGTCCTCCAGTGCTTCCTCCGTTAAAACTTCAATGAGGAACTTGCATGGGTCGTAGATTGCTCTAAAAACTATTTTGAATAAGTCAAATGGATACATTAGCTCGCAAAAATACCTTCAGTTTCTCCATTCAACATCAAAAGAAATAACAAAATTGCATTTAAAATCGAGAAAAATTTCTCTGAGCCGACCACTGCGCGAAGACACCCGAGCGTTGCCGAGGCCAGGCGTGACGTCATAGGTGCCTAAACAACCGTGGGGAGTAGGGAAATACGCTGAGCGCTTGTAGTAAAATTTGTTTTGAGGGAGTATTTAGCCGCTAATCGTCACTTTATTTTGTTCTGTTATTCTTGGGCAAGTTTTCCTCTTGCTATTGTGCCTAGGTTATTACTTGGGATATTAATAATGCGGCTTCGGGATGATGAAGTACAAGCGTTTCACTTCGTGTGTTTTAGTTATCAGAAAAATGGATGATAACGTTGCCTTTCGTTCGAATAGTACACCTGAAATTCATCTACGTCTACATAATACCCCGCAAGCCGCCTATAAGGCGTGTGGCATAGGATGTTAGGACACCAGCCTTTTTTTAGGACACCAAAAATTGATGCCATGACCCTCATGGAATTTGTTAAGACAAATTATTGCTATGCGTCGGCGGCAAATCGAGTTGTAAAAGAAACATGTAATACTGGAGGATAACGATCGTAAGCTGTGCTGTTGACATTAGAGTAAGATGTGCTGTTGAATTTGGCAACGCCGGATTAGCGGAGAAGGTAGTCCTATCCGTCCTACGGTACGAATTCACAGCAAAACAGTCTGCACACAATCCACATGTGAGATCGCGATCGGTTCCGCTGCCAACACACACACAAGCTACAACCTATTTCAATAATATAGGTAAATCCATAAACAATATACTAGCATATACCATAAAAATATAGCGGGAAATAGGCAAATACTCTTATCAAAAACTGGATGTCACTGTCACATTCTTATATTCATCACGTACAACTTACAATAACAGAACTCGTTATGATGAATACAACTATTTATTCACTGATTTAAACCCTTAAATTAGCCCACACAAGTGACATTTCTCACTACTATTCGTTGAAATAATGGAATAACAAACTTCACACACAGTTTTTATTTCAATAGCGTGATCGTGAAATGTCATATCTACGGTGAACAACGGAGATTAATTAGCACGCCACTGACAATTTTTACACTACTGTTAGACATTTATCGATAGCGTAATAGCACTTTTTACAATTAAATCACGATGGAACACTGATAACTCTTGGCCGATATTTTTCAACCTTGTCAAACTTTGTGCATTACAACCACTGGCACTGTGATTATTAGCAGTAGCTTAACGGGAGACGTCACGTTGAAAATAACACTATTTTGGCACAAAAATGTTCCTAGATGTCTCCAATCAGCGAGCAAAAGTTGCATTGACTGGAATTCACCCCATAATACAAGCACAGATAGTCCTAAACGACGAATTCTCCGGTACCTACGAATAAACGGATGAAGTTATTGTATATAAAAGCTAAGCGGACATCAGTAAACATCACAATCCTTCTAATTGCATACTTAAATGAATGATATGCCGTCGATAACATCAACTTACAATTAACGTATCCCCCTTCCAATGGCCGTGGCTCAGACTCCTACCACGATGTTATTAAGGTATTATATAATTTTTGGTTTAACTGCTCCAGTTTTATATTTTATGCCCGTACTCAGATATTAATATTATAAATAATGCAAAATATGAGGGCTTCCAAGCCTCTATCGTCGGATATTTATCTTTAAATATAAAATAATCAACACGTCTAACTAACGAAGCTCTCACAACTGCTGGCAACTATTATAAACAATCACAACAATAGCTTCGCGTGATGTTTAGGCACCTTTGACGTCATCGAGGCTTCGTCGGCAGTGGCTTGGGGGGTGAGGGTGTTTTTCCCGCGCTTTAAAATTCGTAATATTTATCATTAAATATCCCGCGAAGGAAAACTCGGATATGCATGCGGTTTTCTTTGTTGTATTCAGAAAATAATTTTCTATCCGCCTGTGAAATAAAAAAAATTCATGCAAGTTCCCCATTGTAAGAAAGGATTCTTTGGAAATTACTGTTCCATGTATCAGCACTTTATGTACCATGGGCAGCATATAATACCAGCCATAATCGATGTACAGCTCAGCTATTTCCATGCAATACTGGCTGAAGGCTTCATTATTTATCTCATAGCCGCAGGATTGAGATTTTAATACCACTAAAAGTCTATGAATTATTATGACCTGTCGCGAAAATTGCAAATCACATTAATAATTATATTTCATACACATAAAGCATTTGTTCGCAGATTTTTCAAAATTATGGAAATCGGGTCCAATATTTCTTACTTATTGATTATAATTTTATATTTACACGTAATTTCATCTTGTTTGGAATGGAATCCTGAATTAAAACTCCACTTTTAAAAATATGATGGTTGAAATTAATGAATGATTATTTTTACACACTGCATATATACGCAGACTGTGCATACACGGTAATCATTTGCACTCACTAGATGCGAGAGGGAGATATTGATATACTTCTGGAGGGAATTTCATTTCCTTCTGCAACCAGCTTTTGAACGTCTCTTTGAAATACTCATCTGTCCTCGAGCTTTGATTCCACTTTCTCAGGTATTTCGAGAAAACATTCTTCGCGCAAAACGCGTCAGAATATTTTTTGCATGCTTGATTTCATTCAGTCGAAATCTTGTTTTCAAATATTCCACGACATTCCTTCTTCTTCCCTTATGAATATTCTTTTCTCTCTGTATTTTTATTGTACACCGCAAGGTACGGAAAAATTTGTGGCACCCATCATTCAAATTTAACAGTTGTATTAACGGCTGAAACGATGAATGTGATTTCTAAAAGTTGTCTATTTTTAACCAATAATAAAACGGAAATTATGATTTGAAATTGAATAAAAAATATACGAGCTAATATAGACTTGCCTCTGAATTTCCGGCGTATCCTGAAATTTGAATGCCAAACATTGGCAAATCAAGTGCTTTAATTATCTGGACAGGAGAAGTGTCTCGAGTTAGCCGTGTTAACACAGTTCGGAGCACAGCATTTGTTCACTAAGAAAATCATTAAAGAAACTGAGTGGGAAATATACACCACATCCATGCAATGGTTCTGGTGAGGGAGGCCGTCATCCTCACTCCGTTATTATAAGAGAAAAAAATGCACTTGCAAGATGCACGCACCCTTGGTGGGTTAGGACAAATTTTTTCCTCCGAATTTCATCCTATCTATATCTTTGTGCTGTTGAAATGATCCTGTGAACTATTCTTGGCATAATGGAGCATTTATTTCTCTTAGCGCCAAGACCTTATTTCGGAATAACGTGCTGACAACGCTGTACAGCATGTAAGGGATCTCTTCTCTATAAAAATGTGAGGGAAGTTTTGCGGAGAAAAGCATCTTGTGGGTACTGTAAGGTTCTCGCATAGTGACTTAAGTAGTCGCTTTTGATCACTCATAATGTTTCTCTTTAAGAGCATGAAAACCGGCCCTCATTGGTTTCATGAATATTTGAAGGTGAGTTCACAAACGAGAAGTGTGCATACGATAGGCGTGAAGCACTTGATGCAAGTAATCTTACAGGATGTAGAATTATGCTAAGCATACGCCATGCAAGTTTGACCACCAATACAGGAATATTTGAGTGATAATGCCACACGGTCTTCCGCCGGCCGCCCGCCGGCCAGCCGCCCTCAGCGGAGCGGTGCACCGCTCAACTTAAAACCCTCTAGAAGTCGGATAGGCAATATAGGCAATTTTTTTCTCCATCTTGTTGTACATACTCTTCCCAAGGATTCAGAATAGGAATCTTCGAGGAGCACGGAGGAGCGCAAAACTATATCGACAAATTGACTAAAAATAGGCCCAAAAATAGCTAACATTATAAATAATTAAATATTGTTATAAGTAATTCTGAAACGAAAAAAAAATACTATAATATTGTGAAAAAATATGCAAACTTACCGTGTTAAAATTTACAGATGAATCCCATGAAATTAAAATAGTCATTTATTAAGTTGAATTACCCTAAAATCGTCTATTTCTACGCCTCGGGCGTTTTAGGCTGAACATGCCCATGTTCGACGGGTTACACAGGTCTATACAATAATCACACAGACCTATCAGGTACGAAATATTGTAGACCATATTCTGTAGAATCCGAATACTTGATTCAAAACTTCCTGGTAAAAATTCGAAAAATTGACTTTTGGCCAGCTTTTTTCGACCACTGTGCGCCGTCAACAAATCGGATGGTTGGGAAAAAATCCTGGATTCCTTCATATCCTATTTCATTCACAGATCGAATTGATCGAATCGATATTGAGAATATAATGCATCCCTGCCACACATCTCGTTCAATCTTTGCTTTTATTCCATTCGCACAAAGTAAATGCTTCCAGATTTCGATAATTGGATAATTACCTTCCTACTTAATAGGACCCTGGGTGAAACTTTGGGTCCTTTTATACACTATCTTAACACGACTTTGACCTAACCAATCATGACCCACAGGGAAGAATATTAATTAAAGACAGGGCTAAATACATACTGGGACGGAAACGAGGAGAACCACTTTTAAAGGAGGATGATGATGATGGCAGCAGAACGATTCAGGGAATCGATAGAGAGGAGTGTGAAGAAGAGATAGAAAAAATAAAACGAGTGGGTGAACAGGGTATTTTGTGAAAATAATTTTCTTCCTTGCGATGCTTTAAAAACCTGATTCATGACTGGCCTTTTTTTCTAATGGTATGCATCAAAGTTTAAATACAAATATGTTTACGCCATTATTTCAGATAATTGATTGAAAGTACCAGCTTTAAAAAAATGTTATTATGCCTCGAGCATTATGCATTTCAACTTTGAAGTGCCTCAAAAAGTGGAGTTGTATTGCTAAATTTGAGAAATTTCAAGTTAATGAGAGAAATTAAAATCATTGGCTCCTAGTCAAGATGTCCTGAAACTATCTTGGAGTAAAATCGACGCCTTTGATGTTATTCTATCTCTTTCAGTTGGAAAATTTTCAACCATCGCAAAAATCTTTATTTTTAACTTTTTGTTATACTTCTAAGGAGAAATCAATGATTTAACATTATTTTAAATATTACGTGGTATTGATTACATTAAATTAGAAAATTGTTGATATATTTACAATGCTCTCGCGAACTAAAAGAACGATTCCTTTGAAAATTTTGATCAGTGATTTTCTATTTTCTTCTCAGCCGTAAGTTTGGTGGGCATCCGAATTCCTTCTTCACACAGCAATTCCCTTTACATCATTCCGCCTTCTCCGTGCTAAGGTCTCCTCCACATATTCTTTCTTGCTCTTCCTCTTCCACTATCCAGACCCTCTACTTCTTTCTATGAAGGTGTCCATCTGCTCCGAGTGATCAATCGTGTCGTTTCCTCTTATACTAATTGAATTTAGCCACCAAGATACATTTAATATTCTTCTTGAGCACAACATTTCATAGGACTCCACCTTTTTCCTCTCTGCTTTTCTCGTAGTCCCAAGTTCCTGAGCCTTAGGTACACGCATTGCTGACATATTTTTTAGCTATTTCTTTCGTGGGAATATTATTTGATGCCAAAAGAGTTTTGCACTTGGTTCGCTCGCGCTATCCTGCTCGTCACATCCGCAGTGTATCTACCATCAGATGTGCTACAGCTACCCAGATTTTTAAATGTGACCTGCGAGGGTGTTCCTCGATTTAATTCCCCGGATCCCCATATCCATATCATTATTTCAGTTTTCTCCTTATGCCCCAATTAAATTTAAAACATTTATTAATACGTGTTATGCATCCTGTTGCTCATAGTCACTGGTTGCCGAAGGTGCGATCCCGTCTGCGAATCGGATGGTGGTGCAAAGGATTTCATTCACATTTAATCGATTCGTTGTTGTTTCTGCGCATCCACTCATAGCCTTCTTTTCATGCACAGTTTGAACAGCATTGGGAATATGACTCATCCCTGTCCAGCACCTCGAGTGATCTTTTCCTTTATTCCAACCACACCTAGTATAGCTTTCTGCTTTTGATTAAGTTTGAGAATAACCCTCTGATCTCGGCATTCTATCGCGGCCTCTTTAAAAAATAAAATCAAAGTGATCCAACCACCATCCTCATAGGCTTTACAATTTCAATATAGGCTGTGACTACCTTTTTATCAAATTCCATCATCTTTTCCACAATTGGTCTTATTCTAAAATGGCCCCTCTTGTGCACCGGTTCCTCCTAAATCAAACGGTCAATTTTCTTCACTGCTACTGTCAATTTGGTGATATGTACCTATATTATTCAGTTTTATTCCAATTAACAAACGAGTCGTCTTCAGTTCGAACTACATCACCACGAATATTGCAAAAGAGGATCGGAGGTCTCAAGTCGGCCTCTAAATGTGTTGTCGCCCACTGCGCATTCCAATGGGTTTACGAAAGTCGCCACTTGCGTCGCTGACGGACAAAGTGATCAGAGTTTCACGGGAAAAAAGGCATTATTAGAGTGACAAACGAAATTTTCATTCATGATGATATGATTTATAAAAATCACAACTCTTCAATGTCATTCCTCGCAATTACAAACATTGCAATTGCAAAATATTGGGAAAAAAGTGGATCGCATTGCATTCATCATTGCGCCGCGGGCATTTTTTAAAAACCGCTTAAAAAACGACCAAAGTGGCTACAAAAATTGACCTTTTACGCGATGGAACTGGGCCTCCTCTTCGTAGTCCCCTTGCACAGTAAAGAGATCTGAAATCAACTGTGACATAGAGAGGTTTCAATCGAGTTTGAAGTTTGCTGCAGGATGATGAAGATTCAATTGGGAGTATATAGACACATTTTCACTCGTGGTTAACTTATTTGGGGGTTTTGGAAATGAAGAAATGATCCGCGGACTCGCGTTTTCGAATTGAAAATTCTTGGCCGGTGGTGAAGTGGTTTAGCGAAAGGGTGATCGGTGAGGCTGAGGAGACTACGAATCATAATTCTATGTTTGCCGAGGTGAACGAGATTTCGAAGCCTAAATTTCGCGACACGCTGCGTCCAGATGCTTAGGGATTTGGGGATGGAGCCGCTCACTAATGATAGAGAGCATTGCGCATGCGCCGTGGCTCATATGCCGCCGCGCGCGCTTCCATTCGACTCGAAGCGATTCGCGACCGCTGAGAGCGAGTTGGGAAGTGAGTGCGACTAATGTAAGGGTGAGAGGGTGTGTGTGGCGTGGAAGGGGTTAGCTATTTTAGAGGAAGTGTCGCGGACTGTGAAGTGAAGAAAGAGTAATGACACGAGTAGCATACCGACATTGATGAAGAGATATCATACACACGCCCTTGTACGCACATATTGCATTCCATTGCCGTGCGGAGTGATTTTGAGCTGTCAACGCGTTGGAATAATAAAGTCGATTCAGTAAAAAATACTTAAAAAAACAAATCAGTCGAAAAACTCCATGACAAATACAAGCATGCTTAGGAGAGCACCGAGATACCTCCGAGATCTCTTATTTCAATATTGTAGACCTGCTTACTTTAGTTTTATGAGCAGTGAATAATCCATACTGTGTGCAGCCTCATTATCGTGCACAGTGGCGTAGCCAGGGGGTTCTGGGGGTCCGGACCCCCCCCCTCCCCGAAATATAAAAACACAATTATTTTTTCCCATAAAAGATAACAAATTATTGAAAAAATGAATTTAAAAAATATTTTTTTTTAACAAATGAAGTTTTTTTCGATTATGAAAAGCATTAAAATTAGTTTAAAACCCTCTACTTAGTACCCTGTTTTTCAGAAATTTCCCCCCCTGATTTCGGACCCCCCCGCCCCGAACGAAATTCCTGGCTACGCCATTGATCGTGCAAACCGTCAGTGGTCTCGCTGAGAAGTTTATCCCAGTGAATTTTCAGCGGCTGACATTGAGGGAAACAATTCACTTCAAATGAACTTCGTTTCTAATTATTTGCCATTTTTTCCAAATTTTACGGAATTTCCGGAAAGAGAGAATAGGCGCGTGGCAGATTAACTCATGTCTTTGAAAAGAAACGGAATTTCCCATGTCCTCTGCACGAACTAAGATCTTCAGACCCTAATTAGTGTAGTTGCATCAATTTCATTTTTATATTTTCGTTGCATTACGCTTCACAGTTGAATGAAAAGCTCTCATCCATGACATCAGAAACCGCCGATAAGGCACTCCGCTACAGCCTGGCTTCCAAAAAGAAATGACATTCTTTGAGAGATCAACTGCTAACATTGTGAATCGGTATTGATGAAATAATAGGCACTGCGAGAAATCACGGGTAGAAGATGTGACACGCATAGTGAAGTACATGCACAAGAATCTGTGGAGTCCACTTCACACCAGTTTAGAATACGTGCTGCTGGCTTTTTTAAAATTTTAACGCTGAAATGTGAATTCGAAAATCTCTGTGCTGCTGCAAATATTGGAAGCTATAATTTTTTCCAAGTCTTTTCCGCGATTAATCATTTTCTTTTTCGCCTTTCCTCTATCCTTCCTCATTGTTTGCGTGACTTTAGATATGAGTCCGCACACCTTTTCTTCATGTGCCCAGCAGTTCTTCCGTCATTGTACTCTTAACTCTCCATTTTACCATTGGGCGCTCACTCCATCCTCGTGTCCTTCCTCTCTAAACACTGGAAAGCTTAATGCGCCCATAAAGTTTTATATAGGTGGTGATCCAATTGCTCTCCTTCGAGAGAGGGGGGACTCAAAGCATGAATTGCCTTAATAAAAGAGGCCGAGGGGAAGCGACTCACCTCTTTGCACCCCTCGTCAGTACGTATTTATGCCCCTATTTACGACTCTCTTGATGTATTGGAAATCTTTTTGTGCTGTTAAGCCCTCTCATTCCATTCTGAACACTGGAGGAAGTGATAGGACTGTACCTTTCACAGAAATGATTCTTAAATTAACTTGGAATTTCCTTTTGTAGATACTTTCTGCCACACTGAATAAGACAGGAATTTAAGAGTGCATAATCCTATGACATTCGAATAATTTAGCGCCATTAATTCACAGGTTTGAGGTTTTTTTGAACGTATAGCGGTTGTATAAATTGGTGGGAGGATTTCTTATCGAATAGCAGTTTATTTCCTTGATTTAAATATAAATTATGCATAATGAATGAATTAATGTTGTATTCATGTAAATGATCGAACACACTTGTATATCAACAAACTCTCATTCAAAATTGTGCTAGTGAATAGGATATGCTCTGTGGTCGCTCCAGATAATATTATTGTCCGTTAAGGGTCAAGAGGTCAACTTTTCGATGGTCGGCACCAACAATTCAGTCATGGACCGATTGAATACAAAAAACCTCTATTTGAATTATTTATTTTTATCTCCTTACTAATTTTGGTATTCGCCATGCATCTCTTCTTGTTATCAAATTATTGTTAGCAAATATGCTGCGTAAAAGATAAATGCTAAGGTTTTAAGTAAATAAAAAATAATCTGTCTCCGGAGGAGAGTTTGGTAGTATTTCGGCAATTACTTTGAAAATGAGTTGTTTTTGTATCGATGTTTTCCATGTTTACACTCACTAGGACGGTGGGATCTCTGTCCTCTGCTAGGCAGCGAGTTCGAATCTTTTCGGTTTTAGTCTATCATTACCCAGGGCATGGATGTGGGAGTTGATGAAAATGAGAGATTAATATGCCGTCCTTTATGGAATGTTTTCACGACAGACGCATAAGGCGCATAGAAAACGCGGAATCGCCAGAACAAACATTTAAATGTTATTCCGTAGTCTTGGAAGTCAATATACTTAGTATATTGATGCCAAATCAAATGATAAGTATTACCGGGTGATATAGATTAAGCAACGTCGGCTCTGATAATGTGTTCATTTCAAATTTCATCTACTCTTCAGTCAAAGATTTTTTCTGGTAACGAGTTGATGCCAACGTTTTTGAAATCGGGAAGTATTGAATGCGGTTGTATGTTTAGAGTAATGCCTCTATGTTGTTACATTAATTCGCTGAAATTAATGACGCATCCTCTTTCTGTTAGTATCTTTTTATCTCTCGGCCCTTTCCACGAGCGTCCTTCTTTAATGGTTAACCATCAGATAACAGCCAATCCCTTTTTAGTACCAATGCGAAATACAGCATTTTAATGCCCACCTTATCAAAATGTCTGTTGGTGCAAGATAGCAAAAATCTTCTTTTGAATAGCTGGTCGTTGACTTTTTCTTTAATGTAGGTCAGTGTTGATTATGATGAGTAATGATTCACCAGCAAAATCATGTGGCAAACTCTTTCCCGCTATTATTGCGTACTTATTTCGTCTCTTTACCTTACTTTCGTCTCCCTCACATTTTAATGGATAACGCAAGCTTATTCATCTCGGCTTAGAGCTCACATGTTTGTATTTTTCATCCCTTAATAAAGATAGTAGTTATAAAAATTGGAGATGATGAAACAGAAGAAATTGGCATAGGAAGAGGAGTGAGGCAAGGGTGCTGCCTTTCTCCAGAGCTCTTCAATGTTTATGCAGAAAAAATGATGGAGAAAGCTTTAGAAAAAGCTAGAGGAGTTGTAATAGGAGGAGAAAGAATAAAAACAATTAAATATGCAGATGATCAGGCAGTGCTGGCAGAAAGTGAAGAATATTTACAACAAGTGATGGATGATATAATGGATGTGGGGAGGGAATTTGGAATGAACTTAAACATAAATAAAACCAAGGTAATGAGAATCAGCAGAAAAGAAGGTTGTGTTTGTATATCCTTAGAAGGAAATATCATACAGCAAGTACAGACTTTCCAATATTTGGGAAGTCTGGTAAGATGGAATGGAAGTTGTACTGAGGAAATAAGAAGAAGGATATCAATAGGTAAAGGAGCGTATGGAAAGGTAAAAGCATTGTTAACAGCAAAAAGAATTCCAATAGAGATGAGGAAGAGGTTTATGAAATGTTTTGTGTGGAGTGTAGTGTTGTACGGATGTGAATCATGGACTGTTAAAAAGAAGGAGGAGAGATATTTAGAAAGTTTTGAAATGTGGGTATGGAGACGAATATTGAAAGTGAAGTGGACTGACAGAATGAAGAATGAGGAAGTTCTAAGAAGAATAGGCGAGGAAAGAAAATTAATACATATGATTCATAAGAGGAAGGCAAGTTGGTTAGGGCATATATTAAGAAGGAATTGTTTGGAACGGAGAATAATAGAAGGGAAGATAGAAGGAAAGAGAGGAAGAGGAAGAAGGAGGATAGGAATGTTGGATGATATAAGAAGAGGAAGAAAATACAAAGACCTAAAGGAGGATGCTCAGGATAGAGAAAGATGGAGAGAAGTCCAGTGGAAACCTGTCTAAGGACAGTAATCACTGATGATGATGAATAAAGAGAATGACTAATTTAGCGGTATCCTTGCTAAATTATAGATTGATAGATAATTTATTGTTTTAGGGCATTCCCAATTACACCTAGTACATTTTCTCAAAGTCTATTCTCGGTTTTAGAAAAATAATTATTACACAGTTTATATTTTACGTGTATACAATGTAAGATCAATGACATACAGGGGTAGATCCTGGATTTTTTCTGGGGGGGGGGGCACAAGGGTCTGACAGGTCTTCTCATATTTGAGATTAAAAACAATTCACAACTATTACCTTACGAAATATTCTTTGTTTTATAAGAAAATTAATAATTAATTAATATGAAATTGAATTATTGAGGCTCCGCAATACAAAAAAAAAAGCGAACGTAATGATGACTTTATTAAAAATGACACTTAGAAAAACACAGAAACACATAAAGAAGGACACTCACAAAAAATTTCGCAGACGTTTCAGCGGGTTGACCCGCTATCTTCGGTGCCGAAGGTGAACTGCTGCAGGCAGTGGAAGTTCCTCCAGTAGCCCTCCTTGGTGAAGTAGTGGGGGTGGAAGAAGGGGAAGGGGAGAGGGGGGAAGGGAGGATAGGGTTTGCTTTGGCTGTTAATGGGCAATGTTTAGCCCGGGCGTTTCGAACGCCTTTTCAACCCAGATGTGGGCCATCTCCCTCGTTCTCACCTCGATGATCATCGGTGGTCTATGTGAATGGGGGTGACGGAAAGGTCTGGATTTGAGCGGGTGAAAAGAATCGGTTATTTTTATTAAAATCAGAGCAGATAATGGGTATTTATATTTTTAAAAATTTTATAAGCAAACAGTCCCAATAGACATTTTCTCTCATTTTAAACCATTAGCCCTATGAATTTCACGAGGTTTGTCTTTTTACAGCTAGATCTTATCTATTAATTTACATTCCTTTCAATTCTTGAATTAAATACGAGAGTAAGAACTGGCTATATACTGAGCAGCATTAATCAATGAGAGGGAATATCAGAATTGGTATCAATAATGCTCTAATTTCTTCAGTATGGAAGTTATTTTGAATCTTTGATCAGAAAAGAACTCCTGAAGCTTTATATATTATAAAATCAACGTGAATATCCCATAATTCCTTGGGGGTATTATTGACCCTCCATTGAATTAGTCTCAATAGCATTAAAAATAAAGGAATTCCTTTCAGCCCACTGAGAAATCACCAATAGGTCAATGCTGATTTTTAATACAGGCATTGAATTTTCTCAGTGAACAGTTCAAATAGACTTGGAGATCATCCGCGTAGACTATATGTTTACAAAACATCAGGTTCTTGGGAAGATCTAATGCATACCTACAATGAAAATAGCAAAGGTCCGAGGAGGGATCCTTGAGGAACCCCACTTTACTATAGTTAAGTCTCAGTTTTCCTTGTAGAAGTTGGTGATTAACACGATCAAATGCTCTGCTAAAGTCAGGCATAAGCAAAAATTTGACAATTATTTTGTCAATGGCTTTGCGAATGTCATCAGTAATTTTGATCACGGAAGTTTTTTTGACCTAAAACCACGGCGAAATCCTGGCTGATATGGATCCATTTAATCTTAAGACGAAATAAATTTATTTTATTTATTTTATTTTTATTTTATTCTCAAACCATCGGATACAGCTCTTATTGGCCATTTTACACCGGGGTGTTCAACAAATGTAACAAGTAAACGTACACAAACGACCATGCCCTGGACCGGGGAAACCTATCCAGGCGGGACTCGAACCCGCGACCTCTTGTTTGGCAGGCGAGAACGTTAACCCGCCGCCACCGATCGCTTGATCACAGAGAATACGCTCTAGGAATTTAGAGATAGTACACAGAACGGAAGTATGCCTATTGTGAGATGTTTTCTTATACGTTTTTACCTTATTTATTGGTCTAATCAGGGAAGATTTCCTGACGTTAGGAAACTAGAGTGCTAAAGAGAATAATTGAACATATTTGAAATCATCGGTGGAATAATGGGGTGAGATTTCTTGAGTGTGTCATATTATATTTCATCGCACCCGAGATTTAAGCGAGATTTTGAAGGGTATAAAATTTTACTCACCGCATCAGGGAGAATATACTCAGAATGAAGCATTTGATTGTTGAATGGTATATGAATGAGAGAGAAAGAAGTCTTCTTTGTAGTCTCAGATTGATGATTGGGAGCCTTATGGTTCACAGTGGCTGATGAAAGCAAGTTATCAGTAAGAGAAGTAAGTTAACTCCGATGATAAGGGATCATACCGTTAATGAATTATTTCTGGTATTCCAAGTTCTTGCCGCATGCTGTTTGTGTCGGAACAACAAGAAAGAGACTCCGTAAAATGTCGCCGTTTAGAATCATTTCTAACCTGTTTTGCTCGATTTCTTCATTTCTTGAACTCTTGTGTTGCACATCGTACTTCTTGTGCGCACTAACAGTACGGCGAATTTTATTTCTCTCGAGAACTTTGCTCCTAGTAGCCTAGCACTAGTTAATCAATGTGCACGTGCATTGTACATTATTCAAATGACCATTCTAAGATGAATTGCGTTAAGGTTCATGGAGATTCACTGTGTCGATAAGGTGAATGAATTGTTAAATTTTGTTGCCGTCAGGCGAGTCAGGAAAGATGTCACTCCGATCCATGGAAGTTAAACGAGCTTTTTCAGTGTAGAGTCCCGGAAACTGAATGACGTTGGGTGAGGAGTATCAAGTTTACATTTGTAGGTAAAAGCTACCAGGCCACGAGAAGAAATCCAAGATATGGGAATTTGCGAGAAGTTATCAATTTTTTTAACATTATCAACAATTAAAAGACTGAACACATGTGTCTTCCTTCCAAATGATATGTTGCTTCCGGAAACATTAAGTTAAGGTTATTTGAAACGAAATAACTTTTTAGGAGGGCGTTCTATGGACTCTCATGTAGCAACCTTACATTGAAGTCGCCTACAACAATGGGGTTAGCATACGTCAGGCATTGTCACGGTTTCATGAATACCCAAGTTGACTTTTCACATGAAAATAAGGACTGCACGTATTGCTTATGATTGTGCCTTTAAAAATAATATAGAACCCTCAGCTATTTATGTAATCGACACGAAGTCGACTCACTTGTGTTCCTAAGACGAATTTGTAATCTGTTTAGCCAAAAACTGCGAATATCGGGCACGCAATCTTTTAAAAGACAAGGCTTGTGTTATAAATGATAAACTTAGATTAATTATGCGGAGAAAATTTGCTTCCATCCTATTATTTGCGTAAAAACTTAACGCGGTGCAGGTAAAGTCTTTCGACAGCCGTTATATATATATTCCATTATTTGGTGAAAACATATGTCAATTTATTTTCTGCGTCTCCCGTGGCTTTCGAATTTAATCCCCGTATCTGCGCAGCCTTTATCTTTCCTGTTATCGTCCCTCCACTATCTCTCTCAGTCGCTCGACACTCACCAAAGTTTGCATTTCCGGGAAAATCGTCTTTTTTATTTGTGTCACTACGGAGGTGTTTGAACCGTACCGTCCTACCTCAAGGCGATATGGAGCGAGCAGCTTCCCCTCTTCCATCCGTCAGACATTGTGAGCTGAGATCACATCAGAGGATGCATTTCTAGAGATTCTAGGGCAATGGAAGTCATGAAAATGCGTTTGCGACAACAGAAAAGAAAATTATTTCAAGAAATGTTATGCCAAGAACTACCCATAGATTCATTATTTGATATAGATGGGGAAGTTACGAAAATATTGATAAAGCTAACACGTTAAATTCCCACTTTCATAGTGTAAACAATACAAACGATACTGATTGTAGTTTAGGCATCTCATTCACTGAGGATCCGACGGAAGAAACCTCTACTCAACATGATGGGATAACTAAACAGCTACAATCGATAAAAATTTGTATATCTCCAGGTCCGAAGGGAAGGCCCGCGCGCGTCCTCAAAGAGTAAGTGCCACATCGCACCTCTCATAGAGGTAAAATTCAAGAAGTCATTATGTGAATGAAGGATATCAATAGACTGGAAAATTGCAAACGATTCACCGGCATTCAAAAAGGGAAACAGACATGACCCAGCCAACTGTCGACCAGTTTCATTAGCATCGATTATAGGCAAATACTCGAACATATCGTCGTTAGCAATATGACCTTCCAGGACAGTCGTCACTTCCTCCATGGCTGTCACCACCGAAAATATGACTATAGGAAACACAGCTCGCGCTTTTTCTTCACGACGTTCTCAAATCTGGTGAATCGAAAAGACAAGTCGACGCGTTACTTCTAGATTTTAGGATTGCCTTGGATACGGTACCAGACAACAAACTTGCAAACAAATTACAGCGGTGCGGTGCGGTGTTGCGGGCTAAACGAAACAGTAGTAAATTGAATATGCGACTTTGCTAGTGATCGTAAGCAAAAAGTATTTCTTGACGTAATTAGCTCGAATGTAGTGTAAATAACATCAGGTGTTCCGTAAGGAAGCGTAACAGGCCCTCTTGTATTCATTATGCACATATATGACCTCTACTGTCGAATTAGCAGTGAAATACATAAAAATATTATGTTATTTGCTGATGACGCTGTCATCTATCGAGAAATTAGTGATCACTCTGACTTTGAAATTCAATCATAGGATTCAAGCAACATTCATGAGTGAAGTCAAGATTGGGGACACGAATTTAATCAGAGCAAATGCACGGCGGTACATTTATTGCGGAGGTGATCCAACTATTCCCATGTATATGCTGTGGATTCTGTAAACATAAAGGCGACAGATGAAGAGAGAGAGAGTGACGATATATAAGAGTTACGATAACTTCGAACCTCTCGTGGGGTAAACACATAAGAAACATTTGCGGCACAGCCCAGAAGACGCTATTATTCGTCAAGCGTATTGTGGGAAGATTTTAGAACAGAAAGGTAAATAAAGGTGCTATTTCGCACTCGTCCGACCGCACCTTGAATATGCAGCGAGCGTATGCGATCCGGTGCAGAAAGACTTAATCCCTGAACTGAATTAAATACAAAGAAAAGCTGCGAGATTCGTCAAAAATAGCCGCGGGCATACAGAAAGTGTTACACATATGTGAAAAAAATTAGACTCGGAGCCACAAGGGACACCCCTACCACACGCCTGTTTAGGCTTGTGGCTTGCAGAGTAATATGTAGATGTAAGGTTGGCCTTAGAAGCCATTTATATTGCTAGGGATGCCATTTATGAATGGCAGGAGAAAACTACCTACTAAATGGGGGCTTGAAGATGGCACTTGTAGTTTCATCAGAGAGGAAGCTTGCGAGAAGAGACCTAACTGGAGACAAATAACTTCGCTGGCAGGATCATGAGAGATATGTGATGAACTTTACTCTGCCTAAGAAAAACCTGAAAAAATTGATGCGATCAATCTCAAAGAGTAGCAAAATGTTGGTGGAATACACAAATATGAAAGTGATTATGGAATGTCTCAAGGTATGTTTCATTGTCGAGATTAAATTGATCGTCGTACATTGAGGAAAAGAAAACGCGGTCATCTCTTGCAATGGAAGTAGAGTGTCAATGGATGAAAGAAAACTTGCTCTGGAGTCAAGTGTGAGCGGCTTGTAATTTTGGGATATGAGCCACCAGAAAGACAGTTGAGAAGATGACATTTGTAACGTAACTAACTCCGTGTTTTTACATAGCGCAGGGCTGAAAATTTTGTAGTCGATCATATTGCTGGATAGATATATATTTATGTGTAATAGTTGATATACCTAACATATCTGGTTAGAAACTTGTCTCACCGAGACCCATAGCATATGACGACAATAGCATAGCATTTTGTACGGGTATTTCAGGTTTGTTTTAAAATCTTTGTCTTATTAATGACTCATTTCTTTGCAGTTCATAATCGACTCTGTAATAACTAGGGCTAACTTGGGCTATTGATCGCATTTTTGTACAGGTGGACACTCGGGGGATTGTTGAGTCACTTGAAGAGGAAAAGCGGGACCTTGAAGCCCCATCATCTTCGCTGGAATGAGCGCCTGATTCGCGCGGAGGGGCCCTGTTCGGATTACTCTTATGGACTGCCGGGCGACGTGAGCGGCGTATTCAGGAATTCCGTCATCACCAAATAAGAATCAACACAGGGTGAGTAATTGTCCTCCTTTTATACCCCTAGACTAGAAAGACAGACATTTGCCGATACCTGAAGAAGTTGTGGCAAGTTTAAGTCGATCCACAAAACCTAAATTCAAAGTTCGAACCGGGAAAAACTTGAGAGGTGCTGCGGAAAGGCGAAAATAGTCTATGAGCGCGCGGAGCATAGCGAGGTGGACATTTTCTTTTCTTTTACGTTCAAAATGAGGAAAAAAGGGGAAGACGGGGTATTTGGCAAAATATATGGCTGGCCCGAAGACCAAAAGGGCTAAGTCAGCCAGCTGCGGAAATTAGTGCAAACGATTACCAGATTGGCCATCGTTTGCACTGATTTATGTTTTTTTTCTATTTTCTAAATTCTTAGAAAATTCTCAAACCAGGTTAATAGATCCCTTAAGTCCGGAACTTACAACCTAAATTTATAATAGTTGTAATAACTCAGGTGTTTGGTGGATGGAACAACTTCGATGATTCGTACAAAAGAATATTTAAGGTACTTCAATAACGAGGACCAGACATCCCTTTTTGCGAAACAATTTGACGCCAAACATACGAGTGATTATGTCCCAGAAAATTTATTCTCAATATGCAAAGGACTGAAAATTCATGCTCTGGAACATGTAGAAATTAGGAGGTTGAAACATGAAATCAAAAAATATAGTAATCGTTCTTAGCCAAGCCTTACTTTCATATCCTAACATTGATCCAGACATGTCCTTCGCTAAATATTTTTTATTATTTTGTTTAATTTTTTAAATCCTGAGTAATGATATTTTATTTAGTTATATTTAAGTATTTTTACGATTAAATTATGCACGTTATTAATTTAACTAATGCTACTCTTTAAAGGGAAGTAATATTTGTCCATATAATGTTAATTAATTCCTTGAATCATCTCATTAGTGAAGAGAGTTGGAGAAGGCTGAGTTTCCTCACAGTTGTCAGAAGTGAGTTTTCTAAATCAGATGGAAATGATATCCAAAATATTTATACCGTTGGATCTTTGGCGTTTCTGTTAGTAGGAGTTTCAAGTTTGATTAAGTAAGCGGTAAATATATTTTTTAATGATGTTAATTTCTTTCGAGGCTAGAATCGCTTATTTTTTATCAAAATGTCTTGTGGAATTCATAAAAAAATGTGTGTGCTCTGGTTGGCAAAAGCCAGCAAATCATATCGTGGATTGCTTGTGAAGTATTTTATTCGGAATTAATTTTTAAACATAAATAAAATGTTAAAAAGCGACATTTTTTAAAAAGCTTACGGATTGAATAGTATCAATGATTTCAGCCACAACGCAGAATCAATTTGATCATTCCGTTAATTGATTTTTTGTTGAACGTATCACCATTTCTCCTAAAAATCCGCAAAATTTGTCATTTGTTCATTTGTATGGACCGACATTCGAAGCGCTGACTTTCAAATATATGGAAAGAATAAATGGACTATTTTGTCTGCAGTATAAATTCTTGGTCTTGAAATATTTATGCAAGCCTGGAGTTTTTTATTCCATGCATAGGTACGATCGACGATTTAACATATTTGGACACATCACAGAGAGAAAAGATAAATAGATTTGACGTGACTGATCATTCGGTCAAAAATTAAAGAACGTGAGGGATTTAATGGAGCGTTAAGCGATACAAGTTCAGCGTCGCACCGCCAGGTGGAGCCGGCAGTCATCAAAACTGATTGCTATTCCACGATTCGCGGGGAGAAAGTGCGTGCGTGACGTTAGCAGGCCGCGGCGGCGTCTCAGCGTGGACTCCATTCTCATGCACAGCTGTGGCTGAGCTTGGAGCCGAAGTGTGTTATTTCTATGGACACTCGTCTTTGTATTAACTATCACTCTCAGTTCTCGTTGTCGTCATTCATTAGGAGCGGTCAGTGTTCTTCTGCTCACGTTTAAAATATAACTTTGTATTTTTGTCAGAAAACTCATCGGATCATTTCTGGTAACTGTTATTTAATTAATGCGAGGTGTTGGATGATCGGAGAAAGCAGTGTTTTTCTGCTTGAGATGGCCCGATATTAAGGATGCCGTCATTATTATTATGATGTTCAACCGATTAAGGTAGGTTTCCATGGAGTATTTAGGATGCATTCTGGGAGCCTCCCTTTCCTTCTTTATAAAAATCGTATTCTTTGCCTACTCCTCCCTCTTTTACCTAACATTATACCCTTTAACAGTGTAAAGGCTGTCGTAAGGATCCTAAATGTAAAATCCGATAAATATACGATTATCATCAATCAGCTGAAAAATTTGATTCGATCTATAAAAGATTCTGCAGAGTAAGAATCTCTCACCTGAGTCGTGTCGAATATGCAAATTCCCATTGGTAACCTATTTCATTGCTCAGTAGCCGAAATATTTATATAACAAAGTTATCATTTTATTTAACTCAGATTTAAATATCTGAATTCATATTTTATCGCAGATGCGGCAGTTTATATCCATTATTTTTGGCTTCTACCATGATGCAGAGGAAAGTGATTAAGCATGAAAGACCTCGTTAAAGAGCTGACGTCATGCACTGATTCTTTCGTGAGCCAGGCTAAGAAAAATGTTTATTCATCAAATCTATCTCTTGGAGAAAGTAGTGGTAAAAGTTTGTATTACTTAAAAGTTTTATTAATTAATGAAGTTAAAAATTATTATGTAACAAGCCTTTTCGTCTTCATTTTCTAATTTGACGTCAAGGAAGGGTGCCTTCCTCCGTGGAGCGATGTAGGTCTTCATTGACTGTATTTTATTCCCAGCTTGGAAGTATTTTCAGGTCCATCTCAAGGTTTAGCGAATATTGAGGGTAAAGGCAGCAGCAACTCGTGCCGTCTGCCCGCCTCAATTTAGAGTGCCGAATGATTGACTTCGCTCTTCGGAACGATTTCACCCTCATTTCCTCCCACTTCTCTCGGTTTTTATGCAGCCCCTAGGGAATTCAGTCTGGCTCCTACGCCTCTGTGCAGTCGTTCCCTACTTACTTGCCAATCTTATCCATCCGATAATATGAGATATACTTGTTTTCATCAATTATCAAAATAATTTTTGATAATTGAACTGAATAGATATCCCATCGATGGCTACTCTGATATTCGTTTCGTCTCAAGCTGTGGCTAGTGGATCATGCGTTTACCTGTTATCATTTCGATAGCCACGAAAACGTAGACATCGGTGTATCTGAGTACCTTGCTTTCAGGTAATGTATTAAGTGTATGTAATGTATGCCTTTTTCAAGGTGATTACTGAGCTCTTTCAGTGGAAGATTAAAATGTTGTGTACAGTTTCACCCCGAGTATGTTAACGCCGGGAATTATGAAGTGAGTGATAGATTTCGTCGAGAAAACCTTTGATGGCTCCTGAATAATCCGGCGATTCCGAAACTTTCTCGCTGTGTCGCTAGACTGCCCTCATAAAACGGTTTCCCGATGAAAACCATTCGCCGCCCGCCTCTCTGTTGTGTTTTTATTTCGGAATTGGAAGAAGTGGGTCAGGCGCACATTTCGGCGGGATCCCTCGTCCCTGAAACAAGTGAAGGCGGACGGAGACTCGAGTGGGCGGTCTGGTGGTGGTGAAATGGGACGATCGTGAGTGGCTGCATTAAACTCTCGCGGACTGGGTGGCGAGCGGGGGCCATGCATCATCCTCTGCACGAACGGCATCTTTTCCCACGGTTCGAAATGAAAGCATATCCTACGCTCATATTCGGTCTTGTTTAAATAATTGACATTAATTGGCAATTTTCCACAAATACAATACGACCGGTGCACTGCATCACCTTTCGGTTAAGAGAATACTCAACGACTCAAGTTTTACACCAAACGAATGCCCTCCCCGCTAGGATTTTCCGCATGACTTTCAACGTTGAGTATGCTGATGTGGAGTGTTCTCGCTGTTGTATTTTGAACAAGATTCGCTATCAATTAATTATGTCATTCCTCCGAATTTATCCTGAATATACTTCCCTCGGTTGTGTCGAGTTACGTACTCTCTGAAAGCGGGATCGGGTTGGTGTGGTGGCAAGAGTAGAGTGTTTCTTGGCCTCCCACCCCGTTGTGGGCTGGGCTCCCCGTGGGCTCCGGTTCGAATCCCGGCGGTGGCAGAGAACTTTCAGAGACTACCCGATCCCTACTTGAATGTTGTGTGGAGGACATTTCGAGCGCAGCACTCCATCCGTCGGATGGGACGTTAAGCCGTGGTCCCCTTGGCGCCTTTTTTCATTTTTTCGTTTAATATGCCTTCCATGGAGCCCCTTATTTCTAATTGCAACGTTATGGCATGCTCCATGAGCAAAAACATATTGGCGAGGGGATACAATTAAATTTAATGGATTTCAACATTATCTTTACCATTTGTAGATGTGGAATATTGAAGTTGATCAGCATAAGAATTCGGGAATGGGAAGGTGGAGAACATGGCGAGGAGTAATGGTGAATATTTTTGTGTTCTTTGACAAACGTACTGTTTATATAAATTTTAGAGTTTGTTTTTATTATTATTCATTAAAGAAGTTTTTTAAATAAAACTCATTTTTGATTGGCATTATTTTTTGTAATTTTTTGGTATTACGCCATTAGATCAACTTAAATATCATGCCCTTGCATGTAATTTTTAATCTAAATCATCAGTTCAACTCTTGCGTAAATTTAGTCAAACTATTTTGGTAATGATGTAAATAACAAATATTGCCGGCGTTCATAGTTTATAATTGAAAAAATAGGTCCTGTTGCTAAGGTCTGGAGCAATCACCCCGTTCATAGTCGAAAATTCTGAGCCTACCGGAGGTATATCTAATGCGGGAACTGGAACGCCGTATGGGAGATATACGTTTAAATATTTAAAAAATATAGTAATAAGTATCCACTAAATCTTATCTTTGTAGCTGTAAGATAGACACGTTTAGACCTCAAAATGAAAGTTACGGCCAATAGTAAGAGGGAGTCGGGGAAAATCAGTCAAAAATTTGTAACGTAAATATTTTATCGTATTTAATCAGTTTTATTCGTATTTCATATCCTTTCAAATTATCAGCTTTAAAATGAGCTAAAAACCAACTCCGTCTCACAATTTTGTGGAGATATTCAAGAAAATACGTGGCTCAAGTCGCATTTTCTATGTCAAAATTGAAAATATTTTATGCGCATAGATTGCGCGATGTTTTCCGCAAAACGGTTTTAAGGTATTCCGTTCGAAGTGAGTTTACATCCATGCAGAAATTTTGATCAAAAAATCCTATTGGCGCTTAATTTGTTCAATTGAGACATTATGTTATATGCATCCTTCAAACGTTTTATTTTGGCTTCCAATGTTTGCACTCAGATGTGACTCGAACAATCATCTGACGTATGGATCCTTTCGCACGCCTTCACCTCATTCATCAATTATTCTGCCAGATATCTCATCAGCGCTTTTTGCATTCGATGTTTATCACTAATGATCGCTTCCTATTTTGCGTTTGGAACCCTACAGCCATTTCATTGGCGTCGAGGAGACCCAGAGCTCATGCGAGTGTTATTCCATGCGTTGCAGCGGCGACGGCGGCGTATAGCAAACACTGAAATTGGCGAAATTGCGTGAGGGGGGGGGCGAAAGAGAGAGTAGTCGTCCTTGGCCCATAACTGCCTCCGCTCCGCTCAGCCTCTGCCTACCTTTGGGCGGCTGCAACGCCGTAAACTTCACCCAGATATCGGAGGCACTCGTGGGGGTGGGGAGCGGAAAGGGGCCAAGTTGAGGCCAGGGCCGAGCTCTCTCAGATTCAGTGTGGTCAGCGCCAACCTTGACGCTTGCTATCCCCCGTGCAAGGAGATACACATTGGAAAGAATCTCCGGTGGAGGGCGCTCCAAGCGGTGAATGAGATAATGCCCGAGTCTTCGTTGCGTAAGAGAATTTGTATGAGCATGGTTCGGCTTCCCAGCAGGGCTTCTGTGAATGACACAATACGACTCTCTGAACCTTTCGCATCCCTCTCGTTTTTCACTCCCACCTGGATGACTATGATTTTTTTATTACCTAATAGGTAACGTCTTGAAGATATTCATGTCTGAAATAACTTAAATTCAGTGGATCCCCGCTAATCCGAACATTTACTTAACCAGAACACCTCCGAGGTGAAAATTTTAATAGAAAAGCAACCTTTTGTCATTTATAGTACATCTCTTTCGTTTAGTACTTGGGCCGTAAAAACAGCGCAATAATTCCTTCACATACGAAACTTAAAATAATGCCCACAATATAAACTATAAGATACGTGCAATATTCATTACAGTATTTAAAGCAAGTAAGAGTAGTGGGAAGTGACGACGGACGAAGGTGCCGGTGAGTAGTGAGCGTTGAGTGTGGTGTGTTGAAGAATGAATCTAGTGTGGGGCTGCATAGGGGGCGAGTGTTGGTTGTCCAGTGATCCACTCGTGATTCTCTCTTCCTTTCTAATCCGGTTGTTCACAATAATTTCAGCAAATCCGAGCAGGGTTCGGTACCATTTAGTCCGGATTAGCGGTGCTCCACTTCATTTGATCTCAGTTGGTTGCGTCAACTCCTTCGCTTTTACATTGGAGACTTCAGTTTTCTCGAATGAAACGTTTATACCTATGACTAACGTTCGATGTGCGGAATGGGACAGTTTGTGCAAGCCTCAGATATTTTTCCAATGCTATGCTATGAAACTGGCATGCCAAAATTTCTCCCCATACTTCCCGTTGCTGCACGCATTTATTTCACCAAGTTCTGTTGGTGAGCAGAGTTAACTTCAGGACAATAAGGGTGATGCTTGAGCTCATGAAATCAATTTATCAATTTTTAAGCTTAGCATTATGATAGATTGCGTATTACATTCGTGACGCTGCATGTAACTTGATTCCTCTCGCATTAATTTTTAAATTTGGTTATTGCCTATTACCAGCAATCCCTGATATCAGAAACTCTAACAATTCAGGTCTGAAACCTGTATTTTTTCAAATTTAAATTTTTTCTAATCGTCTCGAATAAAGTCGGCCGCAAGTGTAACATCAGCATTTTTCATTGTAATGATAGTGGTTTCAATAAAGTGCATATTTTCGCTTAATTTTACAAGATCAATAATTTTACAACACAATATTCGTTGCTGAAGCGATATCGCGGACATTGAGAATTTTTAGGGGAAATTGCAGATGGTAGGAAATAATTGGTCCTGAAGCCATCCAGTCGTTTTAATAGCTGTTCGCCCTCAATGTTTCCTTTTGTATCACGAGAGGGTGAGTTTTTCGGCAAGACGTTCTAGATGAAAATCAGTAAATGAAAATATTTAATTTTGCCTCATGACGCCTCGGTTGCTTAACTGGCTAAAGCCGGAAATCGAGGGATCCGGGTTCGAATCCCGGTCAAGGCGAGTGATTTTTCCCCTGTGGATTTTTCGCACAATTTGCGCATTGCGGGTGACTCCGTTAAAGTTATCACCGCGGATAGTCCCGGTATACTTAAATAAATAATGGTACTGTTACGCTTCCATATATTTAACTATTACTGCTTCGAAAACGATTGTATAGCTGTAATACGATCATTATTATTTGATTTGCCTAATTTTAGCTCATTGTGAAAATTTATGGCGACGGTAAACTGCAGTACGTTAATTTAGATTTCAGTTGTATTAGAAGTAATTGCAGCTACGCTGTAATTACCGTACAATCAGCCAAGGACAGCTGGTGGGCTGACCAAGTTGCAAGAGACATTTTACACCCTCGATTTCATGAAAACAAAGTAAAACGATAAAAGTCAAAAGTTATATCAAAAATGAGATAGCTGTAGCAAAGTGGATTTTGGGCATAAGAAAATTTGGCGGAGTGTTTCGTTTGCAGCATCTTATTCTTAGGGTGGTGGGGCTGTATTCACGATAATGGATTGAAAACATTGATGCTTTTGAGTTGTCGGTGTGGAGAAGAATGTTGAATATCAGTTGGGTGGAGAGAGTGATGGATGCATAATTTCCTAGTGAAAAGAGTGGTGAAGATGAAGGCAATCTAAACTAGCTGAGGTAGTGGGGGGGATGAGGAGATAGATCCCCCCCTCCCAAAGCCTCAAGAAAAATAAAAATATACTTAAAACCATTGTATAATTTTAAAATGTAATAACTGCATCTGCTTAAAGTTAAATTCTTAGAGCCAAAATTATTTAAAATGTATTTCCAGGCATGCCATTTTTATTTTAAATTTCTCGGACCCACCGTTGCCTTCTGGGGGAGTAGCCACTCCCGGCCATCCCCCAAAGCATATTCCTAGTTACGCCAAGGAGCTGATGCATAAAGTGAGAGTACGTTGTTTGATGAAGGTGGTATTGGAAGGAAAGGTTGAATTAGAAGAAGGAATATAATGAGTGACCGTTTCCTCACTTGAACTATTTCGAGAGGCAAGGGTAGCTAGCGTCCGTATCCACGGCGACGACGCACTGAGGGCTGAAATATAAATAAGGCTGGCCAAAACCTCAAAAGCCTTTTTTGAGCTGGGGGGGGGGGGGGGGGGTCGCTAATTTATCAAATAATTTGTGCTCATTTTAACGGGGATATTTTTTCTTGCGTCTCCGGGTTAACAATAACATGAGGGGTCAAATTTCATGAAAAACGCCCATCTTCAATTTTTATATAGATTCACTGTAGATTTTTACTTTAGATTCACACTGTAGAAGCTTAGTAGAATAGGAATGAGTGAGTCACTTGGCTGAACTGCTTTACCTTTACATATTTATAACATAATTGGTTGAAAACAAGTTCCACCATTTTATTTTGTATCTACTGTTACAAAATAAAGTAAGATTATGATAATTATAAATGACTTTACCACATTCATTTACATAATTCATTGCATAGAAAAGCATCAGCTACAATAGAATGAAATTAGGCACCTCAGAAGAACACTCCTTTGATGGGGTTGCCATTCTATACATGTGGCAGCCCAGGCGAGCAATAGTATCTGAGCATCGAAGCAAGTTCTGCGCAGAAAAGTCTCAAAAATATCAAAAATAGTACACAGTAACCGCGAAGTAGAAATCAACAACGAAAAATGAATGAGTACCCGAATTGCCTATCGAACGAAGCCCTTGCCAAGGGTTTTAAAAACAATTTCAATATTGTCCTGCGGAAACAGCCAAGCTCTCAATTTACCGCGAAACCTGGATTGATACTCAATTTGGGGGGCAATCATTGGGGAACGGCTTAAAAGAAGAGAAGGAAACGCAAATTAAAAGGCACGACGGTTTTTCTTCCCTGGTGCTCTCCACTTGAGTGCAGCAGCAGAGGAGGGTGAGTTTGGTAACTGGCAGCAGCAGCAGCAGCGCCACTCTTCGTCGTGTCGCCGCCGATGCGATGTGTCGCGTGCGATTGCCCCATCGTCCGCTCGCTCTCCTTCGCCTTGGCCCCCTTTCCTTCCGTCCTCGCCCCTCGCTCCACACACGCCAATCATTCCCTCCCAGCGATCGCTCCGAGCGAACATTTTCCGCGATGGCTCGAGGGATGCAAATCGCATCCCTTGCCCTATCACTCGCCACGTCCCTTTCTCTATCGCTTTCATCGTCTATCGTCTTTCAGCCAATGAGAACGCACGGCCACTAACAGCGAATGCAACTCCACGCATGCATTTCAATTAGATGGCAGTACGGAAAGTGACGGAGTGAGCGGTGGAAAAAGGGACGAGGGTGGGGATGTGATTGCGTGCTTCTGAAAGTGATGACGGGTCGAGCCATCGCTCCATGAGAACCCATCGCCGGAGAACTCCGAAGAGCGGACGAAATTGATTCAGACTTTCCATCCCTACGGTTCCCCTTTTTAACGTCTGGCGAGGAGCGCGCTGTGCTGGAGATTATGACGCTCACTCCCTCAGAGATTCATCCCGAAGGATTGATTTGGATAGGTGAGGGTAGAACTCACCCCGAACTAAGCCGTAGGCGTGTGAAAATCGCACATTCAGGGAAGAAGGGAAGGGGGGGAAGGCGAGTTCCTTACCTTTAACCGCGCCATGCCCTCCGAGGATTTTGTTGGGATGTGTCCGGAGGCTTCACTCGGGATGTGAACCCGGAATTCCTCGATTAGTGGCCAAGCGCTCTTACTATGACGCACACTCCACAATATCGCGTGAGATAAAGTTGCGTACCTACTGGCGCCGAGTCATATCGACCCAGAAGTAAAACATTTAAAGAACAATGATCACACAATTATAAATAAATCAGATCTTTATTTATAAGAAACTGGAAGTAGATATTTTAGGCATTTTATTTTGTTTTTCTATAAGGTTTAATTCGACAGAAATGGAACCAAGTGTAGAGGCATCGTAGAAATCTTCGCAATTATTACGGTGCACTACAACCGCTCGCGACGAGTTTTGTGCGATATTTTTCCAGACGCATTCCAGCATTCCAGTCGGGTCAAAACGCAGAATTATGATACATAATGCATATATCCGGACACAAAAATGGCATGGAAAGAAAGGTAAAAGTACGATATGAAATTACTTTGTACGAAATCGCTAAAATATTTAGCTGAATGACCTCGGGTCGACGCGAAATAAAACCTTGCAGTGGGAGATGGTGCAGGGGATTCTCCTGTCCTCAACTTGTGAAATTTTCTTGCCCAGCGTGAGCTCTAGCTTCACATTTCAAACTAACCTTCGCTTGGTGAGTTAATATTGAGCAGTGCTCAAACGTGAGTTGCCGATAGCGTATTTCCACGCTATACCTACGCATAGTCTGCCAGTGAGGGAACAGGCTGCCTGAGGGCGATCTGTCTCATTCATAATTTATATCCATATTGCATTTGCTAATAGGTCAATTCGAACTTTATAAATTTATCAAAACGTGAAATATTTCCTATGCTTGTATTTAAAAATTTTCTATTGTAGATATCGCAATGAAGGATTCTCTCTTCACTGAGGAAGGAGAACTGAGAAGGAGACTGTCTTCGTGTTTTTCAAACTTTCGATCTCAATTTTCTTATATTGGTAGGTTTCCAAGGCAAGGGCGTAAAAGTTCTACATCGGTTATATGTAAATGTGGGTTGCTTGTCTTTAGATTGATATGGAAAAATATGTCAAGCATATCAGCGAAATTAATGGTCATAATTCAATTTCTCAAGCAAGTGTTGAGTGGGTACGACATATACTTGACATTGAACTTTCATCTGGACATACTTTTAACTTAAGTGATGACTTTTATCGGAAATTAGAAAATCAAAATGGTATTCCTAGAGAAAAAAGTTGGGAAACGTCGTGAAAAGGTGAGTGGTATCATGAAAGATGTTTCAACTTCGTGTTTTATGAAATTAATGTTTGGAAGTCGTGTGATGAACTACTCATGTGGGTGCATTAAAAACTCATCCGTCATTATCTTTTACTGGGGAATGAAACATTTGCGCGTCAAATATTTAATCTCTATCAGAGTTTGAAAGTGTGATAGATACAATCAATGCGTAAAAATCTATTTCAAATCTTTTCAATTATTCTTTATCCATTTGACGCGATCACAGTTGCAATTCTGCATTTTTGTTTTCCTCCCTCAACCGTTGCTGAGACTTTCTCAGAAACACAACTCTCTCCCCCAACGCCCATTTGGAGGCATTGCATGCTCATTACACATTCTTACAACTCTTCATAGACACCCAATGGGAGAATATAAAACCATTCAAAAATTTTCCTGAGGGTAGCATCTCCAAAAACACTATTACACCATAAATATTGTTTCGTAGATTACAATAAGTTACGAGTATATCGTGGTCTTGTAAAAGGAAATAAAGAGTAAACACGCAAGTGAAATAGGAAAATAAGTCGCGAATCCGATCGTGGCCAACGCAAACGTGGAATGGATTGCAACCGTGTGAAGTAGGAAGAGAGAGGAATGGAACCTTTTCTTTACTTCCTCCCTTTCCAAACCCCTCCCAGGGAGCAAGGGCGTTTCAGCTGAATTACTAGGTCCCGGCCCCGATGCGTTGTAACGCTCAGAGAGTTGACCCCCCTTGAGTCCTGATATTTGCCGAATGGAACCACGTATGTGTGAAACGAGCCTAAAAATGTGCGTTTAAATCGCTTTCAGTGAATACATGTAAATGAGAGATTTGGCATGATGGACTTACATTCACGATTTGTCTCCTTGATCACCCTAACGGGATGAAAAACGTATCTATTGGAAAATGGGTTCTCTTCAAGCCCTGACAGTGAGGTCGTCCTCTGATGATCATCGCGGTCGTTCAGGAGGTGCGCGAAGCTTCCGCCGCAGCGTCGAGGGATGTCAGGAGTTGAGGGGCAACGAGAGTGAAGCACTTTTTCAAACGCACGCCGCCACGGCGGTGAGGTAGCCACTGCAATTCTTCCCCCCAAAGCCATTCCGTCATTGGGTGCTCTCACCATTGTCCTAAACTGCTGCGGGCGAACAGACAGTGTTACCAAGATGTTAAGTGAATTAGGCTGGAAGCCGCTGGAGACTCGGAGGCTGCGCGCTAGGCTTAGATTGCTTTATGAATTGAGATTGGATATCTCTAAGAGCGACACAGAGAACATAGTATTAGAGCTACACTATATTTCCAGGTCCGATAGAAGCGATAAATTAAGAGAGATGTTTTGCCGAACGGATGGATATGGGAATTCGTTTTTCCCCCGAACCGTAAAGGACTTTAATAAACGCTAGTCCCAACTTCGTTAGAACACTTCTTTTTTTTTTGCTGTAAACGGCTGGTGTCCTAACACCCCCTGCCACACGCCTTTTAGGCGGCTTGCGGGGTATTATGTAGATGTAGATGAAGATTTCAATTTTGATATCTCTCTGCTCCAGGGAAATTGACCCTTCCGGGTGAGGAGAGGGGGATTGTCACATGGCAGCAGAACTAAGTGGTGCGGGCCTCACTTCGGCGGCGGTGCTTGGCAGCGCTCAGGGGGGGAACAATTCGGTGGAACGATTTGCAGCAATACGTCCGAACAAACGCAATATCGGGTCCAAGAGGCTTTCTTGTATTTCATCGTTTCTTTCAAATCCAAAACGTCCTCTTTTGGGTCCTTAGTATTAGTTAGGGCCCTTGAGGATAGTTTTAAATTAACCAAATTCGGCAAATGACTATAAACTTTATGTAGTCCATGTTGATATTAGATAGACACAAATTTTCCAAATTCTGGAAAATGAGGGCCGGCGTACTCTTCATTCTTTCATAATCAGTATTCGGGAATGGAATCATTAGGAAGAGTTCCTTACGGTCACATCCTTTTTTGAATAAATTTTTAATATTGATCTTGTTGTATTTGAAATTTACTACCAGCCAATCGGCACTTGTCCTGGCTAGCTATGTCAGTCGATTGGTTAGTAGGAAAAATATATTAAAAAATCGTCATTGGTTTATTGGGTTAATTTCTTTAAAAATCCATCTGGGGTAACTTTGTGTAAATTGATGCAAACACTTTTTTCCTTAATCCAGTGGAAGCAGATGTTTATTCTGCCACCACTTAAGATAAATTCTGGTACAAATCCTAATGACACACCACTAACATAAGTGAAGTCCTTGCGATGCGAGGAGGAAAGATTATGTTTTGCCTTGAACGAGTGGTGGAGTCGTAAGTCCGTGGTAGTGTCCGGGACGATTACTTCGTTCAATTATAATTATCAGAACCGCGCTTCTGGTTGAAATAGTGAGTGAATTACTGAAATGGGATGAAAATTGGCTGGAGTTTACCTTAATTTTTTCAACCTTTCTGCTTATTGTTGGTGGCAAAATTCTGTTTCACCACCCAATTGGATATTTTTAGCATTTAGATGTGAAAATCGGATGTTAAAGTCATTCAAAATAGCCAAAGGAAAGGTGCCATTTAACTAGGTTGCTGAAGAGAGGTTATACTTTGGGAAAACTGGCTGATAAAAACAACTATAATTTAAATTCAATCGTGTCAGGCGAAACATGATGGAACTCCTTCATGATGAAACAAAAAGGAAGACAATGGCAGGTTCCACAATTTAATTATTACTGCGACCGGTTTCAATACATGGTATCATCATCAGGCCTGATGGTGATACCATATATTGAAACCGGTCGCAGTAATAATTAAATTGTGGAACCTGCCATTGTCTTCCTTTTTGTTTCAACTATAATTTAGTTTTTTCATACAAATTTTCTGTCGGTTGTTAACTTATTGCATACACACTTGCCGATAAAGCTGCTACTCTCTAAGTTGACTGATTTTTGCCGTGAAAAATAAATAAATTGTATTAATTCATGGTAATACGGCGGATTTTTCGGTCTGTTTTAGGCGCTTTGGTGTCTGCAAACGTTTAATACTCAGCGGCAGGGACTCACACTTTGGTTCATTTAATGATCTGAATGTACGCTATAACTGGCGAGAACTCTTTTTGTCTGATTTGTGAGAACATTTGGTAATACTTACGCTTACGTTTGCTCTAATTTAGCAAAACTCGACGTCTACCTCATTTTATTAGTGGTTCATTTCCTCACAAATTAGCGGAGATGAAATACAGCCGATTGCATGAAAGAATTTATTTTAAATAGTGTAAGGTGTGTTGATAAAGCAATAGAAATTTTAATTTTTGAGAAAATATTTATTAATTCGTCTACATTAATGTTTTCGCCTTTAAAACAATCCCGGTTGAATTTGTGCCTGCGCTTCTTCCAATCCTCGAAACACTTCTCATTCTCGATTTTTGGGATAGCCTTCAGTTCTGTGAGCGATTTCTATTAATGTAACATATGCTCGTGATACGACGTCCCTTTAAAGTTCTTCTTATTTTTAGGAATAGGGAATTGTCACACGAAGCCATGCCTGGCGAATATGGAGGCTGAGGCACCGTTACAGAATTGTTTTTGGCCAAAAATTCACGAATGAAGTGTGAACCAGAATCCGCCGAGCTCGTAAAATCAGGTCTAACTCTATCAGCTGCCACAGGCAAAGTAAACGGTGAATACAGCTGGAAATTTTATCATAAGTACTTCAGGGGCATGTTTGCCCACGTATTTTATTTTAATTTGGTAATCGAACTCTCCAAACTCGTGAGGCATTTAAACACTTCGTTCCTTTGTGATCGCATCCGTAGTTGAGCGTCAAAGGGTCGCGGCTCCGCTCGCTGGCGCAACGCTACCGCGCGTAACAATTTAAAAATCCGCGTTCCCACAACGCATCACTAGCGGCCAAATTTATTTGGCAGTCTCTTTGGTGACTAATTATGATCCCTGGTAATTACAATCAGAGCGTTTATTTTTATCTTTCCTTCGGTCTGAAATCGTGTATGTAATGAAATAGTTTGCTTCAGCTGACGTCCCGCTTGGAAATGAAGCGGCCGCAGTCCTTTTCATAAATGGCAAACTCGGGCTGGGTTGCAGGTGTGTGGGGGAAGCATAGTTAAAGAAAGGAAAGAGGAAAAGGGTGGCTGGTGCAGTGAAAGTGAGCAGCGCCACTTTCCCTCTCTGTGCGTCCGAGGGTGCATTGCCCTCCCCCCCCCTCTCCTCTCACCCCCCTCCTTCCCCCACCACCCCCGGGCCTTTCTCCCCTTGCAATTTCTCTCTTTGAATTCACTCTCCCACCCCAAATGCACTTCCACATCACTCTCTCTCCCTCCCTCCCTCCATTCCTCGAACTTATCTCGCGGAGAAAACAAGAGCAAGTCGGATCGAGCGCACGCCTTACGTCGCACGCGAAGCGTCCTTCCGATTCCGGAAGATCGCATTGCGTGTGGACACCCAACTCCCTCCCTCCCACCGTCCCCCTCCCTCCCGCCCTCCCTCACCGCTGCTTGTCAGTGCATGCCATCGCCCGTAACTCTCAGCGCGACACGCATCTTTCACCTTTCCTTCTCATCATCAGCTACGTGATGCAGTGCCCACTTTGAAGTGTTCTCAAATGATGATTTTTTTCTCATGGGCTGTGTATTGACGAATAAAGAAACTACTCGTCAGAACAACCAGGAACAGCCCATTATTGCCATTTACTATCATTTCCCTTGTACATAATTTTCTCATTCTGTAATTTTTCACTTTCTCCATTTTTTTTCCAATAAGAGCTATTCATTCTATCAGTTATTATTAATTTGAAAGGGAATTATTATTGTATATTTTACTTTACCTTTTCAATGCCGTATACTGCTGCTCTACGACGTGCTGAGAATACTTATATCATTGATCATGATAGCTTCACATTCATGCTGGAGTAACTACATATGTGGTGGAGACTCTTTTCGGGAGAGGTATCGGTTTTTCGAATGGTGTTATTTACGATGCTATACCTCCTCAAGTACATTTAGTTTGGCTTCATGAAACGAAAGTTTTTAACGGGGATTAGTCGATTCCAAATTCCGATTCTCGATTTTTCGGGCACGGAATCGGAATCGAGAATCGATCGACTAAAGTCGATTCCGATTCCATCGATTCCAAAAAGGTAAATATTATGTAAATAGACTTTAAGCCTGGGGCATACAGGTCGCCACACACCTGAGCCATTGTATACTGTACATTGTTAAGTAAAAAATTTATCTCTGAAATTTTGTTTATTATTACTTTAAATCTTAGGATATATTACTATAATACTAATTCGCTATTTTTAATAATTATTATTTTTAGGCCCCTTAATTGTCTATGTTGGTATCAATAAAAATCGATTAATCTGTTTGAAAGAATCGGATTTTCAATCAGAATCGAAAAAGAGTGGAATCAATCGACTCTCGATCTCTACTTTTCAGTGCAGTTATTTTTAAAGGAATTACGAAAGAAAAGAAATAATTTGTTTCATTAGTTTGAAATTCATTTTTGGATCACAGAAGAGTCGACAAGTTAAAACATGAATCTGAATATATTCTTCCTTAGGAGCGTAGATTGTGTGGATGAAATATTGAATAATTCTTCTTTAAGGACCGATTTCCCATATTTTGTGTGAAAGGATATTTCGACAGCCATTCTGCTCGTTTCTCCTGCTCATCTGAGTCGTCGTCGAATTCTTTCTTTGTCTCACAACATTCCCCTTCTTGAATAACCTTAACTGACGGATTTTTCAGACTGAAAAAATCGTTTGAAAACGTCTCCAAGAATGTTACCTCGTACTCGAGTGATGTTGAACAATCTTTTGCTGATGAAAATTAGAAGTCTACGCCCAAATGCCAATTAAAATAGTATCCGTAATCCTATAATGTACCTGGAAGCGTCATTTTTAAGCTCCACAGATATGACCGGTGTTGGAATGCCTATAGATGCATGTCACATTCCTCTGAAGTGGCTCTGCGGAAGTATCAGGATTTACGTGTGGGATCGACGGCGAAATATCATTTAACTTGCAAAATCTCACGGAATGAGCCCGGATGGAAGAATTATTGTTAAGTGTGTGTTGTATTAAGTTGATGTTTGTTTGGTAATACTTACGAGCAGGAAACTCCCCTGAGCCCGTGTAACAGCGGCTGCACTTCCGCTGTCTCTTCTTCCCCTCCTTCCATTCTCCACGGCTGCCGGTATCTTTCTGAAAATACCACTGCAACATTACGAAAAGAGCATTAGGAAAGATATCCGAGCCATATTTTCGTTTTGCTGTAAAAGAAAAAGCTAGCTAAAAATGTGATAGAACTGAAATGGCGAGTGTAGGAACTTTTGCCGGAGTGACGTCACACGCCGTCGGCCGCGGAGTATTTTCTGTGAGAGGGGGCAGGAGTGAGCACGTCAGCCCCTCCCCTCCCTCCCCTTCCCCCCTCTCTCCCCCCCTACTTCAATGCGATATGTGAAGTGCCCCTCTCACACCCTCCATTTCTCTATGCATGAGTGGTCCGGAACTGCTGTCCCTATCCATCCTAGTGACTTTTTCATACGTACATTTACACCTACATACCAAGTACCCCAATGCAAGCCGCCTCGATAGGCGTATGGCGGCGGATGTCAGGGCACCAGCCATTAACAATTGAAAAAGAAATGCTCTGGCGAAGCTCCGCCAATAAGCATTCATTAAAGTCTTATATCGATCGGGGAAATACGAACCCATTTACCTAACCATTCGGCTGAATATCTCTCTTAATTCATCGCTTCTGCCGGACCCGGAAATATAGTGGGGCTCTAATAAGATGTTCTACGTGTGGCTCTGAAAGATATCTATTTATAATTGCTCCGGCGAGCCCATCCTCCGAGTCTCTAGCTTCTCCTAGTCTAATTCGCTTAACATCTGTGTAACGCTTTCTGAACGCCCGTAAAAGTTTTTGACCAATCGCGCACGTGCATGTACTTCGCGTTTCATTTCTACTTCCCCTTATGGTTCCTAGTTGCATAATGCTCTCGTCAGGTGTTTTCTCGTAAATTCTCCGCAGGTTTCCGTATCTGTTATGACTTTAGAGCAAGATGCGTTTGAGTGACTCCAATGCAATTGGGCGGGAAGGATAATTCATTTCCCTTTTCATCGGCTCCACTGACATTATTTTCCACACTCCGTTTATATTTTTTTCTTTTTTCATTGTCAATCTAATCAATTTTTAGCCCCTGAATAATGTTATTTCAGCAGGAATGAACGATCAAACTTTTGGATGTGAAATGTTTATTTTGATACCACTGTTTTTTGCTGTTCATGGCCTTTTTTATTTTTATGTGAAAATGGTATAATAAGGAATTTTCAATCCGCAGATGAGAACACTCTGTGACGCTTCAAGCAATGGGTATGATTTTTTTGCATTATTTATATTAGGATAATTAAAAACATTTTGTGCATCCCACACTTCAAATTATGCAGCCTGGTTACCCTCCGACAAATTTTAAAGCGATACCGTTTAATGTACGTATGTAATTCGTAATACATTTTATTTATATGAATAATCGTGGTAAAATTGTCGTTAAAAAAGTGAGTTTCTGTCGAGGCCATATTGAAAATATGAGCTTCCATCTCATCAGTAAAGAGTTGGCGTATGCTGAATCAACTAATGTAGCGAACAAACATTTTCATGGTTTGAGGCATTTGCTCCACACGTCTTTCCGACACGCTTTTATTTATTCGCATTTTCAATTGCTATAAATCACGATATTTTGCGACTGAGAATGAAATATTTGCATTGGAGAAAGTAAAATGGAATCGGATAGGATCTTAATGGTTAATGAAATAGACTTCAGGAATCTGGAAGAAAAGCTGCCGGGTAAAGTAAGCTATCTGTTAAGATGATGCAAACAAAGGCCACCCAAGAGAACAGTGAGAGGAGAACTGCTCTGAAAGAAGTCGCATCCCCTGCAGCCAATGCCGTCCGAAATGAGTTTGCTCACGCATTCGGCGGGGCCCCGGCACGCACACCACAGACGTGACGCTCGTTCCAGCACCGTCACGCTTTCGTCCTCGTCACAACGCTACGAAAGCAGGGTCAACGATTCCTCCATTCCTTTGCATTTTTGCGTATGCTCGTGGAAGCGTGGCGAGTCGTCATCGGAGGGTGAAAGGGCGGGTGATGGGGTCCATCTGAGGGTTCGCCCAGAACGAAAATGAATGCATTCAGAGAGCTGCTGGATCTTCAAATGATCCATTCGATTCATTGCTCGAGGCGACAGCGATGGGAATGAATAATTCCCTTTATACATATAAGTAGTAGATATGCCGTCTCCCTGCACGCCACACGGTAGTCACCTTTTTGAATTTCCCAAACAATTCCCGTGTGACGTCATCCGAATTTCAACCCAAATTCTGAAATACAGAATCAGCCTTCTGGAAGTCCATAGTCCATCCGGCTTGGTGTTTTACGTCGATGCCTTTGTAATGCTAACAGAGCAAGCTCCGTTTTGAATTATTTTCACGCCTCGGCGCTGTAGAGTCATTTGCATTGTAGGTACTCAAGGCGCCTTACGCCGACGTAATTAAATTTTTCTAGTTAATCACGAGCTGTCCATTGAAATTTATGTTTAGGTGTAACACATTATGATAATTTGTATGCATTGAATTGATTTCTTAAATCCTTAATCCTTAGACTGTCGCACAATTAATTCCTCTTCCGGGAGTAAGTGCGTATATTTGTCACGTTGACTCTCATTTAAGGCCTTTCCACGACTATTTAGATTGAACTGAGAAGCTATCATGAATTTTTCTCCGAAAAAATGCCATTAAATGTATTGTTTATTGGCGCAGCCTAAAAATACGACGTCATTTGGTAGTAACTTTTTGTAACATCCATGAAGAGTAGTTATTACCTCTGAGGCCGATGCAATTTCAATTATTTATAAATAAGCAAAGTATAAGATATTTCAAAGACAGAATCTTCACATTGACCGAAGTTGAAGAAAAGTGTCGAATGTGAGCAGAATCTAAAGACCGTGCGGTTTCGAACTGGAACGAAGTGAAAAATTCGTGAGTTTCAGCAAAACTCAGGTGGCCATGTCGATTGTTCGACTGAGCCTCGGCCTTGAAATAAAATAATCCTCTGAAAGTGTTTAAAGCTTTTCTTGTTGACTCAACATGAGCTACAGATTTTAAAGAGACATGCCAGATAGAATGCATGCTATCTATAAAGACCTTGACTTTTGCTGATCAAGCCTCCGGAATGATGGAGATCCCGACGGAATCTGTATTTTAACCTGTGCCTAGAGAAAAAACAGTGTCGACGGTGCATCTTTCGTGAATACATCATCAAGCGTTGGAATCGACATGATATGTCTTCATCAGTTGACTTTACGCGTCGCTCCCAAATGTATACTGGTAGTTTTGCATTGTGGTATGCTACCCGCGACAGGGCACTACACATGCTAGCTACCTATTCATTGTTTTTCTCGTACTTCTGCAATAAATAGCCAGATCGAGGCATTTATTCTAGTCAATACTTAAGAAGTAATAACATCTAACTGTGGAGATAGGTCAAATAAATGTTAAAGTTGTGTATAAAGTATATTTTAGAAGTAACAAATTGTCTTTTAATGTGACTGTGCCAGATCTGATCCTGAAACCGATGGGAATATGAAAAGTAATGAAAGTTGGCTTTCCAGTATTGGAATAATCAATTGATAGCAATTAATTACATTGACCAGAAAACAATGCCACTTGCAGATCACTTTCAGTAGAAATGTTGGAAAAGGCGAATATATTTTACGAGTAAACTGCGACTGCACCAAAGGTTGCAAAGGTCGGGAAGCCACATGCCTATGAAAAGATCCAATCGATAGAAATAGGGAATAAAAAATATTCAATTCAAATGCAAAAATTCATCAATAATGATATTTCTTTACGTACAAACGATCACTTTTACCCTTAGAAATAATAAGACAATATTTTTGCTGTTGCTCACATGTCGAAACTCGGCGGAAAATATACTCACAAGGTATTATCCAATTTTGAAACAAAATCGAGTTTGTAATATCGACACAGGTTGGTAATTTCGCCAATAAGGAGTAAACAGTACAGAACTAGAAAAGTATTTTTAAATAATTCTGGTTGATTTCCGATCGTACTCCGTCTCTGGTACAAGCAGCAGGCAAGCATTATAAGGAGAATGTGTGTTTCGTATCAGTTATGAAAAAGTTTCATTTATGTAAAAATTATTGCGCTAGATAATAGAATATAATTCACTCAAGTTGATTTTCAACAATATTATTGCGCTATGTCCATATTGCTCTGTGGATTCTATTTTATTGAACTTTAATTCTCTTAAATTTTGCATTGGTCGACCATTTCCGCATTCAGTGATTCAATTTTCCTTTGAAAATGGTCTGCCTCTTTTCCTCTCATTCCATGCAAGGAATCGTGTCGCTTGTGCAGTGCATTTCGTGTGAAATCTTCGCCTGCGCCGTAGAAATGCTTCTTCCTGGTTGCCCTCGTGGGGGAAAGGTGCCGTCTTCAGTGCTACATCTTGACAGCGATCCTCTGTGCCGGTTCGTCATCAATTGCCAACGATTCCCATGAGGGCTTGAACGTCACCATCCACCGTTTCCTCATTATTTATTGAGAGCTTTAGCATTTCTGGCGTTTAAAAATTAGCAAAATACGAAACTAGACTCTAAGTTATGAAAATTACTTTTCCGCAGATGCAGATCATCTCTTTAATCATCAACACCACTGATGCCAGTATACTTCAAGATCAAGTGTTGAAGATAATTCCTCCCACGTCGCTCTTCCAGCATTCAAATCTTCTGCACCTTTTATTCTATCTATAATTCATTCCAAAGTTCTTTTTCGGCTGTGTCTTTGCTTGTGATTGAATCTACCGTTAAAATTACGCCCTTACTTTTGTCGTCGTGAACAATCATTTTAATGATGAATATAAATTCAAATCATATTTGTCGCTGGCAATGGAATTCGACGTAATTTCTTCGGATTCATATTATTTGGAAACCCGTTGTCAGTATGCGTCAGTGATTTAAGGAAACATTATCACGGACACACTGACATTTTATGATCCACAAATTTTGTAATGGCCTGACCCAGGCCGCGTCACGGCATTCCACACCATCAGGGAGCTGCCGCGGACTGCGCGCGCGGCAAAAACATCGATTATGTTTTGTTTGATGCTAACGGTCGTAGTTGATTTCTTTAGATGGACACTCTAAAAAGTTAGATGTAATTTTAACGTAAATATTTCGAGGTAACTCGGTGTTCCTTTTCTTATAATCTCAAATAAACAAAAACTTTCGACGAAAAACAGAGTCCTATAATTTGTATCGTATCGAAGATAAATATCGCAAGACAGCGAAGAAATTCGGTTATACGAAATGTAAAATAAATGTGGCACTAAATACATTACATCTTATACACAAAAACTTGCTAAAAGATTCACTTTCCAACGTCCGTCGAGCACGGTATTCCCCGTGGCCAGCAGCAAGCTCCGAACCGTGCCGCACATTCGAAAAATCGATCTCAATTTCGGCGTCGCAGGTGATCGCAATTGTCCTTCTGGTATCATACTCTATAGGTTTTGTTGTATATGTGGAGTAAATATCTCGAGGTAACTCGGTGATCCTTTTTTTATAATCGTGCATGAACACAAAATTTCGCCAGAAAACATGGTCCACCATTTTGAATTGTATCGACGATAAATATCGCAAAAGAGTGAATAAATTAGGTTGTATGAAATGGAAATTAAATGTGGAACTAAAATATTATAGCTGTTATACAATTAATCCGCTTTAAAATATTCAAGGTCCAACATCTGTCGAGCACGATATTCCCCGTAGCGCAACAGCAAGCTGCGAACTGTGCCGCAAGTTCGAAAAATCGATCTTAATATCGGCGTCGCGGGTGGTCACAGTTGTCCTTCTGGTATCACACTCTATATGCTTTGTTGTATACGTGGCGTAAATATCTCGAGGTAACTCAGTGATCCTTTTTTTTTAAATCCTACATGAACACAAAATTTCCACGAAAAACAGGGTCCGCCATTTTGTATCGTATTGGCCACAAATACTACAACTGAGTCGTGAAAGTTGACTAAAATTAACGATAATAAACCGCTTAACAATATTGTAAGCTTTAGTATCTATTGAATTACTACAGAAGGTGTGGCATTAATTTTAACATGCAGAATTTCGAAAAAAATCGATGCGGGTAATTTTTACGAAATTTGTTCGACTTTGAGGCCAAGTTTTGTTTAAAAAAGTAACCTACGAAAAACGCTTTGCGTAAAAAAATGCACTAATGTATTGACAAAAACTGTACATAGTTTCAAATTTCTCAGTCAAAAAAATCGTTTTTGAGGTTTAGTCCAGCTTTGTTCGATTTCAGCCCACTGTGCGGCGCTTCCTTCATTTTTCCTTCCTCCCCCTCCCCCTTTCGTGGTGCAGAGGTGATAAGCTAGCGGTTACAGATCCCGGCCCAGAAGTTTAACACGCGAACCCGCCCAAGGGTTTCGTATCCACTGCTTAAGGCCTCCTCGGGGTAGAGGTACATTGTAATTGCATCTCTGGTCGTCTGTGATTAATATAGACAAGGGGTTGAGGAGGGGGGGGGGGGTTGATGGTGTGAAAGGGGCTGCTGACCAATTGGACGGAATTCCTAAAAGACGATGGCTTCGCAAATATGGATCTCACTTTGAATGTGCTATTAGCGTGTATGGGACCCTTATGAAGTTGGAATGATAGCAGAAATCAATGGAGTACAGCGCAGGGCGGCCAGATTCGTGATGAGTAGCTAACTAAGATAAAAAAAATCCAATGTTTCCAGAATGTAAGGCGGGTTAGGGTGGGCATCTTCACGGGGGCGTAGAGCAAAGCATAGGTTGAATTTACTGAATAAATTCGGAGAATAGATTTCCTCTGACGACGTGCATAAACATATAATTCGTTTACCGCCGTACCTCGTTTACTTCGTACCGTCGCGTCGTGGTGTACGTGAAGAAAATGCAGGAAACAGGCTGCGAAACTGAGTTATTTAAAATGTCATTCTTTCCTCGTGCCCTCGATTTCTGTCTCGATTATCAGAATTAATGGCGTCACTCGCTAGGACGACTCATTGCATCTTTTTATTTTTCCATTGTTCTATCCTTGCGTGGATTTACTCTGGAAAATACTAACTGTAGGCAAGTTTTGCTTTTGCCCATATGCACGTGTATTTTGTTATTATCGGTAGTATTTTTATGACCATGTGGTGTGCATTTGGGAATCCCCTATTGCATGCAGCATGCTAGTGATTGATCACCCCCTACCAAGCACCCAAGAGATGGCTCACGTGGTATCATGTATGTGTAGACAGCAAAATCTTTAACTTTGTAATTGTTACAAGTGGCTCAAGCGCTGCGAAATTCATGAGGGTTGAGAAGGTGGTGGCTAAGAGCAAGTTTGTCATGACTCCTTGTAATAAAAGTTTTTCTGTTGGCCTAGCAGCCCATCTACCATTTACGTAATTGCAGCGATGACCGCAGAAGAGCTGAGAAAGCTTTGTAAACTACGAAGTGTGATTAGACGGTATTGAAGTTGTCTCTTTCGAGATGCTGATAATGCGGACGAGGAGGAACTATTGGGAGTTGTGGAAGCGAAAAAGCACTGCGGTTGGCATGGAGGCGATGGGGAAGCGAGGGAGTGGGGAGCTATACTGGAAGAGAGAGCCCGATCATCATTCAGAAGAAGGAAGAAAGTAGAAGAACTCTCCTTCCCCTTCCAACTTCCTCATCTCCTTTGTTTGTACTGGTCGGTAGAATGTTTGATACTTAGGGCATCGAAAGTAATGAATAGTAATTTCTTTTCAATGCGTGTGCGTACGAGTTCACGCTTTTCGGGTCTTTTAAATCAACGGAAAATTTTCAATCAAAATCATGGGAATCTCTCTTGCAAGAGAAAGTATAGTATGGAACAAGAAAAACGTCAAGAATAGATGGAAAAAACTCAAAAGAGGTAGCAAATGAAGTTATGCTTGTGTAATTAGGGCCTAAGTCTGAAATTAATTTCTAACTTAGTCTTTCTAATTTATTTACTCATTATCTGCGTTGCATGAGGTCTTTTTGCGTGAAATGAAGTGAAAATTGTGCTCGTCACACATCTAATTCATTCCGCTGGTCCAATGATTACTGTTGTAACTAATCATTATCGACTCTAAAATACTGGTAACATGCAGGACCTGACGCTTTGATCCATGACATTTTTGTTGGGTTATAGAAAGTGATTTTTGGCAATTTCAATATTTCCATCGCTGCATAAAATGCCGATGATTGACCTCAAGAGAGTCGCTTACCCGCGTTGATAAAAACATACGGAATTCACTGTGCAAAAAGTATTGCTTGTGAAAATATGAATGGGTTTATTGGCCCTGTCTATCACGGGGGCATGAAATTGAACGTGAAGCTTGAATATAAGCGTTTCAGTTGTCGCTCCCGCAGCTCTCCGTAAAAGTCGATAGAAAAAATTCGCTCTGTCTTTGTTTTGAATGAAACCCGTCCACTATATGCCCTCACAGTACACTATGGCCCCGCATTTACTTTATCATTGACACAGCACCAGGCTTGGCCGCTGACGTTACACTGTTTGTATTTGCTCCCTAATAAGTCCATTTGTGACATGACTTTGAACTGGGTAGTTGTTTCGGGTTGCATAGCGCGGCTCGTGAGGCGTTTGACGTCAGTGGCCCAGGGTGAGCTCCTCATCAAAAATCAGGAGTGAAGAGTAAACTTCTATGGTGATATTATGATGAATATAAAATATATTATGGAAAGTATTTTGGTTCAAATGTTCTATCTGAAGGATACTTTCAAAGGCGCATTGAAAATAACCTTGCTTTCCTGGCACCGAATCCCAATTTGACTTGGTTTTGCTCTTCTTGGTGTTAACGCCTCGGTATCGATATCAGAGAAAACGATATATCGACCTGGAATTTTACATCGATATCTTAAAGTCTTTCTAATAATCCCGCAGAGGAATCGTCAAGTGTTTATATTCCTGTCTCTTTGTTTCATAGGCATATCGGCTAGGAATCCTCGGGATGAGAACTTCATCTTTGAGTATAGTCGCGTGATTCACTTTGATCATCAGTTCTTTTTATCACCGAACACGTTCCATTGGGTAGTTTTGCCTTGTTTCGAAGCATCTTGATCACCGAGCCAGCCTTCAGCTTTAAATTGTGCAATGGTAAACCAGACGCAGCCAATAGATTTGAATGAATGCAGAGTAACAATTGTTTTATTCTGAATAAGGAAGTCTGAGTCATTCATACCTTCGTCCTTAGCCACCAAAATTACTCGCTCACTCAATCATTTGTGATTTTTGTGTCTATCAATCATATTCGGCAACACTTGATTTGTGATCTCATTTTTCGATTAAATGAATTGCAAAAATTCCGAGGAAATCAAATCAACCCCCTCGGTTCGTCGACAGGAAAACATCATTATCGGTAAACAACAATTGCTCGGAGAAATCTTCAGAAGATATAAAAAAAAATTGAGCTGAAAGAAGTCTGCTCCTATTATTTCTGCTAATCTCTTATTTGCGTTCGATTCCTGCACTTACAGACTTCCTAATATAAGTACCGACCCGACCACTGATATTTATTATATTAGGGTTCGGTCGCGATGGCTACAGTAACTTGTTGAAACGACTTAAACATATTCTTATGTTCAATGATGATGATGAATGATATGAGGTGATAAACAGCTCTTCTTTTCACTACTCCTCCGTATAGTTCCCACTTGTTAGTTCATACACAGCTAAGACAATTTGACTTTTTGGAAAATTCTCTGAAATTAGCACTGAACGTTTTGTTAGGTACTTATGTCTAAGGTGTTAGGTCTGAGGCTTCACTTTTCTTAAAAAATATCTGTGAGAATTTACCAAGGTTGAATATCATCATTGAGCATGAATTTTCACCAAGTGAAAGCTGAATCGATAGATTTTAATCTAAATGGTATCATTATTCGAGCACCTTTGCGCACCTATCTGTTTCTAAAGCGCTCCGTTCCACTTCTTCATGTGATGTTTCTTGCAATGCCTTGCATTGCAATGTTGCAGTCCATTCTGAGCGGGTGGAGTGAAGAGTGCATTGGCCTCCACAGTCGCCTCGCTCACTTCTTCTTTTGTTTCCTGCGCGCGCATTTCTCATTCGGTTGTCCCTCTTCCTCTCTTTCTCATCCCCTTTCTCCCTCTCCCACTTTCCCTACACCTCTCTTTTTTTAGATTTCTCCTGCTCGCTTTTATTTCACACTGTTCACCAACTTCCCAAGTAATTAATGCAGAATCGTTCAAAACTTTTACCTTTTCATGCATTTTAACTGTTTCTAACAACTGCGTTCTGTGTTCTCGCACCCACAGTTTTTCTCTAGTGAAGAATTTTTTTTTGGGTTTCCTCAAATATATTTTTCTTTTAACCATTTCAACGGGGTTCCCTTGACGGAGCTTTCGGTGCCTATTTCGTCTTTACGAAACCCAATTTATTTACATGATATCAGTTTCTCCTAAAAACCCGATTTATCTAATACTCCTGCGGCCCCTACTTCGAAACACAAAATAAAATAAATGTTTACTTAAACTCCCATTTCATTATGCAACGATGAATTGTGGGCTGAATCAAATGGCATTGTACATTAAAATCTTTTGTTGCCGTTTGAATTTTATGGCTCTCTTTTGTTGTATATTTTGTAGTTATGCCGTGGTATTAGTCGTCCCTTTCTCGTATTATTTGTCGCAGTCTTTCGCTCCCATACGCCTCTCCCCCATAATCCCTCTCCAATTGTCCTCAATGCATACTTTTTCCTTCACGTCCTTCATTTATGCTCTTACTTCCTCGACGCGAATGGTGCTACTGGTAGTGCCGAAAACCCACTGTTTCTATTCTGGAATGTGAGATGATAGAAAGCTCTTCTTTTTCACTACTCCTCCGTATAATGCCTACTCATAATTCCTAGTTGCTAGTTCCTAAGCCAATTTGGCTTTTTGGAAAATTCTCCGAAATTTTTCACAATCGAATTTTTTCAAATCCTAAATGAAGTCACGCTAATATGTATGAATATTATAAGAAGTTGTTGGTAAATGCTATATTCCTTAGAGGAACTTACGCAGTTAAGATGAGCTGGATATGCGCATCCGTTTTTAAAGTAATTCTGTCTTACAGATGCGCTATCATTTTACATATCCGCATCAGAGTACAAGAACTTTTTCTAACTGCTGAGAACCAATGACACATGGATCACCGGCATTTTTGGGTTTGCAGAGAAAAATATGCTTTTGAATGGAAGCATTTCGTCGCCAAACGCCATATTTTTTAATTAATATGAGTGATACCATCAATTTTATTCCTTGAGGTGTATTACTCTTGTTATTGATGTCTGTTAAATCCGTCTGTATGTTATATTTTGTTAGCGTAGAATGTATATTTATGACCTAAAATGTATAAAAATAAGTATTATGTGTACATAGTAACATTAGATAATAGAACTATATGAATAATCATAAGCTTAGGGACCAATTATTAGCAAATTTATATCAGTTTGTCGCCTTAACATCGATTTAATATCATAGGCGTACCATTGGAAATTCCTATTTTCAATAGTTTGTAGTCACTTACTCTATGGAACCTGTTCATGCATGAAATTTCTGGAAAATTGATGCGAATCCTTTATACCTACTGATTTCATCTTTCTCCGACCACATTTACTGCAAGAAAATTAAAAGTATTTGACGTACCAGTCCCGTGTCAAAATTATGTTCGTCTTATTTCCCACTCCGACATTTTAATTTATTTCGGGAAAGATAAATCGAATGTTAACAAACAAATAAGGAAGTGCAAAAGGAACTTGAGAGGCTGACGATTGCGAAATTACCTCACGGGGCATAGAAGTAATAGGTGCTGATTGACCGCAGAGAGCGATAATTAGCATCCAATCGCCAGATCAGATACAGGTTAGTCCATCTCTCGCGTGGTTCTCGCTGTTTTGATGCCTTTGGAGGCGGGAGTAGCTTTTGCATTGCAAATGCATCGTCTTTAACCTGTGAAGGTCTTTACGTGCCACGCTCAATATACGGAAACTTCTCTGATGTTGTGAATCTGCATTGCCGGCCTCCCCTCGAAAAATGGGAGATATCAGCAATAAATACGACCGCGTATTTCTAATGCCTCGAATGGGAGATCAAATTAGCGACCGGAGAAAGTCTATTTTAACCATCTACCTGTGAATCCCCGAGAAATTATTTTGTGCTACCGGTTAGCCAATGGGATAACTTCATACGTGTTGGCATCTACATCTACATCTACATAATACCCTGCCAGCCACCTCTAGGTTGTTTGGCAGGGGGTGATCAATCACCAGCATGCAGCATGCATTGGACTCCCACATGCACACCACACCGTCCAAAAAACGTCACGTATACTAACAAATTATACTACTATATGCTGTTAGAAATAATAATAAAATTAAGAATCATGCAATAAGTTTTGCATAGGTTAGTTGGCTACACTACAAGTCATGCAATCTATCTATGAGTTCCATCGCTGCCGTTATAATCTCTTTTTGATCGTGGAAAAAATGACATTCTGTACCTGTCTGTTCTACAATCTATCTCTCTTATTTTATTTATATGATCTGATCTTCCGTAGTATGTTGGCGTCCGTAAGATATGGTTAACTTCGTCAGAAAAGACACTGCTCTTGAATTTATCTAAAAGGTTTAGTCTATTTTTCAATCTACGGTCCGACAGAGATTCCCATCCGAGTTTATCTAAGAGGTCAGTTGCACTAACAAAATTACCGTAACGACCTTTCACATACATGGCAGCTCTTCCTTGCACGCGTTCTAATTCTGTTATTAAGCCTTTTTCATGAGGGTCCCAAACACTGGCAGCATATTCCAAATGTGGTCTAACGAGGGAAAAGTAGCTAATTTCTCTCACTTTGTCGTCACACTTTCCTAATATTCATTTAACAAAACCCATTTTACGATTAGCTTGACCGGTTATTTCTCGGATATGTTTATTCCACGATAGATCATTATTGAGTCTAACTCCTAGATATTTCACGGATTCAACAGTCTTTAATTGGGTACCCCGAATTATATAGCTACGTTGTAGGGAGTTACTCTTCTTCCAGAAATTCATTACGACGCATTTTTTCAAATTTAATTCTAACTGCCGAGCATCGCACCACGCTTGGATAGCAGCAATGTCATTCGTTAGTTCATCTATACCTTTGCTGGAACCGATTTCTCTGTAAACTACAGCATCGTCTGCAAATAATCGTAACTTACTGTGTACTACTTCGCCAATGTCGTTTATATAAAGAAGGAATAGGAGTGGGCCTATGGCATCAGCTGTGTCTAGTTTCAAAAGCTATGTGTTAAAAATTTAGACTGATTGTTCACTCAAGAATTGTTCTAAATTGCTTTTATAGATTAGTAATCAGTAGTAGTAGATTCAGTCATTACATGTTGAATGTTCATCTGTTGTTTCATCCAGAGGGTTTAATGGATAGGTGGGAGATGAGTGATCAGGGTGGCAAAGGCAATATATCGCACATTCAGTTCGGGAGAGCTATTTCCTTTCATATTTTTATAATTCTATATTCTAACAATAGCATACTTCTAAAGGTGGTCGTGTGGTAAAATTCCTTTCCGCCATTTTTAAGTTTGCTATGATAATCACAATTATTCACACTTAAAATCATCGAAAGAGAGTGTTGATTAAGAATGAAGGAGGCCTGTCACGTTTTTTGCTTAAATAATGGGGAGAGGGTGGGTGGTGGCTACGATTGTGATAGTGGAGACGACGCGAGTGGGGGTGGGGGCGAGGAGGGAGTTGCAGTGAGAATGGAGTTAAGAGGGAGTGGGGTGCGGAAGTTCGTTGACCCTGGCAGGAGGAGGAGGGCGCGCTGAGCAGGAGTTGGAATCGATACGGCGATGAACGACGGCGGTCCCAAGCAGTGAAATGCAGAAAAAAGGACCTATGTGGGAAGGTGAGGGATGTGGGTGGGCTTGGGACGGATAGATGCTCAAGATGAGCACAACTGCCTCACAGGTCATAAGACATCGCGGCGGGTTGAAGACGTTTCGGTTAAGAGCGGACAGGGCAGTAAGTATGGGCCTATGTGACAGCGAAATTTGTCCTCGCAATATGGAGCAATACACCTATGGAGCTGATTGGAAATCATTCGAAATGCATGCCACGTTAGCATCAACAACAGAGACTCCATGTAAGAGGCTCCAATCTGTCCCCTACATGGTTGATTCATGTTCTCGCCTCTTTGGGAGCATTTTAATCTGTTTTCAAAAACTTCCGAAGTGGGGCGATGAGCACAGAGCGATTCATATTCTCTCAATACTTAATTTATAATAATTAATATCGTCAGGGATATGGTATTGAAAAGTTACGAATTTGTGAGATCACATCATCACGGATATGAATTTGGGTTAATTGCGGCTTATTTCTCCAAAGCGAATGAAATGTGGATCACTGCGCCCGTGAGCGAGCATTTGAATGCGCGCATTCGGATGACAACGTTTCCACAGGCTGACCAGTCCTCTCTGATCATATCGACGGCCCCGCAATGTTCGACTCTCATCCCTCCGCTCCGTCAATACGTCCACTCTTTCCGCAGCCACCGCCCGCAAATGAGTTCCCGTCTTGTTTCGGGAGAGTCTCTCCGCGGAGGAGCACGACCTGGGTTCAGCTCGAATCCTCCGTCCACTCCACTCCACCGGGCGCACATTCCCCCTCCAGCAGCCAACGAACGCGCCCTCACGTCGGGGAATGGTCAGGGACTCTCTCGCTGCTCAGGTGGATTCAGGCGACCGTTTGGATGAAGGGAGCTTCAGCGTGCTGGGCAAGTTGAAGGTTGTCTTTTGAGGATATGTGTTAGAATCTACCGATGCGATCTTTGCAGTTTGTTCTCCGATAAGCGATAGGTCGAATGGAAAGTATGAGCGCTGTAATTTTAGTACATTTACACCCCATATGATGGATATTCATTATGCTCATCTATCTATATACTATAAATCCCACTTCCGACCATACAAATGTTTTGGGTGAACGAGACGAGATACGACAACAATTCTTATGATGACCTGAGTATAAAACTATATGAAATCCCAGGAAAAATTGTGATAACGCTGAATTTCCCATTTTTATCTATCTATTCATTTAAAATTGAGCATGGGGATTTTGTTCAAAAAATGGCCAACAAAATCCATTGGCGGCGCGGCGATCATATACAAAAAATAACATAGCGAAATATTTGTTTCTGTAAACAAAAGGAGCAAAATTGGAAAAGATGGTAAAGGAATTAAATCGAAAAGATGATAAAGATAAGGTAGGAAGTTAACAAAATTTTTGAAACGTTAATTTCTAAATGGCTTCTTTCCATATGAGCAAAAATATGTTTACAACAAAGACGTTCATTCAAACGAAAAGAGGAGAGACACAAGGTAGGAAATTACTTTTTATTTTTGATAAATTACTTTCTGTGTATGAAATTTCAGTGTTATCATGATTGAAAGTGTAGTTGATATTAATTCCATAGTTAACAAGTGCACATAATGCCATTTTTAAAAGATGATTCCTGCTGTGGACTGGATTTGCTGGTTGTTGCCGATACACGGTTGCAGTAGAACGATTTCTAAAAAAACCTTCCATAAAAGATAGGTAGGTAAAAATAATTTTATTTTCATTGTTTGTGATGGCGATAACGTTTTATTTATATTTACGTTCTATTTCGGTTAATGTACTTTTGAATGTGAAATGCTATCTGTGGGCTGTTGCATCAAAGGCAGTGAATAATGGAAAATAGAGTGTAAGTTCTATTAATGGTATTTCTTATTCAATTATTTTCCTTACGAATGTCACGTTTCATTGAGTGATTTAGATGTGAAAATTATCGAAAAGTTATTTAGATGCATTTGTAGAAAAGTTATTTAGATGTAAACATTATCGAAAGCATGATATCTATGTCTTGTCTTGATTCTTGTTCATCGGAACTTGTGATCTGCAACTCACCAGATGATTTTATTGCGCATTATATTAAATATTAAAGCTGTTAGGAGATGCTTGCGTATCCCAAATCATTCAAGCTTTAAAGAGAGGTATTCTGAAGTGGTATCATTCGCGATTATGATAAATTATCTTTTGATAAAATTCGTCATACTAGGCCCAATCCATGCTAAGGATGTTCACTTCGCACGTTTGCACTAGATTTTGATATTAAGTCCCTACGTAATTCTGTTGTTTATATCATCCTCTCTTAAGCTTATGAAGGGAAACTGCAATCAGACCTTTATTTATATTTCAAGAATTTGGTTGAGTAATGTGAAAAATAATTAATAAACGTGTTTTTAATATTTATCATGGCAACCGATTAGCCTGGTTGATAGAGTTTGTTATCATGCGTTGGGGGCCCGTGTTCAATACCCTACGCAGGCACATTTCTTCTCCGACTATTTTGTATTTATTTTGAGGAAACCTACATTGAACTTCTATCAGAATAAAAAATTTAAGACCTTCCATATTGACCGTAATAGACCGCAGGCCTTTTTCGGGGGATCTGGGTTAGCAGAGCCCCCCTAGCGAGAAAAAGCGAGTTTGTATCACAAGGAGGCGTAGCACATAACCTAAGAAAATTTTCTAAATATTATATTTTTCCCCCAATGCAACCGTTAATTGATGGATATATTTTTTCCTGCACTCCTGATATGTGATAATGTTGGTGGTTCTGGTTTCTGAAACTTGTGATTTAGGCGAGGTGTTACTGACCCCCTTCTTGTTATTACAACCGTTTAGGTTAATTTACCTTGTCGTCAACCGTTACTCATTCATTTGTTACTATCAATTCACCGCTGATATCTTTAGCTTGCAATTTTGCCATTTTTACTCTGCAAGGAGGTCAAAGATTTTCCAGTCACCAGCTTATCATCTAACCTCCTGACAAAATTGTGAGAAACAGCAACAAAACAAATTTAATTTATCTTCCAATTGATTTATGTATTTTTACGATTTAGTTCACACAAAATATTCTCGCATAAGATAGGACATTTGCCTTTATGAACGCATATAAATTGGGCTAGTCATTTAAATACTAGAGAGCCTTCGATGTTCGATAAAAATACAATAGCTCTACTCTAATGGGAAGGAGCGAGGTTGTTGGCAATTGCTTGACAGGATTTCCTCGTGAACACATTTATGGGAGTTGCTTTTGCCAATCAGATTGTCTTTAAAATATGAAGTGATCCTTTCCCTGTGAAATATTTGCGTCATGACTCTTCGGGATTCGCACCTGTTAAATTCGCTGTCCAACGTGTCAACGGGCGACTATTCCATCGTCAACAGAAATAAGAAAAGTTTGGGAAGTCACTACAAACAAATACAACGACGTGACTGGCCCTTGAGTAACCTGATTAATCTGAGTAATTGAGATGCAACTTTTTAGAGTTGCATCTCAACGGTTTTTATTCATTCGCCCAGATGGCGACGGAGCACGAAAGATTGGTGCAATTACGCACTCGCCCGGGCGCACCTTGCACATGCAGCGAAAGCGATGCAGGAAGGTTTAATCCGAGAACTTGATGAAACACAAAGGAGAGCTACGCGACTCTTCAAAAACTGCCACGGGCGTTCAGAAAGTGTAACACATGTGTTATAGAAATTAGACTGGGAACCACTAGAGACTCGGAGACAGCGCGCTAGGCTTAGATTGATAGAACAATCGAGAATAGATGTCTTAAATAACAACTCTGAGAACATCATATTTGAACCTCAATTCATTTCTTGGTCGGACAGCGATGATACATTAACAGAGTCATTTTGCTGAACGGATTGGTATAGGAATTCATTTTTCCCCCAATTGCAATTAAGGACTTTAACACATGTTTGGCGGTTAGAGCATTTCCTTTTCATGTGCAAATGGCTGGTGTCCAAACATCCCCTGTCACACGGCTATTGAGGCGGCTTGCATTTCGGGGTAATGTGTAGAAGAATGGCGAGAACGGCTGTATGCCTCTTCGATAACCCTTCCAAACTACCCAGTATGTATATGTTGCTAAGAATGGGGGAATTCTTTGCATTAGGTACCCATATCATTGGAAAAAAATTAGAAGAAGGATTGTTGCGTGGGGAAATGACAAAATGTAAATGTGGGTGAGGCGTGAGAGATGGCCGATGAGTTGGGTGAAAGGTGTGGCGAATGAGTCTGGCGAAGGAATTGGTGCTAGCTGAGAGAGATTGGAGTCCATCTTTTGTTTTCCATAGAAATCTGATTTGAGATGTAAAGAAAATCTCATAAAATATACTTTAAACTAGTTTGGAGTATAATTCTCAGTTTTGAAATTTGTTTTCGGAAAAGATTATTTTTAGCCACCTGAGGCAGTCCAAGTTTCACATTGAAAGCTTGAAAGCATGAGAGCTAATTGCGCTTTCCACTATAATTTGATGAACTACCTTTCATTTGAATACGTTGGACTTCCACTATACCATTCCTGAATCAGCTGTACTCATCCCAAATTTCATATTTTGTTCCAAATTCCATTCGTTAATTACTAAATCTATGATAATGTACACGTTTATATAAATTGATAATTTCTCCAATTCTTTTTTTTAACCTGCATGTTTAAACTTAGCCACTATCTTACCCGCCATCTGGAGTTTCTCACTTCCAGTCCATTTGTCAGCTGGTTCTCGATTTTTTTCAGCAGGATACAAGCTGGGGATCAAGTGTTATTGCAAAATTTGTATTCGGTATCTCTCTGGAAGTGCACATTTCCGTAAACTAGCCTTGACCTAAGTTTCGTGGCATTGACTAAGCTTGCGAAGGGTGTTGCAAAGAATGATATCGCAATTGTTAAGAAAATGTCTGTATTCACCAAGACATGATTTTTGCTACATTAATGTCCAACTTCTTCCCAGCGTCCATTCGGCATCCCTATAGATATGTAGAACCACATTCACTCATGTGGACCTTACAGTAAGGCCCACATTAGCGAATCCTCAATATACTGTAAGGTCCTTACACAACTGCAAAGACAATATTGTAGCCGCGAGACGAGACGAGACGAGACGAGAGGAGACTTGAGCCAGTCCCTTCTTCTCCGCCTCGTTTTCTGCACTCGGGTCTCGCCTCGTCTCGTGAACCAATTCCCGTCTCGAGTCTCGTTTCCCCCAAAATAAATTTAGCACCATGAAAAGCCGTTTCCTTTGCCTTCTTAGTCGCTGAATCGGTACGCTTGAAATAGGGAAGCCATTGATGTAAATTTTAAATATTCATTCGTTTGGAAACCAATTACGTCAAACTGTTAGTAAAATCAATGATTTTATTGATATTCAGTGAAAAAATTTGTAATGCAAAACAAAAAAAATCGAAAAAAGGAATGTAGACACAAATTTACTGCAAGGAAATCCACAGAAATTTTGAGAAAATAATCGCAAAAATAATGTAATTGGTGTAAGAGATATATTTCGCTTTAATGAAGTAGTCTATATAGATAAAGTAAAATTCAATTTACATAAATATTTCATTTGACTGGCCAAATTGATCGTCACCCATCGTCACAGAGAGTAAACTTCTTGCTGATTCATAACCCAAGCGGTTTCTATACTTCCTTATTACCAAGGATGCTTTTGAAAACTTTTCCGCTGAAACCGATGTAGCGGGAATACTGGAAGTTCTCGCCATTTGTGATAGCACTTAGATAAATTTTTGATAGGAAAAGTTGCCTCATTCGCCTACAACCACGTCAATGTGTTTTTACATCAGTAGGGGAACTCGTCAGTTGAAGATAGTCTTCAAGTCCTTTCCTCCATTTTTCATGCTGGGATGATTGACTTGGAGCGAACATATTTCTAAAATCCACAAATCACCGATTGTTTTGCTGAAACGCGCTACGCGGGGCAAGGGGTCAGGAGAGCGCTCACTCCACGCGTATATCCTCCACAGCATCTGCCCTCGAATTCTTCCGCGCCCACCTCCATTGTTTCATACATCTGGCTCAAAACCTCCTCTATCAGACTCTAATACTCCTCTATCTCAGGTATTATTCAACCATTCCCTCAGCCCCAGCCCGTGCTCGATCCCTGCCATGGAAATTTTTCACTTAACTACCTCCCAACCGAGTTATAAATGCCACAATAACCTTCCTCATGCGCTGGAAACCGGCCGCTGCAGCGCGCTGGTTTTTAAAGTTGGTACAGCTCCATCAGCCGCCTGCACCAGGTTGACCTACCCTATTGTGTGAAGTGCGATCTTTATGATTTATATGCGTCTTTTAACTTTTTAGATAGTTTATCATTGATAACTCACGCTCTTTCCGATCTCCTATTTCTCCGAGAGAGATGCAGAGCCCCGTAATATTTGTTACCAATCTCTCAAGGGCCAAAATAGCACATGACGCGATGCATATACCAGGGCATTTCATTATGAATAAAGAGATTACGCTTGAAGGTTGTCGGGTCATCATATAGCAGTATTTTTATTTTGATGTCCATTCGGAAGACAGGAGTCCGATCTCCCCAATGATATGAGAAAATCTGGCTGTGAACGACTAATCATGAGATGATATTACTGCGCTATCAGTTTTGATATCCATTAAACCTCATTCGACGTGATACGCTGTTCACAGCTAGATGATGCCATTTTCATTCGATACATTCCTTGAAAAATAAGGGTCCCATTTTCAAGTCGCATTGCATATGACAAGAGGAAATTAATATGATTGCAAAAGACTACGGTAAGCATGGTGAGCGAACTATTGAATCAATCACCTTGAAGAGGATTTGCTAAGGAGTTCATACAGCACCAGAACTTAACAACTCCACCGACAGCAGTAATGGCATGCGGATGGAAATGATTGCAAAGGAGACAACCTGTCTCCGCACGAAGCACAGGGGCGGTTGATTTTCCAGGATAAGGTGCTAGTTAATCTCATGACGATTCTGAATGTAGTGTTATTGGAAATAAATTTGATAGCAAAGTAATATCTTCTCGTGAATAGTCGTTCACATCACGATTTTCTCATATCATTCTCTCATCCACGGAAAAGAATTCGACTCAAATGAGCGTGCTTCGTAACCTCAGACGAAATGAATACGCAGGCGAACAAATCTACAATAAGCAACATTAGCAGGAAGCACGATTGAGATGGGTAAGAAGTGCCTAAGGAGCAATCGGCAAGGTCTTAGAAGCGACAGCATGCGGGCAGCCGCAACCGTGAAGGAGGCGAAAGATTTATAATGCCATGATAATGACCAAAATTTAAAAAAGAGGGTCCTAATGCATTCAATGAAAATAGCAATCTTTCTGCAAAATGGCAGTAAAGATTTTACCCCAAAATTTCGTCCGTTTAAAGAATTATGCGAGCTCAAAGACGTCGGTGCATAAAAGAGGCGATTTGCCAACGCTTTAATTTAGGTCCACTACCGGCATAGGCGTCATTCGGAATCCCGGATCTCTTTATTCATGGACGAGTGCTTGAGCCATTAAAACGAAGGAACTCGGAAGAAAGTCGAAGGATTCGAGTTCGAATCCCGGTCAGGGCAAATGATTTTTCCTCTCTGGAATTTCGCACAAGTCTGCAAATAGATTATTTCTAGAGGTTTCTCGACCCTTTTAGAATGGAATGTATGCAGCTTAAATATGATTATGCGAAATAGCAGCTGTATAGCGCCGTGGAAGAATACTTAGCTGGTAATTGGAGGAGCAGCATTCAAATCCCTCCTATGCCCAAAATTTTTCTATCCTCCTCACGGCCGCATTTTATTTTAAAGTTATGTATTTTTAAATGTAGGTTAAGAGGGTAACAAATGTTGAATTTCAGCGTTTCTACGACAATTTCTAATTTAAATGATCGTGCGACGGGAATTTTGCGTTGTTAGCGTGGTAGGACGAAGAATTGCGTTTCCCTTGAGGGAACTCCAATCAGAATCACTGTTGAATGTGATTCACAGTGTTATAAGGTTTCCTTAACAGGTTTCATTATTAACCTTTGAGATGAGAACTATCGTAGTAATCTAAGGTTCCATATACGTAACTTCTTAAATAGATCAATTTTAGCTGATTAAAAAGAAAATTAATAGTGATATTTTGTAAATTTTGCAGCGATTTTGCTGTCCGTCTATGTAGTATGCTGCCTAATTGTCATCAACGTGTCGCCATTTCCTACCAAGTTGATTTTTCCAGTAAAGTTTTTCAGATTAATTTTCCCCTTTTCCGTTTCGTAAATGAGCAGCGACAGAAACTTTTCTATGTAAATCTTCAAGAAAAATTCTCTCGATAGAAAAAGATATAAATTAAGAGTAGACTTTTACTTTTAAACTTTAGGCCTCAATATACTATATTCAGTGTTTTTTAAAACACAGGAATTTTGATGGAAAGGGACGAAATGTGAGCCCAACTGATCTACTAAGTAGAATCCTTGCAATAACCTATATAATGGTAATCCTTAATCGTGCGCGCACCCCGGCGCTTATTTTTAAGTATAGGAAAGGCTAATCTTGAGGTATTTATCAACTATTCTTCTAGTGCGTACTTTCTTCAAGCAAATTATGGCATCAACATGTATATTATAGAGCTACAAATTGGCCCTATTCACACTTTTTTGGAAGTTTGTGAGAATTAAAATGATTTAATCGACGACCGGAGATGGAGCATCCCGTGGCTGAACATTTTTTACTATTTTCATGTTCACCGATTGGAAAAGTACGCCAAGCCCAAAATCAAGCGTCCATTTATTCCTCGGGCCGTATATCTGCTGTTAGTATTCTAATGCTTTATTGCCGATAAGACAAAGAACAATCTTTTTTCAGTATTTCTACTTCTAATAAAAGTGTAAGCGTGGTGTAATATTCAAACGTTGCCCTTGTTTCGCCTTTTCCTGGGCGCGTCTGAGCATCGTAATGATTTTCTACGTATCCCTCCCGTGTCACAATGACCCGTTCGTGAGTCTTTCCCGAACTACCATGAAGGTTCATGCCCAGATAGTGATCATTCAAATTTAATGGTGGCCAGAAATTGTCAATGGAGCGAAAGTGGCGCCGCTCGATTTTTTGCAAGACTTTTGCAAATGATGGTACACAGTTATTTCAATTGTCATTGTCTTTCCGCCGAGGTGATGTGCTCTGCGCAAATAGAAATGGCGTTATCAATTGCTTCTAGCATACAAACTAGCAGGATCGCAAGTGCCGCTGGGAGATACTTTACACATGTGCGAGTATAATCCAATATATTTTTGTGGTTGAATTAAAGTACTGAAAATTGCCACTTTAGAAAAAGCCGAATTTTTGCTGGATACATTTTCTAAGGTTATTAACGCAGGAAGCAAGGAAAAGTAGTCAGCCATTAACACTCCTATTGCTATTAACTTTATCCTTGGCTATGCTAACTATGTCTTGGCTCTAGAAGTCAATTTAAATGTACTTCGTCTTAACAAAAGGACATAATTTAGGGAAACAGCTATACCAAGTGATAATTAAGGACATAATTTTAATTAATTTAGGCAGACAGTATTTGTCGCAAGTACATATTTGTATTTCCAAACTTTCGAGAGTCTCATGGAAGTGGCATCGTCTCGTCTCGTCCAAAATGGTCTCGTCTCGAATTCTACTCAATGGTGTCGTCTCGATCTCGAGACGAGGAAGTCTCGCGGCAACACTAAAAGCAAACGAATATTCCTTGTGTACATGTAACGAGGGCTCTTGCCGTCTGTTACGCGCACTCACAATGCCTATTCACTCTTATTTATATTATTTATATCGCATCGTTTGGTAACCTAACATCAATTTGACAATTAGGAAGCTGTTCGTCAAATGTTCTCGGGATCGCCACCGGGTCAGAAACTGCATAACTGCCGACGTTTCGATGCCCAACTCGGCCACCGTGAGTGAAGGAAGCTATTTAACAAAATATTTAATATAACAGGCGTATGTTGTCAATATTTTGTAGACTGTGAATGAATACATGTGACGCAGTCCATATCTACGATTGATCCAATCGCTCCAGAACCTCCTGTTTATGTAGAAATTCAGAATTCTTGAGACAGAAATGGACCCCAAAGTGGTATCACGCCGAAAGATTCAAAAACATTTTTCTCTAATTAATGGAAGAAAACTCTCCGTAATGCATTATACAATATTCTTATTGGAACAGGTTTATTATTTACGTATGGTTATGAGTGTATATTAGAGTTAAAAAATAAAAGCTATGTTAAAAATGACATTCATAAAAATATCAAAACTTTATTTAAACAATAAATATCTTTAATATTTAACAATGCCACCCAAAATGTTGTTATTTTTCCGAAATTTTCAAAGAATTTCGTATAAAGATTAGTTATATATTACCTATGTAAGTAGATTGTATGTGTAAAACTGTGGCTCGAAAAACTGCCATTTTAAATATAGGCGCCGTTCAGACGGTCGAAAAACTGCGTGCATCTCTTGGTCGTTTCAAAAGGATGGTGCGAAGCTCACCAGGTTGACAGGATTACATTTTTGAAGAATAATCCACATGTTTAGCAAAATTAACCTTGTTTCTACCAAATTATTAATGTGAATGGCGGACGCTCCAACATACCCGCACTTCGTCCAAGAGGAGGCTCTAGAAATGATATTTCCTCGTGAGAGTGCTTTATTTTAATTGAATTAAAAAATAACGGCATTATTATGAAGATCCTGAACTGGCAAATATTTTGAAATGTAGAGTCAGTTGAAAGGAAATGGCGGAACAAGATGGCCCGGAAGTATATGAACGGAGAGGGGAGCCTCCCCAATCCCTCCCCATAACATATCACACGTTCATTATATTTTAAAATACTTTCTGATCTATATTTTGCAAAGATTGCGCTTTCGCAATTTTTTACAAAACAATCTTAGAATGTGGATAGTCAAATTCCGCGTAATCAAGGCGTAGAAATATTGATTCGTCGACCAGGGCCACCTTCCCGGCTGCATCGCCGTAGGTGTAGTCCACGACTGCAATGGTCTGCCTTTTGTGCCGCAAGAAAAAATATTTCTCAATTGCTTTTGCGGGAAATTCCACCAACATCGATAATTAGATTGACCCGTATTGATTATGTACTGTGTTAAGATGAAATAACTGATGTTCAAATGGTCGTGTCGACGGGTGCGGTTGAGTTCATCCCGCCCTGCACCGCCGCGCCGCTGCGAGGCGAGGGGATGGGAGGGGAAGCGAGAGGATCAGAATGGGAGAGGCTGCATGCAGCGGAAGGGAGGGGGCGGAGGGGAGGCATTTGCATGCGGAAGTGTTGTGGCGGGCTATCCCGCGGGGCGGGTGGGTGGGGGGGGTCGGAGGGCGAGGTCATCAGCCCCGCGGACGCGGCGTGGCCTCGCGGAACGACGCAAGGTCAGCAGAGCGCCAACACAATCCCTCGTCTCGTGTACTCAACCAACCTTAGCGGTCAGGAAAAACTATGTAATGATGACCTCTTTTATTTCTCCTTCCCCTCGATACCTACCGTGATTGCGCCTTCGCGCCACTCTTGTTTCCACCCTCTGCTCGATTGTTTTACCTCACTTTGCGACCAGCCACCCCTCGCCCCTTGAGCCTTCGCCCGATTCGCTCTTTGTCTTCCTCGTTGCCTTGCGGCGCCTCCCCACGCTGTTATTCAGCTGGGATGGAGCATGCAGTCATGAGGCATGCTTTTTTATGAAACCGCTTCTTAATGCGAGAAAATTAATCATTCTGGCCTCTCTAAGTACTAGTATCTTCAGATTATTTTATTTAATTGAGGCGAAACTAATATCACATCTTAGAAAATCAATAATAATATTATCTATTGCTTTTTAAACTAACCAAATTACATTTATTTTACGGACGTATGAAATAATTTATATCGCCTTTAAGAAAATCGTGAGTTAGATGAGAGGATATGAACTTTAAAGTATATCTTGCAAACTTAGCCATATTTATTTCTCTTACGTATTTTAACTTACCTATCTAATCTAAAGTCACTATACACTAACATGGAAAACTTGTAAAACTCATGCAAATATGGTCTTCTGGAAAACTCAAGAATTTCGATTAGCGCCCTGGAAAAATGTATTTTTGCCGCTCAGCGAAAATTTCACGTTGAATTTGTGGTTGGCGCCCGAAGCGAAGCAAAAAATAAAACAATATTTGATGGATTTCTGATCCAATATTGCTCGCAATCTAAATCCCTTTTCTCGATTCTCCTCTTCCAACGACTTTAGTTGATAGAATTCGGTTTTAGGGTTATTGCTTATTTGAAATATATCACTTATATAAGTACATACTGAGAGTTCATATTTACCAACCAGTTAGTGGCGGCTCTAGGTCACTATAGTTTATATCCGTGGTATTCCACGGTGTTAAATTGGCTGTCATATTGAGAACTTTTAAGGGAGACATCTTATGGAGGAGGTATGGAAGAGTATGCATCAATTAACTCTCACATCATCCCGAACTGCTATATTTTCATGACATCAGGATTACGTGATAATTCGTATGGTTTTTCTCCAGAGTTAATTGGTTCGGTAGGCTGTGGTCAGCAATTTCTAACCTGTGTGCTCTATTACAACAATTAAGAATGCTGAGGCAAGGAACTGGATAGCACCCTGGAGAACTAATTGATTTCCTTGGAATACCGGGAAACCGCAGAGGAATTTATTAATTGATACCCAGTGGTCGACATGATATTGCTGTTTCCACTATTGCCAAATTCTATGGTTCCTCAATCCAGACATTATGTTGTTGCTCTTCAGGATATTGTAGAAAAAAACGAAGGAAATGTCATCTTAAAAATTCCAAAGCATGTTGTTTATATTGTTCATACTTAATCGCCTGACGGTAAAATAAATTTGCTATTAAAATAAAATGCTACTTTCTTAGCCACAATTTCTGGAAATAGGGCGGTTTCCTATTATTTTTTTATTGCCATAATCGAAATATTATTACTCCTGGAGTACGTATTTCACGCTTTTAGATTTTTAAATGACGATATCTATTTTTCGCGATTAAATGATAAGTGAAAATTTTCAAGCGCGCGAGAACGCGACGCGTAAGTATGAATGCCGGGAAATCTCTCCGTGTGACGTATGTCTGGTTCCCGCTGCCGCCCTGTGAGGTGACCTTGAGGCGAGTTGAGCGCTGATACGACGCAGGCTGCTAGCGGGTAGCTGAGTACCCTGCTGGCTGGTAGCGCTTGGCTTAAATAAGGATTATTAATACTTTATCAAATGAAGAAAACTTTCCGACCTTAGCCAGTTTTAATAAGTGATTATTAAGAGATGTTTCCCTGAGCTCTGTGCCTCATGCATGCATTGGTAACCTCAAACGATGAATAACTCCTATCTTCTCGTAAAGAAACTGGGTCCCTGTGACGTCACGTGGAGTGGCATCGCATGGGCGCCAATCTGGCCCTTTTCAAATGAGGATAAAAATGGACCATAGCCATTCATCTAAACCGGTATTTCTAAAACCAAATAATATGTATATGTATGAATACACTAATGGTGGGTAACGAATCGCAATCAATGCCTTTCGTTTTCTTTGATGAAGGAAACTACCCTATTGTGCTTGAAAATTAAATGGTTTGCGTAAACTCTAACGTTGGTATGAGCGCTGGATAATTTTTATTGCATCTAAAGTATTCAAATTCCGTATTTATCCTCACTTTGCTTTTCACAATGGACGACTCTGTTCATTTCCCGTTTTGCCGTTGAAAATCCAAAAAGTCGGAGTTGAGTTTTTTTAGGATCCTGACCAACAGAAGTCAACGCACTCGTGTCATGAGCGGTGAAAAACCCTCTCGGGAGGAACTCGAACCCACGTCCCTCGGGTTAGCAGTCCTGGTCTGTTGTCGGTATTGATTTTGAAAATGCTTTCATTAACGAATGCTTGAATGTAAGCTAAGGAGATTTTGAAGAAAATGAGAAAGGGGGTTGGGGAGCTTAAGGTAGGAGAGGACAAGGGAAAAGTTTCATGATGGGTTAAGGAAATTCAGCGGCTGGGAAAATGGAGATTGTAATAGCTAATCGGCACGCTCCCAAATAAGGAGCATATTACGAATTCTGCCATTATTCAGTGGCGATCAACTATTAATATCGAAAAGGTCAGCAATTTAGGCTCCATTGATTGACTTGAGTGATTAGGAAAAGTGCGGGAAAGAGTTCGAAATGGTATACAGTTCTAAAAATTAAATGACAATAGCTCTGATATAGAGGTTTACCACAAAAATCATCTTCTAAATCATGGCTTATTGAACTACAGATGTTCTCCGTGGATGATGAAACGTGTTATGTAAGGCAAGGATAAAATTCATCCAATGAGGACAATGGAAGTGAAAGCATTACGAGAAACTGCTTACATGACGTGCACATTAAAATGTTGCGCATACATACCTGCATATGTAATGCTAACCTGTATTATCCTGTAGTATCCCCTATACCGCTGATTACATTTTTCTCTTTTAGTCCTTTGAGGTCATAAGGTTATTTATCATAATAATATAAGGAATAATCAGTGCTTCCAAAGTTTCTTGAAAACCTTGCTATCTTGGGTTTTCTCTAGGATCTTCAGGATCGCATAAGTTTCGTGAATCATTCGTGAATTTTTAGTCGTTCGGAAGATACTTCGAAGTTAGGAATTTATTTCTGTTTAAAATTAATATTTTCCTCTTCGTTTATGTTCATTGCTTCAACAAGTTCAACGACGTTAAATTAAATGGTAGCGGATAATTTTAAGCTAGAAATTCTGCCAGTATAAGTTTAACTGGTGTCTTCGAACTTTAATTAATTAAATTGAGCATCGAATACACGCCCAAAAATTTAGATTACTGGTCCTAATCATATCGTAAGTATTGATATCTAATAACTGACTTCATGTCAATCTAGCATCGCTGTCTTCCCCTTGTGACTTCTACCTTCAATGCCAGTCATGTATTTGTATCCTTTCGAGGTTTCCGAAAGGAATCGTTGGGAATAAATGCGATGAAGTTAATATTAGAAAATTTAGAGATGAAAAACTAATCACTCCTTTTGCAGTGCGAATATTTTTCATTTGCATCAAAATATCTTACGATATATTTCTGCGATAATGCACTCCGATATAGCATTGCTGGTGACAAACCAATACAAATGTTCTATGTATCTTGTTCGTCATTGTCAAAGTGTGACAGTTGTACGGTTACTATCGACCATTTAGCGACTTCGCCTATAGTGTCGTGTATCACGCTTCTATGTCTTGGCGGAGAATGCGTGAGGATAGGGAAGTTAAATGAAGGGGATGGAATGGGTGGGGGAGGGAGTGGGCAGGGACGGAGGGGGTGGAGGGGTGGGGTGGGGTGGGAATAGGGCGACGGAGGCTATTCACCCCGTGGTGAGCCAAAGCGAAAGAAAAGGACAGCAGCGAGCTGGAGGTGTTGTGAGTGAGTGTGCCTCTCTCTCTCGCTCTTCTCTCTCTCTCTCTCTCTTCTCTCTCTCTCTTTTCGTACCTCTCCCCCCCCCCATGCAGAGCTACCCACAATACCCTTCTCGGCGAACGGCGAAAAAATTACGTTTTTTGAGTTAGGATACCACGGTGAAGTATGTTCAGAGATCAGAAATGAATTTTTTACCAGTGAAGTCTTCTCAGGCTTTCCTCCGGTTTAATTTATTGTTTATTATAATTTTTTAAGGGAGGACGCGTCCATCGTCATCAGAGTAAGAAAGGTAAAGCTGTTGAAGGGCGTCGTTTCGTCGGAGGGAGTCTTATGGCCAAATTATGATGAGAGAGACACTGGTCGAAACGTCGGCCTTTAACAGCCTTCCTTACCCGTTGCCTAACCCGAGAACATTTTACTAAAAGTATTGGCTGGGAAAGAGTACGATGTTTTATGTTATCTGTCGACCCTAAATAGTTCGTCGAATATTACTTCAGGTTACTTCCGAATGATTTTTCTGTACTCTTTAGGACATATGTATACTTTTTTATTCTCGTAGAATTCATAATGTTAGTGTTGAGTTTGAGGGAAAAAGGGCTAAATTCTTAAAAATTGAAAATAAAATGATGCTAGCAGTAATTATTTAATTAGAATGTCAATTGAGGATTTTAGGGGTGATTTCTTATATGGAACTGTTGGCAGCCATTTGCCCACGTTTGAATTTGATGCTTCACGACCCATCATAGAGATCTTTCTGGTCGCTCTGAACTGCGCTCCTCATGCACCCAACCTTCATTTGAACTCTCAAACCCTTCGGTTGCATCCAAAAGCGCTTATTGGCCGAAATATTAATTAAATCGTAAAGCCATTCCAATAGCCGAAATAGAAACATCTGATTACCGATAAATCCTATATTGTTGATGCTATCTTCAGTTGTGGTGTTCGACTTGATAATGAGTGGAATTCCCAAAGTATAATTGCTCTTCTATCATAATTGAGTTCCACAAACGGCGGTCGCCTGCTACAATCACTCTCATTTCCTTAATATTTTATCTACGAAGTTTGAATATTAATTTCTGTGCCTCTGCAAAATATTTAGTGTCTGCAGAGAGTGAATCCATCATTATCATTGCCCATGCGTGTCCATATTCGAGCTAAAGTAATTCTTGAGTAACGTCATTCGCTTCGTTTGAAATGTTGAGAAACTGCCGGTATCGATGTCGAGGCATAGATTCGAAGTTGACTACCCTCACCAGCAAGATAAATTAGAAAAACTGAAGAGCTACATGAAATATCAGAAAAACCTGAGAGATTATTTGTAATTCGGACTTAAAAATATTAAGGTAGGCCTACAATTCAATAGTGAAGCAATGAGTCGGGTGCGTCATCGTTAGTGAAACTGTGGCAACATATATTTTTACCATTTCGAAATTACTTTTGAATCTCCCTTTTAAAAGTTATAAATCTGTATATGGCCGACCAGTCGTATTACTCATTGATTAGGACTTCGGCTTTTAAGGTGAAATATTGGGGTTAGTTGGCGGACAAGTTGGAAGGTGACGAATGTGTGTGCGTGACCCATATAAATTAGGCGCTTGCATGGAATTCAGGCATGATTCTTTGCTTTCTCAATTTAAATTTACGAAGGTTGTGGCCGGGTGCAGAGGCCCCTCGATCGACCCGACCCAACACTCCAGAGACTGAGAGAGAGAGAGAGAAGAGAATGCCAAGCCAAGGAAGCTATTTGGGTGTCCGGTTCCTGTTTGCGAGTGTCGTTGCTCATCCCATGCTACATTTGCCGGAAGCTTTATGGGTCTCATTCCGGGTATCGAACCCGGAAGGTTTTTCCTGCTCCTCCCTCGCTCTTACCAAAGAGGTTGTTGGGTGGGGGGACGGGGGGGGGGGGTCGTTAGGGTACACCTCCGTGGGTGGGCGCTTCCTCGAGGAGGGGGGAGATGCTGCCCCCCTCCCCTCCCCCGCGCGATTGATGGGCAAACATGGCGATGATTGGTCGTTTCTAAGTCCTCATGCTCCTTCGCCTCCCTCCTCCCGTTGTTCATTGCAAGCCCTTCGTCTCTACCTCACCCGCTCTTACAATCTCTGTGTCATCGCCTAACCTTCCACAATATCACTCAATCCCTTTTAGTGATGCATGAATATGCAGCTCAAATATGATCACCCTGCCAACATAGGAAGTTGCCTTAAATTTGTAAAATTCAAGAGGCTTTGGCTTAGTCTGAGGTGAGCTCAACCCGTATCTTTGCAAACAACCTTCGCGAGTGAGTGAGCCAGTTTCTTTTTAATGTCTCGGGAATCGCCGGCAAGAGCTGGAATACTTTCAGACTGAGAAACAGTTTGCTGTTTTCGTTGAATCAGCTATGCATTAAGTGACTCGCAAAATATATATCCCATGACACATGTATTTATTTTTTGCCATCATTTGCTGTAGATGATATTGGAAATTATGAATTCTAAAAAGGTCCTGTTTTTATATTATTGTAAGACAACCAACTGTTCAGATAGATAGATTTTTTTCACATTGCAGCTTCTTAAACGTCCACTTTTTTCCTCCTCTCTGACGAGCCTCAATTCTCTCTTCCCCACCCTCTGTCCTCATCTTCTCCTCGTCCTCCCCTCATCCGTGGCGTCTACTTTCAAGCATCGTCCGTTCTGTAGCATTATCTTTTCCTGGAAGGTCCTCCCTTGCCATGATGTCCTTGTCTCCGTTCTTTGTCCTTTATCAAACGCTCTTCATTATTTATCCTCTCACCTCAAGAGCTCTTTATGCTTTTTCCTTGCAGTCCGTCGCTTCTGTGAAACAAAGTTTGTTAGGGAAATAGTTTTTAATGCATTTTGGAATCTCGTCCTCAAAGACAGGAACCCACCGATGTGATCTATCGCTGCATTACAAAATGTCGTCCCGTTCCTCTGACTTGGCTATTTCCGCTTTGAATTGGATCTGCTGCGAAAATTAGTGGAATAAGACATTGCAATATTTCCATAGAATTCAGTTATTCTTATTCTCTTATTTAGCTAATATTAATAGTTTACAAAGATTGTGCCATATATCATACAAGATATTGCGTAGATGATGCCCATTCACATTGGTTAAGTGAATCTCAGCCTCCATTGATAATAGAAGTGCCAGAAAATACTCTTCGTTCTCCGATAATACTCGAGCGAATGTGAAAATAATTGTTGCATTCTATTCTTCGTCAATATCATTACTTCAGTCTCCCTTGGGTCATGCAGTCGACTCAATGCTGTGGTACCTCTTTGTGTTTTAAGTTGGATCTTTTCCCAATTTTCATTCCTACATCATTTCTTTCTAACGCAATAGTCCTTACTGCTTACAGGTTGCTTTTAATTACCTTGTCATTCTTGTCTTGTCATTCATTGGTATAAAATATTTTACAATAGCTGTCGCAGTGCAATGGGACAGGTTTTGAATTTTGACTGTCATGGCACAGGAAATATTTTACCACTGTCCATGCCACACAAAAGCTCCGATAATTTGCTGCCACCTGTGCTTTTAAGCAGCCGTGCGCTCATCAATTAAGTGTGTCATTCGTGGTATTTCTGAATTTCAAGTGGAGAAACTTACCTAAACAAAAAAATTGAAATCCTCTCTCCTCCCTCATTACCGCGATACATTGGAACATAAACCTTTGCCGTAGGAATAAAAAACCACATCATTCGGGTCATCCGTTTTTTCCAGCACGCTGCTCCATCTTCCCTGACGAGCAATCATTTTGGGAGACGTCTAAAAAAATACAGAGCTCGTATATCACCTAGAATAGCTTTTTACTCCTTTTTACTCGCTGGGATTTCTTTGGTTTCATTTATTCTCTAGGAGTCATTACTGAGTGAAACCGGCCGACTTTTTGTCATATTGATCTCCATTGATTATTCGGGATGGTAATTATTTTGTTTCGTGAGCTCGATGGAAGGTCAGGTTGAGTGATGGCAATCGTGGCGGGAGTCTTGAAGGAATGACGGTGGATGATGCGTGGCGAGAATGAGTTGTTGTTTGGAGGGCTCAATTTGTCGACGCTCCCCCTAATGAGCACGGCGTCAGTGGGGTGGCAGGGGGAGCGGCAGCAGAGACCCCTGTCACCAGAGCTGCGAACAAGACCCCCAAAGGCGTCGCATGCGGCCCTTGAATTGGCCATCCCATCCCGAGAGAAATATCCGCGCTCATTTGTCTTTCCCTCTCGCCTCTTCTACCTTGCACACCTTTCCCGAGCCCACTCGCTGCTTTCCGGATATAACATCAATGCTATATATTATAGATGGTCAGTGACACTCACATTTGAACCATTTGGATCGCAAGGATTCAATATAAATGCGTAACCAGGGCAAACAATCTTACCTCATCACTAGTCGGTACTTTAAATGCTCTCAGGAGTAAAAATTGTTCGGTGTTTAGTTGACTGATTGTATGATTAATATTGCAGGAAAAATAATCTTACGTGACGAACTTATTCTCTTATACAATAGTAAGCTGACATTCCAGTAGGCTATATGTAACAAAGAGTGTACACCAGTTCTCGTCGTTTTCGTTAATTTTACAATTGCTATTAATTCGTTATTTTAAGTTACTATTTTCTCTGCAGCAAAAGGAACTCTTGCTACCAACTTTAGCGTTTAATATTCTGTGGCGCTTGGCAAATTAAAAGTGTCCTTTTCAAAGAAATCATTTGCTGATAAATAGATCCTGTGCCTCGTTAGAGAAACTTAAAAAAAACTGTTAAAAGCGTTCTCTCAAATTTGTGGAAAGGAATAATCGCAGTAATTTTTTTGTTTCACCGCTCATGCTTCCTTCCACTGAGTACCAGAAAAATAATTGGATTATATGAATGTATCCTTTGGATATTAGGAATAGGGATTGGATTTTAGCTAAGGTTATTGTTACCTTATGCTCCTACAGGTGTTAAAGGTGTGTGATAAATGAGCCATGACGAATCAACGGGAATAATCAGCATTCATGATGAAAATATTTTATTAGAAAAAACTTGGCTGGGTGGTTACCTTACGATTAGCAAAGATGTCTCAAAGCAAGTTTTTTTTTAAAATAACTGTTAGGTTTTTTGTGTCTATTTATTTTCATTATGTTTACATCTTTATTTGGCATAGTGGGCATATATTTGGTTAATGCGAGTCTTACTTTTAGTGCTAAAAGCCTCAACTAAGGTTTGCAGGCCTATCTCTCCTTCTTTCGCACTGCCATTATCTTACATGAACAGTGTACGCTCTGGAGATTAGTTCTATCCACCACTTGTGACTGATTTTTAGTCCTCAAAGGGCTTAGCATCCCCAGAACCCTTACTACGGAAGAATATTTTGAAATTGCAAGCGTATAATATAGTCTTCGCTGATCGGATAAATCCTTTCAACGCATCGTACTAGCCTTTGTGTAGCCATGGCTCACTCAAACCTCAGTGTACTGATGTAGGCAAAAGAAATTATTTATTTTCACAGCGAAAATTTTCTTGCATGTATCATGAAAAGATATAAAAAATACCCTTTGGAAAAGCACGCGATACAACTTTGGAAAAAAACTGTCTTTGTTTTTAAAGCTTCGAATGGATACTTATTTAATGGATACAAATGGACGCTGAGAAAATTCATTTCCCGATATTATAATATTCTCATATCTCCCGGAGTTTTTATCTTGAAGCGTTAACTTCAGTGTTCATGTAATTTACCGGGTAGTTTGCTGTGTTACGACTATTCTTGCTAGAGTCTGATCTCCTTAAGTTGGCACTTGGGTATTTAAAGGTAGGACCTCGTGGATGGTGGGTTGCTCAGGCCTTCGGTCGCTGAAGAACAGTATTGGGACCTGTGCGAGGGAGTCATTTCGAATGTGAGACTCAGCAGATTGCGCTGTGAGGCGAGAGAGTCTCTTTGGTGAGTCGCGACTCCACCCGTGTGTGATCGACGTGTAATTAATTACATCATATCGTTAAAGGGGTTGCATAGAGGCGTTGTAAGTGAGCGAAGTTGCTCGGCAATGCCATTGTTAGGATGAAACTATTTTACGGTGAGATATTCTTGTTTTCTAAAGATAGTAAGTAAAGCATTGCAGCGTTGTCACATTCAGACGATGTACCTACCTAAATAAAACCTCACGTCTTTGCTTCATGCAGCACCTCAACCAACCGGTATCAAATGCATTCACTGATTGACTGACTGTTTTAGGGCGAAGCTCATCCTTAAGATGGAAACATATTATGTGCTTGGTATTAGAGCTTTACTCTGTTGCATTATAATTTACTCATCAAATAAATTTTTTTGACGCTGATCTACATAAAACTTATCTAACCAACGTCACTCTCATTAGATTTTAACTGCTGTCCTTAATGAATGCCTTCTATTGCAAATGCTTCTTCACGCTTCGTCCCAATTTCAAGTGATTCGGTATGGAAATGCAATGATGTCCCCTTTAAAATCCACTCACCTGACATCTAATCTATCTCATTTGCGGTCGACTCGTCACTTTGTTTCCAGCATTCATTTATAAACTTGGCAGTTATCATATTTCTGACGCAGGCATTCTGAGGCGTTTCTTGAATGATTAACTGAATATTACTGTGTTAGAGAGCATTATTATTAGTCCCCTCTATTTTTCAGACGAGTTACTTGTTCTTGAAAAAATTTCAGATTTTATTCATTCGCGAATTCCGATTCCATTCCCTTTTTCCCCGATTTAAGGAAAGCAATTTTTTTAAAATTGTAAAGTGCCGGAATTGGGCTGGAATCAGCCTTAGTTGGGCGTGATGAGATTGAAAAGACAATCACTCAATATTTCGGACTAATATGCGTCATTACGATGTGAGCAGCGCAGCGGCGTTGGCGGGGTTGGCGTTGGCATGGCAAGAGAGCGCAGGTAAGGAGAGCGAGGGGGGGGGGCTGAAGGGGGTGGGGCGATGTCCGCCGCCGCCACGCACCACTGAAGTGGCAAGGAACTCTGGTTCGGATGGTGGGCAGCAGTGGCGCTCTGCCCACGCCGATCCAAAACTCCTGGGTGCGCAGCCCGTGCTTCGGATTCCCGAGGAGTGAGGAGTTGAGCAGGCGATTGAAAAGGAAGGAGGAATATCCTCCGTAACTACGTTCAATGTTCATGCGCGGCCCCGAGAGTGCAGCTGAATCCGAGCCAACGCACGGCGGTACGTTTCTTGCGTATGCCGACCAATTATCCCCATGTGTTTGCTGTGGATAGTATTGACGCAAAGGCGACAAATGAAGTGAAATGTCTTGCACTTACGGTTACTTCGAACCTATCGTGGGTAAGATATGATAAGAAATATTTTTGAGGCAATGCTCTGAAGAAGCTAGGATTCGTCAAGCGTGTTGTGAGAAGCTTTTCGGATGAAAAATTTAGGGTGAGGTGCTATTTCGCCCTCGTCTGGCCACACCTTGAATATGCAGCGAGCATTTGGGATCCGGTGAGAGACTTCATCCATGAACTTAATGTAACACAAAGGAAAGCTGCGCGATTATTCAAAAGCTGCTGCTGGCGTACAGACAGCGTTACCCAGATGTTAAACCAATTGGACTGGGAGCCAAGGGGGTACCCATAACTAGGGGGGGGGGGGGGAAAGCCATGGTCTAGGGGGGCAAACCAAGTTGTGACATTAGTTAATGAGATTATTTCCTTAGGTACCTAATCTCAGGAGTACCTAAGGAAACGCGCTAGGCTGATATTGATTGAGCAATCGAGCAACTTTCAGTGCGGCACCGAGAACATCTTATTAGAATCCCACGATATTTCCAGGTCAGACAGAAACGTAAAATTTAGAAAGATAGTTTTCCGAACGGATTAGTATGGGAATTCGTTTCTCCCCCGATTACAATAACGGACTTCCATGAAAGCTAGGCGGAACTTCGTTACAGAATTTCTTTTTCATTTGTTTACGGGTAGTACCCTAACACCAATCGCCTATTGAGGCAGTATGTTGATGTAGATGTATTTTTCTCCGATCATCATAGCGATTTTTATGCATTGAAAGCTGCTTCCGGAGGAGTTGGTTTTTTTCTCGCATTACTGAACATTTCTGAATTAGTTATTTACTTTGATCATTCTACTCCCTACACTTTTCGACCGTTTTTTAAGTTCATGGGAACAGCGTAATTTTCATTTGCACTGTTTTTCTTTATTCTTCCTGATGTGATAGGTAACGATACATCCACTTCTGAGATATTGCTATTATCTTAAGTGCCTACTCTCAGCTACTCAAGTTACACCAGTGTCAATGGTTTTGGCTGAAAGGGAGTATTTGATTGCGATCAGCAAAATTAAGTTTGCTCCGACTTTGCGTCATCAATGTGGCACACGACACAAAATGGATGAGAAGGAAACGGATATTGAACTTCGTGGAAGGGATTAAGATGAAATAAAACCAGAGTACCCAACTTAAATAATTTATTTTAAATATCCGGAAAACTTCGATGAAGCTGCAATTTGTCATACCTTCCGTTTTGCAAGTAAGAAGTAAAAATACCTGCTACGGGAAATGACCACCCCTAAGACCACACTCAGATTCGCTTACATAGTAGCGTACGCGTCATGATAATCTTTCTATGTACACAATAGCTGCGTATTTCCCGATTCAAATACATGCGTTGCTTTGCATCGATTTTGCAATTTGAATTCTTTATTGCTCCAGTTATCATTTTTCCGAGTATGCGTGGAATCCAAAACGGAAGAGCTTATCGGGGAAGCAAATCACAAAACGTAAACTTTTGTCGAAATGTACAACCAGTATCATAGTTTCAAATTCGCTAGAAAGAAGCACGCAATTGTTATTTTGCAAATAAGTCTGCAAACGCCATTTTGGCATAATGAAGCCACATCAATATTTTAACTTTCCAATCCGGATGACAATGGCGGGAAGAACGGTAGAACTATTAAATCTGTCTCTATGTAAATCGAATTCTAGATCCCCGAAGATTAGTGAATTACTTTTTTATACGTATTTATTAGTGAACATTAGATGACGTAAAAAACTGAATTTTATCGTGATAGATTCACGAAATTGAAATTCCTCGGCTGAGTTCCCTTTCGACAGTTATTTTACTCTGCGTTATAGGCTTAATGGTCCCAGAATTTGTCAAAAGTGAACACAGAATTCCCATTCAAAATTTATGTAACAGTTTATAGCTTATATCTCCCCGCGAGCTATTTCGGTTGCGGTTTCTATGGAACTCGTACTCGTGGATTTTTTTTAATATTACGAAGGTGTAGTGGATGAATATAAAGGTTTTGAACCTGGAATTAGATTCCAGAAGATGCACGCGCCATCCTTTTGGCATATCAAACGAAGTAAGCATGATCATGGTATTTCCATCTCAGAAAACCAATTTTTGACTGCATCATCTTGAAATATATTGCTGTTTTGAACCAAATGTTGCAATTTTTACGCTGAAGCATTATCTCCGCCAAATCAAGTGATTTTGTCGATGGAGCGTGCTTAGAAGGTCACGCCAAAGAGTGCCATCATCATTAGATCTTTTTCAAGCGGTTGTAGTCCTTTTTTTAGCAAAATATCTAATTTTTAATAATTTTACTGAGTATGTTTCACAATTTTCGTAGAGAAGGATAATTTTGACTTTCTAACTAACTCTAAGAAGGATAATTTTTAATTTTCCTATTTTATTAGATGTGCGAAATGCAAAAATACTTCGGAATGCGTGTTTATTATTTTACTTGAGGCCGGGGTCGACTTGTAATGGCGTTGAGATTAACTTCAGTTGCAACCATATACGGAGGTGGCACAGCATTACTTCAGGTGATTGCTCATTACCCTACGCTTATTTCTTGGCGAATTAAATTCTTGCGTGGATAGCCACAATACCTTTCACTTTAGGTACCCCTAATTGAGCTCAATCCGTCAAATATAGCCTAATTTTGCATTTCAAATAATGAACGGCATTAAATACGTGGTGAGAGGCTGATCTGAGTCTGCCATTTGTTCGCTGGAGCATCACAAACATCCGATAAAAGCGCCATAATGTACGCATGCCATTACTAATAAATTCAGAGGTTAAATTTCTTATTTTTCACTCTAATTACGTATTTTTAAAACGTTAATGCTATTGTTTTAACTGCGGGAAGAAAAGGGCTAATTTGTGGAGTTATCAACTGATATATATGTACTATCATTTGCAAAAGTCTTGCAACAAATCGAGCGGCGCCACTTTCGCTCCTCAAACATTGCGCCCGGAAAAATGTACGCTTTTAGGGCGTGTGCAGCAATCCAACACTAGTCTTCATGGTTCAATGTATGGAGAATGGTTCATTTTGTGGGTGCGGTATTTTTTCATCCTTTTCAGTCTCGGGATTTGATCGCTTCCATTTAAGTGAAATTAATGTCCATTATATTCTCCCAAACACATTGTAGCATTTTATGCAGGAGGAAAGATCGAGGGTAATTCCTCGGAGAGATTTTAATAAGTTTGTAGCTTGGCTCTTTTGGAGTGATCTTATCTCTTTTCAGAGAGCTGGAAATCACGAGTCGTTCACTGTGAACTAGGAAAACTTTTGTTTACATCTATCGACTCGGGTTGATATTTTTAATACAATATCTACGACATAAGATACGAGGCAGCTTTGATATTCCAAGTGTTTCATCCTATAAATATCTGAGCGAACACGTAAAATATGAAATTAGTGAAGCTGATGGGCATTAATCGTTGCGTAAGTAACAACAGAGCTCTCCGACGTCCGTCAATCGGTAAAGATGTATTCCTTTTCACGTATTCAAAGTATGACGAGGAAAACTTAATTCCAGCTAAAATTCCCATTTTCAATGATTGTCGCATTTCGACAGGTATTCCTTGATAATATGTTCCGCTGCTGAATTAGTGTGAATGCGTATAATAAATCTACGCTGATATGTCGTTGATGATTCAGTTATCATATTTAGCTGCAATCATTTACATATACTCTGATGAATTCGGGATAATGTAGGATACTTACTTAGCATCATTAATTGAATTATCTACTTGCATTAATTAGGTTACATGGTATTCGGAAATGTGTTTGTTGGCAGTACGTTTTATGTTTAAGGCAAGATTGAAATCAGTGGAACTGCAGCTCATTTCATAAAACCTTTCAAGTCGAGTAAGAAGGACGTAAGCAAATCCTAACAGAATTTCTGTTTGAAATGAATGTATACGCTTGCTTCATTAGAAATACAAATTCGGAGTTAGAAACAATAATAACAAATGATAATAACTTATAAGGACGATACCATACCGAAGTCGCAGGCGACAACATCATAATATTCCTATAGTATATACTAACCAGCCGAAACATAAAGTATACGAAAGCCTCCGTGCTCATGCTATAATCATATAAACAAATAAAAGACTAAAATACTGAGAAAGTCACTATTTTGATCAAAATTCGTTCAATTGAGAAGCACATGAAAGCAGCTCAGAGTTACAATTACAATTAATTATTTCAATTATCTCCCTCTAATGTCGAAGGTTGATTAGCGGAGTGGAAGAAAACTTGACTGGTAACGGGAGGGGCGGCGCGCGAATGCCATCCATGCCCAAAATTTTTTTATCCTCCTCACAGCCGTCTTTTATTTTAAAGTTATGTATTTTTAAATGTAGGTTAAGAGGGTAACAAATGTTGAATTTCAGCGTTTCTACGACAATTTCTAATTTAAATGATCGTGCGACGGGAATTTTGCGTTGTTAGCGTGGTAGGACGAAGAATTGCGTTTCCCTTGAGGGAACTCCAATCAGAATCACTGTTGAATGTGATTCACAGTGTTATAAGGTTTCCTTAACAGGTTTCATTATTAACCTTTGAGATGAGAACTATCGTAGTAATCTAAGGTTCCATATACGTAACTTCTTAAATAGATCAATTTTAGCTGATTAAAAAGAAAATTAATAGTGATATTTTGTAAATTTTGCAGCGATTTTGCTGTCCGTCTATGTAGTATGCTGCCTAATTGTCATCAACGTGTCGCCATTTCCTACCAAGTTGATTTTTCCAGTAAAGTTTTTCAGATTAATTTTCCCCTTTTCCGTTTCGTAAATGAGCAGCGACAGAAACTTTTCTATGTAAATCTTCAAGAAAAATTCTCTCGATAGAAAAAGATATAAATTAAGAGTAGACTTTTACTTTTAAACTTTAGGCCTCAATATACTATATTCAGTGTTTTTTAAAACACAGGAATTTTGATGGAAAGGGACGAAATGTGAGCCCAACTGATCTACTAAGTAGAATCCTTGCAATAATCTATATAATGGTAATCCTTAATCGTGCGCGCACCCCGGCGCTTATTTTTAAGTATAGGAAAGGCTAATCTTGAGGTATTTATCAACTATTCTTCTAGTGCGTACTTTCTTCAAGCAAATTATGGCATTAACATGTATATGATAGAGCTAAAAATTGGCCCTATTTAAACTATTTTGGAAGTTTGTGAGAATCACTTACGGCCTGCAAGTTTTACTCCAGGTAAATTGCTTCCTAGTCTTTGGCTGATAATGCTACGATAAAGATGTAGGGCAAGACGAGGTGCAGGACCTATCAGCTGACCAAAACTACGGCCCGGGAGCACCCGATTCAGCGTTAAGAGCTGAGGGAGCGGCTAAATTCTGCGCAAAATATTTTACCTCCCTAATCGATAGTCTGGAATTAAAAAAGGGTGAATATTGGTTGAAATTGACTTTCAATTTAATCTCTGACGGTCGTTGTTATAGAAAACCTTACCAATGGAGGCATGCATGGATAGGGAAAAGTCGTACTATTAAGTCACTCTTTGAGTTGGCTGTCCTTAATAATATAATAATGAAAATTCCATTTTTTTCCGAGGAAACATTTCCATTGGTGTAAATATATTTATCCAATTAACAAAAATTGATAATTAATGAAGAAGAAAGCTTATGAAGCTATCTTTATCAGCTTCAACCTACGTAAAGAACTATTTAATGTCAATCATTGCTGTTAATGTTAATTGCCGGCCTCGGTGGCGGCGGAGTAAAGTCCTCGCCTGCCAAACGGAAAGTCGCGGTATCGAGTCCCGCCTGGGTAAAGGGCATGGGTGTATGTGAATGTCCTTCATTGTTAATTGTTAATGACCCATTGTAAAGGCTTTAAAATGTGCTGTTTATGGGGCAATGGAAATAAATAAATAAAAATCAAGTAAAGATGGTGGAGTCGAAGAGTCGTTTTTTTTCCCGGAAAATTGCCAATTTTTTTTCATTTATTAATGCTCCTAATTATATCGAACAAATATTTCAGCAACTTAAAAAAAATCTCCTGAATGACGCTGAATCCCTAAAAATGTTTACGAGCGAGTTGATTTCCGTGTTCCTAATGGCGAAATCGTGCCCCCAGCCGGCCTTATGGGGTTTACCATTGGAAGCCAGTCCTCATAGGTACCAACTCTTTTAACGGGTATACATTTTCAATTTTCTACTCCAATCAACTACGAGTATAAAAATAATCTCGAACGCCGCGACGACGCAACAACATCGACGCTCGTTTACTCAACTGAGCATCGTAATGATTTCCTACGTCTCCCTCCCGTGTCACGATGACCCGTTCGTGAGTCGTTCCCGAGCTACCATGAAGATTTATACCCAGATAGTGATCATTCAAATTTACTGGTCGCCAGAAATCGACAATGGAGCGAAAGTGGCGCCGCTCGATTTGTTGCAAGACTTTTGCAAATGATAATACATACTTTGTATCATCGCTCAAAATACAACATCTTTTTTTAGATTGTGGAGATAGCACAACAAAAAAAATTCATTTTTATTATTATTCCCATTTAGTAGTGCACTCTTCATTTAGAACTGAGCATATGGATGCATCCATTTCTTCTGCTCTAACTAGATCGAATAAATGAACAGCAGGTATCAAAATTCGACTTTGGTATCTGATGTTTAAAAAATAGTACATTAAAGCTACCAAATGAGACCAACAGCCGACTGTTTTTAATCCTACTGGGCAGTTACAAATAATACTGTTTTATTCTTTTGCTCATCAGAATTCGGAGTGCATTATATGTACCACCTGTATGTATTTTGCTTTACATGGTGAGACCGAAACATTAGTGCTTTTTGTTCGGTTCTTAAGTACTTTAAATTAAAATTAAGAGCATCTTCTATCACCTAGAGCCAGATGACATATTTTCAGACATCTTTTTAAGGCCTATATTTTTCCGAATGTTCAGGTCTTTAATTACTTTGGAGCACTTTTAGGAGGTAAAATGTTGCCTAAGTATTACTTATTGCATATTTTAAGCAAATTTCATTATTATGATGATACTGATCAAGTTCTTTAATTAACTACCATGACAGACACATAAATTCCGCCGTATTTAGCCTTCCCAAACTCCCCGCCTTTTCCTCCACCCTACTGCTGTATCGACGGTTGGTCTGATGTCCCCTACTTATTGTTATTAGCTTCTTGCTCACGTGGCGACAATTAATGGTCACTGTGCATGAGAAGAGTGGATTTGCGAGCCCCATTCTGGCACTGTTCACCTCAAACGTTGAAATCCTGCATCTGCCTTATTATTAATATTTTCTATTCTCGGAAGGTCATTCTCAGATGCACACGGTGGCATTTACTCTTGGCCTTTTCTAACGTAGAGTTAGATGCTAGTGATAAGAGATAACCGATGCTAATCATTATTACTTGCAATTTCAACGCCCAGTTCCTGGAAGAAATATTATTCCGTGTGCAGGTTTTTCGCAGTTCAAATTTATTTCTTTTTAACGTCCGAGCAGATCGCTTCCCCCACTGAGTTTGCTCTCGAAAGTGCCAACCACTGTGTCATCTTCACAGATGCTATCGTCACCAAATACAGATTCTCTAAATTTCATCGAAATAACGTAATCAATTGTAACTTTTGTACCGAGTTCGTATCTGAGTACCTAACTTTGAAAGAAAGAAATGTTTTTGTATCTAGTCCGGGTGCCTCAACTAAATATCTCTGAAAGATGATTCCATTATAATTGGGCATATTTTGATGGCTAGGATAAAAATATTAACTAAGTTCTCATTTTTATAACGCAGCTACGGTATATTCTGTGCACATTCGGTATATTCTAGTACGGTAATTATCGTCTGCACTGTGCATATTCCGCATTTGCTCCTGAGAAAACATCACACTTATTATTTCTCGTTTGGAAATGGACGTCCCGTGTAGGGGCATCTGCTGTCCCACTCAAAATAAGTCACCGCCAAATTAAGGATCGATGGGACTCCACGGGTGATGCGTGCGGTGCACGTGCTCGGGGACGGCTCCTCTTTTGTTAGTAGAAGAGCATTTTATGCGTCTTCAGCACGTGAGAATCCAACGTGAGTCTTTCTGCTATTTTAAACACTATTCCATCTCAGATTTACTGTCTATATTTCTGTGCAAGTCCATAATATCGCACGCTATAATTGAGAAGAGGATATAAGATCTGATGAATAATGTTACTTATCTTGCTCGAACCCTGCCATTAGAATGTTGCTGTGTAAGTGGCGACACTTTTTATTGTTTTCTGGCAGTTATTGTATAAAATTCCACCTTAAATAATACTAATTCTATCCCTAATGCATCAGTATTTTAAAGGAAATTGCATTAGCATATAGAGTGAGGCTTCCAACGGGGTATAAAATTAAAATTTTATTGAACTTTGCCATAAGAATACCATTGAAATAAGAGCTTTTCCTGCGCTTCGCGTATCTAATTAAAAGTGGGATGGGGATATAGTATTCCGGCCTTTTCAGCTTGCATCTCGCCTGAGGCTACGGCCGAATCCATCGTTGGGTCTGCAATACCATTCTTCCAATCACATACTCGTACACTCACCTTTCATTGCACTTCTCATTCTACCTATCTAATCTCATCCTGCAGTTTCTTCTCCTCGCCATTTCGCTTTTCTATTTCGTCCGGTCCATCAGACTTATGTACATGCCCTCCAACACTCCTTAAGGCTTTTCATCATCCGTGCAATATCTCGACAATACGCAAGGGATCTTCTTTGTATCCACTCATCAATAACTCATGTTTACACGAAAGCGTTCCTCATTCACGCCAAGAAGATACTTCTGCGAACAAGCGAATCGTCGTGATTATTTCCGTAAAAATCTTCTTACAAGCGTTTTCAACGTGCTCTCGGCGTTATTTTTTTGTCCTTTTTAGTCCTTGAATAGTCACTTATTACGCGGTAAAAGTTTTTCTTTACTTTCGTGCGATTCAAGTAAGTTGCGATTGAATCTCGCATTGCTTGGCAAGTGGACCACTGATCAATGAATACTTCCTCCCCATCCTCTTCTTCTCCTCCCTCTCGCCTCGACCGTCTTCATGGGTTTGTTTATCTCTCCCGCAGGAACACAAGGAGGCAGCGTAAGTTTTAAGGGAGTAATAACAAATGAGAGAGAATGCTATCGCTCGCGAGGGATCCTCACGTCTTCACCTGCGCATCGAGCCGATGTCGTCCATCGAGGATCCTTCCAGTAGCCAGTGAAAGTGTGCAGGGGGGGGAGGGGGGGAAGGTGGCTGCCCGTCTATTGGTACGGTGCCGCGACGGTTGGGGAGAGAGACAGGGAAGCGAATGAGGTGATATTTGAGGCGCGGAATTTGATTGGCAGCATTGCATCTGTTCATTGGTATAATAGAGTAATTGAAAATTGTGATTGAATAAAAAAGACTTAATACATTCCTCACAATACTTAATAACCGACCCACGTTTCACCTGTTCCGTGGGAATTATCAAGGTGTGAAATAACAGGTTGCAAGCTCTTTAGAGAGATGGATGTTAGGGTAAAGGAGTTTAAACTCCCACTCCCTTACTCCCCAACCTTAATCAAATCAGTTAATGGTATAAATTTACTCATGCAAGTAAAAGAAGTAGAAAATATGAAACGACCATGAGTTCACCTCCACATTAAAAACAGCTGCACCCACGGTTTGTTGGCAGAAATCATTGACTAATACCATTGTTATTTTAAGTAGGCTATCTGGGTTTCATTGAATAATCACCATCATTAGGCTAAAATTGGGATCTGATCAATGACATCTGAAAAATAAAAGTGCTATAGGTAAAAATATTTTTACTACAAGATGTGTAATTGATTGCAACCCAGTAAAAACAGAAATAGTATTTTTTTACTGCCTAACCTAACAAATTCTTAGACATATTGTCGTACGTGAAGTTTTGTCCATTTGATGTCATAAGTCTTGCTGGATGACATTTCCCAGAAAGTATCAAAGGGATAAGAAAATCGTATAACTCTTGACGGATAAAAAGAAAGTGTGAATAATATTTTGGAACGTTTTCAATGCAGCATTACGATAGTATGATATGCGATTTTCAGGAAATAGGCAATAAAAACTTACAGTAATTAGTGATCGTAGAATTTATTAGACCATTAAAGTATTTTTTGCATCATTGAATAAATAATACTTTTTTTCATTTTCTGTCATGACATCAATGGCAATCAGAAAACCCCCCTGAATATTTTCAACTCGATACAACAGAAATGCCGAGAAATTCATACCAACGAGTTGATGTATCCGAATGGCGGTGAGGCGATGAGGAGAGGTGGAGGGATGAAGAGGAGGGGGTGGGGGTGGGGTTGCAGGAGAAAGTGCGCCCGCCCCATGCAGGAGAAAGTGGTGGTCGCCGTCCGTCCACCCCTCCCTCCCCCTCGCCAACTCAGCCCCCACTCCCACAATTCAGATATGAAATAAAACTCACCTCTTTAACGCATTGAGTGGCTCAGAGCGAAATAACAATTATATATGCGACTGTTCCACCGTGAACCAACTCACAGTGTCATTTACCGATGGAGTCTTTCTGCGGCGGATCCCGTATGCTCGCTGCATATTCACGGTGTCGCCGAACGAGTTCGAAACAGCTCCTCTCTTTTACATTTGCATTCGAAAATGTCCCCCACACACGCACTTTGGAACTCATTGGACTTCCTTATCAACGTCATTGAACTGCATCAGTGTTATAATTTAAATATGATTAAATATGCTTGAGATGGGTTTACATTGATCATTTGACCACCACCCCATCTGCATCCCTTCCATTTGGATTTCTCTCTTCAAGTCAAAATGAATTTACCGTCTTTCTCCCTCGCTTGCCTTAACTCTTCCTTTTAACACTGCTTCCAACACCCCCTCCACCTCGCTGCAACCAAACATTCTCTCTCCTCCGAATCTCATCTAGAGTTCGTCTCCCCTCGCCCACCACGTCCAGCACTTCGCCTTCTCTCTTCTCAGTCCACTTCACCTTCTTTGTTCTTCTCCTCACCTACATTTCGAAAGCCTTCAGTTTTTCATCGCCTTACTCTGTAAGTGTCCATGTTTCCTCGCCGTTAATCGGTGCACTTTAGATCAGATTCTTCGCCAGGCTTTCCCCTGATCAGTAACCTAACGATCCACTCATCAGCACTTTCCTGTTCACGAACCTTAGCCTCCTTCGCCAAAGAAATTCTCTGTCGGTAGTCCTTTTTTGGTTCCTCTTATGTGCTGTCCTCATAGTTGAATTTGAACTGTCCTCACGATATCCTCTGGCCACGACCCTTCCTCATACATCGTACGCTCTCGTTGGAAAATCCTTCTCATCTCAAACTTCGTAAAATCCTTCAGAAGCCCATAAGAAATAATAGGTATCAACGTCCACCGCTTCCATTGCCATGACCTCCCGGGAGGCTCTGTTGTTTCCCGCGCCGAAGATCCGCACCCCGATATTGCGCTCCTCCACCGCACCTTGCTAGCGCGTTCCTGCTGCCATCTATTACTCGCCTTCCACTCGCTCGATATTCTTTCCTTTACTCTGAACCTCCTCTTGCTCTGTTGCTTTACTTCCAATCTCAGTCATAACTTTGGCCACGGTTGTCCCTCTTTTGCCGATAAAGAATTCACCCTAGCGTACAGTGGGCCTACCTCTCTTCCTTCGGACGTTATTTCTTCACACGGCCTACTCCACCAATACTCTCCTACCTTCTGTTCCTCACCATATCTACATTCATATTCATTGCTCTTCTTTTAATACATTTTTCGTATACCTCGAATGAGTAAAAATAATATCGGCGAGTTTTCTTAATTTTCACTTAAAATTATAATTCACCAAATAATACTTCTTATAATTTTCAGTGTTCCCTGATCGCAATACTGCTTAATGAAAATTCATCGCAAATTCGCGACTTTTATCAGGGAAGTTTTAAGATAATTTTTTTTCTAGATCATTGTAACGATGAAGAACTGGTATGCATACTTCTACAAAATATTTTTCTGATACTTAAGGATTTGTGAATCCAAAGCATAATGCCGAAGTCGAACGAGAAAAAGTCTTCCTGAGCTATGAAAAATACTCGATTGGGTGAAAATTTTAGCGTTATGGCAATTTTATTGAATCACGTAATTTCTCAAAATACTAGCCATTATGCCATCTGAGTCAAATTTATTCCAAGAGTTTTCTATTATACATCTGATTCATCTTTAGGTACGGCTATCTTCACAATGATTCATCAAAATTCGTCATTATATTACAGATAAAATATGCTTCATTTTTTATCATCAGTTCAATTGTTCACGTTTGCCATGTGAAATGGCATGGACCTTGAAAGCTATACAAGGAAAAATTGACCTAGCAGAGGGTAGTAGAAAGGACGCCTTGGGTGTCAGGTTGGTCCATCCACCTTCGAGATCTGTACTTGCAATGATACGCACATCGATGGGCAACTCGCAGTGAAAAGAGCGACTCCTCTCTCTCTCTTTTCCGCCCCTCCCCTCCCTTCCCCTCCCCCTTCACTTGCCCTCACCCCTCCCTCTTCACCCCCAACGCCTCGCGTCCATCCACCCCGACTCAGGTCAACGTGCCACTTTAAGCGAAGCAAGGATGCGAACCTACAAGAATATTCGCCCCCTCGCTCTCATCTCCTCCTCACTTCCGTCAATAATCACATCTAGTTTTGGAAACCGCTGCATGGCACCTTATTCTTTTACCTGTAGCATTCAAATTTATGCCCAAGTACCGCTATCGCTGACAGAGGGCATTGAAAACCTATTCACTCGATCTCCGCCGCAGAGACATCGAGTCGTTCGTGCAAAGGTTCTGCGAATGCCACTGCTTAGAATGATGTAACCGCGCGCTCTTCAAGCTTTAAATTACCATTGAATCTACGAGAAGATGCATGTCCTGCGCTCGAGTTCGCTTGAAAGGTACGGCAAATGTGTCGCACAATATTACCTGAGGCCGAAAAGTATGCTTTGAATGAATATTCACTTGGCCGATAGGAAGGAGTCCAGACAAGGAAGAAGTGAGAATTTTGGTCCTCCGGCCTGGCATGGCCCTCTGCAGTCTCCAACTCGGCTCAGCTATAGGCTGCCTCCAAGGTTTCTCAAGAATTTAATCCCTTTGCCGATGTAAAACTAAACAGCATACGCTGTACCTAATATCATCTCTTATTGAATATGCTGCGGTAACCAATATTTTAACCACTAATGATAAAAATATGCGATGCATGGAAGAATCGTACCTTAGGCGAACCTTGCTCAAATGCCGTCCTTGTGCCTCGCTTCTGCGTGGCTCTGTCGAGTGGCTTGAAAAACGCGTGATGCTAAAGTGTAGCCAAATATAGCCATATTGTGCCCGGAAAGAAATATTTTTGTAATTCGTTCAAATACCCATTTGCTAGTTTAGAATGGTCCAAGAAGACAAAGAAGTTACTAAACACAACAAATATTTTTTTATCCCAGCTAAATCTCGTTTGTTGCCGATGCAAAAGTTATCCACACTCTGGAAACGGAGGCTGTAGCAAATGCGTTTGTAAACTATCGAAGCTTATTTTGGATAGCAACTACTGTCGTGGTTCATTTTCATCTGCAGTCCATCGCTTTGAGAGGATGGCAGTATTGATTAATTTATTAATGTAATCTAAATTTGATTTTCAATGCCCAGATAAAGGCATGCATCCTGTGTTCCAGCAATATAAGGGCATCGTGTTATACTTTTACCCAGTATCTTTTATTGCTTGTTTATTACCTGGAGCGTATGGAGGAAGATAAGCGGAAGTCTGGCGGAGAAGTTATGGAAAGTCTTAGAAAGTGGATTGAATATAAGGGAACAAATCTAAACCCATGAGGCATCTAAGTTGTTGTAACTGGTGCTGAAGAATTGTGCCCTACGTTTTTCTGAGCGTAGATTTATGTTGGAAGACGGCGATTCGTCATTTTTCATTTTTGTTGATCTGAGAAACTTGGTATTGAATGAGGCTATCAACTCAAATGGGTGCCTTTGCTCAAGTGTTGAGCTCTTATTGGATCCTCTTCCACTGAATGCATACAGTACAGCACAGGTGTACGGAGAAAAATATATGCTGTTAAGCTTAAGCATCATTTAAATATAACTGAATATTTCTCTTAAGTACTTGTAGCTCAAATGAAACTGCGGGAGAGTCAATAACGAGAGAAATACTGCATTATTATGAGGATTCAGAATTTCGTCTATTGATAATTTCCACATTTTATCGCCTTTTTTGGGTCTATTTCTTTCCATTATATTTGCAAAGGCACACTCCTTACCCAGAGAGTAACACCACTGCCATTCATGCATTGTGAATTGTTTCCAAGTTCCTTAGGTTCAATTTGAAGTTTCCAGTACCGTAGACGCCATTTCCAACACAGCAATAAGTTATTCTGTCACTATGCTGACATAGGAATTTGCTCCGACAGTTTAGGAAAGGTATTTACGACAATATTTCTCCTTCGTGAAGTGTCGATTGATATCGGGGTTTTGGCCTGTCGAGTAAAATAAATGGGCAATAACAGTGAGCAGCTTAGTTAATATTATCTTCAAAATCACCGAATCTCTCTCTTTGCAACAGCTAGTTGATTAAGCATTAAAAATAACTATTTTGAAGATATGGTTAGTTATAAAACATAAATAATTGATGTGTAAAGTTTTTCTCCTGACGAGTGTAAGTCTTGTTACTGGACAAATGCTGACTCGGCTAATTCCGCATTCCCACTCCGTAATGATCAATTCAGGAGAGTGGTCGCCCAGTGGGTCGTGCGCTTGGCCGTTTATCGAGGGATGCCGGGTTCAAACCATGGGCAAAGTCTTCGGACAGCCTCGTTCCTCGAAGGACGAGGTGACTCGGGGAAGCCCAAATGCCCTGAATGTGTGATAACATTCCAATTCAAACTCTATCCAGTGGCTTATTCCCGAGCGAGCTCCACCCATCGAAACCAACCTTCGTTCGGGTTGAACTACTGAGATAGTGAAAAATAATGGTCACCATTTATCGACCATGTAGCTACTAATATTTTGTTCCAAAACAGGCAACTATGACGTGAGAGCAAGGATAAAGAGAGGGAGAATTGATTCCTTCTGATGAGGCCTTGTGTGAAAAACTCAGAGAACAAGTTATCTACACCTCACCACACTCGTCCTGTGACCGCTTACTAACGCTTGATTATTTTGATAGAATTTTTTTCACTTTCTACGGTAAATTTTATTTCTATATTTTAAGGCTTTAGTTTTGATGTGTGGCTTTTTAAGTATTTTATGATAGGAGTAACCACAACTTTGTTATTTGCAGTTGATATTGGCGCAGAAAGTGCCGGCACCGGTTGGGCGAATAAACGCTGCGCGTAATGCTAAAACGTCATTCTCGCACCCGTCGTAGGGGCTAAATTCAACCAACAAGTTGAGCCGGAAACTCTAGAATCATTTTACTACGCCTCTCTCATTGGAGTTTCCTTTGCTCCTCTGTCACCTTAAGGCGTACTCAATCTTCAAGATCCTGGAAAATATTCAGCACTGTGTGTGCGTGTAAAGGGAGTGGAATTATCTTATAAGTGTATGTAATTTATACAAAGGAAGATTTCTCAGCAAGATTATCGGCGTATTCGATTGATTACGTGGATAATGAAATTAAATATCCCCCTCTCTAAATTGCCATAGCCCATTGATTAGTGAATGAAGGAAACCACAAAATGTGAATATAAACGTTTCCAAAGATGCTGATAGCCATTCGAGGATTTTTTGAAAATACACGTAGACAGAAATTGCCATTTCATCTCCGATCATTTTAGATTGAATTTTTTAGATAGAAAAATATTTGTTGTTCCGGAAAAATCCGTAAGAACAAAAATAATAGTATACAGTTTGCAGGCACATTAATTACAAAATATAAAATTACAAAAAAGATAAACTTTCTATTTTTTTAAATGACTATGTATGACTAATAAGTAAATAACATGAAAAACATAAAAAATGCAGGCACACTAGTAAAAACAGGCAAATACACCAAGCCGGATTTGACACAAAACAAAACACTCTGTTATTCTTAACTTAGTAAATATAACAAAATGGTGCTGCAAAAAAAGGAAACATAATAACAAGGACACAAATTTTGAAGAAATAGGATCAGTATCTTATTCCCGTGAAAGTAAATAATCATAAAATTTAGGAGAAATGTTTTGATAGATATGCAATTTTTAACTTCAGTTGCATCTTATTCCATACATGACAAGCTGTTACAAGAATGATTTACGATAAACAGTAGTGCGATGCCCTGAGAAATAAAATCGATTAAAATCAGAGCTAGTTGACATGTAGAGACAGAGGGACAACTTTGAAACAAATCATGCAGCTATAAAGGTGATTTTTTAAATAGAACTTTTAAATGTGTCCCCAGAACAAGCAAAAAGGATTCCAGAAGGTATTCTCTGCTGTATTTGACGTTGAGCTATCTCAGTCGCTTACAATATGGTGTGATGTGGACGTCGCTTACAATATGGTGTGATGTGCGAAGGTCAAAATCGAACCTAATGCAGGAGTTTAAGGCCCGGTGAAGTTTAGGATTATCTCTTCGTTGAAGTCAAAATAAGCAAGACAGAAGTAATATATATTACAGAGTAAATAAGCGACGATATAAGTGTTTTTCTAATATTAAAAGGAAGTCAGCACCTATTTGTGAACTTTTAACTGATTAATTATAGAATGAATCTTGTTGTAAATATTATTTTCATGATATGATTTCTGTTATAAGTTAGCAGTTATCGTTATCCCTCAATTATGCACATTACTGGAATATGGAATAGGGACACCACGATACTGGCAGTTGTTATGAGGTTAATGTTACGTACCATCCTCGAACTATCGATGATAATAGCTTTAATTTTGCTTGAATTAAGGATGACTAGGGTCCACTTGCTTATTCTATAAATTTCTTCATTGATTTTTGATACGGCCTCGTCAATTTCATACGGCAAACAACAACGGTAAATTATTTCTCTTGAATAAATCATTTACTAGGCATGGAGGAAAAAGATTGAAAAATTGCAAGAAATTTTAGGAAAAGAGTATGATATAATTTCTCCTTCATCAGCATCACTCAGGGCTCTCCCTTGTAGTTTGGATACAAACATGACTTAAAGTTTCGACATATTACCTGCAGAGGTTAATTCCTTTCAAATGTGCCTATGGAGCTATTGAAGGCACATTAATTTTCATTCATCTCCTTCTTTTGGCAATAACTATCAAAGATCCTCATTATATTTTCTTCTAACACTAGGCTAGGCATTCAGAATAGAAACTTGGAGTAGAATATTTTGGAGTGTGCATTGCTGCATTGCCTGGTCCAGAAATTATTATTCTCGACTCAATACTCGCGAGTAATTTTCAACTCGACTCGAAATGTGCTACTCGCACATCCCTAATAAAATGTAATTCCTTCAAATGAGCCAAAAATCAAATTGATAAAATTGAATATAAGCCTATTATATCTATGAAGGTGTAATGGCTTGTTCTAAAGCATGCTGTACCGCGTTGAATTTGTCAACTCTGCCTGGAGTAAGGCCCCCCCCATTGATGAGAACGATGTCCATTCTGAGTCAGCCGTACTTGGTCCTATGCCTAACCTACCTATCCGCTGAGTGAGCATTGCCATCGTCGTGGGAGAGGAGGTCCGCCCTATTCATTGCCATTCGAATGTAATGCCATCGCCCCCGCCCCTCCATCCCCGCCCCACTCCAAGTGTGCTGCGTCTCCGCCCCTTTTGCCTGTGCCATCTCGACGCAAATCACGTGACGCCATGGCTTTGAAGAGATCGCTCGGTCTTACCTCGATGGCGATGGCGAACGACCCCATGACTACACTCTTTACTCTTTTTATACCCTGGAGAACGTGCTCAAGAACAAGGAGCACTTTCCGGAACTTATCTCTTCTTTATCTATCCTCGCAAAAGCAGGAGAGCATTTTTCTTTTTTCTGCCGAAAGCGTGAGAAATTTATGAGGCGTGAGATAAATCTAAAAAGCACCCTTAAATAACTACAATAGATTCTTTTTGTCGCCGCAAAATTTTTCCAACATTTCATTGTTGCGATTATAATGAGCAGTTGTCCTTATTGTTCTCAGGGGAGATTCGGACGAAGGGCGGACCAAGGTTGGAAAGCAGTCTTGTGTTCAACTACTGCCGCTTTTTGCTGGGAAATGAAACCGATGTCTGCCACCTACCATTGCTGTTAGGTTTTCGGTAGGTACTGCATTTTATATCTTGGCGCTGGATAATCGGTTGTAGAACATAGCTCTGGCATGTTTTTTTGTGCGTGGATTGTAATGGCATTGCATGATTGTATGCAGAATGAAAGAAAACCGTTCTGCTCATCTGTAGACCAATTTTTGCATTTATTTTAACAAAATGCATTTGTGGATGTTCCTGGATTACCTTGCAATTTCATCCTTTTTTGAAGCACAATTTTTCCTTGAAATTACTTATCTTTCTATAAAAAAATCTTATCATATTGAGGAGAAAATTACATATTTGAAGGAGAAGAAATTGATTGTATTGGAGCTTAGGTAAAACTGGATCTGAAAATAATTATCTGAATAATCAGCGAGAGAAATATTTATTTTGATGAATATTACCTTTCCAAGGGGCTATTTGGCGTAAAACCTTGAAATGGCCCGCGAAACATTCGAATTTTTATCTTATAACGGAGCGAATGGACGCGGCCATTATTAACTACCACCTTCTTAAGAATCCCAATCTTTTTTTCGTCTCCCGATCGAATTTTATCCCTTGTTAAGGGAAGAGCGCGGCGAAAACAAAGTGGTGGTTCACCGCGATGTTGACGAGCGTTGGCGTGATGATGCCATTCATTCCATTCCGTGAACTCGCAAGCTGCTCTCCTCGGTGGACTCGAGGCTCTCCTCAGGTCGACGACCTTCATTGCCGCATCCGCGACTTCCGCCTCTTAAGATCGCGGTTATTTCTGCGCATTCCCTATGAATTGGATCGAAGATTCTTCATTCATGGGCTTCGTCTTCACTTTTCACGAACGATCATTGTCAAGGAGGAGGCATCCAGTGCAGGACAATATTCAGTGCGTAATCACATTGAGTTTGAGAGTACCTGAGTAGATTGGATATTTATTGTGGCGTATTTGGAGAATATTATTAGTGATGTAAAAAAGGCGATGGATGAGGGATATAATATGATCGTTGAGACAATTATTTGTTTCGGTGGAAGCCCATCCTCGACATCCCTTTTGTTAGCCACTCCGATTTGCTTTTCATTATTGATGTTCTATGAAATCGTTCTTTGCAGTCTGATTCTGGTGTCTACGTGTGATGCCTCCATCATGATTAAAGGCTTTTAACCTTGGCTAAACTTTTAGTATGTTAACAACTATTCCACTACATAGTAATGAAACCTTTGAAAAATCTAATTACATTTATTTAGTGATAATTTCTTGCTATTTTTCGCAAAACTTTCATTTTTGCTGTGGCAAGCGCTACCGGTGAATTATTTCGAAATTTCGGAAATAGTATAGCAAAAAAATATTTTTCTGTGTAAGTTTATGCGGTATAGTCCATGTTTTTGTCGTTCATTTTGACCCTTTAAAATTACTACACGCTTATAATCAATTCTATGTTGAGTGGCAATGGCTTAGGCCGCTTGCGTACACACCGATTTTGGACGGCCGATAAAATATCGGTCGTCCACATTCCAATAGTGAACAATGAAAGAGCATTGGAGCTTGCACACGTACCGATCACGCGCCGGCACCGGCAAAATGCCGGTTACTGTCGGCCATTGTCACCGGCGCCGGCTCAAAAACATAGCAACTTATCGTTTGATCGGTAAAAATTTGCGTGTGTGCAAGAAGACCGCCGGTAAAATATCGGCCGATATTTTACCGGCGGTCCAAAATCGGTGTGTGTGCAAGGGGCCTTACACTAATTAGTAAAATAAAAGAAAATAGTTTCTGTGGGTGGTCTAATCTAACAGAGAAGCTATAAGAAGGCCACTTAAAGTGCGTTCGCATAGTTCAACCACCAGCCGTTGAGTAGGAAGTACATTGCCTCGTGACTATTTAGATGGCTGCGAGTCATCGCTTCCTTGTGCCTCGACTACGCGCCAATTTGTACCATTCCGTCGCGCGCACAACTTCCTTCTTCTTCTTCTTTCGCTTTCCTCTTTCTCCTTTCGAACTCATTGAGGCCATCCCTTGTGCATTGCCCTCTCGGTTGCATCACATCGGCAGCGAGGATGCTGTCTTGCTCTTGCACTCTCTTCATCTAAGCTTTAATCCACGAAGTAATAAGTACACAAAAACTCATCAATTAGACCAAATGAGATTGTACGATCGATCACGCCGTTACTCATTCAGGTACTTCCATATCCTTCTGACCCTTCACCTAATTCTAACTAGGTTTTGTAGCCTGAACATGAAGTTCTTTTTTCTCTGAAAAAGCATATTTCGCACGACCTTTTCGCACGAAGGTTTTCTTCTTGTTCCATCGAGAATAATTGGCATTTAACCCTCGACCAGCAAGTATTATTGCACTAATTGTGAACTTCTATTGACTTATTTCTTTTTCGTTTACTGCGAATGAATATCTTACTATCTTGGAGTAAATCATCCATTTATCACGAGTACATTTTATCAATTTCACGATTCCAATGTGAGTTTTACGTCATCATAATGCATATCTCACTTTACAGTGATGAATTGAAAATTTTGCTGTAATGATTCTAGTAAATTATGGGGAAATTTTAAATTGTTTATTTGGTCAATGTTATGATACTAATGATTGACTATAGTTTGGTTTGGTTGGTATGGATTGACTTTTTTTGCGGGAAATACTTCCATGTTCTCACTTAACTGCCTTGGCCAGTTTTCTGTGCATTGGTTTTGAGATATTTTCCAACAGCTCTTCTGAAATGTCTTCACCTTTTCCTCTTCTTGAAATTAAAGCTTGTTTTTACTAATTTATTTTGACACAATCTAACGTTTTGGTTTTTGGACTCTTTTGATCGGAATGAAGGACGCATAGTAAATAATTAATATTTTTATCAAAGAATGCTATCACCCCATTCAATGTGGTTCCATTATTTTAAGAGACGATTCCACATGATATTTATATTCTCTTTTGAGTTTTATTTTTGCCGCGACATCATGGAAACGTATTATTTTCCTGGATTATTAATATTTTCTAAAGAATTACAGACAGTTTTCACAGCATGAGCATTAGTATAAAAGTTGTCTTGCTTGGTAACGCAAAGCAGCGCTTGGCAATTTTTATATTAGTGAAAGGAAAGTAACTCTAGATTTTTACTCGGTAGACAAAGAGGCGTAAGATTTTATTTCATTGAGTAATGGAGAGCTGTTTCTTGAGGTCAATTTTATCCAGAATCTCCCTCTTTGAATATGGATCATGTTGCTTGGATAATACTGTATGGCATGAGCTCAAAGCCATCAGAAGCAAAAGCTCGGGCTTAATCGTTGGTAGTAGTCTTGATATCTGACAGAGCTCAGTGACCTGCTATTAACGTCCTCGAATATTCAGCGCAGTTGGGATCGACGCCTACGTCTCCACATTCCGTGTGTTACGAGGGTCGTTCAATAAGTCCCTAAAATCTTCCAAAATTTGCTCTCTAATAATAAAAAATTAATGTTAACCAGAATGCAGCACTCGTGAATAGTCAGCTGTTAAACTTTCAGCTGTGTCCATCCAATAGCTTCATTGTTGCTCACGATTGTAGTGAACAACTTTCATTTGTTTATAAAAATGGATGAAAGGGAGTATCATGCGGTGATCAAACACTTTTTTTGAAAGAGTTAACGCAGAAGGAAATCAAAGTTGAGTTGCATAAAGTACACGGCACATCTGCTTTTGTGTTTGCCTCTATTTACAATTCGGTTAATGAATTAAAAGTAGGCCTTACATCCATAAACATAAATATTGCTTCGGATGCGCTGTGGAAGTGTCTAACCACTAAATGATTGACACAATCCGATGTAGTTTTTAATGATAGATTAATCAAAGTGCAAGATATAGCTAAGGCCACAGCCATATCGTAATGAGCAATTGCTTTAATTTTACGATAAAATTTGGGTGTGAAAAAAATCTTTGCGAGATCGCATGCGCGTTTGCTCAGAGTGGAGAATAAACGCAATCGTGTGCACGTCAACTCAGAGACTCTTTTGACGGTTTTCATTCGCAATCCTTCGAGGATTTTCCGCATCGATACGTAACTTTTGATGAAATATGGATTCATCACTGCCCTCAAGAGACAAAAGAACAGGTAAAGTGATGGAATGTTGAGGATTACGGGCTCCAAAGCAGTCGATGATGGTGAAATGGGACGGTGTGGTCATGTCAACGATATATTGGGATATATGCGGAATAATCTACATAAATTACTTGCAAAAGGGAACAAAAGATAACAAGAGAGAGTTATGCATCGTTATTGGACCGGTTATCGCTAGAAATTAAGAATGGTGTCCTAATTTGAAACAGAAAATGTTTTTCCTTCAACAAAACAATGCACGGTTGCACACTAATTCAGTTGCAAGAGCCAAAATTACGGAATTAAAGTTTCAAATGTTAAAAAGTTAACCATATTCACCAGATTTGGCCTCCGGTGACTCTTTCTTATTTCAGAACTTGAGGAAATGGCTTGATGGTCCAAGATTTTCGTCAAATGAGGAGGTCGTCACCCGAACTAATGCCAATTTTGAGAATATCCCGAAATTCTACTTTTTGGACGGCTTGGAATGCTTGGAAAAATGCTTACAAAATTTTTCAGAGCTTTAAGGAGACTATAATGAATACCATTGAAAAATTGATCCAATATAATTCGTTTTTATATCTCTTTCGAAAGACTTATTGAGCCACCCTCGTAATTAAGCCAATTGTTTGTTATTTCATACTTCATTAAGTAAAATTCGTTCTACCTCTAGGCGGCAGTTTTTGCGTCTATACTTGGTTAGCTAATTGGCAACATGTTTAACACCTGCGATTATTTCGCCTTTTTTCTTGTAATTCTAAGACGTCACGCATGCTACAAAGCTTGATTATTATTAATCCATATCTTTTCTGTATTTCGGGTTTTGCAGAATATTATGCTGAAGGCTAACGGAGATAAATAGACTTCTGTTTAAGCAATTATCCGAAAAAAATGTGTTTATCAGAAATGCAAACTTTTCATCCTAGAGACTGTTATACCAGGTAAAGGAAGATAATGTAAATAAGCGCATTCATGCATCTTTGCGTAGGCTGTTGTAGATTTATTCTTTTCATCCTATCATAGACGTGGTTTTCGTATTAAAAGTGCCAGTTTTCTCCGTCACTATAGACTTTATGTCGATCACATCATAATATTGAAGATACAAAGTCTTTATATCTTTAGCTTCGCCTTCTCTGACTGCGTGGCGCGTATCGCGTACAGTGGTATCTGTGCACAGCCTTGAGTTGAAGGAGGAAGTGTCTATCGAGGATAGCGGAGTGCGCTTTGAAAGACGTTGCCGTCTTGTAAGAAGCCTTCAGTCAACATGCAATAGATATGAGATGTTGGTTAAAATCAATCACTGTGTCGACTGCGGGCCAAGGATGATTGCGATCGTGTGAATAAAAACCTCTCCTCTAGTACTGCGAGGCCAGTTTTGCATTGGAATCGTTAAATAAACTTAACTCTCTTCTTTCTGATCTATTCTACAATGCTTATTCTCTTCCCTGTTTCCCCAGTAAATGGAAACAAGCTAAAATTATTTTAATTCCCAAGCCGGGTAAAGATCCCAAAATACCCGGAAATTCTCGTCCCATTTAACTTCTTGCCGATGTTTCCAAAGTCTTTGAATCCATCATTCTTTCCCTTCTTGAATCTTTTTCTTCTGCTCATCGTCTTATCCGGCCTGATCAGTTTGGATTTCGAAGAAAAATGTCCGCTCCTCCTCGAATCCTCCGTCTTGTTGAAAAAATCAGCCATTCTTTTAACCGCTTCCATTTCTCGACAGATGCGGTGTTTCTCGACGTGGCACGGGCTTTTGACCGTGCTTGGCTCGGGGGACTAATTTACAAACTCCATCTCCTAAATTTCCCCCCTCAGATATTCACTTTTTAGTATCTTATCTCAACAACAGACAATTCTGCGTCGCCGAAGGACCAATTCTGTCTTCTCTTAGGCGTTCCGCAGGGCTCTTTGCGAAGTCCGTTATTATTCACACTTTTTGTTAACGACATGCCATCTACACCTAAAACCACATTACACATGTACGCTGACGATACTACTATTGCAGCTACATCACTGAAGGGAGACATTAGCAAACTAAACACACAATTAAAACTTTTACACAAATGGACACTTACTTGGAAAATTCACATCGACGCTGCGATAAGCACACATGTACACGTTCACATGGTAAAAAACACAACTCACGCACATCACCACACTTATAAACAATCGATACTAAGAGCAACCACGCACAAATTCCTTGGCGTTATTCTCGACAGCATACTAAGCTGTATTCCCCATCTCAAATACTGCACCAGCGAAGCAATAGCTGTTCGTCAAGCCATCTCTTGTCTCTCCTCACCTTCCACTCCACTTCCTCACAGCTCCCGCATCCGACTTTATAAGAGATTCATACGACCGGTGTTACTCTACGCTGCGAAATCTTTGCCAAAAACCGATCCATTCATCGCAAACGGGAAATCTTTCAAAATAAATCAATGAGATCCCTCCTCCACATTAGTCGTCTTGTCAGAATCGCCGAAGTCCTGTCTATTCACAAACTCCCCACAATCGATGACTTTATTTCCCACCTAGTTCTCAACTTTAAGTGCAGGCTGAAGGGCGCTAATAACACTTTACTTACAGACATCTGGGAATACGATCCAAGCAGTCCAACGACACATACATACACTGCATCAACAAGTCACTCATCCGTGAGTCTCTTTTCTATTTCTTAACCTCCTTCTAATCACAGGTTTCTTCGTCAAAATTTTATTCAAATAATTTAAATATAAAAATATATATACATTTGTAAAATTAAAAAAAATGGAAATAAAAAGAAAATCTATTGCAAATTCTTATATTTTAGCAAAAAATGATAAAATATAAAGAAAAGAATAATAATAATAAAGAAATGATAAAAAAGTTATACCAACTTCCGGAAAAACATGTAAATGTTATGCTAATATGAAATCATTATTTATATTTGTATTATGAAATTCTAGTTATAAGTTTCTGTTTCTCGCAAACAACATTATACACCAACAACAGAACACGTGCGCCATCGTATATGATCATTGTAAACTGGCTGTTTGGGGTGAGCCAAGGCAGCAATCAATGCCGTGACTAACATCGACATCTTCAGCCCTGTTGGGGAAGTCTCTCAACGAAACGTCGGCCCACACCATGCACACCCTGACGCGGTTAAAAACCCGAGAAGATTTCATCCACCTTTGGTTCCACCGTTCGTGAGAGTGATGATCAGAAGCCAGGTATTACTTCGTAGAATATTGATGAGGAATCACAATTTATGTCATTGTGAGAGTACAGATTGATGCAGACGCTCATGTACCCTTTGTCGCGTCACTTGTGCATATGATTTTCTTTTTCAAAAGAGTCCACTAAAATTTCATTGAAATTGATATATTCTTGTTTTTATCTTAATCATATAGCACGAAAAAACTGATATATTTATGACCGGGGTATCACAAAACAAGTTTAAGGAATTCGGAGTAGGTACTACAGAATTTGTTCCACCTTTAGTGAGAGTGAAGATCAGAATTCGGGAATTACTTCGTAGAATAATGATGAGGAATCGCAATTTATGCCATTGTGAAGTTGGCAATCAAACGGACGTTAATTTTGGTTTATTTTGCATTGATTTCTGGACGAACTTTTCGGACCCAAAATAGTCCCCATTCAATAGATCAGGTGTTATTAGCCATCTCCTTTACTTTTTTCTCGCTTTCATCGGTCGTTGATGTCCAGGACATCCGTCACCTTCAACGCCTTCACCTACATCTCGGAAACGCTCATACCACTCTTAAATTATTTTTTCACTCACAGCAGGCTCATGTCTAAAATTAAGGCTAAAGATGGGAGGATGCTAACCGAGCGAGAAGAGGTACAGGGTAGGTGGAAGGAATACGTGGAGGACCTGTATGACGGAACGAACAGACCAGAGAAATTGACTCTAGAGGAGGAAAGTGCAGTGGAGGAGGATAATCTTGGGCCGGAGATATTAGATTCAGAAATAGAGAGAGCACTCCGTGATATGAAGGCTAGGAAAGCAGTAGACGTGGACAGCATCCCGTGTGAGCTTCTGATGAATCCAGAGAAGGATAGAAGAAAAGGTTTTTCGAACTAGTGCGCAAGATCTATGAGGAGGGATGTTGGCCGGAGGATTTCGTGAAGACGGTTTTAATTCCGCTTCCGAAAAAGAAGAAAGCTGTGGAATGCGGAGATTATAGGACTATCAGCCTAATATCCCATGCGGCTAAAGTAGTGCTGAGGATATTGAACAGACGAATGGAGGCGAGGGCAAACGAGTATTTGGGCGAAGATCAGTTTGGTTTCAGAAAAGGGAAGTCAACTCGTGATGCAATAGCAATAATGAGGGCCCTCGTGGAGAGGAACTTAGAATATGAGCTGGACGTATATGTGTGTTTCGTGGATTTTGAAAAAGCGTTTGATAGGGTGAACTGGGTAAAGTTAATGGATATTCTCAAGAGAATAGGTGTAGACTGGAGGGATAGACGACTGATTTGTAATCTGTATATGGCCCAGACTGCGCAAGTGAGGATAGCGGACGGAGAATTTGGGTGGGCAAGCATTGGCCGAGGTGTGAGGCAAGGCTGTCCTCTATCGCCACTGCTCTTTAACGTGTATGCTGAAGAGATGGTAAGGGAAGCGTGGGATGAGTTAGAAGCTTGGATAAAAGTGGGAGGAATGATGTTCAAATCAGTGAGATTCGCGGATGACCAGGCGTTGATCAGTCAGTCAGCAAGGGGGCTTCAGGCCCTAGTGGATGCGTCATACGAACGTTGCGAGGAGTTTGGGATGAGGATTAATCACAAGAAAACTAAGGTAATGCGGTTTTGTAAAGCATCACGAGCGAGGAATGTGAGACTCAAGATAAAGGTGGGTGGTGAAAAACTTGAGCAGGTTGAGCAATTCAACTATTTAGGCAGTACGTTAGAGGAAAACGGATACAGTAGTAAGGACATCAGGAAGAGAATAGCATTAGCGAAGGAGGCGTTCATGAGCAGGAAGGAGCTTCTGAGAGGATCGTTGTGTAAGAGTTTAAAGAAAAGGTTAGTGAAGAGTTTGATTTGGAGTGTAGCTCTCTACGGTGCGGAAACGTGGACTCTGAGGAAAGAAGACGAGAGAAGATTGGAGGCGTTCGAGATGTGGGTATGGAGAAGAATGGAGAGGGTGAAATGGGCGGAGAAGAAAAGGAACGACGAAGTGCTGGATATGGTTGGCGAGGAGAGAAAGCTTTTAGATGAGATACGCAGGAGACAGAAGGTTTGGATGGAGTTAGTGCTTAGCGGTGAGGGGATGTTGAAAATAGTGTTGGAGGGTAGAATGTTGGGGAAACGAGGGAGGGGAAGGAAAAGAATAGGATTTTTAGATAGATTGAAAGAGAGTAGGCCTTACAGTGAATTAAAGAAGGCAGTGCTGGAAGGAAACGGAGGCTCCCAGATCACCTCTTTAGTACTCCATGGAAACCTACCTTAATCGGTAGAATACTATAATAATAATAGCAGGCTCACCATATGCCTTTGTATACATTCCACACACTTTGTTACGCTTTATTTTTCGATAATGTTTTTCATGGCAATCATTCTTTGATACATTTATTTTAACGAACGAAAATCGCCGAGCTTATGAAAACAAGTCTACCTTTGCGGCTGCCACGAGCCAAGTAAATTATGAGTGAAGCTGAAAATTTTGACATAGGTATTTCTGGGGCATGTGTACCGGAATGAAAAGATATTTGAAAATCTGACTCTCCAAACCCGCGAAATTTAAAAATTCCCGTTATTTTCTTGAACAAGCGTCGTATTTATCAAAATATTTCTTTAAATTTTATCTGGACAATTAACCAATTTTGAACTTAAATTGAAAATGAAGCAGTATTAGGGGCACTTTGGTGCTCAGGAGGTATTATGGTTTTCCTTTTTGGCCCAATATATGTCATAACCACCCCCTCCCCCGCACATCTCCACAATCATGAGGGTTTTTGAGTTTGGATTGGTTTTGAATGAACAAGACCGAATGGAGGGTCATCACGGGAGTGAGCTCTCCAGAGTGCGTGGATGTTGTGCCTTGGAAAGCAGTCGCGTCTAGCGGATCGCTTCTTCCCCTCTCGTCCGGCGGGCAAGCCTCCTCTCACTCTTGGAATGACTAGCGTCTCGGCCGGCGGGGAGGGAGCGTGCCTTATGACGAGAAAGAAAAGGAACGACTCTATAATAATATCATCGTAAGCGTCCTTGTCCCGGATTCCTGCCTCCCGCCGCTGCCGATCGTAATAGGCTGGCAGTGGCGGAGAGAGGGATATGTATGGGGGGGGCGGGAGGCAGTGGTTTTGGCGATGCACGGTGCGCAGAGGGAAGAGCGGGATAGACATGAAATGGGAGGGATTAATAAACCATGCGGAGTCAAGAATTACCGCAAAACATGGGCGAATTATCTGGACACAATGGCCTAATTTTTCATCGCTTTTGAATTGACGTTTGATTTCGCGATACGGCAGTGTCGTAATCTTAATCTTTTTTTTTGGTTTATTTTGATGGCTTAAACCGTGAATCATGGAATAAGATACCTTGGGATGTAAAATAACCTGCATGTGCGGAGTAAATGCTGCTTGTGTAGAAGTTTGCGAGTATTTGGTAAAAGGGCTCACTGTCGTGATTTTTCAATAATGAGGTCCTACCTGTGAACTGAAATGGCCGCTACTTCTCCCGTTTAAGTTATATAATGAGTTTTGCGTGCGTATGCGAATATTTTGGTGATTACTGTCAAAAGTGATTAACCACTTAAACACTCATATAGATCGCAAAATATCAATTGCTGGTCTACATCATTTGGGAATTATATTCAAATAAAGTTGACATTATTATATAAACAATAGTCTCAAGTTTAATTTGGTGGGATTTTAAAATCATGGTGATAGAAGCGAACATGAAGACACGTGGATAGTGGAATTCGGAGCAAGTGCAATAGGAATGGCCAAAAGTTGGCGAGTGATCAAAGGCTAGTTGGATGAAAATGTGGACAAGTGTGCGTGTTCTTCTATCATAGACGTCATTCAGTGATTAGAATAGTCGAGGATAGAGAAAGAAACGATAAAAATTTGTTGATTTCGAGCAAAATAACTTCAAAGGAGATTCAAAAAGCTTTACATAATGATTATTACTTCAGGTGAACATCATTGTTGGTGGTTTTCGATCGGATTTTTAAATGTTACGGTTTGAATGAAGATTCGATCCGCAATCACATGCTTCATTTTTTTGCGTTGTGGGCCTGATAAAACACCTTCGTGGCATAGACAGATGATGTTGAGGAATTAACCTGCGTACGTATAGGTTTATTTAGAGCCTATTTATTTGAGCCTGGTCAACACTGTTTATCAATGATAGATTCGATAATGTATACAGGACATATCTCATTGCAGTGTCGTAACTAGGAATATGCCTTGGGGGGATGGGGTGGCGACCCCTCTCCCAGGTAACGGTGGCTCCGGGAAAATTTTCGAAAAATTACATATGCCTGGATATACATTTTGCATCTTTTTGACACTAAAAATTTAACTTTAAGCAGATGCAGTTATTAAATGTCAGAACTAAACATTAGTTTTAAATATTTATTTAATTTCTCCAAGTCTTTGGGGTGGATCTATCCCCTCATCCCCCTCATAGTTACGCCACTGTCTCATTCAATTAATTTTTTGCTTCGGTAATCATTTATATCGGAAATGAAGCTCATAAAAGTGCAAAACCTCGCAATTTTTTCAAACTGAATTGATTTGAATAAATATTTGGGATTAGACTAATCCTACCCTCTACTTCAAAATCTATACTACGTCGATGGACGTTTTTATTTTTTAGCGGTGAAAACTACCTATAAATGCCAAAAGTTAAAAAACAGCATTTGCAAGTTTTGTATGGGTAAAATTTACTTTGGAATAGGTGAATAATAGTAGTAGACATATGATGAACATATTTTCATAATATTTCAACCTTAAAAATCAACCCTTTTTGGGGGTTAACGTAAAAAATTATAGCACGGATAACAATAATTTTTTTATCTTCGTTTTTATAATCATCGTCATCGTTGGCGTCATACTCGTCTTCATATAATGCTGTACAATCCTCACTAGAGCACACAGAAGAAATATTATCTGCAATTTACAATAAATTATTACTATTATTATATGTGATATCATCCCACTTTTTTCAGCTAAATGAAACGGCGTACCCTTTTTGTGACATAAAAAATTATTTTGAGAATTTTTTCAGGTGCAGGCGGTTTGTTCATTTTAATTGGGTCCAATGGTAAACATCTTAATGGATATTTTTACGTATGACACATGACACGGTATAACAGATACTGTATGCACATGCAAAACACATGCACACACGCTACACACGTGCGAGCGCACACATATTCACATGCATATGTGATTATAGACATATTATGGGTATGTGTGTTTATTTTGTAGTAAATTTGAGTGTTTACGTCAATGCCCGCACAAAGTGTACACCGGTAATGTGGATTATGATGCTCTGAACTGTGCTTTTCAAAATTTTCCAAAATAATTTTATTGGTTTTTTAAACATAGTTCCTTGGTTTTTGATGATAAAAATTTTATTAAAGAATATTTTTGTACGTTATTTGAAGGTCTAAGAGCCTATGTAAAATTAATTCCTTTTGATGCCTTAGTTTTGAAAGGGAGCGAGTTTAAAGAGCTTAATGAGGTGATGCTTGATTGTTAATAGACTTTAATCGGCCATATTTCACAAAACATTTATTATATAGGAAATTTAAGCAAATAAAAATGTATGAAATTATAGTAGCTACAATTTGTTTGCCTAGAAAGCTTTCGTATTTCCATCTTTGGAGTTATATTGAAAAAAGAACATTTTATACGAAATCGTGGAAAATCGTTTTTCACTATTAGATCCAATTTTTTCAAAATTAATGAATGTAAATTGATGAAAATTTTATGACTTTTTGACAGTATCTAGCTAAAGAAAACTGCAACAGGAATACGATAATTTTTTGTTAGGGTGGCAATTCGGTTGCTGTTTTAACTGATATTTTCGAAGAAAACAGTAAAGACTGACTTCATTTTTATCAAAACTCACTCAAATTGTATGCTAAAGGATTCTTTTATGTTTCTTAAGAAAGGTTGTAAAACAAATTAAAATAACTTTTCTAAAATTTTCCCGAAGAATGCATAGCTTTCCCTCTATTTGACATTGAATATCTAAAATATGGCGTTTAACAAACAAAATCTATAGTCATTAACAAGCCGTGCCTCGATTCGTACTGGTTGCCAAGGAAACATCAAAACAAAATTTTCTTTGTTGTTTTATCAGTTACAATTTTATTAGCTAATTTGTTGATAAATGCATATTTTTCAAATTATTTGCGAAAAAACAATAAAAAACGTTGATTTTTTCGATGAAAAGCTGTAACTTTCAATCGCAAATAACTTGAAAAATATTGGCGTTACGAAGAAAATGCAAATTACATTTTCTGCTTATAATTAGTCTTCCCATCGATTCCTATACTCAAGATTCAGTAAAAAATTTCAACCCCCGATATGGGGTGGAATCCACCCCCAGGATTAAATCGCCCGTCGGCATGATATAGATTTTTATTGCTTGGTCTATTTCCTACCTACTGTTAAAATTTCAAGAAAATCCATCCAGTTTGAAAAATTTTCAAACCAAAATGCTTTATTTCCTGGACTATATTGTCTTCTTATGCGGTGAAATATATGAACTTTTCAAATAAATTTTCTCAATTTCAAAATTATTGCGTATCATAAACAAAAATAGAAATGCAGGTGCACACATTGAACAATTTCATGATTTAGTTCTTTGCAAAATGTCATGAACAATATAAAATAGGAGAAAAGGATTACAAACACTAACAAAATAGAAAAACAAAATAGGTTAATCTTTGGTCTTGCTAAGCTGTATAATGCAGCTTATCATCAGGTGGCAGAGTTATTAAATTAATATTTCTATCAATGTCCAAATTTTTTTGAACCTAGCAATGAAACAAAAAATTATCCCTCATCGAGCGCCTCTTTTAAGTACTAATTTGCCTTTTCTTGTTGTAATGACCATTTTTTAATTTCTCTTTGAATTTCCCTTTTAATTTCACATAGTGGACTTCATTATTTCAGTTTTTTGGCAGTTCGTTTAAGTAGGTAGATTTTATTTATTTATTTATTATCAAACCACCGGATACAGATCTTATTGGCCATTTTACACCGGGGTGTTCAACAAATTTAACAAGTAAACGTACACAAACAATCATGCCCTGGACCGGGGAAACCTTCCGAGGCGGGACTCGAACCCACGACCTCTTGTTTGGCAGGCGAGAACGTTACCCCGCTGCCACCGAGGCCGGCAATTACGCTTTTTCCATGTCTAATTTACATTGAGTAATGTAATAATTATTCACATTATATTTTTTATAGATTCTAAGCGGTAATGCATTTTTAGCCATATTCTGAGTGTTTTACTTTTCACTAAAATAATTATCATCTATAGTCACATATTTTTCTAATCTATCGACTGGAAAAATACCAACCAGTTTGAGTTTTTTCTTTGTCTTCGTGGAGATTTCTTACATTTCCATGCTTTACTCCCTCCATTACCTTAAAGAGTAACAACTGCGTCAAAGCGAAATATGTATGAAGCGTATTTAGCGAATAAAGAGGGTGATATTTTAAAAACTAATAATACGCGAAAGAGCACCGTAAAGTCCCGTTTGTATATTCGCACACCTCTCCAGCTTGCGATTCGCCATTTCGGGTATTCTTCCTCGCGTGCAGCGGCACCTCACCCCCCTCCACGGATGGACTGCCTACGTCATCAGTGACGTGGCGCCCTTCGAACGCACCCCTACGCGTGGGACACCAAGTTTTCGAAGGCATGTATGTTCATTCCCGCGTCCGTCCTCTCTCCTCTGCGACGACATTCCCTCGCGCGGTCCGCATTCGTGGCCTACATCCCCGCTCCGATCCATGTCAATGTCACACTGAATGAAGGAAATCATTCGCATTTGCGTGAGTCTTTTCATCAGTCACCTTTTCCATCTCCGATTGATCGCAGAGGTTTGTGTGAGAAAGGAGCAGAAGAGCGTTTACTACGGATCATTATGCCCTCCTCCAATTGTGTACATTTTTATTTGGGATTCATTTCCGAGGTTATGCTAAATAATCGTCATTCAAAATCTAAAAATCATCTCTCTTGAGGAAGAAGCAACGCCCGCCGAAATCCTGGTCTGCTCCAGCCAGCAGATACATTTGAGAAATTCAGCTTCTTTCTGTGCCTATTTTTAATCAAAATGGGTCTAGAAAACTGGGAGAGGCCGAGGACGATGCTTGCGACGCCCAATTCCAGACCTGTGGAAGACTCAACATCCGATAAACTACGAAATTGGCTGGGAACGATTGGATTGATAGAAAGGCAGGCTTCAACGCGTCACCAATTAAGTATCTAATACTCCCAGCGAATTTATTGGCCAATATTGGGACTCCATAAGTCAACAGACCATGTTGGTACCTTTGCCTTTGAGGTGACGATGGGAGTTTTAGTTGAACCGACTGAAATAACAGAACTTTCTCTGAAAAGGCATTCGTCATTACCACATATCTAAGCATCTTGTTAGGCATTGCTGAAAATTAGTTACCTTGAGCAAAAACGTTTTAACTTAACTTTTAACGTAAGCAAAATTCATAATTATTATTCAAGAATTCATTAATTCTATATGTTTTACTCCCGTGTTCTTCATTTAAAATATTATTATGTGTCTAGCCTTCGTAACTTTGGTTATCTCTGCGAGGAATAAGATATATTTCTTAAATGCAGCTGTGCTTGACTACCCACGTGTTTAAAACTGCCCTTGACGAATATTTTACAGCTAGAAAATGCATTTATCAAGTAGTTTTTTATATGTGCGTTTTTTTTAAATACAAACCAAGAAGGATTCTTCCTAAAATTTTGTACATATATTCTCTATTTGTGAAATACCCGTGGAAAAATACGTACTTAATGTTACACAACGGCTCCATAAATGTAAATTTGAACGAAGACTATGCCGCTATGATTCGGTTGGGGTTCTATTTTTTTATGGGAAGCCATTCAAGAGCGTTAACTGTCTCCGAAAAGAGAAAATCTCCTCCTTTTTCAATCAACGCTAAAATACTATTCCTAGTAATGATGATTCCGTATTATTTTTCATCATTCCGATTGTGCAATTACAGGATTGTCTCTTTATTAATGAGGTCTTGAATAAGAAATCGTTTTCCAACTGCCGGTTGAAATTCATGAAATTAACAGTTAAATTAAATAAGGTAAAATTAAGTTAATTAAAATCGAATTAAACTTTACGCTTCGTCGTGTGGGCGAACCTGTTGATATGTTTATCGTGTGTATTTGTTGGTTTATTTCTCAGTGGCGAGGCGTCCCTGTTGCTCATAATCCGAATCGCAAACGAACCGTTTCGCTCTCGAAATCCAGGAGCTCTCCGAGCAAGCCGAAATTTGCAACGGCGTGGGCCGGATAAAGGAAACTCGTGCGAAGTGGGGATTGGAGGCAGATAGGCGCAAACTGTTACACTACTCGCTACTTTCACGCTTTCCTAATCATTTCACAGCGGCCTCTCGTCCTCTCTGTTCGCAATTTTGTCGATTCTGCGAGCGATATAAGTGAGCGAATCTCATGAAATGCACGAAAACCTCAATATTCTCTTAAACTATATTATTTATGCTTCGACTATTTCTCTCTCTTGCTGACGACCGACGGTGGAGGACTTCTGGCCGAAATTTGGCAGTTCTCGTTAAGATTTTTTAATAATTTACAGAAACATAGACTCGCTGAAAAGAGTGAGTCCAAGCTAGCAATCACATAACCGATAAAAAAAACTCGATTAATATCCTAATAGGATACTGCGTTGGATTGTAGGGACTTGCGCAACATTTTTTTAATAAATATAGAAAAATAGAAAGAAGTTTTAAAGCGGGATAGGCTTCAAATTTTCCAAATACTTAATGGTACAAGCTGAAACGAATTTTTCTCTAATTCGGTCGATTTTTCTCGCAGCCTCAGCTAGTGTTATGAAAAATGTTATGCAAATTTGATTAAATGCATTCCCATACTTCAAGTATGATAAGAATTTCAACTGTATCGATATTTTACCTTGCTTGTGGCTGCCGCTAAGGTTAGACGTGTTATTATGAGCTCGTCGATATTCGGCTCACACTGGATTGCTTGTTTGCGAATTTCTGGTCAAAAACGATACCACAGCCTCCACATTCGCCAAACATGGCCTCGAGTGACTTTTCCCTATTCCTAAAAATTAAGAGAGATTTAAAGTGACGTCGTTTTCCATTGGCATAAATCGCTGTGAGGGTTAAAGGCTGTTCCAAAGGCCGAGTGTTTCGAGGATTGGAAGTAGCGCTGGCAAAGGTGCATATCGTGGAATGGGAACTATTTCGAAAACGACCGCATTAATTTAGACGAAGGAATAAATGTTAAAAATCTAATATTCCCGTAATTTTCTGAGCACGCATCGTATGCCGTGCGTGGCACAGCTTACGCGGCGAAGAATCTTGCCGGGCTTCCTATTCGTCCGTTGCCTCCTTGCTGAATGGCAGAGGAGAGAATGATGGATACAGCACGACTCCGCGTTTCCCCTCTGCGGCTGCCGTGCCCTTTCGGACCATCTCGCTTAGTAGGACCAAGGTCGGACCGAGGGCAGGGGCAGCCCTGGGGGCGGCCAGCCCTCTTGATCACCGTAACCCCGATCCGGGTGACAGTGACCCAGTTGGAAGCCGAACCGCGCCCCCCCTCACCGGGCACCGCACGATGTCGGAGGTGCAATGAAAAACAGCTACACCCCGTGATGCTGCTCCGTAAAAATATTCGCATCCTCATGATCGAGGCACTCATCCTCAGAAAGGACTTCATCACGAGAGATGATCTCCTCGAATTTAATCACCCGTTTTTAATATTCCTGGTATTACTCGCGTAACCAGAAACTGTACTCTAAGGAAAGCATACTTCGAAGCTGTGCTGCTTTGTTATTATTCCTTAATGTGATTCAAGATGTCACTGCAGCGCCATTCCCCAGATCAACTCAGGGAGAGAAAGTGGCCGCACGGGACCGTCGAAATTTCGGCTCATCTACAACTCGTATTTCTGGCATTCCATTTATTTTAATCCTGTGTCTTTTAATCTCTTCTAGATTCTCTTTAGTTACTTGGAGGAATAAGTGACCCTATTGCGATCTCTTATTGAATAATGTTGTAGTTGGTGAATTTTTTCTTGTTTTTGGCCTTAATGTTGACGAGACGATTGGCACTAAGTACGCACGCTGGCATTTCATCTATTCCATCGAAACGCTTCTATCATTATTCTTTTATCAGAGTGACTATATTACTTGAAAAAAAAAAGAGTTGCTTTTGGGAAAACTTGAAGCCTCCAGTGTCTCAATTGTCTCAGATGGAATACTGAGAACATTTTTCGACGAAAGCGAGATATGAAAGTGAGATCGCGCATGATTCATCTTATTCTGCGCTCCTCCGCCTTCTTAATCGAAAGGAGGTCGTGACCTATTTTCTGTCAACGATTTCGCCATCTGGCTGCCAAAATTTGCTCATGGGACTCTTGTTAGATATATTTTATCTCGTTTTAACGAGAATGCTAGCGTTATAATGCCGAGTCTGAAGTCTTCGCTACCTTTTTGACTGACAAGGATAGTGCTCCTTTTACTATAAAAGTAATTCCCAATAACATGATTCAATAAATCGCTCTGATTGCAATTTTTCCAAAGAGAAAGATACTTATTCCTCTTTCTCTGCTGCTTTCTTGACTCATAGCTATTCTTGTCGAGACTTGAACTTATAATAGAATATTTTAATGAATGAAAGGTTGTGAACTTAGGGAGTGGAACATTGTAACGTCAAATTACCCACTTATTATCTTTGTTGTGTTTGGCCTGTTTCGATAATTACTCGGCTATTAATTTCATTTTACTACTAACTGCAGTTCAGCGATTTACAAGTTTTTTTTTCTTTCCAAGCCGCTGGAAGACGCTGGGCTATCGCTGCGAATTTTCCAGTGAATTTTCGAATTTGGCAGCAAAGAAAGGAGCCATAATGAGTTCAAGAGCACAATATAGAGGATAGGACGACTCAGGTCTTGTGCAGTTCCAATATCAGATCTCAGCCTACATTCTCAGTCCTGATGCGAGGAAAATTGCATCCATCTCCAGAAACTCTGTGATTAAATAATGATAATTTATTTCCAAATTACCTGCTATTCTCATTAAAACTACGAGTTTAATTATTATTTTGTGAGTTAAATTTGTTCCACTTGCTCATGAGTACCACCGTTTCAAATTGTTTTAACCCAAACTAGAACTTGAAACAAACTAGAACGGCCCTAGAACTTGAATTTATTCTTATTTTTAATCAAAAAAGAAAAAAAATTCAGTTCAGTAATCACTGGAGTGTCGATTGATCTTGGTCCCTGTGAATATCAAAGTTTTTCTTTATTAAAAACTGGAATCATTGGAATTTACAGGAAAACTTGTAGGAAAATGAAAAAAATAAGGATGACCTAGTAAACTTCCACCACTGGCCATTCCATATTTGATTTCAAAAAATATATATGTCTGCGTTCTCTATGCCAAAAAATGATTTATCACTCGTTGAAAATGGGAATATTGGCTCAAATGAGACACTATCTGTATTTGAGAAAACAAGTAAGTGCATCAGCGACCCTCCGTGTGCGACTTCTCATGCACCGTCGATCTTTTTTCCCACATCCCAATAGTAGGTACCCCGAAAGCAAACTCAATGGGCGTGGAGCGGGGAGTGTTTGGACACCAGCCGTTTATAAAAAAGAAAATGTGTTAATTGGAGTGATATTCATTCCGATTCACTCCTAGAATTTATTAAAGTCCTTTATTGGTGGTGGGGGAAAAAGAATTACTATCCCCATCTGTTCGAAAAAATATCTGCTTTTACCGTTTCTCTCGGACCTGGAAACATGAAGAGGTTCTAAGCTCTTGTTGTTCTCCGTGTGTCGCTACGAACGATATCTGGTGTTAATTGCTCAAGCAACCAGCGTTGTTGTTGCAGCTGTGTTGAAAGGCGTATTGGAAAGGGGGAGATTCCGTTTCGCACCCCTCACAACGTGCGCTGATTGGTCAACTTCCTCGCACGCGACTCTCCTCCCCCCTCTATTTTGGTTCTCTTTTGACGACAAAACAAAAGCTGCGGCTGCGAAGGATCTCTGCGGCTGCTCGCTTGCACAAGCCTCAGAAATCCTCAGTTTGTAAACTTTCAACTTCCGGATATCCCTTCCGCCGCTAAAATCACTTTCTCCGTTACAAATATAAATGGATATTCCATAAATACGCCCGCAGGTTTAAAAGTGGTGAATATGTTGGTGGACATCTGTCGAAATTTTTCGGCTCTGGGCGGTATTTCTTATGATGTAGAGGCGGCGACCATTTGTTGTTTGCTGAAAACCTCTTTTGGACTTCGGCGCGCGCTTTGTATGTGTGTGTGTTTGGAACGAAGAAATCCTGTTCCTAAACTTAATCTCGTGGGAATTTTGCTTCCATTTAGCTTTCTTATGTATTTTCTGAGGATTATCATACGAAACGTCTTTCTGACTATTCTATGTAATGCGCTAAACTGATCAATAATGTATTCTATTATTACGATCACCACTCTTCGAGGAGCGTGAGAATTCGACCTGGTGGTGTGGTGGCGACCCGGCTGATTCATTGCTGCGCTAATAACGTTTTCCAGTGTAGGGAAAGAAAAATTCAGTGTACCTATGAAATGCTTTTTTCGTGATGCGAGTAATAAGTATTTCAATTGAATCTTTCTTAACAGAAATTTGTCTCATCGTAAGTCATTTACAATTTTTTATTGTGTTGGCCTGGAAATTATCTACCTCTATCTTAATATGATTTAGCGATATATTTTTATCATCTTAATACAATATTACCAACAAATGCAATTGTTAATCACAAAATAAGAACGTAATGATAAAATTTCGGTTCTGTATTCTTTAACACGACCAACTACATTCATTTGTATCTCCGTGATACGATGTACAAGGAAAATGGACTTCATTTGACTAATTTAAAATAGTTTCTATGGTATGTTACCTTCAACTGTAGAAGACAAGAATTACATCGATTATTAGTGTCAGAGTAATAATTAGTTTGACTTAGGATATAATTGGGTTAGTGGTAGTTTTGTGGGGCCAAAAAATTGCCAGGTATAGTGGACCGAAGCAACGCTCGAGAGCAACCCTTTTCTGACCCTTTTTTCGGGCTCCCAGGGATAAGCCGTGTCTTCGAGAGACGGTCGTCACAGCATGAGGTTACCCTTGCCGATATGACCTGTCGTAGTACATTTGAATTGACCAGGAATTCTGGTGACGAGGTTTCTCAAAGGTGTTTGGCAGGGTGTGAGTTTCTGCATCTGCTAACTCCATGCGAGCAGCCTCTCGGGTTTTATCAGGGGGTGACCAATCACCAGCATGCAGCATGTAAAAGAATCCCCACCAGCGCGCTCCCCAATGGAGCAGTGGATAAATACAGGGTTTGTCCCAAAAGAAATGAGTCTTTTTTCAAAAAAATAGATTTATTGATCTAACACATAATACAACTTAATACTCTTCAAAATAGTCTCCTCTCGCGTCTATACACCTTTGCCAACGTGTTTACCATGCATCCTAGGCCCTCTGGAACTCGCTTTGCAGAATACTGTTAAGGCACCTCGTCGTGGTTTTTTTAATGTTGTCCAGGGTCTCCAGATGCTTTCCTTTCAGCTCCCTTTTCACCATAGGAAACAAGAAAAAGTCTGCCGGGGCTACATCGGGGCTATAGGGGGGCTGTGGCACCGTTGAAACACCGATCCGGGTCAGATAGGAGTTGACTACGAAGGCGGTGTGACTCGGCTCGTCATGGTGGAGTCTCCATGACGAACGGATCTCTGGCCGTACGCGGGTAACTCTGTGATTGAGTCTTTTGAGAATTTCTTTGTAGAAGTCCTTGTTGACGGTCTGCCCAGGTGGTACAAACTCGTAGTGCACGATTCCCTTAGCGTCGAAGAACACGATGACCATGGACTTGACGCGGGACTTGCTCATTCTTGCTCAAGTTAGGCTAAAATTTACTATAAGCCAAAACTAGACAATAGTTTTGAATATTATTTTTATTTCTCTGAGGCTTTGGGGTGGGATCTATCCCCCTTATCCACCCCCCATAGTTACGCCACTGATCTCAGAAGTGAGTCCCGCATGTGTCTTTTTCATTTTAGCGTGAATTGCTCTCTGTCGCTTTAGAGCTTTAAGGACTTAAGCATTGTACCATCGCGGTTCAGAATTCAAACGTTTTCACTTACTGGGTATCGTATTATCCACGGCCCCTTGCATAATACTAATGAACTTGTTCCATGCTTCGTTTACCCCAAGGTTGACAGTGGCGTCTTTGAAAACAGTGAATGAGTTCGACAAGAACTGCTTTAACCCTTCAAAAATTCGCCTTATATAAATAATAGACCCCTCTTCTCGGCACAGGTTTTCCATCGGAGACGATACGAAACTTTCCATGCACTGCCTTGTGGTCACTTATACCAGTCACATCCTCAGTTCTAATAACGCGCTCTAGAATATTCGTTGCTAAGAGTTCTACTAGGTGTTCTACTACTAGGTAGGTGTATCTACTGGCTGAGTCAAGGAATTGGAATATAATGAGTAAAGCAAAGTTTCGCACAGGTCCTTGTCTTTCCCTCCATTTTTAAATCAATATTTTCCCAGTCGATCGATGGAACATATAAATCGCCGCCAATCATGGCACAATTACGATTTTTATGAGAAGTAAAACGTCTTATCTGGCTATCTAATTCTAAAACTGAATCTAGACTTGAATCTGGTGGTCTATAATATGCGCATGTAAAGTATCTCTTAGCTGAGCATTCGACTGAGCACCAAACACTTATCAATTCACCATCTCCTTAGTTCTCGGCTGTGCTTGTGCTCTCATTCTTGACTGCCTTGAATACTCCTCCTCATGTTCTCGTTTTACGGTCCTTTCTGTATATTGAATATGATTTCGGGAAGATCTCTCGTTCATCCGATAGCCAACTTTCAGTTTCTATGATTACATCAGCTTCTGTTTTTAGAATTTAATGGGTGAAATCAGCAACTTTGTTCTTAATGATACGCCAATTTGCAAATACGATCGATAAAGCTTCATTTATACGTGGTTTTGTGAACTTTTCTGATAGTTTAACTTTCTTATCGCATACTATGTCTGATTTTTCTGATGAACTATCACAATTTTGACAGTGGCTGTTTTGACGTTTTGAACACTTTACTGCTGTTAGAACGGTACCCTTGACCCCATGATTTACCACATGTACACCACACGGTCATATAATGTTTGTCTCATTCCTGGAAAATGTCTCATTCCTGAAAAGTCTTTTAGTCTAAAAGTCTAAATACTACCATAGGCTAGTTATTCCTGACCTTCACTTCTTCATTTATTCTTCTATATCTGCATAACTCCATGCGAGCCACCTCTATGGTGTTTGGCTAGTGGTGGACAGTCACCTGTTTGCGGCATGCAAAAGGATCCCCAAATTCACGCTCCTCAATGGAACAATTGAAAAATTAAAGAACGGAATCTACATATACTTAATACGTGCACATTCATGAAAAGGAGAAACCTGGCTGATCGTTGCTGTACCAGTTCAAACTTTGTTTTTAAGCGTCTTTCATGAGGATACGAAACACTGGCAGCGCATTTCAAATGGGGTCTAAGGAGGTAGAAGTAACATATTTCTATCCCTTTGTCGTCGCACTTTCGTAGTATTCTTTTAACAAACCCAATTTACGATTAGCTTTACCCTTTATTTCCCGAATATGTGTATTCCAAGATAGATCATTATTGATTATAACTCCTAGATATTTTGCCGATTTTAATGTCTCCTACTAAGTAGTTACCCCGAATGAAACATTTTTGTTGTGGGATGTGTTTTTTCTTCATGAAATTAATTCATACGCATTTTTTTCAAATTTAACTCTGGCTGCAACGCCTCGCATCATGCTTGGATTGCAGTTATATCATTCGTTATTTCACCCCTATTTTTACTGCTACGTATTTCAATGTAAACTACTGCGTCGTCTGCAAACAGTTGTAGCTTACTGTGAACTACTTCACCAATGCCGTTTATATAAAGAAGGAATAGGAGTGGGCCAATGACAATACCCTGAGGGACGCCAAAGGTGACTCTAACCTCGTTGGAGACTGCACCATCTAATATTACTATTTGCACGCGGTCGCACAGAAGTTCTCTTATCCAGGAAACATCTTCATCTAGGCCGTATGATTTCAGTTTTATTATTAACTTTCCGTGGGGCACTTCATGAAATGTTTTTTTTTTTTATCAATAAAAATCGTGTCTACTGGAATGTTGTCTTGCTCTTGTTGAATGTTGGGCAAAAAGCGCTAACTGGGTTTCGCATGATCTACTTTTCCTGAATCCATGTTGAGTTCTCATTAACAAATTTTGCGCATCTAGTTGTTTAATAACTGAGCTGACAACAATGTGTCTAAGGACTTAGAATGAGATGGACGATAAATATATCAGTCTGCAATTAGATGGCTGTCTCTTGCCTCCACTTTTGAATATGGGCGTTGCATAGGCAATTTTCTAGTCATTAAGTACATCGTGTTGCTCAATGGATTTTCTGAATATTAGCTGCCAGTAGGGGATAAATTTGATTTGGCCCGCAGGGTATTACGTAGAAGTAAATTGCACGCTTTCATTTATCCACTGCTCCGTTGGGGAGCGCGCTAGTGGGGATTCTTTTACATGCTGCATGCTGGTGATTGGTTACCCCCTGATAAAACCCGAGAGGCTGCTCGCATGGAGTTAGCAGATGCAGAAACTCACACCCTGCCAAACACCTTTGAGAAACCTCGTCACCAGAATTCCTGGTCAATTCAAATGTACTACGACAGGTCATATCGGCAAGGGTAACCTCATGCTGTGACGACCGTCCCTCGAAGACACGGCTTATCCCTGGGAGCCCGAGAAAAGGGTCAGAAAAGGGTTGCTCTCGAGCGTTGCTTCGGTCTACTATACCTGGCAATTTTTTGGCCCCACAAAACTACCACTAATGACGATAAACACAACAGAAAATGACGCGATTAGATATTATTAGCAGAAAAAAAATAGGTTCAATCTGGTTTTCAAAAGGACCTCAAACATGATACCGTGACAGCAAAAGGCATTCGGATGGCTAGGAATACAAAAGCTTGAAGAGGTAAAAGAGTTTTGTCACTTAGGAAGCGGAATTACTAACGATGGACGAAGCAAGAAAGAAATAGTGAGTAGAATAGTATAGGCAAAGACGGCTTTCTACAGAAAGAAGAATCTTCTTACAGATGAACGTACAAGCATAGAATTCACCAGATGCTGCATATGGAGCATGTTTCTCTTTGGAAGTGAGGCTTGGACGTTGACAGCAGCAGAGAAATAAAGAGTTCGAAATGTGGTGCTACCAAAAAATGGTGACGATAAAATGGATTTACCGAGTAAGTAATGAGGAAGTACGTAGTGGAAGGAAAAAGAAGTTTCCTAAAAACCTAAAGCAGAAGATGGGACAACTTAGTTGGTCATCTCATGAGGCATGATGGTCTGATGAAAACAATCGTAGAAGGAAGGGAATAAGGGCAAGGGACGGCCCCGAATGAGTTACATAAGACAGGTTGTAAAGGGTGTATAAGAGAAGAAATACGTCGCTATGAAAAGGTTAGCGGATAGGAGAGAGGGATGGAGAGCTGCGTCGAGGCAATCGAAAGACAGTTGACTTATGATGATGATGTTGTAAACGTTTCTCTCGTCGAATGTCTCATGTTATTCTTCAGCTGCAAGTAAATGAAAATGAATGCATTGGTGGAATGAGGATATTTTGTGCATGATGATGGCATCCACGACATTTACGCGAATTGCTCCATTTCCTCGTGGCAGCACCCGCAGCCAATGTGGACTTGAAGGAAGCGGCGCATTAAAAGCTCTTTTTGAGCAATGGTGCTGGAGTGATGCGTCTCTCCGGGAGCGGTCGTTGCTGCACCTCATCCCCTCACTACCGCTGTCGTATATGCAACCCGCTCCCTCATCTGCTCACTCACATATTTAAAGAGTTTCATTGCATAAATGTCTCCAAGCGAAAAGTAAACGTCCGTCAAGTTAAGATGGGCGCAAGCGAAGGAATTTCGGCGTACATGATTTTTGGATAAAGCTCTTAGCAGCCGATCGAATGGAACCGGGTTCAAAACCCAGGTTAAACCTTTGGAATTTCCGGGCAGAATCCTCAAAGTGCGTGGGGTTCCCGAGAGAGCCCCCCAACTTGAACTCGGAACGTTAGTAACAGGATAAGTATGAAGCTAATTACAGGATGAGCTCTACCGTCACATATCCTAAGTAACCTTCGGACGGAATCACTCAGTTAGTGAGAATGATGGTGTTCTATAATGCGAATAGAACTTGGACGGTGGTACAGCAGATGAAATTTCAACTCAATCATTTGTAGATAGTTTTTTGTCTCTTCCATAAGAGCTGCCCGTTGCTTCCTCATGCATTCTTCATCCGAAGTTCTTATCTAAAATTTCAAATTAAATATGACATTTATCCCTCTGCAGCGTAACAGGATGCTGCGTGTATTAAACCCTCGTGTGCAATCACTCGCGCTCAAGTCTTCCCACTGGGAATGCGCCTTCCTTAGCTGCGCGCCCCCTTCGGCTGCGACTCGCTTTGTCCCTCGGCCCTCGAAGTGAGTGGATGTGTGTCAGCGAATCGGGGGCGCTGTGGTTGTGTGGGATGGGGGGGGGGGGGTCGCACTCGCCGCCGCTCGCTCCCATCGGGGTGTTTGGGCAACCGCGGAATCGGTGCGGAGGAGCGAAAGATGGACCTTCATCGCTTTGGCGGACCAGCCTCCTCTCCAACCGCTCCCTAATGAAGCTCACATTTTGATACATTTGCGCTACGTTTACAGCGTGCTGTTCAAACAGTCATTCAATGTGCCTCGTGAACTTATCATTAAAATTTATCATCAAAATGTAAGACGAGGATGGATTGCTACTGATGGTGAGGTGCATCTTCTACGAGTTTATTTAGGGCGTTGTATAAGTACACTATTGCGAATTGCGTTACATTTTTAGTATTCGATTCCATTATGTTCTCCTTTCCATTTTCCTCCAGGACTAGCCGTGAAAGTGAAAGGCATGGAGCGAATCAAAAATAAGTTACTCCTTCCAACTTGGTATTCGAAATTCACCTTCAGTGCAGTTACTTCCTGCTACTCATCCGAGAACAGCAATTTTACTCGAATTTATGGTTTACCTACACCGTCTTGCTGAAGTTTCCATCATCCATGCTTCTCACATTTATCAATTATGCCAATTTTGATGATACAAGTGAGTGTTTTCTTCAATTTTTGGCGTTAATATTAACTTAAACATTATTCATGACTATTCGAATGACAATTTTTAAACTTTAACCGTTGAAACGACTTTAAGTAATGGTGAAAAGGTTAAAGCTGCATTAATCTTTTGGAAAAATGCTTCAGATGTTGAAATCCGAAGAATATTATGTGGGTTAGGATTTCCACAAAATTCGTTTGGTCATGAATTTCATTCCTTCGAGATTTTCAACAAAATTTCGGGATTCCAGAAAATACAGAGAGCTAAATTATCTCATCATCATGATCATCTATGGCCGACAATGCTTAGATTGGTTTGACGTAGCTCACGGTAGAAACTGACATTCGTCGATTCCCGCTTTTCAGGATTCATTTAAGATAAATCTCGAAATAAAAACGGAGTTTAATATTTTTATTGGCATGAGGTCTTTTATTAAAATTTTTGCCAATCAATTAGTACTTCGCATTTTACAAACATACATCCCCTTCCCGTGTATATTTTTGGATATAGCCAGAATTTCTGCCCCATTGTATGAGATTTAAAATCCAAGCATTTTGGAATATATTCGCCGTTACCAGTTAGTTGTGCTTAGAAAGATATTCTATATTAGTTTTTGTCTGTAGATTTTCGCAGCTTCTTTTATCGAGCTTGTCATTTCCATCCGGGTAATGCTGTGTTAGTAACATTTCCTGCTCTACGTTTCATTACAGGGAGCATTTTTAAGAGAAAACGCTATTTCCCATCCGTTCAATATTTGAAAACGCTCCCAGGAGGAGGAGTTAAACGTCGAGCAGAAAATGTTACCAACGCAGTATTTCTCGGAAGGAACTAACCAGAAAGTTATTCTATAGTCTTTGTAAAATTTCGTTGCAATCGATTAACTGTGCAAAGGTAGTGAATTACATCTGGAAAGCACCAAATGCGTGTATTGGAGATGGCATTGTGGAATAACCTACATTGAAATGAGGAGTCCACCAAATACCGCTTGTTTCCTATGAAGTGTCATCCACGTCAGCTAAGCGCTGATTGGCTGAAGCGCCTCCGTCGCCATTGGCCCACTCTCTCATCTCGTGTCCAAATCTGTCCACAGGGATCGCTCGCTTCCCATTCGCATTCTCACGGTTATGCGCGCGCGAGCCATTCTTTTATTTTCCTCGAGGACCAAGGACATCGCGACCGAAATTGAAACCCCCCTCGTTCCCCTACGGTCCTTATCGTAACACGTCTCTGATTCCTCCTCGGCCGTCGGCGGCGGTGAAATGCAATGCATGGGAACGGTGGAGAGAGACCTTCCTTCAAAGAAAGAATTAGGCTGAGAGGGACATGCGTTTTGCCACTGAAATTCTCAAAATTCCCCAAACCAAGTACTTTCAAAATACCCCAGAGCATTTACAAATTTGTCATTTTACAAATATTCAAATTTACAAATAGAGATAAGAATGAAATGAAGCGCAGGCAATAATTGATTTCAAATAAAGTTAAGCGTAATCACGGTTAGAAAATTAATGTAATCGTTCTCTGAGCTACAGTCGCAAAAGATCAATGTTCAGTAAACTACCTTGAGCATCTGGTAATTTTCCTGAATTCAACGAAGAGGATATTGGAGAAACAAAAAAAACTATGCATACAAAATTTCATGGTGGCCACGGAAAACCCTGGAAAGTCCGTGTGACGTCAGGAAATTTCACTGACTGGGAAGCGAGGGATGAATACTATACTATATCTAGAAATCGTCTCCTCCATACCAGTCAAATATATTTTTCCTTCATTACCTTACGCAGAGGCACATCTTCTGAATTTCAAATTCTCATTTTGAATGTGCTTTTTAGGTTGTGTTATTCTCTATGTATATAAAACAAAGTCATACATCGTGTAACTAAACCATTTATTATTCGAGAACGACTGTACCGATTTTAATTTATATATTTGTTTTTTTTTTTCGTTTTAGCCCCGGATAACATAATAATCATTAAAAAATAGTAAAAGTCCACTGAAAAAAATTGATATTGATCTTAAGGTTATTTTTTTAGGAAATGGCAATACTGAAACAGCTGTCAAGTCGGTCAAAACCGTTAGCTATACCTATGCTTTCTTTTGTTTTTACCAATTTAATGACTGAACTTCGTAACAATATAAATGCATACAATCATTTCATATATACACGTTTTCACTATATTAAAAACACTATATTGAAAACATGTTAAAAACATTTAAATCGAGCCAAGCCAACTCCACCTAAAGTAAAGTGCCTGAGGACTTCGCTGTGACGTCATCACGCGGAGGCCGAAATCGCCTCCGGAGGCATCGCGCGATAAACGAGGGAGAAAAACGCACTTAAGAGGCAAATCGTCTATGATGTTGGATAGTGAACATTGGGTTCGAGGAAACTGTCATTCAGAAAGAACGATTGCAGTACTTTACGCTAAAAATTGTAATACAATTTCATAGAAGATCAAATGCCCATTCACTTCCATATTATATACTAACTATAATAATCCATAATGAATTGATTCCGACATGAGTTCATTCTAGCGGGAGGTGCGTCACACATTAAATCATTTCGTGAGTTAAAGTGATACGTATCTCGACGCACAGAGTACCAAAAGCTAGCCAGATATTAAGTACATACTACCACCAAATTTTGATGCGCAAGATGTTCTTCTATAGGCTTTCTATTCTATCATTCGGCATTTTACTTATTCCATTCTCTCTATCATAGAATGAGTAAAACGCCAAATGTAAATGGCAAAATTAGCATTGAATGCACAACTTGTATGAAATAAAAGTTTTAACTTGAATCAGAAATGAAGATTGAGACTTCCTCGTATGTTATAAGAAATTGCATATGTGGCAGAATCATATTTCCAGGTTCCTATATCAGTGACGCGACTGGAGGATGAAGTAGAATGCTGCAGCAGACCAATGGAAACGGATGATGATACCTGTAACTTGTCTTAGATGTGATTAACAGGATAGACTTACCCCTTTCAACCTCATTAAAATTCACATCCAATGCAATAAAACATATTTTTAATGCTTCAAAATCGTTTAATAAGAATTTTTTTCACTTTATTAGATTTACAATTTTCCTACTAAATCCAGGTTTACTACAAGCATCACTTAATTTACGGCTGTATTTCTTCAAAAATATGTTACATGCAACATATACAATTTTTTAAATTCCACTTGACATGTGATGGCCATCAGGACAGACTACATCACTAAAAAAGTCACTCATTATCAATGCATTCATAGTTACGCTAAATAGAACAGTTCTTTTATTTGCTTCCCTAAGGATCATTGTTATTATCCTCCAACATGCAGTCTTTTGAAAAAAAAATCCTTACATGAGGAGCAGTTGACCATCTTAAGGTAGGACCGTACACAATAACCCGCAATGTATGATAGCACCGGTACATAAGAGCTAACACCATTAATGTCATGCGGTTCAACAAAAATCTTGAAATGGATGAACGACCCTGACTCAGAGCCTCAATGATATCATCATCATCATCAACCGAATCAATCGAAATACTCTAAAAAGCTTGTGACTTTAATCGTGACGGCAGGCACGTTTGTAGCCTTAATTTGGTTTCAGACTCAGAGAGTTGTCGAATGGATACATGATAGTTGGAGCCTGACAGCCGCCTGTAGAAACCAAAGCGAGCCTCTAGAGCATCTGTCTGGAATTTTCCTGGCAACATATACTCCATACCCAACTCATTAATTCAATATGAGGCCAACTCAATTAGAGCATGGGTGGTATGCTATGCATGGTAGGCAGTCCTTGTTTCACGTGAAAGATTACCACAACCACTCTCACCCCACCTATCAACCCACTCAAAAACACTCTCTAACAATTTCATTCCTTCACACCCCAAATTTAATGGCTTTTGCAAAGCTTTTCTTAACCTTAAACCTTTGTTAGGTGTCTTGACATTGACTACCTTCCACCAGTTGGTAATGATCTTAATAAAGGCCGCAGTTCCTAAGGAATTCTCCAGTTGCTAGCTTCTCCCCAAAAAGGTAAGCGCGTTCACCAGACTCTCGTTAAAAACTAGGAGAGCAAGTTTCACATTTTGTCGCTCTAAATTTGATGGATAGAGTGCTTTAATGGTTTATGAATGCCCATACCTCATAATGTCACCACACTCAAGGAAATATAATTCACGAACAATACTGAAAGAAGCTATTTCCTTTGGTTTGCAAGCATCATCGAAATTGGGGTAAAAAATTTTGTGTCCATCGCCTTGGTTAAGCCAATTATTTCTTATGCACTTCAGAATGTGCACAGAGTCAAGCAAAAAAATAATGGCCTTGACTTATCATAGGGGTTAGGGTACACAATACTTAATTTGTTGGGGAAAGAAAATTTTGACACAGCCCTCCTATTGATAGAGTTGTTGTCTGAAACCAGGCTCACAATTCTATATCCAATGCCTTCTAATGCCACAATGATGTTTTTAGGGACCGCGAATAATTCATCAGCAGAGAATTTACTCACAGGAAGTATGTACACTACTTCTTTGAAAGAGGACATTAAACTAGACACCATGAATACATAAGCCGTTTTGGCAACGCAAGGGGAGTTTTGACTTATTCCAACAATGCTACCACCCTTGTAGTCAACATAAGATTTTACATGAATTTCATCCATCATGAGCACCACATGTCTTTCATGGATCTTGAGAGTAGAAAAAACAGTTTTGGCATATGCCAAATTGTGGGTCAAATCTCGTTGAGGGCTTAAATTATAGCTGGCACACACTTGGCGGATGGTGGTGAGATGTGGGGGTTGAAACATACCGGAACTTCTAATAAACTTATAAGCATGGGGAGAGATTGTAAAGAAAATACTGCAAAAAACAAAAGTTTCACTCCGATAACGATTAGAATGCTTACTACTCATCATATGCTTAATCTGCTCAGTTAAGAAATTAACTGTGTCAACAAAACCATCAGAGGCGTGCAAAGAGTCCAAGAGCTGCAAAATTACCCCCAATTTATCCACCATAGAAGAATTGGGGACAGGTTTGTCACTTATTAACGTTGTTAGCCCTGATAATACCTCATTTACAGTATTGGTGTCTTTCACATGCATTGGGAAGATGAAATTACCAATCTTTTTCAGTTCAGCGTGGTCCATGAACACATTTAACATTAAGTCCCGATCAATAATAACACATGCTTTCATTACTGGAAATGGATCTGCGATAATATGGCATAGAAGCATTTTCTCTTTTTTTTAATAAAGGAGAAGTCCCCAAAAGACACGGACTTTTGGAGCTTCTCAAAACATTCACCCAATGTTTTGAAGCTCCTTTCCTCCTCGTACAGCCTTCTTTCTTCTATGCTATCTCTAATGCACTTCTCCAGTTGCTCCATTTCCTACTTTCTTCTCTTCAGGCTCCAAACGAGCTTTCACTGAGGTACATGATGGGCGTTCGGGGAATACTGATGGTACCGCCCCTTCTCTCAGCCTCGGCGCTGGAAGCTTCACCGTGATCAACTTCCCTGTGCTCTCATCAAACATAGATGTCTCCCACAAAACATCCTCGGACATGAAATGTTTGATGCACACCTATAAATATCAAAAATTGTTTCGTTAATAGAGAGAGATGGTTATCTTCCAACTAATTACGATGTACGAATTGTGAATTTCGAAAAAAAAGTCTCATCTAGGATATTGCTTAAGTAGAATTCTCTCCTCTTCTGCCATCATAAGAGCTTTGGCCTACTTGCGGCCAGATACAAATACATAAATTATACCACGACGCAGCAAAATAGATGGACATTTCATTCATTAACAGGGAACTTAAATCAGGCAGTGCTCATTTTTTTGGGAGATAATTGAAAATAAGCGCGAGATAAACCCTTTTCGATGTCCAAGACCCATATGTAATCTAATAACTTTCACCACCTTCCTCAATGCACACTTACTCAACGCACATAACACTACAAAAGGACACTTGAAGTTGGCGGTAAATTATTAAATAACAAACGTATGTCAAAAATTCAAGCAGAATAACATATACGTTCGGCATAAGCACGAATTAAAATATTTCCTAAAACAGAATAATGTATAAAACCCATTTTTGAACTTTTTCCAGGGAATTTTAATTACTGTTCTAGGTGAAGGTATTAAGTTTAACTATTACATACTATAGTAGAAAGCAATAGTTCTTACTCTGGAATAGGTAGTAGGAGTTAAGTTAGTCCTACGAATGCTTCTTGTCCACTTCATCTTCAGCAGCTCATCATCTGGGAATCGAAACACCGAAATTTTTCACCGCCCACATAATTTCCTCGGCAATGAGGCACACAGCACTTATTAACCATTTTCTAGATTAATTTCCGGTGAATTTTAAAGAAATTTCCGGAAAACACGGCAATTAACAACTTCGATTAAATTAAATCAACGTACAACTATATCACTTTCGCCCTTGAACTCGCGTTACATCAAGCATGAATATAACATGGAGTCCCCTTGACTACAAGTAAACATTGACCTCCGCTAAGTGACGTCACACAACAGCAGTCCTCAGGCCTTTACTTTAGCGTTGGCCATGCCCACCTCAAGTTGACACATCACTACCGTGTTTGTAAACAAATTTCCAACCAATTATAGACAATCGGTAATGGCCGTGTTGCTGTCGACGATTCGAGCAGATTGATTTCCTTTTCTCGGAATTTTTGCAAATTCGTTTCATCGAAAGGTGAGCTCATCAACAAAGTGCTCACGAACATGGTTGACAACCACAAAAATCACAAATGGTCGAGTTAGCGAGCAATTTTGGCGGCTAAGTACGAAAATGTGAATGACGTAAACTTCCTCGTTCAGAATTGAATCATTGGTACTTCGAATTCACTCAAATCTACTGATTGTAATAACTACTAATACTAACTGTTAATATCTACGGAAAATCGTAGATTTATCTTCTCCGTTGGGAAATATTTCCTTTATGTAGAAACATTATATTATGGTTTCGCTAGTGGTGGCCCACGTCGCGTCGCCCTGTATGTAATGACAGTGTTGGGTTTCCCTATCCTTTCCGTCGTCGGGCTCCCATCGTAGCGGCGGCGGCGCCCTGCCCTTCCCCTCCAGAGGTGTGCGGGTGGCTGGGAAGTCTCGCACTCACAGACCCGACTCTCCGGAGAGTTACCCGCGCCAGGTACTCGTTTCAATTGTGTAACAAACGAAGACGAAGCCACCAAATGCCCATCTGAATTTTTAAACTTCTTGGATATGCCTGGCTGACCTCCGCACAATCAATAACTGAGAGTTGTCTCGGCGGCCATGATGCACCGAAACCTAAACCAACCAAAGCTACGCAATGGAACGCATTCGGTGATTAAAAAACTGATAATCAATGCCATGCGACTCTATTTACTTTATTTGTTCCTGCGCCTGATTAAAAAACAAAAACTTTTGTATTTCAGAAGGTGCTTGACTCAAGAGAATAGACCCGAATGTAGAAATAGGTTAGACCGGGGCACGTTTACGCTTAAGGCGCGTTTACGCAGTGCACTTATTCCGAACCGAGTGGTAGCAGGCGCGCTGCAGTTCATGACCCATTAATTCTGCTCCCATTAGGGCTATTCATTCAATAGTTTGAGCGTCAGTCAAGCATCATTCTAGCGTTGCGCAAATTTGGCCCGTTCTTGGGGCAGGTTTACGCAACAGACTTGGGCCCAAAAACATTTTTTTGCGGTTAGGCCAACAACTGTATGCATAAAATTTTGAATTTATAAAACCGCAATGCCTTAAATTTCCTGAGTTAAAGTATAAAAATAGAAAATTCACTGAAAAAATCCGCGGTCTACCCTATGTAGAATAATTAAAGAAAATGTCTTTTTGATGAATAATTTTTCACACACTATTTATGCATTGTTTCCTTATTTTATTATAATAAGTCAAAAATGATTGAAATCGGTACAACCGTTATTGAGTTACAAATGGTGTGACTAAACTTGATCGATACGCGGTACGAGGTTTTTATCTTTGAATAATCTGGAGTATTTTGAAAGCTGTTTACATTTCAATACTACCCCGCCAACCGCCTCATTTGGCGTGTGGCGGGGGGTGTCAGGAGATGCGCAGCCTCCGAGTCTCTAGCGGCTCCCAACCTAACTTTGTTTAGACGGGCAAAATATGAGCATTTCAGCGCCTTACCTCAGTGGATATTTGCGCGGCCACCCACTCGTTCCTATTTGCGAATCAAATTTCTTCTGAACCGCTGCGTGAGATGACCTCCCAAAAATAATTTCCTTGATAAACATATTAGGCTCCGGTTTACGTGTGCCTCTCTGTTTTTATGCCTCTCGTTTTTCAATGATTCGAGAGCGTCTGCGTTTGCGAGGGGGGGGGGGCGAGGAAGGCGCGGGAGTTTTCAAGGACCACCGCCCGCCTTTGGCCACAAGCGTTGATGATCGCACGCACAAACACGTGCTCCCCCCCTCTTTTAATGGCTGCCTGTGCACCTGACCTCAATACGTTTCATGGTGACCGCATTTCAGCTCTTTGTCTGCCGATGGGCAGATATAGCCATCGGAACCAAAACCTTCGTAACCTTGGGTGAGCCGGGCTTTAAATACCATTGACGGGATACCGGTCCTAAACCAATGCATCGCTTTTTCGTAAGCCTGTGGGAGTGGATATTTGTTTCCCTGACTTCACACTCAGTAAACCGGATTTAGGGAATACTGTCGCTTACTTTCGGCAAATAATAAGTTAGGATAATTTTTCAACGATTAAATTAAACACAGCTAAATGTTGTAATTCCGTATAGTGCTTTGGTCTAGTCAAGAAATTGATTTTCTGAATATAGGTTGTAGCTATTTGTCGTGCGTTTATAGTATATCCCCGGTAGATTGCATCCCTTGACCCAGCTATCGCGCATAATTTCCGAAGCTTGTGTCAAAAGATACCTTCGCCTCGATGCAATGAGTGACCAAAGATTTCCTTCATCGTCGCGGAACTATGTTCTATTTTATTTCATCTAATGCTGGTGATACTTCGTGCGAATGGAATGTCGTCAATTATTCGATTTACATCTGATCATATGTGTGTGTAACAACTAACTTTTCTGAATATGCTTGGTCGTAGTGATTGGTGCTAGAGCCGAAATGTAAATGACTGTAAATAAGCTGTATAGGAGTGGAGCGGACCCCTGGTCACCAGTCCCTGGTCCTTTGCCTTCAATGATCATTGATGTCTGGGCCAAGAAGATTTTCTTTTATTAACCAATAATTTATGACATGGGTGTGTGAATGACGAGTTTTTTTCAACTGACAGATTGGGTGTCCAACTTGAGTTCATATGTCCGTTTAGCTGAAAGTATAAACAATTGACGTTGGAATTGATTTCTTTGGATCCATTTTTGTTATTTTTTAGAAACAGATTTTTAAAATAAGGGCATACTCGCCAGTCAGGGTAAAAAGCTAAAAGTGCAATGCCCAAAGGCAACAGTGGGTTGCAAATTTTTACTTGTTCACTACTTTCACATTTTCTCTTCTTTCTCTTTATAACACACCTATTTAATCCTTCATTTCAATGCCGTGCATTTATTATTATTCGTGAAAATAAATTTGATGGAAACGAGGTACTTAGGTATTCCAATCATCTTCGTTTCAATTACCAGATCAGTATCTTTTTCGAAGTAAAACGTATCGCCATTTTCATATACTCATTCAATATTGATAAAAGAAAGACTTAAAAAGAGGAAAGAAAATTACGGCAAAAACTTGAGATTTTTCTCTTTTGAAACTTTGGAAATTTTAACAGGACAGCTGCTTCCAATAAAACCCGAAATCATGTTGCGCAGAAAGGGGAGACTTAGGTATTGCCCGTCTTTCTTGACGTTGACATTGTTAAACTGTCACTTTGGGGTTCAATTTTTTGTTTAAAATCTATTCGTATTTAGGTCTTTAGGCTCGAATTATTTTGTTAATTAAAACGGAGGTGCTCTATGGGCTAAAAAAGCCAAGACAATCGAATGGAAAAATTGATCGTTTGTCATTTAAAGCCACGCCGCGGGAGAGTCATTCTGTCTACTGTGAAGTGAAAATGGCTTCGCCTAAAGTGCACAAATGGGGAATGGGATCCCCTTCATGGATTTTCAGGCGCGAATAATGGCATTCATATTAACGCACTACATTTAAGTAGTCCTTGTGGTACGACCCGTACGACTGAATTAAGTCAACCGATATCAGAGTATGAAGTGGTCTCTCATTTGATAATTTTAGCTCTGCGTTATTTTGTTTTTCCTCACTCGGAGAAAATAGAAACAAGTTCGCTTATGATAGCCGTGCAGCAGCCAAAAGCCAAGGGCAAGATTGAAACGGCATTCTCTAATATTACTGTGGAAAATGAATAATTTAGTGATTTAAATACTTACAAATAGATTTAGAGTAAATTTTGATGCATCTCCTTCTTCGTGAGCGTTATATTAATTGGAAACACATAAAGTGTTCAATCGAAACAAGTGACATATTCATCGCTGGCCGTCAAATAATGCTGTTCACGAAGTCAACCATTTAGCGATCCTCCCTGTCCCGTAAAGGTCAGACGCGAAGGGATGTACGATCTCGTGATTTCAGATTTTTCAATTTCAATCTTGAATTTCAGCGGCATGCGTAGAAGACAAAAAATCGCCCTTCTTCATGTCTAGTGTTGTCACATCATAGATATCTGGAATCTCTCAGTTCGCTGTGATATTTACCGCAAATGCCTTGGGAAGCTCCCCATGCTACCTTCATGCGTGGGCACTGTGTACCCTATCCTTCCTCAAAATGTGAACTTTTCTCCAATCGTTGATGCCCTTTTGCCTCCAAAACGTGCTAAGAATTCGACTCCGATGACCCGCACATCGAAGGTTGGGTTCCATCTTTGCTGCGGTAAGAAAGGTGCCCACGAAAATCTCACTGCTGTACGAGTTCCATGCAGTCAGCCTCCGAAGTGGACCGCTGAAGCTTTGAGAATATCGATGTATTGGGTTTTTATTTGCAGCTAGAATGTGCTGAGAAAACCTAGAGGATCATTTGCTGTTTTTTTCCTGATAGGTACTCGATTATTTCGACATTATGCTCTGTTTGCTTGCTTCAATATGTATGTGCACTGTTTGTAACTAGTGACCTTGTACGAAGTATTGCCATACACTGAGGGTGGGATTCCTAGAAAAGTTCTGATTGCCGGGAGATCCAGGTTCGAATTTCGGCTCAGCCAAATGAGTTTATAGTCGCAAATTTCACCCCAAGCTCCAAGCATATATGCAACATTTCGGCTTACAGAGGATGTATTCAGAAAAAAAGACTAAGAATGTTGCTATTTTTCCTTCTGTGGTTTTTACATTCCGATGTGTAAACTATGGTGTTGAGGATAGATGTGTCTTTTAAAGCTGCAGACGTCACATAAAGTCCACATTTCTTAATATGAGTTTTACGACATTTCTTTTATTTGTAATAATTCAAATTCAAAGCAAATAATAGAAGGTTATCGGTAATCTGAAGCCTCATTGGTGGATTGATAAGAATCCCCTCCTGTCTCAATAATAATAATACTTGCGTCATATTTAGAAGAACGGAAGGAAAGAATTTAAAGTCAGTGTAGTGTTCTGTGAATGTCTTGATAATACGATTGGAAAATAAAAACCAGCGATGAGAAATGTTCGCGATCCCCAACCCTTCCAGTGAATTGCATTCATGAAGCCTTTTCAAGGATGAGCGAAAGAGTGTTAGGTAGGTACTCTCCTATTCTGATGAGCATGGACCGTGAGGAAGGACACCGACGCGTGCATTGCGTGTTGAGAGTGAAGCAGGCATGGGTCACGTGCTCCTCGGCAGTGAGCTATTTGGATTTTAATCTGAAACTCGCTTTCTCCCTCAGAGCGATTGCTTCCTCCAGCGATAGCTTTTTAGGGGCCAAAAATGTGATCTCTACATCCATCATTTTCTGAATCACACGGTCATTCCGCCGTCCCTTGTCCTATCGCTTCCTCCGCTGCTTTCCGTTTTCACAACTGACATTCCATTCTAAGCAGTGCTATCAGTGATAGCTGACGTGCGTTCCCCCTCCACACACCTTTCTGGGAGACTTGAGAAGTAGCGTGTATGTGCATGTAGATTTGCCGTGAGAGGGCGTCAGCGACTGTTTCAGCGGCCGGAAAAGGGACGTACCTAGAAAAACGGATGGAATGCCTGGAGCCATGTGATCGCGTAGAGCGGAAGATTTCCTAGGAGCTATTGCTGGAGCCATCGCTTCAAATGGACGATAAAAATCATCGTGTGATTATTCAGGCTGAAGACAACTTATATTTTTTTTCTAAAATTGCGCTAAATAGATTAGAAGTGTATGAATGAGATTGAAGAAGGACACCAAGCGGGATTCTTAAAAGGTAGATCTACTACTGACCAGATATTCATACTTAAACTGGCCTTTTCAAAATACTGGGAAATAAATAAACACTTCTTTGGCTTATTTATCGATTTTAGTAAAGTTTATGATAGTTTCAACCGGTAAAAAATGGAAAATTTTGTAATTCGTAGGGAATTAATTGAATCAGCGAGGCTCAGTGTCAAAAATAGAAAATGTAAGGTTAAAGTTGAAAATGAATACTCCACAGGCTTTGAAGTAAATACAGGTGTGAAACAAGGAGATGGCCTATCCCCTATACTTTTTAATTTGGCATTGGAAAAGTCACTAAAAGAAATCAAGAAGACGGACTTAGGAATAAGAATAGGGAAGTAGATATCAGTGCTCACCTTTGCAGATGACATAGTTTTACTAGCGGGAAGTAAGGAAGAGTTAAGAAACATGATGGAAATTCTGATAAAAGGAACCTAAGAAGTTGGTCTGAAAATTAATGACGAAAAGAACAAATTTATCGGTTCAAACCCTGATAACAGCTGTAACATTACAATTGAGGATCACAATTCTGAAAAAGTAAATGAATTTAAATAAAACAGAAATTAGGCCAATAGAAGTACATATGTATGCCCTGAACGAACTGCTAGCATCAAAAATTTTGTCCATCAGAACCAAACTTAAAATTTATAAAACTATGATAAGATCAATGGTTCTCTATGAAGCTGAATCATGGTTAATCTACAAAAGAACAGTAAAGAATTGAACTATCAAAAATAAAGTTTTAAGGAAAGGTTTTGGCCCCACAAGAGAAAATGGAACTTGGAGAAAAAAGCGCAACACGGAAATCAGGGACCTTTTCGATTCGCCAGACGAAGTAGCTGAAGCAAGGAGCCGCAGATTGCGATGGGCAGTGCACATAGTGCGAAGAGAGCGAAAGGCAGTCAACAAGTAAAACAAGTCTGAGCAGAAAACCCCGATGGGAGACGTCCTCCAGGAAGATCGAGAAAGAGATGGAAGGATGAGGTGTTGATTGATATGGGGAGAATGGGAGTCAGCGAGGAGGATGCAGTAGCTAGAAAGAATTGAGGCAGACAGTTGGCGAGGCTTAAATACCATTTAGGGTATAAACGGCCAGGGGAGTAGGAGGAATTAATATTATTCAGGCTTTATCGCTTCTCGTAAAATTGTCCTAGCCTTGCAGAGCACGAGTTCCGCGATCTTTACTAGCCATATACTTTCGTGGAAAGGGCACTAGTGCTTCAGCGTGAAGTCAGTATACGACTATTTAACGGTGAGTCTTTCTTTGATCCGCATTTTGATCAACTGTATTTTCTATGTTTCCCGGATAATCCTCAATTTCACCGTAATTCGAGACTGCTGAGGTATTATTAGTTTTTGTTGGCAAATTTACCACGAGATCCCAACCCTTTTAAGAATACTGAGTACCCCAACAATATAATTTTGAAGGGACTAGGGTAAACTGCATTATCACTCCCTCAGTAATACAATCCGAAGGTTGGTTTGGCTAGTTGAAGGTAAAGCTCGCTCAGGTGTGTAAATTACACAAATCCAGTGCAGAGGGGGCTATTTTCTTTCTTCTGGCCACCTTGCACTTGGAGCATTTCGTTCGGGGGGCTTGGATGAGCAGTCGAGCGCTCTCTACATTTCATATTAATTAAATGCACCTGACCCGTTTGAAACGTCGCTCACCGGTTTCGCAACTATTTCCACCACTTTAGAGCTCGTTTTGTCCGTGAATTTTTGGGTCGTTTGATATTCTTTCAGCCGCACTTTTTTGCCAAGTGGAATCGTTTGGATTTTCCCCGTAAGCTCTCTTATATATTAGGCGCGCCATCCTCAATGCTCTCATCATAACGCCGCGTTGGGGTTGATAGAGGGAGGTGTTGGCTGCGACCCACCCGCCCCCTTTCTTTTTCCCCTCTCTCCCCTCCCCCCCATCCCCAACCCCCGACTGCATGCACTTTCTCCCGTCTCAATTGCATTATCTTTCCTTTCCTTTGCCTTGTCTCGCCATCATCACGATGATACACTTACCACCGCAACTCTTGATTCCCGACCACCCCTCCCTGCCTCCCCTACACTTTCCATTTTTTTCGCTGAAAAATCGGCCTTCGCTTTCATTTCGCCGCTTTCCTCTCGCTTGGGCTCTCATCTTCGGCGGTGGGAAAAAGTGCTCTCGCGGTCCCTCGGTGCTTTCTCGTCCTTCTCCTCCCCCCGAATCGACTTCTTCAATTGACACTTCCTCCGTGCAATGCGTGTGGCATTCCGTGCGAGGAACATACTACGAGGATTTTGAATTCTTTGTCCAAACTCGCTCTTGGTCTCAAAATTTATAATATTAATTTCCTAATCTTAAAAATTAATTACTATAATTTATGATCTACAAGCTCAGATGATACTAGCCCACCTATTATACGCATGCTTTGATATAAATAGCAGGTAGTCCAAGAACTAACACACGTAATTCAACTTCTATTTTGTACTTATTTCTCAAATCCTTTTTCATTTTATTACTTCTGATATATTTATTAACGGAGTTAAAATAAACACTTGTAGACTTATGTATGCATTTTTAGACACATTCACACGATTTTTTCCCGAAACTTTGCTAAATTTTCACCCCTATCTAATATTTGAAGTTTTCTATACTATAGTGTGCGAAAGGGGATATCATTTGTACCCGCACTGAAACTATTAGTCCGACAAAAATTGGAAAAACAGAGCAATATTACCGAACGAAATGGAACGTTCAGGAATACGATTTGCTCACTTTCAGCAAAGGGCTATGTTAAAATTTAGACTAAGCAGAACACTCGGAATGCATTTATTCTTTTTCAGGTTAACGAATGATGCCTCTAATGAATGATGCCTCTTCATCCCTCGAGACTGTTGGATTGGGTTAGCTCTTACGGGAAACACTCTACTTATTGGCTATTACATAATAATATATTTTATTCCACATTATGGTACATGAAATTTTAACAGCCTAGTTTTAACAAGGTGGAATAGAGGCACCCCTGTGGTAAGGACCAGTTTTGGGGTTGCCACCTCTTAAATTAACAGACTGAATGCTGGCTGGTGCGGCCAAAACAAAAGAATATGCCATAACTTATAAGTCAAAGTACGCTTTTCTTTAACGTGTGTTCCTTTGAGAATATTGCGAAGGATAAAAGACATAAAACATAAAAGGATAAAAGACAGAAGGATTGAGACATAAAACATAAAAACAAATGAAAGCAAATGAATTAATTACCATTATACATATAAATATTCCATACACTCAAGAGAAATCAAACTAATAACATAAAATGTTAAAATAATGTACAAAGATAATATTCACTAGTACTCTTCAATATTGTCTCTGGAGGACAGCCATATTTTCCATTCAAGTAAAATATATAGTTACAACATTTACAAATGTAGTCCCTTAATTAACTGGAACCGAAAGAAAGAGTCTGTCATCCCATCTACAGAAGTTGTCGCGTTGTGTGTCGTTCTCTTCGCTCCTTCGCTGCGGATATTTTCAATAATTCACGCCATATCTCTGTCAATGTCACATTGCACTCACTAAATCATTTATTTACAAACATTTTACCTAATGCACCAGAGGAAAACCAGTTTTGAATGCATTGATTTTCATTTACAATAATTACTTTTAAAAATACTTAAAATGGAATGAAATAAACATCAGGAGCGTAAAAATGGTACAAACCATAATTATACATGATTTTTCCCAATAAAATTCACGTTGAAGGTAAAAGAATTTTCATCCACATTTCCACATGTATTATTGCATTGTATTCCATCAAATTCGTATGATTAATGATATGCAATAATATTTGGATTTAGCGAATGGATCAATGAAGTTTCACTTTTAATATTTTTCAATTGTCGGAAAAAAGCATTTCATAAATTTATTATATATTTTATCTATTCTTTGCCTTCATGCATACACAATTACAATTCCATAAAAGTGTGACAGGTTTTATATGATATAAAATATTTGTAGGTACATTGGGTGCATACTTATGATATTTATGGTTGATCATGAGTGATTGTTAATGCGTCATAAATCTTTGTTAATTTTTCGTATATAAATAATTCTTGAGTTAAATATGCATGATTTTACACTTTCCCGGCGAACAGAATGTTTAAACTTTTCTCGGGTGTCCGCGCGGGTAAGATATTCGAAGAGCACCGACGTTTCGGGTTCCGACTCGTTACCCATTCTCACGGCTAATGAATGAATATTTGAAGTGATTGTTGAAGCTCAGCATTGGGAGGGGCCGGATTGGTCGAGTCCCGATTGTTGCCGCGGAACACCGTGGACCAGCGTAGAATTACCTCCGGCAATCATGATTCTTTTTAGAGCTCGATTCCAAGAGCTGCTGATCGAATACCCAGTCCTCTCTGTTAACATTCTCGAGTTTAATGTTCACCGATGAAAATCGAAAACAACGATGCGTATAAAAGTGCACACAAATGCCGTGATAGTAAAAACGTTGCTTAGATTGATACATTTAGCTATCATAATTTGCAGTGAACCGATTTCCCTATCGTAGCTAGGTAACATACGCAGCAATGGCGACAAACCTCTTAATTCGCGACTCAATCCACCCAATAGCTGAACTGCGGGATAGATCTTCGCCGCGTTAATGACTGTCTACTATTGGTACTATTGGAAATTTGATGCTAATTTTTCTAGCGCTTGATGTCTCGTCCGTTGGGGGTGGTTGGTGAAATGCAGTATGATATTGTTATCCTTCTTTCCCAAGAGGAGTCGAAATCAAGAGGATTATTGGCGCTTTTGAAAGCGCCCGAAATGACGATCGCAATGCTCCGGTTATGCTCATCATCGAGGTGTTAAGTCATTATAACTTTCTCTGGAGATTTCAACGTTTATTTGTCTCGAAAGACTTTTTGTGTTACTGCGAAGTAATAGAGAATTAAAGGCTGTTACATATTTACATTTTAGTATGGAATTTAGCATTAAATTTTAGTTTCAGAAAGATATAACTACCTAACGTATTTGTTTCATGACTATCCTAACTTTGGGACTAACTAACACCCCAAGAGGTAGAAAATGTTCGTCAATTTCCTACTATTATATAATTCAATTGAATAATAATATAATCGTATTATTATGTTTAGTGAATTCAAGCAGCATGCAATTTAATATATATCCATTGTCCAAATTGATTTATGGAATGCTTTTGATCGTTGTGGTTATGACATTGGGTTGATATGTTTTTTCTATTGCAGGTGAGTAATCCACCAAAGCCCGTCAACGTGATGACTGCCTCTCTTCCTCATTTGGCGGATTTTGAACTTGAAAAAGGTTGAACTCGGCTGCGAAGCAGGAAAGGGGCTGAGCGCGGATCCCTCTTCCGTTTTGCACAACTACCCCCGGACGGTGAGCTTTTTTGCACTCTTTCTATCGGAGCACTCGTATGTCGGGCGCATGGCAGGGGGAGCAAGCCCTCAGAGTGCCACCACAACTGCTGTGCAATTTCCTCCTAAGTGAATGCGACCGCTACATGCGTAGCATCACATTTCGAGTTATCAGTCACTTCTCGGAGTGGTCTTTTCATCCGCTACACTCTTCGCTCTCATTGTCGGAAGCTCAAATATTAGCTCTCGGTGGCCAATGGTGCGTGTTGCTAAATGATTCAAAAGCCTCATCTTATCGCCCTCTCAACACTCAGTGAGGCAGAGAATATGCATCAGCCCGATTCCATGAGGAGCCCCCTGCCATGCGCCCACGCCTTCGTCAAACCAGTCATCGCTTCCTTCGATCAGTTCGACCTCTCGACGACCTCTCGACGACCCTCCGCTTTCTTCTCACCCGTGCCATCACGTTTAAGCCCTTCAATCGATCGGAATGTAATCCGTGTAAGTCCTCTTCACAGCATGTGGGGATTCGGGTAGTCTGAAGAGGATATTGACCATGGGTCTGTGACTCTGTCCACCCTTCCTCGCCCAAAATCTATCCCTTTCATCTCTATTTTATTCTTACCTTAATTCTCATCCTTTCGCCCATTTCGCGTATCTTAATGGGTTCTGTTTTACTGATATTTGCGCTAGTTAAACATTTTAATAGTATCTCTTATAGGGACTCTTGGGCTATTGCAAAAAATACATGTACCCTTTTTTGCGATAAATTTTCGATAATACATTTCGTAAATCCCATTCATTTTTAAAATTTACGATACAACCAGTGCTGAAATATTTCTTACGTTCGTCTATTTTGCAAGATGGATTTATCATAAGTAAGCTAATTATTATAGAATTAATTGATTTCATGGCACCTTCGTTTGGATAGGTACCTTGAGCATCAACTCTTGTAAGAAAAGTTGTTGTATACATTGGTATTCTCTTTCACCAGCTAAACTGAAACTAATTTGCGAAATACTGTTCTCCTCCTTTGCAATGGGTGAGCCCTGGGCCTATATAGCTTAAATGTTCATCTCCATTTAGGATATCTCTTTCGTTTAGTCTTGCTTGGCATTATCCTTTTGTCCTCCCTTGCCAGTCCTACCATCCCCAGTCAGTGGTCATGCTGCGTAGCGTGCGAGTAGCAACTCAGGAGACGAAACTCGCTCTTCGGAGGACAACAGCGGATTTGGCGCGGAGAGAGAAGGTTGTTGTGCTTGACGCCCGCATTCTCAGATGGAGCGCGGTTCGATGTGGGGCAAATAAATGAAGATGGGATCATCCCCTCTCGCCCCACATTCCTCCCGCCCCATATTCTTCCCGCCCGTCCATCTTACCCTGAAATCCTTCCCCTCGCTTCAAACGAGTCACTTGCCCATTTTAAGATAGGTTTCGCGTCACTGTGCACTCTTCTCCATGAATATTTTCTCTTACAATTAGTGTTTCTGCCCGTCTTTTTCTGTTTCTGGCGACTTTGAAATGGTAGCGGTATGTTATCATTATCCCCCACGTGGCAGCACGCTGAGTAAATTATAAAGCATAAGGTTTCAGTCATAATATCGATTTTTCCATCGCAAAATTATACTTTCACACATATTCTAAGTACTTTATAGTGCTAATGGCATAACTCTTGCAATTATATATTTCCCTTCTAGCCTTTCTTCTAGGCTCTACGCAGACTCTGTCAACTCTGACACATTGTTTTTCGTGGAATTAGCATGCCCTATCTAATAAATAGCCGTTCAACGTTTTAAACTATGAGATGTTTTATCGACAAAATAAAATATCATTAAACCAAACTTTTTGCTATCAAATAAAGTTTGGATATGACTTCCAGGCCCTTTTACGAACGCAGATTTCTATTCCTAAGGTTTCATTTACCATTTCTCTATATTCTACTCCTCCACCTTAGTTGCTATTCACACTCTCGTATAATCTCCTCGATTCGATGAATAGTGCATCGACGAAAATGTCATGGTGCCATGGTGGACACTTACTATGTACATACATTAGGGTGGGCCGAAAAATGACCTCTTTTCAGGATCAAATTTGCTCTGTGCGGGAAAGTTGCTCACTTGTATCAGAGTCTCAGATCTGAATTTATTTCAAAATCGGATACTATTTAACCACTGCAGCTCTTGCCGTAGTAAATTTAAAAGTAAGTAAGTAAAAAAGTAGCTAATTTTCTGCAAATTCGTCGTCAAAATGGTAAAGTGTGAGGTGATGCCACGCGCAGCCCGACGTTTTAGTTCGCACGTGGGCTGCAAACACTCGAAATTTGTTCTTCATTATTTTAATTAACTTTAAACCCCGTGAATATAATCTTGAACGCTGTATCCATCTTTGATTGTTACCAAAACGGGCTTCATTGCAGTGATTTATTTTCCAAATGCGTTTGTCTTCAAATTCAGCGTCCTGAATTTTTGCAAAATTTTAAACTTTAGGCATGGCCAACTTTAATACAGGCCGGAACATGCAATTTGGCGACAGCGCTTTACGTGACGTCAGGGGTCCTACTGCCGGGGGTCCGGTGGATCGGCCTCTCAGCTGTTGACGTTGTGTGATGTTAATACGGATGGACCTCCGTTCACCCTCCCTAAAGTTAAGATACAAACTACGGTAGGGTTGAGTTATTCGAGTGGTTGTATTTCGTATTATAACAGCTATTTATTGAAAGTAATCGTGAGAACTACTAACAAGGCAAGGGGTACGAGAGATTATGCACGGAAATATATTTAAGTACTGCGATCGACGACCCAGAAATTCAGACCAAGAAGGAAATACCGTTTAGTTTACTGCTTAACCCATTGGTTGTTTATATAGAAGAGCACCCTATAAAATTCATTAACTTAGAAATAAAGAGCGGCTTTAAAATAAACATCATATCACCTCCCTGAATAACCTAAAAAATTAACATGTTAAAAAGTAATGCGTTATTTTCTAGCACCTTTCGCCGCGGTATTTCAGGAGAGAAAAAAATGTATGAAGTTTAACAACATTTATTTAAAATAAATATCAGATATATACATTTTCCGATAAACATTTCATATTGAAGAGGTCAAACAACATATCAAACAACCTCACAATGTCACAAGACATGGCCATCAAAGCATAAATATTACTCCAGAAAGTGGAATAAATAAAAGCTGCCACAGGTTCTTAATTTCAATTTCAGCCGGAAACAACCTCCATAGATCTTGCCATTTGAAGTTCACCGATGAACCGTCACCAGCAACAGCTATCAGTTTCACAGGCACCACATTATCTGATGGAAAAATTTGATGAAAAAACATGATCAGTACAAATGTAAGGGCCAATTAGAAAACTTTATGTGATATTACAGAAAAAATAGCCTTAACATTCTATATATTAGACAACAATGTTTAAAAAATATGAAGCCATAAGGAAGATAAATATATTGTCAATCTAATATTTCTAAACACCAAGACCAGTATAGTGTAACCCCACCGCGCGGGGCACATTCGGAGAAGGGGAGATTGGAGGGCAAAAGGGGAGGGCAGAGGTGTAGCGGGGATATTCCGTGCACCTGGGGCGAGGGAATGGGATTTTGGGAAAGGGTAGGAGGGGGAAGTTTAGGGGTGATGAGACCTGAGACGGTAGCGTTCGGATAAAGAAAGCCGTTCGACTGCGTAGTTCGCTCAACATAAATTTAATGAGTTTAAATATGATCATTTACAAATACAAGCAAATCAATAGCAAAAGTAACAATTAACTTCTTCTCCTTGAATTCAATGACATACAACGCATAATTCACTATGCTGCACAACAGAAAAATTTCAGTCCTTAACCTAAACCCAAAAAAATCACGCTACACGTTTTCACATTCATAACCCATACAAAAACCACAAGAAAAGGGGACAAATAAAAAAAAACAAAAAGAAACGGGGGGAATGGAAATATGAAACAACGAAATAGATATTGCACTGAAATTCACACGGTAATAGGGGAAAGTACTGTCCTCTTCTCTATTTGTGCGGGGGGAATTTTATAAACGTTTTCAATGAATTCTCTTCTTGACTTGGTGAAGTGGGAATTTCTTCTGTTCCTTGAGGGGGGGAATGGGATTTCGTGGCTTTTTCTCTTACAGTTTGTTGAATTTTCGGGGCTCTCGATCTGCTGATCGTGGCGATTCTGTTCCGCGGCGTAGGCTGCTCTGCGTCATCTCCGGCAGGTTCACGAGTGGGAGATGGCCTCTATGCGACAGTTGGGAGATCCTTTCATCGGCACCACGAGTCTACCTTGCAACTCCTACTCGCATTGGGCACCCTCTCTCTCTCTCTCTCGGGATCTCTCCACCAACTTTGTCTTCTCTGCCTCCCCACACTCCGCCTACTCTTGGGAGCGTTTTTTTGTTGCTTGGAACCGCCAAAAAAAAAAATAGAAGCCTATTTCCTCCGGTGCACCACGTTATATAGCCATTGAGGGGAGGAAACACCAGGGAGGGAGGGGTCAGGGGAAAAAAAGGGATGATGCACTTGGGGCTGGACGGTCACTTCACCAAGGACACGAGGGGGGGGGGGGAAACCACGTTCTTCTTCGTCTTAATAGTTCGACTGGCACACTTTAGGAGGGGGAAGGGGAGAGCATTATACATCAATGTGGGGAGGAAAATAGGGAAACATCAAATGGGGACTCAATGATTCATGACACTCACTCACACATTCATACGAACACATATCAAAAGAATAAAAACGGCCTTCCTTTACCTCGCACTCCCGTCTCCTGCGTCACTATGTAAGCGGGCAGAATGCACCGGTTACAATAGTGAAATAATAATGACTTCCGAATTGGAGAAATGTCTCAACAAATAATATTATACTAACATTTAACTCAATACTTATTAAAAGAAAATCAAATTTTACAAAAGAGAGGAAATTATTGAATTAATCTCGATAATGGTAGCCACAACAGGTTCTTTATAATTGATTATATGACCAAATTTTCAAAGTTCACTCTAAAGTAAGTTTTAGCTGCAGAGAAAATTGTTATATCGTTCTAAATACCACATATATACATAATTTCACTCAGCACTCATGGATTTTCCAATATACCTACTGTATTGGAAGGCGGCTAGACGTCAATTTACTAAGTCTTTTCAATATGAGAACTTTTATCGTCATTTCCTCAGTAGTTCTTTCATGTTCCACTAATTCATGCAATATTCGTTCATTTCATCTCCAAGAAATACTTCATCTTTAATTATTTCCACAGATTTTCATGCTTCACAGATCACAATAAGGAGTTTTACCTGCGAGAGAAAGATGGATTAGTTCAAAAATAGCACGCATAGATATGATATCACTCAATACCCTTGGATTTTCAACATACCTAGAGTATAGTAAGGCAGATAAATATCAATTAAGGTACCCTTATCGATACGAGAACAAATATTAAAATTTCATCAGATGTTCTTTCATGCTCCACTGATTCATAAAATATTTGTTGATCTCATTTCCAAGATCTTATCTACTTATGTTCACAGGTTTTCATAGTTCACTGATCACAACAAGAAGTTTTACCTACAAGGGAAAGATGAATTAGTTAAAAATACCACTTAAATATTCCATATCACTTAGTAGCAATTGATTTTCTAATGTACCTTCAGTATTATAAGGCGGCCAGATGTCAAATTAGCATGTCTTACGGAAATAAAGATATATATTGTCATTTCATCAGCGGTCTTTTCATGTTCCACTGATTCATACAATATTTCCTGATTTCATTTCTTAGAAGGACAACTCATCTACTTATGTTCACAGATTTTCATGGTTCACTGATCACAATAAGAAGTTAGAGGAGAGGGCCTGAAACACTGTGGGAGTAGCACCAGGGGACAACTTTAGGCGATCTAACTCGTAACTTTTCACTTCACCGTTCTTATTCATGTAAGTTACTCGGTGTAGGATATCCCGCTCAGCAAAATGCTTGACGCAAACTATTGCGCTTGAAGAAAGATTCCAATCCTTCCGAGGGATATTCTTCAGCCACTTCTGTCTACTGCGTTCATCTTTGGTGAACTGGAACACAGTCACATACCCCTTGTTCTTGGTGGTTAGGTAGTTACTTCTGCAATATGCACACAACAACGCTTGGGCCCCTTAAATGAAAACAATGGAAAGTTGCATTAATAAAAATAGTTTCGCTGATCACAGAAAAAAAGCAGTGCATTCATGATTAGCTTGGAAAATATGAATACATCAGTACCTAGAGACATATGTTAACAGAGTTAACGACGACGATATACGACCTTATTATAAACACAACTACACATAGTTATTCATAAGGCACACCAAATATAGCAATCACTGTTAACCCGAGAATAATAATATTGTAAAAACAACGCAGCATTTATATACCCGACAAATACTCCTCGTTTCATTTGTGTACTCTCAAGGTTACTTCGTGGCCGGCCGCCAAGAGACGCTATGCTTTGGATTAAATACTGCTGAATATCCACTCACAATTCACTGAGAATATCTTTAAACTATTTTACTTACCGTAAGGCAAAACAAAGTACAGAAAAATAATTCTTGTTCCCCCTTTTAAACCAGTATTGTTGCACTCTCAATTCCCCTCCATTAATGGCTGGCCGGCATGTGATCGCAACTTTTTTGAAGTAATAAACGTGATTTTCCTCCTTCAGCTCCCAAAAATTATCTTAAAACTGTTGTACGTACTTTTAGCCAATATGATATCCACAAAAGAAGTCCAGTTCTGCCTTTTTAACAAGAGGTTTAATGCTTCTCTGGTTACACGGATACCCTTCACGCATAAGTCGCCATGCTCTCTAACAAACACGATAGGACCCCGGCACAGCGTTGCCAAAATTCCATGTTCCGGCCTCTATTAAAGTTGGCCATGCTTTACGGCAATGGCTGCTGTGGTTAAATATTATCCTATTTTGAAATAAATTCAGATCTGTGACCCTGATGCAAGTTTCCCGCACAGAGCAAATTTGATCCTGAAAAAATTTCCTTTTTCGATCCACCCTACCTTTCATTGGTAGGTTTTCCTAATTGGCCGTTGCGTAAGAGGTTGCGATGCACCACTGTGAATATGAAAACGATTAGTAACCACCCTTGGACCCCAGCCGCGGTCTTTTCCCTGCTATCAGTGATCATACCGCCACGATTCTTGAAACATAAAATTTTCAGTCAGTTTATGTAGATGTGGTTCGCCATGTGTGCAAATATCAGTTGCTTTCGTGTACAACTGTCCAGTACTAAAGTCCTCAATTTACGAGGGAAAAAGAAATTCCTAAACTTATCAGTTCAGCAAGTATCTATCTTATTTTATCGGTTCGGTCCGACCTGGAAGTGTGTTGAATTAATTAAAAGAAGAGTTTCTCCGTCTCACTCTTAAAGACATCTGTCCTCAGTTGCTCAAGCGATCTAAGTGTAACACGTAGCCTCCAGGTCGTCAGCGGGTTCGTGCCACAGTGGTGTAATTATTGTAACAATCATATTCCACCTAAACAAGCACAGTCATTCAGAACAGTAATAAGGGTGGTATACTGGTATGACATAGGATAACCCATATGGGGGTTTATGATTTAATGCTTTCCCGGCGAATAATGTGGGTAAACTTTTCTCGGGATTCCCACCGGGTTAATGTTTTTATATCGGCCAACGTTTCAAGTACCGTCTCGGCACTCATCTTCAGGGCTGAAAAATAAATCAATATTCATATCAATATTGATTTATTTTTCAGCCCTGAAGATGAGTGCCGAGACGGTACTTGAAACGTTGGCCGATATAAAAACATTAACCTGGTGGGAATCCCGAGAAAAGTTTACCCCCATATGGGGTTTTCCATCATCCAGTTTTAGGAAGCAGCTGCTTGTACACATTCATTTGCTTACGTGTGTTTTACCTGCGGACTGAAGATCAAGTTTTCATTTTCAAACTGCTGTTCCTAAAAAATGACATAGAATAAAATAAGATTGTGGTGGTAATATAGTTCAATAATCCAAATACAAAGATGATCACAGATTCAATGACCACCGATATTGCAAAATACTTAATAACGCTCTCGGTTCGATCGTCGCAGTTTTAGACGGCTTCCCATCGCAAGTATTTTATTTTGTTGACGGTTCGTTTATCTCCAGGAGGGTCATTATTTGGGGATTAATAATGAGTAGTAGTGGGGAATGTCTTTGGTGGCCGTCAAGGGAGAAAGGCGAACGCGCTGTGTGGGTGAAGTGGAAAGGTCTTCTTCCCTCGGCGTGAATCTTGTGCGGGGCCTCATTTTAGCCGCCGCTCACTCTCCGAGGCATCGAAACCAGTCCTCACGCGCGCGATGAAAAGCCGACTCGCGCGCAGAAGAGAAAGTGAGGCTATTTCTTTTTAATTTTGACTGCGAGTCGGGGGAATATTGTCGTTGGGGCAAACCGCGTCACTCGGGAAGGATAACAGGGGGAGCGAGACGACTTGCTTCCGCCATCAACATCTCCCTCCTGGCACTCGAAGCCACGTTATTGCGGACCGATGTCACACATGATATGATGATCCCTGGCTAAGCGGTCGCGGCGATGGAAACCGGGTATCTACGTTAGGACGAGGAGCCGATGATTGATGCATTTTGAGAGTAAGTTGGTAATAATTGCCAGTGTCAGTTGAGGTATATGTTAGCACTATTGGCAAAGAAGTGGTCGCAAAATGCATCTAAGTCAAGTCTAAGGGGCAATTTATGGCTAATAAAACCGAGAAAAACCAATAAACTCGCGCATTATTTATGTTTTACGAGAACTGAAGTATTCCACGAAAACAATCTATTGCATTTTAATTATTGTTCATAAATATCTACAATTCAAATTAATAAAAAAATAATTGCGGATTACATCAGTTATTTGTGGTCTAATGATCGCATTTGCTGAAACTTATGGCTCCCCCGGTATAATATTCTGTCACCATCGTGGCATTTCTTTCTCGCACCCCGTCGTTTGATTCGAGAGGCGACATCTAGTGTGAGTTGCGAATGGCGAAGGGATGAGCGAGTCCACTCGGGGAAGGAGGACGAGCGATCGCATACTCTCTCTAGGGTGTCGCCTCTCTTCCCTCTGTCTCCGGATGGTGACTCCGACCCGAAGCAATCGCATCCCCATGAGTACCAATCCATACGAAGACCGAAAAATCATTTGAGGCCCTTCCCTGAAATTGATTGACCAGTTGGTTGACTCTTTTCGTATATTTTTTTTTCGATGATGCAACGAACGATACGGGAATTGTCTTCATGTTAAATTGCAGGCGACATGGGAAGAGGAGCCGCCGCTTGATTGAAAAGGGTAAAATCCACACGTTAACCGCATAGGACTCGAAAAGTGAATGTCACCCGAGTGAGTGGCTACTTCGATTTCGATTATTCATTTCAAAGTTATATCCGCTCTTTTTGCAATGGTTGGAGAGCGGTCTGCCTCGGTGCGTCTTTATTTTGACCCTTCAGCCTTACTATGGTTACCACGCTCCTGGTCCAGTATCACTTGGACCTCTTGCACGTGTAGCGTATCTAAAAATTGAGATTAAGGAAAATCCTTGAGTTGACAATCCATCTATAGTACTTATGCGTGTTTGGCGATGTGGACACCCCAATTACTCAAGGAAATTGGAAGTCCAGTAAAACTCAGAGAATAGTCGTGTATTTATTTAAAAAAGACCTGGAAAACTTATGGTGGCCAATTACCTGAGGGTCATTAGTTACGCTCGTTGACATCCTTCAATCTGGTAAAGAGTAGCGCTGTGATTGTCGATCATAGTCATTGTTAGCTGTGCGACATTCACTCTCGCCATTCCTCAGCTCCCAGCTCAATCGCATGATCGCATACTTGATGATGTCCAAGTCAGTGGCGCAGCGAGGGGGGGTTTTGGGGGATAAACCACCCCCCCCCAGAGCTCAGAGAAATTTTTAAGTTAAATCTAATTTACTTAATTGGATTATTATTACTTATAGAATAGTATGAGGATTAACAAGATATCTCTCAGAAGGCCGTAAAAATCAACATTTTGAACCATTTATCTTAATTTTTTCTGGCGCACCTACCGCTTATCCTGACGGGTATACCACACCCCCAGGCACCCAAGTATTAGCTGCGCCTGAAACCCCCCCCCCCCCCCCCCCAAGCCTTAATAGGGAACTTGCATATATTTCAGATATAATCAAGAGCCCCAAAATTATATAAAAATATATGTTTGTATACCACAGTGAAAGCTTTTTATTATTTTATGACATGGTTTGCGATATTTAATTCATCAAAGTTCACGAGAATTTTCAAATACCAGTGAGAATCGAAAACGCCCGATGATTGGCTGGTAGAAAAGTGACGTCATTATTCAGCACAAGGAGGCACATCGGCACGGCCATGGTAGAGGTTGCATACTTGAATACAAGCGTCGGCGTGGTTATGATTCATTTATTGAAGTGCAGACGTATCGGAGTTGTTCATTGTGACTTCAGGGCTATTATTTGATCTATTTCTCCTCCATTGAAAGCGATAGATTGCGTAAAGATGAAGGAATACGGTTATTCTTAGGCTGATCCTAGCAAGCTTCCTGTTACTGATTCCATCATGATAACAGGGTATATTAGTGAAACTGTAGACTTCGTCGGCGCCGAAAGCCGATGCCGAGAAATGGAAAGGTAGCTGATGTGCATCTGAAATGTTTTAAAGTTTACAACAAAGTGAGACTTGCATGTAATATTGGCGATAGCGTATACTCATGTGAAATGTTTATTCCTTTGGCAGTCCGGTAGAGTGTCTTATGGTGAACTTATTTTCCTCCTCGAAGCTGTCAATGATTCTTTCAACTTAAAAAAACCTTGCCTGGAAGGCGAAAGGAAGCTCTTTAAGACTGGAATCTGAGGAAGCCATACTATTAATTGTTTCAATTTAGTAGCGATAATATGCACGAATTTCCAACACAATCTACCATCTTGTGACTTGTGCAAATACCCCGAAGCCACTTCCTATTCTGCAGAAAGAATCGGTCAATCGCACTTCGATCAATATAATAAACACAACGTCTTCAGGTGTTAATAAGTTACTTTTGTAATTAAGGCCTTCCTACAGTAACATTAAAATATGAATATTTTCCAGAGTCCTTAATACATTTTGGGAGCTTTTCACACGATGCATCTGGAACCTACTCTCAACATGAGCTCATCGTCATTGCGATCGGTTGTCACTTAAAAATTCCGTATCGGAAATTCTAGAGGGATGACCTTCAGCTGCACTCTCACCATCACTGGAATCATTGGGGAAAATATAATCCCAATCCAATTTCTATTTGGTTTTAACTGGGGAAAGAGCAACATATGAGAGAACTGCACATTCTTTGGGCAACTTTGGGTTCGACTTTCCCTCAAACACCCTATTTCCCTTGTGGTGCACATCAGTCCTACTTTATACGATGCAGGCCTGACAACCTTTAAATGGATACTTGGTTTTTCCTGACAACCAAAATAAAATGCTGAGATCCACACACGTCTTCTGCTTCTTCCTCCACAGTTTCAAATCGAGGGCCGCGGTGCATTCCTCTTGTGATTCAACTTTTTCCGAAAAGCAAGCAACGGCGTAGAATAAAATTAAAGAATGCTACGATTAATTTTTTGTAACCACCTCTGTATTCCATTCTTTGTCCATTTACAACATCCTTTATAATACGTCTCCGATCCATTCTCACAGCAGCTGCCCTAGGTTTACCCGCCGCGGCCCCGTTTGGAAACATGGCAGTAATAGAGTTGATTAATATTCACAAATATCAATATTTTTATAAATTATCGATCACAGAAAAATTACAATTAAATTAAAAAGTGTTTCTATCAGTTTTATTTCTTCTTACGGGGTAAACTATAGGACAAGATAATGTTTAAATATTTTCAATAATTTATAACAAAACATGCGCTCTAGAAATACGCAAAAGCAATTTTATTAATCTACACTGATGTTTGTATGTTATTATCGAAGAAGAATGCTGTTGACACAGTAGTTTTCCCTAGGTTGAGTTACGAGGTTCATGAGGTTGACAAAACGGCTAATTTTACGGTGCGCGATGATTGATTAATTGCACTGGTGTGTCTACATTTGTGAATTTTTTCTAAAAAAAATAAATCGGAATTTAGGATAAAATTTTCTTTAAAATGGCGTATAATATATTATTATAGCCTGCACTGACGCCAAGATACAAATTTGCAAAGTACAGCGGCAAATCATTTTGACGCCGACAGTAGAAGAAAACGTTGCCTTCTTGGCTGGCACTCGAATGTATATGAGGAACAACGTTGCTATTTATTTTCATATTTCCTCCCTTGATTTTAAACATCATGGAATTTTCTATGTCCTTCCGTAACTGAAATTGAAAAAGTGCCATAAATAATTCGAGCCCATCGTATCCATCGAGAAATAAGTATCTCTAAGTTTTTATTATAAGGCGGCCGAATTATAAAAAAACTCACGTTCAAGTTATTCAGTCGATGAAATATGGAAATATTATTTATATTAAAGTTATTTTCGCACACATAGCACACGGGTTTATCATTCCGTTTATTCTACTCTTATTTTTCCGCAACGCTCATGCCGACGAACGGCATGCATCGAGGCTTTTCTCCTAATTTCCTCTATGGGAATGCAGATGAAATTTTTCTGGGATGTAATTGCACAGAGGAACAATGCACCACTTGTAGTTTTTCCTTATTTCAGCCATGTTCTTCTTTAAACGCAGCGTGACTCTTCCAAACCTGCAGCTTCAACGTTACTGGGCTTGGATCTTGGACTCCTACTGAATTATGACGTCACGGCGTAAGATAAGTGGGGGCGGTATTTTTTAGCCCGCGAAACTCGGGAGACTTTTGGGGTTCATTTTCTAGTGTATAAACTGAATTTTAAGCGGAAAAAAGTATCCTGCGGCACTAAGTATTTACTGTAGTATGTCAGCATACTGTCTATAAAATGTATGCGATTTCCCTATTCCTAGCTGCGCCTCTGGTCCAATTCACGTGGTTTCTAATTGCCTCCAATTTCAAACAAATGAGAACAAGCGGTATAAGACTTGGAAATATCCAAATACTTCTCTGGTAAACTCATGAAAAAATTAATCGAACGAAATGTTCCTAGAAACCATTACAACGGTGGTCCCCAGAGAGTGGGGCGATGAGGGACAAAGCCCCGTTTGAAAGACGCGGTTTTCTGTGCCTCCGAAGCGGAATCGAGGCTCCTCCCTCGTCCATCTCCCGCTTTCTCCCACCCCACCCCTACTTCCCCCGCCCCCCCTCCTTTCACTCTCTGCCTCCCCACCCTCCAGGACCTCACGTTTCCATGCCGTGGCCCAAACAGCCGCTCACCTCCCATGCAAAAGCCTCTTTCTCTCCATGCTCAGCGAGCCAATCATCGCGCCCTTCCTCACGTCACTCGTCGGCTCACGATGGGGTTTTACTCACTAGGATACTTCGGAGATAAATCGCCGCCAATGGACACCCTCTCAGAGCTTCCGCCGTGGTCTACATATTTTCACACGGGATGGCAATAAATTTTTATTGCAGAGCATGAAATAGGATATTTTGGAGATATTTTGCAGCTTTTATCACGCCAAATTTTCGTGTCAATCCATTTTGCACCCAGGTACTGTGAGATTCACCTTTTTAACTGATGACTCGGCCCGTAATAAGCTCAGTTTAATGAGTCCATTCATGTAGAATTGGATTATTACGTGAATATGATGAAAAGCTTAATTGTTTCATAGGTTAAATTATGCGTAAACTAATAAATGATGATGCATGGAGAGAATGCTTATTTCGAAGGGTTGACCTCGCTCTTGATCGTCGTCACTTTTCGTCGCATGCTCCACGATGGAACGAACCTCAATGACTTCCCCCGTCCTCAAGGTGGCATCCCATCTGACCCTGCATTCGATTCCTGGCGACGTTTGACTCGGTCCAGAAAACGTTATAAGATTCGCTCTCTCTGGAAGAAACGCTCTCTCCCCCTCCCCTCCACTTTCTCTTTCTCTCTCGTGCCTCTTCCCTCTCCTCTCCACGCCCCCATCACATCTTCCAGATAGTCGTCGCGTTTCAATTCAGACGAAAATACGAGTAAACGCTTGACCATGTAGCAGTGCCAAAAGGACTGCTGAGAGCAGCCCATATATTCTTCATTAATTTTAACATTTCGTTCGCGCTTAAATCAGTTTTCAAAAATGCACCCAGTGCGGTGAGAAGAGTCGGGTGTTCCATTTATTTTAATTATCTTCACCGCCCCGGAAAGAGCGCATTTAAGGCCTTTGCCACGGGGGAATGTAACGAAAAGCGAGGTTTGTTGATCACATGATGCCCTAGACAGGGGTAACCGACCCTAGCGGGACTCGAACCCGCGACATTCGATTCGGCAAGCGAGGACTTTCACCTACCGCCAACGAGGCCAGGATCATTCCCAATGTTTGCAATAGAGTACTCCCGAAGAATGCCATTAAAAAGTCATGATTTCGCTGATTTATCGTATATCATCAACAATATGCATTATGGTAGACGGCCCTGCCTTGGACTCCCTACCGTTATCGTCGTGAGTAAATCCATTTAAATGCGCGCTTAGTGAGAGAAGATTTAGTGAATATTGGAGAGTGGTGCCAACGCCAACGTGCGGTGAGAGAGCAGGCGTGAGAGAGTGCGTATATGCGGCCTGCTTGAGCGACGACGCTTACGAGTGCGAGGTGCCGAAGTGGGTCAATACCAAGGCTCCAATTCTGTGACGCGAAGGTAACCTTAATCTGTATCGCGTCCGTGTAATGTCGTCCCAAATAAGTCCACGGGCAGACCTGCAGCCGAGGAAAGACTCTCTCCTGCCCTCCCTTTCCATAGTATCGTTTCGCGTGAAATGTTCGCTGTGCTGTGCCCGTTGAATGAGCGCGAGGAAGAGACAAGAACCAATGGAAAGCGTGAATTGCAACCCAGCACTGGCGTATTTACAACTCTGCACTGCAATTCGAGGACAAAGGGTGCGCGCAATATATTGTTTCCTTTTGCCGAGTATTTGAATTTCAAGGGTCATTGCGTTGCCTGTTCGTTGGAGCAGAGCCACGTCCTTAATGATACGAGGCTCTTCAGTGTCAGTAGAATTAAGGTGCAAAATGATCAAATTGGGATTTAGGGAGTGCGAATTACTGAGATCAATTCATCCGATGTACTGAGCGCCTCAAATATTAGCTAATGACCGTCCAAATGTGTTCTCCGATGATTAGTAATTTCAGCTAAGGGAAATATACCGTACCAGACTATTATATTTATCCGAATTCCTTCGTAGTTTATTTGGTTACGACTATTTACACTGCAAGTAACCAGAGGAGGATTTGGGCAGGCTTTGCGACAGAGCTGTCACACTTCCCTTTTCTATTCGGGCGACTAATCGGACAGACAAGTATTTGGGGATGGAAAAGAAATATCGCCGATGACTCCCTCAACCACTCTGCTGGCTTTCTCAACTGCTACTCGGTGGGAAATCTCTGAGGAAGAGACCCAGGAATCCTGCGTCCTCCTCCGTAAATCGCTGAAGGATAAAAAAAGCTTAGCTGGTAGATTTGTGGCCACGGGTAGAGGCAGGGTTTGTTTGCGTGCTTCGTGTGTGCCAGTGAGAAATATACTGAGCTCGAAGAGGAGGGCGTGTGAAGGCCTATTGCTTTAACCCGTTCCGCGAGGCGTGACCTACTTGTTGGCGGGCGGTCACTTCAAACGGCTCTTTCAACGGAATGAGTGAAGAACCACCTCCCTACCATACGAATTTTCCATCTCTCTTGAACGATATAGCGCATTTTCCCAAATAGTTAATCCTTTCCCTTGTTTTAATTCTTGTGGTTCTATTATGAAAACTCATTTCCCTTTCATTTACGAAGACTATTATCTCGCCATGTAGTGCACATAATTATTCAGCGTAATAATTGCGTTCGTTTCTTGGTTCTACTGCAGTAGACATGAAGAGCATTTTACCCCGATTACTTCGAGAAAGTGTTCCTTTAGGAATAAACCCAAAGAAGTGAGTTGAGGTTTTCCACTGATTGATGTTTTTGGCTATTAAGGCATCGAAGAGCTACCTTTTCAAAAGCACAAATATTATTGACAATATTCCTTGAAATTTGATGGTACTTCCTTATTGAAGAAAAATTTTCTCGGGAAATACTTTTACTTTCCCTTCGCTTTTCGTTGCGTTTGGAAAATAATTGTGAGGACAATACTGTCATGGTGATGAGACTGGGAGGAAATTCTGTCTTCATACATGTAGCAGGAAACCTACCTTCTACCACGGCTCGCGGTCTAAATATTTTGGAAAGATGTAATCTCAGTGAAGACAATTTTTACCCTGATAAAGTAGAAAAAATCATAATTTCCGTGAATCGATTATTAATATACATTGCAAGTCATATGTGGATAGATATTTCAATTAGAGAAGAGTAAGTCTGTTTGCCTGTCCGCTATGCATTTCCACACATCTGCATGGTTTGCAACCGTATTTAATTCGTAGGTGCATCTCATACTCCGAAAGCCAATAATTCCACCTCTGGTTGTGTCCGACGCATCCTTTGCGTCGTTTACTCATTGCCGTTTCTTACGTCACGTCAAACAACTTCTGTGGTTGGACATCCTGTCGGGTAGTTACAGCTTTTCAATCGCTCAAAAATAAAATGTAGCTCAAATAATATTATACTTATTTATTTACCCTCTAGGTGCAAAGCTTTTTGCTGGTGTATGGTTTCACAGCAGTTTTCTTTCTGCGAACGTACAGACACACGTCATAATCAATGTTGTGGAGCGGGGCATAAGCTGATCCCGTGCGTAGTATACGGAAATCGTTTTTCCATTGTTTTCAGTTACATATGCATAACGTCTTCATACCTTCTTTGATCCTTTATCTAAAAATCCTGACACGAGCCCATGAATTCCAAGTTCCCTGGGTCAGCTATCCTTCCCGAGCAATTCCGGATGGCCTGTTGGTGTATTAATAACTCCACAGGTGAATGAGAAGTATTAAGTTGAAACAATACGATTTTTCCAGGATTAAGTGGTAGCTTTAGATTGTAACGGAAGCTTCCACGGTGATTTAATTGATGATTGTTTTTCGGGTTAATTTCATGTCCGCCAAACACGAGTCGACGCGGAATTAACCCAGAAAACAATCATCAAGAGTCACCTTATTTCTGAATCATTTTGCTCTTCACTGAGATTGACCTCAACTGAGTTACTGTTAGCAGCATTCCTGAGACATAGACGGTCGATTATCTTTCTCGGCTTACCAAATCATCGTCGGACATTTCAAGCACACTTGGCAGAATCGCGGAATTGATATTTCAGCATTGAGTGAACGGCAAATATTCTGCAATGAAGTGGAGCGCGTTTCTTTCCCTGAGATCTAAAACAGTGGGCGCGGGTCGGGGCCGTAGGTGACCGCATGGCTGCTAAAATGGGTCGCGGTCGGAGAGCGTACGCGAGAAATGGGTCGCCCAACTCTCTCTCTCTCTCGGCTTGCTCTCACCTTCCGGATCCGAAAGTGAGCAGCAGACAGAGAGAGAGAGTGCATTCACTTTTAATAACGGCCGCCGCCATTTGCAATTTCCACCGTCGTCGGCCGGAAAGGCAGCGGAAGCGAATTCGGCGACCAACCGCAGCCCAATGAACGCCATTTCCACCTCGCATTCCACGGCATCACGAGTGACATAATTCGTGTCGTGTGCAGCGTATTCGTTTGAACACACTCTCTCTCCCTCCCTCTTCATTTCCTTCTTTCTGCATCCTTCCGCCGCGTCGATTATCCACATGGATCCATCATCTACATATTCCAGGCACCGTTCAAGCCACCATTAGGGGAGTGTGGCACGGGGTGCCATGAATGCGGCACTCATCCTATCCACCAATCAGAAACGCGCTCGTTCGCCGGACACAGGCCACGTTAGCACTCTGGACAACGACATGCAGTTAGACCAGAAACTATGAGAGTGCTAAGGATGCCAACATGCTACCATGCGAATAAAACTACTCGTTAGTAAAAAAAGGAAAAGTTAGCGTATTAAAATATTCATATGTGAGTTATAACATGCTAAAAATTCATGCAGATAGTTAGTATTTACAAATACAATGAGTTGTCAACCGCAGATGCAAAGCCAGACTATCATAGAGCTGAGATAACGCAAGTATTGATGTCCCTCATTGTACGCGGAAAAAAGACATATTAAATCTATCGGTTTTGCAGTTTATTTCCCTAATCTATATAACATAAAGCCCCTTAACGACCACTCTTTCGTTCACTCACTCATACAAATGTTTGGGGTGAACAAGACGAGATACGACAAAAAGTCTTATGAAGACCCCCTCTAAAATTGTCTGTAACCCCTGGAAAAATTATGAAAACGATAAATTTCCTATTATTTATCTGTCTATTCAATTAAAATTGAGTATGGGGATTAGTTCAAAAAATGGCCACCAAAATCCAATGGCGGCGCGGCGATCAGATACAAATAAAACATCGTAGCAACATATTTGTTTATGCAAGCAAGCAGTGGCGCCGACTCCATGGGGCCTGAGGGGGCTCGAGCCCCCTCAAAAATTCGTTATGCGTGTGAGGAAAAAATGTGCCAGGCTTTCCGATTTTCCCCGGAGTGTCCAGATATCGAGATTCGAGTTATCAGGGTTCTAATGTTGATCATATTACTCTTTTAAAATGCTTAAGAAACTTAAAACTCACTACTTATAAAATTTTCCGGGGCAAGATCCCCGGTTTGGCCCCCCAATATTTTTTGCAAGTCGGCGTCCCTGCAAGCAAGAGAATCTAAACTGGAAAAGAAGATAAAGGAATTAAAACGAAAAACTGATAAAGATAAGATTTTTGAAATGTCTATTTCTTTACGTCTTCTTTCCACATGAACAAACATAAGTTTACATCAAAGCGTATTCAAATGAAAAGCGGAGAAATATAAGGTAGGAAATTACTTATTGTTTTTAGAATATTGCAATAAAAGTGTGGTTGTTATTAATTTCATAGTTAACTAGTGTACATAATGCCATTTTTAAAAGATGATTCGTGATGTTGACTGTAGTTCGTGTCTTGTTAGCGATACACGATTGTAGTAGAAAGACTTTTAAACAAGACTTCCATAAAATATAGGTAGGTAAAAATGATTTTATTTTCATTTTTTTGTGATGGCGATAACTTTTCATTTTTGTTTACGTTCTTTTTTCCGTTAATGTCCTTTTTAACGTGCATTGTTATCCGTGAGCTGGTGCATTAAACGCAGTGAATAATATAATATGGAGGATAAATGCAATTAAAGGTTATTATTATTCAATTATTTGTCTTGCAAAAATCACGTTTCCTTGAGTGAATAAGGTATTCAACTGAAAACATTATCGAAATCTAGACATTCACAATGTCTTGTACACCAAAGGCTGTCATCTGTTACTCACCAGATTTATTGCGCATTGCGTTTGATATTAAAGCTGTATATTTGTTAGCTAAGATATTTGTGTATCCCGATTCATTGAAACTTTAAATAGAGGTATTTCTGAAGTGAAATCATTCGCGATTATGATAAATAATAATTCCATAAAATTCGTCATACTAGCCCCAATTCATGCTAAGGCGCACTTGCTCTAGATATTGATATTCATTTCCTACGTAATTCTATTGTGTGTACCATCTCTCTCTAAAGCTTACGAAGGGGAACAGCTGTTACATCTTATTCGTATATCAAGAATTTGGTTGAGTTTTGTGAAAAATAATTAATAAACGTGTTTTTCATTGTAATACGTAAAGTCGTTATGTTATGATATTACGTATGCATTGGGTGTTACAGTGGAACATGGTCTCAGCGTTTTTTATTTGAATTGGATAAGTTAGAGAGACTGTCAGACTCGTAGAAATTTATTTAACTTTTTTAGCCCCTCAGAAAAAATGTTTCTCTTTATGAATATTTATATTCATATTGTAGCACAATGTACTATGCGCTCGTTTTACGTGAAAGTGGAAATATTGCTTATACCTAAGCTAGCCAGCTTAAAAGTAAACGATCCTTAAGTAACAAGTAGCAAACAAAAAGTGTAAGACCTCCCACAGTGAGCATAACAGGCCGTAGGCCTTTTTCGGGGGGGCTGGGGGGCAGAGTCCCCCCAGCGAGCAAAGCGAGTTTTATCCATGTGATCGTTTAGAAACTAGAACTACCAGAATAATTAGGCTCTCTAAAAATATCTTAAACATCAGAGGAAAAGTATTCCATTTGAAAATTCCGCAAAAGATTTAATTTAGTTTTTTTCTTCGATCGGTTTTTCTGATCGGACTTTCCCATTCTGAATGCCTAATTAATTTAGTTACGCTACTATGTTTATCGTAACAATTTTTGAAAAATCTTCCTGCATCAGTACATTTTGATTTTTGCTGGGATTTTATTTCAGCCTCGAAGTTATTATGACGCACTTAGTCCTGAGCTACGGTTGGCTTTTGAAGGAGTGTAAGTCAATGTCACTTTGCCAGAGTCGCGTGCGAACTCATTCGGGTTCGGGCGCGAAGGTGCGAAGCGTGCTTTAGCGAAGGTGATCGAAGGCTTCACTTACACTCATTCAAAAAACAACCATAGCTCAGGACTAAGTGCGTCATAACAACTTCGAGGCTGATATAAAATCCCAGCAAAAATCAAAAGGTACCGATGCAGCAAGATTTGTCACTGAGCACCCTTCAATTAGTAGCTCCTCGTCCTACCCTCTAGCCATCTATCTACGAGTTATTTTCAAAAACCGCTTTTAATCTTACGTCCCTCGCGCTTTCGAGTTTGTTCTCCGGTTTTAATCAAAGAATTTGCGCCACATGATGAATTAATTTCCTATTTTAGAATCGGAATAAATTATTTTTCTTACAAAGAGGCTTTTAAGCAGAGAAGCATCGGCGTGAGTTCAGGGTTATTATGGCTGTTCTGATGGCATACTGAGTGTTGAAGTTCACTCAGGTTTAGTTATCTCCGCGTTCAAAGTTGGGAAAAGTGAAGAAAGGCATGACTGCGCGTTTGATATTACCGACCCGGTGAGTGTAGTGACTCACCCAAACCGACAGTTTACATATACTGTGAACTTTTAGCGCACATATATTCATTGCCAGTATTTAAGGTGGTTTTTGTGAAAAAGGAAACTTAAATCTAACATTGTGACAGTTGAATAATGAAACAATTCAATAAAATATAAGGACATTAATAAATTACAGATAATCCATTTAGATATGTTGACATTTGAGTAATAGCAATTGTTGTTTTTCTGTATATATTTTTAAATGCTTAACTGGTGCTTATTTTTTTACTTTATCATTATTATTTCAGATGAATTCGTAATGCGATATTGAGGAATTTTCCACTTTATCTTTTTTTATTCTAAGATCTGGAATGTGAACCATTCACATTCGTAAGATTAGGAGGAGGTTTAGATATAGGATAGGTGAGTGGAGGCTGCGTGGATGTAGTCGGGATACTTGCGCTGTGCTCCCAAATGTCTGTAAAAAAAAGGTGTGCTATTAGTGAAGCTAGGCAGGCTGATATCGAATAGGATTTAGACGACCACAGTTTGTGGAGGAGGAGTATGCTAATGGGCCATTTCTCCAACTCGCTGATAGCCGAATGCAGTCGCAGTAGTAGGATGGGGGGGCGACGAATGTCCGTGGGCCCGCCTCGGCGGAGAGGGCATCCGCGCGACCTTCTCACCCCCCCCCCTCGCGCCCCTCCCCCCCGCCCCCCCCCCCCACCGCTTCGCCTACTCTCTCAGCCGGGAAGGACTTTCCTCCACCCTCAGTTGTACGTCAGACTCGACAGAGGAGAGAGAGACCGCCGCGCCCCGTACGGCTTCCTCCGCCGCCATCCAATGCGCTCGCTCTCCGCACCAAAACACCACCTCCTGTCCGTCCGGTTGTTTCGATGTGCCGTACCAATTTCGCGCGTGCAACGTAAATATTTACACCAACGCTCCCCATGTGCTTCCGTCCTGATCGCTCGAATGCATCGCATGTTTTTGTAAACGAGTTTTATTTATTTTGAACACGAATATTTATTTTTGCTACCATATAGGAGAAATATCCGATTAGTGCATTAAAAACGCTGCGGAGAAAGTGATAGAATAATTTTACATTTTTTCAGTACTGTATGTTAGGAATGGAATACATTGCTCACTATATTTTTTGGAAAACTGATTTTTTTTTGTAAGTTGGTGAAGAATATCTGGCTTGCGTCGCATATGACACAAACTTTGTCGTCAGTTTTGGCCTTATATTAACCGGGATACTACGGCTGTTTTTTCGGTGAAGTGCTTCACAAACACATCGAGTGAATCACTTAATCTGGCGCAGCTTCTGTGAATTGGATATACAGTTGACTTGTGCTTTTGTGAATTTTTGTGTGATTTGTGGTTCAAGTGACAACACCTGCGGCCCTTGAAAACTCGGATTATTTGCTCCCGCGGTTAATGGTTGATCATCCTCGGCTGTGGTATTTGGAAAACAGTGGAATTTTAAGCATCCCTGAAGGACACAAAAAATTGATCTATCGTGTGTTGGCTCCCACAAAACAGTGTGCTCATATCCGAGAAATAAAGTCATCCGAAGAAAGATGATCGTGTTTTTGCTGATAATCACATTTACCTTCGTCGTTTGGATTGGTTTCACCTGCATCTGCATCCACTGACAATCGAAGCCCTCTGCTTGCTCTTCAGCTTCTCTCCATCAACTGAAAATCCGTGAATAAGAAAATCGCCTGTGTCGGGAAAGTTGCCTTGGCGGAGTTTGCCAATCGCTGGGCAGATCCCCGCGAGCGAAATCAGCGTCGAGCAACAGTTCGCAGGGGGATCCCGTGCTCTCCATCGCCGCTCGCAAATATTTCTCTCGAGTGTTTGCCTCACCCTTTTCGAGAGGATATTATTTCCCCTCGCACCTAAACCTCCAGCTCTAAAAGGATTTCTTCCTTTCGCGAAAAAAACAAGAGAGAATTAGGGGAGGAAAGTTTTTTCAGTGTCCGCGGAGAGAAAGGAAGAAAAGAAGCGAAGGAGTGCAGTGCCGTTGGATGGCGGGAGGTCTTTTCCTCAGGGCTGCGAGTGTGACCGACCCCTGGCAGTCCAATTAGGCTCCAGCCCGCAAGGATTTAACGCCGATATCAAAAGAGAGGAAAAAAGAAGGACACTCTTAAGTTTTGGTTTCATTCCAGAATTTGTCTTGCCGCCGCCGCCGCTGTTTTTCATTTCGTGGATTTCATTCGCCCCCCCCCTTTCTGGATTTCGCCCCCCTGGATTCCGACGGCACAACAAACACATAAACAAGTTGGCACCTCTCCCTTTAACTTTTCAAGAACAGTTTCCTCTGCCTCTGCTCCCCATTCTCGGTAATTCGCCACAGTTCCCAAGTTCATCCTCGCAGACTGGCAAAAGGATTGCCCGCGGCGAGGACTGCAGCTCCCGACTTGGAGTGACAGATACATTACCACGTGTGGCGACTCCTTCACCTGCCTCCATTGGATCGGTGTGACTTGACACAGTGTGTTTCATTCAATTTCTAACTGGATGGTGCATCTAAGTGACGAAAATCGTGTGTGTGATTATTATTCTTTGCTTCCATCCTTTTCTCGATCGATTTGTGCTACGCTCACCTGCAGTGCCGGGATTCTAACTTCGATCCAGCCGACGCAATCATAGATTCGCCATGACGGATGATTTTCAGTGAGTGAACTCATATTTTCCCTAACATTCCTGTTTATTTTATGTTAACTTCTGACTCCTTCTCTCCTCCCCCCTTGCATTTGCTCATTGGCGTTTTGCAGCTATTCGTCTCTAACGTTCGTGGATATACAATGTAACCACATACCTATACCAGCGGGTGAATAATAAATAGCTCAATATCTGTTGTGACTATCGTCTGTGGGAAAGAAAATCGATAAATTCATATTATCCCTTTTATTTCATTTTCGAGTACTTTAAGCCGCATCAATCAAATAAAATGCATCCGCCGATTTAGCCCATTCAAACGTCTAATAATAGTGAAAAGGTAATATTCCTATCAAAAAGTTTCCAGTATAAACAAACTGTTCATGAGACCGAAATCGAGAGTTAAATAGTTGTTAATGGCCTTTTCATGTTGCCAAACATTTACGGATTGAAATGAAAATGTACAACCTTGATAACTTTTCACAGGAAAATTTATTCCGAATTGCCGAATCAATTGAATTCATTTACGGATTGGTTTAGAGAGGTGGTTTCTAACCCATCAAATCATTTATCCGATTTTTATATTCCACGTTATGCTATTAGCCTTTTTAATGCTATTAATGGGAATTTTCATCTATTGTCGTTTCACAGCAGTGCCCTTTGGTTTCTGGATAGTAATGCATTCTCGCAACCTGTAGAACGTTGTATTTGCTATTTTTTGTCAATTGAAATACAAATTACTCATGATTACTTTTGTCGCGATCTACACATGACCATGCCAAAGCTTAGATTTTATCATCTTTTTCAATCATTACGGTAAACGTGAAGGTGATTGCACTGTTACCGTGGTTAATATATTAGGTATATGTGGTTAATATATTAGGTATATGTTGCGAAAGAATATGTTGAGACGTATTGCTTTGCTCACCACTGTCGGATTCCAATATGCTATGCATAGGTCAGCAAAGGGAGGAAAATGCTCTCTGGCTTAACTCTCGTGCTGGAAGCGCACTCGGGAAAATGGACCGAAAGAGCATTCGTTTGGTAATACCCTGCTCGCAAACCAGAGGCATACGTCTCATTGTAATGTTTCACTGAGAAGCCTTACTGTCGAGAATGTCTTTACCAGTCGGTGCTTACTTGCGGATTCCGAGGCGGGTGCCCCTATTCCAACAGGAAAAACACTCTCCATACCCATCCCATCCACCTCTCGTATATTTCCAGTTTCAACCCCAAATATGGTTGCGAATAAGCCATTGCGGTAGAAATCGAATATTTCTGCCTCATGCCGACCTTAATTAATCATTCAATCCAAGTGGAGCATAATAAAATAATTTACTTTTAAATACAATGCACTCAGTTAAAAGTCATTCATCAATTCAAATTCTCAGACTGTATCATTATCTATTTCTTGGTGGAAAGAGTCGACATTTCCTTTGATAATTACTATTAACTATGTTATTTTGTCATTAACATGGAAAATTGGGTTCAAATTTGCACACAGTGCAAACATAAATTCTCACGAACAGTTCGAATACATACTTTCCGCCGAGGAATTTAACCAGAAAGTGACAAATCAATTTCTATTGAAATGCTACGATAAGCACGTGACATCGATCAATTTCTGGTAGGACTTGCAGCTTTTTTGGCCATGGCTCATATCCAGCGAAGGAATCGTAAAGTGTCCTCTGAATTTCGTCTTGAAGAAATCTTACAGGAGGAAAATGTGGTCCATTTCAGTGATACGTATACTTTTTGTATAGAAATTGGTCTTGCTTCACTATCTTGCATCAACTTCATTTTGTTTGGTGGCCCCAGAATTGCTTTGGGTGAATTGTTTTTTAACTCGATTTTCTGCTCTTTCAAAGCATTTCTCTTTGGCTGCTTAACCAATTGAATAGAAAACTGCAGAAGTCATATCTGACTTATTTTTTGAGTACGGAATCGAAGTTTGTCACATTTCACGACGATGAAAGAGAGGAACATGTTTGATCAGCGACGGCGTTCCTCGACAACCCGAGCAAAGCATTGAGCGGCATTTTATCAGCCAGAAAGACCTTACTTGAGAAGCCTTACCAAAGCGAGGTTTACTAATGTAAAACACCTTTAATATTCACGGAAGAGAGTAATCCTTGAAAGCTCACTCAGCCCGGCGTTAGTATCTGGCTTCGGCGAGCAAATTAATGCTAATTGATCGTTTTATTCAGGTCAAGATCGATGCCGAGCTTTAGAGAATGGATGAGGATTGGTCAGACCCGTGAATATTTATGTCAAAATTTCATTTTGACATCTTATGTGTACGTGAAATCAAGACGTTTTGTGTGTAATTGAGACGGTGGCCGCCAGATACCTCCACTGATGGAGCTCTATGATGTCTCAACTTAATGTCTCCTCCCAATGCACTCATCCCTTTGATGATCGACCCTTTTCCCTCAATGCGCCCCCCTCGAGTTGCCAGGAGAGGGCGTCCCTGCCCCATCGCCCTTGTCGTCTCACGCGGGCTTTCATCCCTTGGGGGCGTGCAACAGGTGGCTCGCGGGGAAGAGACGCGTCGGCCCTTATCACAAATCGGAGCCCTGATGCGATCGGGTGCGTCCAGAGGACGAATTTTTTGTGTGCAATGCAGACTCAATTTCAATGGACAAGTGCAACCCTTAAAGAGTAAATAGGGACGAGAGTGATTTTCGGCTTGTTTGCATCAAGATAGAATTAAACAATTGCGGACAACGTGATAGGTCACTTTAGCTGATTCCAACGGCTGCGTTCGTTACCTGTAATTTATTATGAAAATGTTGCCCAAACTTCTTGTGTCAATGCCACTGAGATAAAACTCCTGAAGGGGGCTCAAGATTTTGAGAAAATATATTTGTTAGTATTTAATTTGCTAACTTTAGGTAAAATATCTAGTATCATAAGCCTCTGTATAATTGCCATGTGTAAGCAGGAACCTGGAGAGCGTGGCAGCCTGTGGAAAGTGGCGCGGAAAGCCAAAGTTCACTGGTTCGATTCCCAGTAATCTTTTTTCCGTGCATCGTAATACGTGTCTCTCCACAGCGCGCAGTAGTCTGACCCTCCCCAATCCCCCCCCCCCGCTAAGCTCTGCTCGTCCTTATTCTCCACCTCCCTTCTTCTTCTTCTTCTTCGTAAGCTAATTATGCGCGGGGAGAGGCGGTCATATAATAAATCCTTTCGGATCGCGAGCGTGCCTCTCCTTCTCATTCCCGATTCTTCCTCCTCCCACCCACCCTCCTCTCTCCTTCCACCCACCCTCCTCTCTCCTCCCACCCACCCTCCTCTCTCCTCCCACCCACCCTCCTCTCTCCTTCCACCTACACTACTCTTTTCTCACCCTCGTGAAAAATATTCATGGTCAGGATATCTGCTACTATTTAATATTTTGGTCATGTTTCCCTTGAATATTGTATGTGACATACGCTAAGGATATAATGCGCCATGGAAAAATCGTTTGGTTTTTCCGGGATACAAAGTCGGATCTCCCGATTGCTGGTCAAGTATGCCACCACTTACACAGCCAACCCATCTTCTTCGAATCTCCATCTCTTGAATCTCGGAATGGGTTTTACCGAGCAAGGTGTCGACGCATCAAGCCCTCTGCGTGGCGCAGGACACGGAAGTCACTAAGCCACTGTCGCAGGAATAAACTCTGATTTGTCGCTATTCGACGAATTTCATTGTTGGCGTAGATAACTTTGCGCGTACAAAATTACTTGTTTCATTCAGAATTGTGGGTGCTACTTGATACTGTTGAGGTTACATGGCTCATCGTCGGGGTGAAAACTCACCAACGACGCATTGAACGTTGTGAGTCATATTAATCGTCATGTAGCACTTCCGCGCCTGCCCCGGCCTCGAATTACAGGTATATCATTCTCTCGGGGCCACTCATGTGCTGTCGTCCCTTCACTGCAAGCCCACTTACTATCGGAGGTCACTGGCTCGTATCCGTTCCGTACATAGCTGCAGCCCTTTTTGAAATGCTGCTTTTGACATGGCGAGGACAGAATTTTATGGATTATTACCCATTTATTGACTCGAGTCGTGATAAATAGTTAACAGTATCGGATTAGAGGAGCGATTTCGAATATGTCTGACCATCCAAAAGACAGACACTCTCGAACTGGGGCACCACCGTGGTGGAACTGCGGTTCCAACAATTTCGGAGAGAGGGGGTCATTGGGCACTGAGGGATTGGGCACTGAGGATTACTTTTCTCTGCACTGACGAGGATCATTGGGAGCGCGATGCTTGCTCTTTCATTTACCAGTTCCCTTTTATTATCGTAATCGTCGTCGTCGAGGTCACCACCCGAGACATTTATGCGATGTTTCTTGTATCCCACGCGAAGACCTCTTGGTTAGACTTGGAAACCGAAGAAGGCTAGAGCAGAGAGGTAACATCCCCTATGAAAAAAATTTTTAAACCTGTATAAAATGTGTATACATCCTTATATATTGTCATGCCAATTGTATAAGAATGCATACAAATTTTATACAACACAATTACAATTATACAATTTTTTATTTAGATACAATTTTTATACAATTTTTACAAGTAATATTACAAGTTAATACAAGTTTATACAATTTTTTCATAGGGGATGCAAATATGACGCTAGTCGTGTGAAGGCTCTCTCTCATAGTTCTCTTTTAACCATGATACCATGTCAGGCATTTTTTTCTATAATATGAGCGACTCGGGAATTTGCATCGGTTTGAGTCAGGCATATTCTGCACTTCCCAACATCGAAACCAATTTTCGAATTCAATGAATGGAATATGTCTATATTGCCTGCGCAACTAATTTCTCTGAACATCACATTTGAGACGGTTATTAAGCATATCGCCGGTGTTAATAATTCTTTCATGAATCCTAATTCTGCTTATTTCGGAGTAAATTGTTGCCTTTTTTATTCTATAGATCGGAGACTTTCACCTCAGTTCGATATATTCGTTGCTAGTTCGTAAATATTTATTTTTCATTTCTTTGTCAGCCAGCGTCATCTATATGTATGCATCTCCACTCTGAGAACAAGATCAAATTGCAGGTATTCTCCATTACTCGGCCCATTTTCCTTTTTGAGACTAGTCAGAGCTCAGAGGATCAGAGCGGTATTATATTTTCATTTGTTCAGAATCAAGTTTTTTCAATGTTATAAGCTATATCGATAGACAATAGATATTGGCAGTAAATATCAGGTGCCTGAATACACTTACGAGACTAATATACTTGCCTGGGCAAATGCTATGTATATTTATCAACATTGATTTATTGGGATGAGATTTCTGTATTTCATGTTTCAGTTACTCTGGTCGACATTTGGTTCTTTTTTCATAGGTCAGCGAGCATTGTCAAGCCATGAAGTCTAGGTGTAATGCTGAGGTTAGTAGGGCAAGTAAAAGAATTCGCTATGTCAGTGGCACGCTCGGGGAAAATGCTTCGTCATGGCCAGACGCGGTGGTGTTGCTGTATTGCTAGAATGGGCGCGATTCGGGCTGCCATGCGTGAAGTTCGTCCATAGGCTGAATGTTTGATACTTTGTGCACTTTGCAAAGTTTTTAGTCTTAAACACTTAGCATAAAAACCGTCATCAATATTACCGATAGAATTTTCTATGAAGGCCGGAAAGAGCTCTGGTATTTTAAAGTAAGAGCCTTGCTCGTAAATTCATTGTGAAAATTGTAGTCGTAATAGAAATGCGTGATATCTTGTTAATGAAAGGCTACCGGAAAACATAACACAGCAATTTTCTAAGTCGCCAAAACATATCCCTCCGACTGATTGAAATAATTTTCCTAAACTAGGATCGATACTTGTTTTTGGTTACAACTGTTACATTGAGTGTTTTTCCGACTACCAGATCACTTCCTAATATCTTTCCTGACTGAATTAATATTTATAGAAAACAAGTGCCATCTCAATTACTATCTATGAGAGCCATAAAATACGTTGTATTGCTAGTCAGAGGGGAGCAGAGATCTTTTCATTTTTATTCAGTCAGCTCGACACCTGATATTTTGAGGCATCATGTCATCGTTTGAGGCGTCATTTATTTTAAACTGCATCGCAATTTAATTTGTCGTTCATTCCCACCAGAGTTACACTAGCGTTGCGTGTTGGGAGACCGCGTCCCGGTGCCATTCTGATGCGCGACTGTTTTTTCATGGGCGGATGAAGGTGCTCTACATATGAGTGAAGTGCCCGCCTATACGACTTCCTCCGGACATTATTGGATGACGAAGGCTTAAGTAAGCGATTTTGTAGACCTTATCCCTCGTGGAGGTGGTGATAAAGGGTTAACTCGATGTTTTTAGGCCTACGGTAAGTTCTGTAAATCACTAGAAAAGAAAATATTCATTTGTTCTAGCTTAGCTTCGAATAATGTCGCACGATTGTGGCTTGTCCAGAGAGAGCAAAATGGCTTTGACGGTTGTGAGCATCTTGCCGAAATGTTTCTGCATACGGATTAATTTGGTGATATATCACGCATGTGCTTCAGTTTTTATCCTTCGACTGTCCGCCGATTGTATATAGAACAATTCCTCTTCCTTGCTTTATCATTCAATTATTGCTGTAAGAAACTCATATGGTATGAGTCGAACTTTTATGTTCGTTATTAATGCTGTACGTTCAGAAAATATCCGTCTTATTCTTACAGCAGATTATGCTACGAAGTACAAATTTCCGCTCATAATTCATGTTATTTTGTAGCGATATTGTAGCGGGGTCAAGCATGAACGCTCCTCCCGTGTTTCTTTAATCAGATTTAACATTCTCAATCCGGATAAAGGTTTACTTTTCCACTTGTAATCACTGTCGCTAAGCCTTTTGTCATACTAGGAAACATGCAGGTTACCAGGCAAACTAACATAACGTTCTTTTCTCGGCGGGCCTCTATTTATTGTCACCGTTAACGGCGTCTGTGTGCTGCACCAACTCGAGCGCTCCGATACGCCCGATCAATCGTACTGAAGGTCCTCCGGACTAATGGCGAGCCCTTGGAGTAAATGCACTGTTTTTCACGGGGAGCCGACTGCCTTGGGAACCATACCAGAACGGCGTGGTGCTGTCGTCGCATTTTAAAATAGCCTCCTGTTGGTTCTTCAGGTCTGAGTAAGGCCAATCATTTGCACTGGGCAGTGTGAATGCTTACGCCAGAGAAAAACGGCTATCGGTGGGAATAACTATTTTGTGGGATTTTAAAATTATCTGCTTTGAATTAAAAAATCACACAGCCCTCATTTCACGCCGTTGGTTGACATTTTCCTCGAGAATTTTATTTCCCTTTTGTTTTGGTATCAATTCCTAATAAAAATCTTCCCTTCAGACACTGCGTCCGCATCTCGTTAAGTGTATCCCCATAAATTTTACATTCGCTTCGAATAGAATCCTAAGGTAAGTTTATAATTGCATAGACATATCTTGGTACGATATTTAATTTCCATAAAAATTTTTTACACGGAATATAAATTATCAATTGATTCATCGAAACGTATTGCTAAATCAACTGAATAAATACATGCTTCTTAATGTGGCCAAATGACATTCATGTTTAAGACGTGCATTTAAATATCCAAGTAATAATGAAAATTAATGTATGAACGCTTTTTTCCTTGTCTTGACCTCTATTTTTTAATGATCATCAGTTTAGGTTTTTGGCCTAGAATTCAAGATATTTATGATCATTATAAGAACGCTCATAACTCCTTTTTGTTAGCACAAAAATTTTAACCAGATACATATTTTCAATGTGCCATGCATTCGTTCATCGACTCCATTAAGGAAATTTGGTTGACATGTTAAGGGTCTTTGCCATTTTTGGGCAATGTGCCAGTTGAAGAATTTCCGGTCGTGCAGTGATGAATTAGGGTCATTGGAATGGGCTCAAGTGTGAATGATAATGTTCTATTTTCAAATACTTAAGCTGAAAACATGAATTTTGGTGTCCCGAATCAATTTAGACTACTTTTTAGTTCTCCAGCTTGAGAAGTGCATTCCGAGGGTCTTCAGTCTCTCGCCTCAGCCTTCCTTTGCGCATTCTTCCTGATGCGCTGCCTTTCTGTTCGCTTAAATGTTTTGAAACAGTATATCATTTCACTCTAAGGTCTAGTCCGCTAAGAATTTGATTCGGAATGAAATGAATTTTTCCAGTTGTTTTTTTTTCTTGTATCAGTGGTGTCAATTTAATTAACGGTGAATGTAGGTATTTGGATTTCTGCATGAATGCTGTTTCTCATGTATTATTCATCGCTCAGAAATGATGCTGTGACACCGTTCCTCGCTCATGAATTTAGCTGACGTCTTTTTTTTTTAAAGTCAGGATAGGCTTATTTGGGGCTTAACATATAGAAAGAGAAATCTCCGACGGTGTGTTAGAAATCATGTATCACTTCGCACTGAGTATTTTTCTCTTCTGTCTTATTTTCTCGGCTCTTTAGGATTCAGTGTTGGCGAGTAACTGAGTAAAAGTGATCGATAACGGCAGCATTTAGTTTACTTTGTACTTGTAGGTGATATTTACATTTTCAAAAATGTAACTAATTCTTGTAATCTTTTGCTTCATTACTGTCAGAAATTGATCATTTCTTCACACCGGACCACCATACAAGTCCAAAAACCCTCGTGGAGTGGACGAATGCACCATTGTGCGCTTAAATTAGCCAAGTTGCGATAGTGAGCGCGGCAGTCGCAATCCAGATGGTAAAAGGAAATGAGAGACTATAATTATAATGATTGGGTCAGCTAATCAAATATTACGTTCGTCGATTTACTCGTACCATTTTGACGCCCTCGCACTGTGTGAGAGGATACGCGAGAACACTCTCTTTTAACTCTACCTCGTCCCTCCAAGTCTTACGCCACATGCCTCACATTTTTCTCTACTCACAACCATATACTACAGTTTATATTTAAAATGAAGCATTGGCTAATCCAGAGTAAAGGGCTTCACATTTTAGTATGACAAAATTCATCCTTTTGAAGTAACGGAAACGATACTTGCAACTGTAACTAGTTATATTTTCAATGCGTAACTGGTAATCATTGAAACAATCTAGAAGGAGAGGTGGAAGGGAAGAAAAGCAAGGGAATGGATTACATAGGACAAAGTACTTTATTGAGGATGCAAAAGAGACGGACTGCGTCGCTCTGAAAATGCTTAGCGGAGAGGAATGGAGGGCTGTTTGAAAGCATTCTTAGGATTGTTGAATGATGATGATGATGAACAGGCACTCATTTCAAATTTTAAAAGATAATTACGCGAGAGCTCAGTTAACATCCCCAGTTAGCTTCCCCTATCTCAGTAAACATTTTGGCGCGGGAATGCTCTCTCTTTTACCGGTCGCATAATTTGCTGAATCGACTCGGAAGTCTAGTATATTCTGGCTCCTTCATGACTGGCCTCTCTGCTCATAGCGCTCTCCTCTCTGGGATGGGCGCCACCGGTTCCCGTGGTTCGTCACCGTCTCTTCCCTTCGTCCCAGCTGCTTCCCTTGCACGGCAGCGCCTTCATCATTTATACTCCACGAGCGAATTTTCGCGCGGAACGGGGCGCGCGGCTTTTTTCTTCCCCCCCCCCCCTTTCCCAGCTCGCATTACTCATCGGTTCGTTCGCCGTCCTTCGCTCAGCCTCTGTCTCAATGCACTCTCCCCCTCCCCCACCCCACCCATCTCCCCCCCTCCGCCGTTAGTGAGTGCGAGGAATCCTTCTACGATCGTCCTCCGCTCTTCCCAGTGATCTACGCATGTGCTCGCGGCCGCAGCATCCCCTCCCCTTCCTTCTTATTCCTCGCTATTCGCTTGCCATGCAAACAGTTCGTATTTTGAGCCATTTTCAATTACCACATTCCAGAGATTTTCTTTGGAAATTCACCCTTGTTGGACAATTTACCCTCAGCGAGAAATCTTACCCTCCGGATTCAGACGTGGAACTCACCGCGGATGTCTTAACCGAAATATATTGTCTAGTTAATTTTTCTACTTGGTTTTGCTTGTCTTTCGTGGAGCTTTCCCTCATCTATGTCACCGATATGTGGAGAGAGTCCTTGTTCTCGACAGGGTGAACGTTGGTAACCTCAGGTTCGATAGCGCTTCTGCACAATTTCACCCAGATAGCTGTCTGCAACTAGCAGAGTCCCTACTTATTGATTCTGCGTTGCTTGTGGCTCACTTGTCTCAGTTCCTAATTTGCTAAAGCAGAGCAGTTAAGAAAGAAGATTAATTTCGTCCTGCTTATGATATCAAATACCATGTGCGCATTTGATCAAATTTTTGCGGCGTTATTTGTGAAATGTTATTACATATTATAAACTATCGGTACAATTTATCGAAACTATATATTAGCATTTAGGATGAATTTGAATTGGCATCTAATCTGGATCTTTAACCTCACTATCCGAATATATGGGTGAATTATTCACAGCCTATTTTCTTGGTCGCGAGGAATCTGATCGATCATTTCCATAAGTTAAGTAATCTCTTGACAAATATCTTGATAATTGTGCTTTAGCCATGTATCGAAACTTTATAATCGAACATGTGAAGAGTAATCATTCATCCATTGTAACTGTTATAAATAGTTAGCGAGAAATGCATTTGAACGTTTCGTTGTCTAAATCTTAATGTTGGTTTGATCGGCTTCCAATGTTATTCAATTTCTAAAATATATCAATCAAATCCAAAATTCCCCAATTAATCAATTTTTAGCACTTGTTTTCCCAAAATCAGGTTGGTACTGCTGCAGAAATGTTCATATATTCTCTGCATTCTTTTATTTTCGTTCTAGAAGAAAATTTGTGTCTTACTAAATGAGCCTGGCGATTAGTCTTGAAACGCGATTGAAACTCTCAGCATAGCAATAGAATTTGAATGGCTTAATCATGAGTCATTTAAATAAAAAATATTTGAAATTAATATCTTTCGCAAACTTCCTTGTTTATGTCTTCGTCCAATGCTGAGGTACTTCGGTTATCCTTCGTTTTCCATTGAATTCGTTGCGGTAGATTTAGTATTTTATTCATAATGTGGAGCCAATGCATTCAGTGCATGCCAATGAGGTCCGTATTTCAATCATTTGTGTTCTCGTCCATGGCTTACGCACTTTCTCATTTGGTTCCTTAAAACATCCACTAAGCGAACTCTCCTATCCATGGCCCCCCCTTTTTGCAACTTAAAGTATTTCCTGCTTTACGTCATCAACTGTACGTGCCAATACAAAGGGCTCGCCTTCATTCCAGAAACTCTGTTTATTTTGCGCTCTCGACTTCCAATTGTGCACTTCTTGCGTCGATTGCGTTTTCCCCGTGCTTTGCAGTTGCCTTAAAAAGTGTTTTTCGTTCAGGAAAGAAGTAAACGGAGGAAAATCTTCATCTATTGCATCTTCCATCGGCGATTGTAGTGCTCGCTATGAGCCAGATGCCTCTAGTGATAAAGAATGTATCTATACACAATGGCGAAGGAGATGTGCGAATTTTGTCGCTCGCCTTTGTTTTCCCTGCTTTCCACTTCTGCTTGCGGTCACTCTCTTCTCCTCGCCCGATTCCGCAAGCTCGCGCTCGACATTAAACCTGACCCACCTTTCCATTCGTCCCCCACCTAGTTAGTCCCCCCCCCCCCCCCCGAGGCCTCGCCTTTGAGCGCACCACAGTGGCACAAGCGACCGGCCCCCAACGCCGCCTGACCTTCCTCCTACTGACCCACTTTCCATCCGTCCTCGGCCTCTTCGCACTCTCCCCCCCACACGCGCCCCCCCCCCTTCCCGTGAAATACCCCTCCTCACTCTCACCACATGCAATTCACTTTCAACAGTCTTCCCGCGAAAAATGCTTCCATCCAAGTATCCTCTCTCGTGGGCATTTAGCTATCGTTGAAGTAGGGGATTTGCAGTTATTTTGGAAGAATTTTAAATCATTTTCCACACAGTACTCTACTTGTGATTTGAAGGGCATGCAGCCCCGTGACGCGTCGGGCCGAAACCAAATACAAATTTAAAGACGCATTTTTCATAATTTAATGTGTCATTTTCGCGGTCTAAATTCATTTACTACCGCAGGTTTTAAGGCGCTTTTGCACCATTTGCTCATTAGATACTTGAGTATATCGGCTGGAAACGAGAGAAAATTGTTTCCCGTGAAAAGGAAATCTATGGCCTTATGTTCAACGCATAGAATCTTCCGATTTCCTGCGAAATACTCAGACAAACTAAGTTTCGCGGATACAACCTTATCGCTTAAAATTTATGGAGTTATAAAGATACTCAATGGCTTCTGTATTCCAATCTCATGGTAAAAGAATTGCTTGTTCTTCTGTTTTGAGAAACTCTGGTTTTGGCATTATCCTACATCATTAATAAAATGGCTCCTTAGTAGTCAGTTGTCACCTCCAAATACCTTACCATGCAATCGAAGTTTGTGTTTATAGAAGTGGAAAATACCTTCGGCTTATTTCAACGAAGAATAGATGTTCGTTCTCTGCTGGCTGAAGACGTTGAGGAATCTAAGACGAAGATTTTGTTACCAACAGGAAGGAGCAAGTAATTTTGGACGGGATGCATTTCCAATGTTTCGTCAATAGAAATCAACTGTCGTCCCTGATTCCATTCGAGCCCAAAGTTGATTATGGTGGAGGAAACATTTTTCCCTCCGTTACGTTTGTGCGTTCGATGAATCGGGGCTTCGTGGAGAGAGATTTTTCGAAGGATTACTTGGTGACGCGTGGGCCTGATAAATATGTTTGAAGGATAGGCAGTCCGTGTGAGAGTGGGCCATGCACCACCTTAGGTTTCCTTACGACTTGGCGAAGCCGTTGAAAGCCGAGTCGCAAATGGAGGAGGAGAAGTGAAAGAGCGAGTCCTCGGATTAGATCCCTGCTCTCGGAGACAGAACATTTGATTTTTAGGAGTACTGAACTTCATTTTTTTGGTCATCATTGAATCCCTTGTGAAGGACTAAATGCAATGAAAAATAATTTGGTAAATAATTGTGTTTTATCTTTTAACTCAAGTTTGTTAACCATTTCATTGTAGAGGTGAGAAACATTCTCTTTGGAAAAGTGTACTTAAATATTCTTCTAAGAAATCTGCTCTTTTATGGTGTGCTTTAATATTCTTCAGCATATTATCTTTCGTAGGTATAAGACACATTGTGTTAACCTATTAGGTTTCACAGACTTAGAGAAAAACTTATTTCGAATGCTATTGGTCGTAGGTTTGATTGAACTAATATTGCATCGCCGCGATTCTCATTGGTTGGATTGCCACCCACTTCCTTATGATCGGTTTCCATATTACTACTCAGGGATACGTAAGAACCAACGTTTGGAGCGAAGGCTGAATATTGAAAATACTATTATTTAGATACACTTCACTTGGATACTAAGCAATGATTGAACGTAATTGAGCGGAAAAGTGGAAAGAAATATGGAAAGAAAAGACATTATTCGTATTCTTAAGGCAAAAATCTATTGGAAATCCTTCTCTTTTTTAGTGATCTAAGTGGTCTATGAAAAAAATATTTTTGCTGTGTTTATGTGAAGCTTCATTTATTCATTACTATTTTAATGAATTGTCACTGAATTGAATTTTTCGCTTGATAAGTCTATTGTCGCGCCTTTAAAATGAAATAAATGTAGAAAGTGATAAAGGAGGAACTTGTTTCGCTTTTATGAGTTGAGGCTTGTTTAACTGCCAGATCGTTGCCGTCGGCGCAAGTGATTCATTACCGCGCTGATGCTGGCTTGCCGTGCCGTGGCGAGAAGTTTTAGCTCGACTGTTAGGAAAGGGTTTTCCCCGTGACCAGCGACTGAAAGCAAACGAGCTGTACATAGAACTTTCGCATTACCTTATGTACTCCGTGCTGGAATTTCAGAGGAATTAACGCGTATTACCCCCACTAAGCAGTAGAGGTGGGTTAAACAGTTCATTTTGACGAACCGTTCACTTTGAACCCGTTCAGTAAAAAGAGCAGTTTAAAATATCTGTTCATGGCGAAGAATCAGGGTCATTCAGGTAGAAAATACTGTTGCATACACTTGTAGTATAAGCCAGAATTAATATTTATAAACTCAGAGTCTAATGTTATTCGCTGAATTAGCGCCAGAAAAGTTTTTAAATGCTCCTCTTATGAGCAACTTAGACTTTTATAAACAGCTAACTGTTCTTTATAAATACTTTGAGTATAAACGGCATTGGGAGTTTTAGAGAACTGTTCATTTTCGCATGGGTTCATTTCAGTGAAGAGCTCGTTTTGGCAGTTCGGTTCTTTTTGACCCATCTCTAATAAGCAGTTCCACGAAGTCTGCGGTCGAGGATTCAGGTGAAGGTGGTAGGAGGAGGGGATGGAGAAACCTCTTTTGAGTTCTATTTATTCAGCATTGTTTCCCTTCATTTGCTTGTCTCTGCCGACCAACGGCGAATCAGTGCGCGTAGAAAGTGAAAATGTATTGCAATATATTCGAAAAATGGTGATTTGTCAAATTGGAGATGATTCCGGCGATTTCGTACTTACATTTTATCGTGGATTCCAAGTGGAGGTTGCCTTTTCTCTGACTAGTGTTCTCTCCTGCTGCAACTCACAACTCCTGTCGCAAACTGGTAAAAAAGGAGTATTAATTAGTCCATTTTAAGTGTTAAAATTGCGCAGAAACTAACTATTATTTGCAATGGGAAAAACTCCTCTGGATCGGAAATTGTATTAAATAGCGGACGTTTGGCTTTGAGAGAAACTGCGCAGATCAATACGCTACCCACGCTCTTTGATGCTTCCGTAATCTAGTGCATCATTGGTCATACATTAGTCATGCTTTGTCTACGTGGATGAAAAAAAACGGCTGTAGTGATTTTTCGCGGTTGCATTTAGGTAGGTCATTCATTTGACATTTTAAGGAAATGAACTCTTGAAAATATTGAAGAATTTGGCCATTGCATTGCAAAGTATGGTATCGGTAATAACACTCACAATTAAAAAGTCTTGTTATTTCAATATTTGGCATTAATTAAATGACGTTATTAATTGGGTTTGAGTTAATGGATTGATTGAAAAGGTTTGTACCATCAAAAGGAACAGAATTTCATGGCATTTGCATGGAGTCTTTCGTGCAAAATTGGGAACACAACGCATGAGATGCGACTCCGATGCGAGTAAAGCATTTGATAGCGGCGAGAGGGAGGGGGGGGAGAGGGAGGGGGGGGAGAGGGAGGGGGTGAGCACGAGAGTGAAACACTTTCTATTCTCTCGGCGGCGGTCGAGCGACAGGAGAAAGCAGTGAGAGGGAGAGGAGAGGTGGTCGACCGCGGGAGATGATTTGCCTCGAACCCGAGACCACCCTATCGCAGAGCTGATCGCCGCGTGGATCCCTCCCGCTGCCTCGCCCGCACGCAAAGCCACGCGTGCAAAGTGCATTTGCTTTTAATCCGGAAAATTAAAGCAATCTATAGAGGTTGAATTTGTGAATGGCGCACTGATATTCCAGCCCAATGAATGTTGTTCCTTTCCTCTCTCGGCTCTCTTTGTTGTGCGATTTTTTCTTGTTCCTGATTGACGCATTTTATTGCCTTTATCTTTATTTCATTTAGAGAAAAATATTGCTGCCGTCACGGAAGAGTGTCTTGGTGAGACAGGAAAGTAAAAGAATTTTCTCAACGAGTATGTGAGATTTTCATCTATCATTGAAAAGAACATATTTCCACTTGAGTATTTCATCTTTTGATCCCCTATGTCTGCCAATGGTCGCATTCAAATTGCTAGTGGCATTATTTTTTTTTACTCCAGGTAAATTTACCTACTCTCAAATGAAAGCTAGTGTTTAGCCCTATATTACATTATTTCATGGGAGTTTCCAATGCAGGCGTGAAAATATTCTATTGACTGAAATCATCATATTATAGCCATTATATACTTAATATATGTCATTCCTTCACCACTTATAAATTTAGGAAAATTTACAAACTTATAGGTTCTCATACATTCAGAAACATTGTTTTAATTCTTTGCGCGTGTGTATATTTACAAGTTTGCCAATAAAATCAAACAAAGCATAATTAATTCTTCTAATTAAAATTAATGGTTATTGAAGGTTTTCTTTTACGAAAGTGAAAGTTCTCCTTCGTAACAAGTAAGTTCTTCCAAACGCGATGATGCTAATACGTCGAGTTATTGAGAGGTAAGACTTCCGTCAATGCTGCGATAGAGAGAGGCAGAATCACCAGCTGTTTGTCCAGAGGATAGTTTTATCGCACAGAGGGGACTCATTCGTTCTTGAAAGACTAAACTCCCAAAAATGTTGGCACTTAATGTGAAGGAGATAGCGTCGCAGAAGAAGCGAGGAGTGACTCGAGTTTGAATTCCCCGTCCATCCACCTTTCACTCTGCCGGCCATCACGCCAGCCCCATCCCATGCCATCACTCTCGCGGAAGGAGACGCCAGAGGAGAAAATGGAATCTCCAGCTGTACTCGATGATCATTCGGTCAACCCCTAACACCTCATATTTGGCTCTATTTTGTTAACTCTCATGCCCCAAATCGATGTGTCTGATGATTCCAATAATGCTTCGGTATTATGCCTTTGTTATGGTAACTGTCTTAATTTTTCTTCTGAAATTACATTTAACTATGCTACAAGCTAAAAACAGTCCCCTGCTCACTACGATTTTCCAGCTCCATAAAAGTTTTGGTGCCTCAAACAAAGAAGGAAATTTAGTGGGGCGCGTGCGTAAGGTAGCAATTCTGATTGTGATCGTCTCCATTTCACTTAAAACACTTGTAACCTATTTTTCCAACGGAAGAACGAATTCTCCTTCCTGGTTAGTACTACACTGCAATGGGGTGTCATGTTTTGAGATCGTTGCCAACTTATCCCATGATATCTTACTAATTCAAGATATTGTTGCTTCACACTTCATAAGGAGGCGTGTCTCCCTCTCCGGCCAAAATGGAGTTCATTTCCATTCATTCGTTAATTTGTTAGCGCTCGTTACTGAGATTATCCTGCTGCATCACGGCATCGAATTCGCCTTGTGCCATAATTTTTATTTGAGCACAATACTGTTGTGATTTGCGTTTCCTGTGGCGCAAAATGTACTAGCCATCTTGAGATTTAATTGCTGACATCCGAGCAACCTCGGCAGATGCATTTAGGATGGTTGCCAGGAGGGGGTGTTGGTTGCCATGACTGAACCACTTGTTCCGAATGGCTGGGCCCGAGGGCACTTGGAATAGCCAAGTGCAAGTGGTGTGAAAGCTGCGAAAGTTGCCTGATCGTCCAAAAGTGGATTAATTGATTGGCTGAGTGCGAAAGGGAGAGGAGGCGATGCTCGTCGGAATGGATAAGGGGCGGTGAAAGTGAGCGCGGCGCTTTCTTCCCTCGCGTGCCCACCTTCAACTGTTAAGCGCACGCGATCGTCTCCACCCCCCCCCCCTCCCTTCCTCCATTCATTCGCTTCCATTTGCTCGCGCTCGTCTCCACCCTGGGTCGTCGCGACATCGAATTCGACTTGTGCCACTGTTGGCGCCAAAATGTTTTAGTTGCGCTCGCTCCGGCTTTGCTTGCCATTGGACGATGCGATCTTTTCGAGTGTGTTTTTTTTGTCTCCTGTTGCTGGTAACCAGAGAGAGCAGACTGTTGCAGACGCTCATGTGCCTTTTGCCTGATCAACTTGTACATTAAATTTGTCTTTTCTATTCATTCCTCTAACTTCTTTGAAGTTGATTTTTTCATATTTTTAGTTGTCTTCAGTAGCGCGAAAACAGCTACAAATTTGATTTGAGTACAATACTATTGTAATTTTCGTCTCCTGTTGCCCAAAATTCTGAGATAATCCATTTTAAGATTTGATGGGTGATATCCAAACAACCTCGGTCGGCAGATGCATTTAGGGTGGCCGTGAAGCATTTGGAGGAGTTTTTACCTCGACTGAACGGCTCACATACTTTTCGCAAATTTGTTAAAAACAAATCTATGCAGTCATTGATGGACCATGATCATAGATGGACAATCATAATTGACTATCTTAGTCGTTTCAGTGATATCTTGCGTGAAGATTTGCCATGAATTAGCAGCTCCGCCGTCCTCGTTTGAGCGAACCAAGGAAATCATTGGCTTCGTCATAGCGTATGGGTGGATGGATCGAATGTCCTTGCCGATTTGTGGTTGATTTATCTCAAATTTCAGGTTATTGTAGAAGAATGGAACCATTTGAAATTTTGAAACTCATTAATAGAATTATCAGCGCATTGATTGAATAATTTGGGTGCACTGATGATGATGCCGAAATGATATTCAACGCGTGCGTGAAGAAATAGGTAAATTCCTCTGGCACGCGTAATAAATATTCGCCCCGAAAATTGGGAGCGGTGGAATAGAGAGAAAGTTATTTTGGAGTATTCAATTCCCTTTATGCTCGCGGAGCTTTTTAACCTAAATTGATGGTAACAAGTCCGGAATAACCACTTTTCTTTCTTTCAGTCTATTTTCCGCCTTTTGATAGCACCAGCCCTTAATTAGCATTCCTTCGAGGTTTGTCTGAATTAAGTATATTACTTTCTGTTTCTTCAGGTAATAAGGAGGACTTTGATTGCTTGCAAAAGATTTTCAACTGTCACCAGAAGTTTACGTAACTGGATTCGTGTCCGCAATTTCACCCTCGGCGTTTTCACTGCGATAAGATATTATTTTTCCGAAAGGCATACCTAGAATAAAAGAAATAAATGTTTCTTATTTTGTTTCTAAATAGATTCTAACCGATTATGAAAGATATCGATTCGACTGAAAATATATCAATTCTTTTTATCTCCCCTTTGGTACAAGCATAATTGTAGATTAAAAAATGAAATTAACATTAATACATACCTACATTAAAATTGTCAATGATCGCCGTCTGTCTGTATGTGCGGACATGTAAGAAAGAAAGGTAATAGTTTCAACATTGTATCGATAAGGCTCTTACTTTCGGTTGCATGTAATGACGCTGATACAATACACAAGAGATTATCTTCAACGGTAGGACTATGATTGATGCGCGGGGGTGACTTCTTGAATTCTGTCAGTGTGCTGTCATAGTTACCGTTTCGATCAACATTTGGCGTTTGGAAATCAACTAAATACAATTATGAATCTAAGAATGAAATTGCGAATTGATAAATACGTATTAACAAATTCAATTTTAATAAGTGAATGGGCTGATATTTCATGAAATATTTGCTACAAAAATCCATTTAAATTAAGCAAATTTAAATCTATATCAGGTATTTTTCGAAAAACAATTGTCATACTCGCTATTCCTATCAATTACGGATAATTGCCAAAACCTCCTTGTTATCGCATTGTCGTTCTACAAAATTAAAGATAACGCTCACATTTTGGCAATATGTCACTTAAAAATATTCTAATACTTCCTCTCTGCGCGTGACACTAGTTTTCATATTCGTGTGAAACATTAGAAGCTGTACAAACTACCATAAGAAGACAACAGGCCCGATCATCCAGTCTTACCAATCTCACAATATGGCATTCACTTTCCTCCTAAAGCCACAAGTTTCTCCTCGAAAACATCTTGCATGTGGAGGAGTTCATTTATAAGAATCTTATATTTCAATATTTATCAGGTAGCATGAGAGTAAATAAACTTCTTTTTTTTTTGGTGTTTCCGTGAATTTTTTTTTTTGTATCTCTTCTACTTACGTTTCCCGTCGCGTGCTGGAGGCTACCTCAGGTTTTAACGGTTGTTGTGATTTCTGTGCTCACGTGGCTCTGATAGTTAATTAAGGGTTTTCATTTTGACTCTAGGGCATCAGGCACCGGTATCGATATAATTTAGTTTGTATATTCCCTATAAACATTACCACTCAGTTGTGTATATGCAGCAAAACAATGATATCAGAATTGTTATGCTAATCATTATTTTGAAGAGTGCTAACAATGCACTACTCACGGAAACAGTGGACCAACTTTTTGCGGAAGACACGAGCGTTCGTAGCGAAACGAAAAATGAAAAGTGGCACGAAGAAACACATGATCCGTGCGCAAGATTCCGATATTTTAATGTCTTTTGCTGTCGGCAACTGTGTTCAGAGAGCTCTTCCGCGATTGTTTGGCTGCGTCGCCGGCAACCCGCGCGAATTGCACGTCCCCCCCTCCCCCTCTGTCCCCAACCGCCGCCTCCATTCGAAATGGCTCCGGGAAGAGGGGGGTGAGGGGGAAGAGCCCAAAATACTCGTTGACCTCGCCTGGCTCCCGAATTTCGCGTCGGTCTGTGGCGGAAGGTGGAGGAAGGAGCGGGTGGCAATAGGAGTACGGGCGCGCCCGGGCGGAGGGAGCGTGGTCCATTGCTGTCGTGTGGATGTGCCCTGTTGATTGGTTAGTTAGACACCCTCTGAATACGTCGCTCGGTCATAAATATCGTTTATTCATCGTTTCGACCCGTAGGCTGATTTCGATAGGGAAGAGTAGACGTCACCCGACTAACAATAAGTCAAAAGCATGTGCCGTTCACGCATTTGAGGTGAGGTCAAAGGTCGCATTCGGGATTGGAACCCGGGACCACTCTATTAGTACTCTCTGAAGCTGGGCGTCCGCGATCTCCTTCATGAATATCAATTTAATATATGAAAAGAAGCATCATAAACTTCTCTGGCATAAACGCGAAAAAGCGATGGTGAATACGAAAAGAATTGTGTTTTCCGGAAGTGAGGGCTAAATGGGAACAGAATGAGAAGAAAGCGCTCGAGTGTGGACGAGGCTGTGATTGAGAATGAGGGAATGTGAGCGAGGGAATGAGCGAAAGGAAGCAATCGAAAGACGGATGAAAGGGTGGATCATCAAGTCGCATGGAACTGCAGTAGCGGATACAGAGAAAACTCAACGGGGGGGCGGAGGGGGGCGCAAAAGATATATTGAGTAACCTTTATTTTTGTATCAATAAAAAATAATCGAGTCATATGTAGAGCTTCAGAAATTTTTATTTAAAGTGATGATACACATATTCAAGACAATGCCATATTGTAATATAAAAACGTTACAATTGTGGTTCTGCAATGTTTGGCAATACGGGTGGCCCCGTAAGGGGGGGGGGGAGGCGCGCGACCCCCATTTGTATACGCCACTGCATGGAAGGAGATTGAGGGGAGATTGAAAAATGCGCCATCCTGAGACTGCTTTGACACACCTCTCCCCTCAACTTTGTCACCAGCTCTTCTTTTGACACCTCCGCAATAGCTCTGCTCTGCATCCCTCTTTGCCTGTTCCATTTATTTAATTAAATGTCTTCCTTTTCCGCGCTTACCACTCGACGGCTGCCTTCATCGGGCCACCATGACTCAAAATATGGCCGATTAGGTTTCTCCGTCTTCTTGTTATGGTTTTCACGACTCTTCTCCTCTCTCCTGCCCTGCTCACCATTTCCTCATCACTTACTCGCTCGATCTATTTAACCCTCTCTTCGCCTGGGCTTTTCTACTGATAACATTTTTCTTGCTTCTTCCATTGCCAGTTATTCCGCTTTCCAAATAACTGGATTCATTGGCCTCTTCCACTCTTTTTCCCTATTTAATGTGAGTCTTTAAATTGTCTCTTCTGCTGCACACTTAAGTCATAATTTTCTCTGTGCTTATTTTCGCCCGATACCTACCTCATTCTACCCTTAATTACCAGACTCATCTTTTTACTTTTGCTTCTGCTATGACGGATACCTATGTCATTGACGAATCGTAGGATTCTCTTTTTTCCTACATGGATATTCACTTGTGTGCCCTTTCTTTTGATTTCATCGATGGATTGATTTCTCGATGGAAACATTGAAAATTACGGGTGGCATCCCTTGCGCACCCCTCACGACGGTGGTTGGCGGACTCCTCTCTCGCCCTCTCACAAGGGCGCCAAGTCGATCGGATGCTTCGCCCCCCCCCCCCCCTTTCCACCCCACCATCGCTTTCTCCCTCGACCTCTGCCCTCGCTCTGCCTCGACCCAACCTTCCGAAATCGTAAAAAAAAACACTTAAAAAATTCGCATTAGAAATTGATGAGATGATGGAAGTGCATCCTTTTAGATTGGGCGAAGACAATTATAGTTGGAAACGACATAATCTCTGATGGAAAGGGATCAGAATCACCGGGTTCTCTACATCTTTAGGCCGATTTCAATACTCATGGCTATTTACAGGCGTATTTTGGTCATTATTACCGAAATAAGTGATTTATAAGCCCATGAATGAATTCCGTACAACCTCGAGCACTTTGTCGGGAATTTTTGCAATCAGGATATAAGTCGAGTCTGAAAGACGTCCTTGAATCTAACCATAAATCCACACCTCAATATTCGACCATTCGCGTGTCACCAGTGATTGTATCCAAAATGCCTTTCGGAATTTAGAAAAATGAATCTAGGTAAATAATTTATTTTACAATTCCAGACAGAAGTTTTTCTCCTGTATGTAGAGGCCTATTTCCTCTGTCTTAAATTTTTCTCTGGTCGTTTGCCTCGATTCCCGTCTCACACTCACGGAATGCACTCACCATCAGCCCTATCTCTGTTCCATTGTGAACAAGAAGTGTTGTTGACCTTAGGGTAATTTGTACGGCATTGAAACACATACGGAGTAGCTAATGGCTCTCGTTAAGGCTGGAAGTTGGATTTCAAGATGAATAGACCCTTAATGAATTCAGTTTTCGAACATGCCGTCATGGTTTTCATTTCATTTTTCCATTCAGGTGATAATGGTGTTTCGTTCGCAAAGTCCACCTTTGTCTTGTGCGTAATTATCAGTCTTAGTCGAAGACAAAGCCACCATAGTGTCGTTTTCTCGGCTTCCGTTTCATCAACAGCGATGCTTCGTTCCCGTGGTGGTGTCGTCTCACCCCCGCCGTCGGCGTTCGATCTCTTCGCCACTTTCCTCGGCTCTTGCCGCGCTGAAGACTTGTCCTTCCGCTCGCGGGCGATCAGTTCCGATTCCCTCCGCCGGGGGCGCTCTTCCGTCTCCATCGGCGAGAGCCACTTTCCTGCGCGCGCGCTTTCACTACCCCACGAGCAGCCGTGAGGCCAGCCGAGGTATTTTCACTTTCTTAGTGGGGACGCCACCAACCCTCGGGGGGAAATCCATCGCATCCACTCTCCCCGTTCCGCTACCCCCCCCCTCCCTTAATACTACTCATACATACCAATATTTCTATTTTCTTTGATCAGCGATCATTTTGCAATCAATGTTACATTCACATTATATTTGAGAAAATGGACAGCATTACAATGCCAAAAGTTTTCGCCTCTTTTTCGTCATCATTGTCGTCCTGTATTTTGTTGTGGCTGATCGCGTCTTTGATACTCTATACTCAATATCCTAGTACTGCAATGCTAAGATTGGTATACGTGCAGCTCTCCAATTCTCCCTATCCCAAGCCAATTAATTAATTCTTTTCGTCTTTCTTTATCTGACCTTAGTACTTATACCCTATTGGACTCCCTTCTTTTCGTGGCTTTCCCTTCAATTTTCTCTCCATTGTATTGCTCATGAAATTCGTCATTTCTCATGAATTCTCTTCTCGTCTTACGACCCATCCACCTTGGACTCATGGTGCTCCAAAGCCTCTGAGGCTCACCTGCTCCTCTCTCACACCATCAGCCCATTTCATTTTCAACACAACATTTCAACGGCTTCTATTCTTTCCTGGGGCCGTATTCTGTAACTCCAAACCGATCGGTGCGGCACCGATTCGTCGGGTGCGACGTCACACCGACTCCCGGTAAGAAGTCGTGCGATTCTGTACGAACCCGGTCGGTGCGGCACCGACGAGAGGACGGGAGATCGTCGGTAGCCGTACCGACAGCAAAGAGGTGTCGGTACGGCCACCGACTAGTGGGTTTCATGAATTCCCCGGTGCGCATTGTACGTTTTATTTTGTTTTTACCTCATCACCGAGTAAATAATGAGGTTTTCTCCAATGTTATCTTTTTCTGCCCCTTCGAATTCGCCTCTATAATTCACTGTGTCATCATCTATATTAATTACCTTGACAGAAATATAAGATAATGGTTAATAAAAATGAGGTTTTCTAACATATAATGACTTTCTCTCATTTATGTTACCGCACTTTCACTCGCTTGTAATAGGCTTTATTTCTCTCTATCATCATTTACTTGCTCCTTTGACATAAAAAAGATATTTTTGATTAAATATGAGTTTTGCCGCAATGTTATCACTTTATATCACTCTGAATAGGCGACTGTTATTTCACTCAATCATCAATTTGGCGTTTCTCTCGGCATAGAAATAAGATCTTTTTATTTAAGTATGAAGTTTGCCACAACGGTATCAGTTTCTTTCATTTTTAACGGGCAACTATATTTCATTTCATCGTCAGCCATTGATTCCCTTGACGATAAAAGAAGATATTTGTTAATAAGTATGAGGTTTACCGCAATATTATCATTTTCTCTCACTTGGAATGCGCAACTTATACATATGTATTTCACCCAATCACAATTTATTTACTTCCTCGTCATTACACTTCTTTTAATTGCACCCAGCTCCATATTTTTATAACAATTTCCTAACTTGTTCCTCTAATATTACATTTGCATTTGAATCCTACGTTCACGTTCCATGGTATGCTATTTTCGTCTGCTACGGTGCCAATGGCATAACCTTCCGTTGATAACATTTATACGGAACTTACTTAATGACAACTATATTACCAAATCATGAATAAATAGCATTATACGGAACCAATATTTAAAAAAAGAAACTACGATCTCAAGGATAGTTTCAATAATTCATTCCAGCAACAACAATCTCCATCACATACAAACTTTATTGTGATGTTGTAATATTGTTTCCTTCGATTCTGTAGGTACAGCATTACTACCACACATTATATAAGCATTGTTAACAACTTATCCAATATCGTTTATCTTAATCTAGCAATAAGTCGTAATTTCCGCAAATAAAAAGATTGAGAATGACGACAACAAACTGTGCCAATGAGTCTTCACTTGTTTTTACCCTTCTTTCATTGGTGGAGACACGTGAAACTTCGGATATATTCGGATTTTCCCTGTTTGGGAAGGAAGGGGAACCGTACCGACTGGTTTGAAACCGACGACCTTACAGAATCGCTGAAAGTGTCGTCGTCGGTGCGGAATCCGTTGTCGGTACGGTTTGATGTCCAGTCGGTGGGCTTGAAAGGGAAACCGACCGGTGCGGCACCGACGAAATACAGAATACGGCCCCTGATCAGCAATTCCAAGTATCTGATCTGAGGAGTGCCACAGCCCTCACCAATGTTTTCACATGCTGTATCCTTTCCGTCAGTAGTGCGATCTCCGAGCAGAATAGCGGTATTTTGGACATGAATGCCGCCTCAGCTTGATACTGTGATGCTCACCTTAACGAACGCGGTGGTGCAGTTGTGGTGTGGGGCGAGGGAATTCCTTGGCAGCCAGCGCGATGCACCCTGCGATCGCCTCACCCCACACCTCCCAGCAATGCACTCGGTCCACTCGCACACGCTCTTTAAATAGCGGCCATAGAGGCGCGGATGGCCGTCGGGAGCAACGGCGGCGCGCTCCAAGATTCCCTTCTTCCCCGACGTGTGAAGGTCCCACAAATTTTCCGCCCAAGTCATGATGTTTGAGGGCGTTTGAGAGGACGGGCGACTCGACCGTCTGCTGAAATGGACTAATCGACCCGGTGGGAAATCAGCATAATCTTCAGTCATATAGTGGTGGTCCGGAGAGATGGATATAGGTATTCACGGAGGTGCTGATGAGTAGCATCCTTGAGGACTCGATCCCCTGGATAATTTTAACGGTAATAGACATTCATTCGATAAAACTTCGGTAATATTGGTTTCTCTAGCTTTACAGAAAACTAATTGCTGAATATTCATTCTTTTGTGAGAGGGGAGGAAGGAAGCGGAGGATAGAATTCGTGGAATGACTCGCGATTGGCCTTCTTCCGAATTTGAGAGAGGAATTTAATTTTGGGAGGACAGCGTGTCGGAATAACTGGTCAACGGGGACATTCACTCGCAAATCAATAATATAATTCAAATTAGATGAATGGGGAGAAGTTATGGTGAAAAAAATCTTCCTCATTAATCCGCTATTTTCTGATAACTTGAAAATGAAAAATTGCAACAGTTGCCGCTCACTTTTCATGAGTCAGTGACGTCATTTAAGTTCTGGTCCATTAAGTCGTTCAGAGAGACTAAATCTTTGACTAAAAGAATCGCTCATTTGAGTTTTTAGGAAAACAAATCACGAGGGGCTCATGAGCAAGTCTGAGAAGGAGCGGAGAAGCGATGAACCGCTCGATAAGAGTCAGTGACGTCATGAAATTTTCAGCGAAAGAATATATGATGGTTCGCCCTCCGATGTTTCGACGTTGTGAAGTTCGAGAGAATGAGGCGATGAATCAAAAATTGGATAAAAAACTACCGTTCTCTTTATATTTCCAACTCTATCGCCATATACAATAATAAAATAAATGGAGAACGAGGCCACTGTAAACCCACCTTACTGTGTTAAGAACCTGGTATGATGATCCTGTCTATATTTCGGTGTACAAATTGAAATGAAATAATTTATCTCCATTACGGAATGCTAATTAGACTTTCGGTTCGCTAATAGCCAATATAATTCGATAGAGAGTAGAGGTTTGTACGTAGTAATATTTATTAAACTTCCCCGTTTTCCCATGAATTGAGGAACGATTTAATATGTCCCTAAAACTACTTGTAAATGCTCCCCACCCAAAGAGTAAAAATGTTTGATGGAATGTAACTATGATCTCGTCCATTTCTTACCTGTCTTTCACTATAAGGATTTTTCTAAATCACTAAAACGCATCGCGTTGACATTTAACATCTGCCCTGTTGTCGTGGTCATTGCCGGATGAGCCATTATGCTAGCTCATGAGGCACGGATGCACCGAGCCAGATTGCATTCACCTGCAGCTCTCGCATCTCGCTGCTCCTGCTTCCACGGCGACGCCTTTCTCCAGCGCATTGATACCTACGTGCGGGTGTTTGATGGGTGTGTGTTTCCCAGAGGCAAGGCCTGCCTTGCCGTGACACCACCTTCAGGGAGGTATCTTCCCACACACGGACATCTTCTCCGACCAATGTACGCGCGCCTGCCTTACACGCCATATGCAACCCCAAACATTCACTTCGTCCTTGGATCTTACACTGACACAGGAAATCAAATCCACCCTCCAAGGTAACGAGTACTGATGGTAACGCGATAACAATTGGATGGAATTTTAGCTCTTTTATACATGGCATTGGAATATACAGTAATCCAAATTATAGCTCGAAGCTATTTTTCCCTACGATACTCCAAATTTTTAACCCAAGCACTGAGCGTTGCCCCAGATTTTCAAATTTTAGTGGGAGTATCATGAAAGTTATTGCTTTAATGATATCGCGGTATAAAAAAATTTCAAGAGTGGGAAGTTAGTAATAGTTATTGTTTAGTTCTTACCGTTTATGGTACTTGGTTGGTATATGAGCAAAGCAAATCACAAATTTAATGAATTCGTTGTTAGATAAAACGAGTGATTATTCAAGGTGTAATTTTAGAAAAAATATCAAATTCCACTTCCTTTATTTGAGGATTGAATAAATATAAAGAATTATAAAATAAATTTTGAACGAGAGTTTAATTACAAGATGTATGAAAATATAGCTTTATTTAACAGCAACTTAAACAGAAAAGCAATGATTTTAGATCTTTTAGCTTTTTAGATGTGTCAGTAATTATTTCACAGAAATATTATTCGTATTTCACACACAAAACATAATAACACATGAATATGGACAACAAAAATTCATCCCTAGGTCATTGGAATATCCTTTTTTCTTGAGCATGGGATCTATGAAAAGGAAAAGTAAATCTTTAGTATATCATACAGAATTAAATTCAATTCCATTTTCAACGTTCAACTTGGGGTAGATGAATCTCGCGGGGGCGTGGCTAAGGCAAGGCGCGAAATTCCGAGTCGCTCGCTTGCATCCGAACAGCGACACGAATTGGAGGAGTGTGGAGGATAGCCGCATGTTGGTGCACGTCGGCCGGGCGGTAGACTATGAGATGGCGACGAGGGCGACCTGCTCCCCGCGCACCATGACCTGCCCCAAATACCTCTCGCAGACCTCGTATCGGTGCTCCTTGCTCAGCACTGTGACCCTCGGCAAAGGCTTGTATCCACGAGGCCACCTCACTTGGTGATCAGCTGAAAGAAGGGAATAGAGATACTTAGTTTGGGCCAAAAGCACATAGACAGACACATTTTACACCTCTGTTGGTTCACAAAAATCTAAAAGTAGAGTATATTTGCATCGAACCATCGTAAAACATGCACAAAGATAGATATTATAAATGACAGCAAAACTTAGGATAAAAAGATGAATGAAGAAAAGGTAAATCCTGCTATTCCGACATTTATGGGATGTTTAATAATGCTATTAATTTAATATCCGGCCAATATGAAAACAGGAACTTATTCCGGTAATATTTTGAAATACGCATCGCAGGTTAAAACCTGTAAGAATGACTCAACATGACTGAAATGAACGGCCAAATTCACGCAGGTATGAGCCATTCGAGGAGGCACGAAAAAATGTCGCCGATTGGGAAATTTCGAGCGAATCGTTGAAAATAATTGAAGAGGAGAGGGGAGGGGGAGAGAAGTGAAAGAGCGAGGGCTGCGCTCTCCTCCCACCCACCCTTCTGTCTTCCTCCTCGCGGAAAGGCATTCGCAACCAACAAGCAGCCTCGTTTGCCACCCCCTTCCCCCTCCACAGCGAGCGACGCGTCGGGACGCCCCCTCCCCCCCCCTCCGGTCCGCAGCCCCTCCCCTCCCTCCGGCTCAAGTAGACGAGCGCCCCTCAACTGCACTTCCGGTTATTATTCCTCTTCTGCGAGCGGAGTTCTTCCGCGGAAACTGAGAAGATTCACGCATCGAGTCCATCGGCAAAGTAGGAAATAGTTACCATCCTCTCCGGCCGTTTATGAATGCCCCTTTTAAAACTAATATTTCTCCCAGAAATATTTACTTAAAAAACCCACTGGCAATGGAAATGCCCGACTAATGGATTAACGCAGCGAACCGAACGAAGTAGTTGTCTTTCCATTCTTCGAGTTTGCATTCGGAAAATCAAGATATCAAATCAGCATCTACACGAAAGTCATGAGCATTACACAGTTTCACAAAATGAATATGACTAATTTTCAGCTATTTATTTTACTTGCGTGAAACACATTTTTTACAAAATATTGATTTTTGTCGCGCGAATTCCATGCCTCAGTAATTACTGTGCGTGTAAATGTAAAAATGAATCTAAATGAATTCACTCTCATAAACAGCGCGCAAAATAGCATTCTTCAGGTTGCTGAATGTTTATATCAGGCGCTATATTTCCCCGTTTTTTTAAATGTTTTTACTAAAGTGCACTGAGACTAAATGACGTCGTAAGGGCGGTTGTATTTTGTAGCTTTCAAGGCCACGAAGGAGCAACGTCGCGACGACTTTATGGTCCATTTCGTTAGTTTAGCCCAAGGGCAAGCGATTACGGTTAAGATGAATAGTTTTCGGAGGTGGCGGGAAGTTGCAATGGCGACCGGCAAAGACTTTAAGTAATGACAGTCGTATTTTAACGGAGGTTTTTGGCAAGCAACGCACTCGCGAACCAGAATTATTACTGGCGTCTCTGAATCTTCCTTAGTCGAAATTTAAGACAAACATTGCAGATGATATTCAAATAGAATAATCATTTAATTTAAGAGAAAATGGCGTTGATGGTGGAAATTAATACGAACAGATCTAATAGGAACAAGGAAGCTGAGGTCAATTGCACTGCATAGTAGGAAAATTGCCACCAGAAATTCTGCATTGGGCGATGCGACAAAATAAGTGGATTCGTATCTGATCATGTGGTCTCACCTTACGCTGGCAATGAATTGAATCTTACATAACACAATGATCTCGACACCAAATGTGAAATTAACAGCTACAAATGAACGTGGAAGCATCGGAATCCTGAGCGACTAGGCATTGAAATTAAATCTCGCAATAATGCTTTAGTCATCAAGTTCACCTTTCCGTGATTTTTCGGGCCTCGATTTGAACATGCAGCTGCCGCCAGTGTAAATGGACGTGAAGATGGAGGCTGGCAGGTAATCTCCTCAATGAATGCCACGGTTATCGCTTGCTGTTCCCCAAAATGGCATCCACCCACTGAAATGAATCTGAAAGAATTGCGTCCGCCGCCAGCGATGAGCACAGCGAAAAAAACTAAAGCGCTTGTTTCATTCAGCTGGAAAGAACGTGAAAAAAATATTAATTCAATGACTCAATAGACGGCGCTTTTCATTATATATCACATTAATTTGGTATCCTGAAACTAACTATCATATTACCTTTTACTTTTAATTAGCTCCTCCTTTCACTTTCTTCATAAGCTTCTTAATAAAGAGTCCCCAAGGTGTTCGAGTACTTTGACAGTAAGTGTTGGCATGTGATTTTAAAATCTCAATTGGAAATACCTTTCGTAATAACGCCACATTTTATATATCAATATTTCCAGTTACTAACTAACCTTAAAAATGATAACCTGTCAGTGCTTATTTCTCAGGAATAATAAAAACTAAATGCTCAAAGGAAATGCCTTTCCAGGAAAAAAATTAATACAAGAAAGGAACAAAATGCGCAAAAAATGTTTTGTATCCAACGTTTTAAAACGCTCACGAGAAAAAAGTTTTTTCCCATCTCTCTCTCTGCCATTGTCGTAAAGCGTGCCACTTTGCAGCTGGCGCCTAATTCGTAGATCTTTCATGCATGAATGAGAATGGTTCATGCTGCACCTCAAAGACAGAAGAAGAGGGAGTGAGAGAGATGGGATAGCAGAATGAGAACTAAACACTTCGGTGTATTCATTTTCACTCTTCACCTCTCCAGTGGAAATATCGCCTCCTCATGACAACACGAAGAACACCGCCTCCGCCCCTCCCATCGATCTCTCTTCCTTGGAGTAGGAACCTGATCCCCATTCGACGGACAGGAGCAGCTGTTTCCACGGCCGGCAAGGAAGAGATCATTCTACCGAAAGATTCAAAAAGAATATAGTAACGATGATTGCAAAAGGAACCTAATGATTGCAAAAAGACGCTGATACAAAATGCTGTAACCTGTCGCGAACAGACTTGAAAGCGCTAACGGACCACTAGGAAATTATCTCTAAATTTGCGCACCAATTGGCCGTCAAATGATCAAATATTTGAAAATGCTATTTTAATACTATTTTTTAAGATGATTCAATAATAAGAGATTATTTTGGAAACTCTCTGATAGAAAGAATCCAAATGAAGGAAGTACGAAGTTAATTTGCGTGAAGAGGTGAAGACTGGGAGTAGATGTTCGTGATTTTTTTCCCATCATAAAATGGAACATTTCTTCAAATTCTCATTCTGCCCTTCTTCCTCATTTATAATTCTCGGCCTCGGACTTCTCCGCGACTCCTTCGCCATTGGGAAAGGAGCGAGAGAATAATTTGGCTTGCGTAAAGTTAGAATAAGCAAATTACTAGCCAAGGGCCTTGATCTATATCTTCGCGCAGTACGCAATCCAGTCTGCTTTCGACACGCTTTAAGTGGAATAAGGTCCTCGATGCAATGTTTCGCCGCATCTTACTAAAGCACAGAAATCACTGAAACAGGATTAGGAGAGCACCTAAATTTCATGATCATCAACCTCAAACTTAATCCCTAAGTAACGACATTTTTACTGTTTCCTAAGTTCCTACGGAGAGACGCCAGCCATGGCCACTCTTAGATACATCCATGCAAATGCATGAAAATTGGGAGCCACTTGGGCGTATATTCCAGATATTATTATCGGCCACATACTCGAAATTAGTGACTCTCGCCACAATTGTTGTATTGCTTCTATGCGTAGCTGATGTTAGTCGCAGGTAACCCTAGGCGAAGCAAGAGCACGAGTAAACACTTTGATCGTACCGCAAGTCCTTGCTTTCTTCTAAATGTCTATGGAATTAAGATCCGCGTCCTCGCAACCCAATGACCGCTATGGAAAACAAGTGGAGTTAATTGCTCCAAATGAATTATAATCCGTTAAGTAAAATAAAACAGGCCGAGCGCTATCAGTGGAGAACTGCACGCGTAATTTCTCGTTTTTCAGGACCCGCGGGTTTTCCATTCTACTGCCTTTAACAGTATTTGTTTTTATTTTTTCATTACAATCTGTAGAAATATACGCACTTTATTGTGAAATGAATGTTTGCCACTTTTGTGAAAAGAACCTCAAACCGTTAGATTATTCCATTCATCAATCACAAATTAAATTCACCGAAACGGTCAGGATGTCTTCAACTTTAGATTTCTGCGACGCTTGCTGCAATCGGCCGTAGATTTTTGCTGTGGTCGCCTGCCACGCGCTACAACTTCACAGTATGTTTCAGCACCTCCCAGCTCCGCATTCGCTCACTCACCGTCTATAATTACGACCGAGTCGGAGCGTTTGTTTTATTTCTGGAGTATCATAGTGTGTTGGACGGGCTTTTTAGTCGAAGGGCGCATAGTTTTGTAGGAAGGGGGGGTGCGGAGGCTGCGGGCCAGTTGGCCATTCTGAGCGGCTTTACAAGGTCCATACGCACGCACGCCCGCATGCACACACACTTGGAGCAAAACGAAAAGAGACCACTACAAGAAGCAACCTGAAGCATATTAGGCGATCATCACGCCTGGTCAGTGAAGTCGGATTGTCGCCAGGGTACGATAGAATTTTAAGCACCAATTCCTCATGAAATACGAAGTGCAAACGTGTGTGTGTACGTCAAAGGTTATCGGTTAGAGAGCGGAAGCGAGAGCTACGTCAAACCAATCTTCGGATTTGTTACTTATGATAACGATATCGATGAGGATTGTTTGCATGAGCAAGTGGGACCCAGCTTCAAAGTCTAATAATAATATGTGAACTCCTCCCATCCCTCCCTTTCCGAACTCATTCCATTCATGAACCATGGCTAACAATCTCCCCCAAAAACTGAACTTATTCCTTCAGAAAAAGTTACCACCAACGGCCACGAACCGCAGTGAAATAATCGAAACAGTGCGACGGGTTCAACCGAAAACATCAAATACAGCTGCAATGAAACGCGAAAGCTCCAACCACGAAATTTCTCATAAATTCTGGGAGACATTTTGCTTCCTTCTACCGTGGGATCAACCTTATGGTGAACTAATGCATGTATACTGATTATTGCAAAGTGCATCAGGTCCAAGATGCGGGGAAGGGGCGAATGTCATCGGCAGAGCACTTGGGTCTCAATTTGCCGTGCGCAACAAGCATTCTCACTGGCGAGGACGGAGCCATCATCATAATTACGTAAATACCTCTCTCACCACGAAGGACAACACCTAGCTGTTTACGACCACCAGTTTAACAATCAAGGGCAAAGACAGATTCAGGGTGGTTTTATCCATTCCATGTGGGCACGGCCTTCGTTTCAGCACAAGGTACTCTTCGAGAACAAATGATAAAAGAGCAATGGATTAAAAATTAATTCCAGCGGCACTACCGACTGTTTAAGCTTTCATCAGGCTGAAATCGATTTACTCCCTTTCATCAAGCTATTTGCTTGTTTAACTCATTGCAAATTGACGTGATCGATGAACTCGAGTGAGTAATTAATTAAAAATGAACAGGCTAGCAGCAGCAGTTTGTCACGTTTGGAGATCCGTTACTTAGTGCAGTCTTTTCTTACCAAAGACGTTAAATTTCGCAGTTAACCGGTGGCAAAGAGTGAAATTCTTACTGTGTCTAAGTATGGTCTCCTTTCTTTACAACGTTAACCATATTATCAATTCCAACTTCAGCCTTGACTTCATAGAGGGAAGCGAATATATATATCAGGGGGAAAATGTCGCAAAATTCCTTAAAGCGGGAAATTACTAAATCGTAAATTTAGAAATAACATCCATTCGAATCATATCAAGAGCAAAAAAACTGAACCTCGTTTGTTTAAAAAGCTATGAAAGTTGAAGATAATGTATGAACCTTCACCACATTGTCAGCCGCGTTAGGCTTTCAGTATTGACGAAGACATTGACCGAATAGTGTTTTCACCTAGTTAGAAAACAGTAGGTTGGATACACTTTTGGTATCAGGGTTACTCATTAATCATCGAATAACCTCCTTATATTGCAATATTTATCTTCCAGAGCACCTATACTGAATAGCGGAGTAGCAATCATGTCTTGATTGATTAGTGTCCGAAGAAAGCGAAGGTGTGGGGTATGAGGCGTGCGCTATCTCTTCAGGGCTCGCATCTGAATTCGCTGCGCTCGCATGCGTACACTGGAGAGCGCCCCCCCCCCCCCCACCTCCTTCAATTCACGCCCCTCCCCCTCCCAACCGCCCCCTCGCACGTACTACACACGCCCCCCCACCCCCCACAAACACAGCTGAAATCCCTGACCTACTCCAACACGACCTTCGCCGCCCCGCCTCCCCTTTGCACCCCCCCCCCCCGCCCTCCCTCCCTCCCGCCCTCGCCGCTGCACTCGGAGAGCGTGCATTTCGTTATCACCCCTTCCTCCTCCTCCTCCCTCTGCGTCTCTCGCCTACACTTATTCCTCTCCCGCCTCGCAATACTTCCTCCTTGGCGAGCTCAGTTCCTCAAAATTAGCATTCCATCCTCACCGCCCGTGTATGTTCGCATCGCCGACGATAAGTGCTACATAAATGTGATTTTTCACAACGGAATCCTACGAAAAGAGAGATAATTGAGACTAAACGGCATTCTACTAAATAAACTAAATATATCCCTTCAACAAATAATTCAGTCAATAACATCGAAAGTATCATAATGGTGAGATTTACACTGAAGTCTTCCGCGACGTCCTGCACATACGCCCATCCTTCTGCTCTGCTTCGCCTCAGCTCTAAACCCAATAAAAGTGATCATGTTTCCAACCGAGGTCTTTACCACAGTGGAGTTAATCAACAACTGCCAAAATGCATAGTGATGACATTATAGAGCACGAACATGGTAACATACTATCATCCTAGCATCTAACTTCCGATTTTCATGAACATTCTGACTGCATAAAAAGTATTACAGCGGGTCGTGTGCCAGTTTACTTAAAAAAATGAAAACTTAGAAAATTTAAATTAAATTAAAACTTACGAAAAAAATGAATTGCGTTCATAGAGCCAGGAAGATTTAGGTTTTTAGAAATTTCTCTCAACTCTCACCTCGAGTCATCTCATATTTTCAGAGGTACTTTAACGCAAATACAACCATTGCTGCCCTTGTACCGCAATCATGTCATAAATTATAATTACTTTCAATCTGGGCTCTCAGCTAGACTTTTCGGGCACGGAGGGGAGAGGGACGAAAAATTGGTGAATACTTGTAATTGTAAATCTGCTGTAAAATTAAAAGTAGGAGTAGGGACTGGCTCTCAGAGCAGCGAGCGAAAGGAGAGAATGCTTGTAGAAAGCGGCGCCATTAAGGAAGACTCGATTCTAAAGGCCTCAGCCAGCCAGGTCAAGGAATTCAAAGCGCGCGCCGCCTTAGTTTTTGGAGTTACTATATCAAGGGTATAGTCTCCGAATGAAACCCCCGAAATAAAATCCCCTCTCTTTCCATACATACTACTACACATGATGTTTTGCGTCCGCGGCCTTAAGATAAAAGAACGTGAGCAGAACCAATAAGAAAGAAAGTAATAGCTGTGAGTGCACATGAGGATTAGGCAATATCTTAAATAATGTGTGACGTATGCCTACAATAACCATATCAGATGAACACTGAAAATAGCCCAGCAAAACCATAAATCCTCAGAAGTGTAGCTCATGGAGCTGATAAGGAAAAGGAAAAGAAGGCGCGGTTTAGAAATATGAGGGCCGCTACTCCTTGCGATTACTTGCTTTACAGGTATGCTTTTAACTCTGAATGAGGAACATCTCTCCTTTAACTGACAATGAGTCCTTTTCACATTAAGTTCGTTGGCAGTATTAATTTTAAAGAGTTTCATGGAAATAACAAATGAGGAGCACGGGCAGAAGGACATCACGACATCACCACTCGCTGCGACGTGATGCACTCAAGGCGAACGCTATTGAAAAATCTCGAAGGATAGCGTTGGAACGAGAGAGAATGCCTATCTCAAGCTATCATGAAAGGAGGAAGGGCAAAGCAAGTCTCGTGAGATATTCCGATAGCCTCCCCTTCCTTCTCGTCATCACTAGTGCATTGGTATCTATTTTTTCCTTGATCTGTTTGATTTAACCGAATAAACTGACAAACTTAATCTTTATTATTCTTAAAATCAAACGAGTCACTCATATCATTACCTCATAACTCGTATCATTATCACGCGTACCTTGATTATTTCCTCAAAAATAGCAAGACTGTCAATTTCAATTCTATATTCAATCCAGCAATCACAGAGCATTAGGCATTTTTACAGCTTGGTCGGCCAACTTTAGTCTCGAGGGCCCGACAATGCCGCTCATCCACGAGTCGAGAACATTTTTAGTTTGAGAAATCCATCTACGAATAGCATGTCGATTAGGTGCATGAAGCACTTCATTCAACCGAGTGAACATCAAAGCACAACAAACCGTCCCACCCATTCCATTCCAACTGAATCCACACTCAAATACTTCGTCCTCGGTTTCCAGCCACCTCGCGGAGGAAAGTCCAACGAGTTTGCTCGTGGGTATCCTAATATCGCACGTGATTACCCCATCTCATCTCACGACCAAGTCAAATCGAGGAGCGCTGAATACTCTTGCTCTTTTTCACGGACGTGGGAACAAATAAAATTATCTGGAAACGTAAGGATTTTTGCGGATCAGGACTCCAATTCAAACAGATCTTCGTCACAGACATACGATTGCTTTGGGAAAGACTAAGAATGCTCGGAGAACAATGTATTCATGTCGTGAACAACGAGAGAGAAAACTGCAAGCAGAGAGCAAGGGAAGGACGCAAAACATTGCACTCTTGAAGAGGCTGAATCCTTTCCACAATTCTCCGAGATGATGTTGATGAAGGCGGTGGCGATTCGCTCGGAATAAAAATCAGTCGCGACTCGGCATCGCAGCTCAGCCTTCACCTCATTCGCCTGCGACGGGACGCCGCGCCGCCGCCGACCCTTCCCTCGCGACCCCAGTTGGCACGGCGCCCTCACCACGGAGACACCACCTTCCTCAATCGGCCGCCGTGACACTGGCGATCGGGGCGGACATTCAAGCGGGGAGCAACTTCAATTTTCAACCGAATCGGGAGGAACTTTTGCACTGAATTTTAATTAATTGAGAGAAACTATGCCAAGTGCTATTTACTAGCTCGATAATAATATGTTACGGACAAAACTCCTTCGCTTGAAGTCTTGCAACTTTTTCACCCGAGAAAAAGCGATCGACGCATTATGTTACTATACCCTAAGAAACGCACCACATCCCTCAAATTCTCACGATTATAACTCATAACTGGTCAGACTCGTTGCCAGAGCTTAAGTTAAGTAAATTTATCCACAACAAATCACCACCGAGTTGCTAATAGTCTTTGGCCTGGTCTCTCGCTATTCGGTATAAAAGTTCATGCTGATTCCATTCATTGAATCCAACACGCCAGCATTATTCTCAGATTCAGCATTTATCCATCGGGGTTTGCCGCGCTGTCTTCAGCTGTGTAGCATTACTTTCCCTAAGTTTCCACCCAAGTGCGTCTATTTATTGATTGGCGAATTTATTGGAGCAGCCTCACTCAATCCTTCTTCCTCGCGACGCCAATTGTCGCCCTTCCATCGCCATAACTCAATCCGACTCGCGAGGAATAATAAGGAATTCGACGAAGACGCTTGCGATAGGCTCCCACTGCATATCCCTCTCATTCCTCCATCCGTCTATCTCTCTAGCCTAGAGAAGAAGAAGAAGCCTTGAGACTCGTGTGAGGGAAGGAGCGAATGGAAAAGGCCTTGGATCATGTTATGAGGACAAATAACCGCGTCCGAGTGATCATGGCTGCGTTGAAGCATTGGAGGGAGAGAGAGAGAGAGGGGTGGAGATTGCAAGGACGAAATATGGATGTGAGTACAAACTGTTGAGACGTAGGTCAGGGGGTGCGTAGAAGCGCGCTCGTAATTACAAGTGGACGAGCAGCTGGCGAGTATGCAAAGAGCTCGTAAAAGTACACTTTAAACAATTGAAAAAACTGATTTGCAGTTAGGCTAAAGCATCCCTGTACAGGACCAATTTCCAGTCAAAAAAGGTCAGTTTCAACTAACTTTTCGAGGAATCATTAAAGCTATTATTGAATTAATTTATTAGTTTTTTCATAATCTCCACATTCCAGTCAGACTAGCTCTCACAAAAAAATTTCGAGCGGAGATGACAGTGAAGGACAAGATAGGTGTCCTGTACGCTTCAGAAATCTTTTTACTCGAATAATATTAAAAGGAGAGGAATCTTGAGAAAATGGAAGGCAGTCACTAAACGTATTTTCAATAATTTTTTCGGGTATTTAAATTTCTTGGAAGATAATAATTTTTTAGGAGATATTTTGTGGTTTTTCAATCGATCAATAGCAAACACACCAAAGGATGAAGTTCGCCATGAAAAAATATTTGACTTAGCCGGGATTCGAACCCGGATCGGGAGATAGATCGGCTAAGTCAAATATTTTTTCATGGCGATCTTCATCCTTTGGCGTATTTAACTTTGCACCCGTGCGCGTGACTGCGTTCAAAGCCACTTGTTCCTGCAGTGTCTTCAATCAATACCAAAGCATGTGCATAATGTGTAGCAGATAAAAAAAATTCATTTAAATATGAAGCACACCTTTAAAAGCAAATCACAAAGCACGCACTTCCTTTACTTGAAAACTTGATGCTAGGTTATCATGAATGAAATCACCACTCACCAACGCATGGCAACGTCTTAGAAAACTTGGGGGCTCTCCTCCGGAAAACTTCGGTGACATCTTCCATCGCCAAGTTCCAATGCCTGTCGAAGGCACAAATGGATCCATGGAGTTCACCTCGGGTGTCCAGTTGCGGCCGTCCCTTGGGCCTCTTCCGATCCCGACCTCCCCAACCAGCCACGCCCCGTATCACCACCTGTGGGCGCAAAGCCCGAACCGATAAGTTTAAAATAAAAGTAATTAAGAAGGAATTTTAAAAGATGTTAGGCGTAGAGTCGATTTGGTTAATGACGAGCATGAATGAAATACTGCGAGTAGGTACCTTCACTCGAACGCTCCTTTCCATCGCATCCCTCAAAACAGCAAGTGGTCCTTCGATTGATTCCATCCTCGTAATTACATTCTTAACAGCCTTCCCTCGGCCTTTCGTAGGTTCTGTGGAAAAGGCAAGCAGAAAGAAGAAAAATCAATGAATTTGAATTAAGTAAAAAAGGTTGATTAATGAAAAAGTACAGTACGAGGGCTAACTTATCGCAAATAAAAAGAAAATTAATTATTAGAGCCTTAAGGTAGAAATGAGGAGTTGACGTAAACATTTTTAGACCGGAAAAAAAATCGGTGCATGGCGTTCATGAGCATCCTTAATATATGTGCAGAGGGGTAGTTAATGGCGAGAAAAGGCACTGACAAAGCACACAAAGGACAGGCATTGTGGGATACACTTAGTGCGAATATTTATAGAATCGTAAACAAACATACATTAAGTAGAAAGTTATCAGAAGCATAATTTCAATTATTTTATTGCTAAATTTGGTAATTCTTAGATTCGGTATTAACTTTTGAGGCAAAGTATATTGCATCTTCACACTTTAAAATTTTTGTCGCCTGAAAAAATACCCGGTTAAGGCAATCTCTGAGGAAAAAAAAACTACGAGGCTTTTATGATCACGGAAATAAGAGTCACGAGCTTTGTTGAGGTCCGTGGAGGATTCGTGAAGGGAATAGACTTGGAAGATGCAAAGCCACTAGGTCACTGGGTCAGAGCTCTTGGAGTCTGAGGAAGAGAGAGAGATAGATAGAGAGATAACAAAGCAGTAGAGTTTGCGCACTCGTTAGCAAAAGCCCAGCAACGAGCAAACTGCAGAGGGTGCCACACACACCGTTGTGATGAGCACCGTGGTCCAGCCAAGCTGTCTAGCCGTCCTTCGAATACCTAACCTTCGAAAGCCAGCACCTCGATTCTACAAATGTCATAAGTTTATGACGAGTACTAGTTTTCCCGGGGGAGAGTTGACGCCAAGCGCGATAAAACGATTCCATAAGCAAGAGTCACAGGTCTTATCACGGGCAGGTGAATAGTTCAATGAAAATTTTGTCTCCTCTCATTGGCAGCCATTAACACGTACGATGCACCAATAGGAACGTCTGACGCAAGTTTTTCGAAAATCACCATGACCTTTAGGGGTTAAAAGTAAAAGAAAAGTAATTCTATCAATGATAAATTGTCCTCGAGATCTTTACCGTGGAATATGCGACTATGGGCCATCCTCCTCACGATTCGTCTGCGTGGGCCAATTTCATGACAATGATTCATTTTTTAAAAATCTTTTGCGCGCGGTTCATCACATTTATGGCTAATTATATTCGTTAATAATACTTATTAATAGAACTTGGGAGATGCAAAAATATTATAAACAGATGTAAATGAGACTAATTCATCGTTTAACAACGAGATAAATTGACGCGACTTAGCTACCACCCGCTTCCAAGCATAGACGAGGAGGAAGTATCGTTGAAGTCGTTACCAGAAGAAACAGAATCGCTCCAGCCGCACCGACGTCGAATTACTATTGATGGAAGCGTCATAAATTTCGTCGTGACGGGTATTTGATATTAACAGAATCGAGTAGCGAGAGTTAAGTCTGCATGACCCCTCCAATACCTTCAAAGCATGCTCTCTGGCATGGTCCGAGAGGCAGCCTGATAACGCTTTGACTGCTCTTAAATACTATGCAAATGCCACTTTTACAATTGCTCGATCAATTCCAACTAACTCTAATACAAAAAGGAAAACTATTTTTCATGAAAAAAAAACAGAAAAAGTACGAAATTTACTGCCTTTGATGCCTCATTTCAAATGAAAAAAGGTGGCTTCGATAAGCTACCATGCGGTTATATGTATAGTTATTCGGCAGAATTTCCTTTTTTTTCGAAGTTTTACCTAATTCATCCGACGTATGTGAAAAGTCTAAAAACGTACGTACACGAACCGGCATATAATCGGGCACCCGACCCTCGGGGACGGAGACATGGCAAGGTATGAAAAGCAGAGGGCAGACATACGAAGCTCTAGCGGCGCAACGAGAACTCCAATAGCCCCCCAGTCCGAGGTTAACATGAAACTTATCAACGGGTAAGTGACGATGAAGAAGGGAGTGAAGACATCATTACAATGACTGAAGAGTGGGTGCCTCTATAGCAAGAGTGAAACCGATTAGGCTATTCCGAGATAGATCGGGATGTCTCATTCCATGAGGGAGTTGACGAAGTTATGGCAGGGAGGAGGGGTAGAAATGCACGATGCAAAACGTTAAAGAGGAGGATCACCGCTACCAGCCCTGGCTGGGGAGCTGGAATTCGCAATCGAATGCAATCTGGAATGCGCAATCGAATGCCACTGCAAGGGCTGCCACGTGCGCGACAGTCTGCGCAGCCACATTTTGCTGCTAGATGATGAAGAAGCTAGCATGAAACGGTGCTATATCTCCGAGTCAATGGACGTCTCAGTATCCGTGAATATTCGCTTGAAATATCTGAGCTATTCGAATGTCGTGGCCATGACATCGCCCTCTGGCCATTTTCGAGGTTTTTCCCGAGTTGAATTATTTAGAGACAAATATTTTTTTGCCCTCAGTATGCGTGCCCTCCTCTTTTTAAAGGAAAGCTGGATAAGAGCTATCTTACATTCCCTCCTTATAATCCTAATTAATCACTAATATAATGGACGATTTAACAACTTCGGGATCTATTTTTCATCAGTAGATGTTCTTTTTGAAATTCCAATTCCTGGAAAATAACTTTCTATCCTGATCACCATCTCCGATTTTCGGTTAAACAAAGAGAACGCCTTCCTTCAATGGAGCCTTCTTCGGTTAATTAAGTCCAACATTCCCGTTGCGCAACATAATTCAGCGAAGGATATCGCGTCGTTAGATAGATTGATTTTGTCGAAGAGGTCGCTCGCATTTATTAACAAAAGCAGCGCCGCACGCGACTCGTCTCGTGGCGTCGATTCAAAAAAGGTCGAGGAGAGATGGGAATCGCTCCTCTGAGGGAAGAGAGTGTTCGAGCAGTGAAGACGGCGTCGCGCCACCCAAACTCCATCCGTCCATGCATCCCTCCCGGAGTCACTCCCGAATATCCGTCCTCCCTCACCTGATGGCGTCACCGTCGCTGGCACACGCGCGGGTGGCACCCTCTCCATATCATTCCTTCGCACGCTGCGAACGGAATCCTCTCTTTCTTCCTTCCGCAATCCCCCTCCCATCGCCGCGCTCTCTCCGCTCCGCCGTAAGTCATTGACCGGCGGAGGCGGGGGGGGGGGGGGGGACCACGTGGGTTTGAACGCTACGGGAGGGAGGGGGGGGGGGGGGGGGGGTAAGGCGGCTGCGAAGACGAGCAGTTGGTGCATCGTTGTGTTCGACGGGTCCTTCCCCTTCCTCCACACCCCTCCCCATGCCCACGCACGTTCGCATATATCGCACACTTATTATTATCAAGAATATTAGTACTCTATCGAGTACGGTAGGAACACGCCTCATGGGACAGCCTCCGATTCCCTCCGGCCAGCACCCTCCCACATTCAACGCAGTTCCGCCTTTACATTTCATCAATGAATTCCATCCCTTCCCTCCCCGCTCATCTTTCCTTGAAATTCCGTTTTCAGTTTCCTAATCGTTCCATCCTCTGTTTCTTCCCGATCTCCTCCTCCTCACCCACCACGTCTATCAATACCCCTTCACCATTCACCTCACCCCCTCCTTTTATCCTCTATAAAGTATATTGATATCCTCAAATATTTTTCATCATTTATCGCTCAGCGCCCACGTTTCTGCACCGATTTGCATTGACTTTCCATTTAAGTTAACACGCCCACCCGCTCTCTCCTGTTCGCGAAGATGATTTACGCACGAATTCCGTAAAAAAAAACTGTTATCATTATTTCAGTTTTCTAACGTTTACGGTAGGTTTGCATAAAGTATTTACGAAGTACACCGGCAGTCTGCCCTCCCTTCATATAACTTCCCTCTTCAATTCACAATAAGGCCTACTATCCAAAAATAATTCTCTTCCTGGGGGTGGAAAAATTTCCTAAACGGTATCCACGAAAAAATGTGATTTTAAGAGGTATGAAACATCAACGATCAATGACGCCGGTCTAACAGCCGGTCAAGATACCTGTGCCTGAAAACTTATTATAATGGCTATCTTAATAAAATGGTGACGTCAAATATTTACTCCAGTCACAACAAATACTGGTGACACCTTTGTTTTCATTTACACTGTACAGTGACACTGCCATGAATGAAGATTTTTACCATGATTAGCTGGTGCGGATTGCGCTCTGTGCCTTACGAAGTGAAACTTAACACCCCAGTGGTATTTTGAGCTCAAGTGATAGAGTCGAGAGACATGAGGCTCGACGAGATGCTGGCCCAGCTCTCCTTCCTCTTACACGCGGCGTTGTTCACGTAATTAAGACTCGATTCCTTCAGTTGTGTTCGCATTAATTAGTGTGATACTAAAAAAAGATGAAAAATAAAAGGCAAATGGGGATAATTTTTCAAAAAAAAATACCTTACTGCATGAGATTCATTGAAAAACATAATTGAACTGAAAAAGATCCCACTGGAAAATAAGGATGTAATACGCATTATTAATTAAGGATGGCTTTCATGATAACCCGGAGGCACCCTACCAATTTTAAAGTAATTTTGTTAATCCAACCCTCATCTCCTCTCCAAATTTCATTCATCCCGATATCTTTATACGCTTCTTGTAACTCATTGTTTTTTATTATGGTTTGACTTGAGAAGTTAAAATAGAACTCACCAAACCACATCACTGGCCGTTGGTGCGTGGCCATCACACATTTAGGGCCAACAATAAAAGAGTCACACCATTCAATGAGCCACATGCGAAGTTCTGACGAGCAGGGAAAAGCTTCGTGGACATTTTATGATGCCTAAGACTTTTCCCGAATTATAACCCGGGACCCTTAAGTACCAACACTGCAACGCGTGATGAACCATTATCAAGAGACAGCTGCACAAAATCAGATCTGGCCTGAAACCAGATTAATGACGCTAGCCGTTTTTTTCCGCTCGCTTAAGAGTTTTCTTCGGCTTTAGAATAATGTCGCGATCGTTCACCTCAATCGATTGCAAGGAGAAAAATGCGAGGTTCGAGGAAACAAACCCAGTCACCTGTATTTTTACCCATACTTACCATATCATCCAACTGAAAGTAACTCCCACGCTAAAACGGCTCAAATACTCAAGTGAAATGAGACAAGAGCCGATGAGAGACGGAGGGAGATTTGAAAATTGAGAGAGGACATCTGCGTGGGGAACCCCCCCTCGCCATCCTCCGAGACATCTATCTCCCTTTAAGGGACAGAGAATGCAGGGGAGCGGACCAGCTGGGGCTAACTCTAAGAGTCATTGGCCGCCCTCGCAAAAGCGCCAAGATCGCTTCGTCTGAGAGCGTGATACGTACATACATGAATATCGGAAGCATAGGAAAAAAAGCCACCTCATGCTGATCATGAAAACTCCATATCACAGATGATGCAATGGTTAAGAAAGCTAAAACTGCAAAATAAACATTGTATTTTAGAATAATTAGCTCTTTCATGTACTTTCCGTTGACTGTCATTGCCTCGTTAATTTCAATACCTTGAAAACTTTATTTTGAGCATAATTTGAAATGAATTTTTTCACGAAAGGAAGCTGATTTTTCAATTTCCCGTCAGTAACTACAGGCATCCCCCGAGTTAAGTAAGAGATGCGTTCCGGCAGACTATGCGTAAGTCGAAATTTACGTAAGTCGAACCTTTGCGTTGGCGCTTCAGATATTGCTGTATAACAAGTTGTATCGTACAGGAATGAGCGCAACCACATACGCCACCACATCCATCGCTAGAACTGCAAATTTTCACGTTGATTGCTGACTTGGGATTTATAAGCGATTTTTCTACAGAAATTAATGAAATTTCCTTCGAGGAATGACAAAAATGGGTCACTTTGTTATTTTTAGCACGTTAAAAACTCTATAACTATTCGATATTTTTTCTACCATAGGTTGTACGAGCGAATATCTACTTCTTCGCGCTCTCATTCGAAAATTAACGTAATCATTTGAAATACGGTTATCGCTTACGTAAGTACGGATTTACGTAAGTCGAGACATGCGTAACTCGGGGGATGCCTGTATACAAGCAGCGTCTATTGAGAGATTTTTGAAGGTCCGAAGACGAAACGAAAGGATGACAAAGAATCACGATGAAATTCCGTATGCTATAGAGGCTTTATTGCCAGGATTATTTCCATACAAGCAGTCTGCTCTAAATATAAGCGAATTTCAAAACTTTGCGTTCCAAAAATAAATCGAAAACTTAGGAGATGAAGCTACTAAAGAGGGGGCCTATACTTTTATGTACCTACAAGGGATTTTCCAAATAAATAAGTGATAATAAAGGAGGCAGTAATTGGAAGCATTTCTTCAAACTTAATTCCTGTGTTTGGCGGAAAAACAGTACGAACCTAAGAAGCTATCGCACGACAAGTCGAATCATGCTGCAACATATGGAGTCATACTTCTTGACGTATTATAGAAGGATCTTGAATGACGCGGAAAAATCGAAATCCTTTTCAAAGCGTGGTTGACCACGCCCGCATAAATATTTAATTGGCAGTTTCGTGTGAGTAAACACGCGTCGTCGCATTTTTCAATCCCTTCGATGGTATTCGTCTTCGCCATTTCCGTGTCGGCATCAGATGTCGTCGTCAGCAGTTCGCTAAAGAGAATCATTTTTCTTCGTGACATAGAAACTTATGGAAGACCTTTCACCTTCTCAAAACAAAATACCCGCCCAAAAAATCTTTCCGGCCGTTCTTTCCCTTAGGACATGGCATTTGATAAATAATCAAGAACCTAAGAAAGACTTTCAGAGCGGCATTTTTTTATATACTAATAGCTAGGAGTCGTAAAGAACGTGACTTTCCGAGTATAGTTCTAACGGAGCATGATGGTAAATCCTAGGGGGATACTACAGCTAAAAAAACTCAGTATCTATCCCAGGTGAAACCTCCAACCGTGACACTATTGGCAAGAGAGCCCTCTGCACCTTGATCGCCTTCTGAGAGACTGATTGGCGTGAGCGTGGTTACGCCTTTAACGCCTTTGCATCGTGGGCAGTCCGGCTGAGCCACACATGACCACTTCCAAGGGCACGATAAAAACATCTTTTGATTCCCTTCGCCATCGGTGCACGTTGGCCACACACTTGCCCCACGCGCCCCCTCGCCAAGCACGTTTCGGAAGCAGACTCCAGCTATATTTTGCGACATTTCGCAACCCAAGGCACAAATTTGTCCGCTCGTCTGCTAACTGTGGACGCATCCTCCCCTTCAGTCCACAACATCCCTGCGATTGGCATGCACAGCAGAATCCATCCCTCGTCAGCTCTTCTTTCTCTCAGTCTAGCGGGACATGTGTGCCATGAGAGAAGTTATTGAATACTGAATGGTAAGAAGAGCAGTGGAATGGGAGAGCTGGGTCACCGCTAGATTGCGCGTATTCGATTGGACGGGAAAGGGAAGTACAGGAAGTGGTCGATTCACACGTCAACGGCCACATCTCGACGAGTTCCGGTGATTCCGATTGGCCCGATGATGGAACCGAGGGCACGTGCCGCGTCCCCGCTCTCGCCTCTTGGGACATCGGATCGGGCGCCGCGCATCGATCAGGCCACAGCTCCGAGAGGCTGCTTCACGCGGAGAATGTGTCATCCCAAAGTGTACTTGGCAGGGCAATGGAATCAGAGAACCGGAAACTAAAAAACGATAAAATCACCACGATAAAATAAAATAAGGACTAAAATTACGGCCGAACGTGAAACCAGAGCCTCAATAAAAGTCACAAGTAAAACTGTTTTCTCACATGATGTCTTCGATGCGGGAATTTGGAAACTCCGTGCATAACATATTAGTCAACTTAGTTCATCAAAGGAGTAAAATAACCTAGAGATAAGAGCATTTTCAAAGCACGATTTATTTCCAAATTATGTTGTCGTGGTTTTATAATAAGTAATGCGTGATATCCAACATAATGAAAAGCACTTCTCGTCCATTTCCACGCTTTGTTATTCATTATAATCTATCCAGGTTTCGGCACGTGATACCATTTTCAAGGTATGGTAAGGTATGGCTTTCATCTTGAAAATGGCATTATGTGCTTATCCACTGGTTGGTTAATGAATAAATAAGTACGGATATAGACAGGTACTCTTCATTGTGTTAAATAATCAAAGATTCATTCCGCATAACGCCGGAAACTATATTTTTATACATACTATCATTGTAAGATAGCCGAGAACTTAACCATCGGCCTCACTTTCGGCCGTCAACAATTTCTGAGCAATGCAAGTGCCTACTACCACTTAGAGATCATATTCTCACGGAGATGTTAAACAAAAACATAAAAATGGAGATCCTGGAAATGTTAGATCATGCGAGAAGAGGTTGCTGGCTGTTGAGTGTCGTTTCATTCACAGTAGAAAACTGATCCAGGCACAATTTTCTGCATTAGTTCATAGCTACACATGATCTTACGAAACTTACTTCACAGAATTTTTCTTTGGCAGTTCATATTGAATGTGGACGTATATATAATCGTCTTCTATGCGGTAGCATAAATATTTATGCACCTTCCACGCGGACACTGTGTGAAATAAAGTGTGAGTGAAACTTTCCTAAAAAGTCTTGTTTAGTGTGCACTCACGAGCAAAAGATGTCAAAGAGAGAAACAGTTCGATTTTTTGTTCTCATTTTTGCTACAAATTATTACAACTTATAGTGTTAACTGTCGTCAACTTTTGAATTCTTCCGCTTCCTTATTATATAAAACACATGCACTGACACCAACACACTCACCTTCTCACTAGCAGTTTTAAAAGATGCGGAAATAAGAAATGAAACCAGTGTTACCACTAACGTTCTATAATCTGCTTATCTAAGTGAGCATGACTAATAAAACCAATAGTATGATGGTTAACCTCGTATGAAAAGTGCCGCGGACGCGCCTACCTTGGACAAATATGCATCTGTGGTCTAGTGTGCACAAGGTTTCGTGAAGTGCATCGCTGCCTTAAGCGTCGAAGAAAGTAAACAATGCAAGGCCCAGGTCGCGCGTCGGCCTTTGCAGCGAAGCCTCTCTAGTTCACTTCCGCAAGTAGTAAATTAATAAGTCCTCCAACAGTCCTCGCTTAGGTCGAACAGAAGCAGTGAAAAAAACGGTGCGAGCCAGCGAAGAAAAAAATACGCGCGTGAAATAAAATCACCCCGCCAGCCATCACAATGCGTATCAGGTCGCAAGGCTAAGTAAGTATATTCTCAGAGCGAAAACGACTCTTGGTTGACCTCCTCCGCTTCGCAAAAGCGGAGAAGGTAGACCAGATAGCAAATAGGTGCAGACATGCATGGCGATTGTGAAGGATACCCACTGATGCGTGCGCGTTCATACAAGGTCTGAGGTCGAAACATGTTTTGCAGGTTTTTATCTCGTATTCAACGATTTCGAAGGAATAAAAGGATTGATGAGAAAAGATACTTTGACCCGATGAGACTTAGAATCTTAATGAATGGAAAAATAAACTACGTCATCCGGCCTCAAAATGAGCTCTTTCTGGCGAAATTTATGTACGATCAGCGTTAAATGCATTCGTAAAAATGTTATCATTTTTCAAGGTATATTAATCTAGTAACGGCTCTTTGGCCCAGTATCTTTAAAAAATGATGATATCACATTCAACCTCGCAAACCATCTTGTCGATAATTCACTACCATCACATAAATGTCACAATTTTATGAATCAGAACGGGTTGATAATTTATGACGCTTGTAAATGCATTACGATAGCTACGAAACTAAATTCCTCAGGAATAATGAGGGACCAGTATCAAGAAATCCATCTCGACTAATTTAGCACTTAATGTAGTCAAGTATTTAATTTATGAAATACAGCTTCCTTTTCCTTGAGGACAGAATAAGACTGAGATGAAATCTTGAAATACACTTGACGACCAAACATTCATTGATGCTACACTTCAATGAGAGCATAGACTCAGTGATTCACAGAACACCCTCAGTACCCAAGAAAGTACCCTGATTCCTGGACGCACGCTTTTATTTAATCCTTAACGAACAAAATCACTTCCCGAGTCTGATCGAAGTTAGCGGTGGGGTACCTGGTCCATCGGGGCAGCGAGTTTTCGCGCAATCTGTGAGTTCAGTAAAACAATATATGCCTACGTGATTGTGTTGAAGACTACATGGAAATGCTACGTAAAATCCGAAGACATAGTTTGTACGTTTTATGAAAAAGACAGGTACGAATGTAGTTAACATAAACTGTACTTATAAATGGCATATGCGAACAATCGGTGCCTCTACTATGCTTCTAGCTATCGGAAGATCCAGGTTCCCACTACAGTCAAAGGTTTTAAGCCAATTTACGCGTTTGGTATTTATCCTCGGTATTATTTTGTTAGCTAATTTTTGCATCAAATATCCCTTGCCTCCCCAACTAGTACATAATCGTACACATGAAATACACTGTACATCAGTCGCTGACTGCTCCATTGAAATTCCTTCTCTCGCCCTTACTCCACCTTTTCTAAAATGCATTTGTCCAGCGGATTACCTCATCCAAGGAATGTCGATTTAACGTGAGCGCTGAAGAGTAACTGAGTCACATTTAAAGCATATTCTCGACGGATCCCCAACATTTATTCCAGCTCACGCGGATCCCCAACGCGTAAATGGCGCGGCCCACCATGTCGGCATTAACGAATTCAGCCGTAGGGTCGGTTCCTTTGTTTTTTTGGGGGGGAGGGCCTGAGAGACGCTCTCAGTGCGGGGGCGAGGGGAAGTTGCAGGGGGGCAATTGCGAGTTCGACGACCTTTTTTCCGTGTGCGTGCTTCCCTAGCGACATGCCGCCGCTCCGGAAATCACTTCCCCCCCCCCACCCCACCACGTCGCTTCTTCCCCCCACCCTCCCCCGCCTTTTAGGCGCAACCCCTTGCGGTCCTAGTCTCCTTTGTCCACCACGAATTCACCACGAGTGCCAATATTTCGCACCTATAGCCTCGTGCAACGAGTAGGTCGTTCCAATAACCACGAAATAAATGCGAATGTACCATCATACAGCCCCTCATAAGTCCATTTAATGAGATGCCCCCCCACAAACTATCCACGACGCGTCGCGTGCCCCAGCTGAAGCCGTTGCGACTCACAATTTTTCAATTCACGCAATTTCCTTTAACATCATTGCAGGCATATTTCATATTCTGACGATTCTTTCCCAGGCCCTTTTCGCCCCTACAAGGCCTAGCCAACCGTTTGCCAATTTTCCACGGACCCGACCAGCAGAATTTCACGCACAGGCATGTCCTAAGTGTGGAGAAACCCAATACGGTGGAGCCCGCGATCCCAAGATTGTCAGGCCACTTCGCCACCGGAGCCGACATAAGGTCCAGACCATGACGGCGATTATAATATCAGCTCTCTCGTTCTATAATGATTCAGGAAATCTGCAAATGAGTGCTACCATAATTACAACTACCAAGATACATTGCTTTATCGGGCACTTTGAGTGACTCGTAGTTGAATTTTTTTATTAAATCATTACCTACTTAACTATCAGTTAAAATGTTCATTGGTCGAATTCCATTTTGGACAATGATTTGACCAACAATGATTAAGTGTGCCAGAAATCTTAAGAGAATCCAGTAGAGAGTTGATAACGAGGACTATTAACTCCTCACATACGGATTTGCTTTTTGAACCAGATTATATTGATTTCCCGATAATTTCACGAACTTAGATTGGGTAAATTATGTCTATTTAATACATCGAGTAACATTCAAACTATATTTAAAGCCATAAATCCAATTCTACTTTGTAACTTGAGGTTTTCATTGAAATTATAAACCTGTTTATAGATAAGGTCATGCGAGAATCTGATCCATGGATACATGGGGATGAGAGATAGTGGAAGGAGGTGCACGTGAAGAGTGTATCCTGGTGCCGCGAATGCTACTCGTTCACCTGCCGGCGAATACAGTTGACGTTCGGCTCCAGTGTCTTGTCCACAGAATGCGACGGATAGACCCCGTGGCCTCTCATCGCACGATCGAGCACATGGCCCTGCTTCGCGGCGAGGCGTCTGTCTCATCGTTGGCCACCGAACGGCTACACGCGGAATTCATACGGTGAGCGCCCGCTGACAGGTAGCCACGCGACTCGTTTTGCCATTCAGTGGCCACGAGCATTGTTCGGCTACCCCCAGCGAACAATGGGGGCTTCGCTGAAGGTGACCGGATCATATTGGCAGCTTTAAAAATGCAAAAATTTGAGCATCACCAGCTCAAAATCGACTTCCGCGAATGAAATAATATTCAATGTCAATCAATTTTCGTCTTCTTTCCTCTCAACTTAACATTCCATTGAATACAATTATATGAAAAGAGCCCCGGATAGGGATCGCTGCTCATCTGCTCTATTCTTATACACCATCCCAAGCTACAAAGTGCAGGCAAATAGATGGAGAGGAATGGAGAGCTTTAAGAAAGTGTTACAGGAGAAAATGATTTTGTGTGGAGTGATTTCTCAAATGATACGGGCCTTCGGAAATCCTCCCAGCACCCTTCCTAAACCTTGTGAATGCTTCTCCACCATTTAGAGGTTCAGTCATGGCTCCTTTTAATTAAGCTTATAGCTCCCAATAAGCATCAGAGCTCTCCTACCTATCTTAACTAAGTGAGCCCAGTAACTAGGGGCAGATATAAAAATATTTAGAATGAATCATAGACTCGAAATCATTCACGTTGAATATAACAAACTAGCTTTTTGACCCGTACTTTGAAAGACTCCCATGAATACAAGAGATCTAGATTAGCACTATGTGGAACGCCGAGTTTTTACTGAACTAAAATATCCCTCCAGTAATAATCAAACATTTTAAAAATATTTTCATACTTTTATCGAAAAATCTTGGATAGGTTGGAGATGATACCATAAAATGAGGCGTAGAGTAGGGTTTAACCACACCTACTGCCTCTGAAAAGAGAAGCTAAGGATCTGCCGCCGCAAGGACACAAATGGTGAGATGAGAACCGAAGTATTTGTGTAATTCAGAGGCACTCGAAGTGACATCGACCGAAGCGAACGGAAAAAGGCCCTCGCGTTTTCGTCCGCCCTTGCAGTCTCGCAAAAAGAACCAAAAACACAGCGATCGCGTAACGCGGTAGGAGCACGCGAATCTTACCTTGTTCTTATTTTTTTCCATTCTACGCACTACGAACGGAGATGGAAGGGATTCTTTGGACGTAATTAGGTTGGTTGGAAAGTGTGCATGTTCAGGGGGAAGGAGATTCACAGCGGGAGAGGGGGGAAGGGGAGATGATGCAACGGGAGACGTCGGCGATTAATCGCAAGGACGCAGTGGGACCCTGCCTTCTGTTTTTTCTTGAACATCGAACAGCTTGCGAAGCTGAGACAATTGTAGAACTTTGCTTCACGAAATGAAATGCATAATATTCTTTTCCCTGCGCGGGCACACGTCCCTCCCACTTTCACCCCACCCCCTCTTTCTCTTTACGTAGAAAGCGAGATTTCACACAGTTTGGGGCGCCTCGAGAGTTCAAAGACCTTTCTTTCTCTCTCTCTCTCTCTTCCCCTCTCGTCACCCCCACTCTCCCTTTTATTCTCCGCACCAAACTTCCCTCACTCTCCTTCCCGCCCATTATTTGATAGAGTCATCGCCGTCGTTAGCATTACATGCTCTGAAGCTTTGCCGAAGATACAGCTTTTACTTATTTCGGGCAGTATTTGAGAAGAAGAAAAAGTAATATGTGCCATAATGGTTAACTTATTTCCTATAATGTGACATATTGAGGCGATTATTCGAAAGTAAGATAGAAAGGTTATTGAGCCTCGACCTCTAACTTGCGCTATTTAGTTGTTGATAACTATTTCAGTAATAAAAGTTTTTATAGTTGGATATAGCAATGCCCGCAGTAGGAGGAGATGAAACTTAAGATAGCAACATCATGACTTCAAATTTCCGAGTCTTAAAGATAATTTTCGACGTCCGAGGCAAGTGGTATAGTGTGTGTGGTATAATATATGACGAACGAAACAGACGCTCAACCAATTTTTATCTGTTTTGCCATTTCGTCACTTCTTCAACGTGGACATTTGGTACCTTCACTTCACCTTCTATTGATAGTTTTAGGGTAAGCTAAAAACACTTATTTTTACACGATTGTAAGCGCCGTTTAAAATCCAGCCATTTATCAATAGAAAGCAGTCGTAATATTGGTTTGACACGGCCCTCCACTTATTTCTCGTCTTAGTGAGCCATATCATTATTAAGCAGTATTTCCTTTACGCATTAAAATTTTGTACACTTTTCGGTGAGCACATTTCAAGGCTTAATCGACCAAACTATCCACACTGAATGGGTGTTTCACCCTCATTAGTTCACAGCAAAAATAAGTTGGATTATATCACTTAGTCATTAATGATTTTTCCTCATCCTAGAGCCGCCTACAATTTTCCGAAGGCCATGTTCTTACCGACACACTGTATTAATATCGGTCGTCTGGGGAAAAATCGAAAGTCCGAAGAAAGTAAGCTCATTAAACGTCGTGAAAAGTTCAACGAACTCTTTGGAGCTAGAAATACGTTGACGACCGACAGAGGTGGGCGGGCGCGCTGTCATTTGAACACCACATTCTCAGCAAAATGAAGATCAGGCACTCCTAAACAGCTACATTGCAAGAGACGAATTAATTATTCATGTTCGCCTTACTTCAACCCTATATTGCAGAGATTGCATATAAAATATCTTAGGGTAAAAGATTTGTATGAAAAGCAATAATAATGAGAACTTTCGCATTAATTTAAAAATCGAACGCAGCTTTGCACGCGTAACTCTCTCATTTGCGGAAAAGGGGCAAGTTCAATAACGTAATGGTAAAGCCATGAAATAGGATATTGCAATTGCGACAAGCACCGAAGCAAAAATTCATCAACTAAGCTTTTCTCTGATGGCCGATCGGATCGGATCTCTCTCTCTTTCTCTCTCTCCGACGGGTCCAATTAAAAATGGCCTATCTTTTGGGAAATCACTCCACTTTCTCCTTTTTCCTTCCACTCAAAGATAGACGCTTTCCTTCACGGATTGTGAGGATGGCTTACGCGCATTCACAGATAAAAAACAATGGACGGGGAGAGAAAGGGAAAGGAGGTCATAAACCTGTCCTCAACCTCCCCCGGATTCGAACCGCGGAGAGCCTGTTTGGAAGCCACCGAGTCGGACTCCTTTTTCGGCCTCCTCCCCTACCTGCTGCTGTTCTCCTGCGGGGAGTGAGAGGGGGGGGGGAGAGAAACCCTTTTTTCCCCATTTCTGTCCACTCGTGGAGGAGAGCAAAAGAGAGGCAGTGTCGGGGCGGCGTATTGCGGAAGGCCGTCGTCATCGGCGAGGGGAGACGAGCAGAGCGCGAGAGAGCATGCGGGGCCGCTCGCTTCAAAGGCCACCTCCGAAATATTGAAGGGGGCGGGGAGGAGGGGACGGAGGGGAGGGGTGAGGTGTGGGCAGAAGGGCCAGCAACTTTCGTCCACTGACCCCTCCGGAATTTAGTAGTGACAACCGACCACCAATCCATGACGCCAGAGGAAGGACCATTGGTGGGGGGAGGGGAGGCAGAGAATGGGTGCATTTCGGAGGGGGGATCGATCCCTCTCCACTCGCTCGCTCCCCTCCACGCGATACCAGGGGTGGTCAACCTTTTCAAGGAAGGATAGGGCCATTCGCTTTTCACGTTCCGTGAAAATAACCTCAGAGACCCCAAAAATATTCCAAGCGTTCACTTTCGACAGAAGTCGAATGAACTTCATGGCGACCCGATTCCACGAAAGTTAATTTTAACTTGCTTCATTAAAACGCCTCCCTTTTCTCCGAGTACATTATTATAAGCTCATTGACACCCAAAGTTGCACTGGCGATTGACTATTTACTTGAGGAAGCACTCCACGGAATGTTAATAGAGGAAGGATTAATAGACTTGACTGGGGATTTATTGTTTGTTAATTACATTATCAGAAGTTAAATAGAGGAAAAAATACTCCAATGTTTGAGGAGCACAAAATATTACAACCCGTATAAATGAAAGGACGTTATTGCAGAATTTATTCCACATTGGTCGCATTTATTACTAAAGAGAACTGACGGTGACCTAGTCTTCTTCACTGGTACAGTCAAATTTTCGATGAAATAACAAATTAATTAGAACTACTAAAATATCTGAGCAATGCCAAAAAAGCCAATGTCGTCGACATGATTTCCGGGATTTCAAGAAAACATCGTATTTTTTAAAGAACTGAGTCTATCATAATGATTCGTATCATCACGAACGTAAGGCCCTAATTACGGTTAAAAAACAGCGAGTCCCAAATATTTATGTCACGAAGTTTTCATTAAACATGATAGTCACTCTAACATGAGGAGTCTGGCAGCGGCTTCACGATCTATCTACCTCGATGGCTTCACGTCATTCCTAGAGATTGAAAAGAGGTGAGAATGCCAATAAATCCGTGCCTCTACACAGTCTCATTTTGCGAACGATTCCCGAAATCAGCCCTTGGGACGTCGGTTGACGACCCCTCGCGTCTTTACACCCCCTCCTTCCCTCTCCCTACCCCCCTCCCTCCGCCTCCCCCCCCTCCCTCCCTCCTCGCGTATGAGAAGAAGAGGGAGAAAACCAACACTCCACGCCTCCAACACACAACACATTCCCACCCCCATCATTGAATTCACCTCTTGCCCCCACCCTCCAAAGGCAGGCTAGAGCAAGGGTATGCACCCACCCCCAAAATAATGCCTCCCCTCCCCCCGCACGCAGCCTCACCCCCCCCCCTCCCTCGCACTCCCACGCCCACCCCCTCCCTCCCAATCCATCCTTCCTTGCTTGCTGCTGCCCTTATCTTACGCAGGCCGAGGACAGTGACCTTTCTAAGGGCGGGCAAGTGTGGCGGCGGGGTGAGGAGGACGACGGGAGTCGCGGTGCAGGGGAGCGGGCGATTCGGGGTGAGGGAGCATAAGAATACGAACTCTACTCCTCCTCAAGACTATTTTAATGTGGCAACTAATAGAAAACCTTCGTAATGACGTACTTTCGCGTCAGGGTTATCAACATCACCATTCGGCGCTAGGACAGACTAACAAAGGTCATCTCCTCGAATATCTACCTTAGATACCATAACACATTATTTCGCCAATGCCGGCAGATTTCACTAACGGACACGAACAGTTTTTCCTGCCCGACACAAGTACTCCGGAAAGAAAGTGGAGTAGCGGCGGTCCAATCGTATAGTATAGCTCAATGGTCTCTCCTTTTGTTATCATTGCGCTCACCGAACCTAATTTGCCATGAAAAGTTATCCCAATTATCATGGAAAAACATGATCGAACGTTTAATCTAAGATGCAGCAAAATTGCGCCCACGTACAGTATTTCTTCCAAAAAAAGGAGCGACCAAAGAACCAGATAAGAAGTTCCCTTGCAGAAAAACATAGAGACACAATAGCGCACACATTTCACATGATATTATCTTCTTCATAAGATGGAAGAGGAATCGACAAGTGCGACCGTTGAAGTATGACTGAAGCGTATGAGATTATCTATTCATGGTCGTAAAACTTTTGTAAGTGCTCGGAGTTTGAATGGAATGCTATCTACACACTTTAATAATGCTCTCATGCGAAGGAAGGGAAAGAATTAAATATTTCCTTTTAAACATGGCTAACCAGTGGAATATTTCGAGCATGGCACCATTCATTCATCCGAATGAAGGAAGCGCACTCCTCCGGTACTTTATTCAAAGTTCAAAAGTATAGCGGATGCCGTACGGCGGCATCAACACCCCCAGTCAAGGGTTAATAAAAAGTTCAAGCAGATTGTTTTCATCTAGCTCTCATCGAACTATACATGCCTGAATTGTAAAACCATCACTGAAAAATATTTGTGTTCCTGAAGACAATGGAGAATTATAGAATCAGGGGAGGTTTGCGAATGTCCACTGAAATGCAAAGACGTCGATAAGACCACCATTGGAGGTTCGCGATAACTCCAACTCCTTTATTTTTTTTCCCCCTAAATTTGCACGACTCGTTTCAGTTTTTCTCACCCATAGAAATGAATCCACGGGTACATAGAGCGACATACACATGGCATGGAATAATATGAAGGAAATGGTGCTCTAACAGTTCTAAGGATGCAAGGCAGGTGAGACGAAACGCAGATCATTGGTGTGCTGACAGTTTTATCATTTCCGGTGACCAACAGACCTCGCCTCTTTAAGGCGTTCCCCACATTACTTACCCCTTTTCCACGGTCATTTACCTTCGGGTTGAAAAGATCGATAGAGCCACTTTTTCTTTCGCGTCAGAAATTTCGGAAACTCTTGTCTGCATCAAATATCAATCCTTATCATTCCCGTCTCTAATATACGCTAATATCAATGCAATTCGGCATTTATTGACTGTAAAAGTCCGAAAAGTAGTGAAAATACTTTTTGATTGCCTACACCGGGTAATTGGTAAATTATGAACTTCCATACATGGCTCAAAGTTTGTCCAACAATATCTTAAGATGAATAACGGATGGCTATTAATATACATTGAGTAAAAACGATTCGAACTTGGCCTCATGCAAAGTATCATTGTAAATTAATTTGAATAGGATCTATTTTTATAACTCAACGCATCTTAAATTCGCGTTTTTAAAAGCGTGAAGCCTAGTTATTCTCTAATTTCGTTGGATGTTGGATAAATTACAGTCCTGTAGGAAAAATTATTACTCGAGGAGACTTTTCCATGTAATTATTTAGAGGAGTCATCCATTTGTATTATAAAATATTGTATAGAAGAAACCTTAATGACTCATTTCTCACAAATGCCATTAAATTATCTGCAAATGATTCCTCTGCAATTTGACAGTTCTAATTTTAACGGCAATCCATCGCCGACTAAGTTGAACTTCACCACTGTATGTAATTCAGTACGAGTGGGAAAGTCACAGCGATTAAGAGCAATTACTCAGGAGCAATTTTTAGCATTAGATCAAGAATGAACTGAATGAATAAAGCACAGCATTGTTCCTGCTATCATCCATCCGCGCGAATGTACCACAGGAGTGAGGCGCGGATTCACAAAAAGCCTACTGCTCCATATTGCTGGTGTATATTAAGAAAGGTGAAGTGAGGAGGGGAGAAGAAGGTGGTCGGCCCCGGATCGATTGGCACCGCAGTGTCACCGAGGCGTGCGAGTCACGCTGCTCCTCCGTGCACTTCCGACCATTGCAACGAGGCAGCACTTCCGATTGCGGCTAGTCCTCGTGATACCAGGCGACGACCGTTCCAGGGTTGGCGGTATTTTTGCGCGATCTGTCGCTAGAGTGAGGTCGTTTCCCTCTGTCGGAGGAGTTGTTCGTTCACAGCGGAGCGGGTCTTCGTCATTTCTTCTCTGGACTGCAGCCGTTTCCTCTGTCCGACGTGGTCGCTTCCACTCCGGAAATAGGCAGTACGGATGCATTTCAAACCATCTACACCGAAAAAATATCCTTCGCATAGACATAGGAGCGTGGGAGGGCAGCGATTACGTACTAATATCCTGCGAGGGAGGTGTCAGGGGGGATGGAGAGATGAAAGACACCAGCCCCCCCTCCCGCCGGGGTGAACGAATCCAAAGAACAACAACTTGCTTCCCCTCAGTCACTCACCTCTCTCTCGACGCCTTCCCCTCCAAGTCACCCTACCGGCGAACGAGAAAACGACGACGCTACCCAATCTTATGAACAGGAGAACCAGTCCTGCCATCTCGCGGATTTCGCGTTACACATTTGGGTCAGAATAGCTTACAGCCAGCTGTGCTTATCGGCATTGATTGATTGCGAAGTAAGTACGCCTTGGAGGTTACATCCGTAAAGTTCTATCTTTGCTTGATAATAATTAACATCCTAAACGTTGCCATTTAAAAGTAGCCCGCATAACAAACAAACACAAGTAGAGTCAGCAACATGCAAGTACTGACGATATAGACCTTGTCCTAGGATGACGGTCTGAAATGTAGTAATTCGCGTGAAGGTGGTTCGAAATAATGCGACAATAATATTAATAATGATATTTACGTCTAAACTGTGTAACGATCGGTAAATAAGTAGGTAGCAAGGCGAGCAGTTAAAAATACTAGATTGAATACCTTGGTGGGGTAGGAATCGGCGTTGAATCTCAGACGAAGTTGACGGCATATCTGACGATTGTCCTCTTCCTTTGGTGACAACCTATGGGATATAAATAGTTCCAAGTTGTAAATGATTGAATTGAACTGCCACTTGATCCACATAGACTTAGTATTCACTAATATAGCTCTTTTCCGGAACAGAAATATCGCACTGATTCGTAATGAGTTCCAAAATAAAATTGCGTTCACACCATTTAGCAGAAAATACCGAAGTTGAACCATCATCTTCGGGAATGACTGACTATTGCTGCTACTTAAAAACCACACTCAAATAATTGCAGCACTTAAGCGTAGCACTTGGCCTTCCTTGGAAATAGTGAAAACAAAATTGGTCAGTGGGATTAAATTGGCGAACCTTATGAAGGGTTTTTCCCCTGGCGGCGAGAGAATACTTCGCTAAGTTATCCATTGCCGGGGCTTTGGACCACGGCAGAAGTGGAATAGCGCGATGAGGAAAGTAAAGAGCACGCAAAGCGTTGTACTTCTCAGATGTCGGATCATATTGCTCGTCAGGGTCTTCCTCAGGGGGCGAATATTCCTCTGAAGACGTCTCTTCCTCTGACGTTTCAGCCATCGGATTACCAAAACAACACTGATTGTGAGAAAAACAATATGGCCGAAATCCAATAGATGACGAACGGTTATGCAAACAATTGAAGGTCGATATGTTGGTGTTCGCGGCTATTTCGAAACTTCTTATATGCAGTCCTGGGGGGTGTTTCAGAGTCTCCCTTTCCGAGCGGATCGGGAGACTTGACGCGGATTCTGCGTCACTTACTATCGGCCAGGCAATCCGTGCGTTTCAGACTGGCTTCCTATCGACTCAAGGCCGGCTTTCCTATCGGATAGAAGTCGAGTGGGCTAGAGGTGCCGGAAACTCATTCCCGTGGCGAGTGGAGATATGTTATATTGCTGTTTTTTATTAAGTATTTGGCTATAATAAAATCATACCACTTTATTTCATGAGTGCTGATATATGCGGATATTCTGATAGAGTAATATAAGTGCAAGTGACTTTAATTCTCGTGCAAATTAGGCGATAAATAGGCAGACTGTATCATTGACGGTACAAGTTCGTTTGCGTTGTTATTTGGACGAGTAATTTGGCAAAAAGAACGTGAAACAAGTTGGAATGCATGGCGTAACGACTTACAAATATGTAGGTAGCATAATGCATTGAATACGTGTCCGTGGGTTAGGAAGTATAACAATTTGTATAGTTTGAAATGATTGTGTGTGTGACTTGACATCGTAGTCACATCGAAATTAGACGTGGTTATGTACCTAATTCAGCTGATTACGTGGTACATGGTTTCAGTACATTCCATGTACATTATAAATATTCATTTTAATATGAAATACTAGTTCAAGCATAACGGGAATAGCCACGATAACAACTATACCGAAGCTCCCTCATACCATCCTTCTATATATAGGTTACAAATTTCGGCCATTTTGTAACAATTGACGGTGGCGCAGCGGGTTAAGGCAGTATGCAGCGAGGTAAAGGTTATAGGTTCGATTCCCTTTTGCAGCGAATATTTTTTTCTTTGTGGAATTATCGCTCACTGAAATATAATTTAGAAGATGTATTTCAAGTTGCATCAGTAGCAACAATTTTTCATTTTCGTACCAAATAAAATGGTGTTATAGAAATAACCGAGAACGTGCAAAACAGATAACAAACTAACAAAATTATTTTGCGTTATTTTAACGTACATAACTCGAGCCATTACTATTGATGTACTCTATTCAACCTAATGTAATCGCTATATTTTCTTCCAGCGTACCTCCACTTTCACGGAAAATTTTTAAGACGTTTACGGCATATCATGAAGGCCATAACATTATTTATGATGGTCAATATTCATATTTAATTGAGATACTGAATGAAAATATGACAATTTGGTTAAACAATTGAGTAAGTAAACCATATGTTGTTGGAAAAAATTATGGATTTCGTGACTGCCTGTAATTTAGTTCAAAAACTACATACGAACAATTCTAAAATAATTTTACTCGGCAACAACGTCAATTATGTGACAATGTATCAATTAGCACTTATTTATGCCCGTACATACCTTTCGCCTCCCTTGTCAAGTATCAAATCTTGCGGGAGGTTATTTTCGCTGCTCACTTGTCACTTGAAAATTGTGACGTTTTCTCGTTTCCCGGAGGAGGATGACTGTTGACGTCATACCAAAAGCGGAACGCTTTCCGATAGTATGTGTGAAACGCACGGAAGACGAGCGTAGGATAGGTTCCCGATCGACTCGGAATGAATCCGTTTCCGACGCCGCTAATCCTACGAGACTCTGAAACACCCCCCTGGTCCACGTAAGCAGTTTTAGAGGCCAACGGAGCATCTTTATTAGTCAGAGAGGTGATTATGAGATTTAAAGTTACAGTATGAAGTTTCGACATTATATTTACTTCTTCATTTCTTTTCCTCTATCTTCTATCTCCTAACAATTCAGTGTTTGCCGTTGAGAATAATTTTGGATATCCTTAGTTTCTTTAATTAGGTAATATCCTCACTTTTTAGCCTTAATAATCACTCGCTGAAAAACTTTAAAGGTCATTTTCAATATCTTTTTATATATAAGGTGTTTATAATAATAGTATTTAGGGTAGTTTATCTTTTTTCTATCTTGTATTTATTTTCCCTATTTGTTTGCATCGTTTTTGTAATTTTAAAGTGAGCATTATGACAACAAGCGTTCTAGCAGTAAAAATTTCCAAACCGACACAATGTTTGTAATAAAAAATGACCAACTTCGATTAAGGTAGAATTTTTGTAGTTGCTCCGCTACCCCTCAGTGCATTTAACTTCCTCGATTGCCTCTGTAGCCACGTGGTGGGGGGCTGAGGTGGTGAGTTCGCCCTGCCCATTCCACCTCATATCCCTTTCATTGCTCTCACAAACACGCTTACCTGAGATCGTTCCGTCAACCCTAGTTTTAACTTTCTCCACTTTCGCTCGCGACGGGTCTCCTGAGAGAAAGTTGCAGTCAGCGCATCCGACACAGTCTCTTTTCGATGTGCAGATTCCGTTGACTGACTATCACTTTCGCTCAAAACATTCTTAGATTCAATAAATTTCCTTTAAACTTTAATTTCGCCGATCAAAGCGATACTATTTTTATCACTTGCTTTTATAAGATTTTTTTCTTGCCAAATACCTCGTTCTCTTCAGTTTTAGGTCTAATCTTTTCATCTCCAAGGCTTCATATCGTTATAATTTTTTGCACATATTTGCTTTCTTTGATCATTATTTTTTTCTGCGTGTAATGTGGCAAAACTTTGGTTTTCAATATTGCATTATTGTGTTTTCTTTACCATCTATACCCGTCGTTAATAGCCATCGCATCAACTATTTTCGATACATGGGGAACCCAGAAAATTTTGCTAAAGTGTCGCAGCTTCTCCGACTCTACTGATTGTTTCTATGAAAATTAATAGGTATGTTATCTCTTCAGAAATTTTGAAAGTCCCTAGCATTAAAATTCATTTGCGAAAGCTATTAGAAAATTTTAACGTGTGGAAAAAAAGCATTTTGAGTATGTTCTGACCAAGCCCAATTACCAGGCTGATCATATGGTAGAACTATTTGGAACGTTTATTTCTTAAATGCATCACATATTTCATTCACAAATCGTGTATGCCATCCGACTAGTATGAAAATTTAAACAGTCATACCACTAATAAAAGTGTAATTTGAATTTTTTTCGCAAAATATACAAAATTATGATAATAAACTGTTGAAGTATTATTTGATTTGTGAATCAAGTTAGTCAGGATTTAATGGAAAAAAATAAATAGTCATGCTCACTGATAAATGTGTGATTTGAAATTTGTTCGCAAAATATACAAAATTATGGGAATAAACTGGTAAAGCATCTTTTGATTTGTATTTCAAGTAAGAGACGAGTTAATGCATAAAAAATGCGTTTACATGAAAAGGTTGAATGCTTGTAGAATTGAATGGAGAATCAAGTCAAAGCAATCTTTGGATTGTTGATTAACTGATGATTCAAAATCCCATCGTTACGTCTACTTTAAAAATGAGGCTCTTCGACTTTGAGGAAGTCTTTTTAAGCTATATTGACCCTTCGACAAATGAAGAATGCCTTAAACGAGTAGGCTGAATCACCGCACCAATTAAAAATTATGGTTTAAATGTTGCCAGGGACTAAATGGAGTATTCCTGTGACTGGGCGATGCAGCTCAATTCCGCCTTGCTCTCTTTCTCGACTAGAGTGGCGCGAGCGAGTTCTCCTCCCCCAGCACTACTCCTCTCCTCCCCATCCGTTCTCGTGGTTTATAATCGCGGCCCTCCTCCAATCGCCTCCTTTCCAATTACGGGGCAGTGCACACGGCAACCAGATCGCTCACCTCGCAGCGCGCCAGCCCCTGTGTGGCAGCGGCCACCAATTTCCCGCATCACTATCAAGGAGTGTTGATGGCGCAGGATTTGGGCCATGGTGGAAGACAATGGGATCTTCAAAAGAATTTTCCATTGACGTATTTTACACCAATACGATAAAAGTAATTGTAGACGTCACGCCCGTGGCATCTCTCATTACTTGGGTCAATCTTGTGTGTTTCGGCCCTCTCGCCACTGCTGAGGTTTCGCTCTCACTATGAGGAGGTTACGCTCCTTGACAAGAGCGGAAGAATGAGCTGTGCATGTGCTATTTAGATAACATCTCGAACGGTGCATAATCTGCTAGCGATTGGTAAATTCTTGCGTGTGTAAGGCGTGGGTATTTTAATGTGATGTTATGAGGTATATGTTAGTCATAAGATAACTGCTGAAGGCATTCTCATATTTTAAAATACAGAGATAGTATTTTCTAAGGTGATATATGGCAGTGATATTAATATCCTATGGAGTCAGCGTACAATGAATTTATGTACCTCTAATTCATGTTTAGAGGAAGAAAGTTATAGCCTCGTTCTGAGCCGTTCGAAGTCTCTTTATCTTTTGCTAGGGATTTTTCAGAGGAGATCAAGGAAGGTGTTTGGTGCAACATTTAATGGACGGTATTTTTATTCTTGTTGAAAGCAAGGTGAAAGTAATCCTTGACACGCCAAGTGGTAAAAGTCGACAAATGTCACGAGACGTTTCGTCTCGCCTTGAGCGAAATACCCTACGTCGTAATCATTCCTCGCTGTGTTTTTTTATAACCTAATAGACATTTTGAAGAATTCGTTTGATATTTTTTTTTCATTTCTGTTTGGACAAAAGTAAACCTTTCTGTGCACTATTGTCTATCCAAGTTTTAGTTTTACTGGAACCAACAATCTCAACTATTAACTACTTGGTGTTTCTTGTCGGGCTCGTTCTTTTTGAATTTCGTTCTACGACTTCCTTGGTATTCACCAGATATTGTATTCAAGGGCGTACCCAGGATCATAACTAGGGGGGGGGCAAGCCATGGTCTAAGGGGTGGCAAGCCAAGTTGTGACATTTGAAAAAATAGTTTTATTTTTGCTACATGCTATATACTAATACATATAATTTTTCGTGGGTTTAATGAAAATTTGTTGAATACTTTCATTTCAATTCAGTACTGATTTTGCCTAAAGACTTTTGCGGTTTTTGCTTCTAGGGCGGGGCAGCTGCCCCAACCTGCCCCTCACTGGGTACGCCTATGATTGTATTGATGTTGCATGCCTTGCTATTTTTGGAAATCTTGCTGCGGGTGAATTCTTTTCTGGTATACTTATTTTCATCTCTATCGTGTTAATTTATTAATTCATCTATGGCATCGATATATTTCTCTCTCTATCTCTATCTCTTTCTCTCTCTTTGCACTGCCTTGAGAATAACATCTCATTTCATCTCTTTTTTTCTGAAAAGTAAAGTAAAGATTTTTATTATTTATTCTTTCTGGCTAGATTCTACGAAATACTTTCCTACCCTTACCGTCTCTTATTGTATGTTGTTCTTTTGCGTCTGTTTTTCTTGCGTCTGATGAGTATTTTATTTTTATTTTATTTTATTTTAAAGAAATATAACCACATACAGCATATGCCATTTTATAGTGGCCAGGTAACAATACATAAATTAGAGGACGAAGACGCAATATAACATGTAGAAAACAATAATTACATTTAGAAAAACAAAAGGACAACAAGAAACTGCAGTGACAGACTACCTCGGTGACAGATAGGATAGGGAAAGGCTTATGAAGGATTTCAATGGAAGCGCAAAGGGGTCGATGTGTGGAGGGAGTGAGTTCAACACAGAAGTAATGCCATTTTCTCAAAACCATTCTTTATTGTCTAGTAGGTGAAGTTATTTAGATGGTGGGGATTATTCTCCTTCACAGATGTAATTTTTCTATTTTAATAATAATAAATAAATAAAATTGTTTTATTACTCCAAAAAAATAAAATGTACAGAATAGAGTCAATAACATAGAGGAGTAACGTTAGGTAGCCATTAAAGAGAATCTGTTTTATGGCTACCACCATTTACAAAGGGTCATGCTGACATAGAAACCATGGGTGACGAAGAGATTTGTGAAAAAAATTGAAAGAAAAAAGTATCTGTTGAAAAAACTTAGACGGCATCCATACAATGACAGTTTAAGCAAGAAATTTGTTAATTGTAGAAATGAATTAAGAAATGAACTTAGAGCAGCTTCTAGCAATTATTACTTACATAAATTTCAACAAGTTACCGGTAATCTCGAAGCTCAGTGGGATGTATTCAAAGAGCTAGAGACACCACGAGGCTCATAATCAATTTCTTTTGAAATAGAAGGTGGAATTATTACTGACCCTATTCTACTAGCTCATTTATTTAGTGACTTTTTCATCGGTGCATCAGATAATAACCAACATAGTTCCTCCAAAAGCATAAATAATATAGTGAAGGAATACTGTGGATATTCTTGCGTTAATTCCATGTATATTGAGCCGGTACTTCCAGATGAGATAATTAAGCTAGTGAAATCCCTTCCCTCGAATAAATCACCTGGCTTTGATAAAATCACAAGCAAACTTTTAAATTTAATCATTGATGAGTTACCTCGTATTCTGGCGCATATTTATAATTTAAGTATTACAAATGGTGTTTTTCCAGAAGTTCTAAAAAAAGCTGTGATTAAACCCCTTTATAAAAAGGGTGACAGGTTATTTATTAATCCAGAATTATAGGCCTATTTCACTGCTGTCAATATTTTCTAAAATACTGGAAAAGCTTGTTTAGAACAGGTTGCTCAAATTTCTAGGAAAAAACCACTTCCTCAGTAAAAACCAATTTGGATTTTTATGTGGAAAGGGAACGGAGGACGCTTTAGAGAAATACTTAATTCATATTTATGAATCTATCTATAAAAACAAACGTACGTCCAGTCTGTTTATTGACATTACTAAAGCTTTTGGTACAATTGACCGTGGCATTTTAATGTATGAGCTTCATAGAGCTGGTATTCGAGGAACTTCACTAAAATGGTTTAAGAGCTATCTTGAGTTAAAGAAAATTTTCTTCCTTTACTAAAAAAAATACTCATCGTCTGTGATTTATCGAACAATAAAAATGGAATTTTGGAGGAATAAATAGAGGGATCATTGACTACTGGGGTGAGAAAGCAGATCATTCTACAATTTTGTTGTCACTATAGGTATGCGTGATTAGTTGTTCAGTATTGGTTGGCAATCGGGAGTAGAGCTGACGATTATCATTGTAACCTGAAATGGCGCGTTAACCGTCAAAATATATAGAATCTGTAGAGTGAAGTATATGTATAGGAAGCGTGCTTTCGACGGGATAAGTGTTGGCTCATAGAATTTATTATGCTAACCATAAATTGCATGAAAAGTATCTGAATATTCGACGCTTGGGGGGTTTTCTTTCTTTTGTCTGTCTTCCTTTCGAGATCCGTGGCCTTGGCATAGAATGTGTTATCATCTAAGCCCGTGGTTGTGCTCGAAGCCCTCCTTTGAGCAGCGAGCTTTGGCTCGTTATCTATAGATGTCTCTCCGTCCCTCTCGCCTTCTCTCCCTTGTCCTCTCGTTCCACTCTTCCTTCTTTCACTTCGAAAGAAAAAGCAAAACTTCTCTCCCGAATTTTTCTCGGGCCGCGAAGCGACTCCCAAGGCGAGAGAGAGAGATGCTCCTTTCGCTGGGAAGGCTGCGTGTCGGCATTGCCTTTGGCAGTGGAGGTGAATGCTCTCCCTCCATCGCTCCTTCCTCTCCTTGCTCTCCATCTTTCGCTCATTTCTGCGAAAAAGGCATGTAACGGCTACCACGCCGCCCACTCTTTTGCACGAAATATGGCATTTCATTCGCTCATCGCTTTCCGGCGGGCACTGTAGTATATGGATATTTAATGGATAACATTATAGTGAAGTTGTTCATCAGTCTCGTCTTTTGGAATTTTGTGAGTCCAGAAACTTCTTCTTCAAACTATTTTTTTCTAGCAATCATTGAATATTTCTCGTCAGTGGACATTGCAAGAACATATTTATTTTTAATGGTCTTATTTTCACTATTTTTAGCCATTTCACGATGGGTGTGAGGAAAAATTTACATCACTAGTTATACGTTTCGGAATTATTTATAAACTAGTGATGATTCGCGTTGATATAATGCTCATGAAAGTAAATAAGACGACGAAGCCGAAAGTGAATTGTTTCTCTGCAATCATCTGTAATGCACCTAAAGGGATTTTATTTGCTGCACAATTGCATATGTTACAGAATTGGCTTTGGACGAGCACTATCCGTTGCCAAGCTCGCGTATTATGTTCTTTATAAATTCAAGCGCTTCCAACAGAGCGTCCCCATGAGGAAGGCATTCACCCGACCGCCGCCGCGAAGCAAAGCCCGCGCCACCAGAATCAACGCAAAGGCTTCGAGGTTGATGACTGCTTCATCCCTACCCAAAACCCTCATCGATAATTATCGTAATGTTTGCCATTTCGAATTTCACTTTCTGTTGTTCCAAATTCCCTCCGAATGGTTGGGGTATTCGGGATATTTATCTTAGTGTGTTTGTTCTCAGCGGCGATAATGGTCATGCAACTGAGCAGCAAATGAGTTAAGATCCGTGAGTTTCCCATTAAGAGTGATCTGGATTTCGTTCTGCGCGCTCATTATCAATTAGAATCCGCCAAAGAGACCTCCTCGAGTGGACATACTTAAAGTAAGTTGGCGAATCGAAATCGGAGAGAGCGATGGTATAAGCGTGCGTAGTATCAGTGGTAATTAGGTGGAACGGAACATAGTAATTCAGGAGAGAAAATGGACACAATGAGTGAGCAAATTCCGAAAATAATTTCAATTTTATACTTTTAATTTCAGTGTCTATCACTCGTCTGCTATCAGCTTAAGGGTGATTTCCGGTTCGGTGTAGCATATTAATTTGCAACTCACGTCTTTCAAGGATGGAACGTAAATATGAATTCACCCCCTTTACGAATGGACTTGATTAATCTTGACAGATAAAAATGCTTTTGTCCATATCATTTCCCTGGACTATTTATTTTGCCGAACAGATTTCCTGTTGTAAGACAGGGAAGAGAAAATTTATTTCATTTCTCAATTTCAATATAACCTTTAATATAGTCTGTAAGGATAAAACTACTTTGTCTCTAAATCGAAGAAATAGTTTCCGAATTTTGACTTGCATTTTTAGATCTAGAAAGATCATCATTCAAGAGCTACTAGTTTTGATAAATTTATCGCCATCTTGTGTGAGTAATGCTGCTATTTATTTGAAATTTTGTTAAGCGTTCGCGTTCTCATATTCTTGTAGGACGTAACGCAGTTTCGACGGAAAGATGGTACTTTGTGGGAACATACACATTTTCTAGAAGGTAGCCGAACTATTAGTTGCAGGTGGATTTTCTCTTGGGCAAAGGTTACTGTTTAGGCGATAAACTTATTACTTTTCTCTTTAATTGGTTTAGTAATGGAGTTACACAATTTTAATTGCTATAATTTTAATTTTTACTTGCCGATATTCCTCGGTACCTAAGGCAATGCCAATCCTTCGTTTGTAATCACTTGCACGCATTCACATTTGGAATTGAGATGTGAGCGCGACTGGGGTGTGCACGACACCGGTCCAGATGCTCGGCGTGGACGATCCGATGCTCGCCATCGCACCAACCAGCCAGCGAAACCGTCGCATCGTGTGGAACGCAGCCAGACCTTCGCTTTCGATTGAAATTTTTCTAAACTCCTTGAGATTGAAGCGTGTCCCTCGGCAGGATGGCCCACGACTCCAGTCTAAGCGATTTGGCTCCAGCCATCCGTTTTTTCTTCCTTTGAATCCAAAATGGCGGTCAATTTCCAATGCGGCAGATTTTTAATGTTAATCCTCAGTTTTCATAGGTTTCAAGGCATCATATTCTGCATTATGTAGGATAGGCAAAGACATTGATTTCGCCACCCAACTTGCCATTTGTTAAAATTGATCGATTTACGACATAATGTGTAATGCGCTTTCCCACCCACTCCCCCCCTTGCGATTTCGATTTCGCCTCCCTCTCCTCCCACACCTTCCACTTTCTTCTCCCGCGCCGTGAGAACTCACTTCCGAGGAGGAATTCGAAAAAAAAGACGACTCTAAAGAGGAGAGAGAGAGAGACTGATGCGGTTCGATGGGGGTGGGGGTGAGGTGGGAAGAGGGGGTGAAGGGGGTTCTGGGGGTGAAGGGAGATGCTTTTCTTGCGCGAAAAGAGCGGGGGGGGGGGTAGGGGTTGTGACGAGGCGTCTTTCGCGCTTGAGTCGATTCGCAATTTCCGATTTCTGCGAACGCAAGGACAGGAACAATGGACTGCGACCCTTTCGCACCATATGACCCAGATGGATGCCATTTTTGTAATCGGGGATGACGTATCTGTACAACAAATCGCAAGAAGCGTTCGGGAATATCTCGTTCAGTAAGTATTGTGGTGAAGGAATAACCCAGAGATTATTCGACGGTCTTATAATATGTGAACCCATTTCAATGCTAATCACCAGAATGGGATAGTTTCTCCTTATTAAAACCTTCGGGTCGGAGTCACATCCATCTTCTTCCGCAGAGTGTACAAACTGCCGACCTGAGCCATTTCTGTTTCATCATATTATTGGAAACAACGAGGTTATTTCTTAACAAGACACTTATCCTTCCAGGCCAAATTGGAATAAATAAACATTGAAAAATTTTCTTTCTATTCCAGAAAAAATAGTATTTTCATACCCGCTTCCATTGGCTGATCTGGGGGGCGGGGGTACGTGCCCCCCCACCCCCAGACCCTTAAAAAATATGCAAGATTTTTAATACGGTTCCATTATCATTGCGTTCGTTTTGTATTACGAAGTATCCTTGTGCACCACCCCAGAACGAAATCCTGGATATGGCCTTACTATTGCCCCCCCCCCCCAGAAAGAAACCCTGGATCCGCCCCTGCGCGCTTCTATGAATTATTTCAAGTATTGTATTTAAATCATTCGCCATATTTTTAGTTATTCACTTGAGAGCATGAAACTCTAGCTGTGACAAACTTGACGTGTTTTTATCCTTCAACTATGGAAGGTTTGTCGGTAACAATTTGCGGAACTCACTTGAAGAAATAGAAGTCCGTAATTTGGGGTGGGCTCAAATGTTGATAAAATTTCTGTTTTCTTACGTTGGCTTAATAATTCTGCTTAAATAGATATATTTTGAACCGAACCATTAACCCCATCCCGATATTACATTATGAAAAATATGAAAACAAAATGGCTTTCCTTACATTCTTGCTCCTATAGTTCCATTCGTGCGATTGAACACATTGGCTTGTTTCATAAATTGTTTCAGCGGCAGTCGTACTTTAATTTTTTAGCGGAAATTGGTATTTATAATTGCGAGGTGCTCATGTTGCCATTTCTGAAAAAATTATTTCCATGGGTTTTTCGTGAGTTTTTAATCAATCTTTCCACCGAGCAAGAAGATTTCCAGAGTCGATATGTTGTCAGTCTGCAGCGTGAGCGGATAGCACTTAAGTATCTTGGATGCCCTTTTACTGTACCGCATGAGTTTAAATTTTATAAATAATTATTGCATGTTAAATTTGATCAATAATACCCTTTTCGTTCTTTTTTGATTTTATAAAATCGTATGATCGATACTTTTGGGTCTTTAAAACTATGTAAGTGTCCCTTTTGACAATGTGACACGAGACTTCAGACACTTTGAAATGACTTTTTGATGATTTTGTGCCATTAACACCTTTGATAGCAATGATTAGCCGTCTTCATCGTTTCCACTGACAATGAGTACAGATTTTTTAACATAGAATCACAGAAAAAGGAACGCCTAAACTAAATTAGTTTTGTGCTCAGCTCTAAAGTTGCATCTCCTAGCAAACTGCGTTCCTAAGGCGTGATCGAGGAATTCCGACTGCGTTGCAGGATTTTTATGGTAAATGTATTTAAGCTGCACATCCTATCGAAAGCGTTATTTGCTTGCAAAAGAGGCCTTACGTGTGATTGGGAGATGAGTGTATTGCGGATGAATGGGCCATTGTTTTCCAAGTGTCCTCCGATGGCATGTGCAACTGAATATTTTTACTCGAGCGAAGTTTCTATTTTCATTATTAGGGTAAGAGTGACTGACACCGCGAGTCGGAGGGTCGTTGACCGTGAGGGAGGAGCCGAGTGGAGCCTCCTCCAGCCAGCGATCGCCTATGATAAGCTACGTTTTCCATTGGCACGCGGAATGTGTCCAGAGGACGAGGTCTTAGATGTTGGCGTTTCTTTCGTCCTCGGGAAATCCTTTCCATTTTATTTCCACGGGTTCTTTTCTCCCTCCCTTCCGTGTCTCCTGCCTCACGAGTAATGTGATGACGGATTCACGAGCTGGCCTCTAAACGTGTTGCAACCCACCGCGAAATTAAATGGGTTTAAAAAAGGTCGCCATTCGCGTCCCTGATAGGAATGCGATTACACGGATAAATATGCTCTAATAAGGACTATTGGCCGAAATATATATTGGCAATGATTTGATCTATCAAATTTATAGTCTTCTCCTCTCTATTTTGAACATTATTAAGTAAATATTAAGAAAAAAATTAATCGCACCGACCTCATCGCCGCTCTGCGGACATTTTTGAAAACACAGTAAGCTCCTTCTCGGCCTCTTGATTCATGTTTTCATAGACAAACAAAAACCAAATCCGAAGGTAAATGCCCCTCTCCGAATTGTGTTGATTTTGTTTAATTAGCTGGGTACGAAATGTGTGTGTTGTGCCCTCATAGGCATGATTCTTTCCGTAAAACCCTGAACATGGCATTCCATAAATTTCGAAACGTTGGCCAAGAATGACATTTGAATCATTCTAACTGAAAACCCGCACTCGAAATTTTCAATGGATATTTTTGAAAATGCGCCTCAAAAGCGGCCACGCGCATCGATCTCCAACGGGATTGATGTTGAGAGCCAGCCTCCTGCATGTTGAGTCGTATCTATCACTGCGATCGCGAGAGCGCAACGGTTGTCGTGGCCACATCCGAGCGCGGGAGGTGCGGCAGAATCGAGAGGAGGGAAACAAAGTGCTCGCCGAGGATTGCCTCCTCCTCGGTTTGGTACTCGGAGGTGCGACAGCTGAGAGGTCGTTTGAGAGAGGGTGGGGAGGCAGCCGTCGGTCATACGCGTCAACGAGGCCACGGCATAACGTCCCAGCTGACGGACCAAGTACTGCACTCAAAGTGCCCTCCAATGAGCACGGATCGGGAAATCTCTGAAAAAATCTCCGCCACCGCCGGGATTTGATCCGAGGACGCGGCGTGGGAAGCCAACCCACACCGACTCGTTCACCCTTCATTCGAATCGCTCAGGAGAGTGCGCACAACCGCGCACCTAGCGAGAGCCATGCACAAGACCAGCGGCGATCCCATCGGCACGAGCTCGTGACGTCACCAACTTGACTCCGAATGGGTCAAGGTCATAAATTTTTCACCGTGACCAGGTCAAGAAGTTGCCGATTGATGAAAAAACGAAAAAATAAGGGTAAATCTCCTCTAGTGTACTGTGTCATCCACGCAAGAAGGGACCGGGCAGTGTCATCGGACAATATTCCGCCACCGCCAGGCTTTGAACCCGGGCCCTGGGGATGTGAATAGCGAGCGTACTTGCCACATCATAAACCTGATCCCTGTTGGCATTCTGTTCTATGAAATAAAATAGATAGCTCACGTGTTAGAGGTTCCTTTGTGCTTGGTAAGTTTTCATGGAATTTCTAGGGAAACAGCAGTTCAGATTTCAAATATTGAACGTGTTCCGAACTTCATCAAATATCTTGCTTAAGGACGATTGAGTGATGCAATTGATTGATACAGTGAATCGAATCAACAATAATCAAATATATATTAACGAAAGGACGCACACACTCCAGTTTTGAAAGTAGTACAGCCTATGAATGCACATCATTTGAAATGCCTGGCCTACCCACTCGTTTCTGTTGAATCCTGTCCACAGTTCCGCTTTCTTGACAAAATTCTTATCTGACTTAAAGAGCATCTTTAAAAATAATTTATTTCGGAATAAATTAATTGACTATTTAAATGTGTGTTAATGTGACAAAAATATCTCAAAAATGTTTATCTTACATAAGTGAAGAGGACTTGCTGGAAATTAATTACTCTTGGAAATATACAATTTAGCTCAAATTTTTTACCTCCGCCCATATCCCGTAGTTTTTTCTCGTGCACTGCCTGCTTGATGTTATACAGACTGTAGTTTTGCCGGATTGTTTTATGATATCCCAAAGTTTCTGCCGGACAGGTGAAGAGGATTCATGAAATGTCAGCCGTGCTGACCGCGGAAATGACCAATTGAGAGGGTGTCTCGCTCTTGTGGTTCGGTCATTCCATCCAGAATTATTGCTCCATCGTGCGCCCTGGGATTCATTTTCAATTCGTAACCGCTGCACAATCGGTGCTTCTGTCGCATCTTCCATTGGTGCTAGACGCGGGGAGGGAGGGGTAAATGGAATGACGGGACGGGGTTGTAGTCAGCGGCCGAATGATCGGCCTGTTGGGCCGAAGGTCTTGGGTTCGTTCGCTCAGAGGGTACCCTTTTTGTGCAAACATACCACCTGCTAAGAGTCAAGGAATTACGCCGTGGTGCGTGCCCACCTTTTCATAACTTGTTCTCCTGAATCATACCGATGCACTCCTTGTGAGATAATTATTTCATAATCTGGCAATGTATTATGAACCCCTACTCACACTCTGCAACTACTTTGTTCTGCTAAACCAATATGTCCCAATGGCGAGAGGTTGCATCGAACTAGAACCATTTAAAATATCAAAAGTAACTAAATTGACTCATTGTGTTCAACGTACGGCTAAAATCGAAGTCGTTCACCTTCATGTATATTACTTACTCCAGTCCTTATCACAATTTGGTTGTCATATATAATATAGTTATAAAGCTAAATATGGATATAAATTTAGGTTTAGGATCACTTTATTCCATGCCAAACCTAGCTAGCGAATAATTTAGACAACCATACAAATAAAGTGGTTAAACTAAACCCGTAGCTACTGTAGTGGTACAGGTTTACATGCCTACGTCAGATTATGAAGACGAAGAAGTAGAAGATGTCTACCAAGGTATAGCGGAAGTTATCAAGCAGGTAAGAGGGGAAGAAAATCTTATTATTTTAGTTGACTGGAACGCCGTCGTCGGCGAAGGTCAAGATGGAATAATAACTGGGAAATATGGGTTGGGTAACCGAAATGAAAGAGGAGAAAGGCTACTTGAATTCTGCACGGAGCACAGGCTAGTGGTTGCCAACACTTTGTTCATAAATCCCCTGCGAAGAAGATACACGTGGAAGATGCCAGGAGACCGTAGAAGATTCCAAATCGACTACATTCTAGTGAAACAAAGATTCAGGAACCAGGTGAAGGACTGCAAAAGTTATCCAGGGGCAGATATCGATAGTGACCATAACTTAGTTATGATGAAATGCCACCTTCAATTTAAAAAGCTGAAGAAAGCCGTGAAAAACATATGGCAGGTTGGAAAATTGAGGGAGGTTCAGCATCAACTGGCTTTTAAAGAGGCTGTAGGAAATAAAATAGGGGAGGATACGACCAACAAACCAATGGTAGAGAGTTGGAAAACCATTAGAAGTGGTCTGCAGGCGGCAGCTGAGGAAGTTCTTGGTAAAAGAAGAGTCGTTATGAAAAAACCATGGATCACGCAGGAAGTATTAGATCTCATTGAAGAAAGAAGAAAATACAAGGCTGCGAAAACAGAGGAAGGACAGAATCGTTACAAGAGAATAAGGAACGAAATATGTCGTAAAGCGCGGAAGGCTAGAGAAACGTTGATGAAAAGCATTTGCGAAGACGTGCAAAACAATCTTAAACATGGAAAAGTAGAGGCCGCTTATAGGATAGTGAGGAACCACTTTAAGGAAAGGGGCGTAAGATGTAATACCCTTAGGGACAAAAACGGAGAACTATTGATTGAAAACGAAGAAAAAGGGAAGAGATGGAAGGAATATCTGGAAGATTTGTACAAAGGAAGTCGCCTCAGAACGAATGCTATCGAAAACGAGAGGGAAGTGGATGCCGATGACATGGGAGCCCCAATTTTAAGATCGGAATTTGGTGCGGCTGTAAGAGACCTCAGGATAAATAAAGCGTCTGGCATTGAGGACATTCCTGCAGAACTAATCAAAAATTCAGGAGAGAAGACGTTGAACCAGCTATACAAAATCATTAGTGAAATGTATACGACAGGTGAGATACCAAAGGATTTCGAGAGGAACATTATAATCCCTATTCCTAAGAAGAAAAGAGCGGAGAAGTGCGAAGATTTTAGGACCATAAGCCTTACTACACATGCATCAAAGATACTGACAAGGATCATCTATAGAAGAATAGAACGAAAAGCAGAAGAGTACTTGGATGAGGACCAATTTGGATTCAGAAAAAACAAAGGCACAAGGGAAGCAATATTGGCCCTAAGACTGCTCATAGAGAAGAGAATGGAAAAGAACAAGCCAACATTCGTTGCGTTTGTGGACTTTGAGAAAGCATTTGACAACGTGGACTGGAGCACAATGCTTGGAATCCTAAAGGAAATTGGAGTTCTTTATAATGACAGAAGAATCATCCACAGTTTATACAAAAACCAAGTAGCCGTAACAAAATCAGGGCCCAGCTGTGAAGAAGCAAGAATTAAGAAAGGAGTGCGACAAAGCTGTACATTGTCACCCGTAATTTTCAACGTTTACATTGAAAAAGCCATAAATGAAATCAAAGGAAAGGAATTGGGAGTGAATATCCATGGAGAAAAAATTAGCATGCTAAGATTTGCCGATGACATAGCCGTTATAGCAGAAACAGAGAAGGATTTGAAAAATATTCTGGTTAATATGGGTAGGGTAATGAGTAGATATCAACTGAAAATAAGCACGAAGAAAACCAAGATCTTAGTATGCAGCAGAAGAGAAGAAGTCAAGACCAACATTAAAATAGGGAGGCAAAAACTGATGGAGGTGGATGAATTCTGTTATTTGGGAAGCAAGATAACTAGTGACGGGAGAAGCAAGAAAGAAATTATCAGCAGAATAGCCCAGGCGAAGAGAGCATTCCACCAAAAGAGAGACCTGCTTACAGCGGGAAACTTAAATATGGAAGTAAAGAAACAATTTATAAGAACCTACATCTGGAGTATGCTCCTATACGGAAGTGAGGCATGGACAATGACCGCAGCGGAGAAAGCAAGGATAGAGGCCTTTTGAAATGTGGTGCTACAGAAGAATGATGAAAATCAAATGGATCGACCGAGTTAGTAACGAGGAAGTCCTAAGAAGAGTAGGAGAGAAGAGAAGCCTCATGAAAACCTTAACAAGAAGACGGAACAACCTTATAGGCCACATCTTGAGACATGATGACCTGATGAAGACAATCGTCGAAGGACAAGTGGAAGGCAAAAACGAAAAAAGGAAGACCTCGAACAAAATATATGGAAAAAGTAAAGAGAGATGTGAAAGAGAAGAAATACGTAGGTGTGAAAAGATTAGCTGATAGGAGAACTGAGTGGAGAGCTGCGTCAAACCAATCCTAGGATTGTTGACCAGTGATGATGATGAAACATGAACAAGGAAAACTATGAAATGTATTTTAAAAATGAAGAGTAAGTAGTGTTAGCAATTCCTTAAAATATACAAGGATATAAGCAGAAATGAATGGGGCGTTGGGTTTTGATGTGAAACGATTTCCCAAAATACCTATTTTCAGATATGCTCTCTTGTGAAGGGGTTATGAAAACCTTAGCAAGACGTAAAAAGGAATTATGGTTGTAGTTTTGCTTCCACTCGTGTCAGCAAACCCTTACACAGTTCATACGATCGCTTGCTATTGGTACAACATTGTTCACCGTTGGTCTTGAAGATCCTCTTCTGTAATATCCTACTGTAGAGTTGGGAATGAGCGCGCAAAATTTATTCCTAATTTCGTTAGTTTTCTTGGGCTGTCGTCTGTTTACCTCGGATCGCATTTTTCACAAGTAGTACTGAGGCTGTTTAGTCGAACCCAGTGGCGCAGCGAGGGGGGGGGGGGTTTGGGGGATAACCCCCCCCCCCCCCAGAGCTTAGAGAATGTTTTAAGTTTAATACATTTTACTATATTGGATTGATATGACTGATAGAATAGTGTAAGTATTAATAAAATATCCCTCAGAAAGCCGTAAAACTCACCATTTCCCATTTCGAACCATTAATCTTAAAATTCCGCAATTTATTAATCTCGCACCTACCGTTTATCCTGATCCTGGTGGGTATTCCATACCCCCACACACCCCGGTATTAGTAGCACCTAAACCCTCCCCCAGCCTTAATTCCTAGCTGCGCCCCCCCTGGTCGAACCCGTCTCGGACTTTTCGTCGGATTTCGAGTGAGCGCGCCTTTCGCCGGCATTTTGCGGCCAATCGACGCTCGCCATCCGGAACTGTCATTTACCCAGGGAACTAAACCCTCCCTCCCGGACGGAGACAACCGATTAGGCCACACTGAGTTCGGCATCTCGTCTGCGCGGCGGCGTTTCCATCGGCAATTTCGGCGATACCTACTTCCTTGGCGATCTTCCGCAGAGTGCATTTCCGCGCTCGAACAACGAGGCGATCCTCCCGCTCCCTCCCATCCCCTTACTCAATTAATCTGCTAAGGCGCTTGGCCCAATGCACCCACCCTTGGGTAGACACGGTCGCAGAGATGACGTCGCTCGCCGCAGTAACGATTATTGACAATAGCGGATGAAAGGGAACAAGGAAGCAGGAGATGTAGGGGAGGAGAGAAGCCAAAGCTACCCTCCTCTACCACCCTCTAAAGGGCGTCTTCCTCCTCTCCCCCCCACATCGCGAATTCACAACCCATACTGGGTGTAATATATCTTCGAGACTGGATGAGTTACGGCTAGGTCTTCCTCCTTCCTCAATTCCTTTATAGCATATTTCCTCTCCTCACCGATAATTCTCGTTTCTAATGCTTTGTTAAGTCTTAATCCTGCCCAGAAGCTGAGAGGGAGTTCGTTTGAGTCGTGATCGGGATAAATATTTCTTCAGCAGCGCATTAATACATTCCTTTTCGCCAGAGATGTCACATACCTATGCTCGGTTAAAATCTGTATTGGCCGGGAAAAGTTGTGCTATAGTTGAACGTCCTCATTCGGACACCACGATCCAGCGACTGCGGGGTGAATGTGGCGTTCGGTCACATTATTGTTTGATTCACTCATGCGAAGTGGAATCAGAGAGATTTGAAGGAGAGCGAATGCGAGGAGGGCGCAATGAGAGAACTTTTGTGAATTGAGTTCAAAAAGAACAGAATGAGAGCGATGTAAAGCTGGATGAGTGGGCAGTTTCGCGTTCAATTTCTCTTCGTGGGCGTCATCGCATCTTCGGTGGCCGAACACTACTTCCATCTGCCGAGCGGGATTCGCACCACGCTGACCGCTCGCGAATCGTGCAGCCTGAGCAACAGAAAAAACACACATCGCCATAATCGTGCGGAGAAAGGACGTTGGCCCCTTGCATCGTTTTCACTCGTCTAGCACTCCCACCTTCCTTCCTTCCTTCCCCTGCAGCGCCGCCGTCCTTCGCGCTGGGATCTTCCGGTGTGGGGGCAACGGCCTGCCTTAACCCAGGGAAGCGAGTGCCAATGGTCGCCTCGAATCTCATAGGGACGAAACACAGCCTCTCTGTCGCACGCTACTTCATCGATGGACGAAATGTGGGCGGTGGACGAACAAATGCTGCCCGTCTCCGCTACTTTTGTCTTTCTCTGCATGGCCTTATCCATCTCTCCACTCGAGTCTTGATCGCGACGAGAGAGTTCTGGTTACGTGAGGTTGGCTCCATGCCGAAGGGGAAAGTGGTTTTCCCGCTTTTTATTCGAGGAAGAGATTTTCGCTCTCGCTTCATCTTTTCAAGGAATGCTCACATCTTCGAGAGTGGACTGCTGTTCCATTTCATCTTCCTCGTTGGTTAAAAATTGCCTCTTCTAAAACTATCATCGCGGCAATTTGGATAGAATCGTTGCACGGAATATATTCGGCTTTATCTCCATCTTTACTGCTGATTTCAGAGGCGTATTACGGCGCAGAATATCTAAACTCGTATTTATACGTACCAATTTTATGCACAACCCCTTTATCATTAAAAAGAATTGTTTTGTTAAAAAATATGCTTTTGAAGATACACAAGGCGTATACATCTATGAGTAACGCCTGAATAGGTCTAGAATATTAAAAAAAATGTTTTATCTTTACAGTTTTGGTAACTTTCTAATTCAATGTGATCTGAAGCGTCTAGATATTACCATAGAGTAAATATATATATATATAAGGTCGCCACAGGCGAATATACAATCATAATAACATATAATAGAAATTGAAACAAAGAGATAGAAACATAAATACAGGACGATGACACACTGTGGCGTGGAGATGGAATGAAGGCCGAAAACACATGTAAAAAAGTTCACCTGAACCGGGAATCGAACCACGGACCTTCTGCTTTCCGGGCAGATGCTCAGACCACCGAGCTATCCAGGCTAATCTTATCTCCAGTGTTTTCGGCGGTATACTTACTCTATGATATTACTATCACTTACCCGATTGGACTCGCTGCTGAGATTTAAGCCACCGAGTGCGTCCACCGGGTTGCGGATGGTGGGTTAACCTCTAAATATAGAGGTTGGCTGCGATATGAGCAGGTTCTCTCATCGAAAAATTAATCTAGGAAAGCATAAGCTTGAAGAGGTGAAAGAATTTCTTAACCTGAGAAGCTGAATTTCCAACAATGGATGAAACAAGAAAGAAGTAGTCAGTAGAATAGCGCAGGCGAATGGGACTTTCTACAAAATGAAGAATCTTTTTACAGCTGAGAATACAAGCATAGAAGTAAGGAAACAAATGCTACATATGGAGTACATATCTCTATGGACATTGACAGCAGCAGAGAAGTCAAGATTGGAAGCATTGGCAATGTGGTGCTACCAAAGAATGATGATGATAAAATGGATTGGCGGTACCTACATCGCCATGAAAAGGTTACGTCGCTACAAAAATATGTCGCTAAAAAATACGTCGCTATGAAAAGATTAGCGGATAGGAGAGAGAGGAATGGAGAGCTGCATCAATCCAATCTTAGGAGTGTTGACTAATGATGATGATGACCCGATATGAGGTCAGCAGTCTGTTAAGAAATTAATGCTTAGTTGCTGATTACTAAATTACCCTTGATAGTCTGCAATCACAGATCCTGAGTCTATGAGGAATGAGAATCCTAAGTTGACGTACCATCGACAAAAGAGATTAATTCAGGAGGAATTTGTCATCCTCATCCAATCAATGCATTCACCCCGACAAAAGCCTTCTGCTGGCTATGCGAGATGCAAGAGCTCCTGCACCTCGTAATGAACTAACGTCTTCTCGTCTTTTTTATCAAAAAAGTTTCGAATCATTGAGCCAATGCCACTTTTAAACATTCCTCTCTTCATGTTGAATGAACCGAAGGTCACTCTGCAGTATTTTTCCTTAAGTGGAGTTGAATGAGATTGAAGAAGTTCAAAATGTTTTTTCAAGTAATACCACGAGAAAAGTGCAACTGAAAACCATATTATCTCTTTTCATCACATTTATTTTGACATTGTGAGTCTCATGTTATGACAAGAGAGAGTGCAAAAATTGCTGTGCTATGAGCAAATTTAAATAGCCCACCGCTAACACTGAGAATACAATATGTATCTAAATGCTCTGACTTCCCATTGCTCTTCCATTTTCTTCAAAAGTGTAAAGGGATTTAGTTGATGAATGGCTCGCAATGATTTTGATGGTACAAGCTCAGTGATGGGGAAGAAATTAAACCCACTGCGAACAGTGGGGAATCCAGGATAGAGACAAGGGTGGGCTCGGAGGCCAGGGGCTAGATGGGGGGCCATAGGGCAACCTGCCAGTAATAGTTAAAGTCTTAACAAAATTACCATTTTATCTGGTGTTAATTTAATTGGATACCCCAAAGTGGGTGTGGTCTTCTCGAGCCCCTCTCAGTGTCCACCGCTGACTGCGAAATGTTCATGCAATTGATGATGGGTATTTCATTGCCATTTTTATTTAACAATTTGATTCTCATGTGCTAGAGTTTATGCTATGGTAACATTCTTATTTGAAATCTAGTATATTAATCACAATTTCCCTTCTTTTCTTAGGTTGCCTCACCTGGGTGTCGTTCATGTTTTGGGTCAGGTTTCAGAAGCATCGTGATATATCCCGGTAAGAAATATAATTTATGGCCTTTTTTAAATGCATCAACTGATACAAATTTAAGAAATTATTTTCTAATTTGACAAATAATATAAATTAAAGTAATTTGCTTAAATAATTAATGTGTTCCTGATTAAAACATGGGAAAAACTGAGTACTAAAGTGTTATTGAGTTGCTAATAACAATTACATTCCAGTTATTGAAATTTAATTACATACTTATACAATTTAAAAAAGTTATACTGTCACTATTTCTCCTAATCCTCTCAATATTTTCTGAAATTATTCTCTCTCCTCTACTGCATTGCCGTGCTTCATAAAAAAACAAGCTCACAACTATAAGGGCTGCGGAGCGAGGAGTTTTTTCAGTGGAGGCATATATCATTTTGTCATCCCCTCCCCCCTCCAACTCTCCCACCCCCACCATTAAAATACTATAATACATCAGCAAGCTATTTTTTGAAATGCAGTAGCTGAAATATACACACCAAATGACTATGAAGAAATTTGATCACTTGCATTGAAAAAAAATTTAATGAAATCACTCCATTACACTGATACATGACTGATACAAATAATTTGTCTGTGTTGTTGCTCAATATTGAAATCTTCCCTCTTTAGCAGCTAATGTACTGATGGTAGTGGCATAGCGAGGGTGGGAGGTCTGGGGGGGTCCGGTCCCCCCTAAATATAAAAGCAGACTTACTTTGCATCACAAAAGAAAACCAAATATTGAAAAATCATAAATTTACAAAAGATTTCTTCTTTCTATGAAAAGTGTTGAAATCAGTCTAAAACCCTCTTCATAGTATGTACCCTGTTTTTCAAAAGTTTTCCCCCATAGTTTTGTACACCCCCCAAACAAAATTCCTGGCTAAGCCGCTGACTGATGATGTTGTCAAAGGAACTGGGAAATTACACTTAACATTTCTCTTAATGTGGCTTCCCTTAAATTTTTGCCAATTGATTTTCCGTGGTGCTTCAAAAATTTGCATTTCCAATTTAAATTCCCCAATGCTGAAATCAGCCGTTTATATTTGCCAATTCTTCTGCTTTCATTTTTAGATCTTTTGTTTGCATTTCTTTAATTTAAACTCCATTCAAAAATCCACACTTATGTTTCCCAAGCCCTTAAACCTGTCACTGAGGTCCGTAATCATCCAGACAGTTACCTCTTAACATGGCAACACGGTGCACATTCTCAGCACTTGTCGGAGCTTTATTTCCGCGAACCTCATCAGGCATTCATTTACAGTGATAATGATTTCATCACTGTCAGTTGATTTGCTTCCTCTTTGACTACAGTGACATTTTTAATACCAAAAATTAATATTCGAAACTTTTAAAAATAGTTTTAAATTAGATTTTAGCATCGATTTTAAAATACCTTCAAATTTTAAACTTGTTAGGGGTCGTCCATTAATCTTGTGAGGTAATTTTGGCGATTTTTGGAATGGTGAGATATCATGAGATTTGGCTCTCCCTCTAACCTCATGTGAGATTGTTCAAAATGCATATTTTCAGTGTGAATACGCTTCTACCTATGCTTCATTGCGTTGGATTTCTACAAAAACAAAATTTAAAAATTATTTTTATACAAGATTACTTAAAAGTAGTATTTATGATTACTCAGATCGCAATTTTACAGTTTCTTGAGGAAAATAAATTATGTGATACTCGCCAGGACCCCCTCACGTGAGATTGGGTGAGAATGGGCTTGCTCTCCAAAACACCTCACATATGGTACTTGGTTTGTTAACACACATGGACAGCAGTGTGAGTAGGCTCAATTAAGTGTTACCATCGATAACGACAACAATGATTGCAGGTGTCTACATATTTAGTTTAATGCAGTACTTGAAGCAGGGTCCTGATACACATATCATTTCAGAGGGGTATTCGGTGATGTAGGGGGTGAGGTAGATGAGACCCCACTGCTGAGTGCTCAGGCAACTTATTCATCACAGTAGTGGATATGACAGTAAAATACTCACTCCAGACCCGTGACTTATGTTAATTCTTGTGTCATGTCTTATATAATTGAAAAAAAATCAAGCAATATAGCAAAGCATAAGTAAGTAAGATGTTAGGCTATCCATAATAACAATCAGCAATATTGATTCACAAGGTTATAGATAAATGCATTTATCATTTTTTAATGCTAGAAACTGTGTTAAAATTGTGGCTTAAAAAACATTAATTTGAGTCTAGTATGTACTGTATTTCTCCGAATATAGTCCCCCTCTGAATATAGTCCCCCTCTGAATATAGTCCCCCTCTGAATATAGTCCCCCTCTGAATATAGCCCCCCCTCCTAATTTTGAGGCTTCAGTTTCGGGGAAAGTTTAAAAAATGCGTTTGAATATTGTAAAAAAAAAATTTAATACATATTGCTCTCCAAAACACCTTACATATGTACTGGGTTGGTTAACACACATGGACAGCAGTGTGAGTAGGCTCAATTAAGTGTTGCCATCGATAACGACAACAATGATTTCCCCCCTTTACTTTTACAGCGGGCATTTTTGGAAAAAAAGGGGGGACTATATTCAGACATATACGGTAAGTAAGTGAGTAAGGAATTATATGGATTTGCAATTTATTTATTTTTGCAAAGAATACATTTCAAATGTTTTATTATGTAATATTTTTGCAATTTTTACAAGCAATTTGCACCCGTATGCTATGGATTCTGCTGTTATCCATATTGTAATCTGGTGTGAAATCAGGCTCAAATTTTAATGTGGGTGCTTATGTGAATATTTATTGTTTACTGTATTATCTACTGTTTCATTGGAGCTGATACATATGATAAGATATAATATGGTATATTTTTCTAAGTGAATTGTAAATATGTTGCGTTATCTTTTTCTGTGGGGTCCATCTATGGAGGCAGTACATTTCTGGGGGTTTAGCGGGATAGGTTGAGAATGTATTTCCAAAGAATTTCAGTGGGGGTAAGGAGGAGTGGGGGTGGTAGAGCTCCCCATTGCTTGCTACCCACTTTTCTCAAATTGACTTGGAATCACATATTCAGAAATATGATGAGGACGAGAACTATTTCCTGGCCAATAATTTTGTAGAGCAAAGCCTTCTAGAGTCAAATTGACTGTACATATAATGGGGATTTATTACTTAGCTTGCTTTTTTCTGGATGACAGCAAGGTGTTGGCAGAGACCCAACCCCTCAAGCTTGACAGCTCACCTCAGCAGATCTGGTGACTCTTGAGTAGACCAGAATACTACTGAGGCAGCGCAGGGGTTCAGAGTTTTCCCTCTTGAGAAGTTTGGGATTATTAAATTAGAAGTGGATAAATGTGGGCTTGTAATGGAGAAAAAAAAGTAATGGACTTAAGAAACCATAACTGGAAGAGTACACTCTTTACTATGGTACAACTAACGGTACATGAAACGGTACATAGTAGGCAAGTGCACCAAAATTCAAATAACTTATTTCAGCTCGATTACCTACAGAAATAACAGAGATAAAAATGAAAATAAATGAGAGCACTTATAAGAATCAGATCCATAATCTGCAGAATTAAAAAGTGCCCTTAATTAGTTGGTCAAAAAATATTCTGATCCATAACAATATGTCGAAGATATGAAGGAAATGTAAAAAAGCCCATTATGAAATTTTAAGGAAAAAATTTTGTATCTCCGTAAAACATAGAGACAAGGCTCGAGAAAAATCTGCTAATATTGATTTTATGACTTGGCTGCCTTTTGTTGCGTGGGGTACTTTCAGTACTCCTTATGCCCTGTGTCGCATACATAGCAACATGCTTCACATTCACTAAGAACTGGTAAGGTGTATGAAAAACATTTTAATTTTACTGGCTGACTAATTTGTGAAATGATTGCACAACATGACCTAGAATAATATTTTAACCCAAGATCAAATTCTGAGCATGTCTTCTTTGTTTGTAATGGAATAATCTAGAAGTGATAGAATATGTAATTGATTGGCCACAATTGGCCTGTGAGCATTACCCTGATTCCCTCAGTTAAAAATTCATTAATGTAACATGATCGTGAAGTAGCTACAGCCTAAGCATATATGTATTTGTGATAAATTAGAATTTGAATTACTTATTAATTGAATGTAAAACACATTTTTTTTAAATTTCTGAGTATTCTCAAATCTCTTTCAAGTGGCCATGCTGGGACAAGTTACAGAGGTCAATAAATGATTTGGCCATTAAAATTAAGGGAACCCCACATTGCCTATTGAGGAAGTACATATATAAGTTTGTTTCTGGAAAGAAATAACCAATTTAATAGTAATGTGAATGATGTAGTATCATTTTCCTCCAATCAAAATATCCATCATTTTGTAGATGATGACCTCCTCTTGTGCCCTTGCAGTGATGACAAGATGGTTGATCTACCTGTGAGATTGGTTGCTTCCCTATCAAATGCAATTATTTATAATTATCACAAATGCAATGAAGAAATCAATACCCTCCACAATGGAGCTTTTTTTTCCCTCCGATATCCATTGATAAAAATTTTACATCACCTCAATCCTTATTTCAGTACATATTTTCTCATGGGGCTGTCATGATCTGAAAGTGAAGCATTCAACAGCTATGATCTGAAGCATTCTGTTGAGTTTTATTTATTTTGCAGATTTTGTTTTTCCCATCAGAAATTGAAGAAAGTCTAAAGCTCACTTTCAATTCTCCTGTCATTGTCTTAGGTACATCCTGAAAGTTGGACGAAGGTCCAAAGAGGCAAGAGTCCATCTACCCGCTACTTAGCTGCATTCCTCGCTCTCTGTCTTCCCATCCATTTCCGCTGGCTGTCGAGGTGCAGGGAGTGGGTGCAGGAGGAGAGGTAGCCAGGGGAAGGGTGTTTGCAAGGCCCTTCTCGACGCACGAGGTGGAGGACGAGTGTTTTCTGGGCGCGGGGCTGTCCCTCCGGCTGGGAGGGGACGCCGCCATTGTTGAGCACCCTCTCTCCCTCTGGGAGGAATTCCCAGGGGTAGGAGAGGGGAGTGGGAGGGGGGAGGAGGTGGCGGTGGCGGCTGCCGTGGACACCAACATACCAAGAATGCCTTTCATAGATGATGACCTGCTCTGGTGCCCTGACAATGATGGCAAGATGGTCGACCTCTCTTGCCTGGTGAGTTGGCTTGCTCCCTCATCAAACACGAGAATATATATATCATTATGTATCATCCATACCCATTATGAATGAGAATGAAAGAAAAGTCAAGGTAATGTTTCTCAGTGTTCCCAGTCTTTTCTGCATCCACACGGTACAAATGGCAGTTTTTTATTGAAACTAATCTGCTAGTGGAGTTAGGTTTGGATAGAAGCGGTTATACTAATCATAGGTGACATTTCTCTCCTAAGTTGATTTAATTTCTCAGCTCTAAACATGCCTGTCCTTTATTCATTTCGTCCCTTAAATATATTTTCATTTCTTACCCCCTCATCATTTACCCTTTATCTCATACTGCAGCATCCCCATGGCGCTAACTACCAACTTCAAGCGGTAAATTTACCATCTGAATGTATCTTCTCCTTTTCTACTATCCTGAGCTCCTTATCACTAATGCTCATCAAATGTAATTCACCACCTCCTTTCTCTTCTGATAGGTACCTTGAATTGAACATCTTTGTTTAGATAATTTATGGGAATCTGGATACTTTTTTTGTCCATACATTAATCCCAATAATGTTGTTAATCATTTTGTAGAAATTCTCAGTCAGATGCCTCCACTTAAGCAGCATAGGCATCTAAACCGCTTCAAATGATGATTTCAAGAATTCAAAATTGACATTTTGCAGCAATGCTTTTGTTTTGCTGGAAAAAAGAAGCAATCCCTGAGAAACAAATTTGAAACTTATGAGACCAGCAATACTGCTAGATGGTGAAAACATTGTGTTGGTTGTCTTTTTCATGTATGGTCATTTCTTTTGAAAATCATTCTCAATTGTGAGATCAGTCACATTTGCTTTCCTCAACCAGCATGTGGAACAGCTTCATGGGCATGATAGTAAGTTTTCGACAGTCACTATATGAATGTGTTTAGTCACTAATGTTCAAGTAAAATTTGCTGCAGCATTTCATTGAAGAGTGCTCATTAGGGTGGGCCAAAAAAAAGTCAAAGTCATCCCAATCAAAAACATGTGTGTTGCATAACAGTTGTGTACTAGCAGTAGAATAAACAGCATAAAATATTAGGCCTGACAGATAATATCTTTAGAGTGTGCAAACTCCACAATGTTTTATTACACATGTTACGAAAATATCGAAATTTTCAGAATTTTTTAATAAATGTTATACTTTAAAGTCATACTAAAAATATATGTACATATGTATCTTAATAAAACTTTCTTCATATCTCCATTATCAATAATAGTAAATATCAGATCTGTGATACACCAGTTTTAGACTGCGAAATGGGGCTTTTTGAAATAGCGATTTTTGTGATAAATTTCTAAATGTTTTCAACCGTCCGATTAGATTTTAAGATTGCCAAGAAAACTTTGATAACAAAAGGAAACATATTGTGGATGTAATATTATTGTTTACGAGGCCACATAATCCTTAAAAATGCTCTAGCAAAATTAGCCCACAAAATTAAAATGAAGTACTTTTGCTGGAACACAAGACAGATACGGTAAATCATACCGGCCAGCTGCGGCTTTGGCTTCAGCATTATCGAGGGATTCGAGCATGGATACTGGACCTTCAACTTCACATTTTGCAATTTTTGGCAAAAATAAAGTGAGGTGAGAATGAGAAATCAATGGTTAAGAATGATTTTAATGGTGATACCGTGTTTCATGCTATATCTTTTAATGGGAGAATTGACCTGACCTTATGTGCGTTAAGAAGAGTGAAGATGGTAAAACTCATCAGCGAGAACCTCAAAAGGACCACAAATCACTTGTTCAAGAACCCATTCCTAAATACATAGGCTATGCTATTCCTTTATCACAAAAATCAGTGGACGTTGAAAACTCCATCATAGATCATATGTTGGAAAAAAACGTCAGTTTATTTTCGCAGGTTGTGATGGTTGCCTAACAAATACAGGCAATCACAATGGTGGTATATGAATCCTGGAGGAGAGAGTTTGAAAGTCAATTCAGTGGGTAATATGCATTTCATGCAAAAATGGCTTCTCTTTTTAATTTTCTGATGGTAAAATAACAGGTCCTACAGGATATAGTGGTCTGTTTGGGAAAGCTCTATTAGACTGTCACAAACTGCCTCCTGTCAACCAATCGAGACCTCTCTTGAAGAATACTATTTCCTGATTTAATAAAAGACCTAAGTACTGAACAAAAGTACTATTTTGATATTTTTTGAGTGGTTTCAACTGATAAGTGCCCTCCTGGATTTGTGGACAGACATCCTGATACGCTAAATCAAGCTACATGGGTTAATACCACTAATCGTATTTTGTGACTCTAAATTGTAAGGTATAGGTGGAATTTACTGAAGACATTGTAAACATGTATCTCCCAAGTTGGTACGCAATTAAATGTAACCCAAAACTACAAAGAGGAGCCAAAAAAAACTTGTGAATATTTATACAGTTCACAAGTTTGATTAAAGATAAGCACAAGATTGTTATTAACAAATTCTTGCAAAATAATGGATATTTAGCCTAACCAGAAAACACAGGTACCCTGGTTGAGATATTAACAGACAGCAGGAAGTACATACCTGCATTCACCAATTAGCTGTCAGGTGAATCATGAATGCTTGAAACCAGGCAAGCAATGGTGAAACGACTTGTATGTATTAGGGCATTTGATATACCTAAAATAATCTTTTAGCAAAAGATTACATCGATTTAATTATATGGCAGGAAGCGTAACAGAACTGCTGATTACAATGCACTTATCTGAAGTTTATCCGCACAGAATCTTGAAGTTCATAAATGCTGTTGACATTCACTCAGAAGGAATTACTTTCAACTCACCTACTAATTCATATGCAAGCAGTAGCATGGGCCGTTAAAGAAATAACAAAGTCATCACAACAGGTATGTGGTCAAAGTAAAAGAGATTAACGCATTCAATGCAGGCCGGATTAACATTAGAGTCGTCAGAATCAGAATAAGTTAAAATAAGAAAGAAAATAGAGATAGGTTTCCACGCCATAACTTCCATTCAAATACTGCTTTTTTACAAACGGCGCACACTGTTCCAAAGAGGGAAGCTTGCTGAAGTCATTACACACGATCGGAAGACTCAGAAGTGGTTATTATTCACGTACAGAGGCGGAGAAAGGGCTCCTGGCCCGACCGGCAGAGCAAGTCAATTGATATTTCGGCTTAGATGGGAGCACGTCAATTGAAGTGCTCCGCGCTGAATGTGTTAAATAATAAGACCCCGACTACTAGACAGTGCAGATACAGCAATAGATTTTTAGGTATAATGTGTTTAAAGGAACTGGGGAACAGACACAGGCATTAAATGCTTTGATGGTTGGACGGTAGGGAGGGCACAAGTTGACTTGACATGCAATCTCCTCCCCGTGGTGAGTCCTGGGTAGTTCTATACAGGCATACTAAATGAATGTACATTACTTGAGAGTTGCTTACTTATCATAATTATCAAAAGATGCAGATGTTCAGCACTACATCAGCTTTAAGGACTTGGCATATCGCTGAAGTGTTATTTTATTGTAAGTTTCTACTTTTATATTTCATTCATTAATTGTGTACGATTACATTTATTTATGAAATACTATCACAAATACATAATTTTTGGAATTTAATAAATAAATATGACAACTATCCGACCATAGAAATGATTTTTAACCTTATTTAATTTTCACGAGAAAATTACTTTTTCTTACCCTAACTGCACGGTTTAAAATTGGTGTACCAGAGATTTACTATTAATTATTATTGATACTTGGGGTAAAAAGAACCTTTTAAGATACATATATTTTAGTATGATAAAGTATAACATAGAACGTGTGAATATGTTTCAGAGTTTCATTTCCGGAAGCTTTTCTATCTCTGAAATGAATACTATTTAATGCATTGGCAAAAGCCGCAGGAGTGCAATCACTCTATGCTCATTCAACCAATTTAACGAATTGTATGGAATTCACAGTACGCTTGGCAAGCTTTAGCTTCAGAGATAATGTTATGGTTTATATATTTCATGCATTCATTGGCAGATATATTCATAGCACATTATTCCTTACAGGAAGTGGCAGGCCCTGGTGGAGGTCTTGTGAATAATGAGTCAAGGCTGGGTGAGCTGAGCACAGCAGAGCTCAGGGGCCTTGTGGCAGGGCTGGTGGCGAAGAGCAGCCATGCAGGGGTGGAGGGAGTAGCCGAGGAGGGGGAGGGGGAGGAGGCGATGGAAGTGGACCTGGGGGATGAGGACGAGGGGGGCGGCAAGAGGAGGAGGAACAAGAGGGGCAAGGGGGGGGGGAGGGGGCAGGGGGGGAGCCACCCACCAAGACGATGAAGACGAGGACATCTTTGGGCAGCTCGCCTCTGACCCCTCTTTTGCTCTCGAGTCTTTCTTCCCTGAATTTGATGTAAAGGTTGGTAAAATTTTGAAGATAGAAGCGTTGTCTGTGAAAGTAAGTGAGCCATGCGTTTGAAATTATCTTGGCAATTTCATTCGCTTAGTTCCCCGATGCCTTATCGTGAAGGACCTTGATGCCTTCACCCTTTAATAACTACCCTGTGGGTATAAATTAATGGCAAACATTCCTCAAATAGGGCAGCCATCCTGATTTCAAATTGACAGTTAGTGTTTTTCATTACAATAGAGTAGTGTTTTTATCATTCATCAGGTGATATATTTACTTAAGTGTTTGATTATATTTCAATAAATGGCTGTCTCAATGTTGCTGCCTTCACATAGCATCTCCTTTCAAGGACATGACGTCAGTTAATTACACTGGACGGCATGAAAATTGGCCCCGACACCATTCCTGCTGATTCTTATATAAAATTACCTCCTTCAATCGAATATGGACTCTGTTTTATCCCATCACCCACCATTTTTTTATAAATTTTTGGTCATTTGGAGGATTTAAAAGGATTATTTTAGCATTAAAATTTTTAGGGGTTTTGGGGGGTGCGCAATTGTAAAACATGAATATTTATGGTAAATAGGTAGATTTGGGGGAAATTAGCCTACGTAAATTGCACAAAATGCATTAAGAATGATCAATTTTGCCATTTTTTTGCAAATTTTCATGTATTTTCTAAATTTTCCAGCTTCCATTTCACATCATCCTCCCCCAATTGATGAAACTATATAGCCACAAGAAACAGCTGTAATAATAAAAATATTTTGCTGCATAGCATAACAACAATAATTAAAATATGTAGCCATAACTCGGAAGATTCACTTTACTACGCTGGCCCTCGCAGTGCCTCTCCTGCTGAGGCTTGAACGGCAATTCTCTTGATTTTGCATCTAAAAAAAGAAAAGTAATACTTTCTAATTCCACAAAAAATATAAGATTGAGATTTTTTATTCTCATTGGAGTTAAAAAGTATTCTGTCTCCTTAATCATGGAGTTCCACAAAAGTCTCTAGCGATTGCAGAATCAACTCTTTCGGTGTTCTAGACAAGTATCCTTTTTTTTAAGCAGTTTAAATTGTGTAAAACAGTAGAAGTTGTTTTACTCCGAATTTAACCAAGTGAATGTCAGCATGTGGGTTTGAGTTGTGTTTACTACTGTGATTTAATGTATAATTATGCTACACATATATAAAAATCATCCTAATCGCTAAGGGCTATGAGTTTACTGCACCACTTGTTACAGTAGGTTGACAAAATGGCACAAAGTTACGCGTAAATGGATGCCAATCTCTTAAAAAAGGGCATAAAAATCTTTTCTGTCGGACAAGACCGTCAACACTGAAATTACTTATTACGGAAGATGAAGACTTGGTTTTTTACTGTAATTAAATGCATTATTGATAAAACTGATGATGCCATGTGACCCAGAAAAATGGAGACTGTTTATGGATTCGTCGAAGACAAACTTTTAGTGGTCCTGTTGACCAATGGGAATGAGCTACCTTCTGTCCGGTCTGCATAGGTACTCTGCTGATATGAAGGAGACGTATGGAAATATCAGCTGGATCCTTGAAAATATTGATTATCGTGATTATAATTGGCAAGTTTGCGCCTACCTGAAAGTTGTCACTCTACTCACGGGACAGCAATCAGGCTTCACGAAATACTGCTGCTTCCTTTGTGAATACGACAGCCGTGCCTGACAAAAACATTACATCGTACAGAACTGGCCTCTAAGAGAATTCTTCACTCATAAAAATGTCGCTCATATTCCCCTAGTTCTGACAGAAAATATTCACTTGCCACCATTGCACATCAAACTAGGACAGACACTTTGTGAAAGCAATTGACAAGATAGGAGCTGAATTCCAATTTTCAACTTAATTTCCTCATCTTAGGGAGAGGCTAAAACCAAGGAAGGAATATTTGTGGGCTCTCAGATTAGGAAACTTTTACAAGATTTGATGTCTATGAAAGACCTGAATCATAAAGAAAATAGAGCTTGGCTTGGATTTTGAAACGTGTGTTAGAACTTTTTGGGCAACAAAAAAGTGATCATTGTGTCGCTTATGTCGAGGAGGAATTGCTGTTAGCATATGAGACCATGGGGTGTAACATATCATTAAAAATGCATGTCCTTCATTCAAACCTGGACCTTTTTGTAGAAAATTTAAGAGCAGTTTCAGATTAATACTCGGAACAGTTCCATGAAGATAACGTCAAATTTGAGAGGAGATTTTCAGGCAAGTTGAATACGGGCACGTTGGCATATTAGGCTGACTGCTGGTTTTTGCATGAGAAACTTCTACCTCAGTGTATAAAGGGAAATCAAATTAAGGTAATTATGTTATTCATCCTTCTTCACATTTGTTATTTTTCTCTTTGTTGATGTGCATATGGTATTGAGGGGCCCATCGTGGTAGCGTACCTTCTGAACTGTTGGCACACATTTTCATTATTTTTTATGCTGTGCTCTTAAATATTTTCACTATTGCTGATATAAGCTGTTCATTCATTTTTACATCATTCTGGGAAGTTTGGAGTTGGGGAAGATAAAATGGGAGCTGAAATATGAAAAAAATGAGTGAAAAAATTTCGGAAAAAAGGAAAGGATGATCATTTTTAATGTGTTTTTTTTATAATTTGCAGGAACTAATCCCCCCAGATCTACATCCTTACCATAAATTATCATGCTTTAGAACTTCTCACCTCTCAAAAACGTAACAAGAAATATAAATGCTAATATAATTCTTTTCATTCGTCCAAATTATTGCTAAGTGATAAAAATTAGAGGGGGAGCCCCCCACCGAAAATGGTGGATGATGGAGGAAAATAGATTTTATATTCGGATTCAGGAGGTCATTTTACAGAAGAAGTGGCAGGAATGGTATCAGGACTCAAAAAATATATTTTTTGCTGTCCAGTGTTACACGTTGCACAAGCAATTGTTTGTTGGATTGCACTGGCAATTTTCATCAAACTCTTTAGAGACTCATTTTTTGCACTAATAAAACTTCATTCTACCCTAAAACTCAATGTTTTTCTATGGGCTACAACATTAATATAGCTATTAGAAATAAACATTATCTACAATTAGGTACATGTATCGATGGCTAAGTTTTAACAACAATATCTCAAAAACAGCAGTTTTTCCGGAGAGCAAAAAAAACGATTAATATTTGTTACTTGCACATTGAAATTAAAAACCAAAAGTTCATAAAATAGAAAAAGAAGCATTCATTTGCAAACAAGGAGTTGTTTTTTACTTGTACTTTACATGTTAATGTTATTACGCTTTGTTTAAGATACGTGTCTCAAATTGGCCGAATTTGAAATATGTGTAGTTAGGACTTAGTCATCGATATGCTACAGGTACAATTGTACAAGCTTTAAAGCTTTGCCAAAGGGGAGGAAAGGAGTGCCTCTTGGCTCTTATTTTAGAATTGGTCAAACAATATTTCTCCTCCAGCACATTTGAATCAATCAGCAATTTTATCAGACATTATGTGATTAATTCTGCTTCAAATGTACTATTTACGAATAGTATACATATACCATTCATTATTTGGCATGTCTGCTGTGAATTTGCTGAGGTAGGTATATTTTCAATGTTGCTGTGTAAAAGTTTTCTTTGTACCATACTGTAGCACTAACTTAATTTTAGATAATAGTTAATTGACCATAAAAAAAACCCTGGAAGTTGGAAAAAGAAACTGATTTTCATTGGCCCAGTTTGCCAACAAACGTGACTGTCAATGGCGTGGTCACCACAATAGATAAGGGTGGTAATGTTACTTTCAATGCAATTTATTCGGTATGTTGTAGTAATTTTTGTGGAGCCATTTTGTGATTTTATCATTGTTTTACTTCCTCAAGCAATTTTCATAAAATTTCAACATTTTGGGTGTTCAGTTACCCCAAAGTACCTATTGTTCCACTGATCCTGAAAAAAAAATTTTTCTTCAGAAATGCCGCATAAGAGCCAAAATATCAGAGGTATTTTCTAAAAGCCCATCAAATATTTCCTAATTACTGCATACCTGGTCATGCCAATATGATATCTATGTTCAATAAAATTTGTCATATTTAGAGGAAATTGATGTGAGCTTGAGATATTCTTTAACCCGGTAACGCCTGAATTAAAAAGTTTCTGCGATTTTTGTGGTAATCATGTAACTAAATTTCAATGACATTTGGAGTCATTAGGCGGTATATGGTATAAAAATGTTATTACAATCAAAATTACATGATAAAACTTTTATATTAACGGTACATAAGGCATAAGTAAAGAAAATTGAAATGCTTGCTCAAAAACTTCCTGTTTTTTGGGCTAGTTGATAATTCTCAATTTTCAAAACGACTCTAAATGCGTTAATTACAGCTTTAAAATAGCAAACTTTTCGGAAAAATTTTAATGTAAATATTTTTATTATTTTAAAACTTTCAAAAAACCTAACAAACTACGATAAATGACAAAAAAGTTGAGTTTAGCACTGCACTACCACCTGGTACCATTTGGTACCGCTAGGCGTTAACGGGTTAAGTGATCTACATGTAACTTTCAGAGGGAAGTCAGGATTTTATTGTGCAACTAAATGTAGGGCAAAGGCATTTTATTATTAAACTTAATCATCTTTCAGGTAGTGTCATGAATAGAAGATTTATTGGTAATTAAGACACAGGTTCAAGCATCCCTGCATCAGTATCTTCTTCAGCTTAGTGTAAAGGCCGTTTTACACCGTACACGGAATTGCGCAACCTGACGTACATGCGAAATCGCAATCAAAATTGTGTCATGTAAAGCGGTGAATTGCTAGAACACATGTGAGAATGCGTGGATGTGAGATGGCAAAATAGCCCCTGTTCTAATTTCTTTCATGCATTTGCGCAATTCCACGCCATTTTAGAAATTAATGCAGCTCTAACCTGCGCAATTCCGTGCCCCGTGTAAAACGGCCTTAAGGCCTCTGTTTTTCCATTCTCACTTTAAAACCTATTCTCATCCATCTCTATTGTAGCATAATAAATTCATGTCAAAGATGACTTTAAATAATTTAATTAATTCATAAAAATGTTTATCAATTAGTATATACTACCCCATTTTATATAAAACCATTCAACCATGAAATCTATGGGCTGAGTTCATGTCATGTCTAACTAATTGAGGGATTTTATCATGCTTTTAGGTCAAACCATAATCCACAGTCCGTTTTTGAAAGCCATGGCTAGTATTTGCACATGTTTTAAAATTGGCTCTAAAAATGGAAAAAGAAGGGAGCAGCACTCATTCTCAATCACTCATACGTACCGGTGGCGTAGCCAGGAGGAAGGTCCGGGGGGTCTGGACCCCCCAAAATATAATGACACAATTACTTTGCTTCATAAAAGAAAACAAAATATTGAAAATCATGGATTTTCAAAAGATTTCTTTGACGTCTTTTTGATGATGAAAAGATTAAAATTAGCTTCAACCCCTCCACTTACAATAGGCTGGTTTCTTATTTTTTTAAATTGCCTAAATCGAAAGATTATTACTCCTGGAGTTCGTGTTTCATGCTTTTAGATTTTTAAACAACGATATATATTTTTTTTAAATTAACCCTTTCCTGCTGGAGTCTACAGTTGGAAAACATTTTCGTGCTACGAGTAGCAAAGGAATATTTTAAACCTCTCTGAATGGAGCTCTTTTTTGGGGGTGAGTTGCAGTGGGTATTTACGTCCCTCAGATTTGGGGTCCAGCTCATTCCCTTTCCCAGGCCACTGGATTTCACCCTCTAACCCTATCACAGCATGAATCCACGCTCAACTTATTGCGTTACCAGGGTTTTTTTCAACCAAACATTGTAGTTGATCTTAAATTATTTACTCTTCCAAAAGAATTACTTACTTTTTTTAAGGATTGTGAAATTTTAAATGGGTTTCTAGTGTTAATAACAACAAAGTTAGTAAATATAATTTAATAAGACTATAAGTCCGGAAGTCCATTATTTTTAACGCTTAGATTCTGTTTAAAATTTGTACAGAGCAAAAGGAATAATTCATTTCAAAGTATAAATACATAGTAGTATGCAATAAAACATATCACTGAAAAAACTATTGAAAACGTAACTACTATGCAACGGACTCCTGTGGTGAGGATGGTCATAAATGAGTGGGAGGGTTGGGATTAATTGCCTTGGAGTGGCCCCAAGGACTCAGTAAGCTGGGTCTCAGGCTGGGCCTGAATGCATCCGACAATTGCTACTTCAGCTGTCATTCCCCTTCTCTACTGATTCGATCGATGGATTTTTCTTCCTCATAGGAAAATCTACAAGGATCGGTAGAATATTAATAGCGTACGCTTGGTTTTGTTAGTAGTAGGACCCGCCTGCCTTGTGATGGTGCGGGATTCCTCGTCCCTTCCCTTCCTTCCCTATCCCCTCCCCGGAGGCATCGTCAGGCTCTCATCGCGGCGGCGCCTCCTTTCCTTGTTCCTTCCCGTCCTTCCCCTTCTGGGTGCAGAGGAGAAAAGCTAGCACTTACAGTCCCTGCCCCAGGAGTGTATCCCTGCGAGCCCGCCCTAGGGTCTCGTTTCCATTATCATTCCCCTTCCCTCGTGTTGGCCAGAGCCGACGTCCAGTCGTCTGCTTCAAAAGATCCAAGACAGCTATACCCGACGTCAGGTGTTCTGCATATGAAAATGCCCGTCGGCTCCACCCAACATCCAGCGCAAAAGGGCTAAATGAAAAGTGAAAATTTTCAAGTGCGGGAAAATGCGACGGCTAAGTATGAATGCTGGGAAAAGCACGTGTGATGTTATTCTGGCTCGCCCTACCGCCATGTGAGGGGGCCTTGGTGCGAGGCCATGAGTGCTGATACGATGCAGGCTGCTAGCAGGTAGTGCTTGGCTTAAATAAGGATTATTAATACCCTATAAAACAAAGGAAACTTTCCGATCATAGGCAATTTTTATAGGTGGTTGTTAAGAAATGCTTCCCTGAGTTTTGTGACACAAACATGCATTGATAATCTCAGACAATGTAAAACTCCTATCTACTCGTATAGAAACTAGGTCCCTGTGACGTCACGTGGAGTGGCTTTGCAAGGGTGCCAATTTGCCCTTTTTCAAATGAGGTTAAAATTGGCAATTAAAATTCGTCTAAACTGGGATTTCTAAATCCAAATAATTTGTATATTATGAATACACTAATATTAGGTAACTTATCGCAATCAATGCCTTTCATTTTCTCTTTGATTAAGGAGACTACCCTATGTTCTTAAAAAATTTCCCCCCTGATTTTGGGCCCCTCCCTGAACGAAATTCCTGGCTGGCTATGCCACTGACTCATACCTTGTCTCTGGTCATTTCTTAGTCCAAACGTTTTTTGTGGATATTTGCTTTTATTCCATTCACCTTTCTTGTTACAATATTTTCACTTTTAGTTTCATGCTTTAGATATATAAATTTTATGCTATCCAATTTTGTGAGATACTGAATACTAATTAAAATTGAAAGCATATTTGTGGTGTCCAAATGCCATGCATGCATTTGAAAAGAGTATTATCCAACTATGCCTTTTTTCTATCCAGTAAAACTCAATTCATGTGTATTTTTTTATCAGTGAGGTAATTTTTACATTTGTATTACTCGATCTGGCATGAAACTGATTTCTGTCTCTCCATGCTTCTCATTTTAACTCTGTACTCATGTTTCAATGGCTCTAGGAGGAGAACAACAATGACGTGGTCTCTGCTTCTGGGGCGGAATCGGGCGATGATGGCGTCGTAAGCAGCAGCACGGCTCCTCCGCGACCCGTCTCCTCTCTAATGGTTTTGAGCCCAACTTCCTCCTCCCCCACTCCACCTTCGATTCCATTTCAACGAAGTTTATCATCGTGTGCAATTAGTCGGAAGTTCAACAATATTGCAGCAGCCAACCCTCTCCTTGCAGGTATGAAAACACATGTGCCTTCTGCATTAGGAAATTAATCTAGTTTCAGAAAGTCTATTATTAAAATGCCTTATTAAAATTTTGCTTGGTAAAAAAAGTCAAAATTACAATATTTCCATTAAAGGCAATTTTTTTGAACTATCCATCTTGCGGAACTAATTTCATTAGTTGCAGTAATTTTCAACCTCTCTTGCATTACTGGTATAGCTGTATCATTTCATTATAGTGTAAGCTATAAATTAGGCACTGATGTATGATTGATTTATTCCTATCAAAAGATTTAGCTTTTCCACCTGATAGTTCCTAAGTAAAAACTTAGAATTATCTTTATGCAAATTATGGGGTAATGGATAGTTTTTATGATGTAAGAATTCTAGAGGTCATAGTTTCTATAGTGAAAAGTTTTCCCCAAGGTAACCCCTTCATTGAAAAATAAATACATACCCTGAATTACCTTAATGAATTAAAAACTTTCTGGCAGGAATTGGTGGAAATTAATAGCAATTCTGACTTTGTTAAATTTTCTTTATATTAATTTTAAATTACTACTAGTTTTTCACAATTAGGGGCTCTACAGGGGCACTGAAAAGTTATCTACCTCTTAGGTACATATATGTATACATGATAAAATCCGGGGAAAATTCAGATGAGAGGACGGAAACCAGAGGTCAATAAGTTCATAGAGAAGAAGACCTCAATGGGACATCTAGGGTGGGAGAGAAAATGTAAGAACTGAGATCATTGACTTAGTTAAAATTTCAATCTTTTTAAAGAAGTTTTTTTTTAATTATTCTTTAGTGTTCTATTTTGTACCCTTTCATTGTAAGTGCAGAGGTATGGATTTGAAATCCTAGCAGTCAAAGCAAAATTTTTGGAACTTCAGTTCATGATAACCGTTACAAAAGTCTCAAAAACCAATGATATGTCTATAAATATCAAGAAAGATAAGTTCAGAAGATACATTATATGAGTTGGAACAATATGTCACTGCCAGGTGATTTACGTGCCAACCCATACAAAAAAATCTGTGCTGTGGCTGTACTAAAGCTGCACTGTAACTGTGCTAAAAGGGCTGTACTGTGACTCTACTTAAACTGCACTTGAATTGAAACATCGCAGTACAGTTATAGCACGGTCAGAGTGCAGTTGCCATAGCACAGTCACAGTGGAGTTGTCATAGCACAGTCACAGTGGAGTTGCCATAGCACAGTCAGAGTACAGTTGCCTTAGCACAGTCATAGTGCAGTTGCCATAGCACAGCCACAGTGCAGCTGCCATAGCACAGTTTTTACTGTAATACTCTGTCCATGAATCAATAATTGAGTCTTGATGTGGCTATTGCATTCCCTGTATATCTTATTGAAAACAAGAAGCAGAATTAAATCAAGATAGGTCAATTAGCAGAGATATATAGTTCCCTTTTTAGGTGTTTGAAGATTGGTTGCCTGATCCAATCAGAAAACCGCAAAGAGATAACAGTGGCCAAAACGACTAACTCATTCGAATGCTGACTGGTCTAAAGAAAGATAAACCGTATTCCTAACAGACACTCACTGAATTTGTTACGTTCCACTTCCTTAATATGAACAAAGTTTATGGCACTAAAAATATTGCTATCGAAGCACTTAGGTTCTATGAGAAAAATTGACAAATCCTATTCTGCACATCAACGGGCACTCAACATAAAAACCACCAAAATTTACTTCAGTGCTATTTGTCTAGTTGCCACAAATATGCCCACCTCGATAGTTTTTGTTGATGAAGTTTCAGTACTAATGCCGTGGAGCACAATAAATGACAATAAGATATGAAAATAAAAGAAATTTATTAAATACAAATATACTCATGATTATAAACATAAAAATGAAAGTCTTGTTAAGGCATGGCCGCTAATTCATTTGCCTCTCTGGCTTCCTTCCTGAAATTAAAAGGAAAAAACATTACATACTGATATCTAATAAAGTGTTACTTCAAAATTTGACTGTTTAAGTTTGTCTGAATTTAATTTTAGAGAAGTTGAGTACTTACCTCCAGCAGCAGAGTATAAATAAAGATATGTCTTTTTTCAACTCTCTCGTGCTTCGCAAGGAGTAGATTGCGAGTCGTCGAAATCAATCGTGGAAAGTTGATTCATCGCGAACCACACGGATTTCAGCAAAATCGACGATATCACTTCACCCGCAAGAAAAATTCCCGGCTAAGTAGCTAATTTTGATGTAATTGAAGTAAAGTTCACTTCTTCATGTTCTTAGCGTCGATCTTACATCGACGTATCCATCGTACAGCGTAGAATTCAGAGCACGTAAACAAGTAATGTTACAACCGGTTCAACACCAATGCTCTAACAAAGATGGCTGAGTATCGGCGGAAGTTGTTCTTTTGACCATACTTTACCAAAATAATAAGCAAGCTGGAGCTATGCATTGCCGCTGTAATGTCAGCATAAATTTTTATATAATTTACGCATTCATATTCTCATGGAAATGATAGTTGATCGTAATATGAAATAATATAGAAAACACTTTCTCCTGTCAATGACTAGATTAAGTCCAGCCCTGTCGCAGTGGTTTGAGCCATAGTACAGATCCAGTCATGTTACCCAGCCCAGTCACAGTCCACTTTAACCACAGTACACTTCCAGTAATGTTTTCTAGCCCTGTCACAGTCCAGTTTGAGCTATAGTACAGTTCCAGTCCAGTTACCCAACCCAGTCACAGTCCAGTTTGAGCCATAGTACAGCTCCAGTCATGTTACCCAGCCCAGTCAAAGTGCAGTCTGAGCTCTAGCACAGTTCAAGCACAGTGATCCAGCACTGTTACAGTACAGTTCTTCTCAAATTCTAGCTGCCATAGTACAGTCTAGTACAGAAAAGTGTACTGTGACTGTGCTAAACACAGAGTTTAGTCCAGTTACAGTGCAGATTTAGTGCAGTCGCAGCACAGATTTTTTTGTATGGGAAAGTGTATGTTTCTAATTTGATCTTTTGCATTTTTTCTGGAAAGGTAGTTTAGAGAATCATGTAACTGTTTACAGCCAGTATGGCTTAACTCTCGAATAGATTTGTGAGCTATCAGTGCTTGAATTTTTATTGCTATTCTGTACAACATTTGGGTGTTTTGCTCAGAGCCTTTAAATTGTTCATTTAGCTACAAATTCTTCTTCCATTTATGTGAATATGTGAACAGTTGGCTAAGTTGCTAATGCAAAAAGTTGCTTTGGCTGAAAATGTGCCTAATTTCAGCAGAATATTTTGAAGAGCCAGATTTTTATAGTAAAGATATCACATTAGAAGTCAGTACCTCCACTGGGCAAGCACTCAACAATAGCCCATCAAATCAAATCCCCTCAATTAGTATGCACTACTATGGCCACTAGATGAGTGGATTTGACTGTTGAGTATTTGTGCAGTGGAGGTAGTATCAAAGTATTTGGTAATAATGATTTCTAGTCCATTTCTAATCCATGAAGGGCAATCCATCTGACAACAGTTACTCAGCAATTAAGACTAAGTTGCAAAAATCTTGATATCGAGTAAGAATGCTAATAATCCTTTAAAAGTAAGTCTGTGAGAAGGTATCAATATAACAATTTTGCATGTATCACATTGAGTGGAAAATCAACCCTTATGAACACTTAAATGGCTTATAGTACATATTGCATCATGGGACCTTTAAAAGGAACCAGCACCAGCAACTAAAAAACACATACTTTTGCCATGCTAAAAATATTCTCGCAACTTTGGTTGATATAAATATAGTGGAGTTTGATGTATGTTCATTCTTAGGCAATTTTCTGCTTCATCAAATGCCTTGGAAAACTAGGGAGTTACCTGAATAATTTCCTTACAATTTGAGTGCATCTAAAGCAGAAGGTTTGATTTCATGCCATGAGGGAGAAAACATTTTATTTCTCCCTAGAATCCTTTTTTGATGATACCAAATCTCTGCGGTAAAAATCTCAGTATTCCTTCTTGTCAAATAGGTATGGTATGGTTGATGAGAAATTGGTGGCATCAAATTGACTGATTTTGAGTGGGTTTTCGGGCTGAATTTGGGGGAAGCCTAACATATTAACGGAGCAGTATAGCCAGTTGGGTAGCCAGGAATTTCATTTGGGGGAAGGGGGGGCAAAACCAGGTGGAAATAAAAAAAAACAGGGTACCCAGTGGCGTAGCCAGGGGTAGAGTATGGGGGGTCCAGACCCCCACCCCGAAATATAAAAACAAATTATTTTCCTTCATAAAAGAAAATAAAATATTGAAAAATAATAAATTTTCGAAATATTTCTGCAGCAAATGAAGTTTTTTTGATTGTGAAAAATGTTAAAATTAGTTTAAAACCCTCTTCATAGTATGTACCCTGTTTTTCAAAAGTTTTCCCCCATAGTTTTGGACACCCCCCAAACAAAATTCCTGGCTATGCCACTGAGGGTACCCACTATTTACAGAGTTTAAAACTAATTTTACACTTTTCTTAATCTAATAAATTTCATTTGTCAAAGAAATTTGTGGAATCTATAGTAAATTCATGATTTTTCAATTTTTTGTTCTCATTTATGAAGGGAAGCAATTGTGTTTTCATATTTCAGGGGGGTCCGAACCCCCATGATGTGGGAGTTATGGTCATGTGGGCTCTGATGATGTGAAGCAATGCGGAGGATAGGAGATGAAAAATATTGGGTACCATTGGGAAAATTCACATCCTTGATTCTTTATTGTATAATTTCTAACTGCTCCATGCCATCTAATTTCTTAGTCAGATGCACTTTGAAATCAAAATCACTGCTGGATTCATGCAGATAATTGCAAAGACAGAAGTAAATTCAAATATTTAGTGTGGATTTAAATTTTCAAATTTCTAAATGAGAGGTATATTGAATGGTAACTTTGCAATTACATTATCTAAGAGATGATTCATTGTCAGATCAGCTAAAATGAAAAAATAGAATATGACAAAAATTATAAACATCCATTCGTTGATATATTAATAATAAGAAATCATGATGAATTCATTGGTATAGATTGGTAGAAGAAACCAAGCAAATCGGACAGATATTTAAATTTTCAATCTCATCACCCTTTAAAACAGAAAATAATGCAGCTTTTGGGCTAAAATTTTGAGCTCTAAATTTGAGTGATAAAGATTATCACAGATTAAACTTAAAACAATCTAGGATATTCTGAAAAAAATTTTTTTTTCGAAAAGACTTATCCCCTCTATATTTCACACAAACAATACTATCTCTTCATTTATTCAAAATTAACTAAATAAAATATATTTAGCAAGTTCAGTAACATTCCAATACCAAGGGAAGTTACATCTATAATAATGAATTATCTGAACAAATTATGAATCCATTAAAAAATAGAATATAAAATTGCACACAAAAATCATAACACTCAAAACCAACTTCTTTGCACAAAAATAAAATCAGAAACCCATAAAAATCAGAAAAGTAATGTAATAAATAAAATACCATGCCTCGGTTGTAACAGTTGCTACTATGTAGGGTGGACATCGCAGTATTTAAGGGGCAGCATTTCCCAACACAAATCAGCCATGAATAATAGAATTACACTAAGTGCCCTTGCAAACCAAAGTATATGCAAAATTTTGAAAATTGACTTCGAAAAAATGAAAATTTAGATTGGTTCTTAAAGTATAAAAACATTAGATTATTTAAAGAAATGATACATATTTCTAAAAATAAAAACAGTTGTAATAAAAGATTAGATATATGTAGAAAATTTAAACAACATTTATTTTAATCTGATAAATCAAAATTGACTGTGGTAACTAGGACATGTATTAGCTTAATTACAATCATTAAACAAATCATATTCATTGCAAAAAAGTTATGCCAAAAGTCTTGTCTCTTCTTTTTAATTACCTAACTTACAACTGATTTTTTTTAAATTTTACTATTGCAAAAAATATTGTTATAACCTTTCAAACCTTTATGTATCAAATGTATGTAATCATATTCATTCATAGCCCTACGAAGGAATAAAAATATGTGGATCTGTTGGCAAAACATTTTACATTTAATTCTTAAAGACTCCAAGGCGCTAATCAGTGTTAAAAATTGAGGTAAAGAGAAAGTAAAAAAATTCAATTTAAAAATGTTTTCTATGTAAAAGGACATTGATTATTAAACACCTAGCCTAAATGCCATAAATACAGTGGCATAACTATGAGGGGATAGATCCCCCCCCCCAAAGCCTAAGCAAATTTTATAGTATACCTCTGTTTTCCCAGTTGTGATGATTTCCCGCAGAATTACGAGTTTCACCTAAATTTTGAGTGCCAAAACAATGTAAAATATATTTATAGGCATTTCATTTTTCAAAAATTTTCCCGTTTTCCCTGGGGCATTTCTCGAACTCACCCAATGCACCTAATTCCTAGCTATGCCATTTCACCTGAATAAGCAGTGGTATATCTCATATTTAGAAAGATATTAAAACGTTCAGTGCATATGGTTTAAGAATTGTTTCTACTGCACACTACTTGAGAAAGTGCAACTCATCTTCAACTCTTGTTCTAGATGGCACTTTACAATTACCAACTAGTTTAGGTCATTGCAAAGGAAAATTTTTGCACTTGGAAATTATACTATTGCTCAGAATACAGGCCGAACTGTGACATTAGTGAGCCAACTCACCATATGCAAGTCCTTATGCAGACACATGTGCCTGATGCCCAGCAGGGTAGCCAGAAATTTTGTTGGGGGGGTCGGGTTCTTTTTTTGAAAAGCAGGGCACTAAGTGGACGGTTTTAAACTAATTTTAACACATTTTATAATAAAAAAATCACTTTTCTAAGAAATCTTTCATAAATTCATGATTTTTCAATATTTTGTTTTCTTTCGTAAAGGAATTGTGTTATTTTTTTCTGGGGGGTCCGCACCCCATGGACCTATCCCCTCGCTGCACCAATCCTGACACCCCTACCCCCCAAATCAGCTGCAGGCATAATTTTAAACCATCTTAAATCAAGTCTAGGAGTAGATTAATATGTTTTACTCTTTTTCCAAACAGAAAAGTTAGCTGCTCCTCCGGAGGTGAAGCTGGAATGTGTATCTCCAGAAAGCTGCTCAGATCTCAACCTAAATGGTTCTACCAACATTCCAGTTAAAGGTAAGGTGCTATTGTAGAATACATTCGTACATATCACATATGTGTTGATAGAATTTGTTCTTATCTAAATTCCCAAGTGAACTTCTTTCAGTAATCGCTCATGTCGTTTTGTTCAGTAATCTGAAGAAGTATCTTACTGAAATCAAGTTATGATACAAAGATTTTTATTTCATAAATATGTGACATGTGACTGTAGGTTTCTTATTTGGATATTTACAGGTTATGTAGTCACATTTGCGCTAATCATTTTAGTTATTTTTTTTCTCTTCTTATTTTGACCTCGTTTAATACATGTCGTAATATTTCCTGGAGTTTAGGTAATCATTTTAATTTATCAGGTACACAACTGTTTATTTAGTTCATCAATTGATGGAATAACTATATTAAATTGGAATGAATGACTTATTTTAAGTCCATGATTAAATGATGAAAAGCTGAATAAAATACGAAGCCAGTTTCTAGCTTTTAATCAAAGGATAATATTTTGAGGAGAATATATTCATTCTTATGATATATTTTAATGCATATTACTCGATTTTTGCCTCTCGTTCCTACGACGTAGATAATTTACTCCTTTCAAAGGGTAAATCATTCCCGCGTATTTGCTACTCCTGATCATTCCCCGTTGTAGTTATTCCAGTTAACGAGAGATGTCAGGACGGCGGGGAGTTCGCGTAGAGGTTGCTATTAATAACTCTCTTCATGCAAGCCACAATGTGGTGCCATGGGTAGTGGAGAATGGAAGGTCGTGTCATGAAATTTCTTAAATTTATTCATATAATGTTCATATCACAAATGTCTGCACCCTCATGCCCTATTTTTTCCTCGTGCGAAAGAATGTTTTGAGATTGCTACGCCTCGATCTATGCGATGAATTCTTATTTTGGATTATTTTAACCGTAATCTTTCGCCTATTTTCGACTCATTTACCGCACTCACAAAAAGCTGAAAATGTGTGAAAGTGCGAAAGAGACCCTGCGATTGATTATTCACTCACAATCAGAGCCACATTTGCGCCCGAGTTCTCGCGTACCAATAAGATGTTACTCCCTCGAAAAATTCACTTTCAAGTATGTATTCATTTTATTCCCTTGGGTAAAAGTAGGTATTTTCCATAAAAATGTATATTACAATGTTGTTGCGTAGACACTCCAAATGTATGCTTCGACGCAGCCGACGCGACGCTTGTGAACATTAACTTATAGGTATCCACGAAAACGCTTTAGTCAAAGTTTACATCGAGTCATCGGAGAGGAGGGTAAAGGTAAAAAATGTTTTATCTAGGACTTTCAATGCAGATTTGTCGTAACATGTAGGTAGTTACTGTGTTTTTTCCTTGCAGCGACTGCCCTCGATTCATATCTGGGGAGCAGACCACAAGCCCAGGGGCATGATCTATTCTCTGACACTTCATCATTCGATTGAGTTACATTTCATTATGCTGCCAATAGCCAGCGATGCATTTAACTTCCCGCGCTTTGCAGGGAAAATATAGGCACAGCTGGTTTAATGAAACGTGTGGCTTTCCGATGCGTGTGAATTGAAGACAAAATATAAATGTTTTTTTTCTTCTTTTTTGAATGTTAATTATGTGATACATGTGTAGACTGATTTTATGTTTTGTTAGGTAACTTATGTTTATGATTGACGTGCCTTATACCTTGATAAATGTACCTTGGTCTTTGGGAAAATAAAACATATTATTATCATAAATGTAGGCAATGCCATAGAACCTAAAATGTAAGGCTGCACCCCCGAAGCTCAGTCCTGGCTGCTATTATGCCAACAACTAATATCCTGGAGTAGCTACCCAACTACCGGCAGTGGCGCCGACTCCATGGGGCCTGAGGGGGCCCGAGCCCCCTCAAAGTTTCGATTGGGGGGGCGGAGCCCCCTCAATAATTCAAGAAAATAATTAAGTTATATTATGCTTTGTGAAATCACAAAAATATATTGTTAATTTTTATTTCCGATGTTTGACGATAGTTACCTTTTAAAATAAATTCAACAATGTGTTAAAACAAATAATTATAAGGTTAAGCAGGTTAACTGAATCAAGTGGTGTGAATCATGATAGTGTTTCGGTGCTGCGACACACTTTGAATTTAACCTCTTCCCGGGGCAAGACCTCCGATCTGGACCCCCCCAATATTTTTTATAAGTCGGCGCCTCTGCAACTACGCGAATGAAAAAAGATTAAATACTCAGACTCAATTCTACAAACGGCCGCGGAGGATTCAAAACCGACCGGCCCGAAAGTAACTGAACATCTGGCCATGCTTTCCGCGCGACTTCGCTTTCGATTCGGCACTGGGAGGAACACTCTGATCTCATCAACATTTTGCGCAAGTGTATTTTAGAGGCATTGTATCAGCATTGGGGATGGAAGCGCTCAATTTTTTTTAAAGTCGGAAGATAAGGTAACCCCTAATCACAACCCCTAACTCGCAACAAGGAAATTAGATAGTATTTACGGAGGGGGGTCTCATCTGATACCATCTGCCCATACCTGGCCACGTTCATGTGCGTGGGTAAGCCCATAGTGCTAGCAGCAATGGCAATTGGGCAATGTTTACGCGTAAAGGTGGTGATTCGACACAATACGTGATACTGTATAAAATATCCATTCATATATCTTCCACGAAGAGTTGGCGCGCGAATCACGGCCATATTATTACATATTTAAAAAAGTTTCGTGCCACGATTGCCAAAACGCTTGCCATACCTTGTATTGCCAGATACTTTAAGGTGTAAGTAGGTTACATGATATAAAAATCAGTGGCAAACGTTTGAATTTCATTTAATTTTACAGCGAAGTACTTGAAGAGTGATGCAATTCGCAAGAATTCCCAAAAGTGAGTAGGTATGTATTTGGCCTGTATTTTCCACTGTATCAACCGAGGGGCTTCACCGATTTTCATGGACAATATATGTTTTCACTTGCTACGTTTCTGCGAGTTCCATAAATTTTACATTCCGCGAATTTTTACTTCCGACTGCGGGCGGAAGGTGCGCTCTTGCACACTCATTATCTTCAGTCGTAATTCAACTTGCAAGTGAAACGCATGGCATAGGAATACGTGACTTGGGGAATATTCACTGGGGGAATATTCACTTGGGTTTTAAGGAATGATTTTCCAACCATTGTTTTTTTATTACCATAGTCGTCGAAATCGCCCAACAGCTAGTCTTCTCGCCAGGGGCGCAGCGAAGAATAAAGGCTAGGGGGGGTTTCAGGCACAAATAATACTTAGGGGTGTGTGGGTAATGCATACCTATCAGGGTAAGCAGGAGTTGCGAGGGCCCTCCTTTAGAAAAATTTTAAGAATAATGGTTCAAAATGGCGAGTTTTACGGCCTTCTGATCGATATTTGATTAATACTTACACTATTCTATAAGTAATACTGATCCAAATAAGTAAAATGGATTAAACTTAATGGATAAAAAGTTCTCTGAGCTCTTGGGGGGGGGTTTAACCCCCAAAACCCCCGTCGCTGCGCCACTGCTTCTCACCATCTCTGACAAAAGTGATCTTAATAAACTGCTTTTAAAATCATGAAAGCGATGGCATCCTGATTTTGAATTTTCATTGGTGCTTATTCTCACCATTCTCGTGGGTGTTAGTTAGTAAAAGCAATTCTCCATGCTATCTGAGATAATTGAATTCGAAATGTGCGGGTGCGGGATGCAGCGATTCCTCGCTCGTTCTCTTATAGATTCACTGAATGCAATGTTGAGCAGGAACAAGAGGTACCTCAGAAAGCAGAACAGATCCGGCTGCAGGCACCAACCATTGCTGGCATTGTCCTGCGATAATAAACAGTAGAAAGGGCTGTTAATGCTCACTATGTATTATACAGCAGGTCATTTGTGTCCGTTTGGACGCGTTTCATTTGCGGGGCGTTTCCCTTTACCCGGCGTGGAAATCTACGTGTACACTTGGAAGAATGTCTTTTGAAAACTAAAACTTGGAAGCATTGAATGATGATTGCACATTTGAGAATATTCCCGCGAGAAAATTACAAAATGCGACCGTTTAGAAACCAGATAACGACCATTTTTCGCATGAGATGAGATGTTAACAGTCACATAAAGCTCCTCCTCCCATTTACCGTCAAAAATTATTTTCAACAAGAATTTCCAAATAAGTTCTGCAGACATCGTTGTAATCTTACGTTCCACCATCCGAGAGAGAGAAAAAAAAACAAAGCATTACTTTTGCTCACTTTTCTCGAAACTTCATCTTCGGTCATTATATGTTTCTTATTACGCTCATGTCCTCAGTTATGCCTATATATTAAGATAACGGTAGCGTAGAGAATACGAGTACTCCTGATCATTACGGAACGGAATCAAGGTAGGAGGCGACATGAGCGTTCGTCTCCGAGCGGCCGAAAGCCTCTGTTAGAGGAGAGGAATCATTCCGCTGCCTCCCTTAATCAAGTGCTAATCGGCGGATAATTGACGAGAATTCTTTCGAGCTGTGATTTGGGGGGACTCCTCTCTTGGGCTGGGTCTCTGCGCCATCGGGACGAGCTATTGTGGTGGTGACCATCTGTTTGCCCATTTCTCCCCCCCCCCCTACTTTCCCCCACCCATTTGCAAGCCTTTATCACATTACCAATTGTTCCGTCCATTCCAATGATGAAAAATGACCGTTCACAAAACCGTTTTCCGTAATGGACAGAGGGCTGTCACCCCTTTCTCCATCCCTCGCCGCGTCCCTTTTTCCGTCGCTGGTACCGTCTTTCAGCCAATCAAAACGAACGACCACTAACAAAGATTGTTACGCCACACTTGGCTTTTGATTGAACGAAAGTTGTAAATACGGTCAGTGAGAGGATGAGCGGTGGGAAAAGGGACGTGGTGGTGAGAATGACCGAGTGATTCAGAAAATGATGGATCAATGAGCCATTACACTGTTCTGCAAAAAAAGAGTTCAAAAAATGCCCGGCTACAATTTAGGGTGTTTCTGGCTAATTTTGGGTCGCTGAATTCTATCACCCTCCATTTTTCCGAGCAACCCCTAAATTAGGGAAAACTACCCCGTATTTAAACTTATCGCTTTCCAAGGGACTTTGACTAATGTTATTTGCTTCTGATTTAAAAAAAATGACGTTTTAAGGCTATCAGGATGACGAGAGAGACAAACTTGACTGGGGTTGGAAAAATTTAGGGGGAAAATTAAAAACAAAATATTTTTAAACATTGAAATAATCATTTTTCTTCGATTTTTATTGCATATGATATGGTAGCCAATGGAAAAGTTTTTGAGGGATAAATACACTGTTCACCCCCCCCATTTTGTAAAGGATTAATATAACATAAAATATGAGAGGGGAAGGGGTTATCGGAGGGGGTATAGGAGGTGGTATACAGAGCTGCCAAAAAAATCTGGACACAAATCAGATTTGTCAAAATATTATTGTAACAGCGTTTGGGGGCTCATGATTTGACTTCGTTGTCCTCCTTACTTTTAAAGTAAGAGCTGAGACCTTTTCATTAAATACATTGGAAAACGTTGGGAAATACATTGGGAAAAATTGGGAAATACACTGTAAAAGTTATTCCCCACATGTTTTGACACGCTTGGACACGTTTTAACGTGTCTTCATGTGTCTTGGCAGTCGCACTTGCTGATGTTCATATATGAAATTCATTCAGTGGTCTATTCAGTACGTCACACTCTTTCCTGCGTGTCGGTTTATAATCTTCCAAGTTCTTTCTCCATTTTTATAGCGGTGTTCGATTTACCGTATTATTTTGCGAGCGATAAAGTGTTTTCTCGCGACCATTCCGCGATTTTGTAATAATCATCCCAATTCATTTTGTAAAATACCTGTGGAGATTTACTGTTTAAAGACCAAAGGAAAGCGATGACTGCAAATGTGCGGATATCTTGTGAACTTTGTTTCAGGTGTAAAATTGGTGACCAAGACAAATCGTGGGCCCCTAAATTCTGTTGCAGTGGTTGTCATAGAAGTCTTTGTGAATGGCTAAACTGGGGAAATCGTTCCCTAAATTTCGGAGTGCCAATTTTTTGAGTTGAACCCACTTGCTGTTTAACGGATTGCTATTTTTGCCAAACCGACACCATGGGTTAAAAAAATCCTCAAATGTTTTATCCGAATTTACCGTCAGCAATTCACCCGGTGTAGCATAGTGATGCTACTACTATCCCTAAAGCTCAAGCTACTAGCACCCTCGATGATTCTGATGTCTAAGTGAACGAAGCTACACCGGAAGTGGAATCACGTCCTAGCCGCCGAGATGAAGATTAAAGCCCTGATGTGGAAGAACCCCAGACAAGTCAAAAAGGGCACCTCATTCCATAACACAAGGGGACCTAAGTTATCTAATACAATATATAGACTTACCAAAGGGTAAAGCGCAACTTCTAGGCTCGCATTTGCAGCAGTGGAATCTTTTGACCGATAGCGTGAATGTTCCTTATTACAGAGGCAGACAGTCGACCCTCCCTCAAACTGTTGAATTAAAACTTTTGGGGCTATATCGCCGCGTCAGATTTTGGGTGGCCCCTGGGGCGACCCAAAATCTGACGCGGCGATATAGCCCAAAAAGTTTTAATTCAACATGACGAGCACCCGGGAAAGTTTTAACGAAGAATTACTCCCTCAAATTTTTTCAACGGATGATGAAAATGATGATCTGATTTACTGCACTGATATTGAAGGACTGATGAGGGAATTAGCGACTACGAATGATCCAGACCAATGGAGGCTTTTCATCAACTTGTCAAAGACAAGTTTAAGGGTCGTTTTACTGAACAACGGCCAAGTTTTACCTTCAGTTCCTATTGGATATGCCACTTGTTTAAAGGAAACCTATAATCCAGATTTTTGTGGCAGCTCTTTATACCACCCCCTAAACCCCCTCCTATACCCCTCTTCTCCTCTTATATTTTATGTTATATTAATCCTTTACAAAATGCGGGAGGGGGATGAACAGTGTATTCATCCCTTAAAAACTTTTCCGTTAGCTACCATATCATTTGCAATAAAAAGCGAAGAAAAATGGTTATTTCAATGTTTAATTTTTTTTCAATTTTCACCCGAAATCTTTTCAACCCCAGTCAAGTTTCTCTCTCTCGTCACCCTAATAGCCTAAAAACATCAGTTTTTTCAATCAGAAGCAGATAACATTAGTAAAAGTCCCTTGAAAATCGACAAAGCGATAGTTTAGATACGGGGTTGTTTTCCCTAATTTAGGGGTTGCTCGGAAAAATGGAGGGTGAAAGAAAAAAAACAGAGGTCATTTTCGGATTCAGCGACCCAAAATTAGCCAGATAAACTCTAAATTGTAGCCCGGCATTTTTTGAACTTTTTTTTTGCAGAACAGTGTTATTTCTTCGGTCCCTGAAAACCTATCCCTTCAGCTATAACTCTGAGTGACGGACGAAATAGAGTGATCGCGTTCTCAATCCCTTCCGCGCTCTTCTTGAGTGAGTTTGCTCGCTCTTTTTTCTCTCCTTTCCTCAGAAGCAGGCGTAAAATTTAAGCGCACCCGCCCATTGGTTTCAAATCAAATTCAAAACAGAAGGCAATCATTGGAGTTGGGCACAAAGCGCCGATTTGTTGATAGCCTCCCCAGTGTGGCATGGCCGTGGCCCTCCTCCTCCTGTCATTTCGTCCGTCCCTTTGCAGCCTGCCTCTCCTTGCCGCTGCTCATCGATGCTCTCTTCCTGTCGATCGCTCTCGTCCTCGACCCCTCCCAATATCCCTCGAGTGAGTCCTCTCCTCCCCCCCCCCCTCCTTTACCCCCCCCCCCCCCCGTTGCTCGCTCCAGCCTGATTCACTTCCAGTTCATGTGGCGGTGGTTGTTCTGGGATAGTGGACCGTTTTACTAGATCGAAGAAGCAGTCTCTGTTTTCTAGCTCGTACTTTCTTACTTTCCTTCGTCTGACCGTGAAAGTGTCTGCGAGGTAGGTAATGCTGAACCTTATGTAGAATGCTGTGTTAGTAGGCACGAAAATCATTTGTTGTCCTCAAGAGCGACGCACTTTCTTACTTCCCTGAGTCTGTTCGTTGAGGTGTCGACTGATGGCGTTAGTCTTGTCAATTCGCCCCACTCTCACCTATTTAAGTGAGAAATTCCGCTGAAAGTAAGTCGTGATCGCTCTGGGAGCTGTATCTCGATTTGCGATAAGCAGCAGAGACAGGTGTTATCAGTATTGATGTGCCATTGGCCAATCTCGTCTAATGGATACTATACCATGGATATATATAAACACCATAGATATTAATGGATAGGTCCCTTCGCGCCTCATTGATAAAAAAAAATTCCTTTGTAGTTAATGTTAATGGTTTTGCAGCATGGATTAGCCTCTTTTATTTTTATTTTTTTCCTCTTAAGAAGGGAACTATATATCTTCCAAAGCATTTGGAACACTACATTTGTAAATTATATACTTCCTGGGCTGATAAATCCAGGGCGTTTAAAGGGTTGAACTATTTCCTCCTTACAATGTTTTCCTTTCACCATTTCATATAATCCCATTCAAAGGACTCAACGGGGTCCTCCTTTTAAAATATAAAAACTGATCTATCGAACGGTGTCATTGATAAGTGAGCGGCATTGTACTTTCAATTGATAATCGCGGTGTCTCACATCCTCTCCGAGTTATCAAAATACACGCCAATCACGTCTGTACACGCTTTCTCTCTGAAATAATGTGGTTATAATCCTCAAAGCAGTCGTTCATGTGGTCATTTTCTGAAGAAATGCGAAGCCGTCCCTCGTTTCCTGCCCCGCTCCTCACTCTCTCCACAACGCCACCAGCAAATAAGTGACTATCAGCTCAACCGCATCGTGCACGAGCACGGCAAACATGGCGACGCGACGTGCGATGGGTGGGATGTGCCCCATTTCCTCCTTGGATAATCCTTTCTCGACTTTCAGTTTCACCGAACACACAAGGTCTCCTCTCCTTTCCAGCGGCAGATTTCGCGGTTCCTAGATGCCAAAGGCCAAGTCACGCGTTCGGGATTGCGGCCAAGCAGTCGTAGAGTTTTTGTTCATAGATGCAAACATAGATGGATTGGAGAAAAATTAAGAACGTGAACAGAGAGAGATCTTCACGAAGCTGGAAAATTTCGCGGTGGAATATTTGATTTGGCGGAATGTCGATATATCCGTGAGGTAGATATTTCCTTATTTCCCGAATCAGACAAAACGACGGCGACAGCGACACTGAGTGGGAGGAAGCTTAATAGAGGGCCTTTCCAATCCTTTGCGAAATGTGTGCGTCCGTGTGTTGAGAGCGAATGTTCATAGCGGATCCTCTTCCCATTTCGAAGTACGCGAGTATTTGGGAGGGCCAAAGTTCTCATTTCAAGTAGTATGGTTACTATGACAAATCTAGGAACTCTGGGTAATATGTTTATCGGTTGTTCTGAAAATGATATTTATGTTTTAGTGTGACATTAAAATCATTTTTTAATATTTAAGTTGAATTTTATTTTTGCACTATTCACGCTCACTTTTTTGGGCTTCATTCTCAATGTCTTTCGCTGGTTCGTCTTCGCTCTAGCTCTGACCATCTGGCTCTGTCCGTCAGCATATTCGCCATTCCCGGGAATAGCTATTTTTTTGATTGCGTGAGATAGGAAAATAAGAGTGAGAATGAACTATTTTTTATTTGACGCGTTACGAGTTTAAAAAATGCACTAACTCTTTCCTAACCTTGTGGTATTCCATTGGAAGAATTCTTTGAAAAGTAGTGGTGTGAGTAAAAGTAAATTGTACAAGAAATCGTTATGAGTTTCTTGTCTCATTTCTTCATCAAGTAATACAATCAGCTGTTATGTGTAAATTGCTGTTTCCAGGGTTTGATGAGGCAGAGTGGATGAGGGAGTCTCAGTGTGGAGTGATAGTGGGATACGGCTTAGAGCGTTCCACGTCCAAGTGAGGACGTCTTGAGCGTAAGTCACGTCCAAGAAGGAATGCCGGGGCGAGCATTGTGAATATTCGGTCGTTTCACTTGCGTAATCCTGGTTCAGTTCTTCGGTGGTAGGTTAATACTTTTGAGCATTCCGCCATTGTCAGGGGGAACCTTACGCAATGACGCCTTTAAGCTGTTGAGTAACTGATCCATCTCCTTGCCCTGCTGGACCTCTTTCGCTGCGCTCTACTGCCTGCCTGGAAAATGATTCGAATAATAAAAGTGATAGCATGTATTAAATATTTTACTCTAATTAGATTATTGCGGCCATAAAAACCCTTCATCGCCTTGTTTACAGGGAAATATTGTTCTGCATGCCAGCGTGGAGCAGCAAAGGCATCTGCACTCATACTACCCTCATTCACAGGTGGTGGCGATGTAATGAATTAACAATCAGCAAAACTAAGTTAGCGGGAAAACTGACTGCTCTCACGCGACCGCTGACGGACGGGCAGGCCCCTGGCTGGACGAAGATGGGGTGGACATATACGATTATTATATACGATCTATGAGTGACTTTCGAGCAGCCACGTTTAAGACTATCCGAACAATAAACTAACAAGTTATTGATTTTCTAACTCATTCCTATATATTGTCGTGCAAATAGATGTGATGTTAAGAGTGAAGATTTTCTTAAAAACAATGCATTAATTACGTTATAATTGAACATATTTACGCTTAAAAGCGTAGAAACTCACGAATTGTCACCGAATGTTTTACAAATTTCTTGAAAATATGCCCCGACCCCCTTGGGTACTTTGGGGTACTTATTCCATGCTAACAATCCCCCACGCCCCGATGTCCTTCAACACCACCCGCCCCCACATCAGGCCCCCAGGCAGTGCCTCTCTATCTCGTATTATTTTCTTAAATATTGCCAAGAATGTTTACGTTTTCGGAGAAATATTATCGGGAGCTCAGTTTCTTTTTCCAAAAAAATTCGGAGTCTATTTAAGGGAAAAAGATACAGGCTGTCGCTAACTTTTTACTTTATCGAAATCTAATCGAAATGCTACAAACGGAGAGCTTAGCCAGTACGTAAGTTCAAGTTAAAGTCGCATCTCTCATTTTTACAGTATAACTAAATGGTTAGGAAAATCAAACTTTAAAGGTATTATTAAAGTATTACAGCTGCAGGCACTCGGTATGACACAGGTAGGTATGCTTTTTTTTACAATTGCAGAAATGTAAACGAAGGTAATGTCTGTTTTTTGTAGTGGCCTGTATTATTCGTAGTTTATGCTGTGTAATTGGAAAATTGCGGCGTTGCAGCGTGCATGAGTTTCGTGTTATGAGCGTCGCTGTTGCTGCTTTTTCCGATCGCCGTGGATTTGCGTTCGGCGCGCAGGGCGTGTGTGCGTGTGTGTGTGTGTGTATTCGGAATTTAGGTCGTTGCGCTCGCGCCTTCTTCTTTTTTTCCTTCCAATCCTGTGTCATGCCGCCGCCTGTCTACCGTATGGAATTATCTTTCTCAAGTCGATATTCTATCGATTTCAAGTTTCATGTTTTATCTCTAGGCGCCAAGCTACCCGCTGCTGCTGAGCATCTGAGCCGCTTTGCGAGAGCCATGGCAATTGAGGTCACTGTTATTTATTTGCTTTGGCTGAGTTATATCAGTGAAAATAATCGATTACGTTTCCAACCGGTTGAAAATCAATCAAAAAAGAAAAGCGTATCTCTAAGGACATCAATGCACCGGAAAATTGATTAAAATTATCTTGATTATAATCCTTTTGAAATGCAAATTGTGATCATAATCCCTTTGTGTCACTTCCCTTCGAATGCGTTTCATTGTTAGTCTTCTTTCGTAATTTCGAGGAACGGTGACCGGGGTAGAATACGTGAAATACGATAAAAAATACTTTGTCTCCTAAGAATTGAAAAAAATAGACTTAGAATAATTGTGCCCATTCTCATATTTTATATCAAGTGGCATAAATGGGTGTTGAATTCTTGAATTTTGATCCGTGAATATTGCGGGCAAGTCTTGTCTCGATTCGTGTGGGTCGCCCACCAAACTGTCGTCCTCGGTCGCACTTCCATTCGCCCCTCATCCCAGCAGCGGGGGTGTCCACCCTTAATAGAGGTTATCCGTGCCGTGCGGTTTGCTCCCATTTCTCTCAATCCCCTCCCCCCTCCCTCTCCAAGCGCCCCCCCCTCCTCCTCCTCCTCCGCCACCGGTCGGAGAGTCGTGTGCTTTGCGACCGATTGAAAAACCCACCTCTCTCTCCTGGAGCTTGATTTTTACGAGCACCTTTTGCGAAGTTGTTTTTTTTCGACTCGATTCTAAACTTGGAATGTTTGACTTTCACTTCTTGGCGAATTAAATTTCAAGGCCCCTTCTCACCCACTCCGATAAACACGCAATATTTCCCCGATGCGAGCGAGAATGCGTGCGAGCGACACCGCTTGCGAAACCAACCGCGGATCATGCGGGCCCTGTACCGGCTGCGGCGTTCCCTCTAACTTCAAACAGAGTCAGGGGTGGCCCTCGCGAAAAGACCTCCCTCCGGCAATCATCATTGCATGGATTTGACGAATGGAGTAGGGATCGCGGGGGAGGGCAGACCCCATTGAACCCCTCCACCTCTCCGCGCGGAGCCAAAGTTGGCTATGGAAATAAATAGCTTCTTATTTAAAATGATTTGTGTAAAATAAGGTCAAAAGCATTTATTTAACGTAAGACATAGTTTTCAACCTCAATATTTTTATAATTGACCCACGTTTGAAGCAAATGTTTCATTACAACACGTAGGTTTTCTGGCATTTCATTTTCATCGCCAAAAGAGCCAAACGGTAACTCTTGAAAAATGGCGTAGAATTAATTAATTTGTATGTCCTTAATATTGTCGTAATGTCTCATATAGTATTTGCTACTATATATTCTATATGTAGTACTACTGCTAAGAAATTGCGCCATGATGCAATTGATAAATTACACTTTTGTTTCTCAATAAACTCCGTTAGTAATTACTGCAATCAAACGCGACGAATATTATATGACCGAAATGAAGTACATTTTGAAACTAGTATAGCCGCGAAATCAATCAGACGCTCTTTTGTATGAGTGCAATAAGTGCTAGTAATCTAGGTTGTAGGATATTTCTCTTTTCTCTCTAAAAGAAAATTGACGAAGTATTCGGCTTCTATAAATAAAGTATTCTTCTTTTTCTTCAGTGTTACTTAGTAATTTAACCTAACCATATATATTTTTAGAAAAAATACGTAATCAATCTAACTAATGTCAAACTCTTGAAGCTTATTGATGGCAAGTGCTAAAGAATTCTCTCTCATTTCTAAATTTGCGCTGACGATGACGGCTGTCTCTCGAATCTGTTCGTTATCAGCAGTATTACCCGATGGAAGGTGATGCGTTCGATTTTCTAAGATCCTCATTTGTCGAAACAGTCAGCATTTTACAATCATATTCGTAGGTGTCACGAATTTCGCCTCTTTTAAATATTGGGCTAATGGTACCACACACAACGTAAGAGCTATGTCCAGAAGTGCCTTGGTGCCGAAACCAACCGTCACTTGCGTGCCATTGCCTGAAAGCCTTGCTTCTGGAATGGGAACGAAAAAATGCTTTAATCGTGTGGAAATGCCACCTTGAGGTGCATTTGGGAAACCTATAAGTTTCACTGATGAAATCCAACGTGGGCACCGCTATGTCACTCTCCAGGAATCGTAATTTACGCAAGAATTCCCTTGACGCTTCATCAGTTATCATTTTCACCCGCTTAAGAAAACAATGAGAGATTTTCCCCGTGCGGATTCTTGATAGTTTCTAGTCAATTATCCGTCTGAGGAAAGCGTGAAGTGCATGCGCAAGACTTCCTCGCTTGATCAGTTCTTTCAGGATATGGACGCCCCTCTTCAGAGCCGCACCGTTACTTCCGACTGATTCAGCTCTCAAGATGTAAAAGAGAACTGGCACCGCAAGAACTCCGTCCCTCACGATGGGGTGAATTTTAGGAATCATTAGGCCAGGAAAAAAGCGTCATTCTCGATTCCTTACTCATTTTTATTTAAAAAAAATTCACCTTTCTCTTGCATAGGGATTATGTTTTAATGATTTGAGATTATTCCTAGCTAGACATGTATGAATTAGGATTATTATCTTTTCTATTTTAAATCTTTCGGCTTTAATCAACGCATTGAAGTTCTCATAGACCAAGTTTAACTCGTAGGGAATAAAATTTCGAAGGTTCAAGGGAAACGAGCGAAAAAATCATGTGAATTGATCATTTAATTTTTATTCAAGGAGCACCTTTATGTGGTGGATATAAGCTCGGATTGCTAAGAAAAACTTTTCTTTCCGTATTTAAGTGCGTGTCTGAGAGCTCATGGAGTGGTGAATTGATAGATTTTATGTCGCCTTTGGGTCTAAAGGCAGACGAGGAGGGAGGAGGCATGATGAAAGTATTTGGGGGCGGAAGAAATTTGCTAGGGGAAACATGGAAGAGAAATGAGTGAGGAATCGGTTGTGAGGACTCGAAGGGGAATTTCGAAGATGTTTGGCTGATTTGGAGGAGGGGAGAGTTTTCGGAAGCGGAGGTGTTGCATTGAATACGGAAATCCCACGCATTTATGGGCGTTGAAATTTTTTTTCGTAGGTCTTAATCTTTTTATTAGGGTTCTAGGTTTTTTGTTCAAATCCTGAATCAGGCTCTAGGGTAGAAGAAACTTCTAATGCTGTAAAAAATGACAGTGGAAGGCGTAATGATAGCATGATATGAGTAAGTATTACTTTCTCTTCAAGATGTTTCCACAAATACTCGACTATGGGGAACAGTGTGTTTACTTTTTATCATACATCTGTTTTTCTTAAATTGCTTTACTTCCAGTAGAAACTACATTTTATCTGTATATAATTATGCATAAGCCAAATTATTTGCATTTATAAATGAGGCCTAAATAGCAATTTGTACCAGATTTGACTATTTTCCACACGCGCATATAGTCACCGAGGTAATTGCTCATACGGTCTTTGTAACCTCATCCATAAACTTTGATCTTCAATTAACAGTGAAGTTTGAAAACGAGAACGTTAGGGGAAGAAACTTTTCACCTTTTCCCCCGTCTTCAATCTTGATTCCCTCGTTCTCTTGTCTACGTGCCTCTGTGGGATGCCTCCATCGATTGGATAGAATTGTAGGGATTGCGAAAGTGACAGTTCAAGCTATTATGGTATGGATAACATTGCCATTTTACCTGTCCTATTCTGAATCATTTGAAGGTATTTATTGTTTCATAAATTCCTTTAAAAATCGATCATTGGAGTTGCAATTGCATTAATTGGCTGAGAACGGTGTCGGTTACGTCTTAATGGACAGAGATAGGAGCTGGTTTAATGATGGAAAAGTGGCAGCCATCTCTCAAACACCCTTTTCTATATATCCCTTATGCCTGCTCTACATTTTCATTCTTTTGTCTTCCTTGAGACCCAAGTATCAGCCACGCAGGTTGCATTTCTATTCATATACTAGCCGATTGCTCCTGCTCTATTGATCTGAGGCCGAGAATTAGATATTACTAATATTAGAGCCCATGATTTGCTTTTTATACTATGATCTTGGATAAATATTCTTCTCGTGGTCTTGTAAATCTGTTGAACTCATTCCCAAAAATAAATCGACGAAAGCTGCAACCAATTGAACGAAAGGATGTCTTCATGAAATGACGTGCTTTCATCAACGCCTCAGTGCAGCATACAATCAGTGAGACCCGGATGAAGACCCAAGCAGTTAGTTATAGAGTGCCCGCAAAAATGTTCGTCAAATGCCGTTCGTCGAGCCCACGCCTACACATTTTAGTTTCTCGAACGTGCCACAGAGGGAGCTCACCGATTGGAACATAAAAAGTGTTTCATCACGAGATGTACCTCAGGAGAAAAAACTTGCGGGATAAATAAATACGTACGCGAACCCCTTCCTCTCCGTCGCAGCCTCATAATAAACACAGCCCCGCGCTAGGAGGCACTCTGTCATGATTTGCCACCTCTTTATTCATCCCCCCCTCCCCATACTTTCACCTCCAGCAGCAAAGCCACCCCTCCCACGGCAAACGCTTCCACACCGACCTCCCCCACCTCTCCCCTCTTCCTGACGTCAGAGCCTATGTATAGAGGGGCTTGTCCTTGGGTGCGTTGCCAAGCAACGGCCGAGTTCGATGCCCACTTCCCTCCCGCCCCCCCCCCCCATTCCCCTCACCCCTCCCCACCTGAAACAGCGAGCGCCCCCACCTCCAGGGGAAGAACTCACCCCCCACGCTCTCTCCTCATCAAGCCACGTCGCGTTCCCCTCCAACCCCCACCCCACCCCCACCCCTATTCCCAACGCCGCCACCAACTCATCTCTTAAGACTTCCCTCTCCCCCCCCCCCCTCTCTCTCTCTCACTCTTCAGTTCCCTTTCACTACTTCTCCCCCCCCCCCTCCCCAACCGGTTGCTAAACACTCGTTAAAATCTATATTGTCGTGAGCTCCTCATTCACAGCAGTGGGTGCTGCTTGCGGATTATGAGTTCATCTGCCGGTTTTCTCTGGTTTTGACTCTTTTTCGTGCATCTCCGTATTTCCATCCTCATCGAACGAAACTCCCTCGCTTTCATTTCGCTTCCTGCATCATCCTACTTTAGTTAGACCTACCATATCCACATTTGACTCGATTAAAAGTAACTGCTGTTCAGTCTACTCGGTTCAGGTAATTCTGCAAGGGAATCGACTGCATGCAGCTCATATTCTCTCAAAATATTATATTTCCCATCAAAAAAAGGCCATAAAATCTCGCATTTTCGTAGGTCAAGGTCTTGTGATTTCTCTTAAAAAAACTTAAATTTCTTCTATCCCTGCTTTTATATTTATAAAAAGGCATTATGGTTGCCGAACAAGGTCTCGTCGGTGTTTTCCGAATCCTGTATCCAGCGACATTTTTGGACATCAATTTGTAAAGATCCTAGATTTGCAGTTAAATAAGAATGACTTGGTGAGATAGAGGGCTGTCAATAAAGGTTTCATGATTTTTCACCGTGCCCGATATTCAGTTCCAAGACATCGGTGATCTGAGGTGATGGTGGAGTCAGCTGTCATTACGTCAGAAGCGAATGCTTTAAGTGTTTAAAAGGTGTTAAGCCGCAATTCGTTTATTTTTTGGGTATATACAAAATATTTTATGGAATTTGGTGTTTTAGGAAAAATAAAGAAAGAAGGTGCGTTAGATTTTGTGGAGGACGCGCAAATTTACCAAATATGTTTCATTTTCTATTTTCCCTATTTTCCGTGGCTCCATTGTGCTCTTTCGCATTGCCCTTAATACAATAATACACTCACTTTCCCGCTAAGTGCCATGCAGTCGTTAGCTGACTTAGCTAGCGACAGTTGGGACAGGTCCTCTGCCATTCTAGCTGTGTTATATTTCCGGCATTTCTACGCAACAGTCATTTGCTTCAGTAGAATGGACAATTGCAAAAATTAGCAATCTTGCATCTTTGCGTTTGCATTTTTACTCATCACCGATTTTGTCCAAATTAAATGTTTTTCTAATGATTTATATAACTCTTCATCTTCTTTGTTTTAAATTATTTTAGTTCATTTTGAGCTGTTTTCGCCAGGATAGTTAACTCTTGGATTCATAGGTATTTTTGTCTGCTATTCATACTCTTAGATGGGGATGATAAAATTTCCCAGTGGAAAATGTCTAACTGTTGAAATTGAATTTTGCAGTAAGTTGATATTCATTGAGGTAGAATATTGAAATAGTCGTTAAGTTTGGATTGTTAAAATTTGTTTTCTAATCCACCTCTTTACCTACACTCCATTTCTCTTGAAATAATGAGAGGTCCGGAGGAGAGAGAATACGGAGAGAATACGGAGAATGAATCCAGGGTATCTTATTCAGAAATGTTAAGAACAATGGGCATTCATCTGAGTCCGTTCTTGCTTTTCACTTCACGTGGGATTGGTGCAAGGTTTGCGTATACGATTTCGAAGCTGTACCCAAGGAGAAGGTATGGAAGGTTAGTGAGTTATTTGTGCTTGAAAGCGCTCAGTAGGGTATTTCGGCTTTCGCCTTGGCGTCGTTGTCCTTGGAAAATGAAAAATTGCCTTTTATCTGCTCATCAAACTTTCACAATAATAATCTACCCTTCCCTTGAGGAAAACCTGAGGTAAAAATTCTGGTTAACTAATCGAGAAGTCTATATGTAACTGCCATTTCTTCGTGTAATTATGAATAAGTACTAGCCAAGCCAAGCGGAATTTTCTTCTACATCGTTGATCCGAGCTCCCAGCCAAACAGCTGTCTTCTTGGAGTTTCAGTCTTGGGGTGGTTTCTTATACTGTAGTTGGCTTCTCACTTGAAGTTTCAGACCGAAGATGTATAAGTACTATAAAAATAGGTCTTTATATAAGCGCTTTTTGATTTATTAGCATTCTGCTAATCGCTATGGTATCCCTTGCGCATGGAATATACGCACTCCTTCCCTTTCCTCTTTAACTGAAGCTTCGCCTTTCTGATTAAAGTACATCATCATCCGATCTGTTCGTTGATTATCTAATGCCCCCATCCGCCATGCGCTGGTCTCAATACAAGGCCTCATGGGCGGAATGCGAGATGGTGTATTGATGTTTAATGGGTGTAATATTTGAACCTGAAATTAATGAAATCTGCAATTCAATCCAACTTGAGCGAGGCGGAGCTTTTCATCTTTACAGTATCCGTAACCAAAAGCGCTCCGCTCTTCTTTAAAAGGGTCAACATTTTCTGATGGTGAAGTAAAATATAGTGCTTTCCAGACGTATGCTATTAGTGAAGAGTATTCTGCTTCCCTACCTGGTTACACAGTTAATGGCTGTGGACACTTCAATGGCCCGGCGTCCGTAGTCCGGAAGTCTTGATAACTCCTTGAGTTCTGAGGACGATGGTCGATTCGACCATGAAACTAAGTCGGCAGCAACTAATTGGCAGTTTGATGCTGTTGTCTATGGTCGTCGCTGAAGTTTTGATATTGCCGTCTCTTGAGATATTCACTACGTTGGAATATCATGGTTCGTCTATTAATTTTAGAACAAAGTCAAATAATCAGTGGTAGAAGTAGCAGACCAGAAGCCATATTTGCAGGTGAGGAGCAATTATAGTCATCGAAACATGCTCTTCGTTGGTTCGACTCACACCTCAACCCTGATGCCAGTTGATTCTGTACGTGTGCGACCAACGATTCACGTAATTTCTAAATATCTGCAAAATTGTTGCATTACGCACCGAACGACCCGGAGCAGCTCGCGGCAAAAGCGAGGCGGAATTTCCTCCTTCCCGCTGCCATATACTTTATTTCCTCCTTCCCTCTCCACCCTGGCAGTCTCGTCCCAGGGTTGCCAAACCATTTTTCGCGCGGATGTTGTGGTGCGGCGGTGTTCCTGGAAAACGCTGGACACGTTTGACAAACGAATTTAAATACTGGGGAGCCAAGCGGCGTGAAAACCTTCTCCATCTACCCGCGCCCACTCCATTTGCCTGTCTGCCTCTTTGTGATTCGGACCTCGCATTATGTCCGTTGCAGAGTTCCTCCCAGGAATTCGAAATCATATCCGCCATATTTCAGTTAAAATGTGCCCACGGACTGTGGGGGTTACTTCTGTGCGGGCTTAGCTGCTTGAGAATTGAGCTCTTTTTTTAGGACTCCCGATCGGAAGAGGTCTAACCTCATTTCTTTCAGTTCTTTTTAAAATATCCGAAGTCTTTTGCGATTTACTTCTATGATTTAAGCGTAGCAAAGGTATTCGATTCGTATTGTTTTAGTCGAAGGCTTTGTGAAAATAATATCTAAAAAAATTCGCCCTGCTCAAATTTTCCGCATTATAAATTCTTCACTCTTCATCCTATACCACGGTCGTTGAGTTCTCCATGAATAGATGACTTTATAGATCTCCGAACGGATTTCTATGTAGCTCTTATATAGCGATCGTTATTTTGATCCGTCGACATGGGCTTTAATCACATTGCGCGAGCCTCACGGGCCCGTAGTCTTAAACCAATTTTATTGACACGGCTCGCATGCACCCTTCTTTTGTTTCTCTTCTCTGAGTGCATCTTTCGCTCCGAAGTGGCGGAAGTGCTCGAATTGGCGGCCGTCGCCTCCGTCCGTCCTGCCTCGGCTCCGAGAGCCACTCCTCAGCATCCACTCTGCATTCCACTTACAACAAATACCGCGCTTTCCTCCGTCGGGACAAACCAGTTCGCCAACCTTGCCTTCCCTCCATCCTTTTCCATTCCTCTTTTTCCTTCGCGGCGTTCGAGTGAAGCCCTCCTCACTCCCACGAGCCACCCACATGACCGAGAAGAAGAAGGAAAAAAGTTCCACCTCCACTCGCACTCGACTCCCTTTGGCACATTTGTACTTTCGATTGCGTCGTCGAGTTTTCAAATTTCTATGAAAAATCTCTCGTTGAGGAGCAGCATTTTTTTATTGTGCTCTCACACCTTGAGTTGCACCGTGCATGAATATCGTATTGGCGATCGAGATTATTTCTGAGTAAAATGACTGCATTATTGAAAACATCTTATCCCCTCCATTTTTATTGGTTCATTCTAATAATTACTTAATGCCCTTTAGGTCGGTTAGCCTAAAATATTTTCAAATGAATGAAATGTAATCCTCTGCTCGCGTTATACTTCTTTGAGCTCCTCAGCCATTCCACTTGATATCCACCCTGGTGATTTTGCCGGCGAAGTATCTATTGTCGGCTCCCTCCATCGCTTCTTTATTTGACCTAAAATGGCTGAAAGTCTGAGATATAGTTTGGTCCCGTCGACTTCGATATATCGTCCACTCAGAGTCTGCTGACAATGAGATCGTGTATTACCAAGGGTAAGCTCCGTGCTAGGATGCATACTCGGCTTCCAACTTCAGTCATACAATCCTTAATTCTTGGAGCTCCATATTAAATCTTCGGTGACTATTTAATGCCGTAGTAACCATCGGTGTGCATTCCGAAAAGATACGTCATGACGCTGTCGAATTTTTTACTGTCGACACAAATGCTAATCACACAAGAAGTTTGCTGAGATATTTTGAGACATATTAACTTAAACTTCAGTGAGATATCTCGGTAGGATATATTTGGCCTATGGGCAGTTTTACACGATATCGTGGCTATGAATTCCAGTTTTACCATATGCTTGTTTTCCTTTGCTTTTCATTTTGAATTGAATTTTTTTGTCTCCGTGGTGTGCCCCCGAATGCAGAACGTCTGAATGTTTTGGGAAACCGAGCCTTAGTCGTTTTGTGTGTCTGCGGGCCTCTTCATTTCCTACAGTTTCTGAATACGTTCTTAATATTTTTGCGAGATTTGGCAGTTGATCTGATTCGACCACCTTCCCCTGGGAAGAGGGGGCTACATTTCTAAAGTCTTAGAGATTTCATCGCCTCGCGCTGTTTTTTTAAATCCAGATGGGAACGAATTTCGTCCGGAGCGTCGCGTCGCCGCGTAGAGTTTTGACGCCTTGAGTGGATAGGGGAGCGTTGCCGCGGAGACCGTATTATTGTCCCATCCCTCCGAGGCATGTGTCGGCTCGAGTGCTCTCTCTCTCTCTCGCTCTCCTTCCCTTATCCTCGGCAGCAACTCAGACAGACTCTCAAGAATGAACGTCATGGAAAACACCCTCATGGACAACAACACCCAAATTCATCTGTTCACTAAATTTTTTCATTCCCCTCTTTTTGCCCATGTTTACCACAAGTACACTTATATATTCATCTTCTTTGCCATTTCTAGTCCTTTTGATTTCCTCTAATGGAGTTTAATTCAAATTGGTAACTTTATTTTACGCTTCTTCTGTTTATTGATAAAATTCTGCTTTCACATTTCCTGTCCTGTATCCTTGTATCTTTGTGACTTTTACCCACGGCGTACTTTGTGCTGTATTACATCTCTGCTCCATTTTTCGTATATTTTTCCAATTCATGACTCTATCTACAGTTTTAGATGTGTTTTTGCTTCAGTTAATTATTGCTGTTGGCCAAAAGAAATCAAAGCATTTAAATAGCTTTTGCAATGATCAACGCTCTCACAAACTGTGGCAATGTCAAATTTTGATCAATGGGAGTCTTATGGGTATCGTAATTATAACGCATTATCGTAAAAAAGTTGTGGTTAGTATAAAGCTGTTCTTCATCTTGCTATCGTCATTCCGTTTGGTGTAGCTCTTTGCTTAATTTGTGCCTATTTTTTGAAGCCCATTTGCGCTATCTGCCTTTGCTAAGTTCGACGGTCCCGTGCTCGGAATATTGGAAAAGTTGTTCCATTGCTATGTTTCCTCTCCCAACTATCCCACTCTTGTTTGCCATTTCCCTTTGTCCCTTTCATCTCCTATAATGGGGTTGAATTCAAGTAGGTTTACTTTATTTTACGTTTCTCCTGTTTCGAATTGCGTTCACTTTTTATATTTTTCAGGTTCTGTTATCTTTCCATTGGACGTTATGCTTTAGGTATTTATGAAAAAAGTATCCAATTCAAAGCAAATCGGCAGGTACAAGCCTTTTCGCCTAGTGATTTTGAAGTACGACTTGTTGCATGTGATTTATGATTCAATCTATACAGTTCGCTATTTCAAAGTTTCTCTGTGCAACATTTGGTGTTACGCCGTTGCATTCTCTTTCACGATGGAGTTCTAAACTATGTTCCCAAAATCCTCCTGCCGTGCTTCCTCTTAGCACGTCGTGCGATGTTTCGCAGAGTTGATGTGGTTTCTAAATCATTCAAAAACATCGAGAAATCTTTCTTCTCACGCTGCTTATATTGATTTTCTTCATCAAAAAACTTTCTTTATTTCTCCATCGACTGTCTCATGTTTGGAGTTAACACGTCTCGTGATTCCTTCCATTCGCCTAACATTGCTCCGTATTTTATTTTCGTCTTGCCCATTTAAGCATTTATTGCAATTTTTCGTCCCATTTTTCGTGATGAGTAAATCCGCTGGTCATGGGTCATGGTGGGTATGCATGGAGCATTTGTCTATTGACCTCGGACCGTATTTACATCAGCATCTGGTGGCTAGACAATAACTCACAATTTTGATCAGTATTTAAAGAGCTTTATCGTCCAACCGTTATTTAGTAATGAATTGAATCCACGATATAAAATGTGTGTGTGTAAACATGGTGCCGCACGATGCCTTTTTTATATTTTCAACCTCATTGCCCGCGTTTCCCCTTTCCACTCAATTTGTAATCGCGCCTGGCCTCTTGGTGACATCATTTCCGGTCCGCTTCTTTTGATCGCTAATTTCCACCCGTGCATGAAGGAAGGCGATTATTTCTCCGCGGCTCTGTTCGGCGACAAAGCCATTCTCTCGCTCCGTTGCCTTCTCTTTTTTTCCTACCCGTTGACTCCTCCCAAACATTTTCGATACTGCATATTTTGCCTGCTATATTGAGTTCTATACCAATTTGCTTTAGCTGCCTGGAATAACTCACGACACATTTTTATGATCAATGCTTATAATGCCATCAATTTTAATTTATCAAAAGATATATTGATGATAGGGTGATGGATCGAAGCACATGAAAACATTTTGCAGGTTCGGTGGGGGTGCGATTGACTGAATGGGAACAACTTTTCAAAATTTTCAAATTTTCAAAATCGACATCAAAAAAACAATATTTTAAATAAATTTTAAAATATTTTTTAATATTTTGCTCATTTCCTAGGAAGTGTGTTTTTTTCTCGTGACTAACGCAGAGTTTCGTGGATACGAGTCTTCACTTGATGGTATGATCGCTAATTCTGCTTCATCGGTGCGGAGCCGAGCTCGTCAAGTAAGAGTGATTGGTGGGATGCATGGAGAACTCGATCGATCGCATCCCCGGATGCATGATAGCACGACCACAGTGATTACGGGGCGAGGGCATACGGTGCTGTTCCCACCGCCGTGGTGGCAAGGGGCGGCTCCAGCCATTTCCCCTACTCATGAATTGCTGATCGGTGGGAGGCCGAAGATGCAAATCCCCTCCCGGGCGGGGTCGCGCGTGTCCAGAGGCAAGCAAGGGTGGGTCGGGAGCACAAGAGAGAGGGGGGGGGGGGCACTTTCCACGTGTCCCCGAGAGCAGCGGGACGATGAGGAATCGCTTGTGCTGCAAATAAACAATGCCCTTTGGAGAGCTTCCGCGGGTGGCCGCGGGGAGGCGGCACTGGCGCGCAACTAGCATGGGGTGGGTAAAAACGGGGGGTGGGGGCGGCCGTGAACTTGACGTGATTTCCGAACGCACCCAGCGGACGACAATTTTTTTTCAAATCTCCTTGTTTTCTTTTTATAATCTCATTTCCCTCTCTCCCGTCCAACGGGACCTCGCATCTGGTGCTACACGTGCTGATTACTTTCCGGAATCAATCTCTTTGATTTTTGATCTATTTTCGCCATTTTTTTACCTTAAACTCTGATATTTTTTATTTCTGCCTCACATACACGTAATTTTGTAATTACATATTCTCGAGAATTTCTTTCGGCAGATCTATGAACAATTTGTTATATTTCTTCCGTTGGCAGTCTTGAAAAGTATGTTGAGATTTCTTTTTCATTTATTTTATAGAGCTTGGAATATAGGTTAAATATTTAGCATGCTCCTAGAAATTGATAACTCCAAAATGGTCGTGGATGCCTTAGCAAGTTTTTTTCATTAAATTGCCGATTGAGTCATTCCACGACGTAACTCTATTCCATCTCTTAATCATTTCCAACGTAAAAATCCCTTCAGGGGTTTCTCATTTTTGAAACACGAGATATTTTTTATTTTACGCGGATTTAGAAGACGTATCGTGCTGCATCGATATTTATGCACATGGACACATGATCGGCAGCAGAATTAATTACTGACGGGGCCGCCCGCATGTTTGCTATAAACTGGAGGAGGAAACTGTTTGGCCATAGGGGGTCACATCGCTTATTAGTTTTTTTTTGTTTTAACCATGTACTTCATGGAGCATTTTCAGGCCATTGAGTTCTCTTGTAGTGATTGGTGAAAGCTTGACTGTGATTCCTTTTATTCTTACATGATTTGACCTACTCAAACTATCCTCTCTCATGATGTTGTATTCCTTATCGCTAAAAAATAAATCTATCGAATTGCCGTGAAATTTCCATGAAAATACATGGATTACGGCGGGAGATATTACGCAATTTATTGTCTGACATTTTGATATTTACTCGACCATTTTCCGTTTGCTCCTGGTTTATTTGAAGCCTGAAAAGGTATGCCCATTCGTCCAAACATCGAATTTTGAATTCTGTCTTTTATGCAAGTAAAATTACCCACGTTACAATTTTTACTTTATTTTGGGGTTCTGCTAGTTTGCAAACAATGTGTAGATGATCACTCTACAACGGCCCAAAGTTTTCCATTGCTAAGCGATTCTAAAGCGATGCTCAAGCGACTAATTCATTTTGGCTCAATGACTTTGTCGCCGTCATTCCTTCTAAACTCGTTGACGTCTTTAGATTTCATTTATCTATTTTGCGTCGCCTGTCGTATATAAGAGAGAGAGAGAGAGAGAATTTGAGGGAGGGATGCGAATAAAGGGGCACGCGTGAGCCTCTCTTCCGACCGAAACTAACTCCCCACACGCGATAATTATTCTCATCTCAGTCCGTGCGAATGAAGCACCCCTTTCACTTCAAATCGCCCCCTTCTCTCTCTCTCTCTCTCTCTCGAAATCCGTTGCCAACCCTTCACTTCAAAATCGTCAATTTTTGGAATCTGCATCGGGTGCTGCAAGCGACGAACACATCGCTCAAATTCCAGTCAAGCACCTAAGTGTGCAACGTATTCGAAATGCAAAATGGTTGCAAAATGAGTGTGGAAAGGAAAGGAGGCAAATAGAACTCATTTTTTAATTATTTTATAGTCCAGTAGAACCGTGTATCCAAAATACTGTCTCCTAAATTTCCTTGCGTTCTGCGCGATATTTAAAATAAAAAACTTGTGACGTAGAACGAGGACAGAAAAATACTGATTTCCTTTTATTTTTGTACAGAAGAACGCCTTGAGTGGTGCCAGCTGAGATGTGTGAATGAGATATTCTTTTAATTCTCTCTCACGTACTCTGGAAATTTGAGGTTGCGATTATTTTCATCATTTTCAAACTTAAATTTGGCATCTGAAGAATTTTGAATGCTGATTGTATATTTTGAGTCTAACCATTTAACTGCCAGTGTTTTTGTCACTATACACAGTACATAATAATTAAATATTTCTCATTACTGGATGATGTCTCCAAACCCAGAAACATGGAGACATCATCTAGACAACGCCGCAGAAAACTACGCATCAATTTCTCATTACTCTAGGAAGGTTAATTTCTTATAAATTAATGCGTACATGACTCAATGAACTCTCTCGCTTTCAGGAAAACTTACCGTAGCAAGTTGATTCATGACATATTAAAAAAAACTGCGATCACGTGGACTTTATTTGGTAGATATTCTTTTTGCTTATTTAACTCGTTTTGCAGAAAAACTAGGATACCATTTCTTTCTCTCTATTTACTTAAAAGTCGAATTTTATCAAACGGCATTATTACGCAACGAAGGTTTAGAAAATTTCGGGATTCCTAAAATTGATTCCAGCACATCTTACTCGTAAACATCACTCCTTTGATCCTATATTGGGAAATGCAAAATGGATTGCGCATTTGAGAATGGCAAAAAACGTGGCAAGGCTTCCTTTAATCATTTTGAAATTTATAGAAATCAATGGTTATAATAGAATACCCCTCTTAGAATTGCTGACAGCCTTGTTGTTTTCTTAGAAATTTTTCCGTGGGCGAATGAATTTCAAAATTAACAAACTCCATATTAACCTCAATTTGGAATTCACAGCGATATCAATCTATCATTGAGGAGGGTGGGTGTTTTAATGTCCACCATCATTGTATCAGGCATACTGTTTCGGCGGTGAAATTTTCTAGCGGCAGGTGGCGTGGCGTGGTTTACTACTGATCGGTCGGATCTTCCTTCTGAGTTTCCGATTGAAGCCTCCGCGCAGCCCCAAATGATCGCCAAGGGACCCAGCCCTTAATATTGATATTCACGCACTTGTGGCTAAGACCATGGTGAGCTCTACCCTCACATCTCCTACGGATTGAATCTCTGAGTGAGTGAGTGGGCCCACAATCTTCCACGCTCATCGCATCGCCGAATGGGTTTTGGATATGTTGATTATGCTGCTTTCTTGACGCCGTCAATGATAACCGGTGCGGAGAGTGAGAGAGAGACGTCGAGTGGGCGTACGAGACGTGGCGTGGAGACGACCGCGGAAACAATGGCCTAACGGGCTCCGCATCGCCATTGCCTCGCTCCTTTTGATCGACTCGCTCGGAGGAACCGTTCGTCGCCCCTGTTCGTCGCCGGCCCTTAAGAGGAAACCGTCTTCCTTCCCATTCTCTCGGCGGAGGGGAGATGGAGAGGGGCGGGGCCGATTTGTATGCGCATTTCTATGAGATCGAAAGTGGATTCGTATTGGATCGTTCCATTCAGTCTGTGGGTGCAGTGCGAACGGCCCCCACCCGCCACACATCCTAACGGACTCCGTTGGCACCTGATGCCTCTGCTCACCGTTAATCCGGCGAACGGCTTTCACGCTTTCGAAATACCCTTTATTCCATCATCCAACCCTTAAATTAGCCTCCCAAGCGGTCGGGCTTTCTTGCGTATGGCACGTATCAGGTTTCCTCCTCTGCTTCATGGCGAGAAAAATATATATTTCTAGAATTGTTTGTTTAAGTATTTCTATAATTCTGGAATTATTGTCAGTGTCTGATTGTTTATTTACGAAGACTGTAATAAGTTGGATCTCACCGATATGGAGTAATTTTTCTGGCTGATAATTCCTGTGACGAAATTCAGCAATATGAGAGCCTAGCTTTTAAAAATGTGTGATCACAATTGAAGGTATTTATGTACCGTTATACTTTACATTATATTCTCCTAAAGAGAACCTTTGTATACCTAATTTAGGATATGCATGTTATCGAACGTCCATTTCGAAAGTGGTAAACTCGATTGTGAACGGCCTTACAAACCCATTCAGTATCTGAGGCATGGCATGATCTAAGACTCATTTTTCATAATTGGTATAATGCTAAAATTTCCTAACGTGCATTTTCTGGTTCTTACTAATTTTTAAAACTAAGAACATCGTTGAATATCGGGTTGGAGAAGGAGGATGAGAGAAGTTTGGAAGCGTTGGAGGTGCCTGAATGAAGATCTTTGAGATTGTCGAAGAGGAAAGGGAATACTTGGCATGGTGGGTGCGTCAAAAGAACTTCCAGAGGAGATAGTGGTTTGGATGTCGCGAGCACAAAGTTGGGAGGGGGGATTCGGGAAATCGCGATTGATGGAAGGTAAGCAAGGAATGAGGAGGAAGAGAGTAGAGCTCAGGGCTTTCTTCTATGATAACTATTGGTCTTATGGAAGATTAAGAGGGAATTTAAGGGATAGGCAGGGCTGATTCGTAAAATATCCCGTGCCAACCTACCTTCACAAATAGAGAACACTCAATTATAACAATGGTATATATATGTACCATCTAAGTATATAAAAGAAAGTCGAAAATTGTGTTAGATACGCGATTTAAAACTCGAGAACGGATGTACCGATTTTAATGATATTTGGATTTTTGGATTCGTCCCAGTCCCGGAGAGAAAAATAAACATTATTTTTTTTAAAGTTCACAAACAAATTAATCTTTTTCTTAGGGTTATTTTTTAGGAGTTGTTAACACTGCAAATGCTGTAAACTCAGTCAAAACTTGAAGATTTGTTTTGCTTTAACCAATTTATTGACTTAGCTTCTCATCTATATCAAAAGCATTTTAATTGTTAAAACGTATTAAAAACATTGTGATTATGAATTAAAAATTTAATTCGAGCTAATTGTAAGCCAAGCTCGGGTTGACACATCACTACCGTGTTTGTAAACAAATCTCCATGCAATTGTTGACTATCGGTTAGCTCCGTGTTCCTGTCGACGAATCGAGCAGTTTGATTTCACTTCCTCAGAATCTTTGCAAATTATTTTCATCGGAAGGTGAGCTCATCAACAAAGTGTTCCCGAATGTGATTGACCAACACAAAAATTATAAATGGTTGACTAAGCGAACAATTTTGACAGCCTAGATCGAAGATGTGGATAAATCAAACCAGGTAAATTAGGATCAAATTGTTAGTACTCTGCATTCATTCAAATCTATTGACTGAGTAACAAACGAAGACGAAGTAACCAACTATCCATCTGAATATTTAAAGTTCTTGGACGTACCTGGCTTACCACGGCACGATTTACAGCCAAAGGTAGGCTCTGTGTTCATGATCTATCGCAACCTAAATTAAAAATTTATGCAACGGAACGCGTTTGGTGATTTAAAAAATCTTTAATGAACGTGATTCACGCCACTATAATCAAAGGATTTGGATGAGGACCAATTTGGATTCAGAAAAAAACACAGGCATAAGGGAAGCAATATTGGCCCTTCGACTGCTCATAGAGGAGAGAATGGAAAAGAACAAGCCAACGCTCGTTGCGTTCGTGTACTTAGAGAAGGAATTTGACAACGTGGATTGGAGCACAATGCTTGGAATCCTAAAAGAAATTGAGGTTCTTTACAATGACAGAAGAATCATCCACAGTTTATACAAAAACCAAGTAGCGGTCATAAAATCAGGGTCCAGCTGCGAAGAAGCAAGAATTAGGAAAGGAGTGGGACGAGGCTGTTCATTGTCACCCGTAATTTTCAACGTTTACATTGAAAAAGCCATTAAGGAAATCAAAGAAAAGGCATTGGGAGTGAATATCGTTGGAGAAAAAATTAGCATGCTAAGATTTGTCGATGACATAGCCGTTATGGTAGAAACAGAGACGGATTTGAAAAATATTCTGGTTAATATGGATAGAGTAATGGGTAAATATCAACTGCAAATAAGCACGAAGTAAACCAAGATCTTAGTATGCAGTAGAGGAGAAGAAGTCAAGACTAGCATTAAAATAGGGAAGCAAAAACTGATAGAGGTGGATGAATTCTGTTATTTGGGAAGCAAGATAACTAGTGACGGGAGAAGCAAGAAAGAAATTATCAGCAGAATAGCACAGGCGAAGAGAGCATTCCATCATAGGAAAGACCTGCTTACAGCGGTAAACTTAAATATGGAAGTAAAGAAACAATTTATAAGAACCTACATCTGGAGTATGCTCCTATACGGAAGTGAGGCATGGACAATGACCGCAGCGGAGAAAGCAAGGATAGAGGCCTTTTGAAATGTGGTGCTACAGAAGAATGATGAAGATCAAATGGATCGACCGAGTCAATAACGAGGAAGTCCTAAGAAGAGTAGGAGAGAAGAGAAGCCTCATGAAAACCTTAGCAAGAAGACGGAACAACCTTATAGACCACATCTTGAGACATGATGGCCTGATGAAAACAATCGTCGAGGGACTAGTAGAAGGCAAGAACGGAAAAGGAAGACCGCGCAAAAATATATGGAATGAGTAAAGAAGGATGTGAAAGAGAAAAAATACGTAGGTGGGAAAAGATTAGCTGATAGGAGAACTGAGTGGAGAGCTGCGTAAAATCAATCCTAGGATTGTTGACCAATGATGATGATGATAATCAAAGGGAAATTCAAAGGTGAAGAAGTTCTCATTCGGAGGATTTCATGATCACAGCTTATATGCTCTTTTGAGCTTAAAGGAATTCAATTACCAATTCGCGTTGCGGTCGTTTAACAAAACATATGGTCAATCTTTCAGTTTTTGTGATGTTTGTAAACGCGCCCCTATTCACCCAATGAATTTTTCCTCATTTTATTACAGTAAGACAATTATGATTAAAAACGGTACAGCCGCTCTTGATTTTAAATGGTGTGACTAAACTATTCATTGATTGCTAGGCTATACGAAGTTCGCCGGGTCAGCTAGTACAATATAAAACCCACTTTCGACCACTCACACACTCACTCATAGAAATTTTTAAGGTGAACGAGACGAGATACGACAAAAGGTCATAGAATTGACCCCCTCTAAAATCATCTGAAACCCCAGGAAAAAAACTGTCAAAATACAAAATTTTCTCTTTTATATCTATCTATTCGTTTAAAATTAAGAATGGGAATAATTTCAAAAAATGGCCACCAAAATCCGATAGCGACACTGCGATCATTAAAAGGAAGGAGAAGGTAGGACAATCATAGTTACAAATTTGTTTATGCAATCAAAAGTAGCGATAGTGAAACAGGGCATGTGGGAAGGGAGAGAAAGGGAAAATTTTTAAAGGAATAAATGAGATAGAGAAGGTAGGCAATTAACAATGTAACATTTGGAAGCTCAAATTCTCCTTAGCTTGTATCCATATGAACAATAATTTGTTTACATCAAAGGGTATGGAGTAAATAATATTATATATAGGAGTATAATATAGGAGTGAAATTTGCAAACAGAAGAAGCAGAAGTGAAATAGGAAAGGGAGAAATCGGAAATGAAGAAGAAGGAGATAAAGCAAAGAGAGGAAATTACAGTGTAATTTTTGAAAAATCATATTCTCCATTGCTTGTATACATATGAACAATTCCACGTATAATATTTGTTTATGTAATTGCTTTAAACTCGGTATTGTCAAAAGTACCTTCTTCCTAGAAAAGAATAAAAGAAATTTTCAAAGAGATAAGATTATATATTAGGGTGGGCCGAAATAAGTTTTTTTTTTGTGATCAAATTTTCCCTGTGCGGGAAAATTGCGAAATGATATCAGGATCTCGCACTCAACATTTTTTCAAATCAGATGATATTAATCACTGCCGCCGAGGCTCTAAAGTTGAAAATTTTGCGAAAAATCAGGCTTATTTCAGAATCAAACACTTATGAAGACTAATTTTATGCAAATATGTGATAATGAATAATATTAATGAGTCAGTACAAGTTTATAGTTTATAAAAATGAAATTAGAGGTTTATTTGACAAAATCCATGGCTCAAACAAAGTCTATGAATAAACAAAAAAATTATAGTATTGACCAACCGCACAACATAGCCCATTTTTGCCTACGAAGAGCATCGTTTCAAAAATTCCATTCTGGGGGCTAAGTTGCAGATAAAATAATATATATTTCGATTGAATTTCATTTTTTATCAAATAAGTCATCATATGGTAGTAAATAACCCCACAAAAAGTAAAAATAAGGTAAATTATTTTAAATTAACATCAATCATAATGACGAATAACGTACCTGTGGAGCTATTTTCAACAAGAAATTCAGCCAAGGCTGAGAAAGAGCAGAATCTGGACACCAAGCATTTCACTAAGTAGCTCTATGCTAGTTTCGTGGAGAAACTACCCAGAACTCACCATGAGGAAGTGGCTACCATCGAGTTCCACCCCTGTCCCCCCCTCCCCCCAACCACCCTTCCATAGGATTACGAGGGGATTGGCGAGAACAGAAAAAGCCTATAGGGCATAGTTTTTCGTATTTTCATTATGCTATGATGCTAAGTATAAATTGAGTGTTACAGTGGAACGTGCGGCCAACTTTTCCGTTGTACGTGCAGCAAATAATTTAAAGAGACTTTCAGGCTCAGAGAAATGTTTTTTTTTTAGTTCATTAGAAAAACTTTGCTTTTTTATCAAAATTTATTTTTGCATTGTAATCTATGTACTATATTCTCGTTTTGCAAGTGAAATTGGAACTATTTCTTGTTGATGAAGTGGGCATTTGAAACGATGATTAAGGAACAAAAAGCAGAAAAAAAGGCAGAGAAACAAAGTGACCTTCTAAGACCGCAGGCCTTTTCGCGAGGGTGATTGGGCTAGGGAGGGGGGAGGGCCCCACCCCCCAGCGAGTGAAAGCGAGTTTAAATTTATAATTCTTTTAATTCGCAAGCATAAGTCTAACTAATTTTCCAATTTATTCGTTATGTCCATACATACCTACCAGCTCTGGCAATCGTACCAAGTCCTGTTTTTTTATTTACTTAGAATTTGTAATCTCATTGAGATCTCTTATAATCGTACTTTCTTTGAATATTTTTCGCTAGTAGGTACACGCTGGAGCATTCTCCAATCTAGTAATGATAATATGTCTTTCGATGAAAAAGGGTAATATTTGCAAATTGATAAATTAAGGATAAAGAGGAAGAGCGGTAGAAATGCTGAGGGTAGAGCACTGACCGAGGTGAGCACATGTATCCTGTGAGTTGGCGCAACCGCCCAGCATCCCCCCACATCCTCCCCTCCCCTCCAACTCCTCCTCCACTCTCCCGCTTCGGCGGTATGACTCCCCACGCCTGCTTGCATTCTTATATCTTGGGCGGCGCGGCGCTCTGCTGCTTTGGCCTCCTCCGTCCCTTCCCTCCATCTCTGCTCGTCCTCCACTTTGCTCTCCTCATCGGACATCCTCTTCGCATTCCGATCCATTCATCCCCTGTCTTTCGAAATTCTCTGAACATGGTCAAAATATACTGATTCCATCCTTGGAAGAAATTTCAATATTATTCTTATCCATCATTCACCATCAGGTGCTGCTACACTTTAAATTAATAACTCGTGATTCAACATGGGCAACATTCTTAGAGAGTAGGAAGATTCAATTCCGAGTTATTATTATCTTGTCCCTTTTAAAAATGACAATTTCTCAAATATTATATGTAGTTTCAGTCCATGATGGGTATTTTTCTGTAATTCTGTCGTCAACTGTGGGCATGTCAAAAATGTTTACAAATGACTCAATTTTATAATGAAATAATTATTACACCTATTTATAAATTGGCGCCGCAATGACAATTATACTATTTATATCTAAGCCAATGGTGGGATTAGGTCACGAAAAAGTGGAAGAAAACGCCCTAACTTTCCCGCGGGCCTCACAAATAACTCAGTCAATTCGACAGGGCAACCCAAAGGAGCTTCGGTGAAATTCACTCTTTCTCCGAGTAGGCTCCGCCCTTGGCTTACTTACCTTGGTCGGGAGCGCCGTCCCTAATCCTCCCGATTCTCAAAGCACATCGAGCTCCTTATCGATTTGCCTTCACATGCCTTCTTATCGGGGATGGGCGGAAATTGGGCCACGTCCCTCGCCACCACTCTCGCTCTCTTTTCTCTTATCTTTGCCTGTGCTTGCGTCGGGCTGTTCGCTCGATATCCACCTCGCGAATGATTGGCGAACGGCATCGGTCACGAACGGCTACAAAATTGTGTCGTTCGGCGGAGGGGACCCGTTTATCAATCGATCACACAAGAGATCTGAATGGCGCATGTCGGTCGTGAGCGACCGACCGACCCACAACCACCGACGAGTTTTTTTTCAGCTTTTTTACAAAAAAAATAGATTGAGGTTAGTATGTTCCTGATTTTCTTGAGTAGTTGGCGCTGTTGGCTAATCTGTAGCTTTAGGATGAATACCTTACCTTCCTCTTTTTCTGGCTTTTATTTCTGAAAGGTGCTATTCATCAGCATCATCCTCGTCGTTAGCTCCTTGGAAGTAAATGAAAGTTTGTTCGTCTCGCAGCGAATTTTCGAGTTTTTTTGGTTCCGATTCCATGTTTAGTTATTCCTAAGAAAGAAAACAAATGAAATGAAGTATTTTATTTCTGTTTACGCATTCGTGTACAGAGTGTGTTTATCAGGATTAAGAATTTAACTTGGCAGACAACACTTTACCAGCCAGTACTTACAGACTATAAATATAAATTCTCTCATAATTCGATTAATCGACTCTTATTATTCCTGTCTCTTTCTATAATGCTGTGTTGGCTAAGGATATCGTAGAAAGTTTATTTTTTCTGCCGGTGATGTGTAATTTAGCTGTAGCGAAAATGTTGGGAATTGAGCGTAAATGTACATCACCAACGATTTAAAGTGAATCACATGTAAATAACTGATGAACCTGAAAATTAACTTTCTATCTAGTATGAATCTTGCGTAATTTTTTTCTCGAGCCCTTTTTACGTGAGAACGCAGGTAGCCTGAGGTGTTCCTCTCGATAGTGTTAAATTGTTTGGAGGTCTCATGACTCTATCTCCCTTTTGTGCCCTCACTCTGGGTCATTTGCTCTTCTTCGTTTATGAAGATATTTTACTCACTATGAAGAAAGATGATATTTTATCAGCCTCTGCTAGCATTCTTTCATAGTATGCAGGAAACCGTCAATACGATATTTAGTTTCTATTTTGCTTTGGTATCAAATCATCATCATTGGCATAAATGAATTATAATCTGATTTTGTAGTGTTTTATTATTTTTGTTGCGTGATGGGGCAAATTTATAAAAAATACTGACTTGAATATAGTCTATCTATGGTGATTAAGTAACATATTTTAAATCGATTAATATTAAAATAAAGTTAAAAAGCTGATTAGAATTTAAGGAGTTGATTATGGGCGTAATTCCCTTAAGTTACTCAGATTGGCGCAACAATTGTTTGTTTATGAGATTAATTCTTAGCGTTGAATTTTGACATGCACTCTAGTGAGTTATTTGGGTGACTTTTTATATTTTTTATTCCATCTTTCGAGCCATCGCTATGCTAATCAATCGCAGTGGAACTTAGTAATTATTTAAAATTTATAAGTGGCCTCACCATAAATTTGGGCAGATTTTTTCAATTCTTCTCCTCTTTATTTGCCATTGTGTTCTGGGTGATTCATTTTTACAGTCGCTTGTCCGATGGTTTTATTTTGCTCTCTGTCTTGAGAATTCCACTAACTCGCGGGCAAATCGTTGTTCTAATGGACCGTTGCCTATTCCCGAGTCATCAAGTGATATCGCTCAAGTGACGTCCCCCTCCTCTCACTCCACCTTCGATGGCAATTGCTGCGGCCTCTGTTCCACAATCTCTTACTACTTAAGGAAGGAAGGCATGAGTCACGCCGCACGAAAGGGAGTGTTATGTAATATCTCTCGCGGGTTTTGCATCCCGATATGTCTCGCAATCATTACAACCGTAAGAAACAATTTCGCAGTGCCTAGTTTGGCATTTGAATAAATGATAATCTTACATCTTGGTGAGATGGTATCATGGAGATGGAGAGATCTATGCTTCAAAGGAAGTGTGTGACACGCCAGTTTAACGGAATATGTCTTGAAACACACGTTATGTTGATCTCGAATCTTATTAATTATACCAATTTTTGTCTTATTTCTACGAGTTTGTGAATCGGTATACATTTTCAGCCTGTGCATCGCTCTGCTGAATTCGTCTTTGTCATGGATTTTGAAGAATAAATATATTATCGGGCATTGAATTTTTATTTCCATCAATTCCGCAAATAATCCCTTTGATAATATCTTAATTAAAGTTTCACGTACCTACCGAAAATGTGAAATATGAATGCTTGGTTTCGCTCATTTCATTTTTTAAATTAACCTTTTCTGGAGTAAATGTCGCAATCTTCAATCAATATTCATCGATGCTGAAAGAGTCTCAATCTTTCCGTATTTTAGCTGTCACGGCCCTTGTGAGAACTCTTCTCTTTTTGCTTTTGATTTTTTATTTCTACATGATACGAATACAACCGAGCCCATAAATAGATGAATTTTGCAACATGAGTCGTGGGTAAACTCCTCTCTACCTTGCGACATACCTATATCAGTAAGTAATGGAACATTCTCCGTCGTTAGCGTTTTTTTTTTTCTTCATCCGGCCAGTCTCGCCTCAGTCATTCCCCATGCTCCTCCTCAGGCGGTTCGGTCGCTGCCGTCTCCCGCCGGCCGTCTCCTCAAATAAAATCGGGTGGAAAGAGGCGCAAAAAGCCGAGGGGGACCATGCGCCCGCTTTTCCTGGAGCAGGTGGTTCTCTGGGCCTTCCCGAGAGATAGGTTGGGATTACATTTTGTTTTATTTGCGGCGAAAAAAATGATGCGAGGAGGAGTGAGGGAAGAAGTGGAGGGAGGGAGAGTGGTGCGTGTGAACACATGTGTGCGTGCATATATTTTTGACAGCAGTCCATGTGTACGTGTGTGGAATAAGCCAGGGGGTGGTGTGGTGCGGCGTCTGCGGAACCTGTTGCTCCGTTGCCCGGCCGGGAGGGAGGGCGGGGGGGCGGGTGGGGGCGATCGAGAGGGAAAGAGTGTGTGTTTGAGGAAAGGGCGAGGGATTGGAGGCGGAGATGAAAGAATGGTTGGGGGGGGGGGTGTTGAGCGGGTGGTGCGTGCGAGTGATCTCAGGGGGGAATTAGGAGAGGCGAGCAACAGGCTGATTGATGCGTGTGTGACGCACCTCGGACGGTCGAACAAGACCCTCTCGTGGTGGCACTCGCAAATGCCGAGCATCTTACTTTCGAACCGTACCTATTTACCAGTGGTAGCATTCCAAGCAGTTATTTGTGCCTTCATTGGGAACTTCATGCTGAAAATTACGCCTTTTTATTTATATAATCAGAATGCTCGCTACGTCACACACATTGAATTTCTGGTGTTTCCAGGTCAAATATACTTTTCTGATGTTTTAAAGAAGTTGCAATCATTTTATCCTCAAGTGGCGATATAAAACGGAATTTCCGAGAGTCTTGGAGGTGCCCAAATAATAACCAATGGGAACGATGAAAGTAATAGGCGACGGAATATTCAACGAATGGAGTAAAACAAAGTAAATATTTCAAATAGTAAAAGCAGTGAGTATAATATTAGTATATCCGTCAGCTTGACTCTATATACCTACCTATCTACCTATTACAGGCAGTACAGTACTTGGCTCAGCAGTAGAATGTATAGCAGATAGTAAAAGTGCAGTGTGTTCATAAATATCACTGTTAAAACTTTCCTTTTTTTGGCAAAGTTGTTTTACTAGTCCATAAATATTCCATGGTAGTTTGAACTCTGCCTTTTCCATGTTTTACAGAACTTCCAGGCCAGGGTTTACACTAATAATTAATCGGCCCTTGGAGGGTAAGATGTTAAGTGTTCAAAAATAAGTTCTTCGTGAATGTCACTCTACCGCCCTTATGGTATACCGTGAGAGTTGTGGTAATCATGTGGTACTTAGCGATTGTTATGTAAAATTGCTCCTGGTATTAACGCTGACGTTATAATAGGAGCAAGGTACCGGAACCAAGAGTGAGCAAAATGTCATGGCGTTAGTGATTATTGTCAGTGGCGTTGTGGATTGGCGTGAATTCGTGGCTCCATTTTAATAGTCCCGTTGTGACTGTGCCAAGCGTAGAAATGTTCTCGATCGTGCCGAAAATGGTGGGCATCGTAACTAACTAAGATTAAGAAGGACTGATATGCATTGTAGTTTCCAAGCGAGTCCCCTCCGTTAGTCCTGTGCCGCTGGCTTTAGCAACTCACTTCGCGCCGGGACCAGACCGCTACATACGCAAGTGCCCGTAGGCCATTGATGGCCGAAACCGAAGTCACGATGGTCCAAAAAAATGAAACACTGGGGTGACCTTTTCCCTCGTTGGTCCTCATTCCCCTCCCCTCCCCCCCATTCCCCTCCCCCCCCTCATTCCCCTCGCCTTCCACTTCGCGCCGATGGACTGGACGTCAGTGATTGGGAGGGAGGGAAGCAGTTGCGACACCTCTCGATTCTATGCGCTGCCCGACTTTTCCTGGCGGTAAAAAAAAACTAGACAATATATGTTTGAACGCTATGAATCATCTGTGTTTGAACGCTTAGCTCACAAATTTCAATCATATTAGCGTGTTACCTTTCCCTGGCACACCTTTCATTGTAAATTTCTGGTATTTGGGAGGTCAGACGAGAGTAAGAAGGAATATCATTCACCCGATCACTCTTTAATGCTCACGCGTGCATATGTGATGAGTTTCAGTGCTGTCATCACGAATATCACAGCAGAGGATCGGTCGCTACGATTTGCGTCTCCCACCACGGGCGCTCTGGATGCTCAAGTAATAAAAGTTAATATTAGAGTGGAAAAAATATCCAATAAAACTTTTGAAACAATAGATTTAAAATTTTAAAAACCAATTACGAAAATTAATATGACACACCTCTTATGCTGTTGTTTCATTTGTTTTTTTTTGCTGCTTTGTAACAATATTATATTTCTGTTTTTAAAATTTACATTAATTTTGATTAATTACATTACAATACATTTTGCTTGAAGCATTTATGTCAGTTCTTCTTTTGCAATATTTTTTGTGGTTTCATGTATTAACCATTTCTTTAAGTAATCTTTTTGATAATTACGTTCTTTATCTAAACTGTTGGTGCTATTTAAATGGATATTGTGGTCGCCATTATCAGCATGGTGCACAAGTGCACGAAACTCTATGCTATGTTTAAGAGATGAGTGTGTTGTAAAATCCTACTTCTTAGGCATTCAGGCGTTTGTCCTCAGGAGTGAGTGATTTTCGTGAACGGGATCCTCACAGGCGCAAGGTTCGCGTTCGCACGATTCGCGTCAGTCCCCGAGCCAAGCCCTTGTTCCCAAGCGTTGCTTCTCCGCTGGCTAGTTTTCCCCGTTTCTTTGCGTCTTCCTCACATCTCCTCCTCCTCCGTTAACCTTTACAGCCTCCCCCTCTCCCACCTCCCCCTCTCTCCTGACCCTCGGGCGTACTTACTTCGTAAACCTATCGCAGAATGGTGGGGCTATTATTGGGACCAGCTATTGAATTTCCTCTGCATCATTTGGCTATCAATCGCCTCTTTTGTCAGTCAATCCAAATCTCCGTCTTCTCCACAGATCAATTCCACTTGTCGAAGCAGAGACAGAGGTCTTGTGCTGGGCTGCTTTTTCCTTTTTAAGGAAAACATAGAAGTCCACGGATACCGCACTACACGAAACGATAAAGGTTATACTGTGTGATTTCTGGAATCTATGATGTTCGCCATTTCCAGAGGAATTTGATTTAAAAAATCGCAAATTTTCGGCCCGTTAGTCAGCCTTTTGTGGCCTAGCCAGGTGACAAGTTAACTACCGCGCGGAAAGATAAAATGCTGGGAATTTTCCCGCCACGCCTGCAGCGACGTCACGTCATGCTCATTGGGCCTATTTTTTGCGTGCATTCAGGTCGCTCTTGGATTGTGCGGCAAGGAGGGAGAGAGAGAGAGACGTTGGTTGGCGTGAATGGGAAGTAGTGCTTGGAAGTGCGTTTGAGAGTGCGGTGGCGTCGCTTTCGTAACAGTTGGGTTAGTTGGCTGCTGGGGGTGTTGTTCCCCTTTCGGCGGCGAGCACGCGCCTCAGCCATCTTACGCACCACTCTTTCCCGAGAACTCCTCCTCTCTCCGCCGCCGCCTTGGAGCGCCTTCCTTTTCCTCCTCGGTCGAGACGTTTTGCTCGCCCCTGACCCCAAAGCGGAGGCGGGAGAGTGTGCGCGCCATAGGTGGGTGTCCGGGAAAGGGGGCGTTTGGGGGGGAGGAAGGGGGAAGGGTTGGTGGTTACGGCGTTTGTGTGCGTGGGTCACATAATGCTGGTCGCGCGTCACACTGAAAGGAAAGGGAAGGCGAGAGAAACGAAGGATTTCCCAGCGAACCCTATTCGAGTCTCGTTCTGCAAGTTCATGAGGTGGCGCTCCAAGAATACAGAGATGTTTAACTTTGATTGATCGAATTTTTCATCCTTTTCCCACACCATTCTAGGGGATGTCACTTTTAAGAGTGGGTTTGAAGAGTCGTAAGAGTGGTAAGGCCGAGTATGTATTATGTGTCAATCGTGTCATATCATTACATGACACCGCTAGAATTTCCTGCCATGCTCGGACACCCTTTGGTGTTACCCATCGATATTGATGGCCTCCAAATAGTTATTTTACTGGTATTGAATTAGTAATCAGAATTAAATGGGTTGGTGGCTATTATTATCTCTTAGTTATGCTGTCTTAAGCGCACATAATCATGCTGCGCGATCTTATAAAATCCTATTATAAAATGAAAAACTTTAGGTTTGCTCGCCTCTTCCCTTCCTCATTTTTTATTCCATTAAATCTATTCTCTCTAGAATTACTTTTGGAAGTAAAGTTTGGGACAAATAAGTCGCACAAAAGATTAATTTAGTCATGACCACTCGTAGGTTCTTCTTCTCATAAAAAAGGTAAATGACCAGTTATTGGTTGAAGAGCACGTATATTCCATCGAATTTTGTGAAAAGAGTTGACAAAATAGAACTCTTAAATCGAAGATTTTCGCTTGTCAGCTTATATTCATAAATGTTATGTACAGAACTTTCCGTTCATTATTTTTCAGATTTAATCCGCTTCTGCAACTCAGTGGGAAACTGTGCTATTTGTATTGAGATTTTATTGTGTATAGGTTCAATGTTGACGTCTTTTTTCAAGCTTTCTTGTCTTTTCAACTAAAAAGAAGTGGCTGACCGAAAGTGCTGTACCGTTTAAATCCCCTCGACAATTCTCTTCGTGCTGTTGTGAATCGGTGGTGTAAACGGAAAATAAATATACCGGACCTGGATTCAGGATCGAATCTCGGTAAAGGCAAATGATTTATTCGTAGTGAATTCGTTATTCCTTCGTGCTTATGAGTTTCTGACGGTTGAAAATGATTACGCGGCCATTTTCATCTATCTTAAATCCTTAATAACCCCAAATTTATTATCTTGTACCTGGCAATTGTGTGAGCTCTTTATATTCAAGCAACAGGCGAAGGCCGGAGAAATAGTTGGCCGAAATTCAGCGAAATGAATCTTCAATTTTCGTGTGTGCGACGAACGATCCCAAAGAGTTATAACTGTTATTATATCCCTCCGTAGCGCGCCGTAGATAAGCCCTCATATCTGAATAACGTCTGCGACTTGCTTTGTTCATTCCAAGCCACTGCCTCGTGAATCTTTGTCCCCTACTGTCTTCCTACTGTCTCCCGGCTTGAGAACCATCGCTTATCCATCTTGGCATTCTGTTCGACGCCAGGATGCCACCGCGACGTGAGCGGTTGGCGGTGGCTGTGAGCCCTGCTTAAGATTAGGAGAGATCGCCCTGTTCGCCATTCCTCCTCGCTATCACTCGCGTCGATCGCTGCAATGAGGATCACGACGAAAGGTAAGGGAGGGCAGAGTCGTTTCTGCCAAGGCCGTCCTCGTTCGACTGGCGCTCGCGAATCGGTGGCAGCGGGACGGGCGATTAGGTAAACACGTCACCGCCAGTTGGAACCTTATTCGCCCGTCTGCCATTAATATTTTTTTCGCTCACTCCTGCGAGGCTCCGGAAAATGACCTTTAAAAGCGAAGGGAGCGGCGAAGGAGTTGAGCCCACTTCACCCGATAGTCGCAACTTGAGATATAAAGTAATATTTCGTCGCTTTCCATCTATTGGCACCTGTTGAGTCCTAGTTGCTCGTGGAGTAGATGTTTTCAGCCAACCACTTGTTTTTTTTCTCTTCCAATAAAGTGTGAGCATGAATTAATGTTGATTGTTTTTATTGGTTGTACTTCATTCTGATACGTGATTACTAATTTGCTCGAAGAAGCTCCCGGCTGCCTTTGATAGATTAATTATTGATTTTTGCTTTTTCATCTGAACGTGATTGGTAGTGCAGTATTTACATAACATTCCAACTCAGACAAAATAGTCTGGTGTATTTGGCAAAGTGAATTTCTCCAGCTTTGTGGGTTAGACCAGAGGTAAATATTTTGTGTCTATCTGGGGATTTCGGGGGGGGGGGGGCGCCAGCAGGATGGCTGGAGAAACTGTAGTCACCTCTGGACAACTCAACGCGGAGGAGCGCTCGAAAGCTGAGACTCTTATCTCACGCTTATGTATGTTTAGCATCGTAAATCTGTCCGTGCGCTGGAATCTTCGAAAATCGTAGCGATGGCGAGGACAGCTGATGACACACACAGATGGCTGCCAAATAGTTTTTAAAGCCCCTGTCTTGTGATCCAACATAAATCACTATTTTGGTCAGCCAATAGTGTAACTAACTGAATGGAAAACCTGGCTCTAAGGCTTTGAATTATTGACGTCTTATTTGAATGTATTTTTAACTTTCGTTTTTGAGCTATTTCCCATGCCATTCCATTGTTTTTTTTGTGGTTAAATATATGTTAATGATTCATTTGTTGTAAAAATCTTCTTGCACCTGTATTGGTTATTTTAAAGCTCACACGACTTAATTTTCGGTGGCACTACCACCTTTCTCGGAGTTAGGAAAAAGATTTCACATATCGATGGCAAATTTGTAACAACATGTATCTCAAAAAAAGCAACTTTTCAGGAGAGCAAAAGAAACTGTTTTTATTTTAAAATTACACAGAAATTAAAAACTAAAAATTCATTGAGCTGAAAAGGAAGCATGCATTTTCAAACAAAGAGTTGTTTTTCGCTTGAATTTTAATTTTTTAAATGTCATTTCACTTTGTTTAATATACCTGTCTCAAACCAGCCAAATTTTGAGATTCATGTTGTTAACACTTGGTCATCGATATAGATCAGTCCAAATCAATGTAAAAATCAAGTTTGTGGTACGTGTGCATATACTGTGCATACATCTATGTTTAACCTCAACTTGTCTTATCTTTTCAGGTGAGTGCACGCCGATCCTTGCTTGGGCGGACCTGCTGTGTGCATGTCCCTTCACACGAAAGTGGAGGCTTTGGGGCAGGGGTGGCGTGTGTTTTTCCCCGCAACGCACCCCTGGTGGCTTCTCCCTGTCGCCTCATCCACGCCTCGGCTCCACCAATCCGCTCCTAGCCATTCCTTCGTCTCTTTAATGGCGGAGAGAAGACCTCGGCGTTGAGTGGGCGAGGCTTAAGGGAAATGTGAGATGGAGAGGATTATTGCTGGAATTTTGTCTTGGGTTTAGGGATAAGTGGTTCAAGGGGGGTGGTCTCGGTGGATGGGGTCGTGTGCTGGGTGGAAGGATAATGCCGAGGGGTGGGGAGAAGTGGTGGTTAGGGTTCTGACTGGAGGGAGTTAAAAGGTGGGTGTGAAATCAAAGGGAAATTTCGTTAAAGGGATTATAAAGGTGGCGCTTGAGCAAGCGTGGCTTCGGCAGATTTTCGTGGGGGAGTGGCTGCGCGCAAAGTGCTGTTGTGAGGCTGTTACGCCAGGGGATGAAGGCGAAGAAGCTCCTTAAGTAGCGAGGTCGATTTCAGGTGAAATATTATATGGGAAACGAGGTTTCCTTAATTTAATTTTTCGTCCTTCCTATTGGCTGGTGTGAGGGGGCGTTTGTTATATTTGTGTCACGTCTTCGTTATACGTAGTATCGCATCATTTGGCAGCTAACGGTCGATCTCATAGTAATTTTCAACTTCCTTATTACTAAAGAAATCCGAGCATTTTAAAAGTGGAAACATGAAAAATTTTAGAAAATATTTCATTTTTGTTCCAATGGAAGTTCTTGTTTTATATAATATTCAGTGTTGATGATGATGGCTATTTTGGTAATTATTATCTAGAAATCACTCCGCCTCTCCTGCTGCTGGCATTATTCCATTTCTGTCAACTAGCTCGTAATAAGATTTCGTTTTAGAAGTCCCTGTGAATTTAACTATCAATAAAATTATGTTGCTAATGATTGAGGCCACGGAAAGTTGTAGTATTCGCTTTTTAACACTTTGGATTGGTATTGATTAATTTTTGGCTTTCTTTCACCTAATGTGTGAATTTCACTATTTTATCCCATTTTTTATGAATGGATTTTTATAATTATCTTTCCTAAGTATGACTATTTAATTAGAACTTTTATATTTTTGTCGTCGCACATTTGAAGGGAATAGTACTTTCTCCAAGAATTTGTTGACATGAAGTGGTTTAGCATCAAGCTGGAAAATGACTCTTTGGGAGAGGAAGTTCTGGCTTACTAACGAGTCTCCTCAGAGGTAATGATGACGAAATTTATGGAATTCTTTCTCTGCCAACGTTGAACTTTTTTCTCTGAGGCCGTAATTGGTGTTCATAAAAACACGAAAGCGGTAATGCTGAAGTAACCAAATATATCATCAACTCTCTGGTAATATACATACTTTTTAATTGATACTGAGCCCTTTCAGAATCAGTATATTACAAGGAAACGAAACTGCTCTTGATTGAATTGCTTGCTGTAGAAATTAAAGTTTTTTTTATTTTCCCTTGCATAATTATGAAGGAGTGGTAGATAGTGCAACAGAGTATGGTTTTCAAAAATTCAATTCTAAATTATGCGCTGTGCGTGGAGACAAGTACCAGCTGCGTTAGGGGTGGAGAGGAAACATATGCTCTCCAGAGAATCTGCATCATTCGCCAATTTCCGTTTTGAATTTTAATCTGACCATTCGTTGCGATGAGGCCTTGTCCCGATTGCGTTTTAGAAAGGCCAATCCCTGGAACTCACGGGCCGAGAGTATGGAAAGGAACTGTCGAGGTGTTTGGCGCGCCCCTCTGGGCGAGGGGGGGGGGAGGAGGTGTTTTTAGGGGGGCGCGAATAATAATGAACGTCCCATTTGTCAGGGAGGCTTGACCACGCGTCCGAGGACGGCATGGGTGGCGGTGGTGGTGCACTGGAGATGAGCCGCCGCCTCCCTCTCTCCTCCGAAGGTAGCCCTTCGTCCTCAACCCCAACAGAATTCGTTGCCCTCGCCGAGTGCGTCTCTGAGCGCGCTCACCCCCACCCCCCTCCCACTCGTCCCCTCTCCCCTCGCCTCTTGTCGCACTCACAGTCAGTGCTCACGCTCGTGAGCCACCTGCATGCCGCTTTGCAGAAATCATTTCACCTTGATAAGATTATAATGCAAAAGCATGGAATAAAATTAACCATATATTTAACTCGATAGTTCGCCCAAATTGACTGTCAATTTAAATTGCGGTCGATCGTGTCTCTTTGGGTGGTCCTGAACAAATCCTTCCAAGTGCGTCAACGATTTATGGAGTAAAAGGCTCGCCAAATTGTGCTAGGGTTGCGAACTCACTTGTCCTAACTTGCAGCATAGCAATGTGCTGACGTAAAGCTGTGGATGTAAAATTTCATGGTCGCATTCGTTAAGTTGATTGCTTAAGTTTTTATCAGTCCATACGCCTTCAAAGGGCCTGGTAATTTAATTTCAAAGTTTGAGAAAGTCAGCATATCTCATTGCGTGGCGTTATTCAATATGGCTTAGGTCATTAGTTCATTAATTTATTAGTGCTGGATGTGTGATTCTCAGGTGTGAAAATAGTGTATTAAATTATCGGGTTTGGTGCTTTGTGACGCATTGCTTTTCACAATTTACTCTTAGTTCGTCATAATAACTGAATTCCGTTCATCCATGTTGAAGTATGTCTCAGCAAGTGTGGCATTAGGTACGCTAACTCCAATGAAAGTTAGTGTCACACTTTTACAAGGCATGACTTCCTTTCTCATTAGGTTATAATAGCTTTTGTTGGGTAAATTATGTAAATTTATAAATATATTCCCTCCTTTTTATCGCACGGGGATGTTTATTTTCTTTTTATCAGTCACCACTGGTATACTTGCTTCGAAATTCACGGAATAACTGGCGCTAAAGTTGGAGCAAGGCGCGTCGTATTTATTTTTATAATTCCCTGTCTGATACCTCTGGCTTATAAAGGAGATTATTTTTCCTCCGAAATTTATAGTACCGTTAATTTTTCGAATTTTCTCTTCAGAAATAGTTTGTATGCTGACATTAAGGTTTTTTTTTAATTCTCCTGAAACTCAAGGCGGGAGCAAAAATGCAAGTGCTGGTAATTTTTAATGATCATGTTAATAATCACGTATCATTCATTTTTCAGCTAGATAATTTATCGAAGGTGAATAATTGCGTAGGTTGATCGCTGCCTACTCCGGCAGACACCTTGAAATTAATCGGAGAACTCGGTGAATCAGTTTTAGCATCGTATTTTGAATTCTCACGTAGCAATTGAACTTTTGTATCGGCGACCCACTTGGAAAGCAAAAAAGCCCAAGGTTGCGCACGCCGTCTCAGCCCCGGTTTGACTCATTTTGAGCCGAGGATCTCGAGAAGTTTGCGTGCGACGGTGTGTGCCATTCCCGAAGCAATTTCTCCCCAGCCCTCTCTCTCTCTCTCTTCTATCTCCCGTCACCCTGTCTTATCTTACGTATACCCTGTTATTCTTTGGGCCCATCGGCCTATTCTCACCTCGATAGAAGTGCTGCTCCAGTTTGTGAATCCAAGCGCGGGGCAGTCAGCCTCCTCCCGCTCCGTGCTTCTTCTCTTCTCCGTGGCCCTGGTCTCGGTCCCTCACCCTGCTGTCCCTCCCCACCCGTGGCACAGTTCAGCCCCTCTCGACGGGCGAAGGCGGCGAGCGAGTTATGGCAGGCCAATCGACGCTTGTATTGGGTCGATCGATGTTGGGAAGTGAAAAAAAAAGAATTTTAAAAATAACTTCAATATTTTGCGTGCCATCTAGTTCTCCATTTCTTTATGATAACAATCTTTCCCTCCTTTGGGTCTATGTCCTTATTATTCATCATTAGCAATTCGACCTGAAAGAAACGTTATCATTGGGGTCAGTCTCAGCATGCAATGATGAACCCTTACGCTTATATTTATATTCCCGAATCCCAAGATATTTGATTTTCCTGGGTAGAATAAAAAATAGGAGCAATCAAGAACGTTATGTCCATCTGTCCTATCATTGCTGCCGGAATTTTCTTTCTACGCAACAATGAAAATAGTCTTCATTTGAATATCCATCATCATATTTCTCTTTAACTAAAAGCTCGCACTGGTTGATGCTTTAGTATAACGCTATTACTGAGCATCACGCGGTGAAAATCCCGTGAAACATTTTCATAAACCATAGAAGTCATTGTCACTTTGAAATCACAAAATTTTTCCCATATTCAATGCGATGATTCTACCATACTCATCGGAATTTGATGTCGCTAAGGAGATAGCTTGATTCGGTCCAGTCAGATCACACTTTTGCATTCATTCTGATCGTATGAATAAATTAGTGTTGCAAGACACGATTTCATTCTTTGGCGTATCCTTTCATTCCTCTTGCATAAGCGTGGAAGTTGCCACTCAAAGTATCTGTTTCGCTTCTTACCGCGGTGCGCCATTTATGGTTGCGATCCGGCTCAGTGAGAGACTCTTGGCGGTCCCTTCTCCTTTATCATCATTCAAGCGATGTGTGTCATCATTCCCATCACATTGTTCGCGAGAAAACTCTGCCTAGTCAACAATTACATCCCCGATTCCCTTTTTGAATCCACGAGCCAACTTTTTCTTCTTCTCTTTTTCATACTTAACGTTGGTCAATACACGGAGTTAAACTGAAATTATCCCCGCAAGCATGTATTTCAGTCACGTCTCAGCTTTTACCTGCATTATGAGACAGGGTATGAGTCTGCTTAAATAATTCAGCATGATGGGGAAGTATTCAATGTAATTAGTTTGTAAATGGTAGCCACGGAGGCACTTTTCATGTGAAGAAGTTACTTACATAAATTCTATATCAGTTCATAAATACTATTTTCCGATAAACATTTTGTAGAATCCTATCATCGTGTTTCAATGTCTTGTTTTATACCATTTTCTTTCACATAATTGATTTCTCCTTTTTGAAGTAAATTATGAATTTTTCAAATGTGGAGCAAAGCTTGGAGAGAAGTTAAATTTGAGTGAGCTAGAAAGATATCAGTGTAGAAAGCACTGATCATGAAAAAAGCAACTTTGGAAGCAGTCGCACGCTTGGGTGGAAAGTTTTATACGCTGAGGATGAAGCTCGCAAAAAATATTTGGCTTCACGAGATTCGGTCCCGGATTTTCCGATCGCCAATCAGGCGAATTTTTTCATGGCGAAATTCATGCATGGTGTATATATCAGTATAGAAGTCTAATTCCCGTTGTCGAATTCCCGGGGGCTTTTAAGTGAGAGGAGCTTAACCTTTCTGGCGGGACGTAATATCGTATGACGGATGACGATAATGAATGAATTTATAATGGAACCTTGTGGTCAAGACGGTCAATCGTTCCCATACAGTACCTTATATGAAAATTTATTTTAAATCGATGTGCAGCAACTTAATCGCGTTTGAAAGTGTATACCGCTTTTACTTACTCGCATTGGGGAAGTTGCTATTGATATTTTGGGTAAGATGGCATAAATTAGCAAAGAAGTGAAATTATTAATTTCAATGAAACTGTTCAAAGTACTCCTTCCAGGTGTTCTCCTTTATCTTTTCGGAATTGAATGCCGATAGCTACGTGATAAAGAATCCTTGACGTTTTTGGTAAAAACTTTTTCACTTCTCTTTGTGCGCTTCATTTCTTCTAATTTCACTCCTGCAGCTGCTCTTACCCCATCATTCCCTCACCCCCTTCCCTTCTTGCACAGCGTACCCTCCCACGCTGCTTAGCTGTCGCGGAGAGTTCGCGCTCGGAATCGGGCCATGGTCAACTCGTTCTCCGAAGACGGCGGGATTCGTAAGGAAATGATGGTGGTGGTCGGAAGGAAGCGCGGCCTCTCCCCTCCGCTTCATCGGTTTTTCTTTGCGACGTAACTTCATTCTCCAGTCCACTCAACTGCATTGAGAAATTTTCATGATATACCTGCATCATTTCTCATCACTGCTTTGTTTTTAATCGATAAATGCCGGTAAGGCACAAATGTTTGCACTGTGCTGATTCAAAGTGGGAGGGAAGGTCGCTCGCCTCACTTCGTCCCCCTCTCCCCCCCCCTCCCTTCGTCCTCTGCCGTTTCCGGACAACCTAAATTCCCGTCCTTTTGCTTAAGTCATCTCGGTTCCGCTTGCTTGGTTTATAGTGCACAAATCTCGTTGTTTCTGCTTTGCGATCTATCGGATGCAAAATTGCTTGGGGCACTATCGATGGCAAATATGAGCACCACTCCTGTTTTGCGTTTAATTTTATGCCGCGCATTTTCACGACTCCGTTCGCAAATGTTGTTTTTATTAAAATAGGAAATTGATAAGTGTTAAATATGGTTTTTTTGATTCGTTACTGAATAGGATGTCGACTTTTTCCCAACTGTGGGTCACATATCCATTTTGTTATGACTGCGAGGGCTATGATTTTCCTTAAGATCGACTATTTTTACAACAAATAAGTTTGTTAGCAGTTAAATAAGCAATATTTTAGTGTGTTGTTATTTTTGTTGCATAAAATGTTATGTTGCTGATGTTTGTGATAGGCATTAATTTCGTGGGTCGCATGAAATTGCTTTGCCGACCTCAAGTGACCGATCTCATCTTTAATTTACTTATTGCAGCTATCACTGGCTGTATTTTCAGTGAGGATATCTTTGCTTACCCTTGCAGATCAATCTTTTAACGCTCAGGTGCCATCAAGCTTTTCATGAACTTTCTGCCATATATTCTCCGCTTACTATTCATTAGAGGAGGAGGGAAATTCTATATGGAGATTTTCTCGTGAATTCGTGGACTTAGCTTAAGTCAGTTTATTTTGCTGTTGATTGTACAATAGGGCTATTGAACATTCATAGAGTAAAATTTTGTATCAATCCCTGCTTGGTTCTTTTTTAACATGTTTGATAAAATATCTTACTCTGACTTGTTTTTCCTCGGGTGATTGGAAATTTACATTGCCTATTGTTTTTTGGTTTGAAGCGGGATTAAATGCTGTTCTGTGTCACACCAACAATCCGTGTTTAATGTTCTACATTATGAAATTATTTTCTTGTAAAAATACTTAGTAATAGTGGTAATTTTTGCGCAATGTTCACATTTGCAACTTTCTCCTTTTGATCCTTTTCTAATTCTAATTATATCAGTAATTCACTGTCCGCCACACAATGGCCAATCGAATGCCACGCTCGTTACCCACTGTCTCTGAGTGGTTTATTGATCGTCTGAATCGAAGGCATTTTTATGGTTCACTAGGCCACTTGAACTGGGTCGCATCCGATCAAAATTAGGAGAATGTCACCCGGTTTCGTGGTGTGAAGATATCAACTTAAATGACATCTCCCGTCCTCGTGTTCCCTTTACGAAATGTTTTAGTTCTGTTAGTGGAATATAGAATTTATTATCATTTATTCTTGAGTCTGATATTATTTTTCCCTTGATAACCAAAAATCTTTAAATAAATATGTTATACAGGCTTCTCCTCATCTGAAATTAATTGATTACAGTTCGGCTCATAATTGATTACAATTCCAACTTTAAGTGAAAAAGGTAATTATTGATTTTCATCGTAAAGTAAAGGTATTTCATGCACGCATTTCTTTAGTAATAAATATCATTCAATTGAAATTTCATTTCAAATTAATTTTGTCGATTAATAGTTTTTTAACGTCAATGAACACATTTAAGTAAATGAAAGATCGTAGCACTTTTCCACAAGAATTTTTAATGCGTTGTTACTTAAATATGTCTAACTTCCACCAATTGAAGCCTGAATCTGTTGAACTCAATGAACACAGTAAATTAAAGTCACAAAAGGCCCACACGACTAAATTTTGGGTGGCACGACCACCTTCCTCGGAGTAAGAAATAAGAAATTTAGTGGTGTGAATGTTATGTACATTTTTTTTAATATTTAAGAATACTTTCTTCAAGTTCAAATGGCGATGTAATTTATGGTAATCTCTCTGTTGATATTGATTCTGTTCATGTTTTCGCCCCTTTATTTTTATTATCTTCACAATCGGTCCCTTAACGAGATTTTCCAAAGATTGGAAAAGAGTGTAATGAATTACCTCCGTCATTTACCATTTGCACATCGTCTCCAATTACGGCTTTTATGATTTAATCATTTTCACTATATAACCTTTCTCTGTGATATATCTCAAGTACACCACTTAATTATTACCGTTACGCTTTATTCGTTTCAAGTTTGTTTTTATTCCGTCATTTGGATGCGATTTCACTTTTTTTAAAGCATGGTTGAATATTTTCAGAGACTTGCCATCTTTCGTTTTGAAATCTTGGGTCACAATGAAATGGTAAAGGACTGGTTTACATTGGTAATAGTTTTATTGGTAAAGTTTCCAGGTGAAGTGAAGCAGTGTGTTAAATGAACAAAATTGACGATAACAAAGGCAATATTAATATAAATGAAATGAAACTGAAATTAGTTCCATCACACCATTAAAACATCTTGTAATTAAAGCATCTGAATTCGTAACTCACAATTACCTATACCAATGCAAAAATTGCTTCTCAATGTTATGTCAGGAGAATTTTTATGTGTGACGTGTACATATATAGCGCAGTCGTCACTGGCGTTAGATCCAATTATTACTTATAACAAAAACATTAGGACATTTTTCGACTTATCTCTATTGCATCGCCATCGTAAAATGGAGCTAAGCGTCTGTATGGGATTATAAACTGATGTGAATGGGGGAAAATGGAGTATTTTGAATCTCAACACCGCAGAAACCCCTGTTGTTGTTGCATTTAAATGGAATGCTTGGAAGCGAGTGAATTAGTTTAAAATTTGCGTATTATCTGTCCGGTGCTTTCCTCGTAATCCATTGTCAACAGTTTGGTGATTGGCTTGATGACCCTCTCTACTCAACCCTTTCATCAGCAAATCTTTTCACATTTAAGAAAATATTCCGTTTTATATTCCTCTTTAACTGCTTCATATATGTCACCGGCGCGGCGGCGGCTTTCGTTGCTGTTCTTCTCTTTCTTCTGTCCCAACATCACTTATTCACTGAGAGGGAAACACATTCGTGCTTGCGTATGCCTTGTCATCGGTGGCTTTATAGATTAGGAAGCCCACGGCCGATCTTTCGCGGAGGATCCGTAATGCTTGGGTGCGATATTTTCCCACGGCGCTCTTGTCTCCTTGATTGCCCACCCCTTTGCCTTCTGCCCCACCCACCCTCCTCCTCCTCCCACGGACTGCGTTCTTCCACCCCCGCCGCCGCCGTGTCTCTGAGTCGGAAGAGAGGCCGAGAGAGAGAGAGAGAGGTGTCGATTCTCCACTGGGAAACCCAATCCACGCACGCACTCTCTCCTCGACTTCCTTCCGATCGCCATATGGCCGTGCACCTCGACTCCCCCTCCTCCACTCATCCCGTCTCCGCGCCGACATCTCCTCTCCGTATCGCCTTTCTTTCGCCATCATTCCCATTTCGCTCCGTTATTCTCCGTGAGAATCCTTCCCTATAAATTCTCTAATCATAAAAAAAACTTCCCTCGCCACAAAGTTTTTGGCTTTCTCTGCCCATATTGAGTCCGTCTCATGCAACGAGAGTCTGATATTGCGTGCGAGCGTTTCTTCGCCCCTTTCTGTCCAATTGGGTCTTCCTGTCTTGTGTGTGCTTTCAAGATTCAACCCGACATTCGATATGGATGCCCTTCTTATTTGTTGCTGGAAGAGCTTGGAATATTGTTCACCGCCGTTTGTGTGCTCCGCTTCACTTTTGGATGGAAAAAGTACAGCTCAAAGTTAGCCTGCGTACTCGTAATAGTACGTACCTATCTATCTAGCTCATATGTTGTGCCCATTGTGGTCTTGCCATGTGTATACTTTAACTTATTGCTTCCTTCCAGCTAAGATTTCTTCAGCTGAGTTGGTTGAAGGTTTGTGACTTCTCTTGTTTTCTTTCTGTCTCTGCACATACATTATACGTTCATTCATCGCTCTGAGGCGGTTGATCATCTGGCTACTCTTTAATACAATACTTTCGATAGCGTGCCCGAGCTTCTATGATATGAATTAGATTTCGGAAAGAGAAGAGTAAATATGCAATAAATCAGTGGAATAATATATCAGAAACGGGCACCATGCGTACTCAGGATCAAAACGAGAGGGGGGGGGGGGGGGAGGCAGGCCGTGGTCTTCCAAGTTGTAACATTTCAGCACAAAAAAAGTTAATGAAACCAAAATTTTAAGAAAAACTTTTCAGCGCTTTATTTTTTCAATAAACGATTTCCTTGAAAAAAATAATGATTTTTATTTTAGTTCCAGTTAATAATATTATTTTCATCAAAAAAAATGTTGTTCAAAACGTTTGTTTTGATCAAAATTTATTTCCACTTCTGGGGGGGGGGGGATAGGCAGCTGTCCCCTCCTGCCCTCCGCTGGCCCCTGATGTGACTTCTCTTTTGAGACTTTTTATTCTTATAATTCCAAAGTGTTGTTTTACCAAGTGCATTTTGACCTAGAGCTAATTTTTTCCCCAATTTCATTAGCTTACACACATTATAGTGGACCCGTTTTCTATCTGAGTTTCATGTTATGAAGTTGAAAAGAACGGATTGATATTTTTGTAATATTCGCAGTCTCTTATTTTAGCGTGGGGAATTTCAAATTTTGCAATTTTTTTTGTTAATTTCTGTAAGTATTATTTGATGAGGAATATGAAAGCACGCTTCGTGCTCTGAGAAAAAGGCATCCAAAAAGAAAAGGAAGTTTTTTTCCGCTGGAGCGAATCCTATCCGAATGTTACGACGAAGAGATGACCTGAGTTGCCAGGATTTATTTTTGCTTTTCGTGTCAATTGGAGAGCCAACCACCTTCTTCTCTCGAACCAATCGAATTCCCCTCCCCGCATTCATTTTCCACCTTCCCCGGCGTCATGGGCTGCCCCTGCGTCCTTGACCAATTGAGCCCATTCTATCAACCGCTCGCCCAGGGGAGGAGGAGGTGAAAGGAGACGGGGGGCGGGAGGGGGGTAGAGTTATCGGTCGGGAGAGGTGGGTGCGAAGCAGCTAAAGCATTGCGAAAGGAGTAACCCTCTCTCTCACTCACTGCGTCCTGGCGTGATTTTTTACGCTTTTGCTCAATGTTGGATCGAAATACAGAAGTGAAGAGTCGATTTTTTGGCGATTTAAACTACTCGCGTCATCAAACCTACTTCTTTTCAACCTTTTCTCGGCTGAACGGCTCTTCGTAATTCTGCGACATTCGCTGCTGGTGTTGCTTGCTACTACGCCTACTTTAAGCGCGGCGCCAATCTGCTCAAATTCAAGCTGCACCTTTTTATCCATCGGGCGCACTATCCATTTAGTTGTAGAGCAGGGGCTATTTTTCTATGCCGAGTTCAAGCGAATCACGGCTTTGCACGATTCAGTTTAAAAATGCGGGTTGGTGCGACATCAGCATTTGCAGTTACGCGCCTTGTGTAAAAAGGACTTGAGGAAAACTTTTGAGTCCTTGAGGCCAAGTGGAGGCAGGCCTTTTGCAGAGGAGTCATGGCCGGTCGAAGCCAATAGTTGAAACTGAGAGCCTTTCTATTTGTGAGCTTCGAATGCCTTCTCCCGTTCTTTAATCAACTGCTGTGCACTCCCGTGCTGCCGTCCGACTTTGTTTTAGAAATTTGAAACTGAGAAGTCTGTTCAATATATTTTTATTCGCCAGCGACTCATTCGCAGTCTACGAGTCACTTACTAGTGCGTGTTTCTAGGGTTAGTGGCTTCTAGAGTTGGTTGACCGGGAAAAGAGGGCATGGACAACCGGTGATGACATCACACGCGTTCGCTTGCCCCCCTCCCATCCCTCTCCAAACACTCACCCGCCCGCCTCACGTGTCAGCAGGAATTTGTTGCCTATTTCGCCTAGATCATATCTAGTGGTAAAAATGCTGAAAGGAGCTCAAGCGAAAGGGAGTTTCCATGTTAATGTTTCCATTTCCATGTACCGGAGGTATGCCTATGCCTCTCTCTTTGTCTGTAATGTTCCACAAATGCTGTGCAACATAGCTACCTAGATTTTCAATATTTTATTCTGTTTTAGAGTCATGATGGCGAATACCTTTAAGTCTGTGTTTTATTCCAAAAGTTTTTCGGAATTACTCCAATTCCACGGCAATTCGACGGATAATACTTGCGGCGGCAATTGTCATGAGCGATATGCATTCCCTTTCAATTTGAACCTGGTTGGATGAATCTGTTTTTAAAACGGTTTGCCTTCAAAATTTTAATCCATATAAACATATTGTACGATTTGTGTATTTGAATTTATCTGTGAATACGTTGGTGTTCTCTATGTGTAGAAAATTGGAGGTAATTATTGTGAACATTGAGTCACTCACTGATCGTAGGCGAGACATATTTATTGCTTTAAATTAAAGAAAATAATCCTCCCTTTCACGTGCCTCTCGTGGCCTTATCCGTTATTTATTTTTAAACGGCGAGGATTAATAGAAATGAAGGTATTTGATTTATAACTACATAAGTTCAAAAAATGTAATAAATTGACACGGGCGTTAATGGTAGAATAATTTTTTTTAGTTTTAGACATAACAGGTCTCGATGTGTTGCAGGAAATACACGGGGATGCTTAATAAAAATATTTCTCAAGTGTATTTATCCAGCACCTACATAACTATGATACTATACCGAATAACAGAAGCATCAGCATAATAAACTCTGGAAAAGTATTAAATTGGAATAATCTCATTATGGGTATTAAAATTTATAAAAAGGGGAAACGCGTATGCCTCGTTCTATCCACCTGTGCCTCCCTGTCCACTTTTCTTGTGGAGAAAGAGTCGTTCTCTGCACAGGAGAGCTCCCAGTTCAATTCCCGTGGGACGCAGCAGACGGCATGCGAGCGCGGTGAGTCCCATACCGCCTCTCTCTCTCTCCCCTCCTTCCCTCCTCGCTTTGCATATCAACAGCCTTCGGAGAAGATTCGCAAAGATTACGAAATTACCCTTTTAAAAACTCTGGCATCCAATAAATATCTACCGTTCGATCAATTCAATTTCCTAATCTTCAAACGGTATTTTTCCGCCATCATCGCTGGGAAGGACGGAAAAATGTTCCTGTGGTGGAGGAGGAGTCTTTAGTTGATGGCCGTTTATGCGTGCAGACTTGGTGACTCAGATTCGTACGTATATCCTCTTCGGAGTGTGACGAAAGACGAAACAGGATCGCGCCGGCCAAACTGGTGTGCGGATTATTTTTTTCCTGTGGACATTACGCAAGAAACGTTAGTGAGTCCGCTTGTCCCATTTTCTGCAGGAAAACAAACTCGGCTTCCACTTTTACCTTCGCATGCGGGCTCCGGAGAGCCGTGATTATTTTCTCAACGAAGCTGTTTTTGAGAAGCAGTTCGCGCGGATGAAATAGCCGTTTGAAAAATGTTCAAGCGCATTGACTCGTTGAATCAAGCCCACCGAGGAAATCAACGTTCGAGAGCCATTCGGTGTTAGTTGAGTATCATTGATGTTCACATTGTCCAGCTGAAATACATGGGCTTGGTGGGGTCGCTCATTCCCCTCATTGCCGTCTGCCGTTTCGACTGCACTCTCTGCTGCTCTTCACCCTCGCTCCACCCTCCCTCGGGCGCCCAAGGGAAAGGGAGGCGCGCCGCTGCATCAACCGTCGCATGAGGCATTCTTCTCTTCTCTCAATCCTTATAAGTTGCCCGATTCATCTTTTCAGACATAGCTTTTGTGTACATGTTACTCTCATAAATTCACTATTCTACATTTTTCTCTTATTTTTAAACTTTAGGTTGTACTTTTTATGTTTCTTTAAACAATGAAAACTGTGGTTAGGTGGATCAACTATACTTCATAGAAGTGTAAAATTTATGAATGTATATTCCTTTCTAAATATTTGTTAAGTATATTTCTCTATGATTTTTCTAAATACTTATCATTCATACGGCTAAAATGGGGTCCAAGGTAAAATGCGTTCTTTATGCCAAAGTCCGTTATTCAATTCTTATTATTCCATGCCTGCGCCTTGAAATAGCTACTACTAATTAAATTGATTCTATAAATCCATGATATTATTAATTTAGTTTTCATGTGGTAAATTCAAATTATCAGCTATTGAACTTATTGAGATATTGCAGCTCTACCCTTCATGTGTGGTCCATATCCGGTTAAAGGCTTTTATGTCATTCGAAATAGGTTTTCAAGCAAAAGAAACGATATTGCTTGTATTGCTTAAGAAAGGTATGTTATTTATGTTATTATTTACTAAAATAGCATTTTTCGGTCGCTAGAACGGGCTCACTTCCTCTTCAACTCTCTTTTCTCGTGTTTTTTTCCCTTTAGTTTGTGTGTGTGTGTGTGATTTTTCCCTTAGTTTATTTAGTAGTGTGAGAAAGATTCAGTTGCAAATTGAACTCACTTACTTTGTTTCACTTACTGAGCCCCCAATTATTGTATTCCGTGAGGTATATCCATCTATCAAGGAGGCTCAAAAATTCATTACCTTTGTGTGGTTTGATAAAAACTACCGGCGATTAAAAAAAAATCGTAAATATTCTTCGTAATACTTGCCTTTTTCAAATGAGGATAAAATTGACTAATGCCATTCGTCTAAACCGGTATTTCTAAAACCAAATAATTTGTATATTATGAATACACTAATGGTGGGTAACGAATCGCAATCAATGCCTTTCGTTTTCTTTGATGAAGGAAACTACCATATTAACATTCGTATTAATTAGAGTAGGCGTCATCTATCGCAACGGTTAACGCGTCTGCATAGGGATCAGAAGATAAGGAGAAGGCTCGAGTCCTGGAAACTTCCATTATTTTCGTATAAAATCGTATCAGGCTCCATTCTGTGGAAGTTCTTTATATCCATGATAAAAAGAAGAACACAATGGTAATTTCTACACTTTTAATGTCACAACTCAGCAGCCGACCATGGTTTTAACACGTGTCATTTTCAAGGTGAAAATATAGTCCATTATTTTTAATGTTGTTTACAAATCGACTTTCCACATCGTCCATCTTTTTGGGTTTCCTTTTATCGCAGTTTATATGAAGAATGTTTTCGTAGCGTAATAGGCCTCACATAACGTAATGAAAATTAAATTATTTTATAAAATAATTTAAAATTCACTCGTATATTTGACTAAGAATAAGAAGGAAATAAAATATGACATACAAATAACACCCTTTCGCCAAAAACAATATAAAAGTAAAATAAAATAAGCTTTTCATCATTGGGAGTGCGTGTTTACTCCCACTCTTGTCACTCACTCACTCTTCTCCAATCATTTCTAATCGAATCTTTTCAGCACCCACGCCACGCACCTCCAAGTGAGGATAAGCTCTTTTTTTAGTGTATGTTATACTGATTTTGAAAAAGCGTGTTTTTTCAGTCTTTTGTATATTACTTTTAGTATCCATGAAGTAGTTTAGGCGACAGTTTTTCAGTAAGGTCTTTGGAGGGTGGCTTTATGGGCGAGGAGTGAGAGTCCGTCGGTCTGTTTCGTGAGTGGCAGGAAACGGAGATCCATTTACGACGAGGATGTGGATTGGGCGGCTGCTCCTCCTCCACCCCTTCTCCCCGCGCCTTGCATTGCATAAAAAGGGAAAGAAAAGTGTTGGAATTCACAGGAAGGGCCCCCTCACTCCTTTCCTGGGAGACAGACAAACCACGTGTCTATGTGGCTGCTGCCATAGCCGTCGGCCACACTCTGTAACACCACATTTTTTTCTCAGCTGGAAAAAAGTAGCAGTCAAAATTTTTCTCCCATTCTATCTTTCGTCAACCTGTGGCTCCGTAGAGGAAACCATAGTTTTTCGTGTCTTTCCACCAAATATGTGGATTGATGACTGTCAAATGAATTGAGATTTTTTGCCCGTAGCTCTGATCATCAGATACGACCGGAGTTTCTCTAATCTATCTTCCTGCGTGCTCAAAATATTTGAAAATAAAGGATATAAATTATCATTATAGGTCTCCTGGATAGTGTCCCGGCCATTCTCATCATTTGCTGGCACTTCTTCACTTCAATGCAATTCTTTGCTCTTTATTATTATAATCAGGTTTATGTTATGGTGGAAGAATATTTCGATCACCCGATTAGGTCTCATATCATCAGTATGCTTATTCCTTTTTGCATTTATATGTCAGGGTATATGCATGCATCATCTCTTTTCCACGTCCTTTCTTAATTCTTAAATTTTCAACTTCTGCCGCGCTTGTGACGTTCAAAAAATCTGTGTTTATGGGGAACTTCTCATTTTTTCAACGCTCCATTTTCCACCCATATTCCTCGACCCCTCTCCTGCTGCCACCGTGCCCCACGGAAATCGTTGCTTGTCACTATGTAGCACGTGACAGAGGTTGAAGCAGCGGCAGTAACACCCCCTTCATCGGGATCACAACTGTTCAATCCGTCTGTTCTAGCGCACCCCCATCCACCCTCCGCCGCCACGTGCCATTGGAAGCAGAAATAAGGATAAATCACAGAAACCACATGCATGGAAATGGAGAGAATGTTGCCCTTTTCAAAAAGCAAGCCTGCATTTGTTTTTATTTGCATTTTTGCTTTCTCTGGGCCCACTTTTACCGATAAATGCGTTCCATTTAGTATAGGCATAAAATGCTACGCTACATTGTATTAATGTGAGGTTTTGAAACTTGAAATGGATATCTTGCTAGATAGTTATCCCCAACCGAGTCTTTTTTCAACAATTGAAGGGTTAAAATGCACTGCATATTCAGGACGCTGATAGCGTATGGTGTGAATATAATTAGTCTTTATCATGGCCGGATTTATTACAATTTCATCTTATTTGTTAATATAGTATATCTTTATTTCTTATTTTCCTTATTTAATAGTATCTTTGTAGTATGTTGGTTATAGTTTGTTTTAATGAATTTACTTTTTATGAGTTTTTCGTAAAACTTGTACTGATATCTTGTTCTGAAAAATAAATATCGTTCTTGTTCTGAAAATATCGTTTTTTATAAAATGTCATCATTACTACGATTAGCTTTGGCTCACATTATGTCAATGTAATACTTGTAGCACAGACATTTAATTAGCTTTTGTTTTTGAAACAATTAATCGATAACTTTCCATCAGACTGATGCTATTATAGCGCATGCTACTATGATGCATACTGCCGCTGTAAATATCATTTTCATTGAAAAGCGAAATTCGCATCACGCCCACGAGGTCTTACATCTTGAGCATCGTAATTGAAGATTGATATGAGGACTACAATAATCGGTACATATTCAAATGACAATAACATTCTCATGGTGCGTCTCTCCTCTCTTCCTCCCCACCCCTCTTTCCGCTCTCCGTTTGAAACCACTCTACTCTTATCTTTCTTTCTTCGTGCTTCACGTCTTCACCGACTGCGTGATTAAATTTGTACCCTCTCGGGAAATTATTTTTCACGCGTTCGGTGATATTTTTCGCGTCCTACGAAATCCTTTTTCCATAGGCATGCATATTCTTTTTCTGTGTTTATTTTCATATGCAACGGGATTGTTCCTTCCGACCCGAAATCACAGTTTCTTAAAAAATGGAAAGTTTAGTCTGGGCGGAAAAAAGTCTTCTCCATGTAGCCATTCTCTTGTAAGTTATAAAAATGAGAAGACGCTTTGCATGAATCGGTGACGAAGTGCTGCCTGGTTATATACTCGAAGGACCTCCGATTGCGGGAATGAATCGTTCACGACTGTGTACATCGAACCACGCATACACAAGGACGAGGAGTCGCTTCAAAGCGGAGATACTCTCGGAATGAGTTGGTGACGTCATCAACTCATCTGCGAAAGTGTTTCGGCATTTTGCAGCGAATAGCGAGGAGAGAGAAGAAGGCGTCGGATCGGAAAACGGAGACATTCGGGTCTCTTCATATTTTTCTAGCGAAATCACAGTCGGGAGTCCACCAAATTACACTCCTTATGATACACCCTCAGTCATCAGCAAACATCTTCACCATCCCTCTGCCTGCTTCTTTCCCTGAGCGAGAGAAATGACTCCGTGAGCAAGTCGCCCTTTTCGCCATCTGCCCACCCCCATGGACCCGTTCCCTTTGAACCGTCCGACAAACAGGGCGGAAAATCACTCCAAAGGACCCTCGGAGAAGGAAGGACCCGCACCAAAGCAGCCTCGCGCCACCCCTCCTTCCACTTGTCATTCCTCCCCCTCTCTTCGCCGATGGCTGTGGCCCTTGCGATGATCGCGCACTCTTGCTTGCCGCACCCCATCGCTCGCTCCCTGCTGCACGAGGAAGCATGCTTCCCCCCACGGAGTCACACAAACTAGATTCCAAAACATCCGTGACCATTTTTAGAAAACCCCGCTCTCTTTTTTGATGTGTCTCTGAACTGTTTTATTGCTTTCTTTCTCTCCGTTTTTTTTGTAACCCTTCTCATCATTTCCCTCTTGCGCTATCTCGCCCCTATCCCCCCAATAAACATGCAAGTAATCGCACATCGTTTCATATCCTCTAATGTTATTCTCCGAGTTCCATTTCGTATTTGCCTCTCCGCACACCCGTATTAATTCAGCATCAACATTAGCGTATTTCCATCGGCAATTGCAGACTATTTTTCAATTAAATTATATTGTTTGCGCGCCATATAAATTTATTTCCTATTTGAGATTTTATTAGATTTAAAGCATTGGATGATGCTTTTCTTCGAATTTTTGCTCCTAGTTTTTCTGCTTCCAGAAAACTTTCATGGCTGTCATCAGTATGATTTTCTCGCCTCTCATCTGGGGAAATGAGATGGCACTCGCGTCGTACAGAGGGCGTCATGAGGAGCCGTGTCCCTCGCTTTGAAATTACGCATTGCGGAGTGGCGCATTGTTATTGGCGCTGAGACCGCAGACGACTCATTCGGTGGCCATGGTGCTTGCTGCTCCTTCCGCCCCACGACCCCCACTCAACCTTTGCCATATTTCAGCCCTTCTTGTCGGTGCCTCTGCCCCCCCTCTTCACCTCCCCACCCCCCCCCTCTTCACCTCCCCACCCCCCACACACACTTCCCTTTCACTCGCATTCGCTGCGTCCGATTGATAACGGACTTCCTCCCCTCCCCCACTTTCCCTTTCCTTCAATTCCTCACCCTCCCTCCCTCTCTTCAGACTCTCTCTCTCGCCCGTCCGTCCATCTCAAGCTTCCGGCCTTTCCCGCCAGGCCACGCGCCCTGTTGCTCGATCAATCACCTGTCGAATCTTCCCCCTCCAACCCTTCCTCCCCCCCCCCTCGCCCCTCCCACATGTCCATGACCTCACAGATTTCTTCGTCTGGAGAGCAGGTCGTGAATAGATAAACGGAGCGGAGGAGAGGGCGACAGCGGGGCCATTTACTCTCGTTTATCTTCTCTTCTGGAACGGGATTGTGTGACGTCTATCGCGTATTTTGGAACAAAATCGAGCTCTCGTGCTCTAATCTCCGGCAAATATTACAATAAGGATCTTCCATTAATCAGTGACCATTAGGGTTGATGGGAGGCTAATCCCGAAGTGATTCCTTAATTGTCAGTGATCATTAGAAGAAATAACTTTTCGCATTATATCTTCGATCGAGCAATGAGAAGCCGCAAGAATACCGGTATATGTGGCCAACTCGTCACAACTGATTTTTCCCCTCACATCGAGGCGGTTGATCTTTTTATTCGTTAACACTGGAAAGCTTCTAGGTTTTTTTTTGTGATTTATATGATCCTACTTGTTGGTGATCATTTCACTCTAAAGAACTTGCATTGGAGTATCACGACTTTGTAGAAAAAAGTTTTGTTTTTTTCCTCATCCGAGCTATATTTTTAAAAATACAGATTCATAGTATTTCGTTGACACGAATCAAATTGAGATTGTCTGATGGTCTCCGTAGTGAAATACGTGCTTCGTGGTATGCAGTAGAAGTTGACGATGTTTTTCCAGTTGCCTCCTTGCTCTTTACTCTCTTCCGTCCGGGGTTCTCACTTGTGGCTCTCTTGTGGAATGATATTCGCGACAATTAACGCGTCACACAATCACTTAATCTGCATATCTAACTTGCAATGAATTTTCTTTTGTTAAATACGATGTCATTCAGTAAAGCATACGGTTTTTGAATCGAATTAACTTCCCAGGATGTTAGCTCACGTAAATTCACTCCCTGCTGCGATAAAGGAAGGTATTTGGTCCTCTACCCCCGCACTTAAACATCGCATTGCATTACTCTTTTTTGTAATCACTTTACGCAGTCTGAAAATCTAAATATCAAACTGCATCGATAGAATCCCTCTATCCCTAGCTTTTACCGTACATCATGCTATTTCTTTAGCTTGCGAGTAGAATTAGAGGATGATTACATGGAGCGCATGTACAGTGTACATTGTACACGGCACAAGCTGCGATCGAGGACGGGGGAGTGAGGCTTGCTGATCGGCTAGTACGATAGCGACGATGACGTGCGATGCATCCCGCTTGCATAGAAACCGAATGTTTGTCAAGTTTCACGTTCGAGGATTCTTCCACTTCATTTTCTGAAATTGAGTTTTTGTGGCGTTAGAGAATGAAATTATACGCTCCCCGCTTTCTTCATGCTTCACGTATGCTATTCTTTTGAACTGATATTTGGTAGTAGTGCTAAAGTAATAATGTGTGAGCGACTAAGTTCCATCCACGAATGGTAGACGCTGAAACCTCCTTAATACCACCAACTAGCTCACTGGTAAGTATCTAGCATGACATTCGGCTGGCTGACTAGTCCACATGATGCCGAAAAGTAAGTGGATTAGTTCGCTTTTCAAGTGTCTCAGCATATAGTTTGCAAATTATTTGTTAGCTAGTGGACCTGATGGCACACTGAACTAACGTTCTCGTGGCGAGATTTCGTGAATTTTTCGGCTCGTAGCGTATGGGCTCGATCAGTGTATGGAGCCACTGAGGAGCAAAATATTAAATTTAATTTGAAAAAGAAATAAGCCAATCGATTTCTGTGATGGTGTCTTCCACATGTTTTTTTATGTGGGGATCAAGTGAGTGGTTGTTTCAAGGAAATGAGAGCGAAAGAGGACGGAGGCTATATTCCGCCCCATTTCGACACCTCGATAAAAATATTGCTTTCATAAATCTTTCGGTGGGTCATAATTAATGTTTCTTGATAATGCATACTGGAGGACACCCGCGATCTTCTAGTTTCTGCTCCTACCGTTATATGGCAAAAGTGCAGGCATTTATTCGTTGCTCTTATATGTTTGTTCGTAAATGGTGTCCAGAAATATGAATCCATTCTATTGCGGCAGTTTTGCCTCATGAAAAAATTAATTAGCTGCCGTGTTGCTATAATGTTGGCGCCCTCTCTTCCATTAAAATGCAAAAATATTTTATCAGTATACCCACGGTCCCAGTAATTCGTAAGCCCTTTCTATGCGACAAGTGTATTTGCTACCGGCTGGTTGCCTTAAAAAAAGACCTCATACGACTGTTTTGATTTTCAATGCGCTCAAAATTATTGCGAAACAAAAAATTACTGCCGAAGGAGCCTCTGTGCCATGGAACGTAACCGAAAGAGTTTAACTTAATGCGTCTCATCTGTCATTCCCAACCGTAGCATTTCAATGAATACGAATCCCTTATATGGGAACGTGTGATGCAAGAGCGCGCTGGATTTTTACGCCGCACTCATGTTCTTGAATCATGGCCATTGAAAGGCAAGGATATGGAACGGATCGCCTTGGTGACGGACATTGCCCCGGCCTTGGGACCCGCGGCTCACCTCAAGCACTCGTCCTCACGTAAATCTTTCTATTGAGTTGAGCAATTAATTATCCAGATGTTGGAGGCAATGGAGGGAGATTTTTCAATTGCCAGTTTTCATCCAACGGAACGCTGTTTTCATATCCTTTCGATTGTCTCCCTCAGTTGTTCAAGCCGTGTCCCCGATGCGTTATTGTTTTGTGTCTTGTCCTTCGTCGCTAACAAGCTCTCGCTTTCAACTTCAGCCGTAGGTATATCCTCTTCCCGATCTCGATCGTTCTCCATCAGTGTGACAAGGCTATAAATTCTCGTCTCCTTCATTCGCTCCCGTAAAAAATGCACTTCCTCTCCCAGAATCTCAGTTCGAGCCACTTGATCCAAGTGAGGCAGTCCTCTGATGAGCGAGGCTTCTGTCGTCAGAAGAACATGTGGCGGGAGTTGCAGATGAGGGGGAGGGACACGAAGCTTGACGTTTGTCTCATTCATTGTAGCGGCCTGCGTCTAAGAGAAAACAGCTGAGTGAGAATATGTTTTTTAGTAGCCTCAGCTGAGAGAGACAGCTTCATTTCTGACCACTTCCCTCGCGAGTCTCTGGCAGTAATGGCATGGCATCATTATGCATTTCCTTCTCCTCTTTACCGAATTTAATTTAGCTATGCGGACCAATTTTTGATACATGTAGATACTTAGAAACAATTCCGCATCGATTGCCGTGCAAAAATATTCCCCTGGAGAGGGATTCAAACCACGGACATGAGGCTTTCCGGCCAACTGCGCAGAGCCCTTCGCTATCCGGTATTCGTGATCCCCGCGACTGTTATAGCGAAATATGTTCATGATCAGAAATCCAAAGGTCCGTGCTTTGGTTCCCTCTTCGGGGGAATTTCTCCGCAGTTGGGTTCTCGAGGCAACAATTGAAATGCATCTCGTAAATTTAATATATTCACTTGTTACTCAAGCCCCTATCACGATTATATATTCCCGGTGAGAAGAGCATGGTTGTGGCGCAACTTAAATCTGAATTCGAAAATTGGTGGCAGGTTCGTATCTATTGATGGAGATTGTAATTACTCAATGTCTTGGTCCTCAAATTTAACCTCTCAAAGTATGCGCAACGCCCTAAAATATTTTTCTTACGAATAACTATTTCCTTTGACGGTCATGACCATCGTATGTTGGGAATGGTGCGTTAGCTCCTTTTGATGTATTATCAGTAGATGACTATCAATCATTCATTTTTACGTCCATTTTTAGCCCATTTTTATTTTTTCATCTCTTGGTTTGCTCCTATATCTCTAACGTCGTTTCACTGGAAGTCCTTTGCCGAAAATTTGTCCAGATTAACTGTTTCTTAAAGACAATAATCATGAAATCTCGAAATACTCATTTCAGTTGTTGGCACTTGGTCATTCCTCCGTGCGGCGACTCATCAGACGAGGAATTTTCACTCATCTTATTCATCTGTTATGTCACTCATAAACTATTTACTCGTATTTATTTTCTATTATAGAAATATTTGCCTATCGTGGGAAATGCCTACATCCACGTTTTTGTCCTTTTTATGCAGAATAATTTTAACTTTCCGTATGAGTGGTGCGCGCATTTCTGATACTGGATCAAGTGAGCTCTTGACGGAAAATGCAGTGATCGTGTGCTCTCTGAAGCTCACCTTTCGAGTGTCGAGTGAAAGGCTTTCAAGCCATGGAATGCCTTCGGAATGAGACGAGAGAAAGAGTGCATTTGGAGGAGGCAATGATCTAGCGGCTGAGTGGAGGTGGTCCGTGGCAGGGAAGGAGGCTGTGTGAAAGGAGCCGTCGCGTCGTCATTGACACCCGCTCAAGTGGAGGACATCTCCAAGAGGAACCGGAAAAGCAGTGCTTTGCGTCCGTTTCTTGTTTTGCTAATGGCGGATTTTAGGAAATTGAGGGAGTTGGTTATGCAGATGATCTCGATGGTTATTATACATTTATACAAATTTATTATCATTCAATGCTATTTTACAAGCATTTTTTTATGAATGGAATGTGGAATGCGAAACTTTTCAGTCTGATTTTTCAAACAAAAGAAAAAATAATTTTGTTCACTTGTGATATGTGAATATTATGCCCCCTTTATTTACGAAACCCGTCTCTTATATCGCCAGTAAACAACCACTTACCTCTTTAATTACACCCTGCTACTAGGATCCTTAGAACAAAATTTCATTCTAAAGAAATAGCCGAATCGTTCTATTTCGATGGAAATTAAGATTTAACTTTTCTCGGGTTATGTGCGAGGCTAGGGGAGCGCCAAGGCGTGAGCGGGTGAAGACGACTTGCCCGGTGATCGGCGTTGAGTTGGGGTTTGTGATTCCGAGATCACCGACAAACGTAAGTCCTCCGAGTGTGAGGTGGTCGAGGGAAAGAAGCCGTCGCCCTCCACGGGAGGAATTTCATCTCTAAATATTTGCCAAGCATTGGGTGAGCTCTGCACTCATTTGTCCAACACCAACCCTTGCGTGATTCGCAGATTGAGTGCGTGTTAATGGCTTCGTTTCATTTGTACATTTTCAGCCCGAATCACACGATTATTTAGCTCGTGCGAGTCCATCGAGCAGTGCTTTCCAATGACGGGGAAAATGATAGCTTGGGCCATTATTTTCTGTCACATGAGGCGTTCTTGATGACATCTTTCTTCGAATGCCGTATGCTTGCTTTCATAAAGTTCAATGGCGGCTCCACAAAGTGCGTTTGTTCTCGGTCTCTGCTTGGCTGCTGCTCTATTTCACGTCCGTGTTCAGCGATTGATAACGCGACGACGACTACAAGCGGAAATTGGGACTGCAATCCCCATCTTTGCTGGCGTACCTGAAAATGCTGACAAAGCCATTTCATAGGCGCCATCCCTGCACTTGTGCGTGAATAATGAGCGTGTGATTAAGGCTTTTAACGTGTTTTATTAACATACACAGGGGCTTCAGAGCGAGATGTGGATTTTTGGAGCTAGAAAATATATGGTCCGTCAACGTCGATGATTTCGGCGGTGAGATTCAGTCGGCAGGGTTTCCGAAAGTTTTAAAAGGAAATCTATGTCGGCGAGGAGTTAGCATGGGTGTCACAGTTGTGAATGGTGTCCTTAATGGGTTTCTCGTGAAGTGGTAGCGAGTCACTCAGCCGCAAGTGCTCGTCGGAGGCAGGAAGAGTCAGTGCGTCTTAGCCAAGGAATGCGTTTCGGAGCACTTGTGATGAGTGCATCTCTAGTGGTCACGCTAAAGACCAGCGATTGGGTGAAATAATGATACTTTTCTCTTTTTCACGAAATTATGTGAAAATGCACTCTATGGACTGCATATCAAAGGGAGGCAATTCTTTGGAGGAGTTCTGGGCAAATTTCCTCTCGATTTTTAGGATTGAGGCTCACGGGAATGGCACCGCGTCCGGCCATCTTCACCGTAGACGACAGTTTCGCCAGCATTGCAGCTGCCTTCTTCAGGTCAATTTCAATTCAATTTCAATAAAGGTTTATTTCCTTACTGCAGTGTACATGAACATATTTACATAATAAGGTAGAGTTATAGTTATTTACAGCAGGTCCCCGTTATAGGAAATACTTCCTCTTCAGGGCATATCATATTGTTATTAGTCATACATTGTTTGTGAGCTTGCAGCAGATATGGTAAGGGTAAAAAATTCTGGAACTCTTTTCCTCCGGGTTGGCTATTGGTCCGACATTCGTCCGAGACGTGAGGGAAACCGGCAAAATCCCACGTAGACCACCGTGTGAATGATGTTGTTGTTGTCGGTGGTCGATGAGTTGCTCGCGGTGATGTCTTTCGCTGTTATCCTGGTGTCCTTGCATTGCTGGCGTATCCGGTCTTGTGGTGATGCTTTGTTTGCAGTGCTGCAATGTCAGATATTGGAGTTAATGTACATTATATTACATTTTATAAGCACAGGTCATATTGAAGCCAACGAGCTTTGGTCACTGATATTATGTTTACATATGATAAAGTGGAGCAAACTAGCTGTCGTCATTTAGAATTTTCATCGTCATAGACATATTTACATATCGCTCTTCGTCAATTAAACTACAGATTCGAGCATAGAAGTGCAGGATATTTACACACGACGGATGAGTTTTAAACTGTTTTAAGAAACATAATTAAGTTTGGTTTTAATATTTAATTTGCTTCAAGGGCAGAAAGATTGGCATAGTAGTACTTTAATTTAATTTAATTTTAGCAGACTTGAGAAGGTAGGCATTTGGATTCCAGCTGGTGATAAAGAGAGTAAATGGACAGTTCTCAGGAAATGTAGCTGATTATTTCAAGTGATTTTACTTATAGTACTAAAAATGGGAATTGAAGTGCATTAATGGATGGTATCGACCGTCTTTTATACACTCCCGTCGGAGCCAGGCGTCTTTTCATTGGTCCAAATAGGAGGTTGGAGAATTCTCATTGGTCCCCCTCCCCTGGCCTTTTCCTTTTTCTCTCGGGTTTGTTTTAGCACTCTTTCCCATGAGTCGGATTTCCGCTATCCCTCTTCCCTTGTAGTCCACGAACACCTTCAACCCTGCCTAATGATCGTTCAGTTTACTTTCGATAACCATGCCCGCTTATCAATATGGTGACCTACGAAGAAATTACTCACTCACAAAATGAATTTAGCAATGCTTATTTTATTCAGGGAAAACATATTGAAACCAGTAATATTTTCGTGAATTTTCCAGTGTAGAAACGCAGAATTTTTTCGTGATATTTTTTGAAGAGCACCATTTAATGTTATTGTATTTCTATGTTTTTTTTAACTAGGCCTTTTCCATGGTTATTTTATCTCGCTAAACTACGATTCTAATCCAATTAATTCAAAAAATATGCTGACATAGATAGAGAAATTCCAAAGAAAAGCGAAGGAAACTCCGCTGCCACACGTTCCTGATCCAATGTAGCAACAATTACCATTATTCCATCTTTATTGCATTCACTATTTGGCCACAAAATTGACTTCCGCATTTCCCCTTCGCCTCGTTTCCTATTGCTGTTGCGAGTGGGCGGAACGGCCCATCACGCATCCAATCGCCTCCAAACCCTTCCATTCCCGTTTTCCTCCTCCGATCCTCTGTGCGCCGTGAGAGTGCAGACGACGCGTCGGCATTGCGTTTACGATCGCTTGTCTCTCAGACAGTGGGAGGGAGGAATGGGGGTCTGCAGCGCGTTTGCCAATCTAAGGATTGCAATACTATGTGTGTGTGAATGTTTTTGCGAGGCCTGTGTTTTTGGAGCTTTAATTTCTGCATTAAACACTTTTATATTTTACGCGATATGGCTGATCCGATGGACAGTCACGTCTCGCACTCAAAAGGAAGGAAGTGCGGAAGTGCGGAGCACGGAAGCTCTTTTCTTAGTGATCGTTGCTTATAATTTTATTTTTTTGACCTCGCACACTTTGCCGGAATATAATTCCAGGAATCGGGGAGAGCGTCTCTGTGTCACGAAGTACAGCATTCACTGAATGGCTGCGGTGACGCTGAATGTCTCCTTTCAACTTTTGCCGGCGTCATCTCTCCCCTGAAAGTGATTCAGGTGATAAGCAAGAACGGAATTTGGTTCCGTCGAAGGAAATGCACTCATCGCGACGCTTCCTCGGGGCCGTGAGGAAGGTGGCGCTCGAGCTGGAAGGGACGGATCCAGTGCTTCAAATGCATCTCGCCTCGCGAGAGATGGGAGGCGCGAATCCTTGGGGCACCCTCCCAACGAGCACAGCGGCTGGGTCGCAGGGGCCGTGCTCACTTGGCCGCCCCCCGTGCCATCTACGGAATATGATTTGTCGCCGCGCGCTCAGACACCCCAGCCCCATCCCTCTGCCAGCCGCTCACTCGGTCATCCGCTCGCGAACTCACCCTCACGCGTGTCACATCTTACACATGCCTCATTCGATTTTTTCTCTCCCCTTGTATCTCGCGCATGATTGTGAAAATAAATCACTCATGTCATTCATTGAATATTACTTTCATTGTAATTCTGATACTATTTGATAAACTATAATGCTTTAGAATGGCGTTCGTTTGGCATTAGTGTTGCGTATAGCAAAAAACTTAAGCATTGCGTTCATTCAATTGTAAATAGTTTATGCGATCATGAGATTTTGCCGTCTCGCTCTACACCCCTGCCACTCAATGAGTGATGAATCTAAAACTATATGGCATTTTGCCAAAAAGGTAAAGACTTGCCTTTCTTAGCTTCAAAGAATCAATGAAGCCTTCAATTGGCCCCCCCTGTTCATTTATGTTTCGCGAACTGGGGGCATTTTCGATCTTTCTCTTTTGTACTACACTTACCTAAAGTTGACAATTTTATGGCGTGATATAATTTCTCAGTTATCGGGTTAGGCGTTATCGGGTAGAAAAATTGTGCCAGTCATGACGTATTACGCATAGTGAGTAAGAAAATAGAGAGGTAATGCGATATTTATGGAAACTATGGCATCGTCTAAAGACTTAACACGCCCTTTTTTTAGATTAACTCTTATAAATTCCTAATAATGGCGGAGAGTAATGAGATGCAATGAAGCCTAAACGTTGGTGGAAGGGAGACGAGAGGACCGGCCGGCCTGCACTCATTAGCGATATCTGAGGCGTCAACGTACTTATTCATTGCATGCTGATGGCCGTACCATCGCCGCGACGAATGACGTTTTCTCACATGACATGAGGAAGATGCCAGTGGATTTCTATGTCTTAACTGTTCCTTCAATTACTCAGTTGGTTCTACTGCAGACTATTGTTTCGATACATTTTCAAATTATTTGCGAAACACATGTGCTGAGTATGGCACGATGAGCGTGGCTGAAATTCGGCGAGGGCCAGAGAATCCGTGGCCAGGTGCGCCAAACCCTGTGTCGCCCACGTGAGGACGGTGGCGCTGGGATCGATGCAATGCGAACCGATTGGACGCCCACCCCGCCAGCACACACGCACGCACCCACCGACGCACACACACGCACTCTCGGATTCCCCGATGGCTGAGAGCTGGGAGAATAGGGTTGTGATCTCCGCTCTCGAGTGCAGGGGTCCGTATCGTGGTCATGGACCTGTTAAATGCTTTTCTCTTGTGTTCGCAATTTTTCAATATTATTCTCCCTCTCTCTGCTTTATGTAGGCTGAGCAATTCGTCATTCCCACTTTCTCTGGATGTTTGTGATTGCCAATCAAGTTAATTGTAAGAGAGGACAATTTTGTTCTAAATTCGCTTAAAAAATAAAGGCGTAATTATTAAAAATTATTATTATTTCTCGTCGGCATGAATTGGCGACCGAATGAGAGGGGGCAAGATGCCTGCTTTATCTTCTTCTCGGATGATCGTCTCGTGCCTTTCGCTCCTGTGTTCGGGAGAGCGGCGACCAAAAGAGCGAAGCGGATGTTTGGCGAGGAGAGGGGGAGGATGGGTGGGGGGCGGGGGGTGGAGGGGTGGTGGGTTGGGGGGGAGAAGAGGGCTTGGGGGATGGCACGTAATTACCGGGGATAATCCCGCCCAGAAGGCTATTTTATCGGTCGGGGGAGGGAAGGTAAATCCTCTGGGTTCGGGTATCCCGGCAGCGAGAGGCTCGCCCGCACGCCGCAAACGAACGTCGTGCAATCTTAACCCCCCCCCCCCCCAATCCCACCCCTCATTCCAATTCGTCGTGGCCGCTTTCGATGCTTTGCAGAGAAGCATCGCGAACATCATGAGATACAAGGTGCACCAGGGGGTTGCTGAAGCACCTGGTGAAAGTGTGCCTCCTCTCCGCCATTTACTACAGTTTTTGCCAGCTCCAGCGACCCTTTCCTTTTCCTTACAAGTGAAGCATATTATTATTGTCACTCCTGGTCTATTGGACGCCTAAGTTGCGTTGCGATTAGTTTTCTATTTCTGTGCATTTTGCCTTGCGTGAAAATCCAAACGAGGCATGTCACACCGCGCATATCGGCTAATCGCTGGCACTTTTCTACGATTTTCTGAGTAACTGAACGGGAAATAGAAGCGGTTAATCAGTCAAGTATTTGTAAACATTCCAAATTGGATCTTTTCGTAGAAAAAATTTCACCGACTAAAACCTCCTGGAGAGTTGAATCGCTATCTTCCCTTGCAGTGCAACCGTTTTTAACCATTTAAAACTTAAAAATGCCCAAATTTACTTCAACTATTTTTTGGAACAAGCTATTATTTTCTGGGCGAACTCGCTCATTTTTCAAAGTATTTTCCTTGTACATTTAAAAATTGTTCGACTTCACATCCAAATTAACCTATTGAATAATGTTGCTTAAATTTGGCTTCCTTCGTCGGGAACTAAGGCTTTTTCTACGTCCGAATTATATCTTCCCTTATATTGCCTTCGTAGACTTTTTTGGCTTGGCGATACAATTTCACGCGTATGCCTGAAGCTATAGCTTATGATCTAGAATGGCCGTGTTTAATTAGCAGTGGCAAGAGAAATTTGAAGTTTAAATGAAATAAAACTCTTTAATCTTAACATCCCAAAAAGAACCAGTGCAACTCTTTGAGCTGAGATCATATTGTACCTACTTACAAAATTGTCTCCTTTCGCTTAAGCCAGAGTATTCATTTCGAGGAAAGTTAGAATGTTTTCTCAGCTATACCCACCATAAAAAACGAGTTTGTCATTTTTAACTCGTTAATTGATCCATTGGGGTATAAATATGTGAAGAATCGTCAATGCCAATCGCACAGCCTCGATTAGCTAATCATGCTAAATGATTTCTGCCGTCTGGAACGGAGCATGATGCAAAACACCACTCCCCTCTTTCCCTCGACTGGGCCACACCCTATCCTCCGCCGTGAACAATATCTTGCAGCCGGGAATGGTGCGGCAATTACGAGGATTAGTGAGGAACGGGCGAGCTGTCTCCTCCACCCCAACCCCCGTCTGGAAAAAAAAACCCTCCTCCACTTGTAACATCTATCCCACTTGCCTCGTTTTTCGTGCGCTTTCCGTCAGTCTTTTTTTTACCGTGCGTGGGTTTTGCGCCTCTCTCACTCTCTCCACACACCCTGCGCTTCCCGTTCCTCGCCCCACCCCACCCCACCCTGCCACCTTACTCTCCCCCTGGAGCGCGTTGATTTTTTTGCCGCGCGGGGAAAAAATCGCTTAAATCACGAGTTTCACCCTCTCTCTACGACTCTCCGCGCCCCCTTCCCCCATTCCACCCCCCTCCCCGACACTCCGTGGAATAAAAAATATGAAACGGCGAAAGAAATCCAGATATCACCCCGTTCGTTCGTTTCCTGTCTGCCTCTCGGGGAGCGTGCGTCGACGGGTGTGCGTGCGAACGGCCGGCTCGATTTTTTTCTCTCCCTCCGCTGGTGGCGCTGAAATGGGATCCGAATGGGAGGGATGCAGGGGCGGCCAAGAGGGCACGGAATGCCCGTGTCGACGGCGAAGTGAATGAATGGGAGAGAAACAGTGCGTGGCAAGCATGTGACGGCTGGAGATGTCTTTGTGGGCATTGATTTTTCCCGAAGGAGCGTGTCGTAGGGAGCGAATTAAGAGCGGATGGCTGTAACCTGAATGGAGAGAAAGAGAAAAACAATTTTGAATTGCGCCAGCAATTTTGCGATAAATCAGAGTGGAAAGCTAATATAGCATTATGTCTGACAATGAGTTTGGAAGTGCTTAGGGAATAGAATACACCTGTATTTTGTTTACATAATCTCTGCTATTCGATACCAATCAGTTTTTCTTCAAGTTAAGGGTGCAATAGGAAATGATTATCGGACGCTGCTCATCAGAGTGCATTCGAACGAATGAAATCCTGAATATGGGGCAGGTGACCGCTCACCAACAACGCGAGAAGAGTTAGACGAGGGCGCGAGAAAGGAAGCAAAGAATCACACCTTCACACGGTAGTTGAAAAGAGCCGAAAGCCTAAGATTTGTACCACGCTGAACCCAAGTGCTGAAGCCCATACACTGCTTCATCCATTCACTCAACGAAATTCATCAGCGGAATCAGTCAATAATTCAAGGACTGACTCACTTTTTCTAAATTAAATTATACTCATCATTTTTATAAAAATGATATGCTGAAACTGAGCACAGCAGTTTTTGCCTCCCTGTTGGAGCATCAAAATTTGGACGTGGCTCTTCACCTCATTTGCCATTGATTAGGAGCTTGGAAGGCACATTTTAAACTGCAGGTTGTCAGGCTGAAGAGACAATTTCTTGCAATCGGTCGTCGGCTTCTCTCGTGTCATTGGTTGCTCGCGAGGTGGGTTTGGCTCCTGCTCGCATGCGTGCTTTCGGAGGGCCTTTGCTCCCTCCTCAAGCGACTCAACATGCCTCCAGCCATGAGGTCGGAAAACGCGGCTGTGTTGCGAGGGAAATGGAGAGGGCGGCGTCGGGGGTTCGGCTCGTTTGTGATGTATGCGAGTCATTTGCCAACACCCCAGTCGACGGAGGGTTTGCGCTCCCCGTTGCCTCTGTCTGTGGATTGGTTTTTGCGGCCCGAGGACCTCCAAATGGAAAGAGAGGGATTTGTGTAAGGTCGAGCAGAAACGCACCCTGGCCACAGCAGCGACCCTCGCCACGTCGCGAGTGACAAACACTGTCACAGATTGAGAGTGTGCAGCCAGGGATATCGCTGCAATGGTTCAACCAGGGCGCGCGGCGGAATTCCATTCGTAGCATGAGTGAGACCCTCGTGACCCCGCTCAGCTTGGGGCCGAGGCGGGAAGGGAACCCTCGAAGAAGAGAGTGTTTGGCTGTTCTTTTTTTGGGGTCGTGAACACGTGGAATGATGGGGAGGATATTGAAGGAGCATGGATGGAAGGAGTCAAAAGTCTAGCACTGCGGTGGAGAGGGCACTTGGGGCCTTTTTCAGGAGGCGAAATGAAGAAGTGATTTACGACGAGGCCTAACCTTCGAACTCCGCCACGTTGCTCTCTTTGGAAAGAAAAGCCGTCCGCTTTTTTCATCATTGCCACTGTTTAACACGAAGGACTAATGGCGACTCTCTCCTTCGAATTTATGATACCCTACCAAATATTTCCTCGAGGCTTAAAAATGTCGCGGTTCCTTCGTTTTAGTAACCTATTCTCTTTTGACGCCCTAACTCTGTGAGTCTGACGAATCGTTCTTACTTGATGGAAACGATTATTAGAAATGTTAGCGGAAATAAAAATAAGTTATGATAATAGTCCTGAATTAAACCTAATGCCCTGATTTTCTGTAGCTACTGATAAATCCTCCGTTGTCTTTTTCGAAGGTTTTTAGTTGATAGCGCGCAGGAATGTATCGATACGGAATTATTTAATTCAGTATCGATATTGCGGGAATAGAAATTTAAACATCCTCATCCTCGCCTGTGTAAATCACTTTGGTTTAGCATTCCTTTTCGAGATAGTTGTTATTTGTGAAGAATGAGGGTGCAGGAAGGTGTGCAAAGAGAGGAAATGAGAGTGAAAAGAGCACTCGGAGGGATAGCACTCGAGCGCTGAATACAAATGCGTGTTTTCAATATCTTGCGTCACTGGAATTGTCAGCCCAAATCACTTTCTCATTCAATTTCGAGCGTGAGTCGGTGTCACTGTGATTGTGTACGCTACAGGGGAACGCGTCGAGACGCCTCCACCGTCTGCCGCGAACTCCCCGGAATATATCTGCAAACAATGGGGAGCCCCTCTCCCCACCCCTTCCCTACCCCGCCCCCCTCCTCCCTCCTTACCGTTGGGAGGAAATAATGGGATTCCATGACGAGGGAACGCGCAGGAGGTGCTCTCACTAACCGTATGAAATTTTTCTGTGTTCCCAAAATACATGGTTTATAGGTAGTGTAGATTATTAGATATATGGGCATTGAAAATACCCTGGAGCGAGCGAATGCTGCGTTGCCACGTCTTGAGTGCGAAACCTTGCTTCTCGGTAACTGGCACTGGCCCGGCGCAGTCCCATTTGGCAACATGGCATTCATCGAATTTATTTACATTCAAATATATCAATATTTTTATAGATTATGGATCATGGAAAAATTTAAAATAAATTAAGAAGTGTTTCTATTAATTTTATTTTTTCTCTCTGGGTAAACTGTATGACTAGATAATGTTTAAAAGTTTTCATTCATTTGTAACAAAATATGTGTTATAAAAATATGCACAGGCCATTTCATTAATTTAAATTATTTGCAACTTATTGTGGAAGATGAATGTTGTAGACGTACATAGTAGTTTTCCATAGGTTAAGGTAAAAAGTTCATGAAGTTGACAAAAATGCTAATTTTACGGTGCGCGGAGTCATTCATTGCACTGGCGTGTCTACATTTTTGAATTTTTCATAAAAAAATAAAACAGAATAAAAAATGAAATTTCCTTTAAAATGACGTACTTATATTTCATTATTATGGCATGCACTGAAGTCCAGATATAAATTTGCAAAGTACAGCGGCACATCATTTTGACGCCAAGAGTAGGTTAAGAAATTATTGGTGAGACAATGTGAAGCATGTAAAGAGAGATGTGAAGAAGCGATCATTATTGATTTTATCTGTTCGGAGTGAGAAGTGAATTACTAAAGGACTGTACAACTAAATGAGTATTTCAAATAGAACAGATGAGACAAAATCTGGTATATTTCCTGGCGATTTACGATGGAGGACGAAGGTTACGAGACCAAATGCTATTTAGGCAATAAGATAATTGAAGATGGACGGCGTCAGATAGGTTGCACTGGTGTTTAGAGGCAATCTTCATTTTTAGACAAGTATTGCTGAGGAAGACTGGAATCGTTGGACCAGCATTTGTTTCATTGGTTTTCTCTTTTTCTAATACTTCATGCTTACAAAATAATATCTCTATTATTCAATTTTTGTGATGGATCCTCATCTTTATTCATCATCATCATCACTGGTCAACAATCCTAGGATTGGTTTGACGCAGCTCTCCACTCAGTTCTCCTATCAGCTAATCTTTTCACTCCTACGTATTTCTTCTCTTTCACATCTCTGTTTACTTGTTCCATATATTTTGTTCGGGGTCTTCCTTTTCCATTCTTGCCTTCCACCTGTCCTTCGACGATTGTCTTCATCAGGCCATCATGTCTCAAGATGTGGCCTATAAGGTTGTTCCGTCTTCTTATTAAGGTTTTCATGAGGCTTCTCTTCTCTCCTACCCTTCTTAGGACTTCCCATGCCATTATATTAATTGAGTGGAGTAGCTGTGACTCCTCGGGATGATAATGTGGTGGTTTCCCCTTGCCTTCCACATCGCAGTACTACAGCCGTTAAAGTAAATGTTACCACGCCCGTAGTGGAATGTGTGTCGCTGTACCGACCAGTATGGTCTCCACCTTCGCACATGTGAAGAAGAGCTGCTGCCCTCTCCCCCGGGTGATGGGAGGCATAATTATTGGCGGCCCCCAGTCGCCAAGTCACGGTATCTTCACAGGTTTTGGTATCTTTTAAATGGCCTACCTTACCCAAGGGTAGCCCAATACCCCCTCAGAATACCGCCGCTTTTTGTCCACGACTGCTTATTCGACGAGAGAACTCGCTTATCTCGCAGCTAACCTCTATATCTAAAGGTCGACCCACCATCCGCAACCCGGTGGACGCACTCGGTGGCTTTAAGCTCAGCCGCGAGTCATCTTTATTATCTTAATTATATCTTTAATGTTTCAGTAATATATTGTGGTAATATAGCCATTGATTCACTGAACAGCGGAAAACCGACAGTCTCATCAAATGTCGGGGTGAGCATGCTAATAAGAGTGTTTACGCGAGAAATTGAGGGAAAAATTAGATTGTTGTAAGAATTCGTAAAAAGTATTACGCTGGCACATTATCCGCATTTAATTTTCAAGAGGGCGTGCGCATGCATGTGTGTATTACAGTCTCAGATCAGGAGAATCTGGGGAACCAATCGGGAGATCAAAGGAGGAGGGCTGCCTCCCACTGTCAGCCAGCATGTCGCATGAATCCTTAACGATCCCTAAAAATAGGGTGAAGGGTCGGTGAAAGGGCTCTGGTAGTCCCCTCGTCCTCTCCTCATCACCATCCCTCCCTCCGTCCGCCCTATCTCCTTCCGACGCTTCAAAAAACCCTTTCACTCGCTTCCTCTCACCCTCTGCCAGACTCCCTTTCCCTCCGCATTCCACCTTCGCCTCTTTCCCTTATTCAAAGGCCTACGTGTAAATTAATGAAAAGTTACCCCGGGCGTGACTCCGTGGAATCGACTTAACATAATGAAATGAAAAAATACTTTTTGTTTCCACGTAAATTTAATGCTATGCGACCTAGTTCCTATTCTTCTCCTTCTTCCTAGACCAAAGCTTAGCTCTAAAACCCGTTCTCCTCCTCCTAGGCCAAACTCCGCCCCTGGAAATTCCCCTAGGGGTGGCCTTCACCCTCACCTCAGATAGCTGTGTTTTTTTAAAATGAATTTGTGTATGAGTATTTATTATGTGTCTTCGATGCATATGTACCAGATGATGACATGCCATGTCGAAATCTATGTCACACATTAAATATTTATGTGGAATCACAAAGTTTTAGTTTGCATTTCATTATATTGGTGAAAAGTAATATCTTTGGAAGATGCGTACTTAAAAATGGCTTCCACATAAACATAAAATTATATTAAAAGTGTAGTTTTTTCTGCATATTTCAACATTTTCCCTCACTCAATCTGTGCTGGAGGCTGGAGGTGGGTCCGAGTTGGTGAGGGTGGAGATCGCGCCGGACTAAGCCCGAGGCATCGCACAATCGGGAGTTTGAGGGAAGTATCGTTCCGTGGGCCGTCTCGCACTTTTAGGATTTAAATTGGGGGGTCAGATCCTTCTATGGACCATTTTCTTCGCGCAAAATTTTGGATTCTTGATCATGACGTTTGGTTTACTATGAATGGTTAATGAATTCGCATTTACCGCGTTGCTGTTGCATTTGTCGAGCGTCGTGGCGCTTAAAACCTATAGCTTCCCTGTCATGCAATAGAAATGAGTGCTTGGAGAAACTGAGCTTGGTGATGAATTTTCTGATGATGATGGCGTCGACTCCGAGGATCTTGACGGAGCAAAGAGAGGGCCTCCGTAGCATGAAATGAAAGTGAGTTGTGGCAAGGCAGCAACTGTCCTCGTTGTTGGGATTCCATGCTCCTCCTTCTCTCTTCAAGCACACTCTTCTCCCTTCACTTCCTTTCTCTCCCAGCTCATCCTCTCTCTCTTCCTCCTCCCTCCCCCCCTCCTCCCCATTGTCTCTTCCCACTCTCGCTCGCTTCCTTTCGCTCGTTGGAGCACTTGCTCCCTCCCCCCCGCACCCCCTTCTGCGCCCTGCCTCCAGCCGCGCCTTTCCCTTAGCTCTCCTTAAAAAAAAGACAAAAAAGCGTGAGAAAAGAATCTCCTCTCCCGTCCCTCATTTTATTCCTGAAAATAAATTTTTCACGAAACTTAAATTAAGTCCCCGAAGGCTGGATACACACTTTTTCCGCGTTCCAGCACCCTCTCCTCTAAAAATATCCTTTCCTCCTCACCACACGAGACTTCTCACTCCTTCCACCTTAATTCACTGGAGTGGGCGAAATTTTGGAGTAGCTATGCTTCTCATCTTCAGCACGTCGCGTCGTGCCTTGGAACACACTAGTGCCGCAGAGCTGCTGGAGGAACGCACATTCGGGGCATTTCACCATCCAGGAACCAATTGCGTACTTTCTCGTGGTGATAAAAGTCCCTCTCTTTTGCAGCAGTTGGTAAGAATGTTTGCGAAACGATGTACAGGTGTACAATGAAAATAGTATTGAAAACAATATTCAACCGGAATATCAGTCTTTCATTTCATTTTTTCTTTTAACTGAGATGATTTGGCTGATGAAATCGGTATGAGGGGACTTTCGCAAGGCTGTCACCAAATGTTAATCTCGCGTTTGATGAAACTTAGGAATTATTTTTATTTTCTATTTTGCAATTTTAATATTGTCAAGAAAGCGGATGGATAGTGACATTTCACTTATATTTTGAAACTTTGAGGTCTACCGTATCATTGTAGGAAGTGAATTTTAGCATATTTTTTATCGTCAAAAAATGCAATGGTGAAATATTTTTTGTTTATTTTTCAGAAGTTTAAAAGTATAACTTTCTTTAGATTTGGTGAAAGCGTTTAGGAACTTCCTTCTCTATTGAACGGAAAATAGTTATTTATTTTCTTAATATTATTGGTGAAAATAATTCAATATGGCCAAAATGGAAAATAACTGGCAATGTTTTAGTAACTTGGGTACTTATAGTCTTTAATGAGACACTTTTCTGATAAAATTTTTTATATGAAATATTTATTTATGAAAAAAATTCCCAATCATACTTGTTCTTCCATTCTATATTGTCACATTGGTTTGAATGTTCGATCCTTCGCAATGAGAGGATTTCCTAATCTTTATTCAAAGGAATGTCATCTCCCAAGGTTTGTTTTTTTACTGTTAATCGTATTTTCCCAGTTTGTAACCACTAGCTGTTTAATGTTGAATTCATTATTTCTATCAGCTGAATATTTATATTTTATAGTGGCGAAAGATATGGTCTTCAAATGCATACATCTCTTAAGGCATGATTATCGAATCACTGAAAAAAAATGTGGTGGTGTTCCTCTGTATATCGGCTTTCTCTGAATTGGTTGAGGTTATCTCCTCGACCAGCGCATGTAGCTCTTGAAATATTTGTACTTTTTGTATCCTTAATATACTCATTTTAGCTACAAAACAGTATTTGGTTAAAATATAATACTTTCCCGAAGCGGCGTGCGCCTGACTTTGCGGTCGCCGACAGTCGCTGCTCCGTGCGCTCGGCGGCCCAGGGGAGCCTCTTCTCCGAAGCAAGCAGCAACTAGCAGCAGCAACCGTTCCCTAGGGACGAGAGCACATCCCATCTGCTCATCCGTGGGTAACGGGGCATCGCACACGTCCGCTCCCATCGGAGGGAATGCGTTTTGTCGCCCGCGGAAGTAAACCCTTCCGTTTTTACTCGGATTCTGCGTGCTTGGTTCTTTTCATTTCTAGTGCCAATTTTTACCGATTGTGAGTTTAAAATATGATGGGGCCTGATCTTTTTTTCGTTTTTTTGATCAGTCACCCGTTGTTCAAGTTATTCGTGATCTCCTAAAAGGCGCTTCTTCATTTTTATTCTCGGTGTGTCGGAAGCCTTCGCCCGGATTTGATTCCGAGATCTTTCGATCAGGAGCCAAGTGTTTATCTACCCACCCGATTATCACACTCCCTCAACGAGAGTACAACAAGAGGATTGTGCATCTCTCTCTCTCTCGTTTCTTTCCCTTCCCGCCGATTCTCATTTCGTGGCTGCCATCTTTTTCGTCGACTCTGCGCTCTGAAGAAAGCGCTCAGCGTCCCCATCCCATCAGCGTCCTTCAATTTCAGAGCGTTCGATCGCAGGCCCTCCTCCCCTTTCATTGCTCCCCCACCCCCAATTATCGCCCATTCCATCGTTCCCATCTTATCTCCTCTTCGCGCCCTCCCTTCGCCTCGCCTCTTCCTTCCCTCAGCATACTCGCCTTCTCCTCATCTCCTCACATACTTTGTCTTTCCCTTTGCTTGCTCCTGTCACTCGTCCTACCTGCGTCAATGAATATCACTTTGGCATGAATTTACTTTCTCAGTGTTTCAGCGTCATTGTACCTATGTTAGAGGGGAAATAGTTTGGACCTCATCCCCATTCAGCCTTATGGCATGTGGATTTCTGTTCAAAACAGCCTTTCCCTGTCAATCAAATTGAATTCCTAACTGGTAGTAAAACGGATTGCGACCTCAAAGGCTTGGGCCGAGATTTGGCCGTCCATCGGTCATTTGGCCATCCCATTTCGGCGCTTCGTGATGACGATTCCAGTGGCGACATTTCACCTTTCTTTTTGCTACTTGTGAGCCTTTGAGAAGACAAGTATGCGTGAGTAACGGAAAGTGCTGGATTTTATAAAGTGCTTAGTCATCGGAAGAATCCCTGAAGCTTAATTATAAAAGTGATGAGTACTTCTTGGCGTTTTTATTAATAGTTAATAGTGCTTTAATATAGGAAGGTCTTTAGCAGACTAAACCAACCATATTTCCGATGTGTCGCAACATTTATTTGTTCATCTTCAGGATATGAAATTTTTTTAACATGAAAACATATTGCTAAATATATTCTAGCATTTTACCAAGCTGTAATTGTATAGTTTCCATTTTTTCTATCTTTATTTGTAAAGTGCTCGAGTATTTTCAGTCATATGTGTTAATACATTTAATAAAACCTCAGTCCCTAAAGATGCATTAATAAATATTGCGAAAATTCATCAAGGCAATTTGCTTACCTATTTAATATATGAATGACTTCTCTCCAAAAATGACGATAGTATATTGTTGCTATTTAGATGTTCGGGTATAGATCCTAAAGCATTAGTTGCATAATTTGGACATTTCAGAGGCTTAAAAATTGTCTTTCATCTTCTTTTCGTATATCACACTCACTGAAATATCCGAATGATTATTCTTAATTGCCTTTGTAACGTTTGATATTAATTCTTATGTTTAATGAATTATGTTATTGATTTGATGCTTATTTTCAATGGATTTGAATGTTGCGAAGGAGTTGAGGAGAGAGGAGGAATTGGGATAGAGGGGGGAGCCATTGAAAAAAGAGCTTAAAGAAGAGGGAAAAATTGTAATTTGAAAAGACTAAAGAGGTCTTTGGGAGAAAAAGTTGACTTATGTTTTGCCATCGTTTCATTCTTTTTTTCCTTTTTCTCCTAGCCTTCGTTTCGTTTCTCATGTCTACCTCTCATCTCTTTTGCGCCTACTCTGCTCCGCTCAAACCTTATATTACCCACTTGTATCTTTTATTGAACCCTGGAGAGATGAATAAGGGCGGAAACCACTGCCGCAACGCTAAATAATCTGAATCCCTTAAATTACCGTTATGATTTTAAACCGCGCCCATAGATTTGACAGTAACTTGAGCGAGTATCATTGTTGATAGCTAAACGATGGTCGCATTGGTGACAAAGAAACCAAAACAGCCCGTCTCTCTCAGCGTTACCATGGAAAAAGTATTAATATTAGAGAAAAAACGCTTGGGAAGGCTGGAAAATTGAATTCAAATGACTGGATAAACCGCCAGGAGGAATAAAGTGAAAATTGTATTTTAGTCACGATCTTTCACAGTGTTCCAGATAATTTATGAGAAATGCTTTCAATTGTGGCGATTTGGTTGCACTGTGCAACATCTGTGGGAAGGAAGAGGATTAAAATGTGGGCCTCAATCTGGGAAAAATAATTTTCATGCAAGAGCAGGGTACGAAATTAACACGAAAATAATTAGCAGTTGATGATTGATACAGGAGAAAAGCTATAGTTTTGACTCACAGTCCAAAAACAGCGATCTCTTAGATTAAACCATTATGTTTGACCATTAAAAAAAACTCACTCAAGTTAATGTCAAATCTATGGGTGTGGTTTAAAATCATAACGGTATTTTAAGGGATTCAGTATCTTTAGAATTACGGCAGTGGTTTCCGCCCTTATTCAGCTCTCCAGGGTTCAATAAAAGATACAAGTGGGTAGAATAATGATTCACCAAGTTTGTAGGAGCATGCACTCTGTGATGGCTTCCTTCGTCTCGAAATTTTTGCCACTTACGTGTCTTTTGTCTCTTCCAGGGCCACAATTTCTGTTCCACCCTCGCCACCGCCTTTATTTCATTGAAAATCGTCATTCCTTTCCGGTCAATTTAAAATATCGCATTTTAAAAACAGGGGAATCTGAAATGCTTCGTATTTATTTTTCCCACTCGTATTTATGGAATAAAAATTGGACTATTCCAGCCTAATCTGGATTCGATACGGGGGGAAGGGGATGATTTGGCTGTCATCGTGCCTTCTTCCTCCCCCCTCCCCTCCACTACCCCACTCCCCTCCCCTCCACTCCCTCCCTTTCTCTCTTCGAATGCGTCGTCTCCCTTTCACCCGGCCGCTTTAAACCATATTGATCTGCACTACGCCGAGTGACCGTGAGTCTCTCATCCCTCCCTGGGATTCTCTCGCTGTGCGTCGTAAGCATTATTTCTCAGCCATAAACCAACGAAATAGTCTCTGATGGATGTAGAAAATTGAGTTGTTCGACGCATATACTTAGATCTTGGAATAGTAATGATTCTTTTCTGTTATTTTGGTGAGAGAGAAAATGTTTAGTATCATACTCAGATCCAGAATATGATTTAGGGAGAGCTACAAATAGCACATCTTTTCAATATGCTCATATTAATATCCAAGCCTATTTACCTGTTCACTGATTATTGAAAGACATCCAATTTGGAATTGACCTTTAGAGTTAAAAATTTTGATGCGGAAATTCCATAAATGCGCTATAACTTCCAGGTGCACTAATAGTTGAAATGTGTAAAAATAATCAATGAAATCACCGAGCTTGTGTTTCACCCTAAATTTGGTTTAGCCCCCCACTTATTTATTGTGTTTTCCACAAAAAGACGACCGTAAATTTTGCATTTTTTCATTTTGAAGTCATGAGGAAACGACTGAATGCGGCATGATGACTTTTTTTCGTTATAGCATATCTACTGCACTTATGATCTGCCTCTAATTGTTTTATTGAATTGCGTGAGTGAACGGACCACCCCATTACAGAACGCATTCACTCCAATGATTCCCGTAAAACCTTAGAAAAAAAACTTTTATTCGACTGGGAGAATTGATGAGCATCACGATGGATGGTTATGACGGCGCTTAGATCTTGAAGGAATTTGAATGCATTGTGGCGGTGGAGGATAAAGTGACGGAGGAAATGCGTGTGAAACAGCGGGAGAAACGATATTCGGGAGATGCCGTGGAGGTGCGCGGCAAGAGAAGCGCGGATAATAATAGGGGTGGATAAAAATGTAGTGTGTCTTTCGCAGGCCCTAGCTGATGGCGGCGTGAATTTCCGCGGCCGATGGGGTAGGGATGGGGCGAGCGAGGGTTGCTCCCGTCTGTCGGGCCGGAGGACGTCTCGAGAAGGATGCTGGGGGAGGGTGCACGCGTGGACTTGCGTCATCCTGCCGCTCGGATCAATTCCCTGACGTCATTCCACGGAGGTTAAAGGACCCGTGCACGCTCCCACCCCCACCCCCTTCCCCTCTCTCCAGCACCCATTCTCATCCATGAAACAAGCAACGTCCACGCTAAAGCCTTCCCTGTCGCATTCTCCCCCTTTCCACCTCTCAGATAACCTGTGCATCACTCGCAACCTCTTTTCGTTTAGCTTTGTCGATGGGCGCTGATTTTTATCAATCCCTCCCTGCGAGTGGTAAACTTCTGACGAGCTGGGAAGGGGCGATGACGAGATGTGTTCAGCTTTTTCTTCCTAGTTCGTTTGCCGTGACTCCGTGGTGATGATCTGTCGTGTAAAAAGATGCCTTAAATTTTTACATCAATATAATTTTTTGAACTCATTGAGCAAAGCTTTCGTTCACTATGAGTTTTTGAGTGTAGAAGAAAGTGTAGAGTGCGATGGCGATTATTTACGGCTGTGAAGAGAATCCCGCAATGCCATTCCGAGGAAAGTCAGATTTAAACCTTTTGCAGCACATTGGTATCTATTTATGGCTCTTGTGAATTTGTGTGCATTCGAATAACCAATATTTTCAGCTTCCATTAGTCCGCTTGTAAATTAGTAGCTTTGTTTACTTTTTGATAAGGCTTTCAGTAATTAAAGTTGTAACGATATTTTCGTATGGCTCTTATTCAAACGATTATTAAACTTCTTATTTATTACTCTGTTAATGGCTCTGTCTTATCTTCCTCCTTTCCTTGTAATATTCCTCCCCTCCCATCTAGAAATCAAATGTTCACTGTTACGTGGTCTTATTTTTAGTTCACTCCATTCTTTACCCCCTATCCATCTCCATCCATACAATTTTTCCCTCCCATCTGTCTTTAGGAAATGTTCACCAAGTTTATCTGGATACTATAAAGGGACACCATCAAGAGTTCGTCCCAAACGCTTCTGCACATCTTTACATGTATGCACTCTTCATCCTGAATGACCTCGGCATATTTTATCGGAGGATTGCAACGGAATTTAAATTTTAGGTACTGCCCTTTACAATTGTTAGCTCCTTCTAAAACTTTTAGTTTTCCCTTGTGATCAATAAATGGCTAATCGATGTTTAGGTTCTAGTCCAACTTAAACAAGTTCTATATAACCTGGATCAACTTTTGCTCAAACCCGACCATTTTTATTTACAATGGTTAAATGTGGATCTTTGGATCGTATCAAGTTGTCACTCTTATCTCACTGAGGATTTGATTCTATCCTACCTGAATATCTTTTCCTTGTAGGTAGCTCGGCAGACCTTCATTAGGCATTGATTTTCTCAGACCATTCCTTTTTCCTCTTCTTTACTTCTTCCAGCATTCAGCCCGTGTTTCTGCTCCCCCGCCCCCTCCACCCTGGAAAGCTTTTACTCGCGATCCGAACTTCAGCTCACGGGACCGCTACGACCCCCAAAAGTTAACCTAAAGTAATTCCAAAAGACCCTCTCCGCCAATGATCCCACCATTTGCACTTTCTCTCCCCTGCTACCCTCTCATGAATGATTTGCCCCCTCCCACTCTAATATATCCATTCCAAAGACCTCAGAGTACGATTTTTTTCTCGCGTTCGTGTTTTTACCTTTCCTAGTACTCTGCAAACAATATTTCCCTCTCCTATGCTCCTCTTTCACACGCGATGAATGTGACTCGTGCTCAGGAAGGAGGTTTTGATCGCCGCTCGGTGGAGTTTTGGATGAGGCCATCGACCAAGAGAGTAGGGCACTCCTTGGCGACTCCATCACTCGACTAAGAGTGTGCATCAAGATTCTTTTCAATTTCAGTTTCAGAATTTCCTAAATAAAAAAATCTTTAAGGCCATCATCCATTTCTATAACGCACCGTGTAATCGGCTATGGCTATGTTAGTCCTCTTTTCCCGCTAAGCTTCTGCTGGTGATAAGATATATCGCGGCCACTTTACAAACTTATGCGCCAAAAAAATTTCCCCCCGTCTAATTGCTTTGGTGAGGCCACATGTGGAGAGAGTTGAAATGGGATGAGGTAGATGTACTCGCGTAATAATGCGCTCGAAGGGGGGGGGGGGTGTGCTGTTGCGCAGATGCTGCGGCTGGCAGGGATGTTGGAGATCGAATGTGCACTGCTTTTACAGGTCCACCTTGACACGACCATCTCCTTTCCCTTGCTCCCCCCCCCCCGCCCCTCCCTCCCTCTCTCTCTCTCGCCGCTCTGACCTAGTTGAGCAGCCGCGGTCGCAGACGCGGGAGGCAGGGGCGCGGGAGGCAGGGGCGCGGCTGCAGGGGGAGTGGAATTGGAGAGGCCAGAGAGAAGTTTTTGCGGATTGCTGGCGGCATCATTCAGACTTTCTCGAGTTATTTCACTGAGGCGTATTCCATCCTTGATCGACGAATAATATTACTCTTAATCGATCATCTATCAATTGCTGATAATTAGGTCGCATTGCAGAGATGTCTCAAGCTGTAGTAACTGTAAGCTGTAAATAAATCATTATACACATATTTATATTATATTTTCCAACGCTAGATACTTCTGTTTCCCCAGTCTCACCTCTTTTATTTCATCTGTATCTCTTTTACACTTCTCACTGTCGGTTGCGATTTACGAAGGTGTATATGTTTGTAAAATAGTGTTGCTCTGTGTGCTATATCGTTGTGCTGTAGGTTTGGAGAAAATACTCTTGTGTAATTTTTGCGCCTATGTTAATCGTTCGATTATGTAGACAGATATATCTTTAATGGGAAATAGTCTTAATTAGTGCACTTCAATTTCTGCAACTGACAACACTTTATTCTTGAAGGTACATGAACGCATAGCATAGGTGGTTTGTTTCATTCTTTGCGCAATTTTCCTCGCAATTAGGCAGCGAGCATTATTTAACGGCGAGGACTAATGAATACTTTTGCCAACCGGATCATGGCCTCGCCTGCGCGCGCGCGCGTGTCCCCGCAGAGCACATCGCTGTGGCGGGCGCACTGCCTTCCAAGGCGGAATTCTGACCACGACACGCTCCTTGCCTCACCAATGCTAATGGTCACTCCTTTGGTCCACCTACGTTTCGACTTACGAATTGATGAAAATAGCTTCTTCGACAGTTGAAAGTGCTTGTCACAACTTCTTAAGTCGTGTAGCTTCTTCAATTGCTGCGAGTTAATTTTCTTTGTACTTCAAAGCCATCGACGGAGTTATTTCATGCTGTGAACCGCGGTCGGTTGCACCTCCTACCTTTCAAAGTATTCATCGTCTCTAGAGCAACAAAACCTCTGCTGTTATCACCATAAAAATATTCTGTGGAATACCACAAAGTTTAATTTATTTTGCTTTAGTGTGTTCTATCGATTTCACAACTTTATTTTTATTTTCGTTCAAAGATTTAAACTCTTTCACACTAACGATACGTATAAGTCAAAAAAATGGTATCGAAAGTTTAATTTCATGCTTCAAGTTGAGTTCGCTGCTGATGGAAATATTGTTTATTTTTATTCCATTACTTAGTTTATGGAATTACCTATTTTCCCTTGTTGCAGTTTTCAAAATTTTAGTGGTCTGCATTCACTTGTTTTGGATTCATCATAAAACTAAATGAAATACTGTGATAATTAATTCTATTGGATGCAAACTGTGATGCATTATAAATGGTTATGATATTTATGTTTTTGACACTTCATTATGGTTAATCATTGTCGTCGCTGGAATATCATATTGCTCATCCTTAATTTATACTCACAGTAATATTTTTCTAGAGCTATTCTTATAACTTTTTTATTCTTACTTTTGTATTTAATGCATCGTTCAATATGATATCAAATGTTTCAGTTTTTTACTTGAACTGGAGTATCGGTGATCATTGAAGTCAACACTCTTTGACATGCAAGTCAAGTATAGTTGCGCGTCGTAAAGTATGTGCTGAGTCGGAAGTCCGTGAAACAGTTGATCATTTGAAATTTTAACATAATTACTAATATAAGTTCTTTCTCTTTTGCAGGTAAGCCTCCATTTTATTGGAAACAGTATCAGTAAGTAGTATTGACTTTCTTTTGATGGTTGTCTACTGTAATTAGAATAGAAAAAAGATAAATTGGTGATGAAATCATAATTTGACACTTCAAACCCGGCGATTTTTATTTTGGTTGAGATAAGTGAGCGAATAATAGTGAAATTACCGAGTTTGAACGAAAATAATTAAGAACATATTTTTTTGAGAATTTTTTCGAAAGAAATTCAAGTTTAATAATGTCATTATTTCGGAATAAAAACAAATTATACCACACTCATCAAAACGAGGGAAAAGAGCTAAAAATTGTTGCAAATAGAAAACGTGGAAATAAATACTTTGTAGGTCATACACACATTTACGGCCACGACGCCACACAACTGTAAAAGTTGGGGGAAAAATTTTGATTTCCATTTGTAGAATACGTTAATTTCTATAGTTAGCATCTATCCTCTTTGTTAAAAAAATTTTCATTGGTATCAATTGAAATTTAGTGAATTTTTTATGCTCCGTGGGCCTTTTTTGGCTTTTAAATTCTAATACATTTTAGTATATACTTTTTAGTCTTCTATATTAATTATCTACTTCTACGAAATGAGTCCTTAGTTACATTTCCAAGCCATACTTCATTCCTACCCCCTAATATTGCTCAACCCTCTCCCCCTCAGTCCATCATCTGTCGTCCTCTCCTGTCTGCCTAGCATTACCCTCCTGAGCTCTCCTCACTGCCCGCCTGGATAGTCAGCCCCACCAATCGGCTCTCCTTATCATCTCTTTAGTCTTCCCATCCACTTCCCATCCACTTCCCACCACTGCGTTTTGTCTTCGATCCATCTTCCCGGCATTGCAAACATGCGTGACCCTCCCTATTTTCCATCAACCCGTAAAACATTGTAGCAGTGGGAAATATACTACTGCAAGAATGCATGAAACCAATCGGAAGTAGTCATAGGATAAGCAATTGGCAGTAGCCTTTCGATTAAGCTGTTTATAAATATATTTTTATCACAGCAAGCTCCTTCTACTAATCTAAGGATTATATTTCTACTATTAACATTAGCCGAAGAATTTTCGAATATGTGTGGTGAGTCGATTTTTGTTTTTTTTTTCAAATGCCTTTCTTTCTGGGAAAATATCTACGCCGTATTGCATAAGATTTAGGTTTTCTCTCATCCTGGAGGGCTTGTAAAATTAAAAAGTGATCGTATCGAGGGCCGTATTTTACTTACAGTTGAATTAGGAAGAGGGTAAACCCAATGGTAATTATTAACTTAGAGTAGAGAGCGATTATTATTACGTAAGGCTTGGTCACCTGCCTTTTTTGCATCGGTTCGATGTCAGAATCAACCTATAGTTTATCTTAAACGGCCGATGACATTAATACGCAGTACGTGAGGGTTAAAATTTTATGCCTAAGTTATTTACGTATTCTTGTTGCCTAACTTAACGGACGCATCGGATTGCCACGGAGGGAGCATCTATTTAAGAGATACGATGTGAAATGTGCGGTGGCGTGGTAGGGGGAGCGTGGTTGGTCGAGCACTAGGATGCTGACTGAGGGATTTAGCGTTCAAATCGTGGGTGAATCCTTCGGTCACCCCGAAACGAAGTCCTGCAAGTGCGCGGTGGCTGGCTCACGGCAAGGAACTGGCCTCTACTCCCTTCCCTGAGTATGTGAAATACACTCGCTTATGGCTCATTTCGGTGTGAGCTCTACCCTCACCTGGCCAAATCAGCCATCGGGTTCAATCTCTGCCTGCGTGATATTCCTTGCTCTCGTTAATTCTATATTTTTTAAAGAATGCATTACTTTTCGTGGCTGTATGGTTTTATACTTACCATTAAGTTTTTCGACTTAATGAATTATTTATGTATGTGTTGTAAATACTATTTTTTTAATTAAAAAAATTGGCCTTCACGTAACAGAATACGTGCGATTCGGGTCGCTATTTCCTTCCTCACTCCCCCCCCCCCCCCTGCTCCACTTATCTCTCTTGTCGTGCACCCTGTCCGATGATCCCTTTCCCCTTGCAACCCCCGTCCCCCCCACCACTCCCCCTTCCATCTCATCGTCTTCCTCATCTCTTCGCACTCACTCCTCTGAGAATTGCGACAAAGGCTTTGGTGACGGCTCAGTTTGCACACGCGCATTCCCACTTCCTCTATTTTTCTCCGTCCTCGTTAGTCTCTCAGGCTGCAAAGAGAAAATATTCGTCTTCCGAAAAAGGATTACTATCTGACCTTGAATGTCCAATCTTTCTATCTCATTGGTTTAATGTTTTTATTTGTTGCCGATTTCTACAGTCCTCTCACACCTATAGTCATTTCTTAAACATCATCAATCCCTTCAGATAATTTTAACCATTTCCCCCATCCTTTACCTTGACTTTGTGCTGTTTCGATGTTTGCGATGTAGCTAATTTTTCCAAAAAAGGCTATTCGGGCTCCCAGCCGGGTGGTCTCCCTCCATTCTGCCGACGTTTCGGAACACGAGTCGGGTTCCATCCTCAGGGCTAATGGTGTGTGAAGCCTTTTTTTAATATATTCGCCGGGAAAGCATCAGATTTTAGCTAATCTTTGTTAAAATATCATTTTACACCGATCAATAAGGCTGTTTATGCACTGCTGTCGCCAGCGAGCCGTACGTATCTTGCCAATAATTATGGCTACCCAATACTTAGTGTATTTATTGGCGATTCTTTGACGTATTTCCATCAAAAGTTCATATAAATTTTGCCCATATTTATTTTTGCCGCATGAGGGTTCCTAAGAAGATGAATGGTCCAGTATGGATCTAGCGATTAGATCGTTGGATTATTCTTCCCCATGGGATAATCCTCTAAAATCGCTGGCATAGTAATGGCTGATGCCTGGTTTCGCTAGTGTGTGGGCCCTTTTCGCTTCTTTAGCGTTAAGGCGTTTTTATCCCGTGTCCCGTCCCTTCCTACCCTTTCCCTACACCAGAGGCGTCGTCGGGCTCCTTACCGCGGCGGCGCCTCTCTCCTTTTTCCTTCGCTTCCAACCCCCTCCCCGGGTGATAGGGGCGTATTAGCACGATTGCTGGGTCCCGGCCCCGGTCTGTTGTACCCTAGCAGGGCTCCCCTGAGCCCTCATTCTTATTGGTCCGATATGGTTGTTGCCTTTGCCCAAGCCCGTTGCTTCCTCCAAATCTTCCCCGACCTCCGCCTTTTCGTGGCAAACCGTACATGGCGTCGCTCATTCACCTTGACACGCTTGCCACTCCGCGGCTTCGCGCGGCAACCGCAAAATAATGCCGCCTCAGTTGCTCAACCGTCGTCGGGGCGTGGGGGATCATGGGAGTGGTCTTCTCCCCCCCCCCACCCTCCTCCACCCCACTCCAAATTCACTCCTATGCTCTCGCTGCTTCAATCCACTCCAAGCACACAATTTCGCTTGAAAATAACGCGGCCAAATAGTTCTCCATTGTATGGATTTTCAGCAAGTTGATCAAGACTCTCACAACAATTTTCATGTATTATTCTATATGAGCATAAAGATTTCGGTCTGCTTCCATTGCCATCATTGTAGGTGATTAAGTAAGTTTATAATTCGAAGTAGGGCAGTAAAATTCAAACTTGCACGTCCTCCGCGACAATTTAGTGTAATTTAATATTTGCTATTCATGCATGGCGACTGAAAACCTAAATAACTCACGGTTACTTATTTTTGTGTACTATTTCAGCTTGTTGAGCGTAATATAGGTGTAAAGGTGTATGGTCGCTACCGGCAGGTGTCAATCCTATAGTGTATCGCGTTTTCGCCTTGAAATGAACATCACCTCCAAATATTCTTTCGACAAATATCTTCAGGTGATCTATTTTGGATATCCTAGCAGGAACACATTGATGATGACTTTGAACAAAAGTTTTACTTTCGAGAAAACAATGTTTTCTAATTCGTCAATTCATGGAGATCTCGCTGCGTGGTTTTTATGCCTCTATAGTCTATATTCTTTGCGTTTTTAATACTTACTAGTTGGTTTGTACATTGTTCTCAATTTTCAATTAAATTTTTCCTCGTGAGCTTTAGGATAAAGTTATGTCATTTGCTAGCGTGAGTGTACTACAATTGGAGTATCGCCTTTCAAATAACACCTCATTACTCAAAAATTCAGTCATTGTTGCGAAAATTTCCGAATCAAAATTGCTTCTCTTAAGGAAAGAGATATCAAATTTCAAATAATTTGATTGTGGATCAAAGGAGCGTGCGCGATCCCATCTTGGACGGCTTGGTTAAATATTTTTTAATGGCTTGTGGCACTTAGCCTTGATAAGAATCTTGAGCACTATTCGTGGCTCTGTTTTAATCTGAATGCAACGCGAGGGAAATATACCGACCAAACTTTGTTTTTATGGCTTATATGCAAAATTATTACTTTCAAATTTTACAGCCTTTTCGTATGATGGATGTTTCATCTGGAAGTGGTTGAATGCAAAATAAAGTTAATGGTCAGTAAATCACAATGGTTGATCCTCATAGGCGAGAATGGGGAAATGCCGTCAAGCAAAAAAAATCTCTGTGGGTTTCTTCAAAAATTGCGCCGAATTTATGTCCAGACGAGAGAGAAATGTATTTTGAATGCCATTTTCCGAGGCGATCGTGTTTTTATTGTTGAAGAGCAGGTGCGTCGTAGCCGGGATGTGAAGAGGGCGAGAGTGTCGCTGCTCTGGCCCGCCTTGCCTCCGCCCCGCAATTATATCCGTCCACCACCCTCTCATCTGTCTGCCTGGGCAAAAATCGTCGGGGATTCAGCGTGTAGGAGGGGATTTGCGTGGAGTGAATTTGCGGCGCGGGAGATGGCATTCTGGCGATGTGAGAGGAAAAACAAAATCGCATCACATCGCTTTTAAATGGAAATTTTGCGTGTTTAAAAAAGGGGACTGTTGACTTTTTCTCGCTCCCATCTTTCCCATCGCAATCTCCGCGTGATGAATGCCCTCGCCCGGCCAGCGCAACGTTCAATTGGGAATTAATGCGATGCCTCCCATCGCGTGGTCGTCGGGAAAAGCGATGGAGATGGCACAGGGAATGCGCACTTTTTCCATCGCCCCCACCTCCCCTATCCCTCCGCATCCAACTCAATCAACTCTGTAGCATTTTGGTCATCTAAATTTGTGGCCCACGAGGCAGCAACACCACTACTCATACACCCAAAAAACAGCTCGGGCATTCCCGTTTCTAGTACAAATGTCGTGATGTGGTCCATTTATCAATTTGCCCTTAAAAATGATAAAATCTAAAGTTCTAGGTGTGTGTAATTTCTCATCTTTAATAGAACAGTTCTCACTAACCCTCGATTTCCGCTCAATAAACAGTGCACTAACTTTTTAGAGTGATTCATCGAATTTCTTGGTACTAGTAGTCCTACAGAATAGACTTTTTTCTTTTGTGGTATGAAGAACCAATAGGCCGTCTCCTCATATTTCATTTTTGTTTGCGTTTTCAATCAAGATTTCCAGTATTTTAAGTCTGTTAAACTCCAAAACTCTGCTGAAATGTTTTTCAATTAGCTTTTCTACTTACCTCCCCGAAGATTCCGCTTCCGAACTATTTCAATGTCATTAGTTTTAGTGGGCACTAATACCTCGAGTGTAAGCCTTTGTCTGGGTCATTTAATGGCATCGGGATTCTATTAAATGCAGAAAGAGGTCGTTCAATGCACAGGGACAGATGAAGCACTGATTTTAGCGTTCCAAAGACAATTGGTTGGTTGTCTTCCATTCTCCCCCTGTGGGCCTCCATTATCTACCATGGTCAGGATTTCGCTTTGATGGCACGAATGAGGATAGTGGTTCAACCTTCCTTCATATTGAAACACCTCCTGCTGTGGCTGTGATTTGGCGTTCGCAGCATTTGCAAAGGCCGAGGGCGTTCGAACCCGATATTCTGCTCTCAAACAGTTTTTAGGCAAGGGTCAGTGTTGAAAGTAGTAGTATTTTACTTGCAGTGAAAGAAAGTGTAATCCACCGTTGACAACTCTTTGGTGGAGGGAGCGAACGGATTGAGTTGTCTGCGTCTCCGTGGAGAGGGAGGGAGAAAGAGAGAAAGAGGAGAAGCGACGGAGGGCAGGGGGGTGGCCACCTTGCTGCCGCTTTGGAATGGGCAGTTTGAGTGTGATTGGTGAGCCGAGGGGGAGTTCACCGTTATGCCATTGTCTCTCTGACAGAGCCACTCTCTTCATCCGCTCCAGCTGTGTGCCTTGCATCCGAAAGGACCTCTCCTCCATCCCCCTCCAACCGCCTACCAAACCCCTCGCGACCCACAGACATCCTTCCTCTCGGCTGAAATGAAGTGGCCTCCTCACAAATTGCTTCTCCCCCATTTCACTTTCCTTTGGCCTTTTTTATCACACACTTCCCACATCTTCGTTAAATAGACGTTTTGTTGTTTCTTTTTGGGCATGCATAATTCTTGGAGTTGCTGGCCGATAGTCATGTTTACTATCGACGACTGTTGAATCAATTTAAATCTTCCACTTTTTAAAAAACAGTTTGAGGGAAGTTAGCTTCAATGCTCGGCATAATGGTCTAGAGTATAATATTATGTGTATAGAATCTACTATTCTGCCATAATTATTTTAAAAAACATTCATTCACACGTAAATGATGGACAGTTTCCATCGCATCGATCTTAGTGCCTCTAGTGATACGTTTACAATATTTATACTATTAATGAGGTACTAACCTTGAATTTTCTTTCCATTAGTGAGAAAATAAAGCAGAGTAAGAAATTATCAAGTGTCAGAGTGCTAAATTTTCTTTTTACATTCATACCGAACCAAATTGCATGAAGTGATCGCAATCTTCCAGTGATATATTCTCCCATATCATACCATTTATTCGTAATATGTAAATATTTCTATCTCTGAGTCTTGCTGCTCCTGATAAATGTTTCTTAAATATTCAGTTTTCAAGCAGTGAACGCCGTGAATCATATTGCATTGTATTAATTCACGCACACCATGTCAAGATATTGACAGTTATGTCTTCATTGAATTATAGACCTGTTATACGTACTTTGAAGGAGCACTTCTTTACGGTGCTAATTTACATAAACTTCATTGGCATTCTTCATTTTTGATTCAAAGTAATATTTTTAGTCTTTGCGTTGTTATATTTTTTATTATTATTGCCTCTTTAAACCCTGGATTGAAATCTCAGAAGGATAATAGCAAAGGCGGCTTTATCATTGTGTATCGTATTTTGATGCTACATATAAGAAGAAAATGATGGATAGTTAATTAAATTCGGTTGCTGACTTACCTTTCCGGCTCGGTGCTTTGCCCAGAGAAAATCGCTGCCACTGATATAGAGCACAATTTCTCTTGCATTTCAATTGTACTGATGGCTTATCTATTATAACAAAGTTTTTTGTAATATTGGCAATGTTATCACATCTTTCTTCTTTCTTATTTAACTCGATCCTTGATTTCTCACTCATTGTTATCGCTGATTGGCCTGCTCCCCGTTTTAGCCAAACAGTTAACGAGCGACGTTCAAATTAACGTGAGCACGCATAACCCGTGAGCTGTGTATAGCTATCTATCTTGATTCCAATATTAGTGCCAGACTGAATGAGCATCCTTCAAGGTTGGGGAGTGAAGCCTCAGATCGATTTCTCTTGATAACGTCGTAAATTTATCCTCGAGACTCGAGCAATTACTTCTATCGATTACATGATTTTTCCCTTTGGTTTGAGGATGGTGTGATGGCCAGTACTTACTGCTCAGGCTGGTTATCCTTATGTGAAAAGTTTTATCTCGCATTGATCCTCAGTTATAACATCTTGAGAAGAAAATGAAAACACATTTAGTCTCACAACACATCAAGCTTCAATGACCATATGATGCTGCATTTATTTACAATTCTCCGACGTCTTTTAAACCTTTACACTCTCTCAAATAACGTCCGCTCTGTTAATTTATCGGTAGCCAATATTCGCCGTATTTTCAATCAGTTTCACCAGTTTAGTCCGCAGTGGATTCTTTTTTTTCGCAGTTCTTCTTCACTTTCAAATTTTTCTGATTAGTCCTTATACCATTGGCCGATAGGAGAATTGAGTGGAGAGCTGCGTCAAACCAATCTTGGGATTAGGATTGTTGACCGGTGATGATGATGAGTGTTTATTACAATATTGCTGCTTCCTAAGTGTTCAACCAAATTTGGCCGTTTAGTTATCATCTCTATTCGTTCGCTGCAGGTCATTGAATTTTCCACGACTTTCGGTCGCGAAAGACTTCTCTGACGCTGACCTCCCTCAAGGATAATACCGCGTTGTCACTCTTTTTGCACTCTCGTAGCACCCAACCTCCTTATTCTTTATCGGACTTTGAACCCAATTGTTACTATCAAAAGCCGTCGCCAAGGAAACCACAAAATTCGTATCGAGCGGTAGTACACATTCAGCGTTCTGTTACGGCCTTGGAAAAAGCATTGGCGGTGAATAACTCGAGGTGGCTGCATCAAAGAGGCTCCAGTCCGTTCCGTAGAGACTTGCTTTAAGCTGCCGCTTTGCCATCCCGTTGTCAAAAATGTCGGCAACGCTGCCATAATTGCAGAACGAGCCATTTATTCTCCATGTTCGCAAAAGAGTATTTACACTCGTTGAAAAGCTAAAAATGCGATAGATTATAATACATGTAATATAAATTTCGAGGTTAAAGCCTATATTTTATCTTGTCTTCCTGTGGAATCTCCTCGTTTGTAATATTTTTCGAATAGCAATTAATATTTCAATTTTTACATGAGAAACGATGTTACTCATGCGTGTACACTAAATGACCGAATAACAATGGAACTTTTACTAATCCTTAATCCTTCTGAATTGCTTCCGAGGATGTATATCCTATTTTCCTGTATTTTATAAAATCCCTTAATATTGAAGAAAAATCCTCTTTTTAGAAAGTTAATACTTTTTCCTTCACACCTTTTGAAATTGATTTTCAATCGAGAACTTTTGGCTCATAGGTATGGAGATAATTAGGAATCGATTTTGATGGAAAATCACAGAGACAGTTATAATCTGCGTACATAAACGTAGTAATCAATAACATTGGTGCCTTATAGCATTATTAGGTGGTGTTTCTGGACATAAAATGAAAAATTTAACTATTTTCTTTGGAATAAAATTTTACCTCCATCAAATGACTAATATTTAGCGATAACTTTTCACTACCCAAAGTTGTGGAATATTGACGGAATTTCCCAGATGGAAAAGTAAAGGACCCTAATAAGTTATTATCTCCATGGAAAGCTGTGTATTTTCTGTGGTGTAGTCTGTTTTTCACCGGTAGTTCTCAATACTAAAGCTCTGCAGAGTAGCCAACAATCGAGAGCACCCAGAGGCCAGTGTTTTCGCTCTGCTTCGCCCCATTCCATTCCAGCGACGCCCCACGAAACGTCGTCCGACTCCACTCGGAAGTGCGCCCCCCCCCCCCCCCCCCAAACTGCCTCATTATAATCACCGTTCCCGCTCAACACCGGCCGCCCGCCTCATGCCTCCACCGGAAGTGGGGCTCATTTTTAACTGTGACCATTGTCTTTCCCTTCTCTCTCTCTCTCTCAGGTAGACGAGTCTGCCTCCTCTCTCTTTGCGTATCCCTCCTCTCCGCTCCCCTCCTCTCATTAATTCCCCCGTCGCGCCCTTGGTAACTTTTCTTCCCGTATCCCTTTTTACTGCTCCCCCGTCTTATCTTTCCCCCTCACCGCCTTCTTCCCTAGTCACGACTCCCCGCTTCCTCCCCATGTCTTCCCACCATCTGATTATGAGCGTTATCATTATTTTTTGGACTTCCTCCTCTCCGCCACTTGATTACTTCCGCTAATCTCTTGCCCGCACTTCTCGGAAATCCTTCCGTTTCCTTCACTTTTATTCTCTACGCTCTATAAATACATTATTTTCTCCCAAGCCGCGTCTTTTCATTCTTTCCCATCATCGCATCTTCGTAATCTCGCCGACGCACTGTTCAACTCGTTAACGATAATTTCTACCGTATTTTTCTCGATACTTTTACACCGTGTACGCCTTCGTACATACTGCCTTTCATGATTATTTCTGGGATCCCTCACCTACTTCGCTCTCTCTAGCGATGCCCTATTCTTTCCTAGTTGCCCCCATTTCCCCCATCCTTACTTACCCATTTTATCCATCCTCATTTCCTCAATGTTAATGTTTTCAATGCGTCCATTTTTATTGTGTTTTTATTTTACTTCTCAATTAGTCAAGAGAATCATGTCATGTTAGATTGTTGGCGTTCGCGAGTTGGATTAGTGTTAGCTCTATTTTAGTTATTTTTTCCCGGCTTCTCAGTCAGTTTCAGCGGAACAACGTCGAAACAAAACGCTAAACTTTATCAAACCATCAAATCATATCATATATTTGGTGCTTTCGATATTTCGTAAATTATTTAAGTTTGATTGAAACACACATTTAGATTGAATTATCTAGTAAAATTGGCTGATGCATTTATGGATTTTTTTCTGTAAACATTTGAGGTATATTTTCGTTTTTTTCTAGCACCTACATACTATAAAGCCCCTTAACGACCAGTCACTGACTCACTCACTCACTCATACAAATGTTTGGGGTGAACGAGACGAGATACGGCAAAACGTCTTATGGCGACCCCCTCTAAAATTGTCTGAACCCCCAGGAAAAAATGTGAAAACATTAAATTTCCCATTATTTATCTGTATATTCATTAGAAATTGAGTATGGAGATTAGTTCAAAAATGGCCACCAATATCCAGTGTTGGCGCGGCGATCATTGTAAGGAAGATACAAACAAATAATCATGGTGACATGATTGATTATTCAAATAAAAGGAGATAAGAAAAGAAGATAAGGGAATTGAAACGAAAGATGATAAAGATAAGGTAGGAAAATTACGACGTAATTTTTGAAAAGTCAATTTCTTAATGGCTTCATTCCTTATTATTATTATTATAGTATTCTACCGATTAAGGTAGGTTTCCATGGAGTACGCAAGAAGTGATCTGGGAGCCTCCTTTTCCTTCCAGCACTGCCTTCTTTAACTCACAGTAAGGCCTACTCTCTTTCAATCTATCTAAAAATCCTATTCTTTTCCTTCCCCTCCCTCGTTTCCCTAACATTCTACCCTCTAACACCATTTTCAACATCCCCTCACCGCTAAGCACTAACTCCATCCATACCTTCTGTCTCCTCCGTATCTCATCTAAAAGCTGTCTCTCCTCGCCAACCATATCCAGCACTTCGTCATTCCTTTTCCTCTCCGTCCATTTCACCCTTTCCATTCTTCTCCATACCCACATCTCGAATGCCTCCAATCTTCTCTCGTCTTCTTTCCTCAGTGTCCACGTTTCCGCACCGTAGAGAGCAACACTCCAAACCAAACTCTTCACTAACCTTTTCTTTAAACTCTTACACAACGATCCTCTCAGAAGCTCCTTCCTGCTCATGAACGCCTCCTTCGCTAATGCTATTCTCTTCCTGATGTCCTTACTACTGTATCCGTTTTCCTCTAACGTACTGCCTAAATAGTTGAATTGCTCAACCTGCTCAAGTTTTTCACCACCCACCTTTATCTTGAGTCTCACATTCCTCGCTCGTGATGCTTTACAAAACCGCATAACCTTAGTTTTCTTGTGATTAATCCTCATCCCATACTCCTCGCAACGCTCGTTTAACGCATCCACTAGAACCTGAAGCCCCCTCGCTGACTGGCTAATCAGCGCCTGATCATCCGCGAATCTCACTGATTTGAACATCATTCCTCCCACTTTTATTCCAGCTTCTAACTCATCCCACGCTTCCCTTACCATCTCTTCAGCGTACACGTTAAAGAGCAGCGGCGATAGAGGACAGCCTTGCCTCACACCTCGGCCAACGCTTGCCCACCCAGATTCTCCGTCCGCTACCCTCACTTGCGCAGTCTGGGCCATATACAGATTACGAATCAGTCGTCTATCCCTCCAATCTACACCTATTCTCTTCAGAATATCCATTAACTTTAACCAGTTCACCCTATCAAACGCTTTCTCAAAATCCACGAAACACGCATATACGACCTGGTCATATTCTAGGTTCCTCTCGACGAGGGACCTCATTATTGCTATTGCATCACGAGTTGACTTCCCTTTTCTGAAACCAAATTGATCTTCGCCCAAATACTCGTTTGCCCTCGCCTCCATTCGTCTGTTCAATATTCTCAGCACCACTTTCGCCGCATGCGATATTAAGCTGATAGTCCTATAATCTCCGCATTCCACAGCTTTCTTCTTTTTCGGAAGCGGAATTAAAACAGTCTTCACGAAATCTTCCGGCCAATATCCCTCCTCATAGACCCTGCGCACTAGTTCGAAAAACCTTTTCTTACCTTCCCTCCCTAGATTCTTCAGAAGCTCACACGGGATATTGTCCACGCCGACTGCTTTCCTAGCCTTCATATCACGAAGTGCTCTCTCTATTTCCGAATCTAATATCTCCGGTCCAAGATTATCCTCCTCCACTGCACTTTCCTCCTCTAGAGTCAATCTCTCTGGTCTGTTCGTTCCGTCATACAGGTCCTCCACGTATTCCTTCCATCTACTCTGTACCTCTTCTCCCTCGGTTAGCATCCTCCCATCTTAAGCCTTAATTTTAGACATGGCTTGTCCTCTTTTGCCGCCCGATAGCGACTTAACTTTGGCGTACAACGCGCCTACTTCTCCATCATTCTGGAACTTTTCCATTTCCTCACACTGTCCTTTCCACCAAGCCTCCCTTGCCCTCTTAGTTTCACGTCGCAATCGATTATTCAATTCCCTATACATTCTTTTGCCCTGTTCTGTGTCCACGTTCTTCCACTTCCTCCTCTCCTCCATTTCATTTACCATTGCCTCCGTTATCCACGGCTTCTTTATCCTTCTACTGTCGACGTAACCAATTGCCTTCTCCGCCGCTTTGACTATTCCCGTTTTTATATTATCCCATCTTTCCTCTACCGTCTTGGTACTTTCAATCTCCCGTATACTAATGTCCACTAGTTCCTGATATTCTCTCCTCATACTCCCCTTCAGGGCTTCTACGTTCCATTTCTTCGCCTTCCTAACTTTCATAAGTCTTTTGAATCTTACGTTGCATTTCATGAGCACTAGAATGTGGTCCGAATCCGCATCCGCTGCGGGGAAGCTGCGCGAGTTTTTCACACTATTCCTAAACCTCTGTCTTACCATAATGTAGTCTATTTGATATCTCCCCACATCCCCTGGACTTTTCCATGTGTACCTTCGCCCTTTATGATGTTTGAACCACGTGTTTGTGATGAATAACTTGTTTCTCTTGCAAAATTCTGCTACTTTCTCGCCCCTGTCGTTTCGAATTCCTAATCCAAATTCTCCTATTTCGTTTCCATCCCTACCTTCCCCGACTGAAGCGTTCCAGTCCCCCATCACTACCAGATTTTTCTTACCCGGTGTGTCTCTAATTATTTCCTCGAGCTGTTCATACACCTCATCTACTTCTTCCTCCCTATGATTGCTAGTGGGCATGTAAACTTGGACCACCACAAGGTTGGCGGGCCGCGCCTCAATTTCTACCACCAGAATCCTATCGCTAACCTGGTCTATACCTACCACACGCTTACCCATCTTCCCGTTTAATACTAATGCTACCCCTCGCTGGCTTTCTTCCCCTCCACTATATATAACCCTATACCCATCACTCCAATAGTCCCCCCCATCCCTCCACCTCACCTCGCATAATCCTAAGATATCTATCCTCCCCTTATCCATTTCCCTTTTGATATTTTCTAATTTCCCCGCCCTCAGCATTGTCCTCACATTCCACGTCCCTACATTTACAGCCGACTTCTTCTTCTCCATCTTCTTGGTCTTCTTTTCTTCCTTCTTCATTGCTGCTGCTGCTGATGATGATGATAAATATAAGTCTCTGCAAGGATTTCGCATGTTGACGACCCCGAGGACCTTGCCGACCTCGCTGCCGTGCCCGACACCCGCCCTTTGCGGACGGGTCCCGGGCGATGAGATTCCGAGGCTCATTTGGTTGTACTCCATGTGTTCAGGGAAGAGATAGTTGGTAGGGTTTCCCACTTCCATTCCAACAGTGTTTTTCACGTGACACCATCACGTGGACTACCTTTCGTCTGGCTCCTACCCTTCGACCTATCTGGCATGGGTGGCCCTACCGGGAATAATTTAGAATTAATCCCGCCAGTGCAGCTCTAGGGGTCATAGGAACGCGCAAGCCTTTCCACCGCGACAAGGTTGTAGCCCAAGGGAAAGGCTTCATTCCTTATGCACAAAAATTTGTTTACAAGAATTCGTATTCAAACTAAAAGAGGAAAATTATGAGGTAAGAAATTACCTATTATTTTTGATAAATTACATTCTGTATATAAATTTTCGGTGTTATTAAAATCGAAAGTAAGTTTTTTATTAATTCCACAGTTAACAAGTTCACATAATGGCATTTATAAAAGATGATTCGTGCTGTTGACCGTAGGTCCTGTCTTGTTGCCGATACACGATTGCAATAGAGAGCTATCAAAACAAACCTTCCTTAAAAGAAAGGTAGGTAAAAATGTTTTTATTTTCATTGTTTGACATGGCGATAACGTTCTATTTTTTATTGCGTTCTGTTTTCTGTTAATGTCCTTTATAATGTACAATGTTATCAAAGGCAGTGAATAATAAAATATGGAGGCTAAGTGCAATTTTAGGTATTTCTTATTCAATTATTTTTCTTACGAAAATCACGTTTCATTGAGTGAATAAGTTATTTAGTTGTAAAAATATTCGAAATCGTGACATTTATAAGCTCACCGGATGATTTTAGTGCCCATTATAGAGGATATTAAATCTGTAAGGAGATGTATGTGCATCCCGACTTATTAAAACTTTATGGAGAGGTATTCCTAAAGAGGTATTATTCGCGATCGTCGCAATAATCTTTCGATAAAATTCGTCACACTAGGCCTAATTCATGCTAATGGTTTCCTCTTTGCGCATTTACACTAGATATTGATATTCAGTTCCTACGTAATTCTTTTGTTTATACCATCCTCTCTCAAGCTTACCAAGGGTAACCGAAGTCACACCTTATTCATATTTCAAGAATTTGGATGAGTAATGTGAAATATAATTAATAAACATGTTTGTAATATTTAACAAGGGAATCAATTAGTCTAGTCGATAGTCTGGTTGATGGGTGCCATGTTTATAGCATTTATCGAACTGCATTTATCAAAATTGTTTTGTCAAAGTAACAGAAAGATGTAATGTTCCATATGAATTCTAATTACGATGAGTTCGTCAGAAACTTGTATTGCTGGCAATACTTTTTTTCAGAGTTTACTCGCTTTATGTAATGCTTATTCAATTAAAATATAGTTAACTGTAGTTCATTATATTTCGTAATTCGTTATGTTATGACATTAAGTATAAATTGCGTGTTACAGTGGGACATGCTCTTTCGAGATGCTAACTCATATCCATATTGTTGGCCTGAAAAATCCCAAATAATGATGTATATATTGTTTTAATCAATCATGTTTACAACTACGCCCTCGAGTCTAAAAAAAAAAGCGATCGTAATCTGCTAGATACCGGGTTACTTCTAAGTATAACTCTATATAATCTACCGAGCTCTTGCATAAATTAATGTTTAATTAACGTTTTAGTACCTCTTTCTTTGCGTTTCAATTGAATGGAAGCAATCTAAATGCGAGATGTTTGCGAGGCGCCTAGCAGTTACCCCACTCCCCGGATTAATTGTGCCGAACATCTCGCTATAGAAACTTGTGTTTTGAAAATGTGGAGATGTTTCCCGTCGCCGTTTATGCAAGTTCCGCGCTCCGCTCGCCACCCATGCAAGCAGCCTCTTCCCTCCCCCCCCCTCCCCCCCTCCCCCCCTCCCTCCGTCCTTAGTGGAGGGGGCCATGCGCTGCTGTATGTAGTCATTCCGCCCTCCGCATGTCTTCTTTTCTGATCGGCCGCTCCCACCGCGACCCACTACCCCTCCACCCCACCCCACCCCACCCCTCGCTCCTCTCCCCCCGCCTCTCGATGGCAACGGGTCAACAGCTGAGTTCGACCTTCGGCTCGGTTATCGCCATTCTTCTGCGGCCGAAGGGAGGTCGTGTGCCGAGGGGGGGGGGGAAGGAGATGGGGGTGGTGGTTGATTTCAGGTGGGAGGCGGTGTCTGCTCCTTCGGCCGAGGGATGTCGCCAGGGAGCGGGACGGCACGAATGCAGACTGGATGGGTAGGAATATGCTGCAAGCGATCCAAGTGCCACGAACTAACTAGCTAACCTATCATTGGCGAGCAGGCACAAAATTTTCGTGAAATTTTCAAATAAACAATTTTACTGTCGAAGTCTGCATTGATTAGTAGGTGATATCATTTAGTGTCATTTTACTTTTTCGATTTGATGGCAAAGGAAGAAGTTATTGTCTAAACAACTTTGACAACAAAATTAATGAATTAAGTATCCCCTCTGGTCATGGATATTTTGGCAACACGGTACAATATGTTCACTTTATTCCGCATTTTTAGTTCTTAATCATCGAATTTCGACGATTGGTGGGAAAATGAACGCATGAGGAACGGATTGTAAAGGGCACGACAAGAGAGGAAGGAAATAATTTATCCAAAGAAACAACTTAGAAGCGATGAGAGTGGAAAAAATTGAGAAAGCGGAACGGAGGGAAGTGGAATGTACGAAGGGAATGAGAATGTATTTCACCATTGTTGAAGACGGACGGCTGCTGCTCTCCCAGCGAAGGGGGTGCTTGGAGAAGGGGAAGATGGAGGCATGGACGTGTTGCTGTGCTCTCGCATTGATGAGGTGCTCTTTCGTGGCTGTGAATGTGCAAGGGGAGAATTGTGCAGCAATACTCTCTACAGCTCTCGCGATACTGCGAGGGAAATGATAGGGGTCTTTAAAAATTATCATCAATCCGATATTGAGTTTGTAATATTGAATGACATGCATTGAATGACTGTCTGATGTACCGGACACGACAAAAAATCGCTCCCCGATAAAATATTGTTATGCATCATCCGATGAAAAATAACGGGCCCAAAAAATAAATTGCTCTTTGAATAAAATATTGCAATGTATCATTTGAAAAATCCGATATCCTCCATTGCCTGCTCCCAATATTCCATTCAAGGCCTTCCTCTGCACCTTCTACCTTCAAATATTATCTCATCCCTCATCAAAGTTTATCAATCCCTCATGCCGCACTATTTGTCCAATGCATCCAACCCGTCTTCTGATTAAATTCCTCGGCTCTTCTCAACACTTCGTCATCGGCCACTCTCTCTCTCTCTTTTCAACTTATTTTGCTCATCAAATCACCTCAAAATCTTCTTTCTCTCGTCTCTTGCTCTCTGCTTGCCCGTTGATCCATGTTTCGGTTCCATGCAGCCACACTCTCCAGCAGAAGTTCTTAGCCAACCATTACTCGGCGATATTTTGACTGCGCCAGAAGGGAAGAGTTCCCTTTTATTGTTAATAGCTATTTTTAGTCTAAGTATGCTCTTCCTTATTTGTATTTTTCCATCAGGTGTTATTCTCTAACACAAATTGTGGATGTTAAAAATTTATCTTAGTCCGATAATTAACTTTTAGCATCGGGATGTATGCGCTGTGGGTATGTAGGAAGGAGGAGGGGCGATATACAGGTGCGCACTGCCGTGGTCCAGCCGCTAAGCGAAAGGGCTAATGAATGATTTATCAATGCCCTGCCCTGTTGGCGGGTCGATTGACCTCGCTGGTCGGGGAATTCCCTCTCGACTCGACGCCTCCCCTCTCCCCCCCCCCAATGCACAAGGAAGGAAGCCCCTCCTCGGCATAATCCCTTCCAAATGCCCACACAACTTCCGCCTAGTTTTCGCGAACTGCCGCTGCTCTCTCAGCCGTGCATCGTGTCGAGTAAACACACTCTTCTCTCTCTTCAATGCGATCTTCCCTCGACTCGAAAATTGTTATCGAGGCGGTCGGTTGATGCTTCTTCTTAATGTTGTATTATGAAATTTTAAGACTCATCTTTGTTGTGCACTCACATGTGTGGTTGGAATTTTTTATCGCTCTATTTTTGTGAATACATGTTATTGTCGTTATCGACCGTGGTGGCGAGGGTCGCGGAAGAATGATTTCCTTCTCAATGAACGGAAGTTAGTCGTGGCTAACTTCGTCTCTCACGTAGTAAATAATTGTATCGTGATTTTTAAAATTCATTGCGTACCTGGATGATTGGTTTAAAATAAAATGGCATTTTTTCCTGAAAGAGGAGATAAAATATTCTGAGGTGGTATTGATTGTTACCGAATTATCGAACCATTTTTATATACTTACGTTTATTCTTGATGATTCTAAGGGATAGCCAATGACAATGAACGCCAATTGAAGTGACAGACATCGACAGCACGGATGATATTCACGGCTTTAGGCGAAGACCATGTGAATTGAAAGTCGAAAACGGTATTATAGAGCAATTGTATATGTACTTCCATTTCTTTTATCAATTGCCTCGAGATTAAACCATCCGTAATGTGGAATGCGGTTAGTGGTTAAAGATTCTGTTTAAACTTCAAGTAGGTATTATTTACGTTACCAAATATTTAAGAATTGTATGGGATTAATATATATATATATATATACGGAGATTAATATAATTACGGAGAAGTATCGAGTATTGCCGTACCTTTATATTTTTTACCTCGGAATCGGAAAATGCTACTTCGAAACATCATCGAATGCCCATTTCGGGTGTATTTCTTGGCATGTATCGCCCGTGGTCATTTTCAAAATACAATTTAGTCCATTACACTTCCACCGCGTCGAGTTTGGAACTCCTTCGAGGCGAATATGTTCCTCCACTATTTTCGTATGAGTGATAAATGATGACCCTTTCTGTGGGGTTCGTATGCTCCCAGCGACCCGCGGCTTCGAAGCGTAAGTTGGGCGGTGGTCATCCATGGCTTCCGTCGTCTGTCTCGGGAGGAGGTGCGAGCAGCTCTCCCCGCATACTTTGGGGGGGAAAGGGGTTTCCCGTGCCACGGCCCCGCCGCTCCTCGTGGTTTCTTTTTATCGGACGGGCGAGCCTTTGAAAGCGACTTTCGATGCGACTCGGGGCGAGGGCGAGCCTCTCTCTTCGTTCTTGCTCATCATTCCTTCGCCTCGAGTCGTCGTCACCGATGGCCCTTCGCGCTCAACTCATTCACTGCTGCCCACCCGTCTTTGTTTTTTCAGTTTTTTGATATGGAAAGATTGGGTGAAAAGGAAGCGAATGAACGAAATCAACGGGAAATCAAAATATGCAACAAGAGCAAGAAAGGGCTGCGCATTTAACATTTCGGGCCAGTGTGCGCGGTGTGCGAATGAGCGAATGAATGCAAATCGTCCACATTTGCCTTTTGCTTTTGTTTCTTTTACATTTTTCTGATCGATAGATTTCATTCTCTTCCATTTGAAACAATATTTTAACTTTGCCACAAAAGAGTACGGCCTGGGAGGATTGCTTGTATTCGACCCTGTCCAGGTTTCACGGGTGCAGGTTTGAAGATTATTATTCGACAATGGGTGCATCTTTGTCGCTTAGACTTTCCATTCGACTGAACTTAATAGCTTCAAATACTTATTATTATTATTGGATCATCACTTCTGCTCATAAGTTGAATCAGAATGACATTCTATTCTGTCATCCGGTTAATTAGATTTTAATTTTCTATTCTGTACTTGTATAATATTTATTTTAATAAATACGATACGGTAAGACCTCCACACACGAACAAGATGCGATCCGAGACCTTTCTCGTGAGTTGCTAACCCTTATCATCCAAAAATGTGTTCATCCTTCAGAATGTAGCACTTCATTGCAAATTGCATTGACTAAGGATGGAGACTAACAAAGAGGTAATCCGCGAGCGATGCGACTGGAGGCGAAAAAGTTTCGCTGCCTGCGGCAGGGTGGAAGAAGGCTGGAAACGATGAACAGATCCTCACTTCGCAACTTTACCCGATATTTTGTTTATAGTGTGCACGAAGTACGAGTTCCTATTCGCCGCACCACGTCTCATAATTAAAAATTATTCATATTATAATCCTTGTAAGTTAACAATCATTATCAAGGAATTGAATTTGAGACAAAAGTTGAAACCTATGCCGGGAAAAAAAATTCTGTGCAGCTCTACAAAGTGTTCTTATTTCTATTTATCAAAGTGTGTTTTCACCAAGTGAATCCTGAAAACGTATTATTTATTTATATTGGACATTGTATTGACTGTAACGTTATTTTTATCGCTTTTCTCTTAGCGTGCTCTATCCTTCAGTACAATGTCAGTAAGCCCACCTGCTGCTGGGGTCCCTGATGGGGTTCTGGTCGATTTTTATCTGCTCAAAAGCACCTTTAATTAGCAGGAGGGACTTATACAGACAGTAAATTAGTGTTCGGAGTTCATAGCCAAGCCGTTCGTTGTCCCTCACATTCTTTTTCGTCCTAAAACCTTTGGAAGTACGTGTTTAGTTTCTCCGTGTTTCGTTTCCCTTCCTTAGCGATGAATAAGCCGGAATAACCACCGTGGTCCTGACCAGCTGCGTTCTCACGGACCCGACGCACCCCTCAAGCGCCCCTTCGTCCCAATCTTCCCTCCGCCCTCCCCCATTGAGCAGGAAATGTCGTATCGCCCCTCCGCCGATGTGACCAGCACCGCGACGCCGTTTCTCCCATCCAACGACGACTTTAGCTCGCTTCCCTGCTCTCCGACCCATGTCTATCTATATTTGCACGATCCTCATCGATTTACCCCTCCGATTTTTAATAATTAATGATGCCACATCAATGTTTCAGTGCTCGTCTGTGGACGTCATTTTGTTATTTGCTCTTCTAACTGAATACTAAGGTCTTTGTATGATAGAATTTCACATGTAAATAATCGCCACTGATATATATGCTCCGAAATAATTGTGTGAATTCATAATAATTTCCTGCAGGATAAGGTAAATTTGAAAGAAGCTAAAACCCTTCTTTTGCATAAGCATATTCATCATCGATTAACCATTGTAATATACTCGTCCAAATTTGATCCTTAAAGTACCATAAAAATATAAAAAAGCATTCTTTTGATACGTTTCGTTCATTCTGTTGTCCTTCTCAATAATTAATCATTCCAACGTGAGCTGAAGATGATCTTTTGGCGATTGTAGCGCATCTTGGATGAGCTGCACCTAATTCTTTCTCCTCTTAATCCCAGTGCAGAGCCCTTCCCCGCCCCCTCCTCGCCCCATTGGCCGCCCGTTGGCTTCTGCCCCTGCCCGCCGCGCGGCGCCACTCCAGCCCAAGGCTACATTCCACCCCCACCCCCTCGCCTTCCTGTGTCAACGATTCACTTCAGGGTCTTCATCTTTCCACTTTCCCCCCTCCCCTCTTTCAACCCTCTGCCGGCTGCACTCTTCCCCGTTGACCTTTCTCTCCACCCTCCCTCCTCCCAAACACAAACTCATCTCCCACACATAAATTCCACCATTAACTTTTAACTGTAGCTGAATGGTTAGTCGTGAAGAAATGGCGTTTGAGGTCTGGCGTTTCAAGTCGTCATTATAAATGTGGATAATGCATTCGGATGAAGAAATGTCATCATATACTATTGGTGCACATCCGTCAGAGTGTTGCAAATGTGTAACGATAATTCATATGTAACTGACATCAGGCTCTTCTCTCCCAATTTTTCATTTGGATCATCTCGCGATTACCAGACTCATATGTTTTTCATTCGGTATGTATCCATCGCTCGTCTATTATGTGATTTTAACATCAATCCTCACTAACAAATCACAGCCCTCTAATGTATTTTCATTCATAGAGGTTGCTTTATTTTCATATTTACACCTATTCCCCTCGGCGTAGATCTTTCCGATATTTTTATGCTGCAATGTAGGTACTTCAATAGTGTCCCGATTCGCAATTTCCCCTCGCTTGCTGATGCTGATCCATCGCCTCCCCCCCCCCCCTCCTTATTCCCCCTCCCCCATTCCTTTCGTTGCTCCCCATCTGTCTCTCCTGTCTCACGCCTCCTTCACGCTACATTGATGCACTCAGCCTTCATACCTTCCCTTCCCTCATCTCACTTCTCGGGTAACACAATATTTTTTCTATCTTCATATTGTTTTTGGTTTTTATTGTGAAAAATATCCTATCAGTTTTTTCTTCCCCTTTCCTCATTTGATTGTCATTCCATGTTCCCCTTTAGCTTTGTTTTGACGCTTCTGGTCCCATCCTCTCTCTTCAATCCATTATGATGTTACGTAACTCTAACACTAAGTCCAGTATTTTCACTTGTTCAGCGTAATTAGGAATAAGTTAAAACTTTTTCCGAGTTCTGCTCTACCCTCTCAAACCACATCTTTTAACTCTACGTGAGCAATGATTGTTAAACATTTTTATAAAATAGCAATTTTAACCCCAAGGTTGTGGAATATAACGAGCACGAATGATGAAAGGAATCAACTGAGGTATTTGAGAAATGATTGGTAATTTATCAGAGGAATATATGCATCGAAGGCCAAAATTGGAGATAGAAGTGGCTGTTTTGAGATCTGCAGGGGATGGAATATGGAATATTTATCAACGGAAACAATGCAGTGCCTCAGATCTTTTGAAAATGTCGATTTCATTACCACATAGATGCCTCAATGCGGTTGAAAGATTTGAGGAAGAAATGAACTTGCCCCACTGCCTGTGACCATTTCACCTGCATCAGCAGAATCTCACTTCCGTTCCTGTCCCCTTCCTTTTACAAAATGATCACATTTTCATGTCTTGTCGCCTCCCATCTATCCCTCCTCATCTCATTCTCAACCTGCTCCAAATCGGCCCCGAATTCCCTTCTCCGTGTCATATCCTCCCTGTCTCGTGGTTTAACAACTGAAATATTTTGATATTTTTGTTACATTGTGCACACATAAAATATCCTGTTTCCCACTATTGAAGTAACAAATATTGCCTATCAGCTATCTATAATTTTTTCGATATATTTTATTGATATTTCACCACGAAAGTGTACACTTTTAGTGCAGGGAACACCAATTCGTCCGAATCATTCATCTTTGTGCTGCGTGTGCTGCCTCCGCGCCTGCACCAGACCCCGTCCTTCCCACACTGCTGCTTGCCTCTGCGGCGTGGCGGCCACTTTTTTTCCATCCTCGTCAGATGAAATGATTGTGCGAGAAATGGAACCCCTCCGCTGCGAGGAGCGTTGACATGGTGGGGCTTTCAGACGTTCAAGGACTCGCCTCTCATTATCCCATCATGCATCTTCCCGTCCCCTGACCTATCATACTGCGCAGTCACATGCGTACATCGTGTCTATGGAGATATTTCATTTGCTCGAGATATCATTCCCGCGACGACTTCTTCATCTTTTTTTCCCTCAGTTCTCACATGCTGGTTCAAGCATATTTATAAATGGCAAAATCAAATGCATGTGATTTCCTGCATTTCTTCCACCTTGATCCTTTGTTCATGCCTGGCACCTGAAGGAACACGGTATAATTTCGTATTTAAAAGTTCCTTGTCTTTTCTGTTAAGTCCAGTCGAGTTTACGAATTAAACAATTGTAGTAGAGGAGAAGAAAATACATGTTCATGTGGTTTTTTTATTATTTTTGCCTGAAGGTACTAATCCCTCTTGTAAGCTGGGAAATAAAATTGAATATCGGTAAAAGTGAACTTATTTATTGTGAATTTTATCCCTAATAACTCCAGACTTAATTAGGTACTTGGATAGATTTCTTTTCCTTTTGAATGAAGTGAAGTATTTTAATGAAGAGACTTAATACATAAGAAACCCCTATGATGTGGACTCAAAATTACCATTTTAAGGAGATTGTTTGAAATACCTATTCATTTTGGCAGTTTCAGTCAATGGGTGATTCTGCAGACCTTTCAGAATTTATCTCCGGGTTAACATTTTTTTAGAGTATCGTTGTCTTATGTAATGTCAGTGATACTGCTTATTTTAGCGTATTTTATACACAAAAAGGGCTTCGCAGTGTTATTCAACTTTATATCCAATGAAGGCTTCCTACATATCGAAATCAGAAAAGAAAGGTTTGCAGCACCAAATTTGCATGTAGGACTATTCCGACTCTACATTATGTTTTCTGCCGGTAACTTTATTTTCATTACTGTGCGGTTAAACGTAATTCTTTACTATATTTGAGGTATGTATTCCGAGAGGGTGCTGAAGCTATAAAATGCGGTAAAAATTTGACGAGGGCGGGAGATGACGGATTTACATGAAGAGGAGAAATGAGGAGGTTGGAAGATAGTTGTGCGATTTTGAGGGGTGGAGGGGGAGGGAGGGAGGGGAAAGGGCGGAGGAATGAAAATACAAATGAGACGGGATGAAGTGGGAATGAAGTGAGAGGAGAATGAATGGAGCGTGTTAGAGCCCTGTGCGTGCCTTTTGTGAGGCGGTCGGGATAATAATTTTTCGGTGAGGCACGCGTGGGAGGGCGGCTTGAGGGAAATATACTACGAGGGGCGAATCCACCGTCCAGCCGAGAAAGGGGTCCACCCACGTTTTTAAGAAAGCCCAGAGGAAGAGGTTTATTGGAAGGAGAGTGAGGATATCGTTGTTTCTTTCCTCGTTAGGAGCATTTTAATTGTCGTGCCCGCCCGCCCGCTGCTTCACACTCTCTCTCATCCCAAGTTCATCTGCCTTCTCAACTCTCGTTAAATACAATTACTTTACTCCCCCTACTTTCACTACTACTCTACTCTTTTACGATACTTGAGGTTTTAGACCTGTTTTTATCTTTATACTTCATCCACTTGCGGCGAATAGGAGCAGTCTTTTTATCCTTTTATATGTAAATGTGTCAGTGTTGATCTCCATCCAGAGATACGGAGAAGGTTGTATCATTTTTCACCAAGCTGAGATCTGAGGTATGAGGTAAAGTTATATTGAGATTATTCAGATCAACGCTGAAAATTAAAAAAAAAAATGGATGTACAAGGCCACACCAATCGTTTACCAATGTTTCTTGATCATACAGCAATTTGTAATGAACTTATTTTATCTTTTTCTGTTCCTGTGCGAATACTATGTTTATGAATTGATTTGATATTTTCAATATTGCGCTCGCTCTTCGCATTTCTTCATGAGGCAATGCATTTATTTTTCGTTCATATCACTATTTTTAATTTTTCAGACAAATGGTTTTTTCGCCGCAGATCATATATTGTTTTTGGTGCTTATCCAGTTCAATACCCGAGAAAAAAATGAACGGCAAGTGTCACCTTCCTTCCGTAAGTGTCCCACGGGATAGGCGATGGCGCGTCACGGCGTCATTCCCTCCACGATCGTTTCGGTTTGGTCCTCGCCTCTTCTGCTCGTCGCTGTCTGCGCGTCCCTTCCTCGGGAGCACTCTCTTGCAGCGGCGGTCGTCTCCTTGGGACGACCACGCAGGGGTCACCTTGAGCGCTTCCATTTCCTCGCGAGTTCCTCTCCGTCCAGCCACCCTCCCTCCCTTTCTCTCCCCCCCCCCCTCCCCGCAACCCCTCCTCCTCTTAGCCCATTCTAATCCCGCTCCCTGCTGCTTCAACCTCTCTCTCTCTTCCACTCCCTCGTCAACATTCATTCTTTCGTGCCATTACGCGTCCGTGGCTTCTCCCCTCATTTCTTCGCACCCATTGTCTCTCGAGAATGATTCTCGTGACTTCTCATTTCTCGCTGTGGAGAATTGAATTTTTGTTCTTGCTTAACTTTTTTCCACTGCCTGAATCGATTTGTTGTGCGCGTTTCTCAGAAATAATCCTCCAGCCTGCTCTCGTGTAATGACCAACCCGTTGTCTCGTGGCGGGAATCATTTTTTAGATGTATTTCAAGATATTGGTATGAATGGGTTATTTTAAGCGATGATTGTCAGGAATTTGTTTTTTTCAGCGATTTTTACGACAAAAAAGATATAAAGTATAAGCAAAATAGTTCATTCCAGAAATGATTTAAATGGTGTCTTTTGGTATTTTTGAATTGACCGTTTCTAAATATATTTTTTTCTCTTTTCCTCGTTCCATGCATAAATTCTGATTTTTATAAAACTTATTTGAAAAATCTTAGTTATATTATACAACCGTTACTCTTTAGCCCACACCAGCTTATGTCAAAGAATAGAGAGCACGGAGTCAAATCAAAAGTAATGTGCGGAATCATGTAGATTTTAAAGGATACATTCGTCTTTAAATCAACTCAAATTGAATCTTAGGTAGCTCGGTACTCATTGAGGAATTGAGCGAGTATGTCGTCATCACTACGTATATTTTATCATCACAATGCACTCGACCATTAATTTGATCGTTGTTTAAAATCCCGAATCTCAAGGACGAACTGGCATTTCCGTTAGCTGTGGGATGCGTCCACCCCGAAAGGAAATATCGCGCATTCCATTTTTAAACTCCTTCATCTCATCTTTGCTTTCCTCTCTCCACTTTCCCTCTCAGTTTCGCCTCCCTTCCCCCCCCCCTCCGACCCTCCACACCCCCCCTGATCCCCCATTCGCCCACTTCTTCCACCCTCTCAAGCGGATCTTCCCTCTCATCCCCGTCTCCCTCCCCTTCCACTTTCCCTCCATCCAAGGTCGCTAACGGGAGAAGGAGGTGGCTTCGAGGGGGAGGTTGAGGGAGCGTCGAGAGCCGTAATCAGGTGAAAGGGAAGACGCGATGCGGAGAAAGGGAGGAAGGATGTGGAGCACAGCAACGAACGAGCACTCGCCGCTCTCGGCAATACATTCGAGATCTCTATGATTCTCCAATTCAAAAAACGTGATGGATGGGTCGGCAAGGGTTTGTCTTGAGATTGTTTAAAAGTTGCGAATCATCGATTAGTGGCTTTGCGGAAGAATTGGAGTGGAGAAGAGAGAAGGGGGGGGGAAGGGAGGAGCACTTTACACTCACCCACCCACTGATTCAACCTGAAGGGTGTTTTTCTTTGGCTAGGTTGTGCGAGGGTAGATATCACCCCGTACGAAGTCACAGGTGTGTGAACTACGCGCATTCGTGGCAGGGGAGCCTTTCCCTGATCCACCTCGCGACCGGAGGATTTTCGTCTGGGGGTATTCGAAGGGGGGATTGAAGCCAGGGCTCCTAGATCATTAGCCCAACGGTATCTCTGGGCCAGAGTCGTGGCGCATAAATGCGAAGGTGGGAAAGAGCCTTTTCTTGGAGAGGATGTCTGGGTTCCACCTTCCCTAGTTCTCTGCTCCCGAGCGCCTAACTCGATTTCCACGGCGGCGGCGGCGCGAAATCTCCCGACCGTGGATGCTTTGTGGAACGGAAAAGATGGACGCAGTTTCCCTCGCTCCACGGTCAATGGGTTCTGGGATCGCTTTTAGTCCGTGAAGTTGAAGGTCTCGCCGTCGGTGTCGCCCTCGTCCCCTCCCTCCTACTATTTGTGCGATCCCCTCCCCCCTCCTCACCCTTTCTCTTCACTCCCTCCTCCTCTACTCCTCGACCCCTTCTCATAATTGTGCGACCGTTCTCTTTTCACCCCACCTCTTCCTTTTCTTTCTTTATGCTCTCCATTTCTTTCGCCTTGTTCTTTAACTTTCTTACTTTCCCGGTAACCAATCTGATAGACAGTGACTTTGTGGGTAATTTCATGGAATTCTATGAGTTGACTACCTTTATTTTTGCCATTAATAAATTTTATGAAGTAATTATTATTATATTTTATCGTTTTCATGATGAAAATAATTCATTTGATTCGCAAGTATGTATATTTTAAATTGGTGATAATGCATCTTTAGCTCAAACTACATAAAGGCCGATTTGATACATTCGTGCTACCAGTACATCGATAATATTAAAAAAAGACATCAATAGATTTCAAGCTCTGATAGGAACAAGTATTGTTCCAATTTATACACATATTGTCTCACCTATTTTCTCGGTAAATTTTATTTTCATTTTGCATTTCTCAAGAATAGCAAATCCCATATCATGCGTGCGACCCAAACTTTTTCCCCAGCACCTCGCTCTGAGTCTGTCTCTCTTCAGTTTTCCATCGTGAGCACCGGTGGAGGAGATTCCCTGCCCCACCCTCTCTGCTTTCTTTTGCCCCATCCGAAGACCAGAGCTGCGCATGCGTGGTCTCGTTCACTTTCCGTTGGGAAGCACCTTGGGTTTCTCTCAGGCTGGAAATGAAGACGAAATGTGAGCGAAATGATCTCAATCACTGATAAAGATCACCTTTTGGTAACTTTTGCTGGCTTAGCATTTTCTGGAAAGTAATTATTTCTCACAAGTAACTTAATTTTCATTTAATTAGCCATCAATTCTCAACTACTGCACCATCATGGATAATTCAATTCCTATGCCACTGTGGCACTAGGGAATTGTTGGTAGTCTCCGTTCGTTATTTTTTCCTGGAGAATGGAGTGTGTTGAATTTGTATGTTATGAAAAACTAAACGATGTGTTGCTATGGTTCTTATAGCATTGTCAAATTATATTGACAAATCGCTGTAATTTTCCTTGCAATAGCTTGAAATCCCTTTGTATTGGTTATCGTTACTGGTAAAGAGGTTTCCGAAGTAACTGTAACTAATCCGAGTTACTTTTTATTGGTACTTAATACGCTCCGCCTTTCCTGGCGTCTTCGTGATAGACGCACCGCGGGAGAGGGTGTTGGGACGAAGACGTGGAGAGAGGAGGGGGGGGGCGGAGTGGAGGGGGGAGGCCTCAAGGACGGCGGGTTCCTCCGAGTGGAAAAGGAAGTGTGGCTCTCGTCGGAGGAAGTCAGCCCATAATGGCGGCGGCAGGATATTCGCACGGAACGAGTTCCCTGTTCTTTTTTTGCGGCCCCTTTGTTTCGATTTTTATTAGGGCTGTCTAGGTGTGAGCAGTGGACAGGTTCGACGCTGACGAGGAAATCTTAGCTCCGTTTCACGCTATTTTTCTGTGTGGCCATGCTCGGCGTGAGACAGCAGCTTTTTTGTGCTATTTTGGGCTTTTTTTGATCGCCTGAATCTCGCTTGGAACGCAACACGGATTTTCGTTATTTATACGTGGGTGGACTTTAACGTTGAATTTTGGGAGTCTCTTTTATTTTGGGAGCGATTTTGTCAAATCTCCATACTTATCCAGACTAATCATTCCGCTGACACTCAAAATTGGACATAATATAGTGGAGTCCAAATGGAAAGACTAAATTCTTACGGTGGAATATGATGTAATTCTTTCCCGGCGAATTCTCTGGCCTTCCACCGGTTGAATACGCTGTGTACCCCCCACGCTTCAACGGACGCCTCGCCCATCGTCAGCAGGGCGAATGAATAGGTTTGACTCCATCCCTTTCGGAGCCTGTCTCTTTCCTTCGCCGTCCCAATCGCCTCATCCCCCTCCCTCTCAACATTCTCCGCCAATCGATGGCGACGAGACGAGTGCATCAGCCTGAGTGCACCCCCCCCCCTGCTCCTGCACCCCCTCGTTTGCATCCATCTCCCTCGCCTCCTCTCGCTCCTCTCCACCTTCCCGAAGATGATCACCCCGGCGCAAGCGGCTCGAATGGTGGTCGGGCGGGAGGAATGCCACCGCTTTCGGGAGGGAGATGACTGCTTTGAGAGAGGAATTAGCGGCAAGGAGGGGCAGGGGTCGGGCGGAGGCGTTGGCGTCCGTCGCCTGCCCATTTTCCCTCTTCTCCTTCCTCCTTTTCTTCCCCCCTTTCACTGTCCTTTTCTTGCTTCGGCGGCTTTCCCACCCACCACCCACTCCTCCCTCCCTTTGTGAAGCGACTCCCTCTTCTCTCCGCTCAAGCATTTTGTCCTCCAGCCTACCGCAAAGGAAATCCGAATAGGTTTCCCACGATATTAATCTGTTCAGTCACTGTGAATAAAAACGAAATGAGGATGTTTTGTGGCTCCAATTTTATTATTTTTCTTTCTTTTTGTGAGGCTAAGCTGGCGTTATTGGGGAAATTAAGTCTTTTAACACGTATTACATTATCGTTCTCGCCCCTATGAACATGAGAATCCAGTGAGATATCCACTTTTTCCTTTTCTAATAGACATTGCTGATCAAGTCTTACAAAATATTTAATTTAGCGCAAATTAATTTTTCTATGAGCGGTGGAATATCTTCAAATTCGACCTTGTCTCATATGCTTACCATTAATGGATTTCCTTCCCTTCGTTATTCATGTCATTGAATTATTCTTTGATGGTTGACATCCTGAGTATTTAGAGACCTGCGTAATTTCATTAATTCATATTGCAGCTTATCCAAATTATTTTACAAAAATTCATTTCTAATTTCGAGAGTCTATGCTTTTGGAAGAGAATGGATTTGATGCTGTATCGCAGCTGGTCGTATTTGGACTGAGCGTAAAAGTTCCCTTGTTCTCTAATGCTCTTGTTATCCGCGGAAGCAAAGTTGTATTTCTGCATTAGTGCGAAATCGGATTTCGCTTGGAAATAGGAGAGGATAGACAACTTTGGGCGAGGTAGGCAACCCACATATCTTTGTGCTCTTGCGCGGTGGCTTGCATCTGCGGCTGAATAGAAAACATAGGATGGATGACGCTTCCTCACTAACATTGCTTGTCACTGCTTTGAAAGGGGGATCCCCCTGAAAAACTATCTCCCGCATAGTTAGCTTGCTAAATTCAATAAAAGCCTACATATCGCCGTGACTAATGATTGCTAATGCTACCAATACGCTAGCTGTGTACTTTCCATGTTGAGTGTACAAATTTTCCTTTGGTGAGACTGCAAGTCCAGGAAATATACAGAATTTGAAATTTGTAAACTCATGTTATATTAATTATCTGGGCTTGGCATATCACCGATCTTATTGTTTTAAATACATTAAGAAGATTATTGCTTTTCTAAATATTGTGTGAGCATAGTAAAAGCCTCTGTGCTGCCATTATCTCGATGTTCGCATATTATTTTCGTTACTTGCGAATCAAGATTGTTCTTTGCCAGTACTTCCTATGTTTACAAACATTCTTTGCATTAATGGCATTAATTTTATACCCCCGATGACCTATTCCTCACTTCTCTTATCGATTCATCTTCATTTGCGCCTCAGTAGGTGTCTCTCTCATCATGACATTATTCTTCTTTTAGCCTGATCCTGGTTTCCTCTACTCCCTATCGCACTTTTTATCCCGGAAAATGAATATGTTGGTATTCCCATGATTCCTGCATCTCGCTTGCGATCAGTGCGTCAATGGTGGAATGAGGGTGTCTTCGGCGCTTCCGCCCCACTCCTTCTGCCTCCTCTTGGCGACGCCGCTGCCAGCGTGCTGAAGAGGAGCGCCCTCGTTCACAGCCTTCCATTTTAATCCTCCTCCTTTTCTTCCTCTTTAGCCTTATTTGCGCATTCTCTCATCCGCTTACACACTCTCCTCTTCATCTCTCCTCATCGCCTTCATTTCCCTCTGTCTTTTCTGCTTACCTTTTGTCTTCAACGTTAGCTTCTCGTTTCACAGCTTATTTTTGAGAGATTCTGAAATCTATTCACTCTAACTTAGGCATTTTGAGTATATCTTTTATGTATATCATTTAAGTTTTTTCTTCGAATGGAAAAATAACTCTTTTCGGGAATTCTACTGTAATTCCTGTCTTATGTGCGTCACTAATTTGTGTGCATAGGAGAAGCAAAATTGATTTTTTTTGTAGCTATGCAATAGGTTAATGTCGTTGAAGTCATTGCTGGCAGTACTGTTCACGCATTGGATGTGAGTTGTGTTCACGCATTTGTCTCGTCTGCACTAGCGTGTCTTTCGTCCGTTTCATCGGCGGCCACTTCCCGTCCACTCCCCCCCCCCCATCCAGTATTCCTTCCCTGCATGGCCAGAGGAGCCAATGAATGCCTTCTACTTACCAGTTGACGTCACCGGCTGGAAGGAATCAAATCCGTCGCCATTGCTCACAGTTTCCGCCTTCTGTATTCCTATGGAGAAGCTCGTCAGGACTCAGGGTTCATGTGTCAATTCCTTTTAAATGCTCTTTGATTCTTGGTTGTTACATTAAGGCCTAGAAGGAACTCCCTACCGTATTTGACGTCTTGTGATTGCCATTTTCATTGGCAATATTTTATTCCTGTTGATCACCCGTTGTCGCATCGTTTTTTGTGTTTTATCACCTGTATAGACTTTTTGGGATCACGTTGACCAGAAATTTTGCCATGCCCCCTAGTCATCCCTCTTACCAATGGTGGCTATATTATTTCTTTCCACATAGTGCTTAATAGTAAGGATCATGGTTTACTATATAGTTTCGTTTTGATAATATGGTCCCAACTGCGATATAATGGATTCTCGGCTGTTTTTAAACGATTTTTCTTTGGTAATAGATTTGGAGATAGATTTGGTGATATTATCAAATAGATAACAAATTCCCAACTTGCACTTTAGCCGCGTTCGACTGTGACATTCGAGATGCGCGGACAGTGTTTATATACACGCGTAGAAATATGACGATTGCTCGAGAAGGTTTAAACATGCACTTTTCATTTGAAACAAGACTCGCGGACACTTCACAGGAATCAACTAACGTGCTTGCTGATAGCGATGGTGTTTAGGAAATGGTGTGTGTGGAGAGGGTACTTTTCGCTCCGCTGTCCTAGAATTGGGGGGGGGGGGGATGTTTGCTTTCTCTCCTCGCCCTGCCATTGCATCTGCTCTTTCCCCTTTCTCTCCCAGCAATGCCTTCATCTCTCTCTCTCTCTCTCTCTTCCCCTCGTCACACCATTTTTATCAATCCCCGTCTATCTATTTATCGATCCGTCTGCTTCCTCCACCCCCTCCAATTTTCGGACGATCCCTTTCACTCTCCCCCTCCCACTTTCTGCAACTGCCCCGCCCCCTCCCTCCTACGCTCACCGAATATCTCGCTCGCTCTCTCTCTCTCCGCAAACGCCCCTGGCTTCCCATCGCGATCATCCCTTGCATCCTCGACCCCCCTCCGTCAGCTCCACCTCGTGGCTGTGGCGGCCGCCCTCACGTGAGTTCTCGTGTACGTTCGAGTCCCGCCCGGGTTGGTCGCCCCTATCACAGGCGTAAGTGTTTCTGTGATCGATTTACGCTGTTATTCACTAGATTACACCCTATAAAGGACTCTGATGCACTTTTTTCGGGGCGTTGACGAATGCAAATAGAATAAATGCAGCCTCACTCTTCCCACTTAGCCCTTTTCATGGCAGCATTTCGTTCCCTATACTCTCAAATACTCTTCCACTATCAACACTCTGTGAAGCTACAAATATAATTAAAGGTAAATTTTTTGTTTTGTCACAATGAGAACCTGTGGTAAATCCTTTCAAGATGCCTTTTTCAAGTCATTACCGGTCGCCTGATTTCAGATGTGGTATTTAGTATAATACCATTGCAATGGCGTCCGTGGGATGAATATAAAGAAGCACAAGGAAAACTATTACCTGGCCAGTTTCATTGGAATCTTAATTTTTACACCTTTTCCGTTCGATCTAGTTCAATTGATCACCTGTTATTCCTTTCATATTTTCGCTATTTTGATATCCTCGACTAGGAAGTGCCCTTCAATGATTTTTTCTTGCTAAACATAGCTCAGATTGAACCACAAGGGTGCAAATAAGGTCAATAGTAGATATGTATCTCTTGACGAAATCAGATTTACTCCAAATATAGGAGTACCGCCCTCTGCACTTCACTGGCCAAAGGGCGGTGATCCAACGCCGGCGAAACTGCCGTCGAAAAGACAATGAAGGCGCGCGGAGCGAAGGCAACGGTGCCGTTCATTTAAAGCATCCCACGGAAGCACACTCAAGGAAGAATGTATATTTATAATATATATTAATATTCATAATCCTTAAATATTGTGAGAGTAGCGATTAAACATGAATCCGACTGGCATGTCTTCTAGTCGGCACCTATTCTTGCCTTTCCCTCTCGAGCAGTTGATTGTTATTTGGACTGCAGGATATCCGCTCGAAAGATCTCGTCTCCCCGCTGTCCTTGCCACCCTTCCCCTCTCTCCCTCCCTCCTCATTCCACTCTCACGCGTGTGTCGCCCATGACCTTTCATCAAATCTCCCTCTTCCAATAGCCCGCCATCCACTTTTCCCTTTTGTTCGCCTCTTCCCTTTTCTGCCGTTCCACTCTCCGTTTCGCTTCGAGGACCACGAGATCTGCCATTGTTCCATCCCTTCCATCCATTCTTTTCGCTCGCCACTAAATTACTCCCTCAAAAATAATGTCTCGTTCCTCTCCTCCTTCGATATTTCCTCCCCCTTCACTCCCACTTCTCTTGCAACTCCCTCACCACAATTATCTCTATTCCTACTCCTCTCCTCCCCTTATATTTTTGGAACAAATCTTGGGTTAATTTCCATTTCAAAATGAGAAGTTCCCAAACGACCACTGCTCTTAATATTTCTTTTACTTGTAATAATCTATCTTTTAAATTTGAATTGCTCGATGCTTATGAATTTTGTATCATTATTCAATACTGCAGGGAATTCAAGGAACTGAATCTTTTTCACTGCCAGTAAATCGGCTTACATGTTGATTGTCCTCTTTCTTCAACTGTCTGTAATTTCATATTTTACCTTGAATAAATCCCACAACTTTCCCGTTGCCAAACTCTTTCCTTTCACCTTTCTTTCTTTCCTGTTTGGATGGCTCCGATATTCTTTCCTGCGTTGTTTATGAAACTTATTTGACTTGTTTTCTGCCAATGCATCCATTTTCTTTTCATGTGATGAGCTATGATGGACATAAAATATTACCCTAGTTATCTTAATCCTTGTCGCCATGTGGCTTATTTCCGCCTTGCATTCCAACTTGAAGTTACGGAGCCGGTAGTTAAAATGTTCTACCTGTTGTCTTCTGCCTGTAATGGCGCGTCAATCTTTTCCTTCTTCTCTCCCATTATGCTGAAATGAACTATGCAAGTAATATGAAGTTACTTTTGCTTGAGAGGGATCTCCTGGAATCAACTGATGTTAATTTGTTTTGTTGGAAATTTTGGTAGGGTTGTATTGAGTGCTTAAGCAATTAAGGATGGAATGGCGGGCTGATGGTTGGAAGAGGAATGGAGGGGGAGAGTCGAGAGACTTCGGCGTCGCATGCTCCCTCCCTCCTGAGGGCTCCTCACTGATCATGTCCCCTCGGAGTCCGTAAAGCGCCTTTCAATCTCACGGCAGGTTGTCTACCTATCAGAAACTATAATTTTTACATCCAAGCCATCGGGATGGAAGCGACACTCGTGTCCCTGCATCATCCAGATATTTTCTATACGTGTTCGTTTTAAGGCTCAGGTAGTGTTTTCAGCGACGGGTGTATGTTATTCATACGTAGCGAAGAGTGTTTCCCGTCAATCTCTTCCCTCTGAGAATGCCCAACCGTCATTATGCATACTGCGAGAGCATCTTCCTCCTAGCGAATGTCCACCCTACCCCTTCCACTCCACCGCTGCCCCCCTCCCCTTATCCGGTCTGGCCTCCCAGCGGGATGATTCTTCTTTGGGAAGTCGTCTCTCTTCCTTACTTTCGGATTTCGATCAGGGTCATGTGAGAATGATTCGTGCATGTTCATTTACTATTCTCGTTTCTTACCTGCCTTCAGTAAACCCTTCAAGAAATTTGAGGCAAGCTAATACTTATTTATACTTCAGAATCTCTCATCAATTACTTGTGTGATGACATACATATCACTGAAAATGAATGCGAAAAGGAAAAACTAAAATGTCCAGGTATGAGGGTGTTGTCCCATGAATATTTCATCTTTGAAGCTAGGAAAATAAATTGTGGATTGGTTAATAAACGCTTTATGAACTTTTCTTTTCTTTTCTGCTGCATATTCCTCTCAGTGCGTCATTAGCAATGCCATGGATCGTAAAAACAAGTCTACGGACCCTCCCAATTTCATCGTAGAACTCAGCAGCGTTCCTACTCTGTGCAACCTAGTATTCCCTATTTGTAGGCTGTTGCGGAAGGAGCAGACATAATCGGTGAATACGTTCTGAATCCCCGCCTTCAACTCTTGGTGATGTTCTTTCACGAATGGGGCTCCCTCTTCCGGATCTACGCCACACCTATCCCTCCCTCCCTCCCCCACAACCTGTCCTACTCCTCCTCCGTCTGCCTCCTTCTCTCCTCCTCCGATTCACACCCCCCCCCCCTCCCAACCTCCGGCCGCGCGCGAAATCCCCCTCTCCCCGCCATCTTCCTTTCTCCGCGCGCAGGCGCTCCATCTGTCGTATCGGGAGCAGCGAACTGTTTCAAGGTGACGTGCGAGAGAGAAGGAAAAAGAGAGAGAGAGTGAGTGGAAGGGGAGGGGTGGGGGATGTTTTCCTCTGCCACCCCGACCACTCGATTGCGAGGCTTGAGAATGCGGTGGCGGGCGGAAACTGTAAAAAGTTATTTACTCCTGAAAACGATCCGATACACATTTTTCCTCGCTCCAAGCCCCGCGCTCAAAATAAATGGCGTAAAGTGAAAATGAATTAGTATCTAGCGTCCACTTGCGTCATTTTGAATGCTTTCCCCTAGGTTAGCATCATGAATATAGTTAGAGAATATCGCTATGAAGAACTATTCGGACTTCTGGAGAGTCCTAGATCTTCATATTGTGTAGCGATATCTAAATTGGATTTTTGGCTTTATTGATATTCAAATACTCGACGTCAATCCTTTAATTTGGTTATTTCACCATTCTCCTACCTGCATTTTTCACTTATGTTAGTTAATTTTTGCTGATAATTTTAGTTTTGTTAAAACTTGATTTTTGAAATTTTCTTTCGCCACTTTAGAGTTTTCTAAGGGCGTGAGACAACCATGCTCCTCATGACTTTTATATCATTTCATTTTTAAGCGCCTCACCGGCGGTTAAAGTTCTCTAACCGACTTTGATGACATTTTAATTCAAGTATTACATTTAATCTGCTCTCCTGAAGGTTCATATCTTACTTCATCGATGTTCAAATGAATGCGTTGCAGTTTTAAGCTCGTCCTTTGAATTTTAGTCCTTATTTTTATTTATTAGTGGAAGTATTTTTAGCAAATTTTACGTGTTTTCAAAACTAATTATTATCAGTCGTGGAACTTGTCGTTTTATTTGAATGCTGCGAGAGGTAAATAAATCCTTTCTTGAAATAATCAATTCGGCTTTTTCAAGTCTATATGGATCGGGCGGATCAACTCTCTGATATCCAGTCAATTTCATGTCTATTTGGACAATAACCTTACGTTGATAGTCAAAGCAGTATCAGAGGTAGCATAAATGTAAACTGTAGCTGTGTTCAACCTTGCCTGTGTCCCTTTCCACATGCATTATTCTATGCCCTATATATACTTTACCATATAGTTGATACGTTACATTATATCGATAGTATTATTCTTTGTATGGTTTTGAAGGGAATTAGTAGAATCTGCGATTTTTGCAAAACGGCTCCTGCTGAGGAGTGAATCCTTCCCTCTACAGGCACCTCTTGTGTAGTGTGTACCTGCACTTTCTTCATTTCTTAGATTCCTCATACTCACTGAGCGTCCGTATTTGAGTGGTGTAGCGTGCATTTTGGTGTAGTGGCAGGCGTAGTGGTGGCCTGCCATGCCCGTAAAAACGGCAGAGCGGTGGTAGAATATATATCATCCATGAGTGTGCAATCCGAGCGAGGGGGTGGGGGGCCTTGTTTTCCTCTCCGCCAATGGCAAAGGAGGCGTCTCGGTTTTCCTCGTTCCCCTTCCTCCTACTCCCCTCTCTACTTCTTCCTCTTCTCCTCTCTCTCCCTCTCCCTTTATCTCGCTCACTCTTTTCTCTTCGCTATGTTTCACATCTTTCTCTCGTTCTCACTGGTGATTATTATTATTATTTACGTGCCTCCTCCATCCCCGCTCCCCCTCGACGCCTCTCAGGACTTGCTCCGTGCCCTCCCCTCAACTTTCCCCATCTCTTCAGCGCACCTCCGATTCTCATCTCTATTTATAGTCGTCTCTTCACTTTAATAAGACACTCATCGCACTCTTCCCTTCTCCTCAGCACAGGTCTTTCATCGGCCGAAAGTGTCATGGCACAGCCTCTAACCACTTGTTTTCTATTTCAATTCAGTTACCTTTCAATCTTCCTCTCTTCACCGTACATATTTTTCACTCTCAGTTCATTTATGGATTGGTGAGCGCTTTATCATGCATGTTATTATGCCATTCCTTAATTTTCCTTCATTTGTATTTTATATCCCCGTGCATTTCTTCATTTTTATTCATTATAAAGCCGTAATTAATGGCGGTAGTTATCCTTGTGTGCAGGCAACTAAATTGCGCCTCCCCCGTCTATTTTCCCTGGCTTGGTTTATCCATGTGTTCTCTTTGATAAATCCTTTCGTAACTGTCCATTCGGGGATGTATATGTCGCTCTGGTGGGCGAATGATGGAATTTACTCATGAATGGGGTAAAATGACGCATATCCGTTGCTTGTTTTATTTGTGGCCTCCCCAATTTGCCTCTCCGCCCTGAAGACTTCTTTTGTTCAATGCCGTTGTAATTTGGGAGTCCTTGCCGTCTAGTTTTTAAGTTGTCTTCTTAAAAATTATTCACATCTTTCAATGGCACATTTTCCCCAGAGACTTATGATTCTGTTACCAATAGGGTGGTTTCCTATTATTTTTTTATTGCCTAAATCGAAAGATTATTACTCCTGGAGTACGTATTTCACGCTTTTTGATTTTTAAATGACGATATCTATTTTCGCGAGCAAAAGAAAAGTGAAAATTTTCGATCGCGCGAAAACGCGACGGCTAAGTATGAATGCTGGGAAAACTCCGTGTGACGTCGTTCTGGTTCCCGCAGCCGCAAGTGAGGTGACCTTGGGGCGTGGATTTGAGCGCTGATATGACGCAGGATGCTAGCAGGTAGCAGAGTACCCTGCTAGCTGGTAGCGCTTAGCTTAAATAAGGATTATTAATACCTTATCAAACGAAGGAAACTTTCCGACCTTAGCCAGTTTTAACAGGTGATTATTAAGACATGTTTCCCTGAGCTCTGTGCCTCATGCATGCATTGGTAACCTCAGACGATGTAAAACTCCTATCAACTCGTATAGAAACTAGGTCCCTGTGACGTCACATGGAGTGGCATCGCATGGGCGCCAATCTGGCCTTTTTCAAATGAGGACAAAACTGACCATTGCCATTCGTCTAAACCGGTATTGCTATAACCAAATAATTTGTATATTATGAATACACTAATGGTGGGTAACGAATCGCAATCAATGCCTTTCGTTTTCTTTGATGAAGGAAACTACCCTATTCAATAGCCATGAGATTAACTTTACAGCGTAAGTATGAAGGAAGTGAATAACTTCCAATTTAGCCTAAATAGTTGTCCTTTTTAGTAATGCTCGCAGTGTTCACTGTCAGTATCAACCTCATCGACTTTAACTGTGGTGTTTACTTGTTCTGAGGGTACCACTGCACGAAACTTCTCCGGTGATACTTTGGCAATCGTGGCAAGCCAGCTGTCTACAGATTCCGAGCCCGTTTTCGTTGGAATTTCGATCGTTAATGTGCTCTGCAGGAAAGTGTGGAATCGCCGTCATTCGCTTCTCGCCGGCGTCATCCTCCCAGCCATCCTCCCAGCCATCCTCCCAGCCATCCTCCCAGCCATCCTCCCAGCCATCCTCCCAGCCATCCTCCCAGCCATCCTCGCAGCCATCCTCCCTCAATCCCCGTGACGCTGCTGCGCAAGGAGGCTGAATCCGCAAGCATGTGTGCCGGAATAAGTGTATGACCCGGCGGCGTGGTTATCCTTGGCACACTCGTGCGGAGGGAGGCACTCGCTTATAACACCCGGTGGTCCTTGTGCCCTCCCCCCCCCCCTCTTATATACGCCGTGTGGACACGCACAATCCCTTCCCATAAAGATTCCGCTTCCCACACCCTCCTGTTTTCGTCGTGAAAGGCGGATAGTTATTCGTCCTTTTATAGGATATCTTATTCAATTTAGTCTTACATATTTGTTTTGTAAACTCTGAAAGTTTGGTCAATATGAGATTTTGATTTCAATATGAGGGTATAGCCAACGTTTCGGTTAATTTATTTGCCATGCTCGGAGTTTACTGTACGATTTATATAAAGTGAGTATTTGTTCGAGGAATCGTCTCTTCACGAACAAAATAAACATAAATTGACTCCTCGTCTGTTTCATCCGAATATGGTAAATCCATTTGCCGAGACGTTAGATAAATTCAAACATTAAATTTCAATCATTCCTCCAGAAAAAATCATGATGCAAGCAGACACGCAATCGGTTGAAAACAATATAAAAACTCTTTTTTCTTTTGTAAACTCGGTGTGAATACTTCGGCGGAATTGAATTTTCTATTTCCTGGTTAAATCAACTTGTCATTAGCATATTAATTTGTCGCGCTAAATGGCGTTATTTAGCATTATTAATTATATCTATTGTTACTTCCCCAGTCTAGCTTCATTTGCTAATCTAATTTTTTGCTATGAAGAGGCCTTCATTGAAATGGCTTCGTAACCTCAGTAGGTACAGTCTATTGCCTCTCATGCTGTGGATTAAGGACCACCTCGGGGAAATGTTTCGCGCTGAAGTTGGAGAAATTGAATGCGCTCCGAAAGCTTGTCAAATAATGGCAGGTAGCCGTCGAGTTTATTTGCTTTTCTTTTTCTGTTGCGACCAAAAGCTCGGAGTGGATCTTCCTCGATGCACGGCTCGCCCTGCGGATAGCATCAGTGCGCGGGGGTGGGGGTCGACGAGAAGGGGTGTCGCCCCGACGATTTTATGGTGCACCTGCTTACGTCACTGTCCTGCATTCCTCCCCTCTTCCTCCACTCCCCCCTCCACCGGTTTCCCCGCACGCGGGCGAATATGGCACGAAAGAATCACAGAGACGACGAGGCGCACTGTGGCTAGAGGAAGAAGTAGAGCTTCCCTTCCAGACGAGGTGCATCCCCTCTCCCATGTGGCTTTTACAGTTTCTGGCGTGAATATTCCCTCCTCTCCGGAAGACATTTTATTCTCAGAGTGATTTTTTTCTCCGTTACGATGTCCAGACTCCCAGTTAGGACTTTCTTGCTCTGTTTTTTTTTCATGGCCCAAGTATTGAGCGCCCCAGTTCCAAAAGTTTCCCCTTATTTTCCTCTCACGTGAGGACGTTCTCTGCGTTCATACTTACGCATGGGTTAGTTGCATAGTTTCAGGGACTGGAGGCAAAAGAAATCAGGATCTTTCTTCATCACTTCATATGATTAGTGTACCGCGGCAGGTGTAAAAATTAACATTTTGTGTTGCGAACATGGTTTTGGTGTAGTAGTATATTCAACCAAATGTTTAAACCGTGTCGTCTTTTTTCCTCCTAACGTTTACCCCGTCCTGGTTAATTTATTATTTAAAAATTCCTAAATATCACCCAATAATTTTCAATTTTGAATAATTGGTGTAACAATATTTTTATCTTGTCAGAGAGCTACTTTCCGTCACCGTCAGCTTCAAAACATCAAGTGTGGCGAAATATATGTGGCTTAATTGTAATTTATTCAAAAACCTTACAAAAAGCTGTTGCCTGTGTCGACAAATTCAGTAACGATGTGATTGGTATAAAAAACTTGCTCCTGGGTTCATTTGGCTTAGTGAGCACCGGCGCCTTCTCGGTGGAATCATTTCACTCTCGTCAATACGGTGGTGTTACATTCAGTCAATGATGCTGTTACCTCTCAAAAGGCCGTTTCACACGGGGCACGCATTTGCACAATCTGATCTGACGCGTGTGTCAAATTTGCGGAGTGTGAAGCGGGAATTGCGAGAACGCATGCGAGATGCAATTGAGTTCCTCGTGTAAAACGGCCTTTTTTGTTAGTGGAATGTTACCTATTCAAATATAAAAAGCCAAATATTATTTGTAGAGTATGATATGAAATAGGTGGTAAGTCTAACCATTGTTTTGTAGTCATTGGAGAGTACGTGACAGTGAAATTCTGAGTTTTCGGCATTTATTCGTAGACTTCGCGTGAAGGGCTGCTTATAACTCGCGGTTAGAAGGTAACTCCAGAGTTAAATCCCAGCCGAAGATAATTTTCCTAATACTTTTCGCATATCGTGGTTCTCCCTCCAGCTATTCACAAATCCTATTATCAAATGAGTCGCAGCATTATGCCATGCTTATCCCCGCCCTTCTCCGTTGTGTGGTACAATGCCAATCTCCTTCCTTCTTTCCCTTTCTTCCTGCTGCCCTCCCTCCCCCCCCGCACTCAGTCCGCTTCTTATATGGGGACCACTGAGAATTTCCAGTCGCCCTCAATAGCGGCGGTGGCATTGGCCAACAACTCCTGCACGCCGCCGCGTCGGTGCGTGCGTGCGTGCGTGTGTCGTTCGCCAATGAGGCCACACGCCTCCTCCCGAAAAACCCACTCCACCCACCCACCCCATGCCGGCGGCGGGGGAGGGGGGGGCTCTTTGGGCTGTTACTCAACCAGCACAAATGTTATAACACGCTGCTCGCCTCACCCCCCCCCCCCCCCCCCAATCTCCCCAACTGCCTACGCGGAGGCAAACACCCCTTCGGCTCACGGAAAGTGATCGCCCATCCTATTGACGCTGGTAATCTGACCGCATGGCCCCAAAATACAGGATCATCTTTTACGAGGATGAACCGAGAAAAATGTGAATGCACTGCTCCCTGCACCAGTGGGAAAACAAGATCTCCTCATACGCGAGCGTACTTTTGAAAAGCGGATAATTCCATAGAACAACGAATATCGTTTTCTCCAGAGTTGAAGGTTGCCTTGTCTTGATTAGACAAGAGGAATGTGATGCGACCGTTTGATGATTTCGTTTTGGATATCGTGACCGCGGCGCATCCTAAGGCAGTGGTTGGGACCCTATATCGTGTGAACGAGATATCCGAACCGAGTGCCTTAAAATCACTCTTCATTGGATGTGTGCAACCCATCCTTGAATGTTGCTCTCCCATTTGGTCAACTGCTTCTCCCACCACACTAAAACTACTCAACCGTCCCCTCAATTTCTTCTTAGCAATAGTTCGGCATCGCATACCTCACCTCAGATTCTCTTCACGTGCCGAAATACTTCATTCACTTGGACTATTACACCCCACCCACCGCCGATTGACATCAGACATCAAATTTCTTTACTGCATCATGAATGGGAATGCATTGATCTCCTGACATTCTTTTCGCTCCACATTCCAGCTCGCAGGACCCGCAATACTGAAGCTCTACACCAGCCCAATTTCCGTCTGGCAATATCTCATAGATCCCTCTTTTACCGCCTACTTTCCATTTTCAATTCAATCTCAAATACTTATTCTTCTCTTGACCTCTTTGCCTCCCGCACCAATTTTAATAACCAACTGAAGGGACTATCTTATTAACACCCACCTTTTGTATGTGTTGAAAACGGTTGTTATTCATGAGATCATTTTCATACATGCTTTTAATTATATTTACATAATTTATTTTGTTTATAAACCCAATGTAAACCCAGTGAAATAAATAAATAAATACATGGCGAAAAATGAAATCTGAATGACATTTTCAACTCCTATAATGTTATTAAAATTACATTATAATGTTTTTAAAAAGACACTGCAATATTTCCACTGAGTTTTATTATTACACAACCCGTTTCGTCGTTACAAACAACTTATCAAGTGTGTCAAGTCTTAAAGAATTCCTCCTTATTTATATCTTGGTGCTTGAAGTAGATGTTGAAATATTGCAATGCCTTATTTGGAAGTTCTTAATAAGGCATAATAATATTAAGAACTTCCACCATGTGGTGCCCAACATCATACAAGACATCCTGTGATATTGATATGTTTTCTGCAATTGGCTCCTTTGACATATAAATATTATTTTTATACAGTTTTTTACTAAATATTGAGCTGTTGGAAATAACTATTCCTGTCCTCGCTTTAGAGGTTGGCCATTTCAATAGTAATTACGTCTTGGTGCTTAAGATATTGCATGAGCCGTTTGATCATGAGCATGGCTCGTCGATGCCTACCCATGAATGTTGTTATTTTTCATTCTGACTGGTTTCACAGTGGCTTCCTAATCCGTAGCCAGAAGGCTACGAGGATTTTTTAGTAAGGGTGAAGAAAAACTCATCACTTTCATTGGGGAGCAGGCTCTGCTCTAAAAACACCGATTCACTGATCACGTGGGAATCGTCGCCAGGGAACGCGACCGGACATTGTCTTTTTTTACCGCCCTTGACGCTTGTGTTGATATTGGGCGGACGAGGGGCCCGCTGAAGCGTGAGAAACCTCTCTTACACTATCGCAGGCGAATCCCATCCGACTTTGTTCTCAATTTTTGACATTGACAAAAGTCCCCGGCGGAAGTGAAGATGCATGATGACATTGCGGGCCCTTGCTCGAAGGGATGAAACTCACGGCAACTCAGGGACCAAGGTGGATGGCTAGTTTCCAAATTTTTAGACTTATCAGATGAAAAATTGATGTCATAATATTTCAGGGTTATTAGTATGTTTGCCGTCAATTTCTGCTTGGACGTGAGTCTAAAAATCCTCTGCTGTGCGTCTTCATTTAATACGGGCTAATTGAGCTTGTGAGTAAATTTAAGTCTTCCTATGCCTAACTCTCTTGAAATTGAAAGTAGCGAACTAACCATCGTTTTGTGGCAATAGTTTTCAATTTAAATGTTAAAAGTAAAAATATCTTGCCTTTAAAGAATATTGGGGGTAAAAATTTAATGCAATGGAGTTAAAAAAAAATTAAATTTATAGATTGGACTAGTTTGTAGCAAAATCAATTAGCCGAGGATTTATTAAGTAAATATAGTATTTTAAAATGAGGATTCTTAGTAACCCAGGAATTCTAAATTTAAATGGCATCATCGGTTGAGAGAGCTGCCCTTTCAGCTATTTCATATTCAGCATTATTCACTGCTGTAACCAAAAATATTTTACCATTAGGCATCTTCAGGTCAAATATTTCTGATCATATCATTAACGTCCCATCGCCCGTGGCTGCGATTTCTATATTTCTTCCTTACGTGAATATGAGCAGCGTTTATTTATATCTCATCGGAGCTTCTATTCTTCAACCGAATATGTACACGTCAATGCCTTCAGGTTTGATATATGACTCAGAATGAGCTCATTTCGGAAGAATAAATCATGTAGTATGTAAGTATTGGTTAGGAAAAACTTCGAAATATGCCGATTAATGCTGACATACTTTGTTGCATCTTTGATTTATTTCACCGTTTACATTCTAATCCATCACAAAAGTAGCAATGCAATGCCAGCCATCTTTGAGTGCCCAAATATATATTTCCGTATTCATATTTTGCCATAGCGTCGCGCCCTGATAGAGCTGCCGTAGCCGCCACCAAGGACAAGCGGTGAGCGATAGCTTAGCGATGCCGCAACACCGCCGACGCTCGCTCGCGCTGCCTTGGGAACGAGAAGTGTTGCTGAAAGAGTCCCTGACTGCGGTCATCGGCCTAGAATGCGCAAGGAGGCGGACGGGCGTCGAGGATGGGGGAGGCAAGGAGGAAAGCGGGGGTTGGGCACAGAGGCATTTAGTTCAGAAAGGGTGGAAGCCGATGGGAGGAACCTCTGGATGGATGTTTGCAAAATAATCGGTTGTTTGGCTTGAGGAAATTGAAATGATAACGTTATCTGCGATTGGGTCTGAGTGGTGGCAAGAAGTCGCTTTGCGGGAGATACGGAATATGGACGGAAAAAAGTGCCTTTGTGCCATGAAATCACATCATTTTTCTCCCCTCTGATCATCTCTCCCTTGACTGGGGATGGGCTGACGAGCAGAAAGTGACTACTTTTGGTTCAGATGGAGGAAGGTGAGGCATGCCAAGGAAGTCGGCCAGCACCAAACTGGGTGCGATCGTGCAGTCGCGTGCAGCGCCGCGATAGTCCACCTTCTTCGCCACTTTCCCTAGCATCCAGTTCCCATCTGCCTCCATTTTGGAGCTAATAAACTAAACGCCTGCTTCATCTAACACATCATACCCTTCGCTATTTCTGTTTTTTCCGTCACTGAGGAAGCAGGATTATGAAATCAATGGCTCTGGATTTCCCATCCCTGGCTTTGTCGCACTTTTATTTTATAGGAAAATGAAGAAGTGGGCCCCGCGTGATTTCACAATCCGACCTTTATCCTGTCCTTCACATTGTCACGTGCATTGTCATTTTTCACTTGAGGACTGAGGATTAGCCTCTATTTAATCTCCCGTTATATTCTATTGTTACTTCCACAGCCCGAACTACCGTTTGTATCGTCTTTATTCTTTATCTCACCTATGCCTCCGGTTATGCAGAAATATTTATGAGCAGAAAGATTGTTTTTATTCTACCTCTTGCAGTTATATATATTACAATTATTATCGTTAAAAATGATGCCAAAACCATATTTTCATCAAGATAGATGCAAGCTATAAAGATTTTAAAAATATAGGTACGTATTGTCTTACTCCTCTCTCAATGAAGTAAGTTAATTGCTTAGTTCTTCGACTCACATCCACGTATTATGATTAGCTCGTATTATGTTTGCTTTCGCGTTAAAATCATGGTAATTCATTGTAATTAGCTTTAAATTATGCTATAATGTGTTAGGTTTCGTTAATTTTTGTCTTGAACATCATTATCTGGAAAAAATACTTTATCATAATGACTCATGAATACTTGTCGTGTCACTTTTAGCGTTATTGTCGTTTTATAAGTTTTTATTGCTTCCTCATTTTTGCAATTCATGATGTGGTTATTTTTGCTATTGCCATGGCATGGCATTCGTAATTATTTGAAACATCCTGATGACCTTTATTGTGACCTTTGTCTAATTTTTATCTTTTCCAATTACAGGTAAGCTGAATGATGACATTCCCCAATTACTCTTTGGCAACTTTTCTAAGTATTTGGTAGAGGGTATTCCAGATTTAAAATGGTAAGAAATATTTTTTTAATTTTGATCTTAAATTTCTTGGCATCCTATTTACGTGTTTACGTCTGAAAAATGTATATTTGCTTTCTTGAATGAATTTGAAATTTCTGCTCACGTATACTAAGGCTTCAGTTAATACCTGCGGAAGTAGTATCCGCAGTGGAAACAGTATATGTTTCTTAATTACGCCAGGCCGTGTCACCAACTGCTTGCCTAAGCTCATTTATTTCTGCTCTTAGGTTTACTGATCGCAAGTGAGATGCAATGAGGTCGTCTACATGTGTTTATCACAGGCATTTCAACGCCGTTATCGTGACATTCTTCTTCTAATGGTGATGAATTCTCGTGATTCGGAGTTTGATATATATTTCCCAGCTTGAATTGGGCTCTAGACTGCGCGCATCAAGGCTTGTGCTCTCGTTTGAATTGCTCTGTTAACTGGTCAGATTTCACATTGCCTCGTTCTTTCTGCACTAGCTGGGATACGTGTCATTTTTCTGCTGCAGTTGATCAATAAATAAATAAATTAATTTAAAAAAATATTCGCTCCTTTATATAATATATGCTCCTTTCACTTCGCACATTGAGTTATAATGACACCATATTGTGCAATCCATTGTGTCCGTCGTAAAATGATAATAATTTTCATGAATGTTCCCCCCAGTTCCATTTATTGCCCGAGAGTGGGGAAGGCATTTCTTTCTTTGATGCAGCGAAGCAGTCGATGGAGAGAGGGAAAGGGAATCGGTGAGATCAGCGCGTCATGTTATGGGAATAATGCCCTTTTAATCCCATTATAATCCGCTTAAACCTCCCCAAAAATCTACTCTTATTTATTCGACCTTCCCTCCTTTATCGTTTTCCTCATTCGGGAGACCTGATTTGCATTTTTATCACCTGCGAGCCCATCCTATCCTTGTCCCTCCCTCGCCTCTGTTCCCTGCCCCCGCCGTCGTGTGTCTCGCATGGGGAGAAGGATGGCCGAGTATGAAGGGGTGTTGCACCCCCCAATGTCTATCCTCGCGGCCCTCAACCTCCTGGAGGCGGAAATAAAAAGAGCAGGTCGAGTAGTATAACCGCGCGGAAAAGTAAACGTCTCTTGGTTTATTTTCGTCCATCATTGGCCCGTGGTTTCTTTTTTCTCTCTCTTCTGCTATGGGTGCAAAATCGCTCGGGAGGCTCACTTATTGAAACTAGGCCCATCATCTGAGTATGCATGCATGCTTTCTCCTTGAGTATCAATTTATCAATTCCTTTCCCTGCGCTACTTGCTAGCTCGGAACTCCCACATCTTTCAGTGAAGAGGGTCTTATATAAATCGCTGCAAATTGGTTGACGCATATGATAAAAGACGTTCTTCGTCATAGTAGGCAGAGATATTCGTGGATTTAATATTTTCTGGCTCACGTCAAATTTGAATACTATTCAATTATGTATTTAAATTGTTCGCTAGCGATTGAACTCCTACAATCATCTATAGCATTTGGAGTGAGCTTGGGCCTAAATTATCCATTATTTCGATATTTTTGGTTACATTCAATTTAAAGTTATTAGTTTTAATCTATAAGATGAGGGGGTGCCATTTATAATCTATTTCACGCTCTCAATGATTTTTATCGACTGTAAGCAAATATAAATCATATCTAAATCTTTCTTTGAATAATTGTACGTAAGGGTATTGATCTTAATTCTTCTGTTACTAGATTTTGCTTTCATATTGGGAAATAATTACAAGCTAATGCCATATTTTTATTTGATTTTATCGATTAAATTCCCTTCACTTAATTTTTTTAAATGGATATCTTTAACGAGAAATTTATTGCGATTGATAAAATATTAAATCGTTAGAACATAAATTCGTCAATACACATTGCAGCTTGCAAATGACGAAATTTGTGATTTCATCAAATTTGCTCTCTGCTATTCTACTCGCTCGATGATCTGGAAACGATTACAAATTAATGGATTATTTGTGACGCCAAAATTATTCCGATGGTGCTCCGAATGAACTTAATCTGGTATTAATACTTATGCGGTAATTTTGTCATTGATGTCAATGGGCATCGACTAAAATATATTTAATTCAGAATGCATCATAGGACGCAAGGACAAATATCTGGATCATCGTAAGCATTGTCGTTACCCGTTGCCTCCCTTGGAGAATGCAAGAAGTAAAATAAATCAATGGATGTAAGAGGTATTTTTGGATATTGTGTGCTTACTCGCGAACGAGCCCGAGGTTAAAGACCCGAAGGCGGTTGCAAAGCAGATTGTTTTCACTCTTTCCATTTTATGACTCGCTGCGAGTACGCCCGTTGGAGCGTTGGCAAGAATGCGCGTGAGTGAGGCGGAGGGCGGTGAATTTCGGGCTCTTTGCGATCCTCGCGCGTAAGATGAGCACCTGCCCCGGCCAGCGCACGTCGACGCCAGGAACGATTCTTCAGGAAGTATTTTGAACGATCAGGAACGTGATTTAATTTATTCGTGTGGAAATGTGATTCTGTTGTTGTGCGTTCCAATTGTGAATAAGTACGCGTTGCGTCCATCACAACATGGGAGACCAGATGGATGTGAAACTCGGGTACCCCACCTTTTTCATTTTTTAATATTAGCAAATTATGTGCTATTACGGAGTCGAAACATTTTAGTGAAAATACAATGCTAACTTTACAGCACTCAACGGGAACTGTAGAAAATTATAAGGTTTTAACGAGGAAGCACATCAAATTAAAGATTATTATTTTTTAAACATTAATTGTAAATATGTTGCGTTAATTCAGACGTACCAAAAAACTGAAAACGATTTATTTTTCAACTCGAAACACCCTCATCATCATTTTCCGCTACGTGTGCGAAGTCAAGTACTTGCTTGTATCAAAGACACCAATTTATCGATTAGAATTACAAAATTTCTTACACAATAACAATCTTAAACAAAATCTTCCGACCAATTGTAATTTTTATACAAGTAATTAACTATTTAAAAATTCGAATTTGATTTTTCTTTCTGAGAATATTTCGATCTTTCGTTAACTATTCGATCCAGAAGGGATGTTGAGACCGCAATTTTCTTAGTTATAATCACGTAAAGGCAACTTCCACGTGATATTTTGATCGTGTAAATAACTTCAGAATATGATAACAACTATGACTTATTAAGGCACAACAAATGTTGAGTATTGACTCCATTATTGTTCACATTTTTTCTGTTGCCATCCATGGTGTTACGTTTCTCATTTAATTTCTCATTTCATTGATTGCTCATCTAACAACTTCCCACTGGCTCTCGAGGTTAGTCAGGGTCAACATTTTCTGATTTAACCGGAAAATTAACAACTGATGGCTTTTCTCCATTAGGAAAATAAAATTCTTTGTTTATCAGCAGAGATCAGAGTCTTGAAGGCTTAAATGGCAGCTATTTTTTTTTCTCAGTAGTTGCTTCATTTCGTGTATCGAGATTTTGAATCATGTTCATCCTCCTTCTCATGCCTCTCTTTTGCGCAATCACTACGCCCCATATTCGCCGATCAGGTGGACACGACTAGTGACCCTACTCCCCCGCCCGCCATTGACCACACCTTCGCCCTTTCTCGGAGTTGCCTTTATTTCAGCGTTTTTCCTTCACGCCCCTAACCTTTATTGCGAGCCAGAATTTCAAGTTTGGAATCTCGTCATCGCTTTTTTCTCGTGCTCTCGTGGCTTTTGCGCAACGAGCCGTTAGTCCCCTGTCTACGGGGCTAAACCGCTCCGCATTGCTTTTCCTCCTTTGGTCAAGCCCGTTACTCCGAACAATCTGGATGGCCATTATTGATCTTAATGCGCTTTTTGTTTCGTTTTTTCACTTTATATTTCTGTCGGTATAGCGGTTAATTTCTTCTCTAATTTGCAAGCATGCTGTGCCGACATCCCATTCTCGTTATCTCGCTTGAGATCAATTCTCAGCCCAACGTTGTTTTCATCGACTGATGGGCACAAATCTCACCAAGGTCCTTCTCTCCCGTTAAGGTGACCAATTGATCATCAAATCAATTGAGGCCCTGAAATCTCTCTCTGCATCTTAACTAGGCGCGTTTTGCTCTTTGGAAGAATGATAACGAGGGGACACATGATCCGGTAAATACAGTCTAAATTAACGCGTTACAAAATCAAGCCTTTATTTATTTACTATCATATTCCCCGTAAACAGCACATGATGGCCTTTTACAACGAGGATTTCCAACATTAACAAATTACAACACAAACATCCATGCCCTGGATAGGGATCACCTACCCAGGCGGGATTCGAACCCACGACCTACGGTTTGGCAGGCGAGGACTTTACCCCACCGCCACCGAGGCCGGCAAGATTCGTATTCCATGTTTTAATATTTTGAATGGTTATCCATTTCTTTGTACTTGATGTTAGTTGCTGTCCTTTGGAGGGTTGATTCATGAAATGATTTTTGGATGGCTACATTCTGAATTGTGCATCGTTCCTGCGCATCTCCTTGATCCGCTCCGTCCTTGCATCGGATGCATTTCTTGCTCCCGGCGCTTCGTGCGGCCCCGTCCCCTTCTCTCTCTCGAGTGGCTACGAGTGCATATATCAGTCGGCGATGCCCTCCCCCTCTGTCCTTGCCCTCCATTTTAAACAGTCCTGGTTGGGAGAGGCGCGGCCAGTGTGGTCGACTCGGCTCCCTCCCGGCCTGTTCCTCCTTCCTCTGTCAAGGCGTGCTAGCTCTAGTGCTCGCATTCATCTATCTACGTGCTTGATCCTGGGGGCATCCACCTCAGACGTCCTTCCAACTCATTCGACTCTTCGGCCTCAATTCACGCGCTTCTCGGCCGGGAAAAATAGACGTTTGCCCCCCCCCCCTCCGGGCACCTAAATAATAACCGCAGGTGGTGGTGGGGGGGGTGCATCCAAAAATACTCTCGCTCCACTGCATTCGCCAACTGCGGCTCCGCGCTCATTGCTCGCGTGGATATAACTGAAATTCCATGGAATGGCAACGGTATCAGTGAGCACGATTCGGTGATAAACGTTATTGGCCTCTTACAGTGTCATTTTTGGAAGCTAGAATGTTAGGGGCGGCAGTCGTTAGGAGTGATTGTTTCTGCCAATGGCATGCATTCCCTCTTCAAAATTTGATCACCCCGTTGACTATATCATTACTGTGGGTTTCAATTCATTCTCACCTTCCCCATTCCACTCATTAGTAAGAGTCAGCTTTCTAGTGAGTTATATTAATCGGGAAAACCCACGGTTAAAGTCGCCTTCTATTTGAATGGGGAACATGCATGAAATTTGTTCACCATGCTAGTAGGCCTCACTGAATAGACAATTTTCTCACGAGTTCAAATATATAAGTCAGAACTCTCCTAGTACTCCACGAATGTCACTAAATGCTTATTAAAAGTGCTCGAATATCGGTTGAAATCACGTGACCTGAAACGCCTTCTGATGTCATCGCACGGTACATCATTCACTTCGCTAAGAGAGAAGAGCGGTAGAGCCTTGATTGCAATATATCGAAGTAAAACTCATCTTTGAGCTTTGTAGTAGTTCCTCAAAGGACAATATGACTTTAGAGGGATTTAAGAGGGCACAATATGACAGTTCACTTTTGGTCGACTCCTTTATGGCGGCTGATTTTCTGGAAAACAGCGATTGCTTCGTCACTAGCGCGATGCGTGGAGTAGAAGCAATCAGGTAAATAATTATGCAGTTAATCAAAATTATCTTACGAACGTTTTTAAATATTTATTTTTTGTCCGTTAAGATTAAATGTTGAATGTTGATGCTGTTTTTGAACCGAAACCCACTGCAGAAACGAGTCGAAATTTTAGGTTTTGCGTAGACATGCAGCGAACTCTTTTGGCATGGCAGTGGAAATATTGAGTTTACCTTGCCAAGATCCTCATATTTATCGTATATTCCTTATTTATCTCCGTAGTTTAATCGTAATGAGCCTTTATTCTCGTGAATAGCCATCCTCCTTTACATTTAATCCTACAATGAGTAGAATATTAGGGTTTTTTTAATTATGTTTCTTGGAGTTTAGGTCTAATGAAACCAAGTTATAGCCAACGTTTCGATTTATGTAAAATCATCCTCAGGGCTCTTAACTTTGTACACATTTATTGATATTTATTGATTTAACATCAATAAATATGTACAAAGTTAAGAGCCCTGAGGATGATTTTACATAAATCGAAACGTTGGCTATAACTTGGTTTCATTAGACCTAAACTCCAAGAAACATCATGAAAAGTTAATTGAACAAGGTCAAGAATAGAAGAGGAAAAGTAGTAATATACTAATTATAGAATATTAGGTACATTTCTAGGGTTGTTTATAAAGTGAAATGAGTGATACATCCTAAATTTGGTGGCCATCCGAGAAAAATTAGCAATTCGATAAAACCCTACGGTAACCCTGATTCAGGAGTGTACTAACGTAGAGAATTATTCCGTTGACAATGTAGATAAAGTATTTACCTCCATTCTGTAGGTCGTCAACCACTTTCTTATATTATTTTTGTTCTTTGGGACACAAGCAAAAACCTTCTCCGGCGAGAAAATAGAGATACTTGAGCGCCGGGGCACTATACACGATTTCACACGTTTTTCCAATGGATATCCATATTGCAATACACTTATTCCACAAAGCAAATGATGTAGGTGTGTAACGTAGTTCATAATGAGCAATCAACTTATTTTCATTTTATGTTTCCTATTCTCCCCAAACAATACGCTTTATTTATTTCAACAACGCCTTGGCAACCCTATACATTCATAATCTGCATTTTGACGTTAAAACAGCAATTATTTTCGCCAAATTTACGTTTTAGCCCCTGCATAGACCGATTTTCTATCCATTGCCTCAGTCTATCATTAGTGGATACCATGCCGTGACGTCACGTTCCGATGACGTCGTGTTTTCAAGCAGCCAATGAAGATTAATTTTTAAAGACTCATAACTCGGCCATAAAACATAATTCATCCGCGAAATTTTCGGCGTGTACATTTGAGGCAGGGACCTTCTTATTCTAGTACTTCAAAAAAATTGTGCATGTTCCCCATTTTAGTTTTTTTCGTAGTTAAGTTTTCGTGTGTGATTTCATTTGGGAATCTTACTGCATGGCCGTGAATTTTTGTTTTTCTATGTGACAAAATTGCTGCAAATGAAGTAATGGGGAAGACGTCTTCATTGCTACGTCAAATCTGTTTTTTTTTTAGCTTCTATCATAAGCTAATGTATGAGAATCGATGTGCTATCTTTTAAATTAATAATTAAATCAGATTGAGAATTGCCAATTACCAAAAGTTAATGGTGCGTTATGTGGGTCAAATTTTTCCTCAAAATGAGTCATCCTCAGTCCGGGATATGACACCTATCGTTGGCTTTTGGACAACGCTGCCTTTTTTTGTTTCGATGAACTTATCAATGCCTTCATTTCGAGTTCAGTCGCACCAAGGGGTGTGCACTGAGCGAAAGAGGGCATCGCTAAAGCAATGGGAAGCGCCGCCGTGGCCTCAATACCCACCCTTTGCATGAACTTAAAACCAAGAATTTCCCTATTGTAGTCGTAGAAAGGGAGAGTTCAGTGTCGTAACCTGAGCGTGGCTTTCCGCGCGAGAGCCAGCCAGACGCTGCCGCCGCGTCTCGTCAATTGATTGCGGCGGAGTGGGCTTCAAAACTTGAGCCGGTCCCCAAAAATATGCGATGCCTCTTTCCATCTCCCCTTTGCGGGAGAGGCGCCTGCGCCCAACGAGCAGCGACGGCCCCCTCCCCCCCCCCCCTCCGAGAGAGAGAGAGAGAGGCACGGATATGGATAAAAAATAGCGCGCGAAGCAGGAGAGGCAAGGCGCAAGAGGATTTCTCCCCACTCCACTCGCCGCTGCTGCCGCCGGCAAAAATCGAGAGTCTTTTGTTTCGGGTCGGCAGCGGAGCGGGGAAGGAGGTGAACCGTTCTTTTTATATTTCCCCCTCCCCTCCCCTCCCCGCCCCTCGTTTCGCAAATTTCCTCCTCTCCCTATCTCTTTTTTTCCCTTCGCCATCCTGGAATTACGTGACACCAATACGGCCACACCGAATAACTCTCTCTTTCGTTCTCCGCGTGTTTTGTTCTCCCCCTCCGTGCCTTCTCATCTTCTCCTTCACTCCTTTGTCCCCTCCACCCCTCTTCGCTTTCAGCTCTTCCCCTCTGCCTGCCTTCAATTTATGCTTCCAACTACCACCTTGAGCTTTTTATCTTCCCAGTAAATATTATATTCAGTACATTCTATGCATAAATAAGTATAAATATTCATAAAATTATCGAAAACTTTCATTTATTGTAAATTGCACGATTATTTAATTTTGGTATTAATGCTTTAACTCCTACGATATAAATTTTACAAACTAATCATTTCATTATTAAGTATTTCTGAAAGATAGGTTGCAAAATTAACTTACAACAGACCTCAAATCCATGTTTCGACTAAAATTTACAGTTATACCCTTAATGATTTAAGTTTTGCTTCATCGCATCGCATTTCCAATGCCACTGTCGCAGTTGGCTAAAATGGCTAAATGGTAACACTCCTGTTTAATTTCTGGAGTCTTATTCTTTATCTTAGAGTCATTTGATATAATTTATAATTTCTTTGTGCGACACTTGGATGGTTATTCCGAGTATGGGCGATATTATTTTGCGATATTAGGAGGAATTGTTACGTGAATTTTGCATATAATTTCTAACTCGGAGCTCTCTTCTGTAAAGTTATCTTTAAAAAATTGTTTTGTTTCACAAATTTGTTTCGGAGGCCCAAGGAATAATACGATGAGGTCACGCCAACAGTCTTACCTTTGTTTGTATCGATCGATCCGTTATCACATTGGTTATATTATGCTATTAAATTGGTTGTATGTAGCATTGAACTTAGCTTAGTTTTTTACTCCACGCATTCCTGCATCTGTCGGTGATATTTCTTGTAAATATGTGTTAATGCGGACAAATCTTAATTTAAAAAAAACATTTTTTCGGGTATCTTGATTCTCACCTTTGATTTTCAACATTAAACTATAGGACTCTACGGCATGCATGATCTGTTAAATCTTTTCGTTGATTTCATTGAGCTCATATTAAATAAAAATAAATACAATAGGGGCTAAGATAAGTCCCTAAAGTCAATTTTAAAATTTAACAAGTTTGCAAAAGCTAAGAGTGAGTCAGTAAAAATATTGCAGGTTTTTGTCTTGTATTTATCATTGTCGATTTTTTTTTCATCTCCGAATATTCATCGAAGTAGAGTCGTTCTTCGTTACTGAAAAAGCCTTTCAAAAGTTGCATGCCTTCAGTTTTTAGGGTGCTTATTTAAGATTTGGAACATGCTTCCGTGTGCGTCTTATGGCTTCAGGTGAATATAAATTGTAAATTTGAATTAAGTTAAATTTAAAATTCAAAAGTATAAATTTGGCTCCTTGCCGTTCAAATTTAATTTTTATGCTATACTTGGACGAAGTAATTATCTAAAACAAAGCGTTCTTATCTTATTCCAATTGGGTGATACGTTCATGTAGAGCACATTGTCTCCTTGAAAAATTATCAGATTCATGAGCAAGTATGAGATTCTTTTGTATTTGATTATGTTGATGACATTAGGAGGGCCATCGGGGTGCGAAGGAGCAGCCATGGCAAAGTGAAATATGAACGGCTTCAGTATATCATTCCAAAGACAATTACCGGCAATCCATCTGTCTTCAGACCTGAAGATAGATGGCCGCCAATTTTTAGTACAGCCAATGAGCGAGGAGCAGATAAAAGGATTCGAATAAAAGATTCGTTGATTTCAGTTTTCCGTTTGTGCGAATAATTCTTCCTCGATAAAAAAATACTCGCGTCATTTCCACTTATAATGTCAACATTTTCGGCCTGGGTCTTGTATCCGCCTTCTTTTAAGTTAATAATCGGATGAAATTAACGAAGATTACTCCCTGCAGTGGATCGTGAAAATATGAATACTTTTTTCCATGACAATTGACTGATATTCAAATATAATGATGAAATCCTGGAATCATTTATTTTTTTGGCTTTTAATCTCAGCTTCACTTCAGCTCTTGCATTCACTTCCTCCTCCCTTCGTTTGGTACCGTTGTTTGGCGGACGTGGTGCATAGTAATAGTAGTAGTAGTAGAGTACTCCCTCCCGTCTCAGCCGAACCCTCGCGTCCTCCCACCCGCTCCCCTCCTCCCCCCCCTCCCTCGACGGAGCCGCCGACCTGCTGACCCAAATCGCCGCCATACTGCAGCATCACTATTCGGCTGCTGCCTCCATCCCCCCCCCTCTCCCCGCCCATCCGTCACTGCGCTCCCCTCACCCCCTCGCCGCATCTCGCTGTAGCCAACCCCTTCCCATCTCCTCCCCTCACTCATCTCAGTCCTTCCTTACATAATTTCTCAACACGTTTCACTTCCATGGGTTCCTTACCGAATGAGTTGGTAGAGAAGCATTCATCAAGTTACCATTGTTACTGGTGATCATTTTTGTTTTAATCCGTTATAAATAAGTACGTTTTGACGAGCTTAGTTCCGTTTTTATAACGTTTCCATAGACATAAACCATTTGTTGTAACTCATCTTGTCCGGGTCACACCTTGCAACTCAATATTAACCCAATTCCCTATGAGATATTAAGCTGAAGCTTTCGGGGTAACTCGGAAGCAAATGACAATAAAATACTCTTACACGTTTAGAATGATTTTAATTATCTCGATTGCAATTTAGAATTTCAAATTTAATGTGAACATCAGTCCAAAAAATGGCCACCAAAATCCGATGGCGGCGCTGCTTTAGTTTAAAGGAACGAGTCATAACTACAAATTTGTTCACAAAATGAGCGAGCATTGTCTAGTGAAACATGCGCCAGTCGTTTTTCGCTCTATAAGAAGTAAATAATTGACATTCTGTCAGGCTCATAAGAATTTGTTCGCATTTCTTTTAGCCCGCGAAAAAACACGTTTTTTTATAAAAAATATATTTTTATTTTGTATTGCCTCATAACTTATCCCTATGAATGTAAAGAATGATTTTTCTTTCCAAAAATGTATGTTGTTATTATTTTCGGAGTCGTAACGCGTAAGGACGGCTTCACAGCTATGCGTTGCGTCTACGGGACGAAGCTCAATCGGCAACATTTGCCCTTCACAGATATGCGTTGCGAAAAAAATGAAAGGCGAGAAGCGTCGGCTCCTAAAACCCGGTCCGGGAGTATGGCATCTTACTATTTCGAGCCAATTGCGACATATTTGTCTTGTTTTGTGCATTTTTGTGCATATTTCATTACTTAAACTATCCTCATTAATTACCACTTAAATTGGATGAAAATTTGGTGATTATTTCTTAAATTATCCTCCTTAATTACAACTTGCATTTGATGAAAATTTGGTGATTATAAAATCGTTAATCATGTATTAAGTGGTGGCACTTGCCTATAAATTATAATCCCAGCTGGAGAAATTTCAAAAACATATTGGAGAATCATTAAGATTCAGACTTTGTAATTATCTTTTAGTATTTATTTTTGGTGACTGGGTACGCATTGTTGCTTGTGAGCCTCGTATCTACCCATGTATTGAACGTGTGTAACGTCGTTTTAAGAAGTAATGAGTGAAGCAACAGTATCTCAATAGCAAGAAGATATTTATTTATCCAAATCACACCAAATAACCATAGCCAATACCAAATACCAATGGGTTAAGGGCCCAGAATGTGAATACTAGAGTTTTCGTGTTGAGGTCATCTGAAGTGACCAAAAGTAACGATCTATCGGTTGAAGATGGCTGGAGCTGGGACTGAACGAGGGAGGATATGGAGGGAGGAAGAATTGCGAGAGGGTAGAATGGGTGGAATGCCGAAATGCCGAATGCGGAGTTATTAATATTCGTGGTCTAAGTTACTGTAGTCAGAATTAGTTGAGAAAAATTGCTGGAATGCTGTGAACCCCGGAATTGATACAGAAGAAGATGGCCTAAATGTAGATCAAAAGAGACTAAATAGAAAAGCACTGAGTTTTATCTGGAAGCATGTATTTAAGGATTATATTGAGGATATCGGAGAATGTAAGTTGGCTAAAGATATATATATATTGCAGAGAATACACGCTTCATTCACCCTGGACCATGGGCGTACATTTGACCGTAACGAAGCAAATGTTCAACATGACGAAGAAACCAGAACAAAGTATGCGCAAATATGCGGCGGAAACGCAGAGACTCGAAAGAATAATAAAAAGCACTGTTTGTGGCCTAAAATTGAATGATTGGCTGCTTGCTGGAATATTTATAGCTAGGCTTACGCAAAATAATTATAGAGTGACGATAGCAATTGTGGGAGGAGACCGCGACCATACAACGCAGATGGTGAAGGCAGCTCTCTTGCAAGAAGATATCATTGTAGTAGGAGCAGCGTTTAACACTGCGTGAGGCGTTGGCATCATCTGTCCATAATGGAGGTGGTAGACGTGATCAGCTGTGGAAAGTGGTCGAACAGAAAAATCTTTCCCATTCCCGATTGGAGCAGATGAATGGGGAAAAGAAGTGCGACACATGTGGAAAATTAGGATGCCCGGACAATAAGTGTTGTAAGGGTAATTATCTCGGTCATTTGTCTAAAGATTGCCGTAAGAGTCAGAAGATAATAGAAACGGCGAAATCAATTGACGTGATGGAGGAGAGAGCAGAAGTGATAATGGAATAGCAACGAGAAAAACTGTATCGGCAGTAACAGCTGTAATTCTAGCGTCGAAGGCAGGAAAAAATGAGTTAATTGTGGACTGTGTTTCTACAGACTACATCTGTAATGACGAGTCTAAGTTTATATCATTGAAGCCGACTTGTGGTTATGTGTTGATGGGCAAGGATAGTGTTCCTGTCATAGGCATTGCTACTGCAGTGTTTGAAGCAGCTGACAATTGTGGAGGTAACACACTGAGTTTGCAAGTCACGCTACATGTTCCCGAGTTTAATTTTAATTTGCAGTCAGTCTCTGAGTTAGCGGAGAATAAAATATTTTTAACATTCCGTGAAGGTGGCAGTGGCAGAATACATGATAGGGAGATTATGTTCTCAGCTCTAGAGAGGGGACCGCTAGACTGTTTGATTTGGTAACGAGAGACGAAGGGGAGAAAAATGACAGAGCAAGTGCATTGGTTACGAAAACGGAAGAAGTAAAAAAGGAAGTTTTGAAGTAGAAATTGTCTAGAAAGTTGTTTTCCTGAGAAAGTATTAGCGTTAATGCAAATGCTCTGAGAAGTGTTGTAAACTGGCATAATCGTCTGGGTCATTGGCATGAAGAAGAAATTAGGAAGCTACCAGCAATTTTGTAGCGAGCTGGCGACATGATTTCATCAATTCTCGAAGATTGGATCTGATTGGCTAGCGAACCGCAGCGTCAACGTCACTTCGAGCCGTGACAGCACCCTATGACTCCGAGCTTATGCTTTTTGAATTGATTTCGGTCTTTGATTTGGCTTTATAACAAATTTAATAGATTGAAAATGCGAAAACTCCATAGAAGAAAAATTATTCGCCATGATCTGGTCTCGAGCGACTCCCGAAAGAAAGGCATTGGCTGTTTCCATGAATAATTTCATTCTATCGGGAACGAGAATTTGTGAGAGGATACATTGGCGTTCCCTCTCTTTCTAGGACTAAAAATTTTCAATTATATGTACCTACCCATACAGTTTTTTTCAATCATTTGCATTCAATGAACTCCTCTGCGTTTTTAATGGTTGTAACATTGAATCTTTAGAATCCACAGCTGCGGTGTGTTGGGCGTAATGGTACTTGAAATGAATTAATTAAATTGCCTTCCGCTGATTTTGCCATGACGTGTCTTCCTAGTTTTTTAATTCGACGGAAGAAAGAGTTAGCTACCACTTTTCCAGCTCCTCTGCTGTGGAATATAAAATTACCTAGTTTTAATTACCTATAAATTGAGCTTAAGATAAATTACTAGTAGTTAGCCTCTCATATGGAGTGAATTTCACTGATTTTAATATCGTCAAGTCCATCTCGTTCATAATCTTTGGATGACTTGCCCTGACCACGTCGTACAGCACGATTGGAGCTTATTTGCTTGACGTTGTTTTTCTGTTATCATGAATTCCACCATCAAAATAATCTTTACAACCGTTGAAAAGACAAACGTTGGTGTCAAGCAACAAAGGCTTGTTAGAGAGAAAAGCATAGTATCTGATAGAAAGTATATCATCGTCTTTCATGGGCCATTAGAGTTATTGCATTGACCTGAGCTTTTTCTGAGTGGGCGTTATGGTGAGGTATATGCGTGCGCCTTCGAAACAAACTTTTGGAAATATGTAGGTATATCGCAACGATTGAACTGAATTACTTTAGAGTTTTGTTTGATGCGTTCTAATCTCAAAATTTTCATTTTTTTATATCATTCACATGATGGAGAAATTTAAAGAGTATTTTCCCCAAAGAATTTTGTGCAGTGGTGTTCGGAAATTGTGCGCGAGCAGATACCGTGGGCTTTTGCATCAATCACCCTCCCAAAAGGCAAGTGCATGCATTTACAGTGGTGCCTTCGAAGCACCCACTCTTCGCACCCACCCGCGAATATGTGCATATCTCGTATGGTATAAAGGACTTAAGATACGGGGAACTCTTTGTTGTGCTTCAAGATTAGAGCGATCAATCACTGAGCCGATGATTAATGTGCTGTGCAAACTTTTGCATTTTTCGTTCTTTCTCGGAGTGACGAAGTGAGAAGCGAGCCCCCTCCAAGATTAATGGCATCGCCGATTACATGCTAATGAGGCGTCATTTAATCGTTTCTCGAAAGAGCACACTTCGGTGAGTAGCGAGTAGTGAAATCTCAGCGCGCAACGCTATGCTTCAGCTTCTGCTTCCTGTTTCCATTCGCTTCCACCGTTCATCCAGCGACTTTTTATTTAAACTGTGGGGTGCGTCATTAATTCGCGGAGACTGGCGCCCTGATTTCTGTCTTTAGGGGGGGGGGGATGTAGGAAACCCCGCGTTTACCTCGTGAAATGTAGCGCAAGTTGATAAGCTCCTTTTCGGTGCACCGGAAGGAAATTTGTGGGAAGCGAGCTCATTCAGTTCGACTCGCTGGCCGGAACATGTGGCCGCCAGGTCAGAGAAGCGCTATAGCAGCCCTCAGGGCTCTGTCAGTGAAGTTTAGAAGGAATGATCTGCTCTTCATATCTTCACTAATTTGGAATTTTTCTCAAAGCATAACATAGGATAAGAAAATATGCACACTGCAAAGCCTCCATGTGCCCATTTTAAATTGAAGATTTTAAATTCAAAATTTTGAAAGTAGAATTCAATTTTTGTGTGGGTACGTAGTTTTAATCCGTAGTCATGTATCGTTTATCGTAACATTTATTGTATTATTCCCACAGGGTGCGCCGTGATAACCAATTTTTATCAAACAAAGCATATTTTGGACGTTAGGTTTGCCATTTTATAAATGTATTCATGCGTTGCATATTCTCTTTAGCAAACGTGAGTGTAGCCAATGGCGAAAGAACCACTGTGATCATTTTGAAATACGAGCAGTAATCTTCGCGTGTCAGCCAACCGCTCTATACAACCGGAAACATTTCTAACTATTACGTCCCGCGAGGTCTTCTCATTGCATCCGTCACCCTCTCCTATCATGCCTTCCATTAGCAACGTTCTTTAATCACAATTTGGCAAATATTTTATGCTCAGACTCACATTCCTTCTGATGCACTTATGCATCGTGAAATTGGATCAGATTATCAAATAAATGTTCATTTCGATGTACGATCTATATTTAAGGCTCGTTTTAAGCAGGAAAAGAAAAGAGATGTTTAAAAAATCCCTAAGTAGTCCTGCTCCTAGCCGTGACGGTTGGACAGAAATGACTGAATAAGCATGATATCCACCTGACGGTGTTGAATGAAAATTAAACTATGTTTTTCCTCATAAAATATTTATTAGATCGCTTCCATGGTTTCGACGCTCTGCGTCATCCTCAGGCCTGAGCCAGCTCAATGGAAGTCAGAGACCTGCAAGAAATAAAATCCAGGCCCCTCATCGCATTTTTTCCGAAATTTGTAAAAATTAAAAGTATATCGGAATTGTAAAACACTTTTTGTATTAAAATTTCATTACAGTCAACTAGAACCCGGCGAAAGCATTGATGGAAAAACATAATCTTCATGATAAAGTGATCAAATTTGAGTTTTAGATTCTTAGCAGCAGAAGAAGTCACGACTGGAAGCAGCATTTATTATCGATATTTGTGAGGAGTTGTAGTTCGATATTTGACGTGGATTGGCATATTAAGGGCGGGACATCCCCAACGTGTGTTTTCCGCTACCCTTCAGAAGGAAGCGCCGCCCTCCGAAATCTTTCCGTCACCTCAAGGAGGAAAGCGGTCCGCCTCCCAGAAACTTGATTCATGCTGTCACTTGGCTTCTATTTTTCAATCGCTTTCTACTGATGCGCGCACCGCGGCGATCAGCTATCCTTTCAATCCCAACGTTTGCAAGTGAGCAAACGCATTCGCGAGGAATAGCATTGAAAAGTTAAATCATATCATCTTGATGTATCGGAAAGGAAAGACAATGGCAGGTTCCACAATTTATTAATTACTTCGATCGGTTTCGATTACATAGTATCATCACCAGTCCCTTTCCTTTCTGATACATCATGAAGGACTTAAATCACGTGTCGCCTGACACGATTGAATCATATCATCTTGATTTAAATTTCGATGTACAGCCCTAATTATAGTTTATTTCCCCAAAGTGAAATTGTGATCACCCTGCCATCAGCGTCGCGAGTGGCAGCTTTATTAAGCCCATCATAGAGAACTCTCGGTTGCAGTATTCGTGAGGTGAGCATTCCAGCCGCGCTCTGACTGCCGCCCGAATGAACCGACGCTCGCCCCCAACCGCAGATATTTCCGAGTGCGGGGCAAGAGGATGATGCCAAACGCAGCGCTGGCGGGGGCGGAAAGCGAGAGTGTAGCGTGCGGAGGCATCGGGGGGCTTGCCCCCCTCCGCCACCTATTTCCCCGCGCCTACGGAATTACAGCGATGACTCAGTACGTTAGCGCACTTAATTTCCGTTTATTATTTGTTTAATTTGGTGACACCCCGCCCCACTTCTTATTTCTTGCCATTTTTAATGAGTATGCGGATTTTCAAGCCCACGAATGTGTGCGGTTCGTGGGCGGAAAAAAAAGCAATAGATATTGGCTGGTTTAACGGTTAAAGCCTCTTAATTACACTTAACTATTATATTTAGAGGCGGGCGCCGCCGACAGCGAAATTGAGTCCACCGCCACGGCTGAAAAATATGTGTACCCCGTAAAATATACTCTTCATAAGAATAAATACTCCATATTTAATATTTTATGAGCTCGTCTTAATCCTTGGAACTCAATTTTTAATCGTTAGTGACGGACTCGCACCGTAGAGAGCATCGGCGTGGACGCTGGCACGCGCCGCACGCCGAAAAAAATACCCTTTAGTTGATAGTATGCCCCAGCCGAATTAGATTGTCTCTAGTGGCCAGAGTGTCTTGATCAATTAGTGATTAACGCTCCCGTTTTTTCCGTGAAGGCTTCGAGGATTTCTTTAGCCAAATGTGATGGCCAAAGGCATTCACAGAAACTTATGACTCCCTTAGCTCCACATCACATGAATCAAAAAGTGGTTCAAATGGGTAATTGACGAACGATGCTTGCGCTAAGACTGGTGTCATCGGTTCTTATTGAATTCGCTCTCCCTCCCTCTAGCGATAATATTTCTATCTTTGATAAAGCAATCACGACGTTTCTCCAAGCGCACCACTTCTACATTTTTATGGATAATCTCATGGACCTTGCGGAAATGGCACTGGAAGTTGATAGGTACTTGTACGGTTCAGTCTTCATTTTCGCTTTGAATCCCCGATGGCCTCCCAATGCCCTTTCCAAACTTCCGTTCTCAGTGTTAGGGGGTCCACATTTCCGCGATTCGTGGCGTCCCTTGCCTCCGCTGCAACTCCCTCTCGCTTTCTCCACGCCTCACTCCCTCCACCGAGGAGTCATTTGCACTTAAATAGCACTTGCTCCCCCTTCCCAACCTCTGCAGTCGTGGCGCTAGCTCCAGATGACAGCGACCATTGAGTAACAGTTGGCAGTTGAGGTTGGAATGATCTCTCGCTGCCTAGTACGATACTATTTACATCCTCGTGTAAAATCGCAAGGGAGCCAATGCCTCGTGATGGAACTATTTTTGGCACTCTTTGATCGTGTGTTTAAGTATTGAACATGACGCTGAAGTTAATAGGTGACCCGTATTGAGAAAAGTAAAGGAGAGCTAAAGAAAACAAGAGTTTAAAGTATATCCCGTATGAGTGTGACCTCATGGCCATTCTTAGCAGTTTCCCTCTCGTATTAGGCGGACAATGACTTTTATGCCCATTCCACGGTTATCACTGCTCCTAACTGTTTTAATTATCAAAGTAACAATGTTTCCTTTTCATAATCTATTCGTCTGATTAGTGTAAGAGACGAAGAAAACTGGAGTCACGAATCACCTCTTTCATTTTAATCTTCATTTTCTTCGCCATCATTTATTGTGGCAAGATGTTTCGGCTTTACGCGAAATATTCAAATATGCGATGGCGGTGAAAAATAATCTTCCCAAATGAGGTAAAAGGTTTTAGAAACAGTTTCTTCACTAATTTATGGCATAAAGTAAGCAATTTTTCACTTGTCCAACTCAGTCAAAAGTCGCTTAATTATATTTGGACTCGAATATTTACCTCAAGTCTTCTATCTATTTGCGCATAAAAATAATCTTCGGAAATGGAAATAAGGAACCGCTTAAACGAAACCTGTGAATAAAATCTGCTGATTTGAAGTATGAATTCATGGGAGGGGATACTGAGGACTTTGAACATCATCTGAGACACATTTAATTTAAAAAACTAATTTCCTATACGTTTTCTAAAATTAGGGCTTCGCCTAACAGCTCTCGTTTCAGAGCAACATTCGTTGATGGCATTCGATTTCGAAGCGTGGAATGATTAAATGCCTGGGCAAAATGCTTAAAATATTGTTCGATTTTATTCATAAGTGTACCATTAAATATCCGCTAAGGAGGCGATACGCAACCAATTTGCCGGTAATTGACATGTAGTGTAAAATGAAAGGAGCTTAGCTCAAGCCTTGCGTCTATTTTAGGAGAGTATCAACAGGCGATACGTCGGAATGAACTTCTCTCGCGCCTTCGATTGCATTCGCAAAATTCACGAGCCAGAGGAGAGAGAGAGAGAGAGAGACATCTCTGCCCATTGCAATTTCTGGAAAGCATGAAGTAGCAGAGCGAACTTCCAAAAGCAATGGCCGTCTGTTGGTAGAGATCTTTCTCAATTGTTTCTCATCAAACTTGTCAAAATTATTGTATGGACCTTTTTTGAATCATAAATTTTAACTTGAAGTTGTTTTAATTTCCTTTTTCTTTGATTTGCTTACGGCGACTTCGATGTCGACGGAAATGCCATGGAAATCTTAGTTTCGATAACACGCAATAGAGTCGGCGTTTGCGAAGGGAATTGCGAAGTTGCGTTTTCGCCGAGCATGTACGGCACCGCACCTCCGGCGGGACGACATAATATGTATTCTGATGACGAAAGTGGAGGAGCGGGCCTGCCGCTTCCTCGTGCATTACGACGCGCGCACGCACGCACTCGCTTCGTAATTCGGCTTCGTCGGCGTGCTCTGCGAATTCCTTCTCCCGGTTACCCTCCATCCACTCGGTGTGACGTCACAATCAAACGTCGAATTTGTCGCAATTTCGGCGGAGGTGTGGGTGCAAGGTCGCAATGCAAATGAAGAGCAGGTTGGGGAGCTCATTTGGTGCGTGTGTGCCACCCCCAGCACCCCTCTTACCTAATCGCCCCTCTCCTTCCTATCACAACTTCGCTCCGACAATCCTCTCCCCCCCCCCCCCTCCCCACGCGGTACCTATTCGCCCAACGCAGCGAAAATCCGTGCGAACGCGAGAGTTCGTGGGCCGTGGGACGGGAAGTGCGAAGGAGGAGGAGTGGTTGGACCCTTCGATGGAGTATCCACATCCAGTACGTATTGCTTATACTTGGTGGGTCGCGAGCAGCCTCAACGGGCAATCTCGTCAGAAGCAATGATCAGGTAAACGAACAATTTGCAATGTCTTCAATGTCTTAATTGCATCTAGCAATTCTCATCCATTTCTTTTTTCCCGACTGCTCTCTCAAAATCTGCTCACAATGGATACTGATGCTTTTACATGCTAATGCTGTTGTATTGATTTTAATGCAATATCGGATTGAACCAAAGGAATCTCTCTCTCCGTGAAACGGTTGATTGCTGTGGACCTAATGGATTTATCGTTTTTCTCAAAATTTTGCTGTCGCCAATAGGAAACCTCGAATATCTGACACTTGTAGCATATTATTCTACCATGAGTGTGGCTTATTGCTTGGTTGTTATGATTTGATTATTATGCAAATGTCATCATCAGTCAGTGTATTTTGAAATCATTAGTCTTTGATTCCAATAATAGCTTCAAATTGTAGATTCATTCCACAAATGTCAAATAAAAGACAATTTGAATGTAACTATTGCCTTGATTGTTCTATTCCAGCCATAACTTTACTCGCCTGATTTATGCATGGCTGCATATTTGTCAAAGAGATGTCTATTGACGTTATTCTGCGGAACTGTTTCATGATATACGAATGAAAATGACTTGGATGCCTGTCCATTCTTTCTTTGAATTTGAACGAGGTTTTGGCATTGCTTTCATAATTCATCATCACCCCGGGATAAATATGCTTTGCCGAAATCCAGGTCGGATTCAGATGTAGCGTGAACTTGCGTACAAGCTATTCTCATGTATTTATCGAGATGTGCAGTCTATCCACTTCGAAATTAATTGCTGCGTCCACGAGTGAGTTTCGCTTTAGGAGGTCCCATTGTGTTGCTCAGGCTGTTTGCGGAACGTCTGCCCAGAATGCGTTGTCTCTCCACTGCTTTCAAAATCTCCTCGCCCTCGAATACTCCGCATTCCTTTTCCGCGGGGCCCCTTTTCGTGCCATCCGGATTCGCGACTCGCTCTTGCACATTTGAGCGTGGCGCGCTTGCCTCGATCGCCGAGGAGCCGAGCAGAGGCGGAGACGGCCGAAGTGAGCTCGGAGGGGGAAAGCGATGTGAGTCAGTGGGTTAGGCTGTGCGGGCAGTCGGCGCTTGGGAGCACAGCGGAGAGGCTATACGTACGAGTGAGGAGCGAGCCAATGCCGCCACTGTTTTCCCAGTCGCAGCGCCAGCGTCCTCCGCGAACACCGCGCGCCAGCGATATCATTTGCGATCCAGTTGTCAATCACCCATGATAGTGACAACAGCTGCCGAAGGTGCTCCGTGTTGACAGTGAATTCTTTTTGCGTGTGCCAGCAAGCAGTTATTTATTTTTCACGGCGACCAAATCTCTTGTGTCAGCGGAAGGTGTTGTGAGTTCGAAACTTGGTGTTTTGTCGATATTCTCATTGACATTCCGTGACATTTTTAACAAAGAAGACTTAAGGAAAAGAAAAAAATTCGAGCGACTGCTTGATTTTTGGGACCTTTTTTTTTGGCTGTCATGTTATTATTTGATTATTTATGCCATCTGTGAGGCGCCGGTTTTTCCATTTCGTTTGTTTTTCTGGCAAGGAGTGATTGACGTGAAGGATTGGCATTTTAACCCTTGCCCGAAAAATCTCTCGTTACTTGGCCGAGATCAGTGCGACGGAAAACGACCAGTAATCGCTTGGATTTTAACCGCCTGAGTCTTCAAAAAGTTTTTATGTGAATGATTTGTGATTTTTGTTGCCTTCCTGTCTTATTGCGGCATACATCCTCTTGAAGAATAGCTGCACAACAATTGGGATAATCGATGCTTTGTCTGTGATCTTTTGACCCTTTCCCGTGGTACTCCCTAAAATCGCAGCAACCTGTAATGTGCAAAATGTTTCTGCGGCAGTGACAACACGTGTACCGCGCCCCGTGGTGCCGGAGTCGATACTTCTCCACTCATCTATTCCACCGTCGTCTGTTGCGGAGACACCGGAGAAAGGAAGCGGTTCACTATTTGCCGCTTCCCTCGACATTAATAAATAAAGTGAGTCGCACGAGCGGTCACGCCGCGCCTTCTCCCGCCCGCTGCCGCACCAGCCATCCGCTTCCCTCGAGTAAACAGGTGGGAGGCGCCGCAAAAACATTTGCCAAAACGAGAGACTTGGCCAGTCCTGGCGAAAGCGGTCCCTCGCTTCACACCTCCCGATCAGCCCTCCTTCCCCGCTCTCGTGGAGTCGAACCCGCAGTTTTACTCACCCGTGCCCACCCCGGACAAACCCTGTCCAGACGGAAGCGGACGGAGAGGCGTCGAAAAAGGAACCATTCGCGGACTGAGAATCCCTGAAGATAGTGCAGATCCGATCCTCGTGAGTGCTCCCTCTGGGAACCGATGTCCGTGCGTGCACGTGAATGGCATTAGCTCGTGCCCCCCTCCCCCCTCCACTGCCATCCCGGCGAAATAAATATATTTCATAGTCTGTGGGAGAGAGAGAGAGGACGGCGTTGGGGTAGGTAATGGTGTTCCGAAGGACCTTATCTCGTGCCTGACTCAATCGGGGATGGACGCTCGCCCCCCCCTATAAAATGAAATCGCTCCTTTCCTAACCTTCTATGGCTTTTATGGAGACCATGGCACCCGTGAGCGAGTGCGATTGGCGAGTGGCAGCGGGCGTGCTCGAGTGAGTGACACTTTTGTCGGATTTTTCTTCGAAGCGGAGGAATAGAGCCTTGTGTGAGCCTTGTGCAGTGACTATAGCGAGTGCACCATGATCGAGATGATGCCTGAGAACTGTGTGCCGCTGGACCTGAGCCTGAGCTCGGAGCAGCGGCGGCGACGCACCAAGAAGAAGCGCCGCATTCCCACCGAGTCCTCCTCCTCCTTCTCCTCGTCCTCGCCGCCCCTGAACGCGGCCCTGCCGCCGTGGAAGGGCCGCCGACGGCGCGCCGACGCCACCGACGACGAGGAAGCTCGCATGGGCGACGTGGAGGAGGAAGAGGAGGAGGAGGAGGACGAAGAGGACGCGGAGGAGAGGAGCAGCCTGAGCGGGGGTCAAACCACGGACTCCGAGCTGGACGCCCTGGGCGTGCCCGGCGGCAAGAGCTGCAAGGCGTACAAGAAGTCCCTCATGAAGAGATACTGTGAGTAGATTACTCCTCGAGGAAACCACATGCTCATCCCACCTACACTGCCGAGACAGGAACATATTTTGCGATCGAGTCATTTACTTGCAAACCACTTGAGTTTTTCACATCAGTTTCGTTTCAAAAATCGAACAAATCGAAGTAATACCAAATTCCAATGCTTGGACGCATTATATTTTATTCCAATGTGACCTCACTTCAAATGGCTTTAGATTTCCGGTGTCGATTCCATCAGCCATTGCAACGTTTTGCTAACGTTCAACGTATTCTAACGTATACAATGCTTTTTTGAGATTACGACGTTGACTTAGCAGTCAGTAAAGAAATTTTGCTTTTCTTTAGGTCAAATCAGTGATGAATGCCGCTAGTATTGCTGTTACATAAGAATGATAAATATCGGCATAAAATGTCCAGCAGACAATCACATATGTATACCAAGTTTCAACAACTGAATCGTGAAGATCACTGCTTCGGGTGTAATTCCAAATACACCGGAATTGATTAATTGTATGGCGGTACGCATCTGTTCATTTTCTATATACGTATTGTACTTTCTTCTTCCTTTAATCTTTCATAGACTCAAGTCACGTTCCAACGTAGTAGTGCCTAGTAAGAGCTTTTATCAATGGCAATTATCACAAAGTATCACACATCTGGATGGCTGTTCTACAGATTGCCTCAAAGTGAAGTCACGCTATCTCGTTGAAACGCATACAATAAAATGATTTAACCACTTTTATAACCAATGTACTCAATTTTTATTTCAACTTAAATCGTTATTTTACTCTGTAGTTACCAGAAAGTTATTAATTGATATATACAGCCTGTTTTGCCAATCGGATTCAGATCGCTAGCCTGCGCTTGGTAGTTAACTTACGTAATTCCTTCTGAAAATTCTCGGTACTCTTTCGAGCGTAGAGTTAAAAATGCAAATCCTGCCCGCGGTGGCGTTCCAGTCCCCTCGCTTCTGATTAGCGGCCCTGGTGCACATGAATTACATGTTGATTTTTCGGGAATCACGCTGCATCGTTGTCTATTATCTTTTAGGAAAATGAATTGATAATTGCCAGGGACCGTTTCCAAGCATTAATGTCCCTCGCTTGTCCCATGCCCGACTGGAGATAGTTAAGGGAGGACTTCGGTCCATTTATCGTGGACTTGATAATTAGAAATTTATACGCTGGCTGAAGTCGATTCTTCGAAGACATGCATTTCTAAATGAAAAAAATGTATTTTTGTAAATTATTTATTGAAATTACTATGATCATTTCCAAAGACTCTTATTTTTGTAACAATGTAATCTGAAATGCAAGATGAATTAATGTGTGATTATGTTTTCTAATTATCGGCCAGGAGACTACCGCTTTAAAATCATACCTGTTTTGTTAGCCTCGAAGAAATGGTAATTCTGTTCGGTTTCGTTCATTGTGAAGAAAGCTTATGCTCATTCCCATCGCTTGTATGTTATCTACTTAATTCATGTTTTCGATTGTTTTTTGTTGTTTCCGCGCCTAGGCCATCTGTTGTCTTTTCTTCTCCCTATTATATCCTTTCACCCTTGCCTCTATATCTTGTCTCCTAATCGAATGTCTACTTATGCCCTATCCGCTTCCGCGGAATCTGGAAGGTTAATGACGATCGCCGCTAGTTGGCGCTGGCGCCGCTGGTCCAGCCGATCTCTGCTGGATGTGGTTGGGAGGAGAGCGTGGGGGGGAGGGGCGCAAGTGAAAAAGGGGGAGACGTCGGTGAAATGACAATACCAACTCCCCTCCGCCCCCCCCCCCTCGCCCACCCCCCAAGGGGGCGGGGCGTGGAGCTAAAAATCCATTTCCGTTACTTTTCGTCGCTCCGCGGTCGTCGAGAGGAAAAGTGGAGAAGTGCTTTCATTGAAATCCGTTTTCTTGGTCGAGCGTGGGAGTGGCACTGAGATTTTTTTCTCGTGTTGGAAGGACACTCCAGGTCGTCGAGTGGGAATGGGTGAGAGTCGTTTGCTTGCGAATAGACCTTTCCACGCCGTTTGATAAATATGTATCAGGGTGGCTTATAAAATCTCGAGTATGGCTGCCATGCACGGCGGAAGAGTAATCTCATTTTTTACGTCTTGACGTCGAAATATACTGTTCCAGATATTTCCAGCGTACTTCATGATTAGTTTGCAGTTCCTTTCTATGACCTTCTAAACCATAAAATTATCACGGACATGCATGATTGCTTTGGGACTTGTGGGATTGATGCAGCGTGCCCGCCCCGAAACCGGAAGTTTTGTCTGCTGTTGCCTCTCTCTCTGCGGGACGCCGAACGAGAAGATAACGAAACTCTTCTCCTGTTACAACTTCTCATTTCTTGTATGGTATTTTTTCATCGCTACCTAAATATGGATTGCTTCATTTTTCTCGTTTCGGCTTGTTATTTACGGTTGACTTTTCGCGAATGACAATATGTTTCGCATTCCTTCCAATGGTTTACATATTAAGGAAGGATTGTATGTACTCTTTAGGGTGCATTTAGCCTTTTTTCTTGTTATCCCTCAGTCGTTTATTTCGTGTCCTTAATTAGCATGGATTAATTTCGAAGAATTATGATCGCAAACGAGGCTCCACGTCATGCCGCTTTCCAAATCCATCAGTTCCTCTTCAGCGTGGTGTTCCTCTCCTCCTCACAGCCCCTTTCGTCTTCGTTCAAAGGCTATCGATCCCTGAGAATTAACCTCTCCCAGCTCCGCAGGCGTTCGTGTAAGCCGTCAGTTCGACCGGGCCGCATCATTATCTCACTTAATATAGCGCGAGAGCGTACTTGATTTCCATTCGGACAATCACGCATGGCTTCTCCGTCCCCCTGCGACTCCTTTCCAGCGTAACTGTGACCTTGGAGACCCTTGCCTTTGCGTGCCCGACTGCGCTGGAAATCGCCCTCATATTTCTGGCTTATCGCTTCTTCTCACACTGACTTCACCCCACCCCACTCCCTCTCATTTTCCTCCCGCCAATGAATAATATCCCTTTCCACTCTTTTGGCATTCCTAGACTCTAAGAGGTGAATGTGGGATCTATTCCTCGTCGACGCTGGACGGCATACTTCACTAGCCTTTTTTATCTGTATTTGATGCCCCTTTTATCTTATGACCTTATCATCGTAGTGGCTGAAAATGATGAAACCAAGATTTTGTCAACCCCTTATTTTATGTTACATTCTTATTCGTGGAAAATGTTACCGCTCGACATTCCATTTCACCTTCACCGTTTTAATGGTATATGTTGAAATTTTTTGTTCCCACATATATATTGTCCAAAAGCGCTAGCAAATGAGACGTTATTCTTCCTCATTCGTTGGCTTTGTTTGTAGAATTTATTTTGACAAAAATTCTGCGATTTAGTTTTGCTTCCATTCATGTCGCAGCATATCACCGCGCTATCATCATCCAATCGTCTTATTTTGCGATTGTTATACCTTCGTAAGTAGTATCTTTAATCGAAAAGTTGACAATTCAAGTAAGTGCACTAACCGAACAAAATGAACAGCTGTAATATCTCTACAGTATTATGCTGCTATGTTTCGCGGAGTCCTTGATTTCCTCTCTCCCCTGGATAGGAACACGAAAAATTGCCTTCCTTGCACATTCTTGATACTTCCGCCAACTCCTTAGAACTTCCGGGGGAGATAGTGAAAAAAAACTGGAAAACGGTTCTTAACTTTTATTGCTCTGCATCCCGACTTCATTGTCTGCATTTCCTCTTCTCTGCCGCTTTCGTTGTCTTCCGCCGTGTCCCTTTTCGCGATTGTAACTTCTTTAAGACTTGCCGACTAAATGGCGCTTCCCTCCTCTGAGCGGAATCCCGAGTTGTGCCTCAGCTGGGCATGGAATAACTGTCCCTCCCCCCATCCGACCTGCCCTAACTGTTTCGTTTGAATTCTGCGAGTTTTTACCTCAAAAAACAAGCGGTACTTGTCGTACGCGCACTCGTCACCCTCACTTGGAAGCTCCCTCCTCGCCCAGGGCACCCATCCCATCGTCCGGTGTCACAAAGGGACCGTGTGTTGGCGAAACCAATCTGTTTTACTGCTGCACAGTCATTACCTTGGGCTCTTTCTCTTACACTGGGGGACACGTTCTCTCTCCGCCGCACAATAGCACGCCGGGAAAAGGCAGAAAGCCCTGCAACCCTTCTCAGAGCAGTTTTTAAAAACGCCCTCTAACAGCAGCAGAAGGTCCACCCTTGTCAGTTGCCGCCTCAATTGCCTCCTGGCGGCGCATGCATTCATCTCTACTCCACCGTTATTTTGCTGGTAGTCCGATCGCAACCTTCCAAATAGGAGTAATGTCCTCTTTCAGATGCAATTCGAAGCGTTTCTCTCCTGCCTAAGAAACTTTTCAAGTATCACTCTGACTTACTTATACATGATCTCTTTTTTCTTAAATCATGAAAAACCGCTCCCCTCATATATTCTCATACCCCTATCGACTGCTCCCCTCCCGCTCCCTTTTGAATTCTTTGGCTCATCCATATTTCCGGCTATTCCCGCTTCTATTTTCTCCATTGCGTACGCTTTTCTTAGACAGGGCTGGAACCGCACCCCCACACAATGTTTTCCTCATCTTCACTGATAGAATTTCCTTTGTACACTCTTTAATCCCATTGCCTCTTCTATGTTATTACCTTCAATTCTCTGCTTTCTTTTCTCGATAAGATGCGTTTCCTTATGGGAGAGTCTTCTGCTAAAACATATCACTTGGCTTGCACCTTTTTCACTCAATTTTTGCTAAACGATAGGTATTAATTTTTTTAAGCTTACATGCGATATTCTTCCAGTTTCATAGTTATTCTTCCCTAGGCTGTTGACATTGTCTCATGTTAGGTTTCCTTCGACTAAATATATTTTTCCTCTCTGTCACATGCAATCTATCTAAAATTATCAGCAGTTTCATTTCATTGTATTGACGGAGCCCTTAAATTTCAATAAAAATTATGTTTGCCAATATCTTATTTATTTAGTGGATCTGTGAGTTTTGAACAGATCTCTTCTGGTGGGATCTAATTCCTAGCGTCGTCGGCTTCTTTGTGGCGTTCATCGGTTGGATATAGCAGGTAAGGTATGTCGCCGGAGAGGGTCACTATTAGCATCGGCTTTGAAAGCCACTTGTTTCCAAGATCATCGATGATGGTTACTTCGTCTTCTTCTTTGTCTCCCCATTATTTCCGCATGCCTCGTCACCATTCCCTTCGATTGCAACCGGGTGAATCGCGAGCATCATCCCCTCTCCCTCCCTCGCACCCCATGCGAAACGGGGCAATCGATAGAGGTGGCCTCAATCGTAGGCGTGGTGGGCGCCGGAAATCGTCGTCGCCCGCCCGCAGGGGTTGAGCCTGCCCACCCCGTGACCCTCGTGTGTGCCACCATCCCTCTCTCCTCTCGGCCGCTCTTCGTCTTTCTTCCACTCTTACTTCACCGCGTGCCCTCGCCTCCCCCACGCTAGGGTCTCCGCCAGACCCTGTGGCCCGGATCCAACCCTCTCTCCGCTATTTTTAGCCTACTCCACTTTCACCGCCGCCCGCCAACCCTTTGCCCTTCCCCTCACCCCCTTCACTTCCTCCCTTCTTTTCCTTTATCCTCCCTTTTATCCTCCATCCCCGATTCCCTCCTTCGGCTTGTTTCTTTTTTTCTCTCTCTTACGGACTCGTTTGTCCCTTGTCTTTTAGTGAGTGCATGGCATCCCAATCCCATTTTTCGTGCCCCTCCTGTGATCGCCTTTTCTGCCGTGCGAACATCATTCTCCCTCGCCATCCTTTCCTGCTTTTTTAATCATTTCATCCTTCGCAAAATAAAATTCTTCTTCTATGATTTAACCCAATAACCCTACAATCTCTCTATCCTTCTGTTTGTCACTTAAAAATGCCTTGCATCGTAGAAAAAAAACATGATATACTTTTTTAACGAATTATCTAACTTGGAGAAGAAAATTCAGTGGTGCGCTCCACCTTGACACTTAATTTCCTACCATGGTTTCGACACTATTCATTATTAAGTTATCCAATACCGCATAACAGTGTTGACACTTTGGTCTTTAAGTGCCGGTATGGTGCGTGACAAGAGAGTTGTCTTTTACGATTCCTTGATTTCACAAAGTAAAGACAAAATCGTTAATTAATTTACGAGTAATTTATCTCCTCCTACATTCCATTAATAGTTATCTGTACCACAGGGATGCTTCCACAACGTTTTCTTCCATGTACTTATTTTCGCTCTTCCGCGTCGCCCTCGAGTGTCCACGCTCCTCCTCGCTTGTGCCACTGCCCAGTCACTTGTGCGCCACTGCCCAGCCGCTTGTCCGCCACTGCCCAGCCACTTGTGCGCCACTTCCCAGTCACTTGTGCGCCACTGCCCAGCCTCTGCCATTCCCTGTTTTTTCCGGGCGAAATATTCCGCTGCCTTTTCTTCATTTTAGTTTCCGCTTCTCGGGCGGGTCATTTGATTTTGAAGTTCAAGTGGTAATTCGTCGCCTGATATTTTTAATCTACTTTCCCTTCGCATCTGGTACTCTCTCAAAGAGTTAGCCAAAAAGTAATGGCCATCGTATCACTTTTATTAGGGCATTTTAATTTTCCTTTTCACCAAACCAATTCGGTTACTTAACTCCATTTAGTAGGAAGAAACCTGATGAAAAATAGTTTTCTTTGGCTAATTTCAATATCGTCATTATTATCGTAAAATTCATTTTGATCCACCGTCTATGAATATGTAATAAAGAAGAATTACTGGTGGGTGCTGTTAACGGCAAGGATTTGTATTTTTGAGAGATTAATGAAATTATTTTTTTTATTAACTGAAAGCTCATTTAAATATTTCTGATGAAGCATGTGTTGGCTTTTCGTAGCCGTCTATTTCTTCATTTTGCATGTGCTCGTGAATGCAAATCCACTCCGTTCAGCAATTTTCGGTGGCGCTTTGAGAAGAGAACGGTCGGAGCACCTTTCTATTTGATCGTCTATAAAGTCCTAGGTAAAATAGCAAAATACTCCGATCCAACGTCATTTCTCCTAAACCAGAATTTAATCTTTATTATTGTCCTTCCTATTTTTTATCTGACCTTTGCAGAAAGATAAATGGTGCGACAATGAATTAGCTCAAATACTCACGTGTGGCATGGCGGGTGTCACTACTTGTCAAAGTGTGCTTAGCGGGAGCGTTGTACATTGAAGATTGCAGTATGGTGGTGGCGTGCGTTTAGACCATACTTAGACGGAGTGAAGGGGGTGGGCCGAGTGTGTGTGAGGTGGGGATGGGGAGGGGGTGGTAGGGAGGGAAGGGGGGGGGGGGGGTGAGCGAGGCGGAGGAAAGGGAAACGGCAGACAGTCGACCGATGAATCAATAATTTTCGCGTACCACCCGCCAAACTTCCCTCCCCCTCATCGCCCGCGCCGCCACGCACACACCGCTGCCCCCCCCCCCCCTCCCCGATCCATCGCCCCCGATCTGCCTGTTATCCTTTCCCTTTCTCCCGCGACTCCTCAACATCCGCCAGCCAGAGAGAGGCAGCCCTTGCCCGCCCCCCAACCCCCCCCCCAATCCCTCCCTCCCTCGCCGCGTTTAATATTTCATCCCACCGCGAGAGCGATTGTGACGTGTAAATAATAGAACTTGTAGAAATGCCCTCCTCTACTCTGAAACTATTCGCCATGGCTATGAATCATCTACTATCGTTTCAAGAACATTTTTCTCCCTCAAATTCCTCATTTTTACTTTGCTTCTCTATTACGTCAATTTTAATGAGAAGCCTAATGCTTGAATATGGTAGTAAGTAAATTTTGCAAAGAAATTTATTTGCTTGAAATTCTGTCGGCTTGTATTGTTATCTCAGAAATTATTTAGTAGAACCTATTCTCTTAGTTTTTTCCACTTGGGAATCACCAAGAATGGTACAATCTTGTAACGCAATCAACGATTTTCTCTACGGCATACCCTATGTATGCACTTCAAGTAATTAGAGGGACGTCGATGATACACTCGTGATGCACGCGGCGGCGGTCTTCCACATATCTTTGGAAAATGCAATATGATGTGAATGAGTGAGAAATTCGGTTTTATTCATGATATTTAAATGTGATCTCAATTGTCGATAGACTTGGGACAATTGTTCGGTATTTTAGTTCTATTGGTTGTCCGTTTTGGACTCTTAATAGGTTTGTCTTGTTTCGCTCAGGTTGGCGTCGAACCGTGGATGCTTTTACCCCAGCAGAATTGCGATGGGTGCGTGACCCCCTCAATCCCTCAATACCCCCTCCCCTCCCGACGATAGACGTCTCGGCGACCGCGAGCAGCGATTGAGTGTGGTCGAGTCAGTGGCTGCCCCATGTGTGTGGGCATTCCCATTCCGCGTCTTGCCGTGGGCTGTTTGGGCAGAGGAAGTGGTGAAGGGGGAGTGCGGTGGCGATGCTCATCATGACATCAAAATGGATATTCTCGCAGATTGGCCCCTTCAAAACAACGCGTGGAAATTTATAATTTGATGAGTTATGATTAAGCCTATGTATTTGAAACTGGAATTAATTTTGGCATTCTCTCCGATGACCCTTGCGCTTCGCCACTTGTTGCCCCGGAAGGGATCGCTTTTGTGTCCTTTGGCCTTTCCTTCCGCCGCCCCATCAGGCCTTTTCCTCGCCTCTCCTGGTTCCCGTAAGTAGGGCGCAGTCGCCTCACTCCTCTACCCTCTCCGCCTCTTCGGATTCTTTACGGATCGTCTCCGTGGGGAAAAAGTACGCCCGGAACAGTACCCTGTGTAAGGAATTGACGCACAAATTCTTTCAATTCTCCCCATTTCTCATTGCTGGAAGCTCCGTCATTCAGTCACAATCAGAAGTGGTAGCTGGAGTACTTAGTGTTCCACAGAGTATATATGTATAAATCCATTATTGCGAACTAATAGTCCTTTAATTTCGTGGATAGGTACTTATTTTTTTAACTTTGCGGGTCCGAAATATGACTAGATATTTTCCTTGATATTGTTACATTTTTTCTCATCGCTTTATGAAGTTGCCTCTGTTCAGAGTGACATTTTCCTAACTTCTAGATTTTCAAAGAATCCATTTCCCAGTAGGTCGTTTATGTGTCTGATTTGGCCTGCGTAGACTGCAAAAGACGTGTAGTGCTGTTTCTATTTAATCCATTTTTCGCTCTCTGATCTGATTTTCGTTGTGATGAATTTATTTTAAATTGCAAGTGAATAATTTCTGCATTTAAAATAATTCATTTACTTCACGTTATGTTTCGCTCGATTGATCAATGAGTTATATTTCAGACTAAGAAAGTTAATATGTTTACATGATACGGAATAATAGCTGGTGACCGATGAAAATCAAAATAGTGAAATAGATTTTTTCTTTCCTTCTTTATCCGTGCGAACATAGCGCTGAGTGCGTCGTTTACAACGGAAGTTAGAGATGTTGTGACATTTTCTTCATGGCTGCTCTTTGATGGCATGCAGCGCCCACTTTTATCGTCAATATCTAGTGCTCGCTTTCGGAAATTTTGTATCTCCGAGTACTCACGTGATTTAGCGGCCTGAAGTTTTTGATTTCGTGTTTTATAGCTCTTCCTCTTCGCTATTCCTTAAGTCTGAAGGAATATTGACCCGACGGAAGGATTCCCGACCTCATTTTGTCTTTTTGCTTGCGCTACCTCAACCTTCGTGCTTGAATTTATGTACAGTCTTGGCGGTACCTATATATTATCTAAACGCTCTTTCAACAGCGATGAAAAATAGACCATAATTTGGTCTAGGTTTTTCAACGGAAGATATTGATTTGTACGTCATACCGAAATTGTATCAGGTCTTCTTCTCACGCGAGTGACGCTTCTGGTTGTGAGGATTGTTTTTGCATCCACGAGTGTTTTCAAGGCAATATTCTAAGCTTCATCCGATTTCTTTCTCCCTCGACCTGATCTCACTTACTCAAACGTGTGTGCTAGTCTTGGAGAAATGTCTTCTTCTCCAGGATGGCGCCAATAACTCGGGGTGACTGCAAATTTGAAATGTCTGCTCTTTTCCTCAGTGAGCGTTACTATTAAATTGCCTCACGAATGCAGAGTTGAAAATCAAATCCTCTCTGCTCTGCCCAGGGGTCGAAGGAGAAGTTTGTTATTCGCTCATTTCTCACTCTTTAAAAGATAAATTTACCTAAAAATTCATTCAGTTATATTAAACAATCCTTGGGATTCCTTGCTAGACCACCCGTAGGGATGTTTGGATTGATTTAGGTCTCTCATATGTATGTTTTCGTCCTGGGTATTTACTTGAATCATTCTTCCCTGACATCAGATTCCGCTCATCGTTTCTAGATCGAGTATTAATATTAGCAGTAAGCGTGTATCATTACCTTCTTATCATTAGGACCTATTTCTGCCGTGTGGTAGTTAACATCTACCGAGGATTTTCTCTTTGCAACACATTTCGACTTTTTCTTCTATGAAACTGTTACCATTTATTGTGTGCTTCGAATTATTCGCTCCAAACTATCGCTGTGAGTTTTTTATTGATACATTGGTAACAACTTTATGTCTCAGTTAGTTCGGTAACAGTTTTCTACAAATTTCTCGTCAGTATTCTTTTTACCGAAGTGGTAGTAAAGTCTCGATTCCATTCGTGATCTTGTTTCAAATGAGAATAATATCTGATCTGATGATCTGTGATCCGTGGGTGGCCGGCTCCCTCTCAGGCAGGCTCTATCTGCCTCGCCGGCTGCAGGGGGCCGATGAGGAAGTGCTTGGCGAAACGTGTCGTGGCTGCTGCCATTGTGGATACCTCGGATTGAGGTCACGGAGGGCAGGGAAGGCATAGGTCCCTTATGATGTGTGCGTTTGAACTGGGAAGCGGCATTATAACGCGTTTAAGACATCGACATCTTGATAAAATACCTCTTCTTTCATGTTAGAATTTGGAATGAATCCATAATGAATCGAAGGTATCCGGATATGAAGCATTTTCGGGATGACCCACGTAACCGACGCATATTGTCAAGAGTTGTAACTACGGTGACTCGATTTTTCAATTCTTTCCTCTCAATTTCCGCATCCCTTCTCCTCACCTTACGATGAATTCTTATCAATCGCTGTTTGGTGTCTAGTCTCTCGGAGCATACCTAGCTCATATCTTTTGGTAACTATTACTCGTCGAACCCCGCTTCTCATGTTCAAATATGCTAACAATTGAGGATTCGACGTTTCCACGTTCCTTCCCGCCCACCTGAGATTCTTCACTTCCATTTTTTACGGTGAACCTGATTCGTCGTGGATATTCATCGGAGCAATTTACTATCCAAATGCGGTTTGCGGAGTGAGAAATACGGTGTCGCCCTGCAGAAAGAAAGTCCCCGCGTCCCCAATCGAATCTGAGGACCGGTCGTGCGAGTGCTGTGTCGGGGTTCCCAATCAGTCTGCGGGTGCCGTGCGTGATTTTCAACGCCATTCCGACAACAGACCACCGTGACACGCTGCGAGGTTTCTTCCGCTCCGCCCTCGCGAATGCTCCAAAGCGCCCTCTTCCTTCCTCCCCCCTCCCTCTCTTTCGCAAAGGACTCTTGTTTCGCTGATCCACCAGATCTTTTTGAATTTCTCAATTTTGGTTACATTTCATCATATTCCCATTCCCGAGCCCTCCAAAATTCACGCAGCGTTCCACGCATGTCATTTTTTTTATTCTTTTGATCGATTCCCTTTTGCCATAGAGTATGCAATTTCCTTTGCTATATTTAAGAAAAGGGATTTTTAGGCATTCATAGCAGTTTTGGTTGGGTTAACCTGTTTTACTAATGTTGAATTTCATAATTTTATTATTTCCAAGAAACATTTGAATTAATTGAATTGATATTTAGGTTTAGTCTCGCCTATAACTGTAATCTATCCCCGTCAATACAATTTTTCTAATCATTTTGTCTCAAACTATGCCATCAGATCACTTTTTATCGTATGCATGCTTCAACCACAGTAGAATAGTGCTTAGTAGTAGTGAGAGAATGCACTTAGATAATTGTTTCTTATGCATTTCCCGCCATCGCAATTTGCGTATTTTCCATCTTGGATCGTTGATAAGAAATCTGTCCGTTGGAATGGAGAAAGGGCGAGAGAGGGAGGCTCCCTCGCTCGCCGCCTGGGGACGCAGTGGCAGCCCCGCGTTTCCTCCGATGTGAAAATGCTTTCTCCGGATGTCCTCCGCGGAAGGAATCGGCCTTCAAGGTCTATGGAATGAATTGCTTGCCCTCCTTCCTTTTTACTCTTTGGCGTCTCCTCAGTGAGCGGTCGCGAGCTCTTCTTTTCTTCGAGTTCAACTTCTCCCGAATCGTCGGCCATCGCATTTCATATTCGGGGCCGTATTGTTTCTCCTTTTATATCTGCCTGTTTATTATCTCTCTCTCTCTCTCATCACCCTATTTTCGTGATGACTAATTTGCTTTCGTTGCTTATTTTCCTTTTTATTCGACTTTATGTGCGCCAACTCTGAATAATTTTGTAGTCGTCATTTTCAATTCTCCTCGATGCGGCAACCATAGATTTTTTGTACGTAGTGTAGTCATATAATATATTCCAAATGCTGAGTATTACTATCGGATCAGCAGATCCTTAGCTTTGCATCCGTTTCTTCAGCATCAGCCTCATTATTTGAGCTGCGAGGGAGGGAAGTAGCGGTCGGGTGTTCATTCCGCCGAATCGCTCCTCCGAGGCGTGAATGCGCACTCCTCTTCTCTATCTCCTTTTCTTCGGAAAGAATGAAGTCGCCCTTTTCGCCTGGGAGTTGATGGACATAACTGCGACGAATCTCTCGAACCACCTCATGTGGGAGAGTGTTCTCTTCAGCATAAATGAGCGTTGAGGTGTCAATGCAGTGGCTCTCCTCATTCCTCACAAAATCATCACTGCCTTTATGAATTGAAAAGCATCTTTGAAAGTGAACACTTGCGTGGGCGCATGACGAATGATTCTATAATTTCTCGCGATGATTTTCATCCCTGTATCCTAGTATGTTTTCTCTATTCACGCAGGGCCCGACACTACGCGAAGGGCTCATTGCCTGTGGTGCATGTTGCTCTGCAGCTCAGCAGTCCCATGATGTGATGCAAATCGTTGTTCGTCTGGGTCTAAGATTTAAGATCAGAGGTTGCTCTTCAAGTGGAAGTCTCGAATGGACTAAATGTTTGCAATTGATTTGACAGCGTCACTCGACCGTTTTCGTATTCCGAAGACAAGTACATAACTCCGAAAAAGGCTATTCGGGCTTCCAGCTGGGTGGTCTCCCTCCATTCTGCCCATTCTCCACTGAGTAGTATATAACTCAATTCACCCGTTCTGGCTCCATTCATATCAGGAGAGAGAGAGTATTCAGCGCTGCTGCGTCAGTTGGTTGGATCTCAATCTCTCTCATTCCTCCCCCCTTACGTTGCCTCCAAGTGTGCTCAACACGTGCCGAGCAGGGACCAAACATATGCATGATGAAATTGTTTATTACGGGCGTAGTAGCTGTTTGCATGGATTTTTTCGCCTTCTTCTGTTTTATTGGGGAATTCAGAGGGACTCAACCTTGCATAGATGCCTCTTCTGGATCGTAAAACGATTATGTCTTCTTTATTTATTTTTAAATTGATATTGTGCCACGGGTGATTGGCGGTGGCGGTGTATATGTTCCATGATTTCATGTTGATATGTTGTCATTGAAATAATAATAAATTATGCGGAAAAACTGGGATCGATGCAAAAACAAAAAAAAATCTCTTACGAATTTTTGCAATAATTATGTATCAAACTTGATTTGTGAAATAATTAGAAGAAATGTGTTATAAAAATTACAGGCGTTGAGATTATTTCTCAGTTTTCCGCGCCCTTAAATGCCCCCTTCCTATTTTCCTTGACGTTTAGGACATTTACCATAACAGTTAATCCGTCTCGTTTGAGGTTGAAGTTTTAACTTTGTATATTTATATCTTTCTTAAACCCATTTGGTGGAGTACCTATCTCTTATGTTTTTGAGCATGAGTGCGTAGATTATTGGTGCAACCGTGCAAGGAATCCTCGCTTCTATGTAGTGCCGACCGCATCTAATCCCAATAGCTGAGAGCCGAAGAGATCTGAAGGAACATTGGTTCAATAATTTCATTGATTGCTTGTACCGTGCCTGAGAAGCGGCGTGCTTTTCAGTACGTAATATGCATGGGTGGGTGTGAGCGAGCGTGGTGTTCAGCTGGAGGTTGAAATGGTTGGAGGGGAGGGAGGGACGGAACCTGTGACCCCGTTTCAGCGCAGCCCACTTTCTCTTCCCTCGCCCCACCTCACCGCGTGTGCGTGCCTCTTCTTCTTCTATGTAGACTGCTCCCCCTTCTTCTCGCACCGTGCACCCGAATCTTCTTTCCGCCCCAAAACCCCTCCCCCGCCACCCCCCCGCCCCCTTTCCTTTTCCCCCTCGGCCGACCTTGTCCGTCCCTCGCAACGAAAACACCCCCCTTCGCCCCTCGCTCGCAACGCAACCCTTCCCCACACAGTGCACTCACTCGCTGGAGAAACTCTCGCCTCATTCCCACCCTCTTGGATGCGCGGGAAACTCTTCCGAAGAGAAAGGAATTTCTCTCTGTCCCAGCCTGATTAGACCAAAGTGATAACGCTCTCTTGGGATGCATGTGAGTGTGATTGTGGTGTTTCATGCTAACCTAGTGTTGTACAATAACAATTACCGACTCCACAATGCCCCTAATGATAGTGGTAGCTTGCGCTTTAATTACAATTATATAGTTAGAGAAGTATGTGAAAATTAATTCCAGTAAAAAAATTATTTGAAGAGCGCCTAAATGTGCTCGTAATAAAGTTTCTAGCGAACAGAAGATAGACCGTTGTGTGGATCCAGAATGATGGAATCGAATGCTTCATCCTATCCTCTGAACCTCCCGAAGCTCTCTTTATCCTCTCGCCCGGATGGGTGAGCCTTTTTCATTTCACTTTTTCTTCGGATAGATTGAAGGATATGGTCAAATTTCCAAAATGTTGGGAAGATTGTAAAAATGACGTTAGGGTTGGCATGTTGCGGGACAAAAAGATGACGTCCGAAAATAATCATCCTTCGTGGCAGAATAAAAGAAGGATTCGAGGGCACAATTCCTGTCTTCCGTCTCCCTTCCGTTATTTTTCTTGAAGTATCATGACGTCTGAAAGAATTATTTACTTGCCAATGGGCTTAAAAAAAAACGTACGTCGAAACCTTGAGAAGGGTTTGGCAGCGGAGGAGCACACCTCCATCCCTCACCCACACACACACACTCTCTCTCTCTCTCTCTCTCTCTCTCTCTCTCTCTCTCTCTCTCTCTCTCCTCTCTCTCTCTCTCTCTCTCTCTCTCTCTCTCTCTCTCTCTCTCTCTCTCTCTCTCTCTCTCTCTCCTCTCTCTCTCTTCTCTCCTCTCTCTCTCTCTCTCTCTCTCTCGCTCTCTCTCTCTCGCTCTCTCTCTCGCGCCCTCTCTCTCTCTCTGGGGTGCACAATGTCTTGGGTTGGTGGTGGTGGGTGAGGGCGATGACGAGGGAAAGCGGGGGGGAGGGTGGGGGGCGGGAAATGGCCCGCTTTTTTCGCCACTGCTCTCTCTACCTTTCCGGCTCAAACCCCTGCGCTCTCGCTCCCCCCTCCTCTCTTTCTTCCTCATTCAGCCAACCGACCGCCGCTGCCCTCCTCAAAAAAACGGCAGAGAAATCGAGGGGTGATGTTGGGAGGGGAGCGAAGTGGGCAAGCTGTCACCACCCTCCCACGCAACCTCAGCCATCCGCCAGCCAGGGGAGCTGCTGGGGGATGGCATTCTCATTCAGCTTTTCCAAGCGCGAGCCCGAATTCGAATGACTGCACTGATTTATCTCAGTGCGGTCATGGATTAGAAGTTCAATGAGTGATCGCTGAAAGGATTCACTTCTGTTCTGAACGGTTCCTTTCCATTGCACCGCGGGTACCCTTTGTTGTTATTGTCTCGAACAATGGCGATGACACTCACCGAACGGCTCATTTGGAAATCCAGCAGCTCTCCGAAATCGGTCGTTTTCATTCGGAAATGCAGAGTGAATGACGCTTCAAGCTGAGAATAAGAGGTATTGAGGTGGGAGCGAATATTCTTACGCCGCAATGGAGTGATGGAATTTGGAGGAGAAGCACCCCTTGAAAATAGCCAGGAGTGAAGAGTTGTGTGAGTGTGTAGGTTCGCGCGAGAACAGGGGTCACGGTCCACCTCCACGCACTGGCGAAATTTGATGGGGAAAAGAGGGAGATGCAGAGAGGCCCTCGCCTAGAGTGGTGCAAAATGGCGGCGGGGCGTGGGTGTCGTAGAAGATCGCCCTCTCATGGCGAACGAGGGAAACGGAACAAAAAATGACCCTCGCCCCACGAGGAGGGTTTTCTTTCCAGATTTACGCATTTGGGAAATGGCGATTGGTGAGCCCAAGTTGTTGAGCCGAGAAGTGAGCCTGGGGAATGTTTGAAATAGGCACGGGGTTGGGGAAATAGCCTTTATTCTTCCCTGCAATAGGTTCTCCGTTGTTTAAGAAAGGATGTAAGAAAGGATGCGAGTTCCACGTGAGATCAGAGGAAAGGGGATGAATTTTGGCGCTCTTCACAAACATGTGATCCGAGTGCTGCGTGCAGGTGGGGAGGGGATGGTGTACGAACGGTTTGAAATATTTCTGAGCGATTTCAAAATAATTGGAAGTACTTCGGGAACTCCATAGAGACAAATTGACGCTCAGATTTCTTTTCTGAATGGGTGAAATTATGGATGTGAGGTAGGCATTTTAAAGGTTTTGAAAATATATTTGAAGAGGCACCTTGAACATTATGTGGTAATTTCTAAATCTTTCTCATGTTAAAATTTCATCACTTTTGTCAGCTTACGTTTGCGCCTGGTTTTACTCCTGGAAGAATGACTTAATTAGATAAAGAGGACGTTGGGCGACTCTATCACCCCAGTGAATGATCCTCGCTCCCTCAATTATCCAAACGCTCCTCCCAGAATTCACTTCCCTTGAGTAACCTCTAAATGCTCCGCCTCCACTACTGAATGGGTTATGAAGTGAGGTTATATCGTAAGATACAATATTCATGTCATTGAGAACTTCGAATCCGGAGTAATCTACGTCATGAGAGGTGATTAGTGACAATTTACCTTATGATACAATATTACGACAGATTTGTTCCAATATTTTTTTTTCAAAATAAAGGTAGTCAACGCATCGAATCAATTGCTGGTACTCCGCCCCCTCACCTACCTCTCCCCTGACCCATTACGACCTGAGTGTATAATAGAGCATATGGAGTGCATTAATATATAATAATGAATAAGATAATGTTTTATCAATATAATTCCCTAATTACTCATTATTTTCTTATGCAATAGATCAAACAGTCCATCACCACAACTAGGTTTAGAGTTTCGCAAGTCGTAGTCGTAACTATTCTATGCATTTGCGATGACGGCCAAAATTCAAATTTCCATTTTATTTAATTTTTCTAAAGGCTTAGTAAATAGTAAAAACTCCATCTATTTTTTACAAGAGGGATTTCCTAGGTCCAGCTAGGTGGCTGGATTGATATGGCAGCATACGTTATTAAGTTTAGTTATTGTTCTCCCGAAATTACAGCCCTGCTCGATAAAAGTAGACCTTGATGTGTTTGCGGCCCAATGCAAAATGAGTATGATTGCTGTTATTACTGCGACCATGGTTTTGACACAGCTGGTGAAGTTTTCGATGCGCTCTTGGGGAGCTGCTGCCCCCGACGATTCCTCGATAAGGGCTTTGTTCCGCGGCCCTGACCCTATATCCGTGAGCAGGTAACCACCGTTATGGAGTTAAGGGCGAACCTTTTTCTGAGCGCGCGCATGCGTGGACCACCATTTTTTATGAACGCACTTGCTTGGGGCAGCTCACAATCCATGCCGTTATGTCGACGCCTCCTGTCACCTCCGCATGCCCCGCGCCCCCAGCCATTTGCACCCCCACGGGATAACTAACGGTGCCTCTCTGCCGATCCCACAGGGGAACGGGATGACTGTTGTTTGCTTGTGTCCACCTCCAACCCTCGCCTCGTCTCCAACTTCCACGGGGGGAAAAGAAAACACCAAGAACGCACGTCTTTCGTACAGCCGCCTTTGACGCATGGGGGAAAGGCATGAACGCATTATGCTCGAATTATTTTTACAGCATAGATGCTCCAATTATTATTTACGTGCCAGCCCATTTCTATAGCGCCACTCTACGCGATTTATTTCAAATTGGCGCTGGTCATTCGATTGAATGGCTTCATTTTACTGGTCCTTTGATAACCACAATTCGTCATGCTATCAGTTTAACGGCCGCATTTTTTTATCGGTCTCTTGAAATACTACTGTGATAACCGAATATCTTTAGAGTATGAATGAAGTATGTGTGCGAGTTTTATTTCACGTACTTATGTTTAACATCAAGGAGTAATGATTCCTTCGTTGGAAAGCAGTGTGTTCAACTTGTTGTGGAGCGTGAGGGAGGGCCGCCGTGGCCAGGGGTGGCCGCCTCGTCCCTTCGCCAGACATTTTTTACGAGGCGGGGGAAAGCTCCCGTCCCTCCACCCCAATCCCTGGCCCTCCCGCCTGCCGCACTCACTCACTCAAAGACGACGACGACTGAGGAAGAGGAGGAAAGAATCCAGGTCAGGCGGAGGAGGAGGGGCTGTTCGGTTGGTGAGGGCCCTCCCCCCTCCCGCGCCCTCTGAGACATCTCCCGCGCCCCTCGAATAACCCTCGCCCACCGGAAGGGTGAAATACGAAGGCGTGTCTGTTTCTCCCGGAAAAAAGCTGCTTGATTTAAGCGTGACCCGTGTCGCGCACTGCCCTGTATGTCCCGTATGACCCGTGTCGCGTGGCTGTGGGTCTGAATGTATTTTTTCGTCCATTGAATTAGTCGGAGTGTACGCCATGTTGAGGTTATGTCGTTGACGTAAGAATACCGTCATATCATTACAGAATCTTTTACATTTCGGTCTGTTTTCGATTGAACAAAAACTTTTAATGAAAGCGGTACCTGCCTTGTTTTCATATGCCGTTCAAGAAAAAGATTATTGAACCGTAGGAATCTGGTTATAGTGTACTTGGTGTTTACCGTACGAGGAAAGAGCAATGATTTTACTAAGAATTATTTTTCCAATTTTTACGACTTCGCTTTTCGGAACGAGTGGTTTTGAATTCAATGTCCCATCACGTTTCTTTGCACATTATTTGACTTCTAATACCGTGATCGAGATTTCAAGATGTTACATGTATTATATGTATAATGATGGTACATGGTTAAGCGAACTGAAGGAAGAATGACTCAAAGGAACGATGCCAACCTTGCTCACTTCGCCTCTCCGAGCGCCGCCCGCTGAGTGACCTCTTCGTCATCATCTGTCCGAAAACTCTTCGCCATTCGCGGCCTGAGGCCCAACATCCCAGAATAGGAGGCCGTCCGCAGCGTCTTCCCGAGGGAAACTCTTTGCTCGGAGGCAAATGCGAGGACTCACGCGCGTGGAATGTCAGCTGAGAGGAGCGAGTGATTGAGTCTTGACTTTGGAAAACAAAACACGTGAATGGCTGAAAGAGTTGAAATCGATGGTGATTCGGGCCTCATCTTTTTGTGTTCTTCCCTTTATAGTGCAATTTTGAGACTGCTTTCGCCACTGACAGCTCATCATATTTCTTGCTCAACATTACTTCTCATCTCATAATAATACGTCTCATTACTTCTCCTTGCAAAGAGAAAACTCAAGGGTTTTTTATCATGAATAGCTATTTCATTTTTTTGGCTCGCCAGAGAAGTATATTCTTTCACGTGATAAAGTGCGAGTTGCCAGAATTTTCCACCCTTTGGATGCAGGGCCTGATAAATATTAAATTGAACTATAAAGAAAAAATATAGTGAAGTCAATGTTACACATGGATAGATAATACATCATTTTCTACCTGTATCCTGTTTGAATTGGCCATCGACAGTCTTTAGATGATATGCATGAGATTGGAAATAACTCGATTCCAGAGGCAGCATTGTATTTTCCGGGTGTGTGCCGGGCGCCTTACCTGCTTCTAAACGGAGTCTTACACGCATCACTTCCACTCATCATGAGCCTCAAATGTCCCCTTGTGGCGATCCCTTATTTCCCTTGCTGATTGATTGACTTCCGTCTTCGCTAACAGTTATCCCTTCGCTGGCCCGCGATTACAACCACAGTGAGAATCTTTAATATTGAATGGAATTTCCAGGCGTGACCTCTCTTCCCATCATGCTCCTCGGGAGGGCCTTGATGAATCAGACGACAAAAGCCGGAAATTCCGAATCCGGCTGATTTGGTCACCCATCCCTCCATATTTCGTACTTCTTTAGTCATCGATTGGTTCGCCTCTTCCATTGTTTCTCTTCCTATCCAAATTCAGTGTGGAGTTCGCTACGTGAGTGATTATCCCATCGGCACCGCTGTTCGTCTCGCAGTTTGGCCCTCTTTTGTTTGCTATACATTTGGCGCATTATTGCCGTTTCGCCTCTCTTCATTTCGGCGGCCTGGAGTTCGTTTCGTGTGAGATGGGCTCGGCTCCGCTTAAGTAGCCGCTGTTTCCCCGTGTTGCCACTGCTGCTGCCACCGATCGTTGCGAAATTGGAACGGAAATTGTCATCCACGCGTTATCGCTCGCGCCACTCCATACAGAAAGTAAAATCCCCTCTTTTGCGTGTGTAGTGTGCATTTTACACGGGGATAAGGTTTCCTTTTCCGCACCTAATCACATCCAACATAATTATTAAAATATAATTTTTTTCCTACCATCAAAAAATTTCTTATGCTTGGCAATAGACGGGCTTCTTACTGCAGAAGGTGCATATCACCTTTAATGCGCCAATTATAGCATAAAAACTAATAAATATACTCTGACTTTGCTTTAAAATAATAGTACTGTGTCTTTGCATCGTATGTATTTGCATTGTAAGTTCTATGCTTATTTCTGCTACTTGGAGGATATCATTGGGTGCGTTTTCTTAGCATTCTTTTGTTCGCCTGGGTTCCACCATATTTAGACGCAATACATTACTTGGGTTAATATTTTACTCTCCTTTCTCTTATAATTGTACGTACTTTCACTTCTATAGAAGAACCACCTTTTTACCATCACAGTAAGAGTTGTCTTTCCTTTGAAAATTGAATCCCCACCCCACGCTCATATGCAGTGCGGGTGGAACTTATTTTTAAGGTATGCCCGTAATCATTCGTAACCACATAAATCCATCCATCGCCGTCTAATCGAGGGATTGAACCAAAGGTGACGGTAAAATACTACCTCAGTCAGCGTTACTTTGATAAATCATTTCTAATAATCGAAATGCTGCAACCTTTACATGTTGATCTCATTTTTCGAATTGAGTGATATAACCTCCCGTCGTCCTGCATCTGATGCGGTCTCAAGCCCTTTCCATAGTTTTGTTTTTTGTGTAACAGCGTTGATTTTTTTCTTTTTTCGGCTCTTATTGGATCACCTGAAAAGTTAAATACACGAGAAGTGAATCTCGGAGAGGTTGGACCCGGGAATCCGTTAGCCAGGATAGTAAGTGATATTTGCGCCAGAATTTGTGCGAGTCTACGCACAAGGAATTGCTCCGCCCGCGCCGCCCTACCTGCTGCAATCGATTTTGAAAGGACCGTCAGAGGTCGCGGAATGCGTGTGTGTTTTGGCGGTGATTTCCCCCCCCCCTCCCTCCCTAGGGCCAAGTTTCTCCGAACGTGTTTCATTCCGCGTCGCTCAGGGCGATTACTTTTGCCGTGACTCACGTTGACACGCGACCTCGAAGCTGTTTGCTGCCATTTCCCGACATTTAATCCCCCTCGCTCTCCTCCGGTTGTGTGTTTTTGGGATTCTTGCACACGCACCTGAATCCGCTCATTTTGCCATCAATCCGCTGCCCATCCGTCGCATCAACTCGCCGCTCCAACTTTCACATTATTGAGTCTCTCGGAACTATTGGTGCACATTATTTGATGCTACAATCTCCTTTGGAGCTCACAGAGCCCAGTGCTCACTCATATTACTCATTTTTCATCACTCACTTTGACTAAATGGACCGTGCTGCATTTTGTGTCGACGAAACGCGCCGAAATCTCATATTTAATGGTACAGATAAACACTGTCTAAAAGAATAGTGTGACATAAAATGAAGATTGTCCTTATCATTTATGCATCTGGATCGACATTTCAATAGCTAATTCCCTCAAATTCTATTGCACACAATCATTGATTCGGCGTTTGCGATGATGAGTGAGCTTGCTGATCGATCGCAACGGAATAGAGCAGCCGATAAGGCGTTGCGTCCACGAAGCCTCTGCTCTGACTTCTTCTTGCCTCCCTTGTGATTCACTCATCGCCATCACTATGCACCCGCTTCGCATCCCACTCACTTCCCATTAATACCTGTCGTGATCGCACCCTTCCTTCCTCTCGCCGACTGAATCCCATCGACTGTCACACTTCTCTTTCTGATACTTGTGAAAATAGCTCACTATATATTTGCGGACTGAATCTCGCTTCCTGGGTCCGAGCTAATTCTTGCATCACTATGAATTATTCGCCAAAGAAGAACACGGTGGATTGGCCACTTAATGAGGCATAGCATATACGTGAATGGAGCCATAGTGGGATGAAAAGTTGATGGAGAAGTCCCCATGAATAGGAAGACCAAGGGACCGAAAGACAGATGAAGAGGGAAGGACACGGGGAAGATGATCTCAGGGGAGAAACTAGCTTGAGAGAAATGCAGTGTGTACGCCGATCTTAGGATTGCAATACTCTGCATGTATGTATGCATATATTTTGAGTAGCTCAGTGTGACGAGGCGTTTAACAATCCAAACATTTTCGACACCATAGGTAAAAACTATTGGATAAAATAAATGGGAGCACTGGATCTCTCCACGAGTAGAAACAATTTCGACCCTTTTAATATTTTTGTCCTTAAACCGCTGCTATTACAATCGGTAGATGTGGTAAATACGCATGCTGACCTGGGTAATAATGTGAGTGAAGTGCCTGAGGGTCAGAGGGCCGGGGTCGGAATGGAACCTCCCCGTGCGTCAACCGAATCCCTTCAACGCCATTCCATATCCTTCCCTCCTTCCTCCCCCACCACGCCATCTATTTCCGAAGCCAAGCTCACATTCAATCCTCCTCTCGCCGTCATCTCGCTTTATTTATTTCGGCTTTCCCGCGATGACGACTGTGACGTAGCCCATTCGCACGAAAAGGGCCCATAAGAGGTGACGTCAGTCCCCCTCACCGAGAAAACACCGCATGGCGTACGTGAGAGTCATGATCAAGGAAATGAAGAAGAAGGAAAATTGCGTATCCAATCCTATTCTTAAATTCATTCTTTCCCTCTTCCCATCCGCTCTGATTCACCAATAAATACCCGTAATGCCGGCGTGTTTATTCTTCCGGATCTAAGGACTCAGCATGGGTTTCATTACCCACCCCAGTCGCCTTCCATTCAGGCTAGCCGAGGCGTCGCCAAAGCTGACTGAAGGGAGAAGAATGAGTGGTTTTTTTTTGGAATGGCTATTTTCGAAGACGAAAGTTAATCCGTGGTCTAAAAGCTGTGCCGCTGCCAACTCCTCTTCGAAGAAGTTGGAGATTCCCCTTTTAATCTATATTGATTTGCATTTGTTTATCAATATTTTTTTGGCTTTAACGGGATATATAATTGTTCTACCACTGTGCACAGTCTTAGGAATCACTGATAGCCAGTTGTTGTAGATGGGTAAGCATTTTATGTAATTTTTAATGAATACATGCTTTATAAATTATCTCCGTTAAATATCTCCGGCGTTTATCGAGGATTTGGCTGTGGAAAAACGAAAAACTCCTCAGTTACGTGGCAGATGAGAGCCCACACTGCCTTACCGTATTACTCATGATCATGGTGAATGTTCGCCTCTTTCATTCTTGCATCTGTCAGCAGCCTACACCTGTTCCTCATATTCTCTCTCACTCTGCTTGTCTTTCCCTCTACTCGGCTTCACTGCTGCTTCAGTTTGCTTCCTCCTTCCTCGACTCCTGTTAATTTTTTCCCATGATAATATAATTACCTCTTCCTCAACTGTCCCTCATCCCTGGTTTTTGGGCTGGATCTCATACTCAAGAAATAAAGAAGAGAGTGAGGTCGCCCGCCGTGTGGGGTAGAGTGTAGTTGGGTCCATGACTTTCAGTTTCTCTGAGCTGTCCTTTTGAAGCCTCCCTCCTCTCATTTTCCTTCGCCCAACTCTCGCATGCGGCGCTCGTATCGGAGCTTGCCTCTCGCTTCTCATCAGCCTTTCTCCCACCCCTTGCTCTCCACCCAAACCCACCCACCCTCCACCTATTAGTGCAAACAACAATAGCAGCTCCCCGTTGTGGCTGATCGCCCTTTGCAATTATTCTTCATAGCTATCGTTGAAATGTGTGACTCTCGCTTTATTATTACTAATTCAAGTTTAGATGTAAAATAGCTATTAGCTTCCTAAATTGCAGTTGAGGTGAATCTCCAGTATGCTTCTCTTCCTCTCTCCGCTCTCGTGACATTTCATTTGAAAACCTATTTCGTTGACTCCCGAGTCCTCTCATTCCAATATGCAATTTGCTTGTCATATTTTTTCCCAAGGTGTAGGCACCTTTACTTTAGTTGCAAAAATTCCAGAGACCCTTCGTGTGCCTGTCTCTTCACCCAGTCTTTAAACCTGCAGATCTTACTTTTAAATAATTAAATGAAGCTGAGTTATCATTTCAGTGATGCCAAAGAGAACGAATCAATTGGGGTGTGTTTTTCTGGTATGGCTGTCTCTAACCTAACTGCAGAAAATCCTACAACCTCTCCGGCAAAGCCTTCCTTTTCCCATCAAATTCTTTGCGAGTGACATTCCTTCATTCATTTGCGACCGTGGCCTCTGCTTTCGTTCCACTCACTTGAACGCAACTGCGAAGTGAGTGAGTGCGGAACTTCGATAGCTCGCCTAAGCATTTCCTCCCCTCACGGTTTCCTTGCATCTCTCTGATTTTGATCGTGGGTGGTGATTGTGGATGTGAATTGAGATCGCCACTGCCGCTCTTCCCCTCCCCCCCTCCCCCCCCCCCAAGGGAGACACGCGTTCACTGCACGCACGCACCACACATTGGCTGGACGCCCGTGCTCCCGCCGCCGTGCATCATCCGCTTAGTGCCGTAAGAGGATTGGCTTTGGAGCAGCCAATCAAGTGTCACTTCCGGTGCCCACCTCCTCCCACTCCCTAAACAACAATCCGTCCGCCACCCCGCCCTCCAAACTTCATGTTTTTCGCTAATCTTTCTCTCCAGCACTTTATTAATCCCATTTTCCTTCCCTCAACGGCCGAATCGCACTGTTTAACCATGTCGCAATGTTTTTCCTCCGAAATTTATGCTCTCATTTTCTCAAAAATCGAGCCGTTCACGTTATCCTACATCAAAAGACTTGAGCATTTTTCTGGTAATTACTTAGATTCGTTTTAGTGTAAATTTGACCAGATGCAGTCAGCTGAAAACTGGCAAGCAAAACTGATTTCAAATGTCTCCGGAGTTGAAATATGAAGAGGGTATGAGTGCACCTACTCACTTGCGTGAATACTTAATGGTGTTTTCCAGGAAGTAGATTTATCAGTGCTTCCTCGAGCTGTATCGCAGACACATCTTAGGTCGTCTTATTTTCCCTTCAGATACCACCGCTTTAAAGATAGAATATTTTTATTTTTATTTACAATCTGAACGGGGGTTAATGGATTTAGTAAAAATGGTCGCGGTCCACGTTTCAATTTTATCCGTTGCATCAGTTTAAGTGCATTTCATAACATATTTAAATATTTAGTCTCCATTTCAACGAGGTTCAAACGTCGGATTGTCAACGTTGTCGTTACTTTCTTTGGCTTTTCTGAATTCTTCTTGCGTCGCCTGCGTTCCCTTCCCAATGAATCCCTTTCCCGATGATCTTCTTTCTAATTCCATATTTATTTATTTATTTCCATCATCCGGAAAACAGCACTATTTGGCCTTTACATCGGAGGGATTTCTGCAATTCACATAGGACAATTACAAACAACCATGCCCTGATTATGGGTTAGCCATCCAGGCGGGATTCGAACCTGCGACCTTCGGTGTGGCAGGCGAGGACTTTACCCCGCCGCCACCGAGGCCGGCATATCGCGTCGTCTGATGCATATCTTCTTTTAGTCGCTCTCGTCCGCATCTCCTCCACAATTCCTATTTTTCATCCGATTATTTAATTGTCTTGAATTTGAGTCCCTCGTCTAATATCCAAGACCATCTATTCATTCCCTCGCTATCCATTCATTCTTGCGCTATGCCCTGCCCTCATCCCAACACTCTCCCTCTCTCCTCTACCCTGTTTGCCGCTAGTAAACAAATCTGAAAAGGTGCTCTGCCTCGTTACTTAAGTCCTATCCCCTTAGTGAGTGGTTAATTTTTTTAAATGCGAGGAATAGCCTTCATAGTCATATCTATCTTGTTCCTCTTTTGCTCAGTCATAATTCACGGCGAACTCTTTACTCTCCACTCATTATTTCTATTAAATCAACGAGACCAGTGACACGCCTGCATTTGTAATTTTTTTTTTTTGCGTGTTGATTTAATCAGTTTTCCTGTTGGTGGCACGTAATCGCGTTGAATTTTATGAAATTGGCTCTGGATAGTTCTATAAAATTGATTGTAGCTGCCGATAATAACAATAAGTGAAATTCTATTATTATCACCGAAAAGTAGTTGCACTTTGGAAAATTCTACTCAAAATTTATAATTTATTACAGTCAACATGTTTCGGTGCATTGCAATGTCATCAGGACATAGCCACCGTTGTTCACATGTATTTGTAGGAAATGTGGAATTTTGCGAAGTACAATTATTTTCTGGTGCTGACAGTCCTCTAGCTTTATTGTTTCTTATTGTTTGTAGTTGGGCCACATTTCGTCGGATGCCATTGCGGGAAGAGGTAGTGCGCCCTCCGCCAACATCCAGGTCAACACTCTTTTCTCTCTTGGCCCCCTCCCACCCCACCGTGCCTCATACTCCTCTCTCCCTCTCTCTCTCCCTCTCTCTCTCCCTCTCTCTCTCTCTCCCTCCCTCCTGACCATTGCGTAACGAGAGCCGCGATCAGCCGCCGCGTCGTTTTTTTTTATTTTAGTGTGACCCAGATTCAGTTAACGCTTGAGTAAGTGAAGCAGGAGAGAGGGTTGGCGGGTGGAGGGGGGAGGGCGGGGTGCCCACGGCCAGGGGGTGGGGGAACTCGCTTCAGAAGAACCCTTAACATTTTAAAAGGAGGGCCATCATCTATCCCCAGAACATACACCCCCCCCCCCCCCCAAACGCAAGATAGTTTTATTGCCAAATGCAAATTAAGGGCGAGGCGTTGATTACATTTAGAGGCTCATCTATACTTGTGTGTGGAAGCTAATGGGAGTGATTCATGTTCTTTGAATGTACTCCTTAACTTGCCGTCCGTTGCCAGTTCGTAAATCGTGCATTCGGAGCGAAAGTATTTTGAGCGCGGCACGGATAAGTTGGCTTGCGGGAATATGTCCGACGACCTGTTGGACTGATAATGACCGCGGGTCAATGTAATTTACCGTCTTACCTTACTGGATTTTGTTGGTGGAAATCCAAATTTGCAGTCCCTTCCATTGCCATGCCAACGGAAGGTATTGCATCACTTCTGATGATTTCGGTTCGTCAACTACGATACGATATGTACGAACGACGATAGTGTATTCAACTTTTGTCAGAAATCCTCTCCGCCGGTCTTGCGTTCACTATTGAAACCGAAGGTAAAGCATGCAAAGATGCATTCAACAAATAAGGAGCACTGGTTATTGACAAAGTCGCCATGCCGACGAAGGATGCTGCCGATAAAGTGGCAAACTAAGAAGAGCGCAGAAGAATGTGAGAAGAAAGGACACTTCGGAGGGACATACGACGAGAAAGACGAAAGCAAAGTGCACGCCCTCAAGTGAGCCGCAACCAGCGCGTGGGAATGAGGTTGCGAGAAAAAAGGAAGAATAAGCCCCCCGACGAACACCAAGGCATGGGTTACAGAAGTATATTTTACATTTAGTTTGATGGTGGACAAACATGCTCATCCATTTTATGAGTGGTTGAAAACCATCCAGACGAGATTCAAAGATGAGACCTCCTGATAAACAAGTGAAGGCTTGACGCCGCTGCCGTCGAGGATGGAAAAAATACAGTAAAAAATAATCGTGGGCCGACGTCACACCAATCGCCGGATTGTGAGGCCGTGAAATGTGCACTCGCGATGTATCCTTGAAAGTGTCTCGCTGGCGCGTCACTCGCGGGAGAGTGTGCATCGCAAAGGAAAGCCTTTCTCCGACTGCAACCACTCCTCCTCCTCTCCCGAAACTCTCTACGCCCGCCAATGCAATCGTGGAGGTGCAATTGAAGCCCGTTTCGCGGTGGACTGCCTTTGTGGGTATCTAGGGCGAGAGCTCTGGTCTCTCGCAGCCAGCGAGACATCTTCACTTCCTTTGCGGGGAGCTGCTAGTGGCGGAATCACTCGGGGGAGAGGGTAGGCCTCCTCTCTCCTGGATACCGCCCACTCATGCTCATGCATTCATTTAAGGTATTTTTAATTTTTGCCTAAAATCCACCGTGGGCTATCAATCCCAAAGCCAATGATGTCATTCATTGTTAACCCCTTAACTGGGGAGAGCGACTATAGTCGCAAGCGGACTCCGCTCCCCATGTGGGGAGCGCGACTATAGTCGCACGTGATGTCGCGTCACAATGTTATGCGGAGAAGGCGTGAATATTCATTCTTTATGCATCATTGCATGTTTTTTGCTTTGCCAGAGGTTCTATACCAATATATTTTAAGTATATTGCCATTTTTGTACAATAGCTTTACTGTAAATTTTTTTTCGAAAACGGCATCTCCGAAAATCGGTGGATTTGCTCCCCACCAGGTGAAAGATAAGGAAATTTCTGCCCCCAACCAAGGGGTTAATACTTCGAATTTTCCAACCTCTATGAGAGCTCATTTTTATTGATCTAATTATTAACTCGGAATAAAATGGAGAGTATTTTTGAATGAAGCTACAGAGCGGTGGGATAGTTTTTTCATTATACCTGGTATGTTTGCGAGAGTGATTCACATTAACATCTCTGAAACTTTCATCACTGCAGTATAAAATATAGATAGCGCCCCATAGATTTCCCAATCAACTTTAAAGACTTCGTTCAGAGTTGAATTAAAATGAATGGCCCTAGCCCATGACCCTAAGTAGAGGGAGCATTCCTAATTGGTAGATATCTCTGCCAGAGAGATGAGAGATTTTGCGGAGTAATTCATGGAAGTGTTGACGTAGTTGTGTAAAGGCCGTTTTACACGGGGCACGGAATTGCGCAGCTTAGAGCTGCATTAATTTCTAAAATGGCGTGGAATTGCGCGAATTTAGAACAGGGGCTATTTTGCCGTCTCGCATCCACGCATTCTCGCATGCGTTCTAGCTATTCACCGCTTTACACGATGCAATTTTGATTGCGCCCTAGCACGTACGTCAGATGGCGCAATTCCGTGTACCGTGTAAAACGGCCTTAATTCTTAATCGTATTTTTAATGTCGTTGTTTGTGAAAAAAATTCCTTTCACCCATTTGAAGATTCTTGATTAATGATTCTTCTGCATTTCCTTGATCAGCCTTGATTGTGATACTGAGTTCTCGTTGATTACGTTGCTTTTAGAAGAGAATTTCATCCATTTAAGAAAATGGTTTGCTAATTATGATACATCAATGCTAGATTTTAAAAGTGTTATTTTAGTTTTACAATTATTCATTACCATTCTTAGAAACGGAGAACCATCGATCGAACGTGCATTATGCGGCGGAGGGAATTTTTCGTCGATAAACATTGTTGATAGCTGTACTCTGAAAAATGAGTTGCTGGCATTTCTTATTTCTGGAATTTTCACTTGAATCTGTTTATATCAGCATTTTTTTGCTCTTTCCTCTCAACCGCGGGGCGAATCTGAATCATTTCACTCGGCAGCAAAAAATGAGAGGAAGAGACAGCGGGTGTGGGTAGATGCGGGAAAGTCGTCGCTCGGCCATGACCCATTTGCGGCAAAGCGAACTCTTGCTATCCGGTAAATCCTGTTTCAAGCCATGCAAATCCGTTGTGGAAATGTTGGAGAATTCCTTCTGGAACTCCCAATTGCAGTATCGTGATGAAAAACTGTCGTCACGATGAATCTATTTTTATTCAATGCACTTGAATCGTAAAGTACATATTTTAACTTTACCAATTCTTTCAAGCTGTTTTTTCAATCGTCGTGGGCTCCTTTTGGTACGAGATGTTATCAAAAAGGATGGCTTTTGAGGCTGGCTCATTTTTTTTTAGGATGAAACCTTTTGGAGTAGTGGAAGTGAGAGTTGGTTCCAATTTTATATTTTTATTTTGAATTCCCCTTGCAAAACATAAGGACTAACCTCACTGAAACTGAAGATTTAATGGCCCTGATAAAAGACAAGTAACTAGATTTCAATTGCTATTCCTCCCTCCGTACAGGCTGTCGACTCCATGTGGAGATATCGTGTATAAAACGTGAAGCTATGACGATAATGCGTGCCATATATTGTGTCTCTCCCAAGTTATTCCAAAATTACATCTCTCTGCGAACTGAGCGAATTATAGCCTTCGTAGACGTCACTCTTACGCCGAGGACTGTTTGAGTGACGTATTGCGTGAACGACGCGAGCCTCACAAACGTGCGCAAAAGGTGTATTTAAATATGTGGGGGGCGCGGGTGGAGCCCACCGTATGATCAGCCCTCTCCACCCTCCTCCTTTTCGCAATTCTGCGCATCCAATTTCGCGCGTGCGCATCGATCAACTCTGATTCACCTCTGACGTCGGCGGTGAACCACTTTTTCCCATCTCGGATCGCCTCTGAATGTGACATGTGTCCGCTCCGTGTTTGGGACCGTTTTCCTGTCTCTTTGGGGCTGCAGCGAAAATTCGTCAGAATCCAAGTTCCTCAAACAGCAGTCATTTATAAGAATACGATCGTGTCAATATTATCAAGCATGGAAGAGCTGTGGAGTAAATCGAAATGGAGAAGCTAATGAATCAATACCATCGCTGTTGTTTTCGACTTGGTTACTCTCGCGTCACGTAAGAGTCGTCGTAATATTTTGCGGATATTTTTTCACATTTTAATTGTTCATCTTGTTGCCCTTTTTACTTAAAGATGCAACATGAAATGGCTCAATATTACTGAGTGAGTTGGTCGCGCTTGTTTGCGTGGGGTATGTTATTCAGCCGCTTCTCGTTCGTCTTCTTCCCCTTCTCCCTCTAGAACCTTCCGCGATCAAAATAGTTCCAATCTCATTGTAATTTTGGGAGCGGGAGCGTGGGTGCTGAGCCCACATCTCGGGTGAACATCCCAAAGCAAAATCCTCAAAGAGGGAGGAGGCCCAGGGGAAGATACTGGCCCTCCTGCCCTGAACGCGTGAAATTTACACTTCTAAGGCTTAGTTCGGCGTGAGTTCTGCACTTAGCTGACCAAGCAAACCTTCGGGTTGAAACACTAAGAGACTGAGGATTAGAATTTGCGCATTAGAAAATTTCTTAGAAATAATGTAAAATTCCCTCTTCTATGCCTTGTGGTAAAAGTGTCGATTGCATAATGAAGTCATTATAGAGTCAATGCTACTTCTTGGTGAACAAAGTAGCGTTAACTCTAGGATGACTTCGGGGGAAGTTATTCTTTCCAGCTGCTAACGAACGATAAATTATTCAGAAAAATATTTGAATTTTTATTAGCTATTATAGTGAAATCCTAATCCATGTGTTCCTTATTAGTTTTAATCATGCTTTTATATAAATATTTCCACGCTCAAAAGAATTGTTTCTCTATTTGTGCATTTTCTCTTTGCAGGTAAGTGTTTCGTGGGCTACTATGTACGCGTCAGTGTGAAAACTGGGTCGAGTACGGTGAGTCATTAATTGTGATGAAGGAAAAAATCCTAGTGTTTAGTGGGAGCCGTGGTGTATTTTACCGGATCCCTGATGAGACGTATCAATAAGGGAAAGTGATAATCCTCATTTGAAGTAGGTTGCTCATTTTTTCCATCGGCCACATGCACGCATTCCACGCATTCAACATCTTCATTGACGTTGGAAGTGGATATCGAAAACTATAAGCATAATAACAGCCTAACAATTTGTCATTGTTCATCATTTCATAATTTTTCGTCTGTTATTTGTATAGAATCAAAATGTATCGAAATTTCACTGTGTCAATTACTTCTGAATGCCCAACCCATTTTATAATATAGATATTAAAGTCAGAAGAAATTTCAGTTATGGATGCTCAAGGAATGATGCTATTTAATACGCGATATTTTAAATAGATAAATCTAGATGTTTCAAAAAAAATTTAGGGAAAAAGAAAGCATGAGGGAAAATAGAAGTTCATTTGATTCCTTCGATTGGGCTGTGCATGGAAATCGGAGATTTTACTCAATCGCTTTGGTGGGGGGGACATTTGGTCATCACCATCATCTTGCTGTCATATTTAGTTTTCTTGGTAGTGGTCGCCATTCGGCCCACATCCCCTCTCGCGATGCGGTTAAGCGCCTCGGCTCTCTTCCGGCGGCAATCCTAAAATTACTGGCGCCACTTGCCCAATCTCCCATTTGCTCCCATCCCTTCTCATCCCCCATTCTATTTGACGCCCACTCAGCCGCGTCCCCCTCCCTCCCTTTCTCTCTCTTGAGACGAATCTTTTCTCCCCCCCCCCCTCTCTACGCCCTCTCCAATTCCCTATCTCTCACGCAGAATCCTGTAGCCTCTGTAGATATATTTCCCCTACCGCATTCATTCATTACTCTCTTACGAAAATATTTTACGCAGGGCAATTTATGCCTGATACTGTTTTTTAATTGATGTTGTCGTTAAAGAGTTACCTTCTGTGATTAACGCTAATTTAGTTGCTCGAAAAAATTCTTACTGACGAATATGTCGAAAATTAATTTCTTTCCCGAAGTTATCAAGTGAGACCGGTTCGCAGGTTGAAGACAGGTTCGCAGGTTGCCATAAGGAGAAGACGGAACGACTTAGTTGGCCGCATCGTGAGGCAAGATGGCCGGACGAAAACAATCGTGTAAAGGCCGGTGGTGAGAAAGAAGGGTTGGGGGCTGCCCCGAATGAGTTACGTAGGTCAGGCTATTAACGATGGAAAAGAGAAGGAATAGGTGCGTCGCTATGTAAAGGCTAGAATATGGCAAGAGAGAGGAATGGAGAGCTATGTCAAAGCAATCATAGGACTGTTGACCAATGATGATGAGTGTAGAGGGTGGAGGAGCTTAGATCATTTGCTGCTCCCTCTACCGCACCCCCTGCATCCGATTACGATGCCACCGTTTAATTGTTTGCGCCCACTGTTCGCGAGAGACAACTTCCCCTCGACTTGCCCTCCCTTCTGATTCTGGCTGCAGCCGCGCCCAATGCAGACCGTGTTTTGTCCCTTCCCTCTCACCCACCCTCCCCCCCTCTATTCCCAATAGCCATCCCGCGGGTGAATTTATTCCCATCCTCGCCCCCATTATTATCACCCGGAATATATTTAGTTCGCCACAACAAACCGTGCTAAATTAATTTTATCGTAATAAATTTGCTGTACAGACTTTCCAATATTTGGGAAGTCTGGTAAGATGGAATGGAAGTTGTACTGAGGAAATAAGAAGAAGGATATCAATAGGTAAAGGAGCGTATGGAAAGGTAAAAGCATTGTTAACAGCAAAAAGAATTCCAATAGAGATGAGGAAGAGGTTTATGAAATGTTTTGTGTGGAGTGTAGTGTTGTACGGATGTGAATCATGGACTGTTAAAAAGAAGGAGGAGAGATATTTAGAAAGTTTTGAAATGTGGGTATGGAGACGAATGTTGAAAGTGAAGTGGACTGACAGAGTGAAGAATGAGGAAGTTCTAAGAAGAATAGGCGAGGAAAGAAAATTAATACATATGATTCATGAGAGGAAGGCAAGTTGGTTAGGGCATATATTAAGAAGGAATTGTTTGGAACGGAGAATAATAGAAGGGAAGATAGAAGGAAAGAGAGGAAGAGGAAGAAGGAGGATGGGAATGTTGGATGATATAAGAAGAGGAAGAAAATACAAAGACCTAAAGGAGGATGCTCAGGATAGAGAAAGATGGAGAGAAGTCCAGTGGAAACCTGTCTAAGGACAGTAATCACTCATGATGATGATGAAATTTGCTGAATAGAGTCCGTCCTCAACTGTTTTTTCCCGAAAGTTGTAGTTTGCTGCAGTGGTTATTTAAATGTTAGCTAATTGATAGATCATTTGGATTTATTTACAATGCAATCCAATCTTCACCTGCGGTTCTGAAACTTTGAAATACTATTACGAAAATTGACCAGAAATTAATAAATATTCGTGGGATATAACCATTAAAACTCCTTTCCCGTAATTCCACCATCTTTTTAGCTAGCAATTTTTTTACTGGAAACCCCGGTGAACTATGGCTCAGTTGACAGCCCACGTTGATTTCTCACAGTCGTTGATTGCGCGTCCGTGTATGGGAAGCGAGAGAAAGACGACCCACTAATCCTCCTCCCCCCCCCCCAACTCCCCCTCACCCTCCTTTCGCTGCCCTCAATTCTCTCTCTTCCTTCGCACGGCACGAGAGATCAAAAGTGGAAGAAAATTCATTCCCATTCCGCCCCAACCATTTCAACGACATCGTTTTTTCGCAACATTTCGTTTTATTTCATCTTTGCGAGCCATCTCTGCTGTTTGTAATATTACCGTCTCTATTTACGCTTAGGATGCTATTTATAAACTGCCGCAGTTATTGATACTTTGGGCAAACATTTTTGATATTATCTGTCGACTTGAGGCAACAAATACTTTTTAATACTCATAAACACTAATTAATAAGGTACTTCGACCGTTCAGACATTCGCTCAATTTCACGTATTATATAGTATATATATAGTATATATTTCACGTATAGTTTCCATTTTACATATTGCGATGTACTACTTGATTGAAGCGATCACGCAAGACATTTCTTGGGTCTATTTACTTCGTAATATTGCTTCAGGACAGACTCCTCCTCATGTTTCCTTTATGCTACATTTAAGGTAATCGACCTCTACAATCAACTTAAGGCTGGAAGGCGATACTTGGTGGAACTTGGTGACAGGAAACATAATAAAGATAAACTTTTGTATGTTCCACAGAAGTTGAACTGTGAAATACTTCTGTGGAACATAGGAAAGTGTATCTTTATTATGTTTCCCGACCTCTACAATATCTCATTTTATTCTGGTGATCATGGTGCATTTGGGTTCTGCCTGCTCTTGTGTTGCTTGCATGTGAGCGCGGGACGCCAGCGTCGTCGCTTCGAATACCTTCCAACCACGTTTCCCGACACGAGGATCAGAGCCGAAGCCCTGCTCTCGCTGGCTTGGTGCCACACAGTCCTCGCGACCACGCGCCGCCTCCACTGCCCCCATCCGAAAACCATCCGCCCAACAATGCACCCTTCCCACTGCTCTCCTTTTAAATGCCCCTTTCAAGACATCAGTGGCTACAGTGAGAGATATCGTTTTTCGTGGGGTCAAAATCCTGCCTTTTCCGTTCAAAGGCAGCTGAAATCATAGCCGTCACGATTAAGAACCACTGATATTGTTTTAGAAACCTTGGGAATATGTATTTCCTTTCATTTCCAGTTTACTTCATCGCAATGGATGAACTGGTTATCAAGAAACAACTCTTAGAACTCGAATGCTTCGCCGTGGACAGTAGAAGCCGAGCTCAACTGACGAGGGAATGAGGATTTAACCCGGGTAAATGGCAATATTTATTCTCGATTGAATCATTACAATTAGCGTCATAGTAACTGATCCTAAGCATTAGGCCTAAATTGAAGAATCGCATATCCGTCGTCCTAGCCCTGATCACCAGGAGTCAGGTCATGGCGTCCAATTGTGACGTCGAGTCGATTAGGCATGTGTCTGCCAGCTCAGCCTCTCCATGTTTCGGCATCCATCTCAGGTCCATTTTATGGAAAATCATTTTGACTGAAAAAAATGTTATATAGTATTAGCAGGAGATGTTCAATGTTGAAAGATGATGCTCTTTGTTAAATTTGAGCCTTTATCTTATGAGTATCCAATTTTCGGTTCGTTTATCTCATCTGCGGACGTCAGCCATCGAATGTGTGCAGGATACCACGGAGCAAAACAACTTGCATTCGCTCTCCCCCCCCCCACCCACCCACGCACGTAGACACACTCTCTCCCACTTCTTTCATCGCTCCGCTTCCTCCTTCCACTTTCAAGGTCGCCCCCACCCTCCCCCTCCATCCCCCACCCCCCAAAGCGCGCTTTCTTCCACTTCCTCCAAGGAGCCTTCCATCATCGCTTATTCCGTGCTGGGTGGGACCTGATTGCCTCCCCATGCATTGCCACGGTCGTTCGTATTGATTTGTACGTCATTGCGGTTATATCCAGCAGCCACTTCGAATTGAAAAGTGAAAGCGAATCGTCTCATATTCGGGATAAACGGTATTCATAAATTTAGCTTGAACCTGGAACAATATGATGATACCTGAACTCCTTCAGTTGTTCAGCGCAATGTGCATTGCAATTCTTGAAAGGGAGTCGCTCCTGAGCGTCATTTACAAACAAAAATAATTTTTCAGAGCAATGGAATGTTAAGAGGGCATACAACCTTTCCTGTTAAAATACCATTGCATGTTTTAAGGCTCAATGCAACTTCTTAGCACTTTTGAGTTGCTCTTCGATTGCACATATTTCGAATTTTAATCCGATGTTTGAAATTGAAATCCAAAGTTACCTCTTTGTTGAATCTTTGTTACCTCGACCCTTACCTTCTGTCCAAATGAAAAATTGAGCAATATTACTCACTTTTAAGTGAATTTCGAACTACTATTTACGAAGGAAAAATAATTGATGTAATTTCAGTGATATCGCCAACTATTTTCAATGCGATAATAAAAGCTACAATTTGGAGATGGAGGCTCATTGATGCGATATTGTAATGCGCAGCGTCTGAAGTATTTTTACGCCTGTCAATGTGCCCGGGTTTGCACTTCCTCCGCTCCTCGCTATTTCTTGGGATTGATGTGTGCAAACATGTCTCCTAGATGAGCATCACTTCCATCAGAAGCCGCGCTTTTGTGAACTAACATTTTTGCGGGGAGAGTGATTTGCGGTGCGGGGCGAGGACGAATATTATGAAGTGCGGGTGAGAGTTCGCATTGAAGCGATGCTTTTGGGGGAGCTTGTGTGAGAGAGTGAGTGACAGAAGAAGCCCTACACCCCTTCCTCCCTCTCCTTCGAATGCGAGCCCTCTCGCGGGGATTGGCGACGCTGCTCTTATTTTTCATTTGCCTTCCTCATTATTTGGAGGGGATTGCTTCCGCGCCACCGCATCCCGTCTCAGCGTTAACGGGAGTCGAGAGGAATTCACTCCGCCTGGCATTTTTCCATCAATTGTGACTCTCCCACCCCCCCCCCCCCCTCTTCTCCTCACTCGTGCTGCCATTTACGTTTTGCGTTGAATTGTGAGCTCCCCGTTTACTTCGTCAGGAGTGATTCTAATTGAGACAAGTCAATGGCGTAGTCACTTTTGAATCTGTATAACTTCGAAATTAATAATATTCTCCACGCATTTTTAATCGTTCTTCTTGGGCCGAATTTCATTAGTATTCCACTGATGTTACTCAAATAATTTCATTCTTCATTTCTGGCATAGAAATATGATCTTCATGACGTTGCCTTTCGAATTTGTTTCTCCCAGTTATATCATCGGTCATAAAAACAGGAATTACGTGAATTGCATGTGATTTCCTTGGGTGTTTTGATATTGATTGATTAGATTCCCTGTGCCTCCATGAATTTCAAATACGGAACCAGAATGTGGAATCGAATGGGTGCTCCTTTTTTCCCGCTTAAATTTTATAGCAGTTTTAAATCGGTGCATGAATCTATTCAAATTTATTTCTTAGTTAAACGGCATATTAATGGTCCATGTTATCCTCACCTTTCATTTAGAGCACCTATCCAATCGAGGAAGTGGCGACATTTTGCAACGTCCATCAACGCCATCACCTTCCCTCTCGCACTCCACACCGTCAGATGCACCCGGCTCATCTCTCCCTCTCTCTCTCTCTCTCCCTCTCCCGCCCCCTCCCCTCCAGGGAAATTTCCCCTATGTTTGTTTACCCTTCCTCCCTCCACACCCTCGCTTTCTTCCCTTCCCTCTCTCTCTCGTCCTTCGATTCCCCCTCCACACTTGCCCATTCTCCGCCCCCAAGCACTTGCGCTCCCCCCTCCCCCCCCAAAACCCCCCACCACCCTCCCCCCCTTCGCATGACGATGGCGCGACGCTTCTCTTCCGGGTTGCCCGCCCACCGCCCACAGAGTTCAAGGTTGATCGCCGCTTCTTTCTCTCTCTCTCTCTCTCTCCATCACGTGTATCATACGGCAACGGCTCTCCCTTGCGCTTCATTCGGCTGCCACTTACGTATCATGATACTTTCAACGTGTATTCTTGCCAGTGGTCCACTGATTATCCTGATCCACTGATATATCCTCTTAAGTATGTACCTTGGCCATGTTAGGGTAGAATAGCCATGTAAGGGGAGAATAGAAGAATCAACAACCTTGCTATTTCCACATAATATTTTATTAACACCGACTATGGTTTCGTTACAGAGTAACATTATCAAGGTCAAAGTGTAGAGTTACTTTGCATAGTAATGATCGCTTTAAACGACCATTTTGCTCTAGCATTTTAGGAATTAGAATGATTTGTGGAAGCATGATTAGGCAGGAGTTAATATAGACCCATGTATATTTAGATTGGAATTCGTTTTTCGGTTGGACGACTGGTTAAGATTCGCGAGTGAGGTTTTTTGGTATCCGGTGAGCGGTCGGTGGCTGGCGGGGACGCAGAGGAAGTGAGCGCCGCGGGATTTTTTTAGCCGTTTAAGGGCGTTTACAATTCCATCTCCTCGCACGTTGGCTGAGATTTCACTTCCCGGCTCCTCTTGGAATGCTACGGACGCGTGTGCTTGGGCTCCCGCACCCGCGACCAGGAATAGGTTCCGTGAGAGAAGAGAAGGGCGCGGCACGTGGCATCAACTCCTTCCGCACCTTCCTTGCGACGCGCTTGGCGTGGACCCGCAGGCGCCATTCGTGCGCTCTTACCATAGTATTCGATTTTGCCGCCTCTCGCCGCCGCGATATTTCTCTGCGAATCGTCGCCTCGGAGGAAAAAAACTGTTTATGAGGGTTCAAAGAGCGTGGGGCGTCCGTCTGCACGATCGTTACTTTTTTGGGAGGAGGGGTGAGGAAAAGAATTGTATGTGGCGGGAGAGGGGGAAGGATGTTGTCGACCTTGCCCTTTCTCCGATCGTTATCGGGTGGGCTGCAATCGGACGGTGTTTTTTGCTGTTTTAGTCATTTCTAGCCGGAAACAAATTCCCGAGGCCCGCCGTTGTCACGAATCTCTCTCCGCTCCGATTGAAGCGACGACGACGAGCGCTGCGGACTATTGCAAAGTATCGCACCTAAAATATATTTTCTCCCACTCAAATCTACAGTTACAGAATCAGCGAAAATGTGCCCATGTTCATAGCATGCTCATTGCTGCGGGAGAAGTTTATGCTTACTCTCTTTGTTACCACCGTACACAAATGGTAGTTGTAGATTTGAAGCGCTTACTCTCAACGGTTTGATGAATAGTTACTGATATTACTCAACCACAGGGTTCGTTGAAAGCGCTCTTCTAGCGCGTATTTTGGAATGTTGGGAAGCGATCGGTTTGTAACAAGTGTCAGTGGCTCGCCCCTCCACAGAGCGAACAGTCCCTCAATGTGCGCCCTTCCCATAATCCTCTCGACCGTCCAGCCGCCGTGATTACCCCCCCCCCCCCCCCACCTTCTCCTCCTCCTCCCGCCCAGAGGCAGTGACGTCAGCCCGTCTCCGCTCGATATCCGCAATAAGCTCGCGGCGGGGCGAGCAACAACGCTCGCTCGGGGGCCGCGCAACTCCTCGCCGTGGACGTCATAGGATACACGCGAAACTTGTGAGCACGGCCCGCTGCGGTGTCCTTTGCGACTCCCCTTGAAGCCACGGAGCAGGGGGAGATCCCAACGGACCCCTGAGCGCAGTCGTCTCTTCCTCAGGCGCCCCTCGCTCGCATTGCTCAGCCTCCGCGTGGAATTTCACGGGCGATCAGAGTGATTAAAGCCTGCGGAGTGGATTCGAATTCGGCGTCGATCGACTTCTTTTCCTTTCTTCCCCTCCCTTACTCCCGCCTCTCGTTGCGATATTCTCTGAGAATTCCTTGTTGACGCAGGAGTTCTATTTCATTTCGATGTGATATCGGTGCTAAAGATAGTAAACGCAGATCTGATGCCTACTAATCTCATAGGAATCGTTGATAACTGAAAATGTTGTAAGTAAATCATCACTGCCATCCTAAGCAATTTGCGAGTTAGTGGCAGCTATATGAAAAAGCGTAAAAATCAATCTTGGCCACCATGGCGTCTTCTTTATGCGTTCTTTAATTTGGTCATTCTAATTTATTAGACTTGTACTCCTATGTTTTAAGTTCCCCATGTGATATTTAATTATGATTTCGTACTCAACCATCAGTGTTTCATTTATAGCGATTGTCTGAATGCAATACTTAGTTTATTATTTTTTTTGGTGAGTACTGATTATAGTCGTTGTTATTTCTCATACATCGCTGTCCAATCGTTGATTAATACCTAGCTACAGAAAAATTAGTGACTACTCTTCCTCTGCAATATTCGTGGTTCTCTTTCGAAATTCAAAGTGCAAATGGGAATTAATCTCAGCGAACTACTGAGTATCGCAGCGAAAGAGGATCCATTTTCCGCCACCATTCATGAGGGGCCGAATGAATTCTTTGTTGAGGAGAGTAATCCACCTCTCCTTCATCCTTGCCCACCTGACGCTGAACTTCCCTATCCACTGTGGCTGTTTTTCTCGTCCTTGCCCGATTATCGAATAGTGCAAATGAGTCTAGTAGTATCGCCGTGTCTTCGTGTCTGGCAGAAAGTGACTGCCTTTTGTGAATACATGCGACAAAGCGAATTTTCGGGGGTACCATCACCACTATTCATCTTTCGTCCTGTTCTAAAAATCATTATTGCAATAAAAATGTCTCAAATCAAGTGATTCGTGTTTTATGATCTAGTTGAGGGGTAGCGTTGAAGGACTTTTTTTGCTGAGCATTGAAATAATTCCTTTTCTATGGCTTTCCTGCCATCATCCTTCAACAATGTAAAGATCGCCCAGGGAGTGCCAATCGATTCGTCACGTCGCTCTCACAGGTTCTCATCGCCTGTTGCAATCGCAAATCTCGATATCACCAAGCTCCCGCGCGCAACTTGCCAACATTAGTTACTGGGAGAATAACGTGCCGTTAATCCATAACAGTTAAGACAGATTTTTACGTGCTCATTCTTTTCTTTCGTTATGGCTTTAGACCACAGTGCGCCCTTTTTGTGGAGGGTGGGATGCTGCAAGGAGGTGAGCTGCTTACTTACACACCTCGACACTATTCTCGTAGTATCTTTGTTTCGACATTAATGTTATATAGTAGCGAATAAAACCAGCCTTTGTGTTTCTAGTCATGGATGATTTTCTAATGCAAAAATTGACATTTAAGTCCATCACTGCGATGGGACCTTCTCCTTCCTATCGTGTTTTTGCGATGGAATTAAATCTTCCCCGTTGCAATAAGCGATACATTTCGAGGTGCGAGGGATGTGAGGGCATCTTCGCCTCCTCCTTATCTGTTGCACAACATTGGCTGCCTCAGAAGGAGGAAGTTTGAGGAAGTCTTGCGGTAAACATGTCTTGAAAGGTGGTATTTTCGTCCATTACCTACTGCTAGGGTCTACATTCATCGCATGATACTCTACTGATATTCCTTTTCTTCAGCATTTATACGTTTCACATCCTTCGCAGAGCATCTAATTGTTTTCATCTGGGACAGCCATCTCTATGGTGTTCACATTCTCGCTGAAGTTGTTATAGTGACATGCGCGCTAGAAAACCGTATCGATTTGGGAGGACGTAACTTTATTTCGCGATTTGTTTTAGTGTGGAATGAAGGCATTATGTCTGGCGTGAGATCATTCTCGAGGGTAGCGGCGTATACTTTGCAGAACGCAACCGAGTTCGTATCGCAATCTCGACGAGACTCGTGTCGCAACATCCCCTCCAACTCTCTTCTTTCGATGTGCGCCACGAAGCAGGAGAGCGAGCGAAGGAACATTGGGACGAGATGATTGGATGTGATCACCCGATCAAATATGGTCCATTTGTTGTTGGCCCATCGGAAGGACTGCTATGTCTGAATTGATGTGTTGGTGGCAATTGTGATAACGAAGAAAGGAGCTGCGTGATCACACCGGAACGGATCTCGCCTCCTCCTTATCAGTGAAAACAAAGCGTGATAGTGGCTCGAATTAGTTGCCTCCACAGAAAAGTTGTTAGTGGGTATTTTCCGTGTTTTCCATCTCTTACGCCGGAATAAAGGTGGATTTTTTCGAAGGAGAGGGTTACTTTGACTTCATTTCGCGCCTTTTGTGAACTTATAGTTCATTGGTGTGTACACAGACGCAATGGTCGGATAGCGAATGAATTATTGCGTAGACCACTTGTCCTCATTAATATCCGCGCTATCTCGCGGAATCTAAATGAAATATGAAGATAAAAGCGAAAGCTGATCCGGACTTGCAAACTCATTCACACGGAGTGACTCAACCCCTCCCCCCCCCCAATCCCGCGCTTCGGTCTATGTGTGAAGTAACAAAAAAAGACCACCTGCTCTGTGGCATGGGATCACTAAAAATTCAATCATCTATCCATCTATTCATTCTATGTCATTGCAAGGCAGAGTTTAAATCGAACCTTCTCGCAAGGAACCAATTTTAGTTGCAAAGATTACTGTCACTCAGAATACCAAAGAGTACTTTGTTCTAATGATTATATCGTTTTATTCCATCCATTTCAACCCTCGTGGTATATCTCCTGTGGTGATTGACCCGCCTACCAAAGGAATTAATTCTTTGGGAATTATTCTCGACCTCTGCAACAGGTTGAAATCGAGTGAAATCTGAATCGTTGTGATAAACTCGCCTTGAAACGCATATGACATACAAATGAAGCCAAAGACGTCGTGCAGAGACCGAGGCCAATTCCTAAATATTATTTACCGGAAAAAATTAATTAGAGAGACAGGAATGCAGTTTCTAGGAATTGGGAACCTTTTCATTTTCCTGTGTCTCACAATTATGGAATTTCTATCGCTCATCGAGCAGTTAATGTTGGCCTCTTCGAGTGCTTTGCCTCCTCACTCAGTGCACTCGCATGTATACTTCGTCCGGGCATCCCTCGCACATCCTCGCCGATCGCTTCTCCCGTCGTCCTGCATTGGCCCTCCATTGGCGAGCTCATTGGCGAGTCCTTCTGCGTCCGCTGTCGAGGCAGCCAGTGTCTGGGCGGACGAAATACCAGTATTGCACGAGTCTCCCGGGAGGGGGAACATGTGTTAGACGAATGTGTACGTTGGAGGGGGAGGGGAAATGGTTTTTTAGCGAGTGCTTTTTCACTTTCACTGTCCCACTGACACGGTTTCCCAACTCGGGAGGGAAAAAAATCTCCTTTAGTCTACCTCATGCCCACTACTCGAGCATGTAAGACCGACTATTCCCCCTCCCCCCCCCACGTTTACCCCCACCGCCATCACACACCGTAATCGCAGCGCCATCCCTCGCTCAAATAACTCCCTAACGCCTTCTTAACCCTAACGCCGCCTCTAATCCTGGCACTGAATCGCATCATCGTTCTCTTCTCCGACCGTTTGTCGTAACGATTCGTCGTCTCCCATGGGATGCCCTCTCTGCATCTCTTCGCTCCGAATTTATCATTTAACCCTATTTTTCATTGTCATATTTTCTCTTGCATGGCGAGTGAAATCCTAGCATCAAGTTTACTAACTTGCTTCATCACTCGTCTATTTCTTACTCTCACTAATTAATGAAATAAGTTCATGGCTACTACATTCCGTTCCGTCGAGCTCTGATTTAATGTGTGTGCCCGAAGCGATTTACATCGGCCAGGTTGTCTAATGCTTTGTCCTAACCATGTCTTGCACTATCTCTGTTCGTAGAACTTCAAACCCTTCCCCTATTTACTATAGTACCAGCGTTTTTCTTTCATTCGATCCAGTTAATCCATTTTGCCTGATATTTCTGCTAAGAGTAGTACCTAAAGCACCTCAATATTAACGCGGGATCATTTTTTTCTGAATTCTCTCCCTGTAGTGAGAACCTGTGCTATTCCGCGCCGTATTCGCAATCGCTTACGAATTGGTCGGTATGAAATACGCCAGCGGGGAGCACAAGGAGGTCATGTTCTCTGATATGATGTGACGCGTATTCTCTTTACCAATCCGCCGCGCTGTTTTCCTCCTCCAGTTTTCACATGATTTTATTTTCCCATCCGTATCTGGTCATTGATGAATCAAGAGACCTTTGAAGACCTCCTGCGCATCGGCAAGTACTTGTGGTGTAGCGAAATTCTTCTCAACTTTTGTATAAATACAGAATTTTTGTGTTGCATAATTTTCTGTTTTACTCCATGGCGATCGTTTGCCTGAAGAGAGTCGAAGCTGATCCTTGACGAAATTTTGTGGGCTTCCCCGCCCTCGCTGCGTGAAACCTTTTAAAAGTATGCGACGAGAGTGGCCTTTCTGCATGGTTACCTTCGCAAGGCGTTATTGGGTCGAAAGGCAATTATGCCCTTGCACTACTGCGTGGGACGCCCCTTTTGCCATTATGTCTCTCTAAACCTAAGCTGGAGATAAGTTAACTCCTGCCTCTAAAATAATCTCGATGAGGCTTCTATTAAGGGTTGCTAACTCATTTTTTTCTGCCAGCTGTTACGACGGGACAAAACGAAAAACAATGAATCGCTTTTCATGGTATTAATGTATGCACCATCTTTGTTTTCATTAAGTACGTTGTTTTTTATATATTTATTTATTTATTATTTATTTTTGTTTCAAGGATTGTCATAAGTTTAAAGGATTCATCGCTTAAGTCGCTCCCATCTAGTGGAACGAATGCGTCGGCTATCGTGATCACTGGATGGTTCTGGAGGTAAAAATGTCGATTCTGTCGATTAAATAGCGAATGGAAAACAGAGGAATAGCGTTCTCGCAATGTGCACCCTAATTCATTCACTCGCGTATCATTCAATTTTTTCTATTCATTTAGAGAAAAATGTTCACCTCTTTATTCATTCTGTCACGACTTTGTTGGAATGAGGGTGATGTGCTTGCTCGTAGGTTGCCTTTTCAACTGGCGAGCGGGCTTTTCAAATGACTTCCACCTCTGAGGTTCTGCGCAAACCCTAAAGCTCTCGAGCAACTGCTACCTGTTGGAGGGGCACCATTGAGTTGGCGAGGGACTTGGTTTGGGGAGTTCATCCCTAGAGGGGGGGGGGGTTCTGTGTAATGGGGGGGAGGGGGTTGCACGTGACTCGAAAGAGGCCACGGCCACCTCCTTTCCCTCTCCGCCCCATCTCCGCTACCATGGCAACGAATCTTTCCCTAATATCCTCTTCATCTCCCTTCCATTCTCAACTTCATGTGTTCCCTTTTGACTGTATCATTCCCTGTAGAGGTAGGATATCGGTAGATATAGAATACCCTTTGAATCATTTGAAGATTGCAGCTCCCTCCGAGAATTACCCTCGTCCGGGTTGTTGTTGCGGTCTCTCCGAATCAGAGTACTTTTTAATCGGAGCAGAATCTTCTGTGAGGAATTAAAATCCCTTGGTTTTCGAAAGAAGACGCTACGGAAGTTGGCTGAAATCGCCCGCACTATGCAATCATGTTTAATTCGCTTTACCATAGCACTAAGTTGCGGCGGCATCACGGCGTTTGTTTGATAAGAGTGATGCACAAGGCGCGAAATGCTGTCTACGTGCTCTCCAATGAAAAAGCCGTCGTTTTGAGCGTGAGTAAAAAATGAAATGCCCATGTCGCAAAAGATCGACTCAGCGTCACTCGTTGGCCGCTTTTTTCCGGCTGTGGGAGGGAGCGCGTGGATTGGGGGAGAGCGGGAGGGGTGGGGGGGGGGGAGGCGTAAAAAGTAAAAGTGAACGCTGTGGCGCGGTGGTGCGATTTCGTGGGAGGAGCAGGAGGGGGGGGGGACGCCACCTTACGTCACCCACCCCTCCTCCCACACGTGCGAAAAAGTGTCGACACGCGGAGGTAAAGGGCAAACTGGGTTGAGCGCCGAAGGAAAGGGAATCCCGGATTATAACGCATTGTGCCCATGTTTCCATGGCTCTTCACGGCAGTGTGTTGAACCACACAATTATTAAATCTACTCTTTGAAACGGAGAAGTCGTCTTTACCAGCATGATCATGGGGCTCTCAAATTTCAATTCGGAAAACGACTTTGATGTAGACCGTTTAGAGCTGATTAGCGTTTATCTCACCAAAAGTTTATTTTATTGCTCAATATGTGTTCTTCTCTAATGCACTTATTTACAGCGCCGAGAACGCAGAATAGGAGTCTCGCCATTAAAACTATGGTCGCTCTTGAATTTCATAGCGTTGTAACCCGTGACGATCTCGTTTCGCCTCGAAAGCCATCCTTAGTACGGCCCAATAGTAACTCTTCACCACTCTCTTTCCTCTACCCTTTGTTTTCATTTCGAGAGCGAATGTGTCCTTGCTTTTTTCGTTTGCGGTTGGAAATTTAATGCTGCATTACTGAATGCTTACACTAAATCTGCGAAAGCCAATGGACGCGTTACTCTTTCCAATTCACCTGCAAGGTACTTTCTCCCTCGTACTTGGAAATTATTCGGGAATTAACGTTGAATGAAGTGGAGGAATTTGGTGTGAAATCATATTGACCAAAGTGGTGTCCAAATCTCCATCTGTAGCCTGATTTCCTAAGTGTAGATTGGTACGTCGTGCTTTGTGGTTCGTAATCAGTCGGCATGCTATCCGCGCGATCCGAACTTCCTATTCGCTCGCCATTACAGCAATCGCCTCCGAAAGAAAAGAAATCGAGGTGAAACTGTTTCACTTCCCTTCTCGTAATCCACTCCGGCCGCTCCCGTTCCGCTCCAACTGACCACCGCTCTGTTGTTTTTTTCAGAAAACCACGTAAATATTCCTAAAGCCTTCGACCTAAGATCGTTTCATTCTCATCAATTTTTCTTCCATTATCTTTCATGGCTCGCATTTCTCTCATCTTCGCCCTCCGGCCCATCATCATCTCTCCTCTTCACCTGATTACTTCACTCCGCCCACCCCACGCGCGCTTCTCCATCCTCCATTTCTCATTCCTTCCGTCCTCTTTTGCTCTCGCCTAGATTTCCCGTAGGGTGGGCAAGTTTCCGCTAAGGTTAATTGCGTTTTTCTTCGACACCGCTCCTTCCTCTTCTGATGGCTTACTGGAGTGGGGGCTTCGGTCCTTTCAAGTTGATAAACCCTTACCCAGCAAAGTCAAGTGGAGTTTGCCCATAGGGATCGTTGACGAATGTTGGGGCAGTATCGAGTGTGACAGAAATTTTTGATTTGTGCATTGAATAATCAGCAATTAATTGCAATAACGTATGACTTCTGCCATTGCATAATGCGCGACAATGAATGCTCTTTTTTGGTCAGTCAACAGGATGCTGATATTTCGTAGGATTGCGTGTCGACGATAAGGGCATTTCTTTCATTCCCAGTCTGTTAATTCCCTTTATTTCTAACGGTGTTACATCATTGCATAGATGGCAATAGATGAATAACTCCCCTTACGGCAAAAAAATGTATCAGAAAATCGGAGACGGTCCTCCGTGCTACACACAAGTGCTCAGATTTTCTTTTCGTACAAAACTTAGATTTACTTCCTGTCAGTGTTCCTCTGTATTTTCCAACCTCGTCATGTTCTACAATAGCCGTGGATAGCCTCTCAGTGAGCGTCCTCTTCCGGTCTTCATATTTTGCATCCAATGACTCGGCATCTCATCGGATTTCGACCGATAATTGCTGTGATTAAGTTCTATCTTCTATAAGTAGGAATCGAATTACACCTAAAATGCGATGCATCATAACTTTATTTCTTCATTCACCGGAATTAGAACTTGGTGCCCATGCGTGATGAGCTCCCTATTGTCCTCACTGATCAGTTTTTCCCCGATACCTGTTTTTTAACGCATGTTACACTGTCGGTTGCAATTAATCTGCCCCCTCTATCTCTCATCGTGGGTTTGTGTATCTTTTGCTAGCGTCGCGATGTAATCTTCTGCATTCGTTAACGCCCCGATTCGAGGGATTACCCCCCCCCCCCCCCCCCAAAGGCACGCTTCCTCTCTCCTCCCACTCGCGGCAGTGGGAGACGGAGAAAGGCGAAAGCCATCTCGAGGGAAAAGACGGCGAGGAGGGAAAGGCGCGTTTCAGGAAAATGCTCCAAATCGCTCCGTCCCATTGTGTCGGATATCACGCCTTCCTTCCTTTCTCCTCATCGCCGCTCCCGAGAGAAGCACCGATTTGCAAGGCCTTTTCGTACATTCGACATTCTTCTGTTTTTCTTCCCCCCGTCACGGCGTTGCCATCTCGTTCGCCTCGTCGCCATCATGAAGACAATCTCAGCGTAAAACTACAACGCCTGAATATTGTGAGAATATCCTCCTTCCGGCTAACTTCAAGGATGCTACTTCTGCAAAAACCAATTACCTAGCTTGCTTTGTGTTCGGGAATTTTTTTCGCTGCGTGCATTCTCCTTAACATTATCCTTGTGTTAATGATACAATAGTTTCACTCCTCGTGTTATTCTTCGGTGAAGACGACCTTTGATGCATCAAAATAATACGCCGAGGCGCCACCTATAGAAATGCCTCTCAAATGAAAACATGAGCATGTCATCATTGATCGCTGTCCCAGTTATTGCTGTGAATTTTATTTTCCACTCTATGCAATAGCTTTATAACTTTTTAATTGGTGTTGGTTAGTACTTGTTTCGCCCTGCTCTCCGAGAGATTCTATGCAGAGAGAGTGCGTCCAAGGCTAGGCTGTCTTCTTGAAACTTTTTCATAGCCGTGTCAGCCGTAAATTTACGGAGCTCTGAGCTTGAATTTACTATTGCGAGAGGAAGTTTGTCGTGGTGACAAGGGTCTTATGCGGTCGTTATAAAAGTGTCCTTTCTCCTTTGGATATCCGGGTTATTTAGACCGTAAGCTATACGAGGACTGATATCGCAGGCGAATATCTCCGCGGTTACGGAAAGATTACAGGAGATGAAAGGAGGGAGAGGGAAAGGGGGGGGGGGAACTGTGTTGGCAGCGATAACGAGGCGAATGTGTTGAGTCACATTGCCTCTGACCCTTCCGTGCGGAGGCTGGCTCTTGGGAAACCCGCGCCGCCCGCCCTCTCTCTCCCTCCATTCTCTCTCTCTCTCTCTCTCCCTCTCGTGGTGCTGATTTCCGCAATATCCGCCCTTGTGCCATCCGCTCCCTCCCTGGGTGCGTTCGCCCGTAATTTTACCCGGCTCACTTCCTCCTCCTCGTGCTTCGTAACATTCCAGAGAAACGGTGAGCGCGAACGGAGTATTATCCGGCGGCGCGCATTGGAAAGTGCCTCGGGACATGGAAGGCCATCATGTAAAAGAAACTAATGGGAAAATGTTTTGTACTGCTGAGCTTATCGTTTGCTGCTTCGCCCAAATTTTGGCTCGCCGATCAAGAGTACGTTTCCACAACATTTGATACTGATTGATGTCTGCTGAAAATGACGGAGAGATTAAAGAATTGTCCCAGAATGTCGCTAGTGTTCCACGAAACGCAAAGTGCGAGTCGGAAAACGTTGACTATGAGAAGCCACAGTGAGGCAATGTGCGTTTCATTTGCAACTGCTAATCCCGACCACCCCTCCCCCTTCCCCTCAGAGTGAGAGAGCGATCTTGGAGAGCGTTGAGGTCCTCTGGATATGTGTGTTGCGTTCGTTCACCAATGGAGAGCGAGGGGCCGATGGCGTGGAATGGGGTAAGTGGGTCGCCGCGCTCGCAATCCGTGGTTGCCGCTGCTTGCCCCCCGTCGACGCTTGGAGGAAAAAGTGATCCGCTCCTTTAATGCCGGTTTCCTCTTTGCTTCACTTCAACCAACTCTGCTTTTACTTGAAAAGGGAAAACGTGTGAATATCAATCGAGCCGACCCATTCATTGGCGTAGTCTCTCATTAGCTATCTGAGGTTTTGAATAAAAAGGTCATCGATTGATGAAATTTCCGCGGGAAATTATCGAGTCACACCATGGGTATTCACTCGAATCACACACGCGAAACCAATGGAACCATCCTTAGAATCGATTTGACATGAATCTAATACCATTTTCACGCGTATTCTCTCCGCTCAAATTTCACCTCTCTTCGTTCATATCCTTTAGGGTCTATTTGTTTATATTTCTCTGACATAATTTTTCATTCGTTAGCTAGTCTCGCCTCGCTTCCATACTCCCTCCCATCATAATTTAATGAAATAGATAATATTTGTAGTATTATTTCCATCGACAACAGTATATGGCTTTTAAAACATGTCACTGGTTCAGTTTTCTTGCCATTATGTCACCAATTGCTACTGCATACTCCCCTTTGTCTGACATAGTCATTCCCTTACCGTTCTCGTCAAGTGGCCCCAGTTGTCATTCGAGGCTTTTATCCGCTCTATATTCGCTTCATTGGATGTCATGGGAGGGAGGTGAGGCGACTTATTTTTCAGAGAGTAGGAGAGACGGCAGGCGAGTTTGAATAATGAAGTGGCCAAGTAAAGAAATAAATAAATGTGCCGGAAGTTGGTCGCTCCCATTCCTCCGAAACGTTCGCTCTCCCTAGTTTCACGCGAGAAGCTAGAAGAAATCACAAAAAAGCCGAGGAAAATAAATAGGTCGACACACCCTCACGGAATGGACGGGGAGAAAAAGTCGTCTCATCCGGCAACACCGCCCCCGCTCATAAACGTGGAATAAAATGGGTGTGTAAAGGGATCCTCCTGAGTGAGGGGTCGTATCCCTTGCCGACGCGTTGAGGAAGTCGCCGTTCCCTTTCTCCGGAAGAGAGAAGAAAATAACTCCACCCGCTGCGACGTTGCCACGTGTCCCGAGTGTGAGGAGGTGAACACCTGTTTGACTGTGCCTAGCTGCGCCACGCCCCCCAACCCCCTCCGAAACTATCGCCGACCCCTCCCTCCGCTTTTGTGTGAGAGACGTCCAACCTTTGAAGCGAGTGTTACGAGGAGGGGCAGGCAGTCTCCTCCCCAGGGAAGTAGGTCACTGGAGAAGGGTGGGGGAGGACCCTTCCTCATGTAACGACCCCAACCTCCACACCCATTATTCTTTTGTGCAGTGGCTCAATTAGTGGAGCTGCTTCTTCCTTACGGCTCGCTCAGAGACGGCCGGCCCTTCCTCGCCCTTAATGCTACCCATAATATTTAGAATACACTCTTACCTTTAGTGTTCTATGAATAACTATTTTTATTGTCTGGTTTTCTAAATAATTTTTCAGGATATCGTATGTTCGACCGTAGTTCCGAAACATTTCGAGGGGTTTGAAACCATAGCCCCCTATTTCAATTCTCACTTTTTTGTTTCGATATCTTGAGCATGTTACAAATTGGTGCGAGTAATCATATTACTTACAATTAATGAGATATTCGTAACTCAAAAAATTTTTTTCTCTTTCTTTGGCGAAATTTCTTTGCTTTCTTTCTCTTGAATTCTACCTGATCGTTGTCCTTTACCAATTGAGTATCATTCGGTTTCTCCATTCAGAAGAGCCTAATGGGATTGCATTATGCTCGATGAGAATTGCATACTATATCTATCCGTTCTCATAATGCATTGCTTGTATTCGTAATTGTTTCTGCTAGGAGAAATAGATCTAATGAGATGCCATTATTTCCTAATTTGAATTGAAATATTTACCCTCATGCATCGAATTTAAGTAGTATACTTTATATTTGCGGCTCTTCTTGCTCTAGCTTAGCAATTCGATGCACGATATCTGACAAGCATACCAGCCTGGTATGACGCGACTTCGGGAAGCACCCAGCTCTTTCATTTTTGCTAGACTCTCCTTCTGGTAACAAGTCCGTAATATTTAATTGAGCTATCCTACTCTTGCTGTTTCGAGCATATTGCAATTACCTGATTTCTTTTGCTTGGGTCCTAGCTATGCGTCAACGCTTGGTTTATTTTGCTGCTTTTTACTTATAGCCGAATCTTTTTCAGTGTGAAGTTGGCATCTGGGGTGAGAGACGTTGACAGTAGGTCACTGTTGCCTGGAACCAGTACCCACGCAGGAAGAAGTTCCTGCACTCGTACCCTCCATCATGTCTCGGGATGCATTTCCACTAGCTATCGCATCGCCACCTTCAGTTTCACGGGGCGTGTATATGTCGGCTCCTGCACGTCCATTTTCGTCTCATACCACCCTTCTGCAACCCCTCAATTTATTCTCTCACAGCAATCGTATATACCCTGCTAGAAAAACGGCTTTTTGTTGAAACCCATTGACGTTTCTCTCCTAAAATCTCATCATAATTCTCTTAAAGGAAGACGTTGAATTTTATTTCGTTGAATTTATTATTATTAAAATATGAAATTTAGTTCGAATATTTATTGCATGAAATGAAGATTTTGGAAATTGTCATCCTCCGTGCATGACCCAATTCTCGCTCTGAGTTGATCTTATTTAAATTTAACTCCGACAATATTTTTCTTGTCCGGCCACGTACCTATTTTAGCTGATTAACATGCGCCTACGCTTTTGTTTTCGATGAACAAATTATGAAGTTTCGCGTATGTAGGTGACCTATATACTTAAAGCGGTTGCATGGTTGGGTGATGTAAACCTTACTTTCGCACCGTTTCACTCTGCGACGAGAACATCTCCAAAGGATTCTAGTCCGTGAATTTGTCATTTTTCTCATTTATGTATGCGCTCGTAGAGTGAAAAGGCGCTCACTCTCCCTAGGGAAGTTTTCCCCCTTTTTTCCTGATTGTCGCCCGGATGCCTAATAAAGGAAGTTTTGCACGACCCTTAAATGCCCGATAATTCGCCTTCTTTTAATATCCTCGAAGGAGTTGGTGTGCTGGAGGAAAGCAGGCCATCCCTTTCACATTCCCGTGGCGAGGGTGGAAAGCCGCAGGATGCGTCGCTCCTGGAGCGAGATTCCACCGACCACCCTCTTCCACCCTCTCCCCCACTCTCTCTTCCGACGGACACTGAGCCAGTACTCACTCTGGTGTGGCCCCCTTCACAACATCCTAACTCGACGTAACGAGAGAGTCGAGACGCTGTTTAACAACTACTTAAAAACCCTGGCCGTAATGCTTTTCGGAAGAGATCAGTCGTTTCCTTTGCCTTCCAACTCGCGGTTCTCTGCTCCGTCATCCGGCGACTGTGCCGATCCCCCATCCCACTCCCCCCATCCCACTCCCCCCATCCCACTCCCCCCATCCCACTCCCCCCATCCCACTCCCCCCATCCCACTCCCCCCCCCCCCAATCCCACTCCATCGGCCCAATCAATCCCAACACCTCCGAGTCCTGTGCTCGCCCTCCCCCCCCCTCGGTTCGCTCTTGACGCTACAAGTCCTTTTGCCACCTTCAATGCGTTTGCCACTTAGAAAGAACTCTCCCACCCCCTCAGCGGGAGAAGATGTCGCGGCAGCACTTTCCTTCGAGCAAAAAAGCAGAAAAACTCTCCCCCTTCCCTTTGAAGGTGGATGTGGTGCATCGTGAAAAGCTGCCGAGTGAAAATGGCATGCGACGCTGGCTGGAACAAGACCTTGTGATTCCCACTTTGGTCTGTTTCTCGGAGAAATTGTTGGCGTAGCGTGGACTCTCTTCCTCTCGGCGCGAGTAATTACGAAAGGCCTTAAGTGGCACACTTTTCCTTCCATGCCCACATCACTGACCTGATACGGCAATCGGAAAAGTGTTATTTATTTTCAGAAACGATCCCTCGAACAGTTTTACCGGCGAGACTGGACTTGGTTTGTCGTAGCGTACGAGCCTTGTTTAAATCCTCGCTTCCCACTCCCAGCGATTCCAGCTTACATTACGTGCGTGTGTGCGTGCGAAAGACGCCGCCGCTTGAGGATTCGTATCCAGCGAGGGCTGGCTCCCCCAATTAATTCGACTCTTTTCAAGGTTACCACGCTCGATGTTTTTTCGGGGAGAGGAAGTCTCGAGCGGAAAGAGGAAGTGATAGTGGCGCGTTGCCTTTCCCCAGCAGGTGCTTCCTCCGAGAGATCGTTTTGGCTCCTGGCGCGCGTCCAACGTGGAATTTTGGTTTTTATTTCTCTTGGAATGGAGGTAGACACCGGTGTGAGTTGCGGTGAGTCGAGGAAGGATCTATTGAAGCTGACCTCCTTTGTCTGACTGTGAACACAGTGACTCTTCTCTTTCATGTATTTCATCCTGGCTGCGATCGTCTTTTTATTCTAATTCATGGTGTAACATAACTGTTGCGATGAAAATGTTTACTTTTTGAGGGTTTTCTTTTCCTGTGGGGACAAATTGTGTGATTTAGGGTTGAAGGGGGTGGTATAAACAAATGTACACACAACCAGCCGATGCTCATATGTAATGCCAACAGGATCGCAGGCGGCCTTATCTTCGGGGGATTGGAGGGGGGCGGGAGTTGATACTTTTGCCTTGCTGGCTCAAAGACATCGAGAATCGTTATAAAAAGGAAGAATTTTTGGTGATTACCTGCCGCGGTACGGCTAATTTGGGTAGGCAGGTCCTCTTCCTCAGGTCGGCAAGCGTGCATTGATCACCTTTCACGCTATTTTAGTCACGCCGGAACTCGCCTCGTCTGCCGCTACTGCTGCGGGTGGCCGCTCGGAGAAGCGATGAGAAATAAACAGAGGGCTTCCTCCCTGAACCCCCTCCTCCTCACCACTTTTTCCCATTCCTCGCACGAGGCGCACGCCGAGAGAGAGAGAGAAGTGACGTGTTTTTTGATTCCATGCTTGGCTCCGGCGGGCTTGTGTTGACGGGACTCATTGTGTTTGTTTGGGGCTGCAGCTCGTACAGATAGATACATTCGTGGAGTTTCATTAGAGACTAGCTTTTTGCTGCTTGTGTTTTTTTAACGTTAAGATTTCTGGAACACGTCAAATCAGATGGGTGAGGCTAATTTCGTTTATTGCTCTTTCGGGCTTGGAGAAGAATTTTTAATGTAGCTTGCGATTAGTGTATTTGAGCAAATTTTTGTAATTACTATAACTTTCTTTTAATTAATATAATCCAAGAGTAAATATACTCACTTAATAATGCCAAAACTACTGTACTTATTCGTGATAGGTATCTTTTTAGGCACTCATGTAGGTTTATGGTGACCTTCCTTAGCCAGAAGAATAACTATTCAATATGCTGCTATGTCATTGAATTTATGGTTATATATACCTCTTACGAAGCCAACGAACTTATTAAAATCCATTGTGCTGTGTGTAAAACGAATATCCGATCTTGCATCATGAATTATTTTGAATGCTCTTGTAAAGCGTGAAGATGTAATCTGCCAGTATATGGATACTAGGTGGATTTCTTTACGGTAGTATTCCGTCCCACATTGATTCATTCACTCTCGACATGTGTCGCTTTTGCGATCCGCCGCCTCTCATACCCGCCCACCGTTTGCCTGCCCTAAATTGTCGGCGGGCTCGAAGCGGTGGGATGGGGTGGTGAGGTAAGCCATTGCGCACCACGAGGGTGTCCATATAAGGGCAGTGCTCCTCCATGGGGGGTAGGGTTGGGGGTGGGGGGGGGGGGCAAAAGGTGAGTGGTGGGGTGGGGTGGGGGAGATAACGCATTCTTTCGGGGCCGACTGCGCGCGAGTGGGTTGCATAATTCGGCGAGAGGGGGGGGGACTATTTGCACGTGAACGTGAATTGGGAGAGCGACGGGTGGGGGTATCACGGGGGTGGGTGCGAAAAAGGGGAGGGGGAAGGTGGATTGTAGAGGGGTGTGTGGGAAGGGGAGGTGAGAGGGCGAATGCAACAGCATGAGAGGAGAAGAAGCAGGACACTTATTCCTTGTGTTTTTTTTTATGATTTCTGTCGACTTTAGTTCCACAAATCCTACAGTTCGTCTCATGATTCCTTTCCTCTACGACGACTTCTGTAATTTTTACGTCTATTTTTAGGATTTTTTTCATGTTCCTCTTCTACTTCCCATGCCACTTCGCGCGATCTGTTCCCTCGGGTTAATTTAATATCTTTGCGAGTTTTTAGATATAATTTGTGAGCCAGCGTAATTAACAAATTTTTGTTTTTATGCAATATTTGTGTCTCTTACTTATAGCCGAAGTGCAAACAGTCTTTTCGAAGATATTTTTTGATTACACTTGATGAATGAGCTTCAGGTTTGACCAGTATTGTGGAGAAAATGAATTTTAAGTTGCGTTCACTATGATATACCAAACACATTACTCCAGAGTAGCTTATCGCCTTTATCCCTTGATTATTTTTCATCGATATTTACAAAATAACGTTCCATTCCAATTTTACAGCTCCAATTGCGTTTTATATTGAATTTGGATGCGAATACAAATGGATACCTTTTTCTGTGGCTTTTCTGTGGAATTTATCTCTTACCTAATCCAACTAGTTCTCTCCTTTTCCTCGAAAAAACGGCGCTTGGTGGTTTTATAGAAATTACTCGTGGGCGAGGGGCGGAAGGGGAGACAGGCCGAGCGAGAGATAGACCATTTTATTTGTGAGCGCGCCGCCCCCTATTATGAGGAATAATACAAAGGACGCGATCGCTAAGAAAGCTCTCAGCGATTACAAATGTTGTGACCTAGTTTAGGTCCGCTTACTTCCCCTCCCTCGCTGCCACCCCTCCCCTCCCCTCCTCCTCCGCCCCCTCCACCTCCCTCGCACTGCGCCGAGCGATTCAAAAGATGACGGAACTATCGCCGCCTGCCTTGCGCATCATGTGCACCTTACACCTCTAGTCGCACTGACAATGAACTGCATTTTCTCAGCGTGGAAAGAAACGGTCGTCTTGCGCTCAGTCTGGGGAAGGTAGAGCTCGGAAGTGATGGATTAATGAGAGGAGGCAAAACATTTGAGTGAACGGCGAGCACAATCCCCTTGTAGTTCCACATGAAATATATCTCACATCCTGAGAAATTAGTCCGCAACAATTACAGACCTCATCAAAATATAATTTTTACAACTTTTTGTCAATGTTATCATCATCCTGTTTTCACATTAAGAATGAGTGTGGAGGAATGGGTAAAAAAAATAAAATTTCCTTTCTCGAGCATTAAGATTTAGGGAGGCATTTCCTTGCGATAGAAATTGCATTGATTGTGTTTCTGCAATTAAGTTAGTTGTGACGAGTAATAATTAGTTGGTGGTGGGTGTCGTTGTAATCTTGGACGTGCCGCTCTGGTGGAGAATCACTGGCGTGTGCAATCGCTGTTGTCCTTATTTTCGAGTGCATCTTATCATGTTGAGTGTAATTTGCCGCAATTGCCATCCGGCCGCGTGTACCTGTGTCATGCGCGCGTTTTCTCTCATTCCCTTACGAGCTCTTCGACAGGAAAGGCGGTCACTTCATTTCGCAATTGAAATTGATTTCCCCGTTGGTTCCCGAGCGGTTCTCGAAGAAGGAATGATTTCTCTTCGGAATCATTTCTCCTAGCCGCGGGATTCTTTCCAATTATGAATAGGTTATGACTGTCGTGAAAACTATTTTTTCTTTTTAGCCAAAGGGAAACGAAAGAAGGTTTATTTAAGTTAGTTTTCAAGTACACCCTTTAATTACGTTCTGCATGTCAGCTAATGCCATCGAAGTGACACCTATCTCAAGGTTGTTGAAAATTAAACAAATATACTTGTTTCATTGGAATTTTAATGAATAAATAGGACTCTCTTGACGAATTTTTGTGCAATGTTGTTGTGAAGTTGTTGTTGTGAAGAACAATTTCGCACAAGGACTCTCTTGTTGTGAAGTTCTTGTCTATGATGAAAAAAAACGTCGAGGAAGTCGAAAGGGGTCCGAATGCTCGCCATGTTCATGTTCGCATAATATCGCACGATCATGTCTATGAGGAAGAGTGGAAATTGTTTTAAATTGAATAGTATAATTTTTATTTTTTGCATTACCTTTAATATTTTAGGCTCGTAATTCTGAATGCTTTTATTTAAGATGTGTAAAACGAGAAGAATATACTCGAACGTCCATTCTTATCCGTATTAAAAGGAATTTACTTTACCCTTAATTCCTATTTAAAGAATTCAATGCTAACAATTTTATTAATTTAAAAGAAATTATTTCCAAAAACGACCTAATTCATAGTGGTATTTTTTGATTGATGCCAGAGGGCGATGCCAGATGCCAGAGATGTTTACTTAACAATCAAATGGTTGTTGAGAGTTGGTCCAAAAGGGAGAGTGGGACGTGTTAGAGTATCTTAATATTCCTGATTGACGAATGATGGAATGATCTAGATACTCGTCCATACATTGGGAAGTCACCATTTCCTCGTGTACACATCGTAAATTTGTTCAAACCTGCATTACGGTAGCAGAAACAAGCGCCTTGGCTGGTGGGTCCAATATTTGTCTCCCTTTGATGAGGAAATCTGCAAGTCGATCAAAGGGTGTGCGATATTTTCTGTTTCTAGGAAAGGTTCGTGTGGGATTGGAGGGGAGGAGGAGGGAGGCGTGTTTGTGAGGAGTGAGACCAACGGCGACTTACGTTGGACGCCGTCGACGGTTGCATCAATGAGGATTGCCTCCCACGCAAGACCCCCTAATTTCAGCATCGCATTGCACCCGCCCCTCTTACCCCATCCACACCCTTGGGTTTCTTTTTTCCCTCTGCACCCGTTTCCCTCCCCCCCCCCCCCCCTCCCTCCATATCTGGGTCAAGGAGAACGCGAGAGAGTCGGCGCTGGCCGTGCGTACACGTTGCAACGTCGCACGCTGCCCCCCCCCCCCCCCCTTCGCTCAGACTTTCCCTTCCGGCCCCTCATCCTTTCTCCCGCCTTCTCTCTCTGCCGCCCCTGCCCAAGCGAATGCGATTACGACCCCTCCTCGCTCATAGCATCCGTGTTGCACCTCAAGAAATGTATCACTTCATCATAATTATTGCCAGTATAATAATTTTACTGTTTTACTTTAAATGGAAGCGAGTTCTTCATTTTATGCAGGGAACTTTCTTGCTCCATACTCTTGGAAAAAAACGACAAGTTAACTCTAATTTATTTAAAATTCCAAAATGGAAAAAAAATCTACCGTTTTAATATTAGTGTTTGAGCTAAGTTCGACTCCAATATCTTCAAAATACCTTGCACCAGAAATACGTTTTAATGTATTTAATTTAAGAAATATTACTTCAAGTCTTTTGGAACCCATTATGCATATAATATTATAAGTTAGCTATGAAAGTAATTGTGTAACAATGGTGGAAACCTACGAGATTTATTTTAGGCTCGCCCATTCATTGGATTGGAATTAGCTTTATTGAAATTGAACTCGAAAGTAATCTATAAATATTGGCTTCTCCTCTTGCATACATCTGCTCACAGTTAGTGTTCAGTATCTGGCACTAAAACCATCGATAAATATTTTAAAATTGTAGATACTGAAGAGGATTTTGACGAGGTAGTCATCTCTTGGAGGGGTGAGCGGGGTTCATTGCCGCACACAATAGGAAAACTTCACAATGAGAGGAAATATATGGGGATGGGGATGGAGGCAGTCGCGACGGCAGAGTGAGAATGAGGTTGAGACGGGCGCTCTTCCTGGCCGTGCAGCGCTCCTTGGGGGCGGAGGGGCTCTCGTCTGCCTTGGCGCATGCTGTTTGGTATTTTCTCGGGCACACTGTTGTGGTGTCCCCACGACATTTGTCATCCAGCTCGTATGGTCTTCGAGGGTGGGCTGCTTCTCTGAGACGTTAGTGAAGTAGCTGGGAAGATATAACCCTCACTGCATTTCGTGCGCTTGATGGTAGGCATTGCAGGTCATGTTCATTTATCACGGGGCTCCTTCATCCCTACTTTCACTCAAGCGCTAAACTAATGAATAAAGTAAATTGTTTTTCAAAAATGTGATGAGTTTTGCATCGCACCCACTGCCGTCCTCCTTTTTATCCTCTCTGAAATTCGGAGTGAACGTCGTGTTTCTTTACCACTGATCAACACTGTTTCCTTGGCATTGCTTGCTTAATAAACACCTTCTTCTGGAAAATTTGGACATTCTTTGGTGTTTACTCATTTTGATTACAACTAGTGCGCGAATGGATGGACCGAAAATGAACTCATTCGAGTCTTTTCTAAGTGCGCTCTTCCCCGTGCTCGCAAGGGAAGGGAAGCGGAGGAATCTATCAAAGGAGCGACGATGAAATATGGAAAACTTGAACGAGAAGTTATGCGTGCTGAGGGCTGAGACACGCTCGGAGGTGCTTGAGGGTCGGTATGTCCGCGCGGGGAATTTTAATGATTGGTTATTATGCGCGCATAAGGAAGGGAGAGGAAGGGAGGAGGATGCGGGACTTACGAATGCTCGTCTCGCCTTCATCGTCGCGATGCGCTGACGGAGAGAAAAAGTGTGCAACGGTTCTCCGGCTCTTGCCCTTGCTACCTACGATAGCCGCGAGCGACTTTTCATGACTACTGAATATATAGAAAATGTGTGTGTATTACTGTCAACAAAAGTTTGGCTGCAATGAAATGATTTTTTCCCAAATTGCCGGTGTAGGTGCTTCGCTCCATCACCCTCACAAACGCGTAATTATTTCGTTACAACCGTGATAAACTCATTTAATATGCGTTTCAAAGGTAAATATTTAACACAAAGTAATGCAGCATTGATCAAGGAAATTAATTATGCAATTAATTAATTTCCTTGCCTTTTTATTATTTATTAATTCGTATCTATGCTCGGAGGCATGCAATTTGTGCGTCGATATTTTTTTGGATATTTGTTATTTGGTAAATTTTTATTTTTGCAATTTCGTAATGAATCCATCCATGAGAGTGATGTGAGCAAACATATGTTGTTCAGTCGTTCGCCGTCTTGCGAATCCTCTTCCGGTTGGCTGCGAATTGAACATGGACCGCCCTTTCGCTACACCTCCCCGGAATTGGTGTGCCCGGAGCAAATGCTTCTGTGGTGGGGGCGATGGGGTGGAAACAAGTGAGCGCAGTGTAAGCGATTGCCGATGGCACGGAGGGTGGCAGGGGGAGGCCGCTCCTCGCGATCGGAGGAGGCTGGCTGTCTCTCGCACAGGGGGAATACTAATACCCGAGCAGTTACAGATGTGCTCCCCTCTCAGTAAATAAACCAATTAGTTTGTGATATGAATTGGAGACATCTTCAATCGTCGCGCTTTACTTTTCAGATGCGGATATAGAAGGCATAATTTCAAAAAATACATTAAATGCATGGACGCAGGGGTGAGCTACGATATGTTGTGCTTCTAATCAACGTTAGAAAAGAAAATACATATATCTATTTGAGTCGAGTGAAAGTGATTGGAATTTATAAATGTAAAGGTATGCCTCTTAGTTCCATCGGATATCTTGCGCTGCTACGTCAACTATAGAATCATCTTTACATCAAGAGGTCCTAGCACAAGATGAGCTGAGCGAAATTGCGGAGCATAAGTCAAGAGTAATTTTTTTCTGTCCCATCCTTCAACGAGTATTCAAATATTCCGTCGCTGAATCCGCCAGAGTTACGCCCATTATGTGGAGAATTCAATTTCGAACGAATTGTACCTATCGATGGGAGCGATTTTCGCCGTCTTTTATATCTACAGCGGGAGAAAAGATATCAATCTCATTCCATCATAAAATGTGTAGTCGCCAAATCGGCAGAAGAGAGCGCACCTCGAATAGCAGCGATCGTGGGTTAGCCGTGGCAGATTTCCGGTTCCAGTCAAGGTCGAGCGAAGGAGTGGGAGCGGAATGTTGAAAAGGGAAAGGGGCGAGGAGAGCGGGGGGGGGGGGGGAAGGGACATTCGCGAAGGACGACGAAGCGATTTGGTAGTCTCAGTCGTTCGCCGTCTTGCGAATCCTCTTCCGGTTGGCTGCGAATTGAGCATGGACCGCCCTTTCGCTACACCTCCCCGGAATTGATGTGCCCAGAGTATCGGTTTCATTTCGTTTGTTTTTTCTTAAGAGCTTGTTCAACGCCTCGAACGTGTGCGTGGTCTTCGTTGAATTGAAAATTATTTCAGCCCGAAGAAACTCAACTAAGCTTGTTATTTGAGTTTATCGTATTGAAGTCTACCTTCAATTTGTTCTCTTTTCTGGTGTCGAGAGATAGTTTTTTTTGGTCGCATTATTATCGAATTTAAAATAATTAGAAACGTTATTGGTTTACGACGCGAATTTACATTATCAGCGCCGCACCAATGAGAAACGAGAGTTGCTTTGGCAAAGGGCGAGATCGAGAGATGGAAATACGAAAAGAGAATTTGAGGCGGAAAATGAGGGAGGAGCAATTCTTCCCCAACCTGTCATCCTCGCTTTAAAAATAAGGAGCAAGGGCGAGGCCCTATTTTCAGCGGATGAAAAAAAACGCTGAGGGGAGTGGAGAGGGAATTCACCTCCGCGACGGAAGGGTGCTGCTGCCGTGCCGAGATGCTGTGAAGGCTAACTGACGAGGAGAGGGGAGAGAAAAGGGATACTCGGAGCGTATTTCTAGGAGCCGAGGAATGTAATTAGCCGTGCGTGACGTCAGAGGCGCTGTATGAGGGCAGGAATGGGTGAGGAGTCCGTTTTGGCGGCGGAAGTGAGGCTCCAATCATCGGACACAGAAGGAGCAAGAAGCCATGATAACACTCTGGACGGGGAGAGGATTCCTCCCGAATTCGAATGCGTATGGAGTAGTCAACTGTTTCATTAGCACGCGCCAACTTCCGCATGGTGGCAGCTATTCTAAAACGCTCTAAGTATGAGAATAAATTAAATTTTATCAATTGCATTTCTCACTACATTCTCCTCAGCCAATTTTTTGTTGTGCAAATAGTATCCGCTTCTCAACGTAGGTCTTCTTCAAGAAGACTCTCTTAAATGTATTGTGCATGGGCTAAAATCAGATATTGGTCTCACTCAATTTCACTCGATAGGTATCTTGAAAGAGAAATACAAGGTAATCGCGAGCGCCTTTGTCCATTCTCTTCTCCTTCGTCATCAATTGTTTTATTTCGTTCGTTTACTTCCGGGGGAAGAGAGAAACTGTTCTCTTTCTCCAACGCGAAGGAAAAATAATCTCCCCGAAGTCTTTTCTTTCGATACCACTTTCTCGGCATGGACAAATTTGCCCATCGCCCTGCCAAGTGCGCCAAGAGGCCCAAGGGAATGAGCGGATTTCGCGTGGAAAGAATAAAGGTAATAATCCAAGAGGAGGGACTGTGCGTCAAAGGGTTGCGTTTTTTTGTTGGAGCCAGGGAATGATGAACTGATGGCCCCTCTTTTCTTGGGACAGGTGAGGGGGCAGCGGGGTGTGTTTCGACTTCCTGGGACGCAGTCTTTTCTTATTCCACGGGCTTTTTTTTATTACTTTCAAGGGCGTTCGCGGGGTCGGCTGCCAATCCCCCAACCCCTTCCTCTATTCGCGTTTCGGCCCACGCTTCTCTTCCTCGATGTGTCCCTCTGGTGGACGGCAACAGAGCGACGCAGCAGGGAAGATATCTCGACCAATATTCCTGCAGCCACCCCTCCTCACCTTCCCCGAAGCGGAGAATCGATTTCATCGAAGATCACTGGGAAACAAAATTAATGACTACGTCATCATAATTTCGAAATTTGCTCGCTTAAATCAACGCTATCAACGGTCGATTTGACAGTAGGGCTTTCTACTCTCAAATCCTTAGGAATTGTATTTATCCGAAAATTTCTATCGGTTATTTCGGAGATGCTCTTACGTTGAGGAAGATCTCGCGATGGCAAATTCCGTTGAGATCGCAGGAAAAATGAAATGGCGCGATGGTTGTTGGGCGTGGGAAGGTGAGGAGACGGGTGCTGCTTCCTCGAATTCGCCGTCGCCCGTACGTCCCCGAAATTGCTTGCACCGCCCCTGGGAGTCACGGACTCCGTGATCGATCTGCGTTTGCGGCCTCTTCTCCCGCTTCTCCTCCCCGTGAGGGAGTAAAATTGGAAAGAAAGGGAAAGAGTTTGCGACCGGAAACCATTTGCCTCGTTTCAGGTTGGATATCAATGGAGAATAGGAAATTCCATTGCATGATTTCCCTCTCTTTTCCTAAACAAAATACCTAATGTTGGCACCTTACTGAAATTTTTAACTACCTATATTTCAAGTCTCTCGCTTTGACTCCCAACTAAATGTAAATGGGGCCCGGATTTGGTTATCATCTTGAGGTAGTACCCACCAAATTACTTTCAGCTCGCTCATTCATTCTTTGGTCGTGACCTTTGCAACGAATATTCCTGGAGGATTTTGAAGGGATATCTGCATTCCGGCGAAGCTTTATCTTTCATGGAAAATTACTCTCCTGCGCAGCGTCTCCTTTTTTCCATTCACACTCCTTCCCCGAACACATACTTCCGCCCAGTCCCCTCTCACGACCGTCTCCTCCGAATCCTCCCTTTCCCCCTCCCCTTTTTAAACTGGCCGTGAACCTCCTCAAATGTACCCGCGCGATTTCTTTTCCACATACCTTAATGTGACATCCAACAATCATCCTGGGCATCTTTCTTATTTTTGAGTTATTTGCCAATTTTTATGCGATTAATTAATTTCTTAAGGAAATTATGTCTGGTAATTGGGATAAAAGTATTATAATTTGTACTTGCATTTGATTGGAGGATCGCTGTTCTGATGAATCACTACCGTTTTGTCAGTAAATGTTATACTTTTTATTATTCACTATTCAAATTTTATGTGTGTACCTCTATCTAAGTTTCTCAATTCAGCCAAAAAGATAATTTTACTCCATAGAACTTGATTCTTATTCGCTAATTTTGGGCATTGTAGATTTTTAAGTCCATTATTTGTGGTAGTTCCATGCATTGATCTGCTTATTCATCTCCAAAATCGAGAAAAATGTTTCTGCTTTTAAGCTCGCCACGGCTTACCTCCCAGGTGTCCCTGTTATTTTACGATAAATGGCTGCCCAATTATTTGGGTCCTCACCCGCGAAAACACATCCGTTGACATGGATTCCCTCGCGACCTTCAAGAGTCCTCGAGGGAGTCGCCGCACCGGGTTTCCCCATTCCCCCCCTCGCTCCATCACACACACACACAGAGGAAATGAAAGAAGATCACGGTGTCTACTTTTGAAACCCCCCCCCCTCCCCCTCCGCACTCATTCTGCTTCCTTCTCATCGCTTCTCTCTCTCTCTCTCTCCTCTTTTCTCTCATTTCTCCCCCCCCCCCCCACCTCAGAGCGCACCTGTTTCTCCCACTCTCGCCTTTTGCATTCCTCAGACAGCTTCCTTTTCCTCCTTCGCTCCCGACTTCTTTTTGAAACCACTCATCTATATTTCACTTTCATCTCTCTACAACTACACGTGTCTTGATTTCCTCCTCCTCCGGCCAGTCCAAAACCCGCAGCCTTCTCTTCTTTCGTCATTCTACTTGTTTCAAGGTCATCCCAAATCAACTTCCATTTCCTCTCAAAAACCCTTACTTTCCGTCCTCATTGTTGCATGGGCTTGGAGAGGTACAGCCAGAGTGTGTGTCATTGTACTAGCCAAATTTCGAACGATCTTATATCTTTCAAAATGGGAGCTATCCGCGGTGCGATTGTTTTCCCGAGTTATCGATTAGGCTTTAGGTGGAGGTATGTGAAGTCTTATGGAGGCGACGAACTTCTGTGCAAAAACTAATCAAAAGAAACGATTCATATTTCCTGTGATTCAAGGGATCAATATTCGTATTGGTATGAAATGAGAATTGTACTCATCGTTGCTAAATGCTTCTAGTTCCCTCTCACTTTCTCACGGTATTTTGTGGATTATATCCCGATTTTTTCTCGCTGCTTGTTATCTTCTGCGCTCTACTTTTTGACGTCTTGTGTCCGCATGGAAGCGCAGTGTGTTCATTTGAAGTTTCTTTTCGTCCTAGTTCTCTCGTGCTTGGCACTCTGAGAGCAACCGGCCTTGTACGTTTCTCCGAGATTGTATCGCTTTTGTTTCTGAGGAAGATTGGTCTAGAAAGTTACCGTTTATGGAACGTAACTTTCTTAATATCCTGTATACAGTGAGCTACTTCGGGTTTCCATAATCTGATGTGTTATTCCTGCCATGGATAAATGATCGCTTCTGATTAATGTAAATGTATTTTCATTATTCAATCAGCGCTTTTACTGTCAAAGCTACATGAGACGAAAACATATACTGTTCAAAGAAGTACTTACCTTCTGCAAACCATTTCCATACCTACTCCCCCTTCTCTGCTAGATTTATGTTCCTACCTCTTGAAATCTAAAGTTCGGCAATCTTATTTGCGTCCGGATACTTATCGCATCTATCTTGGAGCCGTTTTTGCTATCGTAAGCGCTTACAAATTTGAATACTGACCACTCTCCCGCCCATAGGCTCGCCGAGTTTAGCCCCGTCGCCAGTACCCTCTTGTGGGCAACGGACTAACTGTTTGCAATCGCAGAGCGTGATGCGTCCCTCTCTCCGTTGCTTTACTTTCGCTTTCCGCTCGCCTTTCTCTCATTTTCCTCTCTCCTCGCCTCCGCCTCTCACTCTGACCTTCCCTCCAATCCCTCGCATCGTCCTCTCCCTCGCAAATCTGCGGCTATTTGCTGCTGGGTGCTATGGCCGGGAGGCTGCTGGCCTTGAAACCTCCGAGACGAGCCAAGGAGGGAGGCCTTTTATCAGTATGTTTTATTAATCGCCATGGGGTGGCAGTGCCGAGGGAGGAGAGTGTTCGGGCGCGGACTTCGTATCGGGCAAATGCCTTCCGAAACAAAACGAGCATCGGCTCCACGTGCGGCTCGCAGAAAAATTACGACTGCCAAGAGGAAATACGTCGCGCGGACTTTTCTCTTCTTGCCCTCGTGGAGACTTCTCGTCATCGACTCACTCCGATGGCAGCCATTGCTCCGCGTCAGTGTGGAATGAGATGATTTGCTCTTGGCTTTTGAAAAGCATTTTTTTAATGAATGAATTTTTTGATTCGCTTGTGTTTCGCATTCGATTCCTCTTGAGACCGACTCATGCCAGGATATTTTATTCTATATTCCTGAGTTAATATTTTGACCTCAGCATTTTTAGAAGCATGGCAACTGTTGCACAAGGTGGTTTCAAAAAACGAAGTCTCCCCAGAAATGAAGCTCATCAAAGCGGTAACGAAAGCTGCTGGAAACAACTTGAGCTACAAATATGTTTCTGCTCCCAAGGTCGTGCGTTGATATTGATTTTCATTGTCATACGAGAGCTCTTGATAATTTAGCCATTTTTAATTGCATCTTAGCCATTGCGGTAGAATGTGTACGAATATTTTGCTACTATTTGTGTTACAATCGAATTACTGGGAATGGCTTGTCTTTGGCCCTCTTTTTATTGGACATACGGCCCTTTTACTATACTTAGTCATTCATTGATTGAATTCCAAAATAATTGTTCATAATTTGTATTTTCCGTCGTATCAATAAATCTTCGGTTTTATAATCAATGAATATATTCGTTGTTTCAAATTTACTCAGCGGTAGTTATCGCTGTCGCTGGCGCGGTAATCCTCATTGTACATATATTGGAGATGTTATGTTAATCGTACAGCACAGGAGTGAATCGACCTCGAGGCTATGACGCCATCATTCACCCGACTGTTGTTAAGTATGTGAAAATCCTTTCATTGTGTCGCCCCGAATGAAAAGAAGGAAGTCTTCAATCATGCCTTGAATCCATTATGCAAAGGCTTTACGGTAGCGTGAATCCACCTACGTACAATTGCAATCTTCCAGTCGTGGAACCTCGACTAGCGTGGTCATTAGCGTCCTTTGACGGTCGTCGGTTGCGGTCAAGGTGGGCCCCATTATATGCGATGAGGTCGCCTTGAAGAGTGGCTTCTCCTGCAAAATCCCCTTGTGCATCTCTATGTGCTGACACTGACGACAGAAAGGGGTTGCGGGTTGCCTTAGGATGGGGCCTCTTTTACTAGACCGGAAAGTGACGATTATTTATACTACGGCTGTTATTGCGAGGATATTGGTAATCACGGGCATTTCGAGTGATTTTCGCGTCGACAGCGGGAAAGAGACGGCCCACTCTCAGCTGAAAGCGAGCTAGTTTCTCTATTTTGCGTACGTGTCGCACGCTCACGTCCATGGGATACTGCTCCATGGGAGTATAAGCCTCTCTTTTCTTCCATGATATGGCACCGCTGTCCATATACACTATAATTTACTCGGAAACATTTTTATTATGTTCTGAGCTTCGAAGGGGGCTATCATTTATTTCTTCTCTACTTCCCAAAAACCTGCAACTGTGGAAGGGGGCGTGCTGTGTGAGGGGAAGTGCGTCAATGGCGGAGGTGCGATTTTGGAGGTGTCGCCAACGAACGCTGTCATTGTGACAGATCCATGCTTTGTCGCTTTTCTTCCTCCAGCTCTCTCTCTCCCTCTCTCTTCCCTCGACACAAATGCCCCGATCATTGTGTGCCCTCGAACAACCCCTTCTTGCTCTTCACTTCGCTCATTGGAAAGAAAATCCGACCCCCGTGGCATCTTGGGGTGCGCTGTCCTCTCCCTCTCCAAAAACTGTATCTATGCCAGCCACCCATCCACCGCTAACGTCGCTTAACTTCATCTTTCTCTACCTCACCTTTTCCTCCTCCTCCCGTCTCTTCAGCTACTTTTATGCATTTCAGTTGTTATGTCTTTAAGGGCATCAACTGAAATAGATAAATGTGGATACACAAAAATTTCAAGACAGAAATTAATCTCAGATCAAGCAGCGCCGAATGTAACATCGTTCTCGAAATATTTCTCTTCAAAATGGGCAGCGAATGCCTCCTGTCTGCCGTCGAATTTCCCTTGCATTGTGTCGAAACAATTCCATCTCTTTTACCTTTTTCTTTGAGTTCACCTTCACACGCGTTCCTAAGACCATCCTCCGACGCACACATAACACTCGCTGTTTCGTTTCGTATGCTGCCCTCGCATGGGGTAGTATTGAGACGATTGCGATGCGAAATGACCGTGACGCGAGCTATCTGGCGAACTGGAACCTGGCAAAACATTGTCCGCGAGACATGTCTGTATTCATCTTTCCCATCTCTTTGCTTCGGCCTTCTATTCTTTTCGATCTGTCCATTCAACACTCAAAATAAGCGATCTTTTTTTCCTACCTTTCTTTCCCACTCCTTGATTTTCTCCCTGGTATCTTGCCAGTGACCGGACGTCATCTTAATAGCAATCTACCACAACATTTTCTATTCCTCAAGCACTCATCTACCCTTTCCCTTTTTCGTAGATTCTATTCTTAACTTACCCACTCGTTCCCAAATAACCCGCATTTTACGTCATTTCATTTTCCGTTGTCGTTGTTTTAGTTTTCCGTTTCCAGTTTAAAGCTAATCACCGGTCAATAATACTAAGATTGGTTTGACGCAGCTCTCCACTCAATCCTCCCATCAGCTAATCTTTTCACACCTACGTATTTCTTCTCTTACACGTCCTTCTTTACCTGTTCCATGTATTTTGTTCGAGGGCTTCCTTTTTTCGTTTTTGCCATACTTTTAAAACTGCTCCTGCATTAATCCATTACAGTTTTACTGTTGCTGTTTCACATGTGCAGACGTCTCCTAGTGAATAATAGAATAATAAAAAATGACTGATAAATGTCTTCTACTGAATGATGAGAGTAATTCTTTTTTACAATGAGGGACCACCCTGGAAATTCTATTAATTAATTAAGGTAAAAACGCGGAAAAATATTTTGTTCCAGCCCATAACGTTTAAAGTCACGACTTGTATTCCAAACTATCCGAGTTGCAGTGAACGCTGCGTAACTGTGATTTGAGAAAGAGCCACGACCTATAAAGTTAACGTGTAGAGTTGGTATGAAACGAAGTATGCTGATCGTTGTTGGATGGTGGGGTCAGTGGGTAGCGGAACGTGAAAGAGTTGCGCGAATCTTCCACGTGGGGGAGTTTGGCTCTGAGCGAGAGACAGAGAGCGAGCCTCCTTCGACCGGATACCGCGACTGCCACCGAAAAATCACCGCCCATAGCTGACAAGACAGGCCTCAGCGACAAGGTGGCGTAAACCCAAGTCCCCCTTCTTCGCACCCCACGCGGACACTCCAGCACATTGACAACCTTTCTCCCTGAATGAAGCGAAGGGGGTCAGCAGTGGTGACGAGGCAGCGTCGGCGCTTTTTCCCAGAACGCATTGCTTCCCCACCCTGCTGTTTTCCTCGCAGTCACTTCGTCCTGCCCCGTGTTATTTTCTGCTGAAATTTCGCTGCATCTTGATAACCCAGTCGGACTCTCCGAGTTCACTTGTTTTCTCACTTTTCATAAGATAGGATACGACTGGATAAATGGATAGCCTTGAAATTCGAGCAATGAATCGTTTCACAAGTTAGGAGGCTATAATTTCTCTATTCATTCACCGCCATTGAGGGCGAATGAAGGCATCTGAACTGATGTCGCTTGGGTAGTGTTGAATTCATTCAAGATTCTGCTGCGATGATTAGAATCCATCGCTCATTCGACGGGAATGTCATTTCAAGATAAAGAACGAGGGAAGGATCGAGAGAGAAAGCTCATTTTACTGGCGATCATAACTTTTTTGGATATTTTTATCTCGTAGTTTCTCGTAATTGCACTCTTTCGTAAGCAAATAAATTATTTTTTTAACCCACCAAAATATCATACGCGTCGATATTTTGCATTTTGGAAACATCATTACCTAGGCTTCTTAACATGTCAATTTTGAGATAGATTAATGATATCATATCGATAGAACTATGCATTAATATCTTCACCCTATCATTTGATCACAACACGTGACAAATGCATAGGCTCTGTAGTGATTTTGGACAATTTTTTGCAACCTTATCTTCAAATTGGAAAAAATCAACAATTCTCGCGAAGTTAATTTTATCCTGAATGGCGCCAAGCACTGTATAACAAAATAAAATAAAGAGTACTGCTATCTAATTGATGTCCTGTATTTATATTGTTTTTTTTAGGCGGTCTCACTCGGATTAGACCGAGAAAAGTCCCCTGTACCTCCGGCTGGGCGACGAAAAAGGCGATAAGGGGCGTGACCTCTGCTGGGGATGATCATCACTGTCCCTTTCATCTTTGTCGTGGGGGTGAGGCTCTCACTTTCGTCGCGATTGCACTGCGCGAGATATCGCCGCCCTTGACCTCTCGCAAAGTGCGACACAAGGGAGGTGGATTGTAAACACGACCACAAAGACTCGCTCGCTCCTTATCTCGTCTTCTCTTTCTTGGCCATTTCGAAGCCGTTCTATTCTCGCCTGCATTCCTCGCAACTTCCTCCTCGGCTATCAGCGAAAGCAGATTCGGCGAGAGAACAGCCGATGAGAACAGGAAGGTCTGCAAATAATGCTCTCCGCCCTCTGTGTCCCTCGCCATTGGTGCACGCAGGCGGAGGCACACGCATCACCCTCTCCGTTCCTCACATGCCCGCAAATTTCTTTCCCTTTTTATCTCTCCCCTCACTATAACGATAGTCATCATTCGCTGTTTTCAGAACTGTATTTATATACAGTTTTCATGGTAGAGGCTGAAGTTGTGAGACAAGAGGTGTTTTTTTAATCCTCAGTGATCGATCATGTAAACTTTGAAACTGATGAGCGTCTCCTTAATTATTTTCGAGAAGAATACATATGTCAAACGTAGTTGCTAAACGAACGGAGCATTAGAAAGATTTCTTTTACAATAATTCAATCTCACGGTTTCATGGGGCAGCCATTCAGTCTTTTGAGGTGTTCTCCGCCCCAACGTATTATTATTGTTGTCAGGGTTAATATTCGTTCAACGGGTCACCTTTTTCCCCCTTATGATGGCCCTGTGACGTTGAAGATACCTCTATCAGCCAAACATTTTAATATCTCTACCACCGTCGTTTCACTCGCTTCTTCAGTGAAAATTCATATTATGCTAAAAAAAGCAGAGTGGAAAACTCGAAATCGAGTATTTGAGCGGTAACATTTTCCATGATCTGCAATCTTTTTTGCGCTTGGGAAAAGCTCCCCTTGCCAATTAGTACTGAGGAATGGGTGAGGAATGCTTTAATCGAAATCGAAAAATTCTTTAATTCTCTCTTTTCAGATACCTTTAATGGTCATCTGTGAAATCCTCGAAGCGCATTACTAACTAAAAATAGATTTTTATGGCAAGTTGAAAATGGTTATTTCCATATGGCTGCTTCTATTCATTGTTCATAAGTGTAGTTGTGTGATTCCCTCTAATTTACCCTCTCTCTGTCTGTCTGGCCGTTGCAGTGGATACCACGGAGCTGCACCACCTCTCCAAGCAGAGGCACATCGAAGGCGTCGTGACCAGTGGCTCCGCGCTCTCGCCGACGGCCGAGGCTGGCAGCGGCGGCGGCGGCATGGGCCAGCTGCCGGGAGCCGCGGGGGGCAGCGGCAGCGGCGGTGGTGGCGTGGTGGTGACCGAGGTGGGCGCGGCGGACTCCCCTGGGAGCAAGGCGCTGCTGCACAACCTCCTGAGCCAGCAGCACCCGGCGGTCGGCGGGGGCGTGTACGGGCAGCCGCAGCGGCCGGTGGCGCCGCCCGTGGGTCACCACGGCATGCACGCGCACCACCACCAGCAGGCGGCACACCTCGCCCCCCACCACCATCACCACCACGGCATGCACCACCACCACCACCACTGCATGCACCACGGGCCTCACGTGACCATGGTGGGCCAACACCGGGGGACGTATGCAGCCTCCTCCACAGGTGCGCCTCCAATTCCATCGAATTCCAATCCATTTTCAAGTGCTTTCAAATGAGTCGTGGAACCCGGGTCGCAGTACAATGAGACTTACAAAGTGTCACTCTTCGTGGAATTCCCATGATGGAAAGGTTTCTCACAGTTTAGTCTGAAGTCATTAGTTATACTTTACAAATACAAAATCAAGTTCCACGTGGTATTTATTGACTTTGCACCGTCTTTACGATAACATTTTTCTCAAACGTATGTATATATGCATTTTACGGGGTTTCACATGAAGGCACGTTCACGTAATATTGTTTGTTAATCATGTTTGACTTCTTAAAAGTAAACTTTCATTAATGCCTTGTTAAACTTAAAGTTGAATTTTAAATTCTGGTCAAATGGATGTGCTTATTTCCGATTTGTTCAAATGGGACCCGATGTTGCCAGAATATTCAGAATAAATTGACGCTTGTAAATATGGCTACGCTTGGGAAGACCCTGAAACTGCGGCCCGTGTCAGAAATATCTGTCGATTTTGCTAGTTCCAATTTTCGTCCTTTGCCGTTGATCCACCTCGACATTGCGAGGTGGAAATCGGGATTAAGATTTGCAGTGACCACCACATATTGCATGCGATGTCAGGGTGGCAGCTGCCATTTTACTACCGCCATGAGTAGCTCCCACAAAGACAGCTCCAATGGATGTCATGAGTGGCCCACTGCTCCTTTGTCAACGGAGCCCTTCTTCCCTCTCGGCGCGGGCCGCCCTACCCTTTGCGTAAGGCATCCCCGCTCACCTTCGAAAAACCCCCGCCCTCTCCAGCCCTATCTCTCCAAACACAATTCTCTCCTGACAGGTGGCGCGTCGGTTGCGCTACCGTAGAGGTGAGAACAATGGAAGAATCGAATGCGGAGTATCGGTCGAATTGCCTTTGCATTCTCCGGAGAAATGTTGCTGATACGTTACTTGCTAATTTTTAAGTCATGAATGACGCGAGCTGGCTATACATATGATAAAGCTGTGGCATCTTCAAACATTAAAAAGCATGTAGTCTTGATAAATATATATTCTGGAAAGCGAAATACATTTACTCCTACATCATGGTGATTCCTCATACAAGAGTATGTGTGTATGTAAGGATCGCTATTTCTGTTGAGTTCTTCGTCCTACTAGCAATTTTTTGTAGAAGCTACTTACTTTTATTGCGTGAATTTGTCTTAACGAATTAGTTAATATGATATGTGGTGGCAAGAAAATACTATTGTGAGGATGGGGAAGGAGTTAAAGGGAATGTTGAAATGTTATGAAAGGATTTCGGTCGACGAGGGAGGGTGGATAGAGGTAATGAAGGGAGCAGCCGCTGTGGGTGACACGAAGGGGGGCTTTGAGGCGAAGCATCGAAGAGCACGAAAGAAAGCATCCCTTTGCAGCTAGGACATGTGGGAATTCTAATTAAATCAAACGTTACGTTAACTGATAGTTGACTGGTAATGAGTTATCTGGTTGATTCGGCATATTTAAATGTTGTTTGTTTGATCGTAGGAGAGACTGCGTCCTCTTTGATGCTCATATCATAATTCTATCACAGGAGAGGAAGACCAAACCTACATTAACATCAATATCAACTTGGAAGCTAAAGAGCAACGTGAGATAAATAATATTTTTCAAAACAGAATATTGAATCTGATGACTTTTTATTTTCAACGGAAATAAAAGGAAATTATTTACTTACATATTTCTATAATTCCGTGTTAAAGTCGAAATTGTTGCTCCAGGGCATTACTTAACCGAAATACGTTGCAATTTCCTGCCGCTATTCTCGTGTCCGTTATGTAAACTTCCTTTCCCGCTGAGAAACTAATCCTTTACACTCGAATGGTAAAAAGGGAAGCCACGAGGAAATCTTGTCTGGGGATTTCTCCAACGGGCTTTCCTCCAACGCTCTCTTTGCAACCCTTTCAATCCTTCTGCGTCTCCGCCGGCAACGCTCACATTCACTCGAGGCTCACCCTCGTTGCACTCAGCTTAAGGGATGTCTGGATACGGCATTTAAACGCCCACTATCACTACTCTTGGGGAAAGTGGCGCGGGCAAATTGGAAAGCTTGAGAGCTTCCCCTTTTCGAATTACTTGCGCGACATGATTCTTTGCGTCGCCTCTTCGTTGAATGTGGTGTTGCAGCTTACAATTTAGCTACTTATTTAAAGATATGAGATAAGATTATTAATAGATGAGATTATGATTATTCCAGGGTATCTAATTCAACAATTCATTTGTTTATTCTCATTAATCAAACTTAGTTTATAATGATAGCGATACGAAAAAAATCTGCTAACCTTGTGCTACATTTTTCTTCAATGAGAATTATTTATTTCTTTTCATATAAATTGCAATCTTTGGTAACCAAATTTATATCTCCAATTTACCTGGTGTTGTAAGTGTGGTAGGCATACATCATTTGGACTTGATGATTTCCAAGCACGATATGATTCAGCATGTAATGGTTAACTCTCATGAGATTGAGAGAGGGTGAAAGACATGAGCTAATTTCAATCACGCCCTAACATTATAAACGAAATTGGTGAATAAGAGAGGCGAGTAATTTTCATGAGTTTTTGATTCCCTGTGGCTTCTTCATTTTTGAGTGCGCTATAATTGTCGATACGCGGGTGATGATTAATGTTGTCCTTAAATTTTGCAAAATTTGTTCCATTTCTATCGTGGATAAATTTTACTCGCTTACCCTGACTCTATCCCGCTCACGAAAATTGTGAATTTTTCGTTGACTTTAGCCCAATTTTTTTCCGTTTGTTCGCTGGGCTTATTATCTTCTCTTTATGCTCTGTGTTTAGCGCAATATATTTTTTAAACTCAATGGAGTTATTCTATCAATTTTTGTATTGGATTTTTTGTATGTATGCATGTATGACCGACTACAGAAAATCGAGTTCATTAAGATCAAGTTATGTTTATTAGGTCTGAGTGGGATCGTTGGAGCATGAAAAAAAAACTAAATCAATTGAGTAATTTCTCATTGCCATTCTTACGGTTACCAATTACACTCCAGAGTACATTTTGCGCTACTTAAGTATCCTTCGATTGGAGAACAATTTATGATTGAGCCGGGCACCTCGTGTCGTCGGGGCGAACCCCTTCGCACCCTTTCCCGGCGCCATTGTATAGGTCAGTGCCCCTCCCAATATCCACTCTCTCTCTCGCCCGCCGCGCCGCCGTCTCCTGTTTTTATCGGGCGTCCCGACGCCACCCGACATCCTGGCGCTTCCTCTTTACCGCTCCGCAAACCTTTATATACGCGCCCGACCATCATTCGTTCCCCCCGGGAACCCCTCGTCCTCCCTCGGACTTGTTTTGACCATGGCTCCTTGCAGCATCCCCTGGGAAACGCCCCTCGCGCGCGGATGCAGCTGCCGCCATCGTCTCCTCTGGGTTGCGAGCTGCGTGTTTTCGCGTCACTCCCTCCCCCCGTTTTCGGCGACAACCACCCCTCAACCCTTCCCCCACCCCCACTCTCCGCTGTTATTCTCCAACCCTACGCCGGGAAGGACCCCGAAACCCTTTTCCATCTTATTTACCCATCAACGGAGTCCCGACCTTTTAGACTCCCAGATTTTTCCTGGCTTTGGTTTCGCGTTTAGAGTGAAGAAAACAACCCACTCACCCATCTCCGTTCATCTCATTCTCTCGGCCCCACAATTGTTTTCTCTTTGTCCTCCGAATGAAACATTCCCTATTTTGACTAGATGGAATGTAATTTTTAAATTGATCTGTGGAAATACCTTAAACTGGACGCGATATGATCAATTTCATTTAACTTCAAGTAGGTAATTATTACAGCTTATCCCGGATATTATTTACGAATATTCATAATGGAACACTGAATAACTTTAAGCATTCGCTATCAATTTCGAGAATTTTCTTGTCCAGTTGGGTATTCATGATGCAGATTTAACGGGTGAAATAAGCAATACCGCCTGAGGTTTTTAAGGCAGTTTAGGCGGTCTTTGGTCAATTGTGCTCTTGCTACAATCCTAAATTCAAGATGTCTAGTTTATTTTTAGTATTATGCTCACGAATTAGGAGATGGAGTTTTTGGGAGAGATCCAAATGAAGAACGCTCGGCGCTCCCCGCCAGTCTGACCAACTGAACACAGAGCGTTCTTTACCGCGACGAGCCTCAGTGCGGCAAATCAATCATGGGGACTCTGTTTGCGTCAGAATATGCAGCGTCGTCGCAACCATCCCGCAATAGTTGTTGCGAACAGCTGTGCCCTGCACATCCGGCGGCCGCTGACCTGCATTCCCCTCGCATGGACTACCCCCCCCCTTTTCGCACGCCTCCCCTTCAAAATATGCCCACGGGCTGATGAAAGGGTTGCGACGTCCGTCCGCTGGCGCAAGAGGACACATCGCAGCTGCATCCCTCATTCAGCCCCTCCGCAACACTCCCTCCCAAGGTTGCGCCGAAAAACATGTTTGTGGCGCTCTCTGTCCACCCTCATCCTGCACCCCTTCCGACGACAATGGAGAGGGAAAGGATTATTATTGTTATTGTTGCGTGGGTGGGTGTTGCAGCGAGCGACGCTCCGCCAGTCAACACTCGCTGCGTCATCTATTGCATCAAATGCACCCAGCTTGCATGACCTCCCCGCACCTGCCTATGCCATTGACACCCCTGCCCCTCCTATTATTCCACCTTTCTGCCTGCGGAACCTTTGGCGTGCTTTCTAGGGATATTTTGATCTCCGTCGGGAAGTGAGCGTCTCATGCTGCATTTGCGCACGCCCGGAAACTGAGGACATTTAAGTTTGCTCTCTCTTCTTGTCACTCAAATCTGTCGTGACAAGAGTGGCTTATTTTGTATTCATCCACTGCGAAATCTGTAAAGTTCTTTTTCAAAAGCGTGTGCTCGTCTCGATGGTTTTGGACTTTTTCAAAACATTTGAACTGAAGTGTAAGACCATTGGCAGTAGATAGCCTACGTTACTCGCTGTTTATTAGTGATTACAAAAATGGTACTTGGAAGAGTCTTTATCTATTGTGCCTCAAATGTTATTCTTCGAGCTATTCTTTGGGCGGCCCCAATGGCGGAGAGTTGAAGTTCTCGCCTTGTTCTAACCTTGTGGTCACTGTTCGTATCCCTCCTGAGTGGGTTTTACACCTTCAAGGGCTTGATAGGAAACTGCAAGAGACATATCATAGTCCTAACTTCGCTCTTAGAAAGGCATGCAATGCGTACTCTTTTCTCTCCTCCATTAATGCAATCATCTCGCCCACAGGATCGCTGCCGCCCAGCCCAGCGGACAGCGGTGTTTCTGACGTGGACAGCAGCAGCTCATCCGGCCACGCGAGCAATGACGAGCAGATCAGGGCAAGACTCAACGCACCTCCCACTCCAGGTCAGCGAAGCTAGGGCTTATGGCCATTGGGATCTCGCGAGGGTGCAACACCCGATGGATTACGTTGTCCGTGATACAAATGTCGATCTTCACTTCCTTCTCTCAATTATTCCTCCGTGTTTTTCATTGACACCTCATTTCCCGTAATATGAAGGAGAGAGATATTGCAACTATTCAGCATCTCTGTATATTGTCGTTCTCTCACTGAGTTAGTGAGAGCTTTGTATCTAATTACGTTTTACTCGTTGGCATGCTCCGCAGTTTAGCTGTTGAATAGCTCTAATTTTGCTTGCCCTTACGTCTCCTTTTCACTTCTTCTACACGGAGGAAGAACTCATCTGTGCCTGCTCCGTTTCCACTATTTTTAAGACTTGTATTGTATTTATTCCTATTTCCTCCTTCAAAGATATAGCTAGAGCATTAGTATGAAATTTAAACATTTTAGTTATTAGTCTTTCACTTAATCATTTTTATTTTGAAATAGTGCATTATTCTGTATCACCCTCCTAACGTAATCCATGTGTATATTTAGGTGTGACATTTACAAGGAGTTATAATAGTACCGCTAAGGGCATGGTATGGCATTTGCTTTTTTTTACATATTTTTTAAAGTAATGATGGCACATTCGTTGGAACTAAACATATACTCTGGTGTGTCGTTGTATTATCATGCTGTATTTGAGGTGTTTGCTTTCGAGTTGAGCATTGAAACTGGAGCTAATTCATTTTCCCGTGCTCGCCAATGGATTCTGCCTTGGGACGCCATTCTAAATCTTTGTTTGGTCTCGTCTCCGCCGCTGCCGTGGCCCACAGTCCCCCAGTCGAGGACGCCCGACAGCCCGGGTCTGCTGTCCATGCCGGCCGCCGCCCCCGCTGCACCCTCCTCCTCCCTGCCCTCGCCTTCCTCCGCACCCACCTCCTCCTCCTACTTCCCCCCGCACCTCCCCGCCCACCACCACCACCACCAGCAGCAGCAACAGCAACAACACCACCACCACGCACAAGGCGCCCTCTCCCGTCTGCACCACCACCAGCACTACAGCTCGGCCACGCCCGGAAGGACCTCTGGTGAGTGCATTCCCACTTGCTCTCTTACTTCAAGCCTCACTTCCAGTGTCCAGTATCACTGACACTAGAACACCTCAGTTTCTAGTGCCGGTAACCGATTAGTTTGTACTCAGGGTTCCTCGCTGTATCCACTCACAGGCAGAATACTTTCGATCAATCGCCAATATTTTGTACTCGATAATTTAGTTTTGAAGTATCTTGGTAACTCTGGAAAGGCGAGTACCGATTCCTTAGTAGCAATAGCAAATACTTGGACACGTCTCTAGTCCAAGATTTTCGATTCCTAAAGTATTGTAATTCTCGTTGGTTTTAAAATTCAATTCATGTTTCCCCTTTTGAACAGGAATAAAACGAGTGGAATTAGTGAATTAATCTTGAAGTGGGGAAATCGGGGAATAATATTGCCTTTAAAATATTTAAGACTTTTCTCATAATTAAACATATTATAAATTGGAATTCTGCGCATTGGAGCAAATTGATTTGATGATAGAAATGCGATGAATAACTGTATGTAATTGATGCCTTTCTTTTGGTAATATTGTCTCGGGGCGCACACGGGCAAGCATGCCCTATTGTTTCGAAATTCCTCAACTTTAAGCTGTAAGTCACCAAGTTTCGCGCGCATGAAACTTGTGTTGTTCTGGGTCTCGAGGTAAGTACTTCTTATGAAGATTTCATAGTAGAACCTTGTTTCTTCCATTCCTAAGTTTCATTCCAGCCACAAAGCCGGCGATTTCATTCAGATTTTCGTTTCAGGCTGAAGGTCGTTACCTTCATCTCTGTGTTTTATTGTTGGTGCACTTAAACGTCCCGTAGTCGTAGGTTGTTCTTTTTACTACAATTCCTATTACTCAGCTCTGATTTCCGAAAGTGTTGTGAGACATCCTGTAGAAGATTGAATAGATTATGTGTCCTTCATTCCTGTGTTCATTATTCGCCGTCAATGTTTACTTTGGAGCGGAAAGACTTTATCTGACGAGATAGTTATGAGAAAAAATTATGCAAAATAATAGTAGCTCATAAGGTGGGTTTGCGTGTTGGAGGAATTCGATCCAGCTGTCCTCTCCCTCCCGCGAATCAAAGGGAAGGGGATGAAAGTAGTCGAGTGCGTTGTTGGGGATCACGTCCTTTTAAAAGGGTTCTTTACCCTTACGTCCTGTATCGATCTCGCGAGGAGCTTTCCCCTTCCAATCCTCACCCCGCGCCCTCTCCTATATGCTCGCCCTTGCATGCGTGCATCGCACCCCAGCTATTACGCGCTTCAGCACTTACATATCAATACCTCCGCTGCCAGGGTGACTGTGGGGCGGCGTTCCTGGTGGCTTTCGGGAGTGGAACATCCCCGTCGTCGTATCCGGGGGGCCCTGGCATCCATCCCCTGTTGGAGCGGTGGCATTGAAAAATTGGGGGCGGGGAAGAGGCTCCCGTAATCCCTATCGCAATTCCATCCTATTTATTCACTCGCTGTGCATCCGTTTATTCCTTCCTCCCTCCCCATGCTCTTCGTCCCCAGCATCTCGCTGAGGGAGTTGTTTGGGCGGGCGGGGGGAAGAGGAGACGAGGGGAGGGGGGGGGTGGAGGCCCATAAATTCTCTCAAGGCCAAATGCCCAGACGCCGTGGGGGGAGGCGGGGAAAGGGTTGGCCGCTCCGAAAGCACTTTTTGTGGCACGAGAGGAAGGAAAGGTTGTGTCCGCTCGGATCCAACTCTCGATTCCCCTATCAATCCGTTCCAGCTGGAGTCGGCCTCCCTCTCTCTCGCATAGGTCTCTCTCTATTCCATTCCTTCCTTCCTTTTCCACTGTCCCCCCCCCCCCCCCCTCCCTTTCGTCATAGCCGTGAGGTCGTTACCGAGCCGCTCGCTGGTGGCGCGGCAGGTGTGGTGGGGATGGAGTCATTCCGCTTGGCCTCTCACGTGGCCAACAGCCTCTCCTCGGCATTTCCGTCTCCTTCCTTGTACTCAGCCTACCTCTGCATCGTCTTTAGGGAGAGAGGATTGCAAGGCTCTAATTGCATTCCCGTATTTATAGGGAGGAACTTCAAAATCGTGGATCCACCATTTTCTCCCGTGCAGTGAGAATTGAACATTTTAATGCCAGCAGTCACGCTACTTGTGAGGCAGTAACAAAAAGTCGGGGTATACATTGGTAATTAATAAAAAATAAATGTAAATTGTCCATATCGCCATGTTTGATTTCTTGCACTACCTGCCTCTAATAAGGGCAAGAGTTGAGTACTACGTCTCGGTAATCATACTATCACCGAAAGCCAGCTCCGTGGTTCCTATCTATGAGTGCAGTGCAGCCCTGCCATTACTTCCCTGTCTGTTTTTCTCTCTTACTTTCCGTCGCCCGGGCCTGACAGCCGGATGGTGTGTGCAATTTGCGTGTCACAAGCTGTTCGACTGTCAGCCGAAGAGAATAGTGGTCGTGATAGGATCGGGAGGAAGAGGAAAAGGGTTGCGCGCCCTCTCCAAGGCCAAGGAGAGGAAAGAAAAAAAAGAAGAACGAAACGCGAGCCCTCTCCCCCTCCCGCCCCTTCCTCCACGCCACCGCTTCTTCCCACTCCCTCCCAACGACTTTTATTTTTAAAGGCGAGTGAAAAGAGCCTCGTCGGGTTTCCTGTTCTTTCCGATACTTGCAGATTGCACACAGTGAACAACCAAGACCCCCAGAGCAAAAGTAGTATTCTTCGCCTTTGTTCACTTGATCATCACTCGTTCATTTCGATAGCCTTTTATAGTCACTCTGGCGAAACAAAATATGCATAAACCATGTAAAAACAATATCTATTACAAATTGTAAACAATTCTGGGTGATCGTCGTCAGTTGTTTTTACAAATTGTTTGGTTAAAGAATTGTCAGTGTCAGTATTAAGCGAATCAATTACCGACCTCTCGCGGACGGGGTAATTTATTGTTCAGTGTCTTCTCGGAATCCCAAGGCGTGGAAGATAGACGGAAATTCAGCCTTGCGCTCTTCACGAGAGGAAGGAAGTCCTTTTGTTTACACTGGCTTGGTTTTCCCATGAATAAATTAATGCCTGCCTCATCATTATGCTACGCCTCATGGTCGGCAACTAGGCTACCGATGAGCCCTCGTAGAGAAGTCCGGGGGGCGAGCGAGAGGGAATGTGGAGTGGGGTGGGGGCTCGTGGGAGGCGGTTGAGGGGACAGCAAGCAACCGGTTCGCGGCGGAAGGGAGATCCCATCGCCATGGAAACTGTGGTCGCCGGTTTGCGGGATGCGACGGTGCAGGATGGTCGTGGGTTTTAGAGCGATTCGGTCCGTCTCGGGTCTTTCCAGCTATTGGCGGCATTGCAATCGAAGGCGAATAGGTTTTGTCGCATGATGGCCGTTATAAAAAAGCATTTCATGTTCATTTAGAAATGGAGGTGGAGAAGGAACACTAGGCTGCAGTGGAGTCTCACATGTTGCGGTTCAAATCTGGCAGCTCGGGTGTGCACTTGAGCGCTCTACTGATTGGCAAAGAGCGGATGAAATAGTCGTGCACAGGAACGCGGATGCCTTTGAATTATTTCCATTGCCGTTTGTTGAGCCATATGGCATGCATAGTTGCAGTTCAGGCATGTGCGCGAGAGATTATCTATTTGTCCATATTGTCATCAGAGAGAGTGAGGGTTATTCAATGAATTGGTGAATTCCGAAAATGATAATTTAATTGCATGCCGATGACACCAAATCACTGGGAATTGATGTTGGCTGTGCATAATCTAGAATTGTCGCTCGTTTAAATCTCCGATCCCGCCTCATCTTGGTTACGTTAATGTCCTTGCCGTCGGAGTTTGTTTACTCCAATGAATGGTCAACTTTTACTTGCATGAACTGGTGTAAATGGTTGTGTCATAAAGGTAGGGATTTTTTAGTAAGATGGTTTGACACTGCATAGCCAAATTGAACCTTTTTGTCCGTTAAATGATTGTAGTAGTAAATTCGATTGTCTGATAAAATATTTTTGACTCATTTATGCGGTCTTCAGAGGAATTATAGCAGGTCATTTGAAGATTCGCAGATCATTCGGCCTCTGCGTTGGTTGGGAGGCGCCAGAAAAGGCAGGAAATATTACTACTATTTCCTGGTTACGTATGCGCAATCATTTTCATCGAAAACGTGGCGTTTGAGCTTCCTCCTCTCCGCCCTCGCACTTTTCCGCTCTCCCAGAGTTGATTCCCGATCGAAAAGAGAGGAGGACGGTGGAGGGGAATGGGAAAGAGATCGCTGGAATTCTCGAGGAGATAATAGGTTAATGGTTTTTATTCCGTCGTAGACGCGAGGGACGGTGGAAATAGGACGGAGATCTAACTGCTCTCTCTCTCTCTTTCTTTTAATCGTAGACATGCACACACAGAGAGAGGGTCAGAGAGGGTTTTATCGCCCCCTCCCTCCTCCCACACACTCCCCCCCCCAGGAAATTATCCTTCTCTCCCACCCCCCAACCCCCCTCCCCTAGCACCGTGATTGGCTTAGCGCTCCGATTGGTCGGCGTCCCGTGGAGTGGGCGTGTCCTTCACGAACGGGGTGAATCGCCTTGGCCAAGGTCTTTCGCCGGAAGTCTACGCCGTTGTTCAAATGACTTGCCGAGGGGAGAGGGGGGGAGGAAAAAAAGGGGTGCATTGGGGGAGGGATGAGGCGTAGCTGTTCGTGGAGGGATAGGTGGCGCGCACCGAGAAAGCCACGCCACTGGAGATCGCGCGCCCCTTATCAAACCCTCCATTGTGAGTGTGTGTGTGTCCTTTATCCCTTGGCCCGTCTCCCCTGTTCGTTGTTTGCAGAGCAATCGATATTCACGTGTCACCTCCTCTCCGAAGTTCAAATCTTGAAGGTGACATTTTCTCTGTATTCTTGGGAAGAAAAACGAATTCTGAGTGGGTTGATGTTGGATGGAGTGCGAAAACGAAAGGGTTGAATGAGACAAATGAGATGTAGACTATTGCGATGAGAGAAGATCATGTTTATACTTGACATTTTTACCAAAATTCCAAACTTAAAAACGTAACCCATGATCTGCAGCAAGATCTACACAACAAAAGATCCATCAGAATACTTTTCTGTTATAACTTACCAACAATCGTTTGGCTAAACGTCGATGGCTCTTCTACATAATGGCATTAGCGTAAAAGCGTGGGAAAAAAGTCGGTGTGTCCTTATATTGAAGTAAATTAAACATTTATCTATCTAAGTCTTATTAATACTTCTAGATAAACATTGAGTCAAGATAGATAGTCATTGTATGAAATGTTAATAATCGCTTGCTCAATAGGTGTATTTGGTTGGGTGGTTTCTGTTTTCCCATATTTCAAGGACGGAATTGTAATTTTTTCAAATGTGCCTTACTCTTTTTGCTCATTAAGAGAAACTAACTGTTGGTACCATTTGGGGCCCACCTTTTTCAGTGATACTTTCATGGTTTTCTCATTACCTAATACTCAGGTCGTTTTATCCGCAGGCCCTACCAAACACAGTCAGGGGCTGTGGCAAGTGGTCACATTGTCGGGTCGATCTGTTCAACTCGTGGCGAGTCAAATGATCTTCGTGGAGCGGACGTGGGTTTTCTTGATGCGCCAAATTCAATATCCTCACAGGTTCGCTTATCGCTTGAGTCTGTACCTGTAGCCGTTGTGCAGAGCATCCCGCCCTGCGACTGCACTTCGGATCCGGACGAAAGACGGCAACGCCGCGCGAAAACTATACCAGATTAGTTGATGCCTGGCGGAGTGCGCAACCGCCTCCTTCCCGCTCTCATCATTTTCACTTGCTCCTCCCTCTCCGAATGATCATCTCCCTTTTTGGAGCCTCACTTCTCTCCGTTTTCATTTCTTTATTCTCTTCTTTTCCACCGTCACTCCTCTTTTCATTGACATTTCTCTTCCGAAATAGTTCCCTAGTTCATCTAAACCTGGTGCATGTTTTTACGTATGCTTTTATAGGTTTTTTTTTTAAACTGAAGCCATTTGATTAAATAGATTTCTTCGGGGAATGTCGCTTTCTTTTCTTGCCCTTGGAAACTAAAATTCAAACACTGACGACCCGACTTGATGCGAGAGCAGCGTGTCGGTTGCGCGCCCGACAATTGGTGACCACTTGCATGTTCATAGAAAAAAACCTCTGGTGCTGCAAGTATGCTTCCATTTTTATTTTCGAAAATCATGGATCTGTCGACTTGATGGGCGAGAATGATTCTACGCTAACATCACTGCCGCTGCTGCTTCCCTACCGTTCATTTATCGCTTTCCTTTCTCCATTGCGCCCTTCAGTTCGGTCGAAACGTGGTTGCCCCTGAATGCGCCAACTCCAGGGAATGGAGGGGAATATGGTTGTGGCGAAGCACTTCTGACTGAGTTTAAGCACGGGACCTTAATTTGGCGAATACCCGAATTTGCGCAAATGGCAATTTCAGCTACCGCCGCTTCTTCAAAATAGACTCGCTCGTGAGTACGCGCCACGAAGAGGCTTTTTAACGGACTTCTTCCGCCGTGCATCTTTAACTGCTTGAGAAATGCCTTGGGCGGCACTTGCTTCCGCTGTGATCCCCTCCCATGCTTCCCATCTCTGCCGTTGTTGAGAGTGTCGCTTTCTCCATTCGCGTAGGTCAGTGAGGGAGGCTTGTTATTTCGGCCACGGGGTGGGTGGGCGCCCCTGTCAGCCACACGCTCGCTCTTATATTTTCGGGGGCGGTGGTGGAAGGGGCGGGGAAGATTGCGTGAGGCTGGGTTAGCATCGAAAGTAAAGCGCTCCAGATGCTTGTCCTTTTATGTTTGCTGGAATACTTTGTAGAACACCGCGGGGGCACTTGCGAGTGCTGTCGAGAGAGAGGGGATGGTTTGGAGCGGAGACCTTCCCTCACCCCTCTCGGATTTCTGCGATTTCGATTTAAGGCCAATCAATACGTCTCGTTTATGCAGGGTAATTGTCGCATCTCTGGTTGAATTGAATGCACCGTCGTTCTTATTTAACTTCGCTAATAATTGTGTGCACTCGAGTAGAATGCCAGATACAAACTTGGACGTCTGTATCATTGTTACAAATTTCTGGTATCCTGTCTTCAGTCTCTAATGAAGACATCTATGGCGTCTTCAATTTGTTGAAACAATAATAATGGATAGTAAATTTCGTCAATGGATAGTAAATTTCGTAACTGTACTCTCCTACAGATGACATTTGATTTTCGGGTTAATTTTAACTTTTCATTTTTGCCTGTCCTTTATTTCGTAAGATCTGGGAAATTATACTGGCAATGTGCCTTTTTCAAATATAGTCCAGTTTAATGTAGGCGTTTATTACAAGGACGCAATCTTCAGGAGCATCAACTCCTATGACCTCGGTTAATATCAACTTTCACCTAAAAATATACACACGAGGCCCACCTATGTGAATGCCTTGTTGTGTAACGTCACTGCTGAATTCTTGGAGTTCCCAATTTTCCTTGGCCAGGGTTTGAACTTGGGACTGGATGGGTGGTCGAGTGGCAGGGACGGAGAAATAGCGGCGTCAAGACGGCGGTGCGGAATAATACACAATACTTATCGACGACGGAGTCCGTTCCAAGAGCGTGTTTTTTATTTTGCCGAAGTTGAGTGGCCAGCCGCTTTCAGTTGATGTCTCTGTACTCTGGAAAGGGAAAATTGGATCAAATTGAGATTTTTCCAGAGAGAAAAAGGTGGCATTGTTTTCAATCAATAAATATACGCAAAATGGTAGGTTATCTGTAAAGTACTGGTAGACGTAGTATCAAGTTTTGTGCGTCTTTTGGGATATTACTTTTATTTTTTTTATTTTTTTTTTTTATTTTATCCCCAAACCACCGAATAAAGCTCATGTTGGCCATTTTACATCGGGGTATTCAACAAATTTAATAATTAAACGCACACGAACAACCATGCCCTGGACAGGGGAAACCTACCCAGGCGGGACTCGAACCCGCGACCTCTTGTTTGGCAGGCGAGGACGTTACCCCGCCGCCACCGAGGCCGGCAATTTTATCCCAGCGTTAAATTATCTTTAATGAAAGTCTTCGACATTTCCTCAGCATTGTAGCGTTACCGCGATGTCTAATAGCTTTAGATGGGCTTCATTGAAATAGAATATCTCAAACGACAGACTATTAGCTGAAATTCGTTCTTTCACTCTGTGGAAAGGGCAATAAATAAATAATAAAAAAGTAAGGTAACAGGAGGAAAAATATGCACTGCTCTACTGCACTTGCTTCACAGACTTCTCGGAAATGGAGAAAGGTTTTTTTTTGCATCGATGTCCCTCGTGCGGGGAACAAGAAGGTCTTGTTTCTTTTGGGAGAGGGTGGTTGGGGGTGGGAAGCGGCCAAGGGCGTGTGCGCCTCCTCCTCTGCTTTCTCTCTATCTCTCTCTTTCAATCCCCCCTCCCCCCTTTCACTCCCTTCCTTTTCTCTCCGCGCAAGGGATGGAACTTTTTTTTCCCTTTCTTTGAAAGGCACAAGGTTAAAAGGCCTTCCTTTCCCACCTCTCCCCTCCCCTCGTCCCGCTCATCTCTTCTCGCTTTTCATCGCTCCGCCGCCGCCGTCGGGAGCAGTTTCCCTCGCCAGGGAGGAAGTGCGAGGCGATGGGATTGAAGGAGAGAGAGAGAGAGAGAAGACGTGTCCATCGCTCTTCTTCTTTCGAAGGACTCTCGCTTCTCCAGTCGTAAGTGGTTGCTGGGAAATGGGAAAGAATGGAAGAAACATCGGTGATTTTTCAGGACGAGGGGGATGTTACGCAGCTCAAGTTGCGCTTGGGATATTTAAATGGACACTTACTGGGAGTATGTCACGAAATATTATGGCTGATAATAGTATTCAATAGTATAATACCTTTTGAACACGCATTGAGAGTTTCTGGGTGAGGCTACATGATGATAATAGTACCTGCTGTTGATTGAAATCTGTCCCTTTGTTACGTTTGCGGCTGATCTTGCCTCTGCAGCCAGAAATGCATGCATGAGGCTGTATGCACGCGAAGGCTCAGAGAATCTGTGGACTTGCGTGTATTCGGGCCTTACGATCCTCTGAGATTGGATGCTCATTTCTGGCAAGTGAAGGCAGTGAATTTGTCTCCATCCCTACCTCCGTATCGCTATTTACCGTTATGAAACTTAAATACTTTACTTAAATAGTTATTTTTTGCACTTTGCGATGCTTTCCGTGATTTCTTTCCTTTCTCTTCACTTTATTTACCTCACTCTCTCCATCCCCTCAATCTCTTTCGCACATCCGTCTCCTTTTCCGCGAAAGCATTTTCGCCAACTTTTTTTCATTTTTTTTTCCGCCCGCTCCCTCCTTCCCCCCACCCCATCCCGCCGCCTCCATCTTTTGAGCGTCGCTTCCTTCCTCCCCCTCCCCTCCTCTCTTCGTCCCTTACCACTCCCAACGCTTTTCCTCCAACCCTTCCCCCATCCTCCGTCGCTTGATTTAGAACTCTTGCGTCATGATGGGGGAAGTGACGTATTTTGACATTTACTTAAGATACCTCTCTTGTGTTTATTTATTCCTTCCCCACGAAATGTGTTTTTTTCTGTTTTCTCTCTTCTTCACTGAGTACACTCGCTAATATCACGGTTGTAATCGATGTGAGAAGCAGGCGTACTTTTTGAACTTACAGAAGAAGGATTCAGATATTTTGGTGAAGTTTAAAAGGGCTAGGATGCCTCGCGGTAAGGCTTCGTTTGCTCGTCCAGATCGAGCGAAGGTTAGGATTGAGCCCACGTAGTATTTTCAAAGCTCCTGGGTTGTGTTACATTATGAATAATGAAATAATTAGTACCTTTCCACGGATTCAAACCTATATTTCCGTTTTATTCAGCTAATATCTTCCGTCATTCATTTTTCTTTCCTCCACAAATGCCTGTAATTTATAAAATAAAAAAATAAAAGTGCTGAGGATACTGTCTGATTGGTGTTATCTATCTGAAAGCGCATCGTAATGTGACTTCCGGACCTTGCTGTCATCTTTGCGTTTCGTTTGAGTAAGGGCGGAAGGCCTTCCTCTTCCGACTCCTCCGTCTGATTTGCGTCCGTCTAATAATTCGATGCGCGAGAAGAAAGCAATTGGGAAGAAAGCATCTCTAAATTAATCTCTTCTCTGCTTTCAGCCTCCTCCTCTTTCGCCCTTTCTCTCCCATCCGCCCCTTTCCATCCAAATGCCCAACATCCACCCCCCGAGAACAACATCCACCCCCCGCAAATACTTCCGCCCCTCATCCCCTTAACCGAGCCCTCCCCTCCAACCACCCTTTCATTTTTACCGTTCCCTGCCAATTCCTCTTCGACATCCATGCGTCACTATTCATTCCCTCCTTCATCCATCTCGCGTTTCTTCACTGCGTGCGCGAGGGCACCGCGACCATCGCTCATATTATGTTATTTTCCCCTCGCGAATTACATTCCGTTCTCTATTGCTCGTCTTGTGCTACTGATGTTCCATGTCTACATTCTTATGCGAGTATATATTCTCAATGAATAGTTTTTTTTTTTTAACTGGAAAGCTGTTTTCATCGAAGGATGAGTACTCTCAGTAATGTATTCAAAACGTTTGGACTGAGAAATGAGTGATTTCTTTGCAGTTTTCACCCACTCCTACACTCAGTGCATCAATCTGTCGCTTTGATTGGTTAGAGATATGGTTTGAGTTTGAACCCCATATTTGAACTATGCCGCGGGCCTTTGAAATTCACGCATTGAAGGTCGGAGGGGGGGGGGAGGGGGTTGCTCCAAGACTGGGCCCTTTGGTGGAGCGGGCCTTGTGCCCCGAGCACTGTTGCGCGTGCGGCACTCCCGCGCTCTTCAGTCTACTCGTCCGTTGCATCGCGGGGTAGATGGTGTGGAAGTGGCGGCGGATATTCGCGCTCCCTCGCTCTTGATTCTTTCTCCCTGAAGATCAAGCGAAGATCCTGCGTGGGGTCACGCAGGCGTCGCACACGCTTGCAGGGAGTGCGCGGCGCAAATGCAAAAAAAGGACCCCACCCGGGCGTCACTTGAAAACCATTTGAACGCCATCCCGAGAGAGATCCAAGCATGTGACGACATTGCTCTCCCGATATTGAGTCGCGTGTTGGAAGCGCAGCAGCTCACTCGCACGAGAGAATTTGGGGATGGTACGTTATAGCCCGTGGTCGGAAAACCCTTTGCTCAGCCCTTTGCTCTCAACCGCTTCCATCCGTTCTTATTATCTTCCTTGTGGGTGTGATCCAGGGTCGTATTCTTCCTATTGTTTTCTGCTGCATCCCAAATTATCGCCGCATGTCGTTAAAGTGGTGGATCTGACAGGACTGGCCATATCTGATACGGATTCCGCCTCAAGGTCAAGCATTGGCATTTTTTCATTTATGGCGTTTTAATCATTTTACTGACTGCACTCATATCCGGAGATCATTTATCACGATAAATCCAAACACATCTTATCGGGTCTTTTATACTTAATAAACAAATCTCGGTCATTGATACGCTTCAAATGTCTCGTATTCAAGATCAAATCGCATGTATTGTGATTATTTCGCGGAGCGGCAATGGTTACCGATGTTTGTCAAATGGTAGTAGTGTTGGTAAAAGTACCGCACTTCTGCTCAGTCGTCGGGTGTATTTGAATGAGCAAGTGCCGGCGATGAACTGTGGGCATATGTCGCCATTGCGCTTCCGTGCTCATCTCCTCCGACGGCAGAGCTCTTTTTCGAAGCGACGGGCTCAGCGTGTCCTCGCCGCGGACCACGGCCATTGGCAGCACCGAACACCCCGTCGATGTCCTCCACCACGCCTCGCTCATTCGTCTGCAAGGACTTCCTCCCCCTTACTTTAATTTATCGTGCGCAAAATTATTCAATATTTATTTCTGTTTTAAAAGTTGAATTTATTGAAAGGGCTATGATTGGAAAAAAATAATAACTGTGAAAAAGAGGATATAGGTAGGTTAACAAATAGGTTCATCTAAACCTGGACTCCAGAGTCCAGGTTTTGATGATTTTAGATGACTCCAGATAAATTGAACGACATAGGAATATATTTCTTCATCTAGATAAGGTGCAAGTTCCTTTTATGTCATATCTTGCATCGATTTGAAATCTATTTTCACTCTCATCATCGTGGCGAGAGTAAATACATGCTGGCCTTTTACGCGCAACTTATGGTGCAAAATCATTGGCGAAGATCGTCTTGGCCTCTCGACTTTCTTTTCTGCCAGTTTTCAATTTTTCAATTTCACAAGTGATATACTCCTTCGTGTAAGGCTGCACATTTCTCTTTAATCGAGTAGTATTCGTATAACTATTATTGGTACTACTTATCTAGCGTGAGCTGGAATGTGGGAAACACGATCATTTAAACATATTCTGCGGAGATTCGCTCTCACCCTTTGAACTGCGCGCATAATCCTACATCCCGCGCCTACGTCCTTCCCCTTCATTTATTCCTCTCTTCATCCTCCTTCTCTTTCCACCCTCGCCACAATTGACCCTCCGCTCTCTCCCACCCCCCCTAGCCGCTCTCTTTTACACCCCACCCCCTTATGCCCTGACCACCGCCACACACGCCACGGCTCCTGTCCTCACGCACACGCGTGCGCACCCGCCTTTCCCCTCGTGCGCGGCTGCTGCTACGTTTCCCAACCACCTTTCCATCTCGCTCCCGCACCCTTTCATTCCACCGCACCACGCATCTCTCTCTCTCTCTCTCTCTCTCTCTCTCTCTCTCTCTCCCGAATGCCTTCCCACCCTCAATTCCCTCGTGCTCTCTCTCCCCACAAAACGAATCGATCGATCCCTCGCTTTCCCCTCAATGCCCATTCGATGCTCTCTCTCGTTTCCCCCTGCTTTCTCCACTTTCAGTTTGGTATATTGTTCGAATAAGCAACCGTTGTATGGGCGCTAAAAAAAAAACTAGCTACCACTGCCTCCCGTCCTATTTTAAGGAGCCATTTTGGGCAACTCTAAAGAACTAATGGGCGATAAGCGTCTGTTTACCTATTATAACCAATTCATTGGAGTAAAGTTGTTGTCGCGCTAGTGTGCTCACGAATTTCGTTCCCGAGTGTCGTCAGAAATCATTTTCCTATGTGTACACTATCACGGATTTGAATGCAATCGACCGAAGTTATCACCGTTATAAAGTCGGCCGGTAATGCTTTCTCTGGTTTGAAATCTCGTTAGAGGCGTTAAACGTGACATGTTTTTACAACACACTCTTCGCCTTTTGCTGCCATTACGGTAAAATTCACGGCGTGGTTGGAAGTGGGGAAGCAGTGCAACGCCAAGTTTCTTACACACGTAAACGTCTAAGAAGCGCCATGAGCGATAACGGTTACAAAAAGAGAATAGGGAGAGGGAGTCGCGGATGCGAGGGAGTTGGAGGGGGGGGAGGAGGGCGGGGGGCTGCCCTCGCTAACTTACCTTCCACAACGTCTTTTCTCCTGACACTCCAAGAACAAGAAGCCAGTGACTCCCCTCTCCTCCTCCCCCTCCGCCTTTCATCCTCCCCTCACCTATTCCTTCTACTTCCACCTTATTCCTTCTACTGTTCTTAATTTTGTGCAATATTCCCGTGCTCCCTTTCTTTCTTTGAATCCGCGCCCTAGGCTCACCCTAACTTTAAATAAGGCCGCCTTCCTCTTCCTTCTCCGCCTCTCATGCGCTAACTTTCCTCCCTGCCCTTCCTTTTATTTCTCAGTGGCCTCCCTCCCTCGAAGCAGTCCTCGGAGTGCTGAAATAGCTGCGAATGATTTCATTCTGGCGATTTTTCGACCCCTCTCGCCAACCTCCTTCCACTTCTTCCCACTCTGCGCCTCGAAATGTCTCTCGCCTTTCTTATTTTCTCTGGATTTTCTTTCCTGCTTTATTTTGCGCCGCCTTGCCCCCGTGGTTGCGAAATCTGTGCTTCTCCTGCAGATCGCCAGGGCTTGGTAGGGCCCAGTGGGGCCTGCATTGGCGTGAGGATGGATATACAGGCATTCATCAAGCCTGAGGTTAGGTCAGCACGAATGTAACTTTTTTTAGGCGGTTGTTATCCAGTCCCAATATTAAGTTTGGATACCATAAATAATGCGCTGAAGGTATTTCCATGTATCCTTGTCATTCTACGAATCCTACTTTGTCACAATCTTTCATTATTTTTTCCTTTACTCTGAGATTTTTAATTCTTTCGCCAAATTTACGTTCCCTGCCTCTTATACTATCATTTCGCGTCTCATCTTTGCAGCAACTTTTTTACTTTTATCTCGCAATAAGCTTTCGTTCGCAAGGGCGTTCGAGGAATGTTTGTCGTCAGCATTACGAATACTTATTCATTCGAGACGCACTTATTTCGTTCCCCTGCCCGTTTTGTAGCTCCTTCGTTGAGTTTGACATCAATTTCATCTCTGACTCCTCTTCCGTGATTTGTCCCTTCATATTTTTCCGAGGATACATATGAAATATTTTCGTTTTCAATGTATAATTTGTGAAGATGGAAGAAAGGAATAAGTGCTAGATATGAAATGTCTTGGAAATGGCGAAATACGGAGCCGCCTTGCAAAGCAGCGACGTCATTCGGCTTCGTCCTTCCCGGCCGAGCAGTTTCTTTTATATTTCAGGCGCTAAAATTCATCGATTGGTTCTAAAAATTGCGTCCGTATCAAAAGTCAGAGCGCATTAGGAATGAGATGCAAAAAGAAATAGGAGGTCGCTATTAAATTGACGAGGGAGGGACACGTTATTCGATTGCACACGCTCTCGCTTGCATATGCGTGCGAGTGCGATGCTATAGTGGGTGGGGAGGGAGCGTCATATCGGCGGGCACCCCCCCCTCCCATCCCCCCCTCCCTCCTACTCCGCTCCTGCCCTGGTTCAACGACACACTGACTTTCCCGTCTCGTCCTGAAGGTCAGGCGCAAACAAGTGAACTGAAGTGCGAGACGGCGCACTGCACTCTCCCCTCCCCTCCCTTCTCCCCCCCTCCCTCCACCCCCCTCCCCTTCTCCCTCGTCTCATTTTTATTGCCACTTCCCCCCCTCTCTCCCTCCACACTCTCTCTCTCTCTCTCGGCTCTTCTTCTTTCCTCTTTCGCGAGGTTTTCATCCTCTTATATTTATCTCTTCTCTTCTCACTTTTCATATTCTCAGCACTTCCTCTCCACCCCTGTTTCCGATTGCCATTCGTTTACATTTTGAGGGTAAATAAAATTTGCTATCGGGATTTTGCCGTTTTTGGCTCATTCTATCGCCCTCTTTCCACGATCTAGTTTCGCCATTTTATGTGTATCCCTTTTCTATGTATGTACTTCGTTATATTTTTAATCGTGGAGTTTTATCGAGGACTCCCTTCTTCGCATATTTATTTCTATATAATGTCCAAGTACTGTGCATGAGCTAATGTTAAGGTTCTTGAGAAAACAGAGAAATTTGTACAACTCTATTTCCATCTCCAAAAAAGCTTGCGGGCTCTTTTATTTAGATTTTGCGCAGCGGATATATTTTAAGAGACGTGAGCCTCAGAATAAATTTTATTCTTGACTGTTCAGTTTCTTGTTTCCTGTGAAGACGCCCTGGCACATGGCCATGCCATGAAAGAGCCAGCGTCCCGCTCTTCAAAACTGCGGGCTTCGAATCCATTAATGGGTTGCGGTGAGTATGCTGGGCATCCTTACTCTCCGGTCTTTTTGCTGTAAAGGATTTCGCTATCGCAATGAAATACTATGGATTCAATTAATTTTTAAACCATTAATCGTTTCTCGGATTTAGAAACCGTCCGAAGACTTCTCTATGTTTCTTCACTCCAAGCAAGGTGAATAGCCAGTGCGTAATTATTTTTTTTCAATTATTCTCTTGAGTGGATTCTCTTATGAAGCATTTTTTCTTAATTCAAATCAAGACTCAATTCCTTTCGTTTGATGTTTTGGCGAAGTGTTTGGTGCATCGATTCTGGTCGGCACTCTTCGTGTCCCTCCGTCTCTTCCTTGCCACCGTTTTGCTTTCTGCTCTCCACCCGTTGCTTGTGCCCTCCTCAGCGTTCGTTCGTTTCAGTTGCAAGTGAGAATCTCAAACCCTGATCACCGCCTTATCGTCTCTCTTGATAGCCTCGAGCTTGTACTCTGTGGCTAATGGGCTATGAGTTGAGTATACAATTATAGTTGAGGAAAAATGAGGCGAAAGAGTTAATTGAGGGAAACTGGTGGTAATTGGGCTACTTATTTGCCATAAGTTTGACTCTGTAACTACTTTTTTTATCATTTTCCATTATCCCTGGGTAAGCGAGTACTTGTCTTCTTGCCACAGTATTTTTGTTATGGTAATCATGCGACTGCTGTGATAGTCCACCCACAAATAGATCTTTGCAATCATACTATGTATCTACAGCGACGAGAGCACAAGATTTTAGCAATTGTGAAGTTCATTTTGCTTCGTGAACGATTTCCGAGCCAATGTGATCAGAATGTGTGGGGGTCTCACACATCGAAATTACTGCAGTGCACTTGTTTACTAGAGAGGTTGATAGATCAGAACAGCACACGTCATACGTTGTCTTCTACCCCTGCAAGGATGCACTAAGAAACCTAGCCTTCCCTCCCACCCTTCTTCTCTGCCTGGTGGGTGGGGCTCGCGCTCGCCCTTCTCTGGCTAATCAAGAGAGTTGGTGATAAATTCTGGATCAGAGTAATGTTGCCGTATTTCCACGGATAGTCGCGTTCCCGCGCCGGAGAGTGGAAACCCCTTTTTCCGTTGCTCGGCGGCGGCTAGCCTTCCGGGGTGGGCGTTCGTCACTTCCGCCGCTGCGCAGTTGCGTAAAAATGCGGTAAGTGATCCTCATTTGTCCCTTAATTACTTGTCTTTCTACTCTCCCGCCCGCGTCCTCCGCGCGACGATACCAGGATGCGTATGAAAAAGTAAATTATATGCCGTGGGGAAAGAGATTGCTTCCCCCCCCCCCCCAGACGTTGAACGATAAAGTTGGTCGCGCCGAGGGGCAAGTCCCGTGGCCCAGCCCCGTGTCCCATAATTCCCGTTCCTCTCTCAGTCCACTCCATGTAATACCGTCCGAATCCACCGATAAATGATCACTCACCTTATATTTTCACCAAGCAATAAATCAGTTGGAGTCGACGAGCAATAAGTTTCCAGCGACGAATTCTTTGCCGTCTTACAAGTCTTACAAGTTGGGTGGTCCGGTTTTAAAACTATTAGACTATAACACGACGCTTTCGTATGGAATTACGGCATTTTGAGCATAATTGTAACCCATTTCAAGTATGTTCGTAATTACATTCATGGGATATTACCTTTCGAATGAGTCAATAGATGCTCATTGTCTTGGTTTGCCTCTCAACGACATATTATTGCGGTGGAATCTCGGGAAAGAACTTTCTAGTCCATCTGTTGAAGACGTCTACCTGAATTCTACTTTATCATGAAAATATATTTTTTATGTAGAATCATTTGCATTTGAAGAAATCAAAGTAACGTTCTCACTGACTTTCGCAAGGATATTCGCTTTGATGTTCATCCAAGAGTGTCTGTTCCGGTGATTTATCTTACGCTCAGCCGTCCTCCCTCTCCTCCCCCTGCGATTGCTGCGTGAAGATCGAACCGAGAGTCCGATAAAAGTTGTCGTCGAACGGAATGAAGAGGAGCGTGGTGGAGAGGGTCCGCCCTTCCACCACGCTCAATCAATGCTCTCCCTCCCGCCTTCCACGGCCCTCGCCATCGCCGTGGTTCCTCCTCGCCAAGGTCATCCCCAAGTCCGGGGTTCAAGACCCCCCCTCGGCACCCCCTCTCAATCGATTGGCGTGCCGTCTGGCGCGGCAGCCTCGCCCACTCGCCTCGCCGCACTCCTGTTCGTTTATCATCTCAAACGTTCATTATTCCGTTAGACTCTTGTTTCTTAGTTTATGAGGGGCAGGCGAAAAAGTCTGAACGAAATGAGTGCAATAATCGACATATTTGCTCTTTTAGTGGAGACAGCAGAAATACTATTTCTTTTTCCCTCGAGATGTATTTTTTTGGCTGCACGGGAAGGAAACGTGGAGTGTATATTTTGATTCAGGTTGTCGTCCCATTTTTCCTTCTCACCCGTGCCAACATTTCACCACTCGCCTCTCTCGACTTTTCTCCATCTCCTCCGTCCATTTACTCACTCTTCGACAAAGACTCGCGCACGGCATTACCAGCTCCAATGCTGACGGCACAGTCTACCCAAGATGGGGGGAGATATTTTTATGAGCCATTATTTCACGGACCTCTGTCACTCACGGTTGAAAATTATCTAGAGAGGAGGACGAGATGGCGGGAGAGGGCGACCGAACGGCATTCTGGGCCGCTGACAACGCCGAACCTCGTCAGAGCCAATAAATAGGGATTTCTTTTGCGAGGCGATATTCGCTCTTCCGGTCCCCGACCGTTGCTATTGAGTTGCTATGTTTCGCTACGTGAATCCATTTCCCAGCCATCTCAACGCTCGCTCGGCTATGCAACTGCTTTCTGTTTAATTCGAGAGTTTGAATTCCGCCGTGGAAAATCCATTCAATGAGTCAGTCACACGCAAATCCATTTCTTCAGTGCAATTATGCCATCGCTTCCCTCTCCTCCCTCTATCTCTCTTCGGCCTACAGAACTTCCCGTGATTATGGCGGGAGTGCATTCGGGACGAGCAGTGAGCATGAGCATTTTTCGGAGGTTTCTTGACGGGAGGGAGGGAAATGAAGGATTAGCAGTCGGTGGCTGATGGGATTGCACCAAACGGCATCAACCCCCACCACCCCATATCCCTTTCCCCCCCTCACCCCATCTATTTCTCTCTATTAACATCGCACTCTCAACTTTACATGCTCACCAATCAAAGGTCCTATTCCTTCATTATTCATTCATTATTTCTTCATTCGTGTCCGCCAGAAACGCTCTCCGTATACTTCTTTATGGACTACATTTTAGACGATGAAAGGACAGCGTCTCTACGATTTTTCCCTCATCTCTGTCCTTATCCCAAGTCTTTATTATTCAAAACCAGCGTATTCTGAATCAACACCTCCATCCGTCGGTCATCCTCTTTGTCAAATACATTGGATCAATTTCTGGTGGTGACCTGAGTTCAGGTCTCTTTGAAAAATAAGCGATCTGTCCCTTTAGCGTCGCACGAATTCCAATATTTCTTTCTTAGTATGTGTGTGCCTATCCTTTCGTGATTCAGGGCAAATCTGTGACACGAAGCGATGTAGACAGCGAAAGAGGTATGCAGACCTCGAGCACAAAATCAGTAAATGAAGTTCTCAAGGGATGACACATTAAAATATCTTCCGATGGTAGTTTTGGAGTCTAATTCTTGTGTTGCATGATTTTTCTAGTACCTTGGTTTGGTTTCCCCGTAAATTATCAACATTCATAAGAACATCAGAGGTTATGACTTTTGAATTGACCGTGGCTCAAATGACATAATCGCGCCGTATTTTTGACGAAAACAAATTCACGGTCAATCTATGTCAACACCTCCCTACTATCATCGATCTCTCATACATTCGGCCTTATCTTTCCGTCCCATTGATAATCCCATCACCCAGCTTATCGGCCCCTCTCCTAACACTCCTGCTATCGTTTAGTTCCCCTCACATGTATTGCGCAAAAACCCTTCCCTCCCCAACTGTCCTGACGAGTCACCTTATCATAGTTTTTTTACTTCCCTCGATTTAAGCTCGAGATATTTTGGCTTGAACGCCCAAAAATTGCAACTCTCTGGCTCTTGCGACGCCGACTCCCTCTTGTCCACTACCAATAGAAGCTTGCGTAATAAGAATCCATGGGCTTTCCGCTGGCTTGAGAATAGTTTCCCCCCCCAATCAGTGAGCTTCCATCCTTCATCTTAACTTTTAAGTCCACGGTGGAATTGCCTCCCTTCCCCCCTACGTACATATCATCAAGGGGAGTGCCACCCTTCCGACGCCTCTTCCGTCTCTTCTGTCGTGACTCGACTTCTACCTCACTCTCACTATCTGCTTTGAGATCAAATTACCAATTCGTAAAAAGTTGTTCTCTCATTCTATCTATTTTCCACGATTTATCCTTCGTATGTAAATATTCTCCGATAACTATTTATTTGATCCATATTTAGGAGACGAAGAAGGGATACAGGGAATGGATGTTATATTGGGAAGGGGATATCCTGAAAGTGGGAAGAATTGTGTGTAGTGGGGTGGAAGTGAGTGTGATGGTGAACCGAAGACGGAAGTTAAGGTGGAAAGCTGGACCAGCCTTTGCACCGTAACCTCCGGTAACTATTGATTAAATCATCCATGAAAACCAACCCTATCAGGTAGGTTATTGCTTGTTAACTGTATAATGTAGGTAATTACCTACCGTGGTAATTGTATCGTGAAGGTTGAGTGGTGATTGTGTCCCCCCGGATGAGGACATAGCTTACGGCAATTTATTCGGAATTTCTTAATGGAAACGCCTTTATAATCTCCAGTACGATATACTCGGCTCTTTATAAATTTTATCGAATCGATAGTATCAAATTACAGGAAAAATGTAGTTTCATTTGAGAGGGGAACTGTTGATTGAGGTAGCGAGGATCGCTGCCGTAAAATATTTGCATCTTGTTACTCAATTTATTTGCGTGTCAAAGCACGCGAATGAGATAATGTACGTCTTAATCTATTCGATTCATGCCTTCGACAATGTACGCATAACTCCCTCCCCCCTCCAGAGTGTGTGGTTGGTGGCACCCCAAAGTGCGCGCCCCCTCCCCTCTCCCTCGCCACACCTCTGCCCCTGGTCTTTTTTCTGCTCCCGCACCCACATTCGCATTCCCTTTCACTGCTCGGCCTTCGGCGCATTTAGCACTCAACCCTCCCTCCGTGCCCCCACCCCTGCCCCTCATTATACCACTGGTGGTAATAGCCTGGCCTCGGGCGCATCGCACGTACACCCGGCCCTTTCATTTCCCTTCGCACTCTCCTATTTCGGTATAAATGTCAGCCATTCATATTTTCAATGTTGTTGGCCTAGATGATATTCCGATATTTAATCGTTTGCCGTCGTTCTTGGGTTGATACGGGTCCAGTGGCACTTGCGTTGCTGTGGAGTCATGTATAGGAACTCTCAATTTTCTCGAGCTAATTGCTCTATATTAAATTAAAAATAGCCTATATTTATGGGTATAGAGACTGAAAGTATTTGTGGCAGGCGTGCTATATTGCAAAGACGTCATGATGTCAAATAAACAAGATGGTGCTTTTACAAAGTGTATTAATCCATTTAATCGTTTCAGCCATTTGGGCATTATATCAAGACGTTTTTAATGTTACAACTCGGTGAGACGTGGTAGAAATCTGCCGCTTACTCTGGATTGGTTTGGAATTGATCGAAGCATACACGGAAACATCGTTGATATCTGATTCCTCCCCATCCCCTCGTCGCCACATTATCAGCCACACATCGTCTCTTGACCTTGACGAAATGAAGTGCATCCTTAAAAATTGCTGCCGGGTCACGCGCAATCGAAAGATATCGCTCCGATATCCACCCCCTCGCACCTGTCCTTCCTTCAGACATAAGATATCTGCGTAACATACCGAGTTTCATTAAAAGGCTTGGTTAACATATCGTTATATAGAAGTTTTATCATTTAATGTTCTCATTTCGAATGCACTGTAAAAGTTATTGGTAGTATCCCTTGGCAAATCCATTTATTAGCTTGAAATTTTCCCATCGGTGGTCCCTTCAATTATCGCTCTTGCCATTTTCTCCACCTTCTACTCTTGGGTGTTGCAACTGAAGCTATCATCTCGTTCTTTCCTCGTACTTACAGTAACCCATCTTTCTTCCTTGTTAATTCTCGTCGCTTCGATTTTCAAGGAGATAATCTATGAGCCCAGGGAAAATACTCTCTTTCTCTTACCCCGCACTCGTCTATTTATTTCTTTCCTTGTGTTGCAATGCCGTTTTTCTCCTTCAGATGCTGCCAAGGCTCTCTTTCGTGGACGAGGGGAATCGTTATTTGCGGATTCAGTTATTTACCCGGCCATCACTCCTCCAAGGTCTCTGTACCATCTCGCTGTGCTGCCACTTTCTTCTCTCACTTTTCCATTAAACGTTTTAATTTTAGAATATGAGGTGGAAGGGAAAGCAGGTCCAGAGGGAAAACATCCCCTCACGCGTTCTCCGCACACACATATTTCTTCTCTCCTATAAGTGGGCACAACACTAAACACGTCGTCCAAGAAACTAGTGATATAGAGTCTCAATGAATGATTATTTCATTCCAAATACCTTCGTTATTTCTCCTCTTTCAAGTACGGAGGGTTAGATGAGGATGAAATGGGATCCATATTGCTCCATGGAGGCGTTCTGCCTTTCGGCGATTTTGTTGACAGCCGTGGTTGCCAGGCGACATTCCTCTCCAATCTCTTTCCAGTCGCCGTATGCTTCTCCTCGGCTCTCCTCTCTCCCTCTTTGAATGGTCCGCGCAAAAAACTATTAAAAAATCTTTCCCTCAAATGAACATCCGTCCTTGCATTCATCCGCTCCGCATCTGAAAATGTGTCTGGATTCCTCCATTTTTGTTGCATATTTTTTCTTCCTAATAATTTAGCGCCTCTTGAGCATTGATTGCCATTCGAAAAGGAGTGCTTTCTTTCCTTGAAAATTGCCCTCCCCCCTCTCAGCATCCTTTGGAACAATTATCTCTTAACCTCAAACAAACACTCACTCGCCCTTCCTCTCTTGCCCCCCCCCCCCCCCCCCGGTGTCACCTCTATTCTTTCAAGTGCTGCCCGGGCACCGTCTAAAATTATCTCTTCTTCCTCTTGTAATTCGCCCTAGCCGGTGTGTACTCGGACGCTCCCTTTGCCGTCGCTCCGCATCCCGCGCGACCGCATTTCATTTGTTTCTGCAAACCCAAACACCAACCTCGAACGTCGGCGGCGCATACGGCTTGGATCGCCCCCCCCCCCCCCAACGCCCATTGTCATGCCCACGAATCTGATTTCCCTCGACCGCCAAGTTCTTCCCATGCTACAGTATTGACGAATTTCTGAAAATGCTCCAGGATTCGCAGGGCATTTTTGACATTTGTTTTCGAACCGAATAATTGATTTTAAAGGCATTAGATATGAAAAATATAACTGTGACACTCGTTGTTAGAAATACTTTGTGCATACTTTAATTGAAAGACAAACATTGCATCTCCGATATCAAATATCGCAATTTTTATAAATAACTTTTTCTTAGAGTTTAGTCAAATTAAAATTTACATGTGCAAATTTCTATAACAGCTGCACAGCCTCCGTCAACAATCTTTATAAAGTCTGGGATGGATTAAATCGATAAATTCCTTGGTTAATTCCCCTAAATTGCTGTTTATGAGAATTAGGTCTTCGTAAAAGAAATATCCTTCAATCCGGTTCGAGGGGATCAACAAGATGAGAGAATATATGCCCGCGAAACGAAGAGGAAGTAGCGAGGTGGATAGGGGATGATGGAAAGGGGAAAATGATAAGAGGGTGTCACGCGGGAGTGGGCATGGGCCTAGGTCTCCGTTTCAAGGTCAAACGGCGGCAATCCTGGTGCCCAGTGGTGGAGGGAACCTGGAGAGGCGGTGGAAGGTACAGACGGAATGAAAGCGGCAGTGGAATAGAAAGGGGTTGAGTGTGTGTGGCCTAGAGGAACGCTGCCAGCTCAAGTTCACGACCTTCACATTGGACAGGACTCAAACCTAGCAAGCTGTGGTGTTTGCTCTCGCATGGATTAGGAAGTAGTTTTTGATGCGCTTATCTTGTCTCGTCCCTCCTTATTGCTTCGTGGTATCATTTAGAGACTGCTAGAAGCGGTCAAATAATAAGTTGTGGGGATCGATAATAGAGAGTGGTGCTGGAAGATGTGAGTGATATTTAATACTTTCCCGGCGAGTAGAATGAATAAACTTCTCTCGGGGTGGCGCGCGAGTAAGAAAATTGTCAATTCCAATGATTTGATGCCGTACATTCGTTGAAATTTTAATGGAATATGGTACTGAGGAAGATAAAAGGCATTTCCACTATGAAAATGTTAATGAATTATCATAATTAGGCTGCCTTAATGTTTCTTACCCGCATGCCAACCCGAGAGAAATTTATTTGAGAGAGGGACATTCAAAAGACTGCGGGATTGTGAATGATAGGAAATGGCGATAGTGGCGAAGATCGTGGGATCGTATTTTTTTCGAGAGATAAACATGATTAAGAGTAATAAGGGAAGGAAGAGTATGAAGTGATTAGGGCTGATTCGTGAGTGCCACACTCAGCTTGATCATGTCAATCAATGACGCGAAAGTAATAAAAAATTCTAGCGACGCAATAATAGTGAAGAAAGAGTTAAGTAGATATTGGTTACGACAACACTGATTGCACTCTTGCATTCATTGTCAAAGGTGATTATAGTTGCTGAGGCGGAAATGAAAAGCTGTCAATGATAATTATCCAAGAGATGAACTCCACTGGAGCATTGAATAAGATATTAGCCAAGAGAAAGTATAGTAAACCAAAGAAAAATAGTATATAATAGTGTAATCTGCCTGGAAGAGGTAAAATTTCGCTCAAAAGTACGATATGAAGAGTTTTGTAATATTTACGTTAGTGTGCTGTAAAGAAGAGAGTCGTTGAATAACTCAAAATCTAACCTCATACAAGCTGCAATGCGAAAAAGATGCAACAAATGTTTAATATGTCGACTTAAGTCCTTTTTTAAGTTTTAAGTGCGATTTTCATTGTATCACTCAATCCAATCACGCAGCGATGAATCGTGAAGGTTGGTGTAGAAAAGTGAGGGTAGAGCTCACCCTGGAATAATCCACAGGCGTGTGAATGAGACTCTTTTCTTCCCGTGGGCCTCCGCGCATCAGGAGCATTTTTGTGTTCGGGACGTCTGAGGGCTTCACCCTGGATTCGAACCCAGCGCGCCCTGCCCAACAGACAACCCATCTTTACTGCCACGACTCGTGAGCTTTGCCACTTTCCTTGTCTCAGATCGCAGATACACATGCTGCTTACGAAGCATATTCGTCTTGAAGATTTGTTTCCTTCTGGATGAAGAACCTGGCTTCGTATTTGGCAGTGTCCGCTGCTCGTGAAACCGAGAATTGAGCGGACAGTGTTGATGGATGACCTCAGTGTCGTCGCGATTGGAGGCTCCCTCCCCCACCGCTTTCGCTTTCCCCCCTACCCTCATCCAACTGCCCTCCTTCCCCACGGGAGGAGAGGGGAAGGGGCATCGTTTGGAGAGGTCAGTTTCGCTGTCGGCCGCGCGCCACAATGGCATCCAGTGTATTCCGGGTGAGGGTCGTGACGGCAGTCGAGAGGATGGAAATAGTCTCTTCTTGCGATGGACGGCATCTGCTCCTCCGCGGAGATAAAAAAAAAGTGTCGTGAGTGGTTGGGGGGAGGGGGAAGATTATTTCTCCAATGCGAGAGGCTCCTTTGGTGTCGACCGTACTCGCGTAAACAATGTGAGATAAGAGCGCGACTCCTGAATTTCGCAAATTACGCAATTTATTCCACCCTCTTGCCCCCACCACTGCCTTGCGCAACTGATTTATGATTGAGCCATTGAGGTTGTTTTTTAGGGTGAGAGAGGAAGGGCGGCCGTCGGAAAGAAAGGAAGAAAGAAAGATTGTCTTCTCGTCCAAGACTTAGTCCTGCTTCACAACAACTTCACTTGGTGTGACCATGGAGTTGAGCGTCGGGAATAGCCGTGTAGCGAAAAATTGACTTGGAATGATTGAGAGATAACGAATCGAATATCACTCCTAAGTACCCTATAGCAAGGAAAATAAATCGACAATCACATACACTATTCAAAGTTCGCTTTAACCGGTTTCGCGACTGATACTCGCTATGAGCTGTGATTGGTGGATTATTTCACTTTTTGGTCTGGGCGATATTAATTAATGTTAGGCCATGTTAAGTCGTCGCGAACGGGCTTAGCTGGTGAAGGAGGGAGTAGTAATGTGAGTTGACCCTCTGCGATGAGTCGCTCGTCCCGGGTGAATTCGCGCCTGCTTCCCTAACTTCCTCCCCTTACGTTGCCCACCACTTATTCGGAGGCCAATGGAATTAGGATGCGTCGCTCGTCGCCATTTGCTTCATGTGGATGAATACAGTGGTACATAAGCAAACTTCTCTTTCCTTCTTGAGACTTCTCTCCCGCTGCATTCTATCGTGCGAACTCCCGTTCGTGCCGTAAGGTCTTCAGAAATTGAGACCGAGCGAGTCTTCTTCCTGATCGTGGCAGCAGATTCTGCCGCAATTTGGAGGTCAGTGGGGAAATCTTCCCTACCAGCGTAATTTTTATTTACTGTGCTGAGATTTATATTTTTGAAAACGTTTCGTCAACGCCGCCAACGCAGCATTCTCTGGCGTTAATCGTGAAATTTTGACTAGCTAGAAATGATTGGGAATTTTATACGAAATAAATTCGTTTTTTTAATGATGGCTAATTCAAAATTGGCTATGTAAGACTAAGAGTAACTCTCAAAGCTCAATGAATCATGGATATTAGCGGATGGGAAACATGATATCGAAAGTTGTGGCAAATGACATGGAAGCCACAATGTTACTCGATGTTACACTGCCATACGCGAATCTTCGCGGCTCTTATTAATATACCTCACGATCCCTGGTAATGTCCCATTAGTTTTCATTCTCTAATTCAATCAATTGCGTTATGTTTTTCCAAAGATCTATTTTCGTTTGACAGAAGCAAATGACGCGAGGCAGGGACGGATCTAATTATAAGAGAGGGCTTTTGTGGATGGAGACCCCTCCGTTTGACTTAAATGCGCTGGATACAATGACTTCAATATGATTTACGTCTGAAAGAATTATTGTTATCGATTTATTTTTATTTAATTAGCACAGTTGTCGTTCAATGATTTACATGTTTTAAAGCAACAAATTATATGTTTTGATGCAGTTGCCAGTTTCAACCTGACCTTCAAACCCCTGCTCTCTTCCCCCCCCGTCCTCACAGTCCTAATGCCGCCCCTGACGTTGCGACGGATTTAGGGCCGAGCGAAGCTTTTCCAATTGATTAGTGTCGGGGAGAGTGGAGCTGCTGCTGGAAGGGTGAAGAAGGCTCTGTTGTTCTTTCGCGTTGCACTCGTCGCTGCGTCTGTTCTTGCCTCACTCCAAGGTCACAGTCGCCAGCGGTCGCGGGCGGGGGTCACGAGATGCCGCCAACACTCACTTTCTCCCTTGGCTCCTCCCCAAAAGGTCACCCCCTCCCTCCCTCCCTCCCTCCCTCCCTCTGCCACCCTTTCGCGGCCCCTCGCAGCCACCCCTGTGACACCCTGCTTGGGCCAGCGGCTCCATATTCGATCGCTCTTCGATGCCAGACCAACTGTTGAGATAGATATGCGCGGGATTTTTTAATTCTTAGCGGATTTTGAAGTTAATCTGCATAATTGATTCGTAATATCTCGTTGTTCTCCTGTTTCTCCTCTCTGCATTGGAAATCTGTTTTTCGTCCTCGCAGTGTTGCGCGCAACTGCACCAGCAATCTATTCCACCCCGATTATCTTCATTACTATGCGCCTCTTCTGTCTGCAACCTTTTCTATTTTAATCGTCGTTTTAGCTTCAATTGGTGTTTCTTTGGCCTTCGTATCGCTTCCTCATCCAGCCTCCGTCTCCGTGCCAGCGCATACATTTTTATCAGTTTAGAATTTGCGCGTAGGTATCTACTAGTTCAATGTCCCGTCTAGTCCTTGAGCAGCCCGCCGTTGTGCTCGTGTGTGTATTGACCGCGTGGAAAACTGAATGCCTCATTTCTATAGCCTCCCTTTTGTTTTCACGACGCCATAATCACATCCGGAAATCGATTCGACAGTCCGCTTCGAGTCTAATGGCTTAATATAATTGCAAGTTAGAGAACACCATGTCCCTTCTTTCCAGAAGAGAATGAGTCACATGCGATGCCTTATGAATGCGATATCTCCTTCGAAGCGTAAAACACTTGTACTCTGGTTCTTAGCTTAATTTTTATATTAATCTTAATAATTCTTAAGCTTAATATTTCGCCTGAAATACCAGCATTATGACCGCGGAAGTAATCTTATGATATGATAGCATCGGGCACGTGGCAAGTCACCGTGCGCATTGCCATTCGCGTGCGTCGCTGCTTGGGCGTGCCAATCCCAACACCACCCCCTCCTCTTCACGACGCAATTGATTCAATGCTCCTTTTATTCACCAGTTGCCGTAAGCCTTTGTATCCTCTCTCCCTGGCCCTGGTATCCCAGGCCCTGGGGAAGAGGGGGCCGAATTGTGGCCTCACCCGGACCTGGTAAAATGAACAGTAAAGTCAAGTCCCTTTCTTCAACACTCGAATCTTTTTTCTCTCCCTCTCTTCCTTTCATTTTTAACGGGGCATCGCGGAAGCATCGCCCGAGGACCAATCCACCCACATCGGCCTCATCTCCAATCGGCGCCTCTTTCGCAGCCAACATATATGATTCATGGGACCCTGACCCACCCCCCCTCCCCAAATTCCTCTCCGGAATACAGAATGTAGTTACTTACATTTCTTTCGCGTTCATTCGTAGGTGTTTGTTTTTTGTTCACAGTTAAAGGAATGTTGAATATGTGAACTCTTGAATCCAGTTTTTTGTTACCGTTTTAAAATGCTGTCTTCCCTTCTCGCATGATCCAAGTTTTTACAATGCTGGATCGTTTCGAAATTCATTTTGGCTTGCTCTTATCATCGTTGTTTTTATTTTCCTCCTCCGCGCCTAAAGAAGAGAACGCAGAGTCGTCTCCGTCCACTGACTGTCTGTCTCTTCCCCGAGAAGTGCACCCCATCCCGAAGCTCCCGCGCCCTGAGGAGGCACCGCCTCCTCCCACCATTTCTCACACCTCCTGCAAAGCTTTCTCTCGCTAGTTAAGAAACTGCCCATTCCCTATTTTCCATCTCTCATTGTGCATCAACAAATTCTGTATTGATTTGCATCTGGAATCCGTGATCTAACAGAATGAATGTTGGGTGCTCCTCCGAAGTTATTTCAGGGAGCCCACGAATGATGCAGTCATGGTGATTTTGGAACGTTTTTTACCTAAGAAGTTCTTTAGAACCTTCACTGTTGATTTTGGCAGTTCTCTGCCCCATCATCTCGAACAAATCGTTGACTATCGTCTCTCTTTTCATTTTCATCGACCGCGCTGTGAGGACGGTGCCTCCCATCGCGTAAATTTATCAGACTTTGCGATTTTACTAATCATAACTCTAATATTTCGGCAATTGTATGTAAGAGATGTGCTTCCAATACTTTATTACTCTCCCTGGCTGCATTCGTACTTAACTATCACTTCTGAGAAAAGGGAGGTCGTGTTGACATAGTTGTTCGTGCTCGTGAAATTCTTACGTGCGGCCTCCAATTTGTAACGTCCGGGATGAGTGTTGAGGGACGCACCGATTTTGCTCGAATATTGTCACCGCTATTCTCGCACATGCCGAGCCCTCTCCCTTATCGCTCGATGGTCTCGTGAGATGTGTGTGTGAGATGGTGTTATAGTTGTCGTCCGTTGGACGGATGAGAGTGAGAGTGAGTGGTGATTACGCATTCGCGCGGGAGGGGCGCTTGGGGGCGCGTGACCTTCCCCACCGACCTCCCTCACGCTCAGAATTAGAACAAGTGAGCTGCTGCCGGCGCACATCCTCTCCCATTTTCAACTCGACCCTTCCCCTCATCATCTCCCCATCCCATTGGTGTGCATCTGCCTTCCATCGCTCAACTCCTCTTACTCTTAAGTTTTTTTCTTCAAAGTTTTAAAAATCATCGTCTTCTTGTATTTTCGCCGCTTGCTGGTTGTATTTTCATGACGCGTTCACAATATCAACGAAAGATTAACGGTGAAGTTGATTTCAAATTTATGCCGACATCACATAATATATTCGAATTACCAGTAATCAATCTCCATCACCTTCTTAATGTGCGTTATATACACTTATTGTTAGTTTCACTTTCTCTCGTCAAACTTAGCTTTTTTTGTCTAGAGACAGAGCGTGCGCGTGTTTGTTGGATTTGCACGCATGATGCCGACCTCTCTCATCTAACATGAATATCTCGGCCTTGAACTTCTTCTCGGCTTCTCTCTCTCTCTCTCATAGTTCTTGCCTGCTCACCAGGGATTTTTGGCACAGGTTGCACCATAGAAAAAAATTGGGGGAGTAAGAATGTATATCATATGCGGGCGGGGGTAAAGGGGGGGGAGAATAGTATAAAAGGTGGTAGCACATGTGGGAAATGCGCCGTGAGTATTGGAGGGGGTGGGCACCCCTGCTCTTTAGTCTTCTCATGAATGTCCTCCTTGTTGCTTTCGATCGATTTGTTCCCACCCAGATTCGAACTCTGGTCTTCGGCAGAGCGCAGGGTGTACGGGAAGGAGCAGGAGTGGGGGAAGGTGAAGGCGTGCGTGACGGTTGGCAGCTAGTGGGTAGTGCGTGCGCGCCCTGGTGCCAAAGAGGCGAAAAAGGATGCGGGGGTGGATCGTGGGGTAGGACCGGAAAACAAGCGAGAGTCACCACGCCCCTCAAATCCCCACACAACCGTCTCTCGCTTCCATCTACCTCTACTCCCCACCTCCCTTGCCTCGCGAGAGAAAATCAGAATGGGAGGCCAGTTTTGCAGTGGTCGTCGACACGGAGCTCCAAAGATTGTGGAGCTCATTAGATTTAGTGAATGCATTCTTCGTGCCCGATATTTTCCCAAACTTACATCTCACTGCGTGGATCTCGAGGTCATTTTGATTTGAAGTTATTTCCGCAGATCCTTCTTAGAATTGTTGCGGCGTAAATATAATTCTAGCTGAGGACAATTGCCTTTCTAATCATTTTAATGGCATTCGTCGCTACCCCTCCTTGAAATGGTATTTTAGCTGAACTGTTCGTGCGTGCAAGAGCCATATTGCTGATGCAGCATGCTTCTTAATGATTTTATCTAAGTACCAGAACATTGTGTTTTTGATTCAAATTCGAAATACCGTTTTGGGTTGCTATCGTCATAATGTATGGGTGAATAGGAATTGAATTGGTCCGTGCTTATTGTTTTAATTGTGGATCCTTTTCTTAAAATAAGTGCCCTTTTTTCCCAAAACTGCCTCAGCTCATGAGGAGGACAGCGTGTGCTCGTCCGGCGAAGGACTCCCACCCCCCTCCCACACCCCCCCCCTTTTAGCACCGAATGGCGCCCCCGAAAGACAGCGACCGCCCTTCCCTCGCCCCCCTCGCGTCCCATCTCTCACGTACACCATCCGCCGCTATTTTTAAAGCATTCGCCAACACTCTCTCTCTCTCTCCCTCTTCAACAACACGCCTTTCCTTCATCATCCTGAAGGCTTCACCTTCCTCCCCTCCTTCGCTGCGATTTTCAAAGATAATCTATTTGTCGTGTATTTCAATATGAAATTTTAGGATCGATCTGAATTTTGGAGTGAGCTGGAGAATATTCTTCAAACATAATAAAATAATAAAGCAATTGATTCTTATTTATATTTTACCTGTCGTAGTACCATTTTTAGCTACATCTCTGTAGGTTTTAATTTATTTACCTTTGCATGCTGCTGTTTTCTTCAGTCTATATTTATATATCCGTTCATCATTCTCGAGCTCATAAATTATTGTACATACTCCGGAATGCAAGAAATAACTCTTTGAATAATGCATCAACCTGCTCAGCATCGCTTCTTTCCTTCCCATCTCTGTCATATCTTTACCTTTTCCTCATTTTCCTTGTATCCCTCGAGATATCCTGGGAAATGATTCTCAAAATATCTATTTCGTAGACGGAATAAAATATTTTCGGAGTTGGGAAACTATTGAACGCACCGAGATAATTTTAAGCTTCCCTTCTTCGCTCACTGGCCAGAAATGTTTTTCTCGGATTTTTTTATTGCATCCCAACCTTCCCGACGGAGCTGCCGCTGTCAAGGTGACCGTGGCGTGAGTGTTGGGGCGTGAGCGAGGGGCGTGCGGTTCACGCAAAGGTCAGCAAAGAGGAACCCCGAGAGCGATGAGATGAGCTCCAGCCCCTTCGCTTCTTCTTCTTCTTCTTTTCCTTCATTCCGAAACGCGATCGCAGCGGCGCCGCCGGCACCGTGCCTTTTGATATAACTACTACCCCTCGATTTCATTACTCTTCAACAGTATTAAGGAGTAATGCCGATATTATAAGATATACAGTTATATTATCATCGCCCTATATTGTTTCATGAAATCTACCTCAGTATTAAGTGATGGCGACTTCTGGGAGACATAAATGACGTGGCTGATAATGTGCAGAGTAACTTACAATGAGTATAAGTAACTCCGTTACCGGTTTGTGATTAAAGTTCAGGTATTTGTTTTGCTTGCGATCGTTACATTCGAAAAAAATGTTCTATTCATTGCTTTCTGAGAGCAATCATTACCTACCTTCTCGTAACTCTGCCGGAGAACTAACATAAAGGAATGCGTTAAACTTGTAATTACGGAAAAATTCAATAGATGCTCCTACATGAATCGCGCAGGAGTTGTCACGAAAAGTAACTGCACTATTAACTGTGTAGCTCGTTACTTTTGAAACTGTATCTGGTTCTAGTAACTGATTAATAAATTTTAAAAAGAAACTGAGCTCAGTTACTCTTATTTCAGTACTCTACCCAACTCTGATAATGCAGGCGGTGCATATAGATGCAAGGGGGCGATGGACTTGGTAGTGCTCACAAGTGAGCAACGCCCACAGTAGACAGATGCGCTTCTTTTTTAACCCTATATCTCGCTCGGATAGCTCGCGGAATGCAGACACCCTCGCACCCTGACTGACTGACTGACAGAGTGATGGGAGCGCAGAGAGCCAAGGCCACATTTTCACCACCCACGGAAATACTCCCCCCTCCCCCTCCCCTCCCCTCACCCCACACCCCCACCCCCACTCTCTCTCGGTTTGTTTTGATTCCGCCATATTGGCGCATCCTGCTCTCTCGGTGCACGCGCACTTGCCCTTCACTCGCTCTCCATTTCCACGCTCACCAATTGGCCGCCGTTGCGCCCTTACGAAGACCACGTCTTTTTCCTTGTGGCGAGCGACTCTCATGACGAGTGACTGACTGACTGCATTGTGGGGCAGCGGTGAGACACGAAAAAGTGCCTCATCAAAATTATGTTTCCATTCGTTTACGATCCGATGGCACAATTTCAACTGGTTTCATTGTTCATGATGTGGTGGGCATCAACTACTCAAGCACTAGTACTTATTCAAAGAGATTAATATCGAAGTAATTGGTTAATGTGGTTTTTCGGCCCCACTAACTGTACTGTTGTTTAAATGATACTGGCGTAGAAATGAGTGACTCAGGCACCGCCTATCGGCCTCTGCACCAATTATATCGATTGTTATTTTAGTGAGGAAAACGGGTATCACACGTGCAGAAGGTAGCTCCCGATGTGTGCACTGCAAATACCACGGGACTCGCGAAGACGCACGGCGAGGGCTAGAAGTGTGGAGGGTATGCGAGATGGCTGCTACAAGTGGATGCCTCTTAAAATGCCAATGACCAGGAAATGGTTGGCCATTCCGCGGCGGAAGAGGCTGGCCTTGACTGGCTGCCTCAATCATCTCCTCTCTCTCCTCTTCTTACATTCGATGAATGCTTTCAGGTTATCTCGACGCGAGTCCCATCTTTTCCTTCTTAATCCATTCCTTTCTCTCTCCCGCGGCCATCGTTTCTTCTCCAATGGTGTTCCTCTCCTCACATCCCTTGCGCGGAAATGTGATGTTTTACGCGGGAGTTGGAATGCTTGCGAAATTGTAAAAATTGCGTGTGGTAATTTTGCTCTTTTATCGCTCTGATTGGAGTGACGGAGCATTGCGTCCCGTGGGACAAGGCCTTTAGCGGAGGCTAATACGATTCTTGAGTTCCATCGTGCATTGGAATGCGATAATGATGAGTAAATTTTCTTAGTGAAGATTTCTCGGGATCGCCACCGGGTCGGGAAATTTATTTTATATTATATTATAAGAAAATTATTTCCTGACCCGGTGGTGATCCCGAGAAATCTTCACGAAGTCCATTCGCCGGGAAAGCACCAAATCTTTCTTCAGTAAATGTTCTACTTGCGTAGCTTGACGTGGTTTTGTATGTACTCAAGCTTCCAATTGAATTATTGTTGATTTTATGGTTGGTGAGAATAGTGATTATTTGCGAACTTAATTGACTCCTACCATCCCACTATCCACTGATAGTCTATTTTAATCGTGAGCGTTGTTTTCTCGAAATTTGTGTCGGCTACTCTCTCATTTTGAGAAGTGAATGGGATATTCTGATTCTTTGATCGTTCTGTTCGCTGAGATAAGTCAATTTGCGCAACACTATTATTAGCCGTGGACCTGAATGTGGACATGGGGAAGAATCCTTTTGGTCGAAAAATCGAAGTCTGAAGACAGCCATTCATTCTCGACTTATTTCTAGTGATACGGATCGGTTTAAGAAACCTAACCTTCATACTTAATTGCTCTTAGCGGTTTTTCTTTTTCCCAGAAAAGTTTGAACTTAATTGCTCAATTCATGTCAAAGTTACACTTCCATGTATTCGTTAATATAGGTTGAATGAAAAAATGTCAGTTGAAATAATAATTGTAATATTTTGTCTCAACTTCAAATTGTCCGCGTGCCCAATCACTCATGGTATGAATGAGTTGGCCACGATAATACCCTTTCCAGCTTTAGTATACAATTTAAATTCTCTTATCTTAAAAGAAAACTTGTATTAAAATGGTATTATGTTGATGTCATATTATCTATAACATATATCTACGCTTTCGAGTGGCTCAGCTGTTTTCCGTGCCGTCGTATCTGCTGCAGTTGATTTGGATTCGCGCCCATCCCCATTCTGACCCTCTCTATTTTCTTCCGCAGGAGTTCCCGGTGACCAGTACTCGTACCTGGGCAGCAGCCCGTCGGCGGCCGCGACTCCGCTCGGCCCCCCGCCGCCCCTCGTCCTGGCTTCGCCGCCCTCCTCGTCCTCCTCGCCGCTGCACCACCACCTGGGGCAGTACCTGCAGCAAGGGGGGCCCCAGGGGGGGTACCAGCCCCAGGGCGCCATCCCCACCTCCGTCATCACGCCCACCGGCAGCGGAGCCAGTAGCAGGTGAGAAACATCATCACTGTCATCAGTGTGCAAGGGCAGTGGATGAGAGGCAAAATCACGTACCCTAAGTAGTCTGAATGAGTTTAATGCGCGCGGGCATGACCGCAGTGATTCCCCGTCATTTATGTATGCATATGTCTCTCATATATGTCAAGTATAAAATATCATGGGGCCATCATACCTATTTAAGGCAACCGAACCTCACAGCGAAAAAAGTGAATGGAAGAGAGAGAATTCCCTCTCCGAAATGTGGACCTCTTGGTATGCCATAGTTTGCCTCAGTAGAAGCTGAGAAGTAGCCGAAAACCTCCATATATGCGCATAGAAATCCTCTTGGGGTTGGTGCTTTCACCTTGGGATATCGCCCTTCTAATCGTTGTGATTTCCTCCCAACAATACGCGATTGAGAGCGTGTTTGCGGCGATTGGGAATCAAAATTTGGCGACCAAAATCACGGCGAGTTACTTCTGAAAGGTTCCCAGCAAAATTGAGAGGACCCCAAGACAAAATTGAAGCGAAACGAAGGGGCGGATGTTATTCTTCTTTATTTTCTCCAATTTCTCTCAACTCTATTTCCTTACATTTGCCCACTGAGAAATTTTCTCATTCACAATTTTTCAATGCATCGGAATGGAAATTTAAGGAACCACCGTGGCCTCTAACAGCGCCAAATGTTATGAAAAAGATTTGCATAATTTCCCCGTAGTTGATCAAGCGGTGCGAATCGAAGGAGAAAGCCCATAATCTCTAATTTCCCTTTTCGTTGGTGTCACAGCGGCAGCAGCATGGTCGGCTCGTCTGGCCTCGGGCCCGGTCCCATCACGTCGGAGGACCTCTACCTCCTGGAGCTGGGCTTCCCGCCGCCACCCGCCTCGAGTCAGCAGCAGCACCCGCAGCAGCAGCAGGTGCAGCCGCTGATGCTGTCGAGCACCACGCCCTCGCCCTCGCACCATCTCAACCCCTCCTCCTCCTCGTCCTCCATGCCCTCCTCATCCACGCTGCCCACTTCGTCGACCACCTCGCCGGCTCCCGGATCGGGGCCTTGCGTGGCCGGGGGCCGCACGCCGGGAGGCAGGAGGAAGAACCCTGGAGGCGGCCGGAGGCCCAAGGCCTCCTCTGGGGCCGGGGGCCTCGTGGCAGCTGGGGGGGCCGCGGGCGCCGACGGAGGCGCCAAGAGGAAGAGCCGAGAAGGTGAGTGTGGCGGGGACTCATCGAGAAACATCATAAGCACAGGCGGCGTCATGGCTTGGCTGGGTGCTGTGCCGCTCATGCACGATTTCCAAGCACCAAAAAAGCAGCCGTGGAAGCCAAAACGATATTGCAATCGCTAATCCTAGAAATCCAAGATGAGCAATAGGCAAAAGCTGTAACTTCTTCTTAGTCATAGATATTGAACTCCTACTCCCATTCACATTCATGGAGGTGGCTAACTTTATAGGAGGGGGGGATAGTCACTGGTAACGTGTCTTCAACATGCCTTAGAGTCAAAGAAAGGGGTGCAATGGAGTAACAAATCTTCACCAAATACAGGCATAATGCTTTTAGATACTTACCAATATGATCTTCGCCTTGTAGACCAATAATTCATGATAATGTGGGAGTCATTTCTTTTGCCTCTATTCTGTCCGATGCAATTTTCCTCTCCAAATGCTGAAAGTCTGGAACATTCTCATTCTGAGTGTAGGTGTCTGATCATCTACTTACATGCAAAATTAGACTTAACTAGGTAATTACATTCAAACCTATAATTTCTGAAAATAATTGATGTATGTATTTGAAATCATAATGTTTACATTCATATCCCTGATGGATCAACTGCATTGCAATTAAGTTTGGGTGGTCATAATCTTGATATCAGTTGTGGATACAGAAAAAACTAAAGGGGGGGTGCAAAATATATCTTGATTTGTCTTTACTTTTATTGCAATAAAAGATGATCAAGTCACAGGCAAAGTATAAGAAAATTTTATTTAAAGTGATTACACACATGCAAAATACAATTCCATCTTATGATATAAAAAAGTTACATTTGTGGTTTTGCAGTGTTTGGCCATACGGAGTACGGGCAGACCTGCAATGGGGGGGGGGGGGTGGACGCCCCCTCCACCCCAATCTGTATCTGCCACTGCTTGATGTATAAACAACTTTTCTGATCCATGATCACTTTTACTCTCGTGAAAACAATAGCATGAGTCACTGAAATCACAAAGAACAAAGAAAATGATGGGAATGAAAACTTATGGGCAATAATGAATTCCATGTGTGTGTTGATATGAGTGGTGCTATTGCTATTTCATTTATCTATTAAGTGTGATTTGGGGTAAATAATCTCATTGGAGAGAGTTACATGTAAACAAAACAAATTTATGCTAAGTATATCATTGAATGGAGAGATAAAGATTTAAGTCCTGACTAAGTTCTGTTTTTTCTAACAGGTTCCACAACTTACCTGTGGGAGTTCCTGTTGAGATTGCTGCAAGACGGTGCATACTGTCCTCGTTACATAAAATGGACTCACAGGGAAAGGGGTGTGTTCAAGCTGGTGGATTCCAAAGCTGTATCAAGGCTGTGGGGTTTACATAAGAATAAGCCAGACATGAACTATGAAACCATGGGAAGGGCTCTAAGGTGAGTTTATACACAGTTAGCCTTCAATCTCTCAGCGTATTCAGGTATTCATTCCAATTACTGCTGTAAAACCTTGATTTCATGCAAGGGTAAGGACCAAAATATGAGTAGGTAGGTACTGTGTGAAATCAATATACATATGTAAAACAAGGGCGTACACAGGATTATAACTAGGGGGGGGGGGGCAAGCCAAGTTGTGACATTAGTTTATGAGATTATTTCCTTGAAAAAATAATTTTATTTTAGTTACATATCTTATACTAATGAATATCATTTTTCGTGAGTTTAAAGAAAATTTGCTGTATACTTTCATGTTAATTCAGTACTGATTTTTCTTAAAGACTTTTGCGATTTTTGCTTCTAGGGGGGGCAGTTGCCCCCCTGCCCCTCGCTGGGTACGACCATGGTAGTCAGTGCATAGAGTGCCCTCGGGAAGCCTGAAGACAGCGGTATGCTTTCTTACTTCGTGAAGGCTATGATCATTCAGAAATCTAGCACTATCGACCTTTCCCCCTCTATCGCTTTATTTCAGTTCTGTTTCATACTATACCCGTGGTCATGGGCGTGCCCCTCCCTGGGTACGCCCATGGTGTAAAACCAAAGAGTCGATGAAAAGGTGACTACTAGCACGGTGTACCCATTACAGTTAGGCATACTTATGCAAAATCATTTTAATACAGTCCCTCCTTTACTTTTACCATGGGGCATTGGTGGAAAAAAAGGGGACAATATTCAGATTAATATGGTATATAATGAAGTTTGACTGTGTTTTATTGCTCCATGATTTAGATTCATAGCTCATTATAGTGGCATTGTGATGAAAAGTTTAGATGAAAAAAGCATAAATATAATTTGATTTTGTAATGTTAGCCTTTGAGAGCAGAGGTATTATAAATGAAATATTGAAAAAAAATTGTGCCATTTTTTCAAAATGTGTGCTACCTTCCGAATTGAGCTCATGATAGTGGCCACAATTGTTCTCCTCTAATCTTTGAAATTCATTTTTTCACCACACAAATTTTCAACCTCATATTTTCATCTAATCCTGGTTACATTTGAGAATTCATGAATTGGTTGACAAATCAGTTGTGTTTTTATCAATTAATTCCCTCCTCCTCAATTCGCAGGTATTACTACCAGAGAGGAATCTTGGCAAAAGTTGATGGCCAGCGTCTTGTATACCAGTTTGTTGACGTTCCCAAGGACATTGTGGAAATCGATTGCTCAGGAGCGTGAAAATCTACAGCACAGTAGACAGGTGGAATGAGACTCCGTTTTAGTTTCATGTGTCCTTTTCAAATGTGAAGTATAGCCCAGCCTCCATCAACCTGCGTGCCAGCACTTGCGTTGATTGGCTTTGTGATTCTCAGCATGGAGGTTGGGCATTGTGCATTACATTGAGTTATTGCGTTGAAGCAGTTGGGCCAGAACCGCTTGCAGCCGTGCCTGGATGTGTACAGACTTCTAAGAGTGAAGGATACAGTACTCAACTCTCTGTCTTGGCCCATCATTCGAAATGGAATTGACAGTTGTGTGGGGTCGTTTGGGGTGGATTATTTGAGTGCCCCTTGCAAGGTCGTTCGAGCAGTGAGCAGTGTTATTCCACTGAGGAAAAGACTCAGGAATGAAGAACTCTCTTCTCTGTTCTCTTACACTGACCAATTCCTGCATACACTATTATTAAGGTGATTGGACTGCCAGAATTGTGGCTTTTATTCTCTCGTAGGAGGTGACTTGGAAGGGGCCAGCTATCTTTGCAAGAAGTTCCTCTCCCGTTGATTGTTGTATTTTCACATTTCCCTTGCAGGCAAAAATATATACGTATTTGCCTTGCTCAAAGGAATTAGTGAATTGAAACTTCGAATTTGAAGGCTTTCATAGAGAGAGGTAATTGTTCACCTTTGATTGGTGATTGTTGCAGAGATAACTGGCCAATGTGGTGATTATCAAGAGAACCAAGAGGTATGTGATGCTGATAAAGGTGGTAAATGGCGCTTTAATGCTTACACACTTTTTTTGAGCTTGAAGCTGAGCCAAAAGTATTGGCTTAGGCTTGTGATATTGCAGTTATTTGAAAGATAACCGGAGTGAGTTTGGATCGAAAGGCACTTAAAGACTTCCTGAGACTGATCAATGGACAATCAAACAAAAAAATTAGGTTTATCAATATCTACGGTGGAATCATAAAAGAAATTATATTGGCTGTTCTGTGAAAAAAATTAAGATCTAGTGTTTGTAATAAGGTTTTATTAAGTGTTAACATGTTGCTATTATGTTGGGCAAAATGCTGGGTGTCAAATGAGTTAAACTTGTACCCAAGGCCTGCTCTTGACATGTTTAAGTTGAAGGCAAACACTATTTTGAGCAGAGATGAGGCCCTTATTGGGTCTTTTGGGCATTGGTGCGTGGTTGCTATACCACCACAAGAAAGTACCTGCTTAAGTAGGGATGGGTTCGTTGGTAGCCATTATTTGATTCAGTTTAAAATTATGGTGACAATAAATTAAATTTGTCATGTGAAATTCATATTCATCAATATAAACTTGTCATGGAGTAATAGAAATGCTTTGGTACTCATTTGGAAGGAGCTCGAGTTTTATATCACATGATAAATTTGACTTACTAAATAAATTAAACTATTATAAAAAAGAGGAATTCAAATCGTGTAACTGAAAAGAATGTTAAAAAAATTATGATGTTTGCTGTTATTAAGTGAGGTAGAAGAGGATCAATGATCTTTCCTCTAATTCAATGAAAAATACCAGTTTCTGATGCTATTTGGCTGATTCAAACCCATCCCTACATGCAAATAGTTACTAAATGATGTAAAAAACAAAAAAAATATCCTATTTTTGGGTGTCTGAAAATACTTTTTGACATATTTTTGTTTAAGAAAATGGCATGTTTGGCTCACACACATGAAATTAGTGGTCATTGTTCAGAATGATCAATATAATATGTAGCTTCAAATGAAAGTGCCGGGATGGTGGCATCTTTCATGCAAAACATCACTCTGTCCATTTGTCTATCTCTTTACTGGAATTGGTGTGCCTGTACTCAAGTGCTTGCGTTGTTATGGCAAAGGGTCTAACATATGGATAAGGATTACTTTCTGGGGTTAGATTAGCAAACATGATTGGCATTTAAAAACAAGTTCAAATGATAATTATAGCTATGTTATTTTTCAATGGGAAAATGCCAGAATGAATTATTCTGAACCGGCAAATGTTTTAGAAAACTAATTATAGAAAACTTTTTAAATGAATGATTCATGAAGATTCTGATGGCTTAATGCAACTTGTAAAATGCAGCATTTTGATGAAAAATCTTTACAAATTAATCAGGTTTAAAAATTACAATCATAAAGTACAAATTTATGATAATTTTCATAATACAGATTGCTGTTGAAGCAGAACTACATATATTCAGAGGTGACTTTTTGCATTACTGTGCCTGCAATCTACTGTATCCCGTCAGCGTCAGCATATTACGTTTTTTCCATATGACCCTTTGGATGATTCAAACTCATTTGAAGCTCAAGGAGAAATTTTACTGAGTAAGTGTCACTTGGCTGCCAATTAATTAATTATACTGCCTTTACTAAAGACCAGAAGTATTCAGCTCTAAAGATCATTGTAATGGCTTATTCTATTGCTTTTGTCCATTTTTGTACTGGGGCAGTAAACATTCATCACAGTAAAGGTTTGTGTAAACCATCCAATGGGAGAACATGATTTATTTCATTTGGGTAGGAGCTACATTAGAGTGTATGTGTGCACTCATCGGGATCTCAGGAAGCTAAAACTGATTTTGGGTCATTGGCATTTTGACTAACGTAAGAGCCATTTCCCAAATGAAAATTTTGCTTTATTTCAAAATTAAATAAATTTGTAGACCCACATAATGGGAACACTGGGTGTGATATTGTAGAGATATATTTTTAGATGGATGCTAAACTGTTCCAAAACAGTTTTTTAGGTTGATGAAGGGGAAGTTTCAATGGTTGGATGGCAGAGAACCATTTTGCGGGTGATATAAAATATTAGTGAGCGCAGGAGAATGGATTTGAATGGAGAGTCATTGAGGGAAAGATAGAGCAGTGGAAATTGTTACTGTGAGGTCCAAAATTTACTGTTCACCAAGATATTTTTGGTCAGGCGGTACTGGTGCCTCCTGAGACCACTTAACTTATTTATTACTAAGTATATATGAATATATATATATTTTTGTGTTGTTACTGGCCCCCTAGGTGTAAGGTTTGTCCATATTCCACCAAATTATTATATATATCTATAAATATAAAATATATATATATATTTTTGTTTTTTTTTAAAGCCGTAAAATATGGTGCATGGTGAGTGTGTGTCTAAATGCGTGTGAAAATGTGTTTTATATGTTAAAATGATTCACAAAAGAAAATGTCTATAAAAATATTTAAAACAACGATAAGTGACCAAATGGAATGAGTATTTTTCAGTTGACCCTCCACTGATGACAGCACTTTATAGGTTGGGCTGGAGAGCATTATATTCTTTTTTATGAAAAAACACTTGTACTCTACAGGTGATGTATAGCATTGTATTTGCAACAGCAAATGTTAGAGAATGCACCCAACAGGCCCAACAAGGGATTTTGTACTTAACTGTGTTGCAAATTTCAAAGTTCATCCACTTGGGGTGACTTTTAAAGTGCATCATGTGTATATTTTTATTTTAATGAAAAACATTAGCTAGTGGCGACTCGGTTGTTGGACCAAAGTGGAGATAATGAGTGGCCTCTTACCTTGATTGTAATATGTGGATAAAATTCACCTTATAATTGGAGAAGAAAATCCACATGGAAGTCATGTATGTTTTCTAATGAACCATAAATGTTTGTAAGTGCTCTCTATCTCTCTTAAGCACTAAACCTCGTTCGTTTCTACAACTTAAAGTGAAACAAAATAGTCATTGGGGGAGGAGTGACAATGAGAGAGTGAGGGTGTATATGATTTCTTGTATTGTAAAATAAACTCTATGTTTTCTGAGGGTGGTACTGGAGGGAGAATGTGTTGGTATGAATTTTGTCCAGCATCTATTAAAGTACAATTGTCCACTACGAAAAATAAATGTGAGTTTCTGTCATTAACTTAAGCAAAATATATCCTCTTCCTACTAAAAAAAAATATTTAAAAATACTCTCGTAAACATCCATTTGGGACAAGATCATTGGCAGACTACATAGGTAGTTTCTAATAAGATCACCAGAGTTAACCATATTGGGTCTGGACTATGATTGGATTTATTTATTGACCAAATTGGTGTTAGCAATATGATGCTTCTTGTATGCTGACTGCAATAGGCTAGTAGTTTAAACATATCATAGGCAAAGTAGATTATGAGAGTTCTAGGTACCAGGGCACCTGTGGAATGCCTATCCAGCAATTAATTTTATGAATCTCAAATTTTCAACAGATCTATGTCACATGTTAACTAACTATGGCAACCATAGACAGTCTTCACTGGGAAACAAAATTGATGCATTCTACTACTGAAATTAATCCACTGGAATTGAATTTAATTATGTAATCATGATGGAAATAATAGTCAACTGAGCATTTATAATGTTCACAATGATCTAAAAAATCTGGAAAATATGGATCTGGAATCTGGAAAAGGATGATTGGCAACATAGGCGGATCCAGGGGGGGGGCACGGGGGCACGTGCCCCCCCCCTGACCCTTAACAATATGCTAGATTTTTAATACGGTCCCATTATCATTTCGTTCGTTTGTATAACAAGGTATCCTTGTGCCCCCCCCTGAACAAAATCCTGGATACGGCCATGCTTGTGCCCCTCCCAGAAAGAAATCCTGGATCCGCCCCTGATTGGCAATGCAATATTTTTGGTTGAATTTAAGTTTGTGTGATGTGAGAGATAATGGGATAGATACTTACTCTTTTTTTATTCACATCAATCAGTAATATTTTGACAGATGAGAATCTCAACTGAGAACATTGATGACCTTAACCCTTTCACGGCTGTGAACGTACCTAGTACGTTCGCACGGCAGACTGCTGTGGACGTACTTTTTCTTCCTCCCTGCCATGAGGTCAACACTTTCGCTGAAGCACTTCAAAGGGTCCCTCATTTGGGACCCTTTTCTCGACGAGCCTACCTTTGCTGGCCTCTCTTTTCGACCCTCCAAGCGGGGAGCCTCCCTCCCCAAACGTGACCGCTCTGACTGCATTTTGAAAATCTATCAATCAATCCAATCATCAGAAAATGATTGTTTGCATCGCACTCCTGCCAATCAAGTACGTCTTTGAACCGTGTTTATGCGATGAGAAATAACGATTTTGATAACTTTGCTAAAATGGCCATTTTCTGGTGGTCCGCAGCCACGTTTTTAGCGAAGTTAATAAAATCATTATTTTTCATCACAGAATCACGGTTCAAAGACATACTTGATTGCTTGGTTAGCAGGAGTGCGATGCAAACAATCATTTTTGATGATCGGATTGGTGGGTTGATTTTCAAATTGCAGTCAGAGCGGTCACTTTTCGGGAGGGAGACTCCACGCTCGGAGGGTCCAACTTGAGGGCCAGCGAGGGTGAGCTCGTCGAGGAAAGGGTTCCCGATTAGTGACCCTATGGAGGGAGTACCACGCCCACCCTGGAAGTACCTGCTCCATGGCCCAACGAAACGCATTTTAACATTTTCACCGCATGTGATGAGGTTTTCGGAGATTGAAGAGCAGTGAAAGGGTTGGAAAGGCATTGCCAGAGATTCTTTTTCTTGAAAGCGAACGGCTCAAATGAATGTGCAATTTCACTTGGAGAAACAAAACATTAACATGATTTTGTCCCATGACATGAAGACCTCAGTCCCCATTTATAGCAACATTGCGTGGCTTCGCTCTTTATGTTCTGCACTACTATATCGTTTCAATTGACTGATAGTGTGTGCATAAGGTAACCTAATATATTCTTATCAAAATAGAGCATGCAGAATTCTTAAATGTTACCAGACCAGACCCAGGTCTGTAGACAGCTGTGCACCACCAAACCATCAACTGCACCGACTGGTGGTCCAAGCAGAAATGCTGAGTCTACTAAAAAAAGCATCCTGAATCTCTCAAAATTAACTCATTCAAAGATGCAAAATCATTATTTTATTTTTCACTTTTTACTGATTGGAAATCAAGTTTGAGCGGTCAATGACAAATTTGCTCCGTCTAGGCTGTTGGAATGGAATGGAAGCCTCTGCACTGCCGCATACAGAAAATGTTGTCTCTGCGCACCAAACCATCTGAAAACACTGAATTCTCCCAATTTGAAAATACCTGTCTAGGCACTCAATCTCCGACTTGGCAGTGGACCTATGCAAATCAAACCTTGCAAAAACTTCCCAACAGCCAATTTGGACAACACGTACATAATTAATTTGCTGGCAGCATAAAGAGTGTGAGCTTTCTGCCTGGAGTCTCTCGTTAGGCCTAGGCTCACAGGATGCGAGGAAAAAAATACAGTGAAACCTCTATTTTACACTTTTGAATGGACCACTTACAAAAAGTGCAAAATTGAGGATATTGTAAAATAGAGTATCATTATTTAATGGCGGTATTGTTTGGGACCTGATAAAAATGGTGCAAAATCAGGGAAAATGTATAACGGGGGAATATAAAATTGAGGTTTCAATGTAAATTACAAAATTGGCCGAAGCAATGAGTGAGGTGGAAAACTATAGAATTCCTCCGTAAACTACTTTCTTTTCTCATCACCTAAAGAGCAGAGCCAATTTTCCAGTTTGCCAGTCCCTCACCAGGCATTTTCAAATGGTGGTCGGAACGGAAGAAAGGGATGGTTGTTGTTACGAATGCTTGGCCGGATGTTTTCTTCTGATCATTTGTTTTCTTGTGTGTCCAGCCAGAGTAAGTGGCGGGTCACGACAGTTGCTATCGAATTTCTGGGCTTGCAGGATGCAGCCCTTGCGCACAACCATCGTTTCTTGTATATTGTGAAGTAGAGAATTAATCCTGTGGCATCCAATGCAGAAAGTGTTATTCCTACCCACAGACATACATTTGGTGGATGCATGTCAAGAGGGCGGATTTGGATGGGGGCAGGTGCAGTGTTGCCAACGCCATGGGACCTGAGGGGGCCTCAAAAGTTCGTTTTGGGTGTGAGGAAAAAACGTGTCAGGCTTGTTGATTTTCCCCAGAGTGCCCAGACATTGATATTTGAGTTATCAGGGTTCTAATGTGACTATTCTAAGATTCTCGAAAGACTGAAAACTCACTATGTACTCACAAAATTTCCCAGTGCAAGACCCCCGGTTTGGGCCCCCCAATATCTTTCGTAAGTCGGCATCCCCCCGCACGCTCAAAAGGCAGATGAGATTTTTAATACAAATATTTATACAGTTTATATTTTAATATAAGAGTTATGAATATATACATAGGTATTAATAACTTTTTTATTAAATTTAAGAGTATATGTTGCAGATTAATTGTTGCATATTGTGTTCAATCCCAAGCACAAGAAGACCGTTTGCCTGTTAGACCCTGCCCCCAGAAAAAATCCTGGATTTGCCCTTGGATGTCGATTAGCACATAACATACGATAGGCAACATCCATAGGGAAGAAAGCTGAGGAAGTGTTGAAAGGCAATAGGGAGAGAGAAAAATATGCTAAACAGACGTTAAACTATATAATATACATTTATAGAAAATATGGGATTTTCCAAAAGTTTTATGAAAAGTAACTGCTACCATGGTGGCTTACTTTTCAGCATAATGAGGAAATTTTGTTGTCTCTGTAACACTGTTGACTGTCAGAAAGTGAAAAAAAAATTCTAGACAAACCACCTCTGCGATTATGTCAAATTGTGAGTTTTCCTCATCTTACCTCCAATAGGGGTAAGATGACAACTAAATATGTATGCAGGGGCACAGCTAGGAATCAAGGCTGGGGGGGTTTTAGGCACAACTAATACTTTGGGATGTGGGGGCATTGCATACCCGCCAGGGTGAGTGGGAGTTGCGGGGGCCCTCCTACAGAAATTTTTAAGATTAATGGTTCAAAATGACTAGTTTTACCGCTTTATGAGAGATATTTGATTAATCCTTACACTATTCTAAAAGTAATACTAATCCATTAAGTAAAATGGATTAAACCTAAAAATTTCTCTGAGCTCTGGGGGGGGGGGGGGGTTATTATTTAATATAATTTCTACAAAATTAAAATCAATCAATGCCCTTAAGATGTAAAAAAAAATTCGGCTATGGGAAGGATTTTTAGTTTTATAATGAAAAGTGCTATTTGAAATGTGATTTTATAAGTACTTTTTAATTTACTGAGGTGATGAAACAGGAAAGATATTTTTCTCGGCGGAAAACCGAATTTTTTTAAATACCGGGTTTTGGACTCCCGCCCGTGATTTCGACCTATCGATTATGAATGCCATCGATAATCGATTCCTCCAATAACCAATTTTCATTGATACAAGAAATAAATAAATTCTTGAGATTATTAGAAATTAATAAACATACTCTACATAATAATATAAACGCTATGCAAGAACCCATGCGTCATGGCCTCCTTTAATACTGAAAAAAAACTTTAGTTGAACTGAAAGCGCCATTGCCATTCTCACAGCCATAAATACCATATATGTACTCTATAGAAAAATAAACTCCGTAAAATTTATCTGTACATTACGTAATAAATATAAAATCCATGCTCACCGTCTAGGCTCGCTGGTAGACAACCAGGGATGCCGACTTACAAATAAATATTGGGGGGCCAAAACCTGGGATCCCGCCCCGGGAAATTTTATAAGTGGTGAGTTTTAAGTTTTTTAAGAATTTTAGAAGAGTCATGTGATCAACATTAGAACCCTAATAACTCGAATCTCGATAACACTCCGGGGAAAATCGACAAGCCTGACTCATTTTTTCCTCACACCCATAACGAATCTTTGAGGGGGCTCGGGCCCACTCAGGCCCCATGGAATCGGCGCCTCGGTAGACAACGCAAAATGTACTATCTGCGTCTATCTGTCTGAACCTATATATTTGCAGTAATTGCCACCGACTCACATTATATTTGCTGACCATTTGTCTATCAGACTTGATTATGACAAGTAAATTTGGCATTCAAAATGCTTTCTTTTGCACCCTCCTACTGCCAAAATATCTTTATCAACAGAATTAATTCTACATTAACCAGGGGCGGATGCAGGGTTTAAAAAGAATTCTTTCTGGGGGGGCAAAAGCAAGGCCGTATCCAGAGTTTTGTTCGGGGGGCACAAGCATACCTCGTAATCCAAAACGAACGCAATTATATAATGGGACCGTATTAAAAATCTTGCATTTTTTTGAAGGGTCTTGGGGGGGGGGGGGGGGGGCGTGCCCCCCCTAGATCCGCCTATGACATTAACTATTCATTAAATCAGCATGTTGTTGTTCAGTTGATTTTAGGGGTCGACGGGGCCACGAAATTTTCGGGTCGGGTCCTGAGCCGAACTTCTTGTCGGGCCTTTTCAAATCTCAGGTCAAAAATCTCAATGATTTAATTCATCGCGAAAATATTTTACTTTTCTTTCTTCCAGCTTTTATTTACCTTGGCAAAGTTTAAAAAAAAATTTGGTCATTATTTGAGACATCACTCTCAAAATATTACTTAATGTCTGTATTTTTATTATTTTTTACTTGGTATTTTGCAAGAGAGCTCCTTAATCGTGAATAAAAATATTATTATAAAAGGTCGTACGTACAAGCCAGCGATCATTTCCCTTGTGACCAACGATCCTGATTCCGCTATTTATATATTATCGGCGTTCATGAAATTTCCACGCAGTTAGGATAAAATAAGTAACGAAAACACTTGATCATTTTTATATTCGAATATAAAATCGGCATTCGATAAAGGCCTTTAAACACGATCATTCGAATTAGAATCATTCGCCTGTGAGCGCTTGAACCGCCTGCTTTTAACGGTGAATGAATCTGGCGAATTTTTGGCGCAGAAATCCAGAAATGACACTGATGCGACTATCGATATATGCGATACTGCGTATGGATGCTAACGATATTTCCGACCACGTAGAGTTGTTCTGAAAGTCGCCGACGACGGATTTCCCCGGTTTCAGCATGTGAGCTTCGTTTGTATTCGGGGCATGGCGTACAAAGTAATGAGAGGTATTCAAACTAATATTTACGGATGGTGATAATTGTTAGGTACTAACTTTCCCCAGTTATGATTCTATTCTTTAGACTGAGTTTTTGGCTTCTCTAATGTTTCAGTAACTGTACTCTGTTCATTTTATCTCTGCGGGTGGGCTGGTGTGGCCAAAGGAAGTGGAGGTGAGGGTAGGGAAAGTTTATCGACATGTGACTTTCCCTTGACCAATCAACAAACAGTAGGCGTGGCCTCAGTGAGTCGCTCGGCCGAGTGAAAATCGCGAATCTGCTCGCGGGGCAGTGTTGCCAAACCTCACGCGTTCTCCTTGTATGTGACATGCATTCCACCAACGGTGCCTCATGCAGCTGACAGTGTCATGGGCATCTGTGAAAGGATTATCCCCAATTCCTTCCAAATGAGTAGGTATATTGTCTCGGCGCCGGGGCCAAAATACCTGTGGCCACCCAAGACTCACACGTTTTCAGAGAATAAGTAGGGCGGCTATGTACAACATTTGGCAACGTTATGCTCGCTCCTCCTCTCTCTCTCGGTACAACCCCTCCCCTATCAGCGAAGCCATCCGAGAGTGTCCGGGCTCACACGAAAACTCACCCGCAGACATAAAGTGAGCAGTCTATAAAGAGTTGTGCATTTATTTTTATACAACAAGCATTTTTACTTTCTTCCAGCTTAAATTAGGGATGTTGAGGGTGGGAGAAGGGTTTAGTGTCGTTTGTTTAGAGTTGGATCGCTAATAACTCTACGGTTGGTTGAATTTCAGCTGAAAATCTTGACGATCATTACTGTGGTGTGTTTGAATCAGTTTCATTGTCAATGCACATCTTATTGTTAGTTGCTAGAAATTATGCCATATTCAAAGTCACCTCTTAGGTCTAACCCTTAAAATTGCGCCATATCTTGATTTTCTACTTTATTCGTCGTGAACTGTGCTAAGGAAGGCTTACAGGCTTCATGTGCTTAAAATTACTAAATTATAATTACCATTGAAATGCATTTTCCTGTAGTTTACTTTTTTTACTGTGTGCTTTACTTAAGTATAGAAGAGGTATCAGGTACTCCCGCTAAAGTTTTTTCGTAATTCATTAAAGTTTTATGGATAGCAGGTATGTTGTAATTGCCACATATTTAGTATTGACAAGATTTTTAGAGTAAAATGAAGTTTATTATTATCCCTGCTGAAAATTTTTTCCAACTGGTTTTGGCTGGCTATATGAACCATATACCTATGTACATGGGTAGTAAATGGTTTGTGAAACATCCTACTGCATGGTATGGTAGGAAACCGAGTATTATCTCATTCTTATCCTATTATATCTTATCTCATGGCGAACCACATTCCGTAGGAAACTGAACATGAACTGAAACTGTTGTCAACCAATCACCTTATTAATTGACCAGGTTCTGAACCTGTTTTGAATTTTTGACGGTGTCAAATAATTAATTTAATATCACATATGGCAGAATTGAATATCACGAACTGGGAGCTCTTAACCTCTGTGATCAGAACCCTTATTAACTATATCCAGGGGCGGATCCAGGATTTTTTTCTGGGAGGGGCACAAGCAAGGCCGTATCCAGGATTTTGTTCTGGGTGGGGCACAAGGATACCTCGTAATACAAAACGAACGCAATGATAATGGGACCGTATTAAAAATCTTGCATATTTTTGAGGGTCTGGGGGGGGCACGTGCCCTGGATCCGCCTATGACTGTATCAAAACATCAACTATCATTTTGTCAGCTGACAAATTATAAACAGGGTATTCTAAGCATGCCCTTTAACATATAGCTAACAGTTTGTATAAAATGCAATAAATTGGTGCCAATATATGTGCATCTATGTATCACTTTTTTATTAACTTAAGCCATGATCACTGACATGTTTATAAAACAGATGATAAATATGACTCATAAATAATGAAATTTAAAACATGGTGGTGATATCACAGCCAACTTTCCTTCTGTGTATATTCCTGATATTCAATATTTCTGATAGTAGGTATCAGCAACAGGCATGCTGTATAAAGGGGCAGGAGAGGGGGACGAGCGGTACCTACTTGGTTGGTCAGATGCGATGTGTATGAGTGCTGTTGCTTCCCAGCATTTCATCCATCATGGAATAGGTGAGTTCAGAAGTTCCTGATAAAATTTAGGGGTCAGCTACCCATGAAAGATTTTAATTAAACAGCCTCTCTAATTTATAACTATTATTATATTCTAGGTTTTCTGAAAGATGAACCACTTAATTTATGACAAGGCATATGGAAGGCGTACCACTTAATTTTTTTGAATTTGTAATTCTATGTGTACTTTTTTCCCTGCCCCATGCATTTACAGATATTTTTTTTCCCATATATCTATGCCAATGAAACTTGCAGCCTTTAGATGTTGAAATATTAATGAACTCTGGTAGTTATACAACAGCTTCATCCATAGGCAGATTTATTTAGATGTGAGCGCTTAAATAATAATCAAAATTTTTAATACTATCCCATTATCAATACGTTCATTTTGTTTTAAGGAGCCTCAATCTCATTGCTAGTCAGGGCTCAAATAAAACGTCGCCCTAGCAGGAAAGGGGCTTGTGGGGAGGACTGTTAATGGCATGCGAGTATTAACCATCGTTTGCAACTCAAGAACATTTTATCCGTCGGAGGTTCTTTCTTCCCCTCCATCTATACATGGGCATGTACATGTGTACAAACAGCTAAACCCTGAGCTCAGCAACTTTTCTCCACCTTAAGCTAATTTAAACATATCTTCGCAGCAGATTGTCAGATGATTATTTCAATGAGCTAGTTTTCATAGATAATAAATTCTAATTTCCTCATTAAGACATTTCGTAAAAAACAAACATTAATGAAGTACTGGATATTGACAGTAGGAAATATAAAAGAAAACTGTCATTAGAATATATGCAACAATTCATATTATAAGACCATTTGCCTGTCAGATCCTTGTGACCCCCCAAGAAAAAAATCCTGTATTCAACCTTGGCCTCCTCCATATAGTGTAGTGGCAACATCCAGAATGAATTTTTTTTTAATAGAATAGGATTCTATTTCAACTTAATTTTTGGTCATATTTTGCTGCCATCAGTTGCAATTGGCATGAGAAATAATCATCTTATTCATTTACCGTAGTTGAGTATCATTTCTATTTCTATTCCTCATTCTATGCATTTGTTAAAATCCATTGTGATTTCTCTTTATACCTTATTCTCTGTAAACTTAGGAATCATATGTACACTCAGGTTACAGTTCATCAGAATAATTAGCGATTCATCTCCATTTTATGATTGACTTGACCCACATGCCTTTTGCTCGTATGCATCCTATCTTCAAATTTTTGGCATTGAATACACGAACATGAAATGCTTTGGTGTTGTAAACTTATGAGCAATCGTTATTGGATTAAAATTGTAATTTAGGATTACAATAAGTTTGAAAAAGTTAAAATTTTAATTTTTGATTATAGGTAGGGTAGTAGCTTCCCTGGGCAATGAAAATATGTAGATTTCATTGATTGTCTTTAGTGGCCCAATATCAATGTAGTCACTACATGCTAATGGTTTTAATAAAGAAATCCTAATTTTCTCAAAAATCTGCAGTCAAATTTAAGTGCCTTTGAAAAAGTTTATCATATCATCACTACAGCACACACATTTGATGTCACAGACAGTGGGACAGGCAGGTTTTCATTTCCTGAACTTATTTTGGCATTTCGGAGTCCTTCAGCTCTCGACTGATGCATATTAATAATCATTTAATGAAAATATCTTTGTATGAAAACTCCTCTTCAATGATAAATGTATTAATCTCTAAAAAAAATCCCACATGCCACCTGCAAGCAGCGTTCTCTGGTTCCACAAAGCCACTCTCTTATCATGGAAAAATTTTTTAGCGCAGCAAAAGTATAAGTTTTATTTAGGGCCAAAAGTTTGATTGTTTTGAGGTAAGGGCCTTTTCATCTTTAATCTGGCAGATGGTGTAAAATCATGTCAGGTGGCCATCATCGATTTCTGTAAACATTATGTATGTGAAATCAGTATCCTTATGATGAATTATGATCACTACATCTCAGCTCAGAACTGAACCTAAAATTTATCCACATTCTGACGTAACTATGTATCAAGTCATTGGAAGTAATAATATAAGTAATAATGTAGAATTATTATGAGTTACAAATTTAAAATTGACAAATTTAAAAAAGACTTGCAGTATTTATATTGCCCAGCATATCCATCTATGAAGTTCAGTACTTCACAGATGGATATGCTGGGCTATATAAATACTGCAAGTCTTTTTTAAATTTGTGCCATCATAATAATGACTATGGAATGAATGCAACCTGGCCTTTTTTTCCCACAAGTCATGGAAAGTCCTCTTGTGACGGTATAGGAGGTACTATTAAACGAATGGCGAGGAAAGCCAGCCTACAACGCCCAATGGCATAGCAGATAACAAACAGCAGGAGGATGTATAAATTTTGTAGAGATAATATAAAAAACATCAAAATCCATCGCATTAAGTCTAATGATGTGGCTTGGTCACACAGTAAACTTCTTGAAAGATCTACCAAGGCAAAATCATTTCTACGCACGAGAAACTTCCATCATTTTGTGCCTTTATCGGATAGAAGAGTTGCTGCAAAGTTCACGAGCCTGGATGATGAGTACAGCATTATATTTGATTTTTGTTCTGAAACAGTGGATATCCCAGATAATTTGGCTGTTGGTTCATAGCTTGTATTTACAGCAAGCAGTGGTACATTGGACTAGTGGAAGCTCTCAACCGTGAAGGAGGTGATATTTCAGTTAAATTCATGACACCTAAAGGACCCTCACCCTCATTCTCTTTGCCAGAGAGAAATGTTTGCAGTGTGCCATTAGGACAGTTATTGTGTGCGCTTAAATCTCCTGCAACCGTAGGCTCTGGGAGGTCATACTACTTCTTGAGGGAGGGAGTGGCCAACATAAAAAAAATATTTAAACTTTGTGAAAAACACGAGGACATCTTAGAATGTGGTCAGCCAATTAAAAAGAAGAGGCTCGCTTCCAAATCAATAGGTAATATTAATTGTACTGTTTTTACCTAAGTTTCCAGGGACATGGAATAACTAAATGAAACACTGAAAATAAGCATTAATGTGAAGTACATGAGAAATTTCTCGATTCAAATGATTTGATGACGGTTCTCTTTGACATTTGATGATATACATTCCTGTGATGTCAATACATCTGTATATGAAATGTACCTTGTCTTTGGACTGAAGTTAAAAGGAATGTATAATGTAATAGTGTACCATGGTTCATGGAGTGTTTTTTAAATTAAAACTCCCTCAGCTCGAATAGTCCTGATAACACAAAATTTACGGTACGTAGGGGCGTACATTCACATGATTGCTTGCGTCTTTCATGCTCTAATAGCAGGTAGCATACACTATAGTGAGATAATACATGCTCCAATATTGTTTAATCATATAAGTAAATGCTTATCTCTCCTCTACATCATGTAATTTCTATGTGCCTTGAAAAAGATGCCATTTTTTTCCCGTGACTAAGAATAAGTATTTTTTTTACTAAAAGGAATGCCGGACTCATGATTTTTTTTCTCAGGATCTTTGCTCATACACTAATGATTACGTAAAACTGAACCTTGAGTCTTTATTCGCATGGCCTTTCCCTGTGGATGCTAACAATTAAAAATGGTACGAGCGAAATTTTTTTGTAAACTTTATTTTTTTGCAGCTGAATTACTTCATGCTATTAATATTTAATGACAATCTTGGGATCATTATGGACTACTTAGCTCTAGAACTACTAGCTGACTTTTCATCGCATAGAAATGGAGTTATGGATGAAAATAAAAATCACCATGCGTTGCACGTTGAGGCACTTTAGGGGTCACGCCCAAATTTCAATGGCTCATATTTCATAAACAATCGACAGTTGGAGGCTAAAATTGTACGCAATCTCTAATCATACCAGAATGTATGACCATGGCAAGTTTCATGAAAATCCGAGACGGTGGGTGTCAGGGCCTGGTTGATTTGAAATGGAATGTCCCTCAATTATGTAGCGTTTTTTTTTTTCTTGCAGTTTCTCTCAAGGCAGCCAAGCAAATAATCTTATGCACCTTTACGATTTGTTCTGAATTTATATATGTATTCAGGTATGGGCCTTTGTTCCCTGAGCTGCGTCTATGTACGCACAAAAATGGGATGCAGTTCTTGAAATGACCCGTGAACTAAATTAACGTTGCTGAACATTAACACTGCTTCCACTGTTTCATCAATCCAGAGGAGGTTGAAAAGAAAACACAGCACATTGTATGCAGGCATCTTATGTGAGGGAAGATGCTATTCTCGGAGGAAAGCATCTTCTAAACAACATGGCCTTCCTAAGCTACCTATAGTTATCTACAATTGACAACACAATTACCTATAACTCATATTCCTATTATCAATTTGAGGAAACTGGATAATATCCTGGAAATATGTATGCACTACATTCTGCCAGCCATGCTAGTGCGGGATGGCAATTCTGACTGAAAGAACTGTTCACAAGGTGTTAAGAGTCTTCAAGTGGTAAATGATTGTACCCAGAGATGTATGGAACTATGTTAAAATTTCTTGTCATTGACAAAGACGGAAGAGAACTTTCAAAATTCATTACTCAATATCAATTTTAATCATGGCACAAACGGTAACATGTTTACTCCAACTGCCAAATACCGTGGTTTGAAGTATCGTTTGAGTGGTAGAATAGTGATATACTGAAAGTGGCTTAATTTTGGCTCATATTTACTTACATTTTTAAAGTAAACGCAGAGGCTAGATCTGATGATGACGTCTAACGTTGAAACCATGGTCGTGAATAAATATTAATGTGAAAGCACAAAATTCTTCTTTTTAATGAGGCTAGATCTTTTGTGCAAGGAACATTGACTCTGCTGGGGTAGTGGAGGAGAAGTATCTAGCTGTGGAAGTAAGTGATGCAGTCAAACCTTTGGCAACAATCTGTTCTGAGTGCGGGGTAGTGGTCTAGAGGGTGGAACCGATTGTGAGAGACTAAAATTCATAAACACCGACAGATACATCAAAGCAAAAAAAAATTGAACTTTTTTGGCTTTACTTTGATATTTTTCATCGAAACAGAGTTGTTTCAGTCCCATAAATCCAATTATTGCTTATTAGTAATATGGGCCCTTGGGGCACAAGTTCCCATTATTTTTAAATAACTACATTTTAGCTTAATTATTGTGAAAATCAACTTTTGACCAGGAGAAAAACTATCTTCAGAACATTGTGTTTCCTGCAGCTCTCCGTTTGCTTAGTGAGTTAGGTGTGGAGAAATCATAACGCTGGATAGTTTGACCTCCTCGCTGAAAATTAATGCAAGTACATATGAGTAGTTGTCAGATATATCCCATTTGCAATCTTCCTATAGAAAGACCAATGATATATATGTATGTATATTTATATACATTGAGAGAGTCGTCAACTTGCTTGTGCTGCCATTTGATTTGTAATTTATCTGTATAATGGAGCCACATATGAGTTCAACACCATTTTTAGATATGTTGAGAAAATATGAAAAAAAACATGAATGGAATTTAAAGGGATGCTTAGAAAGAGGAAAAGTTGTTTGTTTTGGATTTCGTACATCATAGCACTTATTTTTGTATCCCTTTGGGAAAAACAAAATTGAGTTGTAGCCCTGAAATGGGAAGAAAGTAAAAACAGTTTGAAAGTGTCTTCACCTAGAGATTGAAGTCTGTCTCATGTGTCCCAGGCGCTCATGTTGTGTGGAGATTCAAAGGGGGCCCTGGAAATGTTATGTATCAACGTTGGTAATGTAGGAGAAGGGAACCCCTGAAGAGAACATTTTTGCGTGCACATCCATGAGCTGCGTTGGCAGTGAAGGCTGTTCAGCCAGTAAGGAAAAATCATGGAGCTAATTGATGCTCTTTGGTTTGTTAATGGTTACTTTTACAAGTATAACATTCTCCAAACTTATATTTAGTTATTTTGCATAATACATACATAAATCTATATGGAAGCTGTTGCAACATTCTAGCTTGAATAAATTATATGAAATAACTGATAACTTGCATAAAAATATTTCTCTTGTTCTCCTTTACAGTTGGCAACCATGCAGATTGGTCTGTGGAAGGAGGGAAGCCCAGGAGTGAAATCCCCATAATGGTAAACCTTTTTTCATTTGTTTTTGTGGATTATTCCAGGTCTGCTTTCTATTCTACATCTTTAAATGTGAACTTGGGTATAATATCCCCAATGAATGGGCAGACATAAGATATACTATTACCCAAATATTAAAGCTTGATACATATTACGACCCTCACTTTGTGAAAGTCACCCTGCAGTTACGTCCGTTTGCCCCTGTCAGGGTGTCTGCCATAGGAGCCCTTCCTCCCACATTGAATTGACCTCCCTCTGACCCCCAAAGAGTTACCCATCATGTTTATTCCTGCCAATTATCTCCATTGTTGCCACTGTATCTTGTATGCTGATAGTAGAGATGATCTTGTGTATGAATGGAACCAATCTTATCATTACAGTGTGTGCATGCAATCAAACTTGTTAGTATTATAAGTCAGTAGAGCATCTTGATATTCCCATCTCTTTCAATTGCATTTTTAATTTAGCTTGATTAGCTGTTAAGCGATACTTTTCCTTCTATTGACTCAACAGGAGACTCAACAATTCCAATTCAATTGTCTCATTTTCAACTTCCTCATAAACAGCAAATGATGGCCTTAGCAACACGCACTCATGCCCTATTTAGGGATGCTGGGACTGAAACTCGTAGGCATTCATTTTGGCAGCTGAGGACTTTACCCCACCACCGCAGAGCCTGGCATTTGTTTTTCAATCCTAAGATTTGGTTTTTATATCATGCACTATCATTTTGCGAGCAGAATTATATTGAGCATTGAATTATAATCACAATTATTACAATTTGCTTGTTTACACGTTATCTAGATGGGGAATTTATTTTATGTCACTTGGTCCATGTCTGATCCACTTAAAACAAGTGCCTTGCCTTGGATGCCTTGGATGTTATGACGGTCCCATGAGTGAAGGCCTAAAATTATGGCGGCTCTGTTCGGTACGTCTAATAATTGCATTATTCACTCTTTCTTTAATTCATCTCATCCAATGAGAATTTTCCTCTGTTTAGATAAAACATGTGCAAGTTGACAAGATGATGTGTGTTTATGCGACTGCGTAGCCCACGAAGATTGAGGCAACATCGGACATAGTTAGCGATTAATCAAGCAACCTTCAATCTATCTTCATAACTAACTAGCCTTTGTTGAAATTTCCAGCTTCTAAAAATGGAACTGAGTGAGGTCCGCTGATGGGAGTTGAAGAAAATAAAATATGCATTATACTTATATCTCACCACCAATGGCTCTGAAGAATACCATACGTAGGATAATACATATCAATGATATTCTGCTCTATCTTTATTAATTTTCTATGTACACTGTCATACAGGTCCATTTTAAAATTTTCTCTTTATTTTAAAATCTCGTAATACCCTTTCCTTGGGGTAAAAATCTATTCCCAATCTACAGAACACTTTAAGTTTTGTCAAATGTTTGTCAATTTCTTACAGTTTTCCCATTGGAAATAACACGTCACTCCTGGTGGGTGATGTCATTACAGTCTCCGAAAACCCACTGACTAGCCATTGAAAGAGACAAAATCATGTTTGAACTGGCTTATTTACAGAGATTATCATTATCCTGTGAAACCAAGTGGAACCATCATGTTATTGTGGTGAGGAGGAAATTGTGTGAGCAAAGAGAAGGGTTGACTTTTTGAGGAAATATCTAAGGCAGTCATAAAACACAATGGTCTTCCTCGTCCTCAATAGCATTTAAATGGTGGATGAGATGAATGGGAGGGACGAAGGCAGAATGACAAAAGTCACTCGTGTGTCTCTGGCAGCTACTCAATTGTACTGAGAACTTAAAATATCACAGGTTTAGCACGCTAGGGTATTAAAAAAAATCACGGGAGAAAACAATTATTTGTGAAGAGGAAAAAATCAGCTTATCCCATTCCACTATGCGATGAGAAATTCACTTCTGAGGTGAGGTAAACCTTTGAAGACGGAGGCAAGGTCCAGATGGGAGCACTCATTGGAATTTAAAAAAAGTATTTATCATTTGGTCAGACTTCACATTTGTCAAAATTATTTCTCACTTTGTTCCATTCTACCACGGGTGGGTTTTGAAAAAGAATTGACAATCTTTTCACCGTTGTCTCTGTATTGACAAAGGATGAAAATATCTTTCATGAATTCACGAAGCACTGTATAAGCAAGTGACTTCATGTGCAATCAAGTACATAGGTGCAAAGGTATGAACACTGAGGGAAGAAATATCCCCTAAATATATTCTTTGATCTGACAAGGATTTCTGCAATCACTTTGGTATTACTTGTAGCACACTTTACCCGTAATTAGGAGGTACGGGTTTGAATCCTGGTTGTGTCATATGATGTTTTTCGCGGCGAATTTCTTCCCAGGGCGTTAATACTACAACTCATTTCCACAATCAACTTAGACTCGTTATGCCTTTGACTAGAGGCCTCTTCCAGCGCACTTCAGCGTGGTTCAGCAAATTTAGCCGCGAGCCGTTTCGGCGGCATCTCAGACGGGCTTCTTGAGGCCGACGCTGTCCGCCGTTATCACGCCGTACTCGGTGATCTTGGCCCTCTCGCTGTCCTCCTCCTCGTCGTCCTCGTCCGCGAATCGTATCTCCTCCTCGTCCTCCTCCAGCTCCTCCACCGGCGACTTCTCCACCCTCGTCTCCTTTTCCGACCCCCTCCCCTCCTCCTCCTCCTCCTCTGAGCTGCGCCTCAACTCAGACATCGTCAGCGTCTCCCCCTCCGACCCCGCCTCCCCCCTCCTCCCTCCTCCGGCCTCCTGGAAGTTGGCCCTCGCGTACGACGCGTTGATGCAGTAGTAGTCCCCCCTACGGCCGGCCGCGCCCCCTGGGGGCTGCGGGGACCCGGGGGCGCTGAGCAGGGCGTCGGTCCCTTCCGACGGGGGCGCTTGCAGCGTGGAGGCGGATGACGCGTTCGACGAGGAAGAGCCCTCGAACGGGGGGATGTAGACGAGGAAGGCGGGGTCCATGCCGAGGTAGGAGCCGGGCGCCGCGCCCGCATTCTGCACGTTGTAGTCGTAGTAGTCGAACTCGAGGTCTAGCTCGGAGGCGCCTCCGGCCAGCGACGCCTCGGAGGTGCACTTGCCGTCGGCGGCCCTGGCGGCCCTGAGCAGCCGCCCCCGCAGGCGACCGCCGTTCGAGCCCGGGCGGGACATGTCGGGGGAGGTGGCGGTGGAGTCGGAGGCGCAGGGCGAGGCGCCGCTGCGGCGCAGCAGCCGCTCCCTGTTCTGCTTCTCCTTGCACTCCTTGGCGGGCGGCACCGCGCCCTGCTCCGCGCCCCCCTGCCGCGCCTCCTGCTTCTTGCCCGAAGAATCGGCCAGGCGCCACGTCTCCTCCAGTTCCTCGCGCACCGGACTCACCGACCCGTTCTGGAACCTACGAAAGAGAGAGACACTCCATTCAAAGGTCTCGAGATCATTAGACCCAAGGACATTCGCACTTCTGCGTCGCATACTACCTAGCTGTGCGTAGGATTTACCCGTTCCCTATTTGGATAGAAAACTGCCTTAACTAGGAAGGGGTGTTTCATATGAGCTCAGAGGCCCAATGATCTGTTCGCACAAGTTGCTTTAAAGATACTCTTTCCTTCTCTTTGACACATTCGCTTTCACTTTGAGAGAGGACTGTCGGAAAAAGGAAGTCTCCTCTCTCGATTCCATCGTCCAATCTACCTTTTTGGAACGACAACCACGCGTTCAAAATTGAAACGAGCGCGCCGCGGGAGAGACAACTTTCCCAATGAATCGCCAATCAGACGATAGCTCAGCGCTGGACTATTTTACAGCGAATTATGGAACTTTAGTTGTGGATAAAATGAATTTTATCTTACTGCTGCTGAGTACCTATTCGTATGGTAAGCAGTTTGAGAAATAGTGTGGACAGATCTGGACCGATGAGTCCTGGGTTTCAATCAAGCGTATGGCAGCTTAAGGAATTTCTGAATCCGGATTCACCCAATAGATTCTTAGATCCAGTTGCCATTAGTCCATGAATTACTCGGCTATTACGATCATTCGTAATGCGGGGTATCCTGAAAAAAATCTCTCGAATTTCGAAGGAAACAGCTGCTCCGCGCGTAATCCGTCATGGTGGAACAATTTAACTGAGTGCTCTTCATGCTATACTAGTGCACTTGAAAAACTGCATGTAAGGTGCAGCGGGTTCAGTGAATTCCATAAGTGCTCTCGCTAATTGAAGGTTTTTATTCGAATCCTCCCCCTCATCGACTGTTGAGAAGGTGATGAAAATATTCGCGCGAAGTAAGGTGTGACATTGCGGCTCGGTGGATAGCACAGTGGTCTTTGCAGTGGCCCAATGGAAAGCCCAAGGTCCGTGGTTCGAGTTCCGGTCCAGGGAAATTTTTTCTCATGGCAATTCATGTATGGATGTCATTCTCAATTGAGGTGTCTTGGACAGTGCCATGAGGTACACCGTGTACCATTGCATAATAGTAGGGTTAATGTGTGAATGTCCCTCCTCCTCAAACCTGGGTGGACTGGAGGAGAAACATTCACAAATCTTCCTCGTTCATTTTCAAAATGAAATCTGTTCTCATTTAAGATCAATGGATACAACGGTGCTTGGTCCCCTTTATGAAATTCACGTCCTTTTCTCGATCGACCATATTGCCTCAAGAAATTTAAAAGCAGCGAGCACGATTTAAGGGAATCCTAGTTAGCGCAGATTATTTTTTTTCTAGCGTGGAAGAATTTCCTCGAATAATAAGGCTAGATAATCATAGGTGGGCAGAAAGATTTATTTCCGATATCTTTCATAACTAATACTGTTACTATCGTTTCCAAAAGTCTTTGCGCTTCTATGCTCCACTCACGAATATTTGTTAAAAACTCTTGAGGGTTGACGCACGAGAAGTTAGGTTCTCGCCGGAAGAGGTCGTCGAGAGCCGATTGGGAAGGCTAGCGGTGGCCCTAAAATACGTCTAGCACTAGATCTGGAGCTGTGCAGCCTCGCTCGCACCGATCCGAGTTTTATCCTCGGGGCTCCCAGACCCGAATTGCAGCTCTTCTCTCTCTCTCCAGAATCAGATTTAAGGCTGCCTTTCTTCGGTGATGGCTCATCGACTCCGCGGGCTAGGTGACTGATGCTGCGGACATAAGAGGAGGAACTCTCAGCTGGGTGTTTAAAGCATAGCTATCTAGCGAATCGAAATTCTCTGTCACAAGGGGGAAGTAGTTGGAATTCCCGGTCGTATGATAACATTAAACGGACAACATTTTGGAAGGCGGACGTCTATAAGTAGTTCCTGAGCTGGCCGTATTAAGACGTCAATGAGCTTTACGCTTATTTTTCCACCAGTGTGCATTTCAGCATCTAGTGCTGAGGAATTATTTCGTACTCGCAATTCCCACGATATCCACTTCTTCCGACGTCCTCGCGATACGTGGTTGCATTCACGTAAAGAAGGGACACTGTCAGTAACCGCCAATACTTTGTGCTGAATACATTCGTTTACACTGGAAGTACGCCTACTTTAAGTAAGTGCTGGACTGTATGGAAGACCGCCTAGATATTCGAGTGCCGCTTACTTTTTAGTGATTGCAGATGCCTGGACTGGCTAGTGTGCGGTGTTAGTGAACGTGAATCGATCACCAGGCGAGGTGGATCGAAGGGGAATCGAATCCTCTCACCTCTGCATCTTCCTCCTCCACCACTGCTTGCCCGCGGCGGATATGCTCAGCGCCACTCCGCCTGTTGCCTCCGGAGGCGAATCGCCGGCCGCTCCCGCCGTGGACGCCGAGGCCGTCGCCGCGAAGAATGAGAGGGAGCGCCGGAGGAGCAGGGGTGCGGAGGCGGAGAGGCCGGGGGCCTCCCCCTCTGCAGCCGCCGCCGCCGCCGCCTCCGTGGGGGAGCTGGGTAGCGAGATGGAGCTCTGTGCCACGGCGGAGGCCTCCGGCTCCAGAAGGGGGCATGCCGATTCGCGCCACTCGCGGCGCCCCGGCCCCGCTTGGCGCCGGCGCCTCCTCGTAACCTCTTGCTGGGCCTCCTCCTCCTCCTGGACCACCACCCCCCGCACCCCTCCCCGGTCCGCCGTCTCCACCCTGGCCCTCCTTCCCTTGGTGCCTGCGGTGGGGCGCAACACCTCCACCCTCGGCAGAATGGCCCTCGCCCTGCAACCATCACGGGATCCATTAGTCAAAATTGAATTCTCGAAATAAATGTAAACAAGAGCTGTTCTCGCCTTCTCAGCGTGCAACCGAGGCTGAAATTTTAAAATCCCAGATCGAGTGATCTCTCTGATTTCAAGGTGTTAATGGTTGAGTCCAACGAGAGCGTTTTCTCCCAGTTTTTGGTATTTCGGTTCGACATATTATTTCCATTGAACTTTACACTCACCAAGATGGAGACGAACAAATATTTCATTGAAATCTATGTGTATGTATACAGTTTATAACTTTTTCGTCGCCCTTGGTAATATTGTAGTTGGAGATTCTGTTGGGAGACTCTAATGCCGTACTATGCTTTTGGTTACCGCACAACCACCCAGTGAGCGCCCTAGTTCGCAAAGACTCTATTTTGGATGCACTTCTTGACGGAAAGCTTTCATGGAACAGTTTTGATTAAAAGTGCAGAGAATATCAGCAAAATTATGATATAATCTAAAGGACTTGGGACATTAGCTCTTAAGTGTGAACTTATGAATGGATGAACGATTTTGGTGGACCGGAACGGACAATGTATGGACCAAATTAGTTCAATTTTGTGTTCATGCATCCGCACGATTTGGGTGGTGACATGGTGAACTTTGCGTCCATGCATTCTTACGTTACCTCCAACGGGTTGATGTACCGTGTAATAAGGCCTTAACAGACTGCCTTTCAATGATATTTTGTGGGAAATGTGAAAGAAATTTTGGTCCTTCGGCGACGGCGGCTAAGATAGGTTGAATTAGTTGCTAATCCAAATATATGCACATTCAAGGATAAGGATTTATTGGAATTTAGTTTTCCTTAGTAAAATGATAGAAATTGCTGGAACTATTATGGATATCTGGAAAAATGAATTCAAATGGAATTATATTTTGTGAAACTAGACTGGAAGATGAAGTTTTAAAAGAACACTAAAAGACGGCACAAACAACCCAAGTTAAAATATTTATTTTGTCATCAGGTGATGTTTTCGGTAAAATTATTTCTTTAAGTTGAGTTATTGAGGTTGACGGGAAAGGGAGATTAGGAATGGAATCTTTGGTGAAGTCTTTTCTATTTATTTTTGAGGTTATTATGAATGAGTTGGAATGTGGACTGCGAACCGGACGGAGACTTCCTCCCCGCCACTCCACAGAGAACAGCCTCAATCTCCGAACAAATCCTGCGTTTCACCTGACCAGAGGGCGTGGTTGGGAGTTGGAAGAAATCGCATTGCAGATATCCTCTCAAGTAGGAATTTATGAATGGGCACGACTCCAGGGTCATTGAACTCATTTTCATAATTGGTGCGAGTTAATGTCTCGGGAGCAACTCGAAATTTAATGTGCGTATTCATTTTGGAATAATGGATAAATATGCGTAAATATTTCATAAATTTTTGGCTGATAAAATACACTGATGAATTCGAAATTATTTGATTCGGTAGTTTGAAGTTCTATTAATAAATTGCAAGTGATGAAACGAGCGTTAAGTGATGAGTGGTGATTTGTCTCCTCTCAAGGCCGTGGCGATCGACATTCAAACCCCCTACCACCGAAATCTTAAGGGATGGTGTATTTAAGTGAACCCCCCCCCCCCCAAGTGAACCCCCTCCAAAATGAGCCCTTCTTCTCTTCAAATGGAGACCCTTCCTCTCCCAAGATTTTTTTGTGGCCACGGCCTTGACCTCCTTCCATTCCATAATCACCTCATGTAGGTACATGAGCGTCTTCCCAGGAACAAATACCAAAAAACAAGAGATTCGCACAATCCTCGGATGGGAAACTTACGGCTCGTCGTGGTCGTTGGACTTGGAGGCCTCCTCCCCCTCCTTTCCTGGCTGCTGCTCCCCTCCTCCCCCTCTGCCCCCCTCCCCCCCTTCCTCTTCATCTTCATCTTCGTCAGACTCCTCCGTCAGCCTCATGTGGACCTCTCGCCGCTCCCTCCTCTCTTTGCTCACCGACAGCTTCCGCAGGGAAATGACGTCCGAGACGGAAGTGACGCTGGTCGCGCTGCCTCCTTCCCTGTTCCTGCCAATGAAGCACTTCGTGTCCGAATCAGAGTCGGACATTTCCTCTTCTTCCTTTTCCCGCTTTTTAAGTTCCTCGTTGAAGCGGCGCCGGCGGAGGATGTAGTTGAGCGCCAGGCCGCCAGAGAGTGCCAGGAGCGCGAGGATGAATGCGAGCGCCACGGCGTGGACGGAGAGGGAACTACGAGGCATCGCTCTCGTTGTTGGCGTGAGCAGGATGTCTCGACCAATGGCGGATGCGGACGAGTTGGCTGCGGAAAGAGAGAGGCAAAATTTGAACATGGTTCGCAGTAGGACACGGGGTGCGCAGAATAGGCTAGCGTCTATGTCGACGCATGTTAAGCATTTTTATTCAACCTAGGACGCCAATTGCGCCAACTCCAGTGATCTAGCAGAAGATATTTACGTTAAATAAAATTTATATTCCATTATTTTAGGCTAGGCAAAGTTATTGAACCCCAATGGGCTCCTGAAAGTGTACTGAAAAATTCTTTCCGTCAATTCATGTGTGGCTAATGGTTACTTTCGCAAATTGAACTGTATTCTAGGCAAAAGTTAACGAAAAAGAGTAGAAGAATTCGAACGGTTGCGAAACCAGTAGGAACGCGACATTGTGGGAAAATGACGTCACAAGTCATAACGAATATCTGGTGCATTGTTTACTACGGCAGTCGTTGGTGTTGAACTGCAGAAAACACTACTGCTACGAAAGCTAGGGCTTCTGTAGCTCAAAATAAGTGGTAATTTGTGCGGATGAGTTATAATACCTGATTGAAAACTCGCCTGAAATAGTTTTTGTCATGGAGCCGAAGGAAAATAAAAGGTGAGAAGCATAATTCCGACATGTACGTTCCGATATGAATTAGTCTCCTTCTTCGGTTTTGTTTTGCAATGGCGATCACTTAAACGTATATACATCTATAATAGATTGTATTCAAAATCTTTAAATTCAAATATTGAGAATGGACTATTAGTATAGTAAACTGAAGGAGTAAAAAATGCAGATCTAGGAGGTGCAACAATGCATCGTTACTCTGACTTAGGGATTGATAGATAGAATTTGTATATTTTAATACAACAGCTTTATATAATTGTGTATAAATATCTTTGTGCTAATGCCTATTTCAGTTGGAAGATGAAATGGAAAACTTCATGTACCCCAAAAGAATGGGCGGACGTATTCGTCTTAGAAGGGGTGTCCGAATCTCAGAATTCAATCAAACTTTGTAGTGTTGTAGTCCATCGAGAGCTGTCCTTGTATAACCTCACACAAGAGGATACATATAACCTACAGTTTAAATGAAAAATGCAGGTATACAGTTAAAGGTCTAATGTATTCTCGTACCTATAAAGGCATGGTTACATGATACATAACACATACAAGTTAATATGTGAATTCCTGAATGATTTTTGTGGACCGAAACGGAACATGTACGAATGCATGAACCAAATTAGAACTAGTTCAATTTTCTTTTCATGCATTTGCACAAGTTGGGTGGTTACACGGAGCATTTTGGCGTTCATTGTCGCGTTCATACATTTTTACATTAACTTGTACGTGTTAATGTATTTTGTAACCAGGCCTTAAGAGCCAGTTATAAACCAGGAGCCGTAGTACAGTGGTTACGGCGATCGCTTTATATGATGATGTCCCAGGTTCGAATCTTGCCAGTGACTATTTTTTTCACAGCTTCTTTCTACTTCTTATTTTACAGCTATTCATCGACATTCCATGATTTTCACTGAAAATTTTTTTATGCGCGTAATTTTTTCCATGTAGACAGCTGCACAAATCTATGTAGGCAGGTATGTGACTACATGCAGGCTAATACCTACACCAGGTTACATAAGATAGCACTCATGCAGGTATACAATGACGACTTTATTAAATTTTCACTACGGTTAAAAAATTATGGTTTCAATTTGTCATAATGACTCGTGCGTCTTAATTCTCCAAACATTTGCCTTGCTGCTCCATATACGTATTAACTTCATAGCATATTCAAACAAACGGAATAAACGATCTCCATTAGAATCTAACGTTGGTTAGCTATAAATTCAGCGCTTAAGAGATGACGCTACGCAATCGAAGCAGCTCAACTGCTAAAAGTTTTCCTCCGTTTCGTCGTTTGGCGGCGCCGAAGATTTTACTCAGATTTTCATATTTTTAATATTATGTAGCGACTAAATGCGTTATTTTATACACTAAATTTAATTTTTTTAATACTCCCCTTACCATACGATAAGCTAACGCAAAAATACAATTATTTTACTAGATACATTTTAGTTCATAGCCCCATTTGAAAAAGAAATCTCGGGCACTTCTCTAGGCTGATATTGCTCGAAACACGCCGCCGCCGTCTGAGGCTTCTTCGTCAAATTAGAAGATCAGATTTACTTAGATAAATATTGATCAATCCAAAATTTTAGGAAAGATTGTAAGCTAATGAGAGAACTATAGATATGTCATGCGTAGGGGATGTAATAGGGTAGTTCCCTTCATCAAAGAAAACGAAAGGCATAGATTGCGATTCGTTACCCACCATTAGTGTATTCATAATATAAAAATTATTTGGTTATAGCAACACCGGTTTAGACGAATGGCAATGGTCAATTTCATCCTCATTTGAAAAAGGCCAGATTGGCGCCCATGCGATGCCACTCCACGTGACGTCACAGGGACCTAGATGCTATACGAGTAGTCAGGAGTTTTATATCGTCTGACATTACCAATGCATGCACGAGGCACAGAGCTCAGGGAAACATGTCTCAATAATCACCTATTAAAACTGCCTAAGGTCGGAAAGTTTTCTTCGTTTGATAGCGTATTGATAATCCTTATTTAAGCCAAGCGCTACCAGCTAGCATGGTACTCTGCTACCTGCTAGCATCCTGCGTCGTATCAGCGCTCAAAGCCTCGCCCCAAGGTCACCTCACTTGCGGCAGCGGGAACCAGAATGACGTCACACGGAGTTTTCCCGGCATTCATACTTAGCCGTCGCGTTTTCGCGCGCTTGAAAATGTTCACTTTTCATTTAATCGCGAAAAATAAATATAGTCATTTAAAAATCTAAAAGCGTGAAATACCTACTCCAGGAGTAATAATCTTTCGATTTAGGCAATTAAAAAAATAATAGGAAACCACCCTATTACTATGCGCAATTGAGCAAAACATCGCGAAATCTGCCCAGAAGAGACATCTTATCTTCATAAATGGTGCGAAAGAATAATCATGTAAAATATCAACGGGGAATTTTTAAAATGCATCGCAGTATAGGCGTTCCTCTTTTCCCCCTTTAATACCTTTATTTTCAAAGTATGTCATAACGTTTTCTTACATATGGCATTCCATCCGGTACGTGGGCATAGTAGAAACTTAGTCCGTGGCACGATCACGAATGAAATGATCTTAAAATGATGAGATTACGTCATACTTAAGGCTGTTTGATAGACCCCGCATTACTTCTACTATAGATAATATAGATTCAGTAACCAGACGAATGATTGGAAATATTTTGACTATGATATAATGAGTCATGTCAGTAAAAATATTTTTAAAGCGCTGGGTGTTGTTCTTATTTTAACATTATTTTCTGTACTATAATGTAAATCATAATCGTGGAAATGCACTTAGCTATTTACGAAATATGCTTCTCCTTGAGCTACTTTTTTAATGTGAGAATTTCGCTATTTTGATGAATAATTTGTATGTTACTGAGAAATATTGAAATCATTCTGAAAAGCACTCTTAATGCAAGGGGAAATAAATAAAACTTTCATGCCACGTATGTTATTCCTCGTCATTCGAATGCAATAACTTTAATGAGCCTTTCGATATCAGAAGAAACATCTTCTCATCAAATCGGCTGACTTGAATCTTTTGATTAAATTTATAAAGAATCTTCCTTGAAAGGAGTTAAAATCACTGTCCTTGATAGTTCCCTGAATAGTTTCAGTTTGCTTGGAATTGGCTTTTTTTGGCGACTTTGCTTCAACTGGACCCTCACGCCCATAATTTGTATGATATTGCCCATTAAACTTCATGAACTTGTTTTTTAAGCAGATTACTTTATATTACTTTCTCTATTTACTGGTTTATGGATTGGTTCATGATTGAGAATATGAGGCGTGTGTCAATATATTTACTTCCATCATAAAAATATGAGAAGATCAAAGGCGTTAAGGATAAAGGGATCAACGTGCTCTATTAGGATAATATGCAGCACGGGTTGTGAGCGCTTCAAAATCATTAATAAGGTTTAAAATGGAGGAATGTAGTCGCATTCTTAATCATCACTGTCAGTTTTTTACTGTTGGTAATCTCCCGGAATCGCTATTTTTCTATATCCGTGTTGCTGGCTGTTCTTGAAGGTAAAATAAGAGAATTCTCCCACACCTATCTAAGTGGATGATGTATCGCTCTCTGCAATTCTTTTTTACGAAAGGTTTTCGTCGTCCGTTGCCATCATCCTTGCGACCCAACGTGAAACGAATCGGTGGCCTGGGCAACGTACCTCATCAAATCTCTGCGCCCAGCGCGGAGGCCAAAAGTCTCCTGCGCATTAAATTGCTATCGGGTTGGTCTGGATTAAGAGTGAGAGCTCTCTCGAGGATATATCGGTTTTTTGCTCCCTTGAAGAGAAGTGGATGCTTTTTTGGAGCTGCTATTTATTTATACAGAGCCCCGAATTCGTTCCCAACGGGCAGTCATTGCTGCGGTTGTCCCCACACCCTCTTTCTTCAGCCTACACATCAGCTAACAACCGGAAAATGTTGAAATTATTGAGCGTAGAAGGGACTCAATCAATTTTAAAGTGAGCCATTTATTTCAAAGTTAGCAGGGGTTTGATTGTTGTACAACTAACATAAGTCATTTTTAGTGATCCAAAACATTTTCTCTCGAAAACTTCCAGTATAATGTCGTCTCTGTTATTATTACCGAAATGAAAAACTTTGTTGTAGTCCACCAATTTATTAAACCTAGTTAGAGGGTACCTGGTACCGTGTACCTGAGGATGACGCCGCTGCGTCGAAACTAATCGTACATTAAAATTAATTGGTGGAATGAAACAAAGTTTTTCATTTCATTAACATGAGAATAAACTTCCACAAAGTTGAGTCTGAGACGAGAAAGATTGTCTCTCTTAGATTGAGAATCATATCATTAGAAACAATTTTGCCGATTTCAGTCGTTCAAGCGCTGAACTGGATTGATGCGTTAAAAATATTTGTTTTCCGTAGAATACCTAAGATAAAGTAAAATAGATGCAGGAATTTTTTACTATTCAGAAGGGTGGAAATAATCATTCTATCCTATGAATTTTTTTCCTTAGCTTAAACGATAGACCCGCTCAATATTTTGAGTCTTTCTTCGTTTTCAGAATCGAGCATAAATAATGGAACGACGAAATTTGCCATCCCATTGTCCCTGTCTGCTTACGCGACCCTTCAGCAGCAGTCGCTAATCCTCCTCTTACCTATCCAACTCTAGCCGTCGCGTCGGTCGGATCGTCTGCCGCTCGTGGCCACCCAGCGCCCCCTCCAAGGGAGTCCCGATCCTTATGCCTTGTTTCCACAACGCAAGCTCCGTAAGGGTAATGAGAGGATCTACTGTTCATGCATTTCATGGAATCCATCAGTGCGACGATCCGTGATTTCGAAAAAAATATGTGAGGAATGGAGAAGGTAGATATCGGAGAAGTGTGGACCAGTCAACTGAGAATGAGGAAATGCAGTCATCTGAGCAACTAAAATCACTTAAGTAGCGGTACCGTTTCGAATTCTAACCCGCGACACCCGACATCATGGCCCAGCCAGAGGTGTGCGTGCCCGTCTCTAAAAACATGTCCACGCCGCGGTGCCGACGCCGAGTCTGCTGAAATCAGCGTCTCTCAAAATATAGTCTGTAGTAGGATGCTTGGCCGCTATTTAATTTTAGCTTCGCACTTTGTAGTTCTTGGAATTCGATCTTTGAATTGCTAGTGACGCGACGCAGAGACCATCGTCAGCGGCGATTGCCGGAAATAAAATGCCCGGACGTCGCTGCCATCGAATTTCGGCACACTCGCCTACGGTGAGAATCCAGGCGCGGACTTAATCAAAGGAGCCATGGTCGGGGCCATCTGGCATAAAGATGGAAGCAGTGGAAACAAGGCGTAAATACGGATTTGGATGGGCAGGGCCTCCTCTCCCTTGTAAGGGCGTGCGGGAGGGAGGATGTCGTCATAACTCGTGGCTTTCCGAATCTCCTCGCTGTCCAATCTGTATGCAAATGATGAGCGAGGTGGGGTGGGGGTGAGATCGGGAAGCAAGCAACAAGGAGCGATTGGGAAGTGTGGCTTCCCCCAACGCGGCAAATCCCACTCAATTCCCTCTCTCTCCATTAGGATTAATAGTGAAAAGGTGTTACCATCCCTGAGGAGGATATATATAAACCCTCCGGATTAACCCGAAAGAGAGATTTCAACCCGAAACATTATCTTCCGGGGCTAAAAGCTCACTTCTTGTTTGTATTTGAATGGGTAAACTCGTATTTACAGCACTGATTCTCGTCATTAAATTATTGCAAGTTAAATTCTCCGTTAGTCGGGTGTGATTAAAATAGTCGAATCGCATAACTATGGTTTTAATCTCTCAGTCACTGTGATCACTCATCTGATCACATGTGGAAAGGAGGCCGATTTAGTCGTTGCCAGAGCCAGAAATGCCATCTTGGAGTAGTAATAAATCGAAACAGTATCGTATTGTAAACCAAGAAAACTGTCATATTGTGACTCTTAAAAATATGAGTTTTATGCCGAAGAGTTTTTCTCCCAATTTTTAGGTCAGCCCATGGAAAAGTAAATTTTAACTAGTATCCAGTGGACAAACTAAGCTTAACATTGAATGAAAACTCCTCAACAAATTATACAAAGTATACATACATTGTTTGTATACTATTATCGATGTGTCGTGATAATATTAAAATGGTTTCAGTGTCAATGGGAAGTTAAAATGTATGCCGGGAAACGCAATCGTATTTTAGAGTGACTTTTGGAAAGTAGCTTTCTGAAAACGTCGCAACTAAGAAGTCTGTGATTGGTAGAAACGAATCGCCTCTTTAGCAGTGGTCGATTTAATTCATTTAAGTGGTGTACTGATGAGTTTATTAAAGAGTTACCAAGGTTAGGTAATTCTATTTTCATTTGATGGTGAATTGTGGTCATGAAGCAATGTAGTAATATCAAAGGACATAGTTTCAGAATCATCATTCTTTTTAATAAAATATAGCGTCAAAAGGTTAATCTTTAAGATCAACTCATGACCCCGGATGTGAGGTTTGCCGGAGCCGTGGAGGATGTCATCAAACAAGAGTTATCTAATGGTGGGCATATGGTGAAATATGCTAGAATTTAAGGGAAGATAGGGTCAGCGGAGATAATTTGTCGTCGAGAGGGTCTTAGGGCTCTAGGGAGCAGTCGTCCGGATGATAATGAAAGGGGAGGCGCTGTGTGCCCGCATAAATTTGCCTCTGCGAGCGGGAAAGGGCGCACCCTCGTCCTTCTCCCCAAACTCCGAATGCGGCGACATTCGCTGCGGAATGTGCGCCTATCGCAAGCAGAACATAGAAAAATCCCTATCCCTGCGGTTATATATTTGAAGATATAAGTATGGGATGTTTACATTAATATAATATGCCGAGCATAATTTCAGTGAATTGCCTGAAAGATTTTCAGGATGATAAACTAATTGTTATGGCATTAAGAAAAGAATGCTTCCTCGTTAGCATGGGATTGCTTGGAAAGTAAATGGATGGGACCTCAAGAGAAATAATATGAACTATATATTTTATGAATATACGCTCACGTGGAACTTTAACATCCGCAATGTCTCGTAGATCCCTTACAATTTATGTTATTTTATTAATTCAGAATATTCATTATTCTAAATAAAATATGGGGGCATCAAAAAGGATTAAGATCCTTAAGATCGACATGGAGCTCATGACCCCGGATGTGAGGTTTGTGAGGAGGGGCCTCTCGACGTATTATTGCTGGAAATTGCATTTTTTGCAAAATGAACTCGCGAGGGAACGAGAGGCACACTCTCCCAAACGACGAAATCTGTGATATTCGGGCCCAAGAAGTTCAGGACGACGCATCAATACCGCTCGCTGTGCGTTCTTCATTTGTCCTTTCTTCTTGACGTTTCATTCGTTTAAAATTTACGCCTTCATCACGGAATGTTCAGCGCATCTTTAGTGAGCTCTTTTCAACATTTACCAGGTGCAGTATCTATCATCGTTGAACGCGTATCTAAAATGTTAAAATTACTTAACCATAGAGAAAATTGTATGTTAAAATGTTCATTTTTAAGATGCACTTGAATATTGTCAATGGTCTGCTATAATTTCCCTGAATATTTCAAGATAATAGCGCGTGAAACAAAAGAGGGTCACAAAAAAGACCAACCGAACGGGAGTGATGCGCCATCTTAAACCTTTACTTTTGTCACCAACACAAAGGCAAATTCCGCAGACAAATTTCACTTTTCTCCCTACCTTAACGAGAGAAATGGTCTGGGCTGTTTATTATCTTAGAGTTGAGATAAGTGCGTAGGGGGTGGATAAGCTAATAATACCCTGTGGGGAAAATTGTGCACCCATCATATCACGTATGTTTCACTTGACGTTGGAAATTTATGCATGAATGAGCCCCGGAGGAAAAACTAAGCGCATTTCATAATGAAATACAATCTATATTAAAACATGTAAACATAAATCACCTTAAATAGATCACTGAGCTTCCTCTAAATTATTTTTTCTTGGCACCCAAATGTACGGCAATAGTGTACCATTCGCTAATATTATGAAAGCCACGTGACACAATAGCATGTTACCATGGAGACATTCGAGGTACCTATGTTGGGCACTGAGTTGTGACGTCACCCGCACTCCAAAGTCCTCACTGTAAGCCTATTGTTAATTGAAATGCATTTCGATTGGTCAGTGTTGGTATGCGTACAGTGTGAAATGGAGAGGCGGTCGAAAGTGGTGAAAGTCATGGAGGAAGTGAGAGGTGGGCAGGTTGGAGGGGCGGAAAGTGAGAGGGGGGTCCAGCGAACGGGCACACACTGCGAACACGATAAGCGGATTAAGGAGATGGGGGAGGCAATTATGCGGCCGTTTATCTCCCCGGCTCAAGAATACCCCTCAAACTCACTCCACTCCCTCCCTTCCGATAGGTGGAGTCACTTTCCCTCTCTGCGCGCCACACGGCGGACGCGTGTGCAACTATCCTTCAGGGTTAAATGGGGTAGAATCAAATGTCCACACCTGCGCGCAAGGACCTACGGGAGGAAGCGCGTGATTGTTCAATTGTTCATCTCAAAGTGAACAAGGGAAAAGACACTTCGTAAGAAATAATTAGTCACGCATCAAGGCTTTCATTAGTGATACATCTAATGATTTCTAATTAATATTACAGGTTATGATCTCTGAAAAAAACCTGTACCCCTTTTTCGATTATTTTAAAAAAAATGAATGTTTCTAAAAAGTAGCTAACCTGCATCTGCATAATAGCCCGCAGTCCATCTCAATATTCGTGTGGTGGTAATGCTGGGATACTAGCCGTGAAAAAATACTACAATGCGATTTGATTACTGAGTCCCACCTAGCTTTTATTAAAGTCAAATATTATTAGGGGGTAAAGAAAATTCCTATTCCTATCCGTTCGGTTAAAAATATGTCTTTTTAATCGTTTCTATTGAGTCTAAAAATATACGAGGTTTGCTGGTGATGCTCTCATATCGCTCTCAAAGATGTTAACTTAATCTTACTTAATTTCTCAAAGCATCTAAGCCTAGCACGTTGCTTCGGGGTCTAATGCGGATATTTTTGCCGGATTCATGGAAAATTTGTATAATGACCGTAGCAGTATACGACGAAAGTGAGAATGTGTGAGAGATGGAATGGATCGTAGGAAGCCGCTGCCTTCCGCCGTGTTGAGGCTCATCTGTCCGAACGGCGAGTGGAGGCGCTCACGCGGCTCAACCTGTTTGCTCCGCTGATTACGATCCACCCGAGCGCTTTAAGCCTCCCAGCACAGGTGACGTGAGCGTTTGCTTTGTTCCCTCGACGCTCCATAACTACTGGGATAACATTTTGATGAACGACACCGCAGAATGTAACTCAAGATCGTTGAGCACTGGAAGTAATTGTCTGCCTTGTTTTGACAAACGACACTTGAATTTGTGCGCATAAAATTTTGTTTCTTTTGGAGAAATAAACATCTGCCAATAACTTTCCCATTAGCGCAACTCGCTGGCAATGGGTTGGTGTCAGATACGATTCAAGCTTTAGGTTAGACAAGGTTACATTACATACGTAATTATAGGTCAAGGATGAAGCTAGCCGCGCCACGTTATTGGAAGGCGACGTCCGTATATGGTGTATTTATCAAATCAGTTGGAATTCCACAGCATTAGAAAAACTACGTAAGTCTTTTGGAATCGTGTCAATAGGAAAATGTTCTTTATTAGTATAACCAGTTGTCATACAGAGGCGATGTCAAATATTTATTTTATACATTGAATTCTTAAATGGAATAAGTCAAATAGGTAGCTATAATTCCAAGAGAGTCCATATTATTCAGTTTAGTATTTGTACAGAAAAAAATGTATGTGCCATTGAAAAAATTAAAGTATTGTAACTGTTAGTACTAATGTTATAGAATGAAGATTCAGTCGGAGAAGCTAACATTAAAGGGAACTGATGAACGCTTGAAATTGCTGATATTTCAAATGTATATACTTCAGTTAATTGTTATCTACCGCTACTCACACAACGATTTATTGATGAAATTATGGCCAATTGAAGGTAAAGTGGAAAATATTGCTATGATAATTTTTTATAGTGCTTCAAGGCATTTCAAGGCAAAAATTAATGGAGGGCCAGAGGCTCTAATCGGCATCAGATTATTTTTATGCCGTAAAAATTCATTTTTCTCCTTTGAAGAAGAATGATAACTTTGTTTATAATACATAGTATTAAGGGGGGCTTGATAGCTTAATAGGTAGAGCTTCTTATCTAAAGTTTCCTGGTTCAAATCCCGGTTGAGACCTTCGGAAAACCCCAACTAAAATCCTCGTAATGCGAGGTAGCGCAGGAATATTAGCGTCCTCCCATACTCTACGAATGGTTTACTCACCTGCTTGTGGCTGAGTCTGGTGTGAGCTCTACCCTCACCTACGCGTTGGAAAATGTATCCCAAAGCTACCTTCGGGTTGAATTATTGATTGAGTGAGAAGGAACCGTAAAATTTGAACTAGCGGGTCTTCAAGGGAAACTCTCTTCACGCCAATCAGTCTGTACGAACTTGTCTGTACGCTTGAGAGCCAAGGAGAAGGAGGGAGGGATGGATTTGAAAAGAGTGCGTGATGGGGCACTTCGCAGAGGAGGATCGAGTCCGTCTCGATGACGCATTGTATTTCACATTTATTTACATTCCCTAAAATGTCCGCAGTGCGGCGAAAATGATCCATGTGTTCTCAATATTTACTTTTAAGTATTGAAAATAGTGAGAATTGAAAAAATTACGAATTTGATGTACTACCACATTATTGCAAATATAAATTTCTGCTGATAGTCCTTATTATAAAATACTACTGCGTGAAATTCGGGGCGCCCTACCCGCCAGCGATGCGACTTTTGTGGGCGTATCAGGTGACAGCAAATGCATGATGGCCATCTGAGTAATCCTGACTGGAGTGGATGGATGGATGACTCACCGAGCACCTGGTGCGCATGCGCGAGGAATCCGCCGTTGCAGGAGGCCTCGAGTCGCTCGAACGAGTAGAACTCGAGCAGGAGGTGCGGCCCGGAGGAGAAGCAGAGCGCCTGGGTGCTGTAGGCGGGCGCGCCGCTCGCCGCCGATGACGAAGATGGCAGGTGTAGCACGAGGCGCGAGGAGAGGGAGTCTCCGTCGCGGGCCTTGAGCCACTGGCGACGGGGACACGGCAGCAGCAGACTCGACACCGTCAGACCCACCACGTGGCCCGGCTCCGCCTGGAACGAACGCAAACAGCACATGCAGGAATGGCGGGGAGGTTGCGTGCATTACAGGGGGAAATCCCACGTCCTGGATGCTACCCAAACTACTATAATTAGATAAGGGGATACTATTGCCGTCGGTATTCAGGAAAAGAAAGTTTTTCGTTAAGATTATACTTAGAATTAGAGTGTTATCCCGTAACATCATCATCGTCATTGGGAGCTCATTGCAGCGGTGCTAACAATAAAAATGAGGAAATTTGCGTAGCGATCGCGTGGAAAGAAGTGCATACTGTGGGAATAAAATTATTTAACCATCGAGCAGACGTATGCAAAGATTTCTATGCAAAAAAAGTCAGTCACGGCTGGAATTCATAAAATAATAAAATACAATTATTAATGACTATAAATAGAAAGTATGTTTTCCGTTTCTTAACGAACGCATTCTGAAATAGTACATTGATTATCCGATTCTAAATAATGGATTAATTTCAATGTTTTATGGACATTTAAATCTGAGTCTGGAGAAAATGGTATTATTTATGGATTATCAAACAATAATACATATGATATTTGAAGGAAATACCCAATGTTGCACCTTATTTTAAGAGAATTAATGTACGTACTTTTACGGCGAAAAAACTACTCAGTCAGAGAACAAGATTCGTGTGGGTACTGCAGCAACCAACCTCATTCTACACTAGTGTAATAGCAATTCAAATAAACTCTTGGCATGAGAAACCTTAATTAGTATTTATTTCCTTTATTGCTTTCTGATTAATAATCGATAAAAAATCGTTCTTGTAAATCATACGCAGTGAAACCAGTCACTCAGGCTTATTAGATGAATTACTTGTGCTGATTTCAGGGGGAAATACTTAATATTATGGTTGTTGTTGGTTACGGGGGTAATTAAGTGAGAATTTATGTTAAAGAAAGATGGATTAGCAGTGGTGCATAATGAGTTATGATACCTGCAGGAGCCAGAAGCTTCTCCCGGGGCACGCCTGCGACGAAGAGGCGATGAGTCGGGCCCTCGGCTTGATGGGCCCCGCGTTCCTCGACGACCAAGACCCGGCCACGCCCTGAAGGTGCACCACGCATCCACCGCAGCGGCAGTTGGGCTCGCTCCCTTTCCTGCGGACATCAACACCAGGTATGTAGGCACTACGTAATCCAAACCAGCCTATTTATGCATTTTACGGAAGTGATATACTTGGGAGTCTGACACAGCTGTGCTACTGAGAAAAATATCAATTGAGTGTTGGCAATCTTCGAGATGGTTGGATTCCACCATCATATTTTTGAAGAGCCACAATTTGAAGAAATCTGCGTTTTTAGTGTTTTAATTCCGTCATATTTTCTAAGACCTCTCAAAGCAAAACGGTGATTTTTCTATGCAACCTTGAAGTCTGTTTTGGAGTGTCCACAAGAAAATTTCCACGGAAAAGAAGTATAGATTAGAAATTCAAAGAGAAAATAGTGTTTTCATCTAAGAGAGGCGGTTTAATCTTGAGAACAAATATTAAAGAAGTTTGAAGTCGAAACACCTCGATGTAAAAGGCCAATCAGAGCTGTTTTATTTAGTATTCGAATAAATAAATAGAAAGTTTCAGCTTTGTACATAGAGCTGACATTAGGTTTCGAAATAATGATCAAAAATGTATTGAACACTTCCTAGGTAAAGAGCCGTTTAAGCACCAGTTAACTCATGCGATGCAATTTCGTTCGAATGAGCGACGCGGGAAAGAGCGGAGGCGAGAGAAAGAATAGCGCAGGGCCAAAAAGGGTTTGTATGGCGCGTTGGAGGTCATCATTCTCTCCTCCTCCACTCTCTCACTCTCTCATTCCACACTCGAACCCACCTGTTTGCATCGTCGGTGGCGCTGAGTGCCAACCCGAGGGGACACATTTCCTGGAGCTCCTCATAGGTGACGCCAGCGGGCGGTGGACAGATTTCAGTCTCCAATGCTGGCCCCTAAAAAAAAGATGTTAAAATACATTATTTCAGGGTTTATGAGGGGATGAGAATGTAAATAGACTGCGGGACAGAAATATATCTAATGATATTCTTTCCTCGAACTAATAGGGATAGCAGTATTGCACAAATTATGTCATAAATTGCTACTCATGTTGTTACATTTCCTCTTTGCTGCCCTGTTTTTCTCTTTATCTTCACTTGATTTTACGTTTTGTTATTATGATCTTTTTTAAATTAATATTTATTACATTTATCTTGGGAGTGTGATTTTTATATAAGCGTAATTTTCCCCTAGTCATATGTGCTGTTTGAATTGTATTGATAATTACATGGTAGGGGCATGTATCGCTCGTATTAAACTATTGCCCACCTCACTTAATGCTTTTTCCGTGGGGGAAAAGTGAGGGACTGCTTAGTACTCATTACCTACCTAACACCATTGACATGGCTAGCAGGTTACCATGGAGATGAAAATGTACTGTGTTTCTTTTTTTTTCAATGGTCAATAGAGGTGATGCTATTACTTAGGCAGGTTTGAATAGAAGGGTAAGGTGCAGATATTAGTGTTCAAATCTTCACCCAATGATTTGGTGATTTCTTAATTAAACACCGCGTATATTTTACGTCCCTTACACTCTCTTCTCTTTGTTCCCCTCAGTTAATTAAGACAAAAGGGGGAGATAGGGGAGACTGCGGTAATGGCGGTCACTATGATTTCTCATAAAGTGGACGACGCAGAGTCAAACTGATTGGTGCAGTCAACTCACGACAGTTTATGGATACACTTCGGAAGTGCTCGACGCCTTGCCTATCGTAAATTGCCTATTTTATAGGAAGGACTGTTTCGACGTTTTGCCTTACAAGAAAGACATTAGTTTAATCCACTATCAGCTGTTACATTTTACTTTTCATAGGACGAGGCTGATCTCACAATCACAAGGTAAGCCATATTGTTCTATCACGTAGCGTTTTATTAAGGTTTTAAGCACTGAAATTTGTTTTTTTAGCCGTTGGATGAAAACATGCTGTTGGGGGTAATGGCAGTCTCTTTGGCAACTGACCGGCATTACACCACCAGTACTCATATATTTTTTATCGTATGCATCAGAAGGCCAGAAAATAATAAGGAAAACAAATAAAGCTAGTAGCGTGTAGCAGATCTTCAATAAAAAATTATAAGAAAACGGCTGCTATTGCTAAAAGGAAAAACGCAACAAAAGAAGCAAAAGAAAATGAGCAGGAAACTCTTTGAATCTGACTCAGACACTTCTATTGACGAGACAAAGATTTCTGAAGAATTATCAGAAAGTGAGTTAATTTTAACGAAAATGAGTAAAGAAACCTTTTTCTATTGCGAAGACACCGGAAAGATGGATAAGTGTTGTGCATAATGGGCACATCAAGAATGTTCTAGATGGAACACTCCTGAGGGGTATTTATGTGGCATGTGCTCCGAAATGTAAAATTAACTTAAGCTTCTAAAAGCTCATCAACATATATTAGCATATTGGCAATGCCCATAAATTTTTCAACCCTTTTTTTACCTAGGAAAGATTTTTTTAAATCATTGATTTCATATTATGTCCATTCTTCCATTTACTTTTTTTAATTTCCTAAATGCGTAATCATTTAAATAAAATTAACATAAATATTTCAGTTTACGTTCCTACGTCAACGAAAATCCTCATATTTCTTATTTTAAAACCATTTAGTAGTACATGTAATGACCGACTGCCACTACCCCAGGGTAGGGGTAATACCGGTCAAAGCTGATTTTGCTATATTTTTCATTTTATCAATAGCTAAGGTTAATTAGGGCTCAATTGAGGTCTGCAATAGGTAAAATATGCTACATGTAAGCGATTCCACACGATTGCGTTCCAAATTTAAAACTAAGTGAAGCCTTATACACACATTCCTTTAGGTAGCCGTCATTACTCCAGTTTCCCATACATCATGACACTTTGAATTCAATGCAGATGAACGGTCCTCAAGACCGCATATTAAAGTACGCGTAAAATTCTTTAAGTTCCATTTTTCACCAGACGTGTTTCAGAGCTTTAAATTTAGTAAATGTTATTTCATATCACTAATGACGTGAATGATAGTGAGAGGAATGATAATTCTCGGAAATTTTGTCATCTTTTAAGTGCACCTCTTGAATTTGCATCACCTGAGTTGCCAAAACTCTATCATTTGACTCCTTTATTATTTGACATTGGCTTTTATAGTTCAATCTACGCGTCGTCAAATAGGGCCTTCGGGGGAGACTTTCGAGGCTTTTTGAATTTTTTTGCCCTACATGTCTTTTTGTAACGGTACCAATGGTGCACATTCTTCAAGAGCGGGTGATTGCTTTGAAATAATTTTTTTTCCGGTGAAATTGAAAGTGTAAATTCATGGAGTATTCCAATTTCAATAGCACTCATAGTGTTAAAAATTCCTTTGAATTAGCCAGTAAACTACAGGAAGAGAAAACTCCGAACAATTGTGTGTTAGTGTCATTTGACATAGTGAGTCTGTTTGTGTGTGTGTGGAAAGTGGAAAGTGCAAAGAGTTCATTCACTTCACATCTCATAATGGATCTCTACAAAGTATCTGCCTCATCCATCCAATTAATTTTAAAAAGTCTGATTTCTTTGAAAAAAGATTTTTCCTGGTCCATCTGTTTCGCTCTGTGAAGTAATAAAACAAAAAAACATAAGCATAAAAAACAAACAAAAACAAACAAAAAACAAGAAAATAAACATTGGTGGTGAAATCCACGTTCATCAGAAATAATGCATTGCAAGGGAGTGAAATACGAGGAGATATGCTTTCCCGGCGAATGAATTGCGTAAACTCTTTTCGGGATTCCCACCGGGTTAATTTATCCACAACGGCCAACGTTTCAAACTCCTACTCGAGGGTCATCCTCAGGATTGAATGAGTGAATTTGTATTTTAATTTTATGCTTTCGTGCATAAAAGGGAGTTTCAGGAAGGCCATATTAATGAGGAAAATTTGGAAAAAATGAAGTATCTTATACTAAATTAGTTTAGGGAATCGTGATCGAGATCATGTTCGGGGCGCGCAGTGAAAGTCCGTCATAAATATTATTATTAGCATAAATACATAACATCAATATGGTGTACCTATTTAATACGAGTTTACCTAACCTTACAATCCACCCTTTCCATCGATCCATCACCCTAGGGTATTGATAGTCCGTCTCTACGAGGCGATCCTATAGAAATAAATTTTATTGTATTAATTCAGGTATTACTGGTTATTATAGACAATCAGTATAAATTGCGCATGAATGTTTAACTATCGAAAGTATTTTAACGGATATCAATATATTGCATACTCTATGGCTAATTTGGATGCTGTTGACGTTGACGTAATTCTCAATATAGAATACGTTTGCTATTTCTACAAGTCTTTCTCTAACGCTCATAGTCAGTCCATTGTCGTCCCTCGCAGTCGTTTAAGGTTATGAATTGAAGGATATAGACTGCCATAAAAAAATTATATGAAAAATATTAGCTTTCTATGTAGCACTCACACTTGTTAATGGCAGCGTATTCGTAATTATTCTTAATTTTGTTGCTTTAATATCAATTATGAATTTTAATTATTAAAAATATGATATTTTAACATTTATGTATAAAAATAATTACGCTGGAATGGCGTGTTAAAATATTCCCCGAGCACGATTCTTAAAGGATTCTTAAAGGGCGTTCACGGAGCTATGTCACTCGGTCGACATTGCTGAGCGTGCTTTTGACTTCTGTGCTCAATCACCCTCGTGCATGACTTCTTTTTTAAATGGAGCGTTTGGGGGGGAAGGGTGGCAAGGGGAACAGAAGCCGGGGAACAGAAGTGGACGAGCGAATAAACCGCAAAGACCCCTTCCAAAACCACTGAAAAGCCATTCAAGATGAGGATAAAAAAAGAGGATCGTAATCTCAACGAGATCGCTGGTTGGCCGCGAGGGCATGTAAGAGGAATGAAACTCGCTCGAGACCCCCCTTCCCCCCTTACACATGTGTGATAGGCAAACGCACTTTATGCGTAGCATATGCGTCATCCCGCACTTACGTAGAGCGAGAGGAAAGCACTCGAGAATCTTTCTTCTGTCATTTTTTTACGAGTCGAGAGCATTGGGCCAAGTCGTCGCGCTTTGTTTTGTGTGGGAAGGGGTTGAGGGGGGTGAAGGATTGGGGACGCTGGGCAAGGGTTTATTCGTGGAAGACGGGGGGGGGGGAGGACGGAAGGGAGGAGGTATTGTGCCCATCGGCAGCACCATCGGAATACAAAGGAGCCATCACGCTGCCTCTCTCTCCGTGCAAAGCCCACCCTCTTCCCACTTGCCAACTCATTAGCGAAGGAAGGGGTGGATATTAAGTGAGGAGGAAATCACTGTGGTGCGCAAATCAAGGGGATAATATTCATGGAGGCGGGTGAGGGAGTTCTGCGGAGTGTATAGGAATGGATAAGGTTTGCGTGGGACCACCCGGGGAGGGGAGTTTTTGGATGCACAACCGGAGAGGCGGTGAATCAGCGGTCGAGGAAGACGTGCATACAGAGAGAGATAGGCGTAAATATATTTGGGATTTAGGCGTTTGCAGTGCATAGGGGACGTAGGCGTCGTATTCCGCGAATTCAAACTAATGAGGGGCCCGCCTCCTCGAGTGCGCGTTTTAAAGCGAACCACGACGAATTGTGTGTCGGCCGTGCCCTCATTATCCCTGGCACAAAAGAGGGGTGGGGATGGCGAAACTTTGGATTGCCTCATTATTTTCGTTGCAAGTTCATTCAACAGCGAAAATATGTGCACATTAATGCTCAAGTCACTCTTGAGCTGAATGTTTAGATCCCCGAGCATGGCCTAGTTAAATATTTCTTGGAAAAAACGATTCTCCCTTTTTTCATATTGCAGTTAACATATGAGTTCACTATGCTCGACATCAAATAGTCCTCAAATTTTGAGTTTAGTCCGAATCAGGAAAAGAAAAAGGAGCAAAATTATGTAGATTTGTCTCAGAGAAATTAATGTTGGAACCGCAACATGTTGAATGAAAATTAAACTATGTTTTTCCTCATAAAATACTTATTAGATTACTATCATGGTTTCAACGCACTGCGTCATCCTCAGGCCTCAGGCAACGTGTTGGTATGGCATTTGGAGTATGCGACCGACAGATGAGGTCATTAGCGCCATGAGGGAAGGGGTAGGTAAGGAAGGGTGGAGAGAAACCCGGCGTCGGCATTAGCCTGCTCTTAAAGAAAGTCGCCAAGGGGACCACTGCTTAACGCTCCAGGCAGCCTCTGAAACTTCTCTGCCACCGCTGGGATTTGAGCCCGAGGCCACGGGCTGGGAAGGCAACACTTCAGCCGCCACACCAATCCGATAGACAACCCGCTAAGAGTTTCCTCGTCCGATAGAATAAAATAAAGTAAGGGTTTTGCAAAGGAATAGCCGAGGAATCTCTTCTTCCAATATAAATAATGGAGAGTCATAAATTATATTACACCCAAAACATGATTAAAATTTATAAACATGTGTACTTTTGTAGGCAAATGATTTTTCCCCTAATATCCCTCGAAACTCGTTCATTTAGGCTATTAACGTGGTGGTATGCAGATTTAAATATATTAATGATATCATACAGTGTATAAAATAATAGATATGCGAAAAAATAATCACAAAGTTTAAAGATTCAGGTTTTTTATGATACGGTATATTTATAAAATTATTCCTGTTAATATTACCTTTTGATAACAATGATCAAGTTGAAATACGTAAATATGTTACGACATATGAGCTTAGTTATCGTACGTCAATTAAAAATTAGGATTTGTGATTTGTTATTATTCGAAGCTAAAAAATATCTGCTACACTAAATGTGATAAAATAGATGTATGAAATGATGAATGTTCCTGCAATTTTTTCTCTTGCGATGAAGCTGAAGTGTAATTGGCGAAAAAAGCTCTTCTGGACGAGAAGAGGGGGTGGGGAGTGGATGCGTTGAATGAGCACCCTTGCCGAACAACATTATGAAAAGGGCTTTGTTGGAGCCCTCCCCCATATAACCCCCCGGGGTATTCTCCATTTATATTCGAAAATTAAGAGAGGAAATCCTTTCGTCCCCATTTTCAGGGAGCGAATGGGATGTATATAAAATGTTTAAGTGGAAACAAGGAAGAACAGCGGTGTTGAAGCACTAATTGAAAATATGTTTGAATGACTGGAGGTGTATTTGGGTCCTATTAGAAGCATAATAAAAAACACACGCGACAATGAGTCGCCATTGCAACCTCTTTTAAGTCGAAAACAAGATTCGAGTATTGAATTTACTTAGGTACCTGAGTTAATATTTTTTATTTGCTGAACTTTACAGATGTTGACTAAAAAAACTCCATCATTACGGAAAAATTGAGCGTCCTTCATCTCAAAGAAGTTATGGCGCACCGTTGCTATTTTCTCGATCAACCGGCTTCAGTATTCCCCGAGATGTGTTTCTGTTGCAAAACTAGGAACAAAAATATTATTACGAGATCAAGTTCTCCATAAATATTTCCTAGTATGTAGGAGCGAATTACTTGCATCTTACTGTCATCGTTAGTGTCTATATGCAAAACTTATATCTTGAGCCATGAAATATGTACGATTAATTCTATCTCTAAGTAATGAAGATGGTGTATTTTTTTCACGATGGTAACGACCCACTGTAGTCCAAGAGTGACATCACGAGGAATGGTTTTTATGATTATCAACCATTAAAAGAACCTGACGTTGAAAGCACCTTTGAAGAGAAGACGGATTGTGTTTTAATTACCAATTTCCACTGAATGCATTCGGAAATGAATGCTGGTTCGGTGGATGGATCGGGTCACTCACCTCGCAGAAGGGGGCGCCGTATCTGGGCGGAGGGTTGTCGCATGTGCGGTAGCGGTTCCTGGACCCGCTTCCGCAAGTCGTGCTGCACTGACTCCACGCACTCCAGCTTCCCCACCCGCCACGGTCCTTGTCTGCGCGGGAGAGAATTGATGCGGATTAGCGGGAGCCGATGACAACCACTCTCTCATGGCGAACACGCGCAAAGATGGGTTGAAACGCTGTGCGAAATCTTAAACTAATTTAGCGTCGGTCACTTATTTTACGTTTGGAGTAAATGTAGTGGACGAATTCAATTGATATTAACTCTTCTTCTTTTTTTGTCTTCTCCTAAGAAATACATTTGAACCCCACTTCATAAAAGGAAGTTTCATGGGAAAATGATCAGGAACATATTTTTATAAAACTGTTAATAGCGGCCGAAACTTCGTGGAATTCCAATATTGTAACCGAAAAGTAATTGTACTTTGCAAAATTCATTCACCCAAAATTTATAACTATCCTACGATAAATTTGAATTAAAAAAGTAATAATTTGACTGTTATCAATTGTTAATTTTGATTGTAATTTTGCGAAGCTCGATAACTTTTCAGTGATATTTGTTTTACAAAGGGAATGACGATTAATAATAATAAGCGATTAGTAATTATAATTACCGATGCCTTAAAATTGAGTTTTATCAAGCAAATATTTCTTGCATCACTCGTAGGCGCAGTAAACCGACTGTTAAACATAAGTGCTCACCAGAGGTGGGTAGGGTGGGGATGCATTGCGCACGAACGTGCGTCACGGCCCCCGTCATCGCTTGGGACGCGTATGCGAAGCAGTATTCCGAGTATCTTTCCGTGAAGAGAGAGCAGTCGAACCAGGCGTTGTGCTTCCCTGCGGAGAGAGAGAATCACTCAATATTGGCGAAGAAAATTCTCCTTTATCTTGGCAAACAAGACTATATTATAGCGGAGATTAGGTAACATAAATGCTTGGATATCAGGCATAATAAAATTGCAAAATATCAGGAATCTCGTCATTATTATCAGAATGAATAGACAATAGAATGCAATGTGAGCAATAATTAATACTGCTCACATTAAAAAAGTAAATTATGTTTCTGCAAACAATGTGGGCAATAACAGCAATACCTGCACGACGACTTAGCCGGTATTAATTCACAGGTATGGAGAATCCTTTCATTCCTTCCAAATCACAGCAACGCTTCTCTAAGCTTGATGTGTGGCGGAGGTATGTTGCATCCAATTCTAAACTGACTTACCGCTTAGATTGAACTTTAAAATTTTAAAGAAAGATCCAGAGGAAAATGTATGTTTTCTGCATTTTCAGCTCAATGCGATCAATAATTCTCGATTTTTCAACAAAATAAAATTAAATATGGAAATTAGTTCCAAAAACTTGCACAGTATGAATGGTGGCGTCTTATTCGGAATCGTTATTTGAGACAATAAGAAGTCAGCAACTTTGTTAATATCTCAATGCTCTCACAGTTGGTGCAGTGAATTCAAGAAATTTAACGCTGAGAAGTTAGAAGTATGGAAAAGGGTGGAAATGCGTGATTTCTTCGGCCACTTTTAAAATTTTACTTATTCAGTTTTTTTGGATTGTTTTAGGATATTCTGAATTCGCATGAGCCATTCAATTAAATCGTTGCATAATGGCGTACCTTTGTATATTTTCTTCTCGGCCACGTATCTGAGGGAAGGGTGCGACAGGGTCACAGCGGCGTCCGTCGATGCGTCCGTTCCCATCCAGAAGGGAGGCAAGATGGCCGCCACGTCCGGCCTCGCCCTCCCGAACACCCGGATGCGATCCGAGGCCTCCAGGATGCACTCCGGATACTCGAAGAGAACGGGCACGCCCGATGGAGCCGGCTCCAGCGTGCCTGGGCGAACGTGCGCCTCGCTGCACGGGAACACGCTCCTCGCGTGCACCGTGAACACGTAGCCAGCGCTGAGCCGCGCCGTCATCGGCTGGCTCGATGACCACAGCGACCCCGGCGGGGGGTCGGGCAGCTGCACCCTCCGCCCCGAGGCGGCTGCCGCCTCGCCCGGGTCGTCCCCGTACTCGGCGTCTCCGCTCCCCGCGCCCCACCCCCCGCTCCCCTCCTCCTCACCATCACCACTCCCAGACTCCCACCAAGACGATCCCCCCATCTGCCAAGACGAGCCGCGGACGCCCCTGGACAGCGCAGGCCCTTCGGTCACAGCATCGAACACGCCCGTGCCGCCACCCAAGGTCCTCCCGGTGTCCTCCAGTTCATCGCCTTCGCGATTCCCTCCAGCGTCTTGGATTTCCCCAGCCGACCCTTCGCTCTTCTTTTCTACACTTTCACTCGCTATTACTTGAGTGTTCCTCGAGATTTTACCGTCACTCACGTCGCCATAGGCACGACTCGTGGATTCGGCAGCGAACGCATCCACAGAGTCCCGTCTTCCGTTGATGCCATCTGTTGTGGACTCGGTCCAAACTCTGCTTGGTTCGCGTTCGCCGTTGGAGGCAGGCCTCGTGGGTGTCACCGGTGGCTGTTCTGCGGCGATATTCCTGCGCCTCCTCGCTTCCGCCTTGCCTGCGCCTCCGTCCTCCGCCGCATCCAAGGTGTAGTTGGACCTCACCTGCACCACGTACACACCCGCCTGCCCGAAGGCCTCGCACGGCAGGATCACTTGGTGCTGGTATTTGGGGCACGCCGGGAAGTCCACCAGCTCCTTAGTGTACACGGTCTGTGGTGAATAAAAGGTGAATCGCTTCAAATGAATTCCAATATTCCGATGCGAAACATTTCTTTAGTAAATAACAAGTAAATAATTAAGCAATATGCCAATGTGACGTGTGTGAAACTGATAATTGGAGCATGGAATTTAATATCTTAAGTGCTCCAATAGATCCAGAAGTAGAAAAAATAATGGCGTAGGTAGGACAACGCGTGCGGTACGTGCTTGCAAGTATTATAAACGTTCAGTTTGATTTCTGATTATGTATTTTCAACAGTCATTTGTTAACGTAGCTCAGAAATGTACTAGGAAGAATTTACGATTATATGTTGAGAAGGATACAATTAGAAGCAACTGTTAACTCACTTTGCCTATGAATTTGTTAAAAAATAAATTGAAAAATTACTCAGAATTGATTAATTTAAATATTCGCGTTTTTTTAGAGAATTATCTGAAAATCACTACCTGTTTGAAATCGTGTTGAGAACTTTTGAACATTTCTCCCATCCCTAGAAGAGCGTCTAAATTGGTACAGTATCGTCTTTAAATTGTTTTTTTATAAAAATGTTTGATAGACTTTAAACAAGATTAAGGTTTTGTAGATGTCTTCCATCAACTGTTAATGCTTATCGATGAACGGACAACGGAAGACGTTACTTTCTTTCTTCGATTATCTAAAATAAAAACAACTAAACTAAGCATCTCTTTTGTGGATTCAGATATTATTTCATTGGTTTTAATAAATATTTTGAATCGGAATTATGGGGATGACAGTCTTTATTTAGTTTTTACAATGCATGTAAACTCAGTGAAAACACATAAATCTGATAAAATAATACCGAAGGCATGTAGTTATATCACAAATGAAATTGCATTAGAACTCATGAAGGAATGATCCGATTCCACAACGGGGTTGTATCCCTTATCATTAGAAGTGAATATTATTTAGCTCTAACTACTCTGTTGTGCGAATTAGTATTTAAAATCTTCCAAGAAGAGTATATATGGGTTGAAATGGCTCTTGAATGAGAGAGAAAGCGTCGGCTCACCTGTGGTCTCCTCCATATTTCGGCGCTGTCCTTGCCGGCGTCCTCCTCCTCGTCGCACTCCGTGGAATCCACTCCGCAGTAGCGCAGCACGAGGAACACGCGAAACGGCAGTTTGGGCGGTCCGGGGGAGAGGCCCGTCTTTGGGTTCCTCGTGCTGCCGGTGGTCGTGGGCGCCCTCTTGGCCCTCCCCCCGGCGGCCGCCGTCCTTCCCTCCCCTCGCCCGTTCAAGTCTCCGCCCCTCGTCTCCACCCTCGCCTCCCTCTTCATGGCGTAGGCCGAGGTGCCGAGTCGGCCCGCCTTCTCCTCCAGGCTCTCCAGCGCGTCGTCGTTGATGTCGTACTTGGTCACCCTCTCCTTCCTGATCCTCATCACGATTTCCCGTACTGCGCTCGTCTCTTCGGCGGGAGGCGCGTCTCCCGCCGTCCGCATTGCCCACGGCTCTCCGTGGTTCTGTTCCCCCTTGAGGTCCCTCCTCGCCCTCCCGCCCTCCCGAAGTCTTTCCATCTCTCCCCTCGCCCCCTTCCTCTTGCGCTTCTCTCGCGCACCCGTATTCTCTTCGCTCTCCTCCTTTTGATTTTCTTGCTTTGCACTCGACATCACCCTCAGCCTACCCGCGCTCTCCTCCTTCGGCACTCGCACGCTCATCCTACCCGAGTCTTCGCTCTCCCGAGCGTAAATCGTGCTTCTGAGTCCCTCTATCGACACTTCTCGTCGACTTCTCGATCCGACGCCGTCGATTCCGCACGGGATCTCCAGCAGCACTCGCACGGGAGCCTCGAAAGTCTCGAAGGTCAAATTTTTAGCCGACTTCTCGGGTTTCGGTTTGGCCGCCGCAGAGGAAAATGAGGACGAGAGAATGTTGAGTGTGAATCTGGCCGCCGGCCACGACACCAGCACATTTTCCTCAGCCAGGATTTGCCTCGAGGTCGTGCTCTCGCAATTGTCTTTGCATCCTTTACTCGCCTCCCGCGACACCCTCCCATCGGTCGTCGTGGATTTGGGAATCGCTTCGGTCGTCCATGTTTTCTGTGAACTACTTGTTTCCGTGCTCCCGAGTGTACTCTCCTCTACTTTGGATTCCGATAGGTCTCTTTTACGAAGGCGGGAGGAAAAGTCGCTTTGCAGGCTAATGGAGTCGTAGTTCTCAGTCCCAGGAGATGAACCGAGTCGCTCGATGACCGGTTCTTCCGCTAAATTGCCCTCTTCGTTCCTCCTTCTCCTCTTCTCCCCCACCCACCTGCCCTCGCTCCTCTCCCCCTCGCCCCCTCTATCTTCCAAGTACGCTCTCAACAAACTCGAAGCACTCGCCACCTCTTCCTCTGATCTACTCACCCCACCCTCCGCCCCCCGATCACTTTCGGACCCCCCCATGCCCTCCCACTGTCCTGCATCGTAATCGGACACCCTCTTCACTCCCTGCCTCTCCTCTCCTCTTCCCCTCCTCCGCTCATCCGCAGTCTTTTGTCTCGAGTCCCTCTTCCGCCTCCCTTTCGGCACGGCGCTCCTGTCGTACTCTTCCCATCGCTCCCTGTTCTCCAGGGCCTCCAGGATGCGACCGTACATTCGGCGCATGCTTTCCTCCTCCTCGTCCGCCGTCCGCACCCTTCCCCCGTGCGACGCCTTGCCTCTCCCCCCATCCTCAGCCACTTTCATCATCCCGCGCCCACCCTCCAACGACTCGTTCCTTCCTCTCTGCTCTCTGCCCACGCCGCCTCTCGCGTTCGCTGCGCGGCTTTCGCTTCTCTCGTCGGCCCCGACGCCTCCGGACTCCTCCACGGACCCCTCCGTGGTCACCGCGTCCCTCTGGGGTCTCTGCGTGCCGGGGTTGGACACGACCCGCCCCGTGCCCACCAGCCTCACCACGTAAAGGCCGCCATGGGTGAAGTGGGAGGCGGGGAAGGTGAGCGCGAGGGTGGAGTGTGGCGAGGAGGGGGTGGTGTCCAGGGGGAGGCGCCACCCCTTCGACACGAGGGCGGTCTCCAGGATGAGTCCGTGATCAGCCACTTGTTCTTCTTGCTCTCCGCTCTCCCCCTCACCCGCTCTCCCTCCCAACTCCCCCTCCTCCTCCTGCCTCCCGCCCCCTCCCCCCTCCGTCATCTTCACTGCGTTCCCGCCCCTCCCGCCCCAGCTGCTCCACCGCACCTTCCCGCCCACCCACTTACCCCCCCCGATCATCGCATCCTCCTCCTTGGCCGTGGGCCGCAGTGCGTTCTCTTCCTTCTCCCCTTTGGGCCGCACCCGCCCGGACCTCTTGTCCTCCTCCCCTTCCTCCTTCCTCCTCTTCTTCTTCTCCCCACCCCCTATCTCCCTCCTCCCCATCGTCTCCCCACTACCTCCCCCGCCCTCCTCCCGCCTCCACCTCCCGCCCCCCTCCATCCTCCGCCTCCTCCTCGCCGCCGTCTCCTTGCCCATCTCCATGTCCACCAGCTCTATCCACAGCTCCCCGTCTCTGCGCGCCATCGCTTGGGGGCCGTCCTCTTCGCCGCCGCCGCCATCCCTTTGCCCCCGCGATCGCGTCGCCGCCTCCGAGGGCCCTCCACCGGCCCCGCCGCGACCCGGGGGCGGCAGGTCCAGCTCCACCCTCAAGTCGTCTCCGGAGAGGGCGACCAGCTGGCCGGGTGGGGGCACTCGTATGCGGTATGCGATGGCACCTGCCATTCGGAGAAGAAGAAAAACAAGATTTACATACAACCGTGAAATACGACTCAATCGGCGTGTTAGGACACCAGTCTTTTACAAAATAAAGGTGCGCGTTGGAGTGAGTTCATTACTGAATCCCATCAAGTTTATATTATTTATTAAAGTCCTTTATTGTTCGGAAAATAAATGTAGTGCCTATTCGTCAGGCATAATACCTCGAATTTTTAGTTTCTGTCCAACCTGCAATTGTAGTGAGGTTCCATTTGGATGTTCTCCTGTTCTTGATTTCCTCTACAAGAAATCTGTTCTCAGTTGCTCAACAAATCAAAGCTTCCGAGTTTCTAGCGTCTACTAGCGCAATCAATTTAGAACATGTGTAGGGCTCTACGTTTGCTCGTAGCGGTCTTTTACGAATCGCGCAGTTTTACTCTCTATTTAATTAGTTTACGGATTAATTCTACCTGAATTGAATCCCATATATTCGCTGCATATTCAAAAAGGTGATTTCAAATTTTCCCCCTGATTTCTCTTTGTCATCTGAAAATCTTTCCATAGCACGTTTCATGAATCTTAGCTTCTTGTTGCCACCCAGGATAGGTTTGAAGTTGTCGTGACTCCCATCGTAACTCAACCGATGTCGTTATGTAAACTCCCAATGAATATACATATATAAATGGTATAATTGGACGTCCTATGCGAGAAATGTACTGCCGTGCATTTGTTTGGAATCAGTTTAAGCCACATTGTGAGCTATCGGTAAGTTTACCTCATTATGTGAGGCATGAAAAATGATTATAAGATCTACAATTACCTTAATCAATCACGAATCTCAATGCACAGGCATTTGATCAGCGTTCTGGCATCTTGAGTTATTATACCGGAGGATTTCTTGCAAGGTTTTCAAGGGGGAGAAAGACAGATACGAATACCAGAAATAGGCTTTATGGATTTATTGGCTGAGGAAAATGATACTGAAGTTCTTTTTGCCTACAAATGCCTTCAGTTCTGGATTTTTCCACGATTATAATTTTTGGTTCTTCTTTGAAAGAGTGCGCTGCTGGTGAATTCCCAGATCTGAACTCCTGATGCCTACGAATCTCTCTCGGTCGTTTCCGGCGTGCGCGTCCCTTTGTGACAGTTTTTTGCAGAAAATCTTAGTATTATGGGTAGGAATTAAAAGGAAAGAAGACTTGGTTCATTTTTATTGCTCTTTCTGAAGATAACAATCCTATTTGTAAAAATGTGTCCAAATTTGATTAAAAATTACGGAATCATCATTTTAGTATGAAATACTTTGATCTCGCACGCCACTTTTTATTATATTTCCATTTAAAATGATTTCATGATATTTTATAAATAATGCAAATGGTCCTCAATTATTGGACCTTATAATAATCAAAATATAAATGTGTGTTAATATCACCAATAAGTATTCTTCCCTTACATCGGACCTCGAGGCAAACCCTTATTTTTATGGAGAATTTTCTTCGGGGTGCAGAGAAATAATTTTATGTGTGAATCAATTTTGCTCAGTCAAGCATACGTTTTATGAAACAAAAGTTTTTTTTCAAATTTTTATCCCTCCTATTTCATATTTCACCCCTCCATTATATCCTGACAATTATTTGAAAGCATTATTTTTCCGTTGTCTTCAGCATATTGATCGCACTTCCTCACTGAGATGAGTGATAATTTAACACTAGCAGGCCAAGTTCCTAATGGCAATTAAACATACTATCAATCCTTTGCAGGTTTTTCCATGAATTTTAAGGTTTAATGGCAATGTTTCTTATTAAAAAAAGTATGTCTAGGCCCAAAAATATTGAGGTTACGAGAAGAATTCCACATATTATATTTTAAATTGATATTTGATATGTGAGGAGATTTCGATTCTTATTTATAAAATAGGCGTGCAGAAAATAAATAGCTCAACAGCTTCCATACCACTGCTTTAGATTTTTTGAAATTCCATGAGAATGTGCACATTCACGAGACGTTGAAACATTGTATTTTCTAATATTATTTCCACTTTTACGGCTAGAGGTCCATATGTTGTTTCATGAATAAGCGTTAGTATGTTGCCTCGTGTACCTTATCATATCTGCCCAATGCACTGGCATTTTGGAAGTGGAATTCTAAGCAAACAATATTGACCCAAATACTCAGTCTGCCCCAATGCGAATTTAGCCTTTCTGCATACGTGATTTTTGGGAGCATTCTTTTCATTCAAAAGCAGTATCTCGTGACTATATCCCATAAAAGACGGTTATATTTTATTAGCATACGCCTCTGTACACATTTTAAACCCCACTATGATGTTCCATTTAATTCGTAAAATGAATGTAATGGGTTCATGAATACAACTGAATGTATGCGGTGTACCAGGAAAACACAACAGCCATGATGAATCGTCCTATTCGGAAAATTTACACGTAGCTCTACTAATGTATTTGTGAGAATCTTCCTTTTACCAATTTGACGCAAATCTGCAGGAACCGAGTAGATAAATCTTGTTTAAATAAAATTAAAATTAATTATAATGCATTTTTTAACAGCGCAGATTTGATTAAATATGATACTCTATCCAAAACCTGCGTGTAAAAATCCTCATAATCGTGCAATAGCAATTTGAGCCTCATGATCAGAGCCGGAGTAGCGTTCATAAATTTTATCCCTTAAGCCATTCGCGAACATGGTTCCTGTTTTTTGAAATTAATTTTATATTGGAAGCTCACCATTAATGGGAATGAAAAAGAGTAATAGGTGGGCATAGATTTCCCTGAAAAAAGTAGATTAAAGTATCGATTCAGTGGTCATTTTGTTACTTTAAACTAATCCTTTGAAATGTTTGAACCGAGCGAAAAAATGGAGACAGAATATTTCATAATGCATTATGAGGTGCATTAATATCCATTAAAACCTTTTCCACATTGACACATTTTCACGGCTTTCAAAATGCATATTTTTTTAAATTAATAAGGACAGGGATTTGTGGTGGATTTGCTTGTAATACCATGAAAATGGATTCTTAAATATAAAGCTGTTATGTTATTCATTTTGCCTGCCTTTGGCCGGATTTAAAGAAATAATTCGCAATCCTTCTGGTAAACTATGAAAGTCGTGGAATGACCGTAATAGAAGAAAAAAATAATTGTTTGCGCCTTATTTAAAAGGCGCTGTTGGTTATAACTACGTGAGGATTATAGGCCAGCAGCGAAATTTATGGCTCAATTTTAAACATTAATTTTAATAAGGTGATGATTTCTGTGATGAAATTTTTGAGAGATACAAACGTCTGCTAGAATTGAAAATTTAGTATTTGTGGTTTCAAAATTATAATAATAATTATTTTTTGCAAATGGTATCTTGAAATCAATCCGCGATGAAAAACACGCACTCACATTTTTACAATATTCTGAAAAAGCGTCCATCAAGTACTCGGAAAGAAAGCTGAGGAAGGGCCATCCGTTTCCGCGTACTTCAAATCGTAGCCATACTGATACCTTTATTTTGCAGCATTAGGTCGAAAAATACATTCTTGTGTAGATTAAATCGTTTTATTCTAATTGCAAGAGTAACATTTAGTATGCCTAGAATTAGAGGTTTGCCTAGATCGCAGCATCATAGTAACTCTCCTGAAAAGCTTTCACTTTAACTAACATATTAAAATTTTCATGGCCCAAAAGTGAAATAACCGACATTCCCGAATTTTATTTTGCCATGACACTAGTGCAATGGCTTCTGCCCTAATAGATTTTTTAAAATCTTATTGGGAATTACATTCTAGTCGCTTTTCTTCAACGCTGAAAAATTTAGCAGAGGTTCAAGAGTATACAAAATTTCTATTTTTTATATGCAATTGCCGAGAGATACAAGTAATTCAAAAACAGCAATATATCAACTGAAGTCAAAACAAATTAATGAGAAAAATGAGTACAGCGTATTTGGAACTTTTTGCGATAATGAAATTTACTTCGGTGGAACCTCTTCAATATAGGTTGGAGGCATATCAGCTGCGAGATTCATATGAAAATACGTGAATCGGAAATTTGTAAACGAATTTAAGTAATGTTTGAATTAATCTTGTAACACCCTGGAGATGTTAAAGATGTAGTCACACCTAATTTACTTTTGATCCGAGGAAGTAAATTGTTGGCAATTAAAATTACCTAGGCGTGTCACGGCCTGCACATGAGATGGAAATTCAAGCGCTAAAATATGTCCACCTCGTCCGAGATAAGCGAGGAGTTTTCCGCTAATTACGCGAGACCTTGCGAATCGAGGTCCGTCGGCCAACTATGCAAATTTCCCGCGCGAGAGCACCCTCTCAAAGGCAAGAGGGAGGCAAGTCGGGGCAGGCGCCAACAAGCCAGAAGACTTTCACTGCCCCACGAGGAGGAGGGGCCCTTCTCGCTAGAGAGCGTCTCCGTCTATTATGCTAATTGGATGATTCTCTAGCGAGCGATTACCGAGCTCCTTAATGCACTCTTCACTGCCCTTGGACTGCGACCAGAAACGGACTTAAGTTGGAGGGAGAATGGGGGGGCGCTGTATTTAAGATGCCTGCGCGCGCAAGCAGGCATGGGACCCCGGTCTTTTGTTCTGCGTGGCCCTCTTCACTTGGCCCCTCCGACACGCGACGGCTCAGCCTCGGCGATCGAGTGAAAAGGGATTGGGTTTCGGCGTGTGGGAGGGAGAGTGGTCGCTGGAAAAGAGAGAGAGAGAGAGAGGGATCAGGCGAAGAGAGAGGGAGGCTTGTAATGGGGAGCGAATGCATTCGGAGCTGCTGCACGGGGACCTTAGGTTGCTATTAACAATGAAAACACTTTGTTACTTCCACAAGATACAAGTAACAAAGTGTTTTCATTGTTAATATGGAACCCTTCCACCACGTAAATGCTTCAAGTTTTGATTTAACCTTAGGTTACTGTTTAGAGCGACATAATAAACATAAATGGATGTATTCGAGAGATCTTCCGGTATGGGTCAAATTAATAAAAACTTTATTCTACTACCCTTCTATTCAGTAGCCACTGTGAACATCTGGATAGGCGTAAGCATTCTCTTTTCTCCCGAGCGGGGGAGGACTTCATTGAATGCTTGGTGGATCTCCTCAGTCCGCACTACACAACCACAACTTCAACGCCTATATTTTGTCTTCTTTTTTTTTGTAAACGTCTGGCGTCCGAACATCTCCCACCTCCAGCTATTGGAGGGGGCCTGCGAAGTAGTAAGAGGAAACCTTGTCAGCAAACCATAGCAAGAATTCCCACATGTAGGCGTCAACTGGCAAATTACAACCGGCAACAACAAATAATTGCCCTCCGCTGCACCGGTCGACTTCGGCTTCGTCACGTATTTTCCTAAGCTGTGGCGGCACTTTTTGCGACTTTAATTGTGAAAAAATTATGGAAATATGAATCAATTTGTCATTTAGAGGTAAGTGTTTTGAGAATAAAAACACAGATCACATGAAAAAGGGATAAAATGGCCAAAGTATATTGTAGCCAAGTCAATGATGTTGATAATACTAATTTGTCGCAGTTACTAATTGCACTTTTCCAAGATATCGTGAAAATCATCTCCATGATTTGTTCAATGCTTTAAACATTCTGTGGGGAGATGGAGAGATACGTCGAAAACAAAAATTAGGATAGCACTAAGAAAGCGTCATGTTAACGTTGATCAAGGATTTACTAGTAATTAATGTGGATATGTAGGGAACCCCCAATAATAACAATTACGCTGTGGTACCGTGCTTAATGTGACACTGCGTCAGTGATTTGAATCCGCAAGCGGTTCGACAAGCCTAACGAGGAGAACACTCGCTCAGATAGTGGCATTCAAAGCGTTTGCTTCCTAGAAAGTCAATTAAAAACGGTCCTCCGAATGATGCGCATTACAGAAGTTCTGCTTGTATGAATGGAGAGAACTGTCGTTCGTGACTCGGCCGTCAGCGCTGGCATCGCTCAAAACGCTAGCGATCGCACCTAAGAGGAAACGAAAATGGAAGTGCGCGTGTTGGCTGCGCATTATCACTAAGCCTTCGATAACCCAAATTTCGTGCTATTTAGGGAAATTGAATCATCATGGGAAATACTTGTAAATGAATTTCCCCAAAATCCTGTTACTTTACTTCTTCGTACGTATTTCAATCAATGGGTATCAAATTCTCGATAAAAATATACGACATATAAACGAACGCTACCGCTATAATCATGCCAATCGAACCAAAGAAGGTTTTTAGGGTGCCAACCTTGGCCCCATGCGGAGATGTTGGTGCGCGCATTTGTTTGTATGTATTTCCTCGGAGAGTAATTCTCGTGAATTTCTCCAGGTGAAGATGAATACTACTAAGGTATGAATACTCATCCCTCCTTTTTTCGTCTTCTCAGCTTATGGCTACTTTAAGATTCCACCTTGAATTTATTACCATCGTGGGCGTATATTCGCTCATATTTATTGCCAATTCAGGCACTGAAACGTAATTTCCCTAATGTCCACTTAGGGAGGAAAACAGAACTGTTGATTTAGCAATCCATAAGAATGTGTTCGGAGAAATGTAGATCTAAAGAGACTTAATTGTAATTTTGAATTTCAGAATATGAGCGAGGAAGAGTTCATGTTCAAACACGTTTCCTCGAAATTGAAGGAAGTGGAATCACGATTAAATGGTAGATTATCGAAATAGATTTTCATAACCAATCTAAGGCTATTAACAAGAAAATACCTCAATTTAATTCAAATGAGAAAAACGAGTTGTAAATCTGACGAGAATGTTAGTAATCTTTTTTTAATAACTTCTTGTTAAGACTTGTCTGTCACACATCATGAAGGGCACCTTACCGTTGCAGTACGAGAATGTGAATAATTAATTCTGAGTCACCCGAGTTAAAACTATGATCAGTAGACGTTTAAGTGATTTTTCCATTCATCTTTCGGAATTCGTGCCATTGCATTTGACTTTTAATGCTCACGAGACGCAAAATTCTCGCAAAATATCACGTTTTCTCGTAAAGTTCGACACTCTGCTGGGAAAGGAGGACTTTGGCGTTGAGATTGATATAATACCTCCCTTTCACCAAAAGGAGTTAAGAAATAAAAGCGCTCCGTTATATTTTAAGACCGAGGCCAACAGCCTCTTGGAAACAAAAAGGCCCAAAGGACCATTGAAAGAGAGGGCCCGAACGAACTACTGCTGTGGCTGAGAGGGAGATTGCTTATAGCGGCGGGGCGCAGAGGGCGGACTCGTCGTGAATGGGGAGGAAAAGGAAAGAAAAGGACGAAAAACTTGTCGGGAAATAAAACCATAAAGAGCCCGCGGATTGGATATTCAAGACTTAACAAAACAGCAAGGACACAGAAAAGAATCCCTTTGTCTTGGATTAACTCCTTAAGGGATTAAGAATAGAAAGAGTTTTTTTTTACTGAGGGAAAAACACGGAACTCAAGAACTTCGAAGCCTTACATTTAGGAAAACGGGTTCATATTTTGCGACTCGTGCGCGGGGAACATGCTCGCACGGCTTCTGAAAGGAAAAAAAAGCGAAGAGAAGGACTTCATTTGGAGGAAGTTTATTTTGGTGGTCGGCCTTTCTTTGCACCACGCTCGCTGGGTTTCGCTAATTGGAGTAATCTGATCTAAACGCGAGCAACTTTAGTGGATGTAATTTCAGCATTGGGCTCAAGAGGGTGCGTATGAGAATAGAGATAGTTATGTGGCGAAAAGTAGGCGGAAGAATGGCAGAAAAGGCGTGACAATATGTCTGCGATACGTGTGAAGAGTGACTATGTAACGTCATCAACTCAATTAAAGCTCAGGTGAGTATGCATGCAGAGGTGTATGTATTCGGAGGCTATAATGTCGAAAGAACACCACAAGTGTGCTCAATATTTAGCAATGAAATAATTTTTAATCAGTCAATTCGTCTTCTGTTCATGACCCATCGGAGGCTGAAATAAAATGGCCCTCGTATTTTGCAAAGCGGATTTACACTCAAGTGTAGTTTTTCATGTAGATTATTCTTCAATTAATTACATTTAGTAATTTTCAGCGAAAATATCAGAACTCTTTTTTACTTATGCTGCAAAAATCTTGCCACTAAGTGGGAAATTTAGGCGAAGTATGTCGCCGTGGATATCTTCTTCACTGTTACAGTTAGTAATGCCAATAGTCCTGTAGTAAGAGCCAGAAGTGGGAGTTTTCGTTGGTTTCGTGAATTAAGTGCTCGACGCCAATTCAGAAGTCCTGCGAAGAGGATAGCGAAAGTATTTCCTAGGCGGAGTTACGTGCGGAATTATTTGAGCAAATCGGATGATATTCAACGCCAACGAGAATAAACGAGACCAATGCTTCGCTTGAAAGATGTAAGAAGAATTCTGGAGATGAAAGCAAGAGGATTACGATTATGGAGCCTAAAGACATTTAGGGTAGAGAGAGAAAAGGGGCTGTGCACGACACGCTCCAGCCCTTAATGCGGAGGGGTAACTAATTGTAAGCCAATTAAGGGTTTTCTCCGCGGAGTGCCCGAAACCACGCTTGGCAGCGATTGTTAGTCCAACAAAAAGCTCACAGTTGCGAAACTCATAAAGCGACGGAAACAGTTTTTAATTTTTAAATCGGAGGATTCGCCTTGACCAATAGCTCTTGCTTCCATCCCGTGGGTCCATTCAGAAAAAAAGGAGACGCCGCTTCGCAGTTTAAAAATGGCAACATATGCAGTTTCCGTGGCTGTGACATAAGAGCTACCTCATCGCCGAGGATCAAATTGCCTCGCTTGAGCAGGAGCCTTGCTTACCAATTACATTTCCCACAGGAAAAAAGTGCCTTTTGGCGTGAGGGTTTTTATGTTACTGGTCTTGGAAGAAGCTCCTATTTACATCTACATCTACATAATACCCTGCGAGCCACCTCTAGGGTGTTTGGTAGGGGGTGACCAATCACCAACATGCAGCATGCAAGAGGACCGCCGCATTCACACGAAGCTGTCAATGAAATAACCCTGGCAAAGTCAACAAGTCTTCTAACACATGATAAGTTGGAGCTACTTAATCAATACTTCATGGCTGCTATTGAAGCGCCGATGAAAATGTCATCGACGAAGGAGAAACGGTCGGCAAACGGTGAAGGAAGGCTTCGAAATGGATGCAAGGAAGAGTAATGAACGATGTCAATAGAAAATTAGGTGAATTATTATTGAAAAAGATTAGCCCATTGGAGAAGTCATGAGTTAAGTGAGAGTTGAGCTGTCTCGAATAAATCCAAGGATTGTTGGCTGTTGGTGATGACATTTGAGACAATTTGGTTTTCTTCAGGAATACTTGGTCGCACTAATCTAAATTTTACTCTTACTAAGCCAATACTACTTCCTACAGTATCCCCAAAAGCATTTCGCTCTGATTTTAGTGGCTGCATTAGGTTTATGGCAAGGAATAAGATTGTTTACGACGGAATAGTATGCAAGGACGATGTGACAATCTTTTACTAACTATCTAAACGATCATATTTAAATTATCATATCAATGGATTTTAAAAGTGTCTCTAGCCATTATAACTCCTATAGCCCTAGTATTTGTCTCCCGAATTATAAAACTATATCATTAAAATATGATATACTTACAAAATCAATTGAAATGAACCATGCTTTAGCGTGATTTGTTCCACTTTCTATGCGACGCTGATGAGGGTTTAAGTTTCTGTGGGGAGTACACTGCTCTGTACAGTAGGTTTTCCTTTATAGTTTATATACCAATTATGTATTTCTTATAAATGATATGCTCAAGATTGTGAATGTGCTCCACAGTCTGAAGTCATCTGAGCAAAAATGAAATGAAGTGTACGCGAAAAGATGATTTGAACAATTGTGACCGATGCAGAATTTTCTCCGATGCATCACACTTTTCATAAGTTTACATGCTCAACTATGTCGAAAACCCACCGGAATTGAGATATATCGTTCGATATTATGAAATTTTAATCATCAATCAAATATTTTTTGAAAAATTTCGATTGAAAAAATGATTTTAATAGCAGAGATGTCTTTGTGGAAGTAGATACCTATTCCGTTTCTTCAGTACGAAAATGGAAGCTTTACACGAGGCAGTGAGGGATTCTTGGTTTTTGAAATAAATTTCTGAATGGTGTAAGCTATCCAAATTTTTCTCTGTCCCGAATCAATACAACTCAACGTAAAATCTCGTCCGGGTGAAGATGTGTGGCCACGTAACTTGGTATTCGAGAAGTGGAGTGCACGGTAGCCAGACGGCAAAATCTAATATTCCGAAGGAAAACAAAAGGGCTTGGCGAAGGAATAGTTGAATGAGGGAAGCCTTGGTGGGGAAGAAGTGAGCGCAGACTGTGATGGTTAGGAAACTGCACCGGACGAGCAAAGAGCATGAAGGGAAGAAATTAGCGGTCGTAAAACAAGGCCAACTTAGACGCGCGAAACCTTTGAAGTGAGGGCTGGAAGGAGGCGGAAAGATGAAGGGCGGAAATTGGAGTAAGCGCTTCACATGGCTAATCGTAATAGTGCACATTACATTCCTATGAATTCAGCCCTGTGGAATCAAAAACAGGCATGTATAACCCTTATTCCTGCACGAGGAAGTCTCAAAAGCCCTGCTTAAGTTGTTAGAAAAGGAGAAAAAAAATCGCCCAATAATTTACTTTCAATCGAACGAAACACTTTCTGTAATAACCAGGTGGGGCGATAAATATTCATTAGGGAAAGTGAGTTGCTGATACCTTCCGAGTGGCAGCTAGTGACTCTTATGTTGATTGCTCCTTAAGAAGAAGTTAACCAACTACATGTAATAATTACTCTTCTTACCGGATCTCGGATCGAAAAAATAAATATTTCACCGGCTGATGTAGAGACAAAATATAAACGAACTTTCTTCCATCAATTCTTTCAACTTCTTCCCTTCTCTAGACTTCAAAGTTTTGATCTGAATTATGCCTTCTCGAGTCATAGCGCGGAAAATATTTATTCCTCATCTCCTCACTTTGTAAGTATTTACGTTTACCTTTAGGCTGGATCTCTTCGATGCTAACGCCGATACATTTATTTATTTCTAGAACATCGTCAATTGTGCAGTAGAAATTTGTAGAGCTGCCCTTGTCCGTCATGAAACCATGTACGAAAATTGACCAGTCATCATCGCTCGATCGGCATCACCGAATGTCTATATAATACTCCCCTCTGCATCTGCTTTTATCGACGGCGACTGTTCGATGAAGGCGTAAAACAAAATGCCATTGCAAATGCGCGATTTGTATAATTTTAAATTTGTTCCTCTATTCAATTGGTTAGAAAATGGTCCTAATACTCCAATTATGCTTTTATTTAAAAAAAAATCATTATTTATCCGGAGTAGTTTGCGAGCGAGGAAAATTTCCTGCGTGTGCGCCCGTCGAACCCTCACTCGCGTTACGGTTGAGTCACGAAGGCCTCGGAATACGTACAAGCGAAGAGAGTGAGCGTGCAAGTCGTGAAGAGGATAATGAAAGGCCTCGTGCTGCGAGTGCCGGCGTCGGATTTCACGGCACTGCTTTGGCCAGCAGGGTTCGCGCGTTTCACCAGGGGTGTCTCAAGAGAGGGGGGGGGGAGGGTTTGTTTGGCTTCTGTGTCTGCCACCCCTCCCTTGGCTCCGCTCGGGCGGAGAGAGAAGGTAAGGAGTAAGGGGGTGGGGGAGGGAGTTAATCGCACCACTGCATCCCCGAAAGTGTCCACAAAGGGACGTGCTGCTGCTGTTGGTTGGACAAGGGAAGAAATGGACGAGCCAAAATGCTATGAGATTATTAAAAATGGCACCATCATCAACGTCATTGTTCGCCAACTACTTTCATGTTGAACACTCAAACCACGACATCTGTTGCTCCACAAGTATATCCTGTAAACCTATTAATTAGCTTCTGTGTGCTATGCACAAAAATGACCATATAAGCACTTCAGAACGAATAAAATCTAGTTTAACATCATCATTCTTCTAAAAATTATGACATCAGTTGGAAATAAATTCGGCATTGATAAAAAAAGGTATTCTCCTCGCCAATAACCTGTAAAACGTCGTCGTCAGAGCGAGGATTTTATTCCAGGCATGTGCGGTTTATGCCATTATTAATTGATGAAGGCACCGGCCGGGAGGCAACGGATTATCCCTCCCCGGTAATGCTGATTGGTTTGCAGTTGCTTGAGAAGCTCTCTCTCCATTCACTCGATACGGCGAAAGTCTTTGGCTTAGCTTGTTATTCATCGAACGTTTTTACGGTGTAAGTGGTTCAGTTACCAATTGACTTCAGAATAAAGCGATTGAACTCTTTTCAGATGTCAATCGGTATCTCCGAGTGCTTCTAAAGTAAAAATATATACTTTCAAAACTCCCATTTCTAAAAGATATTTATGAAATATGCTATTATTAAACTATTAATTGATATATAAGCTTATTCCCCCAACATAATTTTTAAAGAAAATGGATTTTATGGAGTGGGTTAGTATTTGCCTGTTATCTATTTACTGTTTCAGAAGGTGCAGATCCTGAATGTAAAATATATTCAGCCGGTGGAACAGGGTCAGTTGGGCAACTCAACAGAGGCAGGAACATTTTAGGCTATTTTCTATCCAATGGCATGGAGCTGTTCCATTTCATTAATTATTATTGATGAGTCTTTAATGGGGTTTACCTAAATAAGGCTTAAGGCGTAAAACTTTCGGGGCCATCACAGCACAGAACATTCATAATATTGCGGAGGAAGGAAGTTATCCTGTGCACTAAATTCGATTTGTGTTAGAATCCTTATTGTGCAGTGAAAGACCTAGACCGTTAAAATGAGCTATGATGCTATTTGAATGTTGTAAAATCCGCAAAATTATAACTTTTCAGGAATTATCCTATTCCAGCCCATGAAATTTGATAGGGGAAATTCCCTCTATCCCAAAAATATACCACCACTCTATGGCAAATGTTGGAGGTAATTTCTACTTCACTATAGTATAAAATATTGTAATTTTTTCGTATCACAAGTGATTGAATCGTGTGCCGAGTCCACGGTCGATGAAGTAATAATTTGCAGGTTTTTTTAAAGAGAGAATTCTTTTTGCTTGTGGTCCATCTCTTTCCAATGGCAACCTAGTTATTCCTGAAACTGAAATTCAAAGTACAAATGAGCTCAATAAATCAATAAAATTCCGCTCAATAGCTATCTCTTATGTTTTCCTTTTGAGTGACGATGACTCCGATTTCCCGCAGCGCGCCGTTCCGATATCACAGCATCCACACTAGCCTTTTCCGCATTTCTTTAAAGCTATCTCTCTCCCTCTGCCCCCCTCCACATTTCCGCAGTCGAATGGGTCGTTTGCTCGTTGGAAAAACTTGAGGCGTACTCAACATCTGGGCCTTCGATCGCCGGCCATCGCCCCCCTTGGCTCGCTGCCATTCTCCCGCTGCTGACACTTGTTGTCGCCGCGCACTCGGGGACGCCAGCGGCCGAGGATGCCCGCTCTTCGCGCTCCACCGCTCTCGGAAGAAACTGCGGTGAAAATGCGACGGCTGAGATGGCGGTAGTGCGCAGTGCCGATGAAACCACAGCATTTGAAACCATTGGTATCGACGTCATTCGTCAACAACTCTCAAGATTGAATTGGATCCCCAATCAGCTAATGTTGTCAAATCTTCTCTTTCTCAATCCGCATCACGGGTTTTACATTTTACTTTTTCTGGTTTACTTGCACCTCGGCGATTGCCCATTTATCTACATCATGCCTTATGATTCTGGCAATATTAAGCTGGGTCGTCTATTTTTCTGGTTCTTATATGACTCTTCTTTCCTACCTTTCTTTATAAAGCCCAGCAATACAAAATTTTATATCTACTATTTCAGCTGTAATTGAAATTTCCCGTGGATTTTAATCTACGTTTTTTAATCTTGTTAGGCTCTCGAAAACTGAACAATCATTAAAGATTAAAAAAAACCATTCACTATTTCTAATGCGGGATGCGTAAAATCGCATGCGTTTGAAACAAATATTATGTCCATTTTTATGTCGAATAGTGCAATACATTTTGAGCTGAAGATACGTATTTAAAAGATGGTTAACTGAGCCTAGGCTATTCAGATGAAATGATGGGATTTCATTGTGCAAAGCCATGGATATTTATGACATCATTTCACACTAATTATGAGTGAGGTAATAAGTAAAAAATACTTACAATTTGCCTTATAAAATGAAGAAAACTTGTATTTTGCACAATCTCATCAGTGATCGTTCATCTCATCGCCTCTCATCCTTCCTTGGAACATTCAGCGATAATTTCATGGACCATTTATTAGGTTGGTTTTTTGTTGATGCGAACCAAAGGTATAAGAAATAATGCGCCCCATTTTTTCAGTTTGACGTGTCTCGTGCTGATTCAGATCCCCTTCATGATGCGTTTGGCCGCTGTGGATTTGTCGATGTTTTCATTTCAGTTTCACACCAACGAGCGCCTCCCTCTCTTCGGGAAATTTCCGCGAAAGCATCTGTGAGGAGTGTCTGATCTGTGAGGAGGGGTTTCAGGCAAATGTGGAACGGTTCCGACTACATCCAGAGGCTTTCTGTATTTTTCCCCCCTTTACGTACTTACTGCCGTTCCTATACCACAGTAGGTGCACCAATCGAGCATATCCCGTGATGACTGCATATTTGTGCTACACATCTAAGGAAAGATTGATTATGCAGTCTCCTTGGGCAGGCTTCTTCGCTGCATTTCCTTAAGAAAATTAAACGCCAGTTTTAGGGCGATTGATGATATTTAGGTCTTTCTTTCCTGGATATAAACAGTTATTTATACCACTTATTTTATAAGAGCGCGACCCGGGTTTCAATGAGTAATCATCATCATCAGGCGCTAATTATAATTTGTTTATCTTGTTGTTAATCTTGTTGTAAACAACAAGATAAACAAATTATAATTAGCGCCTGATGATGATGATTACTCATTGAAACCCGGGTCGCGCTCTTATAAAATAAGTGGTATAAGTAACTGTTTATATCCAGGAAATAATGGAATACCACATAGTTAACCAAGAGTTAGTGAATTTTGATATTTAGGTCATCTCTTCTCTTTCCTCTCCCCATTCCAATATTCCCTTAATTTATTTCCTGTTTTTTTAATCCCAACCTCTCCCACTTCGAGGAAATACAGAGTCATCGTCACTTTAAATCGTGTTGATCTCCGACATCATCATCAACTGGTTTTCTGTCTCTCACTGGCAGCTGTTCCAAGCACCACCCCCAGTGGTCTCCACCCCCTCCTATCACGTACCTCCTCCTTGGTTTAATCTTACCCTCTTTTTAACCTCATTTCGTCTTTCATCTTTAGCCTCCTTCTCCCTCTCCTCTTTTCTACTTCCACTGTTCTCTCGGCTGCTGTATTTCCATCCCCTCTTAAAATACGACCAATCCAATTCCCCTTTCTCTTCTGTATGGTTCTCAATAATGTTCTTTCCTCCCCAACTCACAGTGCCTCACTTATCCACCCACTTCACTCTCTCTATCTCTCTCTCCACACCCACATCTCTTAAGCGTTCATCCTATCACTATCTCTTCATCCCAAGGTCCACGGTTCGCATCCATACAGCACTACACTCCACACATAGCATTTCACCTGTCTCTTCATCAGCTGTAGACGCATACTGCTACATAAAACCTTTCTCTTCTTATTTAAATCTTCATTTACCGTCGATATTCTTGAGTTCATCTCTGTCTCACTCGTCCAGCCTTCAGTCAGCATGCTTCATAAATATCTATACCTTCTAATTTGCTCTGTCCTTTCCCGGTTGATCTTAGCATTCACATTTCCACCATTATTCACTCTCATAACTTTCGTTTTCTCAACATTTATTTCACATTATAGTCTTTCATTTTTTCCTTAATAATTTTTAACATTCCTCGAACTGCCATCGGCTAGGATCACCATGTCGTTGACAAACCTAATGCATTTTATCTCTCCTCCTCCAATCCCTATTTCCCTTTTTCACTTTCCACGGTTTTACTGACCATCTCCTCCATGTATGTTCCAAATAGCGTGGGTGAGCCCCCTGCCCAGCTCAATCCGTTTTGTCAAATTTCCATTAACTTCAATAGCCACCGCCATGATCTCATACAATTCCCTTGTCTGCATCCTATCCTTACAGGCTACTTCCTTTATTGGAAGAATCTTTATTAGCTTATCTCATTCTACCCAGCCTAATACTTTGAGTGTTAAATACCTCCGATGTGCACCGCTAAAAATTCCTCAGCCCCAAGGCTGAAGATGTAGGAGGAATTATTCAAGTGTAAAATTAACAAATGCAATGCTTAAGCAATATTTTGGATTTGAAGAGGTATTATTTTTGGATTTGAAAGGCGATTAGGTAATACAAATATGAAGCAATGTTTCGATTTGAGGGAGATAGGTTGCCTGTAGGTTGTATTATATGCCAATTATTTACAAATTCATAACTGTGCTTTAATTTAGTACTGAATATCAGCGAATTTAAATTTCATGCTAATATTAGGAGCCGTATAAATATTGCTGCTACCATTTATATTATACTCTTTTCCACGTTTTTGGTAAATATTTGGGGATGAGGTATACTATGTGTGTATTGAGTTGGAGCAAAGATGATCATATCAAACAAAAAAGATTGATGGCAAACTTTTCCTGAGAGGAGAGGTAGAAAAGGTTACTTCAGGAGCGAATATATACTTTGTACCTCGTAGTACTTGAAATGGAAGAGAAGCAGTCGGGGACGAATATTTCCTGAATGGAACGTGCTATCAAAGTCCAAACTCCTCTCGGGTTCCCGACGGCAACAGCAGCAGAATACATACATTCGTGCCATCGCTGATTTCTCAGAGGTGGCGCGTTTCAATGCTTATGCATTCATGAGAGGGAAGTGGTGTCTTTTCTCGCCACACCCTTCCAGAATATTCGAATAAATATCCGCTATGAATATTTAGAGATAAATTCAGTGCCATAGGAATTAAAACAGCATATTTTTATTAATCGGTTTTCCCTTAATAGTCCTCATGAGAAGTGCGTAGTTGCACGCTCAGTGGTTCTATAATTATATGTGAATTATTGTTGAAAATATTCCCGTGATCATGCTTTCATTACCTTGATTTATGTGTGAATGAACTTTGAATTAGTATTTCTGCTAAAATTTGCTGTCACTATTGCTTGTCATTGATTTTTTTCGTAAACCATTGACGAATATTCGTGCAGAAAATGCATAGCGTTTGAACTACGGTTGATATACCAGGTATATTGGATGGAGAAATCAACGTGAACTATTTACTTAAACATCAAGTGCACGTATAGCGTGTCCTTCGACTTACGAGACAGAGGTATCCGACTCGAAAATTTCCTGGAAGGGACAAGCTATCAAAGTCACAATTCTAAGTTCCATTTCGGAGAGCGCGGCGGAAGCGGGAGAATGTATTTCCTTCGCTGCCGTCACAGGTTTTCCGTGCGTCTCAAAGTGCGCGGGAGGGAAACCTCCAGCCACCCCCACCATCTCTTCACTCCATCCAAACTTCTCGCATTAAACCGCGGCTGCATGCGGAAGACGTGGGTCCATTCCATTCCTGCCTTTGGGGCTTGGGGGGTGGGGGGGAGTTGGCTGGGGGGTGTTAAGGATGTCACCCCCGTCGACTGCTGTCGAGGTCAGGGGTCAGTCCCTCTCAACTCGTGCCCCAGCGACCGCTCGGAGAAATATACGCGACTGCTTCCGTTGAGACCTCCTTACATCCGCTTCTCTCTCTTCATTTGTTTCTTCCTTTAGCGCTTGAGAAATTTTGGATTCGAGCGGCCGTATTCATAGATTTCCGCTAAAACACGCTGGTAGGGCGACTAACTTAGTCGGCTACTAAGACCTTTTCGTCGCCTACTAAGATATGGTATTCATGGATTGTATTACGTGAGCTACTAAGAGCTACTAACTTAGTATGCTACTAGCCAGCTCGGCAGCCGATACTCGGTAGCGATTTGGGTTCAACCCGCTAGGCTACGCTTGACAACACTGCATCTGACTCCTCCGCGGCGCGCAAAATTCGTAACACTATCAAACAAAAGAAATTGATTCAGCAAAATGCATTGAAATTTTTACTTCATAATGGATAATTCGATGTGATATCGCATCTCAGACATATTTTTTTATTGCTGTACACAAAAATTATGCAATACCTTTGGGAAAGGGTAGATTTATGAGTAATACCGAAGCATTTGTATGTTTGAGATGCAGTTATTGCTTTACAAACGGCCGTATATTTATTGATCATATACATTGCGTATTGTTTGCACTTCTGATATTTGTTTCCATTAGTGTATGCGTGATTAGTATGGAAAAACATAACTAGCAACGTCAGTACTATACATATATGTATTCGGAAAGCAGAAATACACCTCAATGTCGGAGTAGAAACGAAAACTTTTGCAATGCAGAAATGAATCGTTAAGAAAATAACGTTGAGATAAATGTGTGAATGATACACATTTATTACGTTACAAACACCTACGTGCGAGCAATTAGTAACATATGTTTGCAACTCCTAAAATGTTAGTCAAGGAAACAACAATCTGCTTCGCTACATTTAAATATTTCAAATATTGACAGCGTGCGGAAATATACGACATATACTTTACTAGAGGTGGTTAATGTAAAAAACAAAGCATAATTAACGTAACTTGTTTTACTTATTTATTGCTGATAATATCACAAACAGCACTACAACACACACAACATTTCACTTCACATTTCACGAGCTGTCTTTATGACACTTATAATCCGTACATTCTGAATCAACTGGTTCAATGAAAAGCTTGACTCACACTTAATTTAAAACACTATAACGTAACTCTAGTAAACAATGATAATCAGTTTTCCAATCACTCTGCACACACCAAAAGAATTTGCACTCGTTGACGTTCGAAAGAATTCTTCACATCTCACTTCCCACTCATCACTAATGATTTAGAATCAGTTGATGTTATTTAAAATTACCATTACGTAGACAATGAAATAAATAGGCTGAAACAAATGTTTAAACCAGAAATTGTAACATCTACAAACTTCCAATCTCACTCTCCACTATCACTCGTACCGTAACCAAAACAAAAACAACAGCGCAACGAAATACGCGAAATGTAAACACTGCCGAAAGCTCACGATAAAGTGACTAGAATAAGTAATATAATCAAACACAAATTATAAGCGTACAAACGAATGAAAATTTATAATTGTTTGCTGTATCCCTAAAGAACAACTGCTTCAAATATGAAACATATCCCCTTCGCAACAGCTAGTAGATACCTTTGATCGAAATGGTTAAACCAGTATGAAAGAAATAAATAATTTTGTCGAAGCTCATACACTCACAAATCACTTCACTTGTCGCTTCACTCTTTACTTCATCGTCTATATGCAATCAATTCACTTAGGGTCGGATTGAATGTACAAATTGTGTTCACTTACACTAGAGGCACAAGTTCACTGCAAGTCGTAGCTTCCTCGCAGCTACGAAAAACTTTCAATTCCTGCCAACAATTACACTACATACGTTGCCTGCCTTACTTGAAGAATGGATTCTCGTATTCCATTTTGGCACAAATGCATAAAAACTCTATAACAGTATACAAATAAAACCGGAGTTCGATCATCCACAACGGTCCGCCATATTTAGTAGCTCCCTTAAACAAGGCCGGAGGGCGACTAAGAACCGGCTACTAAGATAGTAGCATTCTAAGCTTAGTAGCCCTTACTAACGATCTATGAATACCAGTTTGCTAGTATGCTACTACTTAGAACGCTACTTGGGCGTTAGTAGCTTACTAAGGAAACTATGAATACGGCCGGAGGACTTTTTGGATTCAAGTCCAAAAGTCTTCGAGTTCTACTTCCTCGTTCGTGAAGGAGTAAATTGGAGCTCGCAAATTCATTGAATGTTTTGGATCGGATTCGTTCACCATTCGTCAGAAAGGACGAGAAGAAATGATTCCATAAGATGAAAAAAGTAACCATGGATATGATCAAGAAACGACAAATTAAGATGAAGAAGTGGATTTGAATGTGGAGATTACGGCGAAAAATTTCCGCATATTCAGCTAATCCTAGGCTGCGATAAATTTGCAAACGGCTATTTCCTGTCCATTGAATAGCTTATCGAAAAAGTGACTCTTAATGAAAAAATTGGTATATAGTGATGCTCAAGCCCTATCAACACTTTAGATTAGATGAAAGTGCGGAACTCGTAAATTTTTCGCCATAATCTCCACAATTGGAATATTTTCTAGGAATTAAGAGTCACTCAATACCAATCAGTTAACTCGACCTGTAATCATTAGAGATTGTATTGTCTCAATATCTATCCTTCAATATATTTGCCTTAAATTGCAAATGACTAAGTCGACATATATTCCACATTACTCTCCCGCTGGGGGTACGACATCTTTCAGAAATACAGTCCGTAACGTTTATGTCGTAGAGGTATTCGTCACACTGCCGAATTAAGGGATTACATGTGTGTGTGAGCACTTTACTGTATCTTATTAACTCTTTTATTGGTCAAAGTTTTAGAAAAATAGAAGGTTTTTCTCATTACTAAACTGAGATTTTTTAGATTTGACGTTGAATAATGAAAAACATAGAAGATCTCAATTAAGTTTATCTTACATTTCATTATAAAGCTAAAACAGCATTTTTTGGCCCTGCGGTAGGGGTGAACAGTAAGCGATACACCTCTGCTTATGCAACTACTGGAGTAGCATTTTCCTGCGGCAAACCCATAAACATCCCTGCAAATGAATGTATGAAGGACGGTAGAAGCATATAGTGAAATTAACCTTTTTAACGATTTACCAAGGTATGGAAATGAATGAACAACGGTGAGACGATGTCATTTTTGCTCGCTGCTAGAAAATTGGATACATGAATGCATTGCATGCAATGGAGGGTGAAGAGTTTTGTGCAGTGAATTAAAATTATCGAATAGTATTACGACGAGGGTGCGGCGAAGGCATCGAAGCAGGGGCGGTGAGGCGGAGGGTGGATGTGGAGGGTGGAGGAGGCTCAGAGGGAACTGCGGAATATGCCCACACCCTTCAGCCACCCCACACGCAGCAACAATGAATGACAATGGATCGCCCGAGTGACGAGAAGCAGGGATATCATTTCGCAGTGTTCTTATCTTCTCTCTCTCTCTCTATGTCCTCTTTTCGATCGCTCCTCTCCTCGTCTACATCAGCGCTCTGCAAATGCAACCGATCGATTTTAGTCCCTACGAAAGCATCGAGTGGAGTAAACATTCCTTTCGCTCGCAAAATCATGGCGCATTGACGGATTCTATGGAATCTGCGGCAGTTACATTCATTTTCGAGGAAAATTTTCCGTTTTCATATTTAAAAGTTATTTTTTAAGTTCTCAATCCATTTAGGGTGTTTATTACTTGGCCTACTTCATACATGCACGGCTATAGCTTTGTTTTCGAATTCAAACGGAGATATTTGAATGCAGTACGAACGAACGCTTTGAGGGGGGACGCATCATCGGATTCGTTTGAAAAGCTCAAAATTGCAAAAGTAGGACATATTGAGTGAAGAAAAGAAAGAAATCAGCATCTGGAAGAGATGGAAAATGGACCATTTGCTCTGCAATATTGAAGTCCTCAGATTCAGTCCAGTTTGATATGAGTTTACCGAAATTAGTAGCTCTCCGTTAAATAATCACAGGTAAACCTGGGCGTTTTTTTATTCTCTCCTCGCTCTGTTATATGAATTGTATCGATTATTACCGATTCCATGCTTGTAATTGGGATCTTGAGGTTTAAGTACTTCTATGTAGACAACATATTTGCCGATGACGATTCTCAAATATATTTTCCATATCAGAGGCTTATTAAGTGAAATGTGAAGAAGGTATGCACAATAAATATAAAAATTGATCAAGTGTTCAAAATTAACTTAAAAACATCAAGGAAAAATATTTTAATTTATAGATTTAAAACTTAAAAAAAGAACTAACGATATTTTTGAGGAATAAGCCAATCAATAAAACGACGACATAAAAGGTGTGCCATGCACATTTTCCTAATTTATTTTTTAAGTTTAACATCTATTTGTCAACATATTTTATTGGATATCGATGCACTGTGAAATTAGTCTTGAATACTTGACGTGTTCTTCCACTTCCGACCACTCACTCACTCACTGACTGTATCACTCACTCATGCAAATGTTTGGGGTGAACGAGACGAGAAACGACGAAAAGTTATACGAGCGACCCCCTTTAAAATTTCTGGAACCCTTGGGAAAATGTCAAAACACTACATTTTTTATTTTTTATCTACCTATTCATTTAAAATTGAATTTGGCGATTGTTTATAAAATATGCGACCAAACTCTGGTGGCGCTGTGATAATTGTGAAGAATATAATAAAAAATCATCGCAAAATCACATTTTTTTATGCCAACAAAAGAAGCAGAAGTGAAATAGGAAAGGTAGAAGAGGAAAAGAGGCAGAAGAAGATAAAACTGAAAGATGAGAAAGATAAGGTAGGAAATTTACAACGTAATTTTTGAAAAGTCAAATTCTTCATGGTTTGTTTTCATTTGAACAAATATTTGTTTAAATCAAAGCGTGTTGAAACATTGATTGAGTTACTTGAGAAATTTGAGTTGAAAAGTGACGGAGGAATGACTGAACTAAACAAAATGAAATGAAGAAAAACAGGAAAATAAAAAGTGGGAAATAAGAAGATGGGGCAAACATGAAAAGTAGAAAGATAAGGAAGGAATTGCATTTGTTGTTGTAATCACTAATACGTAATCAAATTTCGGGCAAGATCGATCAAAATGAAATTTGCTTTAGGATATTGTATTTCGTAGTTCCATTAAATTTTCGTAGTTTGATTAGTGTAGTACAAATTGAGTCTTATAATGAACATGCGCCCTACGTTTTTCTCTGTGTATGGAGCATAAAATTTAGAGTGTGTCAGGCTAATAGAAAATTGATTTTAGTAGTTCCATAGAAAAAGTAGTTTGTTTGATAACAATTTGTCTTGATATTTTAATCTTTATATTAGGTGCGTAACTAAGTTCTCTCTGTTATTTTAATGGAAATAAAACTTAACTATTGATAAATGGTTTTAAGTGAAGTATTTTCCATCGTTAGCTGCAACTTTTGCTTATCATTGTGGAAGAGCCCGAATATCGTAACAAAAAAATCGTTCATCTTATGTGGCTATCCACGAATCAAGCCATTTTTTGATGCCTTCATATTAGCTTAACTGCTGATCAGCTAGGCTATGTGCCATCGAACGGAACAAGTAATAATCGGACTGCCTGGGGAATATAGCGGGTGGGTAAGGACTTCTCATTTGAGCGTTTCGAGGCAGATTTTAACGGATTTGGCAGCATGGGGTCGAGTGTTCTCAAGCTGTAAAATCACTTTTTCGAATCATGAGGAACTCATGTTCCTTTCTATTGCATAAAGCGGCTTGGTGGGTAACTCCTAATGCACAAGCAAGCTTTCCTTGAGTTTGACATGGATCTTCATCGAGTCATGCCTCCAAATCATCGTCTACGAAGGTTTTTGGTCTTCCTTAACATGAACGGGCGATCGCCTTTGAAATGACTGTTTTTGAAGGAACGGAACCAATCATGGCACGTTGCTTCACTTTGAGCAGCATGTTCGTAAACTTTTTTGAGCTCTAGAAGCGCTTCGGTCACCGTTTTCTTCGATTAAAAGAAGAAAATCAACATTTCCCGCATATGGCGGTTACTTGGCACGAACTCAGACATCTTCACGCAACAATTAGGATATGACGCCATTGCACACTAACCATTGTCTTATAGCCGTTTGTTTGACAATTATCTAAGCTTGGTTTGTGACGTTTATAATATATCGAAATCGGCCAGCAATCACTGCTGGAGCCATCTGTTGACAAACAGCGGGAACTTAGTTGCGCAACTATAGAGCGTTCCACATTTAGTTGACAGTATGGGGGTATGGGCTCTTATGGAGAATCGTTTCCCATGTTAATCTCCATAAGGCCAGGAGCGCGGTGTTGTCAATAACAGCACAAAAATTAATGTTGCGTTATGCACTGATTAAAAATTGCATTCTAATGTAGAAAGAGATGCTGCATTCATTGGGGCCATTAGTTTTTCGATAAAAATTATAACAAAAGCTATAAAAAACATTTCCTTAAATATCCGTCAGGAACGTGTATTTTTTTACTTTATCTTCTTCTCGCAATTTCTGCCTGACCGTTGTCTGTATTGAATAGAATCTTCTGCACAAAATTCTTCACACTATTTTTTCTCTGAAGGTCTTCAACAATTGTACAAATTATGAGTTAAAATGTTGCTATACCGACGTAACACCCTTTAGGACAAGAAAATTTTGATTTTTGCAAGGTAAAAAGTAGTCGCTTACTAACTTACGTTTCTTACGTCGTAGGTCCCTATATGCTGCATATCAAATGTGAAGAAAACGACAAAGTTATTTTTGGTGAAAAAATCATTAACTTACATCAATTATGAAGCGAGTTACAAGGTTTTGATCTCAAGAAAAAATATTACGGCGCCGCTGGGCCGGGCTTGTTGCTTTTTCTTGCGCGTAGAGGGAAAATTCTCGGGCGGAAAAGGAGTGTTTTGTCAATGCATACTATGAAATGTATTTATCTATTCGTTTGATATCCTAAACAGAGAATACTCATACGTCGTAACATTAGTGTTTTTATCTGAATACATTGATACACGAAAGTAAGCAAGCGGCTTGGAAGTAAGACGCTTTCGCCTTGGGTGTTTCGGTCCCACCGCATAAGCCAAGAAAGAAAATATCTCATAATCTGTGCGAAACACTACGCCTTCCAGTGCATGCCTTTTACAAAAGGGGGCTTGGGTTTTTTCTCATCCAGTGCACGCCTTTTACAAAAGGGGGCTTGGGTTTTTTTTTCTGAGTTCCTTTCGTAGGGTACCAGAAAACCTGCACCAAAATCGACCCTAGTCGAAGGGGCCGGGGGAAGAATTTACGAAGGCGTTCAGTTTGTCATTGCATTTTTTTTGGAGTGAACAAGTGTTGTGTGGTCTGCTGAATTTGAGAATTGTGAAGTGTGTTTTACACTTATCTCTGCTGTAATACGCCCAATCAATATGTCCGATACAAAGAAGAGGAGAAAAGGTGAGAAGCTCATAAGCCGCGAAAGACAGTTGGTGCTCAAAGTCTTCTCGTATTTAAGGAAATCTCTCAGCATTAGTGAGGCCTGCCGAGAAGCTTCGAAGGCTACTGGGTGCTCAGAGTCCACTGTTAGAAAAAGTTAGAAAGAAAAGCTCCCGTGGTCCATTGATAACTCCTTCAAAAACTAAAGAAATTAGACAGCCTAACAAAAATTCGAGAGCAGTGATTTTCGACGATTTTGTGAGATCGGGAATTAGAAGGACGGTACATGAGTCCTTCGTGAAAAATATTCCTCCGACTTTAAAATCCATCTTAAACTCAGTAAATATTCTCCCAGATTACAAAAGGACAACACTATATCGTCTTCTTTTGGACATAGGCTTCGTGTACGAACGCAGGCAGAAAAGAAGCAACCTTATCGAAAGGGATGATATTATTCGTTGGTGGCACAATTAATTATTTAAGGCAGCTAAAAAAATATCGTCGCGAACACAGGACGAGTATATTCACAGGCGAAAGTTGGATTAATGTTGGACAAATAGTGAACATTAGTATGCGAAACAAACAATTAGAAAATCCGCGTCAAGCTTTCCTTGCTGGACTAATTGTAAATACTGGGCTTGGCCCCCACTTCCCGAGGAGGACGGTTTGCTATTATACACGCAGGAACGGTAAATGGGTTCATAAAATAAGCATCGCATTTGTTTCTGTACAAAAAGAACTCAATGGATGAGCATGAAGAAGTGGGTGGCGAGTGTTACGAGAGATGGTTTGAGCACTCACTTCTTGCAAACTCACCCGAAGGATCAATTATAGTGGTAGATAATGCTTCTTATTACTCAAGGAATTTGGAATCCTTGCCTACTACAAGGTGGAGGAAGAGAACATTAAGGAAATTAGCTTCGAAAATGTCAGCTTGAAAAGAGATCTTTAATTTACATGAAACCAAGTACGGGAAATTTTTGAAAAATTAAAGATTGATGGTGTCTTATACAACATCGCCTCTCATGTAATACTAGCCAGAGCCAAAACAATAATGCATAATATGGAAGGAATAGAAATTTTGTCTCATTCAGGAGTGGCGATAATTTTTATCATCCTTCAATTTATTGTTATTTTTTACATTACAGATTACTCATTATTCAGCTTGTGCATTGAATAAGTACATAATAAAATAACAAAAGACTTTTCCTTATATATTGCAGCAAAGGTATTGTAATTTACGCTAAAAAATTCCTCAATTTACGCCGTCTTTCGTGCGATCCCTAACACCTTTTTGAACCTAACCATTTTGGCGCTCTATTATGTGTGGTTGCATACGCTGTAAAGAAGCCTGCCGGCGGAGCGGAAGCTTGGCAACACTGTTATCCATAAGGCCCGTACTGTCAACTAAATGTGGAACGCTCTATAATACTATACACTCGGTTTACCAGTGAAAGTGGAGATATTGTTTATTTCTAATCGAATTCAAGTGTACCGATACTATCCACGGGGATAACTCTTCGGGGTCACCCGCGATGTTCAAATATGCGATCGAATCCTAAGTTTCCCCCCCCCCCCCTGTAATTTCACTTATTTCTAATCTAGTCATTTGAAAAAAGCGATTCTTAAGGTACAAACAAAAATTGTAAGAACTAGTCGAGTGACCATAATAAGCTGCAGTCCTTTGCCGGGAGGGTCTTGTGGGGGGTAAGAGAGCCCTCAGCGAGTAAGAGCGAGTTTTTTTCAAAATAGGGCGTAAACCTAACGATTTCATATTTTAAAAAATAAAGCGAGAGTTCAAGAACAGAAGACGTGTATTTATAATTGTGATAATATTAATCCGTATAATTATCTGTGGTTACAATTTTCATGAGTATTCTTGACTAAATATTGGAGCCAAAATTCAAGTCCAAACTATCCTATTTGTAAGAAAAACACTAAGTAACACTATTTGTAAATTATTTTGTTGATAGTTATCAATAATTGGGTGTTTTTTTTGCTTTTTATTGCCTAAATTGAAAGATTATTACTCCTGGAATACGCATTTCACGCTTTTAGATTTTTAAATGATGATATCTATCTTTTGCGATTAAATGAAAAGTTAAAATTTTCAAGCGCGCGAAAACGCGACGGCTAAGTATGAATGCTGGGAAAACCCCGCGTGACGTCATTCTAGTTCCCGCTGTCGCCGTGTGAGGTGACCTTGGGGCGAGATTTTGAGCGCTGATACGATGCAGGCTGCTTGCAGGTAGCTGAGTACCCTGCTAGCGGGTAGCGCCTGGCTTAAATAAGGATTATTAATACCTTATCAAACGCAGGAAACTTTCCGACCATAGGTAGGTGATTATAAACACATGTTTCTCTGAGCTCTGCGCCCCATGCATGCATTAGTAATCTCAGACGATGCAATATTCCTATCCACTCGTACAGAAACTAGGTCCCTGTGACGTCACGTGGAGTGGCTTCGCATGGGCGCCAATCTCGCCTTTTTCAAACGTAGTTAAAAAATACCATTGCCATTCGTCTCAACTGGAATTTCTAAAACCAAATAATTTGTATATTATGAATACACTAATAGTGGGTAAAGAATCGCAATCTATGCCTTTCGTGTTCTTCGATGAAGGAAACTACCCTATGGAGATCAGAGTAATGAGCAAAGAAACGAAAAATATTATTGAGAAATATTTATACTCGATCAATATTTCTGAAAGAATATTGACTACTACAGATATGACATTTATACAATTCAGTAACACTAAAATAAAATAAATGAACTAGCCCGCTGCCAATAATTTTCCTTGTTCCGAAAACGATCTCTCTTCGTTAGAGCATCTCCGTTCGGTCGAGTTTCTTTTGAGCCATCGCCAGTCCCCCTGCGGAGTGGCTTTAAACCACTGCGATGCAGGCAGTGTCCACGCGCCCATAAAATGCATTGGAGCAGCGTCATGGGAGTGTACGGCTACCAAGGAGACGAAGGCTTGGAGGGGAGCGGGGTGCGGGAGGAGATGTGTGAGGGGGAGTTGGCGAATGAGGATGGACGGGAGGGGAGGTCAGTGACGGGAGGGCAATCCTAGAGGCACTTATCCCTCCGACCCCAAATGGAAAAAGACGTTCTCAGAGAGAGACATTCGCAGACGCAGGTAGAGGCAATATCAGCGAGTATCATCCACCAAGATTGCTCGAGTCCCTGGATTTTCTGATTGGCAATAGGCGGAAAGGTTCAAAAACTCATGACGATTCTGCTTCCTTAGCTTTTTATTCCCGCTGATTCACGTTCTCGTGAAGATGTGTATATAATTAAGGCGAAAGCGGAACAAGAAACTGAGATCTTGGAGCATGACAGTCGAACTTTCTTAGAAGAATTTATTCCTTTCAATAAGGTTATTTTCTCTTTTTTTGAGTTTTCGAGCATTTTACTTTTCTTATAAATTCAAAAGTTACACCAGGGTGGTAGTTAAAGCCTAAATGTAAGCGTGTGTAATTTTTTAAGCCTGCGTAATGGCCCAATTACAATAAAATACTACCCGTCAAAGTGTCTTACAAAGTCATTTAATGGATTTTGCATTTTAGTGTCTTCAATGCCAAAAAAGAAATTACTGGAGTGAGTACAAATTATATCCTGTGTACACCGAATGCACACTTCGAGGCTTAATAGGCTCCTTGGTATTTTTAATTCCTATGGAATATCGCCTGCTCAATCCGTATGAATATGAGTTTAAGTCCCTATGTTGTACATTCATTCGCATCTATACATTAATGGAATCGACTGCGTCCTGAAAATTCATAGTTACCGAAACAAATGAAAACAGTTAAGGCGAAGAAAAAATTATCATCGTAAACTTAATTTTTAAATTTTCACCTCATTTTATGCTATAATTTCTCTATTCACTTGTCTCTTCGTTATTCAAATTTTGACTAAAGAAGTTAAAGTAAAGACTTTGTATATTGAAGCTTCAATTCTGTCGTTTTCGTATGGAATTGAAGTATCGTATGCAATTTTGACTACTTGTTCGAAACTCATTTATGGCACCTCTATTCAATTATAGGCCCGTATCATAAAAGTCCCCTCGAAGCCGGCCTCCACCTTATTGTCGTCAGGAGGAGGAGATGCGATATCATAAAACCGACCTCAACCACAAAAACGTCGAATTTTGAGGCCAGCCTCGGCTCAAACTTTGAGGTTAGATTATTGTCGGCTCAAAGCGTTTGAGGTGACTTCCGCCATTGCGAGAAGATGATGATTATTCATCCACGATTATTAAACTCTTCCGTTATTTTGTGCCAGCATCTTGCCTTGCTTAAAACGGACTCCGCATCCGTGCGCTTACACTCAATTACGTCCTTGTACTTGACCACCAAATTGCACAAAATTTCCTGCTCCTGCCTGGCCATGCGCTCCGACTTACAAGGGGAATACACGACCTTCGGGTGGCCGATTGAGCTCAAATTTTCTGATTCGGTAGATCACGGCTATCAATTAAATATGCCGAAGCAAGACGACGCACTTCTCAAAACTTTTCGAGAAAAAAGCAATTAAAATCTTAAAAAACGGGTCTACGGTATATATCCGGTATTTCCTTCCCTTCACTTCAAGACAGCGGTGGCACAGTGGTAACGGTGGTTGACTGTGGATGTAAGGACTGCGAGTTCGATCCTCAATAACGGTACTTTTTTTATTTTACTAAATTCTTCGTTTGCAAGTTTCGGGATACTACTCGAAAAAACGGAGAACGTGTTCTTTCCTCCGCCGCATCGACTAGAGAGAATATATCTAGAGAGAACAAATAAAGACAAAATCGCCCTTGGAAAGGCTGTTGTATAGCCCTTGCTTCATTTCCTACCCCTTTCAGCACTTATTATTGTTTAAAAAAATGAATTAAAAATATTTTCATTGAGCTAACGAAGATAAGAAAACAATCTTTAAAAATGCAAACAATAAAATCCTTGAAAAATAAAATAAAAAAAGGACCATGAGTGAGGATCGAATTCGCCATCTTTTTACATCCACAGTCAACCACCGTTACCACTGGGCCACCGTTGCCTTGTATAAGGTAAGGAAATACCGGATATATACCGTAGACCCGTTTTTTACGATTTTTAATTGCTTTTTTCTCGAAAAGTTTTGAGAAGTGCGTCGCCTTGCTTCGGCATATTTAGTTGATAGCCGTGATCTACCGAATCAGAAAATTTGAGCTCAATCGGCCACCCCAGTCGTCAGGTCGTGTATTCCCCTTGTTAGCCATTTCTGTTTCTATTGTTGATATTGGCGGGTATATCCCCGGCCGCATTCGGTATATCGCTACTGCGCATGTCTGCGCAAATACGATTCGAAAAAATGAACATGGAACAATGCTGGAAGACTGTCAACTCTGAAACCAGAAACATCGTCCTCAACAATGCGTCATTTCCGCTGGCTCAAACCCCTCCTCCTATGAGCCGAGCTGGAGGAGACTTTTATGATATGACGCGGTCGAGGGATCTCCTCGTCGAGCTAGGCCGGCTTCAAACGAGGCCATCCTCAACTTCAACTTCGAGGGGACTTTTATGATACGGGCCATAGTATTAACGGTCGGATAATTTTCACTTTTGACTTGAAAATGGCCATTATTTTATGTCGGACCCAAAACAGAAATAAATTTTCATTGTATTGGTTCCATTGGGATGAATTCATTCGGGGATTGATCATCATAAACGTCATAAATTTCCGTGCACGCCTTATTTCATCATCTGGCGAGACATTGGGTTTTACTCAATGCAGTTTCGCGTGACAATTACAAGCCCCTGAAGAATTCCACTGTGTAAGTTGACCGTAGCATCGCAAGCAATATCCCTCACTCGTCCCTCTGACTGAATCGAGGCCTAATGTACGCCCTGGGAAGACACTCCTCAATTTCTATTCCATTCCCAGCCGCAGAGAAACCAAACGGTTTTGTCGCTCCATTTGCAGTTGGATTTGCGCGCTCCTTCCTCAAACCAATTACTTCCCGACCGCCACCGAATGCTTGCGTGCTTTCTGGAGCGACCAATGAGAGGAGGGAGAGATTGGGGCAGAGCGATTGAGGCAGATGGATGGCAATTCCTTCGCAACCCAACACACAGCCTCCCTCTCCGGGCCGCAGAGCAAACTCAACCCACACCACAATAAGCGGCGCCCCCGCGATGCTTTTGTTTAGGCGGAAGATGGCAAACGGGGATCGACATCACTTGCCTCCGGGTTGCGACTAATTGCCCAAAGCCCCTCTCTCTTTAGCGCCACCGGAGGGGGGTGTCTCCTCCCCTCCCAGAAATCCTTCTCCCCCTCCCTCCCTCCCTTTCGCCCCCCATCTGAGCAACGATACCGATAAAACCCTGCGACGCACCTCCGAAGACCATCAGAACCCCCCCCCCCCCCTCCGCTTGCAGCCAGAGTAATCCCCCGTGGCATCGAGGAAGGAAGCGGGAAAGACGGAGGGAGCATTGATAGGTGTATATATGTATAAAATAGATTGTATATGGCTGAGACCTCTCTCTGCCGGTCATCTCTCCGAGGGAATGTAATGTGCGTTGCAAGTGGCAGTTTTTCGAGGCAGGACGAGGAGGGTAGGAATCGCCTCTCTTTATTTAGAGAGGGAGGGAGAGCTTAAAACCTCCCTTTGGAGGCGATGGGGGATGGTTGAGAGGGGTCTGACGCATCGGGGGCCACGCCGCTCTTACAGTTCAGGTGTGCTGAGGGGGGGGGGGAGGGGGTGGAAATGGGGTTTGGGCGTGTGGAGTATTGCAGGAGGGAAGAGGCGAAACCGTAAAAGTGCTTCCAGTCGGATCTTGCCCATTCATTCGCCTGCCTCGCTCAGTGCGGCAATCCCAAATGCGTCAGCCGTCGAGAAGCACGAGTCAGTTGGACACTCATGTCAGTTGCATGCGTGCGTGGAGCGGAATCTATGCTCGCGGTGTTAATATATGAAAGGGCGAAAGAAATTAGTGTCGTTTGAGTCACCTTGAAGGAGAAAAACGGCAATGTTAGGAAAAAAACGCGGATTAGCTAGCGAATGAGCCTATTGCAGTTAACCACGAGTTAATTTGAGTGGCAAACATTCCACTGGAGAAAAATTATTCGCTCTCGTGAATACGAAACACGATACGTTATATCCCCGAATCCGTGAATCACGCAAACATCCATGGTATTATCTCAGTTGCAGGATTTTCAGTGGCTCTAGCGAACGAGGCAGAGTATTTCATATAAATTATACATTATTAAATTAAATGGATAGTATTTTTAAATCTTAAAGTACTCAGCACATGTTTTTGTGATACGGTTTGAAGGTCTGGGTAGATGATTTTTTCACCTTTTGGAATGTTTACACTAACTGAGGGAAAAGCAAATCAGCATTGATAATATGAAATTATCACCATAAATGACATTAAATCTGCTATGGAAGACTTTCATTTACGATTCGAAACATTGATAATAACATTGAGGTTACGCGAATGCAAGGGAACTTGGGGATGTGGGAGGGGGAGTGCAGCAAAAATGGGGGGGGGCCTTGTTGGGGGGTGTGGGGTGCGCTGAGGAGGGGTGTATGGAGAGAGGCTATTTGGGGGGGGGGCTCGTGCGTTGGGAATGGATGGGGGTAGTTCAGAGGGAAGAGGAAGGTTCGAAGCCCAGACACGAGGAGTGCACGGAATTTGTGGGTACGGCGAGAGGAACGGAAGAAAGGAAAACCCTTCGAAGTAACGGGAAGTGAGCTATTTTCTGATTCGAATTAGGTAGATACACACAGAAGAAAACGTAAAAGCTATATAATGGGGCTTGCGTGACCGTAATAGCCTTTCCTCTAAAATCAATGATGTTCTACAGAATGCAGTTCATCTGAAACTCTGATTTCGCTGGGAGATCGAATGTAATGAAATTGAGCAACCATTGACTCCTTGAGGTAAGCTTGGTAACCTAGTGCTTAGCTTCTGACTGGAGGGCCCCGGCTTCAAAACCCGCGTCGCTTCCTTTCCCTGGAGGCGACCCTCTTGCCCTTTCAGAAGTACACACCCTCGTGGCTTAGGATGGGGCGGGCTCTACCTTCACCTATCCCACCCAACCATCCATGTTGAATTACAGAATGCGTGAGGGTATTTTATAAACTTTGAGTTGATACTTAACACTAAAGATGGAGATATTTCAGCAAAAGAACTCTCTCGTTTGAAATAATTCGAAAATTATATAGCATTTAGGCATATTTAAAATCATTATTTTTGCCTGGATTTTAGTGACGATATTTTGTCTGATTCGATTGGCATAAATCCGTTTTACTGATCGCTTTCACTGCTCTTTTATTCCATTCGCTTCCGCGCACGCATTAATTGCCATCGGAAAATCCAAAGCTCCGTTGTTTGATTTTCGGTCAATGGAATTTTTTCCGTGTCAATTACTGTGAATTTCACCGCTGTTTACGTGGCAGAAACTGAGATATGCCGCCGTGCGCGGCTTTGGATGGACCGGAATTAAGGGGTCAATATTGACATGATTATAGATAGGTACCAAGCGAAGTGATTGTGTGAGCTTTCAAAACCAAATGTATTTGGTTCCATTTGCTGTGGAGGGGAATTTTTTCCCCAAGAAATTTATGTTAAAAGGCAATGAAAATACAAATGAAAATGAAAGGAAAATAACTTATGTTTTTATATGGCTATGCATGACTTCCTATATATAGGCGATAGCTGTCTTCAAAATCGATCGCCGGCTTAAATCCAAGTGATGTAATTTAGTTGCTTAAATATTTCATGATTTGATTAGTTTATGTTTTTTGCGGTCTCTTCAACAATTTCATATTTTAGTTTTTTTCAAATGAGAACTTTCGACATTTTATGCTCAAATGTTGAGCTCGATTTAACACGTTCCACGAGTTCAAATTTACTCTTAATTCATGTATGGAAATCTGCGAAGGCACCGCGACCAAATATACGTGTAAACCAGGTATCAACCCCAGCTATTCCACGAAGATGGATTTCCTGCAAATTCCTCCTAGCAGTAATAATCTCCGGGGACATCTGACCCTCTCTCCACGTGGGTACACAGCTATCAATTTAATTATGCATTCTCAGGCATACACGAGCAAGTAGAGGTTTCCCTTTTCCCGTTGGAGCAGATCGCATTTCATCATCCCTCCTCCATCCCTTTTAAAGGGAACCAAGCCGTAACCTCCCTCCGATCTGCCCTCTGCTGTACGTCGCTGCTTCCTAGTCTACTTTTCCTCTCTAACCCTGTTTCCGTAACAACGCTACGAGATCGAGTCACTTCCATTGTTGCGGCGGCCCTATTAGAGACGGCCCAGAGAGTCGCCTTAGCGACGCCAGCGAAATCATGCACTGTAAGTTGTAAGGGTCCTGATTAGATTGCGGCGCAAAGTTCAAGGGGTCCGCTGGAGAGGGAAAGTGTTGCAGGGAAGCGAGAGTCGAAGCGAGACCTTCACGGAGGAGTAATAACGGTTCCCAGACAGGAATCGATAAATGAGAAAGAGAGTTCCTCGAGAAATTCATCAAAAATATCATCGTCGACGCTGGCAATTAAAATTAACAGGTCTTGCGCCGAAAGCAATAAAATAATATAAGTAAAAGCGAAAACGACGAGCGAGATATCGCAACCGGTGCTTTTTATCGAAGGGAAAAATGTGACCTACAGAAATATGTATAAGCTCCAAAATTCAACAAAAGTTATCATAAATATGTGATATTATAATGACCACTATTCAAAGAGAGAGAAAATTTAGCACTAAAAATATAAACGAATAAAATAATTATTTATTTAGATTTTTTCGCGAAAGTTTCTGTACAAGAATGAAGGTGTTTGCCATATACTTTTAATGATCCGTTGCTGAAAGGGGAGGTTTATTGCAATAATAATAACGCAAGGCTTTTAAAGAAATAGTCTAAAAATGATGGTGCGAAAAGCGAGGGTACGAAATAAAATTAAAAGGCATACCGAAACTAAACGCATTATTAGATATGAAAATTTTCTCCATTTGATTTCAGATGATTTTTCTTTTTATAATTCCTATGCGTAACAAAATATTTTACTCGAATACAGCACTGCTTATAAAGGCTTTCAGCACTCAGCCGATAAAAATTCTAAAATGTATCTGAGGGATCACATGCCGTTTAAAAATAAGGCTTCCAAAATTTAATATTTTCAAAGTAAAGTAAATCTAAGTTTAATGTAGTTTTGAAAACATATGGATTTAACATTAAATATCATATTACGCAAACAAATGGAAACACAGTGAATCTTTATAGTTGAGATTTATATAGTCAGCAAGTCATTTCATCACGTTAAACCTATAAAAGTCTGATGTAAAAGCATGTGGGTTCAGAAAATTCATCTATTTTGAGGCAAAATTATATTTGACAGAGGCGGAGAGATAAAAATTGATATTAATACCCGTTAATCGCTGTCGTTCCTCGCCAAAGTGACATGAGAATCAATCAATTTATATCCTTTGCTTTCTGTAAAATTTAATGGGATAATTTTCCCCACCTCTGAAAATATCACTTAAAAGTCATTATAACAAACGCAGAAGTATTTTAATGTGCCAATTTTGCTTCACACGGGCTGGTTTGAACATGTTAATCAATAGGTACACAAATATGCCACGGGTGAGATGGCTCGTACTACGTATCTACATTATTACGGAAAAAAGGTCAAGGTTAAGGTATCAGCTGGTCTTGTATACAGTGGCGTAGACTTAAGAGATTATTTTTATATGCTTATATATGTTTTACAAACATAGAGAAAAAACATAAATAACTATAACCTGTACGATAGCCTTTTAAAGCTCTTACAACTCAATATAATGTAGAAATTACATCAGGAAAACTTGAGGCAACTGAATCAAAACTGATTACGCTATACGCTTAATTTGAACATAAATTTTGGGCGATGATGAGGATAATAGGCAAATTATTTGCGTCAAAATAATTTATAATTTTTCCGGTTGACATCAGAAACTGCTGAAGGAGTAGTCTCTTCCTTCATATTCCAATTTTATCTTTTTCCATATAAGGGAAACCTCTAGTTCATTATTTATTCCCAAGGCCTCTGATTCATTTATTGTTTAATCAGCCGAGAAGGGAAATATTGATTGGGCATGCTATAGCACCAATATACGAGGCTGAGCAGAAAGCATGTGATTTATTAGAAATTTAAAACCACATCACTTAATTGCTGGCAACGGTCCTGCGGAAGGTTTTCAATAATTCGTGATGAGATTTAACATGAGAACTAGTATTCGCAGAAGAACTGAGAGGGCTAGTTAATTGATATTTGAATTTCATAATTATGGAACAATGTGAGAATATAAAGAACTATGATTGTATTGAATTTTGGATAATAATTATGTGGATACTAGTGTTGATGATCTCTTTGTCAGATAATTTTCAACAGAATTACATGGCCCAATCCCTAATTATAAAGGTGTGTGTGTGTGTGCTATTGTGTCCATGGGGTTATGCACGCTTGTTTAAGCTATCGTTTGAAATAAACAAAGTTCAGCATTTCATAGATGTATTCCATCGACTACATTCACCAACTATCCCGGTTAAGGTTTAAAATGCGGAGATAACTCGTGTCTATTTTGACATAGGATAAAATTCACTCCAATATGGTATAATAAATAATAGGGCACGTTATTTGAGGGCTTTAGTGAATGAATCGACGTGCGTTATGAGAAAACAACAAAGGAGTAGATCTTTTCGCGGATTAGTAGGAGGAGGAATGTGAAGAGAGAGAGAGGAGTATGTGGGGAGGGTGGATGTTGTAGTAGGATTAAGCAGGCAGTTGGGAGTCTTACTGCGAAGTAAATGGTGCGTGCGAGCAGAGCAGTGGGGAGGGCTTGTAATGTTCGCGAGGGATGAAGAGGATAGAAAGAATGAAGCCGTACGAGAGCGGGGAAGTCGGAGTGGGGAGGGGAGGGGGAGGAAGCGCACAGCGGAGTGTGCGGAGTGGAGGAAGTGAGTTGTGGGGTCGAGAGGTCGCACATTGGAGCTCAATGAATAGGAGAGCAGACAGAAGAGCCGAGAATTATGGCGATCGAAACGTGGATGGGTGGCAGAGGGGGGTTGCGGGCGCCGTGCCTGCCTGCTTCGGGGGTTGCCTCCAGAAAGGTTAAATTTTACTCGGGGGCGTTGGAATGCGTCCGCCCTCCGAACGACGGATGACGAGAGTTTTTGCGGCACATGCATTTTGCAGCGAGCGATTCTACTCGTCGTCTCGCGCTGATATCTTCCTCCTATCCTCTCATCATCATCCTCACATGTCTTCTTCTTCCACAGCATCGGCATTTTCCCACAGCGCTGTCCGTCATCCTCGCCTTTACAAACCTTGCAACTCATGGCCTGCCTTCTGCTTCGAGAATTTCACTCACTCGAGCGCCCCTTCATTCCCTGTCTCTTTCACTGAGTGGTGATTCATGACTTATGTCAATACGATGGCCAATGAGAAACCAATAATTTATCTAGTGAAGTACGGTATTCATTCTTATTCCTACTATGAAATCCATCACTTATTGGCGAACCCCATTACTAGTGAAGTCATTGAAGCTGAAAATAAGCTGTAACTTACGAATGTATTTAACTTAACCAATTAAAAATGACATTTAATGCGCAGTTTGAGAATGCGTTAACAAACATTAGTGATATAGAGCAGATTGACGCTACCATGATGCCGACGGTTGATTTCCATCCATTGCCGGGAGTGGAAACTGATTTTCTCTAAGACATCTGGGAAATCAAAAGGGGAACACATTTTAAGGAAAAAGTACGCGTGAAAATTCTTGGTAAATCAATTCTTTTCAAGTTATTTACGATTGAAAGCTTATATAATGAATTTTGATTGGAATATACGTTTTCAAACGGTTTTTCAAGATCTTACCTTAAGGTATGCTTAACGTCTAAAAGGCTGAAGTAAAAACAAAAAAGCTTTATAAAACAACGTCGGTACTTGTTTTTTAAGGAATCATTTAAGTGGAAATAAAGCGGAGTATAATTGTTGGACGGGAACTTATTCTTGTCGATAATAACAATTGTTTTATTCGACGTCAAATAATGGAAAGAGAATTGATTTCCAGGTATGATGACCAGGGTATTTTTTGTTAATAGTGCGTGAATATTCCTTATAAACCAGCACTGAAAAAATTAATCTCAGGGATGTCGCATTGTCATTTACAACTTCCATTATTCGTGTAGAATTCGGGGCTGCGATTGCTTTCGCATCGTCACCTGCTCTGATGATGACGATCCGCGGATCGAATCGTCGGCCTCGAAAGAATTGACCCAATCCAAGAAAATTTCCCTCGGAAAAGTCTACGATCTGATTTCACTATTGAGAAGTTCATCTTATCTGCTTCGCGATTTCATATCCTTGTACTAATTATGACTTATTGCTCATCATAATCATCAACAGACAATCTCCACTCCTCCATTATCCAAACGGCCAATCTTGTAACACCTACGTAATCACTCTGATTTACATCCCTAATCACCTGCTCTCTTTGTATTTCCCCCGAGGTCTACCTCTGCACTTCTTTATTCCTCCTGTCCTTTAGCGATAATTTTCATTATTCGATCGTGTCTCTTGGTGTGACTCATTAAACTGTCCCGTCAAGGTTATCAAAACACTTCTCTTCTCTTCTACTCTTCTCACAAGTGACTTTTTTCTGACTTATCATAACTAAGTACTCAAAAGTGCAATAACATACTAGTACTAAAACAGCCGGAGTAATCCAGGGAGAGGAAAAATGCAACAGACATGTCCAGAGCTTAAAGTGCGATGTTTTAAAAACATGTTGATACGAAAAGAAAATTCACTAGTTTGCCTTGTTACTTATTTAATAGTGAAACACTCATGTCATGTTATCCTGGGAATCTATTATCCTTACAGTTTCACTATATATCGGTCACATTTGCGTCAAAAGTATTGGCTTTTATCTGGCAGATTATGGAATATCTGTCGCAAATCACAAGCAAAATTCCTTTGGAGGGAAGAATTCATCCAAAACCGTTCTTTGGCGTTTCACACCTGCCTTTCATAAGGATTCTAAGATGTGCCAAAGTAGGCCAGTTAATGAAAGCTGATTTTTACCTCCCAAAATCTCATTAATAGTATTCCACCCAACTCCCTTCATTCGCAGGGAAACACGAGGAAAAATGTGTACTCCTCACGCGGGGGTTGGGTGCGCCATCATCCCTCTGCGCGTGCGAAATTTTATGGCCTCATTTCATGTCGACACCGTTATCTCATCGTAAGGTTTCCCTCTGCTCCTGAGTTGTGGCAAAATCATTTCGTTTCCACGGGGGAGGAGTGATCGAGGACAGGAAGATGTGCATGGTCGCCATGTATTCAAGGAAAGCACCATCGCAACGCAGGAATGCGGGTACAGTGGCCAGCATGCGGACGCTTAGCACTTGGACAAAAAGGAGTGCTCTTTATGAAAACTGGAGATTATTGTCTTCCCTAGCGTCACCAGCTCAAAAATTGTCGGGGTGAAGTTTTGCGTTTTCTTACTTCAGACTTGAGAGAGACTGGCTGAGAAGGGAAGATTTTTCTTCATCGTAACTTCTCTTTCCTTTTCTTTCTAGCGAGTTATAGGAATGATTTGCGATTATGTTTTGAGTGAACGACCCCATTGTTGGGGTTGCGTCGCATCAAAGTTTACTTTTTAATGGTTCACTTTTTATTTTCAAACGGCAATCTGTACACGCTAGAAACCATTATAAATAATCCATTTCATCGGCAGACGATAACGTTTCTGTTTCTGAAGAGTTTTGTTTTTTCCTCGTTTCCTTCCTAAAGCCATGCTCTTCATTCAGCTTCTGCAAACGCTTCAAGCAGTCTCGCGCCATTCAAAAGGTCAGCCTTTGCCGAAACGCCTCTTTGAAGGGATGGAGTTCGTCCAACTTAATCACACGGAGGCACGCAGCCCTCTGGCGAAAGGTATGAGCGGAAGTATTTTGGGAGAAAGTGTTGCACACTTTCCTTCAATGCGCAAAGCATACCTTCTTTCGCGAAGGATTTGAACCACCTCTGGGGAGAAATGCAGAATTACATCAGCATGTGCACTTCGGAGTTTATACCCACATATGAGATCTATGAGCTGAATTTTATTTTCAATAATATTTTTTTAGCGAGGTGAAACTAGACAGGTATAACTCACTTCTATAATTGAATCACCAGAGAAACAGTGCGAAATAAATTACTTAGTAATGTTCCGCTAGAACTTTTCCTGTGCCGGCTCCTCCAAGTGAAGCCTGAACACTTGATATATATTAAGAGAAATAAATTATCAAAAAATGTGATTTACGTGACCCAATTTTATGCGGCGACGCGGCCTTACTTGCTGACCTTACGCGTCTTGGATTGCATCATTTAGAGGTTATTGCGTATGGGGTGCAGATAAGTATTGAAACTGGAGATGGCTATTTAAATCCATTCAGTTGTGAAATAGAATTAGTAATGAACGACAATGGAAGAGCATAGCTTATTCGTCTTAAATACCTATGGCTAAATAAAAGCTGCGTGAATCTTAAGTCAGGATTAGAATATAAAGGAAAAATTACAAAAACAAAATGTTTTATACCACTCGGGTTCATAATCATTAAATAAAAAAGAATTTATCGACTCTTTGGAACATCGAACTTTTTTACTGATAGAATATTCAACTAAAATATAAAGATAAAATACCGGGATAGCCGAAAAACATGTGATACCACTGAAGCAATGATCGATTCGACATTAGTACCATCACCTAGTCCATGGTGCTAACTAAAAATCATATGCATATCTTAATTATTTAGTTATGATTTCTTCATTTCAATTATCAGAGTTGTGCATCAAAACTACCTGCGTAAGTCTAATCAGTTGATAATATCAACTATTATATGGATAAGTATTAGATTTTATTTATCAGCCTAGACAGATTAGCTTAGTTCATGAGCTAGATGTGTTGACCTTATCATTTGTATAATATCAATCATCATTTGAGAAATTAATGGTTCGCATGCTTGCAGAATAATCGCTATCTCTGTTCAAAGGCCTTCGACCCCATAATCCCATGGTGCTTTTCTCTCTGGTTCCACATGCCTACCCTGAGGCTTTTCCTCTGTAAACCCACAATCTCTTACTCCCCCCTACTGTGTTTACCAAGTACGTATCACGGATTTCAGCATCCCCTAGCCGCTTGATGCGATGATTATACACAACTTCTGCCTCCTCTTCATATCGTCCATCAGTTCCCCATCACATCCATCACCGCCTCTATACACCCCGATTTCCCTAAATGCGATACAAATCGTCTGCTCTATCCAAACTTAATTTAATTCACATGCTGGTGCTTGCTTGAATTGCTCTCGTTCATGGCTCGCTGCTCCTTCATGAAGCCTCAATATTTTTCTTCCGTGGCTTTTAGCAAATGCAATCTTATCCCTTGGGTATCCTATACCATTTTATGCGTAGGCGAAAATAATTGTTTTCCCAATACAACACAGAACAAGCGCGTGTTCAACTGAGTTTTCCTTCGCTTTATATTGCCTGTTAAGCATTTCGAAATTTGGACTTTGCCTAGTGAACTCCTTCAAGTCCTCCTGTTCTTTGCTGGGCGATTCACGGCTATTTTAACTTTGCTAAAGGCGGCATAAAAATTCGCGGCAGTCCAGAAAACTGTTGGGGTGGACGGTTTTTTCTTTTCTCAATGTAATATCCTAATAAAATTTTCTAATTCCTTATTTACATCAAGCGGTTAGTAGTTGAAATCAGTGAAGTAAACTAGATTTTAAGACTGATTTTCGTCATATTTAGCTATCCAATGTAAATTTGTTTACCCCAACGCTTTTACGCTCTCATATTATTGAAAATAAAATTCAGCTCGTAGGTCTTAAACACAAAAAAGATCATTGGATTCACCATGGCGGAGTGCATCGAATCTATTCATCGAGTCCTTTTTTACGCAAGGCGGATCATTATTTTGCAGCGTGTAGACTCTTCCTCATTCGTTTTGATTGGGCCAATAAATCTCCCGTAGCGTAGTTGGGAAACGTCGGGGTTTGATCCGAAGCGGTGTAATGGAAGGAAGGAGAATTATTTAAGGGCGAAATTACCGGAAGATACAGGAGATATTGGCGCAGGCTTAAAGGCGTGCGCCCCCCACCACCCCCTTCAGCATCCAATGAATCTGCCGTGTGGGAGCGACGCGGAGGCTGAGAGGATCGGCAGCGGGAAGGGCCGACGACGCATTGGAGGATTTACCTCCCTCGACGGATTTACTCTCCTGCTATGGGCCTAAAACATCACTACTCGAGATCATTTAAAAAATCTTCGATATCCGTTGCAGAGCAATATTGGAGGAAGAGAGGCACGGTGGGGAAAATGTAGAGGGCAGCAGAGATTCGGAGGTAATTGTAGGTACAAGATCCATAGATCCATGCTTAGAATGCTTTCCTTAATGCTTTTAGGCAAGTGATGATTATAGGATAAAAATGTTTCATGGACACTATAACTGATGGTGGTAGTTAATTAGAGCAAATAAAAAATTATGTTTAGGGTTTAAGAGTGGTATATTTTGACTACCGTTTATGTCATTATTAGTTTTAATGGAATGAAAACGTTCCCCTTCGCTTTGCATTTTTTTTATTTATTTAGGATTGCTTCCTAAATGGAGCAGTTGGATTTTTGGCAGTGTGGATTGGGTTTTTGGGTGCATGGTGGCCATGAAGTGGAAAATGGAAGCTCCCCTACGAAGAGGTGAACGAGCGGAAAGATATGCATCGATATAAATTAATTACAGTCAGGAATTCTGGCTTCATTGGCAAGTCCGCTCATGGCTAAGAAACTGTTTGAAGGCGTCCAGTTGCCAAGTATTACTGAGAAACTACTTGAATAAAAGATGAATCAAATTGGCTGATTTCTGCTCATAAAAATTTGACGATCCTACTCATATTACGGCAGTGGCCGCATTACCAGTATAAATCAATGGATTGACTTAATTTTCTGTAGTAATTCGACATTTTTTTCAAGTGGCATGTCTATCCTAGGGATTCCTGTATGTGTATCCTGGGGATGTAATTTTGCAGAGATCAATCAAGTAGTCACAACCTTGCCTTTAGCTTTGGAAATTTTCATTTGGAGGAGAGATGAAGGAGAATGAAGCATAAATTCGCTGTGATCTCGAGTCTGTAAAATGCGCCGAACAGCACTGCGGTATATAAATGAGTGATGGTGGCCTATTGAAAAATAGAGACTTTGTACTCTTCTGTGATATTGATTTATTGTCTGTTAAAAAAATTGAATTCCATAGCCGTGAAGGATTTGTATAAAGCGGAATATAAAAGTTGCTCTTACCTCCGAAAAGAAGACATGTGTAAGTGGTCAAGATGGCCGTCCAGCGTCGCCATCCCGGTGTCATTCTTGGAGCATGACGTCACGGATCAGTTCCACTCGGGTCCATCATCACGTCACGGCAACAGCTCAACCACGCGCCATCTGTCCCAGAGAAATTAAAACAGATTGTAACAATTTATAACAATTATTTCATTTTATTCCCGGCAAATAAATCTTGCCACAGAAGCTGGAAGAAATTTATCGAAGAGACTTGAATTAAATTTAGCATGAATATATTTTTTATTATTTACGTGGGAAAAATACGGCTATAATAATATGGCTTTTCAACTTAAATTTTGGCTATGCATTAATGAAAAATAATGCCAGTAACTGAAAACAGTGTAGATATGTAATAGAGGCAATCGCTCATTCTTGTCGCTGATGTGGCATAAAGATGCATTGCAGATATTTACGAAGATCATAAGACAAGGATCATCTCTCCGGGAAAATTGTGCAGTCTTATTATCACATAATCACGATTTCATGGAATTGGAATGGCTTTTCAAAGTCTTAGTTACATTAAAACTGATTTCATTGCGTGAAAGATGTTGAATCTATTATTTTTTAACTCCGGGCGAAAAGTATTTTCAGCATTTATATAGTTTTAACTTAAAGTATGGTTTTAAGGTTGAATTTCAGTAAAGCCGTCAAGTAAGGAAGCAAAGAACTTTGTGATTTTTGAGCGACATCTTCAGATAGCGGCGAAATTTTAGAAACAAAAAATTGAAGTAATAGTCTGTTCAATTAAAACCTAAAATAACTTCTCTTTACATGTACCTCACACCTGCACGTATATATCACTATAGTACTTAAAGTTACATGGATTCACTTTGTTTTCCAGCATCAGAAGAACAGGGAATTACGTTAGACTGCATAAATTTTGCAGGCTACTTCTAAAATTGGGTGCGCGCGATTTTTTTATAATCTGAAAGAAAAACTTACACATGTGTCATTTTTTCTTATTCCGCTTTTTTCCTTACCCATCCTTTTTCACCCAACTGAAGGAACTTGCTAGGAAGAGGTTCACGGAAGTTGACTTTTATATATTACAAGTCAATGAATGGATTATTTTTGTGCCGTAATATGAAAATCTTTTGCAAGACCTTATTGGATTTTGGGGATTAAATTCGTGACAGCTAGTTATTTTGATGAATTGAGGTTTTTCAGTTCTGAATAAAGAACTCTTCCAGACTTAATTCATGGATGTGTAAAAAATTATATCTACCATAAAAATTAAGAAAAACATTCTAGGTGAAGAATGTTTTTGCTAATTACTCATGCAGAAAAAAACGATTTATAAATTGATTAGGTAACTCAGTCGAGGAAAGTAACAAAAACTCATCACACTTATAAATATATTAGTAATAAATCTTTGGAGAACTGTTTCGTTTCTATGTAAGTTAAACATTCTTCATGATTTTCGTCTGATCATATCATCTGTAAAAGCTAATTTTTACAAATTTTAAATTTCCAAGTGCGTAGAATCGTCTTTATAGCCATGCTCGGGTGCCTATCTCGGTGTGGCATCGAAGTAACTATCGAAGCATTTTTGGGGAAGAAGATAGCCATCGGAAAGGGTTGCGTTATAGCTTTGTGCATTTCTGTAGGGCGTGGAAGTACGAAAACACGACCAGGCGGCCTGCAGTACAAGAAATTTCTGCTGGGTATTAGTTTTAGCGGTCTTTGAAGGCTGGAGGTGCCATGTCTCAGTCTATCTCCGCGTGTAAAGGTAGACTTGGGTGCTCTTAGATAGGGGTTCCCGATATGTGTTTGGGGGGGCATGGCAGTCGCCCTCGCCCTTCTCTCCAGTGGTCGCGGTCGATGCCCTCGCCTCCCGCTTCCCTCTGCCGTCGTCTCTCCGGGGAATGAGGGCGAAAGACTCTGTGGGGAGGGAACAGTAACGCCATGTACCCCACGCGGAATGTGCTGTTGATGACCGAGGCGGGCTTATCATTGTCACGAGCTGTTCGTGCTAGTTTTTAATTATTAAATTTATTTTCAAATTTAAGAGAAATTTTTCCTAAGTTGATTGGTGACTGTTTGTTTAAATAAGAGGGAATATTGATAAAAATAATATGAATTGGAAGGCATGCAAAGAAGCGTTATTGTCCAGCCGAGTATTTGTAAATAAATCGTATAAAACGGTTCACTTCTTTAACAGACGATTTTGGCGTTTGGTTTTTCATTCTGTTGACGATTTGATGTTTAAACTAAGTGTCGCTTTTTTGTTGATGAGTAACGGTTATCAAGAGCTTATATGAATGGTGAAGGGGATTGCTGTCAAAAGAAGGACCCATGGCTCCATTTCGGTACGAGTATGTTAAATTACGGAAGTTAAGTGCTTGAATTTTTTTAAACAACGGAAAAATTGTATATAAGGCAAAAATATTCAATATAAAAATTTCAACTCCGAAAAATTTAGTTCTCATCAGCTGCAACAATTTAAAAGCCAAATTACAGATCATGCGGTTTAAATAACGGACGCAACCGTCCTCATTTGGTGACGTAAGTAAACCTTGCTGGCAATCGCTGCGACAAGCTTTTATTTACATTCGCTTCGTGCTTTAGCTGAGGTATGTAGTGCCTTAAGCATTACATTTTCAGCTTTGTAAAGGTGTTAAAATGCCTAATAGAGCCTATGCAAATATAACCTATGGCGTGAGAGCACGTTTTTGCTCCTTCATGTATCGAATAGAATAACATTGCAACTTTAATGGCCCGTGGTATTTACGATATGCAACAAAAAATGTTTTTTTCGGAGGGATTGACTATCTTAAGATACAATGTTTCATTGATAAAGTAATCCTGTCCCAGCTATGACCCTTTGCGAACAATAATAATGTATCTAGTGACCACAGCTGCCGCAATCTACGTTCATTATAATATATTTGGAAAACACATTTAAGATTAACCATGCCCTATAGAGGTAGAGGTAGGTTTTTAGCGTAGTGCGGTTCGGACCCGCGAGATACGATTTGGTATGACGAAATACTCCGCCGCCTCCTCCCGTCGGAATACTCCAATGTAAGATTTCTAAAAGGGAAAATGGCGATGACATCACAGATGTGGATGGAGACAGAAGCGAGGAAGAAGAGAAGATGGGATGCATTTGCGCACCGTGGTGTGTGCATACAATTGACCCTCGTGCACTCCGTCCAGCGAAGCAAATTGGACTAGGGAAGAGGAAATCTCGTCATGCAGTGCGAGTGTGAATGAAGAACGAAATGTTAATGCGCGCGGCGAAAATGAAGAGATGAAAGGAGCAGAAGACGCCATTTAGAATGCAAATGCAACTGGCCGCATCGTCATTGCATGAGAATAAGTTTTTTTTATAAGTAGAGTTAAATGCATTTTTGCCTGCATGAATATTCGCCTAAAACGCTTGAATATAAAGCAGTCCAGCATTCAAACTTTTTGCATTCATAAATGTTCTCCTTGAGCCAGGCTCCTTTGTGTACATTTTCTCTTATACTTAAAGAATATGTATTCCATTCAATAAGAAAAAAACTTTTTCATTAAACTAAGAAAAAAATTAGCCCTAAGGATTTGTTTTACTTCAGGAAGTTCCACATGAATGGCTTCAATCTGATTACAACTTTTATTACGTCTTTGTTTCATTTATTACGAAAATTGTCAATATAATACTATCCTTCACCCTTGATACTACCGCCTAGTTGGAAAGTATAGAATGGTGTCATACACATCGTCAGTATCAAGATGAATTTGCTGTTGACAATTTTAGGTCGAAATATATGTGAACTTTGTGTATTGCTTTAGGGTTTTTATTTGTTAATCGTATATTATGAAAAAGTATTATCTATTTGGTATGAAATGCGTTTTTGAAAATTAATGGACCCTCTTTATTGTCAAAAATGCTTGTTTGAAAAACAGTTGTTTTTCGTATTATTAAAAGATGATAATCATATTTATTACTTTGAAAACATATAATTCAATAATTATTAATGGTAAAAATTACTCATCGCATGGTAATTGACCATGTCTTAAAAATGAAATTTTCGCCGCACGACAAGCAAATGTGTGGTGTTATACTTGCTGCTATTTTATTTTCTACCGACTCTTTTTTTCAGAATTTCTATTTCGCCTGTATGTTTGCAACGGGATTTTGAGTAATTTCCAAATATAACATCTACCCCTTCACAAGATGCAGTCTATACATTAACAGATCGCATTTTAACAGCCGAGCAGAATTGTTGACTTAAGTGTTGAGGCGAATAGTATGAATGAGGGAAACGTATAAAGAGGGCAAGTATTAATAAAGCTCAGATCTTTCCCCGAAGTTATGCTTGTACCCTCACTCGTCAATGGTTTGAGTTGTAATTAGAGGATCATTATTAGAGGCTCGGGAAAGAAATCTGAGAGATGTTATCTCGAAGAAACGAGGAGAATAAGACCACTTGCAAAGTATTTCTATTTTTTTCTCACACACAGGGGTCCATTAAATATTTCCAACGCCCATTTTTTTCCGTCGTATTTCAAGAAAATTGTTACTTGGAGGATAATGGCTTAAGGCGAGAGATGGAACTGGGACACGAACATAAATGTGTCTGACATGGGAAAAGTTTGAGGGTATTGCCAAGGCCTAGCAATTACCAATTTAAGACGTATTTCATATTTGATGAAGCCCTCATTTCAATGGCCCCAGCCGCAGAGAAGTCGCTGGTGAAATTACGCCGAATAACCGATAAATGACGCGAACTTTATGCGAATCCAAAACTGCGATTCAGGAGTCTACGCTTTCTTTTCGGAGACGCCTGAACTGACGTCCTCTCTTCTCCCCCACAGAGCGACTTCATTATCCTCGGCGGTGGTAACTATCAAAAATTACTAGGCCTTGTCTTTCACATGCATTTGTACCCCTGCTTCGAAAGTGTTTAGCTCAGGTCAAAATTGTTATCGCACACGTGAATACGCGTACCCTTTTCTCTTTTGAGAAAAAAATGAAACCCTCCGCCGACTGCCATTGTTCTCTCGGCATTTGCCCTTGCAGTTTATAGCTCAGAGCTGACGACAGAGATACGCAAAGGATAAAAAGTACTGGCTTAAACAATAACACTGCCAGGGAAAGAAAAGATCGAGCCCGTTAGATGGAAATGAAATGCGTGAGAAGTGAAAAGGGCGAATGTCAAAAATAAAAGAACGAGGTGAGTGGATGAAGAGAAAGGTGTGAGTGCCGTTGGTACGAGCGAGGCGAGTGTGGTGCAGAGAGGGGGGGGGTTTCGGAATGGCAATCAAGGACAGTGTGATGACAGATGAGAGCAAGTGAGGGAGCTGACACTGAGATCCTTTTGCATACGTGTCGCCTCCACACCTCCAATGCCAACATTAAAAAAGAAAAGTTCGAATGATGGGGCCGAAAGAGGTTGTCCTAAAACAATAAAATTCATTGAAATCCAGCATTTATTCACTCTTACCACAATAAATCCAGAAATCAATTTGTGCTCTAGACGTGTCAAAGAGAGATTTAGATTTGAGTTCCGTCCGAAGTCGCTGGCATCAAAAACTTTTTGCGTGCGTTGGTGGAGAAAAATATTTTTTATAAAACCATATTTTTGTTAAATTGTTTCTATTGAACATTAGTTAGTTTTCTAGAAACTATCACACAACAGCTGAAGTTGGTTCAAATGGAGTTCAAAAGGTATTTTTTATATCGAAATCCTGAGGTTTTAAAATTTTAATTCCTTAAATAGCCAATGTTTTTACACAAAATGATTCGTAAATGCCAAGAAGCGCCTCTATGCTTGCTAATTTTTTTTCGCACTTATTAACTTAATAAATTAATCTGTCCATGGAATAGGGAATTATCATCGTTGACGTGGAGCTTTTGATGTAATTCATTTGGTATCCATTTTCTTGTCTTATATGTTTTATTGATTACCTGAAGTCATTGCCTAACCCTGATTATTATAAGCCCTTAACGGAATGAATATCGTTTTTGTCCGAAAGTTCAGTTTTCACGGCCATATGGGGTATACTTTTACTGTTCAAAGGGGTTTGGGTTGGATGGCCTCAGGGGCTCCAGTGATGTTTGGAACAAAACACGTTTCACCGTCCTTAGTTTTCAACATTTGAAGGGCGAATTAAATAGATTTTTGTTTCCTTTCCTCATAGATCGGGAATGGTGAACGAAATGGAACTGTAAATACATCGGGAGGAGCTCAAGCCTCGTTCGTTGGCACGTAAAAAGCACGCTATAGCAGTAGCGCAACAATTTCAAGTGAAGCGAACAATCTCAGAGGGGTTTACGGTTGCCGTGAGGATTTATGGGATTGGAGGGAGGGAGGGAGAGAGAGAGAAAGGAAGGATGAGGAAGAGAGCGGCGACACGCGAGAAAGAGAGAGAGGAATAAAAAAAACGAAGGCGGAGAGGGCGCACGATGCCCATTGGTGCCATTCGAGGGCGCATTCCCAACCCCTCTTCCCCCCACCTCCATTTCTCACGCTCATTTCATCTCGATGTCCCCGGTGGCCTCAAAAATTCAGCAGGTTCTCGGTGTCGGGGATGAGGTTAAGATAAAAAGGAACGGATGGTGAAGGGAAGTAGGAGATAGAGAGAGAGATGGAAAGATGCATCGGGTGCGGAATGAGAAAGGTGAGGGAGGAGGCGATGTAATTGGACGACTCCTCGTGGGATGATGGGATGCGGACATTAATTATTTTCAAAAAACTTCGCTTCGATTGCTAAAGGTGAGAAACATAAATGTGTGGTGAGCCAAGAAAATTGCATAAAAAATGATTTTATGAAGTTGATCGCATGTATAGTCATTCATATTGTTATATCCTAACTTATTTTTCTAGCCGATCAATTTATCATTGAACGCAAAGGCTATTGTTCAATCCGACCCGGTCCGTCTTATTCGCCGCTTTTTAGTTGGTGCATGAGTCCTTGGAACATTCCATAATGGCTGAACTATGCTGATTGTGGGGAATGCATCGTTGACAGTCACAGTGTGCACTTTTCAGAAAAGAATGACGCAATAGTGGAAAGTTCTAGAACGCACGGGGGGCGGTCGTATGCCGCGATTCCTTAAAAACTGCACGCATCATTCACTCGAGGTCATTTCGTGTAGTGTCGGGACGCGCGTTGCGGGCACCCAGAGGGCCGTGGAAGAGTAGCTCGTCGATTGACCCGGAGAATCCGAGGGAGGAGATCACTATTGTTCAACAACCAACAGTGTAAAATACATTCCTTGCGGCAAATGCCGTGTCTTTCATTTCTCACCGATACTGTCCCTCCGAGAGGACCACTTTTGCAGTCCGGAAACCCTTAGCATCAATCAAGATCCCTAATCTGAGTCGCCCCATGTCCAGCTGTCCACGAGAGGACACGAAAATATTAATTCATAATTATATCCAAGAATTTCATTCAAATTAACGAGTAAATGGAGGCGATTATCATGTAAAATATTAAGATTTATAAAACAGGCATTTCTTGCTATCATTATAAAAGAGTACATAATAGAAAGTAATTATACCGGAAAAAACTGATAAAATTTTTTTTTACGCAGATTGAGCAACTAGCATTTGAAATTCAGATGATAATTCACGTTTTGCCCGTAAAAATCTTCATTAAAATGTATTAAATAGTAATTTTTGGGTCTTAGATTAAGATTATGTTTTCAAGTTAAGATTTCTAGCTCTAAAATTTCGCCCTGTTAAATTTCATCAGGTCTTTGAGGGATGTTGTTGATTCAGTGTGAAGCAGTGATGCATGGTGTAGGGAGCGGGTCCCGGGGTGAGAAATCTTGGGAGCGGGAGGAGGGGTGGGGTTGGAGGTGGGCCCGGGGGTGGGCGGTGGTGGAGGCTGGCGGGATTGAATGGTCGTGTCTGCAGGGAAGGAGGTAGGGAGGAGGAGATTACAGTTGGAGGGAGAAGGTGGATCGGTGGAGAAAGGGACGTTCGTTCTAGGGATCGGTGCATTATGCGTCTGCCAAAGGATTTAATTAAAACTAAATTTTCTCCAAAGGCGGCGCCGCAACTGCTTCGTCTTGCTCCTTTATTGCGGACCAAATTCGCTTCATCTTTTTCTTCCTGCCTCGAGTCCGTTCATAAGAAGTTCCAGTGTTCCTTTCGAAGGGATCCTTTGCCTTATAACTTCAGACAAGTCTTGCATTTATCATTCAGAGAGAACCGAAGGATGGCGTTCCGCGGCCGGGAGTACGGACGGAGCGTGTATCGTGCATTTTTAACTCTGCATCACCTGTAGAGTTCGCCTCGAGGTTTCATACGCCGTTTTCATGGTTCTCGCCAAGCAAAAATCCCCTTTCTCAAATGCTACATTCTTTGTATTTCCAGTGAAATGTATGCTATTCGACAAAGACGATGGATTTTATTTCTCCATTTTTAGCCCAGGTATTTTCTCCTCAGGCTAGAGAATTAACAATTTCATACTAATGACGTTTTTTACTTTTAAAGTAAAACATATTTATTTTCTAGATACAACAAGATATAAATTAATACGGTGATACATAACATTAACACTGATTATATGTTTTATTATGAATATTTGATATTGTTAAACTTTTACACTATAATTATCTCCAATTAAACTCACGATAAAATTCGTCAAAATTACATTTAATATATTTATAAGGCTAAAACATTTATTGAAAATTCAACTTAAAGGCATTAGAGCCCTCGCGGCTTTGAATTGCGTAATAAATTACAAACTCATGCGTACGTATTTGAACCATTTTCAAGGTGCAATGGAATGAGTGGAAAAGAAAAACTATGGCTACTTAAGCAAAACTTTAGTGATGAAAATATGAAATTTTGGCGTCTTTGAGTGTTCCGAGTTAAAATGAAATGGCTGTCTTCATAACAAAAATGATTTTAAAAACGATAAAAAGTCTTCATAACTAGTCTTCGTAACTTCCGTTCCGGGAGCGTGATTGAAAAAGTCTTTTTATCCTATAAAAAATGCAGGGGAGTTCGTTTTGTTCGTGCCAAATCAAAGGAGACCAGGCTGGAAGCGTAAAAATCCCAGTGTTATTTTATGTCAAGATTTTGGCATCTTATCTGGAGGGCCTCGTGTGACTTTGTTAAGAGAAGATAATGAATGTAGTTTTGATGGAATTCTTAGCCAGTGATTCTTCATATTATATCACACAATGGAATCTTAACGAACGTTTTCTTGAATACGAAAATTTCGGCAGCTTCTAGTCCCTAAATAAAAGTAATTTTTTATTTAAAATATTTCAATTGTAAGGAATTAAATTGCCTTCTTCCCGTGCTAGTAATACATTATCACCTACGGACATTTTAACCCTTCACTGCATGAATTTTTCAAAATTGATGAAATAAATCATAGGTACGTACATTAAGCTTATGTTCATGGAAAAAATAATGAAAAATTTTTTTCCAAAATTTTGAGTACTAAAGTTGCAAAATAGTAGCCGTTCCATATATGGCACACCATGCAGTGGTCACCCTATTTTATTAGTGCTTTCTAAAGCCTATGTAAAGCACAGATTACCTCTTTAAAAGACTAAATGATATCATATATGCCGGTGATGGCTTTCATGGGCCCCTGGATTACTGATGCATGTGAGCCACTAAATCCGATCCTAAATCCCCCCACCCCTTACTCACTTTAGACGAGATATAGGCACTTTCAGGTTATTTCATACGTAAGTACCTTATATAAGTTTTTTAATACTTGCTTTCAGTCAAATTTATAATTGAATCGATTTTTGATCCAGGCCACCAGGCGAATACCCCCACCTGTCTCTCATTGCCGCCGGCCCTGATCACTCAGTAATTGTAAGTAAAGGAGAGAAATTATACAAATAGTGTACGACTTGACTTGCAAAGGAAGTCATTCAAGTGTCACCACCAGATCTCGTTCAAATTTGGGTAGGTGATAGGAAATGGTTACCCATGAGATGCAGTTTTTGTTCCGCCACCAACGCTCAATAATTTTCGAGATATTAGTAACGGGAAGTACCAGAAAACTCCTGCATATTATGCACCCCGCAATCCAAATAATGGGCCCTTCTACACCCTCGCTATGATGAAGAGCACTGATGGCGTTTTGTTGTGCTGCGGATTGCATAACTTCATCATTTTTTTTTCCATCTTTGGATGGAGGATTACTGCCTTTTCCCTCTTGCTTTTGTCTGACTGTGCAAGCAATGTCAGGAATGGTGACCTAGGGAGGACCCCGGCAAAAAGTTATTTTCTTCCCCTTTGCACAGAGTAATCCTCAGCTCAGTTCTGAAGTCTGCTAGAGATGTGTATTTTGCGATATGCTTATGAATGAACATTCATCCATATAATAGCCGTGAGTTGATCACAATGACATCAAGAAGGTGGTAGAATAGGCGAAAGTACCACTTTTTTATTACATTTTAATCCCCCTATTATGCTGTCTAGGAGATCTACTCCTCCCATGTGATGGTTATATATCATAATCATTTGTGGGCAGTATGTTTTCTTTTTCTCGTGTATTTCTGTTTTTTTTTTGTTTGTTTTCTTTTGTTTTGACTTGATTGAGTGACAGCTGGCCAATGAATTTGAGGGCAGAGTGAAATCTTTGTTATCCATCCATTGCACAGATGACACATCTACTTCCTCTTCTGTCGTGGTACATTTTTCTGAAGTTCCACGTCCCTTTTTTCTCAAATCTATTTCCAAAGAGAGCTTCCGACATTGTACTCTGTTTCTTCGTAATGTCCCTAGTGATTCAATTCCTCATTTGTTTACGTAAACCACCAAGGGCAATGATATGTCCTAGTTGTCAAAGAACACCTTATGGTATTTATGTTGTGGAATATAACTCCAGAGACGCACTACTACATTCGCACTTGCACCCACATAAAGCTCTTCAGCACGCCGATTGGTTTCGTCCCTTTTTTTTACAGTATATTACGGTATTTGGAAAGACCTTGAAGGCATTGGATACAAACTTGGGGGAGGACGTCATCTAAAAACCTATGGAGAGATGGGATCAACTAAAAGTTACATAGCATTTACAATGCACCTGTTTACGTTTTGTGCTCGCCAAGCGTAATAAATACTGTAAAATTGAACACAAAAAGGTGCAAGGAGTGTTTCATGTTGGCCAATCTTCTGTTTTAATTCAATGTAACTGAGCCACTGCATCTACAATGTTACGATTAATTATGCCACAAAATTTACTTCTTTTTATCCATCTCGCAGATGAAATAGCTATCTGGTGACGTCACAGGGGTCATCGATGTAATGGGAATGTCGTTCAAAGATATTTGAACTGATTTAATTTGTAGAGGCAGCGTTACACATTGGAGGGGTAGGATAGGAAAAATTAGTACTGTTATCCATAATGGAGTTTGAAGAGTAACATAATGTACGCCCATAATAACATAAGCCCACTAGTACCATGAAAAAACCAACTTTGGCAGGTCCATGTAGTCCTCGCCCATCCGAAAAATTGTCAACATTAAATGGCAACAAATATGTGCACTCACTGTTATAATAATTGCCCATGCATGAAAAAATTACTTTTGAATAATTCAAATCAACATTATTTCAGTATTCACTGAGGTACCTCACTTATATGCTTCGGCTACTTGTACACACGGGAAGTACTCTTCAATGGGAAAATAAAGCAAAAACTATGCAGAACAAATATTTCACAGCTATGCAACGAAGTGCACTAAATCACGGTGCTGGTATCAGACCGTCACTATCGAACAAAAAGGTAGCATACATATCAGTAGGCCAGTGACGAAGAAATCACTCGAAAACAAAAAGGACCACCACTGCATGGTGTGCCATATCAGGCACAGATACTTATAACAACTTTTACGCATCAAACAAATACTTTTGTGCTATTCAAACTACCAGAAATATAGTATACACATATATTATCAATAATTAAATTATTTTGGCTGCCTGTGTTTGCTATAACTTCAATTTATAAGAAAGTAAAAATGTTAAAAAATTGCAAAAAAAAAATTTGACGCATTCACATGGATGTGAGTACATGAAACAATGGTGCTGCAAAGTAGCGGTAGACATTGGACTTCATGGTTTTCAGCAGACTACAGGCAATAGGGCTTGAAAATTTCAGGCCGGTATCTAGAATAATACCCGCAGTGCAAGCCATTAAATAAGCTGTGCCATATATGGCACACCATGCAGTGTAGGGTTAATAGAAATATCGTTTCGAATGGCGTCATTAATAGGCTACTCATAGGGTTTTCTTCTGAATGATTGCGTTGTTTTTTTAGTAAAGCAAATGAAAGATGCGTGAGATTTTCGCACGGCTCTGGGGCACGCTGCGTGGAATCGCGTGCGGGGGTGCATTCACATAATTATCACCCACCACGTCCCATCCTGCAGGTCGGGCCACCCACATTACTCGTCTGCCACGCGCATTGCAAATGGACAGGGGCATGCATGCATGGGACTTGGCCTGCTTCTCCTCCCCCCCGATGCATTCATTCATTCATTATATATGGGCCGAGGGGAGGAATCACTCACTGCTCTCTCTATTGGATCTCTCCGTGAAGGCGAACGGACGATTATTAATGCCTCCGATCTTCAAAGCCTCCCATTGGTTCTCTCGGGTCACTCCGAAGCAGGAAGAAATGGAGACGGGGCGATGTATGCAATCGTTGAGAATACACTTACGAAACACACGCGATGCAGTATGCATCATAGCTTTGCGTCACTTCTTTGAATCATAGAAAAGCTACGCCATTCATGTAGATGAAGAATACCATGGAAGTATGTTTGAGGATATGGATCAAGATTTTGTCTTTCTCTACTGAGCCTCTGAAATATTTTTGAATAGATGGCTCTCAAGAAGTTTTAAATTTCCACCCAGTAGTAAGAAAAGCAGACTGTCTACGGAAAGACGTGCTCCGTGTCTTCGTGAAAAAGGGTCTAGAATCGAAAATATTTTCTACTTATATTGCTGTAGTGCTTTTTATTATCAACGATGGCTGTTAAGTTACCTTGGCGCATTCATTTTGGCTTCATTATTCAGCAATTTAAAACCATGATGCTATGCGTTCCACTCTATATACAATAAAGGTATTTGCACTATTTTTATGATAAGAAAATGACGAGGGATTAAAGATGAGCACAGTGCAGTTTCAAAAGAACATAAAACTCTGGAGAAGGTAAGTCGTTGAAGAAACGAACAGACACAACAAACTTAAGGAAACGGCACTTCCGGGAGATTTCCCAGCAGAATCGAATTTCAAGGAGAGTGGTTTCCTTCATCGAATCAAATTTACGAGATGGCGAGAGAATGCGTGGCGGGAGACGATGAAAAAAATGAGCCGTGGCTAAAAAGGGAGCATTTTACATTCCCCGATGGTCTCCTCGGTTGGGTGAATTCTGAGGGCTTCTCATTCTTTAGCGTCCAAAAAATTAATAAAGAGTAGAAAGAAGTGAATGTGTGCCAGGCAGATTTGGAGAACAGAAAACTGAGAGCAGTGGATGGTTAAGCGCAGAGGAGACTTCGATACAAAGCAACGATCGAGTGATCGAGGGATAATTTTTTATGTTTATCTCTTAATTATTCCCTAATCTATTCCCTCTTCGAAAATAAAATAGCTTTTTAGGATCAATTAATTTTACAGTTGAGTAATTAAATGTTCGGTATAATCATTAATGAGCTTAATGAATGATTCGATTCCACTGATAGTTATGAAATGCATTTTATTCGATAGGTTATTGCGCTAAAAAAGAAATAGTGATAAAATTGAAAATTATAAATGTTGAAGTTTGAGATGAAGCGAGCGGCATTGCGAGAGATCTGTTTTCAAAAACGACACTACTCCAAGTGACACTCACTCTGCAATATCATTCTGCAAGACAAAAGATGGTCACACAAATGACTTGCATCACCCACGGAGCGCAATCCGCGTTTCTTTCAGCGCTGCATATATTCAGTGGAATGCTGGTTTCCCGCGGAATAAAATAATGCTGAAGCAGACGAAATTAGAAAAGTCGTTCGCATCCGAAAGAGTAGTGGAGTGCAGGGGTGGGGGGAGGGAAACTAACCGGATTTGTTTGAACCCCTCCTCCCTCCTCAGCCACGACCACCACGCTTGGCTTCGTGGAAAAAAAAGAGAGTAAGAGAGGGCGGTCGATATCGTCAAAGGGGTCAACCCAAGGGAAGGGGGCGTAGTCGGGTTTCCCATCCACGCACGCCACTCCTACAGTGTGTAATCCCCATTCGACTGTGTGGGGGAGAGAGAGAGAGAGAGAGAACAAATGAAGATCAAGGTGCGAGAGAGGCACGCCGTTGTAACGACGCCGTAAAACGGGAAGAGGGGGGAATTGTGGAAGGGGATGGAGGGGAGGGATTGGTCGCCGTTTAGGCTCCGAGCTGCTTTACAGCGCGTCAGCAAATGGTGTCCTTCGCTAGATGGCAGCAGCATTGTGAAAAAAATATCCCCTCTTGCTATCGCTTATATTTAGGTACATGAAAATCCTTCATTGAATTCGAAACAGCCAAACTTTATTACAAAAGCCACCAAATCACAATCTTTTGATTCGGATGTATGGTAAAATTTGAACCCAATTCATCAGTTTTCCAACAAAAGCATGAGAATTTTGCCCAAAAATCTGATAAACCAACTCAAGACATGCCCCATGACAAGAACATGCATCTTCATTAACTGTGGTAAAAATATTTTGCCCAAACTAATTAAATAACTTTAATTTGCACTGCTTTACAAGGCATCAGTATTGCTTAATCGAAATGAGAATACCTTGAAGTTCAGTCGAACGCAGAATAGGAGACGTATGAACTTTGGCCTGTTTACCAGAGGTCACAAAAGCTAAAAGTTTTTGAGTCATTTGAAAATTGGAAGTCTTCCTATTTCATCAAACTTCTGTGGGAAGTCTTCGAAACCCTGATCATTCGTCTAATTTTCACGTTCTTCCTGGGGAATCCAAAGCGATCCCTCCAACAGAACGCATTTCGTGGGCGAAAGACGTCTCGCGTGGCACACAGCGAGGTTTAAAGCACACGGATTTCGCGTCCCTCCACACCCTCGTGCCGACGGAAGCCACATCTCGTGCGTCTCCAATCCTGCGCGTGGCGATGGGGTAGGGAAGGCAGGGAGGGAACGACGGGGGGTGGGGGGGGGGTTTATGACGGCATTCGGAGAAAAGTCTGAAGGAGAGGAGGGAAATGCGTAAGGAGGAGGAAGGAGAAGAGCTCAAGGGGGCACTTGGAGAATGAAGAAGGCAAAGTGCAAATTCTTGCAATGCGAGGCGCAAGTGAGGGCGAATCCTCGCGACAGACAGGCGGGGAGTGAGAGGTGCGTGATCTCAGGAAATAAACGGAGAGGTAGGGGGAGGGATTGGGGGTGAGGTGATTCCCACCCCCTCTCCCACCCTCTTGCGTTGTGTGCGAAGAAAAATTCACGAAGACGTTCAACGCGGACTTTCATCTTTTTGACTGGTGCGTAAAACAGTTGTACCGGAGAATGTATGAATTTTATCTCCAGTTCGGCCTCGACTCTCTTTTGTGATGAGGAGAACTTAAGTTCCTGTAGAGATAAGATACACTTTTGGATCAGTGAAACAATGTGCCTATCGCGCCTATTTTCCGGAAGAATTTTAATTTTAGCGGTAAGCCCTGAAAATTGTGTGGGTTACTGCTACCGAGTGGAAGCAATAGACGGTTTTACGTAGTTATACAGAAAACGGAGGGCCGTGTCGAGCTGTGATTCACTGATGGAAGTAATAGACAAATAGGAAACAGACATTCATGCTAGGTGGGGAGCAGAATTGGGAACCGGACCTCCGTTAATTTGTTGAAGGTGATAAAAAGATTGTCATTGAAATTTAATATCTGGAGAATAAAGGGAATATTATCAACCCTTCAAAGTTCCTTAGTGTTCTACACAGGGATAAAAATTAGTTTATTAAGTCGTTTTTTTAACCATCCGCAATAGAACCTCTGAAGCCCGTGAAAATCATGAAGTCTGATCTAGATACTCAATTAAGTTCACAGTAAAACATAAAACAGCAAACATTTTGAACTTTTCAATACTTGGCAATTCGTTTACGACATCATAAAAGTATGTATCTCGGCATTGGCGGCTCTTGACTGTATTCACGATTAATTGACTCTTTCTTCCCCTCTCCTCTTGATCAATACTTTCCTCACTCTATGAAATTTTGGCGCCTATTCCTCCCAAAGTACCTGCTCCATCCATACCAGCTCCCTTTTCTGCTCCGGACGCGTTCATATCTCATTCATTGACCCTTTCTCACGCACTAAGTCTCTTTCCCGTAGGACTTGTCGAAGTTTACGTCGAAATACGGGCCACCCGCTATAGTCTCCCCGCTCAAGTTTTGGCCCTAAAGTATTATAATTATTACTTTCATTAACATTTCTCTCGAAAAATCTGCCAATTATCAGTATGGAAGAAATTTTTATCCCGCAATTATCGATTGCTTTCACGATTAGCAGTCACCGCTGCAGATATTAGGATAATTAACGAATCAATGCTTGATAACCAGCGATCAGTGAATACCTTCGCTGTGTATTCAGTTGCATCAATGACGCTTTTTATGTTTCCTTCTCTTATAAAACAAAATTTAAAAAAGAGTGAAGACATAATTTATTTTAGGCCGTGCTGAATCATTGTACTACCAGGATGTGTCTACTACCACACTTATGTGCAATCGAAGTCCTCACAAGTGCCAAATATTAAGTTTTCCACTTATAGACGCTTTCTTGATGCTTGTCGTACGAATAAGTGACTTAGATAAGTAGATAAAATTGAGCCATTTATGAATTAAAGTGGCGGCATATTCTGCTCTCAGGGTGCTCGACTTGGGCTTCCCAGAGCCATGGAAGGGCTTTAATCATAGAAAGAACCTCTGAGTAATTTCGATAAGAGGTACCTTATTCTGAGTCCTCCATCACACAATGAGTAAGGTGCATGAAGAATACCAAGCCTCGGATTTGAAGCAGATTCGCTCAGGAAATATTTTTACCTCAAGAAGTGAGAGATAACCTGCATTGCATCATAAATCAAACTTTTTTTCAGTTTTTTTTCCTGGAGCTGCATTTGGAAAGTGCCGCTCAGTACTGGTTTTTTACCTACATTTTCAACTTACATCCTTTATGTGCAAAGTGTATTCAAACGAGGGTTTAATTTTTTCAACTGTCTAGTTGTTGTTTTAAATATTTCAAATGTATAATTAATAAGCTTTTAATTAAAATTGGGGTTTAAATGCTGCTCGTGAATGGAGGTTAGAATTTCCTTTATGATCAATGCGAAATCTCGTCATCAACATGCCTGATAATCTCTCACAATTATTTTTCTTTTTGAAACAGCCATTTGCGATGATTAAAATTATTTTCTTTGATCATAGTAACGGGGAGTAATGAAACATTATTAAATAAACATTTCATTTACCCTAGCAGTATGAATTGTTAAATACGGTTTGGATGAAATTCATGGCTCCATAACTTCATCGTATTTTATTTTTTATTAGGAATTTTTAATTAAAATGGGATTGGAATTTCGACCTTCATTTTTGAAAAAGTTCAATATTGTAAAGAAATAACTATCGCTAAATGAAACTAAGAAAAAATATTGAAATTAACTAATGTTTATTTGGTAAATAATAATAATCGAAATGAATCGCTCTCTAGACCAAAATGTAATCTTCTGAGCGTTTTTTTAAGTACTCAGTTTGCTTCTCATTCTCAATTGAAATACCGAATTAATTATGCGATTCCACTTGCTCACTGAAATTCCGATGATTGAACCATTAGAGCATGCATTTCATGCTCCGCATATGTAATCATAACACATAATTCACTCATTCTAAAACACAATTGGTAGGTTTTTCAGAGGGAACCTGCACCGTACTCTGAATGAAAGATGAACTATGTCTGAAATGCGGTCTCCGTGTTAGCCTCTAGATGTATAGGGAATTATTTTCTTAGCATAGAGGGAACGGGGAAGCACAGGATGGCCTGAGACAAGATGCACTGATAATACGTCCGCCGGGAGAAGCTGCAGTAAGACGCAATGGAGAAATCCCCGACTGTTCAAGAACCTTTGATCCATTCAAATGGCGAAAGAGCGTGGGTGTAAACGACATATTTGAGGGCGCCACTAGGAGGAGGGAGAAGACGAAACGTCGCTCGTATCAGCGTCGAGTCCGCCCGTAATTACGCGAGTGGGAAAAGCAAACAGAAGTCGACGAGGGCGAATGTGAAGAACACTGCTCTCCTCCACCCTCTTGGCTCGGCAGTCGCATTTAGGCGGAGAATATCGCGAGAGAGAGAGAGAGTGAGGGATGGAGGAAGAGGTGAGGAAGGTGCTTTATTAATTCACGTTGTCGGCGGGGGGGGGGGGGGCGTTTAGAGGCACCTCTCTCTCTCTCTCTCTTTCTCTCTCGGGTCCCACCTCACCTTTCTCACTCCCGCAACCAGAAATACTGCGGCGACACATGCACCGACATTCATTTAATTATTCATGCAAATACATACACCGTATTAGCGATTATAACTGTTGACTCACTTCAAATTACCCGATTCTGAAAACTACCAACAAAATACTCAGCTCCGACTCTCATGTATATTTTCGAGAATGAATACGTGCGTCCAAAATTTTCGAATAATTCTCCTCTTATTCATTTCTAAACCTCAAATTTTCATGCAGGATGCCGTTCAGTTTAATGACTGAAACCCTTGATCAGGTGATACTAATTCTTAAACAAAGCGTAAATACTAATACACTTCACATTTAGTTAGTAACTCACTTCCATTTTTGCGGAATTCGTGGCACTTCAAATTTCGACGCCCTCAGTGTAGACAGCAGAGGCGTGTCAAGAGAGCACGCGCGTGATTCGTGGGCCCGAATTCGGCGCTTTCCTTCAAGATTCGCTCTCAGACCACGGCCCTGGTCGTCGCTTTGAGTTCACTTGCCGACTCCTTTTAATTTTTTTTCGCGCGCAGGCGGGGAAAATGAAGTATTCTGGAGTTGAATGCTTTTCCAACGGCGGGACAAAGACAAGCAAAATCGCGGCTGGCGTGAGTGACTTTACTTTTTTCCTCGCGAAGGAGTGATAACGAGCGGAGCCATGCCTCAAACGAGATTTTAAATAAACTTTTACCTTCCTCCGAGATTTTCCGTGTTAGTCTCATGCTCGTACAACTCTGCGTGATCTCAGAGTGTCTAGTGCTAGAATATTTTTACTAGTTAAGCTACCGTTGCGTGTTATCTTTGCCGAAATATTTTTATGGGAAGAAAAAAATTGAACAGCTACTTTTCTTGGGAAGTGTTACCGTTTTCATATGCTGACTTGAAAGGCACTAGAGCCGACGAGATTAAAACATTAAACGAGACTAAAACAGTAGACCACGAGGTGAAAACAGATCCCATAGCATAGGGTGTTCCCAAATGATTATATGGATGGCGCAGGTACTCCACGAGGATAAATCGCGATGAGAAATTCTGAAAAATCGCGTGGTGAAAACACAGACTCGAAAAACAGTTTTTCCACGAGTTTTTGGAATTCGCCCATGAAGAATGACAACGCATCACAAAGTTCTGCACGCAATTTAACAGAAAATAATGCCTGAACCGCTTTATTTTAGCGATGAAGTAATTTAAGCTTCAGCTTATAATAATTGAAAAATGAAAAAATAGCCAATTTGAGAGAATGTTTTTCATTCAATTAATAAAACCCAAGGTTAGTTTACATCGCCTCAAATAAATCGTGGTAAAGTGAGTGGCTAAATTCGCTGGACCTCATGATAATTACAGTTCGAACAAAGAATCTTCAATTGCATTTCAACGCTCTACTATTCTTAAGTCTATTAATCTCTAGGAATTGCATTAAAAATACTTTCCACTTTTCCACATAAATATTTATTTAAAAATGAGTTTACTGCGTACTGTAGCATCATGGATTATGCTCTGGACAGCCCTGATGACGCTGCAGGGAAGTGAAACTCGGTTTTAAATAAATATTTATGTGAAAAAGTATCTTCACTTGATACCCCACAATGGAATTTAGCAAAGTATTAGCCTCCACCATTTATTTCATCTATTTCTCTAAGTTTCCCATGAGAGAGTGGAGCACCCGATATTGTAAGGAGCAAGAAACATCCGATAGAAGGATCGTGATAAAACGGTTTGAGATTTGTAGCTGAAACTAAGTCAACCTTCTAAGAGTTGATGTCCTTATTGGATTCCGGGACTTATCGTGGGAGAATAAAACAAAAGGGAGGAACACGATTGTGCTGGGGCTAATGAAAAATGGTTCCTGAGGCGTTCTCTTAGGCCTAATGAGTTGAGTGAAAAAGTAAGGGAAATTTTAAACGGGATGTTAATGTCTCTCTGTCCACCTAATAAAATGATTTTGCCCAGAAAAGCATCATAATAAGTCATTTTTAAGAAATAAATGCAATGGATAAAATTGTAAAAATGCTACAGATGAATTGTTAAAATTAAAATTTAACCACAATAGCTTATGAAAGAGGCTGTAATTTGCACGATCCATCCCTTTGGTTCATCTATATTACTTAATCACAACTAAATAGTTTGAATACACAACGTAAAGTGTTTGAATGGCTATCCGCTAAATGATATCCGCTCACAAAGAATGCTATAAAATAATCATAGAATCCGAAAAACTAAGTCGTAAACTCTTACAAAGTCGATAGGTACATTTAAACTATTATTTTATTCTATTCTACTTCTATTTTACTACTTCTATTTTTATTCTATTCTTCTATTCTTATTTTACTATTCTACTTCTATTTTATTCTATTCTATTCTACGGTCGAGGATAGGGCACAGCCCTTTGACCCATGCGTATCTCCTTACTGAAGAGAAAGAACCTCCCCAATGTGATGATTGTAGGTGCCCGTTAAATATTAGACATAACTATTTAAACTATTTATTCCGAAACAAAGGAAGCTCTTCTAGGGCGTATTGAAAAAATAGATAGAAAACACTGTCATCATTATGGCTAAAAGGCTCGTAAAATATGATATTATCTCAAGAAATGTTGTTACTATTTCCGAAAATCTTCTGAAATTGTGTATCTTGTCTCCACTAAGCATTAAAATATTATGGAAATGTCAGAATGAGTACGTTTATCCAATTAGTATCATATTCATAATATCCATTTGTATTTCGGCTCATCAAGTCAATATTTAAGCTTATTCAAATAATTGTGGCTAGCGGAATGCGAACATGAAGAAGAAATTTTAACGAACATGTTATGCTAAGAATAATCCCCTGTTAACAATTGTTCGCCTTTGAATATTATATCTCTTTCAAGAAGATTGAAAAGGAAAAATTCACCGGTTGAGATGTAAAAACAATTGACGAAATAAATGAAATGAAAATACTAAATAATTGGTGTATGGAATGGGTACAGAAATGAAATTTTAATGGCTTTGTGGAAAAATACAAACGTCAATTTGATGAAGAGAAAATAATAGGGATGCCTTCCTGAATATTCTAGATGGTTACTAAATTCTGAATAAAAGGGAATTTGTGAATATCGCATTGCTAATACAACAGAAGAATAAACGAAATTCTGAAAGAATTTCAATTTCAGAGGAGAGAAAAATAATATATCTGAAAAAAAAAACGAATAAAAAGTTCTTTAGCGGAAGTATTGCAGTGTACGGGAAGTTACTCAATTAGTTGCAAAAAAGGATTTTATTTAGGAAGAGAAAATGCGAATTTTGCAGTAACGGCACGTAGTTGGAGAAGAGGGAAAGGGGCCCGAGGCTGTGTTGCTACCCAGAGTCCAAACCACGGGCCTCTGCTCTGGAATAATGAAGCATTAGTATATAATTTCTGAGAGAAATAAGTTTCTTACACATAGAAATCTAAGAAATTAATCAATTCATCAGCTCTACTTAATGTACATAAGGATTGTGCGTCATAACAAAATGTGTTTTCAAGGCATTGCTTTCGTGGAAGGCAAAAATAATTTAATATTTGTCTGTTTTTAAATTGACCGAACACAATGAATACTTCCAAAGCGAATACCCTTGATAAATCCTTCCCAAAAACACGAATCAGATAGGATTTTGCTGTAAAAGTAAAAATATTTGTGAGTATCGTTGTATTGTTTGATATTTTGTGTACCAGTCAACTGACGGAGGTGTGTGGTTACCTGGTGGCATACGCTAAGTCACGCACTCCGTATGCCTACAGTACATTAAATTGTGAAGATAAAGCAGATTTAAGTAGCAACAGAAAAACCGTAAATCACTTTTAGTGTTATTAAGTGAAATTCATTCTGATTTGGTTATTTTTGTGCGACATTCAAAAACCTATTATAGGGTATACCGTTATAAGATGGAGCGACAATTGGATAATTAGGCAGTTATCTGTACACTCGTAATCAGTTGAATCTTACTAATAGAAAAGTCTCTGGAACAATTTTTCCAGCAATTCGTCAACCTATCCTCGCTCTCATTTCCGCTTGTTAAAGTACGACGAAGTTGGTATCGGTGATCAAGTGAACTTTGCGCCGTTACCACAATCACACTATATCTTGCCATGACTGGAAAGTGCTCTCAGGAAAGGGGAGGAAATCGAATCATATTTAAAACATGGGGCTGAATATTCCAGGAATAGCTTTCCTCGGTTTAGTTATGAGCGACTCTCCCCCGCTGCGTGCGTCGAGGGTTACGGGCAGAGAGGAGGAGATTAAAAAGGCTTAAATATTGGGCATCGCTTGTCTGCGGCGATACGCTTCCGAGGAGGTATGGCCAGGAGAGCTGGGATGGTTATAGGATGGGGAGGATGAAAATTGCATAGGATCCACTTGAGAGGCATTGCGCCCGCTAAGGCGGGACGAGGGAAGCAAAACACGAAGCCGCCGCTGGAGAAGGAAGGAAGGAATGAATGCGAGGGGATGGCATTTGGCAGCGGAGAGAGGTCTTTTGGGAGCTGTTTTTTTTTGCATTTTCGGTGGGAGGGAGGTGTGTGGCGAGAAGACTGGACTCCAGAAAACGCACGCACGTACGCCCGGAGTGAGTGAGTGCAGCGAAAAAAAAATAAAATAAGAAGGATGGAGAGGGGAAGACGAAAGAGACAGAGACAGAGAGAGAGAGAGCCAACTCTTTGACAGTGGTCTCCCTTCCTTTCCGTGTTGGTCCTCCTCACTCTATTACTCCCCCTATTCATATTTTTTTCTCTTCTTTAAAACTCCGCACCAACGTGTCGTCGTGGACCTGCCTCCGAACGCTCCCTCGCCAGAAAAACTCCTGGGAAGAGTTCATCCGGGAGTGCGGGTGGCTGCCACCATCTCCTTGGTGGCGAGGCGTGGGAAGGGAGCAGCGGAGGAGGAAGGGGGAGAAGGAAGGAGTCGAGCGCCTTCTCACCCCCTCCGCTCTAAACGCCACTCCCCCTCTTCTTGCAATGCGTTTCTCTCCTTTTACAGCTTCCCACCCTCTCTCTCTCTCTCTCTCTCTCCACGACTCCTCCACCTCCCCCCCCCCATCCACACCACTCACACTGCTGCTCGCTTTTCCCCGTCCCCCCCTCCAACCCATTGCAAGGCCTATACACGTAAGTCGGCCTTGCAAGTTGATCGCTCGCTACATAGAATCGCTCACGCCTTTTCATTTGTAAGGAGAGAGAATTGTGAAGAAACAAAGCTACGCTTCGTTAAATATAAAAGCATTTGCTTAGAGAGGCTAAAGCGGACAGTTGAGTCATATACCTGAATGTGCGCGAAAGGATTAAAATGTTTTCAAATTACAAAAACAAATAAGGATAAGGGATGAAGGTGAAATTTAAACCCTGCCTGTTTTATGCATTCTAAAGTGAACTTCGTTGAGTTAAATTTTTGTGCTGTGGAAAATGATGAATCTTAGTAGTAGATCTTCAATTGGGTGGCTCTTCTCTAAATTCACATTAGTCTTCCTGAGCCTTCACCGTTTCTCGGGAAATGCTATTTTTTTATGACTACCTAAATTGACATGGGCTTAAAGATTTTCCGCTGATATGTACGGAAATTTTCCTAAATTTTCACCCAGCTCATTGGCTATTATCTTAGGAATTCATCAATATTGTTACTTTATTACTTCTTATTCGTTCGAATCTTCTTGCATTAATGTTTTATATGTAATTTAATTGCTGCTGAGCGTAACTAAATTCACTCTAAGTATGCTAGCAAATTCCTATGTTTAATTCAAAAGTAAACGTTTTTCTAAGTGCTTTTCCAAGCAGGTAATGTGAATTGTGCATGTGGCATAGTTTTCCGAGTTGTTTTCAAAGGTTCCTTGCGCAAATATAACTTTTAAGTAAACTTATCTCCGCAACTGACATGCCATCAGAGATACGTTGGGTAAGAGAAATTATCAATCATATTATTTATTTCTCTTATTCCTATTGATTGATTATCTCTCATTACCTTTGCCGTTCGGTTTGACATAAGTGAGCCGTCAAACTTTGTTTTTGTAATTTACCTCTGAAGAGATTAATTCTGTGCATTCGTGAAAGTTGGCGTGATTTATCTTCAGTTATTGTAAATTACGATAACCCTATCACCCTCTACCTGCGACATCCTTTTATCAGCTTTTCAGTTTCTCCAATACTTTTAGTGTTATATTTTTTGCTTTAAAACATATTAAACTAATCGCAGCCAAAATTAAATAATTAGAAATGTATTCCACTTACAACACAATTGCAATTCAGTACGATATGTCTTGCGAAATACAGATGCCTCTATGGAGAACCTCCATGTTGAGATCACCGACTTTTTCCCTAGCATAGAATGTTTTCGAAGTACGCAAACACTCCACGATACTAGCGCTGTCAGAGCCACAAGATAAACTTAAACTTTCGGAGGAACTATTCTGTCGACACCATTTAATACATTATCAAAACGAATTCATTCCACCATTTTACACTTTTTTTTTAGTTTTATGAATATTAGGTAAGATTTATTTCTGATTTTATATCTGGCTTAGATGCGGGAAGTGAGTGGAATTAGCTCTCAGACAGCCGCACCCCTTCGATATCCGTTTCTGTTCCTCCCTCAAATTGAGCAAATATCCTCGATCACCATGACTACCCTCCCTGACTATTTTTTATCTCCCTCTAATCCCTCTTGCCCAATCGCTGACTGAATGTCCTGGAAGCCTTATTTTCCATTTTCTTGTCATTTTAAATCTTCTGCTGTTCTTTTACATTATTATTCTAACTGTTACCAGTGTCTGGGTTGTCATTTCGTTTCCTGGGGACGATTCCATGCATCCAAGAGTGCTGACGTGATTATCATTACTTTATTCGTAAATAACCATCCCCATTATCCTGTGACATCACCCTTCGCCTGATTAATTTATCCTATTTATTAAAAACCCTTCTAGTATTTCAATTTGTTTAGCCTTATGTCGGCTCCAAATAAATTCCTTGGATTTTGGAGTATCGTGAGTAAATTTTTTAAAGAGACTAAAAGGAAATTAAAGATGCCCTTTTCATGGTATTCCATATAGTTTGATTATATAATGACTTAAATAAAATAAAGAGTGCCTGCATCTCCATGTCTGCTAAGTTTATGTTTAGTGTTTGATTTTAAAGTTTCAAACTATAATTAAATATCTTATCATACCGTCACTATAATTACCATTTATTAGGGTTTTTGGTATTTTTTCGTATATTCGATTTATAACAATAACTGTTCAAGAACGGTTGAAACATTATTAAAATTAGACAGCGGAAGCTACTTACTATGGCTCCTATGAAAGAAAATAAGGTTCAATTATACGCAGTGACGATTTAAAATGCATAAATACTTTAGAATATGTCTCTTTTTCATTTCAGTTAGCTTTGAGTAACGCGGATGAAATTTTTGAATCCTAACCGTGCATATTGACGGGCTAATTAAAACATATTGCAATAGTTTTTATATATTTCAATAATTAAGATTCATATTTACGCCAAATGAATTAAGCGAATGGTAATTATTGGCAAGAGAGAGAAAATAATCGGAATAGAATCCCCGCACGAAGCATAGATTGAGGATTATTACGGAGCAGAGGATTGTAGTGGCGCATGAAAGGATAGAAATGGATCCGCGGGCACTCGAGATGAAATTAAATCCCTTGGCCCTCCAATGGCGGAGGATGTTGGCAGCCTTGAGCAAAGTTTCGACCGGAACGCATGCATAGGGTCAAGTCTTTGGAGAGAGCAATCGTAGAAATGCATTCGAATCCTCGGCGGAATCCTCTCTTTCCTTCCCTTCCACTCTCGTCCCTCGCAACCCAACCCTCCCTCTCGGGTGCAACCCAACCCTCCCTCTCGGGTGCAACCCAACCCTCCCTCTCTCTTCATCTCCTCACCACTTGCCGCACCGCAGAATAAATGTTCGCGCCCATCCTGCCCACTTCCTTCCACACTCTCACTTTTTCATTCTGTTTGGAGTTTTCGAAACGGGATTCTCCGATTTTCAATCCATGCAGAGTATCGGCGACCATCGAAATTCTTCCTTCACGAACAATCTACGCGTTTAAATAATTTTCTATCTACAATTCCGTATGAAATATATATGTTCGGAGTCTAATATCATCAAAGCTTGACAATATTCTTCTGAATACCACATAAATAAGCGTTGGTCGGCGAGGTCTGTTAAACAGGTTGCACTGCTCCGTTGACAGCAAAAAGATACAAAGAAACCATATCTAAAAGTTTACTTATTGTATGAATACCGCCAAAAGGCATTAATAAAATGCCAAAGTTGTTGAATACGCCTGCACTGTGATGTACTGTAAGCCAATCTGCCTACAATTATACTATACTATCACAGCAGAGGAAATACGGATTCAAAAGTATTTCAGCAACCATTCTCCAAATTCCCAACCCGTTCCAATCCTCTCTGCATCGACGAGGCGTAAGAGAGGAAACTGTGTTGTTTTTGGCGAGTTTGGGTGGTTGCAGTGAGCTTAAAGGAGGGGAGATGGTTGCGGTGGGGAAGGGGGCGGATAGGGGGTGCAAATGCCAAGGAAGCGTCCATGGCTCCCTGGTGGGGAGGGGAAAGGAAGGGGTTGGGGGAATTTGGAGTGTTAATGTACGATTGGGGTTGTGGGGTGGGGGAGAGGGGTCAAGAGGCAAAGGGGAGGGGTGGGGTAGGATGGAGACATCGTCGAGAGGGTTGCCAACCCCCGCGAGAGAGAAAAGCGTGGAAAAAAATAACGCTCCTCCCCCATCCAAATACCCCCCTCAGGAATTTTTTTGAATTCCTCGTCAAAAATACAATTAAACTTTGCACACACAAAGCCGAAGCTACAAACATGCATCTGAATGAATCCTTTTTCAGTGGTCAGAGAGTTGTACTGAATGCATAGGAGAATGAATGCAGTCCTAAAAAGATCACGAGAACTCGATGCTAATGGTACTATTATGCTTTTAAAACTCTCAATCGCATTAAAATTAGAAGCCGTATCCACTAAACTGCTACAACCTTTGGTGAAAACCCAGGCTGTTTATGATGAAGGTAAGGATGTATGAGTCGTCATTCTCATGTCTACATAATTAATGTCATAATAATTTCCATTCTGCAAGACAAAAAAAGCGTTGTACATTGAGATTTAGAACGGGCGAGGTAGGATTTCTTAGTGCTTGGAAGTGTCTTAATTCTACACCGTCTACAATTCTACACCTTTTCACCTACAATTTCTTTTGATGCCATTTTACGTAAGGACAAACGGCAATAGGCTGCTAACATCCTCCTATCTAGTCCAGATTTTGAAGTGGAGATTAGGATTTCTATTCCTTTTTGTTTGCGAATGAACACAAGGGACTCAATTGGAGTTCCAAGAAAAAGAGAGGGGGTAGGAGTGTTATGCTACCGTAAGACACGAGCCATTTTCTGCATGGGTAACAAGAGCGATTGACGGACGAGGAAGCCTAATTTGGAAGCCAAAGCATCTTGAGAGTTATTTGTCACAATTTTCGGTAATCGGGTTATTTCATATCGTATTTATGTATTTGGTTATCAACTTATCATTTTTTATAACTATTCACAACAATTAATTGTTTATCACTTTCCCGTAAATGTTTAGTGACATGTAATATTATTTGTTGCTAAAGTTAATTAACTTGTTATATTTTAAATTGCTTACGAGTACCTATTATTTTTCTCGAATTAGTGTAATGGTGAGATGTTACTGTTGGAGTGGAATCAGTAAGGCCCTTCGGGATTTAAGTATGACAGAAAGTTTTATTTAGAAAATTGTTTTTTTATAGAAATATTTAGCCATAAATACTTATTGATTTGAATTATTATTTATTACTTGTAAAACTTATTAGTAAATATAATTAGGCCTCTTAAACACGAGGAGGATGATATAAAGTGAATTTTAATGACTTACTTTCCATTAGTGTACTGTCCTCACGTGTTGTAAATGCTGGAAAGAAGTCAATTGTCTGTGGTTGACCGGGATTTTGTAAAAGCAATCGACCCTTTCCATTGGTTTTTCTGTTTTTGCCTCTTCAAGAAAGAGGTACAGCGTTAGATAAGAGTGTGTTTAATATTGCTAGCTGGCCGACGTAATGGTGGTGAGAGGTTTTGCAGTTTCCATTCCTATTCCTCCTGCGTTTTGTGAGGGAGGGGTCGCAGTCAACGGGTTTGAATTGGTGTAAGGAGCGCGGGGAGGAGAGGAGAAAGGAAAGCGCCACGGCGGCGGAGAAGGGTTGGATGGGAGCATTTATTGCAGGGGAGGAAAACCCACCCCTCTCCACCTGACCCCTGTCTACGTATACCAACGGGTTTTCGTGACCGAGGATATGAATTCCATCCCCAACAGTTTCCCCATGGCTGAAGGGGAGACGACCTTAATGTTTGCTTCCCGCGGATTTGCGAGCTTCGTGGTGCGTAATATGCCTATTAAGAGCTTCCATGGGACCAGAGAGAAAAGGGATGTATACACATATATATCAAAAATTCAGCGAATCAACGCAATAAACCTCTTACGATGATTGTCAGCAGGATGCTCACCCGAATACTACGGGCGTATTTGCGCTTCTCTTTTCTTTGAAGTTTCCCCATAGAGCCAGGGCTAATCATCGCTATATTGAGGCTGCTCATGTCAGTACGGAGTCGAATGTGAGTATTTCTGACTTAACGGACTCATAAGTTTAATCACTGAGGCTGAGTAACCAACGTACCAATAGTAATTGGAAGAGAGAAATTAGGTTGTACGTAGGATCAGTATTTTACTGTTTTGCTTGATAAGAAGGTTGCGTAATAGGAAAGCGGCAAAATTAAAAGCCATGAAGCCTTCAAGTGGTAGACTGGCTTCTTTTTTGTGCTATCTTTAAGTTCTTTCTGTGGTTTATTTCATCAGTCTAAAGTTTAGTCGGTATTATGCTAATGTATGAGTCAATGAATTAACAACGATTTTAATGACATTTTAGGTTGACATAATAATTTCGGATGTGAATGACAGGTGTAATTAGAGTTCCAATTCTTACTTACAATGTTTACTGGAAGTATTTTGCTTCAAGTATGAACGATAGCGGCCGTCTTTACCTTAATTCGAATCACAAAATTCTTATTCATGCCTTTTTTCTTCCTAACAAGAAACGGAAGTTTGCATTCCGTTGATTTTTCGTTTATTTTTCGGTCATTTGGAATTCAAAACAGCCGCAGTTAATAAAAAGATCGAAGGTCTATGAAACGCGTACGTGGCATGGCTAAATTTTAGCCCCTCTACGAAAAAATGGATTCATTGAATCTTTCATTTACTATGAAGTGACGTTCCTTACGAGTATGCAGTCACGCTAAGCAGTCTCAGCGTGCGGTGCAGCCTACCTTCTATTTGGTGCTTGCGAGGGCAATCGCTCGTGAATTATTGTTATCCTCAGCGAGATAATGATGGAGGCTCGCTCAGTTCGCATACCGCGCCCGCTTTTGACCGGAATGTCGAACCACCAAATACGCTTCTCCATTTGTCGCTGATCGATGACGACTTGATCCCTCGATTAGGTCTCGACCATTGTGAGGAGAGAATTTTCCATCGCGAGCCAAAGATGGCATTTATGGAGCGAACAGTCGATGATAAAGATGCAGCGGCGATCCAACGAGAATAATTCACAAGCAGAGGTTGAGGTAGCGTCAGCAGGCATTTTGAATCTTAATCATCAATTGAAGCTACAATTTACATCTCTCGCCAAACGAGTGGGATATTCAATTCCTCCCTTGACTCATGATTATTTGGCTAATTGTGCTTCGCCGTGTGGTATCATTTTTGACGCTAAACGACTTAAATAATTTATCTGGAAAGAACCTTACTCTGTCATGTATGTAGGTAATTATTCGAATTTGGTATGGCGGATATATAAGAGAAATGCACTACTTTTCCTTGGTGGTAATTTTGCTAATAATACTGTTACACAATGATAAAAAGTTAAAATCCTAAGATATTAATTATGAATTAGCAGTATTTGGAGCATTTTGTTATATGTGGAATGAAATCAGACTCATCATTTAATGTGTGAAATGCATTGGAAAAGCGATGATGAATAAATTTGACGAGATTTGCATATAATTTATGAGTGCTCTATTTCTACATGTTTTTCAATTGTCAAATAAGTATATGAAGATGCCAACGCGCTTTGTCCTGCTGAAGCATATGAATTTCTTATTTTTAATAATTTTTTCGCCTTGCACAAAAAATTGAAACTCCAATTCATCTCACGAATCTTAAATCTAAGTTCATGCATAAAAATCAATAATTCAAAAGTTATTTACGTTGTTGAGTCATTGTTTTGCAAGTTTTACAATATTGGGCCTACTCTTTTTTGGGAAATTTTTATTAAATACATCCATTGATACTTCATTTTTAAATTTATAACATAGAAAGAGCAAAGAGAAAAGATTGCATCGAAATACTCATTCGTTTCCTAAAAGGCTGGCTAAAAACATTAGATTATAATTCTACACCACGGGAGATGATGTAAATTCCTCTACTAATATTAACTCCGCCTCACATAATATGTAAGAATTTTACCATTGTTTTCCTTTATTTCTCCTTTGAACCTTTCTACCGGAACTCCATCTCTTTTGAACTTATCAGTGGCAAACTAGCTGTCTTTAATGTTTATATATCTATTTTATGTCTTATTCTTCGTTAACGCCTCTATCGTTTACGATAAAAATAAAGCTGAATTTTACTGAAAACCTCGGTGAATGCCTTCATGTAGCATAAGCTTACACTTGAAAAGATCATGAGAGAAGAGTTCAGTAAAAATCAAGTATTTTCTCCTGAAAGCTATAAATTTCAATGGCACGTTGAAATCCAAGTTATTTTAAGTTTTCTGAAGCGTTCCTTTGCTCGCCACTCCTCCAACGGCTCTCACTATCTTTTTATCGTCATGTTTTTAGGCGCCTTTTTACCCACTCCTTTCCTCATTCTCTTACCACTCTAAAGCCATTAAATTCGACGATAGATGGTTTAGGAGAGGGGAGCAATGCCTGTCCCTGAACGTGTTCTGCGGCCACTTCCTTCGTGACGAGGAGAAGTTAAAAATCTTTATTGTCGTGCTAAAAGAGATCGAATCGGGGCTCTCTGGGATTTGGAGCGGACGCTGCCATAAATAGGGGCAATGGATGTCTTTAAAGCCTCCCGCGCGTTATCGCAGCGACTGACCCCACTACGAGTCCCTATCTCACGGCCGTAATCGCCATTGATTTGTTTGTGAGTAGTGGCCAGGAGAGCGTCGGCATTCACGCAATGGTAACGAACACAATGGAGAGCCACGAGTGTTTTTGCTTTCCTGGAGAGAAAAACCAAAGCTGCGAAAACTATTTCGATGGAAAAGACGACTATTGAATGCCTCCATTACGGTTGAATTTGTGAAATGATCAAAAGTATACAGAGAATTACAGCCAGCATTGAATCGGTTACCACTTTTTTCGGTGGCAGTTGCGAGTTCACCATTTTACACGATGCAACATCTTGCTGTTAAAAAATTGGAATTCGATGGCTCAATTTAATTTTTTTAAATTTTGATAGTCATCATATTGCTTGGGGTACGTTGGATTGAAATATCTTCAAATTAATTATTGAATTTGAAGTAAAAGAGATAAAAATGAGGCAAAATTGTCTCTAAATATTCATAAAATTTGGCTTGTATCTCCAAGTATTTGCCGTAGTGATAAAGTTCTATTTGTTGAAACAAAAATCAACTAAGAAAGAGATTTTTATGCTATGAATAGCCTTTTTATTATATTATTTGACTTATCGTCTCCTTCCTAATTTAATAAAGTATCACTAATGGCTGAAATAACCCTTAGATCAATACAGAAATCGCAAATTCAGAATTATAAGGTGCGAAGATTATATTTTAGCAAGAGTTCCACCTACATCTACCGGAATCCCTTCGGCAAATTTGGGCGAATCAAGAAGAGTCGTAATGCGGTCAGACTTTCTTCAATCAACAAGATCCGAAAATGACGCGCAAACTCCCAGCGACGCGCGGATCCACTGGTTTTGGGAAACGATTTCATATCCCCGAGGGGACTGCAAGGATGGATATGAGGTTAGGCAAATTGAGAGCGGATTCTGGGGCGGAGGGATGGGGGGGGGGGGAGTAAAAGGCAGCGCCAAGCGGTGTTGAAGCTATCTGCGCGAGGTAGAAGCTGTCCCGTGGCAATTAACGTCCCTCTTGGCGACGATGGAAGAGATGAGGAATAAGACAGGGGGAGGAGGAGGAGGGGTGACAAATGGGCGTAATCTGTCGCCATGGTGATGATGAAGGGATGGAGAGGGGAGGGGCGGGCAGGAAGGAAGGAAGGAAGGACCTCCGAAGGAAGCGGGCCCCTTTGTGCACTTTGGGCGAGGGCCCGGGGAGGGCGAGAAGAGGTGGAGGGAGAGGGTGGTGACGGTGCGAAGAAAGGGATGTTTGGGTGGGTGGTGGAGAGTGCGCGTCGTAAATAAGGGCGTAAAAGGAAGAGAGTGGAGATGCATTCCCCGAGCAAGACAACGCAGCCCCACTCTCGCTGGCGGACAACCTCTCATTATCGAGGGAAGGGAGGATTCGCGCCAAAGGATCCCCTTCTCCGAGGAAGTGAGTCACTCGCATGAAAGGAATCTCACTCCTCAGCAAGACGCTGAATTTTACGAGGAAAATATTATTCTAAAAATTCATGAGTTTCGAGGCCGATAAAGTGCATTGCTATAATTTCGAAATATCTTTTCGACGGAGAAGTTGGCATCAAGAATTTGGGAACTAAGGCAAAGGACTTCCTTCTAGCTGACTAGAAAACAGTCGTTGAAGTCTATCTTGGATTGTATTTTTTCCTCTTTGAAAATACTAGGAGACTTTCCGTTACTCTAATAATGTCTCTCAGCTGCAAAACGTGTTCTAAAATAATGTATTTTAAGCAGCTCCCCATCAGCTGTGGAGGAAAAGTTTACATTTGCGTCGCATTGGCATTTTGGGTTTAAGGACTTAAGTTTGATGTACTTCTACTTAACTCCGCACAAGCTGACTCAATAGGCGAGTGGCGGGAGATGTAAGGACGCCATCCGCTAACGCAGCAAAAAATAAATAAAAAGGAGCGTGTGCCTAGTCCCTAGTCCATGATCAGCCACTTATTATTCCCAGCGACTCCCAGCCTAATTCCAGTAATATCTTTATAACGTCTTCTGTTCGCCCGAAGCATTTTATGACGACTCGAGTGGCATTCCTTTGAATTTGTGCGGCCTCTAGAGTGCCAAAGAGGACCGACCCCCTTTTAACTTTTCTGTTTGAACAACTTCCCGCTCAACGCTTGGTGAAACCTAGCTTTCTCAGGGCTACGCCAAAAATATTTGTATGTGATTCCCACGATGGGTTTGAAGTTACCTTAACTTCCAGAAATTTGACTTCATCTGTCACTTATGTGTTGGCCCAATCTTCAACATATCCATGAGAATAATTGGACCACCCAGGTTTCATACACATGTCTTTACATATAACGCTTTGTATAATGTGCTTTGTTTGTCTTTTGTTTTAAGTTTAACCTGTTCACTCTATTTCCTTACAAACTGTTCATTTTTAGGATTAAGGAAGATATTGTTACCTTTGTATGCAAAATCACGGCATAGATTCCAGTAGTCGATCAATGTATCAACAAATGAGTTGGAGTTGTGGAGGGAATTGGGAATATAACTATATACGATCATGAATTACGCTTCCGCAATGAAAATTCGGCTATACTTGGGAAAATGAACACTGGAATTTTATATTACTAGGTAGCACACTAATACTTCACCTATATTACTATCACTGTGCCATAAATTTTGTCTGAGATCTTATTTTCTTAAATATGGTTATTTTTCAATATTGAACAGAAATATATAATTGGAATAATTAACTATATTAGATGCACTATATTACTCGGAATATATGAGTGTTAATATTTAGAGTCGAATTTAGGTACACTTGTGAAAACGTACCATTTAACGAAAATATTGAGACTTAAAACATGTATTTCAAATGAGATGTGATGTGTCGTAGTTTTCTCTCGCTGTATTGACATCTGCGGCTTAAATGCAATTTCACCGTGAATCAATGCATGCTACTACGAAATTGCGTTTGCAAACCCATCGATCAACTTTCCAAACGATAAATAGATCCATTATTGAAACGACGTAATCAATTCGTTGCGGTTGACAACACTTTAATTTCGGTTGATTCCACTAGCAATTGTTTCAGTCAGCCCAGTGAAGTCTATTTTTTTTCTCCAGCCGGGTGAGCAATTCCTGTGTGACGTGTGCTTTCATTATTCAGGGTGCTCTGTGGAAGACTTTGGCTGCTGGTGCGCACTATCACTGTTACACATTGACCCTTAGAGATGGAGGTCAGTAAATCACGCCAACCGTGTCGGAGGCAATCGAATTATCATCAACTACCTCTGAAACATCCTTCTATACTACAGCTAATGGTGATTAACGAATGGATCACTAAGTCTGGAGGATCCTCTAAATAATTAAACTGTGTAAATATGTTAAAATTTACGGGTTTAGCTATTTGATGAAGATGCTGTCCTATGCTGTAAAAGATAGCTCTACTGTATAACTTGCAGATTCATCTAAATTCATCAAACTGGTAAACTGCTAATTTTACAATATCTTCATAACGCTAAGAGGGTTGAAAATAATATATCTTCACTTTCTACTGCAAATATGAAACGAAAACTAAAATCGGAAAAGTGCCAATTGGATTTATCAACTGTACCTCCCTGAATATACCTCTCTTAAAATGTATCAATAATACCTCCCTTATTTTTCAATCAAAGTTGGCCTCCGTACAGACGTAAAGTGATATGTCTCGGTTTTATGGTGATGCATTCAATTATTTTGGGCTCTACAAATTATTGCACACCTACTTTCAATATGCATTATTTTTAATTAACTCCATTGTATTACTTTATTAAGCTGGATTTCAAATTTCATCTTGAAACATACAGTGTGATTGTGATACTTTACCTTGATTAGAACCCATGACATCATAACACGAGTAAAGAAAAATTGTTGTCATCGCTACTTTACGGCTTAGTAAGAGTGGGCACAAAGGGCCGCCTAGGAAAAAGTACTAATGCGAGCGAATCTCTCACGGAGCAAATTTAATCTTTGAAAGTGCTCTTTGGGCGGTTCTTTTGATGGTGTGGCTCTCAGATAAGTCCTCTGCCGCTTACAAAAGACAAAGTCGCTGTCTTGTAAAACAATAAACTTAAAATCCATTCTTTGTTGCTGTATTGCGCGGTTAACTAAGGAGAGCGCTTCGAGGTGAAAAATTAGCCTCGTTTCGTTGAGATGAAGCCATTCGCATTCAACAACGTTCTTTCCTCGAATCGGAGGTGGGCCTCGCGGCCAATGGGAGCAAGTATGGCTCTCGGAGGCAATTCGGAGGTGCGTCTCTCCCTCATCTCAATGAGGCGGAAAGGGGCGAAACTGCCGGGGGAAGGAATGAAAGTAAAATAAAGGGATACGAACGAATGAATTGATACGGAAAGAAATAGATGGCGTGTAGGCCGCGAGTTCCCCAACTGGAATAGGAACACTCCGGACCCCCAAGCTGTAATAATATTCTGCTCATTTTTTTCTTCTCCGTCCCCTCCCCCAGAAAGAACGCACTAAGAAGAGCCGCGCCCAACCCTCGGATACACTCGTCATCACGATGATGGCCTCCTTCGTGTGCAATCCACCCCGGGGGCAGTTGTTCCCACCCCCGCCGCCTTCGCCGCCCACCACCAAACACGACTCTCCTTAGCGCCCTCTCATTTGAGCACCCCCGCCTTCCATTCGCTGCCGGAAGTGGCCGACCACGCCCAGGGTACACAGGATTCGAGGGGGCACTGCTCTGCCACTGACTCCCTATCCCCCCCCCCAAAATCACCCCTCGCGTCCACCCGAGGCAAGGGACCCAATGCAGATCATGAGGATGCGGTGCGGATGGAGCTGAGTGCGGGGGCGCAGTGGGTGCGGGAAACAAAAGGGAGGAAGGCCATCTCCAACTATGAGTTCATTTTAATTCCAAAGGAAAGGGTCGAAAAAAATCCCTCCCATGCAGTAGCTATGGGAAAAAAACGAACTCGTTGGAAAATGGAGCATAAAATAATAAAATTGATCTATAGATTACAATCATACTTGATTAAAATAGACTAGGGCATGTTTTGAAACAGAAAATGATAAATGGCGCTGAAGGCTGACAGTAGTACCCCTGTAGATGAATGCGAGTTGCCCTCTTACAAGAAAGACCACATACTTTATTTACTGTGCCTCTGTTTGCCACAATTATCATACTGAAAGCGATAGGAGGAAGCGCAAAAAATGTACTCGCTCATATTTCAGGCAATTCGTTTCTTTTGTGACGAGAATCATCCTGGTTTTAGTGTTTACCATTCGAAGAATACATAAAGAAAAGTTACTTCATTTTCACGTAAGAAAACAGTATGAATACATCTTGGCTGAGGTATATTATTGTGATAGCAACGATAAAAAATATTTTATGCGTTCATTGTAGAAAATATCGAGAAATATAAATATTCTGCTCGATATTTTAAATAATAAAGGCGAATGGGAAAACACTCTGTGCTGATGCTTGAAATTATCACGGATAACCTCAATTTTGTCCATGAGAGTCAATATTTTTACCGCCGTCATCTAATGACAATTACGGTTGGATTTCACATTGGATGAGTTCTTCCTATGTAATCGTCATCCTATGTTATATTGAATAAGTGGAATATACTAACAGTTGCTTTATCCGATTTAAGAAACCTTGGGTATGGCTGTATACTTTACGTTTACATACTTTACGTTTACGTAACGTTTACGACTCAAGTAATTTTAAGACTTTACATAAGGAAGCAGTCATTAGCTGCAATTTTATCAGCCTTTCATCTTTCGGGGACCATGGTTGGAAATATAAACAACAGCATAGAATTTAATTCAAGATGAGGTACCCGTAGCGCACAATTATTTGTCGATATATCTATGTAGGTACTTTTTCCATTGCGATTTAATTTTCCTTTTCTCGTTTTTACTCACCTATTGCACTACTTGACCTAACTAAAAGGCTTTAAAAAAATACGGCAGGAAAACATGAAACCATCGATTTAGTGTCGAAAAATGACTTCCATCGTAATTATTTTTGATAAGTAATTGGGAAAATATAGAATTGAGTTACGTATGGGAGTAAAACAGGCAACAAAGTGATAATCGCCCGACTCGCTATTGAGTTGTGCTATTCGTATCAGTGCGAAGAGCGCAGCGAAAGCATTTCGCCATGGTGATAATTCCCCTTTTTTGTGAGGCAACAAGATGCTTGTGAATGGAAGTTTAAGGGGCAAAAGCGGGAGGAGGGAAGGAAAGGGCTTAAGTTTGGCTTTTGGTGAGAGAGAGAGAAAATAATTGAGTTGAAGAGATGAAATGTGCGTGGGAGATCGTCCCCGCACTGATCTCGCTTGCTCTCCGGAAGGTTTAGAGGGAAATGTGCACGATCACACAAAGAGAGAGCTGCTGGACTGGGATTAGGAGAGACAATCGTGTTTTGGGCGACGAAGCGAGGAGGAGGGAACGAAGACAGAATGGCGGCAATCGCGGGAGTAGAGAACAGGAGGGAGAGAACAGGAAGTGGATGAAGAGGAGGAGCAGTGGAGGGTGTGTTTGTTGGTGGGGTGGGAAGGGGCGGTCACCAGAGGATTGCACGGTGGGAGGGAGTCCAATGAGTCATGTGGGTGAGGGGTGAGTCTGGAAGCCCCTTGCTGCTCCCTTAATGGATGGCAAATGAGGTTATGAACAAGAGGTTGATGCATATTATTGACCAAGGGGAAGCTACATTATTTTTAGGAGGGAGGTTGCCAACGGTTTTACCGGTTTTATTAAAGGAAAATAATCGAATATTTTGCGGTACAATATGTTGCCAAACCCTAAAATTTTTTATATGAAATAGTAATTATTATCCATTGGGTATATTTACCGTACGACATATTTTGTTGCATTATATAACATCCTCTGAAATCTGCTATCTCATATAAATTACGATTAATTATACAACTTCTTACTCTAGCAAGCTAGTCGATGATGGGCATAATAAACGTCCTCGTAAAAGACTTGCAATTTGATTTATAATTATATTGTAATGGTCTGATGATGACAATCGTTGAAGGACAAGTGGAAGTGAAAAAGGGCAAGGGACGGCCCCGAATGAGTTATATCGGACAGGTTATAAAGGATGTAAAAGAGAATAAATATGTAACTATGAAGAGATTAGCGGATAGGAGAGAGAAATGGAGAGCTGCGTCAAACCAATCTTAGGATTGTTGACTAATGATGATGATTGTAATGGTATTGAAATTCCTCCACTGTATAAACTCTAATATCTGCGATTGTGCTTGGTGCTGTTCCGGAGGTGTAGTAAATTACTTATTCAATTTTCCACTCTTCCCATTGCCATCCGATACTTGATGATTTTAACTTCGAAGCGTCATTTTAAAGAGCGAACTACCAGACTAAACCCTGATTATTTATTCTTTTAGCAGAGCAAATCGGGGCATTTGAGATGTAACTGAAATATGTGAGCTGTGGTACCCATATACGTTTGTTTAACCTATAGTATCTTTGAAGGGAAAAGAATGTCTTGCTTCAGGAATTTATCGGTTTACTGAAAAACACCAAAAAATGCACTGGAATTGGATTTCCTTCCCACGCCTAAGAATCTGGAGGCCCTTGAGACATTGGTAGGTAGCATAGAGCCGAGATAGGTGATCTCACGTAATGAGAACAGGGAGATTAATTCATTCATTATATTACTCTTGGTCTATCTATGATAACTGCGGATAAAATATTTAGATAGAAGGTACTTCGAAGACATCTCGCCCATTTCAATCGAGGTTTCTGATGAGTATGATTTCAAAAGTCGTAATTACGAGAGATTACGCCTGCTTAAGTGCTGACCACTGACATTTCTATTGGTCTTGGATTTAACCCATTCTAACCCTCAAGCAAATATTGCTATCTTTTCTTGTCAATCAACTCTTGATCAGTGTTAGAACATTTTGGTTCAGAGAGCTGATGAAGTTCTTGTTACCAGATGATTGTTCGGTGTTTACACTTTCTCTATCATAAAAAGAGGTTATCCATATATTATATATTTGATATATGTTGCACCTTAAAATATATTATAAAAAAATAAATAATAACATCAGCGGGTACAAAAAAGTGAAAATTAACTTGTGTCTGACGAGTGAATGAACCGACGAAACATGGGGATATGAAGATCCCTAGTTATAATAAGTCAAAGGAATTAATAGTTCCTGGAAGAGATAAAAATTCATTCATATTAAACAATATTCCTGGTACGCCACACCCACTATAGATCTATTCAATAGGATGGTATCACCTGCATTAAGTTTCCATATAAGACTAGTTGTAGGAATTCCTTTCAAGCTGTGGCCTACCTTTCAATTTAAAATTACTCTGTCATCTTCACGAGATAAATTAAAATATTCGAGTTACGTAAGCACTGCAATTTAATCAACGCTGTCACGAACGACTATGCTCAATCATTCTTGGAAGAAAAAACGAAATATTTAATCACGATCCAAGGGTGAGTGAAGCAAAATATGCGAGAGCATTAAAATAAGCATTTGAGAGCGAGAGAGAATACAAAGGGTTTGAAGGGGAGTTATTTTTCATCCTACGCGAACGGAGAGGTGAGAGGGAGCGCTTCTTTGCCGGCGCGAAACAGTAATTAGGGAGATTCTTTCTGTATCTTTTTGTTCCTGAGGAGACGCTGTCAACTCTGCATCCATGGCAATTCCGGAAAGAATGGAAAGGTCAGAAAACAAATGAAGAGCGGAGGATTGAGGGTTGGTGAAGGAGGGCGTTGGGACGAAGACAAAAGAAGGGGGCAAGCGTGGGAGGGCGCGTCTGAGTTGGAGGGATGTGAAAGGTGATGGATGAAAAAATCACGAGAACTCGCGCCACGCAAAACAGTTGGATCTTCCTGCATCGCATTTCAATTCAAGGCGCGTGCTAGTTTGCAACTCTCTCGCTGTGAATCTCAGTCGGTTGCTTAACAAATTGATTTACGCTCTTATCATTAGCAAATTTTCATCCTATAGGAAAAGGTTAAGGGCTCCATTACAGGAAGAGACCAATTTTGTTGCTAGCGGATCTTCTCAGCTCGGAAGATGAAGAGCTTCCCGGTATGCCTCGGAATGTAGTGGTTTGTTTTAATTGCTGATATTATCTGCTCGCACGGAAGCTTTCATTTGAAAAAGGACTCCTATATCTTTCATTCACTGCGAGAAGAAGGTAATCCAATTAAAGCTATCAAAGTGAAATGCCAAATAAGTGTTGAATCAATGTATGCTGCTAGCATGGATGCTAAAAATGTATCCAAGCCGTGATCTAAGAAAACGCTTTCCATGGGAAACTTTAAGAACTTTTGATTTGAATGCCATGAGAGAATCGTTAATGGAAATATAATAATGTAGATAAATATGCCTTTGCTCTCTACATTTTTACGAAGACTTGCATCCTGAATACTGGGAATCTTATGGGTAGGTAACTTAGAAAATCAATGTGCGGCAAATAAAGTGTTACGTTCGATAGAGACACTTGGAAATCTTTAAAATTTAAATTCAGGTCTTTTTGAAAAGCAACAAAGTGAGATCGTTAATTTATATTTTCTGCGGTGCTGTGGTTTTTTTGATATATCTTCTCATGCTCACATGTAATGGAACTATCTTTTAAATACAATGAACAGTTATGGCAGCTTAAATAAATTTTGAGATTTATTTTTTTTCTCGGGAAATGTTCGTCGTATAAACTTTCTTTCTTTTTAGAGAAAGGCCAGCACTTTTTTTACGCCAATCATTTTCACGTGATTATAATTTTATTGCCAGGGCTGCAGTAAATGAAGGTAAAGAAATCGTCTCATTTCTGATTTATTTTTACCAGGCGTGTGCAATTGTGCAGTAATTTTAAACTGTTCCTAAAGCTTGCGACTGTTTCGCAGCATCCGAGTCAAGAGCTGCTTTCTGATTACAGATGTTTCTGAAACCGAGTCCCTCTTCGTCGTAACATAGCACATTTTGGATTGCACCGTGGTGAGCCTAAAGAAAACTTCGTTCGATGTTCCCAACCTAAGGGAATGCTTGTTCGCCGCAAAGAGACTTAGTCCTATTATATCCTCTATCTATCACATGTTTGATATCGTCGTTTCCTTTATAAAGTGGCTCGAAAGTGGTAGAAAAACGCCAATGCAATCACCTAGTGCCGAATTCATGAACAATTGGGGGTTCCGAAATCAATTTTATCTTAGTTGAAAGTAGAGTTTAAAAGATTAAAATTCGGTGGAAGGCTAATAACCGAGCAATTTTTGTGTGGTGATATTTTTTTAATATTTAATTTAAAATTGTCTGGTGTCCTCAGTATGTGATAGGTGTCCTAAGTTTGATTAGTGAGAGAATTACCAACGAGCTAAACTATCTACTTCATCCATAGAGTTTAAATAAGACAGAGTAGATTCGAATAATTGATAAATATTAAAAAGAAATATGTTTCTAATGTACCACAAGGAACAAATTTAACGAAGAGTTTTATTCATAAGACGGGTTTATCTTTTATATTATCAATCGAGGAGGAAATAATGAGCGGATAAATCCATTCACGGGGAAAACAGCTCAAGTGCCTGTCATTCATGGCACCAGTTTCTTTCGCACGAGGCAGGGCGAACACCAGAATCCAATCAAATATTATAAAATAGCGACATTCCACACGCTAATGAAATGGAGAGCTTTTGTTTAAATCAGGTCCATTGTTCCGCGGGTGCCGAGAGACGGGTTTTGGTCTTCATTTGATTATACACGTCATTGCCTGTTTTTGTCTTCGCAAAATCCATTCAGAGTAAGGCCCGCGGGGAATTGGATGACGCGGGGGGGGGGTGGTAGTGGTGCCGTTGAGAGGGGTGGAAAAGAGCGGAGGGGGTGAGTGGGGACTTCTCACCCTCATCTCACTGCCTGGATTCTGTCCTCCCATGATGGGAGCTCGCTACCAAGGCGGAGAAGCGAAACCTCAAAAAAGTTGTAATAAGGGTTGGTCCCTTCTATTCGCATCGAAAATGATTGCGCTAATCTATTTATGAATACCTATTCGAATTTGGTACGAAACTGTAGACAGTCGAAATGTAAACAGCAACGGAAATAAATGAACATTTCCGCGTGAAAACGGGACTACACGACATAGACGGGACTACACAACATGCATACACGGGATTGCAAGGAAAAGTTTATTTATAAATATTTACTAGGTGATAGCGTGAAACGTGAGTATCCGCAAAAGTTTTTTTTTTAAGACGCATGGTATAATTTTGAGCACAGCATGTAAGACAACAACCGAAAATCGAGGTTTAAGGCAACGGAAAAATGAGAATTTTTATTGATTGTGACACCAGGAGGCCTCACTGAAGTTTTTATTAAAGCGTTTATGGTGAAACTTTATGGCACGCAAAAATGTTTTGTAAGGTTATATTATAAGCTACTGAATGGAATGAAAGATCTCATGGTTAGGGTACCCTCTCTGACGCCACCGTGCTTAAGATATTGAAAATACTCGGTACGTGCGTTCATGTTGGCCATATATTTCGCTTTGTATTATGAGTTGTAGAATGATTTCCTGTTTTCATGCAAAGAACCAATCTTTTCTGATGTTATTTAATATGTTTATTTTATGGAGTGCAAGCATGCTTGAAATATCTGTTGAAAAACGAAAAAACGTTTACGTTTTTGCGTAACACCGCCTACTAAGAAACGGTATCTCCTAATGACTGTACAGAACCATGATGTTCAAGAATTTACTAAAACCTACAAGTGGTTAAGCCCTTCCGGAAGGCAAAGAAAAAGGATATTGTGGTGTTCTGCGGCGACGCTTTCTGCCAGAGCAGTGTATCCACGTGGGCCTTATATTCCTCTCTTCTCTTCGGCATTCTCACTCGCTTCCTTCCGTTTTTGCGCGCAGCTTCGCAGAGATAACTGAGAGAGAGAGAGGGAAGGGGGCAGTGAATGAGAAGGTCAAAATGACGAGGCTTTCCCATGGGGAGAGAGAGAGAGAGTGGCGCCGCATTTTATTGTTGGCTTAGCGTTTCCAAGCGCCGTAATCTGGTCGCTATGATCTCGGACCACGCTGCTCCGGAATCTTCCTCCAACACGGCTAGCCGAGCTCACTCTCCACTCGGATGAGAAGCTAAGAACACGACTACCAAGACTTTATTTTACTCTAGCGCCACAGGTTTCCCCGGATTTCAAACTATTTGTTTATTATTTTAGTTTATGGGACACGGGGGTGTCTTACTGTATATTTCGTTCAGAACAGCCGGCTTTTGTTTGCGCAGTCCTTCTCCCGAAAGAATTATAACTAAGAAATAATTACTTTTTTGACATACATTCTGCGTTTAATAGACCTTATTACTCGCCAAAAATATCTGTCCTTCTTCATTTGAAAATTTACGTTCCCGGTTATTATTCATGACCAATTTTACGCATAATGTCAGCGTTTTACATATGAACCGAATTGCACGCGACTTGATCGATAGGAGGCCCCATCGACCTCATCTCAAATCGACTGACATTGTTACCTTTACAGTGAAATAGAGAAAACGCTTCTGGCTTTTTAGGAGTAAGGCTAGTATAAGAGACAAACAACCAAACTATATCGTTTATATCAAATATATTCAGGAGTTATTTCATACTCAAATGAAATATTTGTATTTTTACCAAATAAGTGAAATAATGCCATCTATTGAAATCACTGTAAGTTATCAATTATTAAATATTTGCTAATTGTGTTCCACACTGCGGTAAGCCTAATTTATATCGAGACATTAACAGAGAAGTATTCAGAGCTTCGTAATAATTATTTAGTAACTACCCCTCTCATGAATTCTACTGCGGTGACTTACTGCTTTTAGATTTTTCAACCTATTTATTTATGCAAGACTACATTTCAGAATCCCACATTGTGGACGACCACATTGAAATTTTAGTTATCCGTTCACGTAGTTTGCGTGGGGTAAAATCAACTCCATTTTGTTATTCACTGCTGGAATAATAATAATTCTTTTCACGAAGTAGGTGGCTCTTTTTACCATGGTCATCACAATGGGAGACTGTTGAAATGGAATTATTCCAGCGGAAGATTCAAGCTCATTTCTCTTGAGATGTTTCATTTAGATATAAGGAAGCAGAGACGAGGGTGAGACGAGTCCCGTGGACTTGCTGCTTATTTATAGCGACGGAGTGGTCGAGAGAGAGTGACTGGGCTCGTGTGAGTGTGTCTGTGACACCAACTCTCTGGGAGGATGGCGGAAACTCGGCGAAGAGGGCACCCCCAGGCACCAGCAGGGGGTGGGCAGATGGTGTGATGCAGAGGAGTGGTGGCAGGGGGGGGTGAGGGCGTTTTGTCATCTGCGGAGGATACGAGTGCTCGCACACGTGAAGTGGCGAGAGGGGGAGACGAATGCTGAGTGAGTGACGGAGCCTTTCCCTGTCTCGCACTTTGCGACTTGTTATTCTTAGCTGTCCTCCGCCATTATTATCTCAAAACAACCAACTGCCACCCGAGGGAAAATATCAAACTTCACCGGTAAACTATTTTGGGACATTGCGCAATTCACTTATTTTAGTTATCGTTTCAATTTAAGAGGTTGAATTCCCATTATTACTCTTCAAAAAGATTTCTTCTTGAGATTTTTGTATTCCTTAGTTTATGTAACCAACCAATACCGTCTTTATATCATCTATGACTCGGCGGTATTGCTTATCAAGTGTAAGAGATTTCACGACATTCCTCGTCGATACTCGTAATTTTTATGAATCGACTTCCAGGGTATTTTCTTAGATCAAATCGGTCCCTTAAATATTTTCTCTCATGTAGGACCCTGATTCCTTCCACTTGAAGTGATAAAATATCATGCCACATCGATGAATATTTGATGAAATGGATTCTTGTGACTTGTACGAAAGAAAAGAAGTCCTCAAAAAGCGAAGTATTTTTTTCTGAGCAAACCTTTCCGCGTTCCACTGTCTTCGTATAAGCCACACCGTCGTTTCTTTTTAATCCCCTGAACTAGCGATACCATGCTGGCCGTTTGTTTACGCCGCTCTATTATTAAAATAGGACAAGGGCAGGGCATCATATATTCGATAGCCGTGGTTAAGATCAATTTACTTGCCATTTATCACCTTCCTGTACCCCTGAAGAAATGCTCAGAAGTTTCTTAGATTTATTTCATCCGTGCACGGTAGGGTGAAGTTCTATGTAATTGGCGTGAAGGCAGCCCACGATGAGAGGGTGGGTGGGGGGGGGGGTTTGGGAGGAGTAAAGGAGGGGGTGAAGGGGAGACGCGTGTGGATGCGAGAGCGTTTTTTGAAGGGGGAGGGGAGGGGTGGCTTGAAAAGAACCCACTTTAAATGGAATTAAAGTGAAATGAAGACGGAGAGGGAGGTGGATGAAGCTCGGAGGGCGCACGCCGAATGAGGCGGCGATGTTTTTCAGCAGGGGCTTAAAAAGTTTTCATGCGCACCGCACCCAATATAAATCCGTTCCGGGAAAAATTGGTCCCAAGCAAATTGAAAGGTGGCTTCGTCATGATTAAAACGGGTACCTAGCTGCATTTATCCAAGCTCTTCGTAGCCATTTGAAAGAGTATTAGACCTTAAGATCTAGTTGCCCCTTCAAGAGCCCTTCTTCCTCAAGATCCCATATATTTCCCTTCTGTGAGCTTTTAATCATCATTTTGTCCTAACAAGTATGAAAAGCCGATGCGTGTCATTATCCTTTTTATTTACTATGAATAAGCCATGAATTGCAGCCTAAAATGAAACCATATCTGGTTCATGCGTGACTAAAAATAGTGAGTTATATGTTGATTAATAGTTAAAAATAAATTCAGGCCGAGGAAGGAAGAAGGAAATGATTAAGCCGTTTTGGGAATAATTAGATCTATAGATAAGCTTTAATTTTTGTCTAAAAAATCATTTAAATCTGACAGTAATCATATTAGAACAGTAGCAGGTGAACTAATTGCAAATATAACATCAAATTTCTCTTTATGACAATAAAAATAAAATCTTTCTTTGCTACTTTTTCTGGGCTACCTATCGCTTCAAATACATTTGATAATTTACTTAATACAAAGATTCAATTGCAGTAGCTTTTACATTTAGGTACTCAAGTGAGTTTAGTCTTTTATATTCCTTAGACTTATTTTTTACTTATACTTCTACACTTATTCAAGTAGCAGCATATTAATCACATGAAAAGAGGTCGGTAATTATCCTACCAATTTCAATTTCAGATACCTATTTATGAGTGCCCTTCTTAAAGCACGGTAAGGACGAGAGATCACAAACGCAAGTTGGCACCACGAACTTCCATAGTTCCACGAACGCGCTCGCACGACCGAATTTCCCATATTCGGTAAATATTAACTCTGGGTGACGTTTTGCATTTTGTTGTATGGATCAGCTTAAAAACATAACGTTTGCATGCTAGAATTTTCTGAGCACAAAAAAGAATGCATAAATCCTAAGTTTTTCAATACTAGGAAAAGTATCTAATTGCTACTAAAAAAAACTGCATTCGCTGTAAAGACAGGGATTCATTGGCTTTAGTTTATTACTTAAAAAATGTTTTTTTAGCTAATCATTGCTGTGTATTTAACCCTCTTGTCATAATCATATCCGCACCTAGGAACTTCTAATACATAATCAAACCTTTATTTGATTAACCTAAACGATGTTATGATTGCGTCATGGGTATACGATATGAGGTATTGTCCAAAACGTTATATCTATCTTATGTATTTATTAAATATATCGCAATTTTAACATGGTCGTGGTAGAAGAAATACTTAATTACATGTATTGACTACCAAAGGTAGTATCAAACTTCAGCTTCTTAAGTGGAGGAAACATGACCAATTACTTTGCCAATAAAATGGCATCGAAGACACAGATAATACTTTTAATTTAGAATAATGCCATCTGTTCAGAAGAATTACCCGACTATTAAGTCACTGAGATGAATTACGCTCAGAACCTCCTGCAGTCCTTTTATCTCAGGGCCCTCCATTTAAAAATGTACGGGGATTCACACCAGTATTTGTATAAATCGTGGCGAAAAGGATGGAAAGACACGGAGGTAGAGAATGAACGCATAAAGACTTCAACGGATCGGCAGGCCGAAAGAAATGGAAATGTTTATGGAAATTTTACGGGAAAAAGGGAGCTTGTGTTTTGGTAAAAAGGGTTACCGGAGAGAAGGGAGGACAAGAGAAGGATGTAAACGGCGGAAGGAAGCTGAAGAGAGAGAAAGGGGAAAAGGGGAATGGTATGGCGAAAGGGGTTGAGGGAGGTTCCTTGTGAGAATGTGCTCATGTCAAAGAGCACAAAGGAGTGGACTTCCTTCGGGGAATTCCCTTCCTTCTTCACTGAAATCCCTCCTTGAAACTTACAAATCTCTCTATCTTAATGGACCAATGAAAAGAATAACGTCGAGTTGCGCTACACTAACTCCAAGACTATATATTTGATAAAATGCGACCTGTCCAGGGTCATTATTTGTTGGGTAGTCAGGTGAAAATTTCATGGTATTCACATTGCTAGACACAAATTCACCACAAATGTTAACAATTTGCATTTCCGCACACCTTCACTCTTCTCGAAGCGCGTTTCCCTTTAGAAATTTTGATTGAAGGACAGAATTTGGAAATTACTAGTTAGGTGGTCGTTGTCTTGAGGAGTGAAAATGGATGGAGGTAGAATATAATGGAATGTTATTTGTAGATATATGTGGGTGCGAGGTTTTCGGCAGGTGTGGTGAAAGACTATTGGTATGGAATTCTTTCACTGATAAAAAGCATTCACCGTTATTTTTAACATGATTTACACTTTTAAAAAACAATATTTGATTCTTTGATTTGAAAAAGTAAAAAGTCATAAATAATCATCTGTCTAGTTGTTTCAGGCATTTTTATTGGTTGATAGTAGAAGAGAATTTTGGGTCTTCCAAAAAACTCGACTACTGGATTAGGAAATCAAGTAATTCTCTGGTACAGTAGTCACAATATTTTTGGTGGTATCAATCTTGACATCCTCCTACTAACGAATGGCTCCAATTTTCAATTAGATTCTATTTTTTGTTAACTCTTTTTGGCGCACCGAAGATTATTAATTAAACCTTGGAAATTATTTCTTCAAAGGAAGGTTGGGAGGTTATATGTACCTCATATTCAGACATGAAATTAAATGCCAATCGATTGTAGACCATGGTTCTACTCTAATCGTAGAAAATTACATAGAAAGGAGATGTAGGGCGTGCGAGGGAGGGAAGGTGTTGGTGTTTCACCTTTGGGTGGGGGGTTGGGCGGTAGGAATCGCACATCCGCTCCACGAATGAAGTGACCCCCAAGGGGGGGCGCAGCAGGGGATGCGGGCGAGGGAATTTAAAATGTGGGGAGCGGCGGAGAGAGGCGTGTGAGGTGGAAGAGGTGCTTGGAGTGGATACGTGCGACACGCGTGAGAGGCAGAAGAGGGGGAAGTGCTGGGATGAGGGACACGCGCTTTGGACAGCGTCGCTCATGGGAGTGAGTGGGGGCAACCGAAGACAGTGCATGCATACTCGAAATGTGTTTACTTACATCCATTGACGTTTTTTAAATACTCATAGTTCGCGACACCTTACCTTATATTCGATATTCCATACTGAAATTTACACAAATAATATTGTATATGAAGGACATATTGCATACCCTCGCAAATGAGTCGTAAAAATAATTCAGATTACGGTACTACTTAATATGTTTTCCGCATTTCATTTCCCATTATTTAAGCCCCTGATAAAATCGATATCATTGATGTTTGCCTATGAATATGAAACACATTCCACAGCACTTCGTGCAAAGAGCAGGTTAAAGACAGAATTCCCTCACTTGCAGCCACACAGTCAGACTCATAATGCCATCTATTGACAGGCTTGTAAAACTAAAGAAAACAACGAAGTTTACCCATGTGTATCGGGTCTGTAAACATGAACCTGATCTTGTATAGACGGAGTAAGGGTATAAAAGTGAACCAGTACGAAAATAATTAGAAGAGGGTGCAGCATAGTGGTCTGAAATAAAAAAAAGCTGGACAAAAACTCAAACATTTGAGTATTGAAGTTGAAAATTTTCATAGTTTTTCAATTAGTGTATATTTTTATGGAAGCCGTTTTTAAATTAATGGCTTGCCTTTTGCAGTAATACAATGCTAACATAAATTTACAATATTATTAAAGTTTGTTATTGTACTGTTGTTTGCTATTGTAATTCACATCAATCTTCACGATTTGGTTGCAGTTTAATTTGCGACCGATACGTTACGAAATGGACCCTGGTTTTCGTCGAATTTCTGTGTTTACGTAGGATTATAGAAATAAGTATCAGCGAGTTACCTCGAGACATTTAGACCAGATATAACAACGTGCGGCACAGTTCGGAGCTGGCTGCTGGCCACGGGTAATAGCTTACTCGACTGATATTGGAATCTGTATCTTTAAAAGCAAGTAAATTGTATAAAGCTATAATATAAGAGTATCACATTTATTTTACATTTGTTATAATGTGATTTCTTCACTGTCTTGTGATTTTTATCGTCGCTGCATTACAAAATGACGCTGTTTTTCGTCGAATTTTTGTGTTTATGCAGGATTGTAAAAAAGAGTTTTAACGAGTAACCTCGATATATTGGCATCAAAATTACATCAAACCTTATATGGTGTCCATCCAAAGAAATCATCTGAGAATGTCCACAACAAACAAAATAAAATCGATGTTATTACGGTGCCGTGCAGCCCGTGGTTGCTCCCTGGACCTATGAAATGCCGTCACGTCTTTGAAATATTCAAATAACAATTTCTTCGGCTTCATTATTTGTATATTGCATCGAAATGTAACGATACTTTGATTTTTAAGGTGTAACTGTTGATATTCTTTTATTTTACTTAAAAAATAAAGTTGTACCCGCCCTGATGGTGGTGTTAATTCCACACCGAAATTTCTGCAACGAGGCGTAGTCATTTGTTTTTAATCTCGTGGCCTATCCTCGAGATTGAAACTGACATATATCGATATTGTTGATACAAGTCTATGAATATGACATCCGCCATGACTATCGATATGATATCCTATGGCTCATGATGACAGGAGATGTGGGTTATTTGAAGAGCGGTCACGCAGTCTTCATTCTGTCCAGCGTCGTGGATTTGGAATGGATGAAACAACGAAGTGTAGCCATGGGCATTGAGTCAGAAGGCATGGAATTATTGAAATTAGGAGCCGAAGAGGAGAAAAGAGAATATGAAATGGATGGAGGATGCATAGAATGGAGAGTGTGAAGCAGTTTGGAAAACAGCTTGAGCTCGGTTATATTATCGTGGTCTCCTCAGAGAAGGACAGCGTCACATATGGTGAATCAATATTTGCGCCAGTAGATACATGTACTTACGTCAATCGTGTATGGCAGAGGGTGCTCACCATATGAATACGAGGCGAAGACACAAGTACGCATTCCGCACACAATTTCCTCACGTAGATGTTGGAGATGCACTTGCGAATAAAACGACAGCGTTTATGCATTCATCAGTAGGTAGGCGTTCGCAAACGCAAGGAGATAGGGAAGGTGGGGAGGATTATGTAGGTGAAGTTAGGAAGAGCAAAGAAAACGGATAGATGGAGATGCATGGGGGTGGCGGAGTTTGATTGGCGGCGCAAGTTCATCGGAAACGAATTAAATTTGGGGTTATTTATCGCAGTCTCCGAACTTAAGGACAACATTATATACAGTGGATACGAGTGTGGGTGGGCTACTTCATAAAAGCACGTAGTATCCCTCGCACTGTCTCCCCATGCTGTTGTCGGGGTAGAAAATGAAAAACAATGATTTTCATTTGAAACGCGATGAATGGGCTCCATAATTACAAAATTGAAAACCTTGTGACCTCCATTATTTATCATAGTTACATGAGAGATTTTGGCTATAAAGTAATTAGTTTTCCTGGATATTACACAATTACTTATACCACTTATTTTAAAATAAAACGACTTGCTTACTTACTTATACCACTTATTTTGAAATAAGTGGTATAAGTAATTGTGTGATATCCAGGAAATTTATAATGGAATACCACAAAGTATATCAAGAGTTAGTGAATTTTGTATAAAAATATCCAGGCACATAAAACGTGGTTTTACCTACTCATACATCTTTAGTATGCACCTTAAGATGCCTCGACTGTGAAAACAGGTCGATGTAGTCCTATGGCGTTCTAGAATTTAAAATTTTTAAACATCATAGACATGCGTATGTAGATTTGTGCAGAGAGAAAGAGTATGAGAGGAGGTAGGCTGAAAAAATAATGGATGAAGGGTCTTGAGGTTGGAAAATGGTTCAAGTGCAACGGAGAGGAATGACGAAAAGAAGCATTAATCGCGACCTCCGTGGAGGAAAACACCGTCGCCCGCAGTTGATCCCTGAGTACATACTCGTGTGCGTGCGTCGTGCCGAAGGGTGGGCAACATGTGAATGTGTTCCACTCATAGTTTCCTCGTGGCGTTGCCGAGCGACAGAGGTTTTCCAGTAAATAAAGCAAGAACGCGCGGGCATGCGTAAGTAGAGACGTACCTGTCCCATAGGCATGCATCCGAGTACCGTTTCGTCATATACTCCGAGAGACAAACAAAAGCAGCCGAAGAGAGAGACTGCGAAACCTCGATAGGAAAAATTAAAGTCCCAACAGTCCACGTTTCTCCACTGCTTTGGTCACTGAGGAATGGAACTGGACGCGCAGCAACTGTTGTCCCAATCGAAAAGAATTTGAAGAGTTTGATTGATCATGAGTCTCTTCCTGTGGCATGGGTGCGAACTCTCTGCTTATTTTCCTGTTGACACTCAGATTCTACGTGACTTGGGAGAGTTTCTGATGGTCGCAATTCCAGTGACACTCATTCCATGCATTGCACTAAAGTTTAGAGTGAGTAGCCAATAAAATTTTGACCTTTTCTATTTCTTCGTTTTTACGGAAAAATTATGCGCTTCTTAAAAAATTAAGAATCATATACGTAGAAAAGCATTTCCCAGTAATGTCGGTTGGGTGAAAAATGTACCTTTAGTGCGAGGTCACATAAAAATATTTATAAATAACTCTCGGGGTTCTCGGTGATTTTTGCGGCCAACGTTTCGACAGAACTCATTTTCAACATCTTCAAAGCAGTAATTACAAACGTACTTGCATCTCAATTAATGCTCTGGGGGCGATGAAAAAGTGTTCCCTGAAATAATTATTCACAAAACTATTTTAACTCAGCTTGAATCCCAAGTTATTTATTAATATAATTTACTAAGGAAGACTATCTTTCATGCATAATTTATTATTATAGTTTTCATGGATTAAAATTGACGTACCCACAATATAAGTGAGCTTGAGAACGGGATGGGTTTCATTCGCTTTTCTTGGAACTGATTCTCGCGCCGTTGTTCAGATCGTATGCCTACTCTTATAGTGTGTAGTTATCACTGGCTATTTTCATTTTCACGAAAATATGAAAGCATAAGAGATTGAGAATCATCATATTTGATGAAAATTGTAATTCTTTCCTCAGTTTTGGCTCAGCTCAATTTTAATAAATTGGCCCTCCATTCACATTCCGTCTCACCCAATCGCCCTCCAAATCCCAGCCATGATCACTTTAATTTCCTATCTGGTTAATAATTTCAAATCCAATAATAATAATAATCAAATATTATTTTATAATAATATTAATCTGCTATTTATCGTCTCAATATTATCATTGCTGTTCTCTTGTCAAGTTGTTAGGTTTAACAACTTGACAAGAGGACAGCAATACACACATGATATTTTTTCACGCAAATCACACATGACACCGACAACGCAAAAAATGCGAAAAAAATTATTGTTGATGTAAACTAGCCAGTTGGGGTAGACACTGCACTCGTCCGGATACTCAAATGACCACGGCTATAGAGTCCATTTATGTCAATGGTTGAGACAATTTTACCATAAGTTAAAAACTGTGGTACAGTAAGAAGTACATGCATTTGATCATTATAAAACATCATGGATGTAAGGCAAAGTTGTTCGTACGAGTATGGAAATGGTACTTAATGTGTCATGCACGTGCATCCGTAAATGCAGAAATTCAAGATGAAATTCACGAAACGCATTCTTTTCAAGTGTTTTTGAAGAGATCCTCTTGTCTATTTCCCAGTAACTATGCTCGTAATGGAGTTATCATGTCATTCATGATGCATGGATAGACGATGTTTACTTTTATGAGCATGTTTGCGGCTCCATGCGCAAATAAAATCCCGCCCTGGCGGCCATAATGGGCGTAGGGGATGGAATAGGGACATGCGACGAGTGGGCGGACATTCCATACAGGAAGGGAGATAGCGAGAGGTGCGGGCAAAGAGTGAAAGGGGAGGGAGGGTGTGGAGTGCGCTGCGTGAGGAAGGCATAAAGGGTGGTGCAGATAAGGGGTTGCGGGGTGAAGAGGGAGAGAGGGAGAGAAAGGGGAGGGCTTGATATACGAGACAGGATGGAGAGTTTATATTCCACTCTCTCGCTCTTCTGACGAGAAAAGAGAGGTTCCCGTTTTTTTTTTGCGATATCCTCTCTCTCTCTGGCCATGTCACTACGGGTGGACCGAGGTGGGAGGGCGTAATTGTGACTCCGTCGGATATGCCACCCTTGCTACTGCTACTACCACCTATGAGCTCTATTCAGAAAATGACGCGAATTTTTAAATATCATGGGTTTGCGGAGCACGACTGCCAATTTTTTCATTTTGTTGGTAGACGTGTCTCCGAAGTGTGTTAAAATTTTCAGCTTTATTAATAATTTACTTTGTTTGTGGCAGCCGCTAAAGTGAAACGTGTTTTTATGAGCTCAGCGTTTGCTATAAGGAAAAGACCAAAGAATGATTGAAAATCAAAGAATGATCAGCATATAAAGTTTAATAAAGTGCGTGAAACGTTAACAAGTGCAGATGGTGAATCAGCTATGAGTAAATCGGAGTTTAAGAGTGGTTTATGTCTTATGAAAGCATTAGAGTCCATGGAACATTTAAAAATAACAGCGACAATAAAACTGTTTGAGCCTGCACCGTGCAAAGTTCCGGTGAGTTAAGTGGTTTCTTTTGTCTTCTCTGGATGTTCACCAGTTTAAATCGCTGCACTCGTCCATGAACGTCGTGAAATGAGTGAACGTCGGTGAAATTCAATAATTTAAACCGATGGAAATCCCGATAAGACTTCACACAAATAAGCCGGGAAATCATAATTTTTAATTTCATCATTGTATAAGGTTGCAAAATTAAAAAAAGTTTTCGCGAAATTCAGTGCTTTTATTATGATGGTTTAAAATGCTAATTTCAATGGGGTGATAACTACCCTCAGAATCGTTTTTCGAAGAAACCCTTCCTTAGTTAGCCTCAGCTTAAGCCTTCCTTGGCTTAGTTTGGGATTAGCTCTACCCTTAGATATCCGTTTGGGCTTTGAAGAGATGAATGAATGCTATAGACACCTTGCTTTATTTATTATTTTCTTGTGAGAAGAGGGATGATCAAGACATGAGATGCTGAGGGGACGACCGTGAATCACAAGCAGGTACTCCCGAGTCCCGTCTGCCTTCTCAGCGAAAGAGCGCTCGTTTCGGCCGAATGTGCGCGGGGGACGCTGGGGTGAATAGAGGTTGGATATGGCGTGTTGAGAGGAGCAGGGGTCATGCGATAGCAATGCACGCCACGAGGGGATGTCGATGCAATGGGGTGGACGTCATGAGGGTGGGGTTGGGGGTGGGGAGGGGCGCACGAGTGGAGGGGGAAGATTGCAATCGACGAAACCGATGAAATGAGCGATTTTTCGTGCATGTGAGTAATAGCGTGCATTATGTGCATGCTATTAATTCTCCTCTTTTTATTACTCCGCGATTAAAGCGATCGCACCGAAATGCGTAACAGGGCCGTTACTCATTGGAATACATATTTACGACTGGCCGTAAAAAGATGATGTTCATTAGAGAATTTTCACTTTTACATCACCCCGATAATAATTGGGGAGATTTTTCGCGCTGATTACGAAGGGGAAGGTTCTCAAGCTTTGTGAACCCGGAGAAAAGGACGACTTATATCCCACCCCTATCAAGGAAATGCACAAATTTTCCGCACTAAAACCCATCGAAATTAAAGAAGATCTGGTCAAAATATCCCTTCCTGCATCACCACGCTTCACGATATGTAAATAGATCCTCTGGTATTAAAAATAATTGGATTTCTTTGCTTGCAATTATCCCTTCATCTTTGCAATCGGTTTTTCAATAGAGCATTTGCACCCGGGGGGATTGCGTTTGAAATGCATTTTATTCGAACGCCATTAATTTCGTATAACAGCGTTGATTGCTGAAGTATAAAAAGTCTTTCTTTCGTCTAGTTGTTCCAGATGTGTCATGCGCAATATGATATCTTACTTCGTCCTCTTAAGTGCTGAATTTATCCCTATCAGATTATTTTGTGTGATTTATGGTTTGTCCTTCGTAGTTTGTCCTAGCCTATCTAGCTGGCGCCCAAAATTGTCGTCTTCCTGCTGAACCCAGGCCCCTCACGGCGGAGCAACTTCGCAAAGTACGTGTTATCAAAATTCAGTAGAGGCTTCTTGGCAGGTCCGAATCATGGTCTTTGCTGTGGATCATCGGGTTTTTAAAGCATCTGAGCGACATGAAAAACCGGAAGAGAAGAAGCGGGGCCCTCGGAAATCCTGGAATTATAAAATAAACGGCCACCGTCCACCAACCTCATTTGGATATTCACATGAATAGGGTGATTTATGGCTAACTTCGATAACGATGCCATATTTTGACAAGTCTTGAAAATAGAGAAAAAAATGAGCGATTTTCAGTCACATGCGAGGGGCAAAGGAAAATCTAAGGAAATGATTAGAAGCATCATCCATGTATGTATTTGGTGAAAAAATATGAGCACTACATCTTAAGTGAAATTAAATTTGATAAACGGATAATTAATACACTGCACTGAACCCGATACTTAGCATATGGACCAACAGAGAGGGCTCGTCATTGGCCCTGACGACTAGTTATAATTAATTAGATGATGCTGCAGTAGGAAAGATCGTTAAGAGCATAACCTTGCACCTGCAGCCACCCAAGCTGAGAGCTCATTAAGTAGTTTAAATATCTTGTCCGTAATAAGATAGGTGCATTAATTTGCCAAGTTTTGTGGCGATGATATGTATAATGTAGTAATGAATACGGGACAAGCAGCCATACATGCATTATTATGTAATTATATACCCTCTTGATACCCTCTGATTCCGCGGTTGGCACGGTTATACTTGCGTTAGTCTTTCAGCAGTTTTTACTGATGTAATGAGATGAAGTCACTGTAATTGAAAAACTTGGATGCCCTTTTGTTCCTGTTTCGTTTCCTCGTCCCTTGCTAAGCATGAAAGTTTCCAAAGTGTGAACTCAGCACCCACAGTGATGATCATGCTAGAAATAAATAAATAACAAACATTCAAAATAGTTGTCCGAGGATTTTGCTCGATTTTTCTAAATCGAGCCCTGTTAATGTCTCATTTGATGGGATGCGTATGGAATATGCTACAAAACGTCGCTAGGTAATGATTTCGCCAAACTTCCGTACCAAATGAGGATTCATTTCTCCTAATTTCTCGAACAGAGCGAGAGTGAACAATCCTACTGTTCATCCATTCACTTCCCTTTGGCGACTAGCGATGCGATGATGGAGAGACTGAAGCTTAAGATGGCATCAATTTTTCACGACCAGAAATGAGCATTGATTGGGAGAGGGCGGGGAACATTTCAGCTGCGTCTGAGCGAGGCCATCGCTCCACAGTTAACCACTCTCCACAGAACAGAATCTGATTTTAATTTATTACCTAAAAGTTTTACTCATTCCAGCCGCAATCCGATGCAAAACATTGGTCCCGTTGCATTTTGTCCCTCGTTGATAATGATAAGTTAACATCTCCAAGGAATGTCTCAGTTTCTCTCGACCCGTGACCGCTGTAAACGCGATTCGAGCGGTGATGTTCCGTCCTTGAATATCCAAAAAATTGAACTTTTTCTGTGGAGGAAAAAATCGTGCTAACGCAGATAGGGATGAAATACAAGCACGCTGATGCTAGGGTCATCATAAACGGCATTTAGCGACCGTCATTCGTGGGACAAGGATTAATTATTCCGTAGCCGCTGCTCGGTTATGTAATCCCATTGCCCTTCGTTCCACAGTTAATCACACCTGAGCGCCGAGTGTCCCCTCTACACACTCCCCCCCCCCCCCCCCCCCAAATTTCCCCATCCCACTCCTCACTCCAACTCATCTCCTACACCTTCTGATCCGAAATCTCGTCGGCATGGCAACCACGGCGGGAAGATCGCAGTAAATGTCGATGGATTGGAAGTGTTCTCGTATCGCGCGCGAGAGAGTTGCGATTCAGGAGGAGGGGGGGTTAGTAGTCCAGGAAATGAAGCTCATAAAAGTGAAAAACCTTGCAATTTTTTCAAACTGAATCGATTTGCACCAAAATTTGGGATTAGTCTAATTACACCCCCTACTTCAAAATCTATATTATGCCGAAGGGCGCTTTTTATTTTTTAGGGGTGAAAACTACCCCTAAAACCTGGAACTTAAAAAAATATTTTTTAAAGCTAAATACGTGTAAAATTTAGTTTAAATTATTTTTTTTACGAATGGAAAATAATTTTAAAGTGTTTCAACCTATAATAATCAACCCTTATTGGGGGTTAATGTAAAAAAGAATTTTCACACTGATTCGATTTGCATAAAAATTTGGGATTTTACTAATCATACCTCCTTTAAAAACTTTTTTCAAACCGAATCGATTTGCATAAATATTTGGGATTAGACTAATCATACCCCCTTCTTCAAAATCTATATTATGCCGAAGGGCGCATTTTATTTTTTAGGGGTGAAAAATACCCCTAAAAGCTGGAACTTAAAAAATTATTTTTTAAAGCTAAATACGAGTAAAATTTAGTTTAAATTATTTGTATAATTATTTTTTGTTTGGAAAATAACTTTAAGGCTTTTCAACCCATAATAATCAACCCTTATTGGGGGTTAATGTAAAAAAGAATTTTCAAACTGAATCAATTTGCATAAAAATATGTGTTTATACTAATCATACCTCCTGTAAAAATTTTTTTCAAACCGAATCGATTTGCATAAATATTTGGGATTAGACTAGTCATACCCCCTTCTTCAAAATCTATATTATGCCGAAGGGCGCATTTTATTTTTTAGGGGTGAAAACTACCCCTAAAAGCTAAAACTTAAAAAATTATATTTTAAAGCTAAATACGGGTAAAATTTAGTTTAAATTATTTGTATAATTATTTTTTTTGTCTGGAAAATAATTTTAAGGCGTTTCAACCCATAATAATCAACCCTTATCCGGGGTTAATGTAAAAAAATTATTTACCCTAAAAATAAAAATTATTTATCACATTGTATCTTCTTATACACTTTCTTGCTCCTTTTATTATGTATTCACTTTTTTCTCTCATGATTTTAATCACAGCACAGAAAAGATATAACAATAGGATAAACAGAACAAACTTCGTCATGGTAACATAAACAAATAAATGTATATTTATGTAGACATTACATGAAACACAATCAAACGGAGACCGTATGGCTTCCAGTCTTCCCACCACATGCATGCTCACAGGTCACTGTGAGCGAGAGCACACATACTCACATATGCGTATGTGTATATCTTATGGGTATGTGTGTTTATTTTGTAGCAAATTTGAGTGTATCGTTAGCTTCTAACGTAAAGTACACAAAGTATGTGCTAATAATGAGGAATATTATGCTCTGAATTGTGGATTTCGAATTTTTCGAAAATAAATTTGATTGGTATTTCAAACATAGCTCCTTTATTTTTTATGATAGAAAGTTCATTTAAATAGTATTTTGTAGGGGTTTTACTGACTACATGGTCATGCGAATTATATTTTTTTCGAGTCATGAATTTTGAAAGGGGAGGGATTTAAGGGTTTAAATAAGGTGGAGCTCCCTTGGAAATAGAGGTTTTAATTATCAATATCTCACCAAATATTTATTGTATAGAAAATTAAAACAAACCAAAATATTTAAAAATAAAGAAGCTACAATTTATTACTCCTGCATTTTTTTCATATCTCCAGTTTTTTTGGAGTTATTTTGAAAAAAAAGAGCATTTTTAACGAAATTGTAGAAAATGACTTTTCACTTTTTCCTCCATTTTTTCAAAATTTAGAGTTGTACATTAAAAAAACTTCTAGGATCAATTACAAATACTTAAATAAAGAGAAGTACTGAAGGGAATTGATCAATTTTGTCTAGTGTGGTAATAAGGAGTTGTTTTCACTGATTTTTTCGTACAAAAAAGTAGGGACTGATCTTATTTTTAATCATAACTCGCTCAAATTTCATGATAAAAAATATTATTTCTCATTATAAGAAAGTTTTTTAAAAACACTTTTAAACAGATTACATAATTTTTCCTCGAAAATTACATTTTTCCCGCTATTTGGTATTGAATCTTTCAAATTTAGCGTATGACAAACAATATATAACCATCAACAAGTTGTAGCTCGGTCCGAATTGGTCATAAAGGAAATATAAAATAAGATTTTTATTTAATTTTTTACAAGCTACAGTTTTGTAATTCACAATTCCCTAATAAAATTAATACTTTTCAAGTTATTTGCCTATAATCGATTAAAATCGTTGTTTTTTTCGTCAAAAAACTGTTACTTTCAATCGCAAATAACTCGAAAAATATTAACTTTACGCAAAAAATGGAAAGAACATTTTATTCTTAGAATCTAATTTTCTATCGATCCCTGTGGCCAAAATATAATTAAAATATTCCACCCCCGAGATGGGGTGGAAACCACCCCCAGGGTAAAAGCGCCCGTCGGCATGATATAGATTTTGATTCTTGGTATATTCCCTACTTATTGTGAAAATTTCAAGAAAATCGATTCAGTTTGAAAAAATTGCAAGCCAAAATGCTTCATTTCCTGGACTATAGGGGGGTAAGCGTGAGTAGGTATTGGTACGCGTATAACTTGCGGTCGAGAACTAGCGGGACAATAGGCTCAGGCCGATCGGGGACATGGTTTCGGTTGATCGCCGTTCGACAGTGTTTTTTTTTCCTCTCTTATGTTCCACGTGCGTCTGTGTCCCTGGAGGATAAGACCACGAACGGACAGACGTGCGATACGGCGCAAGGGAAGGTGGGTGGGGGAGATTTTTGTCGGTTTGCGAGGATAATGGCATTGCCGATTATCCGTGATTAGTCCCCCATCTCAATCCCCCTCCCCTCCCCCCCCCCCCTCCTCACCACTACTCCCTTATTCCCATCCTCCCTGTATTGACATCTAACTCTAACCTGACCTCGCCATCGCGACTACTCCATTCGCCTGGGGACGCGTTTGCCATCCTTTCCCTCACGTTGCAGCTGGTACTATCCGCGATCGCTGACCTCGGGGTCGTTCAACCAAGAAAGTGCAACAAATGTGACTGTAATCCTTCTCAAATATCTCCCCATTTTAAAAAGATATACTTTGGCTTTTGATGTTGTGACTTCCTCAGGGCCAATTAGGTTGTACTATGTTTGTCCTACTGTGAACATCCCTGAACACCTACCCTAAAAAACTTAAAGCCTGCTACTTCGATTCGAATACTTTCTTGATAGGGCTGTAGAGTTGAACCTCTACAGATAATTGATTCAGGCTTAATCTGGTGTACATAATGTTAATTAAAACTTACTAGCAATTTTTCGCAAGCAAAGTTATTCTCACGAACGGTTTCAGTACATTTCAATCCTGTGTAATATTTCGAGCCTGCCGCGTGAAAGGCAGTGAAATATATATTGGCTGCCACGAGGAAAAATTTCCCTTGACCGGGAATGGAACCTTTGGCTTTCAGGGCTATTGCGCAAACCTCTACGCTATCCAGTTTCCTTAATTACCATGGCGATTGTGGCGAGGCTATGCTACTAGATGTCAGGCCTAATATGCCTCAATGCAATTGCAATGAGAATTCCATGAGCCTCAATATAATTGCAATGGGAATTCAGGAATTTGTAAAGTGTTGTGGTCTTTGCAGTGGCCCGGAAAGCCAAAGGTCCGTGGTGCGATACCCGGTCTAGGGGCAGATGAATTTTTTCTCACGGCAGTTCGTATAAATTTTGAACCTGATCAAACGATATTAAGAAATTTATTGATAGGCGGTATGAATAACATTGTTTGTGGAAAATTATTGGTAAGTTTTAATTCACAGCTGAACGTATCATAACATTGATCTCAATATCACGATCAGCGCAAGTGTACATCTGGGTGAAAGCCAAAAGGGACAGACTTCTCACCCCATTCACACGAGGGATGATGCGAGTACTACCGGTGTGCGCTCGGTGCGCACGCGAAACACTCCCGGAAACTTTGTGACTCGCATCCTTATCGCGGCGGACATTTCGGCGACTCGGGGAGGAAAGAGGACAGCGTGGGCGATAATGAAGCAGCCGGGAAAGGGCGGATATTGGCCCCTCGCTCGCACCCACCCTTAATGGCCCTCGGAATTGGCGGGTGACACGGCGATGCTGCCACGCAGCCTCCCGGCCCTAGTATTCACGCTTTGATGAGCGCCCCCCCCCCCCTCCGCGGCTGGCGATGTCGCGCGCATTAAGGACTCGAAAGCAATTAGCCGCGTTATTACCCCGAAGCGCCAAACCCTATCCCTGGCTTTACGACGATGGGTGATCGCAAATTGACCCTTACCCCTTGAGGAAGATCCCTCGTTGATCATCGTAAGGAAGTATTTCGATCGATTCGTATGATTTGATTTTTATACGCGAAAGATTGAATTAATAGGGCTTCCTAAGAAAAGGGTTATCTCATAATAAGGGTAAAGGGAATACCATTTTTGTGGTTTATATAGCTTTTTTTCCACATACCAACGAGGCTTGGCTGGAAGTACTGAAAAATTACCGTATTTACGTCCCAAAAGCCCAATATTTACCTACCAAATATTTTCGGTGGCAACAGAGCATAGATGAAGTGTTTGGTAGGCGTCAACGGATAACGGTGGCTTCCAATATTACTTTATGGTGTTAATAAGAAGATTCTACCATTTAATTCATCTCACAGGAAGTACACACAAAATGCAGAGGGAACGCTATTGATAGGGAATCCATATTTCGATTTTACCGGGGGGACTAGCATAAGGCTCGGATGCTTACTAAATAAGTAGTAGTAGTTACGCTAGTACTAAGTAAGGCGGTTGGTCCAAATTCTTGCAGAGCGAAACCCTATTGGCATGACTTTTTAGCCTTAGAGTGGGTCTCATCTTCGTTAATTGATCTTCTTCCAATTTGGGAGACGATCTCTTGTTGCCATTGGTAACGTTGTCAGGAAATATTTCGAGTGATTCATCGAATTTGGTTTTAAGTGTATACGATGCCAATGCTTTGCCACCGGATAAATAAATTATATAGTACACTACTAAAAAGTTATTTATTTGTTTTCTTTTTTGAAATTTATGACTTTCTTCCGATATATCTATAAGGCATAATTGAATGGTCAAATATGTTGAGTCTGAAATACAAATATTAAATTACATTATGTCAGTAGCTAGAGAGCTATAATGTAGAATTTACTCAGCTTCATCAGATAAAGAAACCTGAATGCTGTCATCTGCTGTTGCTATTTATGTAAATGAACGAGGATGATTGAGGAAGATATTCAATATCAAGCAAAATAACAATTATCCTGCTTACGGTGATAAGATACCCTGGAAACAAGATACTGATTTCAGGCATTCTGAGGACTAAGCGAAGTTCATATAAATATAGTAACCTAAAGATGCGCCGCCACAGAGCATTAGACTGTAGGAGGTATAATGGACGAATGTTGAGAGAAAATTGAAATCTTCCATTTAATTTATTTTTCGCGATCATGGATGAAAGAAAGGTCTGCCCTTTGAAAACTGATAGAGAAAATAGGAATTAAATGGAGTAATGAAGTTATTAGTTCCTCCTCTTCATTTATCGGTATTTTTCCTGTTGCGCTAGCTATTCACCTTCATCAGAAATACGCTTGCATATTTTAGATCTATACTCATGCAATTATTGAGTAGCTTAATAAATTCAGTTTTAAGAAAAGTAACAGTAAGTTAGGAAAGCTTACTATTTTCATCAACCATCCACACCTTGTTGAAATCCATATATTTCTTACTCTAAATATTAGCAAGAGGTACCAAAACTGCGTTCAATTTTTCATTAATTTCATTGTATAATACACAGCGCTACTCTAAACCGTATTTTGCATTAAGTCAAAGATGAATTCAAGGTTTTGCTCTTATATATACCATTTGAAAACCATTCCATTTACATTAAAAAATTACGGCAACAGTATCAGTGATAGAGTCTACGTTTGATTCGCTCACAAATAGCAATCTCCTCACCACAAAAAAAGCACTTTTGCTCCACATAAATCGGTCGTCTGGAATAGGCGTTCGTTGCAGATGAGGTGTGATGTCTGTTGACCTCGTTTACGATAGCAGCGTGTCCGGCCCGCCATGGAAGCGGCAGGGCAGCTCGCAAGACAAACTCACGCCCTCCAAGATAAGCGGAAGCACTCGTCGCTCGAATCTCACCTTGGCCCCCCCAACCCAATTCCTGAACCGACTCGCTACCTCCCATCCGATATTTCCGCCCCAAATGCGCCACTACTGCCGACTGCAGCGCCTTCCTCACCCCCCCCCCCCATCTCTCTCTCCCTCTCTCTCTCCCTCTCTCTCTCTCCACATGCCCGCATCAACCCTTTCTCATTTCCGCGACGAACATCCCTCCTTCCCTTTCACTTTTCAGCGTCTGGAAGAAAACTGTAAAATGGTTTTTACACCGCGGTAAATGAATACAATTTAAAGTGAAATATTATTTTACCTAAGAAATAAATTAGGTAACCTATTCGCTTACAGAACGTGGTGAGAATAGACAATTTAGCTTCTCTATTTTAAGGGAAGAAGTGTAGTAGCCCAGAAATAAAATACTCTCTCCGATTATAGAATGCGGTAACAATAATTAATTTCGTACACTTATTAATGTGAAGATGCGTAGTTGCTCAGTAATATGATACTTTCTCCGCTAATAGGATATATAATTTAGTTATTCAGTGAGAATATAAAACAGGCTATTGTGCCGATCTCCTTCATTACTGTAGATATGTGCAATTTTTCAGAACCTTTTATTTTAAAGTTTTGAGTTCTTTATTGTGAACTTCAGAAAATGTAAGCTCCTTCAAGTTGCCTAAAAATCAATACTACATTATAAATTAGAGAGCCACATATCTTGCGTTAGAGTTTATCCTTTCTTACTACTCTTGCGTGGCTGCCGCGTGAAGGGCGGCAAAAATGACGCTAATTCCCACGTGAAATATTTCCCAGGAACGGCGAAACTTTAGTCTGGAGTCCTTGTTTCGATATCGAGCCCAGGCGAAATTTCTCCGTTGGGAATTGCTTTTAAATTTCTCCTTCGGGCATTACTGTTAGTCAGTCACCGGATGAAGATGTAGTAGCTACGTGCAAGTATAGAAACCGATCACGTTATGATTAATCATGGTATTAAAGTTCCAAAGCTGCACTAATCTGAACCTCCCACCGTATCGCGCTCGTAACTACCCTTTTTGTTGGAGATTTCCCTCGACTCTCCGTTGAGTAACAGTGGGGGCGCTGCATCGAGATTTGCGGGATCGAATTTGATAAAACGAGTTAACCCCGCCTCCCTGTTTCCCCCACCCCCTCCAAACACAACCCTCTTCCCTCCGCACTTTCCTCCTGTCGCCCTTCCTCCAATTGGGAAGCTGACGTTTGGCACAGCCTCTCTCTCGAGCCCTGCTCTCGGAATTGAGGCGCGCGAACAGAGGTCGACTGCGTCTTAGGAGCGGCGAAATGGATAACAGGCGCAGGCATCATTCGATTCTCCGAAAGCAAACAGATTATTACTCGGGGGAGTGGAATCGAATTTCTGGATGCATAGTGAAGGGGATCGCTTCCAGAAGGAAATGAAGTCTGCTCGGAACTTTGCGGCTCGAAAGTTATTCTGGTGCCATTGATCCTTGACAGAGTGCCAAACGGTGGAATTTTGAAAGTAAATCAGGACATAATGCCAGTATCATTTTAGAGAGAATTTAATGTCCTCTAGAAATGGCTCTTTTTAATTAAACCTATAACTTCTCATCTATTTTACGTAATGCAATGAATACCAACTATGCGAAAATCGAAGGAAGGAGAATTACTATATTTCAATTGAGTTAGTATAATATTTCAAATTGAGGAAAATTTTGTCATCCTTTTGTAATTTGTACTACTTTTTGTAACAATGAGACATGCCAAATACCGATACATGAAGTTGGGTAGCCCTGGAGTTAACTACAACGAGGTCCTCTCATTATTTTATTCATATTGTTATTTTACATAAATGTATTCTCTCGTGTCTTAATTATCAAGAATATTTAATGCTAGTGGTACAGGAGACGTTTTTGCTTGGTTTTATATCCATTCCGGTGGTGATTATGGTCGGGGGGGGGTAAGGGGGGTGTGGTCAGTGTCGAAGCGAGGGGAGCATGAAAAAGGGGGTGGGGGAGTGTGGAAAGGCGGCGTTAGTACCGAGGCGTGGGCGCAATAAATTGTTGTAACTGTTGGTCACAGCAATTTTTTTAAATATTGATGATTTGTACGTTGAAGGCTATTCCATTCAGTGCATCTTTCATTCTAGCTGAAAGTGAAATAGACTCAAAAGTAATTCGTCGCAATTTCTACGGTAATATTCGTGATACAAAAAATAAGACAATCAAAAATAAAAACGAGGAAATTGGTACTTTATCCATCAGGTTTACTCTTTTGCTTACTCTACTTACTTACTTTGATTTACTGCTTCGCTTTTTTCTTTTGTTTATTTTCCGGAGTTCCTTGCACACCCTGCTAAGCACATCGTCATCGTGGCCAAATTTGTTTTTCATCCACCGTGCGTGGAAATGCGGTTTATGAAAAAATCCCACATTGGGTGGCTGTGGGGGATATTGGCAAAATCCAATTCCTTCCGGAGCACTGCGCTAAGGAAACACCACTGCGCTCCGCGAGAAATACCGCATTCACGCCTTCATCTGGGTCGAGAAATGATTTGTGAGCTCTAAGACAATATTTGACCAAGAAACGAAAATATTACGCACTGATACCCTCTTTTTCAACAACGAAAATTGTAGTGCAAGGTTTCCCCCTCGTGGAAGTTATTGAAAGAAGGAAGGATAAAATATTAATTCACTTATTTTCATTTTACTTATCGTAATCTCGGTGTTGTTAAATCAAGAATGGTTCGGAAGAATAATATCATAACAAGGTTATTTTACCTGTGGTGATATGCGTCTAAGCTGTGATCGGAATGGATTAAAAGATGAGGAATGATAATCCGTTTTCCTCCTGATATTGCGCCCTCTCTCTTTCCACGGATCTAAATTTCACCAAACATGCTGGATCAATGCACCATGGCAACATGAACTCGACGAGTGAATTGCAATCCCTAGGGAGCAATGAGAGAGAAGGCAGGTCAGTATGGAGCGTGTTAATGGCATCGAATATGCATATGGGTGCCATTTGACCCCCGGCACAACCTCGAGATGTCAATTCATATAGAGATGAAGACAATTATGGTTTTTCTATCAGGTATAATAATATTTTCTCTACAAATGAAGCCGTTAACATTTCGCTAGGAATTACAAAGCCCATTCTTAGCTCGTGCAAGGGGCCTTCATACTCTCTCACCCCCACTGCCACCCGCTCCCTTTCATCTTCTTCCACCCTTCTGCGCTTGCCGCTCACACACTTCGAGAGAATCGCCCCCCGATGGCATCTCCGCCGAGGCGCGGTCGCAAGCACCGCCGCTCCGAGGGGAAGGGCTGCTTCTTCGGACGGCGGTGACCGCCAAAGGGAGCGTAGATCCCACTCCACGGTGGCCGATGCGCATGCCCCCTGCTTGTAGGCCATCCAACTACATGCGCCTGGAGGGAGCCTCTCGCAACGAAACCTTTTTATCAAGCAGTTCATCCCATCGAACAACATGTCGAAGTCTTTCGGGTGAACGGCGGTGAAATTATCATTAATTACCACGGGAGAAATTCCCGGGACCGGGAATCGATCCGAGGACCTTTGGCCACTGCGCTTTACGACAGTTTCGTTAAAGTCCATTTCACTTGTTGTGCCGAGTTTCAGGGTTCACATCCCTTCACACGTCTTCGATCCATCAAGGAGAGCAGCGCAAAGTCAATGGTGCGTGGTTCGATTCTCGATTCTGGGTTATTTTATCCCATGCCAAATGATGATTTTTATCTACGGAATGAAACTCTGGAAAATACCGGTGTGTGCCACAGCTTACGTAGACATTACGTTTTAACCGAATGAAAATAGTGACGCGCAGTAGTGTTTTATGTTTATTTACTTGTGTGATGGTTAAATTCGGTCCATTTTGATTTTTGTGACGTAAAATAGAAATCCGTATATGTTATCATTTAGGAGGCAATGTAAACATCCCCACTCGTACAAGTGTCCATCTGTAGTTAATCAATGTGTTATTCAATAGCAACTGAAAAAATAATACCAAATAAACAATAACTATAGGCATTATGTACATCCTTTTTCATTTGAACCTCGTGTGTTCTCGGTCCAAACTGCGGTTCGACAGTTGATGCGGCCATCGCGCTGAAACGTTTGGAGGCCCCTGCCACCTGCCACTGTCCCTGCCGCCACCTTTGCTCTCATTTGAAACACTCATGCGATTAAATATTTTTGTCCAAAACTGCTCGAGAATCGAATTCAGAGAGTTTTGAGAAATAAATTTTTCAAATAAGGCCATTCGTTCATCTTCTCAGCAATTTTAATATTTTTTTTATACGGAGAGAGAAAAGCAAATGAATGCCGCATCACAGAGGTAGGGAGGACACCTATACCTTTCCGTGGACCTCCTTTCACCAAGTGACGTCTCGTTTTCAAGAACTGGTATCGAACCAGGGACGTTCCGATCAGGTTCCCAAAACTTTAACCACGAGATCACCACTCTTCCCCTTATAATAAGAAAGAGAAATAAGCGTGAAAAATGATCCGCTGATTAATGTGGATGAGATTCACTAGGTAAGTAACCTTGACGAGTATATTGACGAATACTGAGCAGAGGTCACGTGGATAAGTAAATGAATGAGTGCTCATGGCGGGCTAAATGGAAAGCAACTAGGAATAGCTTAAAATGCGCGGAGAAATTGGATGAATTGAAGTCAAATGGAAGTCAACCTATCTTTTGAATGATATTAAATGACGCGTTTGGCATATTCTATGTATGATACCCCTAACAAAGTGCGAATGGAGTGATTTTTAGGATGTACATTGCTCATTGATTTATGCAGTGATGTATTTTAAAACGTGTTCCTGATTTATTTTTTACGAAGTGTATTTATCATCTGCAAATGATCAAGGTCGGAAACTATGAATGACCCTCTAGTCAGTTTTTAGTATACATTGAAGATATAGGAATCTAATTTTCAATGCTGCAGAGCTTTTCGCAACGCTATCTTATTCCAAGTGGGATAGAATGGCTTGACAGTATGTGCACATTGCAGATGGACATGAGACCCATTTCCACTGCACCTTACATCATCTCGATTGAAATGGAAGAGCGTCACAATTTTTATCAGCATTAATGTTATGATTTCACGAGAAATGTAAACTCCATTGAAAATTTTTGAATTTACTTTTCCTTACAATTCTCATTTTTGATCATTTTCTTAAATTAACTTCCTTAAGCTATCATTATTAGTAGCTAATTTAGCAAATATTTGATAATTTAGTAATTTAAGCCACCCACATTCGTTTCTGCTAAATTTTAATTTCAACTCTTTTGCCTAATTCTCTTCCTATATATTGAGAAAGGGTACAGATTACTAAACTACAAAGTTTTTTCGCTATTCTGCCTTCGCGTTTCTAAATTTTTGGAGGATTTTAATCACTCACTTCTGATGTTGCAAATCACTCTCTTATATTGCACAGATCAGATTTTGTGGAAGCCTGAGAGTTTCTTGTGGCTAAAAATAGAAAATGCCATTCATATCCCTCCAGCTCCTGGTACATTAACTTCTCTGCGAATAATGAAACGTCTGTAGCGCTAAAAACTCAATGAATATGCTTCCTCAGTTTTCCTTGTTGCGTAATTGCCCATCATGCGTTGGATGGGAGTAGATGGTTGTATAGCCTTTTAGCACAATGCTATGAGGCCGTAGTTAAGAATTACTCAGGAGTACCACAGTGTGAATACTTAATTTTTTAACAGGCCCAATAAGCAGGCGGGAATCGCCTCACCTAAAAGTCTCATTGCTTTGCCGCATGAAATTTTAACGCCAACAGAAACTGGAAAACAGCAGCTGCGTTACTCTTCGGTCAGAAAGAGCAAGTGAGCGCATCTCCGACATGGTCTTGAAAAGGTCAATCACATTGCGTCCATTTCTCATACATTTAGAGCGTGCCCTAATGCCACTACTGCAATAGAGACTCGGGTGCACCTTTCTGCAGAGCTGACTAAGTTCACAGCGGCCAAAATTTATTATGTAACCGCAAATTTGAGCTTTAAAGGTGCTCACGCATGTGAGAAAAGAAGAGCACCCTTCATCCAATATTCGTGGGCTCTGCCGCTTCCCTCTCGTTCGCATTTTTACGCTTTATTTTACGTCCTCTGTTCCACCCTTGTTAGTCCTTCCTTCCTCCCTCCCTCACCATGCGCACCCATAATTCCCTTCTCTCCCCCGTCCGTTGCCCTCTCCTGCCACCTTCTCTTCCCTTCCACTACTCTCCGCTGGGGTTGCTCCCAAAAGCCATTACCCGCCACCGACAACCTGCCCCGCCCACCCCGTATCGCCATATATGCCACCCTCACTCTCTCCTCTCACACCGAGGGAGGGGAAAAAAAGTACAAAGTTTTTAGTGGGATTTAGGGGGTGGGGATGAACAAAAGGGACCAATACGCAGATACAGAGAGAGAGGGGTGGGGGTGGGTGCAGGGGGGTGGGGGTGAAGAGACGAGCCATGTGCGCAGCTTTTTCCGCCCCGACAGTGAAACAAAAGCACAAGAAATGGGTTGGAAAACTTTTTGAGAGCATTTTTTCAACTATTTGTTCCCCACCTCCTTTCCCTTTTCATGTTACACTCTCTGGTTGGACCAACTCCATCATCGGAGTTTTAATTCGATTTTTCCACAGAGTTTGCGGACGCACCCCTACCATGGTTTCTGCGCCATTTTTTTGTCGTTTCCTCGTGTGTATACGTCAGGATCATATTATTTTATGCCCAATTCTAGAGCTGCGATTTGGTGACGGACACCTAATGATGTCATCACAAGGAATCCATTCATCAGATTGTGGTTGCACGATATCACAACGCTCTGAGGCTACACTCACTGGTCTAAACTCTAGTTCATCTTTTTCGTACGATGCATGGAATAATAAGGTATACTTGGATGTATTTTATTGCATATTGTAGTTTGTGAATAGAATGAAGGCACGTATCAATGCAATCATTGCCATTGGAAAAGTTTCCTCTTCAAAGGAAAATTTAATTCCCACTGCAGTGAATGCATTATTACTTCTCGTGATGGGAATGAGAGCGACTGCATGGTCGAAGTACACGGAGAATGATTGAATTTTACCAAGCGAAGCGTATTTTTCATGATCCATGCGATCCATGCTACTTCTACGTACCGAAAACTACGCAATAGACCTTGGCAACTTTGGATTAATCATTTTTTGGTTAAACGTTCAATACGAAATTTTAATTAACAGTGCTTCTATTTACGAGACACTACCGTATAAGGAATCAGGTCGTTGTAATCGTAAGTAACGGAGGTAACTTCGAGAAATTCGTGTGATCAAGAGAAACAGTTCACTGGAGCATGCCGTCTCGGAAAAAATTACGTTCATACAATAGTTACGAAACTGCTTTAATATAAGTTCTGTGACATGACATGAATGTCCTTTCGTGGAAAAATTAGGATCTTTAGGTGGTTCTTTGAGACATCACGCTCGTGCTTTTTGAAGTTCCATTATTAAATTTAATCCATTTGCTGGAGGATTCATCCAAATATTTATGAACCAACTTCATAATTGGAGTTTTAATTCGGTTTTTCCACAGAGTTTCCGTACGCACGTTTTCCATGTTTACTGCGCTTTTATTTGTTGTTCCCCAATTTATTCTGCACCAGACAAGAATACAATTTTTATGCTATCTTTCTATTTTTCCACAAGATATCTTTGAGCACTCGGGAGCAGAAATCAATTCCAAAAAACTCTTTAAATTGCCGAGGATTAGCATCGTATATATTAGCAGTCCGAATTTGAATGAGGTGGGAGCGGTGGCATCGAGGGCCCGGCCTCCTCAAAGGCTTCCAGAGTTAATTATGGCAGTGCTTCGCCACTCATGACAGGTGACAGAGCGACGAGTGTCAGGTGTTCGTGGAACATGTGTCGCGTCTAGACAATGAGGACTTGCACCGCCGTTTATCATGTCAGGTGGCCTCAAGTGGCGGAGAATTAGGCGTAGGATTAACTTGAAGGGTGGATTCGGACAAACGAGATTTTTAAAGCCACTTCCTCAACGCCGAAAGTTCCCTCTCTAATCGGTCGTGGCATTTTCCCTTCCCGCAATGGGTGCGAGATCTCATGAGGAAGTAAAAATAGTGCTATAGATCACCAAAAATTGTTATAAGGAGAAAGTGTATTTTGAATTGGAATGTATTTAACGCACTGAGCTTACGTAGCTTGCCAATAATTACTAATCAATATTTAAATCTTAAATAGAAACTAAGAATTATAAATGGTGCTTTCTTTTGTTAAAATAAGAAGAATCGTAATACCTTTTCCTAATTATTATGGTTCCCATCGGCATGTTATCTTGATTTGTACGGAAAATAAATTCAGAAGAGCTATTTTTCAATATTTGTTTAGTACCAGAAAATTCACATGAAGAATTGGCCTTAAGATGGTTGTCGTGGCTGGGAATCGAACCACGAATCTTTTGCCTCTTAAAACCATTTCGTAAATTTTGGCATTTGCGTTTATTATTGGGAGTTTCAAATTCTAGAGCCCTCGTCGTTCATTGCGGGCCCTCAAACGTGCAATTTGACATTCGTTCGGGCCCAAAATACTCTACTGCCTGTGTGAAATCATATATCAGCTCAAAAAAGTGAAAATGACATTCCTCCGCTTGAATACTAAGAGCAGAGGAAAGAGAGTTATGGATTTGAAGTTTAAGTTATGGCTGCTCGGACCAAAATTTTTGCGGAAATTACAAAAAATTCAATGAAATTGATCTCAAATGTTGCTGAACTAAAATAATAACTAAACCACGAGTTTTAAATGCATGCACTCAGGCATTATTTCTCCTTCCGCACGAATTAGGCAGAGTGCCAAAGCATTTAATTCTTAAGTTTACATTACTCCAAGTTTTTAAACCAAGAATTGAAGGCCCTTCCAGTGAAATGGATTCGATTTGGTGGTCATAAGCTCTAGCCAACATCACACAAAATCAATAAAATGTTAAAATAGAATCAAATCTTTATAAATGCTGCGAAACGTTAGCCGTGCAATTTCTTTAATCATATGATTAAGCCTCCAAAAGCGTAAGTTGAGAAACATAGAAATATCCCAGAAAAACTGCGGATGAAAATGTTATGAAAGGATGAAAGTGGCTTTTCTTTTTCTTTGCCTAGCTTCAGCTGCCGATTTCCGCGCGATTTCCGGAAATAATTCTCTCCTAAGTGCCCCCCCCCCCTTCGCCGAGGAATACTGCCGGATGGATAGACCCTCCCAGATAAGCACGGAGACCATCAGGAGAACAAACACGATACTTGCAAGCGGAGCGGCGGCCTCCCATCAGTTAACCTTCCTTCTCTTCACTCGGGGGCGATCAGCCAGGGAAACGACCTGTCCTCACACCATCCGCTACTCTTGTTTTATTTACCCCCAACGCGTCTCCGTGGCAACCAGTCCACCCCACCAAACCGACGAGACAACCTTCTCACACGAGTCCCTTCTTGTCGTGGCGTCACGCGGGCGAACACGAAGGAATGCCCTCACCCGTCTCCTCCCTCCCCTTGCTTCTAACGAAGGGGCGAAGGACACTGCCAGAACGCGATTGCCTTGTGGTTTAAATTGTATTTAAATCGCGATGCATATTCTTCCAGGTATTTAGAGGGGGCGACCGACAGCTTAGGGCATTTGTGGGAAGGGTAGGTTGGAGAGAAATCCGGCGTCGGCATCAGCCGTCTCCTAACGAAAGACGCCAACTGGTCCATACCTCAATGTCCCATCCGACGGACGGAGTGTTGCACTTGAAATGCCCTCCACATAGCACTCAAGTATGTATCGAGTACCCCCAGAAAAGTCTCTCCTACCACCGGGAATTGAACCCGTACCCCCGGGGTTTGAAGCCCACACTCTTGCTACCACACCAACAAGATCCTCTATCAGGAGTCCTAGTTCAACTCCTTGCTCAATCATTGTGATTGTTTTAAACGGAAGGTAGCTTTGGATGGTAGAGCCAAACCCAGACTTCGCTAGAGGCGTATTAATAGCATACAGTCAGGATAGGGTAAGGGGGGGGGGAGGAGGCACTTTTTTTCCCTGGACCACCTCAAAATTCAAGGATTTTTGCTTGGGATTGTTTTGATGATCTTCCTCGAGGAGTTAAACTTTGGACCCCTCGAGCCGAAGCCAAGCGCTTTACCCACTAGGTAATCATATTCTCCCTTTGTTTAGTCTGAATTAAATTTTCGCGTAAACGAGGTCATCGCTTCGCTTCAAACACCTTTGTTGGAATCAACCAATCAGTGGCCTCCTCTGTGTCACGGAGAGGTCGGGGGAAAGTTTAGAGAATCACGTGATTTCGGGTATTGTGCTTTGCACTCTTGGGCGCATACGCAGAACTGCTCCTTCTCCCCTTCCCCGCCAGTACAACCTCCCCCTCAATCGCCACCCAAGCGCCCTCGTGGCGTGGAGAAGAAATATAGGAGCTGTCCAGAAGTTGTGCCGGTCGGATTTCTCTCCTTCCGCCAGGGACAAGGTGCACCCGTGCGTGGAAGCGAAGTCTCCGGACCCTCTTTAACACGGCTTACACGTCTCTCGCAGGAGGAGAAGACACGCACGCAGCCGTACCTTTTATTATTATGTGAATCTTATCTTTCGATTCTCAGCAATCGCCACTCCATCATTTTTTGATCAATCGATTTGCCACAAACGGAGTTACCGAGGTGGTGAGCGATAACAATGGAAGATTGACTCAGACAGAGGTGAGGGATGAATGAATTCACCTCAATGTTCGGGTTCCATTCAAGAAAGGCACCAATCACAGTACGGGAACGAGAGCTTTGAGAAATCATAAACAAAGCGATTGCGCAATCTCACTCATTGAACTAAATTGAAAGAATCGCTTCGGTAAAAAATAATTATAGGTAGATGAGATTAACTGCAATAAATGAAATAAATTTCTTAAAAATTACGCATGTAAATTTTTATGTTATCTCTGAAATTAATAATTTTATCGTTTGAAAGCTGAAATGTCTACAACTATTCGGAGTCCAATGCATAAATAACCTTTTATTCTCTTTGCGGATAGCATAAAATGAACGAAACACATTTCAAGAGCAATAAGCACAAGTTGCAGTTCCCTTCCATCACTGCACATTACGTTAATATGCGTTTTCATGATACCTGCAAATTGCATCCAACAAAATGCTGGCGTTGCCATCGATCAGCAACTAAGAATTTGCGACCCGATTTTTATGGGAAAAAATGCTTAAAGTCTCACTTTATATGCTTGAAGTATTGCAGAATCCTCCTGAAATACCTCGTATAATGATGGTAGATAATGACTGTGGTCTTTCGAATGGAAATGTTCTTTGGCTACAAGGCACGCTGATCATGGAGTAGTTCTTATGCAGTGATTTTAACTACGAGTAATGGAAACAAAACACATTGTCGTGGGAAGATGAATCAGGAAACAGGCAAAGAGAGATTGGTGTGCGTATGTTAAGGAGAGAGGGAGGAAGAAGAGAAATGCGAAAGACTGCTGCTCCACGCTGTTTGGAGGGAGATTTTGAATCAGTGGTGCGGTCTACGCGTGGCCAGCGGAGCGTGAGGGGGAGGTTGGAAAGGGGGGGAGGGATTGGCAACAAGGGGGAGGCAACGCCCCCTCCAACAACATTACATCGCCACCAGAAGGGGATGATGTTCGCAAGACTAAAGGAAGTACAGCGAGGGCTCGCATTCCAGCGCCCATTGCATTCGCCAAATTTAATATCCCCAGCGGTCTTATTTTTCTCTTCGGGTCTTTCATGACGAAGAGAAGGCTGCCTTCCAACGGGTAGATAATCCTTTACTACAGAGCAGGAAAATTTTTCTTTTCAAGTTGAAAGGAATGGAGAAGAACGAAGATTTTTGTGAATCGCTCAACCATGAGAGCTTTTGAGGATATTAAGAGAAATCCTCATGAAGAAGTTATCCTCCCAGGAGTATGGGCGGAATCCCAAAAGGGAAGGCTTAGTTGATCAGGCGCGCGTAGACTCCATCGGCGAGCCGAATGCTAGGGTTAGGAAATTAATTATTTCTTTTAATTCGCACTCGATTAAGTTTTGTCTATGCATAGAGTAATTGGCTGGCACTATCATATCCCGTCGGATTACTCAAACATCGCCATGTTTGAAACATAGAAACAGCAAATGCAGTTAAACCCTGCCTTAGTGGAAATATTTAGAGGAATTTACTTTAATCATGTACTCGTAAAATCCAGATGAGAATTATTAATAAAATTAAAAACACTCCGTTTCTTCCACAAGTTTATAAACATTTATATTTTATGACCGGTTTCGGCTATTACACCATTATAAAATACAAAAGATATGTGGTGGGAGCAATTTTATATATATACTATGGTCGCTAACACCTTATACCTTTATCAAATTCTCTGTAACCCAAGCTATCCCTAAAAATAAATATAAGGTTGCAATTTATAATAACAATACCTAGGGAAGACTGTTAGTGAAATAATGCTAAAAATGTTATTGAATCCAAATTAAAATCTGGCATTTATAAATTAAAGTAATTAATAACTGTGATTCATGCTACATCGGCCAAACGGGACGAGACTTACAGGCAAGGATGAAGGAACGCAGGGCGTGTTGTATACGTCAGATTTCGCCCGGCACCTCTTGGGCGCCGAAGTAGTTTCGACCCAGAAATTGTCCATTTTGACGGTAAAGGAAGGAGGATGGATGCCTTAGAAGTTCGGGAGATATCTACAAATGGAAACCTGGTTAATGACATGACCTTTCCCAACCCATCCCCCTTATTACTCATCACCATCCCAATTCTCCCACCGCCACAACCCGCTTGACAAACTGTGTTCCCCCTCCCCCCGTTCTCCTCCAGTAATAACCAATCCCAGCTTGAAACCAAACCTCTTACCCCCCACCCCCACATTAGCAACCATAGTATATATAAACCTGCTCCCACCACTTATTTTCTGTATTTGATAATGGTGTAATAGCCGAAACCGGTCATAAAATATAAATTTTTATAAACTTGTGGAAGAAACAAAGTGTCTTTGATTATTAATATGGAGCCCTTCTACCACACACGTGCTTCAAGTTTCGATTTATTTTCAGCTGATAATTGATAGTATTAGTCTGGCATTGTTCTCTGGCAAGTTGAGTTCTATGGCGGTCCGTCAGGATTGGCAACGCAAGGCCTTCCAAGAAGCGACTGCCACCCAGAGGTAGATCCCATTACAGCGCTCTTGACGGCGATTCAGGAACATTTCAGACTTTCACATTTAGCACCGCGAACCTCGGTGAAATTAAGGACCACCGTTCACGCGGAAGGATCTAAATATTCCAGACGTATCATGGCTCAGTTAGTGGGCTGTGCTTCGTTTAATTTCTGCGTGAAAACAAATTGCTTCTATTTCACTCCTCTTTCCACTCCTTTATGATAAAAAATATAAAAAAACAGTAAAATTTGAAAAACCAAGTACTAATGTATGATTATAAAGTATCTAAGCAATTCTTTACTTCTTGTAAAAACTCTTCTCGGGATAACGTACGGGAAAGATTATATGAGATCGCCGACGTTTCGGGTACCGACTCGCTACCTCTCACGGCTGCCGGCTTTGGTAGCCGTGAGAATGGGAAGCGAGTCGGTACCCAAAACGTCTGCGCTCTCATATAATCTTACTCGCGCGTTATCCCGAGAAGAGTTTTTACATGTTGTTCGCCGGGAAAGTGTTAAATCTTACAATTATTTACTTCCATTGATCTACGCAATTCTAATCTGATAGTCGATATACCCTTCGGACAAAATTCAAAGGGTCTTGGAATATCTTTGTAGAAACTCAATGTGAAATGAGTTAAGGGCATTCAAATATGATGTAATGCTGGAAATGAGAGCCAAGGGAGGAGAATGTTGGACGTGTCTATAATGCGTACCTACATCCTAAGTTGAATCATTCCCACATGCTATCAATCTGCGTTTTAGGCTCAGTTTGCCAAATATTCATAATGAAAACCGAAATAACGCATTCAAATGCCTTTGATTTTATTTCATTTTCCAGTGAAGAACATATTCAAAATCAACATATTTTTATCGAATATTGGGATAATATCAAAGAAAAAATAAAAAATTAGAAAATAGATCTTTTCAGAAATTATTCTCATACAATTCGCTCCCTAAGTTTATTATCTTTAGTTAAACTACGGACATATTTATAAAAATTCCTTTAAAATGTTTTGCTCCTTCGTTTGTCGAAAATAATGTAAATTTACGAGGGATCTAAATTTCCGTGGGTTACGTCAAAGGATTAAATATTGATTCAATTCGGGAGAGATGCGATCACGCGAAAGTTCCGCGGCTGAATTTAGAAACGCGATAATTTTGTTACCTTTTATTGCAAAGGCATCTCTTTGAACTGAGAAAGTATTCCATTGACTGGAGAAGAGACTTCTAAAGGCTTGAGAAAACGCATTTGTAGCTCTTTCTAAGCCTCACTGCAGACAGTTCAGCTCAAAAAGTGCAGATCGCTCAACTAAACACGTATCCATAGAGCTAACTAACTCGGAAAGCCTTCGAAAGATTCTTAACTTGATCTGGGGACTTGCCCTTTGCTCTTAAATCCTAAGTGGAGGATGATATCTTTTAAAGAAATAGAGTAGAGTTAGGCTCCACAGAAGGGATGATGGTAAAGCCAGCTTGTTCTTTCCCCCTCTTACCGTTCAATTCCCATGACTTTCCCCACACCATGGCCTTTTTTAAAGACCCTTTTCTTTTCCTCTTCCTCCTTCCAATCCAACCTTATCCTCCCTCCACTGCTTTTCCTTCACGGCCCATTTTTCCTCCACGTCTTGTCTTCCCCGTTATACATCTCCTTATTTTCATTCGTCTCCCTTACCTTGAGCATTAATACGTTTCTATCCCCTCAATCTCTATTTATATCCCCCTTCTAACTTCTTCCCTAATCCGCCGAATAACCCACTCTCTCCATCCCCCAGCTTCATTGATATCCGATACCACCTGACCTAATCCCTCGGCGGGAGCTCCTACTTCCAAGGATTTCCGGATTTCGAGAATCTCTCGCTATGCGGAGGGGCGTTCTTCATCTGTTCCGCCCATTGAGGGGCAGAGGGCGCGCGCCCGCCACACGCATCTGGGCGCAAGAGTGGAGTGGGGAGAGTGTGTGGGTGGGAATCTTCCCTGCTCCACGGCAAAGATCCCTTCGCTTATTGAAGGGATCGGTGGAGTTATTTCCTCCGAATCATTGATGTAAACGCATCGCTTTCAAACGAATTGATCTCTCATTTCGGCCGTCTTGGAATCACGCACCACTTCACGGCACTTTTGGGAACGATCCGCAGGGTTAATGATAATCTCTCTTAATTATAAAATTCGGGGACGGGTTATTAAATTTTAGTTCGCTTATGGAGCGCTAGGGGATTTCCTCTTTTGAAAGTGGTTCATAAATCGGAGAATTTTTAAAAAGACGTGGTTTTCAATAAAGAATATTCTTTCTCTATCAGGTCATTCCAACTCATCGCCATTCAGTCCAATTGAGTTGCAAACTACCGAATTTTGTGGAGTTAATAGTAATAATAAAACTAAATATATCTATTTCGCTATCAAAAAAATGCACAACAATATGAAATTGTGAAATGAGGCACCCCTGTGGAAATGATCTTATGAAGGCGCTGCCATTCAATGGGTGTAAGGTAATGCTCGAAGGTACATTTTATTAGATGGTATTGGCCTTAAACAAAAATAGCCAATTTACAGGTGTAACTCTTCCAAATTGTGCATATATATTGGGAATAAAGTTGAATGAACAACTTTCGTCAACCAATGCAAAATGCAAAAAGAATATAATTTTAGAAAATATTCATAATCAAAAATATATTCAAATAAAATTTGTAGGAAAATGTATATAAACAAAGTTATATGAACAATTAACATAATCCGTGGACCCCTTGTCTTGAAAAAGTAAAATTAATTGTTTAAGAAGAAATTATTTATCCGTATTAAGAAGAATTATTAATGCGTTATTAATTATTATAATTAATTATAATATAATTAATTAATTAAATAATAATTAATGAGAGTGTTTATAATTAATTATAATTAATTATAATCAATTATAAACACTCTCATTAATGCGTGAAGGCAGCTTCAATATTGCCACAGTGTCTTTTTTCCATTGCGTATCATACATTTGTGAGGCTAAATAATTATAAAAGGATTCATTAGCTTCAATTCTAGGTTTCGGGACAAAACAGTTTGGTGACATCTTTATGTTACTGTGTAGTGACATTGTTGGTCGTTCAATTCCTCTTTCTTTTCAGTGGTAATTCCATGATCGCTGGCTCTTGGAAACAATTTTGGTCTTCATAAAGCTATCCTTTGCTCAATGTTTTTCGGTTTTCTTTACCTGTACCATAATGCTAACTTGCCTTTCACCGTAACTACTCTCATCAATTGATTTACAAAGCGCTATCTGTAATTCTAAGGTTTAAAATTTTGGTAATTCGAGAAATATTAACTGTATTTCGAAATAGGACGATATTTGTGGAAAAATGATCCGATGATACATTACTTAGACGTCTGGTTTACCTGGAGACCCTCAGATAGAAGTTGATGTGTTAGATTTTGGTTGGAATCAATGACGAAGATCCATGACCACAAAGTCTTAGTTGTTGGCCTCCTTTTGCCAATAGATAAGTGTTGTACAACAATTGAAGATTTAGGGTTCACAAAATGGTAAGGGCACGTTCCTTCGGAGACAGTTGCACTGCTAGAAGAAATCTTAAGGCATTAATCACTAACATTCGATCGGTCTTGTCCGATCCGAGACATCTTAAGCGATATAGTTACTCAATCATCCTTCTTGAATTTTCAAAGTATACCAAGTAGAGCCGTTTCAAAATTTTCTTGTATCCTACAATTAAATAGACTTTACCGTAGTCTTTTTTCAGAGGTAAAATATCATTTTTATAACATATAGAAATATTAACAAGGGTCTACAGTTAATATTATAATATTTCTGGATGATCGCTTACGTTTTTCTCCCGCGAAATTCGATGGTTGATTGTAAGCATTTCGCTACCTTGGTTTGACAATGTTCTAACTGACCTTCAGCTGGTTTTGAGAAAAACCTTGTCAAAGTTTTAAACTGCTCTATTTCTATAATTAATAGGAATTTATTTTTGATTTTTGGCACATACACTAGTGATCCAATAGATACACTAGTAATTATTACTTTAAGAAAATATGTTATTTATTTTATTTTTTTACATGTTTATATGAGTAATAAAATAAGTAAAATGCAGTTAGAACCTTGTCACACCAAATATTAGTTTTTTCTCCTTGCAGTTGGAACTTTGTCACTGTTCTAAATCTGTTATTATTTTACATAGAGGTATAAAAACCGGTGCAACACATAGAGAAACATAAACTTAGTTATCTTGAGTGAAAACACCAAATTTTGCAAAAATGTCGGTTAGAACCTTGTCAAACCAAGGTAGCGATTTAATACAGGTCTTCAACTAAATTAGGTAATCTTAACATGTTATCATTTCATGAAAGTGTCGCGCATATTTTTTGTGGATTTGTAGAACAGTGAACTGCGTTAAACTCAAAGGTGACCGAATAATGCAAGGGCCCGCATTTGCAAAAAGCGTCAGAGTTTCATGCACCCCATTTCAGAGTGTCCAGCCCCCTTTTATCTCAGCTTGAGAGAACTTCAATTCGCTTTTACAATCCGTTTTATGGACCAATTTCTTCCCCAACGCACCCTGGCCACATTTCCACTGCCTTCTCCCGTTCGTCGTCCCTTTCTCTCTCTCTCTCTCTCCACTTCACTCGCCTTATCTTCATCCCGTCCCCACTGCTTCCCGGCTCTCTTCTTCCGACCGTCGGCATATCGAGGGGGCGCACCCTTTTGAATACTTCAACGACTCACCACTATTTGCCTGTACCTCTCTCCTCGCGTCAAACTAAACTCAACATATTTATGTGCTCTCGTCCATCTGCATGGCACCGTAAAAAAAACCTTCCTGCCCGTTCACAGAATGTCATCTCCTCAATTTTTCGCATCGTAACGATGAACTTGGAGGGGCTTTGAACGGCTCTTTGGATGGGAGTTGCACACGCATACGATCACGCACAGCGGCGCACAAGCAGGATGAAGCTTAGTATATTTATAGCGCGCATACTAAATTTTGGAAGAGGAATGTATGAGCTTACCTTTGTGGTCGAAAAAGGACGTTCCTCTAAGCAGACACGCTCAGTACACTTGGAGCCATGGTGCGCCCATAAGATATTCCATGCAAGCGACAACCTCCTGCAATTACAAAGAGGATTTATGACAGGTGACAGAACACTCAATAGATTATATGAACAGCATCTATATTAAAGATGAGCCATTGTGTAGTCCACAGGAATTTTATCAACATGATAAAATAGACATCATTTTTACCCGTGTTTTTCTCATGGTAAAATATTTGTGGAATGTTAACGTGTTGGTAAAATATCCGCTTTATTTGTTGCGGCGCCTTATATTAAAACAAAAACTGCTGCATACCAGAGGGCACTTGACTCAGAGCCATGAGCAAAGAGAACATTGTAGAATGTTTTGGGTAGACAGGGGCACGTTTATGCTGTGCAAGTTACAACTGGCGCGCCGTATGTCCTGATAATGATATTAATGCTGCTCCCTGAGGACTATTCTCACGAGATTTTGAGCGTCATCCAAGCGTCGGTCTTACTTTGTGTATACTTTCCCCGAGAACGGGGCAAGTTTACGCAACAGACTTGAATCGAAACACATTTTATTTATTGTTAAAAACACAAATAGGCCAACAACTGAATACATTAAATTTTGACTGAATCATCTGCTTTATAAGTCCACAAAGTCTAAATTTACTAAATTAAAACATGAAAATTAGAAATTTCTTCTTAAAAAATCCTCAATTACGTGCCCCGGTCTACCCTATATAGAATGAATAAAGAAAATGCCTTTCTCACAAGCCATTGTAATATTTATTTTCGTAGTTTTTGAATGTTTTATTATTTTATTATAATATGTCAAAAATTATTAAATTCAGTGTAGCCGCTCTTGATTTATAAATGGCATAACTAAACTTTTTCATTGATTAATATGCGGTACGAAGTTCGCCGGGTCATCCAGTCAATGATAGAACTCAATACTTTCTGCTTTAACTTTTCTCGGCCTTAAATTAATTTCCACGCCTGCAACCGCAACACTTTGCCGCATGTTATTCTGGTGAGAATTAAGCCGTGAAGCGGCCCGGAAGAGTTTAACCTGCAATGGAGCGAAACAGTATTGAGTCGTCGTGGGTGCTAGGCAGGGCAGCCGCATACATGGAAGGAAGTCTTAATTGCACATTTAAAGGCCTCGGCTCCTCACGCCCTCTCTCTCTCGGAGCCAGCGTCACTTCCTCCTCCGGGGTCACCCTCTCGTGACCACCCTCCACTTTGTCGGCGCTCCCAAAACTTTAGCCATCGTCGTCCGCGCGCACGGAATGAAAGCGCTTTGGGCGCGATTAAAGGACCAGATGAACGAAGAACGGCTCTTCTCCTCCTTGGGGATGAGTGGGAGATGCGCCCCGCGTCCCTGAGCACACCGCGTCCCCACGCAAACCATTCACTTTGTTCCCTGCGCAGCAACTTCCCTTTGGCGCAGTTTGAACACTCCTCCTTATCACCCCTCCGATCGCCGCACCCCCCAAAACACCGCTTATTTATATTCCACTCGTCGGGCTTCAAACCGCATCCAAATAAACGCTCAAAAAAAAAAAGAGAGAAAACTCCCTCTCTCGACACCAAACATTTCCATCCACCACCCTCCTTCAGCGTGCCCAAACTATACCTTCATTTATCCTCCCACCCCCTCACTCTCTCTCCGCTTACGAATGCTACTCTTCCTCTTCCCGGTCTCAACCGCCCCCTCCCCTTCGCAAAAGGACCCTGCATTCCAATTTACTCTCTCCATCTCGCTTTTCCCTGAAATGTATGCAGATGTGCAGGGCTCTTAACTGTGGAACATTTTGCATAAAGGGTGCCATTCATAGACCTTAAGACGCCAAACTAACTACGTGAATATATGGCTCAAAAACTGTTGTCTTTTACTTCAAATAAAACTCCATCACGTTATTGAGATACTTTTTAGACCAGAGAACCACCCAGCCAGCTAGGCAAATACAAAGTTGCTGTTCGGTCATGTTCCTTCTTTTCAAGAAAAGTTGTTTTCAATTAAAATATTAGTAAATTTAAAATACTATAAGTCTACTTAATATATCAATAATAAATATCAACCCCCCCTAAAATAAATCATTTTTGTTTAAAAATCATTGATTGAAATATTACTCTAAAAGAAATAAATGTCAGTCACTATAATACTAGCATCATTAAAAATTATAAATAAAATTATTTGTTAAAAGATACCTCGGTGTATTTTTGGGACCAGGATGAACTCACTTTATTCTACAAGTAGGCATGCGTTTCCTTGTTTAATGCATGCTAGTGGATAAATTATAAGATGTAATACAGAATTCAGACTCGGGAGTATTGATTACTAGTGCAGCGGAAAGAATTACTTCGAACAGACACTTAGCTAGGACTTTAGAGCGTTGATCAATAGACGAGTTAGAAGAAATCCGAAGCTCTGAGACTTTTGGTGAGACATAACTCGTGTCAAATAAATCCCCATGAGACTCCTTGAGCTTCCCTTTGCCTGTCCGTCGCACTCATTCGACGGAACATGATGAGAGAGGTCCACCCCCCTCAACACCGTCCACTCCAAAGCATCTTCACTCCAAATGCTTTCTCCCTCCCTTCCCTTTTCACCCAACGACTATAAATATCGCATACTCGTCTCCTCCTCCCCACGCTTTAAAACATAATCATATCTCTACTTCCCCACCACAATCCCTTATCATCTGGGTCCATCAAAGGGGAAAATGTTTTCTCCCTTCAACTTCCCTTCGCTCTCTACGGAAGATGAGCAAGTCTTTCAGCCTCCTTCAACCGATTGCACCCCAACCCCTTCTCCTTTTTTTCAATCCGACTCTGTGCAGGCACGTGGAATCCCCTCTTCAAGCGAGCGCGACCGAAAAAAAACGAATCGCGCTCAGCGAAGGGAGCGGCCCATTTTCCCACTCGCAGCAGATTGCAATATATCCAGCGAATATTGCCAACTCGTATCTATTGGTGCGATTTGTTCAAACTCGCTAAATAGCGATTATCATACGCGCAATGCCTTAAAATTGCCACGTTGGTTGATAAAACTATATATTTCAGTCCAATTAATCATATCGTAAGAGAAAAATGCATGAATAATTTTGCAAGCTATTTTTCGTTCATAGGGGAGTTTATTGTAGACATTGAGTATGTATGTAAATATGTTCCGAAATCACTGCTATATCCATGGCATTAATGCAATCGTGAAAAGTTGTATAATAGGTAGAAGATAAATGTGTGACTAGCGAAGGTACTGCGATTCAACTAGCAAATCTTGAATTATCTTCTAACTCTATGCATAGAAGTATGGTTTCTTTCCTCAAAAATCATGACTGACAACTTATCTTATCTAATAAGAAAATCAATTTCTCATCGTCGATATTCTCTCATTTGAGAAAAAGTTTTACGTCGGTAATGCCCATATAAGGTGCCAAGCATTGGAGGAATACGTATTACACTCCCGCCGTGGAGATCTTAGAAGATGTGGCATCACTCGGAGAGCACAGCGTGAAGCAATGCGACTCAATTTGGGGCGAGGTATTGCGCTTGCCGAATCGAGATTGGCAAGAATGGAGAAGAAGAGATTGAGGGGGGGGGGGTCTTCGAGAGTTCATTCGATCGGGAAAATATTGAATATAATGGGCAGCGCCCTTTGTCCTCTATGTCGAGGGGAAAATTTGGACGCTTCGAGATTTAAAGCGTCATACTATCCGGAGAAAGTGAGAAGAATGGCAAGGACTCACTGCTTGCTATTGAGATTTTATACCGGGGCCATTCATGAATAAGACACACTGCTGTGGCAATATTTCCTCATAGTAAGCATCACTATCGATAAATGTGTATGTATCGGCACAATTGTAAAATAGAATGCCCCTCAAACACTCCTACGTACAAAACTTTTTCCAACTGTGCATTTTTCCGGTTTATTGATACGACTTCGTTTTAATTCTTCATTCAGTAGATGATTCAAGCTTTACTGCATAAAATACTTAGAAGTATACCAATAGGTATGTTGGAAAAGAGTACTTTGGTCTCCATTGAAAGAGATTGTTTTAAAATACAGCGTATAAATAGTCGGTTACTCATGAACTCACGTGACGTGACTTGGCCTTTTTCAGCAACTAGGATATATAATTGATTTCAATCATTTTTTCTCTTCTCTGCGCTAAAATAACACAATATTAATCAATTGAATTGTATGCAAGTTTTGAAATTAATTGAAAAGCTTGAGAACAGGAACTGGAGCAAGTTTCTGGAGATAACAGTTACTTTTGACAGCCTCGGGCTACCCTTATCTGAACAGATATTTAAGCTTATATTTGTGCTAATAAAGTCATCATGTAACTAATGCACTTACATTGTTGGTATTTCTTCCTTAAATAGTGTTAGCGTCGAGAGTCGAACGGTTTGAATTGGAGCAAAAGGTGATCAGCCTTATTCGGAACTATCAGGCTTGTGGAGGGATACACGTTGAAGATGAAGCATCCTGAACTGGAAATGGAATGCTGAAGGCCTCGTGCTGATTCGCCCGGTGACTCGCCAGCAAAACAGACTCCTTCCGAAGCGTGGGAGATTTGCTTGATCATCCCGGGCGGCCAATGCGGAATATTGCGTGTCGATGCAGAGAGGCACAAGATCATCAAAGCAGCTGAGGAAGGAGTTGTTGCATCGGAAGCCAGAGAACTGGAGGGCTGTAATTGGTCATCTCACACTTCGTGAGGGTGAAAGGTAAAGGCTGAGTAACCATGCCAATGGTTTGTTTTTGGGTCCTCTACATTATGAAACATAGTGGTGCTTATCAGTGGGTTGATTTGGCTATTTGTATCCTTGTTAACCTTTAAGTATGAGAGCAATATCTTCATGATTTACTTGAAGGTAAAGAGTGCCATTAAGCGTGGGTCATTTTGTTCCATTAATTTCTGATACACATTAAGGCATGGAAATTTTGAGCTATTGCAGGATGCATGAAATCGGCGATAGATGAGCTCTGAATTATGGCAACGACATATGGTACCAGCAAGCCACCTCACGGATTTAAAATAGTTAACTGTGGGAGAGGACATTTCCTAGAGCATATCTATGACTGAATGGCCGTATTAGCGATGAGAGTTTAACAGCAGTCGAACATTCGACGTCATTTTATTTGTACAAAGCGAAATTATTTGGCGCTTCAAATGGAAGTTTTTATACTTTAATGATAGTCCTACTTTAATTGTCTAATGGCGATACAATGTACCCGTTAGCCGAGAAAACATTCCATCCTTTGTTTTATATTCGACTCCGAATGAAAGACTCGTAACGGAACGAGCAGTTCATTTCAGTTTTTTTTTTCCCTCAGCTCATTTCACCTCAGCAATTGAAACCTTATTCATTCGGAGAAAGTATTGCGTTGACAAATCGCTCCACGTTCATTTTGCATAACGCACAAAAAATCCCTCAATAAACTCTTCAGGTATGCCAGCCGATCCATCTCCAAAAACTGTAATGACCTTTAATCCTCATTCTATCACATCGCTATCTACTTAAAAAAGAAATTATATCTGCGAATAACTAAAGGAATTTCAGAAACCCTACGAATGAAAAACAATTTTCAGTTCGTTAGTCGAAAAACTTACATCGCAGCTTGCGATAGCCATAACCATAATAGCCATTGAGAAATGATGTTTCGAACTTTATCTGTGAGGCGCACTTTTGGAGTGGAGGAATGTATTCAAAGAGCATGGCATCGCGAGCGATCATTAGAATTTGATGCGATAAGTATAGTCACATGAGGCATAGTTTAAAACTCCGCTCAAAAATTAAGCTGAAGTTTACCGGGAAACTATGTTTTAACAGTTTCCTTAACATTGATCCCGCATCTCCTGGTGAAAGTGATGCGGATATAACTATTTGATATATTGCCTCATCTCATTTAAATTGTATCATTGTCTTACACATGTTTAACATCTTTTTAAAAATTATGACAACAACTATGCGAATGAATTTGGAGCGTATGGAATAAATTCGTATCAACTAGTCCTGCAAACCAAATGAGGAATTGTTTCAAAGATAGTGGAACAATTACTTCGAGACTAATTTATACTAATTGTAAGTCTCCGATCCGCAAATAATTTCAAAATAATCAACAGTCAATTTTTTTTCCTGAAACCGACCATATTTATGGTATCATCGATGTATTTAGAAGCTGAAAGGGTACCAACCGTTTGATTTCCTTAGTTTTTTATGAAAATATCTTATATGAAAGAATTCCTTAATGATTTCATATATTAATTCAGGCTTCACTTTGTGGAAGTTAAACACGCTCGTTGTGAAAATCAGTTGGTTTTAATTCACATTTCATTTGCAACCAACACGGATTTCAAAACAGTTTTTCTATCATATGCCGCCCAAATGATGGCCCAATTGTAATAAAACCCTGGGCAGTACGAAATTAAGTGTACAGATAAATCAGGTGATTGAACTCCGGGATGAACTCAAGAAGCAAGTGGAACATTTTTCTTCTCCTATAATCAAGAGCGTATGTGAGGGGGGGTAGGAGGTAGCCCCCTCTCCGAATTGAGGAATATTTTTATCGCTCAAATTGTGTACCTACCGCCCGCCGCTTATCTTAGTACCTACTATCCATGTATTACTTCCATCCTGTTTTGTTATTTTCACATTTCATTTGCAACCAACACGGATTTCAAAACAGTTTTTCTATCATATGCCGCCCAAATGATTATTCAGGTATTAGAGTATTTTTCAAACTTAGTGAATCCATAACTCTTTCCGCCCCTCGCAATTTCTCCGATTAACATTTCTGTGGAGTCCACTCGCCCTCTACTGTTCCCAAGATCATTCCGCCGCCTCCGAACATTATTCGCCCGTTTCACCCCTCCGCAGACACACTCACTCTACCCCCCCCCCCCCCATCAATCTTCAATCCAACCACCACACCCCCGGGAGAGGGCGCTGCCAGGGGGTGGGGGCAGAAAGCACATCCATCTCCACCCCCTTCCTCCTGTCACCCCACCAACCTGCCTCTCCGCCTCCCGCCTCCCGAATCTCTTCTCTCCGTTTGCATATGCGTCTCTCCTGAGGAAACCGCTTGCCCTCTCCTTATGCTGCTCTCAAAGTCTCGCTTCTTCCATCGAAATTTTCGTGAACCATGCTTAAAAGCCGATTGCCATGATTCTGGGGCCACCAGATTTTCACGAATGTTTTTCACGATTTCATTATTGCTTGGGGTTTGACATGCTAGGTTTGAAATCTTCTTCCTTCTAAATCGTGGTTAAATCGTAAGTAACGTCTGCAATCCTAAAAATCGAGTAAAAACTGCAAACAATATGAATTTGAGAAAATTCGCCTTCGTTAAAATCAAGGAGCAGTGTTTGTATCTCATGAATTGCTGATAGCCAAGGAAATTGTTGGGGCCAACCGACGCTGCCATTGTGGTAGACATACTATTTGTAGAAATATGTAGAGTCAAGTTTAAATTTATGCATTACCCATCCAATTCATAGACGGATTTTCTCATAATATTTTGCTACTCGCTACCACCGGAACGTCGCTTCCGTCCTTGTACTGATACGTGTCTCACACCCCACATTCTTCTCTTCGGTCATTTCCAAAATCTGAATGACTTTTATATCGTGAATTTTTGATGTCCATGGAAATTATTGGGGGCTGTCATTGTAATACTTGTCAATTTATTCCAAGTGATAGATTTCTTCGAATATGTACTTTGGATTACCTGTCGGTTTATCTAAAAATATTACCTAAAACAATGAATGGAGGATTCTCTTGCCGTTCGAATAAAGATTTTTAGCTCCTCATTATAGTTTCTCGTCCACTAATAAATGAGTAGATATGTTCTTCGCCGGATACGTTCTCTGGTTGGCACCACAGAAATCATTACTTGAGAAGACTGCATTTCTCTTTAATTATTGGCATAATACCAGTGTTGGCATCAGAAATAAATAATAGGTTCTTGCGTATTCATAGGTTCATACAAATATTCTCTAAAACGTTATAACACCATCTGCCTGTATTTTTTTCCATCGTCATTGCTGGTCATCAATCCTAAGATTGGTTTGACGCAGCTCTCCACTCAATTCTCCTATCAGCTAATCTTTTCCCGCCTACGTATTCCTTCTCATTCACGTCCTACATTACCTGTTCAGTGTATTTTATCCGAGGTATTCCTTTTCCGTTCTTGCCTTCAACTTGTCCCTCGACGCTTCTCCTCATCAGGGCTTAATGCCTCAAGGTATGGCCGAGTAAATTTCTCATTGCTCACTCAGCTGGTCCATTTCATTTTCACCATCAGCACCACATTTTGAGTGCTTCCTCTCCTGAATTCTCTGTTGCTGGAGTCGACTAACCTGCTTTATCTGCTATAGATACACTCACTCAAGATATAAGTTCTGTGCTTTTATTAGCTGAAGAAAAAGCTCGGTAATGCTGAAGATGTTTTATTTGTATGACGAGTAGATTTTAGGGTGTGCCTCGGAATACTTCGTAATGAGGGGATCCCGTGTTTAGGATCACCGACTACGCCCAAATTGCGAATCCTATTGGCCCCCCGGAATACACTGGGCGTATTCTCTGAAATCCCTAATTTGGCGAATTGCGAAGGAATGAGGTCTATTTTGGGTCAGAGGTGTGACTGACTGTGAACTTGTGTGACTATTCCATCGATTTTCGAGCCTTTACCCTCAATCCGATCCATATCCACCTTAGCTATGGATGTGCGTATTATGATGGCAAATCTCACGGTGACTAGATCAGTCACTTTTTTGCGATAAATAGTGAAAATAATGGTTTGGGAAACGATTGATACACATTTAATTTGCCTCCACGCAGAAACAGTTTTTAATTCAAGCATTCGGGAAAAAATTAATTCTTTAACCGTCCAAATTGAGAACGGAACTGCGCTTAGTTTTAAATTAGCGTACGAGCTTATCTTTTGTCAGCAAAGCAAAATAAAGACTGTAGTATTTTCCGTCGTATATAATGCTCGTATAATTGAGCTCATCAAATATATGTATATATTTGGTGAGCTCATAGGGAATACACGTATCTGTCGTTTCGGTCTTGTTGCCAATTTGCCGTGATTTGCCAGGATTCGAGGTTCGGCTGTGACCCTTCGCAAGGGCTTGCTGCTGCCCCTGAATTATCTAGAGGGCGCCCAATCACCAGCCGCACCGCAGGACGGTGATACCCCTGGCAGTTAACCGAGGGGTTATGGCGTCGAATAGAATATACGCCCACTCTTCTGGGCGATATAAATCCGTCAAAGAATGTGCTCCAACTTGGGGAGATGTCAGCTTCACTATTAACCTTTCTGACCTCATCGAAACTTCGGTTATTTTTGTAGTTAGGCTGCTAAGGACAAATGACTGAAACACAGTTTGCCTTTGAACGCTTTTAAGAATATCCCTTCCTCTTCAAATTCAATTTTACAATTTTCAGTATTCCGAAGTGAATTATTAACGGCTCGGAGAAAGGACCAACGTCAAACCTACGTGTGGCAGTAACGAGGAAGAGAATTTTAAGTTAATAATTCAATCTTTGAAAATATTTCTAACGGGCTGTAACACTGCCAGTACTCAGGGTCAGTTATCACTTAACACTTTCTTCGATATTTTATTCAGTTTATAATATTTTTTACCAATTACTTATTTACTTAAGCATGACAACCCAAACTAAGATATTTTTCTTGAAATAATCATTACCTCGCAGCCACTTCACTTTAGGCCACATTAATAAATCATTGTTCTGCTTGGGTTTCAGTGCCGAAAATGAGAAATCTAAATTAATGAAATGGTCCAAAGTATTACGAATGGGATAAAATACTCCCAGTTATTAGTCTCAGTTTTGCCTATAATCATTTACCTGAATACTTTACTCTGGTGACAATGAATTCGTTCTTTTAAGTATGCCAAAGAGTAAAAACTTAAAGTAAAACATTTTTTCTTGAAGCAGTTTGTGGTTTGCAGCCACTTCTTCAAGCTCCTCTCGAGGCACACTTTAAGTTTATATTAAAAGCGGGAAGAATGGCAAAAAATGCTGCTGCTAAGAGCGAGTAAACTTTGAGTGAGGCTCGGCCAGGTGGGCTGGAAGCAGCAACGAACGCACAAAGAAGCCATTCTGCTGCGTTCTCTCTCCAGCTTTGTTGGCGTCGACGCTCGCAGCCCCATCTACCAATTAAACTCTTGAGAGATAAATGAACCACCAATCCCAGCGTTCCAGTGCATTAGTGACGAAGGGGAGAATGCACTCGCCGATATGGTAATGAGCGCCCTCCTTTGATTCACGGGCCTTTGCCACACACGCGCCCGACCCCCCATCTAGCGGCAAGCGCCGGAGTTCATCTCTTTCGTCTGACTTGGGGAGTCCCTCTCTGAATCTCTCTCTCTCTCCCTTTTCCTCTCTCATTGCCTCCCGCCAAGTTTCCACCAGCCTCGCTCCCATTAGACTTAACGTTTCAAATTAAGCTGGGGCATTTCCCGCGCGAGTAAATTACGTTTCATAATTAAGGGATGGAAATCATATTTTGTGTGAAGATGACTTCATAACTCGTCTTCTTCCAGGACGGCACACTATCTTACTCCCTTCAGAACATTCAGATGTCGAGGATAGTTGTTAAATAAAAATTTTCTGCCTTTATGCAAAATTCTCTCCAGCTTAATTGAAAAAAAATCAGACTAGGAAATGACGTGTATATGAGCATTCTTGGAAAAAGATATGCATGGAGTTCTTTCTTCACTTTCGCATCAAAGTCCTTCATAATGAAGTTTACGAAGTGCGCTTCTGGCTAGATATGGAGTGCAAGCCAAGTAGTGAGGGTCCAACGTGCTTCATTTGAATACTGATATGGTATCATAAGAATGGGAGCGGGCCGCAGTTTCTATTAGAAAGATGAGAAGAAAATAGAAGAAAAATGGACCCGGCTTCGTAAGCTTGGCTTATTGTCTTGGAAGATAATGGGCCCTCTTTGAACTGGCGTTGGCTTCTAAGAACTATTTACAAGAACTTTATTTTCGAGATCCAAGACCCGTGCCCCAGCAAGATTTAGCTGCACAGAGAAGGATTTTCTAATCAAAACAGAGTGAAAAATACAGCATTATATTCAACTGATGTGAATTTGAATGGAGAGGTATGGCAGAGAGTAATAATTAATTCGGGTGATTTAAATATACCTTGATCTGAACCTTAAATCAATAGATTTTAATTCACATCATCGCAGAACCAATTATATTGTCCCGGATGCTAGAAATTCTACAACTGCATAAGCGAAAGAAATACTCCAATAACTGGCGGCATGTTGAATGCATGTAGTTCATATTCTAGAAATTTTATTTTATTCCACATTGCAAAACCGAGCTTCATGGCTCAGTTTGAACAGAAAATATTTTAAATGCATATATTTATTTACTTTAGGCTCGAAGAAAAAGCTGTTACGTTTAGAGAGGTATCTAGGCATATTCATTAGGCATAGTTTGTACGTTTTAATACAATTATGGGCACTAATATTGTTGAAATGAACTCCTCATAATAAAATGGAGCGCTTGGCTGTGACCAAAGAGTGCGGACTCTCCCAAATAAATTTGTACAAGTGCGTGTCGGTGTCGCAGGGAAAGGAACTGGATTGTGAATTCACTCGCCAGTGGTTTAGTTCGGGGTGACCTCTACACTCACCTATCCAGACCAACCTTCGGATGGAGTCACTGCATGAGTGATATTCTTATTCAAATCATGAAAATGAAGCAAGATTACGGGTGGCGTGGAAAATGTTGTGTTGGGCTTTTCTTTTTAGCATTTTCCAGTCAGAAAAAAAACATAGCGCCCTTTTTTGCCCTGATTTCAATGCATAAAGATGGAATAGAGACAGGAAACAGAAGTAATTGATAAGTGGGGGAAGACTAGAAAATTCTTCTTTCATTTGTGCCTAATACCTGTGGTCATGGATGAATAATGAGTTCCTTTGAGAGGTGATTACAAGATAGGGAGGAGCGCTGGCCAGCTGCAGAGCAGTAAAAACCCGACGATCGAATGAGTATCTCTTTCTCAAAAAAAATTCTTCGATTCTAATATTACGTTTTCTTTTCTTTGTAACGATTCTAGTAAATACGTTTCCCTGTGCCACAAAATGCGCTCTTCATCAAAGCCACATTTTAAATTAACAATGAAAGGTGTATAAGTGAAAATTAAAAAACCAAGTTGACGGAGGTGTAATTAAGAAGGGTTACTTAAGTTACCGCTGCTTTATTCAATGTTATTTCTTGCCTACTACAAATAACTAACATTGGCTATTATTTGTAAACATCACCGATTAAATTCCTTCGTTATAATGAAATCAACATATTATTAAGTATATTAGTTTTTGTGGCGCCTCTGCGCAGTCAATTAAATTCTATTATACATAGGAATCGATTCCACCTCCATTCTCATCATTCCATTCTTATTGATGGGTGCGCAAACCAGAAATACACCACCAAAACTTTCTTTCTGAGTGGAAAATTTTTAACACCGAGGTTACTTTGTGCATTCCCAACAAAAAGAAAAAGTCGTTATACTTGGGGGTAAACTTACCAAGGTTTCACCCAGAAAGGCCTAGTTTTCACTTTACAACTCGGTGCTCGGCGTGAAAGCTCCACCCTCGTAGCCCATGGGGGAGATTGGGGACTCGCCTAAGGGACCCTCTCTCAACCCCATAACAAATGAAGCGCTGTGTGCGCCATGTCTCACGGGAGAGAAAATTATCACGAAATATAACACCGGTCGGTGGCAAGGGGCCCCCACCCATGCGGCAACATCAGCCATCAGATTTCTGCGGTTATATACCGTCCTTCTGGTGCCTAATTAAATGTCTCATCAGTACCATTCCCCAACCCACCCTCCTGCACTGCCATCGTCCGTTCACCTCGACAAACACCCCTGGCTCCTCCAGAAGCACGCAAACTGCCCCCACACATCCAGACGACTGTATCTCATGCACTACGCCCCCGCATGCTCTTTGACATATGTGAATATCCTCCTCCACGGGGGACTGGCTCCCCCACAATCCCTCTCCAGGAACAAAGCCTTGCGTGACGCCTCTTTCTGTACGTGATACCAATCCTCACCCCTTCTTTCCTCGCATCAAAAAGATGAAATACTCCGATAGCGCATTCCTTACTAATTTACGTTTCGTATACGAATAGGAATTATGAATTCATTTTTAATCCCACTCTCATGAAGAATATTTTTATTGACACATTCGGAATTCATGGATCGTGCTGAGAATGATTTTTCTGCAATAGCTCTGGTCACCCAGATTTAGGTACGAACTTTGCCATAAATGTTCATCAAAGCAGTCATATGATCGCAGCATTTGGAAAAAAGACCGGAGCACGCAAGCTGAAACGCACCGGGGTCGTCGTATTCAATGTGAATCCATGACGCAGCGAAGCGTCCCATACACCTCGAATTTACAGAAACTGCGATTTCTCCTTCTCTCCTTCCATTTCAATTTAACTTTCTCAATCATAAAGGGATAAAATAGTGGTTTCAAAATATCTGCTACGGCCTCTTCTAAAATATAATTTTATCTGGAAACGCTTTCCTATAGACTGAGAATATTCCGAGTATTCAACAAACAGTGGATCTAGGATGGCATATTCTCAAATGTGAAGCATATGCCGATTCAAAGGTTTCTTTTCATTTCCAACATCCCTGCTTCCAATTAAAGTCAATTAAATAACAGGTTAAAGGCTTGATAAGAGAATTTACTAAGCATATTTTAGAACATAGCATAAGAAAAACTTTTCTTGAGTACCTAAGGATAATAATTATTTTATGCTATAGATAATGGCTGGGTTTTTATGAATTCATTCTCCTTGTTCTGTTATTTTTAAAATATTACTGCTAAATACCTAAGAACTATAACATCTCGTTTCCACAGAGTTGTCGCGTTTTCTTATATTTCAAATGAGATCCAAGTTCTTACAGGAATTATTGTTGAATATCTTGAAACAGCATTTTACTACGTTTGTCAACTATAGTTGTTAATTTGATAGATTATTTTGATAAATAACGAGAAAATCAATTTCTCCCCTTCCTAAACCATTCAAACAACCTTTATAGCTGCCCCATCTTTGAGTTCAGGTTTATTTGAAAATAATGTGAACGAGTTATGTTTTTTTAGCATTAAAGTCCAAGTCGAATACAAAACGAAGTTTATTTTGATGAAGTCTTCTCGGGAATGCACCAAATCCTCCAGAGTTTATTTGTTCATTGCCATGTTGCTGTATTAGTTTTACAAGGTTGTAACAGGAATTTTTGTCGATGAGGACATTATGCGGTTAAAGTCCTGCCCAAAGTGCTATCTAAATGGAATACTGAGATTACCTGAATTTTAAAGAATAAAAAGGAACCAATAATCAATTAATACCAAATGGTACTTAATTGTGTCATGTATAAAATAAGAGCAAAATATCAAACTCATTATTCTGGATACTAACGTAGTTGGAGCAAGAAAAATTCCAAACCAATGGCGCGATGTTCCATTTTCTCTCTTACAAACTTTAAGTACATTTTTTCCCCAAAATACTGAACGTCATCCGCATCCATCTTTGTAGGTGTTTTTCTGTCGCTCTTTTTTCACAACGTTGGCAGACTCGGATAATCTCGGCGAAAGAGAAATAGTTGGGGGAAAAAGGTGATATCACGACGCAGAGGGAGACACGTGGAGGTTTGAGATACGACACCGGAAGGTTCGACGATGCACGGATTCCTTTGGAGATCCCGAGGGAAAAAAACGTGAGCGCCCCCTCTGCCGGGGAGCAACTATCATGGCGGGACCAACCAACACTTGAAGAGCGCGCGACGGCCTCTCCTCCCACCGAGATAACATCTCACGCATCGCGAGCCTGAAGGCGTCGAAGCGGAGCTCTCGCTAAAAAATAATCGACTTTTTACTTTTCAAAACACAGCCTGTGCTGGCGCCTATTTCTGCAGGCTATTCCACGGGCAACGGACAGACTACGGTCTGATTAAAAAGAACCCTTATTTGCAAGAAGAGATAGACGCCCAAATTTCATCTGCAGGCCTGGTTAAGAGAAAAGGCAGGAAGAGCATTAAAGTTATATTCGCCTAAGATACACAAATATCTTAAGACTTGGTATGAGTTCGAATGGAAAATCACAGCCAGCATGCAAGTCACGCTTTATACTTGTATCAGAATCCCGTCGACAGGATGCGGAAAATTTCCGAAAAAAGGATTGATTTCATGAAAATAATAATTGCAGAGGAATTTCATGAATTAATTATGTAAAAAAAATATTTGGGCGTTTACATCAAATCATTCCCTCAATGTTTCAAGTCAAAGGTTGGGAACCCATTTCCGGTGGAACCATTTTTGTGCTAGCATTTTCTGATACGATAACCACTGTGAAGGAGCCAGTGTGAACCCACAGCCTTCGATCGAATGTTCTTTCAAAGGTCGAGAGTGTATTAATTTATTATGTCCGATGGTGCGGAGCAGATGACACTCGTTCCATAGCAATCGTTCAATAAATAAACTTAGCAAATATAACAATTTTGTCGTGTAGACGACATCATCACAGGTATTATTACTGAAAATTTGCCGTCGGCACATTTTCTCTTGATTCAAATTACCAGTGATAACATAAAATTGAAAACATTGAAAACTTGCAATTTCTCATTGTAAAACTTGTCGTTTTTTGTCATTATTTGAAAAGTGTAAAATTAGTTAATTTAGGGTATCCCAGATCTCGATAATTCACATTTATAAACTGCCCGGAACTGAGGATAAATTTCAAAAATAAAATTTACTTCTCGGCCAATGGAACCATCATAATCAATACTAGTTTGGCATAAGATAGATCCTCTATGTGATTCATGATGGAAAATGAAAGAAAAAAATTTAAGCTTCCCTGATATATTTAAAAAGCACGACCCGGGTTTCGCAACATGTTTACATCTTCAGATTCAACACGGTTACATCCCTTAAGATGTAACATTCTACGAAACCCTGGTCGTCCTTTTTAAATATATATTAAATGAACCATACAAAGTTTTTTTCTTTCATTTTTCACAAGGGAAAGGTTTCAAAAAGGAATGATCCATGATGCATGTGTCCCAATCTTATGGTACGAAACACGCATTACGATAGAGTTATGTGCTTAACAACATATTGAGCACTTCCACTTGTTCCAATTATATTAATCAGTGGTTACGAAAGGAATTCTGTCTCGATAGACACATGTCATATAACAGATTCAGCTCATTGAATGGCTGGAACATGTAAGAATGATTCCTTATCATTTTCACGTGCAAGTAAGTCTGTAACAATCATGAGGAGAACTGCTATGTGTCACGCACCGAGTCAGAAGAATGGCCTAAAGTTCGATTTTTTTAAAACGTACCTTCTACGAAACCAATTTATTTCCGGAGCGAGCTTTACAAGTGGTGTTTTTGTAAGCAAACGACACGCTTTTAAATTCGATGTGGTTGACGCATTCACAGAGGCTGGAAGAATGACAGGCGAGGAATATCTCGCGCGTGAAATACGGGCATCGCGGTGGACATCAAAATGCGAGAGAAATGATGGGACGTCTATCCGAGGGCGATAGTGCGGCGAGCCGGGAGTAAAAAGATGTTTACAAATGACTCCGGGGAGGGTGGGTGGGTGGGTGGGGGTGTGAAGGGGATGGGGTGGCAAAGGGGGTGGGAGATTTGAGAGGGGTCCCCCACAGCACGAATGTATCAGAAGGCAGGCATGTCAAAGTGAAACCCACGGCGGCGGCGGCGAAGTCACCCACTCCTTAAGAGAAAATCCTTTTCTGTCATGTTCACAGACCCCAATGAATTTTTCCTCTTTCCATATCATGGGCATTTTATACACGAGCGCCAATCGCGCTGCCCCAGGCGTGAGTTTCCTTCAGAGTTCAGGCTTATAACCCGTAAATCACAGTACCAGTTTTCCGATGATCAATCCTTTACGTATACCTACTTAAAATGCATCACATAATTTACTAAAATTTATAAATTTTGTTTTGTATGTGTTTTATTTCCTCATAGGAAGAGGCACCAAATATTCGCGAATAGCGAAATTTCAGATCCCATTTTAACGATTTGTGTTTACGCGGTTGAGATAAAAATAAAATGGAAACGTTACGCATACTCTAGCCGGTTCGTTTTATTACAATTATGCATGGGTACGATTATTTTTTAAATAAACTGTGTATTATAGAGTAGAACGCTTGTCTTCTGACCAATGGGTCCTGGGTTCACATCTCGGCAGCAGCCCTCGGAAGCTCCAAAACAAAATCTTCGAAGTGCGAGGGGGCCAGATGTGTGGAATTCATACGCCCGTGGCTTAGTACGGGGTGATCTGAACCCCCACCTATCCAAACCAACCAGAGGGTTGAATTAGTGAGAGTAACACAGGTCGTTGGCGTTACTTTTTTTTTAATTTTCACCTGAGGAGCCCATTTATGGCGATCTACACGTCACCGTTTCGGGTTGCGCTTTCGCGGCCTGACTCTATGAGGCGTGCGAAGGAAGTTGTACGGGGCAAGCTCCTCATGGAAAATATTTCATTTCGGGACTAAAACAATGCCCTGGCATCGCATCTACTGTTTTCATGATCCAAGGATTCTCCCTCTCACTAGGAACAGTTAATCCGTGGCTTAATGGCCAGTTCCTCGCAGTCTCAATCACGGCTTCATTCTCTCTTCCAGAGCCTTTCCATCCTTTCCTGACCCTTGCGGATTCGCCCTGCCCATCACGTGAATATAAAAGCTTTTTTTTTTGCTGTTTTTGAAACACGAATCGGCCAACAATGGGGCCGTTGCTGTTGATTTACTTTTGGGCTACTCTGCCAAAGAGGAAAACCTCCCCGCTGACCAATCCGATTTCCTTATTCACCCTTTCCGAATTCTACCACTTAGTTGATATTAATTCGAAGTAAGCACTCCCTCCTGAAGCGCAGCGATGAAAGTTCTCCAGAATTGTCGACCAGAGTCGCGGGATCGATGGGCTGGATTCCAGTGGCGTTTGTCCACCAGCCAGCGTCTCTCCTTCCCTCGCTTCCTCACCCGAAAGCCATTAAGGAAAGAGGGAAATCACTCCGCCTCAACCGCCCCTCGGCCAAGACGCTTGGGCGCTCTCCTTCCACAGTGCCGTCTCCGATGTGGGAAGGGCCCCGCGAGCGGAGGGGGAGGGACGGGAGGAGATCGGAGTGGGCCCAGGGCGAGGGGTGTGAGGAAGAAAGAAAATGAATGAGGATTTCGTTTCCGCCGAATCCAGGTGGTCGTTCCATAACATTATGTCGGAGGAAACGGGCCGAATGAATTGATATTAATTCGACCGTGGTGCTTAAGAAAGGGTCTCGCGGGTATAATACGGAGGAAATGGAGTGAAGTATTCGAAACGATTCTTTGATCGTTGGGGGATTATTATTATTATTATGGGAGGTAATCTTCCGCTTAGGCTAGGATCAAACGAAAGCCGGGGAACGAGCGTCATTACTATTAGGAACACTCGCCCATTCATCGGTAGTATTTCCCTCTTCATCTCGGGATACGCTCTTCCTTTCACTATTTATCCTCAAACTCTCATCCCTTCCCAAAAAACCTGAGAGCCCTCTCTCTATCACCGATTTCGACATCACTTCACTCTTTCATTATCTCATCAGAATATAACTCGCACAAAAGGTTTGCGTTGAATACGATATGCACTTGAACCGCATAGTCGCTAGATGCCTCCTTGAGATCGCCATGATTGGTATTTAGTGATATTGTTGTTATAATATGCTATCTTACTTTTGGCCCTTGAGAAGTTAAGGCTCGTGGTAGTCTTCACCAGACCTGTGTATCTTCATGACGTAGACTTAAATTCGGAAAAGGGTTCCTTTTTGAGAAACTTAAGGTTTTTCCCGCTGCCAAAATCATCTGAAATTTATTGCTGCTATCAGCACGACCGAGAGAGTATTCACGTGAAATATAAGCCATGAATTAAACCACGTAGTCTCGAAATCGACGTTAGTGGTTAATTCCTAACTTGTAATCCATGCTTGCACTAATAAATGAATAACCTATGGGCATTAATCTAAGATCACAATACGCAATAGCATGACATCACTGTAGCAGCAATGTACTGCCAGATCAGACTAGAACTGCTGGTCTGCCGAAGCATTGATCATCGAAAAGTAGTGTACTAGAATTTCTTAGTTGAATGTTTGACCCTTAAAAAACTAATCCTCGCGGAAAACTTCTAATGATTTTTTAAAGTTTTATAGAGCACTTCTTTTTGCATATTTATTTTGCATGTTCTTGCGTGTTTAGTCAATTTTAGTTAACGTATGCTCTATAATATCACCAAATAAATACTCAATATTCACATGCTGTTGGGAAAAAGTGTAAAAATAGGTTTCCTATAAAAAAGTAAATTACTTTCGGCTGTATAAATTTATGTTTGCTTTACGCTCGATCGAGACGGGGCATTAACATAGAGAAGACGGGGAGGAAGGGGGGGTGGGAGGGAGGCGGGGGGGTTGTGCCCGAGGGAGGGTGGAGAGCGACAGGCGGAGGAGTGTGGGGGGGATGAGGAGGATCGTTTTGTTTTTTTTTTATCATCGTGTCGAGGTTTTCAATGGGGGTGTTCGGATCGAATATGTGAGGGAGGGGGAGGGGGTAGCCTCAGGTGGAAGACCTCTCAATGAAAGGCAAGGAAGGCCCCCCCCCCCCAACCCCGTGGTTTTTTGAATTTCAAGCGATGTTGAATCTCATTGAAAGCATGATAATCCAAACACTCGAATATTTCTCTCCTCTCGACGCCGGCGGAGTGGGATCGCTTCAAGCACGCCTCGCTGCCGGCCCGCGAAAAATTTGCACAAACTAGGGAAAGTGGAAGCCCCCTTCCACTGTAACTGACGTAGACCTGGGCGTAACTGACACAGGATTTACTCATGATTCGCTGACGTCAATGCGCGAGTTTGTTTCCTTGTGCTCGTAGGTAGATAGTAAAAATGACTCAAAAATATTTCTAAGGCTGAAAGAGACGGATTCAGAAGAGTACGTATTCAACTCGGGTCGAAGGAAGGATGAGATACAGAGACCGCAACTGCAAGAGATGCTCTATAGCCATGCTCTGATTATTTGATATATGCAAAACATGAAGTATTCATACAAGTACACTCTATTCAACAACTTTCAATGCCTACATAACAACACAGTTACCTAATGACGTACGTATACGAGCACAAGTTTTTCGAATTAGTCCATACTTCCAAATTGCATTTGAAAATATATTCTGTAAAATGGTTATAGCATGGCATAATGCTTTAGTCTTTAATACCTGTTCATGGAGATATCGAATGAGACCAACGCTTCAACGAAAGTTATTTTCCAAGCACATTATGAATTCCATTTTAAATGGATTACAAAATACTGGTTTTTCATTTCCCGAGTTTCGAAAATTATTAATGGAAAATTATAGTTTTTCAAGTCTTTTTCTTAAGATTTGTGTACTCTCTAGGCATTAACTTTCAGAAATGAACAAACGCAATTTACTTTAAAAAATTATGCTTAAGGAGGAGTTTATACCTTTTGCCAGTATTTTAGTATTGTGTATTGCCTGTCTTCAAGAAATTACGAGACCATTTTTAGTGTCTAAAGCCACACGCGCCCTCAATCCGTTGCAAAACCATTATAAAGAATGAAAAAAGTGCACTTAAAGAGAAAAATATCATTCAGTCATACGGAAAACCTCATTGTGTAAAAGCAAGAAGAAAGCAGCCTCGACAGAGACACATCTTGGGCGGATATAAGAAAATGGATCTGCCGGCATGGCCCCTCATTGAGTGAACCTTAGCCCGGTTTTGCAATTGTAAGTGCGACCGAATGAGATCCCATGCATTATTTACAGAGCTGTGAAACTTTCATATCGGGAAGAAAAATTGAGCGCGCGCAACCCGACGCCGGAATAATTCACTCCAGCGACGGAATAAAAAAAGGCCGTCGTGGCGGAGGGAAGTTTTGTCATTAAAAGGCGCAGCAGGGTGGGCGAGAAGGAGACATATTTCTCTCGGCTCGTGTCTCGCGGCTGCGACGTGGCAATAAAGCATGGCGCTGCATTCGTTTGCCATCGAATAGCGGCGTCGATCCCTCAAAGTCTCTCGAGATTAACAACCCCATCCATCCACCCCACCCGCTCTTCTTTTGCCAACCCCCAAAACACAACCCACCCCCGTCACTCCGCAAAAGCCTCGATTACGTCGCTGCACTCTGACCCGCGTCGGATTTCAGGCCGGACGCTTCGTTGCCATGAGACGAGGGGGGATAAACAACTGCTCACCTCCATCGAACTAACCTGTGCAAACACACGGGCTATTGCTATAGGGTATCTTAGCCCCATTACCCTGACCATATTTCAGGAAAAATGTAATTATATATACTTGACGATTACATGCAATACAGAGTATGCTAGATACAGTATTAAGCTGTAACCATTCGATTTAATTGTTTTTGTCTCCGTGTCATTATTTTACAGCTCTTATTAGATTCCTCCTCCTGCCCCTGATTTTTGCTTATGGCCTCGGCTTCACTCTCTTTCCCACCCTACTCCACTTCCCCACCTCTTTCTCAAACATGTCTTATCCTCTTCCTGAAATGTGCAAATGTGATTTTCTCGTGCACTGGGATGTCATGTACCAGACGATGGCTCTGTGAGCAAAGACGCGTCGCACACATGAAAATGGTTGGAAAAAATCAATTATATATTTCATTTCAATTTTTAGCAATCATATTACTATAGATGAATCGATTTTCTATTGACAGCTGTTACCACCCAGTGATCAATTATGAAAAATCTTTCCTTATAAGGCTGTTGGTGAAGTGGTAACGGAGAATTAGGTGTGTTAATGGGTTGGGGCCCGGCAGAAGCACTCATTGACAACCCTGGTGAGGTCGATCTAATTATGCGTTTCAGTTTTAACATTCTGAGAGTTATATTCGGGCTTATCTTTGATTTATTACAGAATATTCAGGGTTCCTTCTTCAATTCATTCTCAGAGTATGCTAGCTAATTGTATTTTCCAGGAGTAAATGGTTTGATAAAACGTTTGATTGTCTTATGGCCATATTCAGTGATTTAATTCAGTCACATATACACGTATTTGTGCGCCATTCTTGTTTACCGAATCTATTCGCTCGATACGCTTAAAAATCCTTTGATTACATTAGCTTAAATATTCAATAAAATCAGGATTTTATTCCAGTAACTTAGAAGTTTTTAGAATGAATTTATACTTTTAGAGCTTCTATCACGAGCGGAATATCAGAGGGTGAATCGTAGAATTACAGGCTCCTTGAATACACAAAAAGCCTTACCTTGAGTTAAATAAAATAAATTAATGAATATTCCTAGTTTTTCTACCAATACGGAAGTAGCGTCGATCTTTGTATACTGTAACTCTAAAAATCATTGAATTTCGAAAACGACACCAAAACTTTACCAATTTTTTTATTATATGTTAAAAAAAATAAATTTTAAGGATTGAGTTGTTGATATTTTTTATGCATCCTACGTACCTCGACCGGATTACCAGAAATTATTTGGTTTCGTAGCGAGTGTCGTCTAATTAAATTAAGAAAGGGGCGCTATGTGCGCCGGTTATTTGGTGGTTATTCATGTTTTTCCGGGGTATTTCACAACGTTTCTTCAATGCTTAGTGACGACAGTTTCGCCAGTAATTCTGCTAGCTTCATCAGCTCTGTGGTGGAGTTTGATGCAAAATGTTCCTGACCTACGCCAAATAGGTGGTCGTAAAGGCATGTTTTGATTCAGGTTTTCTCTAATTGGCTGAAGTCATATTTGGGGTGTGAGAGAGTTTACCGTACAAGTGTCTCTCGCAAGCGTTGGAAATCGGGTTTCTATCCTCTATACTGAAGTTTCTTTTTCAGTTTAGGGAATCGCAGAAGATTCTCGCAGGATGCCGCCGAAATTGACGTCAAACAACGCGTTGGAATCCCGGAAACAATGTTTGAACTAAATGAAATATATAGAAAAGCCGAGCAATTCGTCAAAAACTGCTTAGGGCGTACAGAAAGTATTACACCGATATTAATGAAATTAAATTCGGAAGAACGAAGCGTGATGGAGTGGAATTTTTCCGTATTGATGTAAATAAACACTTGAAATTTCCCACAAATGTAAAGTTTTATTTCCGACCTAGGTTTGGATGTTACAACGCCATCTTTAAGGTACAAAGTGGTTCTAATAGTGTGTAGTGCATTCAATTTCTACGTTATTGTTAACTGTGGAGGGGAAAGGAGGGGGAGGGGGAGGAGATGGAACAATCTGAAGGAGAAAGTGAACGGAATAGAGTAGAGTGTAAGAGAGGGGTAGGAAGACGATGCCTGGTTACCCTTCACACAGAGAACTTTAAAATCCACCCCTACTAGTAGTACTACTAGTAGTTGCCGCCGGTCAGTTTTCACCCTCGCAGTGACTGTTGAGGAGTTTCCAGGGAGAGTTCAGTTTGTGCAATATTTCTCTTCGTGGGACCCAGGGAGCCGTTGGACGCCATTTTGGGATGTGATGGGGTCTAATGACGTCCTGGGGATAACAATTAGCCCCCTCCTCCATTCTAAGCTTAATCATATCCACCCCCTCCCCCGCATTCAAGTTTCGTGAGCTTCGGTGGCTCCGAAAGTCCGCTCCATTATTACAACTCAGCGGAAAGCTTTCCTGATGCGATAATTTCCCTCTCCTCCGGTCCCTCCCATTTGCCACATGCAGAGCCGTGGAATAAAAAGGAATACAACTCAGAAAAGCAGCCGTTGGCGAAGATATCCGAAGCGACTCCGTTGGCGAAGCATTGCATTGCGAGCTTCGATGGAGTTTATGCAACAGAGGAGCTCCGCATTCACCATTTTCCTGTTTCTCTTTTTACATTATTCCCAGCAAAAGAGATTTTGAGTTGCAATCTGCTGAACTTAATTAAACTCGCATCAACTGCTGAGCAAGCTCCTCTGTTAAAAAACTGCTCCGGTCGGAACTTAATCCCCCGAATCAAAACAGTCCTCCAGATGGAATTAAAAGTTTTCTCCGTTATTGTCTTGCATGCAATTTTATTGAGGCTAAAAGGTTTAAAAAACATCCAAATTTCTTTATGGACATGCGCACCAACTCATCCAGAATATCATTTAATTCGTCTGCTAATGCAGGCAGGTAGGAGGAAAAGTATGTTACTGTCGCAATGATTATTTAATGTAAAATGAAGGATTATTTTATATTTTAATTGGATATCCTAAAAAAAGGTTTAACTTTGCATCCAATATTTATGGAGATTAAATAAATGTTTCATGTACTGGGAGAAAAATTATATCGAATCGGATCGAGCACCATTTCATGTATTCATCATGTATTGTCGTATGCGGAGTCACTCGCTTCTCAACTGTCCCCTTGATTAATTTGACTTTGTACCGTCCAAATCGGTCGTAAGTGTTGTCAATTCGTACATGAATTTTTCATTAATCTCAAGTTAAAGAATAGCATTAAATTATTATTGTTCTTAGTGAAGAGGGTCTAAAGATTATGCTTGATTTTTGTACTCTTTATATGACTCTATAATTAATTTCGTCTTACAATTATTTCAGCCAACTTCTACATACATTACTTAAGTCCGTGTCTTAATTTATTTTTACTGTTCCCGTTAAACGATTTCAATTACCTTACACCCTTCCCTCAAACCGGCGCCTTTAAACTACAAATGCGATCTGTACTTTTTTCTCTGACTCCCTGGAGAGTAGGAATGAGGTTGACTCTCGCAACATGATAATTGGTCGTATTCAGAGGCAGGCTCAAACAACGCATCAATGTTTTCAATCTCCTCTCTCGGAGCGAGTAATGAGAGGCGAAGGACATGAAATACCCATCAGGAGCAAAAAGCTCGTCTCTCGGCCTAAAATTTCAAAAAATCCTCTGTAACATTCTCTCGCGCGGCGGCTGTTGAAGAAGGCGTTTGTGAGCGGGCGAGAGTTTTTGGGATTTTTAGAATTCACACGCTCCGCGAGTGGTTTCAGGGAAGTGAGTTCTATTTTTTTAGTGCAGAGTAAACTCTTTCCATTAGGAGTCTCTCATTACTTGGGCCTTCCTTTCAGCACCCTACCCCACCCACTCCATCCTCCCCCTCCCCCCTATTCCCCTGACAGTGCATAACTCACCCTCCTTCTCCTACGTAAAGTGTACGTATTGCCTCTAATTGTAAGTGGTGCCTCGTTAGTCTCTGACCAAAGGCACCCTCAAAACATCCACTAATCCTCCCGGAGGGAAAAAAAACGAAGAATACATAGAGAGGAGAGTCCTCTCTTCAAATGGACATCTACAGCCTTTCTTTGGTTTGGTGCGATGACTCGGCCTCTAAATAGCTCTGGAATTACTAATTCGACCATTTTGCTGTACAACTGAAAGTGTTAAGTCATTTTTTGACATTGAAATGGGATTTTTTGAGAAGACACGAGGAGAAATTCAATATCTATTGTAGTCCATTAACCATTTATAATATTACGCAAAAAATTGCGTGGCGTTACCCAAAAAATTTAATAAATAAAAATTTATGACGTACTTCAGGTTGAAATTTTCCTCTAGTCCCCTCTTGCTGTTGGTGGTATCTAGCGATTTGATTGATGGATTTTTCATCCTCATGGGAAAACCCACTAAAATCGCTGGCACATTAATTGCGTATGCTTGGTTTCGCTAATAGTAGGGCCCTCTCCGCTTCTGTAGCGTTGGGGTGTTTTTCCCTCGTCCCGTCCCTTCCGTCCATTTCCCTTCCCAGAGGCGTCGACGGGTTCCTATCGCGGCGGCGCCTCTTCTCCTTTTCCCTTCCTCTCCTCCCCCTCCCCGGGTGATCGGGCGTATAAGCCACTGGCTTGGTTCCCGGCCCCGGTGCGTTGTATCCTTCGAAGGGTTCGCCCAGAACCCTCATACTCTCTGCTGTTGGTGGTGGCGTGGCGTGGTCGGCAGACCTCAGGGTGTCCAAATGCTGTGGTCAAATTCGCGTGTACGCTTCCACCGAAAATCCCTCTTGGCAAAAATCGGGCTTGGTTCCCGGCCCCGGTGTGTTGTATCCTTCGAAGGGTTCACCTAGAACCCTCAAACTCTTTGTCGGGTACTTCGTGGGAAGTGGCAGCTGGCCCAGGGAAAGTGAATGGTACCTTGAGCGGAACGCCTTTTCTATTACCTCGGCTTATAGTTGGGTAATACGTCCGAAAGCATTTGATATTTACTTTTTTTGTAATTATACTCTCTGTTCGGTAACTACCGTACTCGGTAATAGTTTTGTATGTATGAACAAGTGAATCTTTTATGATTCGCCTCGGTGGCGTCGGGGTCCCGCCTGGGTACGTTACCCATATCCAGGGCATGGGTGTTTGCGATTGTTAAATGTTATCAACCCCGATGTAAAGGCCGAACAGTGCTGTTTTCGGTGGTGTGTGAAATAAATAAATAAATGAAAGACCAAACTTGGTATTTTCCATTTATTTATTTTCTTTAGAAAGTGTTTCACCACTCATTAGAGCATAAATATTCGAATTTTCCAAAATTGCGACGCTGTGGTGAAACATTTTCTGTGGTGGAAAATTAATTTTTATGGAAATGTCAAAGTTTGTTCTTTCATCGTTATTATGCAACGTTTCCACAAAGTTTGACCTTATTTCAACAATTTCATGCTCATGGGATTGCAAGTACACCCGGAACCTTTGAATAGGATTTAATGCTGTCTAATAGTAATGAACAAACGATTCAAATTTCATCGAAATCGGTCCTGTGGTTTTAGTGAAGATGCGTAACATGGTTCTCACCCAAATACATTGAATTCTACATGGGATTTAAGTTTACACCGGAGGAGCTTGCAAGTTAGGTTGGAGAAGCAAATGGATGCTCATGTCTTTTCTTAACCTCTTTCGGAAACGCCAGGAAATGCAGCTCTTTTTTACGTATTTATGAAGTATATATAAAGGTAATCAGGAGTGTAACCAATGCGCTCGAATTTCACTTTAAGTTTTCGAAATAGCTATTTGTTAAATTCGTGCGTTGGTAGTTCCGCGGCGTCGTTCATGACGACTGCTGGGTTCCGGGTTCTCCCCAAGTCCATGAAGGCGAAAACAGGATGGCTTTCGAATTGCACACATTATGAATCGCTCAGTGTCGTGTGGAAATACTAACTACAGTGCTGCAAAAATACTGACTTACCGCATCCAATGAACTGTGTTATTAATCATCAAAATATCAGTGGGCCAGTAAAATTGGTAAGTCGCCAAAACTCCCTCTTGATTTTCTTATATGAGCCACAAAATCTTACTCTAATGAGTTTTACCAATAGTCATAATAAATAGTATTAGGTTAAATTCCATTTAGTCTTCAGAGATGGCATTGGTGTTTTCGATCCAATCATAGACGATAATGATTCCATACCTCCTCATATCCTGCTGCAATGTTTTTTCTCCTGTTTTAAATCATCCAAATGTACCTCACTTACTTAAATTTTTAAAATAATCTTTAAAATAGGTCATCTCATTCCTTTATTCCATTATCTTTTTCTAATTGGCTTTTAAAAAGTTTAAGGTGAGACCAAAAATATTGAACCAAAAAAGAATTTTTTAATCTTGAGACCATTAATTTCTTTAAATAAGTTACGTAACTGTCATGATTTTATAATGCATGGGACATAGTGATAGCATGATTAGCTGCAGATTTATAACTTTTCACATACGCTCGTTCATCCTCAGCTAACACACTTGGAACCCCATTTAGCATATTAAAAATTTTCCATTGGAAATGAGTTGAAGACACAATAAAAGATTTTGCGGCGAAAAACAATTTTCTCTAATTATTTTACTTAATAATGATGAAATGAAGGAGAGAAATTGGTAAAAAAAACAAGAAAATTGGCTGAATCCAAAGAAGTCTAAGCATCAAACGTGGAAGTATCTTTTAGCGGAGGTAATCAGAGGATAACACCACCGCACCCAAGGAACACAAACTCTGTCATATTCGTCAAACTCCTCACCGCAACCCAACCGCCCTCATCATTATTCTCCCCCTCTCTCGTCGAGAGCAAAGATCCCCCCCCCCCCATGGCATTCCATTCGCTCCATTAGGCACCACCGCCACCAGCACACCTGCTGCACCAACGCCATCTCCTCCTTCCCACAACGGGTGCTCACTCTCCATCCGAGGATCTGCCCGCCTCTTACTCTTCAACTGTTTTTGCCTCCGCTCCTTCCCACAGCCAGCGAGCGCTCTTAACTTCGCAGCCCAGCTCCTATCCATAGCGCACGTCTCCATTCCGTGGTGATTAATTGCTCCGGCTTGAATAATATATGCCAAGGGAGAGAGAGGAGAAAGATGCGTCCGGAAGAGAGCAAGTGACTAATTGAGTGAGACTAAAAGACTGCCCCCGCCCAACTAAGTTTCGAGTTTCACCGCGATCGAGTCATTACAGCTTCCCTTCACCGATTACCACGAGAGTGTTTCTTACGCATCGCTTATTTAACTCTACCATCGCGCTCTGAACCAAGGGAAAATCAGAAGTGGCGCTGAACAATGTTCTACATCTACATAATTCCCTAAAATCCGTCTAAATAGGCGATTAGCTGGAGGGTGCTAACCCTTATTTAAACTAAAAAAAATTTAAGGAACACATTATTAAGGTATTTTCACTGTAGGCTAACATTTAAGTACTTTATTTTTTTGGAATAAATTGGCTTTATTTTGGCCTCATGCTAAAATATAAATTTTTACCATAATTTGCCTGTTTCTATGTATATTATTACTCGGGAAGTTAGAATTGCTGTACTGTGCAGTTTCCATAATTACACAAGAATGGATACGCGCAGAGGCGTCGTTTTCATTCGCTATTATGACATTCCTTCCTCCCCCTGTCTTAGTTACAGCATATCGTAAAAGAAAATGCTTTTATCCTAATATTTCGAGGAGAGGTGAATGTTTGACTTTTTTTCGAAATAAATATTCAAATAGGTAGGCTTATCGCCAGAAAGTAACCCTAGATTTGTTCCCAGAGAAAAAACTTTGTTGCAACTAGCAATCCGTCATTTAATCAATCAATGTTTTTTGGTATAGATCCCATTTTTATCTTGTGCCTGCAAAACTAACTCCGTTATAATTCTTAAAATAATTCCAACGTGGAATTTAAATTTTCAATTTGATGTTTTGGTAATATTAAGCGATATAACTCGAGCTTCACCATTCTTCATTATATGCTTTAGGCATATAATGAAGAATGGTGAAGCTCGATAAATCAAATTCAAAAGCAGCATATGTGTCATTCCACGTCATTGCAACGCCTAAAAGTAACTTTTTCAACCCAACCCTCTCCTCAATTTGGCGCATTTTGTGAAATTTGTAAGGGATTGAAAAAAATACGATTTTAAGAGTTTGGTTTTACAACCATCCACGGGAACGTTACCGAATCCCTGCATTGCAAAATATTTTGTGATTTGTGAGCTTAGTTTTAAATTTTATTACTCCATTTGTGATATTGGTAATTATAATAGTTAAATCAAAAAGGAAAGATTAAGATAAACAATTCTGAATTTAAATATGGTCAAATTTGTTCTCATTGCGTTCTAAGAAGCCTATTAATATATTTCATCCCTAAACAAAATCCAAAGAGCGAGAAACAACATAAATTGAAAAAAGCTGCCGTAGAAACGATAAGCCTGTGTGAATAGCAAGCGTATGCAAAATTTACGAAGACACAGAAAAAGCATCGAGATGAAAGCGCAGTTGATGTGGAGTGTGTGTAAAGCGAATGAATGTGGCCTGGATAGCATGCATTCCCTGAGAAAGAGAATTTCCTTACCCCTTCATTTCCTTTGCTCGGAAAAAGCTGATTCCATGGACAGCATTGCTTGATTTGTAGTGGAAAAATGATTCAAGTGTAGTCAAAAGCCCATCTTCACTTCATGAGAGAGATCACGAGGGACAAATTTTAAGGCTGTGGGTTGGAAATATTTTTCAAAGGTTTAGTGTGCAACTTTTTATCATTTTGCATCTAAAGATCGGTTGCGTGTTTTCGGTGTTGCTCCCAACTCTCGGTTACCGCAGCAACCAAGTCGGGTGCTTTTGTTTACATCTCCTCCGAAGGTTCTCCTCGTTCCAATCCACTTGGCCACCCATTCTCTCCTCCACACGCGCTCATTTCGTCTCACGCCCTGCCACTTTTCTCTTTTACCACCTCACTCCAAAGCGACAACAACCCCTCCCCTCCCATCTCATCAACAGACAGCCAATCGCGTCTCTCTCTTCCTCTCTCTCTCTCTCTCTCTCTCTCTCTCTATCTCTCGCCGTTTTTACAGCTTTTCGTGCTCGGACGCTTCAACAGCCCCCTTTTCCTTTTATTTCTCTCTCTCCGCCGTAGAGTGAGAGAGTGAGTGCATACAACCCCTGCGATGTCTGAAAGGAGAGGTCGAGGGGCTCGCGGCAAACTGCACCGACTGCCCTCGGCAGGGCCGGCGGGTCATGACCCCAGCAAACGCGCTTCGCCGGCCACCCCAAGTGAAAGAGCAAACAAGAGCCCGTCGAATGAGCGGAAAATCTCATCGCCACATCCTAGGTAAAAGCTTCTCCCGCACCCGCAAAGGATACATAAAAGGATAAGTGAATTATAGCAAAATTCAAAATTTCTTAAATTCTAGTCATGAAAATGGCCTGCTTTAATGGTTCCTTATTGTTCTAACGGGGAAGAATTAAAGCAATTTAAAAAAGCTCAAATGGATTTTTTCAAGAAAATTTAATCCTTGAATATCTTAGGAGCCGAAGGAGAACTTTTTCCTCGCTCATTTATCAAATTTTAAATCCATGCCTGGTAATAAAGCTTACGATTTTTTAAGATCACACCTGAGACACTCGTTATATCTAGGTTTATCTCTCGAAGTATCCACAGGCCATGGCCAATAAAGATGGGACTATAAGAGGCACGAAAAAGTTAAAGGAACTCCTGATTTATAGGAAAAGTGGCGAGGGTTATTAAAGGCAGAGGTCGCACAGACACACAGAGGGGCGGCACGTAAAGAAGCCCTTCCACGCTCCGTGCTCGTCCGCGAAAATTGCCACGACGACCGTAAAATATCCGCCAGACCTCTTTAAAAAAAAGCCTTCCACGAGTGAGAGCCACGCAAGAGCCATTCGAACCTCAGACGAGTGGTGGTCCGTCGATATCTGTAATATTCGTCTTAAGTAGTAGAATACACCCTGAAAACAACTTGTAGGCAGCAAAGATTACGGAAATTATTCAAGTGATAAATGCTGATATAATATGATCATACAATGACGGTAATTATTAGGGTAACGGACCATCAAATTTCAAATAACGATACTTAGTGACGAAAGAAAATTATAGTTAACTAAGCTGTATTCATAATTATCACACTGTGTAGGTAGGGGATGAATGAAATATAATTAATAGTAGCGGGGGTAACTTGGTGGAAATCCATAATCGTAGGAATGGAAGGAATAATAACTTTGCTATTTCCACACGGTAATTTATTGAGATTGGCCATGGTTTCGTTACAGCGTAGCATTATCAAGGTGAAGAATTGCAGGTAAATTGACAAGTATATATAGCAGAAGGTTGGGTAGGGAAATTTCCGGGAGCCGTTGGTAAGGGTAGGGGTTGGGTTTGGAGCTCGAATAAGAATGAAATAATAAAGGTTGAGGTCCAATTAATTTCAGGCAGTCAGAGTAATCTACTTGTTTCGATTGGAACCATGGAAGTCTCAGAATCCACGCTAATTGCAAAATGCAACTATTTTATATACCTTTAATATATGGACGTGTGTTCCACGTCTATTCGTATATTTCCCAATCATGAAACCTATGATCTATATTCTTCCTTTCTTTTCATGAGCGTCTTTCCATCACGAACTACAAATCTATTTCTCTCTTCAGCCCAGCCCTTTTTCTAACTTCCTCATCCGACTGTTCACAATCCTTGTGCAACCTGTCTGAAATTTCATTTTACATTATCCTCACCGCTTATCTCACTTCCGCCATTCTCCCCCATGTTGCTCTTTCCGATTGCAGCTGAAACTCATCCTCCTTCCGTAGTTGGACCACAACAGTACAACGCGATGCTCGTTTATTCCTCGCTCGTTCTCTTCGTAGACACTCTTCGAATGCCTTTTTTCACTACCACACAAAGTGACCTTCGTAATCTGTCTTCTCGTGCAATACACCTCCTTTGGCAAAGCTTTTGCATAGATAATATCCTTTTTTCTATTTTCTTCCTGATCACTTCCAAGGTTTTTTTGTAAATGCAGTGGAAAAAATACGTACATCTATTGAAGCTGTCATAACTGCCTTAGACTGGAAAACAACTCGTCGGTAGCAATAAATCATTCAAGTGATGAATTTCAGTGTTATGCTGAAGGTAATAATTGATATTTATGAGATATTCATAATAATGGTAAAAGAAAATTAGAGCTTAAAAAGCTTTCTCTCCCGAAATCTGAATTTTATCTGCCTTAGTTACGATTCCTACGGAACTTCATTGTACCTATTCGCCATACATATGAAATGTAAAATTTTGGCTCTCGCATTCGTTTTTTTTTGTTTATGGTCGAAAATCAATATCTAATCAATCTTGCGTGATAGATCACCGCAAACCTTGCCAACGATCCACAAAGAGAATCATTGCCATTATTGCTTTGGTTATTTGATTACAAATCACTTGGTAAAAAAATCCTTCATTTTCAGCTGAAATTGTGCCATATACATATTGAGTATTTCTTCCCTCCGCACTCACCATTCAATTAATCAAACTTTAGGTTATGCGTTAGAAAATATAATTCAATGGCTCAGCAGATAATATGATTAAACTGGCATGAAATGCGATGAAATAATTCTGCAGTTTTCCCAAACCAAAGCTGCAACATACATTGCAGAAACTTCTCCACCTTCTTTAATAACATACATAAAAAATATCTATGGCATCTAATATAAGAAAGGGAATACAATCTTTTTCTTGTTTAATCTTCATTTTTTCCTCGGGGTCTAATAAGAGAACTGTTGAGGCAGTGTAATTAGCTAAGCAACCATTGCATAAAAATGAGCCATTAATGGTAATTTATTGTTTTATTTTATCTCGGACGAATGAGGCCAGGCTCTCCCTGTTTCCCTCACCCCACAGCTCATCTATCATAAACGAATAGTAAGATAAAAATTGAGAAAAAATTGTTAAATCTCGGAAAGGTATAAAAAAATTAATAGAGTGCCCAGAAGAGGTTTTATTTTCAATAGGCGTATTAAAACGGAGCATTTTAAATGGGATTGATTGGTGATTGGGGTCACGAGGGTGAGGAGTCCGAGGGTTACTCCACACTTCTCCCCGTCCCATTCTCTTTCACAGCCTTTCTGTTCACACGCAGCATTCATTCACTCCCAACCTCTCTTCGTTTCATCAATTTTAACGCCGTTCGACTCCTCTCATCCGATGGACCGAATCGCAATGGCACACTTGAATTATTCAGTGCGCGCCCTCCTCCCTCCATTTCCGATGTCTTTATCTCAACTTCTCGACGCTATGCTCCCATTAACAGATGCGAGGGACCTCAAGGAATCTGCTCCGCTTAAGTTTCCGCGATGCCTCCATCTACAACTCTAGGCCTCCGAAAATAACTCGATCAGGAAATGAAGAGGAGCGATCGAGACGGGAGTACGAAAAAACAATATCAGGACTGTTCGTAGCCGTGGCGTTCTGCGTTTAGTTTTGCAGGCGGGCGGGCAATTGCGGAAACGAAGCTCACTCTCTTCGCCTGACTCTCTTCTTCTGTTGGGGAACGAAACAAAAGCGCTCTATCGAGGGTTTTGCATCCCCTCCATCTGAGCGAGTCCGGTCGAGGGGGAGGGCTTCCCCCCCTCCCTCCCTGCACTTCCGCGCCCATCCCCTCCAACCCCCTACCCCTCTGCTCACGGAAAGTCTTCTCAATTCTCCATCATCGCATCTGCGCATGTTTTGCCCGTATCCAATGATTTGTTTTTTTGTCATTCTGAGATGATGCTCCGATGATATCCATCCTATGACCGTAAATGTGATATTTCGACTTTTGTCTTCCCAATTTCAGTCACGTAAATTTTAAATAGTAACTTCCTGATTAACCCTCCTGGGAAAACGTGAAAATGTTCCGCAGAGCAATTACCCTGTCATTTTCGCCAACCAACCGTTCTTTTATCACAGTCGCTGTTCTTTTCTGCATTATTTTCTCAGTTTAGAACTTTTGTTCGTTTAAGAGCGAACATGGCGTGACAATTGCTCTTTGCTGACGTGATTTGGCTTAATGACGGTATCAAGGACGGAAAAACAGACGTGCTCAGTGATGTAAAAAGCGATAGAGCCGCTGTCATTGGAACCGTACCGAAATGTTTTGCCGCTGACGGTTATTATTTTTAAGCGACCGTTTGTGCTTCCAATGGAGGGCTGGCCTTGGAACGGACGGAGAAAAATGATCGCGCGATTCCAGCTCAGCGCGCCCTTATCACGACACGACCTTTCTGCCTTCGCACCTGCCGCGACCATCACTTTGCCGAAGCGACATTCCCAACACCATGGCTTGCAATTTCCGATCCACAGTAGTACAGTGGATTCATAACGACCTGATAAATCTATTGCGGACAGAAAAAAACACCGAATATGAATAGAATCTACAAACAGCGCCTACGCAAGTGATAACTATAATCGATAAATCCGAGCTTTTCTCACTCGGCCTTAAAAGCCGTACGTTTTACGGCTTCGCATCGAATCCGAACATAATTACTGATTTTCATATTCGAAGGCCTGATTGCGAGAGCGACGAAAATGCGCACTACTTCACGATTACCATGGAGTGATAGAAAAATGTTTATCACATGGAATGTGGAGATTCCCGTCCTCGTCTTGTCCTGTGTTGAAGCAGAGCGCTAAAGGGCGCATGGGATCCATTCCCTCCCCCTCCTCACAACGGGGCAGTCCTCATCACTTATTCACCACCCACCCCCACTGCCCGCAACCACGCGCGTCATCCCCACCAATGGCTTAGTCACTGCAAGGGCGCAAATAGGGGGAAGCGCAATACCTATATCGCTGATTTCAATACTTTAGAGGAGCAGAGAAAATCCACCTCCACAATATCAGTGACAAAATTGGACAAAAAGTCATTATTTTTTTCAAAAATATTTAAATATATTAACCATGAAATATTTGAGCTGAATTTTATTTTAATTAAAAATAATCTTCAATCAAAGTTTCCTCAATTTTCACCGACGAATGAAAACTTTATAATAAATAGCAGTTGTGCATACTTATTATTTACTGCATCATTATTTTATTTTATTGGCATACATTTTTGTTATTTGATGGTGGCTCAATTCTGGTCCAATGACCTTGGAGACCACCGAAATCTCCTTCTCTTTGTTATCTTCGTTATTCAGCTGTGAAATCAAAATGCAGGAGTAAATAAATAAATAATTATTATATATGTACTTAAATTTTTAGTATTTTCGACATTTTTCCGCTGAAAAATAATTCTCTAAATTAATATATGTTTTTGTAAATTCAGTAATTTACTAGTCTAAAAAAACTAAACCTTTTTTCAGTTTAATTTACTTATGATACCGCATAAATTCCAAATTTACGGAAACAACTCTTTCCAGCATAAATTTTCGTTGTTCTCAAATTTTATAATCTATCATATTAATTTTATGTTAAATTCTTCGTTGTCCCGGCAAAAAGCCCAAATTTTTTTTAAAAACTGATATATATAATTAATGGTAGGTATATTTCGTGGGATGGATGGGCCTTATCCTCGTCATGTGCCCCGAGGGGCAACTCTTCAACCACATTCACATCGCCCGACCTTCGCACCCCACTTTTGTCCCCACAGCCGCCGACCTACCCCTCCCACCCACCAGCCCTAGCAGCACGCCAACAGTAGCCCATCGCCTTGCCTGACGACGCCCACTGCCGCCAATGCTTAGAAACTGCTCTCCCTCGCAACAACAAGGATCGATTAACGCGCCTTTTTCATTTTTTCTTCAAATCCCTCCTTTTCCACCAATTCCAGTGCAATTGCCCCCTCCCCTCCCTAACCCTTTTCACCCTCTTCCAACCCTTCGTCGTCTCAACACACACATCCACTCCATCCTCCTTTTCATCATTCTCTCTACCTCTCTCCCGCGCGGGTCGACTACCTCTCTGACGTCCACTGGGAGGGACAAAAAGAAAAGAAAAAATTCATGAAATAAAACTTAGTCAGCGGGCATGAGACGCAAAGAGAGGCCTCAACCCGTTTCATGACCTTTCAGCACATTCATTCTCCCCGTTCCGTTTCGAACCTCTCTCTCTTCCTCTCTCCCCCTCCTTTTCGCCACCACCCCCTCCCTCTTTACTTACGTGATCATTTCCCTCTTTCCCCATCCTCCGAAAAATCCATAAAATAAACACATTCGTTATTTTTTCGGACCTTCTCGGAGGAGAAAAAAGATCGTGCCTACGTAAGGAAGGAAGGGAGCTCTCTCTTTTTCCCTTTCTCTCGACGAATGGTCGTGCTGTTGGTGAATTCACTCTCTCACGCCCCTCAGGGCCAACTCATCAATTTTTTTCACTCCCTCGCTTCTTTCCCTCACCTTCCATTACCCCCTCTACACACCTCCCCTCATCCTAACCTTCGAACGTCAATGCCATCGTGAGTGAACACTTCCAGAGTTTTATTTGAACCCTAAACATCCCTCTTTCCATATATGTAGTATACTTCGGTCAACTATTATAATATTCTAAATCTTTACACCCGAAGTAAATAACTATTTTCTTCTCACTATTTCTGTTTACCTAATATTTCCGGAGAAGCGTGGTAGCCTAGTTGGAGAGGCACTTGCTTCCTGATCAAAGATTCCCGCGTTCAATTCCCGGGTTAGCCTTCCAAAAACCTTCCGCCAAGTTTAAAGACAGGTGGCGTTAGGTGGGCCATGGAAAGGAACTTGCCCCTCTACCTTAAAGAGCTGATTATCACGCGCCTGTGACTTAGTTCGGGGTGAGCTCTGGCCTCTCCCACCGAAATCAACCTTCGGGTTGAATCACTGAATGAACGAATGGCACTTTGTGGATGAAAATTAAAATATTACGACTTGATGACGTCATGAAAGCCAAAGCGTACCAATACTGCTGTTTCAGGGAAATGTGCATTCGCTTTAATATATATAATCGTCTTTAGGCAAAATTGCTGAAACTCGCATTATCTTTGTTTAAGTATACTTCATTTCGCGATGTTCAACTGTATTTATCTGATTACGATCCCATTGTTAACAATGTAACAAAAATAGAGGAAAATATTTTGCGTTCGAAGCTCATCTATTTTAATATTTGTTTAAGCATTGTTCAGGTTTAAAAACCGATGTAAATAGATTTTCCAATACTATGAAATCTTTAATGATTTACTGTGCCTGCGAGATTTTTAAACCGTCTTTGTATTAAAGGGAACGTTAAAGCATGCAGCTATTGTGTAGTTGGTGCATAAAATGTGCTTGCGATTGGCCTTGATGAGAAATATCCTAAATGCTCACAGACTTTTTTTAACTTGGATTACAGTATAAAAGACGTTCTTTTTTGCGCAGTAATTAAAATCAACGCTTCTACGTTGATTGACTGTTTTTCTTATGTTACTGATAGCCATACGACCAGAGCTTGGAAGTTTTTTTTTTCCTTTAGCGAGAAATTGATCATCAAAACATTCGACTTTTTTATAGAAATGGATTTCAAATTTACTTTTCATTTTACGAGCATGCCTATTTTTAAAATATATTTTCACGAGTTTATGTTAGGGAATAGCATTTTTCCTTCATCTGATTTTTTTTCAAATTAATTTTCTCGCGGAGAAAGTTACACAAGCGAACCTCGGTCAAGAAGAGATTCGGCAGTGCTTCCTTCTTCAGAGAGAGAGGGACGATTTCAAGGCCCTCTCGCAGCGTTTTGAATACATTAAACTCAGTAATGAGAAACCGGGGAGAACAGAAGTAAGGGAAAATCCGATTAACGCAATCTTTTGAATTCTGTGAATGGTCCTTCCCCGCAATCCGAGGCCTTCTTCCCCACCTCTCCTCTCAATGGACCAATCTCCACTGCAGCTCACTGTAATATTACGTCCTGCAAATTAGGATTTTCAAATTAATTCATCCTTCACTATCGCGCAATTGTCTTTCCTGACCAATATTCCCTTCCCAGTAGTCCTCACTCTAGATTGGGGGACTATTATACCTCAGGAGTGATACATATGCGTAAGAATGTCATCATGTCGTATTTAGGTTTTCAAATTCAATTGTCAAGTTCTAATGACATTAGAAATTGAAAATGTCATTTGACATTTGTCAGAGTTTGAAATTTAATGAGAGAAATAATAGCGTTAAAATTTTGTCCATGCAGTGCTTTAATGCATGTTCTTGTCAGAAAATGTTACACGAAAAACAGTTATTTACGTATTCAATATTCAGTCTCATGCATTTCATTATAATTTTCATTATTACTAATTACTTTTATGATTGTTTTCCTCTTATTTTTTCAATTTCTCGTGCAGGGTCGCAGTCAATTGAGTTAGGTGTATTATAGCTTAAACCATTAATAGTTTTTATTTCATGTTTTCCGTATTTAGCAAAATTAAAAGGAAAGGACTAAAAATACATGCAATATGGAATAATATGTATATTTTATTCAAAAAAGTCATTTTTCAAAATGAATTTTTGGTTGTGAATGAATTGAATGCTATCAAGTATTTGTTGTGAAATTGAAGTCCTCGTATTTTCGGCAAACTTATGCAGTAGAGAGAGACCTGTGAGATGCATGGTATGTGATTTTGTATAGTAATGGCAGAAACAGCAAGTAAGTCATCAATTACTGAATCGGAGAGGCTGTCATGTATTCCTCGTAATCTTACGACTGACTGCTCCTCCAGCCAGCGTTTGGCGTCTTCAAAGGAGAGGTTACCACAAAAATGAAGAGTAACGCAAACAGAGAAATTCCCAAAAGCTTCCTTTAATATGAATCACCAACTCGGTAACCTCAGTCGTATTGTAATGGATTTTTTAAAACTTTCACATGGCTACATCAGTGGGCATGATGGGAAAATAATCCTATTTTCTCGGCCATATCCTTTTATCCCGACAAATGTTTGGCGCGCGCATTTAATGAAGCCGCATCTCTGGATGTTTCAGCCCCACGCCCAATGTTTGCGGCAATAATTTACCGCTATCGGTCGACCGCACTCCGCCTTCCTCTGACGCCCCCCAAGCACTCCCACGCGACTAGTCACTGGCCTATTTGCTCTTTCGGAGCACAAAGCGTCGTGAGGGTATATCCAAAGGCCGTGTCGAATCCATGAAAAGCGGCTTCAAAGAATGAATCCTGAGATAGATGGCCTCCCGAACAGGGGGCGAGAGTGCATTCTCATCCAATCTCTATGCACCCCTCTCAATGCATATTCCCCTACCATCGATTCAAGCGTCGCCCAACCCTCCTAGAGCGAAGCAGTCTAGGAAAGACGAGGATGGCGTTCACCCGCACAGGAAACATGTTTACAAGAGTGCGCATCGGCTTCTACGCATTCTGGGACAAAGATGGAAATGGCAAAAACCTACACCACGCGATGGGTCTGATTGGCTGACTTAGGCGATGGCGTTTGTTTTCGTGTCCCTCCTTTTTATGGGAAACGTCTGCATCCATTAAATGCAGTCCTGAAACTAGGAAGCCATAAACTTGAGAAGGTGAAGAAGTTCAACTACTTGGGAAGAAGGAGGAAATATTCGGTGGAGTAGCCAATGCGAAGAGGGCTTTCCTCTAAAACAGGAGTCCCCTAAGAACTGAAAATGTGAGCGCTGAAAGGACTTTTATTTGGAGCACGCTTCTTTGAGCTGGTAAGGCATAAACTATGACAGCAGTGGAGAAGCAGCAGTGATGGAGAGCTTTCGAATTGTAGTGTTTAAGTACAATGATTTTGATATCATTATTCTTTAATGGTTGGATCTTTAATAAAATGGATAGATCGTGTAAGGGTGATGTTCAGGAGCCGCCCTCCATGCTGCACACGCGTCAAAACCTTTCCCGCTCATCACCGACGACAAATCCCCACCCACCAACACCCGCGCTCACTTCCGTGGCCCGCCACACATGCACTCAATCCCATCCTGACACTGAAGAAGAGAATATCACCCTCCCCCTTGCCCCTCTCCGATTGTCCCGACCACCCCAGAGAAAAGTTCATTGCAGTGCCTCTGCTTTGCACCATCATGTCACCTTGCCTTTACCCATTCTATCCTCCTATAGAAGAGCTTGTAGTTACCGAGGCCAGTAATGAAACACCCTGCTTCGTAATAGTTAATTAAATACTTAAAAATAGATTCTGTTGAAGAACTTCTACACCTTCGTGATTCTACTCGGGCGGAGATGGTTGAGATAGGTGAGGGCGAAGATCGTCCTTTGCGTACACAATGCGGAATGAAGCACAGCCGACACAATTAGCCTATCGGCGCTTTCTACGAGGAAGACGGATCGCCAGAAATGGGGCACTGTGCGATTCAAGAGTTCTCCATTTCAGCATTGTTTCTGTGCGATTGAAAATCGTTGTAACATTGTTCACCTTGAGGATTTACCACCAACTCCTCCGAGACATTCTGCCAGCAAAGTCAATTCATGTGCCTGCCGACATAATTGTCGATCAGAGCAAACAAAAACTAAGGATTTTAAAATTTTGTGCGCTAGTGCTAGAATTAGGGGAGAGACGGCATTCGAAGATCCCCTGAAGAGGAGCAACAAGTCGTTCTTTGAAACGTTCTTCGAAACCTGGAGCCAATTACGCGGTGGAAAACCCGAGCATCCTTTCTGCGTTTGTTTTTTTTTTTGCGTTTCTGGTTTACAGAATTCAAATGTCAACCGACCAAGATTTCGAATAAAAATGTCACCTTGAAAATTACGTAAGTTGTCGAAATCTAGGGGTTAATAACAAAATTAAAGGACCATGCAAAAGTATTTCTGTCATTGAGTAACTTTTCATGATGAGTTAAGAAGCCTTGCGTGCTTTAAGTAATGCCTAGTGGGCTCTGCGCTCCCCTCTAACTAATAAAAGATAAAGACATTTTTTTCCTGAATTCTAAGATTATCAACGATGCAATAGATCAATAGATAATGTAACTCGAAAAAACATCATCCGTCCAAAAGATATCGGCTCTCGGCTCCCGTCCCCTACTTAGCTCTTTAACACGCTTCATTAATGATTGTTAATCCGTCGACGATATTAATAGAAGCTAATTAGATGTTATCATAGAAAGTATTAGCATTCAGGCAAACAAATTGTCTTAATCAATTTTAAATTTACCGTATTTTAGTGCAAAAAAGGACAGTAACCGAGAACCGGTGCCTCTGGAATGATTTTTTTACTTATTAGATGATCAAATTGACGTTATTGTACACAAAGTGAGAATTCAGGAAACAAAATCGCAATATTTATTCTCAATAATTCCCGATATCGATACCTATATTTTCAATGGAAATCGAATTGAGAATCGCCCTCAGTCTCACCATGGATATGCTCAAGTATCAAATCAAAGTCATAAAATTATTATTTCACGCCTGACTGATGGGCTGGTGGTAATTCATTCCTCATCGAAATATACCAGATATTTTGAACTCAAATATACTTACAAACTTAGCTTCTTTTTCTCAAAATTTTGCCATTGCCTAAAGAAGCTGGCCGAAGTCAAAGAACGTGAGTGTTTTTCAATTGTCTGAGATTCATTCTAGTACGCTGCATCGGATATCCATCAGTATGACTGCGACGGAATTTAATGCTAGAACGACTGGACTTGGTCTACCCCCTTCAACGGCCCTAGCGCTCCAATTGATCCCCTCTAAATTGGCTGCTCATACATATATCCATTTGCAACGTACGAAGTAACAATTATTTTCTTGCGGTACAATTTCACAAACCAAAAAGTTTTATCTGTGTCAAAAATTACGTCAAAGAAGAACCTTACATTTTTTTAAATAGCCTTTCTCTTAGAGGGAGTAATTTGATCTCAGCGTCGGTAATAGGTAAATTTGATATTTCTATACTTAGTAGTGATTTGAATTGATGTTTCTACTTTTATGTTCACACATGAAATACAAATTGATAAATAGTCACGAAAAAAATACTCCCAAGACCCACCTTCTTCTTCTGGCATTAATCTTCGAGTCTTCGAATGGCATTAATCTCAAATCGGAAAAGGACCAAATTGATCCCCGCGGCCGTTCTAGTGCTGATATGGTGAACTTATAAGTAATTTAACTATGCATAATCCCACCGCAATCCCGACTTCGAAAGGGAATATCGCCACGATTGTCCATTGTCACGGCCACCCTTGGGGATATGTAGTCCCAATACCACTACGACGCCGCTTCACTAGCAGTCTGTCCCTTCAACCGTAAACCACAACTCTGCATATCCATGCAATTCATGCACACAGCCCTTATTCTCCATCGAGGTCGCATTTTCCGTCATAGATTTTAGTTTTCCAATGTAGGTAATTTTGGTTCACGAGAAAATGATTCATGATTTTCCGTTAAACGGTTCGCATGGATTTCTATCGTGTTACACGCTGGTACACTACGAGTACTATTCGATGTTTATTTGTACATGGGCGTACCCATGGAGGGGCAGCTCGCCCCTCCCCTAGGGTGTTGCTTATTTTTTTATTTTTTCTCGGATTTTTGATTTCTACCTCTTAAAATATGCTACTGGGTGCAGAATGGATATCCTAAAAATTTCAGCTCAATTGTTTAACATTTAGAGGTCGCTCAAAGAGCATAAATGCAATAACATTAAATTTTCACAATTTTTTGAAGTAACATCATTTTCCGGGGTAACGCACGATTTTATGGCCCTCTTGATCCTAAATTCGCTCCATTTTTACGTCCGCTCAACAGTTTTCCAGGAATACAATACTCTACCGCGAGCTACAGCCGCGCGTCACACCCCTGACGGCGAGTTGGTCGCTCGCGAGCCGCATTCACGGACAGCGACCGTCATTGCCTTACGCCCCTCGCGCCTTCCCTAGCGAAAGTCTGCGGAAGAAAGGAGGAGTCATATACTATGTTGGCGTTTTTCATACCGAGTGTTTGCTGTAGTTTGTCCTTTAAATTAACTACATCACTGTTCTTTGAACCTAACATATGAAAAAAAAGGAAATTCTCAGGTTTAAAATCCCCCCCAAAAAAAATGATAAGACCGAGAACCTTAGATATGAAAACAGTTAGTTACCTCTATTTACGCTTGTTGAATCAATTGAAAATGCTTTTTTATGTTCGCTAATCTCCATTATTCAACGCAGTCGTGAACAATCTCAGCAGTGGCCCGGCCCGGCCACTAGCAATTCCGGTGAGTTATGGAATCTTTCATGTTGTTTTTATTTCATCAATCAGCCATGAGATTTATAGAACCACCTAATGACGTAATATGCAAAATAATTTTTAATTACTTGATTCAACGAATTAGTAAATATTTCCTTTAGTAGACAGTAACCCCTGTTACTACAACATAGTAGCAGCAAGAATTATTGCTGCTCATCTCGCGCTAATGCACAAGGCATCAAAGATCAGTGCAATTTGGGGTGTAATGAGGATTTTCCCAACAATCTATCTTTTACTTGACAACTCCGTTGGCTTATCATCAATAGAATTCGTTTCAGAAACATCCTCACTAGTTAAGATTAAAATATCAACATTTCTTAAAAGAATGACGTATCATTAGCAGCAATGTAATAACATGAAAAGGGAATCGATAGCAATTTAGTTTCACAAGGCCTACATGGTTTTCTGTGTACTCTTTAATTCAGACTTGCTGCGATACTCGTCATATCTTCTCTTCCTCTCTAATCGTCGCGCCGACTTCTCTGCCGCCTCTCTCTCTATTAAGTGCTTCGTTAAGGATCTCATTATTTGGCAAGCCAAAGGCGCTTTATAGTTGTCCCGGTAAGCCAAGTTCACCCCAACCAGCCAGTTTACAATGCATTTCATATTATGCGCATAATATATATGTCTATGATTTGGGTGATTAGTTTTGTTGGTGCAAGCAGAAACTCAAAACTAATAAATGTATGGAAGTTTTTCAGAAAGAAAAATATTTTGAAAACTCTCTCTCTATAAGATTAGGATCTTTTGAAGTAGGTGTCCCGGTCGTCTCTGTAATTTCAAGAGCACTTTATCCATATCGTTTTGAATAACTTCCAGAGCATTTACCGCGGCAATATCAAAGAACTGATCCAATTATTCATTCAATTCCATCTCATTCTTTAGCTGTTTCGTAGATCGCCGCCAAAAATAAATCTTGAATTTTAACAGCTCACTGCACACTGTGCCTCTATTCAATATATTTCCCGTATTTCTTGAATTATTTGAATTCTCGAAATAATACTCCGGAATGGGACCACGGACATCATCGTTAGTCTCGTATTTGCATACAATCCTTTTTTCAGGGTTAAGTGGTGGTGATAGAACAACTGCAGCACTTCGCGAATCAAAGTCAGCTTATTTTTTACGAAACAAGCAGCGATAGCTGTTATAGGGACGCCGATGAGGAATACTTCACTAGACTTGCGCGCGATAAACAACATTGTATTTATCAATAGCGTTTCGACTTCGAAAATTTACTCTACGCCATTCAAAATCCGGCTGCGATGAGGTTAAAGAAAATGTAAAACACGCAAACTTGGGTAAGAAAACATACACAGTTGTCTCTAAACATCATTCTTAATGGTTTCATTAATTCATTCTATTCTACGAATTCATCTCAACGAAAAAGTCTCCAGAATTTATATATAACAATGTAAAACCATACAGGTTTTTAGGTAACTCCTCCTTTCTTCCACGGACTCTCTTTAGAGAAGGCACGAGGGGGGCGTAATGCCGTGATCAGTTGACCGTGAATGCGGCCCGCGAGCGACCAGCTCGCCGTCAGGGGTGTGACGCGCGGCTGTAGCTCGCGGTAGAGTATTGTATTCCTGGAAAACTGTTGAGCGGACGTAAAAATGGAGCGAATTTAGGTCCAAGAGGGCCATAAAATCGTGCGTTACCCCGGAAAATGATGTTACTTCAAAAAATTGTGAAAATTTAATGTTATTGCATTTATGCTCTTTGAGCGATCTCTAAATGTTAAACAGTTGAGCTGAAATTTTTAGGATATCCATTCTGCACCCAGTAGCATATTTTAAGAGGTAGAAATCAAAAATCCGAGAAAAAATAAAAAATAAGCAACACCCTACCCTCCCCCCTCAGAAGCGGAAATAATTAAGTCCAAAACGAAGGTTTTCTTTTGATGAAAAATGATATTGGCCTAAGAGATGGAGCTAAAATAAAAATTATTATTTTTTCAAGCAAATATTTTATAAATAATAAATCGCTGTCATAATATTCTTAAAATTTTTGTTTGATTAACATTTTCTGTGTTAAAATGTTACATCTTGGAAGACCACGGCTTTCCCATCCCTTTCCTAGTTTTCATCCTGGGTACTTTCTTGTCTTTGTAGGATTTTCCACTTATTTATGGTCGATTTCTGATATCATAAATCTTGCCTTGAATATACCCAACTTCCTCCAGAAAGATATCTGCCATCGCGCAAGTTTAATCGCTGTGGGAAACCAATGCGTATAAACCTCTCCCAAAGACCTTTCCACTCTATTTCTTTTCCCGGTTTGAACATTTGATTGCCTTGGGATTAATTTTCAGTCTGTAAAGGAAATGTTTTCTATCCTTTCTACAGTTTTATACGAATTTTTACTTAAAATTTATGCATCTTTTAGTTTTTAGTTTTAATTAGTTTTTAATGAAATCTTTCTTAGCCATGAGACCTGAATATCTAATTGATTTTAAAATCTCTATTTATAAAAAGAAGGTTTCAATTTTTTAATCCCGACTTCGTTTTGAAATTAATGAGAAAATGTTTCGCGAGATATTTTTTTATTTTTTTGTACACATTGCAATTAACAAAACGAAATAATCTGGTGCTTTTAATGTAAGAGTTATCGGTGTCCCCGAAACTTCGCTGCATGCTTACCACCAGATGGTTCCGTTCCAGCTGCACTCTGCGTCTGAAGACATTAAAATTAAGGAAAGCGCGGAAGACCTTCCGAGGTGAGCGGGAACTCTTTTAATTTGGGAAAGTGGCGCGCATCGAAATTAGGGCCATCCCACGAGTATAATGGAAATAAAAGAACAAAGAAAACAATTGGGAGGGAACCGAGGATAAAAAGAACAACAAAATCTGGGATGTCTCGCACTTACCTCTCACACTACTCCCTCACTCCCGGATTGACACAGATTTTCTCCTTTCCCCGCTATTACCGCAACTCGAGGTATTCTCCTTACGGCGCACAGAGCTTAATTGCATGCGTCACCAACAATCTCCGTGTTTTGATGCCCCGGTGGTCGGCTCATCTGCCTGGGTAACCTGGGAAATGTAACGGTGAGGTAATAATTATAATGACAGTCGACAATTGTCTACTATGTGATTTGAGGCGCCATTAGAATTAAGTGAATGCTGAATGTTCAGAAGTTGCTATTTTGTATCAAAAATCAAAGCATAGTTAGCATATTATAATTAGAGCATTTTTCTATCTAAAAATGGAACGTTAATTGTTCTCTACATATTTCTTTTACTAATTCAGAACCTGGCGGCAGAATCGACGGCACATTGCGATTTTGTTAACTTAGATATAAAAGCATTTACGTCAAATAATTGCGAAGCTACTTTCCTTGAAATTTTTGGAAATAACAAGATTTGACTAATCAGCGGTATCGCAGTGTTAGTAGTCACGGTGTAGGATATGGGATACTGTTTTCCTTACTTTGTATTAGATAAGTACGCGGTTGTAAGCCGTGGTTGTTTAATATCTCTTAAAGTTTGGAATAAAAAATACATTTGTATCATAATGTTATCACTCGTTGTCCTGAGAGTCATGGTGGCCTGCTACCATAATCAATGAGTTACATACGTCATTTGAAATTAAGTTACTCAGAAAGCTTTTTAGAATTGAGAAAAACGCATTTTAATTTCTAAGTAAAATTCCGCTAAAATATGAGAGACATTTACTCAACCAAATTCCGCCATTAACAAAAGTATATTTCGAAAAATGGGGATAGGAGGAAGCTATAATGTTTCATTTTCAGCTAAATGATGATTTTGGTTCACTAAAGTATTTTTTTAAATCTGTTTCGAACGATATCGAAAAATGGACTTTTCTTCGCGGAATCTCAAACCATTGTGCTCCGCTCAGGGAAAATGAAGTAGAATTAGCCGTGACTTAGGATTGCATCATGAACCCAGAGTCTTAAGTGACGGTCTCATCACGCGAGTTTTTTCTGGCCTAGCCTTCCTGTTCATCTGCTGAATCTCAACAAAGAAGTTGATGAATGTATAGCAGATTAATGCCAACAGCAGCAAGTGTCGAATACGCCTTCCGGCTGAGTGACTGAATTCTGAGTATAAGTCTATCGCGACAGGAGAAGGGAATGCAAAGAGCTGCCGCTCCAAGGGGTGCTCGCTCATGTTTGCAGTTTTCATTCAACGCGCGCGACGCGCAGACATTCTCAGAATCCGGTTTCAAAAATCTCGTTTTCATATTCACGCGAAATCAAAACACAACGAAGGAAAAAAAAGTTGGAGTGATAGGTCAAATACGGAAAAGAATTTATTGAAAAAATGCGGGTGAATTGCTTTCCGCGTTGTTTTATTCCTTTTTCTGCTTTTTATGGCGTTTTCATTATTCTGTATAGAAATGAACTGATTCATCCCGGAAGTCGCTCATTGTGAACGGCGTGCAGTTTTGTTGGAGTTCGTAGCTCAATTTCAAAGGATTACATTCAACCGAGAGTAGGAACTTGTCTTTCACAAGAAAATATACGATTTATCAGACTTTTTCAATGAAATTTCACAAAAAGTAATGACTTACTCCATTATTTAGTGTATATTTTTACGGCGCAATTCCAGTTATTATTTATTTAACGTCACTATTCCAGAATATATGTTGTTTAACTCCACAATTTTGGCGAAATTGTGATGTTAATATCGCAATCATTTCCAACCCAAATTAACAATCGTTAAGGAAAGTTAACTTCTCTCTCGTGAATTGTCTCTTCGTGATACTAATTTAACGAAAATACCACTCCTAATTATTTGGTCATATTTGGGTGTAAATAAATGAATACATCGCTTTCACGCATTTAGATAGGGGATGTTGGACATCTAAATCGGCTTTAACCTAGCATTCTCGCAGTCCAAGAGAGAAATAATTCCCCAGAATCAGCTTACGGCCTATCTTAATGTACTCTTTATCTAATCGAATGTCCGTGCCGCGTGAGTAACTTATTCGTGGAAATTCCTCTTTCAAATGGCATTCTCCTCATTAATCGCAGACTTCAGGGGCGATGGCGGAAGTTGATACCGAAAGTTTAAATCCAAGAAAACACTTCCAACGCCACCAAACCCCGCCCCTCCTTTCCCCTCTTTTTCATAAATGCGCGCCATTTGGGAGTAGCAGAGGAAAATACGTCTCAGAGCCCAAAATATTACCTCAAATGGAAGGCTTGGAACGCGATGGTGATCTGACTACACCATGCTTCAAAGGCTTTTCTTTCGCGGCTTGACAGAGGAATAATAATCGGCAGAGTCCTCGACCTTCACTTCCTCTCCCACTCCACAATGGTGACTTTATGTGCGAGTAGCAGTGGAGCTGTTATTTTAGTGCTCTCATGCACACGTGCGTCTGTGTGTGTGTATGAGAATGTATGTATGCATGTGTATGTGTTATTTCGTTGATGGGGGGTGCGTGAGTGGGTCCCGGTGGGCGTGCGTGTCTAAAGCACGAATCCATTTTCAGAGTCCGACCCTTCGACTTCCCCGAGTGGGTGGTAGGTGAGTGCCCTAACCCCCCCCCTCCCCCCTACCCAACCCCCCCTCCTCCTCCTCTCCCCCACCCTTAACCTCTCACGCACCTCACCCCACTCCTCGACGGTTATAAGCTCCTTCGCTTCTTATCTTGGAGCAGTCTGGGATTTGCATGGGAATTCTCTCGAAATTCCCAGACCCGCGCAAATTAATTACTCAGTTTATTCACGGGCGTCATGTTTTCCACAACTTGTTTCCCAGAGACTATACTCCCGTCCGTAGGGAATTGAGGATGATTTTAGCGGAGCGCGAAATAAGGAGAGTACTGTTCGTGTTGCTGCTTAGTGGGTTAAAATTACTCATATATTGGTTTTCAATCGGCTTAATAACTTGTTGAAGTATTTCTGCAAAAGCATGCAGTCTGAAAAAGAATTTGTAATATGAATAGCTAAGTAGAATTTGATCTATTGCTAGTAGGTGATACGGGAAACCTGAATGCGCTATTGATCCCTGGTGTATTTGAGTGTTCGTATAATAATATCCGAGGGGGTATTCGAAGTAACATCATCGTGAATTTAATATATATTTATCTCAACTTAAATTGCCAGGAATCAAAATAAATATTGTTGTCACAAAAAAATCATTCAAACATAAATTAGGATCAGTGAAATCCTTCACCATGACAACATCCCGGCAATAAGATTGTACTATGAGACGTAAATATAAGTTATGTGACTGGCAAGAAGACGACGCCTTCAACCTTTAACGCCTTTTGCCCCCATTTGCGGTGCAAAGTGAAGTCGTGAAAACTTTAGGCATAAAGTGAAATGAAGCGAATAATGAATGTCATGTCGGTTGTTCCCAGATTATAGAGCAGCAAACTTCAGCACTATACCCGTGGCGGGATTGAGAATATGAATTTTCCGAGCATTGGTGAAATGTGCCATTCAAAGCATGAAGCACTTACAGCATTCAACGATAAAATTGTTTTGTTTTTTTCTCTGGCTGGTTTAAATTCGCTCATTACGTCTCTAATGCATATACATTTATACTGTCTGTACGTTTTTTATTTTTTATCATACTCAGAGACAAAAGCGACGTATTTTTGCAGCACCATAGCCCCAACTTTGATTAATTGTTAGTGTTTGGTCTCCAGTTTACGTTTCCAAGCTATCTTCTCTTTTGGCGGCACGTGTACGTATCACTGCCATTACTATCGTTGGAGCGTGATGAGCCTATTTCACTGCTGAAAATTGCACCCGACCGATAGAATGCTTCTTGTATAAAAGTAGAAGACGTTCTAGTGGAAGAAAAGAAAGCAAACCTCGCGGATCTGACAAATGTGATGCCCGTTCCGAGTGAGGAACGACTAGCGGGCCGCGAGTGAATATAGTATACGGTAGACTACAGTGCTATCCCAGAAATTTATTATGAGGCGTTTAATTGGATCTATCGGCATTTATTTTCCCTTTCTAAAAGGATAATTCCGAATCTTGCCTAGGAAGTTTGGCCATTGAAGAAACGAGACTTCGTTCTTCGGAGGAAGTCTCGTTTCTTCATGACTGTTAATTAGGTAACATGTTCCAGAGTGCATTTTGGTATTGACTGAGCTAAGATGAAATAGAATCTAGTATGTCTCATTAATATGAAAGAATCTTTCTTTAAAAATACAAGCCACGTCCCCGGCGAGGTGTGTATCCCGTTGTCTTCCACCCCCAAAAAACTTCCTCTCCTAAAGCAACCTCTATTCGTTGACAACAGCGACGTTATCGAATGAGATCAGCAGAAGGTGCTCCTACAAGACTTTGAGAGTTCGGCCTCCATAGACGAGACATTCTCCTTTATACCGTTTCCCATTTGAGGGTTTCAGAGCTACCAGGTGCACGTGCTCGGGGTTTTTCTATGTTCTCATGCGTCAGTCTGGGACGGCGACAAAGATCTAAAATACAATTCACATTTTATTAACCCTTTTTTTGTCGTCTCTTATTGCTGGCTCGATGACACTGCATCGTAAATAATGAGAGTATTTAATAACTCTTTAGATTTTTATCTGATAATTCTATTGTTACAGTTCTATGGCGCGTTTCTATTAAAATTAGCTTCCATTTGGAAGAAATATTGAGCGTGGAGGGCCTTTCATCGCTAAAAGTTGATGGACTCGTGCTTAAAGGATTTCTTTATCCTTTTTATCTGCTATATTTTACTCTCGCTGTACCCACTCGACAGAACCAATTTTAGGACGGATTTAAATGAATGTCGTTTAAGTGAACGGGAAATAGTTTGTTACAATTTCATATTTCCTCTTCGAAATAGAATGAAGATCATGATCGCTACTACCTCAAAAGATCATTTCTCATGGAACGACTTCATTCAAATGCCGTTAACGATGAAAAGTGGACCCGATAAAGAGTAGAACTATTGAGGGCACCATCTTTGCTAATTAAAATTGTATGGTTTATGCTCCTCAAAACGAGGTGGTTTACTTTGTATCTCTTCCGTTAACTCCCGAGCATATCAAAGGGCGGAGACAGACGTGTTTTTAACAAAGCCGAGATTATTGCAAGCCTACGAATGAGAGGAAAAGCTAGACCGAATTCTATGCATCGTCAAATTCTCACTGAGATCACATTAATTGTTCCGTATTATTCTGAAGTTTATGATGAATGGAAATTATAGTTACTCAGTTGTCTACGATACAATTACACTGAGATGCTTCACGATCTAAAAAACCGCTTGTAGTGGTTTCCATTGTACTCTTCTTGTTCAGTACGTACTCTTCGTTGAGCATGAAGTACCCTCAAAAGAAAAAGTTGAACAAAGATCATGAAAACTTTGTTTGATTACATTGAAGTCGTCCCAATAGGAACTCTATTATAAATCGACAATCTTGTGAGTGAATCGATACCTGTAAAACCTCCTGAAGATGTATTTATCTGTAGAATGTATTTATCTGTTCACTTTTTCTTTTTTTCGCTTGCGATTTACTGAAGCATTTTTCACCCCCTTTCTCACCCATCGGAAGCAGGAAGGGCCAATGTAAAACCTTCAATACACCTTCCAAAAACGAAAATGAAGCATTTTATCCCTTCTAAATTACACCAAATTTCCATTCCGTTCCTTATCGTCTTCTTTCATCTGCGGTATTGTGCCTCGCGTTTTTCGTTTTTTTATGAGCGCTTGGTCCACCGCTTTCTCCATCCAATGCCGTCGCGCGCGTGCGCACCCATATTAATTCCTCTCCCAGGGGGCGGGTGCAGAGTGAATGAATGCAAGCATTATGCCCGCGCACTCGAGATCACAAATGCGCAGCCCTTTGAAGCCATTCCCCACGCAACCAACTCCCCAATTCCGAATCCACCCTCTCCAAACGCCGCGATACAAAACATCCAGCCTTTCCTCGGGTGCGTGGAAAAACCGCACTTCGAGAAAAATTCCGGGCGGAAAATAATCAGGCAAACACTTATAGGAGCACAGATTTGAGCAGATATCACCTGAGTTCTCATCAAATCATCGGTAATCGATTAATCTTGGCTCAAAAGATTTAAACACACGAAGTCTGTAACTATTATTAGGAAGGAAAGCCCATTAGGAATTCATCATTTTAAATTATCCATATTAAAAGACAAAAGAAGTATTGTGATGGAGAAGATTTTTGGTGAGTGGTTTAAAAGGACGACGATCATGTATTTCAACAATTTATTGAGGGATTCAAGGAAACTTAGTTCAATTTGCTGATGGCAAGAGTGTCAGAAATGTTTTTAGGAACTTTTCCAATACGGAGGAAATAAAACACGATTTAACGCGAAATGGTAACACATTATATTCGCGATGTGTGTGATTTCATGTATGTACCCTGTGATGATTTCAATAAATGGTAATTACAATAAAATTAATGAGACAAATGTTTATTATTTGATACTCTACAAAATAAGTGCGAAACATCTGATGCGTATTTGGTGCTGACACATTGATTCTGAAATTAAGCGCATGCATCGATGAAGTTGAGGGCCTCCAACGGAATGATATGTATTTCAGCCTTCGTCAGTAAAAATAATTGATTAAAATTTTCTAATTAAGACGAATTTGTAATCAGCTGATATTTATGTTATGGGAGTCCATGACTAAGTTTTTATTTGGCATTCCAATGAGTATCACTACGTTCAACCACTGCTTATTATAAAAGAATATAAAATCGATGTTTTCTAATTATAGATGAATGTTTAGCCAATTGATATTGATGGACTGAAATCGATCAATCAATATTAATTTGACATTGCAACGAGTATCACTATGTTCAACCACTGGTTATTATAAAATAACAATGAGGGGGCGGAAACATGAACAATGTGAAACGTTGTATTGATTTTCCAAAAAAAATAATTCTCGATGTGCACGCGTGGAAGTCCGCATTGGAAACAACTTCTCCTCTGCAAGCCCTTTACTTGGTTCATTTAAATCACAATACCAATATGGTTGAAAAGGAACGGCAATGAAACGTATTTAATGACAGGCTTTGTCAAAAGTCTATTCAAAAGAAATATAATATTCCCGGATGACTGACGTGATGGCCGTAGTAAAAATCGTGCCATGGAAATTCAGTGAATATTTTCAGGTATTTATATATTATCTGAAAGAAATAGTTGAAAGACTCTTCAATTATAAATATCGGTTGCTTCCTTGGAGTTAAGTTTCCTTCATTACAATTTAAGGCCTGAGTCGTGATTTTGAACTAATTAATGTAATATAACATTCTTCACCAGATAAATTAATCGCGAATCTAATTTTAACAAAACATCTAGATTCTTTCCTCCGTCGATGTGACTCATGTGGGAATTTTCTATCCTTTGCAATCAATAGCAATTCAAGAGCAGCCACCAAATATTTTAAAATTTCTTATATAACTGTCACGTTTTATCTCCAAATTACTCTTTTCATAGGCAAATTTCACCACTCAGAAATCAGAGCTTGGGTTATGACTCTGAACACCTAGGATTTTTAAAATCTCCTCTGGATTTTTCCACCCGTGAAATTGCTATGCCAGTAGATTTAGTGCTTCTCCTCCATTTAAGTGATTGGTCCCTTTTAAGGAGCGGGAGGTGAAGGAGGGCGGGAAGGAGGGAAAAAAACCTTCAAAGGGTCAGGGAGGCGGATAAAGTAAGGGCCCGCTAGGGGTGCACGCGAGGGTCAGCGGAGAATGGGGCGGCGGCAATAAAAACGAAGGGAAGCGGAGGGCCGAGATAATGGCCGCCTACGGGTGCAGTGGACGGGGCAGGACGCTATTGCGCTATAGGTACACATACGCGAATTCAAAGAGATTCAATGAATACTCACAACAATGTCCTCCGTGAGAATGAACGAACATCTTTGAAGTGCAATGTTAACTTTTTGCTTCATTACAAGTGATTTATTTTTTACACTATTTTAGAACAATATTCGACGTTAGAATAATGTTGTAACTATAATAGAACTTTTTAAACAATACTATTAGCTGTTAAGAGAGAGCTTTGTATCACATTTACCGGTATATGTGCACCGAATAATGGAGAACAGCTGGTGCGAATGAAAAAAAATGATGCGAATAACAGATGAGAATCAGAAGATAAATATCTAATGCTGCTTTTGACCGCCTTCACCGCGATTAGTGGCCATGGTTATCGTTAAATCAATTTCCGGATATTTGAATTCGCTGCGAAGTACACTCGATATACCCTTCGTCAAAGCTTTGACATTACCCATATTCATTCTTCGGTCGCTCTCTAAGAACCAGCAGCATTGATGATTTTCACACATACGTTTGCTCTCAGGTACGCTCAGTGGAAATTAGCGTATTTTATGTGTTCCGTGAGTGGGGTGGAGGGCATAATGAGCGAAGTTGTGTGTGGTGCGAAGAGAGAGTATTCTAAACAGGAGGGCGGGACGTTGGGTTGGGTTGGGTTGAATGTGAAAGAGGAAGAAAAGTGTACGAAAAGTGAGAATATTATTGAGATTGACGGCCCTTTTCACCTGACGTGATACCAATGACTCACGCATTAGCTGATAATGAAATACAGGGAAGATTGATGCCGGGCTGGTTCGGCTTTTCCGCCGAAAAGCCTCTCCCCCTTCTATTTGCGTAACGGTTCGGTAACATCCAATAAGGCAGAGCCTGAGATAGCACAGAGGCTAACGGATGAATATTTTATCGCCCAAATGCTATCGCGGTCAACTGTCTACGATAATCAAAATATTTATCCCTTCAAATCCACATGCTAATGGACAATTATGTTCAATGAGCAGTTTATGTATCACTAAAGAAGGAAGCCTATTTTATTTCAGTGCCAGTGATAGACGGGAGTGGGCAAAGTAACCTAGTGGATAGAGCGTCGGCCTGGTGATGGAAGGCTCCTCCCTGAGAATGGGAAAATCCTTATTGTGCTTGAGAGGGTGCCAGGAAATGGAACCGTCCCCAATCGAGTGCATTGCCTCTCCCAATCCCTGAAATTTACATGCTTCTCGCTTACGTTGGGGCGAGCTCTACCCTCACCTATCCAAATCGTGTTTTTTTTTTTACAATTGGTGAATGATTCCGTAATTCATGGGTTTCATGTTCTTCGGGATATACGAGTTTATTTATCAAAATGATAAATTATCTATCTGCCGTTATATTTTTTAGGAAATATTTGACGACCAACTCAATAAATAAGTTAGGTAGGTAGTAAATAAGCTGGTATTTGGAATAACCTGAAACCATTCTCATCACCTACATTCAAGAGAGTTGTTATTTTTTGTTTCATTAGCTTTAGCGATTCGCACAGAAGTTTTTAATCGTCCACTAGAAAAATGTATCATTTATTTACGCTTACAATTATATTCAGCAAAAAATTAAATCCTAATTCATACTCGCGAGTCATTTCAGCCACACTTCTTATTTGAGCCAAAATTATTTTGCGGCGTCATTTGTCTTTTGTCCCATAGATCCTCAAGTATCTTCTCCACGAGTGCCCAGGGAGAAGTTTGCTGGAGTTGCCTTTTCCCAGCAGGAATTACCTCGCCACTTTCGTTTCCGACCTCTTAAAGCGCGCCGTGGCATTGCCTCAAAGGCCGAGTGATGTGGAAACTAACGAAAGGTTCCGAGGACGAACAGACAGACCTCCCTCCGAAGCGGGTCGTTTGGGCCTTCATTGATTAGATGAGCCCGATTCTATTTCAGGATCACATTCAATCTACGCAAATTAAGGTCACCGTCACTGGGCCCAAAAGAGCGGTAGGAAATCCGCTACTCTTATTTTCGTGTCTCCGTTTATGTAAAATGAGAAATATAAGACCTTCTATCTATGCATGTTTTTTTCCTTCAATGCATGTGAGAAAATTGGGTATTTTAAAAATATTGCTTAAATAATTGTTTATTTTCGCGTTTGCTGAAATTTTTACCTCTTAATATTTTTCGTTATTCCTTTAGAGTGCGTTTGAAACTATTGACCTGTGTGATCGATCACGGGAAGAATTTAAAATCATTCGCTTCTTAGTTGACTGCAACTTCTCCAATGATGACAATAATTTAATGAGCAGAGGAATTTTTCAATGGACCCTATGAGATCACTAACTGATAATTAATTTTATTTATGCCATTATTAAATTATTAATTTTGTTTGGCCGAAATGCTAACAGAGCAAAAAATCATCTCCAATTATGCATGATTGATAGAACTAATAAAAAATTCAATTAATCAACTATGGGTAAATTTAGGCAATGACGCAGTAATTAATATCAATCGTTAACCAATATAGTGGCGAATAAACTAAATGAAAACGACAAAAAACTAATTATGGTTCTCAATTATCTTCTTGAATCCTCGTTAATTGATAATTAATTTGTTTTGTTCAGTAGAAATAGCCTGTAATTGTTTGCAAATTTCTAAAATACAATAATTTTTTGTACAATACAATATTTTTCTAAGTCGTAAAATTGTCTAAAATGGTCTCAGCAATCAGTCTTCGCCATCAAATATTCTCAAAAATGGCGAATCTCTCGACTTAATTACCAAAACGGGAAGGGGAGGAAATTTACAGAAAAGAAATAGTCTTTGGTTGGGATGGGCTGTATTCGTGGTGAAGTGTCTCCCGAAGATATATTTGTCTCGGAAAGCCAAGTGGTGAGTTTATTACAGTTATTACCTCACCACTTATCAAAGTTACCTCTGGTATTCTTTTAAATTCACCGCTAAAAAAGTTTGGCAAGTAAATTTATGAAGTGAAAGAAAACAGTTTACAAAACAACAAAAATTATTTAAATCAAATGCAGGATAGCAAAAATATTGCGAATTTATTGTCCAGTATTTCAAGAGTACCTACTAAGTACTTTAAAAGTAGCGCTAACTTTCTCTTCTGGCATTATCCACACTTTTACCGAAACCTATATTCTATAACTTACTCTCTATAGTCTCAGACTCAACTTTGTGGAAATTCATTTCAACAATTAAAAAGAACAAAATTTGTATTTATCCACCAATTTATTTTCGTGGTACAACTAGTTTCGACGCAGCGGCGTCATCCTCAGGTACAAAGGTTACAGGCGATATATAAGGATATTTTATCGTTTTTTACCTTTGTACCTGAGGATGACGCCGCTGCATCGAAACTAGTTGTACCACGAAAATAAATTGGTGGATCAATGCAAAGTTTGTTCTTTTTTATTGTATTCTATAACTTATTTCATTGTACCGTAAGTATTACCATAGCGTAAGTATATACTAATTAACTCTATGGTATTACTTAGCTCTCCTGCTGACATATAATATTTCTATTGAAATGTTTAACTCCATTCATAATTGCATCCAATATTTATAATATTAACGATTCTTAAGCCATTTGCAGAAATGTCAAAAGAATGACAGAATGATGAATAGGTGCAAAGAAGGCATTATGAATCGAAGATAAAAAAAATCAATTCGGAGGAAATTGAAAAGGAGGCATTGTATGCTATGAAGAGTTCTTGTGAATGTGAAAAGATGGACTGAAAGCTATGAAAACCTTAAACAATCTTGAAAATTAACTCTCATCCTTATATTCTCACCAAGTCCTGCTTTTTTCGGAATTGATCGTATCCATTGATTGTAATATTGACCGCAGGTGACGAGAAATCGGGACTCAATTGGCCCATCAACATTGGCCATTGAGTCTTCGCAATAGATTGCCTCTCAACTGTGCAGACGCACTCCATACACGCGAGGCTTCAATGAATTTCAACTCGAAAGTATGGCCGGTCAATACATTTCAAAGTGGCAAAACAAAGAATTTGAACGAGGAGATTCTTAATATCTGAAGAAAATGCACTAGAAAAGTAAACTTCTTTGAATGCTTTATTGATGGCCGTCGTAAATATTTGTAGTAGGAGATAATTTTTAATCCTTTAACTCTTAATTTTGCCTAAAGAAATAGTCATGAAAACCCCAATTTCAAGCGAGAGTTCACCATTGTATGCGATTAATGACTAAATCAGAAGCACTAGGTATGATGTGTCCGTGGGAAACACGATGTGTGCGATGCCTTTGCTACTGCTATAAGTGGTAAAGTATTTTGCTGATTTCTAAACGATTCTATTCTTTTAGTTCGCCGGATCGATCGGAATGCCTTAAACTTGATTAACTCTGCCAACTCGGTAAAATTGAGTGAAATTCGCTGGAAGGGAGGTCACTTTCTTTTCATTTTTTTGAAATGCGAGAGGCGCCCGCTCCTTCAGAAAATTTTCCAACGGGGAAAGCGGACAAGAATTTTTCATTTTTTCTGATTACATTTGTGCAACTTCATAACTCGTTTAATGATATTATAAGTTTTTTTACAGGATATTCTCTCCGTTTCTCCTTTATATTCTTAAATATTTAATATTCGTCATTCTAGTTAAAGTTATGAAGTTTTAATGTTCAAAATTAAGGTCGAAATACCTCTAAAAGGTCCTTTGACATTTCATTGATCATTCGCTGGCATCACATTTACCTGCGCTGTGGAGGTACATTACGAACCGAAGTTCATAGAAGAATTAATAGATCAATCTTTCTAATCATTCGTTTTCTTGAGTTTTCATTTATTTTATTCCATGAAGAATGATATTCCTATCATCATTCTGCATTCCCTACATGCTGACCTAAATATTAATGCTTCCCATAGTGACGAATTGGAAAAAGATGTTTTAAAGTTAATCCCTTTCAATGTGATGCATGGAAATGTCTTAACTCCATTCTCCCTGTATCTCACCTGGAAAACCTATCGAAGGATGTGCAAGAAAAATGCATTATTCTTATATTTTCATGAGCAACTGATGAATGATATTTCATCGATTATGAAAAGAGCCCGAATTTTACACGGGGCTGTATTCCCTCATTGGCCCCCAAAGTTGCGTGACCTTTTGCGCCCTCTGTCAAAGCTACTGTTCAACCAATCGTATACATTTTTATATCACAGAAATTCGTCCTAAGCCAATAACTTAAATAATCCTAATAGTCACGCGAGGGTCTAACTACTTCAAAGAACATATTTCTTAATTCTTCCACTTTGGGAGGATATATAAGCTTCCCTGGAATCAAAAAGCCACGCTCAACATCAGATGAGAGTATTTGTAGCTGGCTGGAAAAATGGATATTTAAAGAATCGTTTAATTTTGGAAAACCAACTAATTTTACTTTCAAATTTAAAGTCGCTTTGATTATTCTAGTTTTTGTGTTTGGATGAAATTATTTTATCCGTATGATTCAATGACCTGCGAAAGAAAAAGATGGCGATTCCATGGGAACCATTTTTGACTCTATTCTGTGACGATTGCAGTACGTCATATATGCCATTAAAATGCAGTTCAAAATGCCATTATGATTTGATACTTAAATTTCTCAAGCTAGTGTTGAAATTCCATGCTTTTCCGAGTTTTAAACGAGCCGGCGTTAACGCTCTCCCATCAATTCGCCTTTCATTTGTAAGAAAATCTGAAAAATTGATGACAAAATCGGACAAGCTTGAGCAAAAAAGATTTTTCGTAGTTACATGTTGCACATTTTTAGAATGGCTTTCTCTGTACAGGCAAAGAATGTGTTTCATGTGTAATAATACTTTATGTAACTTAGAGAGATTCGCGGATGATCAGGCGTTGATTAGCCTATCAGAAATTGGGTTTAGTGAACGCTCTAGGCATTAAGCTCTAGTGAACGCGTTGCGAGGACCTTGCATGAGGATTAATAGCAAGAAGACCAAGGTCGGGCAGTTTCGTAAAGCATAGCTAGTGAAGAGTCTGATTTGGAGTGTAGCGCTTTACGGTGCGGAAACATGGACTCCTTGGAAGGAGGATGAGAAAAGATTGGAGGCGTTCGAGATGTGGGTGTGGAGAAGAATGGAGAAGGTGAAGTGGACGGAGAGGAGGAGAAACGACGAAGTGCTAGACATGGTGGGTGAGGAGACGCACCTTTTAGATTAGATACGGATGATACAGAAGGTATGGATGGAGCGAGTACTGAGCGGGGAGGGGATGTTGAAAACAGTACCTAATGCCGAACAATTGGTGACTTGCAGGATAATTTGTAGATGTAAATGAAAACCTTCTGCATCCATGGCACTATTTTTAAGTAGGTTCATATTTGTAAAGTGTTCAATTTATTTTCATGTGATATCTTGCATAATTTTTTCGCAAACCTTCAATCGTTTCTCCGCATATCTACTAAAAGCATCGTTCAAATAGTGAGCATGTACGGCAAAACGAACAATTCTATGTATTCTGAGACGAATAATGATATTTGTAATTGAGTCCCGATTCTGTAAATTGTATACTCAGACGTCTGCTCCGTGCTCTTTTCTGCTCAATCCTCACTTCCGCCTTCCATCGTTCGACCAATAAACGAAAAGCCAAATTCTGATTCGCGGTTTTCGACAATGCCCCGCGCTCCGATGCGAATCGCACGCTCTTTTGTTCGCTCTCGCATTCATTTGGATCTCCTTTTCGGTTTCGGCTTTGGCGCTCAGGCGAATGCCGACGGAGGGACGAGAACCCCTTCAAAAGGAACCCCAATGTTTGCAGTGCCTCCATCCGAAACCTTTCCGCCGCGCCCCTCCTACACGTCACTCCTTTGCTGCGGCCCACCCTTCAATCACCGCTTGAGCATTTACAGAAATGGGCGCCGCCTTAAAGGATAGATAGTCATGATGGGAAGGAGAGCGATTGGTATTGGCTAGAGAGGAGGAAGAGGAGATCCTAAGAGGAGGCAACACTCTTAACTCCGCCGGTCTTTTTTAACGACGTATTAGGAACTTAAAAATTATGCTGCCATCTTGAAATTTTCAGGAACCTCAGATCCTGAAATTTGATCGCTTTACTTTGATTTATTTAAGTATTCCGGGACTAGCCACGGTGATAACTTTTTACGGAGTCACCCGCAATGCACAAATATGAAATCATTCATGAAATGATCCGGGTTCGAATCCCGGTCAAGGCGAATGATTTTTCCTCTGTGGATTTTTCGCGCTTTACTATGATATTTTCTCAGATGTATTTTTTACATATGAGAGATTACAAATGCTCTCATGCAATGTCTTATTTACGTACATAGTCTGACAAATGAAGATTATAATATACATTTTAGATAAGTAATACGTCACTAAATAAAAACAAATGACTACCGTCAAGAGATACTTGCGTCCTCTTAAGCAATGATCCGGATGGGGAATACTCATTGTTTGGGACATTGTGGGAGGGGTCCTCCCATGCAGAGGGACGCGGGATCGATGGCGATACGCTGATGAGACATTCCTTTTGCAACCTGCCGAAGCATCACGAACAACCGCCCAAATCCCCCCCTTACCAATCCGTGACTCATCAAGTGCAAAGCAATGAGCACGGCGGGTGCTCGGGGAGCGTAACAAAGTTGCAGTGACGGGGAGCCGCCACCCTCCCTCCCTTCCGGTGCTGCGCGGAGTGGTTGGGGGTGGAGGTGCGGGCAGCACCACAAATAACAGAGCGCACGTGTACGGGAGGGAAAACGAAATGCATACTCTGGGGAACGTGCGCGGAAATTCACCGCGTTCCTCTATTGTTTTCATGGTAACTGGGGCGACGCATTCATTCAACAATATCTTCGCAGCCATAAGAGACGGAATATGATAAAAGACATAAAATATGCTGTAATTTGGACATGCAATAAAATTTTTCTATTTAATCAATTGTAAAACGTCTTCCTATAATTCTCCGTGATTTTTATCAGAGCAAGTTAACTCAGTTTTTATTTGATTTTCAGGAGAGAAAAACATCCATTTAGTAAGATAAACATCCTCATATTTAATTCCAGAAGTGGAAAACAATGTTTACATATTTTACTGCCGATGAAAGAAAATAAAAAAGCCCTTAACATCACTTCCGTTTTTTTTTTATATATTCCGCTGATGATCTTCAGAAATTTCTGTCTAAATTACACACCTCTCTTCTTCGCCGAAGGAACCCCGACAAACGTTTTAAAAAATACAATCAGAAAACGCCGTATTTTCCGAATGTACCCCGCTCAGAAACAGCGGCTCCCCCTTTCCTTCTCACTCCTTGGCGCTCATTCCCTGCAGAATATCCCTAAGGACTACCACATTCTTTCTAACCGCAAACCCACTTCACAGATTTTCCCTTATACTCCAAGGATCACATTCAAAAGGCCACCAAAGTTAAGTGCCATATTTAAAGCCACACGCCCGCTTAAAAAATCCCAGCTAGTCACCACCACCCTAACCTCGCCTCGCAACCGTCCCACATACAAAACCTTTAAGATATGTTCTCCACCCCCAGCATCTTTTCTCCCCAAACTTAAAGCCCTCCCAATATTTCCCTCTACCACCTGCACACCCACCAACATAATCCACCTTCTTCTTTGCAACCTCTGCCCAGTTTTCTGTTCAGGCCAATGCACCACTTCACCACTACCTCCGGTTTAACAATCATCGCGCCTCTTTCATTCCTTCCCCCCATCTGCCTCGCTAAACATCACATATTATATGGCACTATATTCATATCAATACACATATAAATGAATTTGGAAGAATTCAACTCATTCCAACCAAACCTTCCTCCAGAGCTCTATGAAAGAGAAAGAAGAATTGCTGAAACAATGCGTTCGCACCGCATTTCGGATTGGAAACCAATGACAGCGGCGTCCAATATCTTTGTATATCTTTTTGAATGGAGAACTCCCCTCACCAGTTGCACATCCACCCTCAAGAGATGCCGGGACGTCATAATGTATAATCGACAGCACGATGAAGGGAATTCAGACGCCAGCATTAAAAAAGGCCGAGGAAATTCACGAATAAGAGAGTGAGTGCTCGGGTGTTTGTGGGAAGGGCGAGCGAGGAAGAAGAAATATTGGGCTGGAAAAATATAGATGGTGTCGGGGGATGGGCTTTTTTATTTTGAGAGGGTGGATATTGGACGGGGGGAGGGAAGAGAGGGGGGCCTGCGAACTCAGGGGAGCATTGAGCGGAGGGTGAGGCGGAAGAATGATATAATGGATTATTTGCTGAGCTGCCTTGGGCAACGATGATGCTATTTTTTCCATTCCCCCCTCCACCGCACCCTGAGGGGAGAATCAATTCTTTTCTGTATCGGTTACGATACCAAAGCAATTGCGATATTGGAGGTAAGGCGTGCTCACTCATAGTTTACTCGTGGCTACGTGAAGTGCTGCCCTCGCCAGATATTACACAAAAAAGTTTCGTGACGAGATGGCCTCCATGACGACCGCCCTTCTTTTTTCTCCCGTCGGAATGAATTGTTTGAGAAGATTTTAACGCCCTTAGATAGAGAAAATGGAATACGCGGAACAGTTGGAAGAAGAAAAGGCGAAAATCTTTAGCTTCACCGCCCCTTTTGTCGCTGATTCCATTGTACGTGGGAACGAACATGCCAGGGGGAATGAAGACGTGAGATGGGGTGCACTTGCGCAGTTGGGCAAACATGAAACCCATCGTCCGTGCAGACCACAGACAGACAGAGGCGATGCAGACTGACGGGAAGCTCTCACCTCGGACAGCAGTGAAGCACGCTCATCGAGAATGGATGGACGTTGCCATTGTGTCGTCGCGCAACAGAGGGCGGGCCTCTGCTATCGGCGATTCAGAAAACCGAAAGCTCTCAGGAAGCCGATCGAGAGTGCTGTGTCCTTTTCAAAGGGACTTCCGAGAGCGAAAAAAGCTACAACCACGACAGGGGTCTTTCAGGGCCCATCGACTACCTGCCAACTCCAACTGAGTGCTGAGGGACGTAGCCACCCTTCCTGTTCCTCTTGAAGTATTCTCCTGACCTTATTGAATGATATCTAATGGAGAGATATGAAGTGAAACACTTTGCACTTTCCACATAAAAATTTATTAAACTAGAGTCGACATGTTTCGCTGCACTGCAGCATTATCAAGACTAAACCAAGAAATTAACCATACCAATATATATACACAAATCGCACACTCGCAAACATTTGAGAAATTGGGGCTGGAAGGGGAACTCTCAAATGTTTGCGAGTGTGCGATTTGTGTATATATATTGGTATGGTTTAGTCTTGATAATGCTGCAGTGCACACGGAAAAAAAAGATTTGATTAAAACTATCGAACTGGTGTGATAGGGAGTATTTTTGTTAAATATACTTAAACTTTGATGCAAAATACTAAGCACTTGATTTATTTTACCAAACGCTAGCGTGAGCTATTGATATATTTCATCAAACATTTTGGTATTGCATAATTTGGTCAATAGTACGGAAGAGTTTCGTAAAAATAACAGAATTAATTCAATACGATTCTGAGTTTGATAACTTTTATACAAGTTATGATTAATTTTACGAAGGTGATTGCTTGTTTGGTAAAAATTATCAAGCTCTACATTGCTATGCAAATTTGGTTTGATAGAATTTACCAAGTGTTTCGTAATCTATCGAACGGTCTATCGTTCCTCTTATGTTTATACCAATACACATTTGCAGTTGAAAGATTCTTAAACAGGCCTTACATAAAAGATAAGTTGGTAGAAATGCTTTTGATTTCATTATTTGTGATGGCGATAACGTTTTAATTTTGTTTACGTTCATTTTTCTGTTTTTTTCCTGCTTTAAATTGCAATACTACCCGTTAGCTGGTGCATCAAAGACATTGATTGAATCGCATATTATCATAGATATTAAAGCTGTAAGCAGATGTTTGTGTATTTCGACACATTAAAACTTTAATTATAGGTATTCCTGAGGTATAATCATTCGCGATCATGTTTAATAACGTGATAAAAGCCGTGATACTACACCCAATCCATGCTAAGGATATCACCCAGCACGTTAATGCCATCTCTATATCGATGTAATAAGCCTGCAAATAAAGTTTTCTTGCGCATCTGCACTAGATATTCATATGGAGTAACTACGTAATGCAATTGTGTGCATCAAGTATTCCTCTTAAGCATACAAACTGTAGCCACACCTTATTCACATTTCAAAACAAAGGTTAAATACTTACAATAATAACATATTACAGCGTTTAAGTTAGCTAATTTTATGACAACCGATTTAGACTAGTTGTTAGAGTCCGTTGCTACCACGCGGAGGGCCCACGTTCAATGCTTCATGCAGGCTTGTTATTTTTCCACTTTTTTTTGTATTTTTTTTGCAGAAACTTACGCCAAACTCCTAATTTTATTATATTCAATCGTAATAGTGTTTTCTGGGTTGAAAATCTTTCACATGTGCACGCTACGTCGATTTTATTGCCCTTTCGATTTTGATAGTTTTTATCGAACTGCTGTAGCCATTTCGGTAACAATTACCAAATCAGTTTGATAGAATTTATCAAACTGGTTTGGTAATAATTACTGAATTTTTCAATGTGCCATATGAACCCAAAAGTTTGATAAATTTAATCAGAAATCGATAGTTCTAATCAAACTTTTTTTTCCGTGCAGGGAAACATGTCGACTGTAGTTTAATAAATTTTTATGTGGAAAGTGCAAAGTGTTTCACTTCATATCTCATAATGGATATCCACAAAGTATCTGCCTCATCCATCCAATTCACCTAATTGCCTGCTATTTTTCAATGGAATCCTCCTGGAAATTACATTTTTATTCTGTATCTGCTGTCTAAAAAATTAGCACTTATTTTTATTCGGATACCAAAAGAGAACCACGATATGTTCTTTTTTGGTATGGTGATGATACTTAATGGTGAAGATTTTTGATAGCTGATTGTAAATTCTTACTTCCGATTAAGATCGTTAGTGATGATACGTTAGTTGTATCGCCACAGATCTCGCGCGCAATTCTAAAGTGCGTTCTTCCGTTGACTAATACGTTATAACATATTACCCTAATTATTGATCTCCTACCTCACCCCAATGCGTAAAAATACGAAGAGAACCTCATAATTTACAACGATATTGCAAAATAAATGGTAAATTTATATCATATTTCAAAATAAAATTCATTAGTAATTTACTGTGGATAGATATAGATAATAAGAAGAAAACCCTTAACCTTTGCAGAAAATTGACATTTCCACTATTACAGGTAATGCTCTAATGTTAGGAATGCTGCGTCATCGGATTATGAAGAGGAAGTAAAGGTGAGGCTTTCTTTATTGCATATAAAATGTACAGTAACGAAATAAAAAAAATGATAAACACAAAATTATTATGCTTTAAATAACAGTTGACAACAAAATTTTCACAAGATTGGAGTTCTAGCCGCCCAAATTATGCTTGGTTAAATAGAAATAGCTGTAATAAGTTAAAAATTAAATTATTTTAAAACTGATATCATTATTCCTTAAGTTCTCCCGTTTCCATTACGGATAGATTTACTGAAAAGGTGTGGTTTTAAAAATTATGAGATCTATGTACATGTACCCCAGCAGAAACACAAGGTTTAAATGGTGCTTTCCACAGCACATTTACCACGTGACTTTCAAATAATAAATTTCACAGCCATTTTCCTCGCAATTCTTGTCTACTACATCTTGCAGCCCTCTCACGGATTGGCTAATCAACCTGATCATCTGCGAACCTGACCGATTCAAACGACATTCCTCCCACTTAAACTCCTGCTTCCAATTCATCCCACACCTCTCTCACCATCCCCTCGGCGTAAATCTTAAAAAGCAATGGCAGTAGAGGACAGCCTTGCCTCACTCCTCGGCCAATGCTTGGCCACCCAAATTCTCCGTCCGCTACCCTCGATTGCGCAGTCTGGGCCATGTTCAGATTACGAATGAGTCGCCTATCCCTCCAATCTACGCCTATTTTCTTAATAATGCCCATTAAATTTACCCATTCCCCTATGTGAAATGCTATATCAAAATCCACAAAGCAAGCATATAATTCCTGATACCTTTCTACTAGGGACCTCATTATCGCTATTGCATCTCGAGTTGACTTTCCTTTTCTGAAACAAACTGATCTTCGCCCAAATACTCGTTTGCCCTCGCCTCCATTCGTCTATTTCACATCCTGCGTCCACTTTTTCTCCGAGCGATATTAGGCTAATAGTCCAATAGTCTTCGCATCCTAAAGCTTTTTTTCTTTTTCGGCAGTGGATTTAGAACAGCTTCAACGAAATCCTCTACCCAAGACCCCACCTGCGTAATAGTTCGATTAACCTTCTCCTACCGCCCACCCAGAAGCTCACGAGGGAAATTGTCTATGCCCAACGCTTACGAGGCAATAACGCGAACGAACAGTTTTAATAATTTTATAACATCTCTCTCACGCTTTCACTGAACCATTATGTGACAACATTGTACCGATGTAAATATTCCGCTAATAGCCCGACATACTGATCCCAAAAGTGAAACCTGTCGATAAATTCAGTACCCCGTAAATAATTTTCGTTGTAAAAGAGTTACATTAGCCTCTATTAGCGCCGATACAGCACTTTGGCAGCAACATTTTGTTCACAGATTCAATAAATATGTTATGGATAACTGACTTTACATATTACATGCGTGTAAAATTAGTAATAGATGGGAGGGACAACAAACTACACATAATGATGAAGATAAACCATTGCATAAAATTCTACCACATCTCCTTGCCTGTTTGGGGAAACCTGAAAATCCTGTACTCCTGGACGAATGAGAGCCAAATGAAGAACACCACTATCGCGAATCGCGAAGAAGTCTTCAGCATTATCTTCACGTTAAAAAATCGTCGAAGAATTCAATCATGGATGAAGTCTAAATAAAATTTAAAAATTAAGACTGTTTCGTATCCACCCTAGTGAGTGTGGATAGCGCAGGCAATTCCTGAAAGGGAAAATACTTGAATTTCTGACATTTGAATTGTCATATCTGTAACATATTGTCATATCATAACTAAACAAGAATTATATTTGAACATCATTAAGGATAAAGTGCTAAGCATTGAATTTTATCGCATTTTTTTGCAACAATTTATTTTACTGCACTTGCAGATGTCGTTGCTGGCGCTGCGCGAGCCTTCTGATTGGACAAGCTTGCTTGATGATCAACATATGGGTAAGTGAACCTGTTAGTCTCTGTAAACTAAGGGTGCATTCTTATGAGCTGGAAGAAGCTCGGTGAGAAATTATGCAGTCGCCCTGATAATTAAGCCGATTATGGGCATCATATTACTACATTACTCTGATTAATAAATAAATGGAAATAATAATACTGTATATCACAAAGCCATCACTTCGAGCCGTGTCAAATCTCTTCGTTGAATGTTTTGCGGCGTAGTAAAATGTTTTTGCCCCCTATTGTCCGCTATCACGTTATATATGCTCGTGGTTGTCTTATTCCCCGTGTTTTTTCCTAAATTTTTAGATTAGAAAAAATATCCATCAAGACCTCCATTAATCCATCAAAATTTTTCCTAAAAATAGACGCAAACGCTTCGGACGTTATGAAATTAGTGCTCCCCAGAAAAAATACTGGTATTCCAGACGGAAAAACAGAGTAATCCGGAAATCTCTTATCTTTTTTTCATAAATGAACGCGTAGCTTAAAAATTAATGGCCAGGATTTGTCAGACAGACAGACAGCTTGGTAACTTGTTTCTGCCTATTCGATGCATAAATTCAAAAATCCCAAATCACGGCAAATATTTCCATCACGGTCAACAATGCGTCTGCATTCGAGACACATGGCATTTTGGAGGAATAAATCCTCTTGCGGTTACAACTGCTAAATCCGTGCTTTTAATCGTGGGTAATAAAAGCGACAGCAAGGTCGACGATTTTTCAAAAATGGCGGTCTCTTTCCTTTTCTCGGCCCGTCGTCGTCGGCCATCCATCAAGCCTTGTGAGGGACACCGAACAGCGATTCGTTCTTTGCACGCTTACCTCGGATTAATTGGATCCCATATAAAAGCACAAACGCATGACAAACAGTGTTAATTAATAATTTGAATAACACCCCGCAAATCCACTTTATTTGACCGGTGTAATGAGTTTTAAAAAGAGAAGACAAGCCAACACTCCGTCACGCATTAAAATGTGATATAATTCCGTGGAGCAGTCCACAAATAAAACTATTGAAACTCTAGTTAATTTTCTTTCGCCGTCAAATTTGGTCGCAGCTAAAGCTTGAACTGAATGTAATTTTGCGGAATGTGAAAATTCTTCCCGTGGGAATGTCAAATATAATGTATGAAATCAATATTAGTCTCTTTAAGATCCGTGCTATCGTAATTTTATGGCTTATTTATGATTGTTTACTGAACGTACTGGTTGATCTTACTTTTGTTCCCATTCTCAGATGCTCAGATACTCAAATAATGATGATTCAGCCTCTTCAAAAACACAATAATTGAGATCAAGAAGGGCTTTAAATTAAATGGCTACTTACTAGATTTTGTCGGACATTAGCGCTTTGATAGCTTTAACGATTGAATAATATTACTGTGTTAATTTGAAATATTTGCTCTGAAATTTTTTCTGCTCCGTAGTTTTTTCAGTTAATGTAACTTATCTTTTCCGTCGCGAAACATTCCCCTCATACCATGGTTACAATTTAATGAGTTGCGCGTTAGGTGTTCATATTTCGTCTTTTTATAAATACCTATCAATTTGATGATATACTAGCTCGGTGTCCTCTTTCCTTCTCCTGTTCGTACTCTCTGTTGAAAAAAGGTCCTCCGTTTATAAATTAATGCTCACATCTATCTATCGATTTCCTGATAATTGACACAGATTATGGTTCTGTGTTCGTAGATAGAATTATTATAGTTAAACCTTGCTCGGCGCAGTGTACTCTTGTTGTCTGGTCTAGAGGAGTTTTATCTTTGTCAATACTATCTGCGGCTCCCTTTGTAGTGTGCGTTTACTATCATTTACAATATTAATTACGTCAACGCATGCAAGGGTGTGAAAGGGAAAGGTACGATGGCCTTCACATCCTGATAGCTGCAGCCGGTGCACCACAGTGCAGCAAATGAAAGTAAAAAGGTGTTATATTACAACTGGCTCGATTCCCACAGCAGCAACTCAAGAGAATAAATGTGGAACTGTATGAACCGCCCTTATCTCTGCCACGTAATTAGAAGATAGCAATAGCGACTACTATCCAGATGCAATCATCCATTGCAATTTGAAGTTCATTCGCCCTAGATTGACTTGGATCGGATCAAAGCGGTCATGATGCAACTGCGGTTGTATCGTTTGTTTGCCTGCTCGCGAGTAAACCGCTAGACAGAGTGAGAATGCTCGCTCTTAATTGCATGCAAACACTGCACAGACCTTTTAGGTGTTAGAATGCACCGATGGAATCAAAAGCCATCTGCGATTCTGCTTCCCACGCTGGATGTTTTGGTTTCCGAACCGTGGAGAGGAGGAAAGCTGAGTGCTAGATAACCAACCATTGAAATTTGCTTGCAAAGTGCGTTCTCCGAGACTGATAATGCTCCAATCTATCCCTCCGCCAAAATCATTCATATCAAACAGTCTGGAGATGGTACTTGATGAGGCAAAGGCGCACAATTTGCTTCTGGTGCATTGCTATATTAGGTTATTTTAGTGCAAACGAGTTTACTTCCCCCAAATGTGTCGATGATTGGAATTTTAATTGATTTCCAAGACTTTTTAAACCACAAATCACGTTTTTATGAATTCCTGGAATGATTTCCCAGTAGGCTACGCATTTGTGAATGAGTAAGTAGTTTTTTTCTGCATTAAGAGTGCACTTTTGGTGAAGATAAATCGGGGAATACAGATAATCTGCGGAAAAAAATATATCCTTTCCCTACGAATAGGGATTGAACAACACAAATCGTGCGTGGCTTGACAGAAAAGTGAATAATTAAATATTTCACGGTATAGCAAAAATTCCTGAGTCTCATGTTCGAAAGAATGCTTCCATGTTGTTGTCCATGTCCATGTTGTGGGGAGAGTGAGACAGGTCTAATGGGTGTTCTCCAGTGTAGTTAGCTTAGTTAACACATAACCACATGTTTTGGATTAAGGGTAAAACACCTGGCAGTACACAATTCTCTATAGAGACGTGACTATGGGTCTTCATCGCCTCATTTTATACTCTGGGAGCTCATTAGACATATGATTGAGCGCGCTCAAAATTACATTGACAGATAGCACGATCAGCAATTTTTAAACTACTCATACGCATCGATTTTGCAGAGGAAAAAAGAGCCAAATATTTTAAAATATTTCGATGAACCTTCAAATATTGCAAAATTTGGGCTGAGGATATTATGGAAATAACCAAGGTTAGCCATATATGGACATAGCCAATCCGAAGAGTCATTTTTTTCTTAAACCAGAGAACAGGTTTGCTCACATCCACATTCAGTTACATCGGTTGACCTGCTACTGGGACTCAGAAATTGAAAATATACTGGTAACTTCCGCTTGTAAAAAACATTATTGCGACCTATTTGGATTTTTACAACGCTCGCATTTAAAACGATGCTGTCAAAATGCACATTATCTCACCGGAAGTCTCCAAATATTTGTGAGAGATTAGGGTCATTAGGTGGACAGCGGCAGAATAGGGGAAGCGAAGGGCTTACGCATAATTGAGCGAAGGAGAGAACAGACGCGTGCCATAATTCCTCCTTCGGCCATTACCTATCCCTCCAAGAGACGCCTTCGACCACGCCATCCCTCCAACCCCTCCTGCGAGAAGTGCAGCGAAGAGCTGGGGTACAGACGACGTCCCTCGAGGAAGCGATAGGCCTCTGTTATGTCTCGCACCCAATGGTGGGTGACTCCTCTGCATGCAGGCGATAATGGGCACCGCCTCAACACGACAAAAGTGCCCTCCGACGGCGAGGCACTGCTAACCTCACAACATGTATACATCGTGCTTAGAGCGAGGGAGAGTGCCCTCGACGCACGCAACTCAGAATGGCCACGCGCGTGGAGTGCCTCCCGTTAGGGCCGAGTTAGCACGCGGTCTAGCGTCCGATCGGTCATCGAGGATCAACAAGGAACGTGTTGGACATCGGTGGACTGTTGTTTTCCCCTTTTTCTAGTTCCCACCCTGTTGAACCATCGGGTGTTGGTCATTTAATCCCTCAGGGTGACAAAATGGAGTCCCAAGGTTCATCCTGTACACATGCTATACACGTCTTTGTTGCTTATTTTGTTTCAATCGTGTAGTAACCTAGAAATAATGAGCGGAAATACTTTGTTGTTTCGCATAAAATTGGTTCTCTGATTTGGCTAAATGGTCAGGTATTCCTTTCTTTCGTCCGAAGAATTTCTAATTAAGATTGCAGATTATAAACTTCGTAAAAACGTAGTTCCTCTGTTTTGATTTATTTTTACTATGAATGCTGAAAGGTACTTACATACGAAAGTAAACGTTTTTTTTTCACGTTGAACGACAACAAATTCTGCTCTTTATTGAAGCAATGCCGCGAAGTAAATACAGATGAAGTGAACCGCACCGAGATATCCGTGTGTGCTTTTTTTTCTCTCATGGTTGATTTCCTCATCGTCCCTCCGGTCAAAATCCTTCAAAATTTGCAAGGTATTCTGCTAAGTGTACCCTATACCCACGAAATTCTCTTTTGGAGAGTTTTCTATACTTTTCATCCGCTTCTGTCTCCCTCTATTCACTCTTTTCATTGTTTATCCGTCATAAAATCGTTTTTATTGAAGGATTTATGATGAATAGTAGTACAAATTAAAATCTCTGGAAAAATATATTTTAATCGATTGATTAATTTTTATGACGAATGTTACTAATATGTAGCTTGAGATACTCAAAAACTTGTTAAAAATTCGTAACTAGGGATCACATTTCTCTCGGCATATTTCTTTTTCTAGCTTTCCCGTAACTGTCGTCCCAGGAGCCATAAATGGTTTTCAAGTCGTTTCTTTAGTAATCAAGGCTTCAGTCGCAGAAAAGAGAACATCTCATTAGAGCTTGTGTAGGTATAACATGAATTGAAGCTGTTGCCTTCATAAACCCTCTCTTTGATTAGAATAGATCGCTGTCGTGGAATAATCTCATATAACGTTTTAGTGCGCGGTATGAGGTAGGCTGATTGGAGAACTGAGTGGAGAGCTGCGTCACACCAAACTTAAGATTGCTGACTTGCGGTGATGAGCACGTAATTGAACGAAAGGAAATCGCTTCTTAACGACTTATGTTAGTTTCACCAGAAAGTGGGAAGAAGGGACCCTTCCCTTTCGCTTTTCTGTTTGAAAATTGCGTCGATCCCCATTGATGAGGATCACTCGTGGCTGTGCTCACTGTGTTCCTGCCCTTGTACTATAGGCTTTACTTGAAATGCGAGAGAGGTTGGTGAGACGCGAGAAGGGGACAAAGGAAGGTCGCACTCCGTCCGAATCGACAATGGACGTCCACCCCCGGACAGACAGATGATGATGACGACGGCACAGCCGTGAATGAGCAACCCCCCCTGCCCGTCATTCTCCCTCGCTGCGAACTGTCCATTGTCGCCTCCGTGGTCGTGCCCCCGCACCAGAGGGGGGGAGGGGGGTCAGAAAAGGAGCAAAACAAGGGGAGGGCAAGGTGGTCGGGAGAGCTCCATCTTTTTGTGCTGTCTGGGCGAGCCGTTTTGGTTTCGGGCGTTGGTCTTTGCTTTTGAAAAAACTATTCTTTGAGGAATTTTCGATCCTTCCTCTCTTCTCCTCACTGATATACTAATGAACCTATATCACGAATGCTCCTGATAGTTAGCCCTTGTGGATCGACACCAGGAGTTAATATTAAAATTGCCAACATGTATTTGTATTCTAGTTGCCAAATACAACTATTAGTTCTGCATACCTCCCTAATTCCGCATTCATCCATCATGGTTCTCGTCGACCTTTTGTTCATTTAATCACGCATATTAATTCCTTGGCGTTACAATACACATTACATGATATTCACTGCTTGTACTTCAAAATCTCGATTGTAAATCATAATCGTAGGATTCAGCGATGAATCCTACGATGAGTTGGCCAAACAAATGAAAATGTGTAAGAAAACACAGTATTAGTCCAATATCTCCAATTTGGACTGAAAAATAAATATTGATGCCCCAATAGGCCGCCTGGTACTCCGGGGTCAAACCATCGCGATTGTACTTGGAAAAACATTTGTATTAAAGCTTCCGGAGCTTAAATTTCGATGCATGGGGCTTTCCGGATTTTGACTCCCTCATTGCGCCCGAGGCTCGAAAAAAATGAATGACCTCCGATAATCCCATGGGTAAACTAATGCACTGGATCATGACAGCCATAAATTCAATGCCATTTAAGGAAATCTTTATTGCTCAAATAAAATGTTGCATAAATCATGATAGTCCGTATATTTTGACTTAGGAACATATCTCATCATTTGTAGGTCTTTGTATTAACACCAGAATGCATTGGCGTTGCTGCGAAATTGCCGCGCCTCGAATTGAACGTATTTCGCCCCCACCCCCCGCCCCCGAAATCCTGGTAAGAGTGGTCTTTAGGGGTGAGCTATTGTGGCTGAGGTAGCGTTCTTTGATGAGGTAAATTTTTACTCTCATTACCTTTTAACTAATTGTTCATTGTTATGAGAGAGGTAATTCTGAGATCCTAATTCATGGGTTAAAAATTAAGCCATTTTTATACGAAAAATAGAGAATTGAGTCATAAATGGCAATCCAATGGAATACGATACATGCCTGTGGCTTAAGATGTACTTACGTGTTTTTGAAAATTTATTAAAAATACAAACCAGATCGAGGAAAGAAAACATATTTCTTACTTCTCAAAACGAAATGAATTTTCTAGTTGATGTGCTCAAGCTCCTTACGTATCCGATTTCATGCATGCCATCAATCTATTGTAAAATCCAATACGCGCAAAATATTATTTTGCGCAATAATTCCTTTGAGCTAACGTCACAGAAAAAGACACAAAATGTCTGCCGATCAACGAACGTCCTTCTATATTGAAATGTGCTGAAATGCCTGAGCCTATTGACGTAAATGTCTGAGATAACACAATATTGCGGGCGAATAGACTAGATATATTTCATTTAAGGACTTATATTTGCGCTTCATAATGCATAAGGCCTGGTCTTTCACTCATCTTCTCCATAGCTTGGATACCATATCCATAATAGTTTCTATGAACAGTTTTATGTAAACAAGTTTGGGTATAAGTTTCATTTCCGATTTAAGAAATTTCTGGGGTTTTATGGAACCACTTTAATTTTGAACTCACTGCTTCCTATGGTCAGCTTCCAGTCATTAATATTCCGTGAGAATTGAAATATATCCTATTAATTTGTGATTCATTTAATATTTTAAACTTTTTGACAGGAAATTTTATCAAATCTGGATTGAATTCACATATTTTTTCAGCACTAATTGTAGGGAATTTCATCATCTTTTGAGGAGATTAAACAATCTAAATTTCTTCCCAGAAGTGTGAGGTAATGCAAGTGATAAATCGATGGAATTTTTTGAATGACTTTAGGATGCTCCTGTTAACAACTCCTGACAACGAGTGCACAGATACACTCGCTATCGCCAGACTAGAGATAAAAACGCGCATAAAATTTTTAATTCTCTTTCAGATACCACTTTTCTATGGTTAGCACCGGAATAACTGCCGCGACGGTACATCAAGTGAAATCCTCGCATGATTTATAGCCATTAAAACGGCGTTTTTTCTTCCGACAAGACGACCCCTGGCGTTTTGAACCGGGATATTCGTTTCCATTAGATTTCGGTACGAAGTTCGCTCATGGTTTTTCCATTGTTTCCCCTTTTTTCCTCGGCTTCCCGGAAAGCGCTGACTTTCCGCTTCTGTGGAGGCCACCTATAATACCGCCGGCACGGCCACGGTTGTTGCCGGGCTGATTTATGGGCGCTATGGGTGGAATGCAGCGGTGAAGCGGAATTGAGAAGGCTCGAAGGGACCACGGGGGTTGCAAGGATGAAACTAGGAGAGCAGCATCGCCCTCACCCACCCACCCTCTATGAATCGGAGAGCAGGAGAATCATCAGCCAAGCATCCAGGCGTAGGCATGGATGTAACAATGCATCACACCCATCGCATGATAAGTATCAAAACATTTGATCGTAAATATGAATCACATCCCTGCAGACGGTCAAACATGAAGATTTATCTCACTTGTATAGGGACTCTCAAGGCAAGATGTTCAAGCCATGAATACACATAAATCCGCATTTTCTTTCTACAATAATGCACTGAGTTTACTTCAGAAACTGATGGAGAATAATTCAGGAAGCTAGGGTAAATCACTTCCTATCAGTTAACGAGTTGTTGTATTTCTTCCGTTTACATAAGGTTTTAATCTATGTTTTCATCATAATCAAATGTCACCCATGAGGAATATTCTCTTGATTTGGGAAGCGTCATAGAATTTTTATTTCCATTGAAGCATTATTTCGCAAAGCACTATTTAGCATAGTATCGATCATTCCATAGCATGTCTTCAGTATCTGTGGCGTGAAATTGAGTAGGTACACAAATCATAGTATTTCATTCGGAAAAATGCCATGCGCAACCCGCAATATTCACTAGCTTATGAATCTGAAAGGTATTATTTATAACTTATTCCTTTTCCATAACCTCTTTACTTCTCATATTTTCATAATAAAATTTCATATGCAAATTGTAAAATTCTATATTATGCCGTAAAAAGTTGTGGGCAGAGTCTCCTCGTATGTAACAACTTCACAAACATTTGCATCAATACTGTCCTTTTACTCTCATACGCACTATCTATCCATTATATATCATACTTCCACCAACGAAGTACAATTTATGTATGAAAGATATCTCACCATCTGTTAAGTTATTTAATATGCTTTCAATTTCGAAATTTTATTTTTAATTATAAGGAATACTCACTCCAGTATAATCACTTACATTTTCCACAAAGAATTCTCCACAACCCCAACTTTTTACGATTCTATGTTTATTCTGACTTATCCCAGCTATCATTTCCATATATTAACACTAGGTGGAATTCAAAAAGCCATTTGCTTCATTAACTCACCAGTGATTCTCTTGACTCAATTGTTCTTCCAGTTCCCAATTCCTACTGTCGTAAGACCAAGAAATGAAACATACAAAATTAACCTTCGCACAGGGTTATCATTTTTCCTATGAAGGATCATTCAAATTATTAGCACGTAACAACAAAGCCTTCAAAAATTTTCTCATGTAATTTTTATGAAAATATATAGGGAGTCATCTAGTACGTGCAACTGCATATGCATAAACCATAATTTAGATGGACCACCACAATTTGATAGTTATCTGCCATTTTATCATTGAAAGAGTACTATCGTTTAGAAATGAAATAAATTAGAATGATCTGATCTGAAAAATTATCGATTATAAGATTTTATCTAAAGCTAAATAGATGAAAAATATTATTACCAAGTAAAAATAAATTTTTATAACAAACGACGTTTTTCTCGTTAGCAAAATAAGTACAATAAATTTTTTAGGAGGTTGACAGAGTCTCTAAATCAATTTCTTCAAATACAACGAAACACTTTGGGCGCATGCTCCACCATAACTGACAATTCATTCTGAGCATCAATTAACATGTAATCATCAGCCGTAGCTCATTGCACTGTGTAATTTCATTATGCGAAGATGCTAAGTATTGTAATAGTGGAACACCCGCCCAACTTTTTACGTTGTACATACATGAGGAAAATTATGTAGAGGCTCTGTCAGGCTCATTGAACATTTATTTTTTCTTCTTTTTAGTTAGCGACAAAAACGTTGTTTTTGGTATAAAAATTATATTGAAATAATATTTTTTGTATAGATAATCGAACTAAAAAAATATGAAACTTAGTTTTTGCATCCTTCAAACAGTGAAATTTACAATCCGATATCTCAATATCAAGAATTTTGAATGAGCAAATAAAGAGGCATTAGCATCGATCACAAATACATTTCCTTTGGGATAGCCGTTTTTACCCTATCAGAGCCCCTAGGCTTCTCTGTAATGAACGATTGGTATTTTTCTCCGGGATCGGGTCATCAAGACGATTAATTTAAGGATAGCATAATGGCTGTCCACCTTTTAGTAGTCGCTGTACTTTTGAACATCCTACCAATTTCACCTATATTTTGCGCTTTATGTAAATAGAAAATCTGATGGGTGCAATCCTCTATGAGGAAGGAACACCAACAGGTAGGAATGGGACGCGTAAAATAAGTGTTGGAAGCGTAGAAGAAGACGAAAAACTGCCAACAACTTTGCCTCTTCTCTTGACTAAGGCATATATACCTGGTGTCCACCATGCATTTCATCTGTTCTTACGCTGGGGAAGTGGGAAATGAAGAATCCGGAGAGGCGAGGCGGGAGGAATGGGAGACGGACACGTGTGCGCATTGCGTGTCCCAATAATATTAAGAGTTTCGGAGCGAGCGAGCGAGCCGTGAGGGGGTTGATTGTGTGAGGGAGGAGGGGAGGAGAGATGAGGGGCGAAATGAGAAAAACGAACCCACCCCCCACCGAAACGAACCCAAATGCGCGTACGATATACAGCCACGGGGGCTGCTGCCTTGTGGACGCCTCCCTCAGGACGTAAGTACATACGTTGTCACTTTTAATCGCGGATTTCTGTCGGCTTTAAAAATGTCCTCGGAGCGGCGATGAGTGATGCATCCAATTACAGTATTTGCGATGGAATAGTTGAACTCGCGAGGAAGAGCATTGGAAAGTAAAGAATTTGATAGTTTATACAATCACTACTGTAAATTCCGATCAGCAGCCATCAACACACCTTATTTCTCCGTGAAATTGGGATCGTATTGCCATCAGCGACGCCATTGGTGACTGTTGTCACTTGATTTTAATGTTCGGTCGGTGACATCAGATCATAACCCCCTACCCTAATACATATTTAGCTAAATCAGAATTTTACGGTAATTTTCTACACATACTATTATCTGTGTGTTATTTCCATACATTTTGTATTAAAGTCGTCGTGAAGAGAAATTAAAGTATTTTTAGAAAAATGCCAGCAACTTTGAATTTATTAATGTTTTATAATTTCAAAAATTAAGTCTATTGCAACACTGTTTGCCCCATTTTGATATTCGTGGGAGGCGATGAGAAAAGACTGCCTACGCCGCGCCGGGGAATTGAGCGGATGGACGCAGGAATGGGTTGGGGAGGGGGCGAGGTAGAGGGCAGGGGGTGACAGGGGGTGTTCGCCACACTCCCTGCCTTCCCCTACGCTGGTGGTCTCAGACCCCCCCTCCCTCCCTCCCTCACTAATTATGACACCCTTAGCCGCAGGACTTGAATCTGATCGGTGCTGATAACGCCATGGGGGAGTGATGCCGTATAATGGAGGGAAAAAACCAATCGGAAAAAATCTCACGTAGTTAAATTGGTTTCCCGACCATCTTTGATGGCTCAAGTTGGTTTATGGGGTGAAATGAGGATTCCGGTCACCCTCGTGTCATTTATGAGGAAATTACCCCCAGCTCAGAAGTCACAGTGGATACGGTTGCTTTTTTATTTCCTGAAAACGCTTCGATAAATAAGGAAACGTAGTACGAAATATTTAAACGCGTTGCCTAAAGTGTACAGGAAAATTATTTTACCAGGAAATGGAAAACTCGAAAAACTCTCAAATCAGTAGGCATCTTATTTTCTGTGGTCGTCATCTTGAATTTCCGTCTAGATATACTCTTTAGCGTTTTTTTAAACGTTCCGAGAAAAATTAATTATAGATAATGATTTAATGGGTCGAACCACATTCGAGAATAAATGACCACAGGAACACGAATGGATTAATTACCTTTGCAACTGCATGCAATTTTTTCCCAATCTTCATTCTTAGAAAATCAACGATAATATTTTCGTGCTTCGAGTGAATGTCTAGTCATTCACGCATTAATCTAGTGAACAAGTTCGACGAATTTTAAGCAGCAATACTTTAATGGAATTTCTTTGATTACCCGCAGCATAGGAGATTTTTTACAAAAATCGTATTCCGTCCTTTTTCGCTTGTCAATACTTCTTAAATTACTGGATCTCATTCGTTAGATAACACTTTAATTATTGGCCCATAGTTTTCCAAAGGACAGGTTGGAGCTGCACTGTTTTCCTTTACTTTCTATACTGGCCTTTCTCAATTTTTCTATCGCCGAACCACATACATGCCTTCCCGGGAAAAATAATTTTTTTCCATTGCACTCTTATTTTTTCATGAAAATCCTACCAACTACGTAATACCATTCACATTCATTGATGATGAAGCAGAATTTACCTTGGTCGCCAACCTTGAATAATTTATAATTAATCCAAATTAAGGAATGTTTGAGACGCGTGCCGTAATAATACAGTTTTTACTAATAATAAATTAATATGGATTGAAAATGTGACGTTTAGAAGCAATTAAATAAGTCTTAAGAATAATAATTTTGCTTGCATAATATTTATTTCTGGGTATCGTGAGAATTGATTTTATCCGCAGCTTTGATAGATTGATCTATTAAATGATTAAAAGGGAGAATAATTTTTATCTTTATTTTGAAATCAGCGGATAAATGTCCTATTACGGAGGAAATAACTTACAGAAGGATCAATACACAATGTACCACGGCAATCTACCAGGAAACCAGCGATTAGTTCAGCCATTTCCACTGAGGACTTATTATTCCCTTCCCGTTTTCACGAGCAACGCATAAACTCGTTCGCTTACAATTAGCGCATCCGTTATCGCCTGAACATCTTGTTAGTCGTGAATGGCTCGAGTAGTGGACCACATTGCAGTTCTGGATTATGGTCGGCGAGGCCTCGTGCATTAAGCGATCGGTGCACTGATTCGCCGTTGGTGCAAGTATCATTTGGAGCGATTACGTACGCGGAGTGGTAATGAATGCTGTTCGGCAAGAATGGCTTCCTAGTTTCCAATTCCTCAGGCGGGAGCGGCGCAATAACCACGTTACTTGAGTGCGGAGACTAGTTCCGAAAGACATCGGCACATATAAGGGAAGCATGATTAATAGAGGGGGTTGGGAAGTGCCCCGAAGGAGTATGAAGACAGGGAGAGAAAAAGGGGGGTCGCTGTGAAGAGGGGGAAGTGAGCACTGGAGGGAGAAATGGGGGGTGTATTTTGGGGGTGCATTGGAGAGAAATGTGGATATGGTTGAGAGGGGGTGGTGGATTGTATAAGGTGAGGAGGGGGTGGGGAGCAGAGAGGGTAATTAGGAAACTGCGTGTCTCGTTCTCTTTGGGAGTGATTGGATGAAGACAAGGGAAACCTACGAACGCCTGCGAACAAGGTGAAGACCATTCCAAAGCCTAATATTTTTCCATCGTAGACAAATCCGTGGAATCTGGATACAAATTTCAACGATAATAGATGGAAAACTTATTCCTTGATAAGTATGGGTGAAATACATATGTATAAGCACCTATGTGAGCAACAGTATAAATATATCGATGGAAGAATGACGTGAAGACATAAGGATCCTTTGGATATTGTAGATTCCAAAATCTTCTTATTGGTGAATAGACTTATCTATGTTATTCTGTTTTCGGATTTCAATTTGGTATTACAGGCTCATCACTGTTAGAAATATGGCATCCAATGGATTATTAACTTTAATTTTGATGTAGTAAAACTCTGGCATTGGATATTGATGGCTCTTCCTAATATACGCAGCCCTCTAGAGAGGTTGTCATGTCATTAGAGTTCGTTCATATTTTCTCTGGTTCTAGGAAATGAATATCCGTTTGAAAATAAAGCTTTGGAGTCGTAAGGATAAGACGTTTGTGTATTTAAGCAATATGAAGTTATCTCTGAGCTATTTGGCACAAATTCAGAAGTGTATCGCATTTAATTGTAAATTCAATATCATTCATAAGAAATATATGTAAAATATACCTACTGAAACCTAATTTATAAAATGTACCTTGACGAAAATCACAATAAAATACTTAAGTTAAATATACCAAAGATTATGTTAATAAACTGTCCAAATGTACCCTTGGTAGAAACATTTATTCCACCCTCTTTTGCGTACGACATGGTTAGCATATGTTATGACTGTTTCTCTTTTGGGTATATTTCGGTGTACCTGCGACGAAGGAAGATTATCAAATCTTTGCCTTTACATTTCCCATAGCGGTAATAATCGAATTATATGATGTCAGGTACGGATTCAATTTCAATTCACGTCTTGGAAATTTAAGTAAATGTATTAGTGATAAAATAAAATTAATTTGACTAGCAACTACTAAACACAGTGGTGGATCTATGAGGGCTAAGGGGGCTATAGCCCCCCCCCCCCTTGGGCACCCAATTTACAATATATAGAATTGTAATTTTCTTCGGACCCCCACTACTGCTGGGAGATCACTCCCAATTAGCCCCGCTTGTCCTCCACTCATCCTGGATCCGCCACTGATTAAACAGGACTTTATGCTTTATAGGCTGTATTCTTTTTCACTGCACAGCCAACTTAAGCAACTATATTGTTACAACCTGATCAAGAAAAGAGCCGGAACTCCAAAAAAGTAGTCCATTTTCCTCCGTGTCCTTGTAACGGCGATCTTCAAATCTCATGGGTAAAATAAGAAAGCAGAACTTTAATGTGCCGAAATGCCTTGCAGCCATTCTTTTCTCCTCGAGCCAGCTCAAGAAAGGGAACGAGGGGGGTGCAAGAGGGGTGAGGGTACAAGGGGCATTCCAGAGAAATTGGGGTGTGGGGAGTGTTCGGTGGGGGTTATTAGGGTGCATTGAAGCGAGCGGCGCCCCCCTCTAAAGGGTGGCCAAGGGGTGCACTGTGTCTGTCTGGGCATGGGAGGGAAAGAGGCAAAAATTGGTGGCGCTGCCTCGATTAAGAAGGCGACGCCGATTAAGGAATCAAACAAGCACACTCCAGCCAGGTCTCTATCTTTTTTTTGTCAGTGCTGGGCTGTTGACGACTAGCGGTGCAGAGAAAAAAGCCGCTCCCTCGAACTTCCTCCCAATTTTGTTTCCGTCGGAATGGAATCCGTCTTGAAATCCCCTTGATAAATAAATAGGTATCTCAACTATTATTCGCCCGGCTTCTCTATCTTGTCTACCATCGGATTACTCAGGGCGCTAACTCACGAGAGCAAGGAACTGATTTGTCCTTTCAATGGTTTGAACCCATCGAGTTGACTCTTAAAGGGCAATAAAATGTCAGAAATTCTCCAAAGATTACTTGAAGGCGCAGTGACTTTATTTACAAATGCAAAGGCGTATTGAGTAGGGTCTCATGAGTTTAACTCTTCCCTACCCCACCTTACTCCCAGCATCCGAAATGAGTTGTATAAAGTAAGATAATTACAATCTTCTTACATTGTGTACAATGAGTGACACAAAATTTTATTTCGCATTCAATAGATACCCTCTATGGGTCAGGTAAATAGCTGACATTGCAATGCAATGATCTTGAGCGAAAACATTGTCCATCAATTTTGGAGCAGCTGTGTGCTGTCTCCTCTGTACGCGAGTGTCATACAACTCGATTTGCTTACCCATTTAATGTCCGCCCCTCTCTGTTCATTTTATACGCCAAGAAAGCATTATATTTATTTTCCAGATTTTTGGGACAAAAATAAACGTTTTCCTAAGAGTCCATGCATTTATAAGGACTGTGAATATAACATCTCAAGAGATTTTAAGCTAAGGAAGAGTACAAGTTCATGAAATTTTGGTTTAACCTTTTATTTGGGCACTAACAATGCCATGTTTTCAGAAAAAAGGTTGAGCATAAAAATTAAAAAAAGCAATTTCTCTGATATTTCTGATCTAAACTTCAAACTAAGCCCAGCCATCCTAATGAAGCTCATCAAAAGATTTTACTGCCATTTTCAACATTATCACTTTTATACCAACAGCTACTGAGTACCGAGAAAAATGTCGTCAGATGACATGGTGTGTTTGCGACATGACCTTGATTGACCCTTATTCAAGTAAATTTTCAATTCAAATATATTTGATCCTGAGGTTATCATTTAGGAAAAAATAATCAATTATCATGAGAGCAATCCAAATCGAAGAAGAGCTCTTGTTTTTGTCGGACTGGCTGCGCAATGGAAAATGTCCACTGCAAAAGAACGCAGGTACCTCTATCCAGCACGATCTCTAATGCGGGGTTACATTTTGAATGGCATTTGCTCCATCGGGGGAGAAGTAATACAAGAAGCATAACCACATCGTAAATGAGCCCTTCTGCGGATTCGCCATTGACGCTTAAAAATATAATCACTTCAACCCCCTTGCTCCACGCCCGTGAAGACGAATGCAGGGCCGCTGAGAATGGCATTTCGCAAAGAAAACACTCGGGTTATGGTATCGAGGGAGAGAGAGAAGTTAATATTTTTTATAGATTAGACGAAGTAGCGTCGAAGGTCGTTTTCACGCTCAACAAATAGAATACCAAAGCCGAAGGCAGTTTTGCGGTGCGAGAGAGAGGAAGTCGCGAATAAGTGGACTTAAAAATGGATGAAGAGCGAGCGAGGTTATAGAGGGTTGTGTTGGCCCAGGGAAGGGTCGACATTTGCCGTAGGCAGGGGCAGTGGGAGACGGACTAGGATGATGCACAGGACCGCCCCTGACCACCGCCAATGACACCGCCGCCGTCGGCCCTGTGCGCCCACTCATCGCTCGGGAGGCCACTCGATACTAGATTATTAAATTCCCCGACTTGAATCCTTCCTCAATTGCGGTGAATATTATTAAAGCTCTGCCGGACCGAACTTCGAGCCATCCAACCTCCTCCTCTTCCTCGTCATTCAAAATATCCCCTCCATCTCGCTGCAAGTCCTTCTACTCGGAATTTTCCTCGTTCATCCCTTAGCGAACAAGTCAAGGGGAGTTCAGGGTAATCATGCGATCGTTCAGTGCACGAGCTGTGCTCTTCTCTTGTTCATTTTTTTGCTGCAATTCACGAAATGAATGCGGCGCTGCGGATGTATTTGAGTACTTAGCTCTGGAAGCTTCGTGAGCATCTCTGTCGCTATTATGAGTTATTGAAACCACTTACCCCTGGAATCGATTCACCAACCGTGATGTGTAACTTTGGGTCTTCAGACTTGGGAAAAAGAACGTACAAATAAATTCCTCGGCTGGAAGAGCTCAGTGAAGAGCGGGTCCATGAGCCCGAACGGAAGGAGGAAATTTTCATCCTGCGCATGTCTGCGTACTAGCGATCCATTCAGAGCATTATTAGCCACGGTAATACACCCAGAACTCTACTGCATCAACCACACGAGAACGAGACCCAGCGAAGCGAATTCTAGGTAGACATCGGTGCTCTTGTTTACTTAAGTCTAAACATTATTGCTCTTCTGCATAGCTACTCCTACAGCTCAACAAATATCCTTGCACGCGGGAGATGAATGTACTGTGGTAACTAAGGTATTTCAAGCTGCATGGAATGCTGCAAGTGCGTTATAATAATTATAATCCTTCAATCATGGCAAAGGTCGAATCGCGATGTACGTGATGGAGCCGCTATTGATTTAATAGAGCCATCGCCAATCGCTGTTCGTTTTCCTGGCTTTCAGCACTTGTTTGGATACGCTTAATATTAGTAATTATAATAAAACGCCCAAATTGGGGAAAGATTGAGAGGAGGAGTCCCTTCTTCCACTTTCCCCCTCGTCCTTGGACGAATAATAAGTATTTACTGATTTTTTTCATCGTCAGTAATAATATATAATAAAAGGTAAAAATGATTAAGCACCTCAACGAAAATTGTGAAATAACTAATGCAGAAGAGATTAAAATCCACTGAAGTAGCAAAACATTGTGTCTGCCAATGTATGAAAAGATGTGAATACTTGTAGGTGGTACCTAAATACTTTAATAAGCTTATCCTTTTCAGAAAAAAACTCACTGCTTGAAAAAACCCACACAAGGTGGTGTGCATGGTAAACCAGAAAAAGAGCTGATGTGCTCGTGGATACACTCGTGAATAAAGAAGATCACGTACCTGATACTTGGAAAAAGAAACAGAACAATAGGAAGTGGTAGTTGGGGAAAGCGAATTAGCTGTGGTAAAGCCTGAATCACACGATATTTTTTTTCGTCGCGAAAAGCGATCACTTTAGCGATCGCTTTTCGCGACGGGAGAAGTGATCGCTCGAGTGATCATTTTTCTCTGAATCACACGGTCCCTCCCGCCGTCGCTTTTCGCATCACTTCCGATATCACAGCTCGTTGTCGTAGGACCCGCATCAGGAAAATATATACATAGCGTGCTTATGTTTCCCTATGTCGTTCCCACGATTGTCAAACGTTGCGCTGCAATCGCTCCGTACGGGCATGCTTTCTGATTGGCTGATATGGTGTTTTAGTGACGGTTTGAGCGACGGAATAAGCGACCGGACGAGTGATGAAAAAAGTGATGGGAATCCTCATCATTGGAGTGATAGCGAAAAACAACTGCGCGCGACGATCATTTCCTAGTGATCACTCGAAAATGACGAAAAAAATGATCGTGTGATTCAGGCTTAAGATTTTTCATTCCTCGCTGTCGTGTTTCGCCAAATATTTTATGTAGTTGATAGGGTTAATGGCTGAAATCAATTATTAATCTGAGTTATTTATACACTCTCAAATCAAACATAGTGACAGAAGTATTTGTAATTTCGGTACTTTTCTTCGGCTTATTGCAATATTCATGCTCTAAAAGTTGTGAAAAATAAAAAATCAACAAAAAATCTCTTTTATTTTGGTATATCCTTTCCCTTAAATTGATATCACGAGAATTTATTAACGACTTAATTAAAATGATGTGGTAGGAATTTTTTAAAAACTCACTTGGTGAACATCGGCCATAAATAAAGCACCTAGCTATTCCCCCAAACTCTGATTCCATGACGTGTCAGTTCGTCACCTCAGAATTAAAATACATCCGTTGTTACAATCACAGTTTATTTTTCTAATTTGATTACAAGTCCTTCATAATTCTTTGGGTAGGAGTAAAAATGTAAGCACCGTCATAATCGCTAATGTGATGCGGATTTGGTCGAAATTGTCTCAAAATACCTGCAGCGAAAAGTTTTTGCGCGTCATAATTGTCTAGATAACTTACTTCTCATGTACCCGAAATTGTGTTATACAGTTTGAGAGCTGAATTAGGAATTGGTATGTTCCAATGAAATCTCTCAGTCAATTAAAGAGAGTTTCAGTAAGTCAATAATGAAACTTCCTCGTTGTCACTTACAGAATTTAGGCTTTTGGAACCAGAGAACTGACTTCAAATTTAAGCATTATAATATCGGTGCAATTAAGACGAGAAACAAATTCACTCGAAGATTAGACGGAAGGCATGGAAGGATAGGGGAGAAAATGTGAGAGAATTAAAAAAAGAGAGGGGTGCGCAGCGGAACGAGGGACAGGTAGCGTAGTGGTCGAGGCGAGGTAGCTGTGTGGCACGAATGGGTGGAATGGAAAGAATTAGGATTTCATGATCTTTATTTCCGTTCGTTTTAACTTCAAGGCACCAATAGAGTAGCACATATGAGCCACACACTGCACCGTGATAAACTTTCGAGAGAATTTGACCATGAAATTACTCAGAGATGAAAGTTACTTGTCTGAATATAAATTGGTAATTTATGATGTTTCGATTTGTCGGAGGCTCCCCGAAAAGCCATTCAAAATGTATGCCTCATAACCAATAAATATATTGTAATACGATTTTTTATATCGAAAATAAAATTTCTCGCACCTAGGGCACGTTGCCCTGGAGATACGGATGTACTGATTCAAATTGTCTTACATTCTTAATCAAAAAAGATATCACTGATTTATAGACCTTTATAATTTAAGCGAAAGTATTATCATGTAACAAATGGGTGGTCTTAATGTTATATTATTTTCTACACTAAGCTTATGCTTTAACACCATTATTATGACAAAGAAGTTATGACTTTTATATTTATATTGCAGGGTGGCATGAACTAAGGGTAAAGCTTTTAATGACGGTACCTTATTTCCATAAGATCCTAAATGAGCCTGTATCTCCCAAATTCAGTGAGGAGTCATTTTTGGCCGAAGTATGCATTATTCAGAGGCCTTTCTTAAGTACGGTTTGATGAGAGGGACCGAACGCAAGGTTGCAAGGTACGTCATGGCGACCATTAAAGCGGTCGTTTCCCGACATTTGACTAGTCTGCCATGGGATCACGTGATGCCCGATTTCGATGCAAAAGGAAGCGGGGAGGCGAGATCGGAATTACGGCGACCCTCACCCCACCCACCTCCCTCAACTCCCCCCCCCCCCCCACACCCCTTTGCAAATTGCCGATGGCAACGTGACACAGACTCCAATTACGAGGCTTATGGATCCATTCCTAACACTCGGCTGCGGAAACTCGACAGGTTGCTGCGATATTAGCCCGCGCCATTCTCGTGCCATAAATCGAACGAAAAATGTCCGCTGTTTCGCATATGGCGCCATAATCTAATAACCGTCACGGAAACCTACGAGTTTTACCCAATGATATCCTTTGCGTTAATGGGTGGGAAAAAAGTAGACGTTTAAGAACGCTACGTCGCTGGAAAATGCAGTGAGAAAATATTTATCCTAGACAAAATGCGGCCAAAAGAAATCAATTGAGACATTTCTTCGAAAACATTTTGACGTAGGATAATTCTCCGAAAGACCTGTTTTGGTAGTTGGAAATAGAATTGCGCACTTATCAGCTAAATTTTCCTTATTGCTCGCGAAATCCAGTTCACGCTTCTGAATTGCCACTAGCGATATCAATTTCTACCTCCGAAGGGTTTTATATTCGTCAATATGGGAGCCATGAAAGTGGACTCTGGACGCAAGAATTATTATCAAATCAGCTGAATATTCCAGAGCCTTCCAACGTAGAGTCTCGGAATATGACATTTTAGAAATGGTTCAACTGAATTCACTCAAACTTTACTATAAACACTCGTTGGGGAACTCGTTTAAAAAAGTATCATTATTTTATTTTGGCCAGCATCGAGGGCGAATGCATGCACGATCGGAAAAAAACAACCTTCGGAGCCATTTGCAGTATCAAAATACGATTCACTCAAGGCAATTCATTCACCAGTCGTGTTCTTAGCATTTTTTTCCTCCTTTCAAAAGGGGTCGACTGATTTGTGAGCGTTTTTAGGCGAATTTTTTTCCAAAGCTCCGAGCGACAAAACAAATTACCTTCTGTGTGCTTTTCATGAAAGCCGTTTTAACGGATGACCATCGGAAAATCGAAGCAGCAGCCATAGATGTCCTCCAGGACTTCAAAAATGTGACGATTCCGAAATATTTAGGGCATTTCGTGAAGGCATTGGAAAGGATTCCCAACCAATCAGTCGTGATAGCGAGGTCGATCGATCAATGTCCACGCCACACTTAGCCACCCAAATCTAAATGGCGGAATGAATCATCGTGTTCTCTCAGCTCTGTGCTAACAATTAACCATGTTCAAAGAAGGATCCTGTCTTTCACCCAAGAAAAGATGTCGTAAAAGTAGAAAAGGGTTTATTGCTAAAAAAAAAAAAGAAGGGCTTGTTCCAAGAGGGAATTATGTTTTTCTTATTTTTTACGACGATAGCCGGGAACTGTCGATCATAACTAATGAACGACATTTTAATACGAAGCAGAGGAGTTAGTAACGTCCAAGCAGTAAGATTAATAAAAATATTTTACATACGTTTAACTATTCCACCAAAATGAAGGTATATTGTCGTATTCCTCGAGGTCCTTCCCTCAATGCCAACATTATAAATTGTAGCAATAGCCACCCTGAACTGATCTTCCATTTTCATGCAACCTTCTGGGTCTATCACCCTTAATCAGATGTCTTTGATACTCGTAAATTCATGATTTATTGTATATTTTCTTAGTGGTAGTGGTCCAGTCTGATGATATACCGTGTTTTCTTATTGAAGTGATTTTATCAAGCCTGTAATCATTATTCCTGCTGTTTATGTACTACCTTCGACTTAACGACACTTAACGACACTTTATGTAGCTACGATTGACCGAAGGATAAGTTTTGTTTCCAGCGGTGTAATTTTATTTTTTTAAATCAGCCTCCAGCTTTCGCATTACATTTTTTTTTCTATAATAAATACCACAAAAGTCGTATGAAATCATTTTAAAAAAACTCCCGGTCAAATAACGAGGGATGCAAACATGTTTGTGGATCTTTCCGCTCGGAGCACAGCGAAAAAAGCCGCGAAAGCGCTGAGGGTCGTGTCTGCGTGCCTACCTGTGGCCAATTGACGAGAGGAGAGAGGCTGGTAAGAGAGAGAGAGGAGAACGTAAGTGGCGATTTGAGAAGGACAGAGATATGGAGCAAGAGAAGAGAGAGAGAGAGGTTGTAGTGGTGGCTGTATGGAAGCCGACCGAATTCGGGGGTAAGTGGAGGGTTGGGTCGGATGGGGAGGGGTGCAGATGCATGGATCGGACCATGAAAGGGGAGGTCGATGCACTGGGGGATGATGAAAGGGAAAGTGGGGTGAGGGGAGGCTCCATTGCACACGGGAGGGGGAAGGGGCAGCCGAGGGGAAGAGAGGGGGGAGTTGCACACTGAGCCACGGTGCTTTTTGTAGGGATGCGTGCGAGGCAGAGGGGGGTTTTCATAGCCAAGGGGTCGGAAGACGGGTTTGGGAGGGGGCTAGAGCTTTAGCAGGGAGGGGGGAGGGAGGGAGGGCTAGGTTAGGGGTTGAAAGGATATGGAGGGGTTGGTATGGTGATGGACTTGGCCTCCCCTCTATTGATTTCGCGCCCCCGAGAGTGGGCAGGGGAGAGGAATTGAGAGGGGGGGTAGAGCGTGCGTGGGGGTTGTTTCTGGGGGTGGAGGGTTTGGTTTGCGCGTGGAATTGTGAGGGGTCTCATGCATGTGAGCGGGGGTGCTCGGTTGATCCGAAAGAGAATTAAAGCCAAGCGGATCGAGGGAAAGCGGAAGACGCAACGCACCACCCATCACTACATACATATGCATGGTGCGGCATGGAGGCGTCTTTCGCGGGGAGGATCTTTCGCATTTTGGAGGCTGTGAGGGCGAGGTGTGGCGGACACGTCATTGAAATTCCTAATTATATACCCTTTCTTTTTGAGCTTCGATGAACGGAACAACGAAATCTTTCAGAATTTACCTTCTAACGGTATACGAGTGTAAATAAAGCATACTTTAGGAGATCGTATCTATTTTTTCTGGCAATTACAATTTGGCACTTGATCGTTAAATAGTCAGCCAATAATTTAAAGCGTTTGCTTCTGTTTGAATGAGGATGGCTGAGGTAATCTATAAAGAAAAGGTGACGGCTTCTGTTTAAGACAGGTGCTAGAGTCAACACTACACACTTATCCTTGCTCACTTGATAAAACAAGGAAATTCATTCAAAACATGTTTTAACTTTATAATTCTATTAACTAGCAACTTACGATACTTACCTTGGCTTGATTTTCCTGATCAAAAATCACGGCGTGTGCACATTACTCAGTGTCTGTGAATGAAGAAGGCATCAATTCAGAAACGCGTCTCTGCACTGATGCCTGCGCGCCTAAATACCAATGCAAATTCGTAAAAAAAATAGAGAGGCGCCGAGGGAAATCCATATACAGAATGTGTAAAATCTTTTACAATTATTTGCCCTTGAATTTTACATCCGATTTTTGTGAGGAACGATGCGTTACAGGTTATCAAGGTAAGAATTCCAGAAAATAAGTTTATTCCTTGATGGGTGATAAATTCCTGGTTAATGTACAGCATTGAATATTTTTCATTAGAACGAGATCCAACGGTTTTATCCTGAGACTGCATAGGAAATATTTGGTATCGTGCATAATGAAAGCAAAAGATAATGAAGCACTTCGACGGGGTCGGTTTAATATGCGTATGGCGTGATAAAAGGAGATTCGAAATTTTCCACTCGGACTCAATGGATTTCTTTAATAGTACAACTTGTTATAATCGATATAATGCAATACAAATATTAAAATGAGGGGAAAAATAATTGAAGGAATAAATTTCTAACGTCGTCAGCATTGTCTTGGTATTTGTGAGGATTCGAAGGTTGGTCGGCTGGTAATTATGAGGAGCATTGGGCCTCATTGCCTTCATATTTGAACCCCGTAATTCATTCAAAAATGACGTTTAAACCGTAATAATGGCTACTCTGTAGTAATGATTTAAAAATAAGTCTTCCTCTTTTACTAATTTTTGCACACATTTAAAACAGATATTGTCATTTTGGATCATTTTTGGGTGTCATTCAAGAATTTTATCTCCTTTTTGTGTCCAAATATATCTCTGATCTGAAAATGTTTTCACGAAGGTACGACCATCGAAAACTTTTTTCATTTTCCTTGGTCCATGATGAACATGTTATCTGCTACGCCTGAAAGCAGAATTGTGGCTTTCGGTTCCAAATGGAATTGGTTGGAAAATGAGGGTCAAAACTTCAAATCTTTGAGGCATGCATATTAAGGGACTTGAGTTCAGGATTTCATCACGACTGGTAATGAACTTGGATGAGAAATGGAATGGGAGGTGCTCATACCTCAGAAATGTCCTCGAGAAGAATATTTATTTGCGTTCCAATGAGATGGTTTGTAGTTTCGAGGGGCTCTAGTGCAAGGTGAACAAAGGGATGGGTGTTGATGTTGACAGGTGGGAATGAGAAACGGAGCTGGCTTATAAGAATGGCACCACCCGCCATACTCCTCTTCTCCTGCGGAGCACGCGCTTACTTGTGCAAACGAAATGCGCGGGGGAGGAGGGGAAACTTGGGATTTGGGGCGCTCAGGAAATTGATGGCAAGGGCTGCTCAACGCAAAAATTGCGAAATGAAGCGAAACAGAATTTCTCTGGAGTTTCCCCTGGAGTAGTAACATTTTCGGTATATTCATGACTAGCCAAGTAAGAAAGTTTTTCCTTCTTCTCATCCGATATGTGCCGCCAGCAGACAGTAAAAAACGCGAGTCCTGTAATTCACTGTTAATCAAATGCAAAATGTGCCAATTTGTTCCAGAATAATCATAGTCATGAATATGGTTCGTTAATGCACTGATTATAAATGAGCGCCATCTAATGTGCGTTGAAACAGGAAAATCTCAACAGAAATTTAACCTGTAACTGTGTAAAATGTAAATGTAAACAGAAACTCTGCAAAAAGTAGTCATATTTAACCACCTACATCATACAAGGGTTTTATTGATGGATTTGTTTTAGCGTTCTATGTATATGCACATGTTGTAAGTATATGCACATGTGTTGGTTTAATGCCAACCGTCTCAGCATTAAAGTTAATTGAGTTCATATAGAGCAGTGTTATAAGGCCGATATAATCAGAAAAAACATTTGCAAAACTATAAAGTTGTCAGGGGATGTTTATTTTAATGCCTGGATAGTATTTTTTCTCTTTCAAACGCTCTTAAAAAGTTATAAGGGAGCAATAATTCAGTATCTATTGTTCGAAAAGGAATCAAGTATGGAGTGTGACGTATCTAGTGTGCTTAGGAGCTCCGAAAATAATTCATGGAGAGAGGCCTCAACAAGTTTTTTTTTACCTGTGAGTAATACAGCATGAAAACCTAAAACATATTCGCCATACTGTTTCCTCCTTCGCATGTCAAATAAAGTAGTACTGATATTAATTCCGGAAGCCATCTGCTATGTGTTTCAATGGAAGCCCGAAATTTTACCACACTTGGAGTCCTTTCGCTCGTCTACAATTCTGCCACGTCCCTTCAGTCTTGAAATTTCATTCCCTCCCCCGCCCATCTTGCTCGCCGCCCTCACCCTCTTCACCAACTACTGAGATCCCCTCCGTTTTTCCGCCGACCTCTTGATTCTCTCTCCTAATCTCTTTGAAACGAGTTCCTTCTCCTTCTCTTTATCAGAAAAGCTCACCGCTAATTTAAAAAAATCAACTTCATAATACTTTTCAACTAACAACCAAAGCATTACTTTGAAAAACTGAACACCTGCTCCGTTTGTAAAATACCAGACTGTCTATGAATATTATTCAACAGTTTAAAAAACATTAAGCCGCGAAATTTTTGAGAATACATAACTGAATACATCCACTTTTACTGAATAAATAATTTACTCGCAAAGCGAACAAATTTACTTACAAAATATTATCTTTAAGTTTGCTGTGTTAATTTATGATCCGTGGAAAATGAAAATTAACTTGGTACGTTCCACTCTTACACTTCAATAAGCATATCGTAAGAGACAAATATCAATGAGGAAAGTGCCAAATGATTTTTCATTTCCAAAGAAATGCACTTCCACACCTCTGAGTTCCGAAATCAAAATATTGCCTACGTCGAAATGAAAGCACAAAATAGCATAATTTAGATATCTTCAAAGAGGAAGAAGTGACTGAAATCTTCTCTTCTTTTAGACAGAAGTATCCATGTACGCTGTGATTAGTAGAAGTAGAGAGAACAGTTTTGATTGGGCTCACAATGGAATTTCTCCAATCGTCAGAACTTTAAACGGAGAAAGATCCCTCAAAACGGAAAATGGAGACAAAATGAAAAAAGGGAGAAAAAATGAGCTGTGAGTATTCGGAAAACCGAATCCGAATCGCCATTAAAGATATTCTCTGGATGAGGAGACCGGAGAGATTAAAGAAAGAGGTCGAAATTACAACACTCGGCTGGAGAAATCAAATTAGTCCCCGAGATGAATGAAATGGCCACGGAGGGGTGAAAAGGCGAAAAAATGGTGGAATCCGTCGAGCAGGCCATTGGAAGGGTGGATGCGCTACAATGGATGAGATGAATCAGATCAAAAGACTCGTCGTCGAGTGAAAGGGATCGCAGGAGCGCACACTGTACAGACTACAGTCGCGACAAGTGAGCTCCTTTTGTGGAGTAGGCGCTAGCAGCGCTCCAAGCGGGAAGCGAGTGTAAATAGGGTAAAATGCTGTGATTTAATGTGCTCATTGAATAAAAATATGCACCGACATTTATTTAGCATATGATAGAAAATCTAAGAATCAATATTTTTAAGCAAATACTTGATGCGCTTGACTCCCACTCTTTTGAAATGGATTTCCTTTCCAGCAGCTGTTGAAAAATTGACATCCCTCGCGAGATCTTCAATAATTAATGAGGATAACTATGCTGTGACAAGAAATCGTAGACAGAAAAAGTCTAACTTTGGAAAAGGTTAAAAATATTTTTTACTTTAAAGTTCCCCAATGAGTATACTATAGATATGCTGCAGTTTAGTGGCACTCCCACTCCAACCAGAGGCGCTGAGCTCGGAGCAAGGCAAGTCGGCATCGGGAAAATTGCATGTGATTACGGGACCGAGTAGACTGTGGTAGATATAGATGGTAGTATATAGAGTGAGATGTATTTCGAGGGGGAGTCTCATCTGCATGGCAACCGGAGGGCAAAGACGTCGATGGTGAGGACGCAAAGAGACGGAAAGAGGATTAATTCGCAGCGACGCTGACGGGGGAGATTTGAGAGATGGAAGTGACGAAGGTGGGAGGAGGGGGGTTGAAGGGAGAGGGGGGTGGGATGGAATTGGGAGGGGCGGAGGGTGACGGGGAGGAGGAGGAGGAGGTAGCCGCGACAGCGATGAAATTCGTCCAAATGAGGGCCATTACGTGAGAAAGAGAGGTGAGAAGCAGGTGCGGCCGCCGAAGAATTCCTGCCCCCGCTCGTAAACATTCCTTCATTCATCAAAAGCCTCGCAAAACAAAGCATTCCGCTATTGCGCTAACTTTAAAAATACGCATATATGTATAGGAATTTGAGCTGAATTTTAATTCCTCGACCGAATAAAGTAAAAGATTGGATCGCTGCTGAAAATTTATTTTTTTCCAAGTTTTAAATCAACGTCTTTCATTCCAGCTAACCCATGCTTCACTAAAACACGCGGCTTTTCGCTGCTCATGCACGCAATCGATAAAAACGCTCGAGATAAATTACCTAACGGAAGTTATTACGAAATTTAAATTTTCTATTCAAAGACAATTACAATCTATTTTTAAATTGATTTGCTCAGCAATCCCCCCATATTCCAGTCATTAGTGGCATTCTTTCCCAGCATTATTCGTTTCCTGAGGTCTATTCTTACTTTATCGCTAGACAATACTAACATTATGCTCAAGGAATTAGAGAATAATTTTGTTCTTGCGATAAATAATAATACTACAGAGGCAAACTCTGGAATTTGTTCAGTGATATTCGAATGATGGTTGCTCATCCACTTATATTTCAGTTTTACCGACGCCATTCCCATTGTCATGCTACACCTCAAAATCGACCTAAAAATCCACTCTGCCTCATATTCAAAAATCCATCCTGAGTTCAGATCATCCAGGAAACTCCACGCACGGACTCTAAAGAACATTCGTTAAAAAATGCCTTGATTCGATCAAATAACGCATCGATAAAAATTGTTTGCCCACAAAACGTGTTAGGTTGAGTTAAAGGCGGATTTTAATGGGTACTGCCATGGAAGGATATGCTTATATGCATGCAAAATATGTTTTCACTATTTCTATTGCGTTCGCATTTACGTTTGAGATCTCTTAATTTAATGTTTATCCTAAGAACACAACGATAGCGGAGTGCGATAGAGCAAAGAATGAATTTAATGGAGAGACGTGTTCGCAGAAGAGCGGGAAAAGGTATCACACAGCGATGCGAACCGAGTGGACAGTCCCAAAATTCAAACCACGTCACCCCTCCCTGGCAACGGTTGCTAAGCAGAGCGAGTGGAATCTCTCCTTCCTTCGCATGGGTAAGGAGCGGCAATAGCATCAGGATACATCGGCCCGCCCACGAGGCTGAGTCTAAGAGGAGGCTGTCACGGCGGGCGCGCAGCAGACGCAAAATCTGCCATTGTATGGCTGTGCACTTGAGCAGTTAGGTACTATCACAGCCACTCAATTGAAAGGAAGACGTTTTTACGTAAATATGAAAGCAACATGTTCCTCAATTTCAAAGTCCGCTGATGCCATTTTGCAAACTTCCACCGCACACAATAAACCCAAAAAAGTTCAAAATTCTTCTACAGTATTATAAAATCTATATATGATTACACCAAATTCTGTGCCAAATAAAATCCCTCAATATCTCCGTTACCGTGAGCATGAAAAAAAGTTTATGAGATGGCCTCATCATAACGTAGGTGCGAGTCTCAAAGGTTGCAACGCCAAGACCGAGTGCTGCAGAGATGGATGGAGTTACCTCCGCCTCAGCTGCTCCGGCGGCGAATCCTTGCGATCCCGTTGAGGAGGCGCTCCGAGGTGTGACTCCCGCACAATTATCCACTCTCGACCCTCACTCATCCACGGCCTCAGCGCCCCCACCTGTCCCCCCCTCCGCCTTCCTCTCCAGCTCCGTTGTGGCCGCGGGGATTAAAATCGACCTAGATATCACCAGTGCGGGTCTTGTTTCGGGCTGAGGGAGTCGTTATCGATCAGATTGAAAGCGCAAATTCAAAGCAAAAGTGACCGTGAGGTGAAGTTATTCGCCAAATTACTGAGTTATGGTCTATTCTTCGAAAAAAAAGGTCACTGCTCGAGAAATATTCTCAAAAACCAAGAAAATAATGATTTTCCTCGAGATGCCACTGGATTTTTCAAAAAATCGATATGCCTCCGTGTCGTTAGTTACGTTTTTCTCCGAGCCTCCGTTGTGGGGAGTATTGCCCTTCGCAAGGAAAAATAATTGTTGAGCCTATTCTCCGTCAGGGCTCCCGGCTAAAACTTTTCCGATACGAAGAAAAAAAATGCCATCCGAACGAGAGGGTCTTGAGCCATTAAAGGACCCTGAAGAACAGTACTTGACCATATTTCAGCTCTCGGCCATTTTGCTATTCATTCTTTCGAGGAAGCTTGAAGTTTAGGAGAGCATCTGTGGGGAAGAAGAGAAATAACAGGGCGAAGGGGGTGGTGGAAGGTAATGGTGGTGTTGTGGGGTTTGGGAAGATGAGGGAGGCAACAATTAATTAGCAGGGTGGGTAAATAATGAGGGTGGGCCTGGAGGAGTGGGGGGGAAGGAATGAAGAGGGGCGGGTGAGAGGGCACACTTTTTGGCAGTGGCCTGCGGGGACGTCTGCGTAAGAAATGACGGTCGAATTCCGCCTGCTGAAAAAAATAGGAAAAAGAAGGCCATGAATGCCTCTCCCACTCCCAACCCTTTATGTAAACGATTCTTTGGTAAGGAAAAAGGACTACGAAGGGAAACACTATAAAGCTGCTTTGTAAACAACCATGTTTGCTAATCTATACGTCTTCTTGTCATGCAGAGGCAAAAATGATATCCTTAAGCTCTCAGGTCCACCCAGACTTTCTGACCTTTGCAACACAAACTACTTTGAACTACAACGATGAAACCCAAGCCTGTTTAAATATTAGCTTTCCTCGATATTCGCCCTATTCTAATTCTATTTTTGGACTTTTTATTAAATCCTTTTCAAAAAGGGACCTTTGCTGGATATTCTTCCTTTTATGCATGCAATAGCGACCTCTCTAGTTTTACCGTAGCATTTATTCCCCCAAACTTGCATAATGATACAAAATCTTAGACAAGATTAAGTGGCACCAATAGCGCCACTTAAAATTTCTATCTTTTGCATACAAATAATACGAAAATCAACCTCTTCTCTATCGATATGCATTTACCGAGCTTGTAGTAACAGCTGAAATTATTCCTTACATGGAAAGAAATCCCCGTCAAAGAATACCGATAGTTAATTTTGGCCAGTGATAGCTAAAAAATTGAAAATATTTGGTCGCCAACAGTAGAGGAAGTGTCTCTATTTTCCGAATTCCTAAAAAAACACGGCGTACACAGGAGTGATTGATGAGAGCGGAAAACTTCAAAGGGAAATCATTATATTCCCGAAAGAATGGAATCTCCGATGACGGTACATTCAGGAGATGCAATCAGAAGCCTAAAAATTATTTTATCTTACCTGACAGGAATCCAAATGAAAATTCAGTTAGAAATCCTTTGAGTTATTTTTGCATGCCTCTGCTTCGTTACCATTACTTAATATTTTCGAGATATTTGAGAAAAAACTATGCCGAAAAATAATCCAGTGTAAATTAATGCTTTAAAAGAATTTTAACGCGTGCATTTTCAAAAAAAATAGCCAGAGAATATAAAAATAATTTGGCGCGTTCCACACTGTATATTTGTTAACACCGACCAGTACTATGTGATTTTTATTTCCCTAAATCGTGGCTCCCGTAAGTGTAGCCGGAAATCTTACATGGTCACTCGTAATTATATGAATGAGGATTTTACAATAGAAAAAAACGTTCACCACATATAACCATAAAATTGTGAATACACACAATTGAAATGTGCAAAATGACAAAGTATAAAAATTTATTACAATTTATTATTTCATAAATTATAGAATTCCGAAGAATTTTCATTACTGAAAGAAAAAACTGAATGTAGCATTTCGGAGGTGAGGCGTTATTTCCGGAAAGCTTTAAAGGAAGATGTACCAAAAGGATCGCCACCGCAGACGATATATAAGAGACACTTTGTCAAAGGATTTGCGCCTCTCTCTTCGGCGTTGTTGAGAAAATGCCGAGGCAATGACGGGATTATTGACCCGGTGAACTTTCTTTTAAGGTGTATCCGCGGGAGTCAATTGGGCAGAGTCCTTTAATCGAGGATGGATATATCGATTGGAGTTGGATCCTTGAGAAAGGAATCTAGGGCGGAGCCTCGCCCGCCCTCCCTCCCTCCCTCTTCCTTAACCTCGGACAACAAGACAAGTGTCTTTAAGGAAGGGAGCGAAGCAGCGACTGAGAAATCCAGTTCTTTTGAAGGCGAAGGGAACGACGACTGCCGCCCGAGGCTGAGAGAAGGAGAACATTGTCGCGCCTCGTTTTTTTTCTGTCTTGTTTCCGTGGAAGGTGACGGATGATCATGAATGATAAAATATTGGGGAAGAGACCATTTGCGAGATCGCTACATCTGGCTGAGAGCGATCAGGATGAAATGAAACACGGTCCGATTGGCTAGATTCGTGGATCGCGCTTCTGAGAAATATAAAACCCAGATCGAAGCCAGTTTGAATTCTCCTAATCTGTAGGGGTGTGTCGCTTATCTTCTAGCCGAACTTCGAGTCCACCACTTACGGTTTAATTTCACTTCAATCACGCAGGGATACCACCATGTGCATAGCGCTTCACTAAATGTTAAACGATTTTCGTTATCTCGATGATCGTCATATAATGCACATTTTATAAGTAAGTTAAATCAATGTTTTATCGCTTTTTCAAAACTAGGATTATGATCATTCGTTCCCAATATCAGTGTTCACACTAAATTTATGATCTTGGCAATGGTCCATTTTTTTTCAAGTCATCTCTCAGTTTTTTTTTAATTTCACTCAGAAAAAGATATCCTGTCAGTACTAATCTACAAGTGAATCTCCGACATTTTCCGCTTGAACTCAGGTATCGTCATTTTTTGACCTCTCGGTTAAGGCGGATGGTTATAGACATTCAGAAGACTAGGTTGTTAGAAAATTTGTCGATGAAATTTTCACCGAGTCGTGTTTACGTAGTCCCCACCATCCCCCGTCCTTCGCAACTCACTCCTCGACTGCGCGGTGGCTCCTGACTTGCCGCTGCCTGCGCTTATAAGTAGTACTTAGCAATCTATTTAGGCTTCGCTGCTCGCTTCAGCCCCGCGGTCATTTGGTTGACACGATTTAATACTGAATACCTCGAATAATATCTAGTTGTTAGCGTAATTGCAGCCGCCGGCAATGTAACTGAAGTTACATAATTATCAATCGCTCTATGGAGGTGAGGTAAAAGGCGAGTCCCATCAACTAGTGAACTCGTTACAATGATATGTCGATTGAGCAGGAATTATGCTAACAATCATCTTACCGGAACACCCATTTTCTTTCCTGTTAATATGATGATATTCTTATATTTAATGGCGAAATAACAGATAAGTAGCCGATGGCTAGTAAAGCACAACGATCCCCGTGAGGCATTCATCCCATTTCTTTGTCACCGAAGCTTTATGCGAAGGACTTTAATCAATTCTCTCAGTGATTGGCAGTCGATCGATTGCAAAATTGATTGATGGCAAAATCTATTACAAAAGAAGCTTAACGGTTTCTTTATTTCTCGTTAGCGAATATATAAATGTTCATAATCTTCTAAATGGAATACCACGACTATTTTATTAGGATTTTATAGAGAGAGAAAAAGAACCTTGTGTAGAACGATACAAGTAGAGCAAAAATCTAACTCAGTTGCGTCATTAGGAAAAAATTCATTTAAAAATTTTACAATTTTACATTTTTTTAAATACTTACTTGTTGATACGGAAAATTGAAATGATTTGTCATTGTTTAACTAAGACAAATTCATTTTATCCCAGTGACCGTGCTTCACTACTACACGCTTTCAACGCTCATCTTACAAATAAGATGCACTTCGGCATTAAAAACTAGCAACCGAAGATGAATTCATAAAATCCACCATTTACGATGGAACCAGTGGTATCGAATTATCGTATCGATTATCATATCCATGGACGATTTTGTGAAAGATTCATTCGTCGGCTGTGCTGCCGGACTCCATTCCAGCCATCCTCTCCTCCTCATTTCCTATAAACTAGCATCCTTTCCTCATAAATGGATTCCGTATTTGTCTCTACCTAAGTAATGTCTATTTCCATTAATATTGGCACAAAAATATTAATATCGCTATGATTATCCATGTATTTCCTCCTACTTAAATGCAGAGAATAGAGGTGATTCGGTAATATTCAACTTCCAATTACGTTTCCAGGCACGAATAGTCAATTGTAGCGGCGATCTTTAAGTGCTGTCCACACAATCAGTAATCAGTAATTAACAGTTGTGTTGCACCACACCTCTCTTTCGCTGGGTTTAAAGCATCATTCTAGAGGAAATAGCCATTGTAGGTGTACTATTTTCTTTCATCGTCCTAGCTGTCAACAAAGGAATGCCACTGGGATGAGAGAGGCGTCAAAGTGGGAAACGAATTTGATTGCAGCCGGGCGCAAATTTGCTCTTTTGTGGACGTTTAGTCCCCAGCACAGGAAATGGAATTGGGACCACCTCCCTCCCACCCGTTCCCCTCGCATGCTGTGGAAACACCTCACCCTCTCTCCCGGAGTGAGGAAATGAATCCGAGCTTAACACGCTCTGGAAATTCCTTTAAAATGAACATTGCTAGGGTATCGTGATTATTGCAGAACTCATTTGCGAACGTCGAACATTTTTGTCGTAAGATAACCTCTATTACGAATGCGTCGTCCAAAAGTGACCGCTGGTGTTCCTAGGTGGATATCACATCGGGGAGTATAGGTCTATCTATTCAATTTCACAGTCGTTGACGATAAATTAAATGAGCCGACAAGTTTTGAACCTTGAGAAATATTTTTAATGGGGAGGAAAATATTTTCTCCTCTCTCATTGACTTAATTCAATTTTCTCGAGTTATCTCCGAGTAAATCTTCCCATTTTAACGAAATTTGAGGCGCTTTTAGACATTAAGTCATTTTTAGTCATTTAACATTAAGTCAGTTTTAACATTTAAGTTGCAAGGCTTTAGGAAAAATATTTCTTTTGCATGGCAAATTTTACTTCAAAATTTTCAAAGAAATGAGTTTCACAGATTAGTATGTTAACATCCTCACTTCATTGAAAAACACAGTATTCGATGCCATGCAGGTATTAATATTTGTGAAAATCTTATGAGAATCTCACTGATTTGTTGTTGATGCGGACTCGACTATTACTATTTCTAGTTTCGGTTACTATTACGAGTACTACGAGTACATTTTGACGGACCTTTGACCAGCATCCATAGCGTGTATAGGTTATGACGCGAATGATCACGTCTTGATGCACCGTAAGGTGTCATGGTATTTTATGTCAGATCCAATAGCTATATCATTGCTGAAGTTAAAATGTTATTGCCTTAAAAGGGGAGTGCTTAGTGCCCTATTTTCATACCTTTTAGTTCTTTAACAAGATTGGGCGTCATCTCTCAATTTCCTTCTGGACTTATTTTTGTATACTTTCGTGTTACTAAACTGTGTTTTATTATCCCACAGCTTCAGATTTCTATTCCGATGAAAAATTATGTGTACAAGAGTATGTAAATTGCGGCAAAAGGTACTGCAACCGCACATGGACATAGGCTGAATCCTTCGCTGGAGCGAAATAGTTCAAAACACACCGGACCTTCATGCCCAGAGGGCAGAAAGCTAATGCGGCCTCTGTCAATAAAAACTAGCGCTAAGAGGTTTAATCACGAAGCAAGCGAAACGGGAGTCTAGAGCAAATGTTATCTCGCCCGCCTAGACGTAACAGATGCTGCTAGGCTTCTTGGTTGATCCTCTCCCCTTTCTTTCCGCCGTGATTTCATCGACAGAGCCCCTTAATTCTGGAGCAGCAGGCATCCCTTTCCTCTGCTACCCTTCATCTCCAGCAGGGGTCCCACGTATCCCTTTGCTCCACATCCAAGAGGACCCTTTTTCGTGGGAAGGGTAAGAGAGGAGTCCCCTCACAAATTTCCGGAAAGCTGGGCGAGAGCATGGGACACCATCACTAGAGAGAATGAGGAAGAGTGAGGCATGAACAGAGGGAGAGAGGAGTGGAGGTGGACATTTGGGAGGGAAGGGACGATTCTCTGTGGTGCTGGAGCTGGAGCTGGAGTGCGGTGATACTGGCTGCGGGCGGATGGGACGGGCACGGGGGAGGAAATTGAGGGGGGGGGGGAGGAATTGGGTGGATTTGGCAACACCGCCGACAGCGAAAAGGGTACGGGGCTCTCGCTGAATGGGAACATCCCTTGACGCATGACGTGGCGAACCCTGGTAGTTCTCCTCGCCAACACCCCCAAAAACCACCCCCTTTCGGCCCCTTCGATATATTCCACACACAACTTGCCCCTTTAATCAATTCCTCACGCTTCGACCACACACGTTGTTTCGTGAGCAACATCCGTCACTACCTTATCCGCGTCAAGCCATTTGTGTTCCGATGCCTAAGGCTCGACATATCCAACGTATCATTACTATAGCGTCGCTTTCTCTCCGTCATAGCTCGTACAAATGGATGGCTTTAAAGTGCCGCTCTGTACTGCCACACACAAACGAAATACGGTATTTTAGCCAATCAGTATTTCTATGCCGATAAATACATTTAATTGCATAGATTAAAATATTATCGCAATGCCAATAATACCAATTAACCCTAAAAAGTGTAGAATAACTCTCATGCGGTGGCCATTATTTCTACTTTCTCCGCTTTAGTTTTGTTTTTCGTTCAGTTATTTTACTTTTATGCTTTTTTCACATTCGAGAATTATTCACAAATAGCTGATTCATAGCAGCAACTGTATAGCTGTTACAATACATCAGTGTTACTCATTTCTTGAAAAAATAATTTCATGTGCGGCAATCACTACAATCTGTTTTTCTAACCTTGAAATAACTACTTCCATGCGACGATTTTAAAGACAGAAACTATACGATATTTATTTTTTTGTTATTGAACTTTCTCGTATTTATTACTTGCCAAATGCAAACATTTCGAGGGACATTTAACTTCATTATGAAGCATGACTTGAAAGTGCTTAAGAAAAATGTTATGTTCACCGACCTAATTCCCACGAAACGTATTTCAAAATCCAAAATGTATTTTACTCGCTTATACGTAGAAGGTGTGAGTTTATAAACAAAACAGTTGTAAAAAAAAGAGGATGTATTGGTCGTTGTAAGAAATAAAAACACAAAATTTTAACGTTAATGGTCTGATACAATATATTAACCGCTCACATCTCAGATTTCAATGTCTCCTGAATATCTTTTTTACACTAATTGTAAGCTAATATACGCTAGACTCCGAGGTTGCGTCTACTTGAGATCAAAATTGTTGGCAATTTGGATATCCGGTACACAATTGATTCAGATGGAGTTTACGCAGACAGGAATGTGAGTCATCCGACCGATTGCGTGACTATGCAAGCTATTAATAGACGGAGAGTTGGATTTCGCTGAAAGAGGAAAATAAAGAAATTCGTCCGTCAAAACGTCCGAAAGACGAAGCGTGGTTATTTTCCCCCTTCTCCCAATACTTCTCAGAACATTGCGTCCCATCATTTCCGGAATATTTTCGACATCAACTATCCTTTGCTTGCTTCATCAGCTCTCTTTTCCGTAGCAACAGCACCGATCATAGCGTCAAACTCTTCAAATAAACACTATCCTTGGCCCCTCAGGCCTCCAAACATTCAGGGTGCCCTCGCATTTCTTTTTAAATGACAGCCATTGAGTAATTATCTCACAATATTCATTCCATTTTCGAAATGAGCAGAAAAATATAGAACTACTACCCGATTAAATCCAGCGTTACCGAAAAAGTAATTATCCATCAGATTTAATTGTAAATTAATCGCATATCTTTGATCCCAGAGCTTATTCCATATAAATCTACCTTAAATAATATTTTAAAATAATATGTTTTCCTGTCGTCGGAAGAGAAAAATGTCATCTTGCTGTTTTATTTCAATATCGTTGAAGGAGTGTCTTGTTAGTTGGCCAATTATCGTGTCTTGCTGTAGTTAAATGCAAAAACCCTTTTGGAGGAATCCAAATATCGTCCAAGGCTGTGTTTCGTCGTAATAAAACGTCCCTTTCCGCGCGATCTAATTCGGCGACGATTGAAAAGGATGGGTAGGGTCAAAAAGCATAGGTTGGTACCTTTTCCGAAAACTGTTTATTTCTCTCTCTTTTGTATGCCGACTTAGTCTCTGAACAATACTTCAATATCCGAACTTACATACTTCTTATATGTAGAATGGTTCGGACAAACACCTAATCCTTACCAACTTCATTACATTAATGCGATAAATGGTCAAGTCGATCGATCCATTACCCTGGTAATTGTGTTTTAGGTCAATAATGACCATGTTCCATGCTTCAAATGACGATTTTTAAGAATTAATTCTCAAAAAATTGATAAACCGACCGCAGTTATCGAGCCTCAGGGTCCCGCATCGCGTAGCTCAGACTTGACGCGCGATCGAAAAATCGCCATCATATCCTTGGTCGCAAACTTTTTTCCAAGATTTCTTGGTACACTTCTTAAGGAATCTCTACTCCACAGTGTGGTATAAATTACGCGAGTAATATTTTTCGTTAACGAAAGATAATATCTTCTTTATTTCAAATTTTACGCGAGATATGTGTACGCCATTTTGCGTTGTAAAACCATGCAGATGTGTACCAAATTCTTCAAAAATCATAGATAAAACAGCCAAGGCATCCGGTCAAAGGAATATTGTGTTTTTTATTCCATAAAAATCATACCACCGCATTCAGTTCAAAGATTTTCGGAGGAAAACGAGATAGCGCGCGTTTTTTAAAAATCGGTCATGCTTGGGCTACTGTGTCTCACCAACGGATCAAAATTATGGCATACAGGTATAAATACACAATTGACAATCATTAATGAGTATTTATGCTAAGTATTAAATCTCAAAAAATCTATTTTGGACTTTTGTCCAGCTTTTTCCGATTTCAGACTACTGTGCGACGGCGCAAATTATGCTGGATTCTTCTTCCATTTCCAAGAGTTTATTATATTTTTAAGACTCCGTCGAAATACGTCTGAATGATTCAACACCTGATTGGCGAAGATTGTTTCAGAAAATCCTTCACAAAATATTTAAGCTAGCAACATGTTAAATGTATGAGTGAATGTTGGATTTTGTGTCAACGGCCGCTGATCTTGATTAAAGACTGAGAATTTGAAAACCAATCAAAGCGAATCATTTACTTATCGGGTATCGTAACGTGCAAGAATGTGTTTTCTTTGAATAAAATATCTGTAAGTTACTCCTTAGAAAATTCGCACGTCCATAGTGTTTTAAAGTGATTTATTTCCCATCAATAATTTTGGAAAAACATAGGGTGGATATAACTGTATTACTAATGCGTCAATTTTCTCAAAACTTTTCAAATTTCCAGGCACATTTTCCGTGATCATTCGATAGGAAATTCATTCATTTGTTCGGGATTCCGTGTCCTTTAGAATTGTAGCAAATCAGTCTCTCTCCCTTTACGCCAAACAGAATCTCTCTCTTTCTCTCTCATTCGCTCCTCTTGCTACACTTCCGAAGCACACAAAAATTCCCACTCTCCACCTACGCCCACCTCTTCTCCCTTGTTTAATTTCTCGACCTTCGTCTGACCCCACTTTCACTCTTTCTCCCTCCCTTTATCACTTTTCCCTCTTTCCCTTCCTTCCCCTCCACTTCAATTTGCACTCGTTCCTCGCTTACACTTCCGCTTCGCCCTCACCGTTTCATCCCCTGGACATAAACGCGTTCTCGTCCCCGGCCGTCATTCCGCCACAGCGCTTTTATAACTGTCGGAAGAGACCAATCTATCCCACACCAAAGCCTCGCATTCTGCGGTCCAAAGAAAGGCGAGGTGAAGTTGGGGAGGGGCGTACACAGGTGGAGTGGAAAACGGGTGGAGTGGCGCTGAACGGGAGAGGAGGAACATGGGAGCGGAAATGAAATCAGGATGCACATAGGAGATATTATAAGTAATTGTGCCCAAAATATAAGTAGAAAAAAGATATACAAATGAGGATAATATAGGAAGAAAATTGTTAAAAGAGATATAACATCAATCTTAAAATCTAGGTTGTACTATATGACGAGCAAAAAGCGCCAACGTCCTCATCAAATCGGGAATTTTCCATTTTGTCTGATTTTCAAAAGGAAGGAGAAAGCTCGATATTGATAGAAGGTGGCAAACCCATCAAACTCAGCTCCTTAGAAATCTATTTTTTAAAATATAAACCGATGAAAACCGACTTCATCTATGAATCCAATTCGGTTTTTGTAAACTCGAGCGTATAAATGTAAGCAGTCTAAATTGGGTTGGGGGGAATGAGTTCGGGATGTGAAATGCGGAGGGTGTGCAATTTGCATCGATGAGATTGAGAAAGGATTCAAGAGAGAATTATTTAGACGATTGTGTGAGAATAACCACAGAAAATATGAACACGAATTTTTTTCGCAACATTAAGGTTTTAAATAGACTAATTTTAATTTATTAATCACTATTTTCTCCACTAGCGAAGTGAAAATGAGCTCTAAAATACTGGCAGACAGATCGCAACAGACACGTGAAGCCACTCATATTTTTCATAATATTATGCTCCCTTCGCACTCCAGCTGAGTCCAGACAGTTTCATGTTGAAGAGGGAACTCCTCAATAAAAGCCACTTGCATCTGCATAAGAATGTATGTCATCGTTATAGCGTGTTTTTTTGGAAACTGCGGCCTTCTTTCATTTAGATAATGTGCATTTCTATTTCATAACATGAGTATGGGCTTCTTAGAGGGTGCTTTCCAATCGCGTATCTGCGCTGATCTGTTTTCAACTGTTTAGCTTAGAGCGTGTTTCAATCGCAGCTGTGACGTCATCTGCGCTAAACAGATGGGAACACATCCTGCACCGTTGTTCGTTTGCGCTAACAGACGAAAATTATGATGGCGGGAAGTTATAATGCTGACGGAAAATGAATTCCACCATCTCAAATATAATTATATAATGATAATTTGAGAATAATAAGCAATAATTTGGTCTAGGGTAAGTTTAATTAACCTCGTAATTTGGGAAATATGGTATTTTATTCTTCAAGCATAATGACTGATGTAACATGAACAAAAGACGATAGCAAGAGGAGGCTACTAGATTTTCTCGAGTAATTGTCCTCATCAAAAAAATTAGGAATGGAATATTTAAGCTAAACTAAACTGTTATATCGCTCAGATTCTAAGCAGGTTTATTTCACTAGCTTACATGGATAGCTGGGCGTAATTTTTACGGCTTTACCTGCGTGATATGAATGTAAGTTGTATATGTATCGCAATCCAGAAATGCGAAATAAAGTATAACCATTGTATATCTTCTTCCGTGGTATAACTGTCAGCACTGTAGCGGTACAGGAGGGGTAATTATTAAGTAATAATAATTCCATTATTTTCTTTCAATTAATACTCACTAGTGCTTTCACTAAATACAAAATGAAATAGACGAAAAATAATCACCTTTCTTCATTATTCATGTGGCGAAGGTCAGTTCATAAGCGACAGGTCATTTGAACATTCAACTTTCTATCGGTCCGCCATTTGTAAACACACCAGCGCAGATGCGTTCCTATCGTCTGTTTCAGTGTGCGCTAGTGAGTTTCAATCTGTTGCGATGTGAGCTAATCTGCGCAAGGTGATTGGATAGCACCCAGAGTTCGACCACTATTGCCATCATTGCATGAGATTGCTTATTTCGATGCCAATGCCGTGCAACGTCGGCTTAGTCCTCGTCCAAAATTATCATCCCGGGAACGGCAAGTACCATCGCATTAAAACCATCGCATCAACTGGAAGACGCGTAATTTATTTCACAAAAGTAGTTCAAACATGGTGAGTATTATAAAGGAAAGGCGGAAAGTGTATGCGCCAAATAATTGAAATCCCAGACGTATGTCAAGCACACTTTCAAGTACTTACAGCATTGGAGCATATTTTCATAATGCAAGTGGAATATTTAAAACGTAAAAGAATTAGAAAAGCAAAGCTGAGCGACACAATTCCTCATAATGAAAAAGAGAATAATAATTCCCTCATAGAGAACGTTTTGAGAAGCTTTACTGTGAAGTTGATTTCAAAATAATTATCGTTTCTAATCAGATAAATCTGAAAAGATGATACTTATTTCTTTTTTATCATTGTCCTAGATAGATAGGTCTTTCAAGTTTCGGGCTCATATCAGATGGGAACCTAGAGGCCAAAAGTATACACCGCGGGCACCGTTTGCGAGGTTTCGTCCATCTAAATTTAGTCATGGAAATATGAGAGATATTTCCATCACGACCGAGATTAAGCGAGCCGTGACGGACGTCCCCAGCATAATTCATCAGGAGAGGTCAAGAGCTAAATAAATGAGCGAGGCGAGTTTTCAATTTTTTCTCCCGACAATGACGAACTGTGGGTCATTTAAATACGTGGCGAACGTGAATAGCAACTATTTCGAAAAAAAACCTTCAATTTGTCTACTTACCCTCAATTCTAAGGACGATGAGAGGAATATATATCGTATTGAAATAATTATGGGTATTCAGCATCTTTTTTCCACATTTCAAGTAGATTTTACTTCCTTAGTGATAAATATTTTTAGCAGAAATTTGAAAAAGCCAAAAATATGTCTTCAGTAGGGTCATGAGGATGTTAATCGGCAATATTTCAATACATTCCCGCTTACCAAAATTTCGTTGTATGCAATAAAAATGATAAATGAATAAACAATTAGATTTCTACCAAGTATTTCTTTTATTAAGCACTCCCAACGTTAAATAGTGTATAAGCCACTCATACATGAGCAATTATTATACACAGTTATTTTGCGTAGAACATTTTTCTCCTCGTCCTGCTAATAGCTCAATAATTATATGATTTTAATTTCATTTTAATTATTTTTTCTGCAGACCCCATAACGGAATCAGCATGAATTTCCCGCAAGATAGGAAACGGGTATTCTTATATCTTCTTTGTATTGATTTGGATGAATACACTAACTTGACGAAAATTGAAGGCAATAAAACTTATTTTTTGCAGTTCCTAAGAAAACCTTTGTTCGTTATTAATATATTTCCCTTAATCGAATGATAAATTTCAAGTCCTTTAACTGTGATAGGTTGAGCGTTTGTCTCCAAATATCGAAACTATTTAAGTTAGAAACGAATTTAGAAATGTTGGAGGCCAAAAATTGAATGAAAACACATCATTCACACTAGTCAACGTAGCAGCCGTTGATAATACCCTTTCCGTTCTGTTAATTTTGTCAAACTGTGAAATCTATAAAATTTCTTATTCAAGGATACTCCGCAATCTCTATCTCCATCGCACTGACTCGCGAGAATGATACGACGTGAAAGTCGATAACTGCTCTCCAAAGTCTTTCCACTACGTGTTCATCTCTCGATAAAAACAAAATTCAAATATCAAATTGGCCTCTACCTTGACTTACCTTACATAAGGTTATGGCTAAGTTTTCAAAGTATGCCAGATAAAAAAGCGGAGAAATTAAAAATATTTATCCCATTACAAGTAAACTAATTAATTATTACACAGTATGTATTTCGCAGTATTGTTTCCCCATGAATTTTATTCAGCCTATATTGCGCTTTCGTGGATGCAAAATGGGGTTATCGCTCCTTCCATACGTTTGCGGAGCCATTCTGATGTGATATCAAACCGTGATGAGATGTGGCAATAAGTATCCCTTCTATTTATAATTACGGAGAGAACCGCCGACACAGCCGCGTTAATAAGATGCGGTCAATTTATTCAAAATGCTTCAGATATACCGTGATTATATACCAAAAGTTTATTTGACATTAAATAGAGTCAATCAAAATTGGTAAATACGCAGCGCTTTCGTTGCATGAGATAAACGGGGAAATACGATAACAGATATCATGGAACCGAATTATTAAGGTGCGATACCAGTATTTAAGCGGGGTTTACATACAGTATGAAAGATAAATTCCGATGACCGAAAAAAAATTTCCCAACGTTCGTTTCTATTGCAAAATAAATCACTGCGTTTGTGTGCGGAAAGGGTACAGTTTCACCGCAGTGATCAAACTCCAGCCTCTGAACGCGGAAGCTTGCTGTTAGCCGTATGAAAAAGAGAAGGTGACATCGAGAGATTTTGACGGTTTCATTTCCTATTATTCAAAGTTTCGGGCAGAATATTGTAAGCCGAAGAAACTTTGGTAAGCCTTGCAATTCGACCAATTGTTTAAAGTATCCCAATGCATAATTACGCCAAGTTCCTTCATTTCCTAGAAACCCTTTTGTGATTCCTTATCAGGTAATAACACGCACACCAACATAAAAATAGACACTATCTCGGCATAATTTCGTGCTAAAGAGAACATTAGGAATACGTTGATGTTTGAGAAGAAACGTCCACCAGGTCCAAACCAAGACACAATCTGAAGCTGCCTCGTTTCCGGCGATGAAGCATTCGTCTCCTATGATGTCTGCCTCTGCCTGTCCCTGCGATTGTCCGATTGACCGGTCCTCTCTCTCCCGCTGTGCTGCGGCGCGCCCTGCGTGGGCCGAGGTCGAACCGCTCGACACGAGCCGCTCTCGCTGGGTGCGTATCCTCGGGGACAGGCCACGCTCTGCGCCGCCGACATGTATCTGCAACCGCCGCCGTCCCGGCAGTAGCGCAACACCCCGCTCGGAAGGTACTCTTTGGTGTAACAGTCGCCGGCCCGGTTGCAGAACCTATTGTTGCCCACGGCCTCGTACTGTCCATCGGTTGGGGAGGCGGAAGCTCTCGCCGCGAGCAGGCACATCAACACCACCGCCAGCCAGACCTTCTTTTCCAGCCTCGCCCCGACCATGGCGAACATTTGAAAGAGTCCAAACTCTTCCTGCTGATGGCAAAGCGACCGCGAAGCTCTCCAAATGGGAACACAAATTAAAGAAAGGAAAAACAGATTGGGCCAGCGAATAGGACTCGCAAAAATCCGCAGTGGGAGTGGCGAGAATGCGGTTGTGTTTAAAAAAGTGAGCGGCAGAGTCAATGTGAGCGAGTACGCCCAATTCCAACGGCAAACTGACTCACAATCAGAGAGAGATTTGATTGGTGGGGGAGGGGAAAGAGGCACGAAAATGCGTCGAATTCCGCGGTCGCGATATCGCGCGTGTTTTCCGGACCCAATAAAAGAAACTAGATCACGTTTTATCGGGAGCGAGTCAACAAAATTACGCATATTTCGGTCCACGGATCCGATTTTTTTCTGCGAATTTGAATAAAGAGCATTACTGAGTTCACTGCCGATCCAATTCCAAATGAAGACCGCCTAATGAAGAACACGCGAAATGGGTCATTTGAGAGAATCCCATTTGGGAGTTTTCTCTTAAATTCTATTCTTGCCACAATTACTTCAAGCGCATACAATTATCGAAAAACAAATATGCAACGATACATTGTTCGTTGTTGGTCGTATGGTGAATTTGGCACGTATTTGTGAAGTCATCTGTACTAAATCAAATTAAATTATGGCGTATTTGTGTGATATGACTGATGGTAGATCATGTCAAAGGCATTATGCCCCGTAAGACACTGAGAAAGCGCGTCTCTGCACGAACATAAACCAGAAACAAAACGTATGCAGTACACATACAACCATTGGTAAGTTCTTCCATCGAATCTAGAGGAGCAATATTGTTTTCAAAGGCGCTAACTGGAAAACTATATGTCATAAAGATAACTAGACTAGAGACAAAAATGAATGGACCAGAAATGTGATTGGGACCAATACGGATAGAGCATGACTCGTCATATTCCAGAACTTGCTGATCGCCACCAGTCTCCAGCAAAGTCAAGTGACGAATGCTCCCCCTTTGAAGATATCAATGCAACTGCTAACGTACCTTCTGTCTTCCATTTGTTCCTATATTCAATTAAAAGTATCCTTCGTTGGACACATTTTACTGCAGCGTATATGCGGTGGTTAATTAATGGAGATGCGAAATAGGCGAACGGTGATGAATGGGAGAAACAGATGTAAAAAAAATAACAAGCGATGAAATTGTTATCCTTATCCCCCCACCAAATAGTAACTATGAATTTTCTGTCGTATACAAAGCCTACGATGCATAAATGAGAAATTTATGTCCAATGATAGCTCGTTAGAGAATTAACTTTCAGAAACAAATTGGTGTCTTGTGCATTGCTAAGTAATAGTTTTAAAGGTTTAACTTTTTTAACGGGCTTAAAAATCGCCATGCAAATGAATCAAAATTCCTTGCTTAGGAGTTAGAGCAAAAATCAGTGAACAGTAGTAAGTCAAAAATTACACGACCGTATAATTCATATGAGAGGCATTTTTTATGAAACATATCTTTTGTGAGGATAAATAATGCTAAAAAAACAAGGAATGGGCTGAATAATCGCAATCACAGTTGTGGTTCGTTTGAATGCCATGCATGACCACTGAAACGCAGTGAAAAATGAATGTATAAATTATGCAACACACCAGTAGACTCGCCCCCGCAATCGCGTAGGTAGTAGGTGACGACAATATGTACACGACAACGACGAGATATGGAATTCGAGGCCTTGATGACCCATTGCTGTCGGCCGAAAGTCGACCTATTTTCCATTTCCAATATAAAAACACTATTTCCCACTGTGATCGTAACTTTGTTTACGACCAAATGGCTTTATCTGATTCCCTTTTTTATATAAAAATCAATTACGATATTCGCAATTCGTTCTACTTCAGAATGGAAACTCGATTGGGACCACGATTGACGTAGCTGGTCCTGTCATACTCCACAACTCTCCGATCGGCATCAATCGCCAGCCACGTCAAGTGTCGTTCAAACAATGGCAAGCTTTCAACATATCAATCAAATGTTTGACATCCATCGCTGAAAATTTTTATGAATGGTACTGACGAGATCACTTATAAAACATTGAATGTTCAAGAATTTTCAGCGAGTAACCGCGATTGAAAATTACTGAATCTGACTGAAAGTTTTGTCACTCATAAATGTCGAATTTAACCCTTCTTTGTTGGCAATTATTTCAAATAGACATTCCAAATTCATATTTCGATCAGCTCCTCGATAAAAAAATGAACAATAAAATTTCATCTCATCAATCAGTCATCCGAGGAATTTGCAAACCCGTGACGACTTAAAGCGCTATGCTGACGCGATCAGTAAAAGTTATACAATGTCCAATGAACTTTGCTGTAGATATTTTTTATTATATGTGTTTCGGAAATGGCCACCCCACGTTTCGCTTTGTTTCGCATAATTACCATTTGCTCATTTTCCAAAATACAGGAAAAAATAGTCACCCTGAATAAGGAAAGGAGCAATCGATGGAGAAAAGGCACATGAGAAATGCGACAATATGAATGTAATAACGCTCTATCACGTAAAAGTGAAAAGATGATTTGCGGAAAAGTTTTTGTTGGGCTCTCTCTCTCGTTTAAATGCCAACAAACAGCGTGAAATGAAAAATGTGTGGAGGAGATAACACGAGTCGCGCCACGGATCAGAGGATAGGCATTCATTTGAGCTGCCGATCCGAACGAAAGGAAAAAAGGGATAGCAATGTGGTCAAGGTCAGAGTTCGTGCGAGGGAATGAATGATATGACGGGAGAGGAGATATCGAAGCGGCGCAGCGCTCTTCATAGACTTCGGTTTTTCGGCTGCGACACTAATTTTGAATGACCGGAAAACGGCTCCTAAATTGTGGTGCAGTTGATATTATGCGTACAAACCGCGGAGGTCACCCATATTACAACCGGAAAATATATCAAAATTTTACTGTCTGCCAACGTGTGTATAGCAAAATAAAAACGATGAATGGGTAAAAATATATTGATGGGCAAAATTCCGTCCATAACTATCTCAATTGGCACGCATAAGTGCTCGTAGATTGGTACCAAAGCGGTTTATGGAGCGCGCTCAAAGTCATGCGCAACGTGAACGAAGGAAAACCAACTGAGCATTCTCCCCTCATCTTGGCTTTCGCGCTCCACTCCACTAATATCCCGCACCCTCCGTGCAGCTGTCATCAGTGCATTTCGCGTGACTCGAGGAATTATAGCCCTTCCGAGACGTCACGGTTTCAGCGAATTGATATTATTCACCTGAATTTCGAGTGATGACGGGGTAGTCATACATTTCCAAGAAGATATTGCCCCCGAAGGAATCACATGTCCCGATATAATCATGTAGAAAAAGATTGAAAACCAGTAGATTTTTCTACACAAAATTTTGTAATCATCTGAGATAGACTCGTTTAAGTTGGGCGATCGTGATCATTCAGTGCGACCTAAATGCGCCATCTCCATAAAATGACATCTCGTCAACGTTGTTCACTCATGTGAAGAAGAATGCAACATACAAAAAGTAACCCTTCCGTCTTGCCGCTGAATTATCCACGACGATTGGTAGTTAAAATACTTTGGAGCAAGCGAAAGCAAATAGCTTTTGAATTGATCGATAAAAAGGAACGAACTCTTTTGGAAATCTTTGAAAACTCACTGGTAATCGCCACGCGTAACCAGCTAAAAGGCTTTCTATGAAAGTAAATAATTAAGTTAACCAAGGTTTTGCCATAAATTCATCAGTCTAATATAGGTTCTGATATTAACCACAAACTAAAAGGGTGTGAGATAGCATAGCAACTTTAAATAATGAAGATACGCAAAGCATTTATAGATCAATCAACTTTTGAAAGAGAATTTAAAGTGGCTGGGTACTGCGTGGGTTTTCGAAAACTATTTTTTTTTTTCAAACTGCTGCATGTCATCTCTGCGAAATAAAGTCAGAATCATTTGCATAATAATGGAAAACTTTTGAAAATGATACCAGGAATGAAATTTTCCTTGTATAAACTCAGTTTACAACTAGACAAAAATCATTTCTTTTTTTGTGTTTTCGATATGGCAAATCAACACGCCTTGCTGCTTACTTTTTTATTTGTTAATATATTTCGTGGCAATGAATCTGTGATTTTATCGTTTATTTGAGGTTACGTTTTTAAGGAACCAGTAAAATAATATATTCCGTATTGCAAATTGCTGTATTTAATATAATTTCAAATTCTGCGTCGCCATTTCTCGCTCAATGCGTTGGAAGGCAGGGAGCCTCCTTGAGAATATTCTGATGGCGATCAATAGCTTCTCCCGTACACGGTCACCAAGTCGACAGATCTCGCCACACCCTGACCAAGAGTCGAACACGCGATCCAGCCACTCGCCCTCGGCAGTGCTACCACCATATGAACAGCGGTGCGTGGTTCGATAACCCCTCCCTGACTCCTATTCAAGGCCCCTTCACTCGAAGCCGCCGCGATTAAGGCCGGAGGGGAAATGCAGGCAAACGGTTTTGCGACCACCGAACCCCGTCCTTTTGGTGAAAACGAAGTTGCGCCTATTTCCATGCATGATTGAAATGCATGGGATTTTTTTCCTCTGCTCATGTTGCTCGCATGAGATTGTGACTCGGGAGATAGCTGCTGTGCCTCAAAATCTTCTATTCTATCGACAGTCGAACTGTTATCATTTTCCCATTCATAATAATTATTCATGGCAGTCGTACATGGCCCGAGCTGGCCTAAGATTAAGGATTAGTAGAGAAGAGGGCGGGTGACGTCACTGTCTTGGTCCCAACATACCCCGAGCGTCACAATGGTAACGTGGGAAATGTGTCACGTGACTTGCGTACGATTTGCGAAATGGTGCAATATTGCTGTTCATTTGGGTACCAAGAAATATCATCCAACGAAGCTCAGTGACCTTTCTTTGGTGAGTTAAGTAAAAAATATTTTTGTATATTATTAAATATTGAATCGATTAAAAAATTAATATTTTTTTAAATAAAGAATATATATTAAAGAAATTAAATTGAGTTTTTTCTTTCTCTTGGCCATTATGTTTAGTGATGATTCAATGTCTTCGAGTATAGGTCTTGAAGAATTTTAAATGCAAATTGCTCGTTTGCCAACGTTTCGGCATATTAATCCGCCTTCATTAGGGCTATCAATGAATATGAGTGCGTCATTTTCATGCCTAAAAAGTTAAAACAGTTTTTTAAGGCAATAAAATAAAAAAGAATTTTTTGTATAATAATCATACATTAATCAAAAATAAGAGACTAGAATTTGGAATTATTTGTTTGCAATGAATTGCATTAGTTTATTCATGGTAACTAAGGTAATACAGTTCATAATTTTGATTAATTCCATTATTATCAATTTTGCTTAAATTTTCCATGCCTAATCTTTAATTACATTATTTTCGTTTTTGGAAATATGCATAATTTCTTTCAATAACCTCTTTGTTTAATTACTTTCGGTAGTTTCGTAGTCGTGTTGAGTACTGCAATATATAAAATACAATGCCTCAACTGCAACAGCAACTGTTGCTGCATAGGACAGACATCGCAGTATTTAAAAACAGGATTTCCCAACATAAATTATGCACAAAAAATTGAATTCGAATATGTTTCCTTGAAAACCGCAATCTAAACAATAATTCTTACTCCGATGTTCTTTATCAAACTGAAAATATAATATATTTAAAAATTTCCGCATAATTTTTAACTAACTACATTTTAACTTCTTTTTGAAATTTCTAGTATACTTTTTTAAATCGGTGTAGGTATCGGAACGATTCCAGTTTATGATGCCCAACACCCTGTCTTACTTCTGAACTTCTATTAGTAATCTTCAACTTACATTCATGCTCCGATTTTTCGCTGCCCATTATCGAAATTGAAGCCACTGGCATGGATCCAGCCATGGAAATTGGATGACAAAAATCGTCAATAGGTGGTACTATAATTCCGGATGCTGGCTATACTGACATGAGTGGATTAGTAGTAGGGGGAGGGCGCTGTGTTGGACGCGACAAGGCGATGCAGTGGTGAGCTGCTTTTTTCGCGGCATGGTGTTTCAGGGGGAGATGCATGTAATGCGCAAGATAGTGAGGCGATGCAAGCGAACCAATCGATAAAATCCAACTTGAGGCACTTTCCGCGGCAGTAGTTGCATCAGAGGTGCGTGCTTTTTTCACAAACGCACGCCACTTGCCACTCACTCAGTCCACTTCTCCATCCACTAACAATTGATCCACTCCACCTCTCAACAATATACGACCATTCCGATGATTATCTCTTCATTCTATTTTTTGTCGTTTTGAAGCGAGAGCGGTCGGAAACCGTCGAAAAAAACCGTCGATGAAACTTATGCGGAGAATTTGAATTGACTTTGTCCAGAGGAACTCAGATTAATTTCCATATGCCAAGCTGAAGAGACCATTTCCTGTACCCCGCTCTCAAAATTGAATCACGCTCGAGCTAGTTCACATGCACTCGGATAGCACTCTATTCAAAAATGTTTTGTGCTGTCGACTAAAAAACATCCCTAGTTCAAGTTCTTCCAAAATTACATTCACTCATACATGATCTTAGTTCTATGATAGAGGTGGGCGAAGTTTGGCTTCTGGGTTGTCCTCCGCGTCGATTCGTCAGTCGCGATTTTATTTTAATTCCTGAACAGAGGCTTCATAACTACGATTTCATTGTCTGAATTGCTTGAGTTTAACCCAGAGCTTAACTGCATTCATTCATAACTTGAAATGAAAATGTCGCATATGAGATAAGCATTAACATTAAGCCACACCAAAATTTTTATTCTTAAAATATTGCACGTTTAATGATACTCAAAACAGATAATTTTAAGTTTCATTGATTTGTAACAATACTATATTCAATCAAACATCAACCACTATTGAAAACTCGGGGAGCAGTTGCGTTTAAATTTGCAGTAACATAATGTATAATAGATCTACATTTAACCAGCAATCGAAGGGCCATATTCAAATACCCATTTGGTCATATTATTTATGTAATGTGGCCCATAGAAATTATATCTTACACCCATAAAGATACCAGTTGCTGTTATCATTTTTTTTCTTTTTCTCAAAATCTGTACTACGTAATTAGACTAGCAGACACGGCGAACTTCGTACGGCCTAGCAATCGAAGAACATTTAGTTACCCCATTCATAAATCAAGAGCGGCTGTACCGTTTTAATCAGATTTGACTTTTATAATAAAATAAGGAAAAAATCAATAAAACCACATAAATAAGTATCAAAATTGCTTGTGAGACAGACATTTTCTTTATTCAATCTTCATAGGGTGAATCGAGGGACGCTTACGCGGATTTTTTTCAATGAATTTTCTAATTTTGATGTTTTAACTTAAGAAATGTCAGACATTGTGGTTTTATAAAGCAATTAATAAAGTAAAAATTCTATGCATTCAGTTGTTGGCTGTTTGTGTTTTTAACCGTAAAACAAAATTTTTTTAGGTCCAAGTGTGTTGCGTAAACTTGGCCCCGAGAACGGGCCAAGTTTACGCAACGCTATACTGGCACTTGAATGATGCTCAAAATCGTGTAAGAATAGCCCCTAGAGAGTAGGATTAATATGCAACGATATGTGATGAATTTTTTTAGTAACTCAGTTACAGTAACTCGGTTCGGAATAAGTGCACTGTGTAAACGTGCTCCATGCGTAAACGCACCACGGTGTGCCCTACACATTTCACTCTCTTGGGTTTACACTCTTAAGTCAAGCACCTTCTGATATACAACAGTTTGTTTTTTATCGGGTGCAAGATAAATCGGATGAATCGTAATAAATGTAGAAAAGAAAGAGATAAAGCGCATGGTTTACCAACTAGTGTACTTACCGTATGAAAAATCATGGGTTTTTCATGAGCACAAACATCACAAACACTGAAAGATTGACTTTGTGATTTGTTAATCATTATCACGAATGCAACACAAATTGAAAATTGAATCTGTTTAAGCTCAAAAGGGCATATAAGTTGGAATAAGAATCCTCAGAATGAGAACTTTCTGATCTTTGAATTTTTCTTTGAGTGCAGTGTCGTGAATATCATTCATTATCTACTTTTTTACCACCAAACGCGTTCCGTTGCATAGTTTTGGTTGGCTTAGGTTTCTCAAGTTCATGAGCACCGAGCCTACCTATAGCTGTAAATCGTGCGTTGGTAAGCCAGGTACATCCAAGGACTTTAAAAATTCAGATGGATAGTTGGTTACTTCGTATTCGTTTGTTACTCTGTCAATATATTTGTAGAATACTAACAATTTGATCCTTATTCACCTGGTTTGAGTTATCCACATCTTCGATTTAGGCCGTCACAATTGCTCGCCTAATCAACCATTTGTGATTTTTGTGGTGATCAATCATATTCGTGAACACTTTATTGATGAGTTCACCTTCCGATGAAACGAATTTGCAAAAATTCTGAGGAAATTAAATCAAACTGCTCGATTCGTCGACAGGAACACGGACACTGCCGATTAAAAATTGCTTGGAGATTTGTTTACAAACATGGTAGTGACTCGTCATCTCGAGCTGGGCTTAGCTGGAATTAAATGCTTTTAACATTATTTTAATATATTTAATACTTTTTAACGATTGTTAACAAAAAATTTTAATATAGTTAAGAAGCTCAGTCAATGAATTGGTAAAAACAAAAAAGAGCTTTTAGTTTTGACCGACTTCACAGCTTTTGCAATGTTACCAACTCCTAAAAAATACTCCTAAGATGAAGATTATTTTTTTGTGAACTTTAATTATATTTTTTAATGTTTATTTTGTTATCCAGGGCTGAGATGAATCCAAAAAACGAAATATCATTGAACTCGGTACAGCCGTTCTAGAGCTTAACATGGTGTAACTACACAATTTTCGACTTTATTTTATTCATATAGATAGTACTTCGATGAATATTTTCTAATTTTTATAATAAATTCGTATTAGACTCGTTATTTCAATATGGAAGAAGTTTTATCCTCTAGTTATCTTTTATGGGAATTTTATTTTTAGGTCCATCCGTAATTCCTAATGCCGCAAATTCTTCTATCTTTTGCTCTCTACCATATTTGAGTCTAGCAAGATTGAATTTGTACATGTCAACTTCCAAATTCATCACCTTTGTTCCTCATTCAAGTACCTTTGGGACTTGGACCTATGATATGAAGCCAGTATACCAATTCCCCTTGCGGGTAATGCTGCAGTAACCCAATAATTTCTCAAGTTTTGAACTGTAAGCAGATGATAAATGCAAGGCCTCGCCTTCTCAAGGAGCAGTTGCTCCCGCGAGGAACAACACATAGTCGCATAAAGATAACTCGTACATACACACAAGTGTTAACTGAGTGCGAGATTAATCTTGTTTTGCGAATATGCCGGAGAAGGGAGGATAAATCTGGGGCTGGTAAATCAAAAAACAGCCGCTCATATCTAGAGTGTGCGTGCCCCAGTGATTAGTTTTTAGATATTTAAAATGTTTTAATACTCTTCGTCTTTCACCCTCCAGGCTAAATTGATAATGTGTTTATTTGCGTTGCATTAAAGGTTTTTCCTCTTATTTCTACCCTGCTTCCGTGTAGACCATTCCAATGCATGCATTTTCCTGTCTACCAGCCGCTCGATAACTTGTGCCTAGGCCAACCAAGTTCACGAACTCGTCTGCGAATGGCAATGTCTAACGGGCTCAAAATTCCGCCTTGCGAGATTCGTGGAGAAGAGAGCTTGAAAAAGAATACTTTGGCAGGAATTGGCGTTGGCACGAAGGCGCATATTTTCATGGAAGCAGACGGACGTAGCATGTGCGCGTCGTAATCCGTGTGGCCGCCGAAAAGGCCGCTTCGGGTCACGTGACCGCACGGAGAAACCTCACCCTCTAGTTCGCATACCGGGGCAAATGCAGCCCCTCACTCCACCGTTGTCGAGGGAGTTATGTATGTACTTCAGATAGAGAGAGAGAGAGGCAGTTTTTGGTTTTGGCGGTCTCGGCTTGACGTGCAACGCTTTTAGTTCTGGAGAACGCGTTGTGGGTGGGCGGTTGGAAGGTTGGGGAGGAGGGAGTCACGTGGTTCGCGCGCGGAGCGTTGTCATGACTACGGGGAGGCCTTGTCCCGGTAAACACAACACCGCGTCGTCGGGGAGTGGGGAGGGGGAGAACAAAGGAAACTCGGAGAGCGAGGCGGCGTGGAGGAGAGGGGGAGGGATGAATGGCTCTAGTGTAGAGAATCGCGGAATCAGACGTGCTGGTTTTCGACGGGGAAGGTCTCACCGCCGAGATGGCACACAATTAATCACTAAATTCGCCGCGAAATTCACTTTCTCTCGTAGAAGCGGTGTTGGATGTGGAGGGAAGTGGCGCAGAAAGGGCTGAACGTCCGGCGGCAATTCCAAACTCAAATCCATGAACCTTGGTTTGGGGGCATATTGAATCGACCCCGGCCATTCTCCATTGATCGCGAAGGGCAAAAAACAGCAATCAAGTGGGAGAGGAAAGAAGTTTTTCGTCGTCGCTTTGCGAGGATCAAAATAATTCTATTAAAAACACCCAAATGCAAGAGGAATGGTAATGTTTTCTTCGCTTATTATAGGCACTTAAGATTTCCGGCGTATGAATGGTCATCTTGGATCTAAAGTATAAACAGTCATTGAAACATTAAAAATAATCTCTGTTCGGAAGTCAATACTTGATGTGAAATATTATTTTTCCGGGGTAAAAACAAGCCCAAAAAGTGTTTCCTGTGAAAACGCTGTCTCCGTGTAACTTCACTCCACAGGTCGGGTTTCCGTAAGAAATTTTCTATTAATTTGACCGTGAAAACTTGTGATATCAAAAATCTTGCATAAAAGCAATGAGTTTCAATATGATGCGAAGTGTCGGCGGAGTATCGGTAACGGTGATTGCAATTTAAAAATAATTAGGTTATTAATTGGATTAAAAGATAAATTCGGATCGAATCCAAATATAATTAGCTCTCCGTTATATTCCAAACCGATGGTAACGGAGTAAATTAGAATTGGGACATAAGGTTTCGTTTTGCTGAATGAATCGACGAATGAATATTAGCTTGGATTCAGATTTAGATTTCCATGAACTCATGGTGAATTCTGTTTCTATTTGGCGCCATTTACAAGCCGTTCTTCACGGTGAAAGAGCGCACGCACCACGTATCGTCCGGGCGGTTCTAATTTTTCACATCTCACCACAATTTATCGTATGCTGTGCTACTTGTGGTCGAAAATTAACATCAAAGCTAGAGTATACACTTGTTATTTCCGACCTTGTATTCGCTCTGACCCAGCAGCGTTAAAATAACGTCAATGAAAACAGAATCGCGTCCCCTATTAATCCTATTAATGTAAGTAAGTTCCTATTAATGTAAAGCGTGAACTTTCATAAATAAGCGATCGATTGAGTCACTCTTTTTTATAACGGTCATGTTTCCCTTATACACATAAAGGAATCATTGCATACGCTAGTCTGAAAAAATAATTCTTCTCTTGGAAAAAACGTGCTGTTCACAAATGTGGCGAAACGACCTTGTGATCGACCTTTTCTATATGCCAACGGAACACACTATCCTAGAAGAGGGCAATAAAAGTTGGAAGCCAGCCCATGACCCATCTTAGCTCTTGCCCACCCCTTGCGGACTGCCGCAAGATGCCGCCCCAGTTCGCCCGAAACCTTCATACAGCATCACAGAGTGATGTTCACTTGCGAGGCCACCTCCCCGTGCGACGCTGCGCCCTCTTGGAAAAAATGAGACGAAGATAAGAAGACGCCCTTATCGGAATAGGAGGGGGAAATTTAAAGGGACATAGGCTCGTTAACCGTGCCCCTCCCATAAAACATATTGCGACGATGAAACATTGAGTCTCGACCTATTCATCACAAATTCTATAATGGGCTTCTAATAAACATATTTCACTCAGATGAGTGGAGTACCAAAAGAAAATAAACTGGCCTTAGTCACGGTAACTTTTTAAAATGTATTATAAGTTGCAATTTCAAAAAGTAACTAGTAGATAAGAGTTACAAATTCATTTACAGCTACTTTTCCCAAAATCATTTAAAACTGCCGACGGGATTCATTCAAGAAGATCTATTGTATGTTTCCCCAAAAATAAAACTTGAACACATTGCGTTTCATTACAACAAATAATGCATTTTACCTCTAACTTCTTGTTGAGGTAGGGGTACAGTTAGAGTGAGCACTACTGGGTAGTACTGAGTGGGTAGTTCTGAGTACCCACTGGGTACTCAAACGAGGAGTCTGAGGAGGTAATTGCCCACATTCATCACTCGAATTGCATACGATAGTAGCTTTAATCATATTTTTAATCCAAATCGATATTGTGTAGGTATACATTTTAACGACAAATATCCCGAAAAAAAATCCCGCATTGAAGCATTTCATGAATTCAGTTTCAGATCCGAACAGGGTGAAGCACACGCACCCTGGACGCACCGATTGACACGGGGCTCTTCGTCGAACCCTTGAAGTGTAGGTTGAAACCGGAGAGAATTCATCAGAGTTACTTAATACAAGGGAATTTCAATGCGTAAAGCGGCTTTTGGATATGCAAGTGAGGATGTCACAATGGAAACGGTTACCCAGGGGGGGCGCGCGAAGGTTACTCTCCTCAGGGCCGGGTAGCAAGTCAGTGACTTTTACTCCTCAGGAGGGGAAGGGTTGAGGGAGGAAAGACGGATAGGAGACGTCACCACGACGCCCAACGACGCCCCCAGGGAAAGGATAGGAATTGAAGGTAAGGACGAACGCGCGCCGCCCGACGACGGGGACCGCTACCAGCAAAAACATTATTTAATTTACCAATGAAATGGCTCTGCTGACCGATGATCCTAATTTAATTTGCCAACGAAATTATGGATTATTCGATTATGAGAATAATTCATCGATCATTTCGTTGGGTGGCATTCAGATTTTATAAAAACATTCTATGGTAGTCAAATTTATATTGGACCGTGCTTTGGTATCTGAAAGCCTGCTTCAACCATAGCTGCTGGGGAAATTTCAAAGCTAGACATTGTGTTGTCTTCGTGAGTAGAGCGCTCAGCTGCAGATCACAGTTTCAAACTCAGATAAACCCATTGAAACAATAACTTCCCGCCGTTCGAGGTGACCCATTAAATGTAGGTAGCCTCCTCATCATGTGTGTGTGACGTTCCTACGCCTTTGGAGCAGTCCAGGATAATTCTAGCCTAACCTATCCCAACTATTTGTGGTGTTGAAGCGGGAATTTAGTGAATAGAGTAATTATAGCTAGCTTAGCTGTATCCTTCACCTTGACACCTACTCTCTTACGAATGTAAGAGCCGCTCAGGCATTAAAATTCCGCGTATTAAACACTAACAAAGAGATAAGCTTCTCACAAGTCAACCTAAACATCAAGGGTTCAAATCCCACTTCGATATTGTATCCTGGTGTCAGTAATTGCCCGTAGCTATGATGCATCTAACCGGGAAAATAAAAACCCTTTAGAAAAACTTCCATTAAGTATCAAATGTTTCAAATTAGTTCATGTAACCTGATGATGAAATTAGGAACGCAAATATTATTATATAAGATGACAACTAATTCCTGGAGATCGATCGCCAGACTTCTGTAATCAAGACCCGTGACGTCATTTCTAAGAGAAATGAGGAAGAACGCTTTGAAATGAAATCAAATCTGGGAGGCACATGCTGTCTTATAAAAGGCCGTTGATAAGTAGCAATGCCTCCAAAGCGTTGGGAGACACGGCACGCCCTCACAGCAGATAATCATCCCCTCATACAATTGAAATTCGTTGCAATATGCTTTGCGTTACCCACCCTGTTTATCGGTACAAAGGCTTCTATCTCGAAAATGACATCAGTTGAAAATGGCAAATTTGGATAATTCACCAGCGAGTCTTCAGAGAAGAGATAATAAAAACTGTCTTCAAGTTTTCATCGGGGGAATTCATTCGTGGGGGAGAGGGAATTCATCTGGGGAGTAGGGGATAATTTCACCTGTGGAGAGTGGAGACCTCTCTATCTCATCAATCTATTGGTATGGTTTGAAAAATCCGCTAATAAGTATTTCGCTCCGGGAGACGATGCCAGAGGAAATAGACGTGGTCTCGACAGAATCTCCCCCCCCCCCCCCCACACTAACCCTCTACCCCCACTCCTTCCGCTGGCTGTTCATATCCACCCACACCTACCGATACTTATCTGTGCTTCGCGTGCCGCCCGCCCCGTCTGGGGAGCGCACGCGGTTCGATAGTCACCTGTTCCCTTCCCGTGATCCACCCTACTCCTTTAAATGCTCTTTCACCTTCCTTCTTTTCTCTCTCAGCCTGTGTTGTCAGTTTCTTCCTCTCCGAATCGTGTGCATTTCAGAGACGCTGCACGGAGTCCTCCTACGCGTCGTGCTTTTGTATTTTTCTTCTTTTACTCATGATAATAATGCCTTGATTTATCGCAATACATTATAAATGTTGCTCTTGAATACCTAAATGATTTTAAAACTGTCGAAAGTCTCTCTGAATAGTGATGTCAAAGGCTGCATAATTTATGGAGAAATTGAAAAGTTGGTGATATTGAATGTACTTATTATTATTCCTTCCTATGAAATTTTTTTTCGTCAATTTAATGTGAAATTTTTCATTGTGTCGTTTAACTAATAATTAAACAATGTTTCGATGACTGCTGATTTTTAATCGCGAGTTTGATAAATCATAGCCTTCCTTATCCTAAGGAAATCCTTATTACTTGTCCGTCTGCCGATTTAGTACGGTGAGAAGAGTATATTTTGGAGTTTTGAAATGAAAATGGCGTGCACTTAGTTTGTCGTACCACCGTCCTTGCCTATAGGCCTGATTACACGGTACATTAACACGTACAAGTTAATGTACGTTTGCGTGAATGATTTTGGTGGACAGGAACGGAACATGTATGAATGCATGAACAAAATTAGAACAGGTTCTATTTTCTGTGCATGCATTCGCACAAGTTGGGCGGTTACACGGTGCATTTTGGCGTTCATTCTCGCGTTCATGCATTTAGACATTAACCCGTACGAGTTAATGTATCGTGTAAACAGGCCTTAAGACCCTCCGCTGCTGTGGTATTCGCGGCTGTTAGTTGGGACGAAGCGGCCGCGGAAGATTTCAACTGGCGCGTCATTCGCTTCCCGGAGGGAGACTGCCGGCGATTCCGGAAGCCCGTGCTGTGCGCGCTGGGATTCATTTGTTCAGTCGAGAGGCACTGACAGGCGGCAGACGGCGGCGTTGTACACGAATGAGATTGAATCAGGATGACGAACATGACTTTACTTTATCGCTAAAAGCCGTGATAATCGCTAAAGACGGAAGTTTGGAGTGGTGAGTTAATTTTACTTCGCTAGAAGGATGAAGGAAGCAGTGGAAATAATAGGAGAGAGCAACAAATATACTTTATTTCCATGCCTTTAACGATATTCAAGATAATTTGAAAGAATTCCTTGCACCAAAGAACGGCATGGTCAGATTCGACCTTTTTGCCAGTATCTACGTATCTCCATCCTACAATTACCTCTTTCTATTCCACCAATTTAATTTCATATTCCTAAACATGTACAGATAAGATTCGCTTAGGAAGTGGTGAGTATTATTCCGAGAAGGTGCAATGATAGCGTGACCTGTTATCCTGTAAGGATCACGGCTGAGCAATATACTTTTCCTCTAATGGTTTAATGATCATCTCTTTCTGCGAATACACGACATTTCCCTTTTCTCAGAATTGCCGCCGGCAGATTTCTCAGCTTTATTGATCGGCGTAAAACAGTAAAAAACGTAATCATGATCCCCTTCTCCAAGTCCTCGGTATTTACGGTAGTCATCAGTTGCGTATGGAAAACTTTCTCTTAACGACATTTTTGGGTGCCAATCAAATCAAAATGATGACAAAAATATGTCAGCTAATATTATAACATTTTACCATAATTTTGATATGTCTCGGATGAATGAAATGGCTCTGCATATAGCTATGAAAGCTCTCGCTCAATATCTATTGCAATTGAGGTATGAATGATATGCCATAAACTTTTTCACCGCTTTTGCCATGCCATATGCGATCCTATAAGCTTTAGAACTTTACAGGAAATATCTAACCATGTGCTACAGCATTACATTTAAATTTTAAATTTATTTCATTCAGGTCCTAGATTGCAGGAACTTCCGTGATCCTAAATGCATGAACGCAGGTGGAGGCTGTTCAATGTTGCGCGCGAGTTAATTGACAGCCGGAAGTTAATTGCCTGGTAACGTTCCAGAAAGCATTCCCATCTCACATCCCGATGAAAAATAGCAATTGACTCGAACGATTGAATCGATAGCGGCGTGAACCATGTTTCACTCTCAGTGACGCATGTTGTTGCATTCCATTTGAATTACTCGTTTATCAGAGAAGTAAACAGCAATTTAAAACGTAACTTCATATGTGTTGTGAAATTTTTTGGTTCAATTAGAGGAATAAAAAATAAATCGCGGAATTCGAGAAATGAGAATTAATGGGGACCGAACATGATTCGGAGATCACTCTGAAAATATACTCTCGCAGCTTCATTGAACTAATGCCATTATTAACGGGATTTATTTATCATCTATCATCAATCAAGCACCAATTTCATAATTTTATACTACACTAATGCCTATTTAAATCGGCCACCAAAGTCATTAAAGAGACGAATGACCTACAGTTCTAATCCTAAAGCATTTATGATAGTATATTCGATGCAATCCATTATCATGGGCAAAAATTATATGCTGATTTTACGCGAAAATGCTTTCATTAAAAATGAGATGTCAATATTAAAATTTAATAACGATTCCATGCACTTCATCTGATGAGCAGTAAACAGTTTTTTGTAAATTAGTCGCGAGAACCCGAATTTTCCCTTCACTGAGTTTCGTCAAAATACAGACAGTAGATTATTGGCGTTATGTTGAAGTGATCAACATGCGCAGGATGAAATATGAGAGTCTTGAGTAGAGGCACAAACTTTTTCTCTTGCTTAATAATGCCAACTTCTGGCGGAGCGACTTATCCTGCACAACACCAGTAAAATATTTGTCTTAGTCACAGTACTTTTGAGAGTACGAATTTCTGTTGCTTTACTCCTGGTGCTGTTTCCATTTATTTGAATTCGATCGAAGTCAGGTTCACGAAGAGGATGGACGTGGGATAGCGACATAGAATATCACTTACTAGCATACCATTACTGGTCGCAATTCTTCCCATTTTCATCGGCGAGCTCACGCATTTGGAAAATGATTGTCTCGGTTCATCGAAGGCGTAAGCATTCTAATTGTTTCATTTTTTCAGTAAATCTGATAAGGTATGTATGCTTTACTTTTGCCGTCGAGTGAATCCGAATGTTGTGCGTTCCGCTCATAACTCTACTATCAAATTTTGTGAGCCCCGTATGCTTTTAAGGGTTGATTTGAAAAATATTAAGTGCTATTGAACTCGATTAACTTAAATTCCCTTGTTTTCTTACAACAATTTTAACATCAAAAGCAAACTTACTCGTAGAATCTGATTTCTAATAACGAAAACCTACCGATGAAAGAAAGAATTTTTATAAATCTGGTGGTAAAAAAGTAGCTTCTTCGAGTGAAATTTCGTCGAGTCCTTGATCTCCCGTGATATTAGTTTCATCAAAGTCCGTTTCGTAGCCCTAGCCGTCGTTTGAGCTCGGCAGTGCAGGATGCCAGGGTTGGCCCGCGGTGGCGGCGTTGTGTTACATTCGCTGAGATGGCTATCATGGCCCCCGGCCGCATCATGGCCCCCCAGCACGCACGTGCGCCCCCGGCGCGGGGACTCGTCTGCGTGCGTGCCCCCGCCACACGCCGAGCAGCAGGGGAGGACGCGCGGAAAGTGTCCAGCACGATCGCCACTCGCAACAACTCGTTTTTCTCATCGCCAAGCGTTTGCAATTTTTTCTCCGCTGCCGACGCTATTTTTTGATTGTTTTTCTTTGTTTATCTTGAGAGCTGCTCAATAAAAGAGAGGTAGAGTAGTGCAAATGATTTTAAAGGTGCTTCGACGAATCAGGTAATTTTGGACCGCCTCACTCTCTAATCTTTTCTTGATCCCTTTAATTTATGCAACACTAAGCGCTCGCGTTTCTTTACATTATTGATGAGATTCGACTGTTTCAAAAAAGTATTACGCCGTTACTTGTTTCATTATTTTTTCTAAACATGTTCTCTAGCTTCCCGTTTACTTGTTTTTTCCGTGCAAAAAACTTCACTCCCGTTACTCGGTTTGCATATGCCTCACTGTCAATAGGGAATCACAAGTGTCATAACTGGGCGGTATTTTTTCCTCCGTTAAGTGGAATGAGTGCGGTGTGGTCGTTCTTAGGTGCACCTCCTCCCCTGGACGATGTCTAGCAGGCCAGTATATCAATCAGGCTTGATGAGGCGGAGTTAGTTATAAATAGTTGACGCCCCTCCACTCACACACGCTTTTAGGGTGGCACTGAAGGTGGAAGACACAAGTGGCGTCGTTCAGTGATACTTACTTCATGGCCCCCTCTTTTTGCTCGTACTATCGTGTGTCCCCACGTAATTGAGATGAGTGTTTATCTCTTTAAGAACGTTCTGATAGTTCTATTGTGATTCGCAGAGCTTGGAAGCTAATGACAATTCTAGGGAATAACATTCAGCCATATACTGTTTTATATTTATTAATGCAAAATGGTTGAATTTAGTTTCCTAATTAAACTACTAGCTCTGAGGATGACAATATAATTATCAAGACGATCGCTAAGAACTAAATACTCTTTTAATGAACATCACTCTAGGTAAACTAAAAACGATCCCTTAAATTGATTGATCAAAAAACACATTCATTAATTATGTTTTTATCCAAATACATTAATCCCAAATATTGGGGTCGTTATCAGTCTATAGGGTTTGTATATAGTACTTCCTTAAATAATATTTGGTTCTTAGAATTTATTTTTCTTATCAATTTACTGTATGCATTTCAAATTTTCGGTTAAAAATCGATTTGGGATTGTTGCTTTTACTATTCGAGAGCACGACGGATGAAAAGAGTTGATTTGGAGTTGTTGGAGAGTTAAATGCACGCTGGGAGGAAACCAATTCATGCATACGTCAAACCAGGTGAGGCGGAGTAAATTTTATTCCCAAAATAAACTGCAAAAGCCAAAGAATATTCCATAACTGAAATATTCTATGACACTTCAATTAGAGGCGTTTTAAGCGGCAGTGAACGTATTTTGAATCTAAAATAATTGTTTTAGTAACTCCAATTTTTCTCCTGCTACATTCAAGCCTGGACAGTTAATTAGGGCTGTCATAATCGCTTTTAAATCGTTGTTAATCTAAATATCCAGGTTAATGATGATGGTAATGTCTCATCGACATATGCGATTACACAATTTGAAAGAGCTCACACACGCGCGGAATAATACCTACGTTTTATTTATTCTCGCATAAATGAGAACGAGCCTAAAAATACGATTCAAACTATCCAAGATTTGAAGTTAACCTAGTTTGAACCATTTGCGATGCATATCAATGTGCGTTTTGGTGGAGTAATTTGTCCTCCTTCAAAACTTGTGGCCCAACTCAACGGCGGGCGCCGTCACTTCACGAGCGCGGAGGAAAATGTGACAAGTGAGGATGCTTCCAAGGGAGAAAATCCGAGGTTTTCCCTCCCTTTTATTTACGGGTCTCACGCACGATGGCCCTCGCCCATGTTAACACAGCCCGACGAGCTTGCTTTTTTCAATACCCTTTGTGCTTTTTTTAGCGCCGGAGAAATTGTAATTTCACTCACTCACAGCCCAGACATCGTTTTCATACCGAAGCGCAATTTAGAATGCGTTATCTCCGACAAAATCCACCATCGGGAAATAAATTTATAATATAACGTGAGGAGCGCGCCTAACTTCATTGTATCTGTATATTTTTTAACTCTATCAAGTTTTTCGACGTACTTTAGTAATTAAAATAATTAAAATTGAATCCAAAATTTTAAATTTAGGCTAATTTTTAAATCACTCCCTTGCTCCGGACGACTATTTATGATACATTATCATAGGAGATTGACTCTATGTTTCTTCGTATGCAGAGGTATATTCTTTCTTTCAGTAGGTACTAAAGAGTATATTTTTAAGTATATATTTATTTTTTTGATAAGAGTGTTTATGTTGATAGCTGAGCCAACTGAATACGACATTCTGTCTAAAATTATGAAAATATATTGCATACAATTAGATGATCATAAATTTTAATGATATAGTATAAATATCATAAATTTAAGTTTATAATAAATAAGATCAAAAATTATAGCAATAAATTTGATGCCTTCTAAGGAAGTCTGAGAAGCAAAAGTATTAGTTCTTCCCATAAAATTTGGAAATTCCAATAATTAAGCGCCTAATTTCACTCTCCATCTTTACTTTTCTTTTGAAAGATATGTTGGCAATTATCTCTTTTAAGAAAGTATAATTGGAAATGGCAATGTCTAGCGGGAACATTGGATAGTCTGTAAATTACAAAAAATCTTCTTTTGAATTCCTGTCAGCCATCAATTTTTTTTTCAAATTCTCGCTTCAAGGCCCGTTTTGAATAATGTGCATTTAATCGAAGCGTTAGCGATAAATAAGGAATTGTATTTAGAAATTTGCTAAGTCATTTTAGCAAAGCTAATTCTTTATGTTTTTATAGAATAGTGGTTTCCTACCATTTGTGATTTCTTCCGATGATCTGTGAGTTCCGAAATATTACAGGATAATTAAATTTACCCTTACTATCCAGAAACACCATTGCGTCATTATGAATATCGTATGCAGAAACGATGATTTAATCATTTTCTCTGAATTTCATCGGCACAAATGACTTAGCACCAGCCCTAGGATCTTCCGTATGATCATTTAGGTTTAAAATAATCTCGATTAAGAATCAGGTTTAAATCCATTTTGGGAACTCTGGTGAGTTTCAAACATCCTCTTGGTCTATGGATTTAATGAAGGATGCCCCAAAATTCAACATTTTTCTCCTATGTCTATACTGCTCTAAAAAGTCCCGTATTGGTAGGAATAATTGTTCTTGATAAATATAAAATGATAATTGTAATTTGACTGCAAATGAATAAAAATTTAACGCTTGCTCATTTTATTGCATGGAGATATACTAAAAATTCTTAAGATTTATCGAAATTTGAAATGATGAAGAATAATGTCGAAGCCCTTATTTCTCCGCTGCCTAGCATATGATGTGTGTGCTTGATGAATCACAAACATCTTAAGAAGGGAAATGAAAAGGGCATTAGGGTCCAGGAGAGTAGGGTCTAGGGTTTGGCAAAACTGCTTCTTAGAAGAGAGCGTCTGCGAACTAGAGGTCAACTTTCTTTCGCCTTCGCGACGACGGAAAACGGCGCTGAAATATTAAAAAAGAGGGTGAGACAAGTGCCGAAGACCCAACCATCCAGTGAAGATATCAGCTGACGGTTAGGAGTCCCTCAAATGTTTGACAGAAACAAACAAAACCTGAATTCTTAATATTAAGTAACTCAATGTCTGCGTAAGTTTTGAAAGAAACAGTATATACCACGCCTAAAAATATGTTTCTTGAAATATTGAAATAAAACGTAGTTTCACTTTTTCACAGTTTTTTAATGTGCCATGTGTGCAAAAAGTACTACATTTTATTTTATTATGTTGAACTTTCAATATATCATGCCTAAATCGGTTGAATTTAAATATTTTTCTTTTGACTTAATTTGCTTCCTAATGTGACCCACGTCTGAACCGTCAAAAACACTTGCCGTGAAGACATTGATCATAGCAGTCCCCAGAAACACGGACGCCAGTGACTTCTTCACCCCCTTCTCACCGCTTGAATATCGCATCTTCAAGCCTCTTGCAAACCACTACAATCCATCTACCGAATCCATCCTCCTCCACATCTACATTTAAAAAACTTGGAGCCTTTCCTCATCCTCTTTCTTTATAGTTAATGCACATAAAACATGAAAAGAAACACAGTACAGCTGACGCTTACGTAAATAAATTCCCAAAGCCGACTTGATCGTGTGCACGATACTGAGGAAGTATTTTCAGTGCCGGAGACGCCTTTTGCATTCCAAGGCTTTTTTTCAAAGCCAATGTATAAGCAATTTACTTCGAATGCCGTGTACCGCGCCGCCTCGCTTCACGCGTGTAAAGATCCGTTTGAAACTGTGGATTCTTGGTCAAGGTGTCGATCGCCTCGGATTATTAGGGCAGGAGTATAGTTTCCTTAATCAAATAAGTCGTCTCGTTAAATTGGCCGCCTTCAGTAGCACCGATGATAAAGTTCGCTTGAGGAAAACAGAAGTCGCGAATGAAGGCACGGATGGAGAGGAAGGTGGTTCCCGTAAAGGCCGTTTTACGCGGGGCACGGAATTGAGCAGGTTAGAGCTGCATTTATTTCTAAAATGGCGTGGAATTGCGCGAATTCATGAACGAAATTAGAACAGGGGCTATTTTGCCATCTCACATCCACGCATTCTCGCATGTGTTCTAGCAATTCACCGCTTTACACGACGCAATTTTGACTGCACCTTCGCACACACGTCAGATTGTGCAAGTACGTGCCCCGTGTAAAACGGTCTTAAGAGCCGATTCGTTTGACCAGCTAATGAAGCTGCTTCGCCTGCGGCACTTTAATGTGCATGAAAACGGTCATTCTCGTAGTGCGGCGAGCACGAAAAAATCTCTATATATGGCTAGTTTTCGCATTCGGTCATTTGCGAAACCATTTTTCTTAATTCGTTGCGTTGCACTCTGCAATGTTGACTGCACTTCAGCAAATAAGTATCACAAATATGTATGTGGTGACATTATAAGATTTCAAAAGAAAATTCAATCGTTAGTAAGCTATTATTAAATATTTTACCCAGAAAATATCATGTACCATTCCTTCTTTTTGTTAAAAAGCTTGTGGTTCGCATTACTTGATGTAGTGTACATATTTTAAGATGATAAACATTAAAATGTATATTCTTAAAAAGGAGTATCATCCATTTTTGCAAAACTGCAAAGGCATCATAATTTGAGCGAATGATCGCTAATAACGGACTCGAGGGATTCTTTTTCGTCTGAAGCAAGGCTCTTCCACCTGCGGACCGCCGGCTCATTTGTTGCGATAATAAAGAAATATTGAATCGCCCCCCTCAATGTAAAATATATATCGACAAACTCGTCAAAAATAAGCAATGTCAAAAATCGCATTGATAGATTGAACTTTTAACCAATAAAGATTATTGTACTTCGAAATTATATGTTTTTTATTTGTGTGGTCGTAAAGTGACGTGGATCATTGTGGCCCTCCGGACGATGTGAAAAGTGATTTTTGCCCCTTGCATTGAAAAAGTCGAAGGCGCCTGGTCTAAAGCGTCACCCGGTGTAATTTATCCGCGGAATATAGATGCTACATATTTTCGCCGCGCCTATCCGCAGCTTCGCGCGCGGCAGATTCGAGGACATCGCAGCGCCAAAACTTTGAGCAAATTTCCAGTCCCTTTAAATGCCTCTCATCCGCGTCAAAAACGAAACATTCCACACTCACCTCAAGAAACGCAATCCTCTGAATCCGCCTCCAAAATCCACTTCCTCCTCAGAATGCGCTTTCGTTGGGGGGGGGGGTGAAGAGGGGTCACATTCCCCCCACAACTCCCCCGATCGGAACGAAGCACTTCCTCTCTTTCTTCTCCTCTCCTTAAAATCCGAAACTTTGTTTACACCTTCCTCCCTCTCTCGAATGCAGACCCAGATGAGGGGCGGAAGGAGGGAGAGGGGTAGGTCGAGAGCGGGACAATAACACCAGCGGCGAACTCTTGCCCGAGAGCGAGTTTTCGGTGACGGGAGCGTCGGTTGCACTCGCTCCGCGCACCACGAACTGACTTCGCCGAGGAGGAGAGCGACGGAGAACGCCAGGGGCGGAGTGGGGGCAGGGGCGAACACCGCACACAGGGGGAGAGAGTCGGAGGCCCTGCCACCTGGCGGAGGGTAGGGCAATCGCTTCCCTCGCTCGCGTGGTGGCCGAAAAAGATGCGACCTGGATGCGACCCCTATTCCCAACCCGAGTTTTCACCCTGGTAGACCCGCTGACTGTGAGGCGGCTGGCTTTGTCGGCCCTTTAAAACAAGGCACGACGACGTGTCACTCGAACGATCCAGGATGATAATAGCAGTTGTGAATTGCATCTTTGAATCGCTGAAAACATATGACCTTACATTAATATAATCATTAGTATTGCTAAGCGTCAAATGGTATTAAAATTGTTTATAACAGCTTATCTCATTAATCCTATATGTTTTTTGGAGAATGGTATGCTTGGTGAGAGAAAACTCCAACCATTTTTTCAGTAGGTATGCATTCATAAACAGTTTTCTTTTTAGCAGTGAAGTAGACCATGTTAGTGAGTTAGTTAGACCCCGCTTCGCACGCAGATTAAGCCAATCGCTGAGTGTTAATGAGAATAAATGATAAGTTAGGCGTAAATTATGAATATTGAATCTTCATCGGGAGAGCTGCTTCATACTAGCAGGCCACTCACGTATTTTTGATATGTCCCGAAGTTTCTTGCGGCCTTATAACTTAGTTTAGAGAGTAAAAAATAACTAACTAATTACATATGTAATGACTTTGATTGTCAATGGAGTAGTTACTTTAAGGAAGCGCAAACACTCAGGGAACGACTTTTTCATGCATTTTTTTGACAGCGTCGCGGTCGCTCTATTGTTCGCTTGAATGCACAGCGAGGTTTTTCAGGCTTAATTTTGGGTAATTCTGACATGTTTTTAAATTAAAATTTGCTGGAAGCTCTCCAAAAACACTCTGATTTAATTTCACGCCCGGTTTCAATATATTTTGCATTACTTTAAGCTCTGTTTACTTTGGAAGATCGCCAGTACATTTTAATATAATACTTTGAAGCAGTAGAATGCTGAAATCCCAGTGCCTACATTCGAGCAGCCGGTCGCGTGCAATCCACCGTAAGCATCCAGCCCATGCCCTCCGACTATCCCCGTAGTCGCATTTGGTTGACAACGTCCCCGAGTGGACGGATAAGGGGGTGGGGGTAGGAGAGGGAGGGGCAGTAACTATAACTACGAAGCCGGAGGGAAACAAGGCACGATCGCTGGCTGCTCAATCGCAGACCGGTTCGCATGTCGAGGTGCTCTTCCCCCGATCGATATTCAGCGCGTTCTCGTAACGTGTGTCCCCGCACACTATTTAGTCGGATTTTCGCTGGCGTGGTTAGTTCCGCAGTCTCGTCAGGGATGAGCGACCTTCCTACCCTTGACCTCCAGGAACAGACAAGGCGAGACGCCTTAGAGACTCGCCAGACAGCGGAAGTTGCGTCGACGCGCCGACTGCCCTGCGTTAGAAAATGAAAGCACCAAGTCTATATTCAGCTTCGAAATAAAAGGTTCAGCGATTAAAAACCTTAATAAAAACCACGCTATACATGAGCGTGCCCAGCGAGGGGAAGCTGCCCCCCCCCCCCAATAGAGAGAAAAATCGCTAAAGTTTTTAAGCAAAATCAGTACAGAAATGAAACGAAAGTAATCTACAAATTCCCTTTAAACCCACCATAACTTATATGTATTAGTAAAAGATATGTAACTAAAATAAAAGTATTTTTCCAAGGAATAATCTAATAAAGTAATAAGCGCTGTAATAACTTTTTTAAATGTTGGTCTCTTTCTTCTTTCCCATGCTAAAATGTCACAACTTGGCTTGCCCCCTCCCCCCCTCTTAGATCTAGGCTTGTAGGGTTAGATGGAAGATGGGACTTTCTAGTCCCAATCTCGCCCAATAAAGACGTATTATTATTATTATTATTATTATTATTGCCCCAATTGGTAAAGTTTTCTCGGGTTTCCATTGAACACTTTCCTTCATTCCTCCCCGAAACTCATCATTACCACTAAAAAAATGCCTGCAAGGAAAAGTGAAAAATTTCAATGATCTAGTTTTCATTATTTGAAATTTACTTTCAAAAAACTTTTCATTTCATTCAATCAATTTTTACACGCAGGAAGAAGTAAAACGCAATGATTAGTGATGCGATCCGACTATGTTGTGAGAGCCCAGATGGTAAACCTTCAAGGTCAAACCAACATCTAAGTATGAATTTATATTATGCGCACATATTTTTCGATAAAGGGGAACACATAAGTCAGGAGAGAAGAAGAATGTAGCATGTTCTTCCTTTGTGAAATCGTTTAGCTGGAAGTTGTGACGCTAGCACTGTAAGTTGAAAAGCGCAGTGTTGCAATCAAACAATCATGCTTACTCGTCAAGACATTATTCAGCCTGATCATCGTAGAGAGAGAACGCAATGTTAATTGCGGGTGAATTCTTCACGGGTTTCCAGCCGGGTAAGGGCCTACGTGATGGCTGCCGACTTCACATTGGGACACTCGTGCTCAGAGATGATGATGGCGATTTTTGCTCTAGACTGAAAATTGCGCCTATTCCACATGTAGTTCCTGATCAACTTTCATTAATTCAAAATCGATCAACCCCACGCGTATATTCGCCCTATTTTTTCTATGAACGTCACCATTGACGCACAGGCGCTGGAATTTCACGCTTAAATGTTCCGTGCGGATGAATTATTGCTATTTTTCTGAAAAAAAAACAGCGCCTCTCTGAGGATAAAATTTTATGTTGATGGGAAAATCATGGCACTTATGATCCACTCCCCGTCCCATCACCTATCAATCAGAATAATCCTGTAATCCGCCAACGTAACGCGTTTACTTTTTAGCAAGCTCGCTTCCGCTTTATTTTTTTATTTTAATGAATTATTTTCTCTGGTACGATTCACTTTGGGGGGTTATCGAGCTTCCCACTATCCCACATCGAAAGCTTCGCGTGGCGATGCTTTTAAAACAACCGTGGAATCGAAAAGTACAGTAAGGCGTATGATGCACTTTTTTTAATTCAGCGTGTGGTGCGGCGAATGGTGCTCTCTTGCGTGGCTGCAACTTAATTCCACGCGAAGTAATGAGTCCACAAAAATGTGGAATTCGAACTTTCCGCTGTATCCGTCGACCTCGGAGGGAGAGTTCCCGCGCGCCGTCGTTGAATGGTGGACAAATACGAAATGCAGACAGAGAGTATCAGAGCGGAAGAAATGATTCGCTCGATGTCGAGTGGGCTCACCGCATGTATCTTTTAGGGAGAGAAATCATCTGGCAGTTCAGCTCAAGCAGTAATAGGACACACGACCAAGTGATACGAAAAAGTGACTCCGCCCACTGTTTATAGGAAATGGGATCAGATAACGATCATATACATGAGATCGAGAGGTGTGGGAATTCATCATATGTACAATGGGAGGCAGTATTCCGGTAGAAGCTACTCGCATTTGCAGGTAGCTTTCTAGTTGGATGGCTTTCGGCTACCTAGCGTCGCGTCGCGGCTGTATAGCATCAAACAATGCAAAACCTCAGTTAATCACAAAAATACGAAAAAAAAGTGTATACAATAAATGCAATAAGTATTCATTGCATTTTACCCTTAAAATGGTTATATGATATATAATATAAAATGCTTAGTTTTTTCTCCAATAAATCGACCAAAGTTAGCTCTCGATAACACTTAAATTCTTGTTTCGGCTTTATAAATACCGGCGCGTGACCCCGCTTCTTTCGTACTCGCTTCGGCGGTACATATACTAAAATTGGAACGATACAGAGAAGATTAGCATGGCCCCTGCGCAAGGATGACACGCAAAATCGTGAAGCGTTCCACATTTTTTGCGCAACCCTATGGCCGCGCGTGCAATTCAGTTTTGGACCGGTACCGCTACGGCGCTTTTGAATCATCATCTTGTGGTGTTCTGCCCGTCGGCAGATGCCTTGCGCCAACGCCGTCTCCATTCTTTCCTCTCTCTGGCCATTTCTTTGAAGTCACTATATTTTCCTAATTTTAAGTTGTCAATAAACTTCAGCCTTCTCCTTCCCCTTCTTCTGATCCCTTCCACCGTTCCTTCCAAGGCTGCCTTCAAAATGCCATTCCCTCTCATCAAATGTCCCTGCCAGTTACCCTTCCTTTTATTTATCTTATCCACCAACGTTCTTTCCTCATCCACCCTGTTCAACACTTGCTCATTCCTAACTCGATCCGCACACCGTATTCCTTCCATCTTCCTCCAAACCCACATCTCAAACGCCCCAATCCTGTCCCTGTCTCTCTTCCCCATCGTCCAAGTCTCAGATTCATACATAAACACACTCCACACATAGCACTTCACCAATCTCTTCCTCAATTTTAAGTCCAGTCCAGCTTTTGAATGATATCGCGAATAGAGCAGATGGTATTGAGCTTTTTCCCATCCGCTTCCAATTGGCGTTGAACGGCGCATAAAAACCCTGCGTCGGTGATAACATAATTTTTTAATAATTACCAATTATGTCATGCATTTCAGTTGATTATTGCAAAATTATCAATAGGGAAATCTCATACTTTCTATAAACAGTATGCTGACATACTATAGTAAACACTTAGTACCGCAATACACTTTTTTCCGCTTAAAATTCAGTTTATACACTAGAATATTACTCCCAAAATTCTCCCGAGTTTCACGGGCTAAAAAATACCGCCACCACTAATATTACGCCGTGACGTCATAATTCAGTAGGATTCCAAGATCCAAGCCCAGTAGCTGCAGGTTTGGAAGAGCCACGTTGCGTTTTAAGGAGAACATGGCTGAAAAAAGGAACAAATATAAGTGGTGCATTGTTCCTCTGTGCAATAACACCCCAGAAAAAATTTTCGTCTGCATTCCCACGGAGGAAATTAGAAGAAAAGCCTCGATGCATGCCGTCTGTCGGGATGAGCGTTACGGGCAAATAAGAGTATAATAAACGGAATGATAAACCCGTGTGCTATGTGAGCGAAGATAACTTTAATATAAATAATATTTCCATATTTCATCGACTGAATAACTTGAAATTGAGATTTTTATATAATTCGGGCGCCGTAGAATAAAAACTCAACTTCTCAACAAAAATCGAGATACTTGTTTCTATTGAAAAGCAAATTAACTACATTCGATAGTCTGCTTAGACACTATCGATATATCGATGGTTGGTTGTAGCATGCTGTGCGATTCACACCATGTGCTCAGTTGAAGTCAATTCTGTTTCGTGTGAAGAAGAAGTTCTCATTGTATTTGTGTTTGATATTAAAATAACGTTACCACTATCTAGACGTCAATAATTTCAACAGGTTATGGACCCAGACTGCTTAATCACCGGAAATGTGCGGTCAGTTTTAGTGAGAACGTTATTTTTTGTGAACTCCAATCGCAACTTTGTTCTTCGGTTCTATGTTCCAAACGGACTATAAAATGGATTTCCGAGCCAATATTGAAAAACTGAAGGGTGCGGAAAATTGGAGTAGATGGAAACGGCAAATAGAATTATTCTTGAAGCATCACGAAGTGGCCGATGTAGTTCACGGAGGAAGACATCCCGGTATGCTTGCTACGGCTGCTTCTGAAGGTGAAATTACTGCGCATAGACTTGCTGTGCGAGAGTATGAAAAAGCCGACTCTCTGGCACAAATTATACTCGTGAGTAGCATGGGTGATGCTGATGTTGAATTGACTGCGACATGTGCCACTGCTGAAGAAATTTGGAAGAAGCTGCTGTCAGTATAGCAGAGTTCGGGCCAAAGAGTGGATCGGTTGATGGAGAAATTTTTCTCGTCGGAGAAAAAGGAATCCGAAGACATCGCAGCGTACGTTGCTCGTCTCCAGAAGGACTTCACGGACCTGAATGACGAGCTGAAGCGATTGACCGATGCTGTGCTCCCTGAATTGCTCTTGATGAGCAGAATTATGTCGACTTTACCCAGGGAATACTTTGAATTCAAAAGTGTGTGGGAGAGTATACCCATTCCTGATCGTTCTATCAATCTTCTGATTGAGAGACTTCGATTAATTGAGATGAGGCTTCCGGAAAAGGAAATAGACTCATCTGCTTTTGCTGTGAAAGCCGAATCGAAGAAAGGTAAAGAAGAGACTAGAAAATGTTTTAAATGCCATCAGCGTGGTCATCTAGCGAACAAGTGCCCTGAACAAGGTAAAAAGAGGAACAAACATTTTTCAGGCAAGGGTGCAAGTTTTTTATCTTTCTTAGTTGAGGGTAATAATGTGCCTAGAGAAGCATGGCTTGCAGACACTGGTGCCTCTCAGCATATGTCTAATAATAAGAGTTACTTCATGGACTACACTCCTTTTACTAAGCCTGTGAATATCACTGTAGGAAATGGTGAAGTAATTAAGGCGCATGGCTGTGGGACTGTGAGTGTGAAGGCGTCAATAGACAAAAACCTTGTTTCATGTGATATTAGAGATGTTTGGTATGTTCCAGAATTGGGAAGGAATTTACTCTCTGTAGGAAGGACTGTAGAAAAGGGATTTAAATTTAGTGCGGATGCGAGAAAGTGCATCTTCAAAAGAAATGGGCTAGTGAAACTTGTGGGACTGCCCCAACAACACACATTTGGATATACATATGTATATATATTGTATTTTCATGGGTCACATACATATATATTTTTGTTATGTATTACATCTGTAGTACATATGTATTATTGAATGTATTTCCTTTGTATTCATACATATGTAAAAGTGGCACTTGTTACACGATAAATACATTTGTATTTTTTGTGTATTTTTGAAATTTGGATACTTATGTAAATGTGGTCAAAAATACACAAAAATACAAATGTATTTATCGTGTAACACGTACCACTTTTACATATGTATATGAATACAGAGGAAGTACATATGTAAATGTGGTCAAAAATACACAAAAATACAAATGTATTTATCGTGTAACACGTACCACTTTTACATATGTATATGAATACAGAGGAAGTACATATGTAAATGTGGTCAAAAATACACAAAAATACAAATGTATTTATCGTGTAACACGTACCACTTTTACATATGTATATGAATACAGAGGAAGTACATATGTAAATGTGGTCAAAAATACACAAAATATACATTATGTATATTTCCTGTAATACTTGGGAGGTATAGATTTCTAGATTTTCGTGGCGTCTTGCGAAATGTTCATAAACATTTTTTCCAGAAATAATATGTTCACAGCAAACGCCAGATTTCCCTATTTTAATGATCATTCATCCATTCGAATTTATACCCAGAAAGCTTAAAAATAAATCATATACTGGTCGATGTGAGCAAGGGTAGTAAAGATGGCGGCTATTTATGTTAATTTGTAAATGCACGCGAAATACAGACGTATTACATATGTAAAATTCAGTTTCTATCCGCGAAATATACACATGGAAAAATGGTTCACAATACATGAAAAATACAAAACATAGTACTTGCACAGATCAAAAGTAAAAGCGAAGTTTGATTTTTTAAACAATATTTTAATGTAACTGTTTAGACAAAAAATTAAATTCTCAATTCCGCGGCTCACTGTCGCTAGGGAAGTGAGTGGGAGTGATACAGTTATAATCTCGTGGACAGTAAACCTCGGCATTTCGTTCGAGACTACGAGAACGTGCTGTAGGAGGAACTCGGCATCTACGCTACTAAACAAAAGGAAATCTGTTATAAACTAGCTACTGATGTATAGTTAATTTTATATTTGTTTGTATTATTATACTTATTGGAAGAATTGACATAGTGTTTTAATCCTCGATAACCGGTGCGTGTGGATGGTGTGCTCAACCCGAAGCTATGTTTTGCTGGAAATGTGCTTCAATCCCACACGTTATTGCGATTCGTGCAAGCCAGCTCCAGCAGTTTCCTGTCACTGGATTATTAAGGTAAGGTATGATTTATCTTTTATTGTATTGTACGCCTACATAGACTACATTAATTATGTTATTTGAGTATATTTGGATACAACTATTGGCGCAATGTGGTCAACACATTGCGCCAATAGAGGTAATTATTTTGTTTATGTTTGGCTATTGTTTTCCTTTTTTGTTGAGTTATGTATCGAGGAGACTGGTGTCCATTGAAGTTATATGGTAAAACATAGTAATGTCAATCTTGTACGTATAAATTAATAGATTATGCGTCGTATAGTAATCCCGTGCTTCGCGGCTGAAGTTACATTTTTTCTTCTCTTAATTAAGAGCAGAAAAAATTGTTTAAAGGAATGTTTTCGTTCGCGTGTAAGTTGTTTTATCGCTGTTTATTACCACGACCTACTGTATTGTAGTTCTTGCATTACTAGTTATCCTATGCTTTAGTCATAACATCTTTGACCGTAGACTTATCAGCGTAGCCTTGTCACTGATAGATTCCTCGAGGTTCCGAGCGGTTTTTCCCTCTACTTCTAATTATTTAACGAACAAGAAGTATTGGTCGTGTAATATCGGTTCCCTTAAAGCAAAATGTAATATTTCTTTCATCTTGAAATGCAGTCAATCAAGGTGCATTTCGTCATTATTATTAACACAAAATAAATACGTAATTTTCATGCGAAAGTTTGTCATTATATGTAAGAAAAAGGTGCGTACGGGCCAAATTAATTAATTATAATTTTCTTTTCATGCCCTTTCGCGCATACCCAGCAGGTGACGATGTAAATAGCTTGGCCTGGACAAGAGGAGAATGGATTACGGAAAAAACGACGAAGCAAAGCCAGAAGACCAGGTGGAATTGTTAATACCTAGGTAAGCTTTGAGGGAAAAATTTTTTTATCCATAATGGAGAGGTTTCTTAAAGTTAAGCCTGAAATTATCGGTTATGTATGAAATTTATTTGTTTGAAAATTTGATATCACAAGTTTATATTTTTTCTGTGTGAGTCATCCGCTACTAAATCATGGTACTAATATATTAGTATCATGTACTAAATAAGCATACCAATGGATTCACGTTTTCCTAGTTAATTTATATTTAAAAGTAGTCATATGATCTTTTCTCATATTTCTCATTCTTCTTAAGAGAAAGGCTATTAATTTTGTAAAATGAAAGCATATCCCCAAAATATATGATTTCTCAAAGGACAAGGTCAAATCTGTGCTAGCTGGGACCTCGACATAATTGGTAAATGAAAAAATTTAAAACTTATGTCTGGAATCTAGCAGAGAAGCCAAACTTTCATTTGCATTCAGAATACAGAATTAGTACTAAAATTACAGACTTCACAGAATACTGACTGCCTATATGAATTGAAAAAAAAATAAAATTGAAAGGCCTTGAGCTCCTATTCAGATCTTACAAAAAGATATATTTTTGCATGACTTTTAAACTTGACTTCTTCTTTTCTCCTTTCAGGAAGTGGCTAATTGTGCAGAGTTGGTTTCCTGAATTCAGGTTTCTTCTTGTGCAATGGGTTACAACGCTTGTTCCGTGCTAACATTTTTTTCTATTTTCCAACTCAAACCATTGTTTGTACTTGATTTATCTTTGTGCCATTTTTTTTAACTAAATTTCACCTACTGTTTGCTGGCCCTTAATGCTTGTTAGCAATATTCATGGCCACACTTGTTATTAGTGTGTATTATTTTATTTTTCTCTTTGAATAAATGTTTTATTATCTGTATGTTCTGGTTTCCTTATATTTATTCATCCATTTGATCCATATTGATATTAAGTGGATGTGGGTCAGAAAATCAATATGTATAATTCGTGTACGAGGGCCTGCAGATACATATGTATATTACATGTAAGGATATTCAGGTTTCCAATTTGTAATACGCATGTATACATACATCCTGAGGGACTTTTGAGCCACTTTTACGTGAAATATACAGACATAATACGATTGTATTCCATTGTATACATATGTATAATTCATGTATGGGTATTCAGATTTCCAATTTGTAATACGCACGAATACATACATCCATAGGGACTTTTGAACCACTTCTACGTGAAATATTCCGATGTAATACGATCGTATTCCATCTTATACATATGTATTTGGTCACGTATTTTTTGTGTATTATAGATGTAATACAAATGCCGTGTTATCTGGGTGAAGACGGAGACTGGGTTGTACGAATTAAAAATGACTGTCCAACGTCCAAAGGACTCTACTGAAGTCAACGTTACAGCAGTCGATGCTAGTCTTCAATTATGGCATGAAAGGCTCTGTCATCAAAGTAAACAGCACGTAAAGAAGGTACTGAAAAGTAGGGGTATTGAAGTTCAACAAGAAGAAGATTTCTGCGTTGGATGTGTGATGGGAAAGCAGCACCGTGATAGTTACAGAACTCGAGACTGCAGACCTGATACCGTTGGTGAGATCATCCACGCTGATCTCTGTGGGCCGATGGAGACCTCATCGTTTGGAGGAAGTAGGTACTTCTTACTGCTAAAGGATGATTTTTCCAGTTACCGCCGAGTATTCTTTTTGAAGACAAAAGATATGGTTCCTCATTACCTTGAAATATTTTTGAATGAGGCAGACAATGAAGGTAACAAGATAAAAACTTTTATGAGTGATGGTGGACTTGAATTTAACAATGCACGTGTTAGAAGAATCCTTCAAAAGAAAGGTATTAAGATACGGATGTCCATGCCCTACACTCCAGAACAGAATGGAGTGGCAGAACGTGAAAATAGAACTTTAGTGGAGAGTGCAAGATCTATGTTGCATGCACAAAATCTTCCTAAAGGACTATGGGCGGAAGCTGTGAATACAGCATGCTTTGTCTTGAATCGTACAGGTCCGTCAAAGGTATATGGAAAATCCCCTCTGGAAGTATGGCTGAAAAAAGGTCCTGTTAATGTAGAGCACTTGAAAGTGTTTGGTGCAGAATGCTATGTACATGTTCCTAAGCAACGCCGGAGGAAGTGGGACAAGAAATCAACATATGCCAGATTTGTAGGATACTGCGATGAAAGGGATGGGTATAGGTGCTGGCTGCCAAACTCAAAAAGAGTAATAATGAGCCGAGATGTTTTGTTTAAACCAATAGAAGTTTTGCCCAATAAGTCAGAGTTTAGAATCAGTAATCATCCTGAGAAGAGAAATGTGGATGAGAATAATACTGAACCACACAATAATCAGGAGGTAGGAGATCTTGAATCCGTGGACGACTCAGAAGTAGAGGAAGAACCATCTGAAGATGAAGAGATGCCCCAGCTGCGTCCCAAAAGGCAAGTAAAGCAGCCTGCATATCTGAAGGACTATGTCATGGCAGCAGAGTCAACATCTCCATCATCTTTTAGTGAAGCGATAAATTCAAAAGATGGAGACTTGTGGAAGAGTGCCATGGAAGATGAGATGAACTCCTTGAAAGAGAATGAAGTGTGGACTCTAGTTGATTTACCAAATGGAAAAAAGGTCATAAATAATCGGTGGGTTTTTCGTGTGAAAACTCATTCAGCCAATGGGGCAGTCCAGTGCTACAAAGCACGTTTGGTAGCGAAAGGTTGTACTCAACGCCTAGGTATTGACTACGAAGAAACTTTTAGTCCAGTGGCAAGATTCGAGACTGTACGATCGGTTCTAAGTGTGGCTGCTGAGGAAAGATTGAAGCTTCAACAATTTGATGTGAAAACAGCTTTTCTTTATGGAAAACTTAAAGAAGAAGTGTACATGCAGCAACCACAGGGGTATGAGGATGGTACAAACCGAGTTTGTCGCTTAAATCGAAGCATATATGGACTGAAACAGGCGCCTCGCTGCTGGAATAACAGACTGGTTGCATTTTTAGCAAAACAGGGGATGAAGAGGAGCTCTGCTGACCATTGCCTATTTGTGAGGAATAGGATGGACAAAAAACTGTTCATTGTAATCTATGTGGATGATGGGCTGATTGCTGGAACAGATGAAGGGGAAATGAGTGAGTTTTTAGAGCATCTAAAGATGGAGTTTAAAATCACTATGGGCCCTCTTAGTTCTTTCCTTGGGATGGGAATTCAGCAGCTAAGCAATGGTTCAATTTTTGTGAGCCAAGTTTCATACACGAAGAAGGTTCTGGAGCGGTTCCAGTTTGCTGATGCAAATGCTGTCTCGACACCCGCCGAACCTGGTGCCTCTGGTGGTGACGATGGCACTGAGGATCAACCCTTGGATGCCAGTATACCGTATCGTGAGGCTGTAGGGAGCCTTATGTTCCTAATGGTGGCTACACGCCCTGATATAGCCTATGCCGTGAGTATTGTCTCCCAATCCCTTGAGAGCCCCTCAAACAAAGACTGGAAAAATGTGAAAAGATTATTCAGGTATTTGCGTGGCACAGCTGACTATGGATTGTTGTATAAAGTTGATTCCCCAGAGCAAGTGTTGCATGGATTCAGTGATGCAGACTATGCTGGTGATATAAAAACTAGACATTCACGGACTGGGGTGGTTTGTATGTACTCAGGGGGTGCCATTTCTTGGTTTAGTCAAAAGCAAAGAAGTGTTGTATTATCCACCACTGAGGCTGAGTATGTGGCAGCAAGTGAAGCAGCTAAAGAACTGGTATGGTTGAAAAGATTATTTTCTGAAGTGACATGTTTAAAAGACTCACCAAAGTTACAAGTTGATAATATGAGCGCTGTAAAACTTGCAAATAACCCAGAGTTTCATAAGAGATCGAAACATATAGATGTTAAATACCATTTTGTACGGGAAAAGTGCAGTGATGGAATATTGAACATTGGACATGTCGAGGGTTTGAAACAAGTGGCTGACATTCTCACTAAGCCATTGGCAGGGCCACGATTTAAGACTTTGTGTGAAATGCTGGGTCTAGTTGATGCAATAAATTTAACTTGTGTGTAGTTAGTTTGAGAGGAAGTATTGAAAAGCAAATTAACTACATTCGATAGTCTGCTTAGACACTATCGATATATCGATGGTTGGTTGTAGCATGCTGTGCGATTCACACCATGTGCTCAGTTGAAGTCAATTCTGTTTCGTGTGAAGAAGAAGTTCTCATTGTATTTGTGTTTGATATTAAAATAACGTTACCACTATCTAGACGTCAATAATTTCAACAGTTTCTCGATGGGTACGATGGACTCGAATTATTTATGGCACTTGTTCAATTTCAGTTACGGAAGGACATAGAAAATTCCATGATGTTTAAAATCAAGGGAGGAAATATGAAAGTAAAGAGCAACGTTGATCCTCATGCATTCGAGTGCCAGCCAAGAAAACAGCGTTTCCTTCTACTGTCGGCGTCAAAATGATGTGCCGCTGTACTTTGCAAATTTATATCCAGGATTCACTGCATGCTATAATAATGAACTATACGTCATTTAAAGGAAAGTTTATCCTGAATTCTGATTTTTTATCACAAAAAATTCAAAAATGTAGACACACCTAACTAAAACTGACCGCACATTTCCGGTGATTAAGCAGTCTGGGTCCATAACCTGTTGAAATTATTGACGTCTAGATAGTGGTAACGTTATTTTAATATCAAACACAAATACAATGAGAACTTCTTCTTCACACGAAACAGAATTGACTTCAACTGAGCACATGGTGTGAATCGCACAGCATGCTACAACCAACCATCGATATATCGATAGTGTCTAAGCAGACTATCGAATGTAGTTAATTTGCTTTTCAATAGAAACAAGTATCTCGATTTTTGTTGAGAAGTTGAGTTTTTATTCTACGGCGCCCGAATTATATAAAAATCTCAATTTCAAGTTATTCAGTCGATGAAATATGGAAATATTATTTATATTAAAGTTATCTTCGCTCACATAGCACACGGGTTTATCATTCCGTTTATTATACTCTTATTTGCCCGTAACGCTCATCCCGACAGACGGCATGCATCGAGGCTTTTCTTCTAATTTCCTCCGTGGGAATGCAGACGAAAATTTTTTCTGGGGTGTTATTGCACAGAGGAACAATGCACCACTTATATTTGTTCCTTTTTTCAGCCATGTTCTCCTTAAAACGCAACGTGGCTCTTCCAAACCTGCAGCTACTGGGCTTGGATCTTGGAATCCTACTGAATTATGACGTCACGGCGTAATATTAGTGGTGGCGGTATTTTTTAGCCCGTGAAACTCGGGAGAATTTTGGGAGTAATATTCTAGTGTATAAACTGAATTTTAAGCGGAAAAAAGTGTATTGCGGTACTAAGTGTTTACTATAGTATGTCAGCATACTGTTTATAGAAAGTATGAGATTTCCCTATTGATAATTTTGCAATAATCAACTGAAATGCATGACATAATTGGTAATTATTAAAAAATTATGTTATCACCGACGCAGGGTTTTTATGCGCCGTTCAACGCCAATTGGAAGCGGATGGGAAAAAGCTCAATACCATCTGCTCTATTCGCGATATCATTCAAAAGCTGGACTGGACTTAAAATTGAGGAAGAGATTGGTGAAGTGCTATGTGTGGAGTGTGTTTATGTATGAATCTGAGACTTGGACGATGGGGAAGAGAGACAGGGACAGGATTGGGGCGTTTGAGATGTGGGTTTGGAGGAAGATGGAAGGAATACGGTGTGCGGATCGAGTTAGGAATGAGCAAGTGTTGAACAGGGTGGATGAGGAAAGAACGTTGGTGGATAAGATAAATAAAAGGAAGGGTAACTGGCAGGGACATTTGATGAGAGGGAATGGCATTTTGAAGGCAGCCTTGGAAGGAACGGTGGAAGGGATCAGAAGAAGGGGAAGGAGAAGGCTGAAGTTTATTGACAACTTAAAATTAGGAAAATATAGTGACTTCAAAGAAATGGCCAGAGAGAGGAAAGAATGGAGACGGCGTTGGCGCAAGGCATCTGCCGACGGGCAGAACACCACAAGATGATGATTCAAAAGCGCCGTAGCGGTACCGGTCCAAAACTGAATTGCACGCGCGGCCATAGGGTTGCGCAAAAAATGTGGAACGCTTCACGATTTTGCGTGTCATCCTTGCGCAGGGGCCATGCTAATCTTCTCTGTATCGTTCCAATTTTAGTATATGTACCGCCGAAGCGAGTACGAAAGAAGCGGGGTCACGCGCCGGTATTTATAAAGCCGAAACAAGAATTTAAGTGTTATCGAGAGCTAACTTTGGTCGATTTATTGGAGAAAAAACTAAGCATTTTATATTATATATCATATAACCATTTTAAGGGTAAAATGCAATGAATACTTATTGCATTTATTGTATACACTTTTTTTTCGTATTTTTGTGATTAACTGAGGTTTTGCATTGTTTGATGCTATACAGCCGCGACGCGACGCTAGGTAGCCGAAAGCCATCCAACTAGAAAGCTACCTGCAAATGCGAGTAGCTTCTACCGGAATACTGCCTCCCATTGTACATATGATGAATTCCCACACCTCTCGATCTCATGTATATGATCGTTATCTGATCCCATTTCCTATAAACAGTGGGCGGAGTCACTTTTTCGTATCACTTGGTCGTGTGTCCTATTACTGCTTGAGCTGAACTGCCAGATGATTTCTCTCCCTAAAAGATACATGCGGTGAGCCCACTCGACATCGAGCGAATCATTTCTTCCGCTCTGATACTCTCTGTCTGCATTTCGTATTTGTCCACCATTCAACGACGGCGCGCGGGAACTCTCCCTCCGAGGTCGACGGATACAGTGGAAAGTTCGAATTCCACATTTTTGTGGACTCATTACTTCGCGTGGAATTAAGTTGCAGCCACGCAAGAGAGCACCATTCGCCGCACCACACGCTGAATTAAAAAAAGTGCATCATACGCCTTACTGTACTTTTCGATTCCACGGTTGTTTTAAAAGCATCGCCACGCGAAGCTTTCGATGTGGGATAGTGGGAAGCTCGATAACCCCCCAAAGTGAATCGTACCAGAGAAAATAATTCATTAAAATAAAAAAATAAAGCGGAAGCGAGCTTGCTAAAAAGTAAACGCGTTACGTTGGCGGATTACAGGATTATTCTGATTGATAGGTGATGGGACGGGGAGTGGATCATAAGTGCCATGATTTTCCCATCAACATAAAATTTTATCCTCAGAGAGGCGCTGTTTTTTTTCAGAAAAATAGCAATAATTCATCCGCACGGAACATTTAAGCGTGAAATTCCAGCGCCTGTGCGTCAATGGTGACGTTCATAGAAAAAATAGGGCGAATATACGCGTGGGGTTGATCGATTTTGAATTAATGGGACCGATCAGGAACTACATGTGGAATAGGCGCAATTTTCAGTCTAGAGCAAAAATCGCCATCATCATCTCTGAGCACGAGTGTCCCAATGTGAAGTCGGCAGCCATCACGTAGGCCCTTACCCGGCTGGAAACCCGTGAAGAATTCACCCGCAATTAACATTGCGTTCTCTCTCTACGATGATCAGGCTGAATAATGTCTTGACGAGTAAGCATGATTGTTTGATTGCAACACTGCGCTTTTCAACTTACAGTGCTAGCGTCACAACTTCCAGCTAAACGATTTCACAAAGGAAGAACATGCTACATTCTTCTTCTCTCCTGACTTATGTGTTCCCCTTTATCGAAAAATATGTGCGCATAATATAAATTCATACTTAGATGTTGGTTTGACCTTGAAGGTTTACCATCTGGGCTCTCACAACATAGTCGGATCGCATCACTAATCATTGCGTTTTACTTCTTCCTGCGTGTAAAAATTGATTGAATGAAATGAAAAGTTTTTTGAAAGTAAATTTCAAATAATGAAAACTAGATCATTGAAATTTTTCACTTTTCCTTGCAGGCATTTTTTTAGTGGTAATGATGAGTTTCGGGGTGGAATCAACAAAAGTGGTCACTTAATGTAGTGGAAATTTTTTTAGTGTTTATTTAGAGTACACCTCCGCAATTTTTATAAAGGAATGCATCACAGTCAATATAATTTTAAGTTATTTGCTGAGCAGAATACTCGTGAGATAAAGGCATAGGTAAACCCTTATCCTGCCAGACCCGATTGCCTTTCGTGCCCTAGTTTAGCATGTGGCCCAAATCAATACATCAAATTCCTTCACACTCTCTCTTCCTTAACATCGACCTTTCATATGCATAACCATTCTGTTAAATCTGGATAATCCAAGATTTAGTTGAGCAACCAAGAACCCACTCATCCACGCAAAAACCGCCGTCCTGTGCAGAGTGCTTTTTTTTAGTCAGAGGTTTCCGCTATTGCAATTGCAGTGAGAATAAGGTTTGCAATGGCCTTGTGTCTTCCCCTTTTCTTTGATTCCCAGACTTTTTTCTCCCGCCATACTTTCTCGCACTGCAGCCTTCATCGTCGTGTACATATAGGTTTCATTCGGTCAGTTCAATGTACGCGACCCTTGAATCGACCATAAGTGGGCAGTGACGTTGCCTTCTAATCCTCTCCATTATTCCATCGGCTCCCTCGCACAGCCCAATGTTGAGTGCCGTTTCAAGAGCTATCGCCGCTTCCGTAAAATCGACATGAAGATTCATGCCTCCCCTGCGACGAATGGCCGTAGCCGCGAGGTGATAACGATCCGAGTATCTTGTGTTACTCGAAGAAAAAAATAATCTTTAAAAACAGCACATGGATTCGTTCCTGCTACGGAGTCGCCATGGAGTTTTGAATAAGATAAAAAATTTGAAAAAGAATATTGTGCTCTGTGAGGAAGGGAATGGAGGGCAGATAATGTGGCATTGCAATGTGCAATGGTGAGAGGGTAAAAGAGGCTCTACTAGGTTGAAAAGGAGAGTACACTATTGGGTAATAAAGGCAAGGCAGAGAAGAAGACGTGAAATTGGTGTAATGAAGGACCACTTCCACTCCCGGCTATTCTATTATCTGCAACCCCTCATCTCTTCGTTGCCCATGATCAAATTCAAAGACAATCAAGAGACACTGTTAAAGGCCATAAAAAGCGAATCCCCGTTTAATGGCTTTTATACTTACGTTTCCTACCCAGACTGGAACTTTGGCGGACAACCTACGGTTCCAGGCAGTGGCGGATCCAGGATATGGACAAGTGGGGGAGGGCAACCTCCCAGCAGTAGCGGGAGTCCGAACAAAATAACCTATCTAGTGTAGATTGGATATCCCATAGATCCGCCACTGGTCCCCAGGCACGTAGGCAGATATGTGCTTGGGGGAGCTCTGGTGTGTACCTACACAGAAATACCTTTTATCAATTCGCACACATTGGAAAACCATAATATTTATTAAATCGACTATTGCTCACGTCTTGAATACTCCATGAAAACCTAACCTTAATCGGTAGAATACTATAATAATAATTTCCAATTAATAGCATAGAACATATAGTTGGTATGTATTGCAGCATCCCTCCAATGGCCTTATAGAAAGTAATCCTGGACAAATACGGAACACTTGAAGTTTACGAGCCAAAGACGAAGAAAAAAATTTGTTAAAAGAAATAGGTGGTTATACAAATCAATTAAGGACTTGCAAATGAAAATCAAGTCAATTGCAAGCTCGTAGTCAACTCAGGCTATTAGGTACAAAGGCGAGTGCATTCAATAACGTAACTTATATCAAGATAAGAAGGACCATGTCTTAATTGGTCCATTGCAATTGAGGTTAAATTTATCCTAAAAGAATCGGGCGCGACCGGAGTAGGCCCCTTGGCGTATTGGCGGCGGTTTCTATAACTATTTTTCTCCTGCGAAAAAACATTATCGAAACCATTGATAAAACGATTTCCCGTTCCTTTTAGTACAACCCGTCCTACCCAACCCGCCCGGGCGATCTTACGTGGATAGATATTTTATATTAAATATATATATTATTATATTTATATATTTTATTTTTCCTAAATAGTTCCGGTTCACCCAAAGAATCGTTTTCTTTTTTAATAAGAATAAATTTAAACCTATGTAGCGATTGATAAATGCATGTTCTAGATTAAAAATGCTGTAAATATCTGCATTACAAATATTGCGCTGCCATTAATCATGGCGCTGCCATTTTAAAAAGAGTAACACTGCTCTCTGCTGGGTATACGTGCTACTACTAGTGCTTTGCCAAGTGAATAACGATTAAAGTAGTAAACAACAGTAAACAAGCTGCATCGAGCTGGATTTTCAAGGATGGCAGAATATCAATCTGTGAAGGCCGTGAAACTGAACCTCAAACGCAATGATTTAGGGTACTAATTCATTTGCATTTGACACTTTTTGCTGGTGTGTTGTAGCTTCGATTTATATTTTTTGTCTTTCAACAGTCCCCGTAAAAAGAAGAAAAGGAAGAAGCTTGACCAAACTGACGAGGAGGGAGGACGAAAAGATGAAGACTCAAACAATCATGGTAATGCGTTTTTTTAAGTCAGTGTGGTCACATTATAAGTTCTAATTATGCCAACTTTTTCTGAAATGAGCCAAAATTGTTTTTTTTTCAGGGGGATGGTGGAGTGCTGGCTGTACCGAAGATATTGTCGGATCAATTGCCATTGAATTAGGAGAGCAGACCTATATTAGAGCCCTAGATAATGGTCTTTTCACAGTGGGTGCGCCGCATGACCAAGGTAAGGTTTATAAGATGGTCTTGAAAAGAGAACGCTTTGTGCTTGTTTAAGTTGTCAATCTTGAAAGTAGTTACCAGCTTTTGATGAATGTAGGCCTTAGGTGTACAAGAAAACGTTTACAATTCCTCCCTTTTTCAATTTATTTATTTATGTGAGACCTCAATCTCCTTAAATGCTCGTAATTTAATTTAGGAGATGGACCTTCACCGGAGGAAATCTTAACAGCAGTGAGGGTTGGAGAAACAAAAATTGCTTTCAAGAGTGGGTATGGAAAATATATTCGGGTGGAACCAGGAACTGGGAAAGTTGTTGGGAGGTCTGATGCCATTGGAGCTTTAGAACAGTGGGAGCCTATTTTTCAGGTAAGTGGAGGCTGTGTTGGAGCTTAATAGCGCTCGTGATTTTGAAGTAAATGGCAAGTTCGTAGGATGCTTGAAGAATAATTCCTCTGAAGAAGGCCCCTTAGTATATGCTGGAAATTTCTACATCAGGTGTGAAATGGTGACAAATTTAACTTCTGGTAACTAATTTATTCCATCAAGAAAATGCTCTGATCAAGGCGAAAGAGCACGGATACTTCATTGCATGTACCAAAATTTTTCTGAAGGATAGCAACGTTTGAATAAGTATTGTTGTGAATTAATTTAAAATATGGGGAGCGTAATGGTGATGTATTTATACTTTAAATGTAAAATATCAATTTGTTTAATATTTATAAGTTCTTGATGGCTGGTGATATCCTGGACCAAATATATGGTAGTTATCTGTCAATCCAGCCAACCCTTGACCACCATTACATCATAAGAAGACTTTAAAACCATTTTTATTTATTGAGACTTCAAACTTCCTTGCAGCTGTGTAAATCATTGCTGAAGTGAAGGAAGCATCAGAAGCATGTATTTGAGAGATGAGATAACAAATGTGGTGACCCTCCCATGTTACCTCTTAAGGTTCTTGAGGAATCATTTTTATTAATAACTTTCATGCCCCTCTTAGGTAAGACTTCAATTCCTTATTTTTAAAGTCCAACTCTTTGACTTAGCTGTGCCTAAACACTCCTGGAATGTTAATGAGATTACTTTCACTTTTACATGGATGAAACTGGTTACATTATTCAAAATATTGATGCCTTACTTCATACTATCAGCTAAGAATCCTTGGAACTCTTTCTTTAATCGATTTAAATTTCCCACGCAATCCTCATATTCATTGGGCCTAGCCGTGATAAGCACTTAGGGTTCTGAAAAATTACATATTATTCAAAATTCAAAAATGGCGTGATGCCTATTGAGATTCAAGACTGGTGTTTTGTTCCCTGGGCCTTGACTGAATGAAGGGAAGTATTGACCTTGTTAGTTTATGAATAGTCAATGCATCCTAGGATTTTGCGTGGTAAAGATTTCCCATTTTGATATTTATACATAGGTAATTTATTATTGAAAAGCTTTGAATCATATACTTTGATAGATGTTATTAAACAAAAAACTCTTAATTTCTTTGCATCTGCAATAGGATGGGAAGATGGCCCTTTTAGGTAGCAATGATCGTTTCCTTGGAGAGGACGTGAGTAGCGGAGACGTTGTTGCTACAGCCAAAACAGTTGGTTCTGGGGAAATTGTGAGGGTAAGATGCAATGCTCCACGAGCTTCGGATGGAGCTGGCACTAGTAAAGGTGATGAAGATCAAGACAAAGGAAATATACGCCAAGTGGAAATCAATTACGTGTGAGTATCATAGTAATGTGAGTAGGTATTGTTTTTTGTTAAATGCGTATCTGTTTTCCCTTTTTGCTTGACAAATGAAGAATCTTTGAGTTTCATGAAACCATTTTTTCAAATCAACATGGTTCTTGTTCTGTTAAACTGGTGGAGTGTACATATTTCTTTCTCATATTAAAACTCAAGGTTAGGAATATTTGTATCTATCAACATTTTCATAACTAATCCTTATATGCCATTGGGTATTTTTTGTTCTAGTGTAAGTATGATTGGAAGTTATTAGTCCTCTAATGAACAATTTCACTTTCAAACTACAAGCAGCCAAATATCATGAATTTTTTGGGTATCATAAACATTGCTGACATACCTGTCAATATCACACAACCCTTAGATTTATTTGTTTTTAGTTGTTATTACTTAGATTTATTGGTTGGTCTTTAGGTTTTCTGTTTAGAAATCAAGTCATGTGAAACTTTGGCAAAAAAATTTAAATTGGGAAAACAGACTTTCCAATCCAGAGATTTAATAGGCCTACTTTTTATCATGGATCATAAAATGTTGTTTGTTTACTGTCAAGAATTTCATAAATAATTTCTAGTTAGCTAGTGATGATTGGATAAGACTTAACTTGGCCTCAGAATGAGGTCTATTTATTGTTGAATATCATCCGAATTGAATGATCACCAGTTTTTGATGAAATCCTCATCTGCATCTTGAAAGCAGCTTATTCACCATACAATCCCCTTGCTTACATAATTTATGCCACATTCGATGATGGACCCTTACCCATTCAACTAAAATGAGCCTATTTGAAGCCTGCCAAAAGAAAAGGTCATCATTCTAAAATGAATATCTGCTGGACAATATCAATGCTTTGTAGCTTGTCCATTTTTTCTCTACATTCTTGAAGTTTTCTTTAGTCACTAAAGCTGTAATGCCCAACTCACCGTGGCCTCCTTACTGGAAAATCTACCTCCACTGCCGCATTTCAGGTACTCAGCGTATTCATTTGGCCATTTACAATAGAAATGCCCTCCAGGTATCTTCTATGACCTCAGTAAAGTCTTTGTAAATGATGATCGCAAGATACTAAAAACTCTCAAGGCTGTGGGCAAATAGCTTTTCCCTGCTTTGCATAAGATCCTGCCTCGACAACAGGCTGCTGCCTAACCAGCATTGGCTTGTCTGGCTGGCAAGACAGTCTTGTCCTTTGCAACTCAAGTACATGAAGATGTCCCCCAAGGTTCTAGAATTGGACCTCTCCTTTTATCAGCACTTTTTCACAATTATCACAATCTACCACTTCACTTGTTTAAAGTCCTGTATACTTTCAATACCCAAATCTCCCCCTCCTCCCCCCCCCCCCCCCACCACATTGTACTGCCTGCCTACCATAGACAAAATAGCACGGACATAAACTTATCCCAAAGCTGCCTCCACTCTTCATTGTATGGTCCTCACTACAATTACCCTCAACCACACCTCAGCCACAATAACCCTCGACAATCTACCCTCCTACGTTAATGACATCCTTCTTTTCATGATTTCAACAAAATGAGTGAAAAACTTACTTCGCCATCAAGCATTTTGCTGTAATTATGTCAAAAAACAATGAATGCAACTGTGATTGCAATAGAAAACTGAACTCTTTCATCATGTTGCTGTGACCTTCTGTGTGTATATTCTGAGTGAATGCTAGTCTCTTTATGTATTCTATTTATAATGATATTAATGTCCTCTTAGATTATATATTACCTCAATTTATATCTGATACGGACTTAGTAACCAATAGAAATAAACTTACCATCATTTTTATTATTGCCATGTAATTTTATGGGATATTTTTTGAGCTCCTGGCTATGTGGCAATATGTACCTAGAAGTCTCTGGAGAGATATTTTATGAATTACAAGTTTGCGAATTAAGGTCTACCAATGCTTAGAAAACCCAGTGCAGTTGTCAGTTGTCCTTGGGGAAATGAGTGTGTGAAGGATGGATATGGAAATTTAAGAGGGGGGCTAGGTGAAAGTCTATATTTTTATGGGTTCACACTGAAATAAGCTGTCAACACTTGAGAATTATATAAGCACTATATTTAAAACACTTAAACAAATGATATCTTATACGAACTCATCATCTTCAATGCAACGAACCTATATAAATAAACAGCCCGTCACCCAGCAATGCCCACGTCACACACGGGCACCCCTACACCACCCCCACCCCAAGAAATTGCTCTGTCCCTGAGCGCTTTGCTCTCACCATGGGCCATGAGAGGTGGAGACGTTGGTGGTTTTCTTGGGGCACGAGGAATTGACCCACTGGATGATTGGTGGTCTAGTCATTTGATGAACCATTGGGACAGTGGGTGAAGGTTACTGAGACACGACCACTGACACTTCATCGGGATGAGCTTGACCATTGACAGTTGGGGGTGTCTACTGTCTGTAAAAAAAAGCAAGATATTCGAGTTTGAGGAGCTCTAGCGTCTAAATAAAGCAATCGATTTCAATGCAATAAAAAGCATACGAAAGAGAATTTATTTCTACGTTCTATCATGCACTTTAAAAATTCTTCGGCTCAATAGTATTTCCTGTACTTAATTTTTTCTAAAAAAAGTACCCGTTTTTTGCGCGTAAAATCAAGTTGCCCAACTTTGAGCGCTTGGCATTCCCGTAGTTTTCGCTCCTATAACTTGGAATTTCGATATAAAGAAGCCACATCTATTACTAGCAGTTTTCCGAAAACAAATTGTTTATACCACAAAAATTAACGGAGTTGTTGTAAGCAACGCAAACCTCTGCTAACTTCGAAACCAGTGAGTCAATTGAAAATTGATTGGTATTGTTGTCTTCCGTAGAATGTTAGTAATGCATGTACGTAGATCATACACGTTAAATGTCAGCAGTATATTCAATATCTTTTTATATTTATTTTTGGTTTTAGCTCTTGTTGTCGCCTTCTCTCTGCCTGACGGGAATAGCCTAAACAAAGCAACAGAAAAGAGAAAGTCTCTCGAAGTCGTGCGCAGTTGCCACATAGCACATCGTGACTCACAGTACCCTAGTAGTTAATGAATCATTCGCTGGTTGCTTTAAAACGTTTACCTTTAGGGATGATTCGACTATTGTTAGTGCAGATTCCCTCGGTGAATCATGCGTCCAAGAACGGGTTTTTCGGAAACGGAAGTCAAAATGGTATTGAGTGCAATTTGCTTTTTTCGCTGCGAAGCAGAAAAAAGTATGGACAAAAAGGTAAAAAATGGTGTATCAAACTGTGTCTGATTGTCTTTTTGATGAAAGCTCAGCCCAACCTGACCTTAAGTTTACCTGAAGGGTGCAACAACGATACTTTCATCGTGCGAGTCCGTCATTTAAAGGAAGCGCGCCCTCTGCTGAGTCGGTGGCAACCACGCGCCTCTTTTCGCCTCCCCCTCCCACAACGGAGCTGTCGGTACGCGCATAGAAACATCCAGATAAATAATAAATGATATTGACGTTATTATTGATATTTAATATACATTTCATATGTGCTTGCATTACTAACATTCTACGGAAGACAACAATACCAATCAATTTTCAATTGACTCATTGGTTTCGAAGTTAGCAGAGGTTTGCGTTGTTTACAACAACTCTGTTAATTTTTGTGGTATAAACAATTTGTTTTCGGAAAACTGCTAGTAATAGATGTGGCTTCTTTATATCGAAATTCCAAGTTAAAGGAGCGAAAACTACAAGAATGCCAAGCGCTCAAAGTTGGGCAACTTGATTTTACGCGCAAAAAACGGGTACTTTTTTGAGAAAAAATTAAGTACAGGAAATACTATTTAGCCAAAGAATTTTTAAAGTACACGATATAATGTAGAACTGAATTTTCTTTCGTATGCTTTTTATTGCATTGAAATCGATTGCTTCGTTTGGACGCTAGAGCTCCTCAAACTCGAGTATCTTGCTTTTTTCTACAGACAGTAAGTCATCTGTGGGTTCCAAATAAGCCATTTTCTGCACCGTAGGATGTCCCTCAACAGGCGTCACATGATCAGGATCAACATCCTCTTCAGCTTCTGAGCAGCCACTATCCTGTTCAGGCTCTTCATCCTTGAAAATTTCATCCTGGCAGCGAAATATATCATTATGCACCTAATACTTCTTGGGAGACTGAGGATCAATTCCACCCCTAAATCTTTCAGATGCCAATGTGCACTGCATCTGAGCTGCTTGTCCTTTCTCCACACGATTACTGCCATGAAAAGGGGCCTAACGATTGAAATGGGCTTCTCTTGGCTTACCTCTTGGAGGTTTTGTGGTACTGTACACCACATCATTGATCCTGGTAGCTACCTCATACGGTCCTTCCCACTTGTTCTGGAGCTTTGGAGAGTACCCACGGATCCTTTTGGGGTTGTCGAGCCACACCTAATGTCCAGCCTACTAGCCACCCTGGTCAGCCTCGATGTAATACCTCTCCTTCATTTTGTCGCTTGCTGCCTCAAGATTGGAACGTACTCTTGTATGGGTTTCATCTATACTCTTCCTGAGCTTTGTGATGTAAGCTTCTTTCTCAACATCCTCTCAAGGCTTGCACCCAAATTAGACATCACAGGGTAAACGCAGATCTCTCCCAAAGATGATGCAAGTGGATGTTTCTTTGGTTGTCTCATTGAGGGAACTGCGGTGGGCCATAAGAAAGAAATGGAGATGCTGGTCCCACTCCTGTTGATTGTCTGAAACCATTTTTGTCAAGTATCTACCCAGGGGTCGGTTCATCTGCTCAACCATTCCATCAGACTGTGGGTGAAGTGGTATTCTGGTTTTCCTGATGTCCATCAACTTACACACCAGGGTGAATACTTCTGACTCAAAGTTTCTTCCCTAGGGCCGTATTCTGTATCTCCAAACCGATCGGTGCGGCACTGATTCGTTGGGTGGGACGTCACACCAACACGTCGTGCGATTCTGTATGCACCCAATCGGTGCGGCACCAACAAGAAAACGGGAGATTGTCGGTAGCCATACCGGCACCGAAAAGGTTTCGGTACGGCCACTGACTAGTGGGTTTCATGAATTCCCCGGTGCGCATTGAACGTTTTATTTTGTTTTTCCCTCATCACCGATTAAATAATGAGGTTTACTGTAATTTTATCTCTTTTCTCCCCCTTCGAAGAGGCCACTATAATTCCCTGTGTCATCGTTTATTGATTACCTTGACATAAATATTAGATATTGGTTAATAAACATCAGTTTTGCCACCATATTATGACTTTCTCTCATGTATATCATCACTTTCACTTGCTTGGAATAGGATTTATCTCACTCTATGATCATATATTTACTCCCTTGACATAAAAAATATATTTGATGAAATATGAGTTTTGCTGCAATGTTATCACTTTATCTCACTCTAAATAGGCAACTATTATTTTACTCAGTCATCATTTGGCGTTTCTCTCGACATAGAAATAAGATCTTTTTATTTAAATATGAAGTTTGCCGCAATGGTATCAATTTCTTTCATTTGTAATAGGCAACTATATTTCATTTTATCGTCAGCCATTGATTCCCTTGACGATAAAAGAAGATATTTGGTAATAAGTCTGAAGGTTTGAAGTTGAAGGTTTACCGCAATATTATCATTTTCTCTCACTTGGAATGCAAAACTTATAAATATGTATCTCACCAAATCACGATTTCTTTACTTTGTTGTCGTTACACTTCTTTTAATTACTCCCAGCTCCATATTTTTATAACAATTTCCTTTTTTGTTCCTCTAATATAACATTTACATTTGCTTTTGAATACTATGTTCACGTTCCATGGTATGTGATTTTCGTCTGTTATGGTGCCAATGGCATAACCTTCCGTTGATAACATTTAGACGGAACCTACTTAATGACAACTATATTACCAAATCATGAATAAATAGCTATATATGGAACCAATGCATAAAAAAAGTAACTACGACCTCAAGGATAGTTTCAATAATTCATTCCAGCTACAGCAATCTCCATCACATACAAACTATGTTGTGATGTTGTAATATTGTTTCCTTCGATTCTGTAGACACAGTATTACTACCACATATTATATAAGCATTGTTAACAAGTTATCCAATAATGGTTATCTTAATCTAACAATAAGTCGTAATTTCCGCAAATAAAAAGATTTAAAACGACGACTACAAACTGCGTGCCAATGAGTCTTCACTTGTTTTTACACTTCTTTCATTGGTGGTGACACATCAGATGATTTCTAACTTCGGATATATTCGGTTTTTCCCTGTTTGGGAAGGAGGGGGAACCGTACTGACTGGTTTGAAATCGACGACCTTACAGAATCGCTAAAAGTGCCGTCGTCAGTACAGGAACCGTTGTCGGTACGGAATGATGTCCAGTTGGTGGTCTTGAGAGGGAAACCGATCGGTGCGGTACTGACGAAATACAGAATATGTCCCCTGATCAGAGTGAAGCTCTAATGAGACACCAAAGCGACTGAAGAATTGTTTCACTAACAGATCGGACACTGTAATAGCCTCTTGGTTTGGAAGGGCATATGCTTCAACCCACTCCTTGAAATATCCCATGGCTACAAGGATATATTTGTTCCATCCATGGTTATGGGAAAAGGTCTAGATATGTCCATGGCCACACGCTCAAAAGGTGCCCCAACATTGCATGTAGGTCTTCATTTGTGCTCTTCTCTTATTCAGTGGACCATTTTCTGCTAAACACACTGTACACTTCCTACATCATTCCCTGACATTTTCATTCAAATTTGGCCAGTAGAATCTTTCCTGGACTTTTTCTAGTGTCTTGTGTAGACCAAGATGTCCTCCAAAAGCGCCATCATGCAGACTCCTCAAAACCTCAGGTATGTGGTTTTGTGGAACAATCACCTGCTGCCTCTTTAGGTCTCCAGTTGAATTTTCAATCACCGTTTTTGGCACCCCATCATCTTCCAGGATCGAGTTCCACTGAGGTCTTCTTGAAAGGACATCAGCATTTCCATTACTGGCTCCTGCTCAATGAACTGATTCATAGTCATATTCCTGCAGCCGTTCAATCCAGCTTGCTACTTGCCCTTCAGGAGTTATAAAACAAAGAAGCCTGCTGCATGATCAGTTCTGAGTGGAAAATTTCTTCCATAGAGATGTTTGTGAAAGTTTCCAACAGCTTTAACTACTGCCTATAGCTCCCTATGGGTGACACAGTAGTTGCACTCAGGTTACAGTCAGGAATGAGGTTCTGGTCACTAGTACTCCTCAGTGAAGGCTTCCTTTACTGCTGGCTTCAGTAGTGCACTTTGACCTTGCCCTTCATTTTCCGTCCTCGTTCCATATGTCACAAGCTGAGTCCTTGCTGGTATGGGTAATGACAGGAATACTCTACTGTAGCTAGGTTTCCCTGAGTATAGGATGACCTCTTCATCACCAATAACCACTGTCTTCTTGTTCAAATCCAACTTGAGACCAAATTTTGTGACGAAGTCCATTCCAAGGATGACATCTTGTATTTCTGCCATGAAAACCTGATGTTTGAAGGTACTGCCACCAATAAGGAAGGTAGCAGCTACCTCTCCATAGACTCTGACCGGATTACCTGTAGCAGAATGTAGTATGCGTTTTGCTGGCTTTATCTTCTCCTCCCTCTTCACTGTTTTCTTGTTTAGGATGGTCATGGTAGCTCCTGTGTCGAGAAGTAACTGTCTCGATTGTCTATCCATCTATGTACAAACTACCCCTACAGCCAGCTAGGGATGCTACTCTTGCTATTGTTGTTGGGGCCTTCTGTTTGCAGGTTGACAGCTGGCCCTCCCTCTTTAGTATACCTGCACCTTCTTCCCCATTTGGTTTCGCAGTGCTCGTGCTCCTCATGTGTCCAACCTTCCCACAAGCCCAGCATCGGATTTCTCTCATCTTGGATTTTAATTTTTCCAATGCCATCTCCACTAATTCTTGAATTTTATGAGGTCCAATGGTGTCAGCTTCCATGTCTCGTACTTTGGGATGTCCTGTCACTGACTGCCTAACTGCTTCAAACTCCAAGGCTTTGGTTAACGCATCACTATGTGTCCTCAGTCTTGCAAGTTTGATGGTTAGGCTTTCATATATGTATGCTGTCATCTACAGCTGGGTAAGCACTCCTCATATGTGATTTTAAATAAGTGATTGATTTTTCTCTATTAATATGTAGTAATATTAGTGAAAATTGTTATCAATCCTATACAGTAGAGGCCCACTATACGATGGATCCAACATATAATCTAAGCTAACATTACGCGCACTTTTTAAAATTCCAATTATTAATTCCTACTGCATTAATTTTCAGTATTGATTTGATAGTACTTTTTATAATTATAGTAATCCCCGATATTTCATATGCATTGGCTCTGAAGGATGGATTAGTGCTAATGCTCTTTACACTGATTTCTCACCGACATAATGTTGATTCAATATACAATAGAATTCACTTCACAATTGATTCTCCAGAATGGATAAAGCATGGGTTTACTGTGTATATTTGTAACCTTAATATAAAAAATAATCATACAGTCATGCTCACTTGTGGAGGCAGCTTTGAACTCATACCAGTATTTTTCATTGCAGAAAGAAGTTTCAGAAATTCCAAGACAAGCGTCTTCGTGTATGTGAGGAAGGGAGGGATACCTTGGAGAAAGCTAGAGAAGATGGTAGCTTGCATGAAGCACTTCTCGATCGAAGGGCCAAGATGAAAGCTGACCGTTATTGCAAGTGATTGCCAACTGAATGGACAATTTTCATGTTTGATAGGGTGTGTGTGATTGATGACCAGACTTCTAGAACATATTGCCTTTATTTGGAGTAAGTGATGTTGCATTCTAAAGGAAGAAATTGAAGTCATTTGTGGTTCCATGAGGCATCAATATATTTAAGGAATTTGTTCTATCTTTTGATTTGATTTCAGATTTTCACTGTTGAACAAGTGAATGCTTGATTTGTGGGATAGATTATTGCTTCTTTGAGCATTTAATAAAATACACAAATTCTTTAGTTAAACCTATGATGTAATAGGAAAGTATTTAGTTTATTTTTGAATTTATTCGTCTCTATTGGGGAAGTGCATAGCCACATTGAATCATGGGCATGGGTTCCGGCCTTATCACCAAAGTTAATCAATGTTGAGCTCAGGTTAAGGTTTGATTGGTTATTGTGTACATCTTAGCTGTGGTACTCCAGTCAGCAAGTGGTTGATACATTAAAGATGGGGTTGACACTGTGGCCCAATAGAAATTATCCAAAGAAATAGCTATAGACAAGCTTGCAGTGTACCTTTAAGAGGACACTTGCTATTGTACGAAGAGGTTTTATAGTTAGGACATCTGTTGAAAGTCCCCCATGCATTCATATATGTACAATCTTATGTATAGGCACAAGAGAATCAAGTTGGTTTAAGAGAGAATCCTCTCAAAGAATAGCTTGTTCAAAATGCTATGTCCGAGGATGTTAAAAATATTCTCTTTCAATCTTACCCAGGCAAACTATATGTAAGAGTATAATGGGAGTTAATGAGCAAGTGATAATCTCATGTATTATGTAAGCAGAATTATGGAGGTGGGATTTTACAATTGCAAAAGGATTAGTACGATCACAGTATAAGCATCTGTAGAGCTACAAAAATGCTGTCTTTTCCCCACATCAACCAATTACCATATAAATGTTTGTAAGATACGCACCTTTTATCCCAGAAATTGCAGCCGAAAATGGGGGTGCGTCTCTTACACACATTTTTACAATGCTTCTGTTTGCGTTTCTTACTTGTAAGCTTAGCGCCGTCATGTGGGTACCTCAGAGGTGATTATGAAAAAGAACACAGGATTTTTCGCTCCAGAGGGCAGGCTAAATTTTCTGCTATGAGTGGGTATCCTGCAGCATTTATGCTGCAAATAGTAATCGCACATCAAACTTAGAGAAATGCATAGTTTTGAAGGACTGTGACTGGTTAATAGTGAACATCTGTTGTACCGAGTAATTTCCATTATGCTAAGGGCCTTATTTTTCAAAAATCATCTTAAGACACTATTATGAGGATTGAACATTATATATTGGTGTTAAAACCTGCAGTTTAAAAAAATTCAAACGAGTGTGTACATTGTTGGACAAAATGGTGGATATAAGAAATCGGAAAGGCTTCTAAGTGAAGAGCGCTGAAGGAGTGCACTCCCTACCCTCTGTATTTCAAGCAACGAGGTTATGAGCAAAGGAGCAAGAGATGAACTTGTCCGATCTTGCATGTGACGTCGTTGCCTTCTAAGCTAAGGGGCAGCAATGTGATGTATGCAGCTTGCATTGCCTGAAGTTTCCGGTCTGTCTTGTTTGAATGTACCCAGACGGCACAGAACCCTCCGTATCTAATTCGTATGTACATAGTACCCATTGACTACGGGGATACTGTGCCGCTCCGTCGCCTTTCGTCAATGGATAATTTCCATTCGCGGCCTGTCGACGAAGCGCGTACGCAGCATATGAATGTCCGCTACGAAGCACGAACGATTGGATACGAAGCGCGCAGGAACACAGCACTCAGGCTAATCTCAATCGATTAGGTCGAAAATTAGATATATATCGTAACTCGCACGATCGAAAAATGTATCGAACGCAACACAATCGATAGCTACCGACCGTTACGAGAACATTAATACGAATCATTATGAATTGTAAGTTCTCAACAGGTAAATAATACTATATCATGGTATTTAGAATTCATGATACAGTATTATTTACCTAATGAGAACTTACTAAACTTATTCGGCCACTTAAATAACTGCGAAAAATGAGATTCTCAAGGCTAATTCACGCATCCCCAGCATCCAGCATTGTTAAGTGGCTCGTACTTACTTGGAAACCTTGAGATGCTAATAAGAGTAAATTCTTATTAATTTTGACACTAAATAAGACATCACATAGCCCACGAGCATTAAAAGGCTTACCCTAAAGCCTGACGAAATAAAATTTTTAAATAAAAATTGCCGATGAAACAGGATTGCTGACACATCTGCTATTAGTACGATCGAATTCATCAAAATGCAAGCAAAAATTAACGTTTAGTTCAGTCTCAGCTACTAAAACTTCCCCATATCAGGCGCTAAAGTATTTGAAAAATTATTTGGGATGAGTAAAAGTCTCTAGGTCACTGCAGTAAATGTATCAACCTATTAAAAATATGAAAGGCCTGCCAAATCACCAGCATAAACACTTGTAAAATAAAACATGGTATCTCTTAGATCACACCTCCGATTTTATACTTACTTTGCATGAAGTCACCACCACAAGAAATCTTAAAGAGGCAGGAAAGAAAAAACCCACAGAAATACAATACATATATTATGTATTTTCTATTGTCAACCACAATAATATTTCCAATTTTCTCTTCTATCCCATATCTAATTTAGCGAAACAATTACTCTTATTCTCTTTCGAATAAAAAATTATTTAAAAGAGGACTGGTCGATACATAAAAACTATCTTCAATACTTTCTCCGATGAACGTCCACTATCACAGTGTAGCGCCGGTTCGCTGGAGAAGGATATTCAAAATAACGTTCGCTCACTTCGAGGTTCAAACCACAACTGCTTTATTCTCTCTCTTTTACAACGGGCCCGAAAGCCTTTTTTTCCGTTGAGGGCTTCACGCCCCCACCTCTTGGGTTTCCCCCAAGAGTCCATGCCCTGAGCAGTCGACCGCGCTCTCCTACACGGCCCCCTCCTTTCAAAGGCGTCGCGCCCTCGCGACGGTCAGCATAGCGGGAACCTTCGCTGTCTTCGGACCTGGGAAAGTTGGCGCCTTTATCTCCTTACCTCTGAAACGAAAGGAAAAGAAAAGAGACCACCCCCCACCCCCGGAATTACTCCTTCCTCAGAGTCCAGCTTGAAACCTTTGTGGTTCCCTTGTCACCCGTCTGGGATATCGCATGGTCGGCTCAATAACCGCTTCAGCTGGTGGCCCCTCTCTCGCTGCCGGAGTCGCTTGGCCCTCATGTGTTGGTGGAATGGAGAAAAACTTCCATCCACCCCCTCCGCGGACGACAGGTTTTTCCCTCGCTGTCTCGGCCTCTCTTGGCCCATCTTTTGTCTCCTCAACTCCGTCCGTATTATCACATTCCTTTTCCGTGTCTCCTCCCGGTCTTTCCTCCCACCTTTTGAGTCGGTTGAAGTGTACCACTAGGCGGCGGCGAGGATTATCCACCTTCTTCACTCGGTACGTGACCTCGGACAATTTCCGTATGATTTGGAAAGGACCCGTCCAGGGGCGATGGAATTTGCGACACTTCCCTCTTGCCGTAGCGGGATCGTGGAGCCATACCCTTTCCCCTTCCTCAAAGGGTGCACCGTGACACCGGCGGTCGTATTGTTCTTTTTGCCGGAGGTGGGCCGACCCAAGCCTCTGTCGTGCGAGATCATGGGCTTTCTCGAGGCTCTCTCGCAAGCGTCTCACAAAGTCGCCTTCTTTCGCCACCCCCCTCTGCACGTCAGGGATCCCCCACTCTAACTCAATAGGGAGGCGCACTTCTCTCCCAAACATAAGGAAATAAGGTGTAAATCCTGTGCTGCTGTGTTTGGCCGACCGATAGGCTAGCATGACGGAATCCAAATGCTCATCCCATTCGGATTCCATATCCGTCCACTGGCTCAACATAGCTAATAATGTTCTATTGAACCGCTCGACTTGGCCGTCCGACTGCGGGTGGTAGGGTGATGTTCTTGTTTTTACCGCCCCAATCACTTTACACATCTCTTGGAAGAGGCGGGATTCGAATTGGCGTCCTTGATCAGTATGGATTTCCCGTGGCACTCCCCACCTGCACACGAAGCCCTTAACATGATGCGCCACTGTTTCCGCCTCTTGGTTATGCATGGCATACGCTTCGGTCCACTTGGTGAACTCGTCAGCGACCACCAATATATATTTATTTCCCAACTTTGTTTGAGGAAGTGGTCCTAAGATGTCCATGGAAATCCTTTCCATCGGTCCTCCCGTCGGGCAATGACCCAGTGGTGCTCGTTGCTGGTGAGGCGGGGATTTCCGACGCGAACAATCTTCACACGTGCGGCACCAAATTTCCACGTCTTTTGTGTATCCGGGCCAATAGTAGCGCTCTCTCACTTTACCTAGAGTTTTCTCATACCCTAAATGGCCTCCGACGGGCGAATCGTGCAAAGCCCGAAGAATTTCGTCCCTCGCCTCAGCAGGCACTATTATCTGTAAACGTTCGGCGTCTCTTCCTTCTTCTTCCCACCTTCGGAAGAGAGCCCCATCCTTAAACACTAGCCTATCCCATTGTGTCCACAAAGCCTTCGCCTTCGGGCAGTCACCCCTTCTCTCTCCCTCGGACGGCCGAATTCCTGCTTCGAGTGCTTCCATTACCCTTCTCAGCATGGGGTCTTTTCTTTGCCTGTCCCTCACGCTTTCACTGGGGGCCTCTAAGACGGCGTCGATTTCCGCTGACATCAGCTCCCCCTCTCCCCGGGCGCACTGTTTACAAACAGACCGGGATAAACCGTCGGATTTCCATGTTTGTTTCCCGGCCGATGCACCACTAAAAAGTCATACTCCGACAATTGCTCAAGCCATCGAGCAACTTGTCCTTCCGGTTCTCGAAACGATCTCAACCACTGTAGGGAATTATGATCGGTGCGCACCACAAACCGTTTGCCTAATAAATATTGGCGAAAATGGCGGGTAGAATTTACTACCGCCAAAAGTTCACGCCTCGTCACACAATATTGTTTTTCGGCACGTGAGAGCGTCCGACTATAATAGGCCACAACCCTTTCCTCGCCTTCCTGTCTCTGGCTGAGTACGGCCCCGATACCCATCCCGCTAGCGTCACAGTCGAGCGTAAATTCGCAGTCCATCCGCGGGAAGGCCAAAATCGGTGAACACGTTAGCTTTCGCTTAAGAGTCTGAAAGGCGTCTTCACATTCTGCACTCCATTTAAATAAGGCATGCTTTTCGGTCAACCTGTGAAGGGGGCAGGCTATCTGTGAAAAGTCTCTAATAAACCGCCTGTAGTAAGACACAGTTCCTAGGAACGCCCTAAGCTCCTCAAGGGATGCTGGAGATCGCCATTGTGTGATCGCGGCAATTTTATTAGGATCCGTCGCGACACCATTTTTGGAGACTATATGGCCTAAAAATTTCACAGATGGTTTCATGATTTGGCACTTCTCAGGCTTAATTTTCAGTCCCGCCTTCCTTAGGCGTATCAACACATCTGTTAGCCTTTCTACGTGCTCCCTAAAATCCCTTCCAAAAATTATGACGTCATCCAAGTACACCAAACAAGACCTCCACTGTGCACCCGCGAGCACTAGGTCCATTAGTCTTTGGAATGTACTGGGTCCGTTGCACAATCCGAAAGGCAGCACTTTAAACTGATATAGACCGTCACCAGTGGTAAAGGCTGTCTTTTCTCGATCAACTTCCGCGACCTCGCACTGCCAGTATCCTGACGCCATATCTATTGTGGAGAAAGCTGTTGCGCCGGCGAGCGAATCGAGAATGTCGTCCATGCGGGGGAGGGGATAAGCATCTTTGTGAGTCACGGAATTCAGACGCCTATAATCAACACAAAATCGCGTCGATCCGTCTTTCTTTTTCACAAGAACGATCGGTGAACTCCAAGGAGATGATGATTCTTCGATTATATCGTCCCTCATCATTTCCTCTACGATTCGTCGCACTTCTCCGCGTCTGTGGATTGGCAATCTCCGGGGAGGTTGCCGAATCGGGGACACATCCCTAGTCTCTATTGTGTGCTTAAGAATGTTTGTACGCCCTAAGTCGTAGGGTCCTCGAGAGCACACATCTGAAAACTCATTCAACACTGTTTTGAGTTCCTCTATTTCCGCTTCACTAATATCGGCACAGTTTAAGTCAAAGAGGGAAGATGCTGGGGGAAGATGCGCGTTCTCCAGACTAAAAACGGGCTTTTGACATGTTTCCACTTGTTCTCGACAACACTCGTGCAATACGCCCACTTTCGTGTCTTTGTATAGAGTCACTGTCTCTCCCAAGGGATTCAAGAAAAGCATATTCACCGTATCCTTCACGTTATGCAAAATCCGCGCACCGAAAACGCCATAACGCTCTAAAAGTTTTGGGTTTGGCTCGATTATCCCCTCTTTTTCTTTGAACCCCGGGTCCGAGCTCACCAAACACTCCACTACCACTTCGTGGTAAGGAGGAAGAACAACGTTCTCCTTCAACGTCACTGCGCAGCCCCACTCGCACTTTCCCTCACTTGAGAGAAAAGGCACCGCTTTTCCGCGGAGAAGAATGCAATTCCGGGAAAAAGCCACGTCACACTGATGTGCTCGCAGAAAATCGGCACCCAGGAGGCATCCCTTCGATAGGCGCGGGGCGATGAGCACATCATGAGAGAACTCTTCCCCTCCGATCTGAAGTATCACTTCACCCTTCCCAAGCACCCGTAATGGCTCCCCATTCGCCGTTATTAGTGTCACATTGTCTGTTATGATTTTCCCCGAATTTTCGGTGCGGCTCCATATTTCTTCCGATATCAATGACACTGCCGCTCCCGTGTCTATTAGTATCTCGACGGGGATCCCCGAAACGGATCCGCGCACCAGGGGCACTGACTCGGACAAAATTGTCCAAATTTCCTTAACTCCGCGTCCTCCGACGCCCTCGGGCGGTGAAGTAGTGTCTCGGTTTCCTTTTCCGTCTGCGGCCGAGAAGGTTACCGTCTCCTCGGCCTCCCATCGTTTCCCGAGAAGGAAAGCCGTGGGCATTCGGCCCTCAGATGGCCCTCCTCGCCGCACATCCAACAGCGCGGCCGATCTCTGCGCCTCACACTGGAATTAGGGCGCCGCCTCTCCGGAGCGGGAGCGGGGTCGTGGTCCTCACCACTCGACATAACCATCCCTCGTAGAAATTGCAACACCTCTCTCATTGTCTCTGAGTTCTGTGTCAACGCGGCCTCCACTCTGTCCTCGCGACCACACCCTCGACTCCCCACACCGATATCCTGTGACCTGACGAGCGTCGCCGGCGCCAACGCATTCACTCCCCTGGTGGATGACTCGGCGAAATGGATTGCCTCCATCTCGATTGCAACGCCGATTGCTTCCTCGAGGCTAGCAGGTCTCGCCTGCTTCACCCACACCCGAATGTTCCCGTCGAGCCCATCGAGGAAGCGGTCGCGCACTACGGCCTTTCTCGCATCCTCGGGCCAGGAAGGGTATGCGCGCCGAGCAAGGCGCCAGAGGTCCGTGGCAAAGGCGGCGATGTCTTCTCCGGGGTTGCGCGCCCTTTGGACGAATCGCGCCTTCTCCTTCTCGCTCGCTTCCCTTGGGTTGAAGCGCCGCCCCAACGCCTCCCGCGCCTTTTCATAGCTCCCTCTGTTTTCCTCCGGCAGATCACGAAACGCCGAGAGAGCGTTTCCTGTGAGGCAGAGTCTCAGGTAGAGCGTCTTCTGCTCCTCAGGCCATTTATTTATTTCCGCCACTGTCTCAAATTGGAAGACCCAGTCTTCCCACTCCTCCGCACCACTAAACTTCTCCGGCATCACCATACCCGCCATGGCTGCCGCCGCCGAACCGCACGCAAAATCTCAGGATCGAGAACACAATCCTACCGACTGCGCCAATGTAGCGCCGGTTCGCTGGAGAAGGATATTCAAAATAACGTTCGCTCACTTCGAGGTTCAAACCACAACTGCTTTATTCTCTCTCTTTTACAACGGGCCCGAAAGCCTTTTTTCCGTTGAGGGCTTCACGCCCCCACCTCTTGGGTTTCCCCCAAGAGTCCATGCCCTGAGCCAGTGGCGGCTGGTGAACTTTTATTTCGGGGGTTCAACCGGGAGGTGCGGGTAGTCTACCTTCCAGCCATAGAGGGAGAATCCCAGGAAAATTTTATATTTGTAGAGCTTAAAAAACTATTTTAAAACTATTTTGATCCCAATTTGGTTGCTTTGAAAAATATTTAGTTATTTGAAAATAAGTATCTACAATTACATTTTTATGCAATTAATTTAGTTTACTATGGATTATCGTTTTATAAAAGTTGTACCATGGAAAAGGAAAAATAAGAATGATATTATTTTATTTAAGTTTTTGTGAATTCACTAGCATCCTACAAATGCTTGCATATTGAAATATTTTATGCTTAGTTTTTAATGGTAATAGAACCCCAGCATATTTAATTTGATGTACACACGATTTAGGCAATTGCAAATTCACAAATAGCTATATGAGGCAGGCTCAATGGCGTCACCCCCCCCCCCCCCCCCAGATTTTTCCTCGCAGGGACATCATGAAATAAAGAAGTTGCATGAAATTTGATATTTTTTAAACTCGAACCGATTCTCAAAATGACACTTTCCCATCCTCACTCTCGAAAGCTGAGCCGAGAGTTGAGATTCTTGCTGTAATCAGAATATCAAGTTGCAATTAATACTTTGGCAATTTTTTTACAATTGTATATTTTAACTAATAAAATCGTACAGCTACAGATATTCTACACAGTTAAGTTACATTCATTGTTAAAATGAGACTTAAACCACACTAATTTTAATAAGAACCTTTAAGCGACTCCTGCAGTTGTTGTATGTTTAAACATGAAGTCCATTCTTCTCTCCTTTTTTGCGGCAAAATGGTCAATCACCTTCTCATTAAAGTCCACTATATTGCGGGCCATCTCTTTTTCAATTGACATCATGGTAAGTGCTGTAAGCCGGTCTTCGTCCATTGTGCTTCTGAGGAAGGTTTTAATTCTTTTCAGACATGAAAAACAACGTTCTGCTTCTGCCGTTGTCATTGGTATTGTGATCAGTGCTTTTAGCAGTTTCACCGTTTCACTGAAACATTCTTCTAAATTGTTTTCAAGAAGGAATGACAACAAATGAGTGGCCTTCTTAACTTCTTTAAAATCTTCTCTGCTGTAAATAAGCTGAAGCTCGCATCTTAGTTTATTTTTGTCAAGAAAACCAAATGATTCTATTGTCGTGTTTAGGATATCATCAGGAAACCTTTTTCTATAGCCGGACATATTTTCGTTGTCAAACAAGTTTGCTGCAACTAGATGACCAGTGAATTCGAATCTGCGTTCTGCCTCTGCTGCTATAGCGTCACAAACTTCCTTGGCAGCTGCATTTCGCAATGTTTGCCAGTTTTCCACCTTATTTCTCTTTGGTCTAGGCTCTGCTGATTCATCTGCTGTGGCCAGGCTTTCCACACTCTCCCTTACTTTCTATATTTCTCTTTTGAAAGAGGAAATTGCTTCCTTTGCCCAAACAGGGTTTATATTTTTCTTTTGCAGTGAGCTATACAAAATATCTACATGAGGCATAACCTTTGAAAAGAATTCGAGCCAGTATTTAAACTCTGGTTGCTGCAGTTTCAGTTTAAGTCCTTGAGCTTTATTCAAAGTAGAAGTCATTTTGCTTGTTTCTTCAATTTTTTCAAAGCATTCTATTAATTCTTGAATATTTTGGTGAACTACTAATACGGATCTTGAATTGTAGTTCCATCTTGTTGAAGAGCCAGAAGGAAGTCGTTTTCCAACTATTTCATCCAAAATGTCAGCTCTCTGTGAGGACTGGCTAAAAAAGGTACACACCTCTTGAAGATTTGCAAAAAATACCCTCACTTCTTTGTTTTGACTTGTTGCTTGAACCATGACCAAGTTGAGCTGGTGCGCGTAGCAATGTACAAAGTGTGCATTTGGATACTCCGCCTTGACACGTGTCTGAACACCATTGAATTGGCCACTCATTACATTTGTACCATCATAGCTTTGTGAGATAAGTTTGTTTTTGGCCTCTCCTAGCACTTCCACAAGAACACGTTTTATGCAGGCGAATAATGTTTCAGCATCATGATGTTTAGAAATGTCCAAAATCTCTCGATAGGCAACCCACTTTTGAGAACAGAGCGAAACACTACAACCATCTGAGCTTTAGCAGACACATCTGTAGTTTCATCAGCAATCACAGACACAAAATCTGCTGAGCGAATTTCTTCAAGAATATGTAGTTTGCAGACGTGCAGCATACAATCTAACAGGTCATTTTGAATTTCCTTGGACGTACCTTTAAAAACAGTGGCAACTTCCAGGTGTGATTTCAAAATAGTATCTAATGTAGCTGAGAAATTCACTAATCCTTTGAAAATACCGGGGTTATTGGAGTCATCTCTTTCATTATGTCCACGCAAAGCTAGTTCAAACTCTCCACAAAACCGAATACAATCAATTATTTTTGAAAGGACATACCGATTTTTCCTGACTTGGTCGTTATTTTTCTCAACATTAAGCCTAAAAGCTTCACTGAGTTGTTGCCTTATTTCAGTACGACCTAAGATGGATAAATCCAAGCAGGCATTCTTATGATACAAAGATGTTTCATGTTTTTTTATTTTCTGGGTAAGATGACTCAAGTCTGAAACTCCAGTAGTTGTCCATGTTGTGTCCTTTCCTTTATAAAATAGAAGACACGGGAAGCAAAAGAATCTATTGGTTACTTCACATCCACAAATCCACGAATTTCTATCATACAGATGTGACTTGAATATACGAGTGTAGTTTTTGCCTCGAGAACTTTGCTGTAGACGAATGTCCAAAGGCGGCGTCGGTCTGCCTAGTGCTTTGATTGCACATTTTTGTTCAAGAGTTAGGGCACAAAAGTTACTACTAAGTAATGATGCAACACTGTTCATCCTTGACACGTTTCGAAGCACTAAGCCCACACTATACAGTCGCTCACAATCAACTGAAATAATTTACAATCCACGATGACACATTCAGTACGGTGAAACACTATTCGTGATACTGACCAATACTGACTGACAGAGACGTAACTTAAAAATTGTAGTAAACAAATGAGTTGCAGCGATATCGTGCGCCAGCTGTTGACAGCGCTGTGCACACTTATCCGCGCGCATTAAAATCAGCTTCAAATATCGCCACTTGCGACGCTAACGAGCAACGGTATCCAGAGTCCTCTATTTATGAAGTGAGGGAGTGGTGCTGAGAATCCAATATAGAGGACTCTGACGAAGAGTAATATACAGAGTCCTCTGGATTGTTGATAATACACTACAAAGTTGAGTCGTCGCATCCTACCATCTTTGTTCTCTGCACTTGTTGTTTACATATAGACAGTGAATGTAGCTGGCAGTTGCTCGGCAAGATTTTCCGTTATTTGTTGTAGAAATACGGCACAATAGGTTGTAGTTCGGCTCCTAATTGCTCCATTAGCACCAAGGACGTGTTTAAAAATTTTAGTTTCCCTCAAAATACTGAGAGAAGAGCGAAATGGCTTCAAATACGCCGAAGGGACAAGTGACACCAAACAACGTCTTCCCGCCTACGTGAGGTAAGTTTTTCTGCACTTAATGGTTCCTTTAATACTATTACCTTAAATTTTTAATAGTGTTGATCCACGTATTTCAATTATTAGGTTTGAACTGTGCATAAGTTGTAATTTTTAAAAATATGTATTCCGGTTCAGATAATCCGGCGAGGTTCTTGACGAGTGTTTTTGTGCTTCTGTGTTTTCTATTTATCAATGGAATATGTGAAATTTTGTGACTAAAATATAATATTTAGTCTGGGTTGCAGAGATGATTGATGTAGTTCTTTACTACGTACCAGAAAGGGTAACAATAACTATTAGTGCTGCTAGTTTTGTATTCAATAAAAATATTTGTTTTTGTCAATGCCGGTATGAAGTAATCTTACGGTCATTTACATCAATAAAGGAAATTACGTTTTTGACTAGAATCTGCATATCCAGATACATATTAGTGGACGAAACTCCGCTTTTCATTGCTTTATTTGTGTGTTGTTCATGAGAAGAATGACTATTATATTTCGAAGTAGTGTGAATGCTTAATTTTAGGATGCAATTAAAATCTCGACGAGTCGCTTTTGCGACTAATCTTTTCCTTGACTCATTCCGAATTTTTAATTCCAGTTTTGTTTGAAGAGGATTACATTCCTAGGGCTGGTTAAAACGGAAAAATACATCAACACCGAACTTTTGTCGTGGCCCAGTGCTTATACTGCTGTCTGCTCCTGTGTACTTGAAGTTTCAACATCTTTGGCCGAATATTTACTTGTGGTACGTATTCGAGCTTAGTAACTAATGGTAAAATATGGAAATATATAATTAATTAGGTTTTTCTGAAATGGCTTCAGTGATTATCAAAGAGGACGGTACCATTCATGCCTAATTATTGAGAGTTATTAAAAAAATATGGCTATGGATAACTAGGAGTTTTTGATTATTTCTTCGTACACCATTTCAATTTCAATGCGTTATTGTCAGTGTGTATATTATTCATGTACATTTCTCTAAAACTTATTGTTTTACTTTTATATTTACTTTTATTAAGCCTGTGCGTTTAATTGTGCTTTTATAAATCTTGTATAAATAGTGATTGTTAAGAGTGGAGTGGAAGCTTATTGTTAATGTGTAGATATAACTTATTCAAGACCTGATGCGGTATTGTGTGAAAATAATACGGTTTTAATGATATCTTGGAGATATCATGATTTCTGTTGCAATAAAATCTTCATTAAATGCATTTCTTAGTGATATGTTGCGATAAACCTAGGATATTGTACTCCTAAATCCATTTATGGTGTTTATCCTTAGCCGTAGGGGGACTTTCTGCCATTTCCTTTTGCGTTGATTCTATATTCTAGTGATTAATAATGTTTACCATTGGAATAAATTAATAAATTTGATTTGCATTATCACTTGCATGTTGCTCCTGCTGTTCAAGCAGGTTCCAAGGGTGTCATTTGGCGAGGGAGCAACATAGGAAGAACTAGTGCAAGATGCTAAAATTACTGATTGGGTAAGTTTAACTACATTTTACACGAAATACCCTGACATTGAACGTTCAACTATCCTTTCTCACCAGTATGTATGAATAGGGTACCACATTGCCATTTATTTGTTTCTTAAGGGTTGAGGTTAGTGTCTGTAGCTTTGAATATATTTGTTGAAGGTAATTCATTAGGGTTCCTAGAGGAAAATGGTGCACTGCAAAGTAAAAGCCAAAAACCTCATAATGAAAGTGGCATATAAATATTAGACGCATTGGTTCTCTTTGAGTTCGAACTTAACTTTAATTGTAGTATAAGCTTTACTTTTTTTATACATCACTGATTGGCTGAATTTTTATCATTTTAAGCTTGGCATCATTCTTTTCCAAAGATATTATGGCTTCATCGATAAACATGCAGAAGATAATTCATATTTAAATGTAATTTTTGGGTTTCTTGTTTAGTTCTCGTATTTTTTGTATAGAACACCAAAGAATCATTTTGTCTTCAGTAGAATACATTATAAGGGCCTACTATACTGTATGGTTGAAGTACAACAGAGTGTTTTAAGCATGCTGTAGAGTTGTAATTCTTACTTTCAATTTTCTACTTCAGCATATGGTTAAAATAATTTTGCAATAGGTCATTGCAACATGGTTGAATTTTTTAATCAATGATATTGTAAACCACATACTATGAAGCCACTGCTTTTTATCCTTCAGTCAAGTTTTAAAGTTCCAGTTACGAAGTACCCCCTTATTTTTGCAGAGGAAATTAGTATGTATGAAATGTTATTAAGTTCATGAGATTAATGCTGAAATCAAATTACAAATAAGTGCAACAGTCGTTCTTAGAGAGGGGGGAATTCAAGCCCAAAACATGTTTAATCAAATTAAATATTGCAAGTAATATGATTCCATACTCAAATCCAAGTCGATATTTGGCCTCACCAACAAGTTGTCTCTTCAGACTCCTCTGTCCTCCATAATGTCAACCCTTTCCCCAACTCATCCCATGCCCTCAAACACTGGGTCATTGCATCTTAGTCTTGGCCTTTCTTGTGGGTGTCTTCCCTCTGGTTGACCTCTCCACACTCCTCACTTCTTCTTACATGACCAAGCCATGCAATTCTCCTACTTCTGATCACAGTGACAATATCTTGTTTTATGAAGTTTCCTGCTCTATGTTTTTCAGTATTCTCCAAACCCCTTCGTCAAACGTTGGACCATATATCCTTCTCAATATTTAATTTCCAACAGTTATTTACTTCTTCTAAGGCTGCTTTGTTAGGGTCTTTACCTCAGCCTCATTTAAGAGCACTTGCTGTATTATGATAGTATACATTCTAATTTTTATCTATCTTGAGTTGATATATACCTGGAGTTGGTATATTGAGAAGTTGGATCTATGATAATTTTGATAGGCTCCTGTAGCATCTATTAGCTTAATTTATCCCCATTTGTATCTCTTCATCTATTTCATTTTGGCAGTTAATGGTGACAGAAATGTTAGGCTCTGCCACTCTTCCAATTTTCATATATTTAGTTTTATTTTCAATTACCTGTAATCCTACTTTTATTACTATTCTACTTGGGCTACTGATTTGAGGTTACTTTTACTATAGGCTATTAAGGCTACATCAGCAGCATAGGCCAATGTATTTATTTTTCCTTCGATACTTGCCCTTCTTGGTATAGCTTCAGTTGCTTTCAAAGCTTTTTCTAGTGCCAAGTCTCTTCTTCATAATTGAGAATACTTCTTTTGATGGGTAAGTTTAGTTTTTTTGTGCATAAATGCACTGCAATTCTGAGATTCCTCTTTTTAAGTTAGTTTCTTTCCAGAAGTGTGGATTGCTTAATCCTTTTGGCAAATTACTACATTATATGTTGTACTTAAAGAAAATATATATATTCCATGACGGTGTTAATGGAGAGTGTAAATGTTGTTCATCTCATTGATTTGAGGGTACCATGAAAATTGACTTGTACTCTTCACTGAACAGTTTTCTGGGGTTGAAATCTGTTCTTCATAATTACTAGTGTCTCTTTTGATAAGCAAGTTTGGTCTTGCTGTGCATAAATTCACTACTATTCTGAGATTCCTCTTATACAGTCAATTTTTTTCCATAACTATTGACTACTTAATCCTGGTCTGAATGTTATTATAATGGATGTAATACCGGAGGAAACTGTATGACACATTCCATGATGGTGTTAATGGAGATAGGTAAATGGTGTTCATCGTTATAATGAGGGTCATTAATTGGGGGGTACCTACCTTCACCATTGACATGAATTCTTTGCTAAACAGTATTCTGGGGTTAAAATATGGGATACGTTTGAGAATACCTATTAAATGTGAAATCTATCAACCTATTCCGCTGTTTGGAATGTTTTAAAATGTAAATATTTTTTAAAGGGGGAGAGCATATGATGGTCGAGATTAGGCAATGGAGTAGTTTAATATGACTGTGTGCCTTCAATTTGATAATATTTTTAGATGATCTGATAAATGTTAAAATATTTGTGTCAAGGAGTAATGGCAATGGCGTAACTAGGAATATGCTTTGGGAAGGATAGGATGGCCTTGGGTGGCACCCCCCCCCCCCCCATCAGACAACGAATCAGTTAAAGAAAATTTTTGAAGAATAAAATTCCTGGAAATACATTTGAAATCATTTTGGCACTAAAGATTTAACTTTTAGTCGATGCAGTTCAATCTATAAAATAATTATAAATAATTTTTTTATTTCTCTGAGGCTTTGGGGAGGGATCTTTCCCTTCCTCCCCCCGTAGTTATGCCACTGAGTAACAGTGTTGTGGAATGTTAATGTCATATTATTCCTTTTTATAATTTTGTATGCTGACAGGAAGATTGCCATCTTGGTAATTAATTTCCCGAAAGTTGTCTGCCAATTGAAATTTAATTTATTAATTTCCTATTGCTCAAACCATGAAATATGATATAGAAACTTAAGTGATTGCATGTTTAATAAACATCTACACATTATAGAACTTTATCATGACTGTTGATTGTGAGAATTTGATGTATCACTGAGATGCTGTTCATGAAAATTATTTGTGAATTAATGCTTTTGGTGTAATTAACGAAATTTTATTTATATTTTTAATTACAGGTTCATGTACTCGAGTAGTCAATGTCATTGGTGGTAAAGGAACATAGCAAAATTGAGAATAATGCAAGATGTGTGGCAGCTGTCATCACCTGTACATCATTCTCTCCTACTAATTTGAATCCATTTTAATAGAAATGTTACATCATGTGCACTTCAGATTTATTTATTTTGCATTATGTAAATAATCTTAGTTTCAATGGAATTGTTAAATCATTCTGGAAATCTTAAAATGTAACATTTCTGGTGTGTGTACATTATATACTTTGGAAAAATGTGATTTTTTCCTTTATATACCTCCTTTGATGATATCTTTTATGATCTGCAACTCTCGTGAAAAGTACAAAAACTGCATGTCAGCTTGTGACTTCTGTAGTTTTTCTTGTCTAATTTTGGGGTAGGATAATATTTCCGATTTGTCGGCACTAAAAATTGACCAGACTTGTCCTCAAATTCCTCGTATAATATCCATTGCGCTGTTTTCATGGAAGTTTACTCGGATATTACATGCGAAATCTCTTCCGATCAGAAGATAACAATTCTCTCTCAGCTGATATTGTACTTTTCAAAATCTGAAATTATTCCTTTGACGAGAAAAAATCGCTATATAGTAGCCCTGAGAGCAGTAATAGTAATTTTGGAAATAATTTACCCTGTTTCAGACATAAATATGAGAGTTTCATATCTAGAAAAACGTCCTGTGAAAAGAATCAAAACTTAACTGAAGCGCGAATATTTGTTATTTTTCACGATTTAAAATTTACAAATTGATAGTAAAGTGTTCCTAGTACCTCAAGACTGAATATATTATAATTTATAATTACCGAAAATGCGACAGGAATCGCGTATTTATGAAAAAACTGGCATTATATCACTTTCCCCCATAAGACTCTATAGAGACGGAAGAACTAAAATGGCCGACGTCTCAATTCCCATAGTGGAAGTGTATGGAACGACTCGACCCTATGAGGGAGTAGTGTAGAGAACTGCCATCCAGAGGACTCTGGTAATATAGAGAAAGAGTAGCGTCGAGAACAGCCATTCAGAGGACTCTGAATACCGTTGCATGTCAGCGCCTCGAGTGGCGATTTTTGAAGCTGATTTTAATGCGCGCGGAGCGAAAACAACTCTAGCGGCGGACATGACAAACCTCTTGTTGTGCAGTTTACGGGATTGGCAGACTCGTGAACCGTTCGGACACGTTCGGTTACTCTCGGGAGAAGTCGGTTGTCGCTGCACTGTCTTTGCAGCTCCGAGACCATGTTATTCCGCCGCAAGCCCCCCTCCCTCCGCCAACCCCGCGCCTAATGCCTTGTTTCCACTACGAAGGGTCTACAGCGGTTAGGGGATGATGGGTAACCTGACCAGCGTTCCAACGGGAAGTTTGTCCGTACCCTGCCGGGAACAGAAGTTTGGGGGAGGTAAATAGTTGAGTAACGAAATAGCGTGTGATGAAAATGTAGGTTCAAGTAGCTAGATTGTTGCATTTGATCAACATTTATTTAATGCTGTGGCGAAATTGGATCCGCCTCCGGAACAAATGGAAGAAGAAATGCGACGGAGGAGGAACCTGAGGGCCTATATTATAAATAGGTTACGAAGAAAACCCCGGCATTACATTAGAAGAAGTTGACGGTTTGTTAGCAGTCAGGGGTTTTGGGATGGAGATGTTCCCAAATGACCCGATGCTTTTCAAAAAACATATCGTATTCAGCGGGATACATTTCAAATGCTGTGCAATAGAATAAGGACTAGCATCGTTAAAATAAGTACGCGCACGCGAGAAGCTATTCTCGTCCCTAAAGGATAGCGATTGCACTGTACTACCTCAAGTTTGGGTCAGATCTTGCAGTGGTGGAGGTATTCTGCGATGTCAACATAGGCCGCTTTTATACCCGAGCAGCTAAGTCTGCCCACACCTGTTTGTGGCCTTTAAATGTACCCCGAAACCTCCGTTGGATATTTTCCTCTTCATAAATCGAGAGCAAGATCTCCGTCTCGTCGTCTAAAAAATTCTTTCTCTCAGGATTGGCCATCCCCGCTCTTATTTTAAAAAATGTGTACTCGCAACGTTTTTCCTGCCTTCAATACACGAATATTACAATAGTCCCCTTGCTTCAATAATTGCCTGATCTCGTGGTTGTTAGACGAAATACGTTCGTCAATAGGGTAGTTTCCTTCATCAAAGAAAACAAAAGGCATTGATGGCGATTCGTTACCCACCATTAGTGTATTCATAATACACAAATTATTTGGTTTTTGAAATACCGGTTTAGACGAATGGCAAGGGTGAAATTTTATCCTCATTTGAAAAAGGCCAGATTGGCGCCCATGCGATTCCACTCCACGTGACGTCACAGGGACCTAGTTTCTACACGAGAGGATAGGAGTTATGCATCGTCAGAGGCTACCAATGCATGCATGAGTCACAGAGCTCAGGGAAACATGTCTTAATAATCACCTATTAAAACTGGCTAAGGTCGGAAAGTTTTCTTCGCTTGATAAGGTATTAATAAACCTTTTTTAAGCCATGCGCTACCAGACAGGAAGGTACTCAGCTACCCGTTAGCATCCTGCGTCCTATCAGCGCTCAGAGCCTCGATCAAGGTCACCTACCAGGCGGGAGGGGGAACCAGAAATGCGTCGTACGGACTTTTTCCCTTCATTCCTACTTACGCGTCGCGTTTTCGCGCGCTTGAAATTTTTCACTTTTCATTTGATCGCGAAAAATAGATATCGTCATTTAAAAATCTAAAAGCGTGAAATACGTACTCCAGGAGTAATAATCTTTCGATTTAGGCAATAAAAAAATAATAGGAAACCACCCTATTGCTCACTAGATCAGGAAACTAGCGTTCCCACTACGATTTCTAACCCGCGTTACCTGCTAACCCGCGTCAGCCAACCCGGGTTACAATTCTGACCGGGGTTGGCGCTAACTGCCGTTTCCACAACGATATGTAACCCGGGTCAGCGCTAACCCGCGTAAGAAGGGCGTAGTGGAAACAAGGCATAAGTCAGGAGGTTCATTCTTCCTACTGAACTCAGCACAGCTGAGCACAGCAGTAGAGCTCACGCGCGGTAACTTCAGCCCTCTTTCAAAAATTTTGAAACGTATTTAATGAAATTTCCAAGATAAATCTTACAATTCCGTTTCCGTTTAGGTAAATGTCAAAGCAGCAATTTATTTTGGGGGTTCACTGAACCAGTGAACCTATAGCACGAGCCGCCACTGCCCTGAGCAGTCGACCGCGCTCTCCTACAACAGCATCAACTTGCACAAATCAAATCCACATCCACAAATATGTCACTTCTGCCACAATGGCTGTCTTCTTGGCGACAGGTAACAGTGAAGCAATGGTACCTTCCTCCAATCTGGGCACCTTCAATTCAGCAGGAATTTTCTCCTCGTCTTCTCGTCCAAGGCCACAGATTATTTTCTTATATCACAAGGTGCGATGTGAAGCTCACACACCTAAAATTAATAAATAATAAAATACCATGTAACTTATTAGGTCAAATCATTTCCAATTTTTGGTATTTCTGCATGAGAAATCAAATTACTAAGCTCGTAAATATAGTAAATATTTGTATGCCTGATATTTTTATTGTTTTAAACTATAGCATAAGATAATTTGAAATGATGAAAGCCGACGTGTAATACACCATAGGGCAAGCTAAGAAGCAATATTCGATCCTATAAACTTGGCAGCTTATTCCTAGTTTCTCCTTTAACCACACGTTTACCAAATGAATTAATACAAAAAAGACAACTAAAATGCAAGAATTTTCAAAAGAATTGCTGCTACAATATTTTGAATCACCATTTTTAGTACTGAATAGTACTATAGTACTTCAGTACTGAATAGTTCGGGATGTCGATGCATCAACATCCCGAAGCCACTTCTGAATTAAAATTACATCCAAATAATTACAGCGAGAAAGAGTACATACCTCACAGTTTTTCGTAGGGGTGAAATGTTTTCTTCTTATCGCCCAAATGCACTTCTTCTTCAACTCAGGATCTTTTGGAAAGCTAAAAACTTGAACCATGTCCCGGAGTTTCCATTACATCCCGACAATACACACACGAAAGGCATTTTTAACAAAAATATCTCACAAACACGTTTCTGAAGCCCAGTGAATGAAATTAAAGAATAAGGGAAACTTCACCATTACCAGACACTCTATTTTTCACAAACTTAACCACAAAAATCCCTGAAATGTGGTGAGACGTGACGTAAACGATGCGATCTCCAACGGCTTGTGAAGGCATGTGATCTTTCTAGGAGGATATGGCACGATGGCACCACCAGCGAAAGAAAATAGTCCCAGACCGAATACAGTTTTATCGATGAGATACAATTTTATCGATGCATATGAATTTGCCAGTCCTCTTGCATCTTTTTTCGTCATTAAAGGAAATAAAGAAACAAAACCTTTTTAGTAACTTCCTAAGCGCGATTTTTGTATCTTGATGGTCCACCCTCGTATTCAGGTACGAAAACTTCCTGTGCCGTCTGGGTATTGTACTGTTTGGACTATGCTGAATATTAGTAGCATTTTTGTAACTATAAATCGTATGGCAATCAATTAGAGCTTAAAAAACTTAAATGCTGTCAGATATGTGTAGCATTGAGCTCATTCTTTTTTTGAACCTCATGCACGTCATACCATTGCTGAAAGCTATCAAGATATCTTCCGGCTCAGTAGGTGACTCATCTAGCATTAGGCCTCCAGAAAATGGAAGAATTGAAGCTGGTAGACTAAAAAAGGTCAGTCGGTGAGAAAGGGGTAAAGATGAAACACGTTTCCATTGTGTCCATGGAACTTGATATTTTCCTTCAAAGATATTGATTCATGGTCTGTGTGGTCTCGGAAAGGAAAAAAAACCTTAAGAGGCATGGGCTGATGGAGGGCCGAGGGGATGGTTTTGTGAAATTTATGCCGTGGTTATTATCTTACGGCACTGAGATTCCCCCGATTATTGTTCAATCTCTTGAGAAAATTCACGCTATAAGCCTGTCATGTTTGGCCTTAAAAATTTCCACGGCTGCGATTCTATTGCAGTGCTCCTACAAGACCTTTTTAACAGAATTGTCTGCGAGTCAGACAAGCATTGCGGTGCAATGGCATATGCAAAGAGATGATCAGAACTATTTTTACTCCATCTTACGCATTCACATAAGCATTGATTCAGATTGGATTCAGATTCAATTTCTTCAATGAATTTTGATCCGAAGTATAAGGTCAAAGGCATTATGATTGAATATCTGGATCTGAGGTACCCCATCCGACTACCCCTAGTAAGCATCATAAGGTTAAGACTACAAGTGAATACCTACTTATCTCTGAGCGCCATACATACCCTAACAACACCGGATATCCGTTTCAGGTCCGCTATGTCCTATCTAGGTCCGCCGGCAATCAGGATATCCGTCGGATCTCCCACGGATATCCGAAGCCGGATGATCCGAAAAATGTCCGAATGGGATGATCATAGGATATTCTGTTACAGAGCTATAATAACAATAATATACTATTGTTACCATTATTGCATTCAGATTTGCACAATACCAATGCAGTTGTACCATATTCATTGAAGAAAACTAAATGAATACAAATAACAACTCTGACTGCAAAAAAATATTCGAGTTAACATTTGAAGTTTTTCCTGCAATTTTTGGTTTTCGCTCATTTTTAATACGGGTTTTCTGTCGAATGCAAGCATATAGCAATGCAAGCAGAATATCCGTTTCAGGTCCGCTATGTCCTATCTAGGTCTGCCGGCAATCAGGATATCCGTCGGATCTCCCACGGATATCCGTCGGATCTCCTACGGATATCCGAAGTCGGATGATCCGAAAAATGTCCGAATGGGATGATCATAGGATATTCTGTTACAGAGCTTTAATAACAATAATATACAATTGTAACCATTATTGCATTCAGATTTGCACAATACCAATGCAGTTACAGCAAATTCATTGATGAAAACTAACTGAATACAAATAGCAACTCTGAATGCAAAAATTATTCGAATTGGCATTCGAAGTTTTTCCTGCAAGTTTTGGTTTTCGCTCATTATTAATATGGGTTTTCTGTCGAATAAAAGCACCTATAGTTTGGAATTGGTGATTATAGCATTTACAAATTTCCTCCACAATGATAATTATTATATTTTTCGTTGGAACCATTATATTACGTACTTATCTAATAATAACAGATTAAAAATCGTATTTCTATTCTAGCGAAACTAAAATCTGCTCTAGAAAAATTTGCCCTTACATTTGATAAAACAAATAATGCACTGTTAAAAAATCTTTGGGACTACGAACCTCCGCTGAAACCAAAACACCGCCTCCCCAGATGTGCCCTCAACCCTTCCCATATCCCTATCCCCTAATTCCCTGTCTTATTATGCCATGACTCTTTTAATCTGTAAAACGTGATAAACTAATCTGCCTGCATTATTACTAAACGAACCCCCCAGGAGACAGCTGCAAAGCTGGGAACTGCGGAAAACAACAACGAGAAATATACTTGGACTTGGAAAATCGTATTTCGAAACTTGCGCCATAACGACCGGCGGCCATCTTATATAACATGTGACTTACAGCGCCCACAGCCATCGCCACTAACGTTGTGTTCGGATGTGTACACATTCGTAGGTACTTACTGTAATTTTGACTTTGTGAATTTAGCTGTGGTGTAAAATCTTATTTTACAAGCAAATTTACGTTGACGTACGCCATGGAAGAGGAAAATGATCCCTTTTTTGCAGTGGATACTGGCAAAAAGGGATTAGAAGAATACAGTTAGTCAGCATTGACCAATCTACTGTTTATTGACCATTTAAATGTAAGTAAACGGAAAATGTTTCTCTATTCGATAGTAAACCAACGAACCTGTGTGTATCTAGCCTTTCAGGACTAATTTATTTCTCAGTGTAATTAATATTTTGTATGATCTTTGCGTGATAAAATACAATCCATTCAGACCGATTAAGTTTAAATATCAGTTCTCGCAGTAGAATCCATTTTTTAGCTGTTCTTTATGGCATTTAAGTATTATTCTCTATCTCAATGAACTCGTATATGAAGGGTTTTTCTCACAAATGAATAACTATTGAGAATATGTCGAAGAATTATAGTAATTAATGAGCAGTTCAGGACATAGCCATCAATTAACTCTCTCCGATCATTATCATTTAGGTATTGATTTGTGTCTTTAGTAAAATATTCGCTAATGCCTTACAGTTAGGAGAGGATGCAGAAAAATACATCTTCTGGAAAATGACGTGAGGTCCTCCGAGGATAAAAACAACAGTGTGAATGCCGGGATCAGAACATTCCAGTCTCTCCAGACCGCCCCGTAACTAGGAAGAGAATAATTCTATAGCTACTGCAGGAGCATGAAGAGCCCAAGGAGGTGCAAATGTACCATGTAATCCCCGGAAATGGTAACGAGGAGGTTGATGAAGATAATTCGCATCTATTGATCCACATTCTTCCTGAAGGCATGTTTACACTGTACATTAACTCGTAGGAGTCATTGTCTAAATGTATGAATGCATCAATTTACTAGAAAATGCACCATGTTATAGGCACCCAACTTGTGTGAAGTTGTGTGCCTAACCATTGTGTGTTAAAAAAGTTAACGTTGGAATAGAAATACTTTGTCATTCCTCTTACTCAGGTGTTTATTATTTCGTTGTTTATCTCATTTTAGACTATTGTGCATTCCGTGAAAATAATGTACAAAGTATTGCTCTGCTCACATGTTTTCGCACTGTATTTACTTAGTCATAAGTGTTTTGGAGTTCAGAGATTAAGTGAATTCATTGGTCTTATCTATATGGACAGTTTATTTTGTGCCAATGTAAGCATGAAATTTGTTTCCATGTTATAACTTATGTATGTTTAATAATTTTGTCTTTTAAAGCCATGCATGTTGTATTTGTTCACAGAGAAGTGCCATTTTTGTTAATTTTATAAGCTTAAATTTATATGATGAATCAAACGATTGTTTTATCTGGTTCTTGTCAATATTCAACTGTAACCAAGTGGTAATCATTCTTAACTATTGTTTGCTACGATTTTTCATTAAGGACACTTTACAAGGTTGAATTTATTCATTGATACGGAAAGGCAAACCCAGAAATTGTATCATCTCAGGTTTATTAGTAGGCATAGTTGGAAGTTTGGGTATATAGATTTTACCTATAAACAATGCCATTGTTGATGTGATTCTTCAAACTATTGAAATCTCATAGCATAAGATGTTACGATCTTCCTTGGAAATCATTTTTCTGAACTTTCAGGGTATGACCTGTTCCATTCGAATTCTTGGATTCACTAAATTTAAATTGATCCAATTCCTAAGAGGTAACATTAATTTTGAAAGTCAATTTGCTTGAATGCAATAACTCAAATCATGTAAAAAGGCCTTACAAATGACAAAATAAGAACTATTAAATAGTTTTTAATGCAAATTTGTTTCTTTTTATTTAATCAGTAGTCATTAGTTAAAGCATTAATCATTCGAATGAAGGAATCTATTTGGTGTATATTCTTGTAACAATATGCAAAAAATGGTATTAATATCCGGAAGGGGACGTCCTATGGATATCGGATTTTGGGACATGCGGATGGGCCACGGATATCTGAAGGAAATCCGGCGATATCCGTCGGACATCCATAAGTCCCAAAATCCGATATCCATAGGACGTCCGCTGCCGGATATTAATACAATTTTTTGCATATTGTTGCAAGAATGTCGAATTTGGGACATGAAGACTCCTTCCACCTTGATAAGGTTGTCTATCATGTGCAGGATTCTTTTTGGTGTATATTCTTGCAACAATATGCAAAAAATTGTATTAATATCCGGCAGCGGACGTCCTATGGATATCGGATTTTGGGACATATGGATATCCGACGGATGTCCGACGGATATCGCCGGATTTCCTTCGGATATCCGTGGCCCATCCGCAACGTCCGCCTTGGATATCCGACGGACATCCGTCGGATGTCCATGTGTTGTTAGGGTATCGTGTAAATTTAGCAGATAAATGCAGAGTAAAGTTTTAGTGAATTGAAAGTGATGATAACTGTCGAAAGTCCAGGCATACTCCTGCAAAACGGCACGATAGGATAAAAAATTGCTGCAAAAATGTTTTTCTTTAGCTCTGATACTCAAAATAGGTCATTTTGTCTCTTACGCCTGTTTATATGGTATGATTTGGTTGCAGTGGATCAACTTACTCAGTATCTGTCAGTTTCATATTTTATAGAGTTGTTGGGTTTACTCGAGTCTGATCCACCATTATTTGCGTACCACTAATATCATCTCTGCTGAAGCATTGCTTTGAGTATTGGGCAGCTAAAACTTTTCATTTCAATAAAATGTGATTGCATGATTCACTTTCGGTGACAAATAAACAGTCCTATTTTTGGCTCCTGAAGTCATGTGGCTCCAATGCAACTATGGATGGAAGTTTACGCCACTGTCCATATTTAGGTCCACAAAATCTTTCCTATCTCATGCAATTTTGACAATAGAGGGATTGGGGGATATCCAACTGCATTTACATATAATGTTCTTGTTAGTTTTGAAAGTGATCCTGCTTTGCTCTCCAGGGCGAAGGTGAAAAACTGAATCTGTTGCATTTTTATGAGGTTAGCCATCCTTCATTTGTGTATTGCCTGGTTGAAATTCTCTTCCACACATTGCTGATTGGATAAACTTTGTCTCCATTCAAGTTGCACACCAGATGGACTTTCAAGGCTCTCATGATTTTTTATGGCAGTGCTGACTATCCTCAGCCATTACGTTTGCCTTTTCAAAATCTCTTTTTACTGATTTTTGGACAGGGCAGCTTCAAGTTTAAAACTGTGTCCATGGCTCAGATCCCCATTCATTTTATCCTACTCTTGTCTTTCGCACAATGTTGCACATGGGGTGTGCCTTTTTTTTGAGGAATGTCTTTGGGCATGAATTTAAACGTGAAACAACCAAAATTATGATTTTCTATTGCGATCATGGATCATTTTGTCTGTCCATGCAGGTGATTTAGGCTCTCAATTACAATGATGAAATCACATTTATTCTTCACGCTCAATGCGTAATCTGCATTTTTATGGTTACTTTGATCTATCATATTCACTCTTTTGAGAGTGTAACTTCTTTAATGATCGAGTGTGTGTGCCTTAGAACGAAATAGTAAACAGAAACTACTTATATTATGAACTAGATATCCTTTTGCATGATAGTCTCTCTACTCTGTTCAAGAAGTATTGCCTGGACTAATTCCATGTAAGAACTTTGAGGTCAAACGAATCTATTTATTAAGTACACTACTTTTGGAAAAGGCCTAAGAAGAGAGGCCTCGTGAAAACCTTAGAAGAAAACAGAAGAGCTTATTCCACAATGCATGAAGACAATGCAATTCAACGAGTGGCCAGTACAGAAAAGGTAGACCTCGGAGAGACATTGGCCATTTTTCACTGACAATGAGATGGAAAAGTACCAGCTGAAAAGGTTCCATTGAAAAACTTTGGTATAGGAACATTTAAGATATTGGCAGTGCATTTAAGGAACAGAGACAGTGGTGGAGATGGCAGATAATATGTATGTAGGAACAAAGAGGAGAGGGGGGTGGACATTGTTAGATGAGAGACAACTGAGCAAAGGTATCTGCAAAATAGTTATTGAAGGGGAGAGAATGCTCATCACCAAAATATGTTTAATATCCCAAAGGTAAGGTAGTGGGAATCCTGCTGGACTTATGGTGGCAAGCTTCCGTAGCTGTGAGGAAACAGCAGACGGATGGGAGTCCCCAAGCTGCTTCCTCGTTGCAGAGGGTGATGGTGGTTTCCCAAGACATCCACATGGGTCTCTATGGAAGTAGGGACAAAATCATTCATGGTACTGTGGAAGAAGTCGTACAAAATATCAAGGGAGTCCTCCACTGACCCATACTTGAGGATGACCCATTGTGGAAGAGAAACCTCACAGTTAATGGCATCCCAATGTGCTTTTCTCCGTTGTGGGGGTTATGGCTGTGCTGTGGGATAGGGGAAAGTTGGACCTCTAGCGATTTGTGGCTGGAGTTGAAAATGTTTTTGCTATTCAAATTTCACTGCAGCAATCTTCAAGCCTTTGATGAAATAGTTAAGGAAAAATTCCTCCAGTGTGTCTTCAAGGACTCCAGAATCATCAGACCACCTATCTATGGATACAGTGAAGTGACCAACTAGTATTGCATTTGGGCTGAGGTCACAGATAGTGAACAGATGGAAAACATATCTCTAGCAAACAAAGAACTGCTTGGTGGGCGATAAAAACAGCCTGCAAACCACTTTCCACCTGTCATGGATTAACTGTTGATGGAATCACTCATCCCATCAACTCCTGTGCACATTTCTGTCCAGATTATCCCACAGTTACTTTTGAAATCATATCTGCATATAGAGAAAAAAGAAGAATCCATGGCTAAAATTACTCCCCCCCCCCCCCCCCCCCCTAGCCCTTCGGTTATGCTGATAAATATATTGCTATGTTGAAAAACCAAGTTCACCATCACCAACCTTGCAGTTCAGCCATGTTTCTCACAACATACTATGTAAAGCCGAATTTAGACAGCTCAACAAAGCTGGTTTTTGTACAAGAGACCTTGTTTTTCAAACTTCTAACATTCTGGTGGTTAACCTTAGAATTGGGGCCGGGACTTGGGTGCACATCACCTGTGAGAAATAGGAACACTAGGATGAGATTTTGGGTTGGGTGGAGTCATTGGGAGATCAGTTATCAATTCCAGTGGATGTAGTTGGCCAATGGAGAGACATCAGAAGATCATGATGGAAAAGTTCCAAAGAATGACAGAAAAACTTGTCTGTGGATGACAATGATGAGTCGAATGTCAGTTGCTAACTGATAAACTGTCTGGCGACATATGAATAATTCTCACATTTGGGTATAACCACATTTACTGCAGTAATGAACACAGTGGCAAAAACATGTGTGAGCACACTGTCCACCATCTTGGAGTGGAGGAAGGGAAAACTCCAAGAAATAATAGTTGACGTTGAGTTGCAAAAAGAGTAAAATATTCTTCAAATTTTCAGATCATATCTTCAATGGAATATTTTAGACACACACCTGATTCGCCTCTCACCGGAAAGATAGGGATATCAGAGTTCTGTGTCATAGACCTAATATTATTATTAAGAGGTAATTCAGCGAAACACACCTAAAATTAAACACTCCTATTCATAATTATTCTTAATTTTTTCTCAGGCAGGAGCCCCCAACCAGGCATCACCCGGGGAGAATTTCTGGAGGGGGGACACTAAAAATATACTTCACTTTCACTTTTAAAAATATCTAGAACTGGTACTGTTTCAATTAGCCCTTAGAATCTGGGAATGTTTTGTTTTCTGGGGTGGCTGTTGAGAGTTGAGCCACATTGGTGATCCCTGCAGTGATGTTAAGTACACTTGAGCTCTGCCCGGGAAGCAATAAAAATTTGGGGAAACTGAAGTAGGTGGTCAAGCAATGGTCAAACATTTAAAAATGTTTTTCTTGCAGTCAGCATGCAAAACGTTCCCTCAGTCTAAGGGTTAAAGCGGAGCACCAGCGATTTAGTAGTCATGCAAGAGGCTACAGAACATTATCTGTCAGCAAGGTCATAAACAGCGTTGGGATTTTCTTAAATTAGTATGATATAAAAATAAAACTTTTTATGTACATGGATATTCTTTAATGTCAGTCACTTACAATGTTTATGGGTATTAATATCGCATTCCAGTTTCTCCTGTGATGCATAAGGATTGGTATGGAAATAACTTATTTTGACACAATGGTACCAAACCTTTGACTTGAATGCAATAACGACTGAAGCAATAGATTTCTTTCATAAGCTAGTAACAACTTCTATAAATGGTGGTGTTACATGTACATTTTTAATGTATCAAAATGGCAGATGAAATTTTATTCACTTAAGAGCATAACAGTGATTATTTCATCTCAATAGAAATACAAATAAAAGTAGGATGTTCGTAAGTTCACCAAAATACAGGCAAGGATCCATAACAAAACTGGAGTTTCACAAACCTTTTGGATTAAACACATCCAAGTAAGTAGCAAAAAGTATTACTCAAACTATGGAAATGTAAACGTGAAATTTTCAGCAATTTTAAATAAATTCATTTGAGCATTTAATAAGATGACAAAATTTCAATCTCATACAATGATCCTGAAATTGAAATGCAGACTGCAGGTAGGGACTTTCTATTTTGCATGGGAATACACAAGGAAAACTGCTTCCGACAGATTTCTTGATACCCTTTTCGGCCAATCAGCCTAACTGGCGAAATCCTGCAGAGTAAGTTGATTACACAGCCCAAACATTGATATTTTTTTACAAATGCTACACTAAAAATAGTATCAGGCTGCACAGGACCAAAATCTTCATGCGTAGATGAATTTCATTTTTAAACATTGGAGATCAACTCTATGGCATAGTTATGACCATAATTCATAGGTTTTACATTGAATTGTTGAAGGCAACTCTCACTCCGTACAAGCTTTTTTCACATTATTCGTATTTGTAGAATACTGCATTTATTATTTCCGTCTAAATACACTTGACTCATTTCAAAAATACTCCAGTCCACTGTTGAGGCAATAAAAAATCAATAAAAAATAATAAATTGTGGCACTTTGGATCCAACCTCCATTGTGAGAATATTATTCAATCCATACCAGTGATTTAAAAATATCCATCAGCTATTCATTTCCAACTGATAGCTCGAACCAGAAGGCAACAAATGTTATGGCCAGTCTGGGACATACATGATCTTGCTGAACAACATTCACTAAATTTTCCCCCAATAGTTACTTATCCAGTGATGGTGTACTTCTGGCTAATTTACTATTCAAAGGGGAAGTAGGAAAAATAACAATAAACAAAAATTTGAATACAATGCAGTTTAAATAACAGTTTGTATCTGAATCATAATTTTATAGAGACAAATAATCAAATGACACCTAAGCAGTTGTCAGTGCAGAACATGAACTGCATTTGAACGCAGAATTTCCACTTGTGCTAATTAATTAAAGGGAGAATTGAAAATACAGAAATTAAAACAAAGGTTTGAATTATTTTTTTATTACAAGAAAGGAGGGAAAATACCTTTTGCAAATTTCCAATCAGATGGAACTTCTCTCAAGGATCAGATTAATATCCTTTTAATATTTTATTCTCAAAACTGGGTATTTCTTCTTTCCGAATGTTACTATCACAAACATTTTCCTCACTATTTGTCTTCATCCATATTAATCATGAATTTTTGATTGAGAAGGAACTAGTTATAAGCACAGAGTGACAGATTCTGCAACATCCTCTGAATTACATACTGCACTAACTTAGGTCTGCATACATAAACAAAATTGAGGTAAACATGATCAACCTAGAAGCTTAAGGTAGCTTGTTATAAATCTGACTCTCAGTAGATATGTTTTGGTACATCTTGCGATTCCAATGACAAAAATTTGAAAATTTGACAAAACCAATCACACCTCTAGTTCTCCATCATTTCCAAGGTTTTCACGCAGCAGGTGCCAACTACAGAAAAGGGGAAAACACTTTCACTCTCAAACGCACCACCCTTTGCCTCCCTTGGTTGGTGCCTGCCTTTCACTCGGGCCACTAGAGCGCCAACCTCTCTCCTTGCAGATGGGGTCCTGTCCTTGCCTCTCTCCTTGAGGTTCCTCGCAGCCTGCCGTTCAGTGCAGACTCAGCTGCGGTTCGCAGCCATTGGGGTGGGCATTAGGGAGGGGAGGGGGCCTCGGGGTGGCGAGGAAGAGGGAGTGGCCCCAGCGCCACCCACACCACCACCCTCCATCCCCTTCAGCCAATCCACAAATTCATCTAACATCACAGGCCCTACACACATTCAGACGAAAAACACATTCATCAATCACAATCATCAGTTAGACATTCCACCAAATGATAAATTGAAAATTATGAAAAAGCTGAGCAAATTATTTGGATTTTTCAAGAGGATTAAATAATTTAAATAACAATATTACTCTCAACATACATTGTTCTTCCTAGAATAAATACAAAAACAGATGAATACAAGAGGAAATACTGTAAAATAGTGAATAAAATATACAGAGTCTACCTTGATTATCAGTGAATACCAATCAGTAACAGAACATTAATTAAAAAATGCATAAAAAGGGTGAATGATCTCAAATCCTTTTCACTTTGCTACTGATCCGATCAATTGCAAAAAATAAGCTATTAATGATAGTAACTTACATGCTCCATCAACATCATAATTTGAGAGGTCAGGAAGGACTGAACGGGAAAATTCAAGTATGTTGCACCACTGATCCTTGTTGAGAACTCGATAAGAGGAACGCTCCAGAAAAGAGCAGAATGAAGGCAAAAGCGGCCAGCGCCTGCCCAGAAGAAGTTGCAGCATGGCTTTTCCAGTCTCAACATCCATGCTACGCTGATCCTTATCCTGATTGTTAAAATACCACCATTAAAAATTTCCTCGAGACAATTTCCATGGCATCAATGAAAAATACCTAATCTAATTGGTATGAATTAGGTTGATGAGGGCAATCCCAAGGAGGCCTGATGAGGAAACGATAGCACCACTGGAGCACATTTACTCCATTTAAGGATGAGTACATCTGACAATTGAGGCAGTTTGGGATACAGAATGGGGGATTACTGATTTGCCATCTCCCACCTTTCACTCAAATAATACCAAATGCTATTTTATTTCTAATAGGTAACACATGCACAAAATGACAATATCAAAAAATATATTCATAGATTATTCTCACTTGGGGAGCCTCAATCTATACCAGCCTGATGTCTACATCCACATCTGAATTGAGGGATGATTATTTCTGATCATCATGTTGCACCTCAGACATCATACTTGTGATACTAAACAGGGTTGATTGATTTAAATCACTTGATTTTTATTTTTTTAAATCAGGTGATTTAAATCATAATGTGATCTATATGTTTGATTTTTAAAGAATCAAGAAAAGAAAGCTGTAAGTGCATAATTTTGATTCTTATTTCTTAATTAATACAATGAATCGACAGTTATCAGCACAATGTTGGCTCTTAAATAGAAATGATACTGTAGGAATGCATGTAACATGAAAATTTAAAAAAAAATGGCTTTGGTTAGAATACTGGTGTATCCGTTGAAAAAAAATTGTTTTTTGATTTAACTTCTAAGCGTAGGCACCATACAAAGTTGCAATTACAGAATTTTTCTAAACTTCATATGCTTTAGAACCGCATAATATAGCACATTTGATACTTCCAATGGCAATTTTATATTATGCTGGAGTAATAATTTTTAATTTGATACCATTGGCATTTCCATAGTTCTCTGCCCCTGATTGACTAAATGTGGTATTAAGTTTAGAGTATGTTTCCTCTTATTGTTTCTGCAAACGATCGTTCTCCAATATGCTGCCCAAATAGTTAGTTTTGCAAATAACTGAATTTTTGATGAATGGAGAATCATAAAAATCTCATTTAAATCAATAAAATCCAATTTAAATCAATAAAATCCGATTTAAATAAAAAAATCAACAATAATGATTTTTATCAACCCTGATACTAAATGATTCTGATTAGATGGAAGTAAATTTCTAATCATCTAACATTTCACATAACTTTTATTCACGCCATTAAAATTTTGCCACTGTAATTCTGTTATTTCTAAGAAGGCATACAAGGAGACAAAGAGCCATAAAGTTTCTGTGTAAAAAGAAATTGGTATGTTTAACAGGCAATAGAGATATAAAAGTGTGATTGTTTTAACTCAAAGTAAAGTTTGTAAATGAGTCCATGAAAAATGTACACCATTATAATTTACAAAAGAATAAGTATAGTAATATAAGAAAATGAAAGACTGGTGTTTTTGGATTGAAGACCAGAATCAATGACTTTGAATAGAATAGTTAGACTAGTAAGGGGGGAATCCTTGAGCTTTCATAAAGCACAAATCCAACAAAATGTTTGTGCTGCCAAAGCTCAGTAACGAAGGAGTTGTGACCCCTTTATGTGTATGGGACAAAAAATGCTTAAAGTTGTGACCCTTACCACTTCCTGAAACCGTATAAGACCTTGATAATGATGCATGTCATAGAATCAAAACCATGGTCACTGTTCATTAATATTCAATGCGTAACATACAAAATGAATTTTATTTCCCTATATTGAAGGCCCACAAGGTGTAGCTAGAAACCAAACATGATTTGTATCCTGTTTAGCATTTAGTCTCCCCATGACAAATGTTTACACAAACATTCTGTAGTAACAATATTAAAGCTAAAACTTACATTATCACGAGAGAAAAGCAAAAATAAGTATTTGCAAAATTTACTGGTCACATGCCAACTTACCCTTGCAAAGTCATAGGCATATCGGTAAATGCTTTTAAAGAGAGTCTGATCATTGAGCAGTGATCGGAGGTAGTCCAGCTTACCCTGTAGCTTGTGCACTGTGTCACATCTAGAAAAAAAGATCAAAAATAATAAAAGCAAATACATAAGCAATGAATATTCAATTTCACCACGTAAGTATGCACCAAATACTGGCACCATAGACCCAGAAGTAAATGGCACACATACTGAAGATCTGTGAGTCCTCGCAGCCATTCTGACAAGGTGAAAAAGCCCATATTGTGGGCACCCATTTTCCAAGCTAGAACTAGCATTACAACATTCTCTGGTTCGACTCCTATATCTTCACAATACTTCTCCATACCTTCAGGACCTGTCAAAAAATTATGTTGGACACAATAAGACTTGGCAATGCCCTTTAAAATCTAACAAAATACCTTTCCAAAAATGGACAATCAAACAAATTCAACCAAGAAGTGGAAAGAGTCGCTTAACAGAAACAAAAGTAGTACCATACACAATTGCAGAGTCAAACATTGTGCGTACATAGCTTAAATTTTCTCACCAAGCGTATCTGGGTCATCAGGAGTGGTATATTCTCTAAACCAAGCAATGCAGCGCTTGTGGCTGAAGCTGCTGCCCCCACTCGCATGGTACGAGTGTGCTGGATGGTGGTGGTGGTGGTGCTGGTGGTGGTGATGGTTCCCTCCAACAGTCAGGACGGCAGGAGCTGACGAACCCGATGACTGATCTTCAGGTGGACCCTTGTTTGCTGATGTGCGTCTGCATTTTAGACAAATTAGATTCACACCTAAGATAATTACAAATGCTAACATATCATCTAAATCCTAAATCTCCACATAAATTTTGTTCAGAGAGCAAAAACAAAAAGCTTTTAAAGATACTTTCTACTACATTTTTCCCTTAGTATTTAGCATTTTGATCCATAGGTATCATACTCAGAAGGAAATGGCAATATAGAAAATAAGCTGAACATAATGGGCAAGAGGAGACACAATTCTGAAATCCATGATTCAGGAAGACTTTAGTGGTTCATGAAATGGGTTCTGAAAATCAATAAAATGAAAAGACATAGAAATCAATATTTCTCCAAGGTAAAATATAACAAAATAAAATACTTTAGTCACCTTTAATAACACTAATTAACCTTTAATAACATTAATCTCCTAGTTTAAGGTTTTTCCAGGAATTCTATGAGTCAGTATTAGTAGTGTCCCAGGAGTAGTACTCAGTCATCGTAACAGTTTATAATTTTGGCTCTAGTCAAGAGATGTGCTCAGGGCTGAGGAGAGTAATATTTTTTAGCCTTACTTCGACAATGTCCATCGACTTGACGGTCAAAGCATTGGTTACAATGACATATTTCAACATCCCAATGACTGTTAATTAGACTAATTTCTCAATTTCATATTTTAATAAAAATTGTTGATATAACATGACTGTATCACATTTGACACACTCCCTTATAGCATTTTTAAGTTAGAATGATGCTTAATACAAGTCACTATAGTGAGTAAGTGTTAGCAGAAATAATTCTCAATGGCAAAATGAGAAAACAATGAAAGTCGCATAACATTGGACAACAATACTTCCTCACGACAAAATATTTGGGTGCAATGCAATCTTTCCTAGCACCTACTTCGTCAATCTGGACCCCAGGGAATATTTTTGTCTAATACCTTTGACACACAGCCTAAAAGCATAAGTAAGACAGAATAGTATGAAATATAAATCTCTGCCTCATTAAAAAAAACAATTAAGGGATTGTCAAACAGATATAATGATTTCATTGAAGATCATAATTGGAGAATATCTTAGATAAAATAAAATGTCTGACCAAGATTGTGATTCAGCCTAGAGCCCCAGTTCCGCTAGAATTAATGGCAGCTGGGGATAAATATTTTCCCCTCTCCCGATGAAAAAGAAAATACCTGGAGGAGTTCCTCAGTCTCTTGGAATATGTTCTATCTACATCTTCATCAGGGTCATCATCCAATCGATTTGAAAGATCAACTCTTTGCCGCTTACTCCTTGGCATCCCAAACAGAAGGGAAAGTTGAAACGGAATGACAGACGAATGGCTGAGTGACTACAGGTACAAAAATGCGTTCTTGTCCTATGGCAGAGGAAATAAGTCTCTGAAAAAAAAAAGATTTTAAATGTATTAATTAGTTGGTATAAATTAAAAAAAAAATAATAAATGAACAGGAATGCATAAATGGCAAGGAGACTAGTCAACCTGAAAAATCGTTCGCAGAAGTATAAACTACCAAGATCTTCACATTTAAAATCATGCAAAATATCTAGTGTTCACACAATTCTATACCCACTTGATGTGCAACAGAAAGGGACTTCGATCACGCGATTTAAATGGAATGACAACAGCGGGCATTAGCATAAACATGACACGGCGAGAAGTTGACAGCATGAAGTGATGAACTTAATTAAATTAGGTATTTAGGATTGGTAAACAAAATAGTACAAATTGGCACACAATACAACACTACTCTTGGTTGCATGCCAAAATAAGTAATGGCTTACGCACGACTTCATACTTTTTCTAACAGTCAATCGTGAAACAACAACGATTAAAACACGGGTAGTGTGCACGAGCATAAAACTGGAGTGTAAAATGACAAAAACACATTCTCCACTCCACAACACGTCACATCTAGCTTTCATATGCGCAATCACCATTACGAAAATAAAATTCTTATAATCCAGATTTAGGAAGGCAAAGGTATCTGATATCATCTACAATGGTAACCTCAAAATCGGTAAATTAACAAGAAATAGAAACCAGTGCGAAGAATCTCACCTATGCTGGAAGATACGAAATATTATTTATCACGTCTTCTAAGTTATTTATCACTGAAATAATTGTACACTTCGCAACCACACGTCTGCAACAAAATTGGTAGTTTTTAAATTAATACAATTTCACATCATCCACAAGCGAGAGGTACTTAGAAGCGGATATAATCGGATACAACATTCATTAAATTTGGTGCTTCAGCGAGACATATTTATTTATTACCACGGCAACAGATCTAGTTAGAAAGGCCATAAAGTATTAACTTTATGTTATTTAAAATATCAGGCGGAATTAACAAGTACAGATGCATCATAAGTCACTGACAACAAGTCTCAAAACACAATAACTTTGAGGCCCAAACTCTTTTGATCCCAACTCACGACATAAAAACACATGAGCCCCAAGAGTAAAAAAAATGGATACGGCAGAGCCTAAAATTTTTAGTTAATGATCGCATGTCGACTATACTCATCAATAAACGAAATTTTTCACAATAACGAAATAATTTATTCAGACTTCCAAGGACAAACTTTTTTTTCATTAACCAACCTTGCTGAAGTATTGATTGACTTCCGTGTGAGAGTGGAATGCTTGAAATCTTCAGGGAAGAAATACTCTAGGCTTTGAAGTCTTTCACAGCCTATTTAACGTTGTTGTTTATTGACTAGACGTATATTTGTAATGTATAAATAAAATCAAGCGGAGCCGACTTCTACTAAGGTGGTCGTAAGATGGCATTCAAAGCTCTTTAAAATAAACAATTGAGTTACGATATTATTCGCGCTCGTGCTCCAAAGAAATGTTATTGTGAAACATTACTCTAATCTTGCTATTATTTTAGAAATACGGATTTAAGACTATTTTATTTATCTAAAACATTGCTTTTATTACATATATGTTAATTTATTTTTTGTAGCATATGCCTACCATCGTATACGATGTGACTGGAAACACATTGATTCATTGAAGTTGCAACATTAACATGAGAGCTTTGGTAAAACTATGCTGTGGTTCAACGTTGGATCATAACATCAGCATTTTCCAATCAAAGATAAACTAGCATAGATCGAGTCATGGCGCTAAATCTATATATTTAGCTCCATGACTCGAACAATTTTTCAGGTTGGTGATAGTTCTGTCCATGGATGGCCGATTTTTTCGGCTTGAGTAATGCGGGGTAGGGTTAAATGAAGACTGCATTATCATGGAGAAGTTGTGATTCTCATGAAAATATACCATTTCTATCTTTGCCCCAGCCTCCTATCTACTTACTCTCCCAGCCTCATAATAGCATTTAGGGGCCAGAGCCAACGCAAAATTTCCCAATCTCCTTCATCTTATATAGATCCCTTGAAGATTTTTTGGGACATCAGGAAAAATGCTTTAATTATCTAGCTATTGAGTAGGCATATACACTCTTCATCTCGTGCCCTGTGCCTCTTAACCAACGAGTTAACCTTTTCTTCTCTTATTATCATTTAATGATTGCCATCCCATTTATAATAATATTTTTTTAATCCATATTATAATTTTCCGCTAGCCCTCCCACCTCAACAAATTTTTATTGTCTCATTAAGTATATACATCGCACCATAAGTGAACACAAACCCTATTAGGGTGGTTTCCTATTATTTATTTAATGCCTAAATCGAAAGATTATTACTCCTGGAGTACGTGTTTCACGCTTTTAGATTTTTAAATGACGATACCTATTTTTCGCGATTAAATGAAAAGTGAAAATTTTCAAACGCGACGCACGCGACGCGTAATGATGGGAAAAAGTCCGTGCGACGCATTTCTGGTTCCCCCTCCCGCCTTGTGAGGTGACCTTGATCGAGGCTCTGAGCGCTGATAGGACGCAGGATGCTAGCGGGTAGCTGAGTACCTTGCTGGCTGGTAGCGCTTGGCTTAAAAAAGGTTTATTAATACCTTATCAAACGAAGAAAACTTTCCGACCTTAGCCAGTTTTAATAGGTGATTATTAAGGCATGTTTCCCTGAGCTCTGTGCCTCATGCATGCATTGGTAACCTCAGACGATGTATAACGATCCTATCCTCTCGTGTAGAAACTAGGCCCCTGTGACGTCACGTGGCGTGGAATCGCATGGGCGCCAATCTGGCCTTTTTCAAATGAGGATAAAATTTGACCCTTGCCATTCGTCTAAACCGGTATTTCAAAAACCAAATAATTTGTGTATTATGAATACACTAATGGTGGGTAACGAATCGTAATCAATGCCTTTCGTTTTCTTTGATGAAGGAACCTACCCTATTGTAAACCTCTAGCAATGGGTAAAAAAGCATTATTCTATGAGTACATGCGTATGAGTAGTCTTGGGCTGAGTCCAAGTGTGATCTCACAATCAGTATAACTTATTTACACATGCATAATGGTTTTTATAGCATTTATATTTTAATTTTTATATGAAGATTTTCACAACTTCTTTTATCAATGTTGGTATAGTTTCTTCCGGGAAATGCTGCGTTGGTCACATTATCTGCTCGGCGCTTCACTCCTACTGGGAGCATTTAACTAGCCCATTCCCATTCTCTTGAAAATGTTCCCAGTAGGAAGAGTGTAACGTCGAGCAGATAATGTGACCAACACAACATTTACGGAAAGCAACCACCAACATTAAATAATAATATCATTATTATGCAAATTATCACCATTATATTTGCATTCATTCTCATTCTGAGACTTACTATTATAAGTATTTTTGTAATTTAATCTATGTGATGATTCACGAGGACTTTTTTTGCATTAACCTAATGGAGACATTAGCCCAAAACATAGTTTGTGATAATTTTCCAATAAGTATGCTTTTGTACTTACTTTCTTTCTTAATTCCCTCTAACCTCTACATTGATATGATGCTTTACCAAGTTATAATGGCACCATCTTAACACTTAACAACAATGGGCCAAAATAATGCAAACTGCAGTCATACGGCTATGTTGACATTAGTGGCCAATGTCATTTTACCACTGGCAAAAGTTATCAGTCCAACGTGGGGCAATGTCGGCAGTTGATGCTGGGAGATAAGTTATCAATTTTGAGGCTGAAAATTGGTAGTCGATTTGATTCAAGTAAGGTGAAACGTTGAGCTGTGAGCACTGTAATATTTACTTATGAAAATAGACTAGTTATTATATTTATTGGTATTTTTTTTGCCTCCAATCAGTAAAGGAAAACAAATTCCATCATTTTTTTAATTCAGGCCTTGAAGTTCAATGCATCCTATTTGGGCTCAATACCTCTAATTGAACACATTAGGCATAAAAAATGTTCACTAAATATGTAACTCATATTCACTGCGAAATGAATTTGACAGTTTCTCCTTTTTGCGAGTATATTTCCGTAATTATCTTACAAAGGATTTTATGATGAAAGTTTTACTTAAAATTAAAGCATAGTGGCTTTTATTGACTTTTTTATGACTAGCACCGCTTGAAAAATATCGCATTCAGTACCACATATTTAAATCTCGCGCGGCCATGCAATAGCTGCTGCCGCTGCTGCCGTCGTGGCGCGGTGGCGCGAAACAATCAAATAACGGCGCAACCGCGCAATAAGCAGAGAAAAACATTGTCGTGTCGTGTTCGTCGTCGCACGCAGGGCCATGGTCGCACGATTGTGTGTGAGTCAGTGTGAGTGTCGGTAGTGCCCAGTGCCTTTGTGTGTTGATGTTGGAGAGGGACGTGATCTGCCAGCATAGAAATTATTACAGATTAAAGTCTTCTTGGTTGCTGAGGATTATGATCTACGTTTGTCATTGATTGTTCTGAATGACAATCCAATTGGATTCGGTGTGCATCTTAGTGTTTGTAAGTAGCTCTTCCTTAAATCTATGGTCTTAACTTAACTCGCGCTCTTTGGTTTCAGCCATTCTAGCTGTCATTCAACGTTTATATTTATGTTACTCGTACCGTTAACCGTGTGATGATGGGAACGCAGCGTAAAGATTGTGAAGTTTATTTTATGATTTTGTTTACATGGATAATTTTTGGAGATGATCAATGTTATTCACGTTTGTCACGTGTTTTCTTGTATGGAAATCGAATAAAATAGAGCTGGAGCGATCATTCATATCAGGTAGCTCTGTTGGTGGGAACTCTTGAAATATTTTGTTAATTTCATGAATTTTTTTGCCGTTGTTCTCTTTTCTGGTATTTGCTGTGCGCATTTCTTATGGACATGGTTTTAATTTTATCCCAAGTTGAATAATAAGTTCAAAATTATAACCGAACTCAATATTCTCTCATTTCTCACGAATATTAGGTTGATTCTAAGTATTTTTAGAAGTAGGTTATTGGTGTTAAGTGAAAGTAGTAAACACGTCCATCATTCGTTGGCAGAAATTTATTTAAATTCTGCAAAAATTGATCTCAGTCAAATAACCAAAAGAACTTGAGGAGGTACAAAAGTGTTTTTCAACTTTTTGAAGGAATATATATACTTGATCGTTATCGAATTAGCTAATTTACTTTTAACGATTCAAGTGATGTTGGTTGTAATTAACATATGCCGACTGCAAATTTATGGTCAGAACAGATACTATGGTATGTTTTTTATGACCTGGGTTCGGCTTCCAAAGAAATTTGAGTTAAAAATTTGTATTAAGTGTGTAATAGTTTTCATGGAGTGCATATGAGTATGGGGTTAGGTCAAAGTAAGCTGGCAGTGGAAGGGAAGAGGAAAATGAGGGGAAGGTGGGCGGTCATCATTGCCTGAAGGGCGCGGAATATTGTGGAGAAAGAGGTGGATAGTAAACAGAAACTGACCTTGACAATGAGTCTGGAGGTTTAAAAGAATTTCTTGCTGTCATCCCCGGAGGTGATATGCTTCTCTTTAACCTGTGTGTTGTGTCTTCGCTCGCTTTCACTTGTATTACTTCAAGATCTTGAGAGGTAAAACAAACACATGCGCTTTTAGGTTCTCCATATTTATTTCACTAACCAGATGCAGCACACTGCCATCAAAGTATACTTAAGAATTTTCAATGTACACATCCCCATTACCAGCTTGACTTTAAAACACCGCACTACCCCCATCCTCCAAAATTTTAAGAGAACAAAATCCAATTTGCAAAAAATTGGACAATGCACAGGAAAACTGAAACCTAAAGCAGGAGAAACATGAACAGAAAGGAAATTACTCTTTAAACCTAATGGGCATTGTAATGATTTCCTGTGGAGGATTCTGGTTGTAGGAACTTGTTGTGTAGAGCTAGAACATAAAGAGCTGGATGCAGTGTCATTGAGAGGGTCCCCGGACTGAGCAAAGCAAATATGTAAGTTTTTCATTCACAGGAAACATTCAGTGGTCTTGTTCACGGGAAAAACTTCCACACATTTAGTTTAGCTATCAACGTACAACGTTTTAGTGGTATAATTTAGAAAGAAACAAAATCTACGTGAATCCATCGGGTCTCTTTCCAAGGAACAGTTTCAGCCGAAACAAGCCTAAAATTGGATTGAATATAAGGATTGCATTGATTGACTAATTGTTTGATATCCTTATTGATGTCCAGCCTCAAGCACTACAGAATGTATAAAATTCGAGGAATCAAGCGAGATGGAGTGGAATTGATTCATAATTAAAGATTTGCAATTTTCCACAAAATAAATTTAATCCGACCTGAGTTTCGTTACTACATCATTTTCAAGGTACAAATGGTGGTAAGTGCAGTTAATTTATACATATTTAGGAGGTGGGAGTGGGAGAACTGAGGGGAGAGAGAGGAGAAATGGGATGGAAAATCCTCAAGGAGGTGGCTGGAATGGGTAGAAGTGGAAAGCGTGGGGGGGGGGGGGGGGAGTGGAGAGGTGTTGCTTGGAAAAACCGGAGGAGGTTAAAAGGGTTTTTTCCAGGGTTAACAAACTTTGCACATAGAAACGAAAGCATTTAAATACACTTGGCGGTCTTCTTATCTTCGGGTGTTGTTTCCGAGGGCCATCGGTGAATGGTGTGGAAGGGGGAAGACGTCTTCTGTGCCGGTGGGCTGACGTACGGATTAGCAGGACACTCGAGGATGCGTTCTTCTGAGGGTGGGTAGGTGTGGAGCGGGGAGTCGGCGGCTAGGATTCACTGTATGCATTATCATATACATTATACTGTATATGTTATCATATAGCTATGTACCCTACCTAATTTTTATGTCAATAGAAAGTAGTGCCTCATTTTGGCTTCAGATATTCGATCTTGGTCTGGAATGAATAGAATCAAATTTTGGATGTTTGTTATAGCAATATGAGTAATTATATTCCTAATATGTATTTAATTTGAAGTATCTCAAAAGCAATTTGTAATAGTAGTTTTTCCGCAGTTCATGTTCACAGATGATGGCTGATTTTATTGCTGAGGAGGATGGCAATGACAAAAACTTCATTCTTGCCAAATTATTGTCTATATTCGGTGATTCTGTGGAGTTTGATGTGATAAACATCGTGGCCCAAGAGAATGAATGGAATGGTGAGTCCAGTTTCCCAAGTGTTAAATTCCAAGAAAATTTTGATACTAAATATTGCCAGTTTTTCATGTATTAATTCTAATTAATTACCCCAAGCCTCAATCTACCTTCTGTCTGTTTAATGATTAGCATGAAAAAATGCAGAAATTGATGCAGTCATTAATGATAAATATGCTCTAAAGTTTTTCATATCCATTGGAATTGGTATTTCTATAATTTTTCCTTCAGCTAAATTATCATCTTATTCAAACTTGCACCCCATTTTCATTTACTTATTTGTGAGTAGCTTGAAGTGTTTTTGTAACCAGTAAGTTTTAAGGCGCTACCTTGTTCCATTGTCTAAAGATTTGATGTTTATGTATTGAGTTGACACTTATATCAAGGAGTCAGAGCTCACAGACATAAAAATATATCAATGTCAGGGAGGTATACACCTGTTCAGGCACATATTAAAATGGCAATCTTAGTTATTGGAAAGCCTAGTTTGGCACTAATTATATGTTTAGAAATTCATTCATAGAGTAGCTTAGTGTGAATATGGCTGAATGGATTATTCCAGAAGTGGGAAGTGTTACTAACTCTCTCTATTCTGGGGGTAACTTATTAAAAATACGTCCAACCCATGGATTTTGGACCTAAAGCTGCATTAGGGGTTCTTACTAACTGTTGATGCTGATCTTTTCTAGATATTTTGTAATGAAGATAGCTTGAAAATCTTTGGTTGGATATAGAAAAAATATTGTTTTTTTTTGTGAATACATTATTGTATTGTTCTTAAACAATACAGCAATGGAACACAATAATTGCACATTTCTCAAGCTCAAATGCCACCTATGCTCCTTCTGAATATGGTGACACTGGTACCTTTTCCATGTCAGGGGATACCAGGTGTCAATGGACGAGATGCTTCGACTGCCCCACTTATTTCACCTGAGTTGGAGTAACCCTTGCAATGTACACGCATGCAGACTTTTATATGTAGCAGAACATTCATGGAAGTTTTAGCATTCATGGATACCAGCCTCTCATTAAGCAATTTATCTGAATAAGTTTCTCTCTCAGTGTTGCACGTGACTCATCTGTATTGTTTAACACTCACTGACTAAGAAAATAAGCGTAAGAGAAAGCCTATTGTACTGGCATCAACACTGATGAAGTGTCATCGTGTCATCGAAAACTGGTCCCCAAACATTCAGTCATATTGTCGCACAACTAGTAAATTGGCTCACATGCTGGCGATAACTTAATTGTTAATTAAAGTCAGGAGATATGAAAAAATCATTTTCGGCAGACGTTGTATTTCTTGAGGCATGAAGACGAACTTAAAGCTTGACAGTATGGTTATAATCATTAATTACGATTAATCTAAGTGAGATAGGCATTGCTTATGTTAATCCTTTATTCTTAATCAATAATATCACAAACTGATCAACAATCGTTGCTCTCAACAATCAAATCAAATATCCTCCTAGAATACATACATATATGCAAATGGCGCACAGCGGTTATTCGTGTTTGTAACTGTGTTCCACCAATTTTAAAAATTAGGACTGTACTTTGATGCAGTGGTAACAACATATAATTTTTTCGGTGTGTCTATTGTTTCCTAAAATTTTTAATTTAATTTTGAAAATTTCAAACTTATGCAAAAGTTTAGTTTTCGGTAAAAAAATTTTGAAAAAAATCAGGATGGTAGAACGTAATAGGATATATATTTTAAAGTTAAGAAAAAGATTTTACAAAAATAAAAATTGGAGATATGGTTAAAAAACGAAAAATCGTGTTTCAATTTTTTTGGGGATTAATTTCCATTGTTAGGGCCTGAAATTTTGGGGAAACACATAATTTTGATGCACTTCAAGTGTATATTTTTTATTTTTCAAAACATCGGGGGCACTTTTCACCATCTTAACCAGCTAGACCCTTTTGGGTGTCTGGGAAGATTCCAAGTCTAAGTGATTCATTGATTAATAATAATAATAATTGGTATTTAATGAAATTAAAGGATTTTTTTGCAACAGTGATAGGTACACCAACTAAACCACAGCTTGTTTATTTAGGTAAATTGTTGATGATGATTTTCAATTTTGTTTCAGTGCAGAAGGAATAAAGTGAGAAATGTGTATGGGCAATTAAAGAATGATTACCTAGATTTGCCTTGGTTGGATCAATTTTATGTAACACGTAGATATCGTGGAAGTTATCTGCCATTTTTGCAGAATCATGTATTATTTCACCAGCAGCATCGTGCAATTTGATGGTCATTAAAAGGTCTCCTCATGGATTAGCGGGATTGACAATATTGTCTATTGGTTGTGCATATCCCAGTCATTCTACTGGTTCCTGTTTAGTTTTGTAATGACTGGCTAACTCTTTCATCCTTCTGGAAAGCTATCTAATTTCATCTTAGACCCATGGCTTCTTGTGGCAGATAGATGATGATGAATTGCTGGTAATTTCAAGTCATGGAAAACAGGTTTTGCAGGAAAACTAATATAAGAGTTAAAGAAATCATTAAAACAGGTATTGAAGACTGATAAGCTGTAGAAAGTGGACCAGTTATGACAATATAGCATGTAGCAAAGGAAATAATATTTTGTTTAGAAAAATAACGTATATGGTAATTGTGGCAATCACAGCGAAATGGAATTGTAATTTCACAGAGAAGCATATACGGATCAGAGATATGAGAAGGGAAAACTTTAGTTTCTACACGTGTCAGGTCTATATTTGTTAACCCTTAGAGGACCAAGGGAGGGCTAAAAAATGTCCACCTTTTTATTTTTTCAATATTTTAAGTACTCATTTACCCAATAAAGATTTATAACTTCGTTACATTGTCAAATATAGGTTTAAAAAGATAAATACATCTTGATTTATATGCAAAATTTTGTTCGTACAACGTTATGAGAGCGTAAATACGCGGTGGACACAAAGTAACCCTCCCTTGGTCCAACCTGTGACATATTTTTCGCCCGAATGGATTCGTGTAATGGGACAAATATTTTTGTTTGGCATTATAATTTATAACTTAATTAGTTTAAATTAAGCATAAACGTTTATTTTAATTAAAAAATAGGCTCCATATTGCATTTATGTATTTAAAATATAGGATGTAATTACTTTGATTTTATTTCACAAATTTCTACTTTACATAGTTTCAATTATTATTCCATTCTAAGAAATCAGAATTCGTAAAAATTGTTTTCAATGCATTTATCTTACATATTGATTAATTTTCTTTAAAAATTTTGAACTGCATCTTTAAAATAAATACTCTCTGTTTCTATTCACTTTGCTTACTCTTATAGGCTCTGCTTGACAGAATTATAAACTGATACATTATATCGAAAAAAAACTTATGAATACCCTTCTGAAATTTTGAATATTGAACTCATTCCCGCTATAATACTTTCACAAAATCCTTTTCACTGTATTTATTTTATTCATTCATGAACAGGAAAGGGCGCAAAGAGCTCTATCCAGCCATTCATGAAGCATCTTTTACAAAATGAATTTTTGCATACCCCGGAAACACTTTGGTTACCTATCTAATCAGATTCGCAAGAATTCGAAGTATTTTACCTTCATGTCAAACTGGAATGCCATTGATGCGAAAATATGAGTGCAACAAGAACTAGCCCACTTTCTTACCGTGATATTAGTGTTTTTATTTTATGACACACCGGCTAATTTACTCAATACCTTCACCCTCACCCTCAGCTTCTGCGTGATTTGAACTCTTGCCATTCAAGATGCAATCTGTATACAATATAATGCAATTTATACAATCAGGATACAATCCCAAAATTACCTGTCATACGGTGAGCATTTACGATGCATGGCATGCTGTCTGCAAAGGTTCTTGTGAAATTTTGGTCCTCATGTTGACATCTAGAGCTACTATGCGGTGGCTTTTGAGTGAAAGGGTTTATATCTTTGAAAAGTTTTCCTATCTGCTTATCTACTTGACTGAGAGTTATGTGAAATGAGAATTTGAAATTAAAAGTGTCACAAAATAAATCAGTAATGAAGAATTGAGTGAAAGGATTGAGTCCATGTTAGTGAAATCAGTTCAAATAATGAGGTAAGGCAGGTAAAGGAAGTGACTTTTGTAGGAAAAAAGGCAGCTAGGAAGATATCGAGTACGTTGCAAAAATGGCAAGGAAAAACCTGAGTGATCCTCTTCGCGTGACTAGGCGAACCATTCAAAATATATTGCGGAAAAAGCAATGTTTACTACCAGCTGGTAAGGAAAAGGATATGCGCAAGTCATTTGAAAAAATTTCAACCCTGAAATTCTTACACATGATTTTACGGCTTACAAATGAAGAAGCAGAACGAGCTCAAAGTCTAAAAATGATATGGTAGAACTAAAATCCTTCGTAGGAGTTTTGATATTGTTCGGTGCAAACGGCGATAGAAAAGTTAGAATTGCATAATTGGTTACATAGATTTGGAAGGTCCTCCTATATTGCTGTGAAGAGTTGAAACTGATTTCAGGAACTATTGCCTTATTTGATGAAAAGTCTACTCTTGGAAAGACAAAGATGAAAAGACAAAGTTGCACTTATTTTTCGGTATTCCAAATGGTCAATGCGATATCACCCAAATATTACATTTGTGAACCCTATATATTAGTTGATGAAATGTTAGGGGAAGGTGTAGATTTATAGTATTCATGAAACAATAACCAGGGTAGTATGGGATACTTATAAGAATGTTCACCAACTGTTATGAGAGGTATGTGCTCAACATGGAAATTGTTGCCTCAGAAAATAATGAACCATCAACACGCAGACGTTCAAACGAAATAGTGAACGCCTGGTGGTCCCAATCAAGAATTCCGGAGGAAATATGTCAATGGGTAGATACTATAATTCTGTGGAGCCAGCAGAAGAACTTTATGGATTGACTATGGTTGGAACTATGCAGAGTAACAGAAAACGTATTCCTGAACAATCGAAGGGAACAGCTAGTCAGAAGATTTTTTTTAAGTTTGTTTGAATTTACGACCCGAGATCTGGGAGTCCACCGGTGACTCTTATCATTCATCACCAAAGAGAAGCCTAAGAAAAATATCGTTTCTCCATCCATACAGCATATATAATATATTCGTATCCGATATAAATGTCAGTAATTGTTTCAAAAATAAGTTGGATGTAAATTTGCTCTACTACAACACCAAAGGAGGAGTTGATGTTATTGATCAGATGCTATGCAAGTATTCCACCAAAAGATCTACAAGAAGTTGGCTAATCTGTCTTCTTTGCACTAATCGACATTGCTGCCCTAAATGGATTCTCCCTTTTTATACTCATTTTCCTCAGTAAAATATCAAAAAAATTAAAAGGAGACATCATTTAGGCATATTTGTTGGGCCTTGAACTTTTGCGGCCACAATACAGTATTAGTTGGAAAAGACAATAGGTTTACATAACAACATTTTATTGATGATGGAAGGGGTGGCGGATAGAAAAATGCAGCCGTCATATGTTGCTGTCAAAGTAATAGGCACAGGAAGTTTCCACACGTGCAGCAACGCACTCACATCAAAAAGAGAAAAACCAAACAAATTATAGAAAACTATGATTATATGTACTATATGTAACAGTTATATTTGTTGTAAACATGGCATAAAAACTAACGTACACAATACAGGCAATAATGCTGCCTTATCAGAAGATTCGAGTTGATCATTCATTAGTGATAGCCAATGTTAATAATTTTATAACTTTCTCGGAATGATATGGTTATTGATAAATAAATACTACGAACAATATAGAACATAATTTTTTTAATTGGAAGACGTATTATGATTTATCATGTACTTTTTAAATTAGGTAACTGAAAACGGAGTGGAAAATTTTAGGTTTATTTCAAATAATTATAAAATGGTTGTCGTGGAGTATGGTTGCTGAAAATTGACTTAAATTTGAAATACCATGCCTTATTGTTATTATAGATGCACAGTTATCGGTGATTTAGAAACTTAATTTTCAAATAAGAGCATGAAATCCGGAACCTCTGTGAAGAAGTTTTATCATAATTTCGTTTATGATCAGTTCAAAAAGATTTGAAAATTTCAATATTTCTATTGCGATATTATGACTTTCAGCTGGATAAACAGCTTTTAAAAAGTTTTAACAATGTAAAAACACAATTGTTGAATATATATTCTGTTTCATGATTAGTTAAAACAAAAAATATAAGTGGACATTTTTTGACCCTCCCTTGGGCCACGGTGTAACCGGAAAAAGGTTGGTCCTTTAAGGGTTAAGGCCTGGTTACACGGTATATTAACATGTACGGGTTAATGTCTAAATGTATGAACGCGTGAACACGAAAATGTACTGTGTTACCACCCAACTTGTGTGAATGCATGAATGGATAATAGAACCTGTTCTAATTTGGTTCATGCATTTGTACATGTTCCGTTCCAGTCCACCAAAATCATTCACGCAAATGTACATTAACTTGTACGTTAGGGCGGATCGGAAAAATCTATTTTTTTCAAATCCATCTGGCCCAATGAAAAAAGGTGTGGGATGAAAAATAATACCTGAAAATTTTGAGACCTCTAGGTGAACCCCTGACCCTCTTTCAAATGCAATTTGGGGGGGGAAGGTCGAAATTCGAAAAAATACAATATTTTATGGTCATTTCCTAAAGATTTTTCTGAGTTACTGTTCAATGGGGCAAATATTTCGTGCATTTTGACGTATCTGCCACCGTTTAGCCACAAAATGCCTAATTTGAGTCTGCGAAGAAAATATTCCATCGCCCGCGCAGCGTCGCGGATACAAGAGCTGCAGGCCGATCCCCTCCCCTCCCCACTTGCTTCTACTCCTCCCACGCCTCCAATACAGCAAATTCATCCCGTGTATACTGCTAGGAGGTCATTTACCTTTGATAATATAAATCGGAAGATGGTAGAAGGTAATAAAGGAAGCTTAGTGAGACGACTTGTCCTTTGTTAGGCGCCTCGTCGGGGTTAAACAAATCAATGATACCAACTTATAGAGAAGTGATGAAATAGTTTTAGATCCGAGAACACAGGAAAGGAGCCTACGGTCCATGAAAAGGCCTCTCGAGTGGCTATAAACATAGAGTAAGTATATACTTACTCTATGCTATAAAGGTGTGCGAACTTCGGATATGCGCTCCAATTTCGGCATTGTCTGACAGATGTGATTAAATGGATTTTGGGCGAAAGCCGCTCGCGTCCCCTACCCGCTCGCCTCTCCCATGCCCCAAATGCACCAAAATTCACACCAAGTGCGTCTTACTTCGTTAGTCTAAATATTTAATGTTTCATTATCGTCTGTGGAGGAACAATCACGAAAAAATTACTCAATTACCAGCTTTCCAATCTGTATTTCTTATGTCAGTGTCATTCCTCGTCTTTCGCTATTTTCAAAAAAGTTTTGGTGAATTTCTTCACGAATCTCTCGTCCGTATTGTGGCATCCCACCCCCGACTCGCCCGGATACCACAATAGAACCGGGGGGAGACGTCGCACAAAATAAAAAAAAATACAAATCCGCGAAGATCCCTCCCGCATGGGACCTACGGGACAAAACTATGCCACTCACTTCTCGTAATTCACATAAAATAAAAAAAATATTCCCCTTCTGTGAAGATGATTGCGGGTGGGGGGTTCCCGATTCAAACTGATGGGTGATGTTCGGGCGCTGATGCACTCGTCCAACACGCATTTACGGGAAGGAAATCAGACGGGGCGAAAGGAAGGACGAAGGATATTTTCAATGGGGTGACCCGTGGAGGAATCAGAATAAAACACTCTCTCAAACACTTTCAATTGAACAAAATATAATTCACACAAATAAGGTTGCATATGACAAAAAAAAACAAAAGGAACCCTCTTATACGCTAATGAAATATGAATTGGTGAAAGCCACTTATGAAACATCGATGATAAATTAAAATAAAAAAACAATATAACTTGGTTTCTAGATGAAAATCAATATAGAAAATGATGATAACAAAGTAAAGTTCGGTGGTGAACACGTAAATATGATACAAATTCAATGATTTCTTGACTGGGGAGGTAAATGATAGTCCATCCCGTCGAATGTAAATTTGGGGTGCGAACGTTAATTGTACTTGGTGACTGATTTCACTTTCACTAATGTAACGGGTGCGTTCCGTGACTGTTTGTCTTAACTTGGCTTGGCAGGAGACACAAGGGGGCTTTGGGGGGGGGGATAGCTGCAATCTTACTTTATCGTAGTCCGAGTCTCGACCAGGTTGGATCCAACACTCTCTTGTTCCAATTTACTGCACTCCTTTCTCCCTTGTTGGAGGAAGCTGCATCCGGAACGGAGATAATGCGTCCTCTTCAGCTGGTCCTTTGCTCCTTCGGACGGGGGGGGGAATTCTTCTTCCAGATCAATCTTTCTGAAAATATTTGGGCCCCTGGTCTCCTCCTGCCGTGCGTCGCACTGATTTTGGGCATAGGCTCCGCCCGACAGTCACTTAGCAATTCTCTTCGTTCTCTTACGTGCACCACCTTTTATCATACCTCAACTTGGGGTGGGGGTAATGCACAATGAAGGGAGGGAGGAGTAATACGCCACTCACTCAGGGAAAACCCGTGCTCCCCTCCTCCCACACACACACACTCACACACAACCATACAAAAATCGGCGAAAACACATTCATCCCCTCTTACTCATCCACGCCTTCCTCCACGGGCCATGGTTTGGGGGTGGGGTTTTGGGAAAGGTCGTGGAACGAGCGGGTAAACTGGTAGGGAAGAAAATGCGCCGAGTAGAAATGCACTGTAATGGGGCTTGAACCATTACAGTATGTATATTTAAAAGAAATATTTAACTTCAAATTTGAACGTTCATCAATAGATTTTTGAAAATCCACAGCACTAAGGTCAGATATAGCCGAAGATACTGTGGTCTCTCTCCAGTATGTCATCAGCGGGTAGTCCTTAAAGTTGATATTAGAATCCAGCAGTTAAAAAATTTCAGATGGGCCGCCAAACGCATCCTTGCAACAACGCAAATTCGGTCCTTAGATTGTCCTCCCCATGTTTATGTCGCAAATCTAAGTCAACTTAGTGCAATTAGCAAATAGACCTTTGTATAGGATGAAATATGATTTGATGCTTTCCCGGTGAATAATGTGGGTAAACTCTTCTCCGGATTCAACGAAATTTATCCCTGATGATGAGCCCCGAGTCGGAGCTTGAAAAGTTTACCATTATGGAAAAATTAACCCGGTGGGAATCCCGAGAAGAGTTTACTCACACAGCAAGGGATGTTGGAATTATGCTTGTAGCATAGGGATGATGCCTCCTTTTTGGGCGGTAATCACTTGGTACCATCGCATTCAAATCCTTTTTAATTTTGTGTATCTAATTTTCACTCGGAAAGGAATCGAGAATCGCAGATTTTATAACTTTTGCTAATACTCCGACGGGGGAGGCAAACCCCCAAAAGTGGGACCATGTTTCTTCAACTAACATCACACATTCCCCTCTAAACTTGGATTGATTAGTACTCTTGCCTTTTTTCATCAGACAAAAGTATAGTCTTTCACTCCATAAAAATGTAGCCCTTTGATGACACCCTTTGATACCTCTCTTTTCGTATTCACAATAATTAGCATCTTTTTCTGTCTACGTAAGTAATTCTTGCACACTACCTTGGATGTATCTTACGAAGTTATGATTTTTGTGTCAATAAAAGTTGTTGGGACGGTCATTGCTGTTTCTTGGTTCTTGCATATATGTACCTCTACTAGCTGACCCGGCAAACTTCGTACCGCCTAACATTCAATGAACTTATAGTTTAGTTGCACCATTTATAAATAAAGAGCAGCTGTATCGTTTTAATCATATTTGATTTATTATAAATTAAATGAGAAAATATTGATGAAATAAAAATTATACGGATTCAGTTGTTGGCTATTTGTGTTATTAACCGTAAATAATGTTTTTAGGTCAAAGTCCGTAGCGTAAACTTGGCTCGTTCACGGGGCAGGTTAATGCAACGCTAGACCGACGCTCGACTGATGCACAAAATAGTGTAAGAAAAGCCCCTATGAAGGAGCATTCGTATCAAATGACTTTAGGCGCGCCAGTTATAGTCTCTCTGTTTGAAAAAAATGCACTGCGTAAACGTGCTGCATGCGTAAACGCACCATGGTGTGCCCTACACATTCGGATTTAATGTCTTGCGTCAAGCGCCTTCTGATAAACAACAGTTTTTGTTTTGTTATCAGGTGCAAGATAAAGCGAATGAAGCTAAATAAAAATAGCAAAGCGAAGCAGGGACGCAGCGAGGGGGGTTTTTGGGGGTTAAAACCCCCCCAATAGCTCAGAGAATCTTTTTATAAAACATTTGGTTATTAATATTAGGGGAGGGATGAGTCACAAAATATTTAACTGTTCACACAGCCGCAAAACCTACCATTTTGAACCTTTTATCCTAAAAAATGTCTGGGGAGGCCCCCACACCTCTCGCTTACCTTGGAAAGTTTTCTATACCCTTCAGACCCGCCAGTATTAGCTGCGCCTATCCTTAATTCCTAGCTGCGCCCTTGAAGCGAAGGAAGAAATACAGTGGATGGTTTACCGACTCGTAAACATACCACATATTATTTACCATGAGAAAATCATGGGTTTTCACTGACACATGAGATCAAACATCACCAAAACTGAAAGACTGACCATGCGATTTGTTAATCGTTATCACGAATGCAACACGAATTGGAAATTGAATACGTTTAAGCTCAAAAGGGCATATAAGTTGGGATCATGGAATCTTCGGATTGAGAACTTCCTCATCTTTGAATTTTCCTTAGAGTATAGTGGCGTGAATCACTTTCATTATCAATTTTTCATAAACAAACACGTTCCGTTGGATAGTTTTGGTTGGTTTAGGTTTCGAAAGATCATGAACACAGAGCCTACCTTTAGCTGTAAATCGTGCCGTGGTAAGTCAGGTGCGTCCAAGGACTTTAAATATTCAGATAGATAGTTGGTGACTTCGTCTTCGTTAATTACAAAGTTAAAAGATTAGAGTACACGGACATTACTGATAATCAACAATTGCTTGGAGATTTGTTTACACACACGGTAGTTACGTGCTTGTTGACAACTCAATTCGAGCTGAGCTTACCTCTAATTCAACTATTTTAATACTTTTAATATTTTAAATTAATATTTTTAACATGTTTGAACATTAAAATTTTTTTTAATATTGTGAAAAAGATCAGTCAATACATTAGTAAAAACGAAAAAAAATCTTAATTTTTTGACCATCTTAACAATTAACTCCTAAAAACATATCTCTAAGATAAAGTTGAATTTTTTTGTGAACTTTTCCTATTTTTTAATGTCCTATATGTTATCCGGGGGTGAGACGAATCCAAAGAGCCTAATGTCACTAAAATCTGTGCAGCCGTTCTCTAGTTATAAGTGTTCTAACTAACACGATTTTCGACTTTCTTTTATATATATACTAGCTGACCCGGCGAACTTCGTACCGCCTAACAATCAATGAACTTACAGTTTACTTACACCATTTATAAATCAAGAGCGGCTGTATCGTTTTTAATCATGTTTAATTTATTATAATAAAATAAGGATACAAATTCAATAAAACTACGTAAATGAGTACCAAAATTGCTTGTCAGAAAGACATTTTCTTTATTGAATCTACATAGGGTGAATCGAAGCACGTTTACACGGATTTTTTTCAACAAATTTTCTTACGTTTTAGCTTAAGAAATTTTGGGCGTTGTGGTTTAATAAAGTAGTTCATGAAATAAAAATTATACGCATTCAGTTGTTGGCTATTTGCGTTATTAGCTGTAAAAAAATGTTTTTAGGTCCAAGTCTGTTGCATACACTTGGCCCATTCAGGGGGCAGGTTGACACGACCCCAGACCGACGCTTGACTGATGCTCAAAATCGTGCAAGAAAAGCCCCTATGAAGCAGCATTCGCATTAAATGACTTAAGGCGTGCCAGTTTTAGTATCTCTGTTTGGAAAAAATGCACTGCGTAAACGTACTGCATGCGTAAACGCACCACGGTGAGCCCTACACATTCGGGTTTAATGTCTTGCGTCAAGCACCTTCTGAGAAACAACAGTTTTTGTTTTGTTATCAGGCGCAAGATGAAGCGGATGAAACTAAATAAATATAGCGAAGCAAAGCAGTGACGCAGCGAGGGGAGGTTTCGGGGGATAAACCCCCCCCCCCCCCAAGAGCTTAGAGAATTTTTTTATGAAAGATTTTGTTATTAATATTTGGGGGACGGATGACTAACAAACAAAACATATTTAACTATTCACACAGCCACAAAACCCACTATTTTGAACCATTTATCTTAAAAAATGTCTGAGGGAAGTGCCCCCACACTTCCCGCTTACCTTAGCGAGTTTTCTATACCCTACAGACCCGTGGTATTAGCTGCGCCCAAAACCCCCTATCCTAGCTACGCACTTGAAGCGAAGGAAGAAATACAGAGGATGGTTTATCGACTCGTGAACATAGCACGCTAAATTGACCATGAGAAAATCATGGGTTTTCATTAGCACATGAGCACAAACAACACAAAAACTGAAAGAATGACCATGCGATTTTTTAATCGTTATCACGAATGCAACACGAATTGTAAATTGAATACGTTTAAGCTCAAAAGGGCATATGAGTTGAGATCATGGAATCTACGGAATGAGGACTTCCTAACCTTTGAATTTTCCTTTGAGTAAAGTTGCGTGAATCACATTCATCACCAATTTTTTTAATGATCAAACACGTTCCGTTGGATAGTTATGGTTGGTTTAGGCTTCGAAAGATCATGAGCACAGAAACTACATTTTTCTGTAAATCGTGCCTTGGTAAGCCAGGTACGTCCAAGGACTTAAAATATTCAGATAGATAGTTGGTGATTTCGTCTTCGTTTGTTACACATTTAAAAGATTCGAATCCATGCAGAGTACGAACTATTTGAATTTACCTCGTTTTAGTCATCCACATCTTCGTTCTTGCTCGCTAAATCAACCATCTTTGATTCTCTTGGTGATCAATCATATTCTGGAACTCTTTGTTGATGAGCTCACCTTCCGCTGAAACTAATTTGCAGTCATTCCAAGGAAATGAGTTAAAACTACTCGATTCTTCGACAGGAACACTGACATTACCGTTTGTCAACAATTGCTTGGAGATTTGTTTATAAACACGGTAGTGAAGTGTCAACTCGAGCTGGGCCACGGCTGGGCTTACAATCAGCTCGAATTAAATTTTAAAAATGTAATTTCAATTTAATTAATATTTTGAATATATTTAGTAATTAAAATGTTATATTGTTATTAAATTCAGTTATTAAAGTGGTAAAAACAAAACAAATTATTTAATTTGTAGTTTTGACCGACTTATCAATTGTTGTGTTACTATAACTCCTAAGAGCATGCCCATAGGAAAGAGATGAATTTTTTTTGTGAAATTATCCTTTTTTTAATGGCCTATATGTTAACCCCGCCTGAGACGAATCCAAAGAACCAAATCTCATTGAAATCGGTGCAGCCGTTCTCGTGTTATAAGTGTTCTAACTAACACGATTTTCGACTTTCTTTTATATATGTACACCCATGTCTCGTATAGCGCAATTTCGATTAGCGCAATTTCGATATAGCGCAAATTCACGGGGAAACATTGCAACGCAGTGTAGCCTAATCAAAAATATTAAACGCTCTCATGATAAAACGTGAACTTGCGCTAAGTACACACGAAATTTCTATCATTTTACGCATATTAATATTATTGCTTGCCTCAAATCTTCTTTTTTGTTTATATATTAATCGAAATCCATTGCTGTGCAATGGCCAAAAGTATTACTCGTCATTGGGTCTAGATAGCCGGCCTACCGAAGTAATTTATCCCGTCTCCTTAACAGAATGATAATAAATAATTTAGATCGTTAATTATGCGAGGGGCTAGTGGAAATGATTTTTTTTCCAGCAATACGGTTTGAGACGTATTTTTTCCGTCATAGGTTATCGGGCGGTTGACTTCCAGGTGAAGGGTCTAAGCTAAAGCCTTCAAGGTCATCGGTATTCACGGGGTAGAAATGGAGCGGTGGCCGAGTTGCGCATGAATAGCATCAACACATAAAAGGGTCCGCTATAGTGTCTCAAACACAATGGCTTCGTTCCCTCCCCGCAGTCGTAGGCCTTGTGCGTCTCAGGAATACAGTTCAGCAGTGGAAGGTGATTTAGATAGAGCCATACAGAGTAAAAACCAAGAGAATATGGCAAAAAATAGGAATGCGTGTAGAAAAATCAAGAATTTATCAAGAAAAACTATAAACCTAGAAGAGGAATGGAAAGAGGTCAATTGCTCTGAAACTGGAGAGCGTCAAAGCGATATTGCGCGGAAGTTTAAACGCACGATGCCTTATTCTGAATAAAGACGAAGTTAAAACATCAGTGACCTCAGCCGCACCAACTTCAACCAAGCGGTCTACACATACGGAAAGTTTACGGTGAATCAGTACAAAAAGACGAGAGTGGTAATCGCTCCGAGACATTTAGTGAAAGCTCCGGTTGGTTCCAGAATTTAAACGGCAAGCAGGTATTTTCAGTGCGGCGATATCAGGTGAATCTGCAAGTGTTGATAGCGCAGCCACCACAACATTTTCTGATGAACTCCAAGCTGTTATTGAAAGTGGCTCCTTTCCCCCTCAACTAGTTTTTAGTGCTAGACTAGCTGCTAATGACTCGGAGGACTTCAAATTAAAATGATTTATCATTCATAAACTCCGCTAGCTATGAAATGGCATTTAAAGTAGCATTTTCCTGTCATTTCGATGAGCGACAAAAGGGCCTGGGTGACACAATAGTTGTTTTTAGACTAGTTTGAAAAATCGTCAACTGCCGGCAACGCATTACGATCCCCTGAGATAGCAGATGTTAGACCACCCGCACGACAGGATGGAATTTCGAAAGCACGTAAGAATTTTTTTAACGTGAATAAAAGTCTTTGAATGCGTGAATACTATCTTTGAAGATGTTTTAAACTATAAATATTTATAGGAATAATGTTTTCTAAGGCTTTTTACGGGAATATAGATGTTTTAGAGGAAATTCAATACCCAAGACCCACGCTACCTGGAACGCATCCCTATCTTCCCTATGTTAAAACGCTCTCGTATAACGCAAATTCGTACAGCGCAAAGACCCCAAGGAACGCATCCCTTGCGCTATACGAGACATGGGTGTATATAGATATAGATTACATTTGGCAGACGTATTTTCCACGCAGAAGTTCCAGTTTGAGTTGAGTCCTGAATTATTTGATGAGGAAAGTAGAGATATAAATTGGATGATTTCTCTTCAGTTTAATTTTCTTCGGACGAATTGATGAAGAAATTTTTTGATACTATTTTCCCATACAAGAATTGACGATGTCGACTCAGTGCTCTCTGACGATTCCCTTTTTTTCTTCAGTTGTCGATTTACTTTAGGACTTAATCCCGCAACCTTCATCTTTCGTTTCGTCCGCTGGTCTCTCAATATACTTCTTCAATGGGAGGGACTTTATGCTCCCTCTTGCACTTACACGCAAAAATATCGCATAATTTCAAATATTCCTTCAAAAGTGCTTGAGTTTTGTACTTCAACAAAAACCCTACTTTTGGCCTATTCGCATTTTCCGTAAGTTTTAGTACTTCCTGTTGTGCCACTAAATCCATATAGTCACACACATAATGGAAGGGAAGCATCACCATAGTTCGCACACCTTTATAGCCACTCGAGAGGCCTTTTCATAGACCGTAGGCTATAACCCCGACGAGGCACCTAATAAGGGACAAGTCGTCTCACTAAGCTTCCTTTATTACCTTCTACCATCTTCCGATTTATATTATCAAAGATAAACGACCTCCTAGCAGCATACACGGGATGAATTTGCTGTATTGGAGGCGTGGGAGGGGTAGAAGCAAGCGGGGAGGGGAGGGGATCGGCCTGCGGCTCTTGTATCCGCGACACTGCGCGGGCGATGGAATATTTTCTTCGCAGACTCAAATTAGGCATTTTGTGGCTAAACGGTGGCAGAGACGTCAAAATGCACGAAATATTTGACCCAGAGGACAGTAACTCAGAAAAATCTTTAGGAAATGACCATAAAATATTATATTTTTCGAATTTCGACCTTCCCCCCCTAAATTGTATTTGAGCGAGAGTCAGGGGTTCACCTAGGGGTCTCAAAATTTTCAGGCCTTATTTTTGATCGGTCCCACAACTTTTTTTCACTGGGCCAGATGGATTTGAAAAAAATCGATTTTTCCGATCCGCCCTATTGTACGTGTTAATGTACTGTGTAACCAGGCCGTTAGAATATTATCTATGACAGTTTGAGAAGTAGCACTTACTGTGGCTGGCTCATAGTTACAAGCACGAAGGAAGTTAATAGATCCAAAAATGCATGGTTGGCTTTGGAATCCTTAAAAAGTAGTATAAGTATAAGTCACAAATAAAATCATGTGTGATAATTTAAAATGTTGGTGCTTTAAATATTTTAAAAATTATTTTATAGTTACCTGCTTTTAGGAAGCTTTAAGTGCCATTTGTCATGCATAGTATTTGTAGAAATGGGTTTTTTAGTCCTCAAAGGTATACTTATTGTAATGAATTGAGGCAAACTGGAGGAAATCAAATTAATCCAAGAAATGCGATACCATGCAGAAGCATGAAGAACTAGTCTTACAGCCAAAAATCCTTTGGCAGTGGCAAAATGGCAGTTCCAATTTCAGTGAATGGTTTCCTAAGAGTTACAATGGAATGTGACTTCTTATTGGATAAAGAGTCATTGTTTTGCCATGGCTTTGGTGTAGGGTTGCATTAATTTCAGCATCAGGTGCAATTCATTTGGTCACATTTTGTTTCTAGTTATTTGTTCTGAAGATGTTTGTACTTCATTGTTGTTTCATTAGATTACTTCTTATCTGACTGATATCCAATCTGATGAATGTGAAAGTATTTTGCTCTGAATTTAGGTTTTTTTTTGTTGAAGTGATACCAATGTATGGGCTGCATTATAGAAGCAACTAGTTGACCTTGTTCACTTAATTCAGCAGTGGGTTTTACTGGGCATAAAAAAATGGTGTTTTAGTTGACACATTGGGATTGATATTTACGTGAGCTGTAATCTTTTATCATGAACCCTAGAAATGACAATGAGTAGCTTTCCATATTTGTATGTGTGTATTACTTGAATAATTAGACCCCATGCTATAGAGTCTGTGACTCTTCCATTAAAATGCTCCAATATGATAAAAAATGCATCTGACATTCCATTTTTCCCATCATCATTTTTATTTTAAAAGGCTGCAAATTATTAATTTTTGCACAAGTCTTTATCATCAGGAGCTCTTAGGCGTGATATTTCTGCACTATCCTCAGCATTGGGATGTGACAGTTTATGTACTACGTAGTTGAAGCCATCTCAAGTGTAATTATTCATAAAAAGAACGGCACATGTGAGGAAATTAAACTTCACCACAAGCATGCAGGCTTATAGTGTAGGTTTACAGGGGAAGGGGTGGATCCAGGATTTTTTCTGGGGGGGCACAATGGTCTGGCAGGTCTTCTCATATTTGAGATTAAAATACAGAATACAACCATTACTGCAGAAAATATATGTATTCTTTATTTTGATGTTAAAATTATTAATATTGAATTAAATGATTGAGCCTCCGTAACATACAAAATAAAACTAATGTAATGACAACCGTATTAAAAATCTTGATTATATTTTAAGCATCTGGGTGGGGGCGTGCCCCCCCTAAATCCGCCAATTTATAGGGGCCTAATTTTGCTTTGGATCTTTTGACTTTCTAATATTCAATCATTATTGTCTGTGGGAAACATAGTTTGACAACAAAGTACATTTAGGACTGTGAATACAGAGCCATAGGATTCAATGTTACTATCTCCAAGAAACATATCGCCCACTTGAGAAGAAGACTTGATAGAAATGAAATATCAAGTGGAAAGAAAAGATTGTCCCATCTTTGTGTATCACCAGTTCAATATGTAGATAGCCCGTAGCCCATTAGATCTGAGTGAAATGTCAGGGAGAAGGAGAAAAATTCAAAGGTCAAGTTCCACATACCTCGGTTATTCAAGAAAATTTTATCACAGCATACTTCACGGCATAGTGAAATTCATCTTCAGTGATTACATTACATTTTACCACGGCTAATAAATTTCATAGCTTACTGTTTAAGCCCTACCCTAACAACGTAAGGATTTTCAAAAAGAGATGTAGAGGATTAATATTGGAAAATTAATATCACTGAATTTTAATACTTTCTAGTTTCATTTTGGTAATGTATTTGTCATTTGCTATATTTTTGTTTTTCTTTTTATTTTGTATAACCTGTTATCACCTGGCAAATAGCCAACTTGTAACTTGTACTATATAATAATAATAATAATCTCATTAAGCAATCAAGTAATTAGATTATGTTGACTTCTTCAAAAGAAAAATTATTTAAGACAGCAGTACAGGAAGCATAGTGGGTCGGTAGGTTGGTATTGAGGGGTGAGAATGCTGTGTGTCACGAAATATAATTAATATTTTGACCTATGTACGTGGTTAGTTATTCTCTGATTTGTTAGCACTATCTGCAGCTCGATTCTGTAAATGTCATACCTGTGCTTCGCGTGGTTCGAACCACAGTGGAGTTCTCACGCCTCTCACCGTGAAAGACGTTCAAGCGATCCTGTAAGCCTGTGTCGTGAGATGTTTGACGGATTGCGAACGATCACTTCAGCTTCTTATGTTGGTAGCTGTGCGGACGTGAGGAACGAATCAGAATCTCCGACACAAACTAAGGTCGCGGTCCGTTTCACGCTTCAAGCGCCTCAGGTCGGTCCGTTTCACGCTTTGGAGGGCTCTGAAGCACAGAAGGTGGGGCCCGGGAGCGAGCATAAATTATCAAGTTTGATAGCTCCAAACGCCCCAGCATTTACGTGAAGTGTTTGGAGCGAATGCGATATATCGTTTGCGATATTATCACGGTTACTATGCACTGGTGAGATAAATAAATAAAGCTGCGGAATAGAAGACATTACCATCGTAGCTGAGAAAGGTTTTGGTTAATAATTGAAAGTAATGGAGAGAAAAATAATATTAAATGTGCATGCCCGATCGGTTAAAGGAAGCCGCCATGCCGTGAAGGGCCGTCAAAATCTGCAGAAAGTAAGTGAATGGAAACGATGAATTATTTGAAGAGATGTTAATGACTTTAGCGTTATAGTTATTGATGATGTTTCTATTTAATAGTGTGTTTACTGTGACGATACTTTAGGTTATTGAATTAATTAGCTTAGAAGTCCCTAAAGTGACATTATTTCCTGTGGTAATCTCTATCAATTCATTTTTCCCAAGCAATGCCAAAGAAGGGGCGAGTCGATGTAATAATTGAGGAGTTCATGAAAGATATCACCCAGGAAAAGGAAAATAACAAGCGGGAGCGCGAAATAGAAAGGGAAGAAAGAAAAAAGGCGACGGAGGAAAGGGAAAAAATTAGACGAAGAGAAGCGGCAAAGGCTCGAGGAGAAAATGGAATTGCAAAGAACAGTGATAGATTAGATGAAGAAACTAATTTTTTTAAATCAGTGACATTTTTTAATTGGGTTTTCATAATATTTTTAACGTAATTGATATGAAATAAGTAAGAAGAGTTTCAATGCATTTTTATGACACGTTCTTGTAATTTGTTATCGTATTATAAAAATAATGTACCTATTTAATTTCTTAGATGTATATAAATGTAATTAATCCTGAGGTAATTCATAATCATGATTCTCTGCCTTTTATTCACCCCTCTCATCCTAATTATGTTTTCATTAAATTTAATCGGTACTCTTTCCACGTCAGTTGGAGCTACATCGGGCGCTTCGCCTCCTCTTTCTTCACAATTATTATGGAGCGCACAAAAAGCCAAGATGAATACCGTTATCTTTTCCACATATAATTAATTTGAATTTGTCTCTTAATATTTTATCATTTATTACTTTTCGTGCCCTCGAAAACTTAGTATTGATGAGTTTCTGACGCAAAGTCATCCCGCAGTGTTGTTCATCTTTTCGTTTCGCATCAAGACCCGTAAAATCTCTGAATAGTACCATCAAATGTTCATCGACTCTATAATCAGAGTCTGCAATGATGTGGGTATCATTGGGAAAGAATTCCTCTTGATGGCTCAAATGTATGAGAGCCGTGAATTTTTTAACACCCGCACGTCATGGACGGTAGCTGCATTGCCCGCCACACAATTGATTTATTATTTTAAATAAGATCAGGCTTATCAATGACAATATTTGAAATTACTTGAGAACGTTAGTGCACTGTAATTCCCCACCAAATTTTCTACGTAAGATAGAATCCGTGGCTTCAATGCCAGATTTCCCCTCGCCTCCATCATTTGATGGCATAAATTACTAATAAATCCACCTCATCGACGTTTCCCAATTCCTCCTCACTCTCACTTGTACTAGCGTCATCACTCGTATCCGATTCGCCATCAAAAAATACTTGTTAGCAATTGGAAAAAAATTCCATTTCCGTGCGATTGAAGGTAAGATCGAGACGTCTGATTGATAACATGTTTATAAACAAACTCTTTCATTCAACAACTCCCTAGCAACCCAAGTCGAAATGCCCGCCGTTCTGAAATGCCGGTCCGTTTCACCGTCTTGCTTGAAGCGCTTCAAAGCGAAGGAATGAAACGGACCGGCCTTTAGAGCGGTGTCGCTTCAAATCGCTTGAAGCGTGAAACGGACCGCGACCTTACTTCAGCGGCCAACTGCAACTTCAGTTACCATAGAGAAACATACAATGCCGTGGAATATTCACTCACAAAGTAAATAATACTTCTTTACTCAATTTTGAGTGAGGTCTTTTCTTTTAAAAGTGCCTATTAATGATAAGTTACGGTTGCTTAATTAGTTAATAGCTATAAACTGTATATTACCTCTTTTATATGTTGTCAAGTGCTGCCTATCAAAGTCAGTTATCACGTAGCGGGCTCGTAATTGCACAATTAGCTCTAATTTCCTCATGATATGGAGCTAATGCTTACGCGGAATGAGAACAAGTGTTATTTTATTATTTAATAATGGTTCACTCTCGTATGTGTTTGAGCTGTTCTCATCATTTCAGTACATAATTTTAAATGCGCTGTGGTGCGTATACATATATGTCTGATTGTGCAAGCACATGCCACTATTCACGATTTATACTGATGAAAATGTTTCTGGCGCGAATACGAGTAGATTATTAACAGTTTCTGCTAGAGGACGAGATGTTTACATGTCTTAGTATTTCTATTATGTCAACAGAAAAACGAATCATGTTGGTCGTGTTACTGAACGGCAGCAATAATGCATGGAAGAGATGGAATAGATGATCAATGTTTATCTTAACGTACTAAAGTATGCTCCGGCAAGCCATCTAAACGTCTACGAATTAATCGTGGTGTGAACTCAGTGATCCATCGCCAATCTCGCGTCTCGAAGGGAATGTTGATATCGCGTATCTGCCGTCGAAGTATGTGCATCTATTGCCTCCGTCGACATTGATGCTCATGCAAAAGTAGCGGAGGTATGTAAAGAGCCTCCATTCTCGTTAATAAAAACAAATCGAAGGCTTGAACTTACGAAATAAATATTAAATAAATCTGTTAACATTCAATACCGCACAATACTTTTACCGATGGTTCTACTCCAAATTATTACGAAAATTAAGTTGTCAGTATTTTAATTGTACATTCTAGAAGATGCACAAATATAAGATAATTGTCAAACCCTCAGCGCAAGGTTTAACTTCCCACCAACTTCAATCGCAATGAACGCCAATCAATTTAAATAGGACGCAAATGTAAATTTAACTTTATGCATTTCTTTTATTTGTTTTTAATACATATTACTTATGCGAAGTGACAATATGAAATAGCCACCATCGTAATTAATGAATAATGTGCTATTAATTATCAATCACAGCGTAAATTCATAATGAAAAATTAGAGCGCATTGCCGCGACGAAGCTACCACGGGCCCTCTTGGGCGTGAATACTTTCACGGACGCGGCTGTGAGAGTGACGTCACTAAAAAGTTTCAGAATCGCTCCAGCGTCAAAGCCGTGAATACATTGACGAAATCCGCTTGTGACGGCCATATCACATTTACAGAATCGAGCTGCTGGAGTCATCAATACCCTGCCGTGGGCTTTGGGGATAGTCTTTATTTTTTTCCCTTTCTATTTTTTTTGGGTTATGAATTTACATATGCGGTTTATTGGAAAGGTTAAAAAAACATGGAATGTACCAACTTTGTTGTAAATAATTTTCCAATTATAGATGGAAATATGTGAAACTGAGTATGAACAAGTTTCATATCTGTGCCATCTCTGACGAATCATAAAGGCTCATAAGCCATTGACAAATTTTCACTTTGTTACCTATATCTTGCAAACCCTACATCAGGGCCAGAAGAAAGGGCAGCCCAAGGGGCCTGGGCCTTGTTGGTGTTGTTGGCACTGTAGCTCTGAACGAAACCAGCGGCGCCTCCCACCAAAATGATCCCTGCCCCCCCCCCCTCCACCCATCCCAAATCCGGCCTTGCCCATGTTAAAGAGCGGCCTCCACTATGCTCGCAAGGGTAGTCTTCCTCTCTCCCAGCTGGAAAGGCTGAAGCCAGAAATCTGGGGGGGGTCTTGAGGGAGGGGGCTGTGTCTAACCATGATTTTAGTGAAGAGGAACGTAGGTTATATCTAAATGACTGGCAGGTTTGAGTTGAGTTAGGCCTAATAAGTCTTAAAATTATATTCTATTAGTATTAGTGTTTGCTAGAAGTAGTATTTCTCTACGAATTGGAGGGGAAGAGTATTGAACTATCGAACCCCTAAATTTCATCATCTAGATTCGGATCTCGGCTCCTCAGCTGTCTGGAATGGATTCTTAATATTTTACGCTGTATTTTTCATGAAAAAGCAAAGATTGCCAAGCTGGAGTAAATTGAAACGCAGGCTATATAAGAATGATTCTTCTAATTTCAGACTTTTCCGAAAAACCCATAAAATCAGCTCATAGATGCGAGTTAATTCGTTAATAATTGAGTATGTTTTTATATTTAACAATTAATTAGCGTAGATATGCAGTAATATGTATCAATGACTTTTCCTGATCTGTGATCTCTCGTAGAATCTTGCGCGCACACTTGATTCCAGCCAAGCCCGAAGTTATCGTGCTGATACCCCGCAGTTGACGCGCTGCGGGCGTGAATAATATCGTTCAACGTTTTTTCTTTATATTCTGAACTGCAAATTTTCCGGGAAAACACCTAATGGATTACATTTAAATGGACTGATTTCCTTCAACCCCTGAGGCTCAGCGTAAACGCGTTCAAAAGCGTCTGCTCTCGCGCCATCGCGCTGCAGCGCAAGTAAACACGAAGGAGGACTTGACTTGTGGCTGTTTTGTGTTTTTGTCGACACGGCATTTATGTTTTCCTCCTTAGCCCACCCTAAGGCCCGTCTCCTGCGACGCACTTCGATGATTCAAGGTCGATGCATGTTTGTGCATGTAAGCTCTTCGAGCCGTGGAAGTTGAGCGGTGGAGCAGTCATGAGTTTTTGACTAATTTGCTGATTCTTGCCGTCTTATTGGATGTGGTGAGTCATTTATCTCTGGGTGCCGACCTTCCGTGGCTATCGTAGAGTGAATCGCTGAGTTACGTCGGTTCATAATAATAAGTTGGGGAAAGATAGCGTGCCGTGTTTATCTCTGATAGCTAGCTAGACGCGCTCGCGTTGCTGGGATTTGGCGGCTTTGTCTCCTGAGTTAACCAACGGAGAACGTATTGAAATAAAACTTCCGCTGATTTTGCGTTTGTGTTTTTCAGTGAAAACCTTTAATTTACGTTAGCTATGTAGGTGTTCTTTCTGACCTTTTTAGAGGTAGTTCCTGAGAATAATTGTAGCTGGTTGGTTTTCCTCTCGACATTCTTGCAGTACACTTGGTTGGCGTGTTCCAAAATTCATGGCGGTATTGCTACTGCTGCTGTGAAACAGAACATAAAACAATACTGCCACTATTAGCAAAGCACTGATTTCAGAATGGTCTACAGTAGCTGCCGTTGACAATTTTTCGGGAAATGTTCAATCGTGCAAATACCACTTTCAAAGTATATTGAATATATAATTTGTACGAATGAGAACTTCAAAAATGATGGATTTCATCTTGAAATATTATATTTTGATATCCATTGCAATCGAGGAGACTAACGTAGGAACTATAAACTCAAAAAAATTCAATACAGGAATTGGCTGACTCACAATATTCATGGTTGAAGCAAAGTTAAACGTAATGTATGCAATACTTCACATAAAATTTTGTGCTTCATGCTCTGGCACAATATAGGCAAGTATCCTGAAACATATAACTTATCCTGCTCATAAGCAGACAATAAGGGCCGTATTAATAGTCGACCCCCAGGGATCCCCTAGCTCTAGGTATCCCCTTACAGTCCCCCACGCCCAAATCTGGTATTAATAGTCGTCCCCTAGGCTGTAGGGGCCCCCTTGCAGTCCCCTACAATGGGAGCGGAGTGAGCCTTACCTTGCGACATGTGCATGAAGCGGAGAAAACAGGTACTACTGGAATTGTAAGCAGAAATCTTTAGTTTCTTTCGTATTTTATTGACTTCAAGTTGCTGCTTGTTCCAATACGTTCGTTGCTGTCGTGTTCTCGTTAAAAAGTTACTCATTTATGCCTTTATTCACCTCCATATTAATTCATACCATACCATTTATTCATTCTGGCACATTGCTCATTCGCCCATTCAAAAATCGTTTCGTTTTCACCCATTTTCATTAATTTCACCATATCCCTTTCATCTCAACCTTTTCCTGTGTATCACTTCGCTATATATACGTTCATATTTTCCCATTTACCCGTGATTTGGGTTATCTTTGACGAGGATGGGCAGCCTGGAGGCCTTTGTTCGTCGTCTCGATAGATTGGCGAACCAACATCTGTGATTGAAGTTTTACGTCCGTGATGCGCAAAATCCATTCAATTTTTTTAGAGATACAGAGTTCCTGCTGCGGTACCGGTTTCTTAAGGAAGCCGTGAGAGGGTCTCTGCTTGAGATGGTGCGGCCTCATTTCGTCGGTCCTTAGTGAATCTCAGGTTAGAGAGTGTGTACGAGGTTCATTACATCTGTGTGAAATCATGCGTAGGACAAACTAAAAGGGCCATACAATGCGGAATAAAAGAACATGCTCCAACACTGAAGAATAGACAAGAAGAGAAATCAGAAACTGTTCAACATGTCTTGTCAGAGCCAGGTCATGAAATCAATTTTGATAAAGCAAAAATCTTGGCCAAAGATATGCAATATATCGTAGTAGAATAATCAGAGAATCGGTGTAAATTACCAAAAGACCATAAAATATGAATCGGGAAGACGGTTACACCCTTTCCAGCACCTGGAAACGCTTGTTTCTGGACCCCAGAAGGACCCCCTTCCCCGTCTGGGGAACATTCAGCGACGGGCAAGCGCTCCCTCAGTCTGGCGCCACCGTATAAATATCGGGCAATCAGAGGCACTATCCATATCAGCCTGGCTTGAGGACACCTACAGCACAGTTGGTAAAACGTCGCCATCAAAATGACAGCGCGGACGGAACCAGGAAATCTATCCAACTACGTACTAGTTGTATTATTCGATCTTCGGAATGCAATTACTTAAACCTTTAAAACACAAAGGCCACATTATCTGGTTTTTATTCCGCAACATTTCCTCCTCAGTCTCAGTTTTCAGTGTTTGCTCCACAACAAATTTGTATTTTGGAGCTTTTGGTCACCAGTGCGAATTAGGTACCTTGACCTACCACTATTCTACTTTGTAGTCTATTATGTTTATTGGCTGTTGCTAGATACCAAAACTTGTTCCAAATCCATTTCCCTTAATAACAGGCACCGATTTCCTTATGTTCAGCGATTATCTCATGCTTTCATGATAGGAATTAACGAGTTGAAGGAATAAATTTATATGCAAATTTAAAAAAATGTAAATATATTTTATAAAAATAAAATTTACAAATTAGGGGTCACGTTTCCCACAAAACTATTTCAGTTGTGCTTCCGCCAGCTTTCTAGCAGCCACAGCTTGCCTCAGTCTATCTTTTGTTATTTTGTCCTTCTCCAGGGATCTTTTTATCTTCATTTCATACAATCTTCGTAAATAGTTCCTCTCCTCTTCCATCATTTCCAACCTGGCCCTTAACTTTCTCTCAGCAATGCCCAAGGAAGTATTGGCTGAAAGCATCCAGGAAGCAATTATAAATTAACAGCAATATATCATACATCATTTTGTAGGAAAAAATAAATAAACAGAGCTGAAAGCATGATCATTTTTCAATTTTTTTTAATCACAGAAAATGTAGCATTGTGACTTAAACGACATATTTTTTCGAAAACTTTTATGTTAAAATGTCATTTAGATGGTTATAAATTTTATCCCACAGCCTCCCAAAGTTTCTATTTAAATAATTTTGGATAGAATTTGCACCGAGTCCAACGGCTAATATCATTTAAGTTAATAATACAATATTACTAGCTATCAAAACACTAGCACTATTTACCCCAGCTACTTTTCAAGGGATATTTAGAACTATTATTCATTGTTATTAAAATTAGAAAATTCACATCTAATCACACCAAAGACATTAATACAGTAGTTAGCAAATAATGCAAGAGCAAAAAAAAGCACCCGAATTTCAGAAACACCGTTTTTCAGGCTTAATAGGCAAATAAATATGCGCCCGTCAGCGCGTAAAAATTCATACCTTAATACATTCCACGTATTACTCCAACCCACATTACTGGATCCTCTCAGAATGAATGCACATTTTACTTTCTTTACTTCAAATATTCTGTTGCTAAATAGGTACGCTGCAATCTCATTATGAAATCGACAGAAAATGCTGAATACGGCAAGGCGAGAATGTACTTCAATATCGTGTTACCAACTACGTAAAATCAGTTAACTGCAGATAAATACCTGAAATAGACATCCTAAACTTACCTTTACTTGCATAGCTTTTTTATTTACCTTTTCAGTTATTTTACATCTATTCTAACAACATCGCGGTGACAGTTGAACTCACTCCGTACAGCTAGCCACGCCTTCTTCTTCGCCTCGCATTGAACGCTGTCCGTTCTCGTTTTCAATGGAAGATTTGTATTTTTCAATCAAATCGCAAAATATTTTCTTCTCCGTAGCTGAAAACGAAGCATTTCGCGCCGACATCTCAAGTTCTTTGTACAAAAACACCTATAAAAATAAAGTAAATAAACACCTCTGTTGTCGTTACGGCCCATAGTTACCACGTTCGGAGTCCCCTTACTAGGGGACTCCAAGGGGACGACTATTAATACCGATGTTGAAGATTCCCCTTGGAGTCCCTTGGGAAGGGGCCCCTAGGGGACTCTAAGGGGAACGACTATTAATACGGCCCTAAGTGTACTGATAATAAGGTAGAGCTGTATAAAGTGAAACAAAGATACAATGCATATGCTTTTGCCACTACCTAAAATACATACTTTTCCGCAACATACAGTAATCATTATAAGATGGAAATCATAATCGAAAATTACACATTTTTCACATCTATCAAATTCTTGGGCTGCTATTATGGATGGAATAGCATCATGCTATTCTTCATTATTGCAACCGATGTTGCTATAATATAGCGTATTGCAACGCCTATGCTATTTGGTATTACGAACGGTTGCAATTCGTGTTTTTACTACACCGGAAGACGTAATTCTCAGAATAGCATAGGCCCGTTGCTATTTACTATTATGAACGGCGAATTGCAACCGGTAGGCTTGCTATAATATTACGCGGTCTTCGATGCCGAGCAATTCGGTATTGCAACCAGAAAACGTGCGCATTGCGATGTCGAATTGTTTTTCTGATGTTAAAGTAACCTAATCAAGCATTGAAAAATGGAATAATAGCCAAAAATAAAATGATATCAGCTTTATTTTAATGAAATAATAGTAGCATAAGTGATGAATATTTAACTAGTTAAGTGATTTGGTTAGGAATTAATATTCGATCTTAATATATGAAGCACAAGCTTGCTTCATCGACAGTACGAAAACAATAACAATTAATGCAAAGAATTACTACCATTAGCCCAAATTTTACGTGTTTTATTCATATTTACAATTCATAATTTTATTTCATCACTTGACTTGCTACTAAAAATATCCTCAATGTAAGCTATCAGGTCGATTCTTGAAAAATTTCAAGCTTGTGTTAACACACTAACTCGCCAAATATATTAATAGTTATAGCTTTCAATGAAAACCATATATTACCATAATAATACCATATACTTTGATCAGCCGTTCATTTCCTCAATTGGACAGTATATACAAATACATGCAACGAGTCGAAATTGTTTCCCCCACTATTCGCTGCCTTCTACAATTAAAACTAAAAATTTACTAAATTATAAACACGGGCAGTCGACTTGAATTACTTGCTTGAAAACAAAGGATTTCTCCGAACACCAATAAAGTTTCCGAACAAATATGATTCACCACAAACGTTTAATGGAATATCCATGCACTACATCATTAATGCAATATATATCATGTGGAATTGAATACAAATTGTTTCCTCTATAGACAAGTAAGTTATTCACACAATTAAGTTTCAGTTTATCGGCACAGTTCAGGGTCTATCAAAAATTTCAGTGAGCACATAATAAAATCAGCTGATACGAAAACAATGATAACTGACACAACAGCACTTTCCACACGATTCACTATTGCTAGATTCACTTTTTCACAGCTGTTCCATCCATCCTCAAATTCACCATCACCTCCCTCTGCTTTTTCCAAATATGCAGCTGAAATATCGATACTATTCCATCATAATACATGAAAGCACAGCTGTGACGTTGCCACCTACTTCATTTCCTAAACAGAGAATGAACACTGAAATTAGGGAGTCATATAATATATAGATAACATTAGAAACGAAAGCTTCTAGTTCATACAGTAAAACGATATCGTCACGAGCAATACAATAAAAGTTGATACATATTAATTCTGATATGCAACAAACAGACTTCGAAGCCTAACACATTTACGAAGAAAATCAAACATATTTAGCTTTCAATGATTATTTCGCATAGCATATATCTCACGGTAAAGGACCGATCGGATATAGGTAAATCATTGAATATTTATGTCCGATAAATCATCATTATAACAACGAAATTATGACCTAACCCACCTGTCTGAAGCCATTGGGAAATTATCACAACCACAACAAACAGCTGATTTCTTAAATGAGATTTTCAAAGCGTATTATATATTTCCAAGGTTTAATATAATTTTTAAATGTAAATAAAGCAATTATTTATAATTTCAAGTCAATATTCCGTAAAATACAGAAAAATATATAAAATATCTTCTCCCTCATTGGTTACGCAAACTGTTCAGAAAGTTTTTCATACGGGAAGAGGCGGAGCTTCCAAATAGCTCGCGCAAGAAATAGCATGCTGCTATTCCGAACAAAATTATTACTACGCTTCATTCATAATACGGGGTCGTTGCTATAATGACCCGCAGAATAGCGTATGCTATTTTTTGCAACGCTTATCCATAATAGCAGCCTTGGAATCGTCTAGAATATTATACATACATGTATATGGTGAATGTCACATCTCTTGGAAATATAAAAGAAGTAAACTAGAGATGAATCAATCATTAACTCACTCATAGAAAACCAAAGTATAGCAGAACAAGAAAGTTTATGAATCGCAAATCTTCCTTTGGTTCAATACTTAGGCTGCTATTCTGGATGGAATAGCATTATGCTATTCTCCGATATTGCAACCGATGTTGCTATAATATAGCGTATTGCAACGCCTATGCTATTTGGTATTCAGAACGGTTGCAATTCGTGTTTTTACTACACCGGAAGACGTAATTCTCAGAATAGCATAGGCCCGTAGCAATTCACTATTCTGAACGGCGAATTGCAACCGGTAGGCTTGCTATAATATTACGCAGTCTTCGAGGCCGAGCTATTCGGTATTGCAACCCTGAAAACGTGCGCATTGCGATGTCGAATTGTTTTTCTGAGGTTAAAGTAACATAATCAAGCATTGAAAAATGGAATAATAGCCAAAAATAAAATGTTATCTGCTTTATTTTAATTAAATAGTAGTAGCATAAGTGATGAATATTTCACTAGTTAAGTGAATTGGTTAGAAATTAACATTCGAGCTTAATATATGAAGCTCAAGCTTGCATCATCGACAGTACGAAAACAATAACAATTAATGCAAAGAATTACTACGATTAGCCCAAATTTTCCGTGTTTTATTCATATTTACAACTCATAATTTTATTTCATCACTTGACTTGCTACTAAAAATATCCTCAATGTAGGCTATCAGGTCGATTCTTGAAAATTTTCAAGCTTGTGTGAACACACTAACTCGCCAAATATAATAATAGTTACAGCTTTCAATGAAAACCATATGTTACCATAATAATACCATTTAATTTGATCAGCCGTTCATTTCCTCAATAGGACAGTATATACAAAAACATGCAACGAGTCGAAATTATTTTCCCCACTATTCGCTACCTTCTACAATTAAAACTTAAAATTTACAAACTTATAACACGGGCAGTCGACTTGAATTACTTGCTTGAAAACAAAGGATTTCTCCGAACACCAATAAAGTTTCCGAACAATTATGATTCGCCACAAACGTTTAATGGAATATCCATGTACATCATTAATGCAATATATATAATGTGGAATTCAATACAAATTGTTTCCTCTATTGGCAAGTAAGTTATTCACACAATTAAGTTTCAGTATATCGGCACAGTTCAGGGTCTATCAAAAATTTCAGTGAGCATATTAAAATCAGCTGATACGAAAACAATAATAAGTGACACAACAGCATTTACCACACGATTCACTTTTTCACAGTTGTTCAATCCATCCTCAAATTCACCATCACATCCCTCTGCTTTTTCCAAATCTGCAGCTGAAATATTGATACTATTCCATCATATTACATGAAAGCACAGCGGTGACGTTGCCACCTACTTCACTTCCTAAACAGAGAATGAATTGAAATTAGGGAGTCATAAAATATAAAGCTAGTATTAGAAACGAAAGCTTCTAGTTCATACAGTAAAGCTATATCGTCACGATCAAAGCAATAAAAGTTGGTACATATTTATTTTGACATGCAACGAACAGACAGACTTCGAAGCCAAAGACAATTACGAAGAAAATCAAACATATTTAGGTTTCAATGATTATTTCGCATAACATATATCTCACGATAAAGGACCGATCTGATATAGGTAAATGATTCAATATTTATGCCCGATAAATCATCATTATAACAGTAAAATTATGACCTAACCCACCTGTCTGAAGCCATTGTGATATTATCAAAACAACAACAATCAGCTGATTTCCTAAACGAGATTTTCAAAGCATATTATATAAATCCACGGTTTAATATAATTTTTAAATGCAAATGAAGCAATTATTTGTAATTGCAAGTCAATATTCCATAAAATACAGAAAAATATATAAAATATCTTCTCCCTCATTGGTTGCGCAAACTGTTCAGAAAGTTTTTCATACGGGAAGGGGCGGAGCTTCCAAATAGCTCGCGCAAGAAATAGCATGCTGCTATTCCGAACAAAATTATTACTACGCTTCATTCTGAATATGGGGTCGTTGCAATAATGACCCGCAGAATAGCATATGCTATTTTTTGCAACGCTTATCCAGAATAGCAGCCTTAATATAACACATGTACATAAATGTGTGAAAAACATAGATCTAATAATAGTTCTTTGGGTTTACTTATCTACCACTGGAGTCTTACAAGGCGTATCATTCAAGACGTAATCGGTAAATCACACAAAGTTTGCTAACCAAATATTTCATGTAGGTACGCGGACATTTATTCGCACATATCTTGCCATTTTCACCTCCAGCACGTATTAGAAGTAGGAATTAGTGACATTTTTACACAGTTATCGAAAATATTTTGAATAATCTTCATAATGTTTCATATAAGTGCATACTGCGTGTGTATTAAAGGGTATGCAATGGCATGCAAGGCCACGGCAATTATTGTGCTTTTGCAGGCTGAGAAATGCTCAACAACAACTGTTTAAAACATCAACTCGTACACAAATAATCCACAACACAGGTAAACCGCAGCCAGCTAATCGGTAGTCTGCTGTACGTATAAATTTTTCTTTCTTATTCTTTTCCTTTTACACTTTGACTGATCGTGGATAAAAGTTTTCTTAATTTACGTGTGGTTAACCATTGAAGAATCGTCTTAAAGTAAGCAAGAGTTTTTTCCCATCGCTCATCATCTTCTGCAATGCCAGAGCAGACATCCTTGTAAACTTTAAACATTTTAAACATGATACTTGTCAGCAAGTAAATAAAATAATTACTTTTTTCTAAGGGGATTCTAATGAAAGTAATAACCTGGGTATAGCCTTGCATTAAAATGCATGTATCCTGGTGTTTTTGCCCTCGATTTTATTTTTTATTAATTTTTGCGGAAAACATCGAGGGTGTGTGAACTGATGCATAGATAATCCTCAACACAGGTTAACTGCAGCCGGATAATCGGGAGTCCGCTGAACGTACAAATTTTTCTTTCTTTATCTTCTCTTTTTATACTTTGACTAGCTTTTACTTTTATACCCACGAATTAATAATTTTCATCAATTTGCAGTGTAGTAGTAATTTCACTTGAAATGAACTGGCTGCAAGATTCATTCAATTCATGAATCGTAGAATAAAATATCAATTTCAATAGCCGAGTTATGGAGAACTCTAAATCTGAAATAGCAATTTCAAGAGGTAAAAATAACATCAACTAATAATCAAATCTCTGATTGCCGGCTTTGTGCAATAGAGTATTTGCACATTTTTGGTGAGGCCTATTAAAAATATCAGTTTGGTTTAATTAAGCAAAATTCCGATTCCTTCAGTCGTACGATCATGGGTGAATTTGTTATTTACAAATAAACTTTCCAAAATCAATGTTGCGCTTAAAACACTCCGCCGCCATGTCAGACGGCTTGTGACGTCAATCCCCATACTCAACTGACTGCAGTTCCTCCGATCACCTGCGATTGATGGATATTGTTGTTTATGAACACTGAGGTGAATCTGACGGAATAGACCATCTGTCCTACTATAAATTAGTGGTATATTTCGTACAATAATTCTTTAAGTTCGTAGCCATGAGCGAAGATAGATTAATGGCTTGTAGGACAAAATTCCGGAATGGATATTGTTTTGTTCCGATATGTGGGAGCACCCGTGTTTCTACACCGAACAAGATTTTTATAGATGTTCCCGATAACCCTGAACTACGACGGAAATGGTTATTGGCAGCCCGGAGGGATCTTAATTCGATGCCATTATTACACACAAAAAGAGTATATTATTCCATTCAGAAAGGAGAGACTAATGCGTAATACTGAAGCATATGTATGTTTGATATGCAGTTATTCTTGTATACAAACGGCCGTGTATTCATTGATGATATACATTGCATATGTTTTCACTTCGGATGCTTACTTTCATTATGTATGCTTGATGACTATGGAAAAACATAATTAGCAACGTCAGCATTGTAAGCATTTATACTCGAAAAGCAGATATACACAATGTTGGAGTGGAAAAGGAAAATTTAAAAATTTTACAATGCAGTAAAGAATCGTAAAGAAAATAACGTTACGGTAAATGTATGAATGGTACAAATTTGAAACATTGCAAATACCTACATGCGAGCAATTAGTGACATATGTTTGCAACTCTTAAAATGTTATAGTTGAAGAAACACAACAACCTGCCTCGCTACATTTAAATTTTCAAATATTGACAGCATAAAAGTGCGGAAACATAGGGAAAAATAGTTTACTAGTGGTGTTAATGTATAAAAAACAATGCAAAATTACCCTTACTTGTACATATTTATTGCTCATCATATCACAAATAGCACTATCACTCCTACCGTAACAAAAATATGACCAAAACAAAAACGAACAACAGCGCAACGAAATGCGTGAAATGTAAACATTGGCGAAAGCTCACAATGAATTGGCAATAGGTTCAATACGTAATAAAATCAAACAGAACTTAGAAGCGAACAAACGAATGAAAATTAATACGCGCTCGTTGTATCCCTAAAGCACAGCTAGTTCAAATATGAAACATATCCCCTTCGCAATAGTCAGATACCTTTGATCGAAATGTATACGGTTGGTTGAACCAGCATGGAAGAAATAATTTCCTCGAAGATGTTACATTCACAACTCACTTCACTCTTTACTTCATCGTCTATATGCGATCGAGTTAGAGACTTAAGTGTTGGATGAAACGCTTCACGAGTCTACTATCTCCCAACTCGGGAGAAAACGAAGTTACAGACCTTACAAAAACGAAGATAGGCCCTAGGTATACACCGATCACGAAGGGGTCTACGTCTGGGAGGTTATTTGAACAAGCCTTAACGAAACCAGGTTCCATTTTGCACATTTACTTGCAGAAAAATGAAGAAATATCACGTAAAATACGTGAAATATAAGTTATTCATCAATGCTCCCGTCCGCTTGCAACTATACTATGGGAGATGACGTCACGTAACAAATAGCCAATTACAGGCCGTTTTACCCTACAGAATTTCGATGCTAAAACAAAGCTTATTAAAACTTAAATAATAAATTAATAACAAAACACATGGAATTTTCATTAAACATATGTGAACTTCAAACATGTATGCACTAAATGGAAAGGGTTTCATGCTTATTCCTCACCCATGCAAACACTCTATTTAAAAGACAAGGTAATGGTATTTGCTAAGCCTGTGTGCTCAACAAGGAGTTTATAAGGAAGGGGTTACTTTTAACTGACTTGGGTCCAAAACACCGTGAAAATTGGTGAAAATGCACGTTCTTACAGACGTAATTCTTAGTCTGTATAATTCGACCAAGGACTTCCTACTGCATCACCATCCTGTACAAAAGGCACCGTTGATAAATACACTTTTTCACTGGGCCCATTGCATTTCGGACACTGAGTCGCTGATTTAAGAGAAAAGACATCTAATGGCGACAGTGAAACAGAATGGTTACCCGGTTTCGGCGCTAAAAAGGACCAAAAGAAAACCACACTCAAGTTAGAAAACAGAAGACACAAAAGCCTGGGCCGTCATCCTCTACGTCGCAGGGACCACAGAAAGCATTGCCAGTGCCCTGAAAAACCACGGCGTTGCCACAAGGTTCAATTGCATGAAGAAAATTGGTGACTTGCTGCCCTCAGCCAAAGATATAATCCAGCATGACCTTCATGAAGGTGTGTACAAGGTGCCTTGCACTTGCGGGAAAACATATATTGGTGAGACTTGTCTTTCACTGAAGGTACGAACACAAAAGCATCGAAGGGCCACGAAGAATAGGCAATTCCAGCTGTCAGCCATATCGGAGCATGCCTGGACCCCCGGGACATGACATAAAATTTGGCGAAGCCAGGATAATATTAAAAGAAGGCAGATATTATCCCATATTTATCCGAGAAGCAATTGAAATAGCCCGGATGGACACTTTTAATAGGGAAGATGGCCACCACTCGAATGCCAATTGGAGGAGACTAATGAAACGGACCAATGAGAGAGCAGCAGCCACAACTGGCGGGAATGAGCCCCTGTATAAGGAGGACAAAAATCGTGGACCTTTGACCTGAAGACGCTGGCAGCAGTGCTAGCGAAACTGTTGTCATCAGAAACAACCAGATGCGGTAGCACACGAAGAATGGAGATTGTGGAATGGTGACTGGCATGTCGCTGTGGGGTTGATCTATCTCGAGCCTATCTCCATCCTTCGCAGTGCTACTTATTGTGATGATTAAAAATGGGTACACATGCAAATTTGTGCTGAGGAGAAAAAATGGAATGAGCTGGAACTTCATAGAACTGCTTTACATAAAATGATAATCAACATGAAAGCCACAATAAATGACTTTTGATATTCTTCATCCTGTTATATAATTGGAATGCCAATTGAGGTTTTGAGGGATCACTTTCATATTCAATTATGTAAAACTTTAAATTGTAGACTTCTAGTAAAACCATTGTTGGTGTTCTTATAAAACTAGTGTGGGTCGATTGAATTTAAAATTGTTCCTTTGCTTTCTATGCCTGTTATATGCTTACACTTCTTCAGTACAATGTTGTTTTATGTATTTCAGAGACCAAATGCATTGAAACACTGACGGTGCTTGGAGAATACAAAAACACCCCCCCACCTCTTGGATTACCGGATGAAAATGAGGTAAATGGCAATTTTCAAGAATTGTATGTATTAAGTCATTTTGGCATTAATGGCCCATCAATCTACTTCTTCTAATGAGTGGAGCTCTGTCAGATAGTTGACCCTTTTAGGTTACATGCTATCTTTAAAATCATGATCAGTGCTAAACTTGAAAATTGAAATAATGGCTGGCATTAATTGATGCTGAAAGTTGCTAAATTTTCAAATCGTTAAAGGTGTTTTATACATCCATAAAAAGCTGCTTTTGCAGGCTTAGTTGATTTTGCCAATTGCAAGTTTACTTTGTAATGTTCAATTTTCACAGATAATTGGAGGAAAAATGCATGTAATAAGTGAGTAAAAAAATTCCCTCGTTTAATTCGGTGTTATTTAATCTGTTTTTTAAAATTTAATCAGGATTATTGGTAATTATCAGCTTTATAGTGACTTAAAAATAAGCCGATTCTTCTCATACTCCCGGGACGTAGACAGTACAATATAAAGAATTATTTCAAAAACCTTAAATATACATCTTTCTTTGTAATATTTATAAACTGTTCACTTAATGTTTGCGGGTGAGCTTTCGTGAGATCGCCGACACTCGGAGGGCTTCGTAGATGGGGAGGGGAAGTATCGAGAGAGAGAGAGAGGAGGAGCAAACTCAATGCTACCCTAGCCACCCTTGTTGGTCACTGAAAGCGTGTGAGTCACGCATGGCCAAAGATATTTTTAGCCCTATCCCGAGACAGTGTACCGAGTGATTTGGAGAGAATTGAGGATAATCCCTTCACCGAAGCCCAGGGCAATGTCTGCCACCACACTGGATGCGATAAAGTTGGTGAAAGGCATACTTCGGTGAAACATTGTGATGAATGAGGAGTGCAAGGGAATTTGTAAAGTATGATGATAGGTGAAAGAAATAAGCGTAACGGATATCTTTTAAAAATCATTTATTATGAATGATACAGTGCCGTGGCTAACAAATCATCATCCTCATCTTCACTCCCATCAGTTTCTTCTTCTTCGCAGTCACATTTGGCAAGCTGCACGATGGCAGGCTCCATAATATTGTCTCTGGCTATTTCTTTTTTGAATCTTCCCCTGTTCATGGCTGCAAGGACACAAGTTGCCCACATTATTCACAATTTTCTTTGCGTCACTGGGGAGCAGCATGTTGACCATGTGAACTTTCTTCTCCGTATCGACTTAAATCAGCACACTCAAAGGGTACCCTTCTAAATAGGAAGTACTTAAAACTGTGTGGGTTTGGTACGATGGAGATCATTAAAGATCGAGGAGGAAATAGTTGGTGGGAAAAGGAATGGAAAAGGTGAGAGAAATTGGTCAGAAAAGGTATTGAAAACGGGATTGAATGGCAAGTAAAAGGAAAAGTAAGGAAGAAGTTGTGTTCGAGTAGAAGAGCATCAAGCGAACGTGTGAGGTTTGGCAACACTGCAAGCCGATTCACAATGAGGTCTTACACAACAGAGGTCTGGGAGCGACTGAATTTCCGAAGCACTGGGCCACGTCTGCTGATTGGCAAAGGGAAAGTCATGTGCCGAGAAACTGTCCCTCCCCTCACCGTCACCCACTTCCTCTAGCTGCACCAGCTCACCCTCAAACATTAAGTGAACAGATTCTAGATTTGTCTGATAACTGCAGTAGGGCATCTGGCCCAGAGTGTAATTTCTGTCAATGTCAAACAGCTTCTTCCCCTTTAGGCCCTGCTCTATTCATACATATTCATAATGTTGTATCTTTTTAAACTACCCAATAGGGTGGTTTCCTATTATTTTTTTATTGCGTAAATCTAAAGATTATTACTCCTGGAGTACGTATTTCACGCATATAGATTTTTAAATGACAATATCTATTTTTCGCGATTAAACAAAATTTTCAAGCATGCGGAAACGCGACGGCTATGTATGAATGCCGGGAAAACTCCTGTGTGACATCGTTCTGGTTCCCACTGCCGCAAGTGAGGTGACCTTGGGGTGAGGCTCTGGGTGCTGATACGACGCAGGATGGTAGCAGAGTACCATGCTAGCTGGTAGCGCTTGGCTTAAATAAGGATTATTAATACCTTACCAAACGAGGAAAACTTTCCGACCCTAGCCAGTTTTAATAAGTGATTATTAAGACATGTTTCCCTGAGCTCTGTGCCTCAAATATACATTGGTAATCTCAGACGATGTACTCCTATCTACTCGTATAGAAACTAGGTCCCTGTGACGTCACGTGGAGTGGCATCGCATGGGCGCCAATCTGGCCTTTTTCAAATGCTGTTAAAATTGACCATTGCCATATGTCTTAACTGGAATTGCTGAAACCAAATAATTTGTATATTATGAACGCACTAGTGGTGGGTAACGAATCGCAATCAACGCCTTTCGTTTTCTTTGATGAAGGAAACTACTCTATTATTTTGGTGTCAATTGAATTCAGCCAACATCAAAATTATGTGTATGTTCTTTCATGTATTGAGTGGCGAAGATTTTTATTATATGATCTAGTGTTAAATTAATATCATTTCATTCAATAACAAGGAAGTATTTTTGAGCTCCTTTGATATTCTTGTTTTTTTCTTTGAATATGCTAGAAATCTTAATGGAATACTTTTTTTGTTTGTTTTTCAGTCTGGGCAGATGTACAGCCAGATAACTGGTGCATGCGTAGATGAAGATATAGGGACAGACTCAAGCAGTGTTTCATCTGACACCATGTCTCAGAAAAAGAAGGCTGTATCCTCTGATTCCACCCCTGGAGCACCCACGCTCAATCACTTAGGTAAAGAGTCCATTTTTGTAACAACTGCTTGGTATCCCCCTGTCAAGAAAATTATTTCATATTTTATGTCATTCACTCAATGACATTTTTTCTTCATTTGCACGGGGTGAAGGAAAATTGTGTCATGAAATTTAAACTGTGGATAGTTGATGCAAATAAGGAACCAAAACTACTAATGATGTCAGGGTGGAAAATGCACCATTTTTACGCTCTAAAGAAACTGTGAGCCAAGCTCTGCGATTGGCGATGATTTTGCTGCTGGATGCTCCGAACAACTCTTGGCCTCAAGTGCCTTGCTTGCCAGAGATTGTGGTGTATGCAAGGTAGCACAATAACTCAGTGGTAACACGCCAACCTTTCAATCTGGAAGCCTGGGTTCAAATCTGTTACCACTTCAATTTTATTTTCATAAGCTTGGAAATTTTATTACTTGAAACGTCTGGCCTTACGAGCCATTTAACCATTTTTCAGTTGACCGGCAGCGCTGTGGTTGTAAAATCACAATAAAAAACTAGGAATCTCTGGCAGGCAAAGCATTTGAGGTCATGAGTTGTCCCGAGCATGTGCACTCGTGCTTGCCATAAAGTTTCAGTCCCTTAAAAGTGGTGATTTTGGTTCCTACTGGCAGCAGCTATCCAGGGTTAAAATTTTGAGCTATAATTTTTCTCCACCCTATGTATTGAAAGCTATTGGGAAATCCTGCTTGGCTGAAAAACATAGTGTTCTCTAATTTAACCAGGCATTCTTTCCGTCATGCTTTTCTTCAAACCAATTGATGTGATAATGGGATTGATGATGTGCTTCACAAGATTTCAGCTCGAATTGCTGATTAGTTACAGTGGAACCTCGATCTGTCGTTTTTCAGGGGGATGGATGAAAAAAACGATGAATGAGGGAAAACAATCAATGCAGGAATGTTTGTCCGAGTTGCCTACGTCCAAGGATCCGCTGGATTTTTGCAAATTATGACATTCATTAATGGATTCAAACGAGATTTCAGCTGATTACAGGAATATTATTACTTTATTGAAACACTTAGGTCATATTGTTGATTCGACTTATCTCTCTTTCTAAAATCCTAAAGGAACAAGCCGCCTTGCTAAAAAATGTTTGCACTCCACTCGGAATTTTCACGGCTATTATGCATTTCTGTCTGATGTAAAAATTCTTATCCATCAAATGCCATTTCAAGTACATGTATTTACAAGAGAAATGTGCGTGTTATGCCTCAAACAACTGATTTCGCCATCGCAAGGATTGGTTATGAAATGGATCAAGAAGGCCAAAAATAGTTTATTATTTGAAATGTTCCTTTCTAGCAATTAAATTTTTAATATGATTGAGGCAATGTGGCATTAATCGTCATCGGCACGCCCACCTGATCCTCAGCTTCATCCCACTTCTTGTTTTCACCAGGGATCTTGCTCTACCCCCACCCCTGCCGTCATGTGCTACCGGACATACCGAGGCATTCTGCAATATTCACACATTTCTAGTCCGGATTCTTTTCTTCATCATCAATTATTTTCAGTCCATCTTTTAAAGTTCTCACTTGTGTCTTCGGAAGGGCCATGGTCCAAAGATGAATAAGAATAAAACTAATAAAAATGAAACCGGACTTTATTGAACCCACACGGAAAACGCTCGCCGGTTTTAAGTCAACCCACCCTGGAAAGTACGGAACCACTCGTACCAGGTGAAGTTCAGCACTAATGCTATCGCGTACGGCGTAAGCAGAGCTTAGTGCAGAGGGTGAAGCATGACCATATGACTGCGCAATTAAATTTTTTATCCTATAGAGAAGGCAACTTACCCACTCATTTCTAACAATAAGTAGCATAGCTCTAGATGAGCAGATGAATTCAGATTGCTAGTAGGGAGAAACAAAATATCCTGAGAAGACATCGCTTCGTTAGCACCTCAGACAGGTGAGACTTGTAGCATAACTCGTAAATTGTAACCAGACGCCCTGTTTTCGAAAAAAAAATCCGCATCAACTGCCGTGAAGCTCACTATCAGCTGCGAGGATATCGTTATTCGCCAGAAATCACCATCGTATCATTCCAACTATTTCCTTGCTTAAAATGTTTAAATAAAGTTAGAAATACGTCGTGTTTGGTATCAATCTTTACTGAATTACGTGCACATCACTAATATGTCAATATAATAAAAGTATAATACCAATTGCCGAAATTCATTTTTAGATACCTTTTAGGCTAATTGGTGATTCATGCAGCAGTTGACCTCAACCTTTGAAGCGAGTCGGCTAAAAAAAGTCAGCGGTCGAGAGAGGGGGAGGCGTGAAAAAGGTTTCTTTTGTTCTCGAGTAACTTGATATTTTCTTTCGAAGCTAAGGTCATCGTAATACGATCCCTGCTCGAGCTGGGACCTTTTTCTTATTTCGGAGAAGAAGAAAGCTTCAACCGGGGGGGGAGGCGAGTGCTGAATGGAGGGGATACCGGATCTTGGGAAATACGCTAATGTAACTATCCCACGGCACTCTGCTTCTACCTATCGCATTTCAATCTCCTGGGGAAGATTCAAACTATGTGTCTGTTGTTATTAGCCATAAATAACACGTTGTAAACACTTCGTTTCATTTTTATCAAACGATGAATGCGGGAAAATTATTCGACGGGACCGCGATCTCCAAACGATCAATGCGGGAAAACGATACTTCTGGGAACGATAGATGCGTGAAAAAATTACATTGTCTTTATGGAACTTAATTTGGGACCAGGAGCGGCGAACGATGAATGCGGGAACGATAAATCGGGGTTCCACTGTATATACAGTCGGATCTGGATTTAAAGTCTTTGCATTTAACGTTTTTTCACATTTAGCTTTTATTTTTTGGGGTCCCGATTCATTCCCTATTAGAACAATGTAAAAATAATCCGCATTAAGTGTTTCCGCATTTTGCGTTTTTCGGCATTTATGGTCGTAAAAAATTTTCCCCCACAAGATTTTTTGCCCGATTTAAGGTTTTTCATGACGGTTCATTCAAAAGATTATCCAAACCTTCGAATTTCTGCTCGTGAACAAGAAGAGTCCCATAAAAGTTTACCAAGAGTCAATAGAATCAACCGGGGAACGCTTCTTCAACTGCTTTCTTCCGCAAGTGCAGTGCTGGGACCTTCAACTCGCAAGCTAGGTGATTTGTCTTCTCGTAATATTCGCTCCCCTTCTGATCCAGACACCAGGCACTTATTGTGTCAGATGCGATCTAATGGAGCTAAGTCATCCCTTAATATTCTCTTACTACCATATCCTCCACTTCTTGAACTTGACTTCGATGATACGTGACCACTGATTGCACGAGTTATTCTCCGAGGGCCGCTACAATGACGGTTTTCTCGTAATGCTTTCACTTGATGGCTTGTGCCCCTTTCAACTCTACTCTCCACGGTAAGTCCATTGTTAGCCCAATATTTTTACAGTCGGCTACTTTCTCTTTTCAAAAGAGGAGGCCCATTATCAGTTGCGCAGTTCACTAGATGATTCTTTCTATAATCCATTCCAAGGTCAGTTTCCACGGAGGAACTGCGAAAGAACCGAGGAAGCGTTTCCCCTGTCATGGTCGTGAGTGAGAGCATTCTTTCCCCACGGAACAACATTGTTTTACATCGTAATTTAGATATCCCGGAGCCCATTTACTGACGTGCGGTTGGTTGACATCGCTGTCGATTCAAAGATATTTATCTGGGGCTATTTTATGTCAAAAGAGAATGACAATCATAGTTTTGACGAACTATCACGGTCCATAACTCTAAATAATCGCTCATGCTGGAAAAAAATCACTGTATAATCACGGTAAAAAAGATAAAAATACGAAAATCCACCAGGTATCCCTTGGTGGTTGACTTCGACATCATAACTCGGATGAAGTTGCCAAACTCCAGAGGCACTGACAATTTGTCGGATGAAATCCAGTTCTGTTGAAGATTAAACCTTTTCACTTAACAGAGTTTAGCTAATCGCTATTCAAGGTCCAACCAAATTTTATTAAAAGCTGCCGAGAAACAAGGTGAGTCGGAGTCAAGGTGATCAGCGCGCCGCGTAAGCAACTTCTCCCGGCTCCATTCGACCTGCATGAGGCCGCGGATACATAACAACGAATCTGGTGTTATCGTCGAGTTGAATCACCATCGACTTGTAGGCATACCATAATTAAGATTCTCCTTTTTTGGATGACCTCGAAATCCAAAATGTGCGCACAGGAGGCTTTTTAAAGGCTCATAAATCCCTCGTTTCGCCGAGGCAACAGAAAATGTTAAGTTGCCAAAATCCCAGAAAACCACCCTTTTACTAGATATTCGGTAGTTTAGATTTCGGGATTAGCAATCTTCTGCTGTCTCTTTATTTCACTCATCTTTATTAATGCAATGATTTTTCGAGTACCTACTTACACCTTTTCTTATTATATTAGAAATGCTAGAGTCACCTACATGTCACTTTTACGGAAAAAATTTTAAAGTTTCATCGAGACCTCTAAAATATGCATAAAAATGGAATCACTAATGTCCATAATAATATTCCGTGTGGGAATGCTTTTAAGTTGATGTATATTATAATTTTCTTAAATATTTCATTAAAACAACCGTCATCCTCTCATTACTTATTTTTACTATCCATTTTTTTAGCTGATTCCTGAAAAGTATTATCCAACCTTCATTGGGCGGAGAACATTTAATAATGAATTTTTGCTGCATGCAGCACCTTTCAGTTAATTAAAATAATATTTTTTAATTCATAAAAAGCTATTCCAATCATTACATACCTTAAAACTTGAAAGAAATGGCAAGTCCTCATTTAGTGTTTGTCCACATTTAGTGTTTTAAATTTTGTCCCCCCTGAAAAACCTTAAATCAGGATTCTACTGTACTAGTCAAAGATTTAAAAAAATGTCAAAGATGACGCAAGTTTGTGATTTTTAAACAATTTTGAAATTTTTGTAACACTTCTTATTCAACATATAAATATTTCATTACATAAGTGAAACCTCTCTTATGTGAAACTTAATGTGCCGAAATTTTGCAGTTTAATCGGTGGTTTGTTCCCTGGAGGTGATTCACACGTTGCATCATCCCAGGGGCACGAAAATGTAAATGAGACTGCATGCATTATCTTCATTCTACCTTTTCATACTTCAAAACCATGGAAAAACAATGCCAATTCTTGCAATGAGTGTGAAGCAATCTGTTCATTCTCAATGAACCTGTTATCCAGGAAAACGTGCTAACCAGGGAAGTAAATAATAGAAATTGGGGTTGTTGCAATCCGTGTAAAAGTCGTCATAATTACAATAATTGTCCAAAGTTCTTGTAGGATCTCCTTCCTGAACTCTTTTCACCTTTAAAATCAAGAAAATTAACACTTAACTGCCATAAAAATACCATATCGCAATGTTTTCATAGATTTCTCAGAGACAATAGGGTAGTTTCCTTCATCAAAGAAAACGAAAGGCATTGATTGCGATTCGTTACCCACCATTAGTGTATTCATTATACACAAATTATTTGGTTTTTGAAATACTGGTTTAGACGAATGGCAAGGTTCAAATTTTATCCTCATTTGAAAAAGGCCAGATTGGCGCCCATGCGATTCCACTCCACATGACGTCACAGGGACCTAGTTTCTACACGAGAGGATAGGAGTTATACATCATCTGAGGTTACCAATGCATGCATGAGGCACAGAGCTCAGGGAAACATGTCTTAATAATCACCTATTAAAACTGGCTAAGGTCGGAAAGTTTTCTTCGTTTGATAAGGTATTAATAAACCTTCTTTAAGCCAAGCGCTACCATCCAGCAAGGTACTCAGCTACCCGCTAGCAGCCTGCGACGTATCAGCACTAAGCCTCGCCTCAAGGTCACCTCACCGGGCGGGAGGGGGAACCAGAAATACGACGTACGGAGATATTTCCCGGCATTCATACTTAAGCGTCGCATTTTCGCGCGCTTGAAAATTTTCACTTTTCATTTAATCGCGAAAAATAGATATTGTCATTTAAAAATCTTATAGCGTGAAATACGTACTCCAGGAGTAATAATCTTTCGATGAAGGCAATAAAAAAATAATAGGAAACCACCCTATTGCATAAAAATGTTATCAATATCTGGTCATTTGTCGTATATGTTTAAAGCGGACAAGTTCAGCTAGGTCATTTCTTCTTTCTCAGAGATTATTCGTAGAAAATGACGATAACCATGAGTATATCAATTGGTTGTTTTAAAAAATCATAAAAATTGTGCTACATTTTTGTAACCATAAATCTTGGCAACAGCCGTACACATTCGTTTTCACAGGGTGTTCATCATTTTCCTTCTCAAAATGGATACATAGAGGCTTGGTAAGTAGCATTTTTTTGCATTATAACTGTTTTTTGAATAATGGATTTCAATGTATTCATTTCTTATCGATTTAATTTTTTTTTTATTTTAGTGGACATCAAGCGTAGGCACGATAATGATGACGAGGCTACTCCTGGACCTTCTGGAATATCCTCCAGTTAGTACTTATGCTTTATTGTTTTAATTTTTTCTGAATTATTATACTGTAGATATATTCTTACTCATATCTGTAATTTTTTTTTTTAGGAAAAACATGTTCATCACAGCAGGAAAAAAGAAAGCGGCTCAGGAATCCCCCTCCCATTTGCTAACCGAGGCTTCAGGTTTGGTGCTTCGAATACATGTATACACAGGATCGGCAGATAAAGATGTTGGAGGCCGCGGACATGCTGGGAAAGTGGTCCATTCCCTCCTAAATGATTTTAAGGGCAAGGGTCATTCCGTATTCATGGATAATTTTTATAACAGTGTGAATATATCGAGAGAACTGCTTGGGGAAAAAGTTCACACCACGGGGACACTAAGGGGAAACAGACAAAACAACCCTTCAGAAATTGTGAAAAGAAAATTGAAGAAGGGGGAGGTAATACACCGATGGTCTGAAGACGGTGTTTGTGTGTTAAAATGGCATGATAGGCGTGAAGTATTGCTGCTAAGCACCGAATTTGGCCCAGAAATGGTTGATATCTCCGGAAGACCCGGAATTAAAAAGCCTCAAGCAGTTGTAGAGTACAATCGCTCAATGGGAGGAATTGATCATTTTGATCAACTATGTGCTTATTATACCTGCGAGCATCGCACACTGAAATGGTATAAAAAACTTGGAATACATATATTTCAAATGATGCTGTTGAACAGCTATGTTCTTTTCAACAAATATAGTGGCGAAAAAAAAACCTTCATGATTTCCGACATGAGGTTATCGGGTCTCTTCTACAGATATGTCTGGAACACAGGACTACTCCGTCTACTCCAATGAAATTTTCCAATTGGCATTTCCCCCAACCTACCCCTTTTTCCGCCAGCGGCAAGAAACATCGCATCCAAAAGAGGTGTAGGGTGTGCCATAAACAGGGCATAAAAAAGATGGTGACGTACATGTGTCCCGACTGCAAGGATGAACCAGGTCTCTGCATCGAGTGTTTTCAAGATTATGAACATAAGTGAAGGTTGAAATAATTTTAAAAACCTTGTAAATAAATGTTCATATTGTAAATAAGAATATTCCATTTATGGAGATTGTGTAAACCTTGCCAATTTCGTAGCATATTTTGTATTTTAATTGATTGGCTGAGCATTTTATGCTAAAAATATTTTTAATGTTTAGTGTTTTTTAATAAATAACTTAAAACGAAATTTTGGTAAATCTTTATTGCGGGATAGATTCAAAGCGTCTCGCATGCGGATGCCTTGAATTGAAGCTATGGATTCTGCTTCGTAAAGCAAATAAGAAAGGCCTTGTACCCCAATGCCCCCTCTCTTCTATTTCCGCTACTGTTAGTGAAACCCTTTCTAGCTATTCCCAAGGAAGTCCTTCGCCTGCACCATCCCTCTCGGGCCCTTTTACCTCCCTCCATTCTTTAGGCCGTTCCGTCAGGTAGTCGTGCCGGGCTAATCCCTTAGTATGGTCAAGGACACGGCGACTTCTTAGCCCTATTCCTTTCATTGCCGGTCTGGACTGAAAGAAGCACCGCTCCCCCAAACACCCCGAGGGTATTTTGACCCCGTGTTCGACAAATATTTCTATGAATTCATTCTCCAAGAAACTGAAAAGTTATCTGGAAAGTCCCAATGTCTAAGTGCCAATTCTTTCGGGGAAAATTTTGGAAAAGGAGTTCCAAGTGTGGCTGGGATTCTTTTACCAAATTGAACACATTCAGATAAATAGCTTAGAGAGTTATTTGAGGACTTAACAATGGGAAGCCGGCAGTGTGAGTGTGTCTTGAAGTTGTAAGATAGAAGTGAAGTCCTGAATTTGAGCACAGAGTTTGGAGCGGAAATGGTCTTGGTGCCCGGACTTTTGACAATTTATATAATTCATACATTCATCATACCATTTTGTGAAATTGATAATTTAATTAAGAAAGATTTTTTAAACTACATTGGATTTAAATACGAAAATAAAATTCCCGATACAACTTCGGCGTGTCGCGGGTTGCATAACCGAGGGTCATCGCCATACGCGGATGCCTTGAATTCAAGACATATTTTTTAAAAAATTTTAATTAATTTTTTTTTATAACTCGAGCTAATTATGTTTGTAAACGAATAAAAAAAAGCATTAACTATGATCTTATTATAAAAAATTAGTTCAGCGTGGCGTTATGTTTTGAAAAATTTTATTAGCATTGAATGGGTTAAGTAATGACGCGCATACTCATCGCATTGAGAAATGCATTTGGATGCATCAAGGCCGTAGAAAGAGAGGTTGGGGATAAATGTTTGAAAGTCAATGGCTGATAATAATAGGGTGGTTTCCTATTATTTTTTTATTGCCTAAATCGAAGGATTATTACTCATGGAGTACGTCTTTCACGCTTTTAGATTTTTAAATTAAGATATCTATTTTTCGCGATTAAATGAAAAGTGAAAATTTTCAAGCGCACGAAAATGCGACGGCCAAGTATGAATGTTGGGAAAACTCCGTGTGACGTCGTTCTGGTTCCCGCTTCTGCAAGTGAGGTGACCTTGGGGCGAGGCTTTGAGCACTGATACGACGCAGGATGCTAACAGGTAGCAGAGTACCCTGCTAGCTGGTAGTGCTTGGCTAAAATTAGGATTATCAATACGCTATCAAACGAAGAAAACTTTCCGACCTTAGGCAGTTTGAATAGGTGATTATTAAGACATGTTTCCCTGAGATCTATGCCTCATGCATGCATTGGTAATCTCATACGATGTAAAACTCCTATCTACTTGTATAGAAACTAGGTCCCTGTGACGTCACGTGGAGTGGCATCGCATGGGCGCCAATCTGGCCTTTTTCAAATGCTGTTAAAATTGACCATTGCCATATGTCTTAACTGGAATTGCTGAAACCAAATAATTTGTATATTATGGATACACTAATGGTGGGTAATGAATCTGACATGACATACCTGGTTAATAGTCAACATCTGTCTTGCCGAGCAATTACCATTATGGTGAGGACTTGATTTTTCAAAAATCATCTTCAGATGCAAACATGAGGATTTTTGCTACTGAAAATTATATTGGTGTCAAAACCTGCAGTTTAAAAAATTCGAATGAGTGTGTTCATTGTTGGATTAAATGGTGGATAGAAGAAATCGGAAATGCTTACAAGTGAAGAGCGCTGAAGGAGAGGTCGAGGGGAAGAAGTGCACTCTCTCTCCTCCGTATTTCAAGCTATGAGGCTATGAGCGAACGAGCAAGGGAAGAACACGTCCGATCTTGCATGTGACGTCGTTGCCTTTAAAGCGAAGGGGCGAAGGTGCAGCAATGTGATATACGCAGTTTTCATTGCCTGAAGTTTCCAGTCTGTCCCGTCTTGTTTGAATGCGCTTATGCTATGCTTGTTTCTTCTGAAATTGTGCTGTTTGGACTATGTTGAATATTAGTAGCCTTGTTTTAACTATAAATCTTTGTGTCAATCAGTTAGAGCTCAAAGTACTGAAATGCTGTCAGATATACGTCGCGTTAGGTCTCATTCTTTTTAAAACCTCGTGCATGTCATACAATTGCTGAAAGATATCGAGATATCTTCGAGCTCAGTAGGTGACTCACCTAGTATTTTGCCTCCAGAAACTAGGAGAATTGAACCTGGTAGACCGAAAAAAGTCAGTTGGTGAGATGGGGTAGGGATGAAACACGTTTCTATTGTTCCCCTGTAACTTAATATTTTCCTATTTTCCTATGGGGTCTCAGAAAGGAAATAAAACGGCAGAGGCATTAGCTGATTGAGGGCCGAGGGTAGTTCCGTTAAATCTACAACGTGGTTACTATCCTACGGTCCTGAGATTGCCCCGATTGTTGTCCAATCTCTTGGGAAGGTTCATGCTATATGCCTGTCGTGTTTTGCCTTAAAATTTTCCACGGCTGCAATTCTATTGCAATACTGGTGCGAGAGCTTTTAAACAAAATTGTTCGAGAGTAGGCCTAGCATCGTAGAGCAACGGCGTATGCGAAGAGAGGATCGGAACTCTTTCTACTATCTCTTATGCTGGGGTTACCGCCGCAGTTATCAAAATTTTCTCTTTCAATTAGTGTTGAAAGAGGAAATTTCGATAACTGTCGAAATTCCAGGCATACGTCTGCAACACTGCACGGTAGGATAAAAAAATGCCGCAAAATTTTTTTCTTTATAGCTTCAATGCTCAAAATAGGGGTGTGCCTCTTACACCTGTGCACCTCTTACACGCGCTTATACGGTACTTGGAAACGACTTGCGGATTGCCTCATGGTAAATGATTGAGCATACTAACCAGGAGAGCTCAATTTTTTCAAACGTACTAACCAGATACTTTTACCTGTATTTTGCTCGGAAGGTACTGGGACCGAGAGAAATCGCCGTGCTAAGGAGGAACGTACTAACCAAGTTCCACTGTAGTTGAATTAGAGTAGGTACATGCACTTGCAAAGATTACAATGAAAACTTATGAAATCAATGGATTTTTAACATCACGGGCATAAATTTAGGTTAACAGCTGCAATTACAGCTTAATCCCCAAGAAATCCAGATCGCTCTACGATAACGTCGCAAGTGGCGTCTTTCGTCGACTGATTAAAATGTAAAGTGCGCCGCAGGTGGCAGCATTTCTAGTATTCAAATCAAGAATACTGTAATGCTTTTTTGTCGTCACAGGCTTTGTAAATAATCTTTTTTAATGGAATCATTTCCTGTATATTCTGGATAGACAACTGCCGGTGAGGGAGCAACTTGGAAGGCCTCATGCTGGAGAGTAAAAAAAATTGAAATTTTGAAAAATGAGTTTTTGAGAAATGGTACTCTGCAACCCTTTGATCGCCGGTTTTTTTTCCAAATTTTGAGAAATATTGTGTATTTTTTCTAATAGTGTATATCCCAGTTTAAATTTGTGAAGCCAACCATTGGATGCTGTGAAGTTATCCATTCCCAAATTTAGGCCCTCCATTCTTGCTTTTTACTGCAAGATGGGCCCTGAAATGGGAATCATTCTTGCCCATGTCTGCGGAAGCCAGTTGAAAACAGCTTGATCAAGGTTATAATAGTAAAGAGATCAAATTCGAGAGTAAAGCACATAATTCAAATAACTTCCAGATCTTTGAGTTAATGTTGACTTCCATTGCTTAAGCGTGAATATTTTTTATTTTCAAGAATTTACTCAAGATGGTGGCAAATGCAAAAATTTCTCCTTAGGTTTGAGTTGACATAGAAATAAACTGTGATAATGGAGCAAGAGTTAATGCTGGGTCAAGAGAATTAAGAGAGGCAAATGTTGGCTTTCATCTTCTTGCGCGTACATTGTAGTTTTCATAATTTAAATAAGACATCCAAGATGGTGACGAGTGAAAATATGCTTCTTGGAATTTATGCATTGTAATTCTGTAAATTTTCCTAAACAACCGTCAAAAGAATGAGATCAAAGTGCATAAGCTCTAGATTTCATATCTTTGAGCATTGCAATGTTGGGCTATTGAGATAATTTACCAGCCTACCAGCATCAACCATTTACAATATATTATTGGCTCTCCTTCGCTATGGATACTAGTTTATTCATGTAAAGATATAAATTTAATTGAAATTGAGAAATTGGTAATTGAGAGATGAATTTCACTTGATTGTGCCAAAATTTCATTTCTTTGATCAGAAGTTTTCGTAAAAGAGGAATTCATTCATCGGAGTCTCTCCCTAATGCATTTACGTAGGCATTTGGCAGAACCAATAGCATTTGTTCATTCAATTGAGTTTTTCATTTAGCGGGAGTTTGTGAAGTAGAGGTTTCATGGTATGTTGTGAAAACGATAGTAAATCACTCCGGAATGAAGAAATGTTCAAGATACGTCTCTTTCGGGTAATACACCGCGTGGGTCCATTGTTCTCGGACGACAGTTTCGCCGGCGTTACAGTCGGCTTCTTCAGGTCAGTGAAGTAACAAAGCCGACTGTAACGCCGGCGAAACTGTCGTCCGAGAACAATGGACCCACGCGGTGTATTACCCGAAAGAGACGTATCTTCATACTCATCGACCCGTGGAAGCCTGCATAAGGAAAGAAATGTTCAACATTATAGTTTATGTATTGCCCAAATTATACATATTTTGAAATTGACACTTCCTCTAGTGGCCATTTTTGGTATTTTTTCCAATGCCTGTTTCTTCAGGAAAAGTGTAACTAGAAAATTACAAGTAGCCAATTGGAAAATCATTCATGTAGGTTTGCATCATATATTTTTTTTTTAATGGCGATGGGTAACCACATGTTTCATAGGGTCGTGCTTGAATCTGAAAGAAGAAATGGCCCTGTTTATTGTAATTGTAATACCACGAATGCTCTTTTCCAGTTTTTGGAGCTGTCAGCAGAAAGGTGTGTCCTCCTAGTAATAGACAGTCATCTCCAGCCCCATCGTCAAGTCCCAAGGCCAAGGAGAGGTCCAGTGAGACACAAGAGCATCATGACCTCGTCAGAAATCTTATTTCCTCTCACACTCCAGTGCTGATTTTGTTGAGGTATGTACATTTGTGAGCTGAATGTTTCATACGGACAATTGGCCTTGATTGAAAAATTTTTAACAGTGTCCAGGTCAATTGCCTTGGAAAATAACTAAAACCTCGGAGAAGGTATGGTTAAGGGACAATTTTTTCTCAACATCCATGAATAGCTCAAAATCCACTGCCCCTTTAGAAAAAGTGATTCAGTATACTCTTTTTTACTATGGACAGTGTTACTATGGAGTTTTCAGTATTACAAAGCAAAGTCATGGTCCCCCACATATGGCTTGTATTAACATTTGGTAAGGGAAACTATATCACGAATTTTAAATTGTTAAGAAAATATGGACCTCAGTTCCAGTTCTGTTGGGCTGTAAAAGAACTTTGTTATGAAGTTTGATGTATCACTCTATGGCATTCATTACGTTATACCTTCAGGAAGCTGCAGCGGATGAAATCGCGGAGGAGATTAGAGGCTTAAAAGATGATTTTGAAAAATACTTGAAAAAAGCAGGAGGAGCACAGTGTGCAACATCAAACGATTATACGAAATACCCCACGCGACCTTCCTGACATGTTAAACTACGAAGTATTGTCGATGCGATGTTTACGAATAGGCATGTAAATAGGGGCATTATGTAAGTCGCAATATTTTACTGAACTCTTACTTACCTTAAATTCCCTCCGTGAGGTTTTAGGCGAACCCTTTCTTTGCAAAGTTGCACTATCATTTAAGATTTCACACTTTTGATGGACCACAGTCGGAAGTGCTGATTTTTTTAGCTACTTACGCTGGCGTAACTAGTTTTACTGACAAATATTTTGCTGTAGTTCGTATAAAACGAATGCCTTTTGCTCCTGGGGACCGAGCCGAGGTTCGTAATTTCAAAACATTTTGTGTAATCGAAACTTCGTATAATCGAATAGTGCCATGTATTTAGCATAGGCTTTTCGCCAGGACCGCAATATCACTTCATATAATCGAAAACTTCGTAAAATCCTGCTTTGCATAATTTAGAGTTTACTGTACTACTTTATAATAAATTAAGCTCTTTCTCTCTGTCAATACTCCTTAGCATCCAGTATGGTTCTTTTGTTGGCAGGAAATATTGTTAAGTTAACCTGCCACATCTTAAATCTCTGGGAAAGATGTCCGTTAAGTCATGGCTTCTAGCTTAGCACTTTCTGTCTCTCTTGGTTACCTTGAAGTGTAATGGGTCCACAGTGCACGTACCCAGGTACATCACAGGTGTGATTTGGCTATCCTTTGTTGAATTTTATCCAACATCTCCCACCTTAGAGCTTTTTTTATGCAGAAATATTTGAAGTAAACAAATATCCCACTAAAGCCCTCACAGGGTTCCCACTCAACCGTGAAAACCTTAAATCCGTGAATTTCGTCTACCGTGAAAAAACCTGGAAAAAGCAGTGAATTTCGTCATAAAAATCCTTAAAAATCTCTCAAACTTGATTATAGAACTATGATTGAAAGAGCAAAAGAAAAATTGAAATGTCGAACATGTTTCAAGGTCAGTCATGTGCAGACGCTGTCCACTAGGCCGGCCCTTATTTTTCAGATTTGCGAAAAGTTATGTTTTCCTGGTCTCAAAATGATCCAAATGATGTTTATATTTGCGTGTTAAAATTTGGTTACTTTAAAATAACAGCAACCCGTGCCCCAAGGGCCCCAAGTACTGAGGACCCTCAATTGAGTTTTTTGGGGCCGAAAAAGCACTATTTCTATGTAAAACGTAAAAGTAAAGCCCTTTAGGGCCGATTTTCTGTTTGTTTTAACCTATCTCTAAGCGTTTAGGAGATATCGCCCGTCGTAATGCAATCTTCCCCCTAGGGCACCACCCCGCACCGTGGCACCGCTGAGGTATGTCCCGCACCACTTACTAGAGACTTCCCCTCAACCCCCTCCCCTCCCTCGGCAAAGACTTTGCTCCTGATGTCAAGATCTAGCCTCTGAAGAAATGTGCTTACCTTAGAAAGAATTTAATTGCCATAACAATACTTCCAATCCAAGAGATCAATTTATTTTCACTCTGTCCATGAATTTCGGTACATTAACCAAAATAAAATAGATTTTCATTGTATTTCTAATTTTTCACTGACATCCTACTTTTGGTAATGAAAGTGCCTTTCCGCGCGTAAGGATTGTATTGCGATGAAAAGTCACTCTTAGTAATTAATTTTGAAAGCTCTCTTCCTTCAACGTGACTGCCAAAAAATCTTGAATTAGTTTCACTCCTCTCGCTGCACAATCATTTCCCACTTGATGACCCCGAATAATTTGCAAATCGTTCTTTTTTGTTCATCCCATTCACGTATCTTCACATCAAAGAATGCAATGCATATTTACAATACATTAAATAGCTTTCTCGAATTAGTAGTGACAAAATTTGGTACAGATACCTTAGTCATGTCTTTACGTTTACATAATGCCTTCTTCGGTGGATCATATTTTCCTACACAAGACCACATACGGCGTATCACGTTTTTTTTCACACCTAGAAATGGATCCGTCAAAGAAGGACAGGCCTACCAACTCCTCATTCATGTACCACAAGTAGTTTGAAAACCTCTTTAGTGCTGCTTTCGCTATGTCTAGGTTAACACTTTCGTAATTAACAAGTCTTTGTTGGAACTACGGGTCACTGATGGGAACTAATGCAACAAAAGGAGCGGAGAACCACATCTTTTCATTTCTTCTTGAATATATTGAAATCTATTCCACCAATAACTGCATTTCGTTCTCCTCTTTATTTGCGTAAGAACTTTATTTCTTCAGCCCAAGCACATTTATCCGAGAGATTAACTGCACTTTCCTCCTCGCGCGTCAAAAATTCAATGGTACGGCTCCTTGTAATGTCAAGCAAATCATCAAGTTTTGTTACGAAAGATTCTCTTCTCTTCATATCCACCGTAGTTCGCGTTCTCTTTATGCCGTTGCACGCTCATCCATTCTTTGCGTCATTTTTCTAACTTTTCAATCGCCTTATTTTCTGTAAAAACAGGAATTCTAGTTTTATACTATGGATGAGACGCATTTCTCACGGTTTTTCTCGCACTAAATCTTACAAATTTCGAACCCATTAGGAGATAGAGAAAACACATAGTACTTCTCTCACTGTCGGTAAATTTGAGCCGAGTATTTCTTCACTTTCTGTTCCAACCAGTTCAATGCCTGGATTTAGTCTTGATTACATGCCTTTCCTTGTTGGTCTATTCTTAAAATGAACGTCACGTTCATGATAAAGTATTTATTTCACCACTTTTCTCCTTACATCCTAAAAAACTTAGCTCTTCCTATCCTTTGCACACTATACACAAGAACTATCTCTATCTATCCACAGTGATTTACATCCGTGAACTTACTACCTCCTTTCTTCTCCTTGAATATTTCTAACTACTGTTGGAGCCCTGGAAGCCCTGCTCAATCCCTTCATTCCTTTATTATTCATAGACACATTTCTATCACATGCTTATAATATTTTGCACATAAAAAGCACTTTGGATCAAAGCCTGCTGGAATGGTTCGTGGCCGTTTGGTGGCAAAAAATCAAGGTTTAAGGGGTCAGTACCCAATACATAGGACGGCGTTGAAGGGTTAAAATTGACATTATAGGCTTTAACAACATTAATCATGACACAAGAGGAACAACCTATTCAATACTGTACCACTAGCATGTAAATCTTGTCATCAGGAGCAAAGTCTTTGCCGAGGGAGGGGAGGGGGTTGAGGGGAAGTCTCTAGTAAGTGGTGCGGGACATACCTCAGCAGTGCCGCGGTGCGGGGTGGCGCCCTAGGGGGAAGATTGCATTACGATGGGCGATATCTCCTAAACGCTTAGAGATAGGTTAAAACAAACAGAAAATCGGCCCTAAAGGGCTTTACTTTTACGTTTTACATAGAAATAGTGCTTTTTCGGCCCCAAAAAACTCAATTGAGGGTCCTTAGTACTTAGGGCCCTTGGGGCACGGGTTGCCATTATTTTAAAGTAACCAAATTTTAACACGCAAATATAAACATCATTTGGATCATTTTGAGACCAGGAAAACATAACTTTTCGCAAATCTGAAAAATAAGGGCCGGCCTACTGTCCTTGCACTTATCTGCACACGTACATTCTAAGCGCAATTATTGGTCCGTGTGCCGTGATGACACATTGACCTTGAGCCTGTACGAAAGACTGGTAACCAAAGTATTCATTAACCCTGGTGAAAATGCAGACACTTCTTGATTTCCCTGGCACCCTGGTCGCTCGATTTTCCCGTGCATTATGGGGTGTTTCTGTAGTATGTTCCTTGCAGTACAGGGTGTTGATTCAATGCAGCACTTATAAATTGAATGGCTAGTTTATTATTAAGTTAAGGAAATTTAGAGATGCAAAAAAGCATCGCCCTTCTTCATTTGTGCTTAAGTTTATCGGATAGAAATATCTACGTCGCCACACCAATCCTGTTCCTATACAAGTGTTGACAATAGTTTTAATGGTTATTATTTGCTCCACCTCCGGTAAAGTGACAATTTGCTATAGCAAGTGTTTATTTGAGCACCGTGGGGTCTCATTTTATCGAGGTTGCACTGTAGGTCCGAACTGCAATGACAACATTGACTTGTCAAAAGTGGGTGGCAAATTTTGGATTTCCTTGTTTCAAACTTAATTCAGAGATAATAACTCAATGGGGAAGATTGTTTTTTTTTTGTTGAAACTTTTCTTTCCCTTCCAACTTCTTTTGATTCTAATTTATTGCTGATAGTACGAGGGCTATTCACTAAGTAAGGAACGTTTTTCGTTTGATGCCACTATGCAGTAGTGTACATCTTGGTGTCTGTGAGCTTGGCACCTGAGGTGGCATCCAGCCGTGACTGTGGGAACGTCTCAGCGAAGCCCGTTTTTTCAATACTCAAATTGAAGTTGTGCACTGCAATTGAAAATATCAGCAGCGTGAGGTTTGGTCAGTGACAATGCCTGACCTCACACAGCAAATTGCTCCCAAGAACTCCTCAATTCATTCACATGGGAGGTTCTCCCTCAGCTCTCCTGTAGTCCCGTCCTCACACCTAGTGAATTTTGCTTGTGTCCAAGAATGGCTGGCAACAGCACTTCAAGATGATGGTTTGCACCAGATGCGTGATGCAGAGTGTCTGAGATCACAGACAGCAAAATTCTATGATGAACAATTTCAAAGCTTATCCACTGCTATGATAAGTGTCTAAGTTTGTTTATTGATTATGTAGAAAAGTAGTATTTCAGTTGGTATTTGAGATAGCAAAATCATTTTACTGTACTGAGTTTATTTTTAAATTCCAAAATGTTTCTTACTTTGTGGAGTTTTGTAAAGTTCCAAGAAATTCCTAGCTGTGTTTACTTTTTGTGTTATTTATTTTCTGAGAGAGTCTTCTAATAGGAAGAATTAAAAAAAGCTGTTTCCGTAGTAAATTATAGTATGATTTCTTATTATACAGGGGCCTCCCAGGAAGTGGAAAATCAACTCTTTCCAAGCAGTTACTGTCTATACCTGGAGGAAAATCAGGATTCACTTGTAGCGCAGATGACTTCTTTCTTGTTCCTCATGGTGGCAAAGGCCAGAAAGAGTACCGCTTTGATCCATTAAAGTTGGAGGATGCCCACAAGTAAGTGTTATCATGAATGTTTTTTTAATATGCTGTCATTATAATTACGGATAGTTAATAATTAATTTTTCTGTTTAGGCACTGCCGTATTCAAGTCCTTCGGGCCATGGCTCACGGTGTAACTCCTATAATTGTGGACAATACCAACACTCAAGCATGGGAAATGCTGCCATATGTTGAAATGGCGCTAGAACCGTGGAAAGCAGAAGATAGCTTGAGGAAAATGGTTGCAGATGGTGCAATTGCAAAGAGAAATGTTTGCAGTAGCTTGAGTTCATCGAGAAATTCATTAAAAGGTTATCATGCTTTCCTAGTCACTTTTCAAGTACAGTTAAATCCAGTCATAAAGTGAATCTTGGGACTGAGTTTACGCCCACGGGAAAGCAAAATTTTAGGAGAGCCGAAAAAAAACTCAAAAAATAAATTTTCCACTAATTTATGTGCATAATAAAGTTAAAAATGATATGCTATGGTATAATTATCGAAAAGGATTACGTATATACCCATGCCTCGCTTAGTACAAGGGATGCATTCCATGGGGTCTTCGCGCTAATCGAATTTATATTTTTCGAGACCATTTTAAAATGGGGAAGATAGGGATGTGTTCCCGGTGGCATAGGTGTTGGGTATTGAATTTCTTATAAACCATGTATATATTCCTACTAATATCCGTAGAAAATCTTATTTATATAAGCATTTATAGTTTATAATATCTTTAAAGATATGTATTAGGTATGCATTCAAAGATGTTTTTTTCCCGTTAAAAAATATTCGTATGTGCTTTTGAAATTCCCTCCTTTTATACGGGTGGGCTCACATCTAGGAAAAAAACATGCCAGCTCAGGGGTTTGCAATTCATAGCCGGCAGGTGACGAATTTCCAACTTAGTCTTAAAACCCAGTGTCACCGTTTTGTCTTGAAACTTCCACGTGATGTCTCGGAGCAATCATCACCCTCATCTTCTTTTATAGATTCAATAAAGCCACAGATTTTGCTCTCATAACTGCCTATGATTGAGGAACATCATTCAACGCTTATGATAAATTCACGTAATTAGAAGTCTTTCCGTTTTTTTATCCAGCAGTGAACTCCGCATATGTGTTTACCGCTTGGCTGCAGTTAGTGTGGCTGATGTCACTGATGTTTTAACTTTGTCTCTAGTCAGAAAAATAGTGCGTACTGTAGACATCTTGAGCTTAAACTTACATGCAACATCGCTTTGACGCTCTCCATTTTCAAAGCAATATATCACTTTCAATTTCTTGTCTAGATTTATGCTTTTTCTTGAAAGCTTCTTTATTTTTCTATTTGCATTCCTATTTTTTTACATTGTTCACTTGGTTTTTACTCCGTATGGCTATGTCAAAAATCACCTTCTATTGCTGAACAGCTGCCGCACTGTATTCCTGAGATGCAGAGGGCTTACTACTGCTGGAAGGGAAAGAAACCAATGTTTTTGAGAGTCTCTGTAGGACCCTTTTACGTGTTGATGCTATTCATACCCAACTCGGCCACCGCTCCATTTCTCCCCTGTGAATACCTATATGACCTTGAAGGCTTTAAGCTGGCCCTTTACATGGCAGTCGATTTTCCGGATAATCTTGGACAGCAAAAAATACATCTCAAACCATATTGTTTGAAAAAAACTCATTTTCACTGGCTTCAAACTTAATTAATGATCTAAAGGAGATGAGATAAATTACTTCCCTAGGCCAGCTACTCGGACCACATGACGAGCAATGTTTTTCGCCATTTCGCGGCAATGGATTTTGACGAATATTTAAACAAAGAATATAATTGTGGTACATATTTTTGGATGTAGTTGAAGTCTGTTATAACAAGAGCTGAAGATCTCCAGAAAATCACTTGATATTTTTCTAACTCATTACAGCCGATTTCTATCGAAAATATCATCTTTTTCAGGTTAATGTAGCATGGAATTTGGAATATTTACGCATTTATATCTGTCTGGAAGTAAATGAATTTACACTGCAGCATTTATTTTTTAATGATTACATTTCAATTATGAATACAATAATTAGAGATGGGTCGAATAGCAGGTTTATCGGACTCAAATATCGAATTTGAATAGTAAATCGTAGCTTAAATACTCAAATATCTCAATTTTCGAATACCTAGAATACTAGAATTGCACAAAGCATATTAAATGTCTTTCATCTATTTCACTTGATGAATGTATAAATAAATAGGTACATATATACCTACCAAATACATTTTTTAAATCAACTTTTTATTTCAAATTTAATGAAATCATTTGCATCAATAACATCGTTAAAACGAAGAATCATTACAAACTAGAGATGGGTGGAATAGCAGATTTCTCTAACTCGAATATTGAATTTGAAAAGTAAATCATAGCTTGAATAATAGCGGTCCCAGCATATAATTTTCCCGCCTCCATCGTTTGACGAAAATGAGACGAAATATATACAATGTGTCAATGTGTGTAAAAACCAAGAGAACAATGGCAAAAAATAGGAATGCGGGCAGAAAAATCAAGAAGTTATCAAGAAAAACCATAACCCTAGAAGAGAAATTGAAAGACTTCAATTGCTTTGAAAATGGAGAGCGTCTAAGCGATATTACGCGGAAGTTTAAACTCGCGATGACTTATTCTGAATAAAGACGAAGTTAAAACATCAGTGACCTCAGCCGCACCAACTTCAACCAAGCGGTCAACACATACGGAAAGTTCATTATGAATCTGTACAAAAAGACTAGGGTGGTAATCACTCCAAGACGAGTGAAAGATCCGGTTGGTTTCAGAATTCTAAATGGCAAGCAGGTATTTTCAGTGCGGCGATATCTGGTGAATCTGCAAGTGTTGATAGCGCAGTCACCGCAACATTTTCTGATGAACTCCAAGCTGTGATTGAAAGTGGCTCCTTTCCCCCTCAAATAGTCTTTAGTGTTCATGAGATCAGTGGATAAGATGATATTGTTTTGGATAAGAATGCGATCGTGTTCATTCATTTTCAGGGAAGGAACACCTGGGTCAGGTTTCAAGGCATTTAAAGATTGTTTCACGTAGCTGCTGCTGCCTCGGAGGACTTCAAATTAAAATGATTTATCTTTCATAAACTCCTCTAGCTATGAAATGGCATTTAAAGTAGCATTTTCCTGTCATTTCGATGAGCGACAAAATGGCCTGGGTGACTCAACAATGGTTTTTTGATCGGTTTGAAAAGTAGTCAACTGCCGGCAATGCATTACGAAACCCTGAGATAGCAGATGTTAGCCCACCCGCACGACAGGAGGGAATTTCAAAAGCATGTACGAATTTTTTGTAACGTAAATAAGTCTTTGAATACATGTCTACTATCTTTAAAGATATTTTAAACTATAAATATTTGTATAAATAAGGTTTTCTAAGGCTATTTATGGGAATATATATATGGTTTCGAGGAAATTCAATACCCAACACTTATGCTACCAGGATCCCTATCTTCCCAATGTTAAAACGCTCTCGTATAACGCAAATTCGTATCGTTCAAAGACCCCAAGGAACGCATCCTTTGCGCTATATGAGGCATGGGTGTACTATGCTATAGGAATCAATGATCGTGAATGAGTCATCAATAGGAAATCACGGAGTAATGTTTTCACTGTTATTTTAAAATTTTTATGCAGCTCTAATTCATGGCATTAAAAATACTCCCGGAGAGGATGAACCATTAATAGCTAAAGAAAACTAGTAACTAATCTTATATGTTCATAATGAACGTAAATAAACTCATTCTAAAATAATACGAGCGAGAGAGGAATTTTTGAAAAATGCCTTTCTTGTCAAAAGATGACGTCAAAGGCGGCTTTCAGATGAAACGAATTTTTGCCGGCCTCCATTTATGTCACAGTGCCGTGAAATCCAGAGAGTCTATTCGTTTGAAACCAGCGTGAATTTTACTGAGCCGTGCCGTGAGCGGTGGCCAGCAATAAGTCTTTTCGTCTGAAAATGGCCTGAATATAGCACAGCATGTATATCACACCATAGACGGCACACTGCCAGGCCAAATGGTCACCGTAGTGACCATCGTCAGCGCCGTGCGGTCAATCGCTGTATTTGACTCGTTTGAAGACATCCATGGAGACCAATGGTTATCTGAAAGCTCGACTCAAAGTGCGAAGGAGAAGACACTCTGGATTTCACAGCGCTGTGCCAAGAACAGCAGCCTGCTGAATGTTGTCTAGCCTGGAAGTGGCCTAATCATAAAATACATTGAGAAAATTCATGATATCCACAAAGTAATACATACATTTGCGGAAATAAGACTCCTTGTTTGTCAGAAGGTCTAAGCCACGTTCACACGATGTCTACAAAGTAGCCAAAATGGCATGGGAAACAGCTGGTTGACTTAATGAATTCATTGGAGGGTTCAAACTATCTTAATGCACACATATTCCATTGAGAGTAAGGAAGTTAAAAATGAGACTCGAGAATATGTATTCATTTTTTGATAAAACCACTAATTACATTTACAAAACATGACAACATCTAAATCGGCTGCTGTAAAGTCAATACTTATGCAAATGGCTTAAAAGGCATCAACCATACTAGGTTCTCTTATGGTAGAAGACCTAAGCAGAAAAATATTTGAAAATATCTCAGTTTTTGATCCCCAAGAAGTTCCAACTACACAGCTGAACCATGAATTAATGACAAAATTACAAAAAGTTCATGGCCTTGAGTCAATGGAGACAGAGAAGTTGATGCTGGGGTTTGGAAAAATTACAGCAATTAGTACAAAAGCAAAATTCCCAGGGTTCAGTGATAAAATTACGGCAAAGCAGCAGCTCAAATTGTCTCAGCCATCCTTTGCATCTAACAAGGGGAGACCGTGTACCTTGCTCCGCCGTTTTCAATGCCTTATTTTTATGGCATGCGGAATGGCAAACACGTGTGGGAACTGGTAGTTGCTCCATTGAATGGCCCTTAGTTTGGCTGCAATTAATTGATATTCATGCAGTACTTTGAACAAGCCTTATCTAGATCCAAAATAGCACACCTTTGATCAGATGGTGTAGTGGTTAGCATCATCGACTGTCACGTCGGGGGCCAGGGTTTGAGGCTCTGTCTCTACAGTATATTTTGTGGTCTTCATTTTGATCTCACAGTGACAAATTAATAAGTAATGTTAATGGCAGCAAATATAGGAATAAAAAAACTTTTTTATCATCATAATGGCATTTAGGTAATTATGCAGTGTCATTTCAAAGTTATAAGTGGATGATCTTACTTAGCTTTTCTACATGTGCCAACCAATGCATAAAAATCACTTGCTAGAGCACTACCCTCACCATGGGTCATACTCATTATATAGTATACGAGTCGATAGTCGCTTGATTTCATCAAGCGGGTTCGAGAGGGGGGTGGGAACATGTTTGTGTCACGCGTGTTCGAGTATTGGGTCCATAAGTTGCTTAAAAAGGGAAAGAAAACACAATATCCTTTTAATAGATGAAATAGACGGAGGATACGCTCTTTCGCTCTCAACAATACTTAACGTCGTCTTAGTAACCCCGATGATATAAGCGTTAAGACCGTTTTGAATAGAATATTTACGTAATGGAGAGAAATATAAAATTAACGACGGATGCACTTGTGAAATATCGCCGATTTTTCGTATTTTGACTCTTGTCCTAGAATTGTTGCTTTTCTCTTTCTGATTATGAAGATTTGAACCCAACATACTTAAAAGAATATAACAGCTTTTTTTACTGTCGGACTGAGACCAAGTCAATGCATCAATACCCAGCCGATCAAGTTAATTTCGAAGACAGAAATCCAAAAAGTGCGGATCTATTAAATGCTACCACCTTTCAACCGAGAGAAGCTCAAACGCTCTGTCCTCAAAAATCCAGCATTCGCATATTCCTTGAGGTTTATTTATAAAAATTCGACAATTCATACACATCATAACTGTTCATCTATTCATAAATACATATATGAGCACGGAATAATGTGAAAGATAGCTATCGCCTGGCCTGTAAATTATTTTCACAAACAGCCATAAAATTTGCTATTCTAAAACCTGCTCTTATTTGAGAGGTGGGAGATGGCAATGTGAACGCGAAGTATAGGGACACAAAAGTATCACCATGCACGAAAGTTTTTTTATCAACAATACACATGAAAATAGATATTCTAAAATATATTTTTATTATCACTGTATAGATGGCGCCACCAACGCAAATCAGCGTAACACGGCTTTCATAACAGGTCGCGCAAGATTTGTTCATAATCATTACATATTCACAGCAAATTATCTTCGCCGAATTAACTCAATTTTTGGTTATGGCATTCATTTGTCGTGACGCCTTACGCGAGCTTTATTAGATATTGATTCCCGACTACTTGAATCCCATATAATGTAAAACATTCTTAAACGATGAATTACGTGAGGTTGTAGTCTCCCTAACCCCAAATTTCAGCGTTGGTAAAGAAGTATGCAACAGGCATAACATATAGGCCCTTCGTATGCTAGAAAACGTGAGTAAATATTTTAATAGCAAACTATCCGTAATTTCGTGTGGTTAAATAACCACGGGAAAAAGCAACCCTGGTATATAATGGTCAGTATTACCGGTTACTATGATTAAAATAATTCCGCACATTAGGCAATCAATAATGCGACTGAAATGATTTGATGAAAGAATGGGTAAGGATGCGCTTTGAATATTGAATTTTTCGTATTTCAATGATGCATAATGTAGTATGTAATTTTGGAAAGGAGATATATTATCAAAGGGAAATTAAAACAATTAAAAACAATCAAATATAAAAAATACATAAATACAGTTAAGCAATTTGAAATGGTGTAATGCATGCAAACGTCATTGAAAGTAAAAAAAGAAGTCAATGTTTAAACCAAAATAATGAATTGGTTACGCTTACGTGTAGTAGAGTTGGTTTACCAGACATCAACAATCACTTCAAGCCTTAGCAACCACTTCGAAATCCTGAATGAAATCATACGTAAAAACGATATGAGTGTATCGCCATTTACTTTACATTGAAATTAAATGTTGATATAAAATGAAAACTATGGTTGCCATGGAGCCCCAATTATAAAGAAACATTTATATTGCCAGTCAGGTACTACCCTGAAAATTACGGACAGGTACAGTAAATAGCAAAGGAGAAAATGAGACCTATCGATATAAATTCATATCGATATATTTTCATAAGGAACCGTTACACATCAAAATTATTTACATGTGTGCCTAGAACTTTTCTTTCTTACCAAATTATTAAAATTTATATGCCCGTAACTATGTAAATAAGTCTAAAAAAGGGATCTATCGAATGCACACTTCCATCGATGATAACATCGGCTTTAATCATCAGATCGGCTTGATTTAACTTTTATCGGATAAAACACATTAGAAGTTGTATTGTGTATGATTTTCATATTCAAAACTTGATTAACACCAAAGTTATTAGCGAATTAAGCGTAACTAAGGAGATTAGTATCGATATAACTCGCACATGAATCGATCGAGTGAAATGGTCATCATTGCAAAAGTTGACCTTATTGATAAAAGTATTACCCTGAAAATTTCATTCATCTAGCTTGAATGGTTGATAAGATATTCAAGATTGTATGCTCCACAAAAAAATGGCGACAATGATTTTTCGCGTGCAGGATATTTTTCGGAATTTTATTATGAATTAACAAAGATGGTTACGGGAAAAGTAAGGTAGATCGTAAGGGTACGAAGTACCCTCTACGGTTTTTCTAGGAGATTCCAAATTTTCATATGGCACATGTCTCAACGCCGAAATCCGAGTTTGAAAATTCTCCCTTCACGACAATGTAAAATCGAAATCGTTTATTCCTCGGAATTGTTTCGACATATGAAAATTCCAAGATAGCCTAAAAATCAACCAAAAAATTCTCTACCTTATAAGTCAAGGAAAATGTCGTACGATTATTGCAAGTTGGTCAAAAAATTCCTAAACTTTTTCCATAAGAAAAACATAGAAAACGTTCAAAAAATACTAAATATCAATTTGTCGCAATGAAAACCACATCAAAAAATCTAATTTACGTCCATTGAATATCATGTTCCTCAGACGTTTAAAAATACAAAATAAAAGCGAAAAAGTTTTAGTCCCATAAGGCTCCCATGTTAATTCAAGTCGATATATCTCGAAAACTAATCGACTTTTTCAAGTTTTCAGAATTTTTCTCCCGATGAATTTTTTTTTACTTTTACGTTCAATAAGCCAAATACCCATGCCTATCACAGTTTGGGCTGCGAAATTGTATCAATGAGTCAGTCAGTCAATCGATTTGCCATCTTATATTAGCTTAATATATATAGTAGCTGTATATTGTAATTTCTGTATTATACTATACCAACTAATAACAATGTTATGGCCACTTTGGTTTTTGTACTAGTATTCCTGTGTGTAGTTGTTGCTATTTGAGTTCTTAGTAATCTTTTACCGTATAAGCGTGTGTAAGAGGCGCACCCCTATTTTGAGCATCGAAGCTATAGAGAAAAAAAAAACGCGGAATTCTTCTTTCCCCACCACTAAGAGTTGCAGAGGTATGCCTGGACTGTTGACAATTATCAAACTGTCCCCTTTCAATACTGAAAATTTTGCAAAAAAAAATAAGCAGCATTTTGAACTAAACATTTACGTGGCATTTTGAGCTAAACATTTACACGTCATTTTGAACTAAAAATTTATGAGCGCGAATTTTCAGCTAAATTTACACCGCACGTATGGCGCGCGAAGATAAGTACGTATTCACTTGTACCATTAACCTTTTGCTCCTTGGACTTTTTATCACACTACGCAATGGGTGAGAAATCGATATTTATTGAACTGAAGAAAGTCTGGCTATGCTGCAATTCATAATTGCCGAGTAGTCACACCAATCGCTAATTTTGAATGCTGTTTTCCCTTCACTTTCCTAATGGACCAGTGGTAGTCATTATGAGGACGATCTTTTTCACCGAATTCAATTTATAGAAACTACTCTTTGCCGAAAGCGATGGGGAGCGGGAATGCCAACATATGAAATGCAAAATTTCCTAGCGTCAACCACGTAAAAACGATCGATTAAGGATTAAATCACATGAAAATCTGAAAAAATAAATTCAAGATGAAAATCATGACTGTCAATAGCAGTAAAAGCATTTATTTGGTTTTTTTTTACGAAATACATTTTGAAACTTATTAAAACCATATAATTTACATAAAAATGGCTGATTAAGTGGAACCCCGATTTATCGTTCCCGCATTCATCGTTTTCCCGCATTCATCGTTCGCCGCTCTTGGTCCCAAATTAAGTTCCATAAGGACAATGTAATTTTTTCCCGCATATATCGTTCCCCGAAGTATCATTTTCCCGCCTTTATCATTTGAAGATCGCGGTCCCGTCGTATAATTTTCCCGCATTTATCGTTTGACGAAAATGAGACGAAGTGTTTACTACGTGTTATTTATGGCTAATAACGACAGACACATAGTTTGAATCTTCCCCAGGAGATTGAAATACGATAGGGAGAAGCTGAGTGCCGTGGGATAGTCACATTATCGCATTTCCCAAGATCCGGTATCCCCCTCCATTCAGCACTCGCCTCTCCCCGTCTGAAGCTTTCCTCTTCTCCGAAATAAAAAAAGATCCCAGCTCGAGCAAGGATCGTATTACGAAGACCTTAGCTTCGAAAGAAAATATCAAGTTACTCGAGAACAAAAGAAACCTTATTCAAGCTTCCCCCTTTCTCGACCGCTGACTTTTTTTTTAGCTGACCTGCTTTTAGGATCCCCACCTCTGGATGTCAACTGCTGCATGAATCACCTATTAGCCCAAAAGGTGTGTAAAAATGAATTTCGGCAATTGGTATTATACTTCTATTATATTGAGATATTAGTAATGTGCACGTAATTCAAAAATGAATGATACCAAACACGACGTATTTCTAACGTTAATTAACCATTTTAAGCAAGAAAATAGTTGGTATAATAAGATGGTGATTTCTGTCGAATATCGATATCCTCGCAGCTGATAGTGAGCTTCACGGCAGTTGAAGCGGATTTTTTTTTCGAAAACAGGGCGTCTGGTTACAATTTACGAGTTATGCTACAAGTCTCACCTGTCTGAGGTGCTAACGAAGCGATGTCTTCTCAGGATATTTTGTTTCTCCCTACTAGCAATCTGAATTCATCTGCTCATCTAGAGCTATGCTACTTATTGTTAGAAATGAGTGGGTAAGTTGCCTTCTCTATAGGATAAAAAATTTAATTGCGCAGTCATATGGTCATGCTTCACCCTCTGCACTAAGCTCTGCTTACGCCGTACGCGATAGCATTAGTGCTGAACTTCACCTGGTACGAGTGGTTCCGTACTTTCCAGGGTGGGTTGACTTAAAACCGGCGAGCGTTTTCCGTGTGGGTTCAATAAAGTCCGGTTTCATTTTTATTAGTTTTATTCTTTTTCGGACGAAGAAAATCCGGGCTATAAATGCGAGAATATTACAGCACGCCTCGTTATGTCCGCTAGTACATGACGGCAGGGGTGGGGGTAGAGCGAGATCCTTGGTGAAAACAAGAAGAGGGATGAAGCAGAGGATCAGGTGGGCGTACCGCTGACGATTAACGCCACATTGCCTCAATCATATTAAAAATTTAATTGCAAGAAAGGAACGTTTCAAATAATTAACTATTTTTGGCCTTCTTGATATAGCCTATAGCCAATCACTGCGACAGTGAAATCAGTTGTTTGAGGCATAACACGCACATTTCTCTCGTAAATACGTGTACTTGAAATGGCATTTGATGGATAAGAATTTTTACGTCGAACAGAAATGCATAATAGCAGTGAAAATTCCGAGTGGAGTGAAACATTTTTTTAGCAAGGCGGCGTGTTCCTTCAGGATATTTGAAAGAGATATAATCCGAATCAACAATATGACCTAAGTGTTTCGATAAAGGAATAATATTCCTGTAATCAGCTAAAATCTTTTTTGAATCCATTATTGAATGTCGTAATTCGCAAAAATCCAGCGTTTCCTGGGACATAGGCAACCCGGACAAACAATCCCGCATTGATCGTTTTCCCGCATTCATCGTTTTTTTCATCCATCCCCCTGAAAAACGATAAATCGAGGTTCCACTGTACTAATAAGGCCGGTTTCGCGGTATGGAGCATGTCCGGTCACATCCATTTTGAAGTCACCCTGTGGCAAAAGAATGTACATGGTTCAGAAGACAAAATATAAATTGAGTTATGAATCATAGCTTTCATCAATGAATATTAATATCGTTTTCACTGACCTTCATTCTATGTCGCTGGTATCATCGCCCTCTCCAGCGGAATTTTCCTCGTCATTGGTATCCCAAGTCATACAGTCTTTGCTCCCATCCAAATTATTCGTAATGCAGCACTTCTTGAAACTTTTTATCACCAAGTCTTCAGGAATCAACTTCCAAGAACTAATGATCCACTGGCATATTTGTGTTAGACTTGGTTTTTTCATTCGTCCTGTTGGTGTTGTTTCATGCACCGTGCCTGCCATCCACTCTGTATAATGCCTCTTCATGTTAGCCTTGAAGGGGCGATTTATACACACGTCTAGAGGCTGCAAAACTGAATTCATCCCCCCAGGAATAATAACTTGGTCAGTTTCACGACTGGTGAGATATTTTTTCACTCCATCTGTTAAATGCCTGCAAAAACTGTCCAGGAGAAGCATATTGGGAAGGTTGAGCAGAGCCCCTGGGCGACGTTCCCACACACACCTAATCCAGTCTAACACCGAACTATTGTCCATTCAACCCTTCTCTTGAGCCCGAACAATAATGCCTGGAGGTAGCTTTTCTTTCGGGAGGTTTTTCCTTTTAAAAATTACAAACGGAGGAAGTTTCTTCGCATCTGCCAATGCTGACATCTGCATGACAGTGCACCACTGTTTTTCTCCTCCTCCAGTAGTCCTCATTACGGATTTCGCTCCTTTCTCATTGATTGTACATTCAATTGGCATTTCGTAGTAAACTGGTACCTGATCAGCGTTACCGATTTGGCCTAACAAATACGAATTCTTTTTTTTCAGGCCAATTACATATCGTTGAAAGTTAATCAATTTCTCTTCATACATTTCGGGAAGGCGCTGCAAAATTGTTGTCCTTCTTCTAATGGAAAAGCCGTTCCGTCGATAAAACGCACGAACCCATCCCTCACTTGCCCTAAACTGATCATGGCTGATCTTCATCTCTCTGGCTATTTCAAGCGCCTTAAAAACACATTTCCGTCGACACTGCGTAGCCAAATTGCCGTCTATCCCTGATGTAATGCGCCAGCCTTTCTTCCAGGATGGGGTAGCTGGCAGATTTTCCTCTGAAGGATCTTCTTCCCCTATTTGTCTGGAGCAATGCGTCCTTATCATTCCTCCATCTTCTCATACATGATTCCGACACATCAAACTTTCGTCCGGCTGCGCGATTCCCTACTTGCTCAGCGTCTTTAAGTACTTTCAGTTTTTCTGCGGCCGTGAAAGAGCGCAACTTTTTTCCCTTATTCATCTTTAGAACAGCACTGACCGACGGTAGCGTCGTATGCACTGGTATTCTCAGCTAAAATTCGTAAAATGCTAAAGAAGTAGAAAAAGAAGGAGGAGTTGGAAATCCCAGCACCTGCACCTGCTGCAAGGCCAATCGTTGTCCTTCATTTGCACCCCTCGCCTTTGCTTAAAAAGTAGTCTCTATGATATGAATCACCAGGGGTCTTTTGTCTATCCCTGGCCGTGGACGTTTTGAAAACAGTCTTGATTCGTTTACCTCCTCCGTTTGTCGGCTCCTGTGGCGAGTGTCGCCGTTCTCAAGGATTCCCAAGTCTGTCCTCTTGGGCCGACCCTCTCCTCCCGAGGTCTCCACAAAGGGGAATTCATTCATAGCCTTCAGAGTGAGGGCTCCCTGGCAATACCGTTACTCAAGGGTCAGTAATCCTTTCACCTTCAAGCCCTTTCGCTTTCGGTGTGGGTTGGGTTTTTACTATCGGTGTTGAAAGCCGGGAGCGTGTGGACGAAGATGATCATGTCCTTTGTCGGAAGTCGCGCGGGAAATAAACCCACATTCACTTGTCCTCGCCTTTCATTTATCATAATCTGGAGCACAGGACCCCGTGGGTACATGTTTTGGTCCTTCGTGCCGGATTGCGGACATATAATATTATCATTTCCAGACATTTTCTTAATCCTACCACCAGTCCCGTAAGCACCGTGAGGATTAAATGTAACCAAATCGATGGAATGAAAGCATGGAACAATAAGGAGTAAATGTTCACGTTCAGCGATGCTAAGTGGAAGCAAATGGGAAACCTGAAGGTGGGAAAGCTCACAGCAAAATGCCGCAAAGTTCAGTTTCTGTGCTGTGCGTTTAATTTACCGGATTAAAGAATTTGGAATCGCTCTTCAATTATAAGCATTTCTGATATCTATATCCGCCATTTAGTCCAAAAATGTACACTCATTTGAATTTTTGTACTGCAAGTTTTATCAACAATATAATTGTCAATTGCAATAACCCTTATATTAGCGTCTGAAGATTCCTTTTAAAAAATCACGCCAAGGGCGTAATGGAAATTACTCGGCAAGACAGTTGTTGACTATTAACCAGACTCCTTCAAATCTAAAATTTTCTGCAATTTAGATATGCGATTGCTATTTGCAGTTTTAAGTGCCTCGGGATGCCCACTGGGGCGCTCACTGCAGGGCTAATAAAAAAAACGCTGCGCGATCTTTTCCATGTTCACCTCCGAGGTATCGACTCGAGGGCGCGATGCTTACGAGTATACTTACGAGTAAAAAAAGGCAAACAGAAGAATGTTATGAATATGTCACTTAAGGGAGAAAATCCTGTGCCCCCCGCTTGTTTTTGACCTTGGTTTTTAGATGACTGGCTCACGCTGAAAACCAAAGCACTCAGTTCCCCTTGGACTTGCGACAGGGGAAGGGGAGGGGGGGAAGGGCAGGGGGGGAAGGGGAGGGGGGGAAGATAAAACGTTTGTGTAAGAGGCGCACCCCCATTTTCGGCTGCTATTTCTGGGAAAAAAGGTGCGCCTCTTACACACGCTTATACGGTATTTAATTTTTTAAGTGCTCGACAGTATTCACACATGCATTCAAATGACTTTTTTTTGGTTGAACATGTATACAGTAGACTCTCGCTAATACGAACAACGTTATTACGAAGTTCTCGTTTTTACAAAGCAAATCGTTGGTCCCGATGAAAAGGCCTATCCAAGCTATAGGAAAAGAAACGTTGTTACGAAATTTTCGTTTTTACGAAATTACGAACCTCAGTCCCGGTCCTGGTGGTTACAAAATGAACTTTATTATGAAGTTCCACGCATAAGCTATGGCATTTAGATGGATATTCACTTCGCTAAGTTTTAATAATCACACCACGTTTAAGTTGTCCTCTTGTACTGTGACCAAGAGTGTCATTTATGGTTTTTTCTTCACCATTCGCGCAACATCATATAACAAGCTTCATTCCTGGGGAATCATGGTGACAGACTCATTACAGCTCGTATATTTGATGTACAGTTAGTTCTCTTCCTACGCACATTCGATTTACGAACTTTCAGACATGACAGCATTCAAAAATTTCAAATTTTGAATTTGGCGCCTTTTGATTTAGCCGTTGCTATGCCGCGCTATAGAGAAATCGTACTCTGGGCATAATCTGAATTAAGTATCATTGAATCCGGTGTGAAGTTAGGAACTGTTCAGCGTTTCGCCCGTTGTTCCTTGCTGCACAGAGCAATTTTTTTCGGCTCTGGCCGCGTTGCACGCCCAGCTAAATCAATTTGTCACATTCGTGAGTTAGCGCACGATTGTTGTGAAGTGTTGCATTCTGCAGGATAACCGTACTCCTCTATGCCTTGCATACAATACGACCGGTCCGATGACGGCACAATAGGAGGTGCAGATAACCCTTCGCCAGCACGGTTTGCAGCCAATCGCTGTCCCCCAAACGCACCTCACACCATCGCCTAGTCATACAACGTTGTCAAATGCACACAGAGCAGCGAAATAAGCCTGATCCACTAAAACTTGCCCTTTCTTCGAATCCCCAAAACAAGTGATTCTTCCACTGAGTCCTTAACGCTCGTCATCCTTTCCGTCTCCTTTCTTCACGGAGGCCTTTATAAGCGTTTCACTTTCTTACCTGGCAATGCTGCCCCAACATAGACTATTCTGCCTGTCATCGGACAACTCTCGGTGGCTGGATCGTAGGTTAATCAACTTAGGAACAAGGTCTTGGAACGCATCTAGTTCGTGAATCGGACTTACTGTACTCGGGAGGATATCAACCCTCGATTACATCATGCCGCATACCGAAACTGGAACGAATTTTCCTCTCTATATATAATTCCGCATCATTTAATCGCATTTATCACATACGGTTTTTTTTGGCGATTCCTAAAAGAAACATTCATACGAACTTCGTTACTAAGAACCTCCGGATTTTCGGTCCCGTGAACTTCGTAATAACGAGAGTCTACTGTAGTACCATTGGGACTGTTTTGTCTTGCCTAACTTATACAAATGTCCATTATGAATGCCAGTCTGTCGTGAAACCTCTTCAGCCCCTCCACATCCAGAAGTAGTAAAATTTTGGTCTGCTTAATTTTGATTTACTAAGGTTTTACTGTATATTATTTTCTCAGGTAAAAAGTGCAACTGTGGTTTAACTGTGATGGAGCCTGCAGCGGTGCCTTACCAAGTAGAGTTGTTGGAGCCATTGACATGGTAAAAATTAGTTCTTTGTTTTTAATTAAATCGATCTGTATTCTCAAAAATGCTTTGGTTATTTTGGTGGAGCCCCAGAAGAATAACTGGCTATGCAGATGCTTACTTTAGTGACGATCAAGTCTACTGATGGAGGTGATCTTATCCTATGGTCATGAAAGTGATTATGGCATCATCTTAAAAATATATCTGTGGGCTATTTGATCATCAGTCATATCTGCAAAATTTTTCTACATTGTCCAGTTGCATCGCATAGGTGACATCATTAGAGTACACGCATGTCTCGTATAGCGCAAGGGATGCGTTCCTTGGGGTCTTTGCGCTATACGAATTTGCGTTATACGAGAGCGTTTTAACGTTGGGAAGATAGGGATGCGTTCCTGGTAGCATAGGTCTTGGGTATTGAATTTCCTCTAAAACATATGTATTCCCATAAATAGCCTTAAAAGACATTATTTATATAAATGTTTATAGTTTAAAACATCTTAAAGATAGTATGCACGCATTTGAAGACTCTTATTCACGTTAAAAAATATTCTTACGTGCTTTTGAAATTCCATCTTGTCGTGCGGGTGGGCTAACATCTGATATCTCAGGGGTTCGTAATGCATTGCCGGCAGTAGATGATTTTTCAAACCAGTCTAAAAACAACTACTGTGTCACCCAGGCCCGTTTGTCGCTCATCGAAGTGACAGGCAAATGCTACTTTGAATGCCATTTCATAGCTAGCGGAGTTTATGAATGATAAATCATTTTAATTTGAGGCATTAGCAGCTACGTGAAAGTCTTTAAAAGCCTTGAAACGTGACCCAGGTTTTCCTTCCCTGAAAATGAATGAACGAGAATGCATTCTTTTCCATAAGAATATCGTCTCGTCAACATTAAAAACTAGTTGAGGGGGAAAGGAGCCACTTTCAATCGCAGCTTGGAGTTCATCAGAAAATGTTGTGGTGGCTGCGCTATCAACACTGCAGATTCACCTGATCGCCGCACTGAAAATACCTGCTTGCCGTTTAAATTCTGGAACCAACCGGAGCTTTCACTAAATGTCTCGGAGCGATTACCACTCTTGTCTTTTTGTACTGATTCACTATGAACTTTCCGTATGTGTAGACCGCTTGGTTGAAGTTGGTGCGGCTGAGGTCACTGATGTTTTAACTTCGTCTTTATTAAGAATAAGGCTTCGTGCGTTTTAACTTCCGCGCAATATTGCTTTGACGTTCTCCGTTTTCATTTTCAAAGCAATTGACCTTTATCAATTTCTCTTCTAGGTTTATGGTTTTTCTTGATAAATTCTTGATTTTTCTACCCGCATTCCTATTTTTTGCCATTTTCTCTTGGTTTTTACTCTGCATGGCTCTATCGAAATCACCTTCTACTGCTGAACTGTACAAGTATTCTTGAGACGCAGAGGGCCTACGACTGCGGGGAGGGAACGAAGCTATTGTGTTTGAGACTCTATAGGGGACCCTCTTATATGTTGATGCTATTCATGCGCAACTCGGCCACCGCTCCATTTCTCCTCCGTGAATACCGATGACCTTGAAGGCTTTAGCGTAGACCCTCTACCTGGAAGTCAATCGCCCGATAACCTATGACGGCAAAAATTACGTCTCAACCAGTATTACTAAAAAAACTCATTTCCACTAGCCCCACGCTTAATTAATTCATTCTGAATTCACCTAAATAAACTCATTCTGTTAAGGAGACGAGATAAATTACTTCGGTAGGCCGGCTATCTGGACCCAATGACGTGTAATACTTTTAGCCATCGCACAGCAATGGATTTCGATTAATATATAAACAAAAAAGAAGATTTGAGGCAAGCAATAATATTAATATGCGTAAAATGATAGAAATTTCGTGTGTACTTAGCGCAAGTTCACGTTTTATCACGAGAGCGTTTAAGATTTTTGATTAGGCTACTCTGCATTGCAATGTTTCCCCGAGGAACGAATTTGCGCTATATCAAAATTGCGCTAATCGAAATTGCGCTATACGAGACTTGGGTGTACTTAAGCTCAGATGGTTACTAAATAAGTACAATTTCAACTTCAAATACGAGGGATGGGGGAGGAAGCAGAGGAAAGGGTGAGGGGGAGGTATGTGAGGGAATGGGATAAATAGGCATTGGTGTGATGCATTCAGAGGAGTTGTTGGAGTACTCCTTGTAAAATAAAAATTAAGCTGAAAAAGTACCTAATCTTTTTAATTCATCAGAATGGATTTCGGCCATGCTTAGCCTCTAATCATCAAGTTATGTAATTCTTTTAGATCCTGAGAGATCTTGGAAGTGGAGCTTCCTTTGTACAATCAAACAGTGGGTGGGAGTGTGCGTGAATTATTGCGTACGTCATTCCAATATGTAACACTGCGTTCTCCAGAGACTAAGGTCATCTTCAAGGAGGTGACAGTGCCTTGACTCCCAAAATTTTTACCCCAGATCCACCACCGTAGAAGTTCATGCATGCCTTCAAGCAGTGAACCATTTTATTTTCAGTTTTTGATTACAGGGTATTCAGGTTCTATTTATTGTTCTTTCATTCTACAGGTGGTACCGTAATCCATCCAGATTGGCAAAAGTAAACCAGCATGGTGTTTCACAGAAGAAGATCACTCAAATGCTTTCTCATTTTGAGTATGGGTTGACCGGGAAGGACCTCATAATGCAGGTTCTTAAGAAAAAACCATTAAAGAAGCATACAGTTCCTGCTCAGCAGCATATTATCCCTTCGATGCCAAAAGTGAAGCCCTCAAAGGAAATTAAGCAGCCCTCTCAATTTGCTGGTGCTCCACTCATCAATCGAAAAAAGCCTGCGAATGTGAAAGCAAATCATTTGTCCAATCATTTCGTCCATGGTAGTAATCAGTTTCAGCAGTCAGTAGCAAATGCACTTCCAAATTTCGTTGGTTTTCCCAGTGGACCATATGTACAGCCTGTACTCTATTCTCCGAGCATGTTCAATACTGGATCTAGTGGTCAGCCAATTTCATCCAAAACTACTGAAGCTGAATTCATGGCTACCAAGGAGCAATTGCATTGGACACCAGAAGAGAAAAGGTCTATGCATTCATCTAGTAGCAATATCTTTCCTGGAGTTCAACCAACTAATTTATTTTCCTCCCAAGAAAGTGAAGTAAATGATGCAGATGGATGTGGCTGGGAAAATGCATCATCAAAGTCTGATGGGATGGGCCATAATCCTTTCCTTCAGTCAGTGAATGGTGCAGATTGTCAAGAAGTGGATGTCAGTGCCAATGTTCGAGGAAAAGGCATTGGGATGAGAGAAAAGGAGTGGAAGGAAGTAACTGCGTCCAAATTTATGGACTGGAAGTCCAATGAGGGAGAAGAATCTGGTGAGAAAGAGTTACAGGAATCTTCGGAACCAAAGCCTGCGAGATCCATTTGGCACAGGCATGCTGCCGTGCTGGCTGCTAAAATTAATGAGAAGAGCTCTGGTGACCCCGATTCTCAGGATGCTGAAGGAAATGATGAATGGATAACTGATGGCATTGACCCTTTAGCTTCATGGAATACTTCATCCAATGCCCAGAGTCATAAAGACCCTGACGAGAGTGAAAGGAAAGAGAATGATGGTCCTCTTCCACCAAGAAGCCCTAAGAAAAAATGTGCGATTGAGAATGAATCAAAGGATACAGATGAAGCGGAGCAAATTGAAAGAATCACGAATACCATCGAGGGTCATGAGTTTGGTTGGATCAAAGACATTAGACTTCTGCTCAAAGCTCTAGGGCTTGACAGAGATAAATCGGATGCAACTCAAGTGTGTTCGAATGGCAGCGAGAGTACCAGCAAGACAGCTGATGTGACTGCCGGAGGAAGTGAGCAGGATTGTGATAATTCAGCTTCCCTTTCTAATGTGCCGGGTGAAATGGGTCCCGTTTCTAATGGAGGTGTTGCCCCTGTATCAACATTGTCAGCTTTTGACACTTTTGGGGCTGATAAAGAGATGAATGATGGAAATTCTGTGATGGATAAAACACAAGAAAAAGTAAATGTTGAATCATCCAATGCTGATGTTAACATGGAAACTTCGGATGAAGGTTTACATACTTCACCATGTCTTAATTTGTTAGATCCCCCGGTAGAGGTTAAGCCTACTGATGATGAAGGTGATCCATCAGTCACACCGGGAAGAAAAAATGAACCGCTAATTGATCAGGTAGAAGCGACTGAAATGCCGACTCCTATGCCAGAATCATCAGGCATTGATGCTTCAGTCACAGTTTTTGATAGCCATAATTGTTGCCAGTCAGAATTAAAATCATGTTCTTCTAAAGCTGGCTTGAACGGACCTGTTGATAATATTTTTGGAGAAGTAATAAATATGGCATGTGGCCAGGGTGATCATGGAACATTGAAACATGGTGATTTTGATGAAAATGAAACCCTAGACTTAAAGCAGCCGGAAAAGGATGAAAGTTGCCACTATTCGGGGGAAAAAAATGAGTGCATCATGATTCATGGTAAAACTGAATCTGGAAAAATGACTGTACTGAAGTCTCTGTTATTGGGCATAGAAAAAGCTCAGCTGAGGAGACAAGGAGAGTTTGAAAGTAGTGAAAAATGTCTTGAGAATGCAGAGGTGAGGGATTCAAAGCCTAATGCGAATGCGACTCAATTGAAGGAAGGTGAAACTCTACCACTCTGTGAAGATCTTAGTCTCAGTGACTGGCATTTTGAGAAATTCAAAATTGATGCTACAGCAGCTGGGGTGACCCATGATTTGGAGCATAAGAACTTACCTGTGGATGATGCCACTAGCATACTGAAGTTTGTAGGGGAGTCTGAGAGGCTAGAAGAGGATGAGTGTAGTAGTAGGAGATTGCCTCAAAATAATTCATCATTGGTTGAAGAGTCAGAGGGGGAAAGATTTCTAATAAAGGATGATGACGGTAGTACCTCTCCTCCAGTAGTTAGTCTCCCTTCTCAAGATTCCTTGTCTCCTGCCGCCAATACTCATAAAGAGAGTCATGAAGAGACCAAGACTGATAGTTTTGTAGAGTTTAATTTGTGCAAGGAAGAGAGAAAATTTGAATCCTTTACAGTTGTTACCAATGAAGATGTGATACCTTCTTGCTCCACTTACCCGTCCAGTCTTCACCACAAGGATGATGATAATAGTCCTTCCATTCGCATCCTTTATAATGAAAACAAAACTATTTCTGATTCGTCCATCAAAGAGGAGAGCCTGCGTTCAGTAAGCACTGAGCAAACGAAAGTGGAAGGAGATGTCAGTGAAAGTCCCTCAATCAGCCTTGGTCCCAATACAGAACAGAGTGTTTTTGAAAAGACTGGAAAGTTCCCTATGGATAATTTAGGTGAAAGTAGTCAGAACTTTTGTTCACCAGGTTCCATTTATCCAGATTTGCACTTCCAGTTGGGAAAAACCAACATTTCAAAAAGTGACAGCGGTATAGATGATTTTGTTGTAGCGGACGAAATGCAACCTTGCATCGACAGAAGTGTTATCGAAGAAAAAGATGTGATAACTTGTGATGATGATGCAGTTACCTACCCTCTTGTCCTAGATTCTAACTTTGTTGATCTCTTGTATGGGACCTTTGGTAATCCTTTTGAAGAACCTTCAAATGAATCAGCCAAGCTGCCTGGTGGATCTGCCAGTGGGATCACTATCAATATACCTAGCTCTCTTGCTAGAAAACTCCATGAATGCCTTCTGAAAAGTCAGTGGGATTCTATTTTAGCTGAAGAGGAGATGTCACAGAAGATGTTGATTGAAGGTAACTATCTTAATGAAGGCTTCTGTTTTTGATACTTGCTGTAGTTGTATACCAAAGTACATCAACAAATAAAATGTGAATATCTAAGTATGCATGCATTTGTGCATATCAGAAGGTATTTTTGGAAGAAAATGGAACTAATTTGCTTGTCAGTATTTGTATTACCACTTCATTTTTGCATTATTACGTATTTGTTATTTCTAATGGCTTGTATTTTTGGATTTTGAAAATAATTCTTTTTCCTTCTAGATGAGTTACTTGCTAGGCAGCTTCAAGAACTTGAGAAGGAGGATTTAAACGATACGAAAGAATATAAGCAAGCCTCATCCAACACTCCTAATTTGAGAGAAATAATGGATATGGAAATGGCTATGGCCATGTACAATGCTGACCAGGTAATTTTTGCTTTTGTCTGTGTTTATTCTTTGCACTGTAAATGGCTTACTTCATGAAAACTCAAGCCATTGGGTTGCCCAAATCAAAGCACCAGCACAGAGCAAAGATAAAATGTCTGCTTTGCCCAATATCCAAACTTAACGCAGTGGAACTCTTAACTGCTTCTCTGACCTTGCTGAGGTATTCAATGAGCATTTTGCTTTAGTACCAAACTCTACAGTCCCTCACTCCACCTACACTGCAATGGGTAATCCAATGTCTCTTTTTATGAGGCCTTGTGATGACAGGGAAATAGAGTCAGTCATATCCAAACTCAGCCGAAGCATTTCTAGTTCCGGTCCAGATGGAATCCCTGCAAAGATAATATCCTGTAGCTATGATATGATTAAGATTCCACTTCTTCATTTAGTGAATGAATCTCTGAGAATGGGTGTCTTTTCAGCATCGCTGAAGAAATCCAAAATTGTTCCTCTTTATAAAAACAAAGGGAGTATAGATGATTTAAACAACTACAGACCAATTGCTTTGCAATATTCATTTTCAAAAATTTTTTAGAGAATTGCATGTAATGGTATAGTATCTTTTCTGGATAGGTACAGTCTTCTCTCTGGAGATCAGCATGGGTTCACATGTGGAAAATCCACTATTTCTGCCATGTATCAGGCAATAAACAAAATATTACTCTCTATTGATAATAAAAAAGAAATACTTGCTTTACTTTTTGATTTCTCTAAGGCCTTTGACCTGGTAAATCATCATCATCATCATCACTGGTCAACAATCCTAGGATTCAACAGATTCAGGCTTCAATTGGTGGAAGTTAGACATATTTAAGTAAATGAAAGGTCGTAGCACTTTTCCACAAGAATTTTTTAATGCGTACAACGCGTTTCGGCTCACTGAGCCATCATCTGGTACAAGACCTTCTTGTACCAGATGATGGCTCAGTGAGCCGAAACGCGTTGTACGCATTAAAAAATTCTTGTGGAAAAGTGCTACGACCTTTCATTTACTTAAATATAATCCTAGGATTGGTTTGACGCAGCTCTCCACTCAGTTCTCCTATCAGCTAATCTTTTCACTCCTACGTATTTCTTCTCTTTCACATCTCTCTTTACTTGTTCCATATATTTTGTTCGAGGTCTTCCTTTTCCATTCTTGCCTTCCACCTGTCCTTCGACGATTGTCTTCATCAGGCCATCATGTCTCAAGATGTGGCCTATAAGGTTGTTCCGTCTTCTTATTAAGGTTTTCATGAGGCTTCTCTTCTCTCCTACTCTTCTTAGGACTTCCTCGTTACTAACTCGGTCGATCCATTTGATTTTCATCATTCTTCTGAGCACCACATTTCAAAGGCCTCTATCCTTGCTTTCTCCGCTGCGGTCATTGTCCATGCCTCACTTCCTCACATGGTAAATCATGATCATCTTTTTTTTGAGCTTGCAGAAATCAGAGGCATTGCTCTTCAGTGGATGAAATCATATCTTAACCACAGAACTCAGGTTGTAACATTAACTGTTGATGGTGTTAGGCATGTATCTTTACCTCATAATTCTAATGTCGGTGTACCTCGGGGATCTACACTGGGTCCACTTCTTTTCCTGATATATATAAATGATTTACCACTTGCCATATCCAGTATTGACAACATTACTCCTATTCTGTATGCCGATGACACAACGGTTATAGTGTCGTCCACTTCACAAAAATCTTTATCTAACAAAGCCCAATTAGTTGCCAATAGTAAAAGTAGGAAAAGAAGTTGATGAGGGAGAAATCGCAAATTGTTTAAAAAAGCTGATGAAGAACATTTAAAAGACTGATCTATGAAATCAGAAAATATGATCCACCTCACTGAGAGTTCAATACTAATAAAGAATTTTTTGTTATCATAATTAAAGGTTTTATATTTACTATTCATTTAGAACATGATTCATATGAAAAATAGAACATACAAATTTATTTAAAGGGGTTATTTTTCATTAAATTGTGCCTAACCTCAATTTTACACTTTCCCGCAATTTACACTTTTTTTCCTTGTCCCCGTCAAAAGTGTAAAAGAGGGGTTTTACTGTATATACACCCGGAATAGGAATAATAAGCATGTCTTTCAAGAGAGGTCTGCTTGGAGATATGTAGCTTTTTATGAGCAATGACTCTCATAGCACGATTGTGCAAATGAAATATTTTTTTACAGATTGATAAGTTGATCCCCAATAGATTACATGTAGGTAGAAGTCATGAGAGTAAAAGTTACTGTAATATAGATTAAGCAATTTCTTTCCACTGTGGAACTGAGCTGTCTGAGCAAATAACCGGTAGAATTAAGTTTGCTGCTGATGTATAAAATATGATCAGCCCAGGACATCTTAAAATCAAGAGATATTCGTAAAAAATTACAATTATGAACTTGCTCAATAGATTTTCTATTCAGTCGTACAAGAATGCTCTCTGATGGTTGGTCACTAGACTTGAAGTGCATTTATATGTTTGACAGTTAATAAGTCATCTTGTGACCATTTACTTATCGCATTGGAGACTGGTTGAGCTTGATCACTCTAGGATCCCACTATCCTCTAAAATTTCATCCTACTCATTTTGTCGCCCTCTACAGCCTCCACTCATTATTCTATTCGGAATGATGGATGGTGTGAATTTTTGAACAGTTTCTGAAGTTTTAGCCTTTAATAGTCATTGTTGATGCATTGCCATAACTTGCTCTTGTGGCATACTAGGAGCATATAAGAAATGGGGCTAATAGCAACATATAAATGTGCCGTTCAGTTGGTGTCTAATGCTGGGATTGTTAAAATTCGACTTCTTTATGCCTCTGCATACGATGTTGAGCATAATTAAATGTGATTACATGATTTAAATAGTACAAGATTGTTAGTGAATAAAATGTCCATAAGTATGATTATAATGGCTGTCACACTGCAATTTTTGAATCTCAGCAAAAACAGGTATAGGAATGCCTGTGGAGTGATTCTTGTGTGATTATTTAACTACTTTAGGTAATAACGACAGTTCTTTATTTCTAGTGATTTCTGAGTTCCCAAGAGCTGTTGCTGTAATAAGCTTCCACTATTTGTAAATGGATATTTGTATTCTAATTGAAGTTTTCATTATTTTTTTGATTGACTTACAGAGTAAAAAAATTATGAATAACCAGAGAAATGACATGTCCACGCGTCTAACATGGGATCTTCTGGCAAAGGAATTTCCTCAAGTGCCTCAAAATGTAATTGCTCAAATATTTGCTGCATATGATTATTCATATGCAAATGCTCGAGAGGCCCTGTTGACATCGTTACCTGAATATGGTATGTTCAAATCATGGTTCTTATCAAAATTTATTCACTTTCTGTTCTCAGTACCTAGAATTTGGCTCCTCTGTGATTTTTATTTCATATTTTTCCATGCTGGCCCTTTATTTTTAAAGCTTCTGCGGAGTTAGATGTCAAGCTGATGAAATAATCTCTATATAGCATTGTATTGGTGTGTTTCTCTTCCATTTGGGATTTTTTAATTTCTTCAAGTTTTCTGTCATGTGATAATTGGCTGTGGTGATTTTTTCTAGTTGAGTAATTATCTATTGTGATTTCATTTTTGATTCTTAATAATAGTAATTTCTCTCGAGATGAGACAATTTAATTATCAAATGACATGATGAGAAATGTTTAGCTTGTTACTTACAATGTCGGAATGTTCATGTTTTGTGCAGAACGTTGACGTTTAACGTTACTATTTAGGGCATTAATTCAATCTGTAGTTAGAATTCTTTTGACATAATATTTCATTGTAATATGATATTGAATCATTCTTTGTTCATCATGGGCATTTCCAAGAAAAATCTCACTTGTCCTAAAGAGTACGTATGCATTGAGTTTGCCATCTTACTCTTTTTAGTATCTACCACATACTGATCTTTGGCATACTGCATACTCAGATTCATAGCTTCAGAGTTCTTAAGTATATATGATAGTTGGTATTGATTCCCACGGTCAGCATCAATATCCACACTGGGATGTGCAGCTTCCCACATTCTCTCCGTTTCTAATAATCCTCGTACTCCATGTCTCGTAATTAATAACCTCCCATCACCCTCCCTAATATGATGGCACAAAGCATGCGTGCTTGAATCCGGTCACTTTCATCAGAACTTCCTTAATTAATACTTATGTAATTGAATTCATGAACTAGACTTGCGCCTCTTTCCTCACAACTGTTCAGATTATTTACTATTCTCATCATTATAAGGACTGAGGTGATGTAGATTTGAAGCATTAACTTAACTAAATTTATTAGCTTTAATTGCAACTTGTGGTTATGCATTGGGTAATACTGAGTTTAGTATATACAAGTTATTATTATGGACTTTTTTGGGAGAGATTGCATCATATTTGTTAATATTTTGTCTATGCAGCTGCTTCAGTTGGTATAAATAATGCCAAGTAATCGTGCATCTCTTATCTTACACCGTTGGTTACTATATGATAGTTGGATGAATATTTGTGTCATTGAAAGCTGTTGGGTAGCTGAAAAAAGAAAAGATAAATTCCAGTGATTTATATATGAATGCATTCTCCAAAAAGCTTCTACATTGCACCTTCTTTTTGTATTCTAGTTCATTTTCTGCTAAATAGCCCCCATAGGAGAATAGAATTGTATATTACGCACATATTTATACTCTCTCAATGATTAAACTTTAAGGGTGGTTTGGACAGGTGTGAATAGAGCTCTCCCTGGACTAAGCCATATGTATGTGATGCACTTGACATCAAAGTTATTTTTCATGAAGGATAAGGTATGAAGGTTTCAATCCGTAGCTGTGAAGATGACATTTTTTGGAATTTAAAAATGATATGCATCCTATGCAGAGTATTTTGAAAGACCTTTTTTAAACCTTGGTTGAAGGTTTTTGTTGAACCACCCCATTCCAGCTCTCCATCTTTAAATACAGTGCTGCTGTTCTTGAGAAAATATGAGATACAGAAATTTAATTTTGAAAATATATTATAAAAATTATGCAATTTTGTGCTTGTAAAGGTTATATTTTGTGTTTGTAAAGGTTATTTCTACTCTTTTTGTATTAGAGGACCTAATTTTGATCTGGAAAAAAATGGTGAGATTTTCAACACAATGCCTCCTAATATTGTGGATTCTGATTAAAAGTATTGGTCAGCACTTAATTTTCACTGTTCAGTATTTGTCTCAATCCTTTTCCATGTTCATTGGTTGTGGAAAGAAACATTTCTTCTGGTAATTATTGTCATCATTGATACCTCATGAGTGACATGGATATCTTGTGAATGAGTTAAACTATTTATTAAGCGTTTAATGAAGCAAGAACTGCCCTTTTGCATAAGTGATCCGACTAAGGGACTATCAGCTGAAAAATGTTGCAATTGACTCCATTCAAATAGTTTTAAAATCACTCTGGAAAATTAACTGTGGGATCTTCAAGAGTATTTACAGATATTCCTGAAACTTCTGTGTCAAATTCTGAGCCTTTCATTTGTTTTCTTTCAATCATTTCACGTGTTGGGTCAATAGTTACCACTCTCTTTGTCACCAGTAATATTTGGTGTACTTTTCTATAATCATTAAAATTTCCTAGAACTTGCAGAATGAAGTTCTTATGTTGACTGTTTTCTCCTGTTCTTACAGAAATTCAATTTTTAGCGTACATATTTCAAAATCATCTTTTGCTTTGTCAGTTACTTCACTTGTAACATGTATAAAATCTATGTGGATTTAGTTTGTGTATTTCAAGTGAAGCCAAGTTTGCAAAATAAATGTTACAGAATGCTCCTATTTAGTATTTTGTTATTTAAATCCTAGTTTACTATTCAATTATGTGTCTTTTAGCTCTTATCGTGATCGTATCGTGATAGCTAAAGTGGAAAGGTACCTATGTGACAGGTTGTTTATGACGGCCATTGTTTTTCTGCGCTCGGCTTTTATCCTACCCTATCTTTTTACTCCTCATTCTTCTTGCTCCAATCACTCTCTATATTCCCTGTCTCCAATGTCTTATTGTTCTTCCTTTTTCGAGGTTGTTGAAATTGATACCGTGGCAATTTTCCATTTCTACTTTGTTTACTCACATGACTGGCTTCAATGTCTTTACCTTTAAAGAGCTGCTCTAAGTATTCATGGTGCAGGAATTGCACAGTTGGTAGTTTCCAGTAATATGCATTATGTGCATTGTGACTGACAGGGAGACATTACGAGAGTGATGTTTGGGATCTGAATGCTGATGTCATTTTCAGAGAAACTATGCAGGGAATGTAGAAAAAGTGTCACGGCTTTCTTGCCCTAAGGCCTGGGTTCGTGAGAAAAATGCGAGTGAAGTTTTCATGCAGCATCAGTTTCCTCGAGGAAGAGCCTTTCTACAAGTTCATTGAGTGGCACAGCCTGTAACTCTAGCCACAGGTGACCTGGGTTTGAGTCTCTGTGAAGGCATCATTTTTTATCTTTCTTAAAATTTAAGGAACCAATGTTACAACCCGACCCATTCATTTAAGTCAGTTAAATAAGTATTTTATGTTCTCTTTTTATCTCATTTTATGGATTTTAAATGTTCCTCCAAATGAGGACTTACAACGCAATTTAGGGTACACATTTTATTTTCCCAGCACAGGCTCACGTGCTACAGGTTAGGGTTTTGAAGATCTGTGAATACTTCTATGTCTATTATATCTCCAATGTAGACAGCTTTGACACTTTTTCTACATTTCCCCCATGGTTTCAGGAAGTGACATCGGCGTTCGGGTCCCGAACATCACTCTCTCAATGTCTGCTTGTGAGCACTCTTAAATTACCTTCTGTCGATGTCTTTAATTTGTTTTAACCAAGTTCTCTTCTTCTCATCTCCCATTTTGGAATGGCTCAGCTTGTTGGAGAAACTAATTTAGTACAGTAGTAACCCTCGCATTCTTCTTTTTCTGCTTTCCATATTCCTGCCTGGTTTTACCATCTGGGGTGCTAGTTAGTCTGGTGGGCCAAATTAAGTAGTCTCGTTGCCCGTGTTCCCATATCCATGCCATTTCCTGCCTTTTTGCGTGTGTCCATCCTATATTCTTGGCTGATCATCTTATTCTGTGGCTCCTTTTTTTAATTCATTGGTCATCATCATCTGCTGTACTCATCACATATTTTTCACTCAAGAAGTTGCAAGTGGGTGAAATGCATGTTAGTGAGATGTGTTATATCCATTTTTGGTGTTCTGATCTTTATCATGTGGACAAGGAGTATACTCTCTTCAAACAGTTTTAGATACTTATTTGATTGTTTGATGCATGGAAAATCCATGTTGACCTCTAGGCTATTATTATTAAATATTGACTTTATGTAGGTAGGCATTATTTGAGGATTATTGCTCTGCCGAGGAACAGAAATGTTATGTATTAAAAGAGTGACTAGGAATTTTCCTTAGAAGAAATAACGTCAAAGTTTCACAGCTGCAGATATAAAATATGAATGTTAAATTTAGGTGTGAAATTAATGTTTCCCTAGAAATCACAAATGTGAAGTATTTGCATATCCTCTCTGGCTATTGAAATGCAGCTGTAGTGTCCTCCGAACACACCAAATCAGCACCAGAGAAGTTGGAAGTAATTCCTATGGATGTACCAAAAAAATTTTCCACAATTAAGTCTTTCCTGGGTTGTCGAATAGCCATATGATAGGAGCAGATATCTGGTAAAGTGAGTGCCTCCATGAATACACTCACTGGCCTCATCTTTTCCTCATCCACTTCCTTGTTGGCTACATCCTTTAATAGAAAGGAACACTCAAAATTAAAAATTGGTTTTCGTTATTTAAAACCAAAAAAATATGAATGAAAAACACACAGGCCAATTTTCAGAGCTCGAATTCGATTTTTAACTGAGATAAGTAGCTTTAAAAGTCCGCTAGGAGCTTCAACCACGCCCACGACACAAAACTTATTTCTATTGGCTGACACTGCGTGACATGTGAACCTCATGAATGTAAGTAATGCTTGAAGAAGCTGTAAAAACATTGGGTTCGTGGAAATAGTGGCCAAGAGTTTATCGTCGTGGTGAAACAAAACGTTAATTTTGTTCTGGCTGATTCCCGAAATGTACTGACAGAGACTCAACAATTTTTTGTCTCAAAATTAATCATTTGATTGCATGTGCCTGTCTATGACTCATGCTATCTCAACTTCCACTGCCCCGCTGCTTTCACTTTGGCGATTAACTTCCTCTCCAGTTTGGCCTTGACTATTAACGGCGTTGACATGCCCGAGTGCGACAAAATCTCTCTTGGTTCCCTTGTGCTGTATTTATACGAGACCACGGCAATAATAGCGCTTTTACAATATGAAATATACAATTGAAGATTGTAGGTAACATATAGATATCTCCCCTGCAAAAATGCTCAACAATTACGTGCCGAACCAATTCCGCCCATCTAGTAGGCCAACAATACGAATCCACTCAGCTAGGAGTGTCCGGAGCATGAACGATCATCTCCTATTCTCCAAGCTTGGAGGTGAGCATTTATACTCTGGACACTGCCAGCTGAGGGAATTGGTATTGTTAGGCTACTAGATGAGCGGATTTGATTCAGTGGGCGATTGTTTAGCATTGTTGCAGGAGACCCTTTCCATTGCCGTGGTTAGCTTTCAATATGCAAGATGGAAACAAAGAGTGAAAGCCGGGGCAAATATGCACATGAAATAATCATTATATCCAACATAAATTGAAGCTGAATGATGTACTAGCAATTACAAAGAAAAGTTCCCCGTTGAGTGCATATACATTTAAGCACATACAAAATTTTTGCTATGTGTGGCCAAAGACAACAAAAGAAGTAATGGAAACTAATTCCCTTTGAGAAGCAGAAGAGACTTACATTTAAATGGCCCTCACAAATTCTATAACAACCTATATCTGAAGGAATATGCTGTGTCCGTGCAGCATCGTACACCCGCCTTCCTTGGTCTGGGTCGTTTGGCACCGCAAAAAAATACTTCTCTGGTGTTTACGAGAGGTAGATTCACATCTCGGCACACAGCAGTATACGTAAAGTTTTCTCGCACTCATTTAAAATTCTCTGTTTTATCTACTATTCATTTAAATTCAAAATAACGTAGATTACAATGCGCTCCTTAATGCAAGCAATGCAGATATCATGAGGTTCACTCGTCATCAACATGGCGTCGCCCGAGAAATATGTTTTTGGCATGGGATTCAAGTTGAAACTTCAAACTGTTCTAGGGGCGAAATTATTCAGTGCTCACTGGTAAAATTTGGTGAGAGCCTTTCTTATGCCCATTGCTTGATAAATCAAGCATAATATTTGGTAGTTTAATCCCTTCTATTCCATCCCTCTCACATTTCAAATACATAGACCAATTCAAGGATTCACAATTTACTCCTGGGATTTCAAGCCTTGTTAAAAATATTTGTTCTGCCAATTAATGCATGTATAATTCCACTCTGCATTCTTACTCTTCACCTTATGCCATATAATGTAAAAAATATATTGTTCCCTGATACGTACAGAGAGGGATAGCCATGCTGGTGGTGTGAAAGAAGTGGTGTCCCCAGAGGCAATTGCTGCGCAAGAGAAAGCTTTGCTGGAGAAAGTGAAAATGGAAAGTCTCAAGGTGAGTCAAAAATGAGGGGGTGAAGAGAAGCATATGGGTATATGGCATACATCCAACTCAGGGCTATCCGGATGCTAAGCTAATATGTTGGCTACCGTGTCACCATTTCTTAAACCTGTTTTATTTTTTCAAATGGTGTAAAAGTGCTGAGAGTTTCTATTATTCTTGTGATCTCAGATAAAATTCATTGCAAAGCCAGATAAGGAAATATGTAATTACTTTCATAGCCAGGCATTGCTTACCATTGCGTGTGGTTAAAAATTTTGGTTCCTTGTGGGCATTTCCTTTCAGTGAGGCTTTATCATTAAAATTTATGTCACAGTGAATTATTGTAACACATATTTTGTATTTCTTTAATACTTTCCTAATTTTTAAACTTAGATTTTTTCTGGAGGATACTCATATACTGGCGATGTCTCTAGTTACTTACTAGGGAGTAAATATTTGTGATAGGTATAAGGAGTGTGCTTAAGATTTCCTTTGTTTAGGTCTTATCTCCTATGTTGTTCATTTTGCTGTAGTAAAATTATGGAGGACCTACTGATTATATTTGTCACCAAATCTAAAATTTCTCTGAAGTAGCAGCATAAGCTAAAACCAATCCTACATTGCATCTCTGTATTGTTACTCAAACTGTTTAAAAAACATTTATTCTATCATAAGAGGCAGTGGGGTAGGCAGGAATTTTGTTTGGTAGGGGTTTGTTTTGTCCACCGCCAAGGGGAAAAATTTTTGAAATCAGGGCACTAAGGACAGTCTTTTAAACTAGTTTTAACACTTTTCATAATCAAAAAAACTTCATTGTGAACAAGAAATCTTTTGTAAATTCATTAATTTTCATTCTTTTTTTTCTTTTATGAAGGAAAGTAATCACGTTCTTATATTTCAGGGGGGTCCATACTCCCCAGACCTCCCCCATAGCTACGCTACTGATTAGAGGCACTCATATTTTCACTGTTGAAAATTAGGGCATGCCCCTAACAGAATACTTGTCCGGCTCACAACTCCTCGAGGTAGCTGCGTGTCCTTGGTGCTTGGAGTGAGTCATTGGGTGGGAAAGGGAGGGACTTTGCCTTCACGGAGTGGCAGTCACCAAAACACTGGACATAGTTGGAATCAAGGAGAGTGTCATTCAAAGGAAGATTTTTGTTAAAGTACACATGTGTACGCTATATATTCACTCATTAAAATTGTATTCTTGATACCTACGGAGTTGAATGTAAGAAAATGTGCATAGGATTTTTCTCATGCCCTAAGCTTGTCATTGAAATGTTTTTCACAATGTCACAAATCATCATTTTATCAAATTGCTTACATCATGAGTACTTACTTGTACCTGCTTACCTAACACTTTTCTGCTTACTAACAAATTTCTTGGCAGTAATTTGTTGGCTATGCAATTTTTTATTTATGATATGATGTCACGTCAACCGCACAAAGACATAGACAAGTGGTGCGGGTTGCATAAGGTTGACTTTTGCCCCGCACCACCGTTTTCTTTCAATTTTTTTTTTACGCCATGTAACCAAAAAAGTAAGAGAAGAATGAAATTCTATTGGTATCACCATTGGTACTTTGCCACTGCCATAGGACATTTTTGGTTTTGATGGATGTAATGCAAATATGTAATAAGTACAAGGAATTGCCATGAATAGCTGTTTGGTTGGAATGGCAATTCTGCTCAAGATATTTTGGACACATTCCTCTTACTAGGACGCCTCAGTATTGGGGGTAGGGTTCTAGAATTTTGAATAATTTCTATACTTTCTTCTCAAGCTACTATTCTCATAATAAATTCCTTTACTCGTTTCTTGTTTTCAGCTCCAATACCTTTCCTCCCATAAGATCACTCGTAAGCATCAGATATGTAACAAAAATGGGTTTCACATACAATTATTCCCTTTGCTGTAGCTGCTTGAGATGGGTAGCACTCAGCTTTCAAGATTATTTTACGACAGTGTATTAGGGTGTCTCTTTGCATGTACCCCTCCTGTCGGCTGTTCTAAGGTTGGTGGGGGTTCGGAGAAGAAGCGAGGGGTGATGTTACGATTTAGTTGGTCAGCTTGTAACAACTAGGAGAATAGCTTTCTTGGGAGTGTCACCGGCATGTCAAAATCATGGGGGCGGTATGAGGAAAGGTTTTGCTGACACGTATACTTTTTAGGATATTTGGGTAGAGACTCCGGTGCTGATGTGGAAACAGAAAGAGTCAACCCACAACTTCCTGATTAGTATCTTCTGAACTCAAGCCAATAACATTTTTGCAATATAATGTACCCGAGTTAAAAATGAATACATAAAAACAGGAAATAATAGTATTTGCAAGTAAACATCTTCTAGAGAAATCTTCAATTCTGGCCACGTATACCTTACTATGAATATTCTGTTAAAAATCTGAAAATGATGCAAATTTTTATTGCTAAAGTAATATTTTTTCATTTGGTGCATAATAGTATCATTTTGAGTAAACCATTCAATATTTATTGCTAGGAAGAGATATGCAGCATCTATGCCCCTTATTATGTACCCCATCATCAAAAGCAATGGTGGCGTTTTCTGTCTAATTACATGAGGGAAAGATTAATTCCATCGTGCTTGGAAATCTCTACTTAATTATTGTTTATGTAACAGCCTTAGTCTAATGAAAAATAGAATCATTTTCCATGATTTTTCTCCTGATCCTCCCTGCACAGGTAGCTTGGAATGGTCTTCACGAATGAGCTGCTAGATCCCTCCTGAGCAACTTAGGGGCATTCAAGGTCGTAATAGAAATGAACCGAGCTCTTAGAGAGGGCCAGAACCCTCGGGGTATCCATGACGTGATATCACATCATGCTGCACTCAAGGTGTTCACTTTTTATTGGATGAAAATAATCACTGGAAATGGGTGTGCATGTTACTCTCCTTCCATTTCATAGACAAACCAAATGATTTGGCAAAGATGGGATACAGGCTCACTTTGAAGGGATTCTGATCGAAACAGGCATTTCTTGTAATTCATTTCCAAGATTTGATTTTGTTTGGCAGGAGTGTGGGGTGCAAACGTATGTGAGGGGCAGCGAGTGTGGCCCAATCACTCAATCACCTGCTCAGTGTGCATAAATGAGAGATCTCTTCCCATGGCCACCTGCAATCACCAACAGCATATGTCATAAGACACTGTACTAAAAGGAGATTTTTGGAAGGGGTTACATGCGAGTCTTCATTCAGATTTGACCTTGGGACTTAAACACACTACCTGCAAACCCACCTCTCTGTGACATTATATTGTAATTGCTTGAGATACTATTAGAGACCAGCTCCAAACGCAAGACTCTCCCTCAGGCCCTCTACTGCTTGCGTGATTACGCACCCACTTTACAATGATGGCAAAACTGTCGCACTTTTCCTCAAATTTCAATTATCACACAATGCATTTCAAATCAGACGACCATCGTCAGGGACACACTGCTCTACTCGCTAAATCATCACGCTATGGCAATAGGTTGGTATATTTAGGTGCTAATTGAGACTGCCCCTGATGATGGTCTGTATAGTTGAAACACATTGTTTGATGCATAAATAAATTGTGCATAAAAGTGCTAAAGTTTTTCTATCACAGATGTGTTCCTCTTTATCATATTTGCCAAAATGAGTTGGTATTGTCACTTAATACATTAAACTGTGGTGTAATATAAATGAAAGGTAGCGTGCTCAAGATATTACTTGTTCTCATGCAGTTCCAACGGAGAGGAGTTGCGGTGGAGGATGATAGTGAAGAAGAGGTTGATGATGAATATGAGGGTAGCTGGAGGGAAATGGTAGAGGAGGCTCGAAAATCAGCTGCTCTTAACAGGAGATTGCAGAAGGAAAGACACGCTCAGGCACAGGCTGCGAATCGGAGTGGAATGGCATCAGCTGCCGCTTACTATTGCCAAATGGTAAGTGTTCTCTGCAGGCCCACAGAAATACATGCACGTGGCAACTTATCGTTGTCTCAAACAGCTTGTTCACTATTTTTTTATTTTCAACTATAATAGAGTTTAACAAATAAAGGGACCTTTAATTTTATGTTTTTCAATCTGTGCCTCACTTCTCGAGCCATACTTGCTGAAAAATCGATGTCCTTAACCTTTTCGTTGATAATTTGATGGGGTAGCAAGCTGAGTGGGGCCTGATAACTATGTAGTTTAAAACTTTTTTGGAACAGGATGTAAAAGCCCATAAATAATATTAAATTATTTTATAGATTGGTCATATGTAAAAAATGTTTTAAAGTTACTTTTGTTCATCAAACATCAGTTTGTTGTATTTTGATAATTACAATTTGAAAAAATCATGGCCTGCCAGCTTAGGAAGATTCCAAAGCTTATATTTAGATAAAATAATTCTTTTATTATGTCACCTCTCTAGCTGACATGAAGACTGCTTGTGATTGAGAATTATAATTTGCAGAGTCATTATTCAAAGCATGTTTAGGCACATTCATCGATAGAGAAAGAATAATAAGGCATAAATTTACTTTTGAACTTGGTGGTTAAAAATGAGCCATAAGTTATTATATTGTAGTGTCATTATTATGTATGAATGTAGTGATAGAATTGATTGTTTCAAGGATTTCAAAATCCACAGGCTACTCTTCACAAGCAAAAAGCTGAGGAAGCTTCCAGAAGAGCTGCTAACATACTATCCAAGGTTTTTACTGGAAGATTTGGAAACCCTCAAGGTACAAGTCTCATGTAGAACTTCTTTATCACAATTCGTAGATTTCTGTGTACAGTAGAACTTCTTTAGTACGTTTTTCACGGGACCACAAATAAAGGGACGCGTTATCCAGGAAAACGTGCTAACCAGGTAAGTAACTAATAGAAAAAGGGGTTATTACAATCTGTGGAAAAGTCGTCATAACTTCAATTACTGTCTGAGGTTTGTGTAGGATCGCCTTCCTGAACTCTCTTCGCATTTAAAATAAAGAAAATTAGTGCCAAACTGCCAAAAAAACCACGTGAATGAAAATCACAATGTTTTCATAGATTTCTCGGGGGACATTACAGCAGACTCCGGATTATCCAGCTGCAGTTCATTCGTGCATGATTTTCACTCTCGCCTAATTTTTTCCGCAATCTTTATAAAAAATAGAATCGGATGCAAAATCATCGGAATTACTGCATTAATGTGAGGATACACTGGGCTTATTATTTCCGTCAGAATCCCCTTCGTGAAACGGGAGCGATAGCCCGCTAACTGGGAGCACCGTGTTCCTGTTTTCCAAGCGTCTCAGTACGCGAACGCACTCCTTGGTCATGGATACACATTTCGAACCATTTGCTACGCGGGCATCTCGTGCGAGACGCGACTACGAGGCGTTGTGCCTGACAGTGTAGTTTTCGACGTGGAGCAGTGGTTTTGAAGCATTCGTGCAAACCACTTATGAATTTTTGACCACACAGCCACCTGTATGTGGTTTTCGAAACCAGGCCTTACATGTAGCATCAATAATACAAGTACAACCATGTTATTGCCGCTATAAAGATCGCGCACTGGCAAAGAAAGCTCTCAGCTTAAGTCCGGGAAGCACTCTAAAATAGCAGAATAACTGCATAAATAATAATATATTGTATGTCTTAGGTAAATTATGAACATTGCAAGACATTTAAGTGAAAGTTTGGGTTATCTTTGTTTTCCGATTATTTGTGCCGTCTCTCCCCATTAATCATTAATTAGCCCATTGGGATGATCGGGAGTGTGCTGTGCATAAAATGTAGAGATGGGACGAATAGCACATTTCTCAAACTCGAATATCGAATTCGAATATTGAATCATTGCTTGAATATTCGAATACGTCGAATACTAGAATTGCGCAATGCATATTAAACGTGTCCTCTTATAATTCACTTGATGAATGTATGTATAAATAAAAAGGTATACAGTGGATCCTTGATCTATCATTTTTTTAAGGGGATGGACGAAAAAAAACGACGAATGCGGGAATGTCTGACTAGGTTGCCGATGCAGCAGGAAACCCAAGATTTTGGCGAGTAATTGTGATTTCCTTTACAGGATTCAAACAGGAATTTAGCTGCTTAATGGAATATTTTAATTTAATGGAAACAATTTGGGCATATAGTTGATTCAACTAACATCTCTTTCAAACATCCTAAGGGGGGGACACACCACCTCTCGAAAAAATGACTGCCTCGAAAAATGGCCGCATTTTATTATTCATCACGTCACAAGAATTGAGTAATGCATTTGGATAAATCATGGTCATAGGAAGAGATGTGGAATGAATGCAAGAATGTTAATGGCTAATAATAATAAATTAAATCATGAATTCAGAGATTAACGACCCTAAAGAAGATACTAGAGAACGAATTGCGGGTTGCGTCACGGCAAGCAATTGAGCGTACTAACCAGGAAAGCTCAACTTTTTCAAACGTACTAACCAGATACTTTTACCTGTATATTGCTCGGATGGTACCGGGACTGACAAGGAACATTCACGAAGTGTACTCCGCCGATTTCGTTCAAATTTGGTAGGATGGTAGTGTTCCATAATTAATGGAAATTTGCAAAATTTCCCGTGCCCTTAAGCCCTGTGGCCCGAGATATCTGCATCCAAAGTTGCGCGCCGGCCACCCTTTTTGAGGCGAGGGGCCCCTCACTCACGGGCCGACAGCGAGGCGTCCCTGGCGGCAAGCGCTAGGGGGAAGGCCTGCGGGCGGTCCGGGCGTCAGCGGTCTACCATCCTTACGCTGACAAGAAGCGGAGGAAAGATAGAAATTATGGATTTGTAGGCATCCAAGAATGACAATCACCTTAGCCCAGTTTCCCTATAATTTATAAATGATAAATGCAGATAATTTTCCCGTGACCGATTGACAAATTTCCATAAAATATAATAAATGTAGTTCAAAAGATGCTTACTCTGTATACGTCTGCGGGGAATTTACCCCTGCCAGCAAATTACGATGTTTATCTACTCGTAATGTCGTAAAGGGCAAAATTAATGTTACTCATAGCGAATTTAACGCTACAGCATTTTAGCTGCATGCAGATTTGCGTATTAAGTAGATGATAAACTTAATCAATTAGTGTTGTAGGAAAAAAGAGACATTCAACATGAATTTTGGGGGAAGGCGCCTCAAGAATTTTCGGAGTAACAAATAATTAGATTACCGCATCCTATATTCCTTCACGTATTTAACATCAGGCAAATAGTACCTTCACCGCTTGAAGACCGGAAAAACCAGGGTAAATTGAAGTCTTTGAGAGGGTAACGCCTCCTTTTGCTGTGAACCGACACCAAAGGTCGTCTACGACATATTAATTTCCTCTAACCCTGCAGTGAATGCCAGTGGATTAAGAAATGTCTAAACTTTTTTTTCATTCTCTTTTGAGTCCATTGAACTTATTTACGCACAATGGCAAGGAACTACATACTCATGCGCCAGATTTTACACTCTAGGTGGATTGAATTCCGTTTTCGTGACTGTGACAATGCCGAACAGTCGAAGACCTTCGACACTCATTAGCTTGGGTCCGACCAGTAGCGACTGACCCAACGCCGCGGGTGCTCTCCCTTCGGTCTTTGTTTGCAGTTTGGGACGGGAAACATAAAAACGCACAATGAGAAGGCGCCCGCTTCCTTTCAAATGTTTCCCTCACGTTCACAGTTTACCCCACCCTCAAAGACTCCCACAAATAATGTCTTGACCTTCGAATATCCCCAAGCCTATAGATAATATTCCTTTTAGCTTGAGGAAAAACCCAATCGTTTACCCTCACCCCGTGAAGGAATAGACACAAAACCCTACATTTAGCACAGGCCACTCTTTTTTTTTCTCTTTCTGGGAGGATTTACCATCATTCCGTTATTTTAAAGGTGCCATTAACCAAATAAAGTGAAGATACCCGAATTTCCCATGAGTGATCTGATTCAAAGACTTCCGATCACTTTCAAATAATGTATTCCGTCCCCCTCCGTCTTCATCTCTGTTTATGGAGTCCTGAACTATGAACCTCGTGGAAGTCTCTCCCTTGCGCAACTCTTAAATGAACCCCAACCATCAAAAATACTTAAGTTTTCCGCTCTAATTTTAAATACCTACCATGCAAGGCAAAAATTCACATTAAACAATGAAATCCCATTCAGAAGTGGAATAGGGCACAAATTTTTCTATTTTTTTTCAGCGAAAAATGGTGAAAACATTGATACTCAAAATAATTATGAATCAATCATCTATTCTATAGATAAAATAATAACAAAAAATGGCGCTCTATAGTGTTTTATTTTTCACAGTTGTGATGTTCATTGAAAAAATGGTGAAAACAGCATTTTTTTGCACAGATAGCGCATCTGATGAATGTCAAAAAGTTGCACCCTTGTTCTTCAACTATAATATCACATCTATCCTTCATAATACAGTAAAACCTCCGTACAACGAATTTGAGGGGACCGGGAAAATCATGACTTCGCTGTAGAGGGTTTCGTTGTATAGGGGTAACGAGCGGGTTGCGTCTTCGCAGGGGCACAAAGTGTTCCGTGTGCTTTACGATGCAAGTCGAGTAAATTTATCAATCTTGCTTCATTCGCCATTAAAACCTTCCCTAGAGTGATGATAAACAATTTTTTTTAAATTAATGTCAAAGGATCACGTCTTAAAGAGTGATCCATAATTTTCCTGAGTATCTAGTCGGCATTATTCTTTGAGTGTAATAATTGAAGTCGATATCAAATGGCAGTTTTGTGCAGCAAATTTGCCTGAAAGAGCAATATTGCCCAAAGACTTACGAAATAAAGTGCATTGTTGGCATCCTATTGAAATTCCGGTAAATATCTATGTTCGTGACCGGTATGTACTAATATCTATAAACGACGATGGAAGTTAGGTGGGGCGTGTTAGTTACCACGAGTAAAATCGTGGAAGTCGGCAATCGAAGTAACAATGGCAATCTCAGATGATAATGCATTCAGTATGACCGATACTCCTCTCAGGTATAACTTAATAGAAGCTGGACACGATCAGTATTCCGCTGGTACACCCATTCCTCGGTGCCAAAACGCAGTACTATCCTCGAGTAAGCCAGGATAATATTTGAATCCACGCTTTGTCGCCTTTCATCCAGTGTTTAGGAGAGACTAAAAATCTCCATACGGTTTCAACTTTAGCCCAAGAACCAAGTCCGAGACTTATACGCCCGAGTTACCTAAGGAGGGGGTGGTAAAAAGGTAGGGAAAAGGAGGGGGTCGTCGCGACAAAGGAGCCCGCCGACGCCCTCGGGAGAGGATAGAATGGGAAGGTAAGGAAGGAAATCCCGGAACCGTCATCAGTCATACGCTCAGCGAAACCAAGCTTACGCGATTACTTTACCCACTGATAGACAAAAAACAACAACAAAGTATTCCCCGAGTATAAGGACAGTTGGAATCGCTGGGAATTCATCCAGTTCACCTCTTCATACTTATTGTTAGTCAATTTTAAGCGAAGTTTGTGGTTTTTCAGTCCTTTACCGAACGTATCTCTCGTATGTGCCATTTGCAGGCCATAACTATTAAACTGGGATTATTAGTCACTAAAGCACTATCTAACCAATTCAATACGACTTACGTTAGCAATCAGTTACGTTACGTTAGCAGAGAATAAAAACACGTGAAAGAACCTGATCCCACTCCTTTTCGCGTCTTTTATGACACTTGAAGGACTTCTGCCCAAACCAGGCGAAGATCGATAATCTGAAAACTCTAGTTGCACTGGTAATATTTCATGCTAACAATTTGGAATGGAGATGTTTCCAGTTGGACACAGCAAGAAGTCTAACCCCACGCACGCACTGAAATGAGGAGGAAAGGAGTGGATTTACAACTAACCACTCCCAAACATTTCATACCAAAAAGTCTATTATTCAATAACATTTCCCCTCTGAAAGGAAGAAGAACTACGCACTTAGGCGACTGTTTCTCTACAATGCTGCTGTTATCTCCCCTCCCCTTCCACGTTTCTTCGGGGAGCCATCCCTCTCCTCAGTGATTCCCCTTCCCCTAACCAAAATCTCATGCGTCTCCGACAGTGCGTGACCCTGTGGTCTGCCGCTCTTCAAGTAACCCAACTTATTTGACACACACCCAGAAGGAGGACAAAATTCATGTATTAGTAATCTGCCTTTCGATTTATCTCTCCTTCACTTACCTCCTCACAAATATAAATACAACATCGTCTACTGTCCTCGCTGTATATACAGACAGCTCTCTTGAGACTTACCTCAGCCGAAACATTCCATATTCTTTTCAAATGAGTACATTTTAGGAAGTTTAAACAAATTTCGAAAAAAATGGGTTTAAATAATATTTTTAATAAATAAGAGACGGTATCTGTTTTTAAGTTTTTTAATCCAAAATTATTCTATTTAAAATAGTTTTGCAAAGTTGTCTGCCTCATCCTTTTTCTCATTTCTTTACTGGCTGCTTGCTCAACCTGCCGCAGAATTTTCAAATTTTCTACTCCATCTTCTGAAGTAATAAAAACTCGCTCCAAAACATCTACTGCGTCCACCACTTCCTTCCAACTGGGGCGCACTACGCAATTGCTGGACTCTTCTCTCTCTTCATCGCTCACACCCTGCGTCTCTGTGATTATTTCAGGATCCTCATTCTTGCCAAAAACAGCGAGATCATCATCAATGTTTGCAAAGTCTTCGAAAGATACCCCTTCAATGTTTAACAATTGTGCGACTTCGCCCCATTCCTCCCTCTCCTCCGGCTGTGGGTCGTCTTGGACGTCCATCTCTCCGGGAAAGCCTGCCCTCCTGAAGCAATTCGTGATTGCGCTCTTCTCTACTCCATCCCATGCAACACAGAGACGCTGAATGGCTTGCAGGATGTTCCACTTCAGTGACTTGATGTCTTCCGTGTTTCCTATTCTAGATAGAAGATATTCAACCAGCTGCCTTCTATATGCCCTCTTCACGAGGGAAATAATCCCCTGATCGAGTGGTTGCACTTTGCTCGTGCAATTAGGGGGAAAATGTACGACTTTCACGTTTCTCAGTTTCATATCTGATGTTTTGTGAGCGGTGCAGCCGTCAAGGAAAAGAAGAATTTTTCTATTTTTACCCCCCATGACTGCGTCAAGTGATGCGAGCCACTCTCTAAATAAAATTGCCGTCATCCACGCACTTTTGTTATTCCCATAACGGCATGGCAATTTTTTAACATGCTTGAAGCACCTCGGACTAGCAAATTTACCAATCACGAAAGGCTGCAACTTTTCTGACCCGTCACTGTTAGTGCAGAAAAGAACGGTCAATCTTTCTTTACTTCGTTTGCCCCCATGGCAAATTTCTCCCTTGGTAGCTAACGTGGAGTCCGGAAGGAGATTATAGAAGAAGCCAGACTCATCGGCGTTAAAAATGTCTTTGGGATCATACCCAGCCACCAAGGAAGGCAAATTTTTCTTCCACTCCTCCACCACGGCCACGTCGACTGCTGCTTCCTCCCCACATACCCTGAGAGTCGTCAAATTCCACCGACGCTTAAATCTTGAGAGCCATCCATTAGAGGCGTGGAAATCATTTATCCCTAATTTTAGGGCTATTGTTTTCGCCCGGTCCTGTAGGATGGACCCAGATAACGGGATATTGGCACTTCTCACTTCCGTAAACCACTCAAATACTTTCCTGTCTAATTCGTCATTTTTGCATGACCGAGACCTCTTCCTTTCCGGACCAAATTTCTCAATACCATTTCCCATCTTGTGCCTGTTGGCAATAATTGTGGAAAGTGTGGATGCCGGAATGTTAAATCTCTCCGCAATTGCCGTTTTTTTCTCTCCAGTGTCGACCGATTCCAAAATTTGCAACTTCGTTTCAATGGAGAGTTGTCGGCGTTTTTTGGTGGTATTGGCCATTTTACTGTAAAGGAATAATTATAATAATAAGGAAGGAATAAAAATAACCGAAAAATACTCAATTTATAGAAAAATTAAGAAAGAATCTCAAAATATTTTCCAGTGCGTACCGTAGAAGCAAGTCCTGTTGTCACAATCAACTCTTGCAGCCGTTTCCACAGGTAATGACTAAAGCAGACTAGGACAGACTATTCCTATGTTTTCTCAGCTCCTAATAATCAGTAAAGCGAACAGGGAATGAGTTCCAGACTTCAATTGTCCTCGCACACAGGAAAGATATTCGAGTCTGAAGAGTCGCATCTTTGTTACTACTGAATCCATTGCGATGAAGATAAAATAAGTTGAAGACTAGCCAAATTTTTTATATCATCAGTGATTCCTTGATAGATAAAAAATATTTGGTTTTGAGCAAAACGTAAAAGATGTCAAGTAACGTAAAAGATAAATTCTTTTACGTTACTTGACATTGCTGAGCGATGCCATCAGGTATGTACCATGCATGAAAATTTGGTTGGTCGGAGTTAGTGACTGGTCAAGTGGGGAACGGGTGCGCTGGAGGGACGTGGCGGGTTGGAAGGGGGGACGGGAAGAGGAAAGGTATGATGTGATAGGCAAGGCACCTCAGGCCATTCGTCATACCATGTCACTAGGAGAAAGGGTAGGGTAAAGGTACGGAGAGGTTTATTGCCAAAGGTGATGGGAATTTACGGAAGGGAATAGGATAAAGCGCTAGAACGTAATAATTAGCCGTGAAAGTGGAGCTGCAGTTTTTGAGTACCAATATTTTGTTATCAAAAACGTAGTTAAAATGCTATATCTTGAAGGATCACTGATAATTTTATTCAAAATTGTGAAATAAATTGCCTTTAATTATTATACAATTGCAACAGATGAATTACTTTACGAGATGCAATACTTCAAAACATCAGTGATTTTAAAGGGCAAAATAATTTCATGACGTAATAGAAAAATTGGTAGAGAATCATCAAATAAAATGCTTTCAGTCTTACCTGTCTTCCGCAACGTATTCGCCCAATCCGTGTCACAAGTATTAAATTTCTTGGCGATCGGCGTGGAATCCAAATCAGCTTCGAAATTCTTCCAGTTGGACCAGATCCCCGTCGAATTATGGGCGTTCCATAAACACAATGAAGATGGTATCCTCAAGCAATCGAGCAAATATATGTACGATCTCGAGCAAACGCACCACTTGCAGGTTAACAGACTACACAGGTTGATTCTTTTTGTGCTTCTTCATTCCACCCTTTTGGGCACTCTGAAGATGGTGCCGACAACAGACTACATCCATCAAGGAAAAGACGGTTATATATATATATATATATTTGGTGGAGGGGATTCTCCAGATTTTCCTCTGGGATGGGGACAGAGTAGATAAAAATTTGCGCTCATTGGTTGAACACCAACCAATGAAGTTTTGAATACTTCGCCATAGTAAACATACATTGTCAACTCCGACGGTTCCCACCATAAGAAAAAGTAGGTACAAATAAAGCCAATGCTTCGCTCCCCGTTAGCTGAGAAGGGTGATAGAGGAGTGGATGAGTAATCAGTAGTTATCTTAGTTGACTATGGCCTTCACCGAGCAAGATCAGCAAGATCACATTACGTAGAAATCTTCTCAGGTTACCTTTCTGTACTGGGTTACAGCTGGCCGGCTGCCACTGTTACGCCCCCGCCCCTCTCGGTCCATTAGTCATCCGACCCGCTCTCACCCTCCAGCTACCTGGGGGGGAGGGGGAGAAAAAGGCAACTCCCCTCCCAACTTCGCTCGCAACAACTCCGAAGAGACATTTGATACGTACTTTCGGAACAGGGGTCGCAGAGTGAGTTGATACGAGACAAGCAGATGGTGGCGAGCCAGTTCTACATAGTATGACTTATCGGGGCCGTGTTACACTCTCACGCGTTTAGAAAATATGCATGTGAATCCCAGGGCTTGTTTGAGCTTGCGCCTTTTCCGATGTTGCCGTCGATACTATCTTCATTGCCTTAGCAGACACGTCAACGGCACCCTCCGCTGTAGTTCTACTTCCTGCTTATTAAGTAAATATCTAAGGAAAAATTATAAAATGTAAAATACTGCGTTTATTCTCAATAATTCGTTCTAGAGGGGCACTTTTCCTGTTTTGGGCCCAAGTGTGGACTTCGTTGTACGGAGTTTTCGTAGTTAGAGAGGTTCGTTACGCGAGGTTTTTTTGCGTGCATTAACCATTGGAAGGAACCGGGACCGGGCCATTAACTTCGAAATAGAGGGGTTTTCTTAAAATTTCGTTGTATAGGGGTTCGTTGTATAGAGGTTTCACTGTATTACTATCGAAGCAATAATCAACAGGCGTAATATGCACTTCTGGTCTTTCATTCGTGTATCCCGCTCGAAACCAGGAATAGCGAATGAAATTTTTGAACAAAGGAGCGGAATTGTGAGTGAGTCAGAGATTGAAGTTTCAAAATATTATTTCTTTGAAATAAATTTAAGTCTATTTGGTCCAGCAACACACGGTCGGAGAATTTTCTCACAAAATTCTTCCACATTCGGAAAAAATACACATCCAACGGCTGTATGATGCCTGTAGTTTTGGGCGGTATTTGCTGTATTTCAAATTGAAATGATCCTGTCTTCATGGAAAGATTTCCTTCTCTGTCATTAAATGCACTCCACGAGTCCACCAAGAGAATTGTGTCCTTTTTTAAATTTGGAAACAGCACTTTACCAAAATACTCTTCTAGCAAAATGGTTTTCGTCAACAAACCGGAATTAGAAGCCACGACGTGAAGATTTGGAGCTTCAAACACAGAAACATTTTTTGGAAAAATTCCACCTTTCTCCTGCAGGCAAATAAATAAAGGAGAGAGAAGTTCACCATCCATCGAGATCGTCGGCTGTATCGTATACGAATGGGTCGTCGCTCCGAGGGACTGTACCGTTGACTCCACCGTTTTCACTCCTCGGAAATGCAGGGTTCGTCCCGAGTGTAATTCTTTCTTAAACCCACTCTGGTCAGTATTTAAGAGAAAGTAATTTGGCTTCTGGGCCAATAATAGCCGGACATCGTTTACAAAAGAATGTGCCTTTTCGGATGTCTTTTGCCAGTCAAAGTTCTGTTTCCGAGAAACAACTTTGGTAACTTTCCTAGACACTATGTTATGCGATTTTTTAAACTTCCACAACCATCCTGTTGAAGCAGAAAAATTTTCTAGAGGATTTGTCATTTTGCCATTATCTTCATACGCCCACCTTCGTAAGTCACTATCGTGCACTATCAGGAAATCTTCTTTTGCTCTTCTAAATCCCTCTATTAAACATGAAGAAATTGCGTTCAATTTCTCCCTCCGAGAGCCAGCCTGATTAATTTGCTCCTCAAACCGGACAAGCTGTGTTCTTGAGGTCACGAACCTAAAACGGTGCCTGACAGTATCTATCTTCAGTGGCCCAGTTTTTCCGGACCGCCAGTATTCCACTGCCATCTTCTTCTGTGACATACTAATATCACCCTCTTTCTTCCTTTTCAATGGAGACGGCTCGTACGATGTTGAAGAAGAAGGAGAAACATCGTCTCCATTTCCATCTGCACTGTCGCATTCATCTTCGCTTACTACTTCCTCCTCTTCCGTCCTCCCGTCGAAGTCAAAAATTAGATCCTCCTCTACCACACAGGATGATTCTTCGCTTTCCACACAGGACTTCAAGGAATCTGAAAATGGGAAAATTTTATTCAACAGGGAAAAATAAAGAATGGATGGGATGCGATTAACTTCACCGTAGTTACAAAAAAATGAAAAAATAATGAAACTTACCAGCTAAAATTTCCGCCAACTCGATTTCGTAATCAGTAGGTTGTTCTGTGGAAATCCATGCAGTAAACTTGCTGTCCAATATTTTTATTACATTCCTAGGATTGATCACCATTTCGATGAAAATAAAAGGAACGGCTTTGCAGCTCACTCGTCTACAAAATCTCTTGCTTGTTCGTCCTCTTTCGGAGTTCACTTCGCAAATGGGTAGAAAAAGCATTTTTGCTGATTTAAACAGAGGTACCGAAGACCCTATCGTCATTCGCCTGATGGAGAAGCCCTTTTGGTTTTCCCATTCAGCCAACAATAGTTGAGGGTGGAAGGAGTGGGTTTTATGACTCCTCTCAAACCCTTCTGAAAATCTTGACTAGAAGCAGGAGCCGCAAGGGTATGTGTACAAATTTAAGCTATTCAAAAATTCCTCGAAAACATTGGCCATCGTTTAGTCCTCGGATCACCCACCGCTTCTTTCGTCTGTGGGAAGAGAGTAAGTAGACCGCTGACGCCCGGACCGCCCGCAGGCCTTCCCCCGAGCGCTTGCCGCCAGGGACGCCTCGCTGCCGGCCCGTGAGTGAGGGGCCCCTCGCCTCAAAAAGGGTGGCCGGCGCGCAACTTTGGATGCAGATATCTCGGGCCACAGGGCTTAAGGGCAGGGGAAATTTTGCAAATTTCCATTAATTATGGAACACTACCATCCTACCAAATTTGAACGAAATCGGCGGAGTACACTTCGTGAATGTTCCTAATGTTGTGAGAGAAATCGCCATACTAAGGAGGAAAACGTACTAAGGAGGAACGTACTAACCAAGTTCCACTGTATATGTCTATTGTCTGTTCAATCAAAAAGTATTACCGAAACATGCTGAGGATGCCCTCCCTTCATGTGAAGATGCCGTGATGGGTGGAGCACTTTATTCTAAAATTATACTGCCCTGGATTTTAATGACATGAAATTATGAGTTAAAGTTAGTTTTATTTCCAATTAATCAAAATAAAAATTCTTCATAAATAATGAAATATATTAGGGTTAAAAAATTGAGACTCAACATAATAGAACTTAATTGTATCAAAGAATTTCTCTCCAAGTTTTGCAGTTCTCAAAAAAAAAAAAAAATATCAAATAAAATCATCGTTAAATTCATCCCTATCAAAGTAGAGGATGATTAGCAATGAATTAGTGGATAAATATTGAAAATAGAGAAATTATTTACAACACTAACAATACTTTTAAGCGAAAATTACTTAATAAAAAAGTGCACGAGCTTTCGGAGGGCGTCGGTGACAGGGGAAAGCTGGAACCAGAACCAATGTGAACTGAAGATGCCTGAAAACCTACTGCCGATGTTAGTGAAGATCTTAGACCACTAAGCAAAGGGAAAGCAAAGAACGGAGCTTTCAAGGTTGAGGCTGCCAAGTGCACTGGGCCGTCATCTATAGGTGACTCTCGGATCTGGGCGGAGTCTGGCACATCATGTATAGATGATGCTCAGCCTCACTGTGTTAAAAGCAATTGTTTTATTCTTATTTTAGAATACTGAATTTGTTTATAATAAGAAATGAAAAACTTTTTCTGCAAATTACCCCACAGTCCTTATACTATTTCATTTTTCTTTTTTGGGTATAAATTTCTATAATTACTCTGACCATATTAATGGTCATCACTAGTAATTAATAACTATAAGTTTAGGTGAATAAAACATTCTAAATCTAAGCATTTAAATTATATCTCATTACGTGTATAGTTATTTGTAATTTAATGTATTATTTCTGTAACCAGTTTCCATTTTGGTAAAAAATCTTTTATTGTCATCTACGCTGAAAGATTTTTACAGGTATCCATCACTTCGTTAATGTTTTTATGACTCAAATTTTGGTTCATTTTAGGAGGAATTGGTGGGAGAAGGCCAATGGTTTCACCACCTCCAACTTTGGATATGCATTCTATGAAGGTGGCAGAAGCAGTTACGGTCATGAATGCTTTCTTGGATACTCACATTGAATGTCTGCGAGCAGATCAAACAAGGCTGCCAACTGATTCATTGAGGTTTGTGAATTTTAATCGGAATTTTTAACATCAGGCATAAATTTTAGGTCATAAAAGCTAGACCAAGCGTCTCAATGCATATGAAGATGAGAGCACCTGTATCTAATTAGAAATTATGAAATAATATTAACGCCATCATCAATCAATAGTTCTGAGAGCTGTTATAGTAAACCCTTGCATTAGATTTCTTGTAAATGTATCTCTTAATTTGATCGAGAGAGCTACCATTGATTGAAAAGTCTGAAATATCATCCATTCTCTTCCCTCTCTCTCAGAGACTATTTCTTTCTCTGATATTATAGTTTGCTAATCCTAAAAAAATGCTTAGGACCACCCTTCACAATCCATAATGGTGAGATGTTGAGTGTTGCTAGTGGTTCAAGTTCCAGACCCAGCCAGCACCAGAGATACAGAATTTTGGGTACTGTGGTGGTCCAATCATAGCAAAGGATATCAGTAGCATGTACGTCATGCTCAAAATTAAATCATTGCCGAAGTAATTTTCAATCTTTCTTTCATGATAAGGTTACAATGCCAATGTATTGTAAATAGCATTGTCCAAATGGCTAGAGTAGAATCCATCATATCATGTGACCATATTGAATATCAGCGTCACGTAGTTCTACAAGGTCCAGTGGAAAGGCTGCGATTGGCCATTGCTCTGAGGGTAAGCCAATAAACTATGCAATTGTGGATGCTGGATCCTCACAATATCCTTCTTTTTGTGGACCTCTCACAATCCCTCTTCAACCAAACATTCATCTTGCTGCATTCCCCTGTGTACTCTATAGTTTGATCCCTTCTAGATCCTTCTGCTTGGGATAGTGAGCCCATTCTGTGGGTTAATGTCCCTGTATCCCAGGAAAGTATCCTGTGATTTTTGGCTACCTTGTGCTGATTGAGGAATAATATGTTCAGTGTATGCGATGTTCAAAGAGTGGAACATCATATACTATTTCCAGTTGTCAGTCATGAAAGCAAAAATATTTACTTTGTATGGGATACTAATTAATGCAGTTGTAAAGCAAATGTTTGGATCATCATGTTTCCCTGTTTTCCATTAAGGAAGTCCACGGTATATGTAGTGCTTGCAGATACAGTAAAACTTCGATTTTACATCAATTCTCGTTTTTACGCAGCGACACTCAAGTCCGGCCGGAAAGCATAGGGAGTTGCAATGGTGAACTTCGATTTTACATCTTTTCTTGATTTTATGCAGTTTTTTGATTTTGTGCAGCATAACCCCAGCCCCAAAGAGGCTGCTAATTTTGATTTTACGCAGTTGTCTTTGGACTTGTTTCGAAAATCCCGACTGTAGCAATATGAAGTTAGGTTATTTATTCGTCTCAATGAGCTGCAAAAATTAATACAGGAACGGTTGAAATGACGTCGTCCTGTTGAGCGTGAAGCTAAAAACATTGCGAATCTAAGTATTGCTTCCCCCTGCGTCCTCTCAGTAATATTTCATGCTCTTTTACGAACGCAAATATCGCTCTTAGTTCAAATTTGCCATTGAAAGATATCGAAACTTAAAAGATACGGCAATCGCCGAGTATGCGTAACTACTTTTGATTAAGACAGACGATCGCTGGAGATGTTAACATTATCACGAAAGGTGATAATGCATCCCCGGCGATCACCATGCAATCAGTGATACCACTTGTTGCTCTTTCTTTGTTTTACTCTCCTTAGAGTGGAGACCTACCGATACATGGCTACTCTAGATCGAAGATGCAGCCGCGACGCGATTTATTGATCGACGCTGTTTTTAACATATTTATTTTAATTACAGTAGATGGTCGTTAATCGAATTATGAACTACGGAATATCTATCCCTAACTGAAGGATTTCTAGAATTTTGCCAACGCTATATTTCCGTCGCCCCAGCGAAATACAACGGCGACATACGCCGTTAAAAATCCTCCCATGCCAAAATTTTGGCTTCTAAGGTGATTCAAAAAAGATAGTCGTACTTCTGGTATGGACGTAAGTCGGTGGTGATTCAACACGATTGTAAAAGCAGCATGCGTAGTCTCATTCCGCGGGCTAACCCCACATCTGCGGGACGAATGGAGGTGAGGGAAAGTTGCTTGCGCGGCGCGCTTATCAGAACTGTCTCAACTTGTATCTCATTGTAAGAGGGTTTAAATGAAACATGGTTGGAACTGGAGTAGCTATTACCTTAACTCCGCTAGGTGGTAAGCGTTTATTTTTAACGGAACGGGAGTTAATGTCCTCGGAGAATAACTCGCCTCGTCAATCGTCATGTAATCATTGAAGTCAAATTTAAGACGTGAATGATAAGGCAGTCCCTTTAAACTCAGGAATGGCATAGCACCATTAAATCGAAATACAAAAAGTGACCGGTGTTGTTATCAGATATAGGGAAGCAAACTATTACGTGAAGATGAGTCACACGGCTTCAAAGGTCCCGGCGCTGAATTCGCGTTAGAATGCCGACATAGAAGCTATACCCATTAGATTCAATCCACTTATGCTAAAATTTCATGGGAAAATGCTTTTTTTAATGCGTAAAAATTATAAAGAGGGAAAATTGTTCCGGACTATTTATCATTGTTTTATTCATCGCTGGCGCCATGATGGCAGTTGTGCGGTTATTTAAATAGCTCACTTTAAAAAAGTGATCTAAACGCCGGAAAATTCTGAATTCCCGGGTACTATGTGCTCCGTATTATCTATGGTATGCTATTTGGAAGGAGGTAACCGACAGCTGGGGTCATTAGCGCCATGAAGTAGGGGTTGGGGGGATAGAAACCCTATGTTGGCATTAGCCAGGTTGTAATTAGAGGCTGCAAAGGGACCAGGACTTAATGTCCCATGTGCTGGACAGAGTGGTGCACTGGAAGTGCCCTCCATATTACACTCAAGTAGGGATAGGGCCATCTCTGATAAGTTTCTGCTACTGCCAGGACTTGAACCCAGGCCTACAGGGCGTAAAGCCTTTGTGATATATTAGCAAAATTTTGTTCCCTGTTCATCATCATCATCATTGGTCAACAATCCTAGGATTGGTTTGACGCAGCTCTCCACTCAGTTCTCCTATCAGCTAATCTTTTCACACCTACGTATTTCTTCTCTTTACTTGTTCCATATATTTTCTTCGGGGTCTTCCTTTTCCATTCTTGCCTTCCACTTGTCCTTCGACGATTGTCTTCATCAGGCCATCATGTCTCAAGATGTGGCCTATAAGGTTGTTTCGTGTTCTTATTAAGGTAGTTTGAGCGAGATAGATCCGTAGTCACAACAGCGACTGTATCTTCTCAAACTTTACAAGTATCAAGAGTTTTTAAGGTTTTCGATACAATTTAATAATTTTTTGTCGGGAAAATATTTGCATCAGTTGCTTATTTTTCTCGGTAATGAACAAAATATACGTATTTTAAACTCTATCTTGACCTATTACCAAGTGTACCAACGGTACTTTTAGTAATATAATACTAAGTTTCCTTAATATAGTATGGACTTAATCCCGACTTGGAGTACGATATCCTGGCATCTGAAATGTTCAAACATAAAAATTTAAGGGTTACTTATATTAGAAAGCTATTTTAAAGCATTGTATCGCTAGAAATGACATATGTCAAAGAGACGTTCGACTTGGCAACAACGTCAAATTTCTTAGGTTGGTGCGACTCTCAACTAGCAACTAGAAATTCAGAGAAACAAGTGAATGGCTTGAAGCGTTACAGGAGTGCAGAGATTTCGGTGTTGAAATATACTTTAGAAAGTCGAGTATTTCTCTAACTTTTTAGTGAAATATGCCAGTTTTTCAGCCTTCTCTGCTTTAACGATGAAGTCATCCACTAGTAAAGCGGGGCGGTTTGTGCGGAAGAAGGAATTTACGAAGGGACAGAAGAGTTCTTCTCGAACGTTCAGTGAATATAGGTAAGTGCTCTAGTAAATAACTCATTGCGAATTTAAGAATGGAAGTATGTTATTAGCTGAAAATAATTTTTTTATTTCATTTATAGTGTGCGTCCTGTCATGTGTTGGAAATGAGCAAATGAATCGGGTTTTGGCAACCCTAATTATTCCGTCTGTCGCCAATTCCACTTGGAAAAGGTAGGAGCGATCTGTGGGGTCAAAGGTTGAAGATGCAATCGAGTACGGAAGCTGTGGAGGTGGAGAAGCTTCTCACTTTGGCCTTAACACCGTAAGTTTCACCGCATCAGTTTAAAAAATGAGACTATAAGTAGTAGCGTTATTGGTCCCCCGAGACCCAATGTGAAAGTTAATTCATTTTTTTTAAATGTGCCTTGTGGTTGCATTACGTTCTTTCATATCTCTTGGAAATATTCAGTCGGTGTGCTTTTTATTTCCATGTACATTGCATTCCAAGAACATTACCAGTAGTATGTCCAATATATAAACTAAAATTTAGGAAATGCAGAGGCTTTAATTTTTTTGATGATTACTTTGTTCAAGTGTAATTTTAAATTAGTTTCATTTAATTTTTTATTGTCCTTCCCTATTGGAAATTTCTTATAAGAAAATTTCCTATCAGAAATTGGGCATTTTTCTTATAAGAAAATTTCTTATAAGAATTCTTCTTATAAGAAAATTTCTTATCAGAAATTGGGCATTTTTCATATAAGAAAATTTCTTATAAGAATTTTTCTTATAAGAAAATTTCTTATCAAAAGTATCAATTACAAAATGTTATTTATTAGAAATTTTCTCATGGAAATATTTATTATAAATATCATATCATCATGCTTAAAACACTTGTGCAAACTTCTATAAAAAGCTACATGAGATTTACATCCCTCCTGAGAGTACAAAGTTAGCATTATACCTAATTTTTTCCAAATGAAGGTGCCTATATCTGGTACACAGCAAACCTAATGATTTCCCATGTACCAAATGTAATGTCTATCTTTAGTGTGCATCAAGCAAGGACATTCAAGTTCTGTAAAGTTCACCTGACTGGCCAGACAATGCGAGATACCATAGAGTTCCTTCAGGTCATGGGTTCTGCATAGGGTTAACGCCCCCCACATTTTAAAACTAAAAAACTAAAAGCAATGAAACCAACGATATCCTGGAATGATGGACTGATAATAGAATATGGCTTTGGCAATCACTACGCAATGAAATATAAAGGAATTGCAATATGGAATGATTTAACCTGGAAAATTGAAGAAGCAAATGAAATAAAATTCAAGTTCGACTTGGGATACTTCAAGAAATTATTTGGGAAGGAAAAGGAAAAATTGATAAATCGAATACATAGGAGAAATGTTTATTTAAGATACCAGAGAGAATGACCTCTACATGCAGATTTGGATAGATAATGAAAGAAATAAATAAAGTAAAATGGAATTTGATGCCATTTGGAGAAAAGGATAGGTAGAATATGGCTAACAATTAGTGCAAGATTTAGGGAAATTAATAGGAATCCCAGAAACACTGATTGAGAATAATAGTTGATGTATTTTCCATAAAATAATAATTGTGCAGATGTTATTTAGGTTTACTCATACAAATTCATTCTCTCCAGAGACGACTAAATCACTCACTTTGTCCATTGAAACACTGTTTTCATTAAAACTTCCACTTATATTAGATATGTCACAATCTGAAAAATATACAAGTCTATCTAAATTAATGATGAAAAGTTTAAAATTCCAAGAAACTGTTTGTTTAAGGTGACATGATTTTAGGAATGCCAGTTTTGTAAGACTTACCAAATGAGGTCAATGCCTTATTTTTGTTAGAAACACACGACTTATTTCATTAAACAGGTCACACAAAAACATGGTGAATGATTAACATATAAAAGCAATACCTAGCAACCTAACAACCAAACAAGGTTTCCATGGCAACCGTATCCTGCAACGTATGCAATCGTAGTATACATCGTGCTTATTCATGGCCCATATCAAACTTCCATCGGTTAAGTAATCTATAGACTCGAAACAGACAGATTTTATAAGTGTACAATTTTTCGTGTGCTCTTAGGGATATGTATTAACAAGTCTCATAAGAAGAAGCCTCAACTTCTTGGAACCATTTATGTCAAATACCATGCTGAAAACGCCAATAAATTAGCAGAACATTACTTAACAAAGAGTTATACATAATTTCCAAAAAAATCTTATAAGAATTTCTTAAATAATTATAAATTGCCAACATAAGTTATGGTGACTTAAATGCATGCCGGATAAAAACCTGAAAGTTATGTGACCTGCGCAACATTCTTATAGAATGCTATAAGAAATGCAAAGTTCTTATAAGAATTTCTGTAAGACTTATAAGAAATTTCCAATAGGGTTCAATGTAATTTGTTATTGGTTCCTTTGGATGAAATCATTATCGATTAAGTGACTGTTGACTGGAATTTGGTGATGTGAGCTATATAAAGTGTTTGATATTTAGAACCAGAGAATTACCACAGATTTGCTGTTTTTAACATAGAAAATCAATAATTGCTGGATTGTGTTAATGTGGATTATAAGTTGATTAATTATGGTGATCTGTTATCAGGTCATAGGATTAGAAGTCTATCTAACATATATTTTCAACTATAGTATCCATATCTTAAGTATTTATTCAGCAATTGAAGACAATCTAATTTCTCCTTGATTATTATTCCTTAGTCATTGTTTCTTAAAGAGGTAAAGTACTCAGCACTGCCCTTTTACTGGTGTGCTCAGTGTTGCAACTATTACTCTATTTCATAATTTTACATGCTACTTATTTATCTAAGACTTTCAATATTTTTCGTGGATCAAAAACTTTTTCTTGATTTCTTAAAGGGATTACCTGTCTCCTCTAACAGCTATTTGCATGTGCTTGCCAGAAGAGGAGTATTAGTTATAATTCAATCAGCTTTGTTTCCGTGGCCATACCCTTTCCACTTATGATGTTCATCCTTCTCTCACAACCTGTTTTTTTATGCAATGTGAAGAAATGTTTTCTCTGTCGTTAATTTTTTAAAAGTCAAGGCTGTACATACTAATTGCATACCCTTATTCGTTTCAAATTCCTAATGTTGCATTGAGTGAATGCTAATGATCACATTGAACTTATCTTTCCGAAAGAATTGCATATAATCATATTTAACTAGTGGAAATAATATTGCAGGAAAATGTTCCTATCCATCGACATCATCTCCCTGTTGTTCTTGATGGTTCTGTCCTGATTGTGGTTGCTTTCCTACATTTATCATAATTACAACCTACTTCACTATATCTGGTATGATGTTGGGCACAATATGGTGGTCTTTAATATTAGTACAATTAAAAAGACATTGCAATATTTCCACTGAGTCTTATTATGACAACAACAATTGATAATGTTGTTTGTAGCAATGAAACGCGTTTTGTCATAATAAAACTCAGTGGAAATATTGCAATTTATAATTTTAGTAATACTTCATTATACATACTGATTAATGTTCTAGTTAGGCTAATGAGTTCCAAAGTGGCAAAATGTATTTGTGTCACATTAACCAATGATAGGGTATAAGTGTCTGACACATATACAATGTCCTCCCTAATGTTGAATCAAGAACATCATAAGTTGAGGGGTAGATTACCTCCAATGTTATCATACTATTTCTATTCCTTAGTTTTAATTCCACCCAGTCACAGAAATCTAAGTGCAGTGCATTGGCTAATTAATATGTGGCCCCTCATTCTGTATACATAATTTATTTCAGTGGCATGACTCCCAGTGAAGAGTCTCCTATGCAGTGCAATGATGGAGCTGAGGTAGATATCATTGCCTCTTATGATTATGGATGGCAGAAGAAAGGCAATGGGTAATCATACGACAGTAAATCTGGTAAATTCCATCATATTTTCTGGGAAATAAATTATGCATAAATTGTTCCTCTTTATTATGTTAACAGTTAAAATGTCTTTCTTTTTACATTCACAGGGCATGGGTCTGTCATTGATTACCACTCCAAAAAATTACTTGCGTATGATGTATGCAGGACTATCTGTGCAATGTGTAGAAGACACAGAAGGTGGGAATGTTACAAACCCTGTGGAGTGTTATTTCAAGCTTAATGATTTCCCAAATGGCTACAGCTGGCATTAATATGGAGAAGCTGGTGGAAATACTCAGTATATGTGGAACTGAGGGAATAAGATTAAGTACACATGGGAGAGAGTATCAATGGTAAGCCCCATGTTACCATCCAAAGGAGAATAGAGTTTCACAAGTCTATTGAGGCTATTAGTAAATATTTTGAGGAGTTGAGAAAACTTAAAGAGTATGATAAATAAATAAGATGATAAATAAAAAGAGAAAATTAAAAAGAGTAAGACTGATAAATTATCTTATGCCTTATGTATAGCATGGTTTAAATGTACATAGTAGCAATGGTCATACTGTAAAGTCTATTAGAGATTTTTTAGCTTCTTTAAGATTCTCCCCACGTCCTCTGGCTTGTGGTAACAGGTGTCTCCTGAGTATTTTAACTAGTATCTTCAGGTTTGCTGCAAGGGTCTAAAGGTTTGCGTGACATAATATTGGGCAATTTTTCCATGTTTTCTTTTGGGTGATTATCTTGTATACTGGTTAATGCATCAACGCCTTTGAGTGAGAATGACTCTTTAGAAACTCCCTCCTGAATTGTTAGTGGGATTTTGTCGATAGGGCTGATCAATTTCTTTGCACACCTTGATTGGCAAGAAAATTATGCTGTCCCTCCCAAGGGATTGTTGTTAAAAGGGTAGCAAGGATTTTATTATTATTTGCATCGGTGAAAGTTATTTTAAAGTACTGTTTAACTAATTGCCATCTAATTACTGAAAGACATTGTGTTCCACTCTATGTATGTAAATATCTTTATATATAAAATTAACCTGAAAATGTCCACCAGCTTCTCCATATTATATAGAAATAAGGTTAAGGCAAATCTGGTGGTCTCCATGTTCAATGCTATTGGCTCCTGAAGTTAAGCACAATCAAGATCAGCTTACATAGCTAACATTGGTAACATATTCCCTTTCGTATTATATCTTTTGCTCTTACAATGACTTCGGGAACAACCTAAGTTGCTTCACAGGGACTGTAACTTGCCTCCTTACTGTAGCCTTCATTTTTTCTTCTATTCTGCTAGAGTGGGGCACATGGCATATGCAGTGTTGAATGCTAACAAAGAAATGTTTCTTTTTAAGACTAGCCTCTGCCCATTTCTTCAAAATTTACTGTGAATGCCTGAAGTGTATTTTTTTAACACTGAGTTGAAGGAAAAAATCCCACTACTACATTGGAAATATGAATCACAAGCAAGTTAGAGTGATAAGACAGCAGAGAAATACCTCATATACAAACAAACAAAGTATATAGTAGCCAATTTAATGTCTCTTGGGAGCCCTGGCTCTCCTTTTTATGTTCTTAGCCAACACTCAGTGAAACTGAAATGTGTATTGCTACATTTATGTAACATTGTAGAGTGCTTTTCTGAAAATATTTTGTAATTTTTGTTATGTATTAATAATAAATATGTATACCAGAAGTGTAGTAATATATCATTTTTTGTCTGATTCCTTCCTACAAACCCTAAGTTGGTAACTATGTGCATATATTTCCAGAATAGGGCCTTGAGATGAAAAGCAGAATACAGGCATCCCCCGAGTTACGTATGTCTCGACTTACGTAAATCCGTACTTACGTAAGCGATAACCGTATTTCAAATGATTACGTTAATTTTCGAATGCGAGCGCGAAGAAGTAGATATTCGCTCGTACAACCTATGGTAGAAAAAATATCGAATAGTTATAGAGTTTTTTACGTGCTAAAAATAACAAAGTGACCCATTTTTGTCATTCCTCGAAGGAAATTTCATTAATTTCTGTAGAAAAATCGCTTATAAATCCCAAGTCAGCAAACAACGTGAAAATTTGCAGTTCTAGCGATGGATGTGGTGGCGTATGTGGTTGCGCTCATTCCTGTACGATACAACTTGTTATACAGCAATATCTGAAGCGCCAACGCAAAGGTTCGACTTACGTAAATTTCGACTTACGCATAGTCTGCCGGAACGCATCTCTTACGTAACTCGGGGGATGCCTGTATTGAAATTGTATCCAGTTTAACTAAAGGTAAGGGGTATTGCAGTAGGCATCAAGATGAATGGCAAGCTTCATTTAGAATAGTGTTATGGATATTTTAGTGGTTGAAGCACAATATTGTGATTTTTTAGCTTTTAGTATCTCTGTAATGATGTAAGCAGAAGTCCATTTGGTGTGAATTTCTTGTTTCTAAGGGATTGTTGTAAGGAAATGGCAAGATGCACTTCCTTTGAGACTCAATATGACTGTTATTGGAAGATTAATTTATATTTCGGTAACGTTCTATCTAAAGATTAGATTCGTTTGATTGCTTCGTGGTTAGTAGTCAGCTCTGCATTCATAGGTAATTTAAAATCGATGTCGACCAATGTTAATATATTCGGAGGGCTGGTTATACATTCATTTTTTCGATAGGTTTCCTCAAATTCGGTTAAGGCAACAAGATTTAGTAGGTTTTATGCATTGTGGGATGAATTCTGATTTCCAAAAGGGAGATGATTCAACAGAATTTTACCATAAACGAAATGTGTGGTTTGACTTAAGTGTAAACGCATGACTACACTCATAATATCTCGCCATGAATCCTGTCCTTTCGTTTATGTAAGGTTCGGACTGCGTTGACTTAAATATGAAAAGTACTTGTCAATAACTACCTGTTAACGTTGTTCAATAGGTTTCACGCACGGCTCATACCTAAAAGATGGTTTGAGCCACTCGATTTCATCACAAATAGCAAGTTCATTAATGCGGATGGAGAATCGTACTTGTGAAAGTAAATACGCAGACACCTTTAGTATGCGTAAAATCGGTAATATCTTTCCTCCCAAAGCATGCCAAATAATATTTACGTACACATAAGAAATCTCTTCATTCGAAGTTTACAGAAACCCAAATAGTATAAGGAATCGCGAGTCTCATATTTCACTTCCCAATGTCCACCACGAAGTAATTTTTGTACTTGGAATTTACTGCGACAATATGGAAAGTCAGTACACTAAACTCTTACGCAATCAATTATATCCAGTTATTCCTTTTCCAATTATTCCTTGTATGCGATCATGTTTGTTTACGTTTAATTCTAAAGCAGCGTTGCCAAGCCGAATCTTCCGGCATCCGGTCGTCTGCAGGAAATGCCTGTTCGACGAAAAGTTTTTCTTTTATATTTTAATTATACTACCGGTGACCTATAATTTTAATGCAACCAAAAATTCATAAATGAAGTTTACTACACTCAGTTAGTTTTTCGTCGATTTCTATGAACGGGAAATAATTCTTTTTAAATAAATACTGTCGCCAAAGCGCATATGCTCCTATCTATGCCATGTAAATCAGCTTCTCTTTGCTCACAAATATCTCTGAATTTAGCCCGGTAAGGGGTGTATATTATGATATCACTGGAAAGATCAAGACTTTTTCTTTACAATGAGATAAAAATCATAGAATTCTATGATGATTGATTTTTCGCTCAAACTACCTTAAGGTTTTCATGAGGCTTCTCTTCTCTCCTACCCTTCTTAGGACTTCCTCGTTACTGACTCGGTCGATCCATTTGATTTTCATCATTCTTCTGTAGCACCACATTTCAAAGGCCTCTATCCTTGCTTTCTCCGCTGCAGTCATTGTCCATGCCTCACTTCCGTATAGGAGCATACTCCAGATGTAGGTTCTTATAAATTGTTTCTTTACTTCCATATTTAAGTTTCCCGCTGTAAGCAGGTCTCTCTTTTGGTGGAATGCTCTCTTCGCCTGGGCTATTCTGCTGATAATTTCTTTCTTGCTTCTCCCGTCACTAGTCACTAGCAATGTTCCCTGTTAATGGGGTTAATTTGGATGACTATCCTCAGATATCTCATTTCTTCCATCTCCAATCTTTGTTTGTCTGCAGGTGGTTATACGGATTTCCTGAAAACTGCTTTTAATGAGAATATTTTCGAAAATTAGCTTCTCTGCAAGCATTTAGTATCACCATTCTGAAATTTCTCCCGGTTTAGGGTTTAATAATAAGATTATTAGGCTTCATTTTCTTGCCTCCAAATGAGTAATTGAATCCGGGAAACATATATCTGACGTGATCGAAAAGGATTTCATGCTCCTTTATTGTAAAACCTCACATATGAGACTTTTTCTGGTTCCAGTTCTGGCTTTAAATCAGAACTATACAAAAGTGCATGGCTAAACATTCTAAAAATAATGAGCAAGTGTTATCCTGAAAACTATACTCCTCCTCAATACCAACTCTTGATTTTACACACTTTGATTTTACACAGTCCCCATATTTTGGTCCCTCCAACTGCGTAAAATCAAAGTTTTACTGTATATTAGTTGTGAAGGGTTTACCATTCTTTCTTAGATATGAGAAGGTCAAATTTACAACTACCTCAAGTGGAACTTCAATCCATTGTTCCCACATTGATCATTTTTTTTTGGCATTTACCGATCGCTGTTCCTGGTCCCAAATATAGTTCCATACAGACAATGTAATTTTTTCTCACATCTATCTCGAAGTATCGTTTTTCCGCTTTGATCATTTGAAGATCATGGTCCTGATGTATTATTTTCCTGCATCCATCATTTTACAAAAATGAAACGAAGTACATATTTACTTAGCATCACATATGACTAATAATGACTGACATTCGGTGTGAATCTTTCCTAAGAGATGGAACAACCATAGGGAGAAGCCCAGAGCTATCCCCCCTCCCACCAGCCCTCGGCCCCCCTCAGATGCTTTCCTACTCTCCAAGATCACCCAACAAGCCCCAGACCATGTTTCGTGCAGTGTTCATGATACGAAGACCGTATATCATTAGCTTCAAAAGAAAATATCCATTTACAAAAGAATAATAGAAATGTATTTTACCCCTCCTTTTTTCTCGCCCACGTTTTCCTTTTCAGCCAATGTGGCTTCAATTCTCCCTATTTTTGGAGGCCAACTGCTGCATGAGTCGCTTGTTGGTCCCAAAGGTGTGTAGCAATGATTTTCGGCATTTGGTATTATGCCTTTATGGGATTGAAATATTGGTAATATGAACATAATTAAAAAAAGAATGAGACCAAACACGATGCATTTCTGATGTGACATAGCATTTTAAGCTAGGAAATACCGTATAAGTACGTGTAAGAGGCACACCTTTTTTCCCAGAAATTGCAGCTGAAAATGGGGATGCATCTCTTACACAAACTTCTTATCTTCCCCTCCTCCCCTTCACCGGTCGCAACTCCAAGGGGAACTGAGTGGCCTTGGTTTTCAGCGTGAGTCAGTCATCTGAAACCCTGGGTCAAAAACAAGCAGCAGGCAGGGGAGTTTCTCCTTTAGTGATGTATTTTTAAAATGCTCCTGTTTGCTTTTCTTACTTGTAAGCACGTCGGTACCTCAGAGGTGAACATGGAAAAGATAGCACAGGGTTTTTTGCTATGGAGGACACACCAAATTTACTGCCATGAGTGGGCATCACGCGGCATTTATACTGCAAATAGTAATCGCATACCAAACGTAGAGAAATGCGCAGTTTTGAAGGACAATTTACGTTAATTTACGTTACTTTTTCACCCTCCCGCAGTTCGGGAGTGACCTTACAGCAATGTGGTAGTGTCCGTTTCTAGTTCTACGTGTTCCTTCATTTTTAGTGTTTTTTTGTTTACTTTAGTGCTATTTTTGGAACAATTTGGCAGGTTGAGATTTTTCTTTTCATTTCCTTCACCTCTTTTTCATTATTCTCATCGTAAATATCATCATCATGTCTTACATGTGGATTATTTTTTTAATTTGTTTTTTTTTTTACCTTCATTTTTAATTTATTCTTATTTTATTGCTATCACAAAAATTATGATTAGACTAACTTTTTTATTAAAGATATTTATCCCCGTTTCATACTCACTACATTATAAAAAAATGATCTTAGTGCGGTGGTTCAGTTAATTTTGTTATATTTGAATTTCTTTCTCTAGGAACTTTTTTCATTATTGCAAATTACGTCTATCCTGGGTGATTTTTTTGGGCCTTTTTCCTACTTTCACGGCATATTTTCTCATGCGTTTCTCTAGGTCAATTACCAATCCTGTATTCATTTCGATTTTATTTCATTTTCTGTGTTATTCATATGTGTTGGGGTTAGTTGCAGATTTTCTTCCTTTTAAAAAAAATAATAACATATTAATCGCGTATGCAACACTGCATTACATTATGTACAGTACAGTGGGTTCCCTCCGTCTTTCAAGCAACAATGCTACAAGCGAAGAAACAAAGGAAGAACAAGTGTGATCTTTCATGTGACGTCGCTGCCTTCAAAGCAAAGGGGTGAAGGCGCAGCAATGTGATATATGCAGTTTGCGTTGCCTGAAGTTTCCAGTCCGTCTCATCTTGTTTGAATGCTCTCATGTCACGCTTGCTTCTTCAGAAATGGTCCTGTTTGGACTCTGTTGAATATTTGTAGCCTTGTTGCGACTATAAATCTTTGGGTCAATAAATTAAAGCTTAAAAATCTTAAATGCTGTCAGATATGCGTCACGTTATGTCTCATTCTTTTTTGAACCTCGTGTGTGTCATACAATCATACAATTGCTGAAATCTATCGAGATATCTTCGAGCTCACCATCCTTTCTGCTCACTCTAATGGGACGTTGCATTGATTTCAAACTTCGGATTCAGATTCAATTTCTTCGACAAATTTGGATCCGGAGTGAAGGTGAAGGGCATTATCCGAGGTATCAGATCCGACCATCCCTAGAAAGCATCATAAGGTTAAGACTACAAGTGAATACCTACATATCTCCGAGTGCCATACATATCGTAGCTGAAAAAATGCTGCGTAAATTTTAAATATTGAAAGAGGAAATTTTGATAACTGTCGAAAGTCCAGGCATACGTCTGCTACACCGCAAGATAGGATAAAAATATTCAAAAATTTTTTAGCTTCGATGCTCACGATAGGGGTGTGTCTCTCACACGTGTGCAGCTCTTACATGCTCTTATACGGTAGCTGGTAAAAAATGATGGAGAATTCGCATTCTGGCGAAACTCGATATCCTTGCTGTTGATCTTCTTGGTTGTTGGTCTGACATTTTTTTCGGAACACAGAATGTCAGGTTACAATTTACGAGTTATCCCAGACAACACAGCATTTGTACTGTATCAGTGATAGACGGGAGATACTTGACCAAATACATATACAGTGGAACTTGGTTGGTACGTTCCTCCTTAGCACATTTCCCTCCTTGGCATGACGATTTCTCCCAGCCCCAGTACCATCCAAGCAAAATACAGATAAACTATTTGGTTAGTATGCTTGATATAGTGTTGCTTTCCTGGGTAGTTATCTCAATTATTTGCCATGAAGCAATCCGCAAGTCGTTTCCAAGTATTTTCTGAGTGTGTAAACCTCCAAATTCATAAGTGACTTAATTATTATCAGCCATTGACCTTCTAACATTCATCGCACGCCTCTCTTTCTACAGCCGTGATGCATCCAAATGCATTTCTCAGTGCGAAGAGTGTGCGCTTCATTACTTGACAAGAGTTAAGGGAGCAGACGATGCTTTGGATCTCCACACGAAATTTAACACAAAAATACTGTATATTGGTACAAGAAATTGAAAGCAAACTAATTTTTTTAGAGAATTTCAACTGTAGAATATGAAAATGTGCTTATAGTAATCTTTAAATGTCTTATTAATCGTCATATCAATATCGATTTATCAGTCAATTTACTCATCAATATAGGTTCAATACGAGCACAAATGTGTACCGGCTGTTTCCGGAATTTATGGTAAAGAAAATGTTGCACAATTTTTATGATTTTTTAAAACAACCAATTGATATACTCATGGTTATCATCATTTTCTAAGAGTAATCTCTGAGAAAGAAGAAATGACCTATTTAAACTTATTCGAATAAAACATATGCGAGAAATCACAGGAAAATGATGGCGTTTTTATCTACCTATTTGTCTCTGGGAAATCTATGAAAACATAGTGATTTTCGTTCGCATGGTTTTTTTTGGCAGTTTAGCCCTAATTTTATGTATCATAAATGTGAAAAGAGTTCAGGAAGGTGGTTCTACAAGAACTTCAGGCAGTAATTGTAGTTATGACGATTTTTTTTCTATCCCTACTAGCATTGTTTTGGTGATAAGGATAGATACCGGTGCTCCACCAATCGCTCTTCCTCTCAGTCTCGAGCCAAATCCCAGAGGAACTTAGCTTATAATGACATGGCTGCATTTCTCTCTCGCCAACAATAGTGACAGTGGTGCCATAAAATTGAAGATTGAATTGTTTTAAAGGCTGTATTAAAATTTTGGTTTAAAAATGAGACTTCACTTGTTCTTTGCTCTACATTCTGCTGCATAGGAACAATGTTTTGTATTTTGCATGTATGGTGAACCATTTTCCCGTTTACCTATTTTGTTGATGATGGTAGCAATGGGGGTAGAGCGAGCTACCTGGTGAAAACAAGAAGTTAGATGAAGCCGAAGATCAGCTGGGCATGCCGCTGCCGATTAACACAACATGGTTCACGCTTTACATTGTGCCCTCAATTGCATTAAAAATATGCACATTAAAAAGAAACATTTCAAATAATACACTATTTTTGGCCAATGTGATCCATCTCACAGCCAGTCATTGCACTGGCAAAAAGTTGTTTTAGGCATAAAATGCACATTGCTTTCTTAAGTATGTGTTCTTGAAATCGAGCCAGATTGATAAGAATTTTAACATCAGTTTAACTGCTACAATGGATTCCTGTCAATGTGGAAACATTTTTTGTAAGGTGTCATGTTCCTTAGAAAGAGATACATATTATGCAAACCAAGTATGTGCCCAAAGTGTTTCCATAGTTTCAAATATTCCTGTAAACAGCTAAATTCCTAGATGAATATGAAATTAGGTACTCGCCGAAATCCTATTTCCTGATGCATAGGCAACTTTGTCAAACCTTCCCAAATTCATCGGTTCCCAGCAGTCATAATTTTTTTCGTCCATCCCTTGGAAAGTGATAGATTGAGGTTCCACTGTATCAATATTTTATGTTGGTACAAAACATTGATTGCTTTTTACATGTGTGCTATTAGTGCCTTGAATTGGTAATTAAAATAGAGTTACTGGGCCACTTCCAGAACTGATAAAAATTTACTTATTTTTTTTTAAAACTTATCATATTCTAAAGTGTGAAGTCACAATGCATATCTGTATTTTTTTAAATTGTCGTCTTATTTACACTTATTCAAACCAGGAAAAGTATTCCAACTAAAACAAAGACCTTGTTTCTGGTCACGGGACGAGGACTTAATAGCCTTGGAGGTATTCCACGGATAAAACCTGCTGTCGAGAAACAACTTGAAATGAGAGGTGTTCGGTAAGCAACAAATATTTACTTTCATGTGACTGCTATTTACATTGGTACTTACCTGAGTCATATTTATATGCAATGCTTCATTTGAACAAGAAAAAGTTGTATTTTTTTTACTTAACGAAGCCTGTGTTGTAGTTTTTCCAGATAGTAGCCATTCTGTTTGATGCAATTCTATGTCCACCTACTTGGACTGATTGTGTTTAATCTTCAAAATAAGTTGTCTATGAACTGTCTTTTCTGGCACCCCTCAGACTGAATCATTTGCCATCAACTCCATCTTCCTTTCATTGGAGCATGCATTATATTGGGGCACCTATAGTTGCAAAAAATGCAAAATTTCGTTTTTATTTACCGATTTCGCATTATTTCGTGTTGTTTCGCAATATTGCATCTCGCGAATTTCACAGACCTCTATCTGTTACGCCTCTGATTTCAATGTATAATGAATGAGGACAGATGGACCCCAATGTTCATGTTGACCAGTCAGAGTAATTTAATTTCCTTGCAGTAATTTCCCAAAATTTATCAATGGGGTCATTAATATATTTGGTATCAATTGGATTTGGCTTATTGGATGTTCCCAAAATGAGTAAGTTACATGAACACTTAATCAATAAGGCAGGTAACACCCAAGGGAACCTTACTGTTTAACATCCATGGAATGCAATATTAACCCTTACATTCTGGCTTGTATGTTTGCATTGCTCAGCAAGCGCTACAAAGGCCATTTTGGATAAGTATTTGAGGATGGCCATTGAAACCTTACCAGCACAAAAGCCATTCCCAGAATGCCCGTGAAATGCCTTGGAATATTTAACAATATAACGCTTATAAAATACCTGAAGCATTTACGATTGTGTTTATGGATCACCTAATTCAACAGTGGTCCAGCATTTATGATGCCTTAGGTAAGCTTTTGAAAATGTTTCAGGAATGCCAAATGCCCTATCAAAGATCATTTGGGGCTATTTTCATATGGTCTAATTGCCATGAATATGTATAATATAAGTCATAGGATTTACATATTTATTGTCCTCACATCCTAGTGACGTTATCGCATCATGTGACTCCTTCTGTATGTGCTCTTCTTCTAGGTATGAAGAGATGAATCCTGGACTTCTCAGAGTTACAATCTCTGCTGATCAACCAACAAAAAGGAAAGTGGGCTAATTTTTGTGTTATACCTAATGACGGATTTGATGTGGATGCATAAGAATGTGTCTACTCATCTGTCTACATTGTGTACAAAAGGCAGTATTGTGATATTTTTAAACAATTCTCATTATTATCCATTTCTGTGGAGCTTCTAAAAATGTGACCAAGTTGGAAAGACTAAAGGCTGTTAGTTTTAATTGAGTCTTCATGTTGGCATAACAAATTTTAAGTACAAATCTTATTACAGCATATTTTAATGATAATGTCATTAAAGATGAGAAAAAACATAAGTGTATCTCAATGGTATGGTTCTCTGAATTGGTTTTGTAAATTTTCTTTATTTTATCATTTATGGGTGTTATTATGTATTGCAGTATTGTTATGAAGTTGTGATCGTTTCCACTTTTTCTTGCACTTTACCTCTTATGTCCTTGTTTTAAAATATTTGACTTATCATTATTTTAATTTTTTGCCTTATTGGTTTATACTTTCCTTTTAATTCATGCGATGTTGGCATGAATATTTAATAGGCCTTTTAGACGACATACTGCCAATGCTATCAAAGAGCTTTTGAGTATATTTGGGACAAAGATTAGATTTAATGTGCATATAGATTATATTGTACAGTGGATATGTAAGGATTTCTTTTGAAATCCATATTTTTATAGTCTGATGTTTTTAATTTACATATTTTCAAATGGCATTGATATATATATATATTGATTGACGTGTGGTAATTTTAACCTTGGGAAGTCAATTCTAACCCCTACCTATGATTGTAAATTGTATTAATCGATTGTTGCCCCTGTATTTCTCTCTGTATTTTTTCCAATCTATGAATTCGGGTCAGTAATTGGTGACGTATATATGTTTCCTCAGTTAGCATTGGAAAGTGGTCTTGGTGGTAAGGAGGGTTATTGGGTGAAACATGTAGTTTAATAAGACGTTTTCCAATGATCCAGTAACATGGAGGTTTTTATGGTGAATTTTTATTTTCATTTGGGAAGTCCATAGATATAGGTACTTTCAATGTTTTAAGTGAACGGGAATCATCAATGATGAGAGGCAGTTATTCAGGATGCCATTTATAAAATCAACTTTCATTGATCAATTGTAGTAGTTATTTAAATTGAAGACTTATTGGCATAGAGTCACATACGTTTTGTTATTTGCACATAGTGGAATTTACTCAAGCATTAAAGGTCAAGCTGGACTTTTGTTTTTGCCAAATACAAATGATTTCTTGATGTATGGTGAGCAATATCAGATGTCAAGTCAAATGCAGCTAATATATTTTTCCTCATATTTGAGTAGCTATGTTCATTGCATTTTTCATCTACTACGGTTTAAAGAGCCACTATTGTAGTTGCTTACCATTTTAAACAAAGGGTATTATCCTTTTAAAGGGATTATGGGGTACCATTAATATACTTGAAGCAATATTATCACTCTAATTTGAATACATTTCACGAGCCTTAAACATTCAGCAAATGAAGCTCATATTAGATTTACAGCACTAAATTAGTTTTTGAAACTTATGTTACCATAATTAAATCTCTTTTTACACAGCATCAGGGGCTGCCTATGAATAATTTCTGGAAAAGAAATCATTTTCTGTGAATACTTTTTTACTTTGAAATCTTATTCTTGTTGATAAAACCTATGCAAATTGTTTGTTGTATTTGAGCTAAGAATGACTGAAAATTTTGTGAAATAAAAATTTTAATCAATTTGTAGATGGTTTCTCCTAGTCATGAAATAAAACGTGTGTAAAAAGGTTCATCATGCAAAATGGATATTGGTCTCCAAATAGATCATGTCGCTCCCCAGAGGATGATTTTACAAAATGGACCACAAAAAATTCAACATGGTAATGAAAGGGAGAGGAGAATAGTTAAGTTTGGAGGGTCAATGAAGAACCCTAAATAAATGTCACCAACACTCACTCTTTGAGAAACTCATGACTCACACCAGTGGCGCTGACATCATGGGGCCCGAGCCACCTCAAAAATTAGTTATGGGTGTGAGGAAAAAATGCGTCAGGCTTGTCAATTTTCCCCGGAGTGTCCAGATATCAAGATTCAAGTTATCAGGGTTCTAATGTTGATCATATGACCTCTAAAATGCTTAAAAAACTTAAAACTCACTAAATTCAAAATTGGAGTCACTCACTGTGTTTTCGAGTGATCACTCACTGGAGTGTAACTTTAAATCACTTTTATAAAAATTTGCCAGAAGAGTTGCCTTTGTTTTCAGGGCACATGCGTTGACTTTATCCATCGATCCACCAAAGAGCATTGCAGCAACATTTTTTTTTTCAAAATTCTGGTGGTTTTTGTCTACTTTCACTGGATATATACAATTAGAGGTTCTTCTCAAAAAAGACATTTTCTAGACACCTAGTAGATATTTAAAATATTCTAGACACTGAAGACATTTTCTAGACATCTAGTGGGTATTTAAAATATCCCAGACATTTTATAGACATCTAGTAGACATTTAAAACATCCAATAAAATTCTACTTTGAGGTCAGCTTGGCAGGAGAAACACCAGGTGCCGGATCTCATTTTTGGGCACTTACAACCCTTCTAACTATCCCTAAATCCTGTGTGTATGACTGTTACTGTCGTTAGCGATAGCTTCACAAACCTGTGTGTGTGAGTGCGTGTGTCCCACACGGACATTTATTCCGTAGGGCAAATCCGTGAGGTCCATGAGTGTGAATTCCCTAGTTTTATATGTTTGTCTATTCCTTTGGTGTGAGTGGGTCACTGGCATAAGCAGAGGCTTAGCAAACCTGAGTGTGTGTGATTGAGCAGGGTTCCCACTCAACCGTGAAAACCTTAAAACCGTGAATTAGCCGTGAATTTCTTCTACCGTGAAAAAACCGGGAAATAGCCGTGAATTTCGTCTTAAAACCTTAAAAATCTCTCAATCTTGATAATAATACCTTCCCAGAAATTTTCATCTTCGTTCGTAGCTAGCGCACTTCTATTCATTGTGGCGAGCATCGTCGCATGCGGTCGCATGGGTCAGAAAAGCGTGGGAACGAATGTTGCCTGAAGAAAAAAACATCTTTCCCCAGCGCAGGCCTTTTCTCTCCCCCTCCTGAAATATGACACCACTTCTCATCAGCTTGTTTACTTTCCTCAAATGGCTTGTTTTCCCCTCCCTCGGTCACTGCTTAGTCCCCCTTCCACCCAATTAGCCTTCCCACTGGCTGCAGCGACCACTTTCGAAACTAAATCTAGATGGCCATTGTGTCGAAAAATTTGAACGTTTATTCAACACCCTCAATCCTATGACTGGAAGACCGCTAGCCTTGACAACCTGCCATGCGCTGTGGACACTACGCTCCCTGCGTTTGAACCGGGTGACAGCGAGCTTTCGGCGTGACGTTACTAATTCTCGCGCATTGCGGCCCTGAAAACGAGAGAAGATTTCCGCTTATGGCAACACAGCATTACACGATTGTCGCATGCGTCGACCTGGAACTTGCCAGTTTTACGTCGCAACCGGAAAGTTTGTGTGGAGTTATTTACTGTCGGTGGTGATCCAGTTCCTCCGCTTTGTGCTATCTAAGGTAATGCTGTTTGTTTGTGTCGTTAAAGCCTCAATGCCGTCGCGATATAAACTGCTACATAGTCTCACGAATACAAGGATCAAGAACTTTGCTATTTCCTTGATCCTTGTATTCGTGATATTATGGATTTCCACCAAGTTACGCCCTATACGATTAATTATGCTACGTAGTCGTTCCATTTTTCCCAGAGCAACGGTAAGAAGGGAACATGATTTGCCTCTGATTAGAGAGATCGATTCAGTTTTGGTTTCAGAGTATTACAATAGCAGAGAAAAGAAGTCATTACACTGCCGCTTTCAAAAGAAAGTTATACGGTGGAACCTCGATCTATCGTTCCCGCATTGATCATTCGCCGTTTCTGGTCCCAAATAAAGTTCCTTATAGACAATTTAATTTTTTCCCGCATCTATCGTTCCCCGAAGTATCGTTTCTCGCATTGATCGTTTGAAGATCGCGGTCCCGACGCAGAATTTTCCCGCATCCATCGTTTGACGAAAATGAGACGAAATAAATATAATGTGTCATTTATGGCTAATAACGACAAGCACGTAGTTGGAATCCTCTCCAAGAGATGGAACTACCATTGGGAGAAGCTCAGTGCCGTGGGAAAGTAACATTAGCGTATTTCCCAAGAACCTTTATCCCCCTCCATTCACCATTCGCCTCCCCCCTTCTGACGCTTTCCTCTTCTTCAAAATAAAAACAGGTCCCAGCTCGCGCAGGGATTGTATAACGAAGACCTTAGCTTCGAAAAACATATCGAGTTACACGAGAACAATAGAAACGTGTTTCGCGCTCCCCCCTCTTCTCACCAACTGACCTTTTTCAGCCTAACTGCTTCGAAGTTCTCAGTTTATGGAGGTCAACTGCTGCATGAATCACCTATTAGCCCAAAAGGTATCTAACAATGATATTCAGTAATTGCTATTATGCTTTTATTAGATTGAAATGTTAGTAATTTGCACGTTAAAAAAACGAGATCACACATGACGTATTTTAAGCAAGGAAATAGATGGAAAAATACGATGGTGATTTTTGGCGAAACGCGATATCCTCGTAGCTGAGCTTACGGCAGTTAATTCGGCATTTTGTTCCGAAAACATGATACCAGGTTGTTATCAGTTATCAATTTACGAGCTATACTACTACTAGTAGTCTCACTTGTCAGAGTAACTGACGAAGGGATATCTTCTCAGGATTTTTGTTTCTCCCTATTAACAATCCGAATTCATCTGATCATCTGGCGCTACGCTAATTAGAAAAGAATGGGCTTCTTTAGGGTAAAAAATTTCATGGCGCAGTCCTATGGTCACGCTTCGCCCTCTGCAGTGTGCTCTGCGTACCCCCGTACGCGATAGCATCAGTTCCGAACTTCACCTCGTACGAGTGGTTCCCTACTTTCCGGGGTGGCTGGACTTCGAACCACCGAGTATTTTCCATGTGGGTTTAATAAAGTCATTTTCACTAGTTTAATTTTAGTCGTCTTCCGACCATGGCCCCTCCGAAGAAACTATTGAGGACTTTAAGAGATGGACTGAAAATAATTGAACATGAAGAAAAGAATCCGGGCTAGATGCGCGTGAATATTGCAGAGCGCCTTGGGTTGTCCGCTAGCACATGACGGTAGGGGTGGGGGTAGAGTGAGCTACCTGGAGAAAACAAGTAGAGATATGAAGGCGAAGATCCAGGTGGGCGTGCCGCTGACGATTAACGCAACATTGTTCACGCTTTACACACTACCTCAATTGTATTAAAAATATATTCATTAGACAGGAACAATTCAAGTAATTGACTATTTTTGGCCTTCGTGATCCATCTCACAACCAGTCACTGCACCGGCGAATGCGGTTGTTTTAGGCACAACATGCACATTGCTCTCGTGAATACGTGTACTGGAAATGGTGTTTGATGGATAAGAATTTTTACATCTGACTGAAATCCATAATAGCAGTGTAAATGCCGAGTGGAGAGCAAACATTCAGAATTTTGAAAGAGATATGGGTCGAATCAACAATATGACGTATGTGTCTTGATAAAGTACTACTATTCCTTTTATTATCTAAAATATTGTTTTAAAACCTTTAATGAATTTCTTAATTGCTCGCCAAAATCCTGCGTTTCCTGGGACATAGGCAATCTAGCAAAAAAAATTAAGCATTGATCGTTTTTCCGCATTCATTTTATAATCGTATCATTATTAATAAAGAAAAATTGTCCCCTAGTGGAGTTCCAAAAAAGGAGGGTAGTCTTAGAATCGTGTTCGTCTTAGATTCGTGCTAATACGGTGTATGAAATTGTTTTTCGATTTATTATGTTCTATTAACAATTTTCATAAAATATTTTCCGCTGAATAAGAAAGAATCAATTTATTATATTCTATAAACAATTTAAATAAAATATTTTCCGTTAAATAAGAAATATTGGGGTGGGGGAAATTCGGTTACTGTGCAGTAATAACAACGTGCGCAAAAAACAATCTCTCAGCAAGGAATTAAAAAAGGACCTCGAGTGTCCGGACGGAAGAAGGTCCGAAGGGTATTCGGCGTCCGGGCAAGAGCGCGGTTGGGCTGGTCCTTTAGTCGGCCCTGAATTTTGGAAACGATAGATCACGTCATAACAGATATCACTTTTCATTGCGGCGTTAACATTCACGGCGTTTTTCGCGTACGTTAATTTTCTGTTGATATACGGCCAGTGATTTTCTTATTGTTGGCTTATTAACGGACCGTGAATTTAGCAAAATTGAGACCGTGAAAACCTTAAAAAAAACCGTGAAAACGTGAAAAATAGCCGTGAAAACCTGGAAAAAGCCGTGAATTTCATTGTTCAGGTAGAGTGGGAACCCTGTTGAGGCCTTTACAGAAATTTGTTCCTTAGAGCAGATCCGCTAAGTGAGTGAGCTTGCACGATTGTTTGTTTCATAGTGCTTCAGCTTATTTATTGTGTATTATGCCACTGTCATCCTACCAACTTCCAAACCCCCCACCTTGTTGCCCAACAAAGAGTAGGGCCAAGGGGAATTTATTTTCTTTTAACATCTAGAAGATATTACATTCTGTGTGGGTGGCCAGACCACCTCTGGCTCTGAAGGCCTGGTGACACGATACATTAACACGTACGGGTTAATGTCTAAATGTATGAACGCCAAAATGCACCGTGTAACCACCCAACTTGTGCGAATGCATGAACGGAAAATAGAACCTGTTCTAATTTGGTTCATGCATTCGTACATGTTCCGTTCCGGTCCACCAAAATCATTCACGCAAATATACATTAACTTGTACGTGTTCATGTACCGTGTAACCAGGCCTTGAGACACTGCATGCACCTGTCTGGAATGGTGGCATGCCACAGTCGTTGCGAATCATAGTATCCTACCAACATCTAAAGGCTATAAATTTAAATACAGATGGCAGATCATCCATTAAACAGCTGGCAGAGACATTTCAATGTGTAGATGAGTCCAAGAAAAGTTGCTGAGGAGTATTAATAACATTACATAAAAGTGGGAATAATCATATTTTCTTCATTTCACTCGGACACATTCAACCATCATTACACTTCGGAATATATATTTGTATGTATAATTCACATCCATCTCCAACTAATATTGAGTGCCCTTACTAAACTGTCTTCCTCAATGCAATTCGCAACTTGGACACCAGATACTCAACAAGTATTAAAGGTTACTACTTCGCAATCACTGAACATTCACGTACAAACAAAACAGGTGTTGAGAATGGATACCAGCATTAAGTGACATCATTATCAAGGAATCCTATACTACTATTAGTTTCAAGAGATATTTGTTGTCATATTTCGAAAGATCGACTACATTAGAGAAGCTTGGGTCACTCATTCTTCATCATAAGTAGCCATGAATAGGGGAAATACAGAGAAATTTCATTGGCCCTCTTACGGTATGAGCTGAGCAAGCCCACGTTTCACTTAAGTGAGGGGCCATAGCTTTCTTCAAAATTGTCATTACTCTATGAAATATATAGGTACTTCGAAATCACTTAACGCCCTCCGCTTGCTTTTTTGCAATCCTCTTAGATGTCTCCAACATAATTTTTGATTCTTGATTTTCTTTCTCCAGGCTGTTTCTCAACCCCACAAGGTCGTGCATGAAGCTCTTCCTAGCGATAAATAAAATAAGCTAAACGTAAGATCAAATACGACATAAACATATGAAGAGTACAGGGGAAAATCGTACCTATAATAAAATCCAGTGACAAGAAGTGCTAGGATTCCAGTAAACAGGGCAGGGAAACGCAACCTGCTAAGGGTGTCAGTAGACTTCATCATGCTCTTTAGCTCACTGACAATGACGTGAAACCAGCAAGCTCAATTGAGCCCAATGATCACATTCACGAACCCTAGAAGTAAGGTTCTTGCTCACGTTATTCAACGGCCAAGTATAAGTAGAGGAGATAGATCTCTTCGCATACTGAACGAGGACTGAGAGGGTGACTTTTATGTAAAGCACGCTCTCTTGATTAGTATAGGAGGACACTTAAAAGAGGCGTATTGGTTTCCAAAAGATAAATATCCAATTCCTTATAATTTGGTGATCTTTTGAGCGAATAGGATACTATCAATGGACTTTCACTTGGCCGTGCGATATGATGGATATGATTTTCGGCATTTTAGTTGATTTCAGCCTTCATTTGGTTTCGGGTCGGTGTACGTACTCATACACAGAATTCTCCACTCCCAAGGTTCCATTGATGCCCACCAGTCGCAATAAATGGAGGCGTTCCAGTCGGTAGGATCATAAAAATACGTATTAACCCGCAAGAGATGCCCCTTGTAATCTTTTATTGCTCATAATCAAGCTCAGTTATTAAATATTAAGCTTGATTTCATATCTAATGTTTAAAAAAACGCAGGCGAACATTTATGAGTGCAATGTAGTTCCCTTCAAAACATACGTATTAGCTCGATTACTTGTAAATATGGTGTACAGAATTCCACCCCTGGAATACCATTCTCAAGTTCCGTGTTCGAATCCCATCAGCGGCAATGGCAACACTGGTTAGCATGGATGTTTTCTCTTTTTCCAGGGAATGAAAATCTATCCTCACGGTCTCCTCAGTGAAGTACGTTAAACGCTAGCGCACTCTATGAATATGTTTAGGAGCTTCTTTAGATGGTGGTGTCAACGGTGTCAACCATAGATGTCCAACTCCACGCAAAACTTCTTTGACACTAAAGAGTTTTACTACTATAAGTTCAGATGGCAGCAGCATCGGCATCTGCCGCCAAATTCAAATCACTAAAATACGACCTCCCTTCCCATTCCATTATTTCAAGTCTATTTGCTTCAACTCAAAATGCCCGCAAACTCGTACGCACAAAATAACCGATTCTCAGGAGCGAATGGGTAGTTACATATCATTTTTATTTGGAGGAAAGAGCAATCAAGGCCTCAGGGCAGTAGGTTATTGCACATAAATTAAAATCGAAGATAAAAAGACAAAAATAATATTTATTGTCAATAAGTACATTATTCATGAGAATAACAAACTTAGCCGAATAGTTCTGTGCTACATATTTTTTTCATGATGAAGTTCTGAAGAATGATTCATCAACTCCTGGATAAAGAAAGAACAGAAAGAAACACAATTAGAGTACATCACTTGTAATGTTTCAGAAATTAAAGGAAAATTACACCTCCCTATGAAAAACACAAGAAAGTTATGAGAAATGCAAGGACTTTCAATCAAAATTAGCTGAGTGAACTGGCCATAAATGAGTATTGCACTGTTAAACAATTTTTAGACGATATCCACAAAAATCAGTTCTGTAAGACAAAAATGGAAACAGACGCGTAACTATAGGGGGGGAAGGGGGATAGATCCCCCCCAAAACCTCAGAGAAGCTAAAAAAATTGTCTAGTTTTGACATTTAATAACTGCGTCTGCATATGGTCAATTTTTTAGTGCGAAAATTATGTGAAATGTATTTCCTGGCATGCTATTTTTCAAAAAATTTCCCCAACGAAGGTGGGGAATCGCCACCCCAGGCTATCCCCTCCCCCCAAAGCGTAGTCCTAGTTACGCCTCTGAATGGCAGCATGGATGATGCGATCATTCAAAACTTTTTAAGGAACTAGAAATACAGCTCAGTAATTTCTTAGACGAAAATTATCTTAGAGTGTTACTAAGAGTATTTCAATACCAGGTTAAAATTATAGAAAGATTCACATGACACCAACACTAAAATTCATAAAGTTAACTTCACTAACAAAACAATTTGGTGTAGATAAGTGAAAAATAAAGGCATTAATTAAAAATGATTTCACTTAAATAGATTTAAACAGTAATTCTAATACATAGTAACTTCAAACCACCGAATTTGGATGTTTGGAGCAAGCACATAGAAGCATAAAAACAATGTGACGAGCGAAGGATGGAAGTTAACTGAGCATACTAAAAATTATGCATTCCTTTTTCGAGATCCTTGGAATTTAATAATAATCGCTTCAAGCAGATGAACTACATTTGGATTGATCATTCTTAACAGTCCTATACTTGCTCCACGGGAAAGATATGTCTTTATCAATTGAGAGGAAATAAACTGAAATGTCACTGTTCTTCTAAAGAGTTGGATTAAGTTACCCAAATTTAAACATCCAACAACTACGTTCTTGAGAAGTATTTCACAACACATGACAGCAGGTGCAATGAAAATGAACGAGACTTACCCGGCTACTTGTCGAGGAAAACAGAAAAACTTACAGCCCTTGGAAGGGCAGTCCTTAACTGCGCAACAGTAACGTATTTCTTACTATACTCCAAATTTTGAAGATCTATTACGATGCGATACACGCTGGCAAATGCCGACATTCTTCGATTTCACTACAGAACTCCGAAACAACAACACAGTTCACTTGAGAGGATGCGGATGTCACCTTCATTTGTTTTTCTAATAACACTTCGACCGAAAATAAAAATCATAAGAAATTGACATTTAGTTATCATAAGGAAAGGCAATATAGCGTAAATTGGAAATTTATGGCTGAGTTATGCATTTTTATGGCTACAAATATTATATTTAGCAACAACTACAAGAATAGGTGTCGCAAATGCTTGAGAAAAAATTTCCCCTATCCTGTTGAACTTCCCTGGTGTCAACCAACTACGTTCTGGAAGATAAAAAGAGGAATAGAGAAAGTCGCGTGAGAGGCATTGCCGGAACATGTTCCGTTGATATTTATGTGATCTTATGTTCAAAGTTTGATTTTTCGTTTTCATTCATATTTTTAAAATTGGCAAATGATCTTCGAGTAAACTCGACTTTCCAGTTTGGGTTTGCATTGTGGACCTTCGTCTAATCTTCGCTTCGTTTGAATTTTAATGTTTATGCATTAAGGGGATTCAAAATGTTGAAAACAAAAACATTCCTCACGAAAACAAAGAAAGGCAACATATTGAAGGTAATTTGTCTATTTTTATCTACCCATTTATAGTCTTGAGTGGTCTTTGCCTAGTACTGAATATTTCTCTAATTTGGGTACTACGAAAGATGATTTTTTAAATAAAATATTTCTTCCTCAGATTGTCAGAGAGCACTACTTACGAGATGATATATGGTGTGGATCGCAGTTTTGCGTCATTTGCCCTCATAAAAGTCGAGATCTGGTGTTAGAAGAGATACCCGAGTCAAAAAGTAGCATTTTCCCATTTCCTCATTACTTAATTTTGGACACAAATGTTGTCTTGCATCAGGTATGTTTGGGTATTTAACGTTGGTATTAATAATCACGGGCATCATTTGATATTCCTTGTGTTCTGCCTTTCGCCAGATGGATGTTCTCGAGGTTGATGCCCTGTACAATATCATTATTACGCAAACAGTTTTGGAAGAAGTTCGCCACAGGAGTTGTACTCTTCATGCGCGTTTGAGGAATCTAATGTCTAATCGAGACAGGAATTTTTACACATTTGTCAATGAACATCATCAGTAAGTATCTCTGTCATGTCCTTCAAGAAACTGTGTTTTTCTCTAGCTACCTTCTCTTGCAATGTGATTGTTCCACGGTCGTGTGTACATTCTTAAGTCAGATGTAGCATTAATTCACTCTTAAATTTTCATTTTACCCCAGGCAAACCTATGTGGGAGAGCGACAAAGGGGTGAGTCCGCAAACGATAGGAACGATAGAGCTATCAGGAAGGTCGTGTCCTGGTACGAGAGCCATCTAAAAAGAAGTCAGGAGAGCAGAGAAGAAAAAGATCGAGTGAGAATGGTTCTCATTACTGATGACATAGGGAGTTTGGAGAAGGCGAAGGAGGATGGAATCCTTGTTTCAACAAGTAAGCAATAATTGGGTTCGATTCACTTGCAGTATGGAATCAGCATTTTGTTCAGGCCCTGTTTTAAATCACTTTGATTATCATTCGATTAAAGTATTGAATTGCCAGTGGGACATTAAATTAGGAAGGCCATTCAATGTATGATGCAAGATTGTGAAGATGGGATTTTCCAAGATCAAAATGAAGTTCTTGTTGTAAATGTATAATTGCAGTTTAATTGGACTGGCATGCTTTCACAGTAAGCGGTTAAGTTTTTTGCTAACTGCTCGTTCCAACTATCTATTTATTTAATACTGTAGGAATACCAATGAAATGGAATGAGCAGATTACTTTTGAGATTTAAGGCTTTGAAAGGGCCTTAGGAATAATTTCCCCTATTCTACTCTAATTGAGCAGCATTGCTTGGAAGGCCTCCAGGTCCCCAATCACCCTCGCTCCTCTCAATTCTTAATTGGCCATTGATCCACACCAGAGCTAAACAACCCTTACGGAAATTTCCCCAGTTTGGGGCTGAGTTGATGAAGGGAACTTGATGCTTTGGTTGAGTGGAGACCTTATCTAGGCAATGAAAAAAACCCCAATTTACTTAGGAAACGATTGCATTTCATCCTTGGAATTTCCATGTATTTCTAATGGTTTTCAAGATATTAAAAATAGGTCTTAAGTCGTATGCATATAGTATAAAGTTAATCAAAATTAAAGAAAGGGGCCCTCATATCTGGCAGATTGGTTATCTGATGAAAAGTGTATGTGCTATCCATTGAAATTAACTTTTTGTAGGGAAGGACAAACATATTCTTTTTGTAATTGTATAATAATTCAAATTCATGTTCAAAGGAACTAACATTTCAAAATTCTGTTGTTGCTTTTTAATGTACAAGTTTGTGTAATATCTTTGTATAAATATCAACCTGGAAAATAAGTGGAAAATCCTAAAAACTAAGCAGGAAAATCCACTAGGATCGGTAGAATTTAAATTGCGTTCGCTTGGTTTCGCTGTTAGTAGGGCCCGCCCGTCTCTGTGACGGTGCAGGATTCCTCGTCCCCTCCCTTCTTTTCCTATCCTTCCCCTGGAGGTGTCGTCGGGCTCTCATCACGGCGATACCTCCCATCCTTTTCCTTCCTCTGTCCTCCCCCTCTCGAAGTGGCACGTAGGGCGTATAAGTCTCGGAACTTGGTTCCCGGCCCTCGAGAGCGCATCCTATGCGGGGCCCCCTGCCGTGGGACCCCCGAATCCACTGTATACCCTCAGTATAACCCCCTCAGTATATTGCTGTATACAGAGGTCACTAATAATTTAATATTTGGGCATTTCCTCGTGTAGTAATTTACACAATTTATGTTGCTTTTCTCCAAATACAACCAATTTTTCATGCATGATAATGTGCTCTTTGTTTGGATGGTATGGAAGTGTTAATTAGTTCATTTGAACCCCTATATTCATTTCATTCTCAGTTTTTTATGTTGAAAGAAATGTGTAACGTATATGTAATGAAAATGTATTTTATCTTCAGTGGCTGCTTACATTAGAAGCTTGACAGGCTTTCCAGGACTTGAAGATAGGCTTACGCTGAAAGTGTCTGATGAGTGGGAGGAGAGGAGGAGGAATGATCCCAAGGAAAAAGACCAGTCATCTGCATTATATCCCTTGCATCTCACTCCAACACAGGTACATGCATGGGTCTCGTTTTGTTGTTTTCTGCTGGTGAATATTTTGTATTTGGTTTCTTTGCGAGAGTTAATTTTTAATTTTTATTTTTTTTATTTTAAAGAAATACAACCACATACAGCATATACTTGCCATTTTATAGTGGCCAGGTAACAATACATAAATTAGAGGACGAAGACGCAATATAACATGTAGAAAACAATAATTACATTTACAAAAACAAAAGGACAACAAGAAACTGCAGTGACAGACTACCTCGGTGACAGATAGGATAGGGAAAGGCTTATGATGGATTTCAATGGAAGCGCAAAGGGGTCGATGTGTGGAGGGAGTGAGTTCAACACCGAAGTAATGCGGTAGAAAAACGAACGTTTAGTGGGTGAAAGTCTAGGAATGGGATTGAGGGGATGAGAACGGGTGGGGCGGGGTGGAACTTTAAAATTGATAAAAGAGAGCAATGCTGGGCAGTCGATGGTGGAATTGAGAATCTTATAAATAAGTTTTAAATCAGCTGTGAGCCTATGGGTAGTGAGATTAGGGATGAAGAGGGAGTAGAGAATAGCATTAGTGGACATGTTGCGTAAATGCAGTATTCTATTTTTTAGTATATTGGCAAAGAAATTGCTGACACAGTCCAGGGATGAGAGGTTGGTTTGTGAAGAGATAGACCAGATGGGACAAGAGTAGGTAAGAATTGGAAGAATGATAGATGAAAAAAGTTCGAAGTGCCTGGGGGTCTTTAATTTCAGTGAAACGGAACAGGAGTCCTAAGAGGGACATTGCTTTAGACTTGATGGATTGTATGTGCGGAGAAAAATTTAATTTATCGTCAGTGATAATGCCTAGGTCCTTAGATGTTGATACATGTTTCAGCGAGTGATTAAAAATACTGTAGTCAAATTGATGAGTTATCTTCTTTAGGGAAATGGACATCACACTACATTTATCTGGGTTTAATGCAAGATTCCAGACATTACACCAATTCGATGTCTGACGTAAGGCATCTTGTAGGTCTTGGCAATCAGATGGTTTTTGAATTTCCTTGAACAATTTACAATCGTCAGCATAAAGGAGAGTTTGAGCTTGGGAAGAAGGTAGCAAAGAGGCAAGATCATCAACATACAAGTTAAACAGATAAGGACAAAGGACACTCCCCTGAGGAACCCCAGATGTCAGAGGAGACCAAGGAGAAGATGAGCCAGAAAGAATAACCCTTTGAGTTCGGTTGTTGAGGAAGCTAGTTAGGAGACTTATGAAATTACCAGAAATATTAAATCGTTCACCTAATTTGTGGAGGAGGAGGCTATGATTGATAGAGTCAAAAGCTTTGGAAAAATCCAGGAAAATGGTGTCTAACTGTGATTTATTATTAATGGAGTTAATGGCGTTATGCTGAAAGACGGATAAGTTGGTCATGCATGAGCGGCCTGGAAGAAAACCATGTTGATTATCAGAGAGATGAGGGGAGGTGAAGTAGTATAGTCGATTTAAGATAATTCTTTCACAAACACAAGAGAGAACTGGAAGTAAGGAGATGGGTCTTTAGTTTGATGCAACATTTTTTGGCCCGGATTTATGAATGGGGATAACATTAGCAGTTTTCCATTGTGGTGGAAAAATGCCAAGGGAAAAGCATCGGTTTAAAAGCAAAGTTAAAGGAATGGAGAGTGATTCAGCACAATGGTGAACAAATATCGGACTCAGGCCATCAGGGCCTGATGAATGTTGAAGGGGAATTTTGCGTAAATATTTAAGAACTTCAAGCGGGTCAGTTCGGATTTCACAGAGGCAATTACTGGAAATTGGTGCAGGGAAGTGATCATGGGTGAGAGGTGGGGAAGAGAGGGGCGTCATGCATTCAGAGAAGAATTTGAGAAAGATGGTCGTCCTGTTTTCTCCAACGGCATTAGCATTAGCGTAAGAAACTATTTCAGGGATTCTAGGTTTACTGCTGCGGCGATTTACAAATGACCAAAATTTTCTTGGGTTGGTGGTAATGGATGAAGTGACATTCTGGGTGAACTCAGCATAGTCATGTTGAATGAGGACCTTTGAGTAGCGACGCAGGTCTTTGAATGACCGAAGGGTATACTAGTTTGGGCAGGTTTTGTAGAGGAACCATGCGCGGTTCTTATTTCCAAGAATACGCAAGGTCTCGGGCTTGAACCAGGAAGGAAATTTTCTGGACCTGCGTTTCACCTTGGGCACACAGTCCTTAATGACACTTTCAATAACACTGTAGGGGTAGTCGACCGCTTCCTCAGGGGATAAAGACGATAGAATGCCCCAGGGGATGAGGTCGAGGTGGCGGTTGATGTCCTCCCAGCAAACTTTTGACCAGGCAGGGAGGGGAAACAAAGGACCATTGGGAGGTGCACAGGTTGTCCGGGAACGGCAGAAACAGTACTCAGCGTCGAGGGATTCGTGGTCAGAAGCAAAGATATTTTGCCCCGGTGTAATTTCTTCTGGAGGAAGAGACGAAATAAGGAAATCCAGTGTTGCCAAATCGCGAGTATGGTGAAGATTATATTGAGAGAGTTGAAGGCCAGCGATGAAATGGTCAAGAAAATAGCGATCGTGGACATTGAGCGGATGGCCACAATTTGGGGAGTCCCAACGGATTGATAGGTTAAAATCTCCCAAAAGAATAACATCACCAAGCCTCACAGCACTAAGAACTGAGTCCAAACAATTTTCTAAGATTATGATGTCACTTGATGGAGGGCGGTAGAAACACCCTATTAAAATTTTCGATTTCCTACGGTTGCGAGAAGAAGGAGAAACTTCACACCACACAATTTCACATCCCGTCTCCAGGTCCTTGCGACGCTTTGAATAAAAGTTAGAGTTTATAGCGAGGAGTACACCACCACCTCTAGAGGATCTATCCCTGCGGTAAATTTTATGAGTGCCAGAGAAAGACAACTCGCATAGATACAACAACAGCTATAGATAGCCACGTTTCTGTGAAAGCAATAGCATCAAAACGAGACAGTTCGTGAGCATGAGAATCACATATCGAGAGTTTATTTTTGATGCTTCTAACATTTTGGTAATATACTCGAAAAAGATCACTTGGGGAAGGACCAGGGTTAATTTCCACATCACCACACAAAAGCACAACAAGTAAAATAAGCACTCCGCGAACAGGATATGGGTGGGAGATTGGTGGCCGCAAGGGTCCACGCGATTGGCGGTACGAGGATGACGAGACGTCGGGGAACACAGCAAGACTGTGGTTTCCGGTGTTGGATCTCCAACACATAAACTTTCGCATAGAACTAATCACCTATTCCGTCAGCTTACTAAGTTTACCCCTAAATTCAGTATAAAAAACTCTACAGTACTTACCGAAAAACTTAAACCCATCAAGTTACCCCGGAACGCCAAACTAATTTCCTTTGACGTTAAGAACCTTTTCACTTCCATACCCGTGAAAGAAGCCTTAGAAATGGCCAAAAATATCCTCAACAATTCACAAGCAAACCCAGTTGCCATACAAGAATTGACCATTCTTTTGGAGGTATGTGTTAAACAAAATTACTTTCTTTTTAATAGTATATTTTATCAACAAGACGAAGGCTTATCAATGGGGTCCCCCCTTTCCCCATTACTAGCCGAAATTTTTATGGACAATTTTGAAAGAAAGATTTTTAACTCCAATGACTCACTTGTAAAGAACGTATTTTATTGGTTTCGATATGTCGACGATATTTTATGTTGTTGGACCGGAAGCTTACGGCAAGCCAATAATTTCTTAAACCTTTTAAACTCATGCCATAAAAGCATTAATTTCACGATGGAGTAAGATACAGATGGAAGTTTAAGTTTTTTAGATTTGCAAATATCTATATTCGGGGATAAACATATATTTGACATCTTTAGAAAGCCGACATCTACAGATATGGTCATTCCATCTGATTCGTGCCATGCCCTCAGTCACAAAATGGCAGCATTCCACTCTATGATTAATAGACTCATGAATATTCCACTTTCACGGGAGTCCTTTGCCAAAGAACTAAACCACATTCATCACATTGCTTCTGTTAACGGCTACGATGGGTATCTAATTGAAAGGATATTGCAGAATTCACGAAGGAAAAAAGCCATTAAAGAAATCACAGACCTTAAGCAGACCTCAAACACAAAGAAGTGGGTGAAGCTACCATACGTAGGTAAAGAGTCATACGAAGTTTCCAAGTGCTTCCCGAGAGACCGTTTTAAATTCTGTTTTTATTCCCTAGTGACGCTTAAAAAATTATTTGACAAATCATTAGATAAATTGGACCCTCTTTTAAGATCTGGCATTTATGCAATCAGCTGCGACTCATGTGATTCAACATATGTAGGACAAACTGGTCGGAATTTCAAAGTAAGGACAGCAGAGCACAAAAGATGTTTTGATAAGAAAGACACCAAATCCCAGCTAGCCACTCACCTTATCAACGAGAACCATTCATGTAGTTTCCAACCTAAAATACTGGCCTTCGAAGGAAAAGGACGTCGGCTCGACGCACTCGAGCAATGGGAAATTACCAGGAGGAGAAAACGCAAGGAAAATCTTTTGAATGACATTGAGTTCCTGAGTCATTCCCTGTTGTTAGCCCTCCCCCCTCTCAAAACCTTCAACCGAACCCCAAATCCTTACGTATCCCAACCACCTCCCCACCCCCTTCCCCCATCCTTTACCCCCCCCCAAACCCTCTCCCACTTCCGCCGACTCATAAATATACCCCTCCCATATGCATGATTGTATATATATATGACTTCTTGACGAAAATATGGCATTTTGTACCTGATGATAGTGAAGTAAGGTCGCTGAAACGCGTCGTACCAAATAAAATTACTGTGGACATGCACTAAGTTTGCTCTTCATTTACCATTGTATCATTATGTTCCACAACATCTCGCCGAACACCGTTGAATACATCTTTGAATTGTGTTAGCATCATTCCTTCATTGGTTCTCATTATGACTGCCTGTCTGCTAGGAGGGCTACCTTGGTCCTCTAGATCCAGGCCATTCATACAGTCGGTGTGGAACGGGATATCAAACCAAATTGGATCCAAGAATTTCTTCTGGCCCTCAATCAGGTCTACATTAAGTCATCAGGTCTTTAATCTGACCAATACATTGAAAGATAGAGCTGATTGAAGGTCACAGTCACGGTGGGAACCTTGTTGATACAAATTTCCTGTTGTAGATCAGGGAATGCTAACACCTACGTGAGGGAATGTGAATTCCAATGGAAGTTATACGTTCTAATTGTGTTTAACCCATTTTAGACAAAAGATGCTTTTGTAAAGTTCTTTCGAATTCCACTCCAGATCAATGAAATTTTCATTTCTAACATTGAACTGAGTTCGCTATGATCTTCAGGACACAAACTGACATTTTTTTTAAACTAGTAAATTTAGTTTTTTAACCATTGCTGTTTATTTTGGTATTGTTATGTTTGTTGTGAGTCATCTATTCTTCAGAGAGTTGAATGTGAGCTTCTGTTGGGAACTGCAGGCAAGACTGGTCCTGTGGGCCTTTTCAAAACGATAAAGATTGTGATTTGTAGGGCATTGTTTCGTTGCCATCAAATTTACAAAAGAAAAAAAAAGATAGAAAAGTCCTGATGATTGGTGTTGATGTTCAAATCATTTTTCCTCTGTTTTGAGAGAGAGTATTCTGAATACCTTCCTAGTTTGCAATTTTTGATAAAAAGATGACTCGTAAAAAGGGCATGTGTTGTTGAACCAGTTCAACCTGGCATTTCTGTTTACTTTTTCTTTCCTTAATTTTCTCCATAAATACATAACATTGAGTAGAAACTCATGATTTTTAAGTGATGTTTTATCCACGCAGTTTAAGTTACATGGAAAAAGGAAAGATGCCTTACTTTCTCTACCTTCCCGTCCTCTTGATGCTCTACCGTCAGTGTTGATTTTGTTGCTTGTTCATTTTTTCTTCTGCATTTCCATTTCTATCCATACCCTTACCCATACATTTAAAAACATGTAATGCATTTGACTTTTTGTCACTTTTTTCTGTGTCAGCCTTCAATCCATTTTTTATAATATCCTGGTTCACTGACAATTATCATAATTTTAAGTTTTGTTGTGACTCCTCAATTTTTCCGTAATGGCTGCTTTTTCCAACTTTTTATGCAATTTGCAGTTTTTCCTAATTCTCATGAAACAACTCATAAATAAAATAAAAATCTCAGGTGTACTTGATGGAAATTTATTGCTAGTTTATTATGAAATGAATGTATTTTGCTTGAGGTAAATCCTCATTTTGTTGCCAACAAGCCAACTCTGGTTTCAGAACTAGTGGCATTTTCAAGGCAATGACTAACCTTCCCTCATGAAGTAATGAAGGAAGAAAGGAAAAGTAACAAAGCATTTTTAATGGCTAGTTTTAATTAATAGTCAATCTTAATCCCCATAATTGCTAGGTAAGGAGGAATTCTTTGTTTACCTGTATCAATAAACTACTCATCCACTTTACAAATTATTTTCTAGGTGAGAGAGGGAGTGAAAAGTGGCCGCCTTCTGCAAGGAACCTTTTTGGCGTCTCGTGAAAATTTCTTGGAGGGAAATGTCAATGTTGAAGGCAAAGACTACATGGTAAGTTTTATTATGACTTAATTGCTATCTTATGGTAATATTACAATAGATGACTTTTTATGTACAAATTTAATATTATTTGTATTCAATTTATTGCCTCAAGTTAAGCATTAAGTGTATCATAAAATAGCTTGACTTTGGCCCTAAAATTTTGACTCATCGTTTTCTTTTTTGCTTAAAATATTTGAAAAAATTTCTATTTTTTTTTTTTTTCTTTTTTCTGGTTGGATTGTCGATATTTTACAGTTGCAGAAATTCTCCTTTTGCGACAAGTTCACGTGTTCTTTGGACCTAATTTTTTTTTATTTTTAAAAGTAATTGGAGCTAAGTCAAGTGGAAAAGCAGATGAATTTACCCCAGCATGATATTCCTATTGTACTACTAAATAATGAAGTGTTTGGGAGAAAGAAAACAACTTAGGCTTGTAGGAATAGAGTATGTAGCGATTTACTATGCTAAATAATACTTTAGTAGGCTAAATAACACACTTGTGTCTTTACTACTGTGAAGCGTTTATTCTCACTTCGAAGTACAGACTCAACTGGCTGAATCATTGTTAGCCAAGCTCGCTTGTTTATATACTAACGGCGAATGCGAGCGCCGCGCTGGAAGTTCTTGGAACATTCCCGATTTTCTCTATTGCGTGTTATGGCAGATATTGTGCCACAAGTATATACCGTATAAGCGCGTGTGAGAGGCGCACCTTTTTTCCCAGAAATTGCAGCCGAAAATGGGGGTGCGCCTCTTACACAAACTTCTAATCTTCCCCCCCTCCCCTTCGCCAGTCGCAAGTCCAAGGGGAACTGAGTGGCCTTGGTTTTCAGCGTGAGTCAGTCATCTGGAACCCTGGGTCAAAATCAAGCGGCAGGCAGGGGAGTTTCTCCCTTTGTGACGTATTTTTAAAATGCTCCTGTTTGCTTTTCTTGTAAGCATCGCGCCGTCACCTTGGTACCCCAGATGTGAACATGGAAAAGATCGCGCGGGGTATTTTGCTCTGGAGGGCGAGCTAAATTTACTGCCACGAGTGGGTATCCCACGGCATTTATACTGCATATAGTAATCGGATATCAGACGTAGAGAAACGTGTAGTTTTGAAGGACATACCTGGTTAATAATCAACATCTCTCTTGCCGAGCAATTTCCATTACGCTGAGGACCTGATTTTTCAAAAATCATCTTCAGATGCTAATATGAGGATTTTTGCAACTGAAAATTATTTTGGTGTCAAAACCTGCGGCTTAAAAAATTCGTACGAGTGTGTTCATTGTTGGACTAAATTGTGGATGGAAGAAATCGGGAATGCTTACAAGTGAAGAGCGCTGAAGGAGAGGTCGATGGGAAGGAGCACGCTCCCTCCCCTCCGTATTTCAAGCTACGAGGCTATGAGTGAAGGAGCAAGGGAAGAACACGTCTGATCTTGCATGTGACGTCGTTGCCTTCAAAGCGAAGGGGCGAAGGTGCAGCAATGTGAAGTACGCAGTTTGCGTTGCCTGAAGTTTCCAATCCGTCTCGTCTTGTTTGAATGCGCTTATGCTACGCTTGTTTCTTCCGAAATTGTGCTGTTTGGACTATGTTGAATATTAGTAGCCTTGTTTTAACTATAAATCTTTGTGTCATTCAGTTAGAGCTTCCAAAACTTAAATGCTGTCAGATATACGTCGCATTAGGTCTCATTCTTTTTAAAACCTCGTGCGTGTCGTACTATTGCTGAAAGATATCGAGATATCTTCGAGCTTAGTAGGTGACTCACCTAGCATTTGGCCTCCAGAAACTAGGAGAATTGAACCTGGTAGAACGAAAAAGGTCAGTTGGTGAGATGGGGGTAGGGATGAAACACGTTTCCATTGTTCTCCGGTAACTTGATATTTTCGTATTTTCCTGTGTGGTCTCGGAAAGGAAAAAAACGGCATAGGCATTGGCTGATGGAGGGCCGAGTGTGGCTCCGTTAAATTTACGACGTGGTTATTATCCTACGGCGCAGATATTGCCCCGATTGTTGTCCAATTTCATGGGAAGGTTCATGCTATGTGCCTGTCATGTTTTGCCTTAAAATTTTCCACGGCTGCCATTCTATTGCACTACTCCTGCGAGAGCTTTTGTACAAAATTGTTCGTGAGTAGGACTGTCATCGTAGAGCAACGGAGTATGCTAAGAGAGGATCGGAACTCTTTCTACTCCCTCTTATGCCGCTATTACCGCCGCAGTTATCAAAATTTCCTCTTTCAATTAGTATTGAAAGAGGAAATTTTGATAACTGTCGAAATTCCAGGCATAGGTCAGCAACACCGAACGATAGGATTAAAAAAAATGCCACAAAATTTTTTTCTTTGTAGCTTCGATGCTCAAAATAGGGGTGCGCCTCTTACACACGCTTATACGGTATTTTCTTACAGCCCTAAGAACATATCAACTTAGCTAAGTAGCCAATAATTTTACTCTATAATGCAAATTTTGTTACTAATGGTAAAATTTTAAAATATACGTATACTATGGTGACAATTGTATTTGTGTCAGTTGGAATAAGCAGCCAAATTCAGGCAGTTACACCAATATCAATCAAATGATGATTAAAGAGCTTCTTTATGGGAGAAAGTCATTGCAGGCCTGCAAATGAAAGTGTGTAGTCAATTGCCTTTGAAAGTCAAGTAAGAAAGCTTTCTATTCCCCATGCAATGCCTTGACTTTGAAGTAGCCCCTTCTAACGATTGGCTTTGGAGGATTAATAGCCCCAATCGCTTCGCACCATTGGCTCCCAATAGCATCAGGGTAGAAGGCCTCCCATCCCTTCAGAGATGTAGACGAGGTTGTAACAATAACACTGTTTTGAAAGAATGAGGAGGCCCAAATGAATGAAGAAAACTGAAATTCAGGGGTATGCTAAAACATTGCAAATTTTCTTGGAATGAGATGTCAGATATTCCTAGGTTAGTGTTCCCCAAGATAATGCTGCAATAAAGTCATTCTGGAATTCACTCAAAAAGGTGCACTGTTCCAGAAAGTTGCAATTAATACTTCACTGTGGTTGTGTGTGGTATGGGGTCTGGACCCCGTCCCGAAAAATAAAAACAATTACTTTGCTTCAGAAAATATAACAAAATCTTAAAAAATCATGAATTTACAAAAGACTTCTTTGCAAAAAAACAAGTTTTATCGATTATTCCAATTGTTAAAATTAATTAAAAACCCTTAACTTGGTACCCTGTTTTTCAGAAATTCCCCCCTCCCTCCAGTTTTGGATCCCCCCCCCGAACAAAATTTCTGGCTATGCCTCTGTCCTAGGCCTTCAATTGCCAATTTGTGAAAACTTATTCCATTTGTGATATTTTTACCAGATTTGTAGTCCTTTATTCTAAATGATTTTCATTCTAGTACATGAAGAATTTCTTGTTTTTATCTTTGTTTTGGTGTGCTCATTATGAGACAAAATTATCCGAATGTCACTTCATGTTTGCACAAACCTAAATAGTTACCCTAAGGAAGGATATAATGAAATCCATCCATTGTGACACTCTTCAGGTACTTGTGCAGGGCCGGTGTGGCCTTAATAGAGCTGTTGATGGTGACTCAGTTGCTGTGGAATTGCTTCCAGAGGAAGAATGGTCTTCTCCTTGCGAAGTGGTTTTACAGGATGAAGCTGGTGATGAAGGTGAAGTACGACTTCCATTTACATGTTTATTGCTGATTGTGATACCCATTCAACTAGCACTCTTAGTCGATTTCATAGTAATCCATCAGCATTTGTGATGGGTTGACGTGATTCCTCAATCCTTCTAAAATGTAAAATCCAGCGTCATGTGTATTTTCACGCTCTGTGCATAAAATTTTTGATTTTGCCTCAATGGAGATGTACAATACCTTTTCTGATAACATTTGTAACGAATGTGTTGAGTCTTCCTTTAGTGTTTATTTGTTTTGACCAATGCTCCAAAAAAAGACTCTTCTAAACACTCAACCAAACTCTATCAACCACTTTTTTTATTGAAAACGTAGTTAATTAATTACCTCTTTAAACACGTTATACGTTCAGTAACATGAATGTGGAAAGGTGTCATCTCTCTGTTCCTTCAATGCCAATCGCATGTCATTCCATTATATCCCACCTGTTTCTGTTACTTTTGTTATGATTTAACTATTTGTAGGTAAGTAGGTTTCGACTGAAACTAAATAAAAATATTCAACACAGTGTTAAAGTAAAAAAGTGGTTGATATAATTAATATAAAGTAGGTTCGAAGATTTTCGCGGCGTTGGTTAGATGATCTTTCCATTCTATTTGGGTTTTTTCACAGCGTTTGTTGTATTAATATAAGTTTTTGTTCTTTTGTTCCAGAAAAGGAAATTATCAAATCAATAAGTACATAAATAAAAATCGATCTTGTCTCCTTTGTGTTCAACCCATTGTCTACACTTTGTGTTTGTCTCTCTTGCCCAATGAATTTGATTTGCCTCGTACAATGTTTTTAAATTTCTTATCCTGAGGCAAATAAACAGTTATAATATTAATAACAGTCACAAAAAAAAATATTTCTGCAAATGCATACGTTGATTTACTTTTTACATTTTTGAAATGTCAAATTGGCCTCGAAATTGCTACTTAAATCAATGGAAAAGATGAATTTAATGCCCACATTTGCCGACTCTGAGTTTCCCATTCTTCAGTGCTCTTTATTACTTCTTAAATAATCTATTTTCATGGATGTCATAAGCTGATCTTTACTCAAATTGGTGTGTTTCGCATTCCTGTTATGATTTATATTTCTTAAATAATTTAGGTTTCATGTTTGCATGTTTCACAGGTGATATGGTGGAGGAAGACAAGGAGATCAAACTTGTGTCTGCAGGGTCTTCAGAAAAGAGTAAAGATGGTGCCAAGAAGCAAGCAAAGGAGCGCATTCCCACTGGAAAAGTCGTGGCAATCATTAGGCGCAAGTGGCGACAATACTGTGGCATTCTCCAAGTGACTCCAGGAAAATCGGTAATTTTTTTGGAAACTAAAATCATATTTTTATATTGATTTCTCTGTCTACACATTCCTCCATTATAAGGAGATTGAAAAATTGGAAGCATAGTTTGTCTGTTTGAATTTAAAACTTCATTTTACGCAAATAAGTGTGATCAATATGAGGTCTCTTATGATGAACCAGATGGTATTGCTCAATCAAATGATGAAGAGAAATTGAGGTGCCCATTGATGACTTGAGCATTATTCCCAATAATTATTTGGATTCAATTGTCTTCTCAGTTTACTACAAGGATCGGTCTATCTGTCTCTTTTCAATTTGAATAAAACTGCATTCAACTTCAGAAAACATGCTTAGTGGTTGACTAGTCTTTTGTATGTTCTGTATTCTGATATGATGGCTCAGTGAAGCAAGGTATGGGTTTAATTATTTTCCTTTGGGTGTAACCTTTTTATTTTTTAAATTTCTATTCTATAAGTAACATGGTACAGTGGAACTGCATCAAAGCGAGTACAGGCTATTGCAAGAGCCCCAACATTACAAAAGATAGCAGATGCACCATCAATTGACTCTAATTAGGAAGTTAAAAAAATCATGTATTATGAGGCCCTCATGGCATTGGCACTTGCCACAGCAAGAGTTTCCATCACTGGAAAACATTTATCAAGTCTCTCGAATCTCTGTAATTGCTGGTGATCTGTAAGAAATGTAGTTAACATGTAGTGCTCAGTCTTAAATTCATGAGGTAAACTGTTGTTCGATAATTATGTAGTTCTTTTTGGTGAAAATATTGTGGCATTAACGTTTGCAAATTCACGATGTTCTTTTGTTCTTCGGGGGGCAGGAAGCAATCGACTGCATATCCGTGTGTTACGTGAATAGAGCATTTGAAGGAAGGCATCATGGCCAAAAAATGCAAAACCTGTTTCCTATATGTGTTGATAACAGGGTTATTGGTTATTATTTGCTCCACCTCTGGTAAAATGACAGTTTGCTATAGCAAGTGTTTGTTTGAGCACCGTTGGGTCTGGTTTTATCGAGGTTGCACTGTACATATCTATGTAAAAAATGGTCTTCATAAACTTATTGTAAGTACGTTAAGAACCTAATGCTACCTTACAACCATGTTGAAATGTGTACACACACTGCATACTTTGGAGCCTGTTTCAGATCAGTTAGATTTAAGGTATGGGTTCCTGTTTAAGGGTTTTTAAGACTCTAAAGTCCACTTCCTTGCACAAAGTGAGATTACTTTCTTAAAACCAGAATATGTCATCCTGGTTTCCTTTCACCCTGCTCTCTGAAAACCTTTCAATTTCTTTGACAGTAGTTGGATTGGTAAATTGTTAACTGCAATATTAGTGAAAAGGAACCACTTAAATAAAAGGAGATGATAGTAAATGTGAGAGAGAGCTGAACACACTCGAATGAACCAGATCCTAGCAATCACTTGCCTACTTGCAAGTGTCTCAAGTACTGTAATTATTTTATACATTAATCTAATATGATAATAGGTACGGTGTGTTATAGCAGATAGTGTACAAGGTTTTAAAATGAAAAACAATGCTGCACTTATCAAAGGTCAATTAGATGTTAGTGATTAAAGTTTAGGATATAAGAAATGAATTTGCCATAATTCTGCATTGTTCAGGAACTGATGTCATTCTCTTGTTTTCGTTTTCATCAGAAGAGGTATTAAGTTTCACAGTTTTTCATTGATTTTCCCTTCTTTTGCAGTCCACGAGACATCTGTTTGTACCAGCCGAGCGAAAAATTCCAAAAGTTCGCATAGAGACGAGACAAGCAGATGTGCTTGCTTCACAAAGAATAATTGTAGCTATTGACTCATGGCCTCGGCATTCACGTTATCCACAGGTATGTTTTTTCCAAGTTTATTGCATATCAATGGTAATGGGTACAAGGGAGTACAGTAGACTCTTGTAAATACGAAATTCTCGTTATTACGAAGCAAATCGTTGGTCCCGACGAAAAGGCCTATCCAATCTGTAGTAAAAGAAACATTATTACAAAATTTTTGTTATTACGAACCTCAATCCCAGTCCCGGCGGTTACAAAATAAACTTTATTACGAAGTTCTGCAAATAAGCAACGGCATTTAGGTGGATATAACCTACGCTATGTTTTAATAATGCGCAATGTTTAAGTTCTCCCCGTGTACTGTGCTCAAGAGCATCAATTATGGTTCTTTATTCAATATGCATGCAGCATTATATAATAAGCTTAATTCTTGCTAACCGTTCGTAAATTGGACGGACAGTTATTCCTCTTCCTACAGACGTATGATTTACGAACTTTTAGAGATATGAGCATTCAAAAATTTCAAATTTCGAATTTGGCACCTTTCGATTGGGCTGATGTGATGCAGTGTGGCGTAGAGGAACTCGCACTTTGGGCCTGCTCTGAACAAAGTATCATTGAATCCGGTGAGAAGGAACTGTTCAGCATTTTGCCCGTCATTCCTTACCGCTGAGAGCGATTTTTTTCCGAGTCCAGCTGCATCGCATGCCCAGCTAAATCAGTTCTTCACAATCGCGAGTCAATGCATCATTGTGATGCAGTGCTGCATTCTACAGGATAACCCCACTCCTCGATGCCTTGCATACAGTCCAGCCGGCAAGAATTGTCCCTTTCTTACCTGGCAACCTTGCACCCTACCCCAAACTAGACCCTTCTGCCTGTCATCAAAAAACTGTCAGCGGCCAGACTGTAGGTTTATCAACTTGCAAACAATTCCTTGGAACGCATCTAGTTTATGCATCAAGTACTTACTGTATTCAGGAAGATATCAACCCTCGATTGCGTCGTGCCACATTCTTCTATTGAGAAACTGAAATAAATTTTCTTGTTTTTATATACTTGCACCTAATTTAATCACGTATTTTACTCATTGTTTTATTTTCAACGATTCCTAAAAGAAACATTCATGCGAACTTCGTTATATTGAACCTCCGGTTTTTCGTTCTGGTGAACTTGGTAATAACGAGTCTACGGAAGTGCCTTTTGATATCGAGTTGAGTATCTAGTCGAGTTATAACTGCTTGCTAGTGTCAAGTCAAGTTGTATGAACTATAGTAATTTCTGGAGTGACAATATATTCTCACATTTGCAATCCTCTAGGGCATTTTCTCTCTTGAACACTTGGCCTAATTCATTAATGTAATTTCGGTAAATTGCATTAATGAAGGTCGGCTGTAATTTAGGTAAACCCCCATTATCCATCTGCCGTACACTCCCCATTATCCAAATGGGCTAATTAATGATTAATGGGGAGAGACGGCACGAACGATCGGAAAACACGGATAACCCAAACATTCACTTAAATGTCTTGTAATGTTTATAATTCAAGTAAAAAAAAACAACATGTTATTCTTTACGCAGTTTTAAAGTATACCGGGACTAGCCGCGGTGATAACTTTTACGGGAGTCACCCGCAATGCACAATCGTGCGAAAGATCCACAGAGAAAAAATCATTCGCCTTGACCGGGATTCGAACCCGGATCCCCCGATTTCCGGTCGAGTGCTTTAGCCAACATCTTAGCAACATCTTGTCCGGTAGTGTCCGAAAATATCCGCAGGGAAGAATGACGCCTCGGTAGCTTAACTGGCTAAAGCACTCGACCGGAAATCGGGGGATCCGGGTTCGAATCCCGGTCAAGGCGAATGATTTTTTTCTGTGGATCTTTCGCACAATTCTTTACGCAGTTATTCTGTTATTTTAGAGTGCTTCCTGGACTCATTGGCAGCTCTCTTCGCCACTTCACGATATTTTTAGCAGCAATAACATGGTTGTATTCGTATTATTAATGCTCCATGTAAGGCCTGGTTTCGAAAACCACACACCTGTGGCTGTGTGATGACGGATACAGAAAAGTGGTTTGCACAAATGCTTCAAAACCACAGCTCGATGTCGGAAACTACACTGTCAGGCACCACGCCACGTAGTCGCATCTCGCACAAGTTGCCCAGGTTGCAACTGCTGCGCAGCGCATATCCGTGATCAAGGATTGCAGTCGTGCAGTGTGAGGCTTGGAAAACGGGACACAGCGCTCCTGTGAATGCAGGTAGCGCGTCATCGCTTCTGTTTTACGAAGGGGATTCTTACGTAAATAATAAGCCTGGTGCATCCTGGCATTAATGCAGTAATTCCGATGATTTTGCATCCGATTCTATTTTTTTATAAAGGTTGCGGAAAAAATTAGGCGAGAGTGAAAATCATGCACGAATAATCCGCAACACGGATAAACCACAACCTAGATAATCGGGAGTCTGCTGTACGTTTATAATGTATAAATGTATCTTAAGTATTGGGAAAAAATCTAGATGCATTAAATAAAGTTAAGTAGCTGAAAATTTAAAAAATGTGAAATGTTGCAAATTCTGGCAAATAGCCTCTGCAGTCTTTGTACATCCCACATGAAATGGGCTGCTGCAGTGAAAGGGTTATATCTTAGCTCAAATATTCGAATATCTCAAGCTTTGATTATCTCGAATACTAGAATTGCACAAAGCATATTAAATATTATTCTTCTATTTCACTTGATGAATGTATAAATAAAAAGGCATATGAATGAAAAGGTAATTTTCGATTGCACTATTCCTAAGGTATCTGTTTTTGTTGGTCGATACTGTTTAGACAGACTTGTTATATCCAAAACAAATTGATTTTTTATCATCTCAACATTATTTGAATCTTGAAATACACCGCTTTTGAATCGTGGATGGTGAAGAATAATGGCAAAAGGGAATTATTCTTCTTTTTCCAGAAATTCATACCAACTTTTAACGGGAAACAGCAAATCATTGATGAAACATTAATCATTGACGAAACAATTAATTGTTGATGAATATGCGAAAACTTCTTAGTGTCTAGGAAATCAATAATGGTATTGACTAGGGGGATAATTTAAGAAACTGTGACTGCTCTTCCACTAGCAAGTAATGTTGCTCTTTCGAAAAAATCAAGAACATCAATCAATGGCTTGATAGCATCCCACGGTGGTGGAGTTATGTCAACATTACAACAGAGGCTAGAGGCAGCCAATGTTATTGCTTGCTTCTGCTCCAGAATATGCCTCATCATTTGCAAAAGGGAGTTCCATCTTGTGGGTTCATCCTGGATGAGTTTAGTATGACAAGTGATAAAATAATTTTTCGAATGTTGGTGTGTTGATAGTATGCATTCTGTCAGGGGCCTGCATTTGTGGTCGTTGAAGACGCCGATGAGACATCCCAGTTTTTTACTGCAATTTAATGAAAATTTTGATCCTTTTTCAACTTAAATGCATCATTGCGGAGCTGTCATTTGACATAAAGAAACAAAACTGATGTCAGGGGAAGCCCGCATCAGTTTTTGAATCAGTGATAATCTTTCCAATTAGTGGAACGGTTTGGGAGCTGTAGCTGAATACATGATGGAAGGTACCTCAGAAGTTGATTTTTTTTCACCATTTTCAATATTTTGGGGGGTTTTTGGGGGTAATCCGGGGGTTTTCGCATATTTTCCCCCAATCATTTTCAGTCCCCCATGTCAAATGATACCTATTCACCACTCTTATCCGCGAATTTTATGTAGTTCGTCAACTTTCCCAAAACGGTACTGCATGTACGTAACGGCCGTCAAAGCGTTTTCTTTCAGGCTACAGCGAGAGATTTTTGCTCCCTTTAGATTCATGACTGGACTCAATGTTCATATCCTACAAAGACATGGCCCCATAGTTCAGAACGAGTAACTTTTTTCCAAGTGTGGTTGTTGCGGTGAAGTTCTAGGAGAATTCGGATCTGAAGTAATCATACGCTTCTCATTTTGTAAAAGAATCATTTGTAATATCAACACAATAGATACAGTGGAAAAAGTTAATTAATGCATAGTTGACTTTAAGTGACTGAGTATACTGATATAATTGCCTTATCAATGTTAGCACATTCATTTCTAAGCAGATTCATTCTCTGAGAGGAAATATGGAGAAGTGGCAATGGTTGTATCTTCATATCCTTGTGGATAATTACTGAGGAATCTCCATTGAGTAAAATTCCTTCTCAGAGTATCTACAATTCTCAATAAATTCTTTATGAAAGCTTTTATAACAAGTTTCCTATAGAAATGAAGAGAGTTGAAAAAAATGTCCATTTTTTAATTTAAGGTGAAGTAATTTTCCAAGATACATTTATTTAATTCTGATGATGATTATTCGACTGTGTAGCTATGCTCAGTATGGATATTATTTATTGTAATTTAACATTGTTGTGCCGTTTACCATGGAACATGTATGTACCCACCTGCTTGCTTCTTGCGTGCTGTACGCTAGCATGCCAATAATTGTGGTGCAATGTGAATTGAAAGAATTGGCTCATGTCTCGAAATCCATAGTTAATAGGTTAATGATTTTTTGGTTGGTTTCATCCAATTTCAGGGTCACTTTGTCCGTGCCCTTGGTCCCATTGGTGATCGCGAGACTGAGAATGAAGTGCTTCTGCTTGAGCACGATGTTCCTCACAGCGCCTTCTCAGAGGCTGTTCTTGCGGACCTGCCCATGTTACCCTGGATCATTACACCTGAGGTACGTTTTCAGTTGCTCAAGAGCAAAGTTTTTTTTTTTTTTCCTTTAAGGAGCTCTTGATGGAAAGGATGCTAGTTAAAATTGTAATAAAAATATGGGCGTGTATTGGTTGTAAATATATTGATAAATTTCCTCGAGTACTTACTTAGAATAAGTATGTAATGATTTACTTAATCTTGTGACTGATATCGCACAAAAAGGTACAGCTGTAGAATACTTTTTTTTATCACCTCTAGGATAAGAATTTGAGTTTTTAAACCTGCTGAAACAAAAATTTTGTGGATGTAATTTATATAATGTAATTTGGAGTCTAACCTCGCCCCGTGAATCTCATTTTTATCGTGTAATTAGAAGTCATCCTTGTCATCGGTAAATATTCAGTGTCAGAAGCAATTATTTCAAAGTGATTTATGGTGGCCTTATCTTTGACACCAACTTCATATTTCAAATTAATCTATTCTACCGAAACCACAATCTTACAAGGAGATACTTCCCTTTCTTGGACATTCCATCCTCAAATATTTTTCTTTGGGCGTTAAGCGGCACTTATTTGTTAGACTAGGGATGAATGAAACCTTCCGACGGCTGAAAATCATCTGGAGAATCACTTGCCCTTAGTCGTGAATTGCCTAGATCAGGGATGGTGAGCCTGAGTGGCACACAGAGCAATTTTCTTCTGTATGGTGCTAGGCGGCTACCTCAGACTGTCTCACTTGATGGCCTGGCACTTGAGTCGAGTGAGTTTACTTTTATGTATACAAATCAACTTTAGCACTCAATCGCCTGGAGGTTTGCCACCCTTGGCCCAGGTACTTCTCTACTCTCTGCTCTTTCTATCTGTCCCATGATTTCATCCCCTTATCAACATATCAAAGAGGGCTATCCAGACAGTAAGAGACTTTTCGTCACGGCATGCACTGGGCAGAACTAGCTCCACTCTCTTGGGGTCGGTGTGTTTCTACACTTCTACGCATTGTGCCTCTTGACGTTTTAATTCCTTGTGACGTTATATTCTAAGGTTTATGTCACCTTCCCTTCATCACTCCCAATAATTTGGTTCCTGTCTCCTCTTTGATCCAACAGAAATGGTATTTCTTTTCCATCAAAAGGTTCCTTTGGTTTACAAATGCAGTTTTGGTTGACACTGGCTGAGTGTGACATGAAAGAGGTTTTTTTGGTGTATCCTCTAAACTGTTTTAAGTCCCTATCATCCTTTTAGTGGTGTTATCTTTTTGGCTCTCTTAATGAATTTGATTTCATGATCTTGAAAATATAACTTTTACAATTCAGCCTATAATAATTCTAATGTATGTCTTGTAGTCATCGTTTTGAGTTACATTTTATCCAAGTGGGTGAATAAATTCTTGTTTAATCATATGTGTTGCTTATAAAAATTGACCTGTGATAGTTTTTTTTTCATCTATGATGTCTTTAACACCGCTTTTTTAGGGTGTCTGGTTGAAAATATTAATTTTTTTTTTTTTTTTTTTTTTTTCAGGATGAAGCTGTCAGAACGGACCTCAGGCACCTGGACATTTGCAGTGTTGATCCACCTGGCTGCACTGATATTGACGACGCCCTCCATTGTCGATATATTGATAAGCATGATGACCAAGGAGGCCAGCTTCTTGAAGTTGGAGTGCATATTGCCGATGTGTCTCATTTCATCAGGCCAGGAACGGCTATTGATAGAGAGGCTGCACTCCGTGCCACTACTGTTTATCTGGTAGATAATCGGATAGATATGGTTCCAGGTAGGTTGCTACTCTTTTTTTTTCAGCATTTCTCCTGCGTGAAAGCAGCTTTGAAAGGGTCAGCATGTATCATATATCGATGGCTAAGTTCTGACAACACGTATCTCAAAAATAACAACTTTTTCAGAGAGCAAAAAAACAATTAATATTGCTAATTGTACTCTGAAATTAAAAACCATAAGTTCATAAAACCGATAAAGAAGCATTCATTTACAGACAAAGAGTTGTTATTAGCTTGTATTTTTTTAATGTTATTACACTTTGTTTAAGATACGTGCCTCAAACTGGCCGAATTTGAGATACGTGCTGTTAGAGCTTAGCCATCGATATGTAAATGGTTGACTCAGAGTGGAGACTGAGAATGGTAGACTCAGAGTGGAGAATGGCCATAAAATGGTTACCACGCTGATATTAGTGCATGTACATATTTGTTTTAAGCTGCTGTTAATTGCCTCTTCCGATCAAAAAGAGGTATTGTATTTCCAAGTAATTTATGTTAATGTTCTTTGAGTTTTGGTGAAATTGACACAATGTCCATTCGTGATTTTCCAAAATTCAACCAAGTTTTTGTCCCAAAGTACATATTATTTCTAAAAACAATATTTTTATCCGATTATTATTATGCAGGGTTAATCCCATTCTATTGTTGATATGTTATGGAAGAGTAATACTGTAGTTAATATGTATGTTATTAAATCTTGGTTTGAGGAAGTATTATGTTGAATGTTCAGTTGTTATTCTTATTGGCCTTTCTTCCTTCGTCTTCAAGAGCTCATTTACAAATCCTAGGATATCCAATTTTTTTCAGAGTTGCTCAGCTCAAACTTGTGCTCCCTTCGTGGTGGAGAAGAGAGATTTGCCTTCTCATGTATCTGGGAAATGACAGAAGATGCAAACATTGTTAATACAAGATTCTGCAAATCCATCATTCGGTATGTTATTTCATATATATAATTAACATCTATTGCTAAAATATGATTATTTAGATGCCATGGAATGGCTCCAATTACTCTCTTCATTTTTTGGAGGTAGATTTAAATTTATGTCAAATGAAAGACTTCAGTGTACCTATCTGCATACCCTGGTTGCACAGCAAACATTCCCTCTGTTAATGAAAGGACTGATATTGGGAGAAGAATATCTTGAGTAATAAAATTGCAAAATCATACATTGCATATCTGTTTCATGCACTGGAAGTTAAATTGCAAAAAGAAGTCAATTGGATGCCAAATATCCATTGCACATACCGTCTATCTCCGAATATATTCCCCCTCTGAACATAGTCCCCCCCCCCCTAATTTTGAGGCTTCAGTTTCAGGAAAAGTTAAAAAAAAATGCGTTTGAATATAGTCCCCTCCTTTACTCCTACCGCAGGCATTTTTGGAAAAAAAGGGGGGACCAAATTCAGACATATACGGTATGTAATGCTAACTTAAGATTTTGTGATAGCCACTCAAAATACAACCAATTATAACCTACTGCACCTGATGCTGGAGGGATGAACATGTTTTTCTGAAGAAATTAACTTGTTGACTGTGTATTTCAAATGGTAAGTAATATGGAAAGGAAATATGTATTGGTTATGCAACATGTGTGTAGGGATTAAATTGTTGATTTCAAGTTTGCTGGTATTTATTTTTTTAATTATACAATTTATGAAATAGTTGAACCATGAAATGCTGTATAATTTCTATCATGTAATGGTGTCTGAAACAGCATATGCATGTATGCACTTTGTTACAAATCTTGTACACTTATTTCCGAATGTTGTGGTGTAACGCAATTTCCATTCTTTAGCCGAGCAAGCTCTAATGTGTTTGAAAACTACTTTTTCCGGGAGGTATCATAATAATGTTTCAATCGTATTGAAACTTTGAGTAAATTTTGTTCTTATGTAGTATTTTTTTACAGGTCAAGATATGCTTTGACTTATGAACAAGCACAAATACGAATTGATGATCCGTCTTCCAATGACTCTGTCACGCTTTCCCTGCGATCCTTAAACAAGCTGGCCAAGATATTAAAAAAGCGGAGAATAGAGAAAGGGTAAGATAATTCTATGATGTGATGGTGGGAGATGTTGCTTCATTACACTTTCATTAACATTTGACCTTGGTAGTGGAGTATATATTCAGTTGTTCTCTTGGGATCATTATGCATAGTGAATGATGTATGTTTAACATTTCTCTCTTGATATTGGATATTGTTAGATTGTGGAACATAAGTTAGTCCTCTCTTTTTCGAGCCCCTTCTATCGGTGCATGCAACTATTTATAGTGAGTATTATACTATAGTGAGTATATCCTCTATTGGAAATCAAATTTTCAATTAAGTTTGTGGTGTACCTATGACTGTTATTCTTAATTTTAAGATGTCACTATATTTTATCAACCCTATTCTTCATCTGCATGCATCAAACTTCATAAAAGTTAATGCATGAGTAAATGAGTTTTCTCTGAAATTTATATTGAAACTTAAAAGGTTTTTGTCATGAGTTTCATGCATATAAATAGAACATTTCCTTGGTGAGTTATTGTTGATAAGACTTTTATTTCACTCTCTATTTGTGCATTTTGTAACATTTGATATTTAACTATTGATGTTAATGAAGGATGAGTCGGTTCTTACATTTTTTTGGCTTGGGTCCAATGATGAACTCATTATCTGAATTAATGGCAAATTTAAATGAACAACCACAAGAAGTGAATGAAAATAATTTCACTATAGATGTAAATAAGCAGGCAAGCTCTGTAAAAAAAACTTAGATCGTCTCCATAATTTTATTTGCCTAGTAAAAAATTTTAAATGACATGTTGTCAAAGAATGCATGATCGACCAATATGTCACATGAAATCAGGCAGCCACTGACTCTTTCTCCAGGTTGTGTTTTAAAAATTCAACATTTTCACCATATCTGGGTCAAATCTATTCTTTTTTTGACAGAAATATTGCTTGCAGTACTGAACAGGCAGTCAGTTATAATAGTTGTGGTCGATGTCGATTTTGAAGGGCCACACGAAATATGCTTGGAGAACACAGTTTACATTCTGCACAGATACACCCATGTCTCGTATAGCGCAAGGGATGCGTTCCTTGGGGTCTTTGCGCTATACGAATTTGCGTTATACGAGAGCGTTTTAACATAGGGAAGATAGGGATGCGTTCCTGGTAGCATAGGTCTTTGGTATTGAATTTCCCCTAAAACATCTATATTCCCATAAAAAGCCTTAGAAAACATTATTTCTATAAATATTTATAGTTTAAAACATCTTTTAAGATAGTATTCACGCATTCAAAGACTTTTATTCACGTTAAAAAAAATTCTTACGTGCTTTCGAAATTCCATCCTGTCGTGCGGGTGGGCTAACATCTGCTATCTCAGGGGATCGTAATGCGTTGCCGGCAGTTGACGATTTTTAAAACTAGTCTAAAAACAACTGTTGTGTCACCCAGGCCCTTTTGTAGTTCATCGAAATGACAGGAAAATGCTACTTTAAATGCCATTTCATAGCTAGCGGAGTTTATGAATGATAATTCATTTTAATTTGAAGTCCTTTGAGTCATTATAGCAGCTACGTGAAACAGTCTTTAAATGCCTTGAAACCTGACCCAGGTTTTCCTTCCCTGAAAATGAATGAACGAGAATGCATTCTTTTCCAAAAGAATATCGTCTCGTCAACACTAGATCTAGTTGAGGGGGAAAGGAGCCACTATCAATAACAGCTTGGAGTTCATCAGAAAATGTTGTGGTTGCTGCGCTATCAACACTTGCAGATTCACCTGATATCGCCGCACTGAAAATACCTGCTTGCCGTTAAAATTCTGGAACCAACCGCTTTCACTAAATGTCTCGGAGCGATTACCACTCTCGTCTTTTTGTACTGATTCACCATGAACTTTCCGTATGTGTAGACCGCTTGGTTGAAGTTGGTGCGGCTGAGGTCACTGATATTTTAGCTTCGTCTTTATTCAAAATAAGGCATCGTGAGTTTAAACTTCCACGCAATATCGCTTTGACGCTCTCCATTTTCAAAGCAATTGACCTCTCTCAAGTCCTCTTCTAGGTTTATGGTTTTTCTTGATAAATTCTTGATTTTTCTACACGCATTCCTATTTTTTGCCATATTCTCTTGGTTTTTACTCTGTATGGCTCTATCTAAATCACCTTCTTCTGCTGAACTGTATTCCTGAGACGCAGAAGGCCTATGACTGCGGGGAGGGAACGAAGCCATTGTGTTTGAGACTCTATAGCGGACCCTTTTATGTGTTGATGCTATTCATGCGCAACTCGGCCACCGCTCCATTTCTCCCCCGTGAATACCGATGACCTTGAAGGCTTTAGCGTAGACCCTCTTCCTGGAAGTCAATCGCCCGGTAACCTACGACAGCAAAAATACGTCTCAAACCGTATTGCTGAAAAAAACTCATTTCCACTAGCCCCACGCTTAATTAACGATCTAAATTATTTATTATCATTCTGTGAAGGAGACGAGATAAATTACTTCGGTAGGCCGGCTATCTGGACCCAATGACGAGTAATACTTTTGGCAATTGCGCAGCAATGAATTTCGATTAATATTTAAACAAAAAAGAAGATTTGAGGCAAGAAATAATATAAATATGCGTAAATTGATAGAAATTACGTGTGTACTTAGCGCAAGTTCACGTTTTATCACGAGAGCGTTTAAAATTTTTGATTAGGCTACACTGCGTTGCAATGTTTCCCCGAGGAACGAATTTGCGCTATATCGAAATTGCGCTAATCGAAATTGTGCGATACGAGACATGGGTGTACATTGTTAGCATAGGACTAGGATCAATAGTGAATCTCCCCCAACTTTTGACCGCATCGTCTGTTCACAGCTCTTATAGCCTCAACACTAAACTGCTGAACACGGTGGTACAGCGACACTATGGATAAACTGAGCGGCTGTGGCGTAGCCTGCACGGTAGATACATCCGCTGCATGGGCGCCGCTGTGTACACGTCTAAGACCGCTTTCAGATGAAAGTTTTCCGCCAGCCGCCATTTGCAGCACACGGCATTGAAGACAGTCGTCTCGTATGAAAGCCACTTGAATTTCACATGAACAGTGGCTGGCGAAAAGTCTTTTCATCCAGAAAATGTAGAATTGTGTGTAGACAGCACATCGCTGGGACAGATGCCATGCCGTCAACGACGCTAGGCATCTCTAGAAACTAGTGATGGGTCGATTCCAAAATTTTATCGATTCCGAACCCGATTCCGATTCTGACATTTCGATTCCGATTCTACCGATACCGATTCCATCGATTCTGATGCCATAGGCTCCAAGAAAAATATCACTTAATTCCAGTCAACAAGAAAACTACTTTTAAAAATATTACTCTGTGAAAGAGTCAGTTGACAAAGGAATCTTTCATATCATTACTATGTAATTAAAATATAATAGCTAAATTTCAAAACAGAACATACCTGAAAAGTGGTGTTACATGATAGGTATTACTTTAGAATATTGGCACTCATAATATGTCGACAATATATATTGTTTATCGCATGATTCCATCTTTAATCAATGTTTCAAAGTTTCAGTCATTGCCTCCCTGTCACCCACTGACTCGCCCCTCAATCTCCACACCCTCGAATTGGCGTGCATCTGGCGTTTGCAAGCCAACAAGCACCCGGGTCTGAATGTATCTTGTTGAGTTAGCCCCGCCCCAATACACCCCTCCCCCGTAATATTTGGCCCTTTCAAATTCTCAAGCAGAAAATCCAATTATTCTACATGCTCAGCCAGCAGGTTTTGACGTCTCCATGTTACAGTATTACTGCCTGCAGAAAATTGCCTTTTGCTACACATGTGTGTTATTGGGCAAGTACTTTCCCACCAAAATTGCAAGATTTTGGAGACTTTGGAATTTTTATTAAAAATTATATCAACGATTTGTTGGATCTTGAATCTTGGAATGGAATGGAATTCAAGTGGACGAAGCGAACAACTATAGAACTAAACTTTAGTTTTGTAGAGCCAAAAAAAATGCTATACTTCTCACGTCATTCAATCAACCTTTAAATCTCTTGCTTTTTTAAGTTCAAGAAAGAAACTAAACGCTACAAATGAATATTACATCGGACGGACTCAGTAATAGAAAAGGCTAAAAGAGCCTTGTGGTGTGAAAACTTCCCCTACCGCACGACTCACCTCGGCGAGGGTGGAAAGGGAAAAAGGGTATCGCTTGTTGCCTTTCACGGAAACAGTTCATTTTTCTCTCTCTTAAGCATGCTGACTTAATCTCTTCACTTTACTTCAATACCCGAGGCATATTTCTTACGCGCGGGATGGTTCCGAAAAATATCCAATCCTTAGTATTTTCACTCGAGTAATGCGCTAAATGGTCTAGTCGATCTATACATAATCCTTTTTAACATCCTCAGTTTAGTGTTTTAAGTCAATGAAGACGATTATCCATGCTTAAATGACGATTTTCAGGACTAATGTTTTAAAAAACTTGAAAAATCGGCCTCAGTTACCGAGCCTCACAGGTCCGCGGCGTGTAGGTCAGCCTTGACGCGCGATTGAAAAATCACTCTTATTTCCTTCGTCGCAAACTTTTTTTTCAAGACTTCTACTTAGTACTCTTTAGAAATCTCTACTTTATATTGTGGTTCAAATTTTCCGAGTTATATTTTTCGTAAACGAAAGATAATGTCTACTTAATGTCAAATTTCACGTGAAAAACGGGTCGGCCATTTTGCGTTGTAAAACCAGACAGATGAGAGCCAGAATCTTCAAAAGTCATTGAAAGTATAGGCAAAGCACCATATCAAAGGAATATTGCATTTTTTATTCCACAAAACTCATACCAACGCAAAACCACTGGGATAAATTCAAAGATTTTTTGAGGAAAAACGATATCTCGTGTGGCATTGAAAAATTGGTCATCTTTGGGCCTCTGTATCTCACTTAAGGTTCGCATTTATGTAAAATGGCATATAAATCAATATTTGGTAATGATTTATGAGTATTTACGCTGAGTTTCAAGTCTCTATCCCCAAAAAGGTCATTTTGGACTTTATTCCAGCTTTTTCCGATTTCGGACCAGTGTGCGCCGGGTAGGAAGACGATCTGCTGCCGCGGCTGGCGTATAGGTATTCGGCGCCCACGTCGACAACTATAGTGTATTCGGCAAGCTGAAACTACCAGGCCAAGGCATTAGAATGACTTATCGGCTTTAAAAACTGCATTATTACATGAGTTCATGATAGCGCTTCCTGTCGGCAGATTGCTGGACCTACTAGCCTCGAATGCTCTGTAACCTTAACTATTCGACTCGACATCTGTAATGCTATTCGAAACGCTCGAGTCGAGTACCAACTACTCAATCGACTTGAATTTTCGAGTACTCGCACATCCCAAGAAGATGTGTGTTTTGTTATTACGGTTACGTGGCGCGAAAATTCAAATGACTATTGGAAATGCGGTCGTATATTTTGTTGTTTGAAGTACTGCTGGAATCAGAATCGATTTTTCGCCTTGGCAAGTACTCGTTTTCGATTCCGGTTCTTGGCCGAGAATTGAGGAATCGAACCGACCCATCACTAATAGAAACCTATCGTAATTCGAAAGAACGGTGCCATGCCATGGATGGCAGGCAGCGAAAAGTCTGCTCGTCTAAAAGCGGCTGTGACTGCGGAAATGCTACAATGCTAGCGAGAGCGACAAATTGACGAACCCTTAAATGCATGTGCTAACAAGCAACTCTCGAAAGGAAAAAAGTTGGAGGAAAGTAATGTATATTTATGCATTTTTAAAAATCTTATTTTCACTGCAAATCTAATTATTACGATTATGAATTACTTCCGGAGTAATTATGAGGATAACCAATTTTTAGAGCTTCAATGGTTTGAAATATACATCCAATATTTTGTTAGGTAATTGTTATCTAATAATTACGTAAAAATGTGCCATGATTGCCGAGGCAAAGACGAGCTCTTGCCAACATTAATAAAAAGTATTTCAACTGTTTCATGTTTGCCTAGCCCAGTTTTGTCAAAGCAAACCTTTAAAAAGTTTAAACTTAGTAGGCATCAGCCGCCGTGGCCTGTGATGGAACTCAAAAGGTGTTCGGCCGCCACCGCGGTAGCCAACTGCTGCACAGGTTGTGGCGCCACCAGTCAGGTCACTCGGGTGCATGTGGACTGTGAGCTGCTCAGGTGTGTGGCGGCCTTCATTGCCGTCTGATGACATTGTTATAATGCAACAACGAAAAGTAGATTGAACACACAAAAGAGTTTTAAAGCATTGCCAATAATGCTCTCTTACAATACAGTATTTAAGTTGTGATTGAAAACTGAAAGAATCTTGTGCAAGACACAGGCCATGGCCTTGAACATGCTGCAGACAATAAAGGATTTGGCTGCCTAATTCAAATCCTCGCCACCATTCCTATGTGACCGATTCTCTATGCCGATTCCACAGGCCAAGAACTGGCAGTACCGAGATCCGGGTACTGGAACCGACTCATCTCTAATGTTTATGTCGTTAGGGAGTTGTTAATGGGAGTGGGAGATTGTTGAGGAGAAAAAATGGGAAAGTTGGTGGAAGTACTGAGTCAAATGGATGCTGTATCCTGAAGAAAATTACGAGGATTATGAACAAAGCGAATGTCTGACATTACAATTTGTTACAAATAAACACCCTTGCGGTGAACTTAATTCATCAGTTTAGATTGTTGGGGGAAAACTTATTCTTTCTCTTGTTTTCTTTGTTTGTAGTGCTCTGGTGTTGGCCTCACCAGAAGTAAGGTTTCATGTTGACAGTGAGACTCATGATCCAGTGGAGGTTGTGGTGAAGGCTCTTCGTGATACCAATTCCATGGTTGAAGAGTTTATGTTGCTGGCTAACATCTCGGTAGCCACACACTTACTGGAGCATTTCCCAGCCTGTGCACTCCTGAGGCGTCATCCTCAGCCGCCAAAGGATAACTTTGCTCCTCTCATCAAAGCAGCTCGTAATAGGGTGTGTAGTTCCTTTCATGTGTTAGAGTTCAAATTTTTTTAACTTGATGCCTTGATTTCTAGAGTGAATTCTCAAGCTTAAATATGAGAGATGTTTGAAGTTGACAATGAATATTTTTGTCTAGGATTTGGATATTGACATTGACACCAACAAGGCTCTGGCGGTGTCCCTTGATGAGGCAGCCAGGAAAGCAAAGGAGGAGCAGGATAATCCTTACCTAGGGACAATGCTCAGGATATTGGCCACCCGTTGCATGATGCAGGCCGTGTACTTCAGCAGTGGCATGCTGCAAGTCGAGGACTACGTCCACTATGGCCTGGCTGTGCCTCTGTACACCCACTTCACCTCGCCCATTAGAAGGTTTGAAAGTTCATCTAATTATTCATGCAATTGCTTTCATCATTGCCCTTGACTGTTGTTAGTTGGCTAGTTGGTGGAACTTGTGTTATATCCATCAAATGAGATGTAATTAATGACAATCGATTGAATAGATAACAAGGAATACATATTTTTAGGTTGTGATTGTTTCCTAATGAAATTTTATTTTATGGATATAACTTCTCTATATATTCACAGTAAAATAGTAATTGTAGCTTCTATTGATATTGTTATTTAGTAAAATTATTTCAATCTTTGTTTATGTTATTACTGTAGAAGCCCCATGTTAAGACTATGGCCTACAGTCAAATGCTCAAATTAGCTGAGGATGGCCAAGGAACATTACCAAATCCTATGATTATGTCTATATGAAAACAATCTTCTTAAATGAGCACATTAACTATGGTAACTCAGCAAAAAGACAAACTTTGTTTTTACATTCTCTGTTGATGGCATGTAATACCAAGTATTAATTTTTTATACCCCTATGGAGGTCAACTGTTCATTTTGAATGTTTATGAAAAGCCCTTAAGTATACGTACTTCTTAACTAATTATTAATACCTCATGAGTCTGTGCCATTTATTGTTCTTTTTTTGTCTTAGCAACCTATTTTTCATGTTTGTATCATCAGTTCATATAAAAATTATCGTACTAATGCCAGTAGGTGGTTTTGTTTATCGCATCATTTGATAGCTGTACCTTTCTTTGAGTTCATCTATTTCAATTTAATTCAGTTTTGAGCAACATAGGCTTGGTTTTTGACTTGATACAATTATACTTCCAAGAATTCAAGGAGATATTCCACAGATGGTTTTTTATAAACAAACAAACTACTTCTAGGCAAGAGCCGTCGCTGAAGACAGGCTCCGCCATTTTGTTATATATCTATGATTATTGATGAAACAAAATCTTTAAAAAACCTTCAAATGGAAGAATAAGAAGTGTCAATGAAGATGTTATAACAGTTTTGTCCATAAAACTATTCATGAAACCACTGCACGACGACTAAGTTGGCGATTTTCAGAAAAAATCGAGGTTGGTCGTTTTTCGCTAAATTTGTTCAACTTTGACCTCACATATATTGTTAACGTGAAAACGCGGGAAAGAAATAATCTGGAAAGTTATGCAAAATTTATTTGTGAATATGTATGCGAAGTTTCAACTTCCTAGCTCAAAAAAATCGTTTTTGAGGTTTTGGCGAGCTTTTTTTCGATTCTAGCCCACTGTGCGTCCCTTCTGCATCCTTTCTTCGCGGAACCCTTTGTAGGCGTTTCCCTTTCTCAGCTGGCAACCTTGCCTCCTAACCCGACCTAGACCATTCTGTGTGTCATCGGACAACTCTTGGCGGCCGCTCTGTAGGTTTATCAACTTAGGAACAAGGTCTTGTAACCCATCCAGTTCGTATTTTGACTTACTGTATTCGGGAAGATATCAAACCTCGATTGCGTCGTGCCGCATTCTTCTGTTGAGAAACTGAAACGAATTTAAACATATTTCCGCGTAATTTAATCATGTTTATTAAATACTGTTTTTTCCGATGATTCCTAAAAGAAACGTTGATACGAACTTCGTTATTACGAACCTCCGGTTTTTCGGTCCCGCGAACTTCGTAATAACGAGATTCTACTATAATACTAATTGTAGAATGTTATCTCATTAACTTCTACTGTTCCTTTAAAGGAGAAGCAATGCAATGCTTCCATGCTACTAAATCCCTTTAAGATCTTCATCTTACAAGGAGACAACGCCAAAGTGATGTTCGGGATCTGGATGCGGATGTTATTTTCTAAAACTATATAGGTAAGATAGAAAAAAAGGTCTCGGCTTTCTTCCACATAGGCCCGGGTTCGGGAGATATTCGCATGTAAAGATTTCGCGCAGCATGACCGCCCTTGAGTAAGCGCTCCCTCTCATCTACGGCCGTGGCGGTTCAGTCTAAGGTGTTAATCCTCTAACTTGTTGTTGATATCCCGGGTTCGAGTGCCAGTGTCGGCAATATTTTCTCTCTCTTCTAATTTTTGAAATCACTGTTGCATTTTATCGCCATTCGTTTTATTTAGTTACTTCGCGAATTTTTTAAATTTAATATCAATTAATGGATTTTAAACGAAACTCCGAATTGTGCCCTACCTTGCGAATTAGAGGACGTATACAATGACTTACACGCAAATTTCCGGGGAATTTGATCATCCTCACCCTAGCCATGGCTCCCACAGCCTCTTCGTATATTCGTAATCTCAAGTCTTTCTTCTCTACATATAAACACAATTGCCTAACCTCACATTCAGTTACTGGCCCTAACCAGTTTCCCCTCCTACCCATCCAGTGCAATTCCAGCAGCCTATTCAAGCCGCTTTCGAGGTCTTCTTTGTTTACCTTTCGCACCCGTTTCCACACAATTGGACCTCGGCACCTTATTCAGGGATTATCGAGGGTCAGCTGTGGACGGAGGGTTGTTGGGACGGAAGTCTTTGGAGGACGCTAGAAGGTAGGTCATAAGGTAGACATGGTGAGTGGAAGGACATTCTGTTGTAAGGATCGAGATTTTTTGGGCAGACAGTGGGTGGGCTTTGAAGAAAATCTAATGGAGGGAATGCCCAGTGGAAATGACATTTTGAATAAAAAAACATTGAAGCCGGAAAATACTGGTGCTTCAGAAACGGAAAAAAGACATTGAAAGTGGAGACACGCGTCAAAAACCGGGGAACGATTCATGAATAGATGTACAATCGGTTAATTGATGCGAGGCAGAGGTGTGCATCGGTGCATGTGATGAGCACATTACACGGAAATTTGCGTGTAAGTCATTGTATACGTCCTCTAATTCGCAAGGTAGGGCACAATTCGGAGTTTCGTTTAAAATCCATTAATTGATATTAAATTTAAAAAATTCGCGAAGTAACTAAATAAAACGAATGGCGATAAAATGCAACAGTGATTTCAAAAATTAGAAGAGAGAAAAAATATTGCCGACACTGGCACTCGAACCCGGGATATCAACAACAAGTTAGAGGATTAACACCTTAGACTGAACCGCCACGGCCGTAGATGAGAGGGAGCGCTTACTCAAGGGCGGTCATGCTGCGCGAAATCTTTACATGCGAATAGAATATCTCCCGAACCCGGGCCTATTTGGAAGAAAGCCGTGACCTTTTTTTCTATCTTACCTATATACTTTTAGAAAATAACATCCGCATCCAGATCCCGAACATCACTTTGGCGTTGTCTCCTTGTTAGTATTCATTATGTGGCAACCGACTGTTACTATTTGTAATGACTCTTGAGGGAGGAGAGAGGTATACTTCATCTGCTCTCTTCCTGTGCTGTGCTCTTGAGCTAGCTGTGCTTCCCAAACTATCTCAAAGTGTATTCAGAGTGAGTGTAAATTGTTTGGTCAAATGTAATTTCAGTAGACACCCAGCATTAGTAATTTCTATCATAATTTTCCATTCTTGGAGAATGGTTTTACACTTTTTTTAGCATTAAATACATATATTCATTTACCACAAGTTAATGAAGTTAATGGTTTGAGGTGTTACTTTATGGGATTTATTCATATTGAATGAAAATTAAACTATGTTTTTCCACATAAAATATTTATTAGATCACTACCATGGTTTCAACGGAATATTTTATGTGGAAAAACATAGTTTAATTTCCATTCAATCCAAGTGAATGATTTCTTCTTCCATTCAAGTGTATGGTGCGTTGCTTGTCAGTTGAAAATTCTCTTTCTTTAAGTGACTACATTTTTATATTGTTTGCTGCCATGGTTTTTGACTCCTCTGATTCACACTTTATTATTCATGTGAAAGCCTGAAAATCAAAAACTCTCTTGCTCGTAAACGAGTGTGGAAGAGCTGTGATGACCATTGTCGTATTGAATCATTTTTTCTCTCCTTTTCCATTTCAGGTATGCTGATGTAATTGTGCATCGCCTCCTTGCTGCAAGTATTGGTGCTGATGTTGCTCACCCGGATATACTTGACAAACGAAAATCTCACAACCTGTGCCACAACCTCAATTATCGGAACCGCATGGCCCAGTACGCAGGCAGGGCATCAGTTGCACTCCACACTCACGTGAGCTCTTTGCTTTCAAAGCTTTCCTTTTGCATTAAGTGTTACGATCCACGTATTGATGATCATCTGATTATCCAAAAAGTGAATATGCAGTGAAACATCCGAAACACTTAACAGTGAAACCAAACGTCGTCTATTGATGACGTGCCGGACTCAGCCCTGGTCCGAGTGTCATCTATAGATGACAGACGACTGCACTCAGCAGACACAACCTTGTAAACTCTGTCCTTTGCTTTCCCTTTGCTTAGCGGTCTCGGATCTTCTCAAACATCGGCAGTAGCTTCTCAGGCATCTGCAGTTTGCTTCCGTTTTGATTTCGACCTTTCCTATATTACGGGCGCCCTTCGAAAGTTTGTGCACTTGTTTACGAAGTAATTTTCACTTAATTGTGTTTTTGGTGTTGTAAATAATGTCTCTATTCTCTTCTTTTCAATATTTATCTACTAATCAATTGCCAATCATGGTCTACTTCAATTGGCATAAAAAAATTACCAATGGTTTTTATTATTTTAGCTCTAGACTCATGGAAAGGAATTCCTTGATACAAGAAAGTTCTCTTAAATTGTGTTCCAAATTTTTTACTCTGAAATTTTTTTATTGATTACGAAGAATTACTACTTTTATATTTTAAAAATAAAACTAAATCTTGTTAGACATCTCGTGCAATTGGAAGTCAGAATAGATTAATTTTAGAATGAAGTGCTCCCCACTTTGTGGCAATCTTTCAGATGCAGATAATATAATGCTTTTGAATTCCTATCTCCTCTATCAGAGGTCTGGCTCACAAAAACTGAGCTAGAGCTCATTCAGGTTATCTATAAAAGACACCCTTGCCAAAGGTCAAACTAGAAGACATTAGCCTTTATCACGGGGCCCTTCTTTCTTATCAATGAATTTGCATTTTCCGAGGAATTTTCTAAAAGAGGAGCAATAGAAGGTCCAAAAACAATGCAGACAGTGCAGACAATAAGACCCTTGTCACCTCCTCAATTGCCCTGAAGAACCTGGCCTCTGCTTGGATGCTTGCTTCCAAGATCATCACTGGTGCAATACAGTGAATTTTATAGTGGAGCGTTGTTATGCACTTTAGTGTACACAATTATGCTTCAAATCTTTAAATATGTCTCATAATATGACTAACACCTAATGATTTTATTGTTTATCGCATGTACACCGTAAGAACATGGCTCATAGCGGTCAGGAAATGTCAGGGAAATAAAAATCAGGGCTAGGAGTCATGGATATGACTGGAAAATTAGGTCATACGTGCATAGTTAACGCAAAACTTCAGAGGAGCATCAAAATGATGAAAATCATGGTTGAATGCTCAGAGCATTTGGGTGGCAAGGTGAGCGTTTTGTTGGCTCCTTGGCCTTTTGTCAGCACATCCCAGTGTCAATTTGGTGCCTTTTGACTTAATTTCTGCTGCTGCTACTGTTACTGCTTGATTTATTTACATGCATATATGTATGTGTATCTACCCTGCTGCATTGATTTGCAAAATCCAATGTGCAACTGATTTGCTGTTGATATAAATTCAGGGGAAAAAATTGGATGGGTAATCAGGGAAAAGTATGGGAAATTGAAAATGGAAAGCTATAAAGAACCCTGAACATAAGTAAGGACGGACATTTTCTTATATGTACATATGTGCATATATGTAGCCCTGGATTGACCATAGTTGCACTTGCCACGTGTGCGTAGTCTACCATCAATACATATGTGTGTACTCTTGCAGTATGGGTTTCTTGTAACTTAGAACTCCTTGTTGGATGTTTAATATTTTTTTAATTTCATCAGAATGCCTGCCTAATTATTTTCTAGGTCATACGCAATAAAGATTGTTTTTGAGCGCATGCAGTTCATTTGCATGAAGAATCTGCAGGAAATAAGGTTGTTTTCTCTCTATATTTCAGCTGTTCTTCCGAGAGAGAGTGCAAGATGAAGAAGGCCATATCCTTTTTGTGCGCCGTAATGCTCTTCAGGTCTTGATTCCAAAATATGGCCTGGAGGGCACGTTGTATTTGGGTGCTGCAGAGAGTAAAACTGGCAATCCGAAGAAAATTTCCACGAGTGATCCAAGCTCTATTCCTGCTCCTGTTTTCACATTTAACGAAGAGGTCAGTCATTGAATGGTGTTTGAATGATTACTCAAAGTATCATAGTCCTGTGCATCCATTTGAAGTTTTGTCAAAGCTCCCCCCCCCAACTTTCCAACCAAATTCCAAAATAAATGTCACTGGCAGATTGACGACCCATTCAGTTACTGATGGATCCCTCTTTATTGCATAAATGGAACCATTGGCGAGGGACATCATGCTGCATCTGAGCCATAGTATCAACAGAAATTGATTGATTAACCATATTTTATTGCTCCAAACATGTTAGTTTAAATTTTACTGTTTGTGTAATTGGAAGGAACATACTTTTCCAGTTTTTTTCAATCAATTTCTACCTTTTGAGATGCCAGCCATGAAGCATCCAAGTTCTCAAGCTGTCAGTATTTAAAAGAATTTGCTTTTTAGTGTAGCTGGTCTCATATTAAGATTCATAATGAAATGATGAGAGGGTAAAGTGCATATTCATTTGATAACACTCCTGATTTTTGTGCCTGATTTCTTCTCGTTTTGCATGGGTGAGAAGATTTTTGTGGATATTGTAAACGGTTCATCTCTTCTCTGTCAAGTGATATTTCTCTACAGTTTTTTTTTCTTCTGGTGTACATGAGTTATGTACTTCTTCAAAAGATAATCTTTGAATGTTTGATTCCCTTTATTATACAGTACTCTCTCCTCATTACGAAGTTCATGGGACTGAAAAACCAGAGGTACATTAGAGCGAAGTTCATGAGAACGTTTCTTTTTGGAATCATCACAAAAAAAGTACCTTGCTATAGTTTCTTGTCTCTTCAATCTGTCGTATGATGTATGCATTTTTGGTAGTCATGTGTATACGTAATATGTATACACAATGAAATTATGCACAAGTATATAAAAAACAAGCTCAATCATTTGATTTTACGAATAGAAGAATGTGGGTAATTGTCATTAATCCCAGCACTTCCTCGATCATATCATTTATAATAAATGAAATAATGCGTAACTGTAATTAAACTGTGGAACAATTACAATACCAGGGATAGCTCGAGGGAGATGGAATTGACAAAAGATGGATCTGAAATGACAATAACTTCTTATCATTTAAACAAAATTAAGCAATTATGGCACTCTCTAGAATTTTTTGCGACTATAGAGGTAAATTTCATACAAAATAATAACACCTTAAAATATTCTCGTTTGGCTTTTAAGTCATCTGCTTGATAAGTGATCTTAGGGAAAACGATTTTCAAATGCTTAGGTCTTGCCCTCTGAATTCATTTGGCAGTATCTTATCATCTTCCCATAGGCATGACCATCTGGCGTCAACAACTTCCACGTGTGAAACACAAACTCTGTGGCTGCTGCATTACGCAATTTAGGGTTGATATTTTCCAGAAAACAGAAGTCATACAAACAAGATGCATTCCAAGACCTTGTTCGTGAGTTGATTAACTTTGCAAGGCATTGAAGAGTGTGGTTATCCTGCAGAATGAATCGATGCATTATAGTGTGGTCTAATCTCACAATTGTGACGAACACATCTGCTATGGGTGTGATGCATCTAGAAAAAAATTCACTGTCCAAGGGAAGGAAGAACAGGCGAAACGCTGAAAGATTCCTGACTTCTCCACGGATTAATTGATCCTTTACGCCACACTGCATCGCATCATCCAACTTTGAAAGTGCCGAATTTGAAATTTTTAGCACGCTTGAAGTTTTCGAATGTTCATATCTCGTAAATGGAACGCTCGTTGGAAGAGGACTTAGTGTACGTTCAATTAACAAGTGGTAATGATTGGGTCACTATGATTCCACGGGAATGAAGGTTATTACATGATGCTACATGGATGCTGAAGTACCTTATAGAATCATAGTTGATGCTCTTGGGCACACTCGATGAGGAGAACTCAAACGTAGTGCAATGATTATGACGTATTGCCGTGAATATCCACCTAAATGCCGATGGTTATCCATAGAATTCCAAAATAAAGTTCTTTTTTTAACCTCCAAGACCAGAACTGAGTTTCATAATTTCGTTATAACGATAATTTTTGTAATAACGTCTCTTTTACCAAAGAGTCAATTAGCCTTTTTGTCTGGACCAACGATTTGCTTCGTAAAAACAAGAACTTCATAATAAAGTTGTTCGTATTAATGAGAGTCTACTGTATTGCTTTTCGATGTGTGAAAGCCAATGAAGTACAATTGACCAGATTTGTTTTAATTCCTATTTAAAGACAGTGCTTTCATTTTTCCATTGCAGGACCAGTCTCAACGATGTGGGTCTATTGTGTTTCGAGTATTTGATCCTCTGACTGTGCAGTTAAGCCTTGACCGATCTAACGTTCAGCATGAAAAATTGGTTTTAAAGCTGGTGCATCCTGTGGTGAGTAGAAATAAATTATATACAGTAAAACTTCGGTTTTACGCACTTCGATTTTACATCAAGTCTCGTTTTTACGCAGCGGCACTCAAGTCCGGCCGGAAAGCATAGGGAATTGCAATGGTGAAACTTCGATTTTACATCTTTTCTTGATTTTACGCAGTTTTTCGATTTTGCGCAGCATAACCCCAGCCCCTAAGAGGTCGCTAATCTTGATTTTACGCAGTTGTCTTTCGGCTTGTTTTGAAAATCCGACTAGAGCAATATGCAGTTAGGTTATTATTTCGTCTCAATGAGTTGCAAAAATGAATACAGGAACCGTTGAAATGACATCGCGCTGTTGAGCGTGAAACTAAATACATCGCGAATCTAATTATTGCTTCCCCGTGAGCCCTCTCAGTAATATTTCAGGCTCCATTACGAACGCGAATGTCGCTCTTAGTTCAAATTCGCCGTAGAAGGATATCGAAACCTAAAACACACGGCAATCGCCGTGTATGCGTAACTACTTTTGATTAAGACATGATCGCTGGAGATATTAACATTATCACCTTTCGTTTATTATTCGACTTATTGATCGATGCTGTTTATATCCACAATAGGGTAGTTTCCTTCATCAAAGAAGACAAAAGGCAATAATTGCGATTCGTTACCCACCATTAGTGTATTCAAAATATACTAATTATTTCGTTTTAGAAATGCCGGTTTAAACGAATGGCAATGGTCCATTTTTATCCTCATTTGAAAAGGACCAGATTGGCGCCCATGCGATGCCACTCCACGTGACGTCACAGGGACCTAGTTTATATAGGAGAAGATAGGAGTTATGCATCGTCTGAGGTTACCAATGCATGCATGAGGCGCAGAGCTCAGGGAAACATGTCTTAATAATCACTTATTAAAACTGGCTAAGGTCGGAAAGTTTTCCTCGTTTGATAAGGTATTAATAATCCTTATTTAAGCCAAGCGCTACTAGCCATCAGGGTACTCAGCTACCCGCTGGCAGCCTGCGACGTATCAGCGCTAAGCCTCGCCTCAAGGTCACCTCACCGGGCAGGAGGGGGAACCAGAAATACGACGTACGGAGAGATTTCCCGGCATTCATACTTATGCGTCGCGTTTTCGCGCGCTTGAAATTTTTCACTTTTCATTTAATCGCGAAAAATAGATATTGTCATTTAAAAATCTAAAAGCGTGAAATACGTACTCCAGGAGTAATAATCTTTCGATTTAGGCAATAAAAAAATAATAGGAAACCACCCTATTATGAGCTACGGAATATCTATCCACAACGCAAGGCTTTCTAGAATTTTGCCAACGCTATGTTTTCCGTCGCCCCAGCGAAATATAACCGCGAAATGAGTCGTTAAAAATACTCCCGTGCCAAAATTTTGCCTTCCAAGGTGATCCAAAAAAGATAGTCGTACTTCTAGTATGGACGTAAGTCGATGGTGATTCAACACGATGGTAAAAGCAGCCTGCATTGTCTCATTCCCAGGCTAACCCCACATCTGCGGGACAAATGGAGGCGAGGGAAAATTGCTTGCGCTGCGCGCTTATCAGAACCGACTCAACTTTTATCTCATTGTCAGACGGTTTAAGTTAAACATGGTTGGAACTTGAATAGCTATTAGCTGAACTCCGCTTGGTGGCAAGCGTTTTAACGGAACGGGAGTCAATGCCCTCGGAGAATAACTCGCGTGGTCAATCGTCATGTAATCATTGAAGTCAAATTCAAGACGTGAGTGATAAGGCAGTCCCTTTAAACTCAGGAATGGCTTAGTACCATTAAATTGAAATACAAAAAGTGTCCGGTGTTGTTATCAGATATGGGGAAGCAAAATATTACGTGAAGCTGAGTCACACGGCTTGTGAGTCGAAGGTCCCGGCGCTGAATTCGCGGAAGAATGCCGACAGAGAAGCTATTCCCGGAAGAGTCAATCTACTAATGCTAAAATTTCATGGGGAAATGCTTTTTTAATGCATATAAATTATAAAGAAGGAAAATTTTTCAAGACTATTAGTCATTTTTTATCCATCACGGGCGGCATGACGGCAGTTGCGTGGTCATTTAAATAGCTCACTTAAAAAAAAGTGATCTAAGCACCGGAAACATCTGAATTTCCGAATATCCCGGGTCCTGTGTGCTCCGTATTATCTATGGTATGCTATTTGGAGGTAACCAACAACTGGGGTCATTAGCGCCATGAAGTAAGGGCTGGGGATAGGTACCCTATGTTGGCATTAGCCAGGTTGTAATGATAAGCTCAAAAGGGACCAGGACTTAACTTCCCATCTGATGGACAGAGTGGTGCACTGGAAGTGCCCTCCACATTAGACTCAAGTAGGGATAGGGCCATCTCTGATAAGTCTCTGCTACTGCCAGGACTTGAACCCAGGCCCACAGGGTGTAAAGCCTTTGTGATGTATTAGCAAAATTTTGCACCCTGTTAATGGGGTTAATTTGGATGACTATCCTCAGGTATCTCATTTCTTCAATCTCCAATCTTTGTTTGTCTGCTGGTGGTTACACAGATATCCTGAAAACTGCTTTTAATGAGAATATTTTCGAAAATTAGCTTCTCTGCGACCATTTAGTATCACCATTCCGAAATTTCTCCTGGGTAACAGAAGTAATCTTAGTGCCAGAAATGCTGGCATTTCAACCATTTTGTTCAACCATGGGAAACACTGTTCAGGAATGCAAAGTTGTTTCTCTTAAGGTAGCACGTCATCTGTGGTGTTGCTTTTGAGTACATAAGATTATTAGGCTTCATTTTCCGAGCAATAATGAGCTAGTGTTATCCTGAAAACTATACTCCTCCTCAATACCAACTCTTGATTTTACACACTTTGATTTTACACAGTGCCCATATTTCGGTCCCTCCAACTGCGTAAAATCAAAGTTTTACTGTATACCTATTTGTCTAGAATTTGAAGATATTTGTAGATGAGGTTTTGAGAGAAATATTCGCTTTGACCGAAGGAATATTGTCATTTATTAAAGTCATTCACTTCTTTTATGATCAGACTGTTGATGGCATTATGGTTAGTGGTTGCACTGTATACAGTGAAACCTCGATTTTACATTCCCCCGTTATACATTTTCCCTGATTTTGCACAGTTTTTATCAGGTCCCAAATAATACCGCCTTTAAATAATGATACTCTATTTTACAGTTTACTCAATTTTGCACTTTTTGTAAGTGGTCCATCCAAAAGTGTAAAATAGAGGTTTCACTGTATATAACCTAGAGTAAGGAACATGTACTTTTGCTGCAATTAGCATTTGATTTGAGTTGTGGTGTTGCTTCCATAGATTGCTTGGGCTTTCATGGGAAACCAAGTTACGTGGGAGAGATTGTGGCAGTACAAATTAAGATTTTTTCAGCTCTGAAATTTACCATCCTTGATATTTTTAATATCATGTTTATTTGTTACTTTTGGTTACTTTTAGGGAGAGATACAGGTTTTTTTTTCAAATCCACATTTGGATCATATCCTTAATTTCAGGTGTCGGATATTTTCAGTTGCAAATGTATTTTCAATCGCCTGCTAAAAAAGGAAGTAATTATTCAAGCTTCATCTGGGTACATACAATTAAAGGAATGTTATATTGATTGTCCTATCTATTTTAGTATCCATACTGTTTACAAGTCATTGAGCTTTGAGTCAGATGAGCTTTCAAGTTATCCGTTAAAACACTAATATTTTTACATGTTCAGGATCTAAATAGTTACGCTTGGTATCACGTAATAAGCCAGAGGTGCTGGACACTCTGTCACTTTCAGCAGTAGCGTAGGGAAAGTAGAGAACCTTTTTTGCTATATTTTTACTGTTGGAAGAGGTTTATTCATCCTCCAACATTCAGTAATCCTAGTTCTAGGAATAGCTGGTTGACTAAAGTACAGTTCCTCCACGCTGTCAGAAGGCCCTTAGTTGCTTGCTGACTCAGTGAAGAGGCTGTGGTAATGAACCCAAAGGGATGGCCCTCTCCTTTTTGAGACTATTCTGCTTCACTTCTCTCTTTTTATTTAAATGAAGACCTTCTTCTGAGTTTGCTCACCTCTGAAATCATGGCTTTTTTCAGCAATAGCTTGAAGAGTCTGTATTTTCTCTCCTATGGACCCCTGGTATTAATTTTCATAAGTAGACATGCATCACTGTAGATGTACATTCGTGTAAGCTGTTGAGACACTGTTGTTTCATTTGTATCCTTCTCTGTCATAGGATTTTTTACTGATAGAAGTTTTGTTGGAGTATGCTTGGTAGGTTGTTTATTATTTAATAATAAAGTTAGGGGCTACTGGTATTATAATGGAAAGTGATGAAGAAATATTTTTCTAAAAACTCCTGTTGTTGACATAATTTTATACATATTTCTTTGACTGAAAATTGCATTTCGTTGAGGACCTGGTGGATTAATTCATTTTTGTTATATCTCTACAAGCATCATTACGCATGTCTTAAGATCTGTGAAATTTGCAAGATGCGATATCACGAAATAAAAAGCGAAATCGGTGTATGAAACGAAAGTTCGCCTTTTACTTTAATTTTACGTGAATCGGCTAAAAAAATCACATGAAAGGCCGCAGCCGTAATTGTTTAATGCTGCTGACGTTCATTCACTCAATCTCATTACGATTCAAAGGTCAATTGGCTTGTTTGGCCTCTCACATATCGCTTTTGCGTAACGTTGCTCACTGTAGTGATGCCTCTGCCAGAATTTACAATGAAGCTGCTTTCAGGCGATACAACTTTCTGGATTTCACGGCGGCAGGTCTAATCTCATGCACGCGTTAATGTCGAGCAGGAATTCTGGTAACTCCCGTGATGCAGTAGACAGCATTATTGGATAACTGGTTGGAGGAAAACCTTAAATGTGGGCTTAATGTAACAATTTTATAGACACGCCCGCTGGCCAGGAGCGCTAGCGCAGTAGGGGAAGGTGGGGGAAGGAACGGAAAGTATAGGAGGAGAGGGGGTGCTACTTATTAGCGGACGTATCCTGGAGTCGGACGGATTTGGCACCCCACTGAGCTTCAATGGAAAAAAGGAGATAATTAAAGCCAGAGAATGCTGAAATCCTCACCATGGTTTCATTTTCCTGATATTTTATTTCTATTTTGCAGTAGTCTGGATCAATAGAATTTGTTTTGCAGATATGCCCCGGACAAACTTTTGTTTGAAATGACAAGACTTCCCTGAAAAGCATTTTTCTCCTCATATTGGTCTAAATTAAATCAAATTTCAGTAACATTTGATTAACTTCTGCTCTAGTCTTCCTCACGAAGACAATTATTAAAGTGCAGTATTCATGGTGCACCTTTAATTGCTCTCTCTATGATGTTAGTGATCTTGAACCATATCATTTATTTGGTTTTGTTAGAAATTTTGTTCAGTGGAAATCGTATTATATTTTATGTACAAGGCTTAATAAAAGTATGTATAAGCATTCACAAAGCATACCAAAAAATAATAAAATGCCCTGAAATGTGCTAAAATTCTAACATTATAATAACCCTGCCTAGATTTTCTATAATACCGAAATCACTTGGTTTTAAAACGAATTTTAGCAAAAAAATAAAACCACTGTCGTGGACCCCTACGCATGGCTGTGGTTTGGAATAAAATTGCTCACGTTCAGGCATGTAGTCAGAAATTTGCTGTGACCAAGTCCATTTTTTTATTCAAACTTCGGACCTCAAATGAATGGAGGTGCTGTCCTTTTAGTGTTAATCCTTGCAATATCAGCTAGATGCAAATTTCCCACTTCTCTCTCTGGGGAAACGTTTCTTGGTCATAAACTTACTACTTTTTTCAGTATTGGCCATGTGGATTGGATTTCCCTTTTGTCACATTTAAATTATTGGTTACTTTATGTTAATAATTATTTGCTTCGAGTAAAGACAATCAGATATCTGCAGTTGACGGAATCTATGGTTCACTACGTTGAATTATTTGTTTTGATTTGTCGCAATCAATTTTTGGGAAATTATTCTTATATATGCTGTAAAAAAATAGCCTCTCTCTTTACATATTTTTAATGTCTAATGCTTTAGAAAGCCTGTAGGATGTGGGAAGATATTGTTACTTTTTACCAGAAATACAATCATGTTACCCCAGAAAATAATAATAATTGTAAGTATCAAAGATTCTTCACTGCTTCCTCCATTGTCTTTCAGATACCTGGCTTCAGTGTTCCATCTTCCAATCAGGGAGTGAAAAGGAAAGAAGAGGAATCAGCGTCTGAAGAAATGCAAGTGGACAGCAATGAACCTGCAAGGAAGAAAAGATAATTTCTCATATGAATAAATAAGTTTTTTATATGCTTTAAGTTTTGTGTGATTGGGGTCTCTTATGTCCATTGGGCAATGGGAAAGCAAGTTTTTCAATTTGTTAACTGAAACCTCTGTCACCAGAGGCACGGAAGAAAAACGGTCTTTCATCAGCAGCTTAAATGGGTCATTTATTTGTAATGACAAATAACTGTCTGTGTTGTAAATTCCATGCAAAGTTACAATCAGGTGTTAAGAAATATTGTCAGTACCAACAACAAGTGAGCAATGGATTCCCTGGTCGTCAGTCATGGTCCAAGGGAGGGAGGGTTGAACGAAAGATGGTGGGTGAGGGAAGTTAGATGGGAATGGCAGTGAGTGAGCTTAGAGGAGGATTTTATGGGAGCGGTAATTAAGGAGTGACTGTCCATTAATGGATTTCTCTTCCTCATTTTAAATTCCGTAAAATTTGTTCCTATTCTGGGCTAATTTATGTGCTCTGCCTGTTCCTCACAAAGCGACAACCATTGTCCGCCTAATGAATGCTTAACACCTACACTAATAAATACTTAAATGGCAATTATTCTTGCCGAAATGTAGGTGAGCGCCCTATTCTATGAGGTAGGAAAATTTCTGGCCGAGCACATTTTTCGTGGTTGAGGAGAGGGATTTTTGAATTGATGTTGGAGGGACATTGGATGCGGAGGAGAAGATCCAATGTTTTCAGAAAATCCTATTTCTAAAGTCCACTTTACATGGAAAATTAACTTGCACGACTCAGAACTGCATTTTTCCCTTAATCTGGCCTGCAGTTGTACAAATGCATGGACAAAATAGGAACACAGGCGATTTTTCCATCTCTTCCACTCTTGCATGCATTCTAGCAATTCTCTGCTTCACACGATGCAATTTGAGATGCGCTCTCACATACATGCCAGATTGTGCCTCTCGTGCACGTCAGTACAGGCCGTGCCGAAAACGGTGTTCAGATTTTTTGAGGGAGAGAGAGAAGGTGCCGCATTTGAGATACGCTGGAGAAAATTTCGGGTACGATGCAATGTTCTGAGTCCACAACTTTTAATAATTAAGAAAAAGACCAGTGTAATTGTGCCCATGGGCTAGTTGTCTCCTGGGACGGGGTAATAGAGGCCAGTCACCTCAAGGAAAACCTTTTTTAATTAGTGCTGAAATGTCCTCCTCCCCAAACTCTAACCCCCCCTCCCCTCCCCCTTTTGGCTATGTGGCACCCCTGCCATAGAACATCGGAAACACCAGAGTGGAACAGAGGCGCGCCTGCGGCACTGCGTTGAGCCCTATTCTGTGTAAGGGAGTGAATTTAAATAGGTGAACGCAACATTTCTGGTGAATTAAAGGCTGTGCGAGTTGTGTAAAATTTTAGTCCTGCACTAATTGTATTAAGTGTTATTTTCAAAGTGCGGAAAAGTTTTTCGGGTTTTCCACCGGTTGATGTCGTCCATGTCTCCCGACGTCGTAAGTCGCGATCAGCAAGTCGCGGATCGAAAGGTCGGGAGACGACATCAACCGGTGGAAAGCCCGAGAAACTTTTCTGCAATTGATACGCCGGGAAAACTTAAGATCCTACGTTATTTTCAAAGTGCTTGGATTATTCGATCAGCATTTCGCGGTTAATCGTGCATCGGGTTTCGTTTTGAATAAGCACTGAAAGTATTAAAAAAAATAAACATAATTGTCCAAATAAGGTAATGTTCATCTACGTCGATATATAGAAACTGGAAACTTGGTTTGCGCTTGAAGATACATATTACGTTATTTGCTGTGTGCCCATTTGTAGCTCCTATGATATTTTTTTAATCTCTGGCCTGTGATAAAATATCCAAGCCCCGTTAGTCACATTCGTACTCCTTTTTAGGCCCGCTGCCGATACTTCAATGTTGGTGAGTCACTCTTATCCCGTCACCCGCTTAGACGTCTCCAGCAATGGGTTTTCCGTCTTACTAACCCGCTTGCGTGTTTAACGGAGAAATAACGCAAGCGGAATCAATGAAAGATGGGCGATACAATAAATAGATTTATCCAATGCATTTGTTTAGGATTTGAGCTTTCGTCATATTTAAAAGGTGAACTAGGAATCCACGTTCATTTGACAAGGTCGTATTATCATTTCTTTCAATTGAATTCAGCTGTTTGATTGATTAGATCAAACTTTGAAGTTTTTGTCGGTTTCAACGTCTTCAAAATGCGATGTAAAGTCTGTCATTATATTTTAAGGACGGATCGAAGCGTGAATTGTAATTTTAATTACTGTTGAAACATGCCACGTTCAAAACGCATTGAAGTTGTTGTAAAACAATGATTCTCTTTTTTCCTTTGGCCTGTGTGACATGGGACGTAAAATTTGTTCAATTTTTTCCCTTTTACACATTAACCAGTGAGGCAAGTGTCGTAAAAGCTTTTCGCTATCGATTTTTTGGTTCGCAATAGGAAAGTTATGGGCGAGAAAATACCTTAATATTCAGCGCACACCCAATGGAAAAATGGTGTAGGTACGTTAGCAATTTATTTTCTTTTTGAGAGGAAGGATATTTTAATTATTTAGATATACTTCCATTTTGAAGTCGCTATTTGTAATTTCAGATGTTAACGTTTTAAACTTTGCAAATTTGAATTTTCGGCGTCGATTCGGCTTAAGCGAGCCATTCATTATTACTTAGATTATTAATTATTTCTATTCGCATTCGAGTAGGATATAGGTTGGTTTGGGGCGCTGGAAAATTAGCTGGAGCGATTTAATATAATCGAAAACAAGCAATCAAATAAAAAACCTCATACAAGAAGCAATCCCTTATACTTGCAACCGTATACCTACTTCATGTACGAGTAGGTTTTTGTTTCCAAACTCTTGTGGAAGATTATTGTTAAAAAATTAATCTCGAGATGAAAACTCTTCACATTTTATTGCTATCAGCATTCAATTCTTATTTAGTTGAAGGGGAAAGCTGCCTTATCCCGTACGAATAAGTTCGTCGCAGAGCGCAGGTTTAAATATTTTTAAGTGCTCGTCAAGTAGCCAATAAATTAGCCTTTCGCGGAAGTGCTTGACGATGGAAGAATCTTACTTTTTTTGTATAAGAGCCCTGGGGACATCGGCATCCCAACGATACGTCCTGACGATGTCAGCCCCGCAGAATTTCCGCGTGTTTCGAATGAAATGAAGCGATAATTGGTGTGTTGTGTGTGCCTGTCGGTAAGTCTGGGGTGAGCTCTACCCTCACCTATACAAACCAACCTATCGCGATAAATCACTGCGTGATGTCTAACATATGTATTTTTCCTTATGTGATGGTATTTGTATCCCGCCCAAGCGTTCAGTATAATTCTCATTTGACCGTACCAAGGAAAGGCTTATTAAGAAAGGCGGAGGAAACGTGATAATTCCTGTCGAGTCGAACCAAAGATTTGCGGGTGAAAATTATAGCATATTTATTTTTATATTATAGTAACTTAGTGTTTGCAATTTACTCCAAAAGTCAAGGTGCATGCCTACATGCCTTGTTGCATGGAGGGTATTTGTGGCTCATTTCCGCTCGTGGGGCCCGACGGGAATTCAGGAGTTGCAAATGTTTTCACGATTTTTCTGATAAATTATGGCGTGCTGTGAGTGCCTGTGGCTAAATCTGGGTCAATATGCCTGTGGTGAATATGGGTTTGCCTGTGGCTATATGGTCAAGTTGGCAGTTTTTTGTGTCGCTACTCAGCCGCTTAAATAAGTGCTATTATAGAAACGAATTTTTGGATTGATGTAAGGCGTTTTCCGATGTTAGTGGCCTAATAGGACGGCACCATTCTCAGTCCAATCGGGCAGTAATCCAGAGAAAGGAGCGAGGTTAGCAGTTAAAGGCATGGAAGTAATCCAGAGCAAATTAAGGGCTTTGATTTTTTCATGGAATGGACAGAAGCTTTGAGACTCAACTCATCCTCCTCTCGCCTCACCGAACCATCCTTGTATTTGCTCTTGTGTCAGCGATTTATCCTAGCAACACGAAATCTTGTTATAAATACGAAATGATGCAGGGGTCAGCGGAAATTTGCCGACCTTCGTCTGAATTTTCGTTTCAATGCTCATAGCTAACTTAGGGTAGTTATCTTCATCAAAGAAAACGGAAGGCATTGATTGCGATAAGTTACCCACCATTAGTGTATTCATGATATACAAATTATTTGGTTTAGGAAATCCCAGTTTAGACGAATGTTAATGGTAAATTTTTATCTTATTTGAAAAAGGCGAGATTGGCGCCCATGGAATGCCACTCCATGTGACGTCACAGGGACCTAGATGCTACACGAGTAGTCAGGAGTTTTTACACCGTCTGAGATTACTAACGCATGCATGAGGCACACAGCTCAGGCAAACATCTCTTAATAATCACCCATTAAAACCGCCTATGGTCGGAAAGTTTCCTTCTTTTGATAAGGTATTAATAATCCTTTAATTGATAAGGTATTAATAAGCCAAGCGCTACCTGCTAGCATACTGTATCGTAGCGGCGCTCATAGCCTCGCACAGAGGTGGCCTCACACGGCGGCTGCCGGAACCAAAATGACGTCACACGGGCTTTTCCCAGCATTCATACTTGGCCGTCGCGTTTTCGCGCGCTTGAAATTTTTCACTTTTCATTTAATCGCGAAAAATAGATATCGTCATTTAAAAATCTAAAAGCATTAAATACGTACTCCAAGAGTAAAAATCTTTCGATTTAGGCAATAAAATAAACAGGAATCCACCCTAATAAAACTCGCTAAGGACGCATTCAAAATAGCTTAATACTCATATTCTTATCATTTCATTCCACGAAAATCGCTTTCAAGAATCTCACTTATTGGTTTCTTTGTAATACATGCGGCGGATAGTAATGGATTGGTCGTGAGCGACAGACGCGTGGGATCGAGATGTTTTTGTGATGGCAAGAGAGAAGACAAAGAAGGTGGGGAAGAAGAATGCATCAATGAATGTAGGGATGTGGAATGTGAGGAGAATGGTGAGGGCGGGTAAGCTAGAATATATGATAAGGGAAATGGAGAAAGGGAGGATAGATATCTTGGGGCTATACGAAGGGAGGTGGATGAGGTGATGAGGCACTATGGTAGTGATGGATACCGGGTTATATATAGTGGTGAGGAGGAAAGCCAATTTTGAACCAATCCAGGTTAGTCAGAATGTCCGATGTACGGACCAAACACAACCTTCCCACAATTAACACATTCATCTCCAAATTAGCGATCAACTTAAAGTCCAGACTCGGGGCAACTCAAAACACTTTCCTCACAAACATATGGGATTATGATCCATCAATCCCCACCACATACAAACTGCCTCAACTAATCACTCGTCTATGAGTCTTTCCTATGTCTTTCTCTCTTGTAGAATAGTCTTCCACTGTAAGGTATTATAAAGATGGTATTATATATAATTTTCTATTGTGTACTCCTAATTAATGAAAATGATGATGATGATGAAAAGAAAAAAAAACTTAAATAAAATAAAAAGAAAAACATGAAAAAAATATATAAAACAATGGAAAAGATAAAAAAATAAAACAAAATACAAAAAGGAAAAAAATGATAAATACCTTATTCAAAGAAATGAATAAAGACAAAAGAAAAGAGAAAAGAAATTCCATATCCATCATTGAAATTATAATATAGCTGTTAAACTAACTCATAAATATATGGTCCAAAATGTATCTATGTATTCAATCCAAAATATGTATACGTAAAAAATCCTCATTAGTTATAAGTTTCTGCTCACACAAACAAAACACTACCCACACAACATAGACAATTGCGCACCAAATAAAATCATCTGTAATCTGGCTGGTTAGGGTGAAATAATTCACCGGTACAGCGGGAAAGCGCCTTCGGCGCATCAATTAATGAGTGAGAGAAGCCAATTTTGATTTTGTATTAAATCGGAAGATGAATCAAGGGCTACCCAGGATAATAACTGGGGGGGGGGGGGAGGGGGAAAGCCAAGTGGTGACATTTTTGCATGGAAAAGGTGATTGAAACCAACATTTTAAGAAAATTATAACATCGCTTTATTATTTTATGAGATTATTTCCTTGAAAGAATAGTTTTTTTTAGCTCCATATCTTATACAAATACATTTCATTTTTCGTGGGTTCAAAGAAAATTTGTTAAATACTTTCGTTTCAATTCAGTACTGATTTTTATTAGAGACTTTTGCGATTTTTGCTTCTAGGGAGGGGCAGCTGCCCCATTGCCCCTCGCTGGGTACGCCCATGACAAGAATGCGGGAATGGTAGGTACAGATCAGGTGAGCGAAAGAAATTAAAGGGCGACACACCAACCTTGTGTTTCAAGTTTACATACCCACTACTAATCACAGGGGGGGAGAAGTATATCGTGTGCATGGACGGCTCGAGATAATACCGATAGAGAAACCGTGGGGGTGAAGGGTGAAAGTGTCGGAGGGGAGGAGAAACGACGAAGTGCCCGACATGGTGGGTGAGGAGTCTAATCCAGTGGTAATGAGGGACGTAGTCGGGGAAGGGAGGGATGGGAACGAAAAAGGAGAATTTGGATTAGGAATGCGGAACGACATGAGAGAGAAAGCAGCAGAATTTTGCAGGAGATACAAGTTATTCATAACAAACACACGGTTCAGTAAATGGTGGATATACACATGGAAGAGGCTAGGGGATATGGAGAGAAATCAGGTAGACTACATCATGGTAAGACAGAGGCTTAGGAATAGTGTGAAAAACTCGCGCAGCTTCCCTGCGGATGATGCGGATTCAGACCACAACCTTGTGATTATGAAATGCCACGTAAGACATTCAGTAATGCACACTCCTTCCATCTTTCAGGGAATCTACGTATCTACTACTTGCTTGCCCGTGATCGACGTTTAATCCTTGTGGAAAATGATTTTTTTCTATTCGCGGCGTTTGAGTCGGATACGAAAATCCGTACACTTGTCGCGTAAAACTTTCAGAAAAGTGTTTGCGTAATTTTATTAATAGTTGTTGCTGTCCTGATTTTAGCTCTACGACCATGTCACACCGAAGCTCATTACACTGCTTTGAGGCTATTAAAAATGTTTAACTAACTCTCATTCGAAGGCTACTTTTAAATTGTGGTAAATTATATAGAAAAAATGAAGTGGATGACTAGTCGTCACCAGTAGCGGATACAGAAAAAAACTCGAAGGGGGGGGGGGGGGGCGCAAAAGATATCTTGAGTTACCTGTTCTTTTATCCTGATAAAAAATAATCAAGTCACATGCAGAGTTTAAGAAAAATTTAATTAAATATATTACACACACATACAAAACAATACCATCTTATGATACAAAAAAGTTACATTGTGGTTCTGCAATGTTTGGCAATACGGTTGGGCCCGCAAGGGGGTCGCGCGCCCCCATCTGTATCCGCCACTGGTCGTCACTATTAATCCCTTCCTCTTTTGCTCTCTTTTAGTAACGTCTAGGATGGAAGTTACACTCGATGATTTGTTTCGGTTCCATTCTGTGCTTGCTATTAGTCTTAATTGATATAATTAGCAGATACACTGAGGTGTATGCAGTGCTGCAGTTGGGCCGGTACGGCGTACCCCCTAAGATCCAAACTCGTTATAAGCGTACCGGTTAAAATACCATCGCGGCCGGATGTATAATACATGTTCAGCTGTTGGAATTTTTGGTGAGAACCGCCTAATTTTTTTTCAACTACATTACTGGGTGTATGTCTGTATGAAGAAATGTATCAGCTAATTAATTACATAGAGGTCAATTAGACATTAATTCATATATTTTCAATCACTCCATGGTAGGAAACTTGGCAGTTTTTGGGTTTGCTGTCAAATAAAATAATTCAGTGATGTTTTGCGCTAGAGGCCGCAGAATCCCTCATTTTCCAAGAGCTCCCACGTTCGTTAAAATTATATTCTTACGGTGTCATAGACGCAAGCACATTTCACATTGATGTTTTAAACTTCGACGAGATATACCTATATTTTAACCCTGCGTACGTTTTTTAGTGCGTGCAGAATGGGATGCGTACGGTTTTCAATTTTAAAAACGTATGTTTTCCGTTAAAATATGAACGAGACAATATTCTCGTGATTTTTTTTAATCACGAGAAAGGGCGCCATGTTATTTCTCGCACCCCACGCTTCTTTTAAGCATAGCCCTATTTAACAATTCGGAAAACGCTCACCTTTGAATGGAAAGTTTAATCCATTGTGACACGGAGACACCTGTCGAAGGGGTCGGGAATAATGGTACGGGTGTCAACGACGGGGAGGAGGGTAAAAAACAGTCGTCTGTGAGAAGTAAAGGGTTAATCACTCGTCTGAATGTTTTCAAATTGGTAAGTCTGGGAGAGCGGCACAGAGAGAGGGAAGGGGCCCCGTTTCGAATTGAGGAAAGGGGGGGATTCGTCTGATCCGCCGGCTGACTCACAGGGGGGGGGAGGTGGAAAGGGGAAGGGAGGGGAATGGCCTCACCCCTCCACTTCCAGTGTGGGGACGAAGCGAGTCGGACTCGAGCGTAGTTCACAGGTAGCCGTTGAAGGGATCTGTTCGTGAAGCAAGCCGTCGACTCGTTCCTTTCCTCCGCCCATCTATCTGTGTTTGTGATCAGTTGAGCCGCTTGGTGCCTGACCCTACGTGCCACAAGGCGATCTTCTTGGTGAGTAAGTATCTTCTTGTCGTGCTGTGGCGTATAAGCTTTGAGGCCCACCAAGCTGTGTGCCGCCGGGGGGGATTTGAGGGGGTGACGAACGCTGTGTGCTGAAGGAGGGCCGTGGCGGCGTCGAAAACCTGTGCTTGCATTCGTGTGTGCCTCCGAAACTTGGAAAGTCAAACGCCTATGTATGCCTAACCTTCGGATTGTAGTAACGGGCATGTTTTGAGTCATTGGATACTGTTTGAATCTACCAACCTAATCTAATTCATCGGAGTTTTAAAGTCTCCATCGGGAAGCTGTTCGTTTTCAGGATGTTGAGAATCTTTGGAATTAAGGAACAGTATTCGTGGACACAAGGAGAAAATGTCTTGGCTTTTGCAAATCTACCTCGGGAAGAGATCTCCTGTTTTAATTTCTCCTTGTAATTTAACCTAAATTGTCACTAATTTAGATGCGGACAAAACGGTCAACCATGGTGTGATGAAGGTACCGTATTTAATCGGTAAAGCTATTATTTGCAGCTGGTTTTGCGCAGTTACCGTTCTCGTGGTCGGCGGTTCGATTCCCGCCTCGGGCGTGGTCTTGTGATGGTGACTATTACAAGTTTTTGGCTTCTGAATGTTGTCTTGGAAGCTATGCGAAGTGGGTCCGAAAGACGCAGATTAAAATAGAGAGATTCTATAGAGGTTCTTGCTTTGAAGTCGAGTCGGTGGTGTTCGTTCCTTTTTAGGCTTCCTCGAAGGCGGACGCCGGGTGGAGAGTCGATTGCTGAGTGCCACGTAGTATGTGCCTATTCGGCTACCACAACTTCAGTCATCCCTCTTCATTGTCGCCGGTGTCTCGAGTAAGCGGGTTTATATGCTTCAGTTGCAGCAATTCACATCTGCCTCTATGCTTCCTAGTTGGCTTGGATAAGTAATAACCTCTCAGCGTAATGTTTTCTGTGCAGGATGATCCCAGAGATGTCAAAATTGGGGAAAATATATTATGTGGTTTCAAATGAAGGTGTAGATCCAGATGGAGTTTATTATTTGCATATATAGTTTCTAAATTGTGTTTCGAAATTAATCTCCAAACAATCATTCCATCACGGTTTTCGGTGTGTCTGTCAGGTTAGAAAACTCGGTAACTCTTTGATAACTGTGAAAAGGCGTGGTCGGCTGCTTTGAGTAAACAAGGCGAGAGGAGGAAGTTTACGAGTATTCTAGGATAGGAGCGATAAGGTCGAGGTGCGGCGTGCGTGCAAGTCTCCACCTATTCATCTCCAGCTACCCTCCAAAACCCTGCTAGCCACCTCTAGGGTGTTTGGCAGGGGTGACCAATCACCAGCATGCTGCATACAAGAGGATACCGCAAGCCCTCATGAGGGCAAAAAAATATTGCGCGCAATGACAAAAATTACGTGCACATGCATAAATAAGCGAAACTTGACAACGGTTATTACTTCCTATTATAAATCCACGCAAAGTTAGAGAAATAGAAACATTCAACGAGTTGTTCTAGCGAGTGACACCATTTATTTTATTAATCGAGATACCGTTGCTATCCTTAATAATACGGCGAAATAAAAAAAATTAAACTGTTATTAAATTTATTTTTCTCGCGGGTTCTGACTTTTTGTGTTATATTGTAAGTGTGCGGAGCGTGCTAGCAATAGTAGTATCATTGCTTTTTCGAGCTTTGGTTTCAACTGAAGAGATATGTACGAGATCACCTACGGAAATACATATAAGTTGGTGTCGGCGGTTAAGGGGGATTAGCCTTCTTTCCAGAGGTCGCTGCCGGGAACATAGCAATAAAAGGTAATCTTTAATGTGGTTCTCCAGTGAAAGTATTATTTCTCCATCTTAAAAAGTAATGTTGAAACAGGATCGATATATATCTTAAAGCCGCTTAAAGTCTTCACAGAATCAGACATCAGGCGAATTTTAGCTGAGAGGTTTTCCAATGCGCCGCTGAAAGCCACCTCACAAAACAACGACAGTTCGATTTGACAGATTCGGTAGAAATAGAAAATTACTTTATCGGTCGTATTGCTCCGAATGAATTTATCTTCAATGTGAAGTGCGATTCCATCCGTTGGGAATTTTCAAGGTTTTGAATTCATAATTAAAACTTGCAATGGGACAACATTATGGAGAGTCAAGGTGGTACCTTGGTGAAATCTGGTCCTTAAGGAACTTATGCTCGATAATCGCAGTAGAAATACCTTTCGAGGTTGTTTCCGTAGAAATTTTTTACTTTACAATTCATAATGCAGAGACAACAGTTTCTCGGAGTTTTTAAGACTACAATGGGTATCAAAGCCCTTTCGGCGCAGTGGCTAATGTATGCATATCATTACGTGAGGGTTTGACGGGCAAAATCTATCAACGTAAAGTGAGGCACAGTAATTTTATAAAGAAAATCCCTTTCGCTCGCGTTTCAACCTCTTAAAGATATCTAAGGTGTGCCTCCTCTGGGGTATGGGCTGGGATAGTGACTGTAACTTTCACGTGATTATAAAACCTCTTTTGCTGAGGAGGATATATCACCTGTTGAGTAAATCTCTCTGTTGCTTACCTATTTTTTTTATAATGATAAGAGGGTACATTCTTGAATGAAAATTATATTTCACGGTTTAAAGGACAAGAAGAGATTTCGATCCACGTGGCTTTTTTCGCTCGCTCTTCGTCATTCAGTTTGCAGTCGTTTCTCTCATTCATACGATTCAGAAAATGCGTCTCTTTAGTGATTATGGTGTTTTGAAAATTTTTGATCACCGCATTATCGGGTGGCAATTGCGCACTCCACGCCATTTTTTGTGTTCGTGAAGTTCAAGTTTGAAACATTTGCCCGATATTCCTACAAATTCCGTCAAATGAGATGTTGCTTTTCTGCTTCTCCAATTGAGCAATAGTATTTTCCTTATAATCAGCTAGATTTCTACACCGTAAATGGTTTTCGCCCCCATGCCATATTGTTTATAAAAGTGGGCGTCGTATCTTGTAATTGGAAGGAATAGAGTTTGATTTGAAGCCATGTATAGAGTTTTGTAATAGAAATTATACAACACCAATAATACGATACTTTTTTTGAATGTGGAAAATTATTACAGATGTTGGTGTTATTCCTATCGATGAATTTCCACAAAGTAAATCCGGTGACCATCAATCTGATTTTTTAATAGGCCGAGTTCGATTTTTTAGCGTCGTGGCAGAAATCGGCGTTCGCCGTTGGTTGGACCAAGCCTTGGATGGTGTTCAGTGGAGCAGATGTTGTCTAGCTGGAATTGGAGCGGTCTTTTTAATGTGCGTACGGAGCGGGGTGCTTCCGAGGGTGAAAGTGGCTGCTCTTGTCAGTGGGGGGTGGAGTCCGCTTCCCCACTCTGGGCTGTCACAAGACCCAAGTGGCATACCGTAGGTATTCGAAGGCGGGGACGCCGTATCCAGGGGTATCAGGGTGCTGAAGTACCCCCGATAATTTTTTAGGGGTATTCAGCAGCCCCGTACTACCGGAATGGAAAAATAAGATGGAGGAAATGGCGATGTGCGCCACATCCGAGTTTGAAATAGTTTATTTTTCGATCTTTTCGGCGTCACTATTGTGGTGGAAAATTCAGAAAATCGATAACTTTGTAAATTTTGGTTTTATTCCAACATTTCTGTAGTTAGATTTACATTTAAGAGCGATGTCGTTTTTTGTGATTTCAAATATTGATATCACGAAAATCTACCGTGAGAAATAATTATTGATTGTTCTCGTAATGGTGGAAATGTGCGTCTTGTGAAACCAATTGATAAAGTTCCATCAGGTATCGATAATTTGAGACTACGTAAACATGGGTTTAATCGCAGAATTTTCCCGGGAAACTTTCCAGATGTGAGTTTGACGCCCTTCACCCGAATCTGGACGCCTCTGGGCCTTACATTAGAATCATCCCTGGGATCTTTGAGTTCGACCCAGTCTTAAATTAAGGCCTAATGATATCGAACGCGTGGGATAAAGTTTTTTAAGGATTAGAGAGAAACTCACCTTTGTGAGAGGTCAAGTTGTGATCCAAAGGTCTCTAAATATTGTGAATTACGAAAGGGACTTCGAATGTGGTATCTTAGGATATTTCCTCATCGGGCTCTTCTCAATACCCCGGAAAGTTGAATATTACCTGTGGACATTGTCATTTTTGGTTTCTTTTGGACCATTGCTCCTTACTTGAGAGAGCAGGTGAAATTCAAGGAATCATTTTGGCATGGTAAAGCCTCCGACATGGCCCATTGCTCTCGCGTTACCTTATTCCATTGCCTTCTGCGACGATTCGGATCATGAGATCATTACAGCATGTGACTGGAAGCATTTGGTGCGGAGGAGTTGATGAACGTGTGCTACGAAGTCACTCGTGTTCTACTCGGTAGCCATTACGGAATCATTCAAATTTGACGTTTGAGGAGAGAAATGAGCTTGTCAGTGTTACGTTTCCCTCTTGCATACATCTCCCTTGCTATTTTTATTCGCAGTCCTTTTTGCCAATATTAGGTGGTTTATTTTTGTTTACCCCGTCGAGTTCTTTAACGCGTAAAATTGCCCCACTGTGCGAGGACTGCGTTGTTCATGCATATGTTCTCTGTTCCGACTGCGTATCGGAATTTGAAGTCAGCGATTTAAAGTATTTCCTTTCACAGTGTTTCCAAAATCACGGTTTCGTGGCCTCGCTGAAGAAAAAACGCAGAAGGATTTCGCATGCGAATATCCCCTTCGCCGTCATCATCGCAAATTCATTACGGTTTTTCTTTTTTTTTAAGATTCTCGGCCGTGGCGTGAAGCGCGCATGTCTGGCATTCCGGAGAGAGAAAAAAGAAAGTGTGACCTTCGTGTCACGGTTGCGGGAGGTGGTGGGGGGTCAGGCATTCGAGGCGAGAATCAAAAGAAAGGAAACAGAATTGGATTCTTTCGTTGTACGTTGATGATGTTGCGAGGCGAGGGAGACAAGCGACCCCTGTCGAGGAGCGCGAGACACTTCCGGGGAGGAGAGAAAAATATGTGAATGGCGCTATGCGAGTCGCGGTAAACGGCGGGAACACTTGTTAGAGTGTCTTCTCCTCCCTTCGCACTCGTCTTCTCGGCGAAGAAAAGGCCTCTTACATCTGCGGGCGCGATTCTGTATCTCTCTTTCTTTTCCACCTTCCACCTCTTCCGTCCATCCGCGCCACCAGAAAAAACTAATCGAATTCACATTTACCTCAGTGAGAGTTTTCATCATGCCAATAACCTCCCCGCCTATTCTCACTTCTCTTCCGTCTACCATCGAGGCTGGATCACTGAGGTTTTTCGGTGACTCTCTATCTCTGCGAAATTCTCTCAAGTCATTCACATCCATTTCCCATCCTCCTCGCGGCGAGTCACTTCAGATTTATCGGTGAAATTATCGCTTTCTTCCCCACCCCCCTCAACCTCCCCGCCCCCATTTCCCCGGCGCCTGAGCGAGGAACGGGAGGGGTAGGGATGTGGGTGGCATGGCGCTACGAAGCGCCGTTTGGCGCCCAGGCAATCGAGTGGGACCACCCAAAGTGCGCGTGCAGTTCACTTTCCGTGAATGCCCCGTTTTGTCGGCTCGGTGCACCCGCTTGGCCCACTGCATTCGCATCCAATTGCATCGGTTACGAGCATCTGGTCACCCAGTAGAGGCGGGGAGGGGGAGGAGGAGTGCGGAGTGTTGGCTGTGGAGGCTCGTCGAAGGAAGGAGGACTTACTTCTCCCCGCGTGGCCTACTAAACGCACTGGCTTCCCTCTATCTCTCTCTCTCTCTCTTGCTCTCCGTCGGATCGGATGACCCTGCCTCGCGACCCCTCCCTCTGCCCCTCGCAGGCGTGGCAGCCGGATCAAGCCACCACCCCCATCCATTACAAAAAGGTAAAATGTTGCATTTACCTCATGCTGATGCTACAATTTCATCACAATATTTCGATAAGACATTGCGCTTGGGAGCGCCGATGTAAAGCTGGCTGGATCGCCGCTACGTTCGGGAAGACCGTCAAAGCACGAGAGAGAGAAGCAAGAGTAAGGAGCCGATTGAGATGGGTGCGCACGATTCTTCCTCCGTGGAATGCAGCCAAGGGTGTTTGGAGAATGAATTCGCCAAGAATGTACGTCTCGTATGGGAAGAAAGATGTGCATCCCTTTCTCGACGAAGAAAAAAACGACAGCGATGTCGGGGACGAGGCGAAAATGAATCAGAGCAGCCGAACTAATATTGTCTATCATTAAGTGAATGGCAGGGAGGAATTTGGAAGAGTGGACGGACAGCTGGAGTCATTTTATCCCAGGGAGAGGAAGGAAGGGCGGTGTGAATAGTGGCGTTGGGCCGCGATTAACGATGCTCGTGCTAAGTGGACCTCGCAGTGCTGTAGGAGGGAAACCGTCGTGAAATCTACGCCACCACCGGCACTTGATTGTAGTCTCGGGGTTGGAAGTCAACAATGAAATTAAAGAGGGTTTGTGACTGACTGTGTGTTCACAATGAAAAAAATATGATTAAAATAAATCACTAAAAATTTTGTTTGATATTTGATTTAATCGCTACTTGTATTAAGAGTTACTCTTAATTTCCAATAATTTTGCTTGAAATGAAGTTGATTTCTTTCGTTAAATTTTGATAAATGTCGATCTATTCGATTTTTGGCACGAACTTTGTCCCATAGACAAGGGAGAATATGAACGATATCCAAGAGCGGCTCCAGGATTTTCTTCTTGGGGGGGGGGGGGGGTGCACAAGGTTCTGGCAGGCAAACGGTCTTCCAATTTACGGAACAAGGCGAGAGAGAATACACTGAAAGACAATGTTGCCTCCTCTCCTCCGCGACATATCCAACGTGTCGTCCACATCAGAGTGTTGAACGTGGGCAAACGTACGGCTGGTGACGAGGGAAAGGGGCTCCTGAAGAATTATGCATCTATAAATGTTGCTGTTGACGCGTCGGTGAAGTTGAAGCGAATCGGGGTAATAATTTCGGACAGCTGTCCCGCACGAAGGAGCGCGTCACCAGGGGAGGCCATTGTCCCGGAGGACTCACAAATACATCGACTTTAACCCAGTATCTAGAAATATGAACTGAATATTCGATTTTTTTAAACTCTCATTTATTTTTTCAGAAAAGTAACTTTTAACTCCAACTATTTACTTTTTACCGAGGTCAACTATAATCAGTAATTTTTTTTTAGAAAATTTTCCAACTGTGATTTGTGATGCTTCTATGCAGCTGGAATTCTCTCTCAAGGCGTTGTTGAAGTCGCTCCAAGTTCCCTTCCTTGCCTTTCGGCGTTCGTTCCAATTGTCTCTGGCCACGGAAATTGATGCTTCCGTCGTTCGTGTGACCTCGCCGTTGTGAGCCCGTTACCATTCTTGCTCATTTTTATTCGCGTCCTCTGCGGATGCAAAACACATGTTGACGCTGCTGCCGTCTGTCCTCGCTTCGGATGACTGGGGGAGGGAGTCGGTCCGCCCTTTTTATTTTTTTTATGTGGGACAAGTGGTGCCGAGGGAGGAATCCTGAGGGGAAAATGTTCGCTTCCGGAAGTGCATGCTCTGCTCTGCCCTCTTCACTTATTCACGGCAAATGGAGAAACTGGTCTCGCCTCGCTCAATTTGACTCGTTGGAATTATGCTTTCTGGTGTGTGCTCTTCGCCGTCCAGATCATCGTGCTACGAGAGAACAAATGTGAATGACGACGCGCGTTTTTCAAAGTTGCGTTGCTTAATTGTGAGGCGTAAAATTTTCTTCTCCCTCAAATTTTATAAAAATTAACCTTGGTATTTTCTCTCATTAAAATTTTCTGTAAAAATTGGCAAGAATATATTCTCATTAACCCAAAAATTCAAGATGCTTGGTTTGCTTTAAAAGAGGCGATGAGTCTCGTAAAACGATAAAAAATACGAGCGGTCAAGTGGGAATTCCCTTGGAGAGAGGGAGACGCATTCTTTCAGTTGATGAGTTCGACTGTCGGGAGATGCAGAATCAGAAACGTTGGGTGATATTTGCTGGGGTCGCGAGGGAGTGAATTCTAGTGAGCACTCAATGAACGTTTGAATTTCATACTAGGCATTGAAGAGGGAACACTTAATGAATGGCAGCATTCTTTAGCTGCAAATGCTTCCCCCCCTTGTGAGGCGTGCTCATCGATCGCTTCCTCCAGCGTTGGGAGAACTACACTCGTTTCGTGGCATTTAATGAAGCCAAAGGTTTTGAGACATAGGGTGATCATTTGAGTGTCTTAATGCATTCATAATACAGTTAAATGGTCCGAGCGAAATGCTTCCAAAATGTATACTTTGCCGTCAGCAGTAGTTCATAGTTCAAAACGGAATCGTTTTTTTTAAGTGATATATAAATTGTATTCATGGGGAGGAGTTCTATTTTGCATTAAATTAGTGCTATTCGTTTTGTGTTCCGATTCACCTCGCTCAGCGGACTGTTAAGTAGACTCCCTACATGAATTCATTGCATGAGTTGGCAGGGACATTTCGGTGCAAATGAGCTCACTTGCTACATTCAAGGTTACGGTTTTCATCTAGAGAGAGTGATTGAGATGTTTTGCTGGTCGTTTCTCCTTAAGTTGTCCGTCCTTTTCAGGATTGGTTGGTGGCACCTCTCTATCTCTCCACCTATCTCCCACCATTCCCTTCGTTTCCGTCAACCGTTCACATCCTATTTCCTTTGTCATCTGCTTCCAATATTTCTGCCCGATGGAGTCGAATTTTCAATGATGCCATTTTTCCTGTAAATGACTCTCGCCGCTGTTTTTGGAGTACAAAGTGTTCGGGTCCTTCGAACCATCCGCGATAATTTGTGTGAATTCGCATTCATAGACTCCAGTGCTCCGACGAAATATATCGTTCGTCATTTGTTCTTGGAATCGCATCCCTGCCCGAATCGCTCCCTCTCCACACGGACTGAATTACCACGCGTCGGTATCTCCGCTGTTTGCCGCCGTTTTATCGTCGGGAATCCACGCGTTGACGAAAGATATTCCACACACCTATCCAAGCAATACTTGTTTGGGAGGCGTTGGTGGTGGCGTCGGTTTCTTTCTTATTTTTTCCCTTGAGGGCGATAAATACGCACCCAAAAGTCGCCGCCAATTCATTGCACGCGCAATTCTTTACATGCCTGTGTCGCTGTTAACGCAGCTTTTGCGGTTGACGCTTGAGACAAGGGTACTGCATAGAGGAGGTCCAATTTCATCTCATAGAAGGCTGATTTATGTTGACACTTCGGTCGCTTTTTAATCGGTTTTCAAAAATAGCCGCGGCGCGGTGATGAGTGCAATACGATCCACTTTTTGCGGTATAATGATGGTCAATGCGAGGAATGGCATGTAAAAGTAATGAATTTGATAGATCATATCATCGCGTGCATATATTTCGGTTAATACCCCTAATTATACCTTATTTCACCATGGAATTCTGATCGATTTGTCCGCCAGCGACTCGAGCGCACACTTTCGTAAACACATTGGAATGCAATGCGGTGGGCGACAACACATTTAGAGACTGATCCTCTTTTGTAATATTCCTGGTTTGAGAGATCAATCTGTGTTTACAGTTCATTTGTTTTAAACAAAATACTTCGCTTATTGGACTAAGCGACAGTAGACTGTGTTTGCCACTCCTACGGTGGCCACGCTGGAACTTGGTAAGAAATCTTTTCGGCTGAAGCTTCAAAAAATATTCCAGTTCTCAATGTGGTTACATTATGATCTATTAGCCGTACTTTATCGGTTCACTTATAGAATGTTGTTCTGTTAAGCAAGGCCCAAGTTAGTGCTGATAGTAGATTGGCATCACAACGCCTTTCTTGACCATGTTTTTTTCTGTTTAACTTTCCTGTTAGGCGAAAGTGGCCGAAGCAGTCGTGAGGATAGGGACGGCGGTGAGCATAGGGACATTCTTCAAATTTTATTCGTCTAATGAGTTTCTTCGACCAATGCTTCAGGCGTTGTTGGCCAAGATGCGAGTTGAACCTTGATGATTTTAGTTTGACGGCCCAAGTTTTCTGAGAGTCGTTTCAATATTCAGGTCCATTTCGTCGACATTGGTAAATCATTTGCATGCATATTCGCGGTGGTGTCTAGATTTCATAGCTTGAATCAAAAATGTTATTTGATATATCTGTGCGTTCCATTTGTCATTGTAATATCCGGCAGAGAAATCGTAAGGTGGCTATCACATGGAACGCGAATGTGCTGTTTAGTGATTTTGTGTGAGGGTAAGTGTCACTTTAACTCGAAATTTAACAACAACGATATGTGTTTTTTAATGAAAAGTATGAAATAATGCGTGCGTGAATTTCGTCTAGGTCATGTATTCCTCTCATTGCAATTCACTTGTTGGACAGTCACGTTTATCCATGCTCCGTGAATGCGTAAATTCCGCCGAAGCGACAAGCAAATCCTTAGGGTCAGCATTTGAACACCATCCGCCGCTGACAAGGCTACGGCATAGTGGCTTCACAAACACGTGATTTATTTAGAATATTCAGTGAGATTATTGTAAGTTTCCCGAAAGAAAAATTAAGACTTGGAAATATGTGTTTGGTGGTCTTGAGTGACGCTTTTCCCCGAAGGATTGGGGCCCCTTCACTTTACGTAAGAGTGCTGATTATTAGGTTTGAAGTTGAAGGTCGCGCTTGACTTAGAAAAAAATGAGCATGCCTGGAGGGGAACAATTAACATTTGAACAGAGGGATTCAACGAACGAACTTTTTATACTAAGGAAAGTGCGATTGGGGAAGGTAGCTTAAAATCTCCATTTGGGACTGAAATTTCTCATGCTTCTCTCGAGTTGTTGCCTTTGGTGGGAAAGAGTAGTAATGATGAGGCAGCGTCTCCTTTTCCAAAAGAGAAGGATTTGGGTTAATGCTGGAGAGAGGAGTCTGAACGAGATGCTGATTGGAAAGTGTGCGGTAAAAAATAGCTAAATGGATTTCCTTGAATGATCTTTTATTTTTCGAGGAAAATTTTCAAGCGTACTCAAAGCTGGCGCCCCTTATGATTGAGTGTCAGCATTGAGCATCTTCTCCAAGACATAGGAATGCAGAGATTTATGAATCATTAATCATCATTATGAGTAGTTGTATTAGTTTCACCTTATGTATATCCATCATTTATTTCGTTATATTCGCGTACCCTCGCTTTGTGATTTTATGCACAATTACTGCGCGTTTCAGACGCATCTTACGCCAACAGGTGTATGGAATACGCATATTCATCAACCTATCCAAAGCTTTGGGTTCAATTTCCCAGCAGTGGCTGACCTACTGAAGGAACCGGTAGACAATAACAACGCTTCCCATTTCTTACCATTGCTACAATTTTCCTTAGTTTAATATACTTGTGTCCTTTAATTTCGAGGTTTTGATTCTCGTTATATTCTATGTACGTGATTTTTTGCATATTTTAGGTTGATGTGATTCCCGTAACATTATGTGTATTTTATTTCTTGTTATATATTATTTATTATCTTATTATTGCGCCACTGTAAATTGGCAATAATTGCTGTATGTGGGCTTTTGAAATAAATAAATAAATAAATAAATAAATTGATGAATTACGTCTATCTCAGATGGTCCGACCGCTGTGGTTGCGAGAATTCCAATTTACTCTTTTGATTTTGTTCCGCTGGATTAAAAAAAGGAAACTATGACCTTTTATGGAACTTGGCAATCTAATAAAAGTGTTCAATACACACGGGAGTGTTAACCAATGACTACTGATAACTGATTTTTAAATCTTTTTTGTCCGCTTTTCAGGTTGACGAATATTAGTAAAATCCTAATACATTTTTCTGATTGGCTTGGAAGTTTTCATTGCTACTAAAGTGTTCTAAAAGTTTATTTCCTTTTCAATACCTTTAAGTAATTAAATAGTGGTCATAATGGACGGCTAAACTTTTTTTGATGGAGAGCAACAGGTATTCAGTGAAAATGTCGAGAATTGGGTTTTCCTTGCTGCGTGTTGTGCGGGTTGGCTTCCTTGATTCGTCTGTTTGGACTTGTGTCTATTGTTCATACTTCACTCTGAGGGCGGGGTGTGATGCTCGTTTGTTGTCGTGGGGTGTTGCTTCCCTGCGCCGCCGCAAGTGGGCGCCACCGCTCCCACCTGCGCCCACAGTTCACCCACTTGTTCGGCCGACTTTTGTCGTTCGGGGGCGTTGGAGGCCGTTCCTTCTTCTTTCATCTCTTGACGCGTAAATCTTTTCGTCAGGCGGAATAGGGGTCGACGCCCTGCGTTCCTCATTTGCCGGCCACGGTTGCGAGTTCGAGTCGAGGGTTATAGCGCATTGGGGGGGGGGGGGGCAGACTGAGGATCCGGGGGGACAAAACTCAAGTTTCTTGAGGTTGCTCCACATGATGGCCAAATAACTATTTTCAATGGTCTCAGGTTATATGCGTTAACGTTATTTATTGAAATACAGAACCCCATTCAATGAAAAAATTTTATTTTCCACCCCATGAAATCAAGATTCTGTGGTGGTGAATAAGCTGCGTATTTTTTCGCGGAAGAAGATGTAACGGAAATGCAATTAAAATTATTATTTTTCCCCATCAGAAATTTAAAAAAAATAAACTCAAGGTTTTTTATTTGTGTATAGAGGTGAAATGAAAATGAAATTTTATAGCTACATTCCTCATCAGAGTCCTCTTTTTATTCGAATCTTCGGTCAATTCACTGCGTAGTTTCAATTATCTTGAACGGGATGAATTAGCATTTGTATTCATCTACACATCTGCCAAATGAATAATCATTTTATGTTGTGAAGGTGGCATTGGTTACCAACCACGTAAGTCGTACGAATATGTAGCTACATCCAATGCGCAGAATTTGAATGTATCTACATTAACTTCAAGTTGACAGGGCCCTGCCTGCCGGACATAAATTGCCATTGGAAAAAATCAAAAACACTAATAAAATGAGCTACGGTGCAATTGCTGTGGGGATTGAGCGACCTGGATAGCATATATGTAGTGGTGTGTAGAGTGACCGAGCCTAAGTTCTGTATGGCAACAGTGCCTGATTCAAAGGCTACACACGATGGTCGTATTGCTGTCCTAATTATGCGTGTATTCTTCCGTCTGTCCCCGATTTTCCTTTGAATTTAATGCTAATTTCTGATGCTGAAAAAGTAAGGCTAGATAGAAAATTTCCTCTGCGGCTGTGACTGGCTGAGAGTGAGTGAAGTCGGCTGTCTAATTTCTGTGGTAATATTTCTCCGTCCTAACAACCTTGTTTTGTCATTGCAATTTGTGAAAGATCAAGCGTTTGCCTGCTCTCGAATGTCGTGTTTCATGTCATGTTTATCTCTCGCTTTATTTCATTTGTGGATGTGCTTCATTTCTCTTCATCGAGTTTATTTAGCCGGTTCAAATCTCAAGTACGTGTAATCCGTTATGGAAACGGTCTCGGGACACAATTTCCGCTTAATTCGCGCCGCATGCATTAGAACACTGCGCCGTGGGTGTGAGAGAGGGGGTGCGCAAGGCCGTATTCTTTTTTTCCTCTCGGGTTGGGCGACCGAGCGTGCGAGTCTTGCATTTAACCTTTAGCGTGTTCCATTCTCCTCACTCCTCGGCCGCGATTCTCTGAATGTGTGTACCTGCTGCAGTGAAAGCACTTCACGCTAGGTGGCAGTATGTGCAGGTAGTTTAGTGTGTGGGACCGAACCTTTTTTCACTTTCGCACATCATGTGAATTGCAAACCGTAGAAATCCCGCTAAGTTCGAGATATTATCTCCGAATGATGCTGGGACACCAATTAGTCTGCCACGTGCTTAACAATGTGTACGAAGTGTGTCGAGAAAATGACGGGGACTAATTTTTTAAAATTCTCGCGAGTTAGCGGAGTCCGATTGTCAACTATTTTTTTCATTTTATTGATGTACATGCTCCCGAAGTAAGATAACATTTTTAGATTCCTTGTTTACTTTGCTTGTGGCTGCCGCTAAGGTTAGACGTATTATTATGAGCTCGGCGATATTCGGCTCACACTGGATTGCTTGTTTGCGAATTTCTGGTCAAAAACGATACCACAGCCTCCACATTCGCCAAACATGGCCTCGTGTGACTTTTCCCTATTCCTAAAAATTAAGAGAGATTTAAAGTGACGTCGTTTTCCATTGGCATAAATCGCTGTGAGGGTTAAAGGCTGTTCCAAAGGCCGAGTGTTTCGAGGATTGCAAGTAGCGCTGGCAAAGGTGCATATCGTGGAATGGGAACTATTTCGAAAACGACTGCATTAATGTAGACGAAGGAATGAATGTTAAAAATCTAATATTCCCGTAATTTTCTGAGCACGCACAGTATCTCCTCGCGCTCTTTTCCGTGCCATGGTTAATCTGTGAATGCATTATTATCATAGCTTTGAGGCCTTTTTTACGTTGCATTATTGTATTAAACTTAGCGGAGTAATTATTCAATATCACCACAAATTATCAAAAATCCTAAAGCCTCAGTCACACGATCATTTTTCTCGTTTAATTTTAGGGATGGTGGCAATGACGGCTCAAATTATGACTCTCAGAAGTCATCATTTGAGCTGTAATTGTGACGGTAATCATTTTCAGGGATGGCACCAATGAGAGTGGTCACCGTCATCACCTATTTCCATCATTTGCCATTGCGGTTTCCATCACTGAACACTTCATCATCATCATCATCATAGGAACGTGAAATGCAGCGGCAGCAAATCAGCGCACGAAACTATTTGCATTTTGTGGCGACGGCATTGATCTTTCTGATAAATAACACTGTAAACACCACTCGAATGGCCATTTGATATTAAAATGATGGCTTAAGCTTTCATTTTCCTTGTCATTGAAAAGTTTGAATGAAAGGATCTCTGGACTAGTGTGTAAAAATTGATTGTGTGACTCAGCTCTCCTCTGAACCATCGGCATTTTTTTCACTCCAATGTATTTATTCCTTGCTGCTCACATCCTTAATTACGTGTTCAATGTATTTCCTTCCAAGTCTTCATTTCCTGTTCTTGCTATCCACTAGCCCCTCGACAATTGTCTTCATGAAGCCATCCATTTCTGAAATTGTGTTATTAATTGAAAAAATGCTTATAATTTAGAATTTATAAATAATATTAAACGATAAAAATCGATATAAGATACATTGAAGTGTGAAATCGGTTGGTCACCATGGAATCAACCATTTCATCTGACCGTAGGTTTTTAGTGCGATCATGACTGGGGTATTCATTCATCTCCGTTTGCATGTCAAGAAACATTTGAAGCCAAAAAAATAGGTTTTCAGTAATATTTTTTTACGGTTTCCAAGTCATCATCAGGAAGTGAATGGAAGTATTCTAATTTTTTAAATTGAAAAAAGACCTTTTATGCAGGTGGTGGCATAATCGACGAAACCTCGTGAGATTAGACCGTATAGGACACTAAATTGTGTTCTTTTGATTAAGGGAGGGTTACACGTGTTTAGATCTTCGTCTTATGATTATAAAAAAAGTTAATAGAATCTCACGGAATCATTTCTGTAGCGGTGGTCGACTATCCGCTTTTTTGCCTTCACTTTTCCCGTATCTTTTCTCGTTTTTTTGTGTTCCCCGTCGAACCGATTCCTTACGAGGCGTGGAAGTGGTCGAGTGACTTTGTCGTGGCGTTATAAGGTTTCCGTCGCATTTTCCAGACCTCCGCCGATGCCATGACGACGATGGCAGCGAAGGCGACCATGGTGGAGGAGTGAATGGGCCCCGCGTTGCATACTCCCAACACCCACGATAGCGGCAGCGGCGTGCATTCCCGCTAAGCTAAGATTGTCGGGTCGGGCAGGATTCATGCTCCACAGAGTTCCATGCGTGGATCACCACTCACTGCACACCCTCTCAAAGGCCAACCTCTCATTGCTAATCTTGATTTTCCTGCGCATAACGGAAAGCGGCCTGTCCTTAGTGTGGGGGGCATTTCAGTGCTTTACAAATTATATGTATCCGGCGAATCCCCATTAACACATTTCAATTCCATTTCAATCAGATATAATGGATGTGTAAACTCACCAAAAAATTTACCTCGTAATTTAAGAGCGATAAAATCTTTAAGTCTGTTTATGAGAAAGAGAGACTTCTAAAATTCATACTGAAAGGAAAAGCAGCATATTCATGCGCGGTGGAACGCGTAACTTTATGGCCATGTGAAGTATTGTGCTTTCATTGTTAATGTACAAAATATCCACGTTGAGAAACGTGAAGTCATCCATTCTATTCGTGCCTAAATCTAGAGTTTCGGAGGCATTGAGTTCATTATTGAACACGAGTGTTCAACGTGAAGCATTAGCATTTAGGTGCAACATCCGAATACACAACTACGAGTGTGTTGTTGTTTCAAGAAATATTCGTACAATTTGGTTTTAAAGGAGAAAACTGGTAGGCTTTGGTGTTAACGCTTGGGAAGGAGTTTTAAAAAGTAGGTGGAAGTTTTTTGGCAGTTCTTAAAGGTCGTGGTTTGGTTTTATCGGGAAGTAAAAAAATCCTTGAATTCGATCGGTAGAAATTGATCATGTTCTGATATTTTATCAAACATTTTTAGTAAATGTTTATTATTTTTATCCTAAAAAATCGCTCGCATCTAGTATTGTTTGCGGCCATCCTATTGTTATCCGATTCCCAACCCACCCTCCTCTGCTCCCCGCCTCTTCTGCTCCCACCCTGAGGGACGATACGCATGTTATGCTCATCATAACTCTGAACTTGCTTTTCGTGCTTTACCTAATTGCCCAGTCCGTGAAGAAATCAGACTTACCGTGTATTTATTTTAAGTTTCGTCATAAGGTCCCGATTTTTATGCAGGTTGATAAGGTGATTCTTGTCTTGTAGCGGATAAAGTTTGTGTTTTTTGTAGAAAAAATTTTCTTTCGGATCGAAATTCGGTGTGAGTCATATGTCGATAGCCTAGCGGTCTGTCATGTAATGTACAACTCTCCAAGTTAATCGTAAGTAAAGCTCTATCGGAATAGCTATATCGAATGATAATGACTCTAGTTTAATTCAGTTAGTAACAGAATAGGATATACCACTGTGAAAGCTATTGCTGTATTGCAAAATTATTAAATTGTATCACTTAGGCGAATGAAAATATTTATTGTATCGTATTTTTGATGAATGCTTTTCATGGCCTGAAATAATTGAGCGCTGTTGGATTTTCCATGAACTCTTAAATATCAAATTTTTTCTGTGTAACTGTGGAGTGATGAGAAAAAAAATGCTTTCCTAATCTCCAAATGAATTTGCTGCACTTCTGTCATTCATATTTTCACCAATGAATCCATTTCCCGGATGGTGAGGCTGAAGTGCTTTGTGCAATATATCCATGTTGTGGTGAATGTGGCGTGATCGCGGATGCGAGCACCGTGGATTGGGATCTCGAAATGTTAGCAAATGGTGGCCTCAGTTTTACTCAATTTCCTTACTTTCAAAGCAAATTCATGTCAAGTATAACACTGGTGTAAAAGTAAAGACTTTTTGGGTATTAGCCGTGTCTAGTCCTCCCTGTCTCCTTCCAACGTTTCGATAAGCAACTCGCCCATCGTAATCGGGGATTCAGGAATCCAATTTTCTCTTTTCTTTCAAATTCCAAAAAAAAGGAATACTAGTATGATGTTCATGAATCGTGGTTTGGATGCGTGTCCAGGACATTTTATGAGGTCATTATTCGAGTTCCAGGAAGCCAGGCATCGATCGATACAACCCCTCACTATGAAACTTAAATGGCACGGTTGCTCCTCTTTCATCGATATCGTTCTCATTATCAATTGGATGCCCCAGAGAGTGCTTCGAATGAATGAAAAACAGCGCTATTTTCTTCTCGAAAGACAAGTTTCTTATTTACCGTATCTGATCACTTTCATTCGGCCGAAATTGTCTTCGCTTACATAACGCCCTGACGTCCTTTTTATCTTCCATAGATTTCCTTTAAAGAATGCTACTGCACCATAAACTGGCTCAACAGGTACAGGATACAGAAACGATGATTTTGTTTTAGGTTGCTAATAATCGTATTCGCGTACTCACTAATTTCGGAAGCTTAATGGTCCTCGGATCCAACGAATGCTATCAAATCAAAGAGATGCAACGCTGGACGGATACGAACTGATGTGGGATTTGTTTCTCTTTCAATTTACAAAATAAGGCTGCTCTGTGAACGTAAGACACAATTTAGAAAATGTCACTTGTTTTTTAATTGATCGCATTTTACATTTCACTTTATCTTTCTGAAGCGATGCGACGATATGAGCATCAAAACACTTAAAGTATTATTAGTATTTTAAAAAAATTGGAATTTTATAAAGTGTGTTGTATCTGCGACGCAACGGTTTCATCAGTAACACCATTTCTATTAGCACCACCACATCTATCACTATAATAAGAATTGAGCCGCTGTCAACACTAACGCTTTCTGAATTTGCGGTGGTATGCTCTCTTTTTCAACACATTACCGATAAGCGTCATTGCCTTATCAACCCTCGCCAGTGCTTTATTTCTAAGAGTACTCGATGGAGAGGTATGGAAGGGCGCAAGTGTGTTGGGCGACCCTAATCTCCCTCTGAGCCCATCTTCCCACCTCCCCCATTTCCGATCAGGCTCGCTCCGACCGCACGACTCGCGTGGCCAATTAGTCTCTGTGATGGGCGAGTCGCTTTTGGACCGCCTTCATTTCGCCGCTGGGAATTTTTCGCCACCCTGCCCCTGACTTGTGGTCACTCTCCTCGAGTGAGTGTCCATCCACCTGAAAGAAACCTGACGTCGAGAGTGTTGTTGGCCCAAGAGAAGGAGTTCTCGTGCTCCTCACACGTGCGGAGCAGGCGGAACCTAAGAATCCGCCACATGGCACCGAGGTCGAAATGAGTGTCGCATTTTGTTTCCTTCCTTCCCTGTCTCTCTACTCAAAGACCTTGTGCTGCTTATGTTACAGTCTCGCATCCCCTTTGTCTTCCAAACCCTTCTGATTTTTGAGGACCGTGGTGTGGAAGCAAGTTCCATTTCTTTGATATACTTTACCTTTCGAGGAGAGAATAGAAAGCTGTAGTTTTTTCCCATGAGTCGTGGATTTATATTTCGAAGTTTTCTATTTGTCCTAGTGAATTTTTGTGCAGTGTCGATTACTGGGATTTGATTGTTTCGTCATCGTGCACGCCGTTGTTATGTCTCTGAAGTGTATCTTATTAACAAAAATTTCAATTATTTGTGATTATTAATGTTTTAAACTAATTTGCGTTAATCAGAAATGATTAGGGATTGTTATTTTAGGAGAATTCAGGGGTTCGGTGGACCTTTCTTGTTACAATATTATGACAATGTAATTGAATCCTTGTTATTATTTGATATTATTTCGCTTTCCAGGTCCTTTAAGGTAAGAAAATATGTTTGAAGGCCTGAGTAATATGGGAAGATATTATTTTTTGATATACGTATGACTATAGCATTCAGTTGGGACTGACTTTTAATAAATTTACGTTTTTTGTAGCCTTCACCAATTTTACAAAATGGGCAATAATTGAAGTCAGTCAGAATACAGTTTTACCATTAAAATTGTCGATCCGCCCGTCAGAGAAAATATCTGTCATAGGAGCAGGGAATTCAAACTTGCGTATCAGTAGCATCCTTATATAGGATCGAAACGAAAATATACCCTTATAAAGTGGTATTTATCTTGAAGTCGATGGAAACTTGTGTGAAAATGTTTCTGAGAAACCTAGAAAATCCATCACATTTTCTTTACACCTCACTTTTGCGAATCTCAAAAATATTTTACGAATACGCCTGGAGAACCATTACGAGTCGCGATCTTGGGAGATCCAGATTCTACGCTAATCCTCCTTAGACTGTAATATGTGAGCACTTAGGCTTAACGAATGTGCTACCTTCTCCAATCTGTATCCTTCTTCTCTGTGGTTTCATTTCTCTGCAATTGCAACTGATTTTTTTTCTTGTAAAGAGCTATTTCAATATCATACCATGCACGTGGAGACATTCGGGGAGCCAGAGTGTTCCTGAAATCCAGCAAGGGTCGTGATGGCTGGCTACTTCCCTCGTTCCGAGCCCGTCTGCTTTCGTTCCGCTGCCGTCCTATAGGGGTTGAGAACGCACCCCTCGATGGAATGCCTACAAAAAAATCATCCTCCCCCTTTTCGTGGAGGGTTGGATGTTGGGGCCCAATTCTTCGGCAGCACCCAAGGGGACCCCTTCCTCCCAACATCCCCCCTCCAGGCCGACCCCCTCCGCTTGCTCTGGTAGACGTGGCACCGCCGCAGCTGGCAATAGGGGGGTGGGGGTGGGTTGGGACGATTGTGGTGGTTCACGCGAAGTGGCTGCTGCGTTCTTCTCCACCATGTCTCTCGACATAGTATCGCACACAGCCTCACTTTCGCTGCCGTCGGTCTTCGAGATTGCCTTTGCAGCCGTCGCCTGGGTAGTGACCGAATCACGAGGTATTGCTCTAATGATTCCTCGGAGATGAACGTCGCTTCAGGCTGAGCTAGTTCATTCCGGAGATTCCATCTCTCCATCATAGAGAACGGCTATTTTTGTATCGCTGAAAACACCAATTCAGAGCGCGCTTACACAGAGAAATACCCAAGTTTTGATTTTTTATAGGCGGCATTGCCGTTTGGGATATCGGAATTATTCATTGCGACATTATTTCGGTAGTAGTATTTTTCTCATTGGGCGTACGCGTCACTCACTGGGCCACCTCATTCCTCACATCAGAATGTAGACCACAAAAAAGCGATTGCTTTTCAAATTTTGGAGAATAAAGTGAGTAGACACAGCGAAAATGTTAGAGAATTGGACCTCGAAAACGGCCGTGTGATGAAAAAATTGCGATATCATTCACTTGGTATCAGGAAAGTTATCAAAAGAACTCCGAGGGATTGGATACGTTGTGTGCTTCAGGCTTCGTAGCTCTCCTCTCTCTCACACGCACACACGCACTACAGTTTCATTCATTCTTTTTCCCAATAATCTCTCTCCATTTTGGTTACCTCGAACATTTTCCTCCCCTTATCTAGTCCTCACGCCCTTGTGTATTTTTGGTGTGTTTGCTGACTCATGGCTGCGATGGCCCTCGCCTTCGATGAGGGTAGTAGTAGGACTATCCCAACGCTTCTTGAAATCAAATAATCGGGTTGGACGCTCCGTGGAGATAATTCATCTATCTCCATTCTCGTACTTCCGCCGCGGGTTAAATGTGCTGCCGGAATCTTGCGAATCATGTAATTGTGTTTTAGGTTTTTTAAGGCAGTGATAATCTCCTGGAATGCATAAAAGAATAATTGGACAAACACATGAAATTAAATTTACGGAAGATCATTTAATACAAATACAATCTAATTCCCTTTTGATCATTGTCATATTGATACGTTTCTTTAACTTTATACCTCCATTAACTCAGGAGAAATCGTTTTGTAGTTTTCTGATAAACGGCTTTTGAGGATTATTAGTGCAATTTGTGCTCTCGCCATTTAATTTCTGTCAATAGAGAATGCATCAAATAAATGGATCATATCTTGATAACTCGCCGAAAGAATCCTAAAATTTCGTGCGTTCTCGATCAGGGGCGCCGACTTATAAAAAATATTGGGGGGCCCATATCGGAGGTCTTGCTCCGGGAAGAGGTTAAATTCAAAGTGTGTCGCAGCACCGAAACACTATCACGATTCACACCACTTGTTTTCAGCTAACCTGCCTTCTACCGTATTAATTATTCGTTTAAACTCATTACTGAATGTTTTTTAAAAGGTAACTATCGTCAAACATGGGAAAAAAATTACTGATACATTTTTGTGATTTCACAAAGCATAATATAACTTAATTATTTTCTTGAATTATTGAGGGGGCTCGGCCCCCCCAAACGAATCTTTGAAGGGGCTCGGGCCCCCTCAGGCCCCATGGAGTCGGCGCCACTGTATCTCGATCAAATCTCACATGCAGTTGCAATTTTGTGTTTTTGCACTTGAATAATGCGTCAAAACATTTAATATTCTCTCGGGAAATACTCGTGGTATCTCAGCACTTAGGCCGATTATAAATTGTAATGTCACTATCGGAGGATTTGTATGCTCGTAGTAATAACTGCTTTTTCTCATTCCTTAATTCATGTCAGTGTGTACTTGAAGCGTAATTGCGGTACGAGTTGGCTCTCTCGTTTGCTCAGCAAAGTCCCACGAATCTTTATCTCTGTGTGCTCGTCTGTCTCATCGGTAGTTCGCTCGAGTGCGAGGAATCGTTCCTCTTGATAACAGAGAGCTTTTTGTTGTTGACCAAACGTTTATGTTCCTTATCAGTTGATTCATATTTCCTGTAATTGTGGAAATCCTGACTCACTAGACCCCGTCAAAGTTGCCAATATGGAGGTGATTTCATATCATTACTGTCTGAGGTATTTTCGAGTCTTTGTCTTCGCTTGCTATAGACTTCTCTTCTTTTATTTTAATAAAGTTTACTGTGCCTGTGGCCGTAGTAAACGGTAAGAAATAATTATTATTGAAAATATTTAGAATTTGATGAATTCTTCTCGGGAAATCAGCCGGGTGATGATGGCCATTGCTGCCAACGTTTCGATGGCCGCAATGGCCATCATCACCCGGCTGATTTCCCGAGAAGAATTCATCAACAGCATTCGCCGGGAAAGAACCAAATCCTTCTTTATTTAGAATTTGATTTTCTCAGGTTTTAGTCGGCATCCAGTATCTTTGGAATCATAATTGTGTTCTTGTGATGAAAGCAGATCTTCTTCCTAGCTTTTGTAACCAACGCGCCCCGAATCACATGAATAACGTATTTTCAAGTCGATTGGATCCATATTTTATACTTTGCAAATGGCTCTCCCTTTCACTTCGGCCACGCATTGCACCCTGCCCCTCTGATTATTATTCGCCATGGAAATGTTAAGTGCAGTTGGACGAGGCTGCGGCTCATACCTCATGCAGACGGCGACGTCCTTTGGCCGATGAATGAGTGAGGGCATCTGACGCTTTGGCGACGCGCACTTCTTTAAATTTCTTCAGTGGCGGGAGTTGGCTTAAGGTTACATTGGGCCGTCCTCCACTGAAGGCCGCATTCATCCCATCCCGGCGATAATTTAAATGAAATGTTAAAAAGGAATATAACTTTAGCCATATGTTCTTGCTAACGTACTTATGGCTTTCACTTAAATAATTAATTTTGGGTTTTTCCCCTCCTTTTCTTTTCATCATGTTTAGAGATCCACGAATTTCTCCTGGATGGAAGGCAATGCGTATTTATGCGCCGAATTTACTCAGATTGCTAGGAGGATATAAATGCCGTTTTTGAAAAATAACTGATTTAAGTCTCACGATGGTAAGGGGTACCACACTGTACTGCTTTTCGAATATAGCAAGTTAATGTCGTCATCATAAGCTAACGTCGTCAGGTACTAGGAAGTCACGTGGCTTCATCATACGAAATTGGGATTAGTTACCCGATATTAATTGGTAGAGTTCCAACTCTAAATGTGAATCAATTTCATTTTTTGAAATGCAAAAGATATTTCTATGTTGATGAGCCTTTGACTGATTTAAACTTCACTTTGTTTTTCTTTTGCCAGAATGAATTTCAATTTGCATTTTATCAATTTTTACGCAATGGTAGTCGTCTTTTCACCATTTTTATCACCTTAAAATATATGGAATTGCTGTTGTGTGCAGAATTATCTGTGGCGAGAGAAGCTGTCAATAAGAGAGCATTGTTTTTCAATATTCAGCCTTTGTTGTTATTTGCACTTCTTCCAGTGGCTCTTTTCAGTCTCTTTTCATCCTCTGAGGGCGAGAAAAAAATGTTCTTTTCGCCTTGTACCTCTAGTACTCCTTCCTGTCGCTGTTTCCCTCTGGATGCGATATTTTCCGCCGCCTCACACCCCTGCCCTCAGCTTGACGTGTATTGTAGTGTTATGAATCATACTTTGGTTGTTCTGACGCGTTGGTTGTAATAAATAGCATTGATGTACAGTTTTTACCGACTACATCGTGTCCTGCTGCAGAAATATTACATTTTCGATGTTTTCGCGCTGTTGTTTTATCCTTCAGAAATTTCTGGTACAGTTCTGTTTGCCAAGATAAAAACTGGAATTCATAGTTATTTCTTAAAATAGCTTTCACGTTTAAGTAAACGCTACCTCTCGATTTCAATTGATTTTATGTGCCTGCGATTAATATCGTCATTCCTCGAAGGTACGAATGTCTTCATCAATTTATGCTCAGCACGTAACTTCGCTATGGTAAACGGTCTTGTAATGAAATCATTAATTTGTTAGTGATTCGAGATCAGTTATTATCAAGTCCGTCGCGGCCTCGAGTTTCTTGCAAAGATATTTTTCTTGTACCACATGTGCTCTTTTAATGCGAGGCAAAACTTCGTGATTTTTTTCTTTGCACATTTTGTTTAATTTGGCCTCTTTAAGATCATCCGCTGAAATACAAGTTACTGTCTGCGAGAGGTGCTGGTGTCGCAGGATATTGATAAGAATAGGTTGTATTCGCCCATGATGTCGTCGCCTCATTCATTTCCTCTCAATGATTCCTTTGCCTTTGGGAAACGCAATGATCGGTGTATGTGCTCCATGGTCACTTGAAGCAGGTACGCGCCGGGTATAGTCATCACTTCGCTGCTGTTGACCTTGAAATTTAACGCACAACAGCTGGCTTAACCGGATGCACGCATGATTATTATTCAACATCCAACTTCGAGTCACCCTAAAATCTGTCACCCAAGGCTTTCTTTATCAAAATATTTATTACTCTTAGCTGTCCGTTTATGCGGTATAAAGCTTTTAGCAGCCATCATAACGGATTTTTTCACGATGCCCCTGAGTTAACTGAAATAAGAGCATTTGGAGGATCTTGAGTCATGTCATTTAGACTGACATTAAACATTAGCGGCATTACCACGCGAGCATTCGTCTTGATTTAAGGCTTGAGAAGTGCCAAATACGTTTGTTCTCGCAAAACAAGGACAGTTGCAGTGGCATTTCGCTACTCTTCCTATGTTTGTTCTTACATTGTGAAACCGAGCATCGTCTTATCATGGTGGTAATGAATTTCAGAGACAGTCATGTGCCTTCCTCGTATTTTTCACTCGTGACATCAGTTTGGATGACGAACGAAATTCAGAGGTGTTCCGACTCGAGCGATAAATCGTTTCGCGGAGTGAATTACTGATGTCGATGATTTAACCCGTTGATTGATTCATTTTAAGCATAAATGAGTAGTTGTGGATTATTTTATTATTATTGTTGTTATCGATCGCAGACTCGCGCTCGATGGGCCGTGATGAGAGTGTGTGCGTTTTTCTTGCGAATTCCGCTGTGGCTCTGAACTTGCGGCTCTGACCTCGCTTGAGATCCCGGTATATATTAATGGAGGCGACCTCGCATTTTCCCAGAGAGCATGTTGTTGCGAGCAGTGCGGCAGTATAGAAGAGACTTTGTTTGGCCCGATGACTTTGATTTATAAAGATTTTCAGAGGCGTTACGGTGAGGCATCGGATGCTAATTATCCTAAATAACCGCACAGTTGATAGATATAATACCCGTTAATTTGCTCTAATTGCTCAAAATTGTCTCTTCGTTGGATGCACTGTCAGTATGTTTTGTTAGTTTTTCGTTAAACAGGTTGAGAGCGAGTGTGAACGTCGTCACTTCTTCAATTATTTTAAGCATATTTCGTCCTAAGTTTTGATTGAATCTGCTATTTCATGTACTTAAACCATTCCTTTTTTGATACTTTAAAGCATCTTATTGAGTGCTACAGTCTGAATAGAAATGGCATGTGAATTCATCGCTGTACCAGACTTACAGAGTTGAACATCGCTCTGGTTATTCCTCCTTAATATGTATTTCTGAACAGTTCAGGAACTGTTGGAAGGCGATTTGGGCGTATATGTATATTATTTGATTTACAGTGATACAATAGGATTGGATTAATTTTCGATTATTTGTTGGAGAGAGTTTTTATACGTATTTACAGTGGCAGTGATGGAGAAGGTTCGTCGTTTTTTGCCTTCATGTTAAGAGTAGGCCAATAATGTATTCATTTATGTACATGTACCTTGATATAGTGACAAAAACTGAAATCATCATCGCGATAGCGATCGCGTAGTTTGGATGGCACTTTTTATATCGGTCGAAATTTTTATTCCGGCGAGGTTGATAGTTATCAGCAGGCATAAAAATTGCAGAACTAGCAGGGGGGATTAGAAAGAGCGCTCAAGTATGAAATTTAGAGGCAATGAATTATTCGGTTACACGGGTAGATCTTTTCCCTGTGTTTTCATTAGGTACACATGAAATTTTCACACAAATAGGTCAGCTTTTGGATTGCTGGGCCTTGAGCACGCATGAATCCTTAGGGGAGATAAGATAGCGGAGTGATTTCAAGGTCATTGACGACCTCTCTCCTCTGACACGAGTGGATGCAGTCATTGAAACCGAAATGAAAACGGAGAGATGCAGAGGAGTTGCGTGAGAGTGAAAGAAGAGTTGTCTTTTCATGCGTTGCTCTGGACCGGCCTCGTAGCGGCTTGCGCGGCAGAAGGCGAGGAGGGAGGGAGGAAAGGGGCGTGGTCGCAGGGGAGGGGGTGGAGGGGAAGTCCTTATTCGCTTGCGTGCTTTCCTTCCTCTTATTTTTCCCTCTTCTCTTGAGAAAATCCCTAATTGAAGCGCCACAAGCCTTTCACGGAGTCAGCAGCAATTGCCACAAGTCATCCGTGGGACCTATTCCGGAAATCTAATGGATAGGTTTTTGCTGATGCTAAATTTGAATCCTTTGAAAGGGAGCGTTTTCTGTCTGTGACATTCCCGAGAAACTCCAGTGTAGAGGTGCTTCGATACGAAAAAAATAGTAACAAATAGTTTATTAAAAAGTCACAAAATGTTTTGCCTGAGTACCTCAAATCCATTCACGCATCTCCTAATCATCCATGAATGTCCCTATTTGCCCCAATTTATTCCTAGTTCGCCACCGCTCTAAGTGGGAAAACCATTTACTATGACGTGGACCAGAGCTGGGATCCCTTAACGTTGCTGAGAGCACTTTAAACCTAGTACATACTAGTCGAAGGACTAGTCGCATAGTAGAGGTCGAAGGACTTGTCGCATTGCGTTGGTCCTAGTTGGTCCTAGTCCCGGAGGTAATCTAAGGGCGCAGCCTAGTCTCGGAGGTGTGGCAGCCTAGTGCAGCGGTTGGCTCCTAATCTAATGGTCCCAGGTTCAAATCGCGGTTGAATTCCTTGAGCTCTCGATAACAGAATCGTAGAAGTGCGAGGTTCTTCCCCCCCCCCTCCCTGATTGTGTGGAAATCATACTCCTGTGTCTTAGTCTGGGGTGAGTTCTACCCTCACCTTTCCCAATCAACCCTTGCGTTTAATCACCTCGAGTTATAGTCAGTTTCAATACTTCCGATTCTCTCACCCTGTGGAATTATCGAACCTTTCTCTCCTAAAAATTCTCTTTCTCACCAAATGTTTGTTTCGCCTCTCGTGTTATGACGCCGCGCCACCTGAGTAATTTAATGTCTTGGGATCTCAGTTCTACATCACCGTAGTATTGGGGGTTCAGGCTCCCCCAACCTCAATGAATTGAATTTATGAAAAAATATCGTAGGCTAAATTTATGTGATTAATCTTGCGCGAGGGAAAGGCCACACTAGGTCGTGGTACTTACGTTTCGTAAGTATTTGAAAATAAAGCGCCGTTGGATGTCGTCGTATTCAATGTATTTTCCCGTGCTCCTAAAAAATTGTCTTCCCTTCAAATGCGTTCAACGCCACCCGTGCTAATTTCCGTTTCTTTTGCATCGCAACGGCCTTTTATCGACTGATGACAGACAATTCATTGCCCCCCCCCCCCCCCCGCTTGAAATCTTCTTAACGATTTGATAATGCAGGTATGAACGCTACGAAGAAATTCGCCATATTAATTCATTTCATGCCTCTGTTTCCGATTGCTTTGTTAGAGATGTCCTTGAATAGTTTACGGCTGAAGATTTTTGCTGCAGCCAATTTGTGAGGTAAATGCATTGGGTTTGAGAAAAACTGTGAAGAATAGGGATGCTGTTGTCTCCATTCAAATCGCGGGTGAATTCCTTGAGCTCCCGAAAACAGAACCGTTGAAGTGCGACGAAATACTTGGGAGTCGTTGCGATCGTTCGACCCAATTGTGCTCCGAAATATTTTCTCCATTTTTACAGTGGATGCTATCAGGAAAATCATGCAAAATAGTGAAACAAGAAAATCTTAATAGTTTCATACTTACAATGTTAGTAGAAAATCTTAGAATCTGCCGTTTTCCATGGCGTCATCAATTGGTAATGATATTCGGTCGTTTATCTTAATTTGTTGTGTATCTTAATTTAATGATCCGTAGTTTCATGTTTACTCTCCTCATTTTCTACTGCTCTAATGGTATTCTAAAAATGCTTAGTTCATACATGTCTTATGTGATACTGTTATCATTGAAGCAATTAAAAATTGTCCTTATTGATGTCATGCATAGTCGCTCGGTCAACTTAAATTTGAAAAATAGCCATTATTTTCTGTTGGATAGGTCACATATAGTTACCATTTTTTGTTTTGTTTTACCCCGGGCATTTTAGATTGCTGATCGGATAATCAATTGCTCGAAGTATAAGAAATGAATCTTATCTCATTTTTCCTTTCCTTCTTTCATACTTTTTTCGCCTGAATGCGATAATAGTTTCCTCTTACGCAGAATATCTTGTATAGGATGATAAGCGCTCTAAGACATCACGGAAAATGTGTATCTCTGGCATTGCAGTTCAGGTAGGTGCGAATCGAAATCGTTTTAGTTCTCTTTAACTCCATTCTTGGCGATTGCTTCCAAAGTGAGCTTTTTCGAGGAAGTTTGTTGAGCGGCGGTTTAACGTGGCTGAGGAAACGGATGTGGTGGAAGCAAGCTTAATTATTTTCGTGACTTCATTTCCTCCGCTTTCATCATGTTTGACATCGTATTATGGTACGAATATGCGCTACTCGCATCGCTTATAAGAATTTTATTAAAGCATTAATTCTTTTCTCATACGTGATTATGATCTATTTTTACGTTGGAAGTACTTAGTAGTTGAGAGTGTCGCGTATGGGAACTTAGCTAATGTTACCTTTGTGGTGGCGTTGAAGTCTCCTGAGCTTGAGAGACGACGTAATTTTGGTAATAATTGGCAAATGTTGGTTAGAGTGAAATAGAACTTTAGGTGGGATTCATTGAGAGCTCAAAAAATATCTGGTATCGTATACGATGCATTCGTTCCCGTTAGCCGTCTCCGTCAATCGTTCCTTCCGGTCTGTTTCTGTCTTAGCGTTGCCATCAAGGAGGAACTGATTTCCCCTTACTTCGGAGACTTCTCCCTAGATCTAAACTGCAGACGTACAGCCCCCTCCAATCCACTCTTAGCTATATTGGTTTGGATTAGTTTTAATTGGAAACGGGCGACTGGCACTTGAGTGAGGGTGCACCAGAGTAGTGTTTTCGTTTCGCAAACACTACGCTTTGAGAGGCGCTTGATTTCGATGCTCGACTCTCCTCCCTCTTTGTCTGCATTCATTTTTAATTATTTTATTAGCAACTTTATGTTTTTGTGCCGACTTTTACTCGCCAGTTATGTTACAGAAGAACGCCGAAATTTTGGGCTGTATGACAATAACTCCACCGTGAAGGTGAAACCACCGTGAACTTGAGAACCTATCCTGTTACCGTTCACTGATCTTCTCGTCTGACTCTTAATTGGGTATTAATGAATGCATTAGGTGGAAACTAACAGACGTGAACGTATTTATATTCCTCGCAAATTACTGCTTCCGTTTGAATGCCTGGGTGATTCTGTAGTCGCCAGCCGTCTTTGAGCAGACAACTCGTACGAGCCCGTCATGGCATTGCCATTAATGCATCGTCAGATGTGTACACAGTCTTTTTCTTTATTCACTGCTGAATATTCCTGATAATTGTAATACGCTTTAAACTATGGAAGTAGCATATCTGTGTGATGAAATATTGCTGGTAATGGAAAGGTGAAGCTTTTTTTATCATGAATGGAAGAATTTTTAAATAATTTTCGGTATTTAGAGCCTCATTTAAGATTGTGATGAAGGTGGTTGTAAGAATTTGTAGGATTATTGTAACAGGATATGGAAGCGTGATACCCTCAAATGATATTCGACCTCACGCCTTGATACGGTGATGGAGCATTAGTAGTCACTCTTTTAAGGACGTTCTTTTTCATAATGCTAATCATAAAGGTATAATTTATGCTACGCCATAGGAAAGGATGTCTTTCTCTCTTCATATGCTTCCTATAGGCGAGTTGAACTATTAGTTTCGTTCGCAACCGGTCGGAGGAACGGCGTATTGCCACGCTAGCCATCATAACGTTTTCGTGCCCGAGAAAAAATAACTTGAATGTAGGCGGACCAGAATCAGACGCCTCTACCACTGTGTCTCGTCTTCATTATAATGAACTTATTACGACTTCTTTCAGCTTGTCGCAACGATAAAAAAGTCATTATTGTGGAACGAACTACATTTTCATAACTCCTTCCTCGTCATATTTTTTTTGTCAGCGTTTATTCTGGGAAGGCAGAAATGTTTTGGTAGATGGAACCGTGGAGAATCGAATAATAATAAAACCATTTAATTCGTAACGAAAGTGTGGCATTGAAATGTAGTTGCTCCTATTGAAGGATATCTCCCAGTTTCTTTCGCAATATAGGCAAATAGTTTCGAGGCTGGTACGTGGGGGGAACCGAGGTTATCTCTGCCTGTGTGGTCGTCAATTGTTTCTTTATTGTGAAGGGTTCTGAGTGCCATGATCTCTCCTTTTAGTACGCTAAATGGCTCAAGCAATGATAGAAAACAATTTACCATCGTATCGCTTTTGAGACGTGATTTGGTCCTTTGTTAATATTGCCATTGTCATTTTTATTTGATATCCATTACTATTTTGTAATAATTTTCTTCCATCTGCCTCAGGGTTTTGAGAAATAATGAATCTAACTGGTACTTAATATTACGCTCCGTATTTGGTGACAGATTGGGCAATATTTGTGATTGTAACGGGGAGATTGGTGCAGGCGAGTGATGTAAATGTGAGCAGAGTCATGGATGATTCGGTTTGGGCGTTTGGGATTCAAACCCGGTTCTGTCCGGCACCAGGTGCATCCGGACCCACGCCTCGTCGCTTCTGCTTCTTGATTAATTGGTGAGATGGGTTGAGCTGGAGGAGGAGGGGAGGGGGGGAAAGCGGAAGTGACGGTCGTTCACATTCTCTTCCGCTGAACGGGGGTGGGTGGGTGGTGGGAGGGAAGATTGCTGAGCGAGTGCATTGAGAGACTCGCGTGGCAGCAGTGAGGATGAAACGGAGCTCTAGCTGCCAATAGGACCTAGTGATTAAATGAAATCGATTGATATCGCCTGTGGTCGGTGCTTATGGAGAAGAGAGTATATTTGCATATCCCTCACCATCATGGAAGAGGACAAGAAATGGAAGTCTCGTCACAAATTTCCTCCTTCAATGTCTCATTTGACCTAAAAGGGATTTGTCTATTTGTTTGCTTGTGTATCTTAAGTCTCCATATCACCATGCATCAATATTTAAATTAATACCGTGGTGTACCTGATTAATTGACTTCAGGTCGTCAACTTCGACGATTGCTTTCGGAGAAATTCTTCGCGATTTTTGTACTCGGTTGCTTCAGTACTTTCACCTGTCAATAACACAATTCAACGGAGTTTTTGTGGTTGCATTCCATTCTCGATTGCAAGTCACCGAGTAGTTGTCCGTTTTGTCGCCGAATGTTACCTTTCTCTTTCGAAAAGCCTGTTAAATTGACGAATTAAATAACGCGCAATCAAAAAAGAGTGATTATTTCACTGTGGGGCTGTTAATTTAAATTATAAACCCAACATTCTAGACTCCAGCAATTAAATGTCCAGCTATAATTGTTTCCTCTCGACGCACATTTACTTTTGGGCGGATTTTTTTCGGTCATTTTCTAAGTCGTATGTGTAATCCTAACTTCTTAAAATGTAATCCTAAATCCCCATGATTTATATTCCTAACTTTAATATAGTGTAGCTTGAAAATGACGTAGAACACGTCGAAACCGGTTGCAAAATATTAAAATAGAATTATGTGGAAAGTACAATGTGCTTTAATGTATTCTATCTTTCATACTCTTGACGTCGTCGCCGCTATTACACTGTATTAGGAGTTTTTGACAGAATTTTATGCGTTTAATCCTCTTTTTTATTGATGAAATGTGATAAAAGGCTGTGATAATTATTTTTTGAAAGTTTTGACCTGGTTGTCTCGTTTTATATTCTCCAGGAAATCGATAGTTTGCATGGCCGTCGTGGCAAAGACGCACACTTTCATTTTCGCGATTATAACGTGTGAATTATCCGCGGTTTACCCTCCACGCCATTTTCGCAAGAGCCTTTCTTCCGCCTCTCTTCACTTCCCGATTGGCGGCGCTGACAGTTGGCCCGTGACGCAGCCGTGCAATGGCGTGCCCTCCGTCGCGCACGCTCACCCGTGAGCGAAGAAGGGCGTCTGACATAAGAAAAGCACGGCCTTGCCAATGAACTCCTCGACGGCCGTTTCCTTTAATGGCGACATCCCCTGCTCCTATCTCCATCTTGAGACGTTCGCATCGATTCGAAGTGGAAAATTCTGCTATTGCATTGCGCGCGTTAGCGGAGGTTTGAGCCTCTCGTAATGGGCATAAAAGGCCCCCAAGGTGATGCCTCTGCATCTCGCATTCCGGTCGGTCTTTGGTCCACGCTCATTATGCAGAAATAAATGCCTTCGTCCTTGCGTCATCTTCACTACCGATTGGATTTTTGCCCTCTCACCTATTAATATCTATGGATTGGCTGGTGCTTGTCGTCCTAGTGAAGTACCCGACATTTTCCTCTATCTATGCGATACATGTGGCTTCGGTCATAATTTTCCAAGAAAATAATGTATAATTTTGGGTCCCATTTTAATAAGAATTATGGGGATTGAAAAGAGGAAAATAAATTGAGAACTCATCTGGACTGTAGGATATTAGGTCATGAATGAGGCTTTGCACGCGATGGGATTGTAGAAGTGAGTCCTCTCCTTGGCTTCGTTTTTCTTTCATCGATGGCTTTTCTTTTTCATTCAGAGACTGTGCTCCCTCCTTCCCTCCCCGCTCACCCCCCTCCACCCTGAAACAATGGCCTAACATTGGATAACAATCTTTCCTCCTCTTTTACTTTTCTGGTGGCGTCGTTTGTGGCCAACGGACGTCCGAAATCGCCAGTGGAGGGCAACGCCGAAACAAAGACTCCTGACCCCAAGGATTGTATCCGCGACACGTGCCTGAGTTTTTTGATCGTGGTTTATCTGGGGGAAGAGTCGATGGGAAGAATCGGAGATATTTCAAACCCGAGTCCGTTGAGATAATGCGACTTCGTTTGCGTCCCTTCGATGCCCTCCTGTACAGTATGATAATCATTTCAAATGCTGCATTTTATTGCTATTATAAATACCTAATTTAACTGTTCTCTTGCAAGGACATCAATTGTTTGCGGTCATCGAATTTTTTTTCTAATTTATGGGAACTTTTTTATCACCTTTGAAAAGGGGAAGATGTTAAGTTCTTAGTGTTACCAAGTCACCTTGAATTTTAGTTTTTATTAGGGATATTGAGAGAGAGCACAGGCCGTAGAGTTGGAATATGTAGGATTTCATATCTGTAGGTATTTTGAACTTGCTTCTGTGTGTAAAGTTGCCCTCTCGAGCATTTTCAAATTCACTGGGTCCCCTCACACGTGGGGTAGTCTTGGGTTGGGGGCTTCTCGTCTTGATTTTCGACTGCTGTATGGTGGAATGTAGCCCTGGAACACGTTCGAGATGAGTATGAGAACATGGCGTCTGCGATCCCCACTATCTACTCTCTCCAGTTTCACGTGCTGCCAGTAAAAGCGAAGGCGTTCTTTGGCGAGGGCGCTCAACCGAGTGGTTGTCTCTCGTAACGAGTGAATCGAGGCCTTGGCGTCGGATCCCTTTGCAGTGAGGCATTAACAGAACTAAGTGCAGAAAATTCTCGCGTCCAATTGGTGTATTTCCTTGTTGAGCGGTGGCGAAGCGAGAAGGGACGAGACCGCACCAAAAGGGGACATCCTGCTTGCCCCCCGCTGCCCCCCCCCCCCAACAGATCGAGACATGCATCCTCGTGCTTTTGCTCTCTTTTAGCCATTGGTCAACCCTTGCCCCTTCCCGATGGCCGTCCTTGCCCACCGAAAAAGGCAACGAGGAGGGAAGAGTAAACCTCGTGTATGTATGTTCCTCGGGGGCGTCCCGCAGGTGCTTGCGGAATGTAAAGCTTCACTCACGCGATGCTTTTGCCGTTCCTTCCAACGATGGCGGAAGAAAATGACCGTTTCACGCAATCATATTCATCGATGGCTCCAAGGGTGGGAATCTCATCCCTCATTCGATCCCTCGCCGCGTCCCTTTTTTCGTCGCTCTAACCACCGCTGGAACCGTCTTTCAGCCAATCAGAATGTACGGCCGCTAACAACGATTGTAACGCCTCGCTTAGCTTTTAATTGAATGAAAGTTGTAAATGTAGAAGGTGATGGAATAAGGGACAATGGTGGGAATGGCCGTGTGATGAATGATGGGCCAATGGGCGATCACTCTTTCGGTCCCTGCAAAGCTATCGCTGGTGCTATCACTCTGAGGGACGGACAAAATGATCAAATTGTGTGATTGACGGAAGGTGTAGGGTTCGTTTGTGTGGTGAAGGGGTTGTGGGGAGGAAATTGGGGGGCGTGAGGGGAGTAGGGGAGAATCGTGTCACGGCAACCACTCCTATCGCAAACCATGACGTCACCTCTCTTTATTCTCTTCCCTCCCTCACTCCTCGTCTCTCTTCGCTTCCCTCTCAACTGTGCCGCTGTCGTTCGTGGGAGTACATCTCCCTCATGAAGAAATGCGCAACTCATTCTCGGCGTATGATCTGAGCTGATTCACCTCATCTATGGAGGGTTTGCATGTTCTCAACTCGGTCCATATCGTCCGACATTTCGATGCCTGAGTCATTTATTGTCAAATCTTTAGGATGACGCACGACTCGGTCATCGAATTGTTGGCGGTTGTGAGTGGACCGATTGGTCCTTTGGAGAACCCTTACGTAGCCTTCCAACGATTTTATATATGTACCACGAAAACACTAGATTGTACGAAAGTCCTTTTTGGGTCTTCAAGCTGTGGAGACTCCCCATCACCGCCGAATTTTCAGACGACCCATTTGTGCTTTGGAATGAACGTCAACAGACCTGGTATCATTCATTTAGAGGGAACCAATGACTCAATGAGATGGAGACAATGAAAGAGACCAAAAAGAGCAACCTGCTTGCTGTTATTTATTTTTGCTTCGGATTTCGCCCTTGTGTATGTTCAGAATCTGGTTGGTTGCGAATAAAGGTATTTTCATTGGGTTTCATTTACACCAGGTTAATCTGGAGAATGTATCATTAATATACGTTGACTACAGGTCTTACTCGAAGTATTAATCCAAGAATACCGTTCAGGATGTTGTATGTATCATAATCTAATGGATATGGTGAGTGCGAGATTTCGTCTGTCATCAGCCCGACGATGTGATCCTGTAACGTGCCAATTAAGCGTGCGTTCGACTCTCTGTACGGTCGCAAATGGTCGCGGAAAATTTTGCTATCCATTCTTTGTCATACATTTATTGATTGCTCTCCAATTTTTGCCACCCCATTTTTTCCGTAAATTTCACCCCTTCAATTTCATGTAATCAATCCAAGGGAAATCGTTCATTGCACATGGAGAAGTAAATTATTTTGATTTTATTTAGTTATAAAATGGACGTATATGAATTTTTATCCCATTAAATCGGTGTATTTCAATCTCAAAATTGCATCTTCGGAATCGGTGTGGTAAATCCGTGAAATGAAGGGACTGAATGAGAAGGTGGCGATGCTTACACGCAATACGGTTGTGTATGTGATGTTGGTATCGGCACCATCGGGTCTTTAGCTACTTTTAACCACGCGATTTTCTCGGTAAATTGAATGAATTACATGATTTGACTTTTATTCTTTCATATCTGTGCCACGATTAAATTTGTTTGCCTCTCCGTGATGTTTCGGTGAAGGTAAATGACGTGCTTTGGTTGTCTAAACAATGCGCGCGATGATATGCGGCTTCCTTGACCTTGGTTGGACTTGGCGTGTGTTCATAAACTTAATGGACACAAACGAAGAAAGCTATGATGTCACTCTGTTGTGAACAGAGGAGGAACTGCTTGATTCGAATCAATTATTGAGTTGGAGCAATTCTTGTCGGGTTTCTCATAGCACAATATGTCCAAACAGGCTTCGAGGAGGATTCGAGAGTCCAAAGTCTCAACTTCAAATTACATTGACCACAGGCGTGAAACGCTGATTATTGCGTTCAGCTCGGATATGCTGAAAGCTATGCGAGCTGAACATTTGTTTTTTCCCATGTCATCTTAACTAATTCCTCAGCTATTTCCCATTTGATGCAAGTCAGTTGTAATTCCTAGTTTGTGTATTTATCGTAATTTTTAACTAATACTTTTCATAAAAACTCATATCGCTCAAAATACGGTCTAATGCTTTTTAAGGAGATGTTTGTAATCCTTAGGAATATTTTGGATGGGTGTAGCCGGGATTAGTAAATGCGTAGTAGGGTGCACTTCGGGAAAGGTCGAAATCATAGGTCATGCCTTTGACATAAGCTTATATCAAAGGCATGTCCAAATCACTTTTCATTATTTTTTATTATGTCCAAAAATCACATTTCATTCGGGTAAATCTTCCATCGCCTTTGGCAGTTCACCTCTGGAATATTTCAGTCGAGAGAATTCCACCTCTTAATTACGTAAAAATGGGTGGAGTAGTTGCGACTTCTCGGAGTAATAATGTGGTGGTTGCTACTTTGCAATTTGGAAACAATGACAGCAGCCCAGAAATCAAGAGTGGAGGCTTTCTAAATGTGGTGCTTCAGAAAAATTATGAGGAACGATTCGATCGGTCGAATAGTAATGAGGAAGTCCTATGAAGGGTAGGAGAGGAGAGAATCCTCGTGAAAACCTTGATGAGAAAACGGAACAGCCTTATAGGCCACATCTTGAGACATGATGGCCTGATGAAGACAATCGTCGAGGGACAAGTGGATGGCAAGAACGGAAAAGGAAGACCTCGAACGAAATGTAAGCAAGATGTAAAGAAGGATGTGAAAGAGATGATATGCGTAGGTGTGAAAAGATTAGCTGATGGGAGAACTGAGTGGAGAGCTGCGTCAAACCAATCCTAGGACTAGTGATGATGGACTCTTCCATCACTCGCAAACTGCATGTGAATGTGGCTGCCTCCCTGTTCCCAAGGTATTTGAATTTAAAACGAACGCATCGCTATCGCCCCGCCGATTGATTTTTCTGTGATTTAAATAGGTCGACTAATATCTTCATTCTTAGATTGCAAAGAGTATTCCCCTATCAAATTCTGCCGTTACCACTAATCTGGAAACTTAATCTCACGTTTTAACTGAGTTAGAATTTTCGTATTTGGGATGCTATTGTTAAACCACGGATTTAAAACATTTGGCCGTAAAAAAAAGTCAGCCAATAACGGCCGCATGTCATAGAACTTGAGCTGTTGACGGCATTGATTAATATTGTGGATATGTATCATATTTTGAGAGAGCTTCCCTGTGTATGAACTGTTATTTGACCTTCCAGTGGCGACCTGTGTTGTCTCCGTTCGGCGTGCGTTTCGTTTCGCGATATCTTCTGTTTTGCGTGAGATTTGTAGCGTTGGCATCGTCGTCACCCACCCCTTTCCCCCCTCTACCGTACCAGAAGAGCCTTCGTGGCTGCCAACGGCGTAGTACTTCCACGAACATGTGAACAACAGTGAGACTCTCGGTGAAATTTTCGTTGCACTTCGGAATGCGTGTTTCCTGGCTTCTGCAATGCCGAGTGGTTCTAGTTGTGTCTCTCCTCCCAAAGGGGGAGCGCCTTCCTCTTCGCCGCTTCGTGTTTATTCTCGCAATGACGCGTTCTCTCGCTTCCCTCTCTTGCCCTCCGCATTCCTCGCGACCCATCTCCTCTTCAAGGTCAGCCGAGGCAGCCTCCAGAAAGACGGATTTTGCATTGCAATGCAAAGCGCTGCCTCGCCCTTCAAATGCCTCCATATCATTGTGTACGGCTGGAGATAATTAATTAATCAAGGTAACAAATGTAAACTTTTTCTTGCAGCAGGTTTGTAAATTGGTGGAATTATCTAATTTTGAAGGCCTTTTTTCAGTGTTGAAATCTCCTTTTCTTCCAATACGGTTTCGTATCCTAGATATGCAGCATAATAAAACACGGTCTAGGGGAGAGGAGGCGAAATCAAGTGTGTGGAACAGGTAAAAAAGGATGAGAATGAGGAGAAATGTACGGAGGAGTGAAGGGATTTGCTGACGGGGGAATAATTGGGTGGAGAGCTGCGTGTTACCAATCTTAGAATTGTTGACCAGCGATGACGGTACACCAGTGATATTCCTCCACCTTTCTCAAGTCTCTTTGTCCGTTGCCTCTATAAGGCGGTTTCTCGCGTAGCATGCAAATATTCTCTCCATCGTGTTTCAGTTGAGAAAGCCTCGAATTCCTTCGAATGGGATAGGTTCGAGTGAGACGTATTGCATTGCTAATGCTGTCGTCCAATTTTTGCTTGCCTTTTCCTTTGAGCCACACAAGATACATTTCTTTCTTCAATGCAGTGCTGAAGCTGCTATTATTATGAAATTTCCTGAATCCCGCAGATTGAAGGATTTGGGATAATTTGTGGACGGGTCTATAAGATATAACCTAAATATCTGCGTTGGGAAAAGTTTTCCAACATGAAAAGAAAGTCCTTATAATTTGTAAATTGTACAGTGGTTAAAGGGAGTTGATGACCCTATTAACGTTGCTAGTGGTTCAGAATGAACACGCGAAACAAATCATTTTTTTAAAGAAATATGGCGGGAATTAACTGAAATAAAACATTTCAAAATGGGAGGAAGCGTCAGCGAATGCATGAGTTCCTGCAGTATTTATTGTTTCCACTACGATTTCCACGGCGATTTTTAACCTGCGGTACGAGTTCACCCGCGTCAGCCGACCCTGGTTGGTATTCCGGCTGCTTTTGGCGTTGACTGCCGTTTCCACCGCAAGCTGTCACCGTTGTCGGGAATAAGTCGCTGAAGATGAGCGTAGTGTACCATGGCATTCTCGTGGACGATGAGCAGAGGATCAGGTGGATGGATGGCAGGCGGTGGTGATCTGCCGCCGATGTGCATTGAGAGATGTATTTGAGGGAGGGAGGGAGGGAGAGACGTCCTTGACCCGTCCTCTGCGACCCCTTTCAACCCCCGCTCTCCCCCGTGGTGCCCGTCGCATCGCCAGGAGCTCTCAAAATAACAACCGGCAGCCATGATGGTCGTCGCTACCAGTTCTGCTGCTTGCTTCTTACCCCGCCCCTCTTATCGAGGTTATGTTCCGGTGGCCAATCAGACATTTTAGGGTGTAATTTACTAAGTCATGTTTTCGGCGAAAGAGCGCGTGGAAAGAGGGCTTAGGTGTATCAGGTATTCGAAGATTATTAGGAATTATATGTATTCGGTTTCGATTGAGAGTTATTCTAGGAAAGCGAACGAAAATTGTTTCTATGTTGCAATGATGTGGTATATTAATGACTATTTGATCATTCCTTTGAATTAGATGAATCGTCGCGACAAAAATTAATTATGTCCATTGAGTTTCTTACCGAATCGTGTTATCAGCTATTTGGTGGAAGGACAGCCATAATTTTCTTTCAAGTGTATTTTCCAAATTGTGATCCTGTTGAAATATTAACGGTGAACAATGTGAGAGGCACAGTTGGTAACTTGGAAGTTTTCACCGCACATCAGGTTGTCTATATTTATACTCCTCGTGTGGTTCTTTCTAATGCCCAAGGTCCTAATGTATCGAATATTTAAATCGTATTCCTTTCCTTCTTTCATTTCTGTTTTCATGCTTAGGCTTTATATTATTCATTTGTTATAAAAATGTTTTTGTCTCTTTGATCTATGCACCGTACGAACTGCATTTGCCAGATACGTTACTTGTTTGCTCGTAGTAAATGATATCCAACAGGTTGACGCACGAATGCCGCGACTGTGGGAGAAATGAACGCACCATGTTAGAAGCTGCATTGTGCCCGAACGAGCGGAATTTCATGTGGTCCTCAATTTTTCTGTATAAAGTTTAACGGGAGGAGCACACAGCCTAGCACAAAGGCGTCGCTGTGGTCAGTGACATGAACATTTTTCCCTTTCAATTTCTCTCTTTTATTTCCTCCCTTTAGAGATTCGACCAATGGTGGGAGTCAATCGGGAAACGAATTTCGCTGCGTTTTTGTTATTTTCATCATGGCTCCTCCTCGCCCACGCCGCGCCTTTCGACCGAACCAAATCGTTCGACATGGCAGGGCCTTTTTTCCGGCATCGTGATTTTTCCCACGACTCCACCCCTTCCATTGTCCCCATCAGAGTAGTGGCCAGCGGAGGAGGAGTGGTGTTGGCGTCTCTCGTTTGGTTCATTTTGGGTGCAGTCCCCTCCTTCTCACCCTCTGCAGGAGTGTGCCTCTTTCCGTGCCCGTGAATCTGGATACGTCATCGTGGTTTTTTGTTTGTCGATCTATCTTTGCCGCTGTTTGTTCTCGGGATGCTTTCCCACTTGGACAGACACTCAAGGTTCTTCCTCGGAATGCCTCAATGGAATGTTTGACTTCAATTTTTTAGAAGCCCTTCCAGCTTGGAGGAAGAGTTCTCGGGTTTCCGGACGGGTCCAAAGGTTTTTCAGCACCGACGTTTCGAAGGCTAAGTTTGCCATCGTCTTCAGGGTGAATTTTTCACCCTGAAGACGACGGCAGACTTCGCTCTCGAAACGCTGGTTCTGAAAAACCCTTGGACCCGGCTGGAAGCCCGAGAACTCTTCCTCCAGTCTATTCGCCGGGAAAACCTTAGATCCTCCCTTCTAGCTTACTTAGCAATTTGGGGTGTACTTCCGTTGTGACTCTTTTTGTTCGATGAGAACTGAGGTTTCTTTTTTTCGTTGTCTGGAGAGCTGTCATTGTTTATGGTGGAGAGTAGGAGGTTCGATGAGACATCCGAAAATGCTCACTTTTGCGACATTCATTTCCTTTTTTCTTTGTAATCGAAAAGTGCCATCTAGCGAAAGCTTTGGTGAAGCGAAACAACATTCATAGATTATTACGGAGGCTTCCGCGGTGACTTGATTGGTGATGGTTTTCCGGGTTTACACCGCGTTGATTCATGTTTTTGCGGACGACAGTTTCGGGCGCGTTCCAGCTCCCGTCTTCGGGTCCAAAAACATGAATCAACGCGGTGTAAACCCGGAAAACCATCACCAACATTCATAGATGTTCTCAGTTCCTGGTTTGTCGGTTTATGCTTTCATGTTCTTTTATAACCGTTCTGATTATGATTTTCTGATTGAATTTTTCACGGATTTACATTGTGGAGTTATTCTTGGACGCTCTCCTTATTGTTACTGTTTTTCCGCAGTGTGGGATTAAACTGCCCCGTGTCTAAGTCACAGGCAATGTAAATCTTCCGAAAAAATTGGCTTTAATCAAACGTTAAACAAATTTCACGTTATTTATCTAACTCTTAATGGGTACTGGATCTGCTCATCATTACAAACAGTAGGTATAATTTTGTTTCGTCCGTCGAAAGTTTGATAGTCCTCTAAGAAGTCACTACTCTGTACTCTTATTTATAGTTTGGTAATGTTTATAGAGCTTCTGGGTTCTCAAAGTTGCGGATTTGATTACGAAGTTTTTTTTGGCATCTGCAGACCTGAGTTGTGATAAAGCCATTGTTGTAAAGTGTCGGTGTGTTCTAGCATGTTATGGTTATCGTAGAAAATTCTATGTTGAAATTCAGGGAGAGCTGCTTATGTCCCGAAATCAGTGATACTGATACGTGTCGGTTTTGGCGGTTGCGAATAAATTTCGGGGAACCGCGTCCTGTTGGGAGGAAACTTGAAAAGGATGAGGCAGTGCTTTGTGCTTCGTAGGAATACTGGAGGAGAATATTGGGATCCGTTTTTGGGAGTTTGGATGGCAGCTGGGGAAGGGAAATGTGTGAGGAGGTAGGGTTTATGAGTGAAAATAACAAGAGAGGGAATGCATTCATCCAGTGGAGTAGAAAAACGAATTATCATATTTTGTAATTACTTTTTATGTTAGTGACCTTGCCGTAGTGGCCGTGTAAGTAATTACGAAGTGCTGAGAAGAGTGATTGAAAAGAGGAGTCTTCTAGAAAGTCTAAGGAGAAGAAAACGAAAGAAAAAAGAAAGGAAAAGAAATTCATGGCCGGATGAAGACAATCGTGGAAGGATAGGTTGACGGGAAGACATCTCCGAATGAGTGACACAGGGCAGATTATAAAGGATGTAAAAGAGAATAAATATGTCTATATGAAAAGGCTAGAGGATAGGAGAGCGGAATGGATAGCTGTGTCGAATCAATCTAACGATTGTTGACTTATGATAATGATGATTGCTATTTGAAATTGAAGATACCAAATCACTTGGTGATCGCAATATCCGTTGAAACCTGAACGCCTCAACACTAATATTCACTTGAAGTTTGGGGCATTTAATTTTAAATGCACAATGTGGGATTCGTCATTATCGCATGGAAAGTATTCGTATATTAAGGTATTCGTACACACATATTAGAGGGAGCTCGATAGGATGTTTTTATGTTTGGATTAACCGAGTCGTGATTAGGTTATTTTTAGTGGAATCAACTGGATCGGGTTGGTTAGGACGAAGCTTGGGTCAGTTCTTGATTCATGATTTTTTTTCGCCTCGCAATTTATACTCCCTCGTAGCTCATCTCCGTCGGGAACTTTAATTGATTGCCCAATCACGGCGAGTGGCGCCTCGATCGAACCGCGGAGCGGAGGGATTGGACACTCCCGAGACCTCGGCGAGGATGCCTGTTCCATCGTTTGGGAAGCTTTTTTTCTCCTTTCTTGGCGGCCCTAACTGACCGTGACGGGAAATCACGGCTCAGGCCTCACCGTTCGTTCGTCTGGAAATCATTTTAGAAAAAAAAACAGCTCCGGAAGAGAGGTGTGGGGTGAAGTATCTCCGAAAGTAATCCTCTGTTGTCTGCAAAGATGCACGCACACAAACATGGTGCATATTTCCGCTAATATTTCGAGGATGGTGCGACACTCGCGATATCTTCCGTCCATTCCCATTCCGCAAGCGTCTGAATTTTGGCATCTGCCTCCGTGCCGAATTTATCGTTAGGTTGCTCATCATTTGTGTGAAGGTCGTTCGCCGAAAGAGTTACCCTGTAATACCCTGTAATGCGAGAGCGCATGGAAATATTATCGAAAGACTGGCGGTTACGTTTGAACTCCCGCACCTCCATTCTCTATGCGCTGCCCAACCATATCCTCAATCGGCACGAACCCGATTTCAGAAAACCTACTATCAAAAGAATTACTTCTATTGTCTCCAATAACAAAAAATTGATCATCAGGCAAACAGTTAATTGGAGCGTCCTTGACACTCACAATGAAGAATCTGAGCTTTTCCCGGTGAATAGCATGAATGAAGCCTTCTCGGGTTGGAGACCCGCGTGGCTTTCATCCTTGACACTTGCGAGTTTTTTTTTTACAAGCAGCAGTCTCTTCTAAATGAAAAAATGACTTAACTATCTAGCCTACATATTATTGACTGGTGTATTAGTTATATGATCAGTTCGCCAGAAACATTTTAGAAACGATGGATTCAACCAAGTAGCAATCTTAATTTTTTATAATTAGCATTGGTTAATAAGCTGCTAAATAATGCGACCATTTTTTTATTTGAGGGTATTTCCTTGTCTATGATGCAAATTCTACTATAAGGCGTATCGGGACAACTAAAGTTTACGTTTAAGCGATTAACGCACTTCACAATTTACAATCCATAGTTGAAAAACAGTGCGATGTTTGTGGCGAAAGCAGCGATTCCGTCTCTATTGCTGTATGCCCTTCGAGTTCTGGAAAGAAATGCCATTTCGAGCCTTTCCTCTGTAGAAGGTATCCATCCGAATTCCGAATGTGTGACTAACGAGTGGACAGTTGGTTATAGCTGGGTCTGCCCGGGGCCCTGGAGAGACTGCAGAGAAACGGTTGAAAAACGTAGATATGTTCTTGTTGGCCTGAGTGGCAATGCTTTCAATTCGTTCGTGCGCCTCTCCCCTATCCGTTCCAAGTTGTTGTGACATTGCGTCTTCCTTTATCGCTTCGCAGCTATCTGTTGGGCGGAAGTGGTCTTTCATCACTGCCAATCTTCGCCTCCAGTCTTCACGGAAACCGACTTTCCTTCCTTCATGCCTCTTCCGCTTACCAAACACTCTCCGCATTTGTAAACTACTCTCCATTAAAGTTTGATTCTCTCTATGAGTGGTCCATACTCAAGCAATTTTATCGTCCACCCAGTCGATCGCAGTGCAAATGTTTTTTTCTGGATATTTCTCGCAATGCTACGTAAATGTTTTGTTGTGATTAATGACTTAAAGGAATCTTAGAAAATTGAAGATACATCGGTTTAACTGTCTCCTTCATCGAGTGCATTGCACTTGTCTTTTTAAGACTTTTAATTCAAACTCGTCAAAGCAACAAATATCCTAATGTCGTATATGTGATCATGGTGAACATTGACTTATTTTATAAAAAAATATTTGATAAATCTGGATTTTTACTTGCTTGACTGAAATGCATTGTCATAGGACTTTTTGTACATGACTCTCAACTGGAATTTCCTTTAGAAAAAAAATTTATTTAACCAAAATCTGGAGGTAGAATAGGTTTTCCTTTTCACTGAATGAAGAAAGTGTGAATTTGCTTACTGGTAAAGGCAAACTCTTGGAGTTTTCTTTGGGTGGCTGAAAGCCTTCGAAATGGAAGTGAGGTTCCAGAAACAGCGATTACACTGACTGGATTTAGACCTTGAATGAGTTAACATTAGGTACATTTTTTTCTGTATTTGACTTATTGCATAATTCTGAAGGAGGCTGCTAATGGCAGTCTGTGGATTTTATTTCTTTTTATTCGCCAGCCAAAGACATTTTTATTTTTAAACTACTCTAAAAATACTATCATTAGTTTGTTGTGTTCCGAATGACAGAACACAACATATATTAATCTTCGACCCAAGTGTCTTGGCCGAAGGCTCGACCCTTCAGACGACCACTCGGCCTTTAGATGTCCCCCCTCAACGCAGACATGCGACACCCTTGACAGTTCCCACGCCGAAAGCCCCGCAAGCATCCTCAAGTTAATGCCATGGCAGTGTCCGATCAGATGGATAGAGCCAGAGGAGGGGACGATGTACTTAACAAGTTGATGGTCAACTATAAAATTTGATATTTTTTGTGGTTGGATACGTTGATACCCTAGAGTTCACACCGTTCCAACAACATTTAATATGAATAATTTCATGTCGTGCATCTTTTCTTTTTCCTTTTATTATTTTTTGCTAGGTCCTGATTTCAGTTTTCTTTACACTAAATTTATAAGTTAAATTATAAATTGAAATTTATTAGCATGTATGATAGTATGATATTTATGCTCAATGTGTGATGACCTTGACTTAAGATTCTCTCTGGACCGTGTAAATATTCATCCAGGCCTCGACTGGAATGTCTTTCATTTCCATAGTCTGCCGATGGTAAATATTTGCAGAATTATTATCGCAGTATGTCAGAGAACGAGATGCCGACTGAGCATAAGTCCACAAGGACGTTTTTGTTGTCGGCCCGTCTAGTTTTAAATTGAAGCCGAATTTGGTGGGGTTTACCATGTGCAAAGTTAGTCGTTCCATCTTGTGGATACTTGTCGGTATTAGTTTTATTTTAAGGTTGCGGCTCTTTTCCAGATAATCTGTTTATGCGTACTTTTTAGGAGAGAACATTTAATTTAGTTGAGGGTATTCATTGCGTGTTTATAACCGCGATAGATTCAGCAAAATGAAGGGAGAGAGAATTAGAATTTATGGATAATTTTTATTTGGTCTAAATGGTATCTTTGGAACTAATTCTTTGTTTTTTCATTTGCAGGACCTTCCTCGACCGTTTGGAGCAGAGTTCGGCTCACTTGTCGTCTATCGTAAGTGGCGATTAACATCCCTATATTTTTCTACGTCAGCCATCTCGCCTACACCGTTTCATCTCTTGATAGATGATTAACCGTGGATATATTGGCTTCATCTTGTTTATCCCGTTATTAAGTGGCACATTGGCTTCACATATTGCTATCGGTGTATTCTTAGCGATTGAAAACAATACCAGCCTTATTTTTCTTGGTTGTTTCTTTTAGGTGCTGCAGCCTTCACCTTTTCTTTCGGTTCAATTTCGCTAAAAGCTATTGCGAGGAGTACTAAATCAGATTAAGGATCGATCTTTTGCTTTGTATGTAAATATGCATCTGTTTTGTTCAAATTAAGTTCTTTATTGAACGTTTTGTGACTGGGATGGTGTGCAAATGTGGTAGCTGTCCGTAGGTTAACAAGCATAGTCTCCGTATGTGACGTATAATGGCTAAATTCGTTACGTCTGTAATTATCCGTGGCCATGAACTTCAGTTGAAAACAAAATCCATCCTCAATGATGCTGGTCTTGCACGGTTCGTCAGTGTGTTTAATTCCTTACATAATTCTTCTCTTAATGCCCTAACTCCTGACGACTTTCGCTGTCATCATCTGGAATTAAATTGACCTCGCAGGGTCATCGCTTATGGTATTCGTCTTCCCTATGTTTACTTCTGTCATGTTCCTTCGGCTGATCATTTGTTGCGATCAAGACCATAAAGTCACTGGTCTTTTGGTATTGAAAAATTGTCGCCATCTCCTCTGGCTTGAGATGTATTACTTTCAAGCTGTAGCTGAAAAATCTCTCATCATTTGCTGTAAATTATAGTCAAAATTCCTCTTTTTCGTTTTATGCTATCCACAATTTACTTTAACTAGTTTATGGTATCCTGCGTAACTATTATAGGGCGTATTTTTTTGGAATATTTTTGCCATATCATTCTGCAACCTCCAGCGTGTTTGGCAGTCGTTGAATATTTTTACCCAAACTGGACTGAGCATACTGATGAGTAATTTAAGTGTTTTTCGCTTTGTCACTTACACGTATACTTTGGCTCTCGGCAAGCATGAACCATTCGTTCCGTTACAGAAAAGTGTACCCGGGACTGTATGCACACCATGGCTGAAGACTTGCAATTACAAAATACGGTAGCGGCTCGTTAGTTCTTTTGGGAACATTAATTTCATTATGTATGCGGATAGGCTACTAACTTAGTACGTTCTTCTTTTAGAATGTCTAATGTAAGTTTTAAACCGCGATAGGCTCTGTTGCGCTCCTTCAAACTAAAGATGTTATTTTGAACCTCTCCGTTCTCGATTCTACTTCCCTGATTTTATGGGCGTCATTTGTGTCCAAAGAAAACGTGAATGTGGTAGTGAAGACATTCTTCTCAATTGCTGCTCCGCCGTTTTTTGCTTTCCCGTCGTCTCCTCTTCACGAGCATATTTCAACTCTCTCCTCCGTCGTCTCCTCTTTCTCTTTCATTCGCACACGCGTCCATTCGAGAGGTGGCCCCCCAACCCCCTCCATCTCTTCCCTCCTCCTCATGCACTTATACTTGCCCCCACACATGTTAGTTTGTGAGGGAAGCCCTGTTCCCTTCGTCGACTCCAAGACTAATGCTAATGGAGCGCATGACCCTCTGTTTTTTTTACGTTGATTCGGAATCCCGAAGAGAGAAGCAGGCGAAATGGGTCGATTAGCCATTTAGTCGAGGATTGACGGATTATGAGCCAAGCGACACGGCGTGCATTTCGAGAGTTCTTCATTTTATTCTCCGCCTTCTCTGGTGTTTTATTTCTGTTGTCGAGCAAACCTTTTGGCCGTTGAAACAGCACACTTTCCTTCATGAAGTAAGATCATTTCCTTCATTTCTTTGAGTTTCGTTTTCGAGTCAAGGAGTCCTACACTCTTGTTAAAAGACACTCCTGCTTCTCTTTTCTTACACAAATAGACATATTCAAGAGCTGAATATTAAATTGCCTAGGCTTTTTGCGCAGCGTATAGGTCATTCAGTTTTATTGGTCGTAATATTTGAGGAATGGGAAAATTCTTTTACTAACCTCATTATGCTTTATTTTCGCTCCCTCGTTTCCTTCTGTATAAACGCCGCGGTGTCATGAAGTGTACGAGCCCATCGTTTTGTAATCAAGCGGTTCCATTTTAGTACTGTACTGCTAGAAAGTAGTCTCATTTTTCCGTCATTATGAGTATTACTATGATTGGATGGAAAAGAGTTATAATTTGACATTGATCACCGGTCTCCTTGTCAGATGAAAATATTGTCTTTGACCAAGTCGATGCGTGGGCTGTGTATTTTCTTTATTTGTTAGCCGATTGTGCAATTATTTATTTCCAATACCGCTCTGATAAATTATGCATGAATCCTCGTTGTCGGGGGAGCGTGCTTCCATTGAACCTCTTTTGATTCAACAGGAATAGCCTGATATACCTCTAAACTTCCGCTGTGTTGGGGAAACTGTCCATCTGTCAGGAATAGTAGGTCTTATACCGCTTCCTCACATCTCCTTCTTCATCTTCCCTTGGTTCTTATGCTCTTGTAATTTTTGGTAATATCTACTCTTATTATTTTCATTTTTCATGCCACACTTGAAAGCTATTCAGGTTCATCTTTGTCATTTCCACTTCGTGAAGCCATCATCCGAATTGAAAAGATGGAATGTGTCGTCAGTCAGCTATTGTTTCTTTGTGGGAATGGTTTTCATTGACTTTCCGTCACAACTTCTCGGGAGGATACCTAAAGGCAGAAGAGCATTATTTATTCTGTCATTCTATTGTGAATGGGAACTTAAATACCTCATGCTTACGTTACCATGGTGATTTATGACGTAGGCGCACTTAAGGGCTGTATATTTTGACCGTAATTTATGCTAATGGAGGTTTAATATTTATAGATTTGTGAAATAGTTGAGTTATTTAGGGTAATTTTTAACTTCACGTCCACTGGGAAAGGTTTTTCTGCAAATTGTAATTTTGTGGATGTAAATCGGATTGCAGAAAGACATTTGCTTAAAATAGCGCCAATATTCCCTAGTAGATGGGAAGGTTGTCTCTCCATTTCCCAATAGTCCACGTATTAGGGCCCTGAAAAAACGCAGTATTCAACGAAGGATTCTTCCTAAATGACTCGAGTACACTAATGACACGTGCTAGTTCACTTATTTCACATTTCCTTCCTCAAAGAAATCATGTCTAAATATTGTGTTTGTACCATAAACCATACGGTGATGTTCCTAAAAAATGGACCTAGAAACTGGGAATTGAGAAATTCTCTTGACCTGTTTCCTTAAAATCCCTCGTATTTGCTGTGAGTAATTGTACACCTCTCATTCCTATAATAACCGTTATTCCTCCCGTATTCTTTCTCCACCTGCTCATTGTATGCGAAAGCAGAGGTGTACCCTGTTGTGCTCAATGGATGAATTCCTTCCCACGCCTCATGAAACTGAAAAGAAAAAGCGGACTGATGAAATACGGCGAGGGGGCGCTGTTTATCTTTCCCCGAATTGGAGGGCTGCTCTGCATGCGTGTCGAGAGAAAGACTAAAGGCTGAAAGGGTTGTGAAAAGCATTAGCGATTTGGGGAGGGGGAAAGGGTCGTCCTTTGCTGCATTTTTTGTGCTTTTCTGGGCGCAAAATGCAAGGGCGCTCGTTGTGGTTGTTTTGTCGAGATTCACCGCCTTTTCAGGAAAGAACGTCGCCTTGGTACTGACCATTTATATTATTTTGTGGGTGACGTTGCTCTTTAATGGAATGACTTGCTGTAATTAGAATTAATTTTATTTTATAATTCGGCTAAACGGCTTTATTGGCCCTCTTCTCACCGTTTTTCTTTCGCCTTATGACTCCGTGGAAGTTATTTCAACTTCACAATGACACTGCTAGTTTTTGTCTATTTAGTCTACCTCGACGTAAATGCTTGTTGCTATCTGGCTGTCCAAAATCGGCCTCAATGAAAACGACTATCACGATTGGTTATTGACTCCATTTCTTTGCATTACCACTTTTCAATTTTTTAATGTGTATAGTAAGTCATTTCGTTCCGCTTCCGATGGAAATGGATCCCTCCCACGCTTTTTTTTGGAACATCAAAACACAATGTTGTCAGAATAACAGTCTCGCGAGATGTCTCTTACAGTTTCATTATTCTCATTGGATTTTTTTCTCGAGCATTTCTTTCAGCAACACCAAGTTCCTGATTATTATTGACAATTGTTTTGCTTTGTATATGGATTACGGGACCTTTGTGTGTTAGTATATATTAAGTAAATTATGAAATTAATTTTTCTTTGGAGTTTTCTTAAGTCTCGTATCCGCTTGGCTCGATCAAAGCGTCGTCTTTTTTTGAAGGATTAATCGGAAACTAGGGTCAAGGGGCAAATAAATATCTCCAATTGACCTTTGACCGAAATTCGGTCGTGTGGGAAGCTTGTGGAAACTCTCAATTTAGATATGGAGTGACCGATCCTCCCTTCTATGTCATTCATGGGATGTCATCGATGCCGTCATGTGAAATTTGGCGTTATTATGGTGAAGGAGTGACATTTTGAGAAATGTTATAAATAAGTCTTTAGAAAGATTTCTCTCGGGATGAAAAATAATAAAAAATACAGCTTGGTGGTGTTCAGATTATTTCTACGTCTTTTCGTATTCTGCAGTGCTGGGTGGAGAGATGAATCTTAAAGTTTGGGGGGGTCCACGGCCTCAGTACTCTAGCAATTAATTGCTATCATAATTTGTATAGCTCTTATTGAAAATATTTAAATTATGAAAATTGAATCCAATCTACCGTTAATCAAGGTCCATCCAAGCGGGTTTCGAACCGCTGTCCCCTAGGTCAAACCTCTTCATGGTGGGTGAAAGAGCTTGGTTGATATTTGTTGACTAATGGGAGACTTAGGCGTACGAGTCAATAACCATGTAAACAGGATCGAATTTCCAGTTTGGGTCTCGCCATTTCGGTGACAGATAGCCGTGTTTAGCGCGGTTATATAACGTTCGTGTGCTGCGATTAACGTTTGGCGCTACGGTCGAGTCGTCGTGAATCGGGAAATGATGACACTGCATTTTCATTAGCATTGATTTAGTTGACTAGATTTGGTTTTCTCTATTTTAAAATCCAAAATAGGTGCAAGCATGTTTGGTGTGTGAGGAAGGTGAGGCTTTTGGGATGGAATGGAGAGAGGTGGGACTGATGTCTACATTTTAATCGATGGCGTTCGTCGGGAGTTATTAATGCTATCGGAAACGAACATCTATACCGTGGAATCAGTTGTGATAGTATCGAGCTAAGGAACTGTACTTTTTAAGCATATTTCGAAGTATATCGGAGGTGATGCTTTCTGATGGGCAAGGGAGAAGCAGCGTGTACTGCCGTGGATCCGTGCAGTTGGCAACCGTGCTTTTGAATTGCGTTCTGTCTCCCCTATTTTTTCTCTCTCTCCTTCACGGCGTGCCTACTTGGTGTGCCTACTTCTCTAATGCCTCGCCCTCCATCTCTTCCACTACTAGTCTTCCCATGTAGAACTGCACCCGTCTGCCGCACGCGCGTCGATGCTTCATTGTTTCTCGCTGCGTTCTTAGTGCGAGCGCAAATACGAGAACGCAGGCATATATGCGTGCCAAGTTCCCATTGTGATCCTTGCGGACCACCGCAATGAGAAAAAGAAATAGGAACCCGTCTGGACGGGTCTCTAAGTTAGTTTACCGATCAACCCGTTCTTTCTTCTTTTACATCTGTAATATTAATAATTTTTAATTAATATAATTATAAAGTTGTTATCTCCATCTGCAAATGAGGGAAAAACGAGGGCCTTGTGCCATTCTAAGGAATCATCCTCTTTGGTGAGGTTCTACCTCGCTCATTCCAAATGTATATCCTTTTCTATCGTTATTAATTATCGCTTTTTTCACGGCTACAGTTGTTCTAGCCTCGTTATTAAATCTCTCGAGGCTGTAAATACCATCAAGGAGGGTAGAAATACAACAATTTTGGCTAAAATTCTGTCTTTCGCTACGATAGCAGAAGGTGTATTTTGCGAAATTTTAAATATGGCCTTCGCTATTTACGAAGGCAATGCCAGTGTTTCTCCGGCCATACGTTATACAATACGAGTAAACTATTAACTTGCGTTTAAGTACATAATCATCCCCGGTAATTTTGATTAGAGCACTTTCTTAGGTTTTGGGTGAGAAATAGTATTCGTTAATGCTACCGTTCTAGAGAAATAATTGCTCGGGCGTACACTCGAAGGTTGACGGGTTGTATATTTGTATTAATTTCTTGGCAGCGAGACTATGTATTTTTAAAAAAATTGGTTAATTTCGAAACTAGCTGTCCGATTAGGAACTGGTTTTGGAAAGTTGTCCCATGATTTATTTATTAATTATCAGCCTTTGAATTGGATCATGGATTATAATTATTTTCTTTGACTGATCAGGTCATGAAATAATGAAGAATTAGGGCTCTAATTAGTTATTTTTCTGCCCACCCTAAGTATAAGGACTTAAATAGCATTGTTCTATGCTGCATGTATGACATTATATATGAACACTTAATAATTAGTTTATTATAGTAAACCATAGTTATTATTATTATATTAATAATCTTGCGACTTTCCAATTCCCTTTAATGACTAATTGCACGTAGTTGAAAAGCTTCATAATAGGTAAATATATGAGTTGATATGATTTATTTAGGACTTAATCCTCTTGGATTATATTATAAATTATGATAGCTTAAAATGCCGTCTTGTATATTTGAAATGTAAGCGGCACTCGAGGGCGCGATATCAATTGAAATTCAAAATGGCGTGGAAAAATCTCGCCTAAGTGCTTTAATTAGGCACGTTGGTACGTTTATGAGGTCGACATGTTTACTCCCCAAGTGGGAGAGCTCCAATTCAACTGTTTTCTGGAATAGAATAATTAGTCTGTCAGCCGACTGAGAAACCATTTAAAATTTGGACTTAAAAATTCTATTATTTTCCTGGCATGTTTTTGTTCGTGACTTATATGCAGCATCGAATCCGTCTTTCATTTGCGCTCTCGTGGAAACTTTTAATGAGGACTTGATGGGTGGGTGGGGGGATAGCTTATATCCGCTGGGATAGAGAATCAAATCCTTCACCCGCTCGCTCTTTTTTTCACCCCCTTCCATATTAATTTCATGAGTGCGTGTGTGCATAGGGCGGGCTAAAATGTTGGCGAGGGTGCAGTTGGAGGGTGGGAGTGCAGTGGGATGGATTGGGAAGCGAAGTGTGTGCTGTTCGGAGGATGGGGTTGGGCGAGTTGCTTAGCGGTAAGAATTGTCTTCCAACGTCGAACCGCGTGGTTTTCCCACTATTGAGACGCCACCTCTAGCGGAGTGAAGCGATATATCATCTAATATAAATTAATAAAAATTAATCAATTAACCAATTTAGATTTAATGTAAGATGTTTCTTTAAGTGTTTTGACATATAGATGAACACAAATATTTGTATAGAAATCAGAGTTAATAAAACGGTTCGACAGATCGCAAGTGCGTCAGCAAGGAAACTTGTCTTGCTTCGTTTCAACTTCGTTTACATTACAATCCTTTAGTATTGCGGGCTCCAATGATTCAAGGATATTCGTGTAATTTTGTTTCCTATAAAACATGCTCGGGTCACTGTTTAAGCCTAGAATTACGTAATCAGGCGAGGTACTGTGCGCGCATTTACTCAGGGGCCATAATTCCCTCTTTCCCGTAGTGCGGGAAGCATTGTAGTGGTTTTCAGTGTGAGCTGGAGTTTGCTGGGCTAGGATATGAATGGGGATGAATGCGCTTCCTCCGCGACCCCCAGAGCCGTGTGGCGAGAGGGTGAGTGAGATTGCAGAGGGGTCGATCGAGGATTCGCCGGGAGGAAACCGAGGACTACGGAATGAATGATTCCAGGAGTGGATGGGTGGAGTGGAGGGTGATCTGCGGTGGCACTTGGAGGGGGGAGGGGCCACGAATCTCGCGGTCGTCGCCGTTGGGCGTGGGGGTTATTGGGGGGGGGGGGGGGGGAGGGATCCGCCAGCGCCCTCCAAGGCTTTCCTTTCCGACTCGAGTGCGTTAGGGGATGCTTGAATGACGACGAGGAGGTGAAAAGTGTTTCGTCAAGGGGTGGGCGAGAGCGGAATGAGAGGGTGACAGCAGCAACAGGGTGGGTCGTGTCTTCTTTCATTTCGGGGGTTGGCATTTCCCACGCGACACGCACCCACGCACGCACCCTCCCGGTGAGACGAACCCAATGTGGAAATTTGGCTGAGATGATGCCAGTGCATCTACATCTACATAATACCCTGCGAGCCACCTCTAGGGTGTTTGGCAGGGGGTGATTAATCACCAGCATGCAATAGGATTCCCACATGCACACCGCATGGTCGAAAACAACGCTACGCAAACTAACCAATTATTCTACCGCATTCATTCAAAGACAAAACGTGCCTGCTAATAATTAGGTTTTGTGCCAATAAAGCCAGAACACGCAAAAATGGTGTTAGAAAAAATAGGAAAACTCAGAAACATGCATTAACGTATACATAAGATAGTAGGCTACAATATAAGTCATGTAATCTATTTGTGACTTCTAACGCTGCCGTTATTGTCTCTATTTATCGAGGGGGAAAAAGACATTTTGTATCTGTCTGTTCTACAGTCTATCACTCTTATTTTATTTAGATGATCTTATCTATCGTATTATGTTGGCGTTCGTAAGATATGGCTAACTTCGTCAGAAAATTCACTGCTGTTGAATTTATCTAACAGGTTTAGTCTATTTTTCAGTCTACCGCCTGACAGAGATTCCCATCCGAGTTTATCTAGGTCAGTTACACTAACAAGACTATTGTAATGACCTTTCACGGACCTGGCAGCTCTTCTTTGCACGCGTTCTAACTCTGTTATCAAGCCTTTTTCATGAAGATCCCAAGCATTGGCAGCGTATTCCAAATGGGTTCTAACGAGGGAGAAGTGGATTATTTCTCTCACTTTGTCGCCGCACTTTTCCAGAATTATTTTAAGAGAACCCAAGTGGAGTGATTCCATCGGCCCGTGGGAATGCGAAGAGCTCCTTCGGCCCGAATGAAGCTGAAGTTAGCCACTAGCCACTGGAGCGTAATCATTGTGAAATAAGTCAGAATACCTTTTTTCATAGATAATGCCGTTATATGTTTATTGCAAATTGTTTGTGCAACTCACTCTCCTTACTTCGTCTCCAATCTTTGGTAGTGATAAACATTCGTTACTCTTGGTTTGTTTCTGTATCAGAAAAACTGGAATGCCACTTTTAAGTTTTACTTCTTCCAATAAAAATATTTGTTTCATTTAAAATCTTCTCAGCCGGTTCGAGAGTATTGATCGGTATCAATGGTTCGGAAATGTTGAGATAATTTTGAGCATTTCTCTATAGGATCTTGTACAGAATGTTTTCCATTTGCGTTGTACTCCGTCAATAGCAATTATAATTTTCGATAATTACAGTTCCTTTTCAATATATTTATCAGTCGAACTCCGAGGAAAATGTAACTTTATTGAACAGTAATTAAAGTTATAGTAATAGATTAATATCGCGCCATTTTCTAGTGCATACTATTTAGTATGTGCCTTAGAATTGGGGTTAGATGGAAGATGGGACTTTCTAGTCCCATTCTCGCCCAATAAAGACGTATTATTATTATTATAATTATTATTAGAATGGAATCACTTTGGAGCTATAAACATTTTCCATGAAATAAAAAAAAATTCCTTGTACAAAAGCGTGAAATCAAAGATCGTGTTCTGAAGGTTGTGATTAAGATTTTTTAAACTTTTTCTCGTCGAAGCTTGTTCGAAACGATGCTGCACCAGCCCTTTGTGCTATTTTGAACTCTGGTGCATTTGATAATGGACAAATAGTCCATACGTTTGCGACTGATCCCTTTTTTTCCATCGCCGGGTGAGGAGGGAACGATTCCGGGTCTATTTCCGTGGGTCGTAATTGGCTTGGGCCAGTTTCCCGTTTTAAAGGGCGGCCGGCCGCGAGCAGCAGCATCGAGGAAAAGCAATAATTGACTGAGAACAAGCGGAGAGAGATTTCGTCGAGTTTGAAGACGCGGGGAGGCGTGGGAGTGGGGTGGGGGTATATATTTCATTTTCCTTGGTCTTTTGTAGACTTCGCTTCCCCGCCACCTCCATGCAATTTGGCGTGCCTGGGTCAGACGCTCGTTGAAAATGAGCGGAGATGGCCACGGGCAGGGGAGAAGGAAGCGGACGGCGGTTTTTCAATTGGCTGAGTGCGGCAAGAGGGCGATTCGCTTCAAATTAGTGTGCTCGCATATCGTGGCATTCATCTGCTGTTTTTCACTCGGCTTGCCATAGGGAGCTACTCCTTGTAATTAACTCTCACTTTTGATGCGAGTTTGCGTCTCCCTGGAAGAGATGATCCGGTATGATGATCTTAAGATCACCCATAATTTGTGGTTCGATGTTTTAATCCATAATTCGTGGTGCTTTGTGTTAATTTCATCGATGGCTATATTTTCTCGCATAGATACATCCGCGTTTATTTCATTTGGCATGTTTGGTCCCTCTCTATTTGCAATGAGGAAAAGAATTGTGATTAGGATTCCATTGAATTGATCGTTTTTTATTCACTCCTGTAGTAGGTAATCTATAGCATTTACCCTGGTCAAGGGAAATCTCAAATATTCCTGTTTTTAAGCGATTAAACGATTCTATTACAGATGGCTTTTGATTTGGTGGACGTACCGATAGCTAAGTGAGCACACATTCGCCGTGAATGACGGTTTGTGAGGAGAGAACCACGGCGCTCGCGTTCTCCCGACCATAGTGAAATGCAACCACGAGTGAGCTTATATAGCTTTGCGTTCCACGCGACCAAACAGGGTGCTGTGTTTGCTGTGGTCTGGATCCCTCTCTCAGCAGGGTCGGGTTGCTCTGAAATATCTCCTTCACCGCCGGGTTGCAAGCCCGGGAACTCAAGATGGGAAGCCGTACATCCGTTCCAACGTAATCCCCTGGTTCTTCAGAACTCCCGATATTTCTCCGAATCATGAATCATCTTTGTCCTATCATTGCCATTCCCGCGCCATTGGCATGGCACCTCACACTTTAGATTGTAGCCTAGTGCTAGACGGGTGGAAATATTCTCCCCTTGCCAAACACCCTTGAGGTGGCTCGTAGGAAATCATAGACGTAGTTCAATTGCCCTTTCGTTTATCATCGTTCAATCCTGTTAGCTTATTGCATGCCTCTATTATTGTATGTGTGTTTTATGCTTTATCATTTTCATGTAATAGTTAAAACACTGGTATATCTTGGTTTCAGCTTACGAGAATTTATTTCATCCTTCGTTTTGGAGTCAGCTACTTACGCTTCTCAAGTGGTCTGAAATTGGGAATAAACGGATACACGTATTATATATCTGCTTAATACCCTGCGAGCCCTTCTCTGTGGTGTTTGGCAGGGGATGACGACTCACTAGATTGCTGCATGCAAGAGGTGATTCCCAAATGCACACCACACGGTCATAAAAATATTACGCATAATAACAAAAAGCATGTGCACATTCATATAAGGGCAATACTAGACAACGGTATGTAATGTCCATATCAAATCCATGCAATGTTCAAAGGAAAGAAATGAACATGCAATTAGTCGTTCTATCGAGTGATGCCATTTAGTAAATTAATCAGGACACCGATGCTATCCAAAATAGTACGAGAAAAGAATGACATTTCAAGTCCCTCTGTTTTGATGTGAATTTCCTTTTTTTCTTATCGTGATTATTTCTATCATAGTACGACGGTAGACGAAGGATATTTTGTACGTCGTCTGAGAAAAAAATCTTCTCCGAATTTACGAAGTAAATTTACATTATACTTTCTCTACGTTCCTATAAAGATTCCCATTCTAACTCGCCTCACCGATAACTAACTTATTGGAAGCACTTCACTGCATTGGATACAGTTGCAATGTGAGCGCAGGCGATGATGCGAAGGGAAGGAGGGGAAGGTCCCCGACCCCCCCCCCCTATCGATTCCTCTCTCTCGAGCAATCCGGGGGTGCTTTTACAAATCCATTGTTGAGACTCGCTTTCCGGGAACTCCCCTGCCGGTCACGTGCCGGAAATGACGTGGCCGTTGGGTGGGTGTGTTCCCTGCAGACGAGTGGATGACCCTCGGGCATTTCCCCTTTCATCTGGGGGTTCGCTAAGGGTGTGGGGGAAGGGATACGCCCTTTTATACGAACCGGCGGCGGCAGTGGCTCCGTGCACGATCGATGCGTCCACGGGGGAAAGTACTCGCGCGCCCCTTGCAACCCCACCGAATACCTACCTTTGCACTCTCCCGAAAACGCCTCTCTCTCAAACACGTTCTTCCGCCAATGTTTTTACTATCTTTCGGTTCTCACTCATAAAAAGCACAAGCCTTTCTTTTCGTTTCCTAAGCCCGATCTCAATGTTCCGAGTTTGCGGCTTAGGAAATTGATGGTTATTTTTCTTTTACACCTTTAAAATGCAATGCAAAGGAGAGTTAATGACGTCACTCGCTGCTCCCATCCTACCTCAGTGGCCATTACGACCAATCCCATTCCCTCGCTCATCGTCTTGTAAAAAAGCCACTCAAACTTTTGTTGAGCGCGTACTTTCAAGAATTTTCGTTTAAATTCGCCGTTGATTGGCTTAAATAAGGATATATGCGCATGTCTCGCTGAAATAGATGTTTCAGCCCGTTTCTGAAATCCGCGTTTTAAATTTCTTCGAGTTGTCCGTCCGAATGATCCGTGTTTCGCGTGTACCTTCCTCGTTTCTTTTTCCCCCTCCTCGTCCTCTTCCTTCTCCCCCCTCTCTCCCCTCCCCACTTTTTTCAGACACTCCGCGACAGTGTCGCAATCACGCGTCGCGTCCATTCATCCCATTTAATCGGCTGCCAAAAATGTGCGAATGTCCGGTCGTCGGCAGCGCGGCGCGCGGCTGGAAGCAGACGCGCCTGCAAGAGACATTCCGGAGGAGGCAATTGACTCGCGCGGGGCGTGTTGCAGGAGGGGCAGTCATTCAAGGGGCCTCGCTTGGATCTGCAATGCTGGCTTCATGAAACACACGCGGAGATTGATTGGGAGTCGAATGGGAAGCCACTCCACTCGCGTCTCCAGCGAACGAATTCTCGAATGACATTTTAAATCCCTCTTTTTTGATGTGTATTTCCTTTTTTTTCTTATCGCGATAAATTCTACCAAAGTACCACGGTAGACGAAGGATATTTTTTACGTCGTCTGAAAATAATTCTTATCCGAATTTACAAATTAAATTTAGCGTGTACTTTCTCTATGCTCCTTCATAGATTCCGAGTCCCTATAAGATTTTCCGTTGCAGATGTCTCGCTGTGGCGACGAAAGAAAAATTCTGAATGCTCTCTAAGTGGTTCTAAATACTAACGTGCATTCTCTATTATCTCATACATAATGATAGCTTAAGTACTTATTTACTATCATTTTATCATTTCATCATCCTATGAATTTACTTTCTGTGTAGCCGAATAGTAGCTGCTTATAGGATCTCAGATAGCAGAATCTAATAAACTAGTCAGAAACTAATAAACCGCGATCGACGACGACGCTTTGCAAGCTTATTTATATCATAAGGGCCTGTTTACTGGAATCTAGAATTTATTAATGGGACGTACGTACAATCAATGATTCGCAATAGGAGATCCATGTCGTTTGTATGTGAGTGTGCATGTATTTGAATGGAGTAACTTTTCCCGTTTCTCAACTTTAATTCCACGCATCATATACTGCTGCTGGCGCTCGGTGAAACCCATTCTTGGATTTCGGATCGCATCAGAAGGGTTATTCTCCATGACGGGTTTATTTGCCTCTGCATTTTTCTATCCTCTGGGCGTCAATCGAAATGGCGTTTCTCCTCGCAACAGCCCACACTTGCAATTAGATGTTGTGGTAATGCGGGAGGGGCCCAATATTGTGGTGAGTGTGTGCGATGGACTGGAGGGCGATGGTCTCCTCTTGGCACTTGGCACTGTGTGAAACGGCCTCTTGGTCGGTGTGTGCTCGAGTGGTCAAGGGGCCGAAGGAGTCGTCGAAATAATGGGGTGGAAAATTGGAGGGGGGCGTGTCTGGCGCCCCCCCCCCTCCCATGGTCAGCGCGCGTGGCTCATGCGAAGAAGACTCTCCCATTCATTTTCCCCGGAATTCCAATTTCGCTCATCAAACACTTCAAGTCGCTCCTCGTTCAGACGTGCTCTTCAAACCGCAGCGTAGAAGCCTTTAATTTCTGGCTTCTGTAGCGGGGGTGGAAATGGGGGTTTTGAAGGGGGATCGGGGGTTTTTGACGCACTCGCGGCGGCATCGGTGTGCTTGAGTAGTGCTGGCGTTGCACAGTGGTCCAGAATGTTGAAACGTACGACACGGTAACCTATTGAAACCAAGTTCAGTAATTATTAGCTGTGGAGGTCGCTGAATGCGAATTTGATCTTGGAAATTTGAAAATATATAAATTGTTTCGAACACTAAAAATCTGAAATTGTGTGTTCGGTGAATCCTGAAATCTTGTTACTTGGAAAGTCTACCAAGTTTACAGGATTTCTGAATAAATTCCTGCTATACCAACAAATGAAGCAAGCCAAGAGCGATATTTACCATTTTCTTAAATGGATATATCAGCTATATACGTCATAAATCCTTGTTCCAAGTTACTTGCAATGGCAATGCGCAATGCCATAAGCAGGAACGGGGCTGGAGGCTGCTTTCATTTTTCAAGCATAGCTTTTGAATCTTTTAACTTCTGCACGGTATCGAACAGGCCCTTTAAAACTTAAACTTTGGAGAATTGCATAGTATAGTTATTTTTGCGGGAGAAGGCGTAAGTAAAACCGTTCGTTACTTTTTCCCAATTTCACCTTTGGTACCATATATTCTCACTTTATAAGAAGTTAATTGACTTACGAAAATAAGACTTTTTTAAATTTGAAAAGGTACTTCCTTATTTCTTCTGTTTCCAGTTCACAGACTTCAAATAGGCGTTATAGCAGTGATGATCTAGCCCTCTGCAATGGAGGATCATTAAACTGCACCAGGAATACGCCCTCTTTCAGACTGGCCGTTGAATTCCCAGACACCTGTAACTATCTCTAGTAGAAGTAACATCTACTTTCCCGATACCCTTCAAATCGTTCGGACAGAATGACCAAGTTTGGGTGAATGCCGCACGTATTTCGGTGTCTCTGGCCCTCTGTCCTCGCCCCATCGCCTGGTAAGCGTTCGTCCCCTTAAGGGTAGGGTTCGACTTGGCTTGGGGGCTATTATTCGCATTGGTGGCCTAGAAGTAGGAGATCGTCGCAAATCGGAGAGAAAAATCTGCTTGTGCTATTCATAGATTTCGTTGCCTTGGTCTTCAGTTTGATTGTTCAGTCCGGTGCCATGGTTTTTCCTTTTCCGTTTTGAAATCTTAGTTTGAAATTCAGGATTATTTTAATCTATTTTGAAACTTAGTTACGGGGAAATCCAGTAAGAAATTTTAAATACTTTATAACTTTATGACTAAATAATTTTAACTTGCTGGGGAGTGAGATAGCCTGGCGTTGCAGTTGCCCTTTCTGATAAGTAATTTATGCTGGAAAACTGAATTGCTGGAAAATTATCACGGCAACCTTCCTTAATACATCTTTAAACTGTATATCATCATTGCAGTTCATTAATAATTTATTTAGAGTTAGTATATTTAACCAGTCATCCCACTTTTTTAATTCTTATGTGCATTACATGTGTCCCTCAAACTAATTATCTTGCGATGCTGCTTTAAGATTTTTAGGAGTGACAAAGAGTTAACGATCAATTGCGATATTCGACGGAGAAGTTCAGTTACATTCTTCGTCTCTTGTCTCTGTGAAACACGAATTGAAAGCCGTTGATCCCACTGCACGCATTCCTACATTTTTTCGAAGGACACTAGATGCGAAAGCCTTGTTCTTTTTTTTTTTTTAGGAACGCGCGATAGTTCTGTGCAGTGTGGATAAAATTGAGGCACCGATGGGTTTGGAGGGCGACGTGAACGGTGTTTGTGTTGGTGAGCTGCGTTCTCGGGGTTCGCATCGACCCTTTCTCTTGTCTGGGCCTTGGGGTAGGCGACTCTCTCCGCCGCCCACCGCCTCACTCTGCCAAATTACCCCAAAAAAGCCCTTCTCCCTCTCTCTGCACCGAAATTGGACCCTCCCCTACTCCTGCACATCCCTCCTCCCTCCATCCTCTGTCCTCTCTCTCTCTCTCTAATATTCATCATGCTCTTATTTTTTTGTTAGAATCATGGCTTTCTGAGCATTGTTTTACTCCTTCGTTACATTTCCCTTGCTCCATCTGTCCATTCAATCGTCGGCCTGTAATAACTTCGAAATTTAGTGTTCATTTAAGTTTTTTTTTCAAAATTTTCATTTCTGGTATCAGAATTGGCCTTTGTAAATGTATGTTTTCCCTCTCTTTGTTTTAAATACATATATAGCCACTGTGTTATTCTTTCTAGTTTCCATGACAAAGAACATAATTGTGATAGGCCTCGGGGTGGTTCTCCTTCGTAACAGTGAATCAACAATCGCTACCCAATCCAATGGAAGCATCGCTCTGCTTATTCTAGGTTAAATGGTCTGTTGAAGATTCAGGATTCCTTACAATTAAAGATACGTCGCCTTCGTTGTCCCCTTTGGCGATGATCACGCGTATGATCAAGCTGTTTTCATTTTTTGTAATCGTATGATTAGATGGAACCGCTGAACTTGATAGTTGACTTCGATGTCGGTTTAAACTTATCTTCCTTGAGAAACACAGCTTACAAGTGAAGTGGAATGTACTTAGTCGTAAATTTGGGGTGGTTCACTACCTTCCTTAACATCCGGGTTTCGTATCTGTATGTGAAAAACATAACAATTTCTAAAAATCATGTGTCATTCACACTGCTCTGTAATTCGCTCATACGTGTTCTCTCTCGAATAGTTTCCCCAAATTGTTAACTCTCATACTCTGGTACCTTACAAACTTGTGGGTAAAGGTGAATTATTTGGGAAGTAGGATAGCAATTATCTTCATAAACAAATCCAGGCATATTTCTCAGTATTTGTATTCGTATTTTCAAGGTTGAATTAATGTTTCGCTTAGTTCTCTAATATGAAATAGGAGATCAATTTATCAAGAACGATCGCAGCAGCGTTAATTTAAGAGACAGGGAGAGCAATTTCACGAGTGTGTGAAAAGGTCTGTGGCTCAGCTCAATTAGCACCGGCTCAGCAGTAGGAATGCTGCCAACATTTCACAGTCCGACTTTGCGATCGTCTTCAGGGCGAATAGTTTATTAATCATGAGCGTGAAAAATATGACAATTTCATGCATTCATCTATCGTTCACCTTGCTCTGAAAACTGCCCTACTGAAGACGATTGCCTCTTCGGACATGGAAACTGTGAGAGCATTCTACAAGCCCCTGACGCGGTGGTGGTCCTGTGAGCGTTTCACCCTGGGTCTATTCGCCTGAAACTCAAACCTTCAATTTCTCGTGTTTTCGCTGAAGGTAAGAATACATTTTCATTTACTCCCCTCGGAGCTATTATCGAATTATAAATTTCGATATAATATTTCCTGGAGTTTAGGTAAATTTTAAAACAAGTTTCAGCCAACGTTTCGATTTATTTTTAAATCATCATCAGGGCTATGTAAGAAAAAAGTATGAAAAATAAATATTAAAAAATTGACCTAAACTCCAGGAAATATTATATCGTATATTAAACAAGGTCAAGAAAAGGAAAAAAATCATAAATTTCTTAAATGAGATTATTATTTCGATAAATGTCGTCTCAGCATCCGGTATCTCTAGTGCTACGGAGTAAATAGTTTCTTCCTGTTTTCTTCGTCGTGAAGCCCGCTTTTTCACGAGGTGTCGTGACTACCCAGGGTGATGTATGCGCGAGCGTGCCTTTTAAATTGCGTTAGTGGTGTGAAGTGGTGAATTGCTAGATCGCACTTCAGAATGTACGAATGCGTGATGGCAAAATAGTCTCATTTATAATTTCGTTCGTTCGTGGCATTGTACTCTAGATTGAGGAAAAGAATAGTTGTGCAATGTGCAATTACATGCCCCGTGTAAAACGGCCATTGAAGCAAAATGCAGAATGCTGGAAAGAAAATTTTATTCTTTTCAGCTCTCGGGGGTACGCAGGAGTTTGAGACATTGTGTGCGTGGTATTGGGGGGGGGGAGGCGAGTGGTCATGTGGGGTGGGTTGTTGGGGATTGACATGCATACAAGTGACAGCAGTGGTGTGGTGCTGTCGAGAGGACGGATGGAGCGGCCCCTCGCGTGGGAGTGACTCACCGCCTCCCTCCCTCGTTGCATGCAGAGTGCCGATGCGATGCTCTTCTGTTTCCCCCCTCCCCTCGCCCTGAACAAAAAGGTGCAGGCTCACCGAGATCGGGGGAGGAGCGGTCTCTCTCTCTCTCTCACGCCAATCCATCGAGGCCTGCGACGCGACGCTAAGACAGCGAGAACTCAGCACGCACGCACACACACAGCGCTCTTTTCCGATCTTGGGTTGACGGCCATTTCCCACCCTTCGCGCCACTGCCTCTCTTTCTTTTGGCCCATTGTGGAGTGCGTATTTGTAAGACCCAAGTGCATGAGAGAGGGTGATGTGGTTGAGTAAGCTTCTGGGATTTTGCTCATCGTGAGTCGCTTTCGTTCCCTCATCCTGCGCAGCCTGTGAAGATATCCCGATCTCTTTTCGATTAACTATTTCGTAATGATAGAATTCCGATCACTACGGAGCAGGCACAGAGATCACGCCCGCTGTTGGGGATGAAAACGCCCTCGTTCGTTGCGAAGGTGTAGAAGTGGGATGGTTTCAGCTCTGCGAGTAGTCACGGTCACGAAGGATCGATAGGCGATACGGCGACGGATCGGAAGAAGAACGGAGGGAGAGGCGGAAGGGAGGACGATGGAAGGAGCACAAGTAGAACAATTGCATAGCGCACACACATGCCCCCCCCCATGTTGCACAAGCGCGGCTAAAGCCCTTCGGTGGCTGAATGGCTGGTGGGCTAGCATCGCCGAGGGCTCGCCTTGTCTCTCTCTCATCCTAATGGGGAAAAGTTTCAAAGCACACACTCCCCTTCATCCCTGATGCATGAGAAGTATTTGTGGGTTGAGTTTTGCGCTTTGGATTATTCAGTAATTTTATGCTGCAGAGTGAGGATACGTTTGGTTTTACATTGATCTGGGTTCTAATCCGCGTCATTTGGTCGCAGTATAAGAAATATTTCGATTTAGTTCCATTTTAAGAAATTAACAGCCAATATTGCTGGAATAGACGACGTAAGTGAGAACCCTGAGGGCCCACTGCTAACTCAGAAGCTTTAATGCGCAGCCTTTCCCTCTCCATTGCTTGTCGTATTGTTTTTTATTGCACTTCCTGGTGAATGATTATTATTTAATTTTTACAGATAATTTTCCTGAGAAAATGTTTCTTATAGTTCTCGTTAGGCATGAACATCCTTTAAGGCTGTTTCACATGGGGCACGTCATTGCGCAATCTGACGAATGCATGAAGGCGCAGTCGAAATTTCGTCGTCTAAGCAGTGAATTGCCATAACGCTCGCGAGAATGCATGGATGATAGATGGCAAAATATCCCCTGCTCTTATTTCGAGCTCGCATTCTCGCAATTTCAAAAATGTTTTCAGTGCTAACCTGAGCAATGACATTCCTGATGTAAAAAGGCCTTTATAGTTTCTCCATCCCGAGTCCCAGTTAATATGTTGAACTTATTGTGTTATTGAGCTCCGTTTTTGAGGGACCTCGCAGCATATTGTTCCGTGGTATGCTTTTGTAATGCGCATGTGGGATTTGTCTGGAAATAATTGAAATATAAGAATTTTTCGTTATTTGTTGTTTCTTGAGCTGAACATTTCTGAACTGCAGTTCTCCGAACAACCTCGTTATCCTTCGCAAAAGGGTGAAAAAACTTGTTCGCTCATTTTGAGGAATTTTAAATTATGTATCATCCGTTAGATGTTAACTTTAACAGATGGACATGATAGAATCATGAACGGAAATCTCGGCAATCGCTCGAAGAAAAGAAAGATGTGGTAAGATGCAGGTCATAGCACATACGCTCCAGTGATGTGCGCCTCAATATTGCGTGGACTAGTTCCCGCGAATTGACTGCACCCAATAAGGAAATGTTGCGAACACTTGTGAGACGCCATCAGGTGTCGCGTTGCGTTATGGTCTCTAAGCTACTTTTGTAAATTCTTTTTCAAAGTGGAGACGGTTTCCAACATCAGAGAATGTCGACGCCACCCACAAAAAAGTGGGATGTCAGTCTTGTTTTCTTTCGTCTTTGAAAATCGAGAGCACCTGCGTATGAACTAAATAGTTATCCCATAAGAAGCGAAGCGAGATTTGTGGTGATGAGTCACATTCGATTCGAAAGGAAAGCAATAGCTGATCCACTGCAGAATACTGATGTATGAGTGTGGAAACAGCGCGCTGCGGCGTGCTGGAGATTTGCTCTCGCCTGCAATATTCGGCCATCTTTAGTAAACGTAAATTGTTTTCGACATTGCGGGTAGGATTAGATCGCTGTGTCACTGCGTAATATATCCTTTTCATGAAGGAACAGGTCGCGCTACTTCTGGATTTGCATGGGGAGATTTTGAATCGCGGGTTGTCTGTACGGATTTGAAAGGGGGGGTCTTGAGTTTGTGTCTCTTGATGTGCTTGTGTGCAGAGCAGCAGGAGGGAGCAGGAGTTGGCGAAAGGAGAAGAAGGGGTAGGATGGCATCGGAAGGGGGTTGCAAGTGCAGGAAGCTGGAGGGGTGTAGATGGAGGGAAAGTCGGGGGTGTACGAGGCCCCCCCTCTGGGGGAGGGATCCCTAGGAAACCCTCGCGAGTGGGGAGGAGGGTTGGTTAGGGTTTTGTAGTCTCTCCCCCTCGGAACACTCCCACCCTATGCATTCCACGTTCCCCCCCTTCCTCTTTCATCCCCCTCCCCTCTGATTGGAAACCCATGGGGGAAAAATTATCCCTTCACCGAAACGCACACATTTGAGCGCTCTCTCCCTCTCTTGCGATGCCACGTTGCCAGTTACACACTTGCATTCTGCTGCGATGTCTTCTTCCTCGGTCGTTTCTTTGTCGGAGTATTTGCTCCGTTGGAAATGTGGTCGTGTTTTTTTCCCATCATGCACGGCTGTCCTCCTCACCCCACCGCGCTTCGACGTCGTGCTGATGTTCCTACACGTCTGTCATGGATCCGACCTTTTTTTTCCCTGGAGTTTCGTTTGACTTGGGAGATAAGAGTCACTCCTTGGCGGATAAACCCCCACTCTGATCAAAATAGTCTATCTTCTTCTTTTATTCTGTTCCTACCGCAATCGGTTCCCCAAGCGATTGAAAATAAACGTCACGACGTATACTGGAAGCTCTTCGGGTCTTCGAATCGCGTCTCTGAATACTTTTGCCTGTAATTGTCGTCATGCCTGATCTATGTAGAGGGCAGAGCGATTTCTTAAAGACCTGCCATTGAAGAAGTGATGTTGTGCTTAAATGTATTGAATATGTAAACGCTTTTAAATAGATGATTTATATTTATCCTGATTTTTTCACTTACCTACTTATTTTTTATTAGAGTGAATACTCTAAAAGCTATTCGTAAAGAAGAGTTGAAGGTATATATTTTAGTTATGATTATAATAATAATAATAACCGTGTTATTGTCAAACCTTCATGACTTTTAGAACTCATCTTGGTATTCTTGTTTGTGTTTTGAAACAGAATTCGGTCATGTATTTAATTTGAAAATAACAGCCTTGAATGCGGTGGACGTATTATTTTTTTTCAATTTTGCTTTCAGGTTTCGGTTAGATGTTATTCTCTTGATCGCTTTTGCCGAGGAAGGATACGTTTTGAGCAATATCTGGAGTGTAGGGACTGTGGCGAAGCTTTAACATCTCCATTTTTACGGTAGAATTAAGCAGAGCCCTCTGGATTGTCGATAATATTCTACATAGTTGAGGAAGTAGTGCAGAGAACTGCAATCCAGAGTGTTTTTCTTACAAGTAAAGATGCTAGTAGTATTATTTGTCGAAAAAAGTGTATCATGTGATTCCTTTGTTAATCTATTAATACTGGTACTTATTAGTTCGTTTATAATCATTTTGGGGTATTTCTTTCTGCTTCTTGCATGGCTTTTCCAGTAGCCTCGCCGACACCATCCGTATCCATTTAATTCTGATGGTTTTGCTGCTACGCTTTGAATAATCTTTACCTTTTTTGAGTTTTTATCCTTTGGATCAATTTAAGTCCATGGGTATTTAAGTTGAAATGCGTAGAAATTTTTAATCCAGACTTAAGATTTTATTATTTTTCTAAATGCCTTTCTAACAAGCCATCTTTATTTTGCCCGGGTGTCCTATGTGATGTGATTGAATTGTTAGATATCCCCTAGTGATTCTTATATAATTTATAATTGGGCATTTATGTTTTATCGGAATTCTCTTGATAATTGTCGGGAATGACAGATGATTTGTATGAAAAAAGTAAAGTTTTAGTCTTGCATTCACGCATTTAGCCAACATTTCATTGAAATATTTAGTTATTTTCCTTATGGAAAGAATGAAATATTTTGCAGATCGCAATCTCTAATTGGAGTGTTGACTGGGAGGGGGGGAAGGAATAAAGAATCCACCGTCTAGACGAAAGGAAAACCTTTTCCATTCCATCTTGATTCCGAAGCTGCTGCGGGCGGTAATGACGTCGAATGCGGTTGAGTCATCGAGTGTTGGGCGAAGAGATTTATCGGAAGCAGTGGAGCCTTGCGCTTTTAAATCGTCAAGGTGAGACGCGGTCTCTCTCTCTCCGCCTCGGCGCTGGATGAATTTGCGGCCGCAGTTTAATATGTGGAGAGGGCGAAAGTGATCCCACCCCCACTCCCCCCTAATCAGCCCCTCCCGCCACCGGCTGCTCGAGTGCGTGTAATTGGCCTCTTCCCCTCCCCACCCCTCCCCCTCTCCTTCGCGTGGACGCCGTTTCACGGTCACACACACCGCCCTCTCCCCGCCGGTCACCCTTCGCCGCTGCGCCATCCCAAACCAATACTTTTCGCGTGCATAATTCCTTTAAATGTTTTGCTATCATCTTATCCATATCTACTTTGGGTCCCGTGGTACCATCGCATGATCTCCAAGGGGTGCAAAAGTAGTCTTGAGAACCCAAGAAATTTTACGTAAAATGTGAACACTTATCCTGAAAACTCCAGATATGAAATTGGCAATAGCTATAAGTATTTAATCGCAAATTGTTAGCACTCATGCCCTCAATATGATTGATCAAAAATCAATATCATATGGCAAGGTGAATTGCAGAAAAAATGCGGGTAACATTTATTTATTTTTAGCATATTTTTTATTCGTTTGGAAACTTGCTTCGTAGTAATTCACGTACAGGTACTAAATTTTACAGGGCCAATGCAGAAATCATGGTAAATCTAAGCGTCCTGGTAGCGCAACTGGTAGAGCACCCGGCCGGCAACCGGGAAGTTCTGGGTTCGAGTCCCAGTCAGGCCGCATATCTACCTTCTCATTCCGGACTTTTTCCATCTCCCTCAGCACCGTTGTCCTCGTCTTTTTTCTATTACATGTTCCTATCCCTTTCTTTCCTTACCTCTGAATTTATTTGAATGCTTGCGCTCAAGGCGTCGTATGAATTAATGAAGTAATGCCGCGCCTTTAGAGTTGTGAAGATCAGCGCCGCTGGTATTTTCTAGCAATTCCATTGGAGTATTGGGATACAGCGTCCATTAATCGAATTTAAAAACGTCTCCAGCCGGCTTCCCAAGAGTCACTCCTCGCATCTCCATCCTTTGGAATCGTAATTGTTCGCACTCTCTTCAGATTTCGCCATACGCCAGGCCTTCCGGTGCCTGTTTTTCCCGATCATGGAAAGATTTCAATGGAAGCTTTCATTTTAGCCTTTTCGTATATCTCTCTGTAATTACGCTCCACTTATTTGTCTCATTGTTCGCTCCTTCACATTGATTGTAGTGAAGAGCGTGAATTAAGGTTCCCTTGTAAAATTGTCATCGGCGAATCATAAGGGCCCATATTCTACGCAGCGTCGTAGCTTATTTCGTAGTTCGCCGCGCCCTTCCTGCCAATGAAAACACCTCAGTGGGCTATCCCGAACATTTCTCGAGCCCACCCAGGCGAAACGGAAGTGTTGAGGAAGTGTTGGGGAAGCGTCGGACGGAGTGTTCGGGAAGTGGCGGGCAAGTGTTGGGGTAGCGTTGAGGAGGTGTCGCGGAAGTGTTCGGGAAGCAGATTATGGCCCACTTGGAACGCTTCCGCGGAAGTGTTTCGGAAGCGTTCGGGGAGTGTCGACAACGGTCGCGGTCGAGTGTCGGGGAAACGTCCAGCGAGCGTCGAGGAAGTGTTTCCCACGCTTCGGAAGCGTTCCGGGAGTGTCGGGGAAACGTCCGGGAAGTGTTTCAACCACGAAGTGGCGAGGAAGTGTTCGGCAAGCGAAGGGTCGACAGTCAGGTAGTGTTGAGGAAGTGTTCGGGAAGCTGCCGGGAAGCGTTCACGTACCGTTAAACGCTTCCTGAACACTCCCGCAACACTACCCGGACACTTCCCCGAACGCTTCCTTTTCGACAGGGCATCCTGGGCGTCGCGTGGCACTCGTCTCGGTGAACGTGGCACACATCTGCGGGGATTGGCGGATGCGATGCGGAGATCTTGTCGTCTGCATTATGGTCGATCGAGGCATCGAAGTCGGCCCTTGTCGTGGGCATTCCCGCGTAAATCCATCGACAATCGGCCTTCGGCGTGTTGGAAAGGGGGGGAGACTTGACATGTGTGGAGAGGGAGAGAGAGAGAGAGTAGGGTTCTTGTGATGCGGGGGAGTGGCTGATGAGGAGGAGGGGGTGGGGTCAAGAGAAACTATTACAGAAGGGAGTCGCTGACGCACATGAGGGCTGCGAAAGTGATGGAATTCTTGGATGTTGTCTGCGAGCGACGGCTGCTTGTGTGATTTCTGTGTCGCGTGCGATGTCACTCTGAGACTCGCCGGAGAAACTCCTCGCTCGCTCTCTCTGTTCTCTCTTCTCGTTGGAATTCCATTCGCATACTGTTGTTCACTGCGACACATGTTCCGCCTTTGGGGCGCTCTCTTTTGTCTGTTCTGCGAGGGGGTAAGTTCACGGATTCGATTGCCGACTATGTGCAGCGGTTTGAAATGCTGTGCGAAACCATTGAGCTACTCTTAGAAGAAGAGGCTTTTTATTTATCAGGAGAAAAGAATAAATAAAAAGAGAAATGTTACTGCTGTGGCATATGGAGATAAAGTGTATGCTGCTGTAAAGCACTTCTATTATTATAATATCTTGTACGGCACACGCATTAAAAATACTTTCATAAACGTTTTCTTTGAACCCTACTCTGGAGTATTTGCCAAACTTTTTCGCTATTTGTATAACTTTCCTGTTTATATTCTTAGAGGAGTAATGCAGGTATTTGTTTCTGAAGCGCATTACTTTAGCGAAATGTCTAATTGGTATTAATTTTCTTGTTTGTATGCGACATCCGTGGGACTGAAAGTGTACTACGTGGGAATACGGGTGAAACAACTGCCCTATCTTGTGAATTGGCAGACGTGCCGGGGAGAAATGACGGCAATAGCACAATGTAAAGCATTCATCGCCATTGGTCTCGGATTCTCACGTACGCCCCCTGATTCCCACTCGTGGAGCTCGCTGTTGCTTGGCTTTATTTTGGAGCGGTGAAAAGCGTTGCGATGGTGAAGGTAGTTTGACCTTAATGGAGATGACCCCTTTGGTTTTTCGGCGACCATCTGTTCTCCCATCTCCCTCCAGTTGGCTGCGGTGAGGGTGGCGCCACCCCTATCACCCTCGCCACCCCTCACCTCTCCTCTCTCCCTCCTTGGCCATCTCCATCGCTCCTTCTAATCCCTCTCCAGGCGTTCAAGTCCCTCATCCTCTAGCATTCCCGCGTCCTTTCAACCCTAATCCTCTTTCACAGCGGCTAAACAGATCTTATCTTGCATTTTCCTCGCTTGAAGAGGGAAATATCCGCCTAATCACAGCCCAGCGCGTGTTTACTGTCAAAAAATTGATTACAGACGATGCGTTCAAAGCATTGGAGTGACGATTGCTTTGCACAGCGCACGGGATCTGTGTGAATCATGTAGGTGGGATGCACCCAACAAGGCGACTACCCAAGGGGAAAATACGGAATATTTGAAAATGTTAATGCTTCTTTTTGAAGGGAGTAAACTGTCTTACAGGGCCCCAGTATTGCACAGTCGAAATTACCCGACAATCCGTTTTAAATGAAATGATAAGAACAGTGTTTTAGTCTCGCGATTTCTCATGTCTCCTATTTTCCGTTAAAAGTGTTCCCGATAAGAACGAATATAAGTTGACCGTTTACTGTTAGACTTGAAATCTAATTCTTATTATGATCATTAAATTTTTTCTAGAATTGGTTGAAGATTTCTATTTTTGATGAGAGACTTGGAAAAAGTCTAAACTTTTTCCGAATTGAGCTTCCAGTGAAGTAATGGACCTCGGGAAATTTTTAGTTAAAATTATTATTTTTCGTTTAATCCACGGGAGATTTTTATTATTCGTATTTACGATTCTCTCCCCAAATCGCATTCTCTATAAAAGTTTTTGTATGAATCAGCTTTGCGCAGCGAAGCGTGATTCTCACTCTTGTTTCCTCTTTCCCCGGAAGCAATGCGTGCGCCAAACGGAGGAACGTGTGTGACTTGTATCCGCCTCCTGTCCCCTCCCTTGCTTTCCCCAACTGCGTTCGCTTAGATAAGGGCAGGGGCGTACGTAAATGGTCCAGCAGTCTTGTCGGAAGTGAACGAAGGAATCCTACGGCTCCGCTAGCTTTATTTACTGAAATGGAATCTGCAATGAGGTTTAGATCGCTCCAGAAAACATATCTCGTTCTTCTGGGGGAGATCTTAGCTTACAATTAGCGGCGAATGCTATTCTAACTTGACTCGATGTTATCGTGGTGATTCCTATGGTTTTGATATGGTATCCATTTCGTTCTCTGACGTCGTTGCCTTCAAATGGAAGATGTAAGTATGTGTCGAGAGGATATCATGTCTTGTAATCTGAGCACGTTTGGCGTCTGCATCTTTTCATTGGAATTTTATTCCATGGAAAATTTTCGTTTCAGATGTTTTCTTTTTGCCTGCATCCACGAGACTTAAAGCTCTATTTTGGAAATCTGTTCTCTTATGTTAGTGAATTTCTTATGAATCCCACGTTTTACTAGGACTAGTCCCTGTCGATTTTTCTATGTAACGAATGTGGCGTATTAAGGAGTGATAATGCGCTCAACTGTAGTTGACTATTATATCCTTTTCATCGTGAATCGCCGAGTCGCAGAATTCTGTTGGCTTGGTTATCAAATGCGAATATATTGCGCTGGTGTCAGAAATTAATTACGTAGAGAGTGTAGTCCAGTTTCCAAGCGCTAGTTTGTTTAGCTTTTAGGTGGTGGTTATGTCTCCTTCCGCAAGTTTTAAATTTGATTCTCACGTCCGCTGTTAGTCGTTGTTTTTTGGAGAAACTTTCTCCTCGGGCGATTCCATAGTGAGTTTAAAATGGTGGGAAAAGGTTTGACTTCAGTCTAGCCACATGGTGCCTGGCGTCTCTCCTAACTCTATTTCTCCTGGGGAATACCGCCCGCAAAATAAGAAGAAATAGAGGGGGTGGGGCTAGACGGGCCAGGATCGATCTGGGGCCACGACCTCCTAGTTTTATTCACGAACCCACCCCACCCCACTCCATGGCTCTGCGTTCCTTCGTCTATTTCGGTGAATTTCGAGAGAGGATACGACGCCACTCGTGTCTTTTTTATGCGAAGATACCTTCATATTTGAAATTTTTACCTGAATGCAGTCGTATTTAACCATAACGTAAAACTAATGGAGCGGTAACTATGGCGGTAAATTATTCCATTCGTTCCACAGTTCTCTGTTATCTAGAATTTATTTATCTGTAAGTCTATCTGCTAGGCTTTCCACCGAAGCTTAGTCGCCGATATGTAGAATTGGCCTCTTGTATCCTTATTGGGAATCTGTTGGATATTTTAGAACTGAACATAAACAATGGATTCTCTTCAATGCGAATATTTTCTCGTGCGTTAGTGGAGCGCAATAATGGGGTGGGCATAGAGTGGGGAAGACGTTCACCCTTCCGTTGGTAAACCTCTCATGTGACCACGCTCTCTTTGTAAAATGCAAATGCTCTCCCCAACCCACTCCCAAGGTGGTTTTTCTCCTTCTCGATGAGCCTCTCTCTCCTTCCATCCTACTGCTCTCTCCTTCCCTCCTACTGCTCTATCCTTCCATCCTACTGCTCTCTCCTTCCCTCCTACTGCTCTATCCTTCCATCCTACTGCTCTATCCTTCCCATCCCACGTCAAGGAGGGCCCACAGACAAACAAATTTACGCCCTATTCGCGAAACTCAAAAAAATATGTCTACATCAACATGACAACTACCGTGCTGGGAAATTGGCCTATCTGTTTATTTTGTTTGAATTTTGTATTCACGATTATGTAAATTGCATTTCTATGGCTGCAACATGAAAGTCTGACTTTGCTTCAAAGAAATCTGGATAGATATTTGAAAAAAGCCGTTTTTTTCAAGGAATTTGTCTGACGCACGATAAAAATTAAACACTGACACGTAATCATACCAATTTTTGAGTTTTGGCCGTATTTATTCTGTAACCGGGGTTTAATTTCGTTATTATTATGAGACTGACGCTTTATTTCCGAGCAACTGGAGTAAGTTTGGCTTTTTATGAGTCTTTCGCCCAACAATGTGCAATAAGTGTGTCTCAATTGTTTTATTTTTCTCCTCGCAGTATCAAACTACGAATGTATTTAACATATAAAATTCCCAATTATAAACTGGCGAGGTAAGCTTGGGATATACAAGCGGGAAGTTGGAATTAAGTTTTTCTTTTGGAGGTATGCAGTTGCGACGGAACCTCTCTCTCCCTTCCCCCTTCTTTCCGAGGAGTGCACTGTGTGCTTCTGCTTTCTCAAGTCGGCGCTTTCCGCTTTGTTCTCCCCCTCCAGGCGCCGCCTCTATCGATTTGGCGCCCCCCCCCCTTGCAATACGCATTTCTCTCTCTTATCAAGGGGTTACCGACCTCCCGCAACTCTCTCCAATCCTCTTTCCTCTAATTTCTCCATTTTCTTCTTCCCTCCTTCTTCCGCAATCGTTGTGTAATCCCGTCATTCTCTCAAAAAAATGACATTATTTCGTCGCACCAGACCTGCCTTCATTTTTATTCCTTCATCCGTTCATCCTCTCTCACTCGTAAATGTTTTTCCGTTATTCCCGTTAGAGGTCCTCCTTTGGATGCATAAAAAATGCTTGCTCAATTGTATATCATGAATTAAACTGAATTTAAAACGAGTTGAAAAATATATTAAAATTGTCCCTGGTAAACGTTTCCTCTGAAAACGAGGAAACGTGCTCTTGAGCTTGCTAATTTTACGAGACTAATGTGATGTTCTGGACTGGAAATTTTTCTATCATTGAAGAAAATATCGCTTTAGTAATATATTCAGGAAATTTCTCCATTTTCCGTCTTTCCGTGTTTTAATACCTGTCCGTGTGATTCTTTTGGTCTTTGATTTTCACGTGATGGTAAATTAATATATTCTCTCCCTTAAGTTTTGGAACTTGTCTTCCAACATCTATTCTGGGAAGAAGGACACGCAATATTTCATTCTCTTCATGTCCTCGTCACTCGGTATCTGCGTGGAATTTGCGGGAGACTTCCCTCATCACTGCAAATTTTTTAATGATCTTTAGTTATTTTTAACTGCTTCGGTTTTGCATTAGTGAGTATGGGATTTTCTTTAACTGAACTTCAATGTCATTATCTGTAATCCATTTTCAAATGTTCAAGTTTTTCAAAATTAATTCAATGAGGTGGATTAAGCTCGTAAAAAATGCAAGAAAAAAATTGAAGCTATTCCCCACACGTGATGATCATCTTCCCATGCAATGAGATATTGAATACCATTAAGACATTTATTCATCAATTTCGTGCAAATGGTGTCCTAAAATAACTTTATTAGCCGGGAGAAAATGAAGTGGATGTAGGCGCCGGCTCAATGACCCGCGATTACCTCGGCGCCAGCCTCTGGAATGTGGTTTTGTCTCGCGGGCCATCCTCGCACCTTGGGGTAGGAAGGGGCGGGCCGGGGGGGTGTGAGATCCCCACCATCTCGCTTAACCCCTTCTTATTTCATCATGTTAGTCGTCGTCCGCAAAGCCTCCTGCTTTCCTCATCCCTTGCTCTTTTCAGCAGGCGGAGTTTGAAGCGGTTTTCCCTTCCTGCAATGGAATACTCTCCCCCACCCGAAATTTGGTTCGAAGCACATGTACGTATCGGATCGGATTTACGGGAGCAATCCCTTTTCTTTCGATCGTTTTTGTGGAGAATTTAACGAAACAATTGAACTGCCTGGACGATGTCGTCTCTGTTCAACCATAATGTAAGATACGCTTAAACATCATCACGTAGAGCTGTACGAGCCTATGTGCCCAGTCAATATCTTGTACCGGTTCGGTTACCTTCATGCCATGATATTTGTCATTTCCTCATCTATATGATCTATAATAGCGTCTGATATTACACGGGGATAACTTTGTGTCCATTTTTCGTATCGTCATTCGATGGTAATTTTTATTAGAGCAAATTTTTTTCGACTATTGACCATTTTCCGAGTAATAGTTAAATGTATTTTCCTTGATATTCTTGAGAGAAATCGCAATATTTCAAGGTTCTTGTGAATGAATTAACTTTTCTTGTGATGAAGTCGTCTGCTCAAATTTATTTCCGATTTAATCTTCGGAAGTTGCTTAGTGTAGAAATGGTGGTAAAATTACTGTTACAGAGTTCAGAAAGAAGTAAGTGGAGAGTGATCTACCCTTGTTGTTCATGGCCTTCACCTTTCATGAGGGAAATTTTTCCCTCAAAAAGACGTGTGTGTGAATCGTCTCTATTTGCGAGTTGGCCGTACCTCACTTCGCTTCGCCTTGCATGCTCTTCGCCGCGAGCGCAACCCTCGCTTCTTTTTCCTCGGTGTGGTTTCTCGCCAATTGGTCGTGGGATGTTAGTGTGTCGGCAGCGAATTCTCTAGCGAATGGGAAGGTTCGCGTGGGACTGGCTACGTTTGTGCGGTGGGACTCCCTTTCGCCGTGGATAATTAGCCATTTCCATCGTGCTGAAATTGGTTCCATCGAAATAAACAACTCTCTTTAGACTTGGGGCGCTTGGCTGATAATCAGTGAAGTCTTTCACTCTGACGTGTCAATATCTCATGCGATCAAAATGCCTATGTTTTAAGATGCACCAAATTGTGTCGACGCCCAGGAACAATGCTTAGGCCTTTCTCTATCGATTAGACCGCATTCCTCTCTCGTCTTTAAGCCGTTGTATTTGGAATAAGCCAATATTTCTGCAAGTCGGGCCAATAATTATAATAGCCATTCCAAAAAGTAAATGCATATGTGGAATTATCGTGACCCGTTTTCCTCTCCTATCAATTGATGTGCGATTTTATTTTGTGGCTATAAGTGAAATAATACGAGACTCTTCACTCGTTCCATTAAATCTACGGTCTCAGTGGGCGAAAACTTTAGTGCAAATCTCTGTCATTTGAGACTCGTTACGTTGGCATCCGTGTGCTCACCCCGTGCCGTCTTCATCATCCCTACAGTGCGTTCGTTCGCCGTGATTTCATTGTTGCGTCGAGTGCCTTCCGCGGTTCCTGCGTCGCCGCTGTTACCCTTTGATAATGGCGCATCAATTTGCGGATTATTCCACTTCAGACGACTCTCTTGCAGGCGAAGGAAGGACGCTGCTGTCTCCACTTCACACCTCTCTCTCTCTTTTCCACCGCAGTACTTGCGCGTTCGATCGATTTACACTCATGTCTGCTCGGGGGATGGCCATCCGAGTTGGCAGAGGGGCGGGGGAGGCCTCCCTACGAAGGACTGAGGGGATGGTTTGGCGGAAAGGGGTGGCTGAGAGAGGGATGCATGGAGGCTGCGGCGGAAATCCTATTCATCACGAGATTTTCCGCGCTAACGGCCTTCCTCCTCCTTTGCTGTGCGTCGCGGCAGCTGCCTGCTCTTTGCTGCGATGAAAGCGGTTGTGGTGCGCGATTGCTTTGGGCTCGTGGCTTTTAAATCCACGGGCGTCATGTGCTCTTGTCTGAGGGAGGGAGGGGGGGAGGAGAAGGCCGTTAAACCTTGCAAGATCGAGGTCGTCGTTACCATAGTCGTGAATTACGACGGAAAGTATTTTTAGATACAGAATGCGGGAAGAATTTTTTTGCTGTGTTTGTTCCTTATTATTATTACCTTATATATCTTTACATGTCTCGTGGAGAATCGGATTTTGTCGATTCAAATTTAGGATTTGATAAAATAAGGTTTGAAGACGATTCTGTCTGCCAATGCACGCATGAATATGAATTCTTCCTTGAAGGATAGATTGTGTGGTGAAGAGTCAGCATCTTCTTTGAAATGCCCTCGAGGGTCACTACCTCTATTTTTGTGCATTAAATGCCTCAGTTGCGACTGTTCGTATGAAAAATTTTGTTCTTGTGTGACCTTTTTCGTAATAATTCTCTAAATTTGCCTGAAAGTTCTTTTGTTTCATTTCTGGAGATAAGTAAGGTGTTACTGCCTGCCTTTATTTTCAATAAGTGCTTTCATTTCGTTCTTTGTGCGATTGCGTCGTGAAAGCGGTCGCCGATGCAAGAAGCGATTCGCAAGCTCTCCATGTTTGAAAATGCGTCCTTCTGCGAAAATGTTCTGGATTGAATATCGCCATCCTCCTCTCCAATATGCACCAGCCAATCCGGGTGTGCGTTGGCTGCGTCTGCTCGGCGATTTTCGGCGATTTATCAATTCCTGAAACGGCTTTATCCTGGTCCTTATTTAATAATGCCAGCGGCGAAATAAGACATCTGGCGAGAATCTCTCCTCATTCGACGTGTCTGGTCGTTTATATCTGACGGCGGCATTTCATTTATTGCGACATGCCCATTCAAGCATGAGGGCGTGCGTGGAGGTTTTGATGGATTATTTTTAATAAGCGATTTCATTTTGAAGCAACAATCTTAAAATATACTTGAGATAATATCCTGGAGGTTATATTGCTTGCCTCGTCTCCAGAATGTGAAAATGAGGACGTGCGTGTATTTGCTGTCGATCAGGCTTTTTCGTTTGTCTACAGATTAGGACTAATTTTAAATATTCAGCTCAGAGAATCGACTGCTTTCAGTATTTGCGCCTTATAGAGCCCTTTTTTTTAGTTTTTCCTTGTTGTTGTTTCACGTAGTGGCTTTTGAGTTATGGATTTATTTTGAGTTATGAGTTGAGCCGAACGAAGTAATTAGTTCGTTAGGTTAGCGGAAGGCGTTTTTAATTTCAATGCACTATGCTTAAATATTGTTAAAATTATGTATTTTTCATTATATACAGCTTGAATAGCTTATTGAATATAAATTTGATCTAGAATGTGATTTGGCCTTTCAATTAGAGATAATAGATTTTTTTTATTTTCGATAACGACATTGCTCAATCATTTTTTTCTTTTTTACTTCTGGGCTTGCTTATTTCTCGCATATATTTAGGGAAGTATTACAGGTATTTTACTCAAATCAATTTCTTCGGTATGTTTTATTGCTTGATATGTTTATCCACGATGCTTGTATCAAGGGGAATTTTATTTGACTGTGTATTTGACTTGGTTGTCAATTTCTAAAATATTGATGAACATAAAGTACCAAATGATGGTTTGGAATAACATACAGAATAAAACGTCCAACGTTAGCTAATTTTGCAAGAATTACGGATTTTGAGATGATAGGCCGCTAAATTTTAAGTGGGGAAGCTACTAGAAGCCTCTATTACCCTTCTATTATCTTTGGTCTATCACCCTTCCTTTATGAAGTTAAGATATTTAAGAAATTTTTAAATCTAAAGTCAGTAGTCTTGTTTTCCTTTCATTTTTAAGCCCAGTTTTGCGTTTATCGCTGCAGAAATGTTATCACCTCTTTTATTTCATTTGTATTTTTCAGTTTTTTTGCACTCATTCAGTGGTATTCTCTTTTACGTCCTGTCTTCGCCTCTGGTAATCGGTATTTATTTTCACCAGTTCGCTTTCGTTGAGAATCGAAACGGAAATATGGAAGTAATGCTTTTTTCCTCATCACTACTCGGATTAATCGTCTTTCAGTTCATTCCCTTCGGCGTGGGAACTTTTTATCGTGTTTTTATTTATTTTTTGGATCTCCGTGGCTCTTTTGAATGCACAGCGATACAGCCCATTGTTTTCTCTTCATCATACCCCACGAAGTCCTGGATCCTCTGAGTTCCTTTTTTTTGTTCTCACATTGGACTTTCGCTCTTTTTAAGTGCAGTCATTGTTTCGATTCATAATGTCATGATGAATACGTTTAGTTTTGTTATCCAACCATCATTTTTTTTGTCATTTGAAGATTGGAATGGCGAGTGCCTGACGCGGCAAGTGTATCTGATTTCCTCTGCTTTGATTTCCGTTGATTCTTCTGTAGTTTGTCTCCCAATGGAAGGGTCTCCTGTGGCCATTACCTTTAATATTTTCTTGAATGATTATTTTCAGCCATGAGTTTGTTCTGAGGGCTATTGCTCTGCGTGACGGTTGCCCAGGTATCTTAATTTTCGGGAGGCTGAAAATTATTTAAAATTATTTAAATTAGCGTAGAATCCCGAAAGATCAACTCAACTTCGGTTATTACCAAAATCGTCTTTGTTGTTCACTCCAATGATTTATTCTATTTAGATCTTTGTCTTCTTATCCGCTTGTATTGACACAGAAATTTGAACTTAGGGAGCCAACTGATAATGTGACCCGATTTTTGAAAGAATTCGTATCTGAGACCCTGCTATCAGTTCACAGCTCTGTAGCTCAGGGAGAATTTGATCCCGAATAAAAGTAATTTTTCCAGCCACCCAAACTTGCATGTAAGTACCTACACTTCGGTGCAACGCAGTCGTGTGCGAAGCCATAGAAGCAACAGAGAGTTGTAGTTACGCTGCCGAATTGTATTCTTGCATCTGTGCATCTGTTCCCTGTCTTCGCGATCCAACTTCCATCGAGAAACAATTCCAGTGTCGATATATTTTGATTGCAGTTCACCTGAACCTTCGAATTACTTAGAAGGAAACTAAACTGGAAAAATCTTGTGAGGCCATTTCCTTGCACTTAAAGTCAGTCATTACAGGAATAAGTGTATAGCCAATGTATCTTTTGCAATGATTAATTTTAGAAAATTGTGAGGATTGTTGTGGTTATCATCAAGTCTTACTTTAACTTGCAGACTACTGTATTTACTGGAAGTTGAAATGCTCTATTTTTTGGGCCATCCTCCCCCTCATGGTCATTGCGTATGTTCACTTGAAAGGGTTGTGACCTCTCTCTTTCCTCGTTTGATGCGTTCTCGCCATTTAGAAGACGATTGACTTGTTTATCTGCTGATTTTTGTCTTTTGTCATGAGATGAGGAAAAATGAAGCTTCGTTTTTTGTGAAATTAACCACCATGATACGGGTCGTGATTTTTTATTCCATTGAAGAGAGTTTATTTCGGCTTTTATTTTTCGCATTTCCCTTTCTGAGAGTCTCCGTGGAAACGGGCGTGAGGGATGCGAGGAGATTGATTATTGATGAAAGACATCGCTCCAATCTCTATGGTGGTCATTGTGTCGTTCTCGGATACCGATGATAAGTATAATTTGTGCGATATTCTTTTTGGAGTTGTTGTGTTTTGAGTAACATCTTGGGTACACTTATCCTCTTGGCTGGGCCTGAAGGCCGTTTTACAAGGGGCACGTCATTGCGCAGGTTAGCACTGCATTCATTGCGTGCAATTATTGCGCAGACGAATGCGATACTGCTTTACACAATAATCGCATTCAAGCATTCATTCACGAAATTTCGTCCTCTGTTGAGTGCGCGCGTGGCGTGCTAATTGTTAAAACAAAGAAAAAACGAAATTCAGGACGCAACGTTGTTGACATCATAGAGTTATTCATAAATACTCTACACTAGTAATATAAACTCTATGGAGTTATTAAAGCACTTATATTATTGAACTAAATATTCTAAGGTTGACATACTGGTCTGTTTCGTGTAAATGCACTGACGTAAATGCGAGTATCCTGAAACTTAAGCAGACGATAATTCGCGTACAATTAATGAGGTAAAACAGTGAAGAAAGAGACGAAGATCGCACGCATAGTTTATATTGCTTTTGCCACTAAGTAGAATTTATACTTTTCCGCGACGCGCACTAATCGGGATAAGACGGAAATCATAATCGAAAATGATAAATTTTTCACGTCTTTCAAATTCATGTAATCCTCTTTAATATTAAAACATATGTGTACATGCTGAATCTCATCTCTCTCGGAAATGTAAGGGAGCGTGCACTCGGGATGAATCAATGTATCATCCACTCATTAAACCGAAATGGCAGAGCAAGAAAGTTTATGCGTCGCAAACTTTCCTATAGTTCAATAATTAATGTAAAACTTATTCATCAATGCGCGAAAAACGTAATTCTGATGATATTTCTTTGTGTTTACTCATCTACCACTGAAGAATCGTGAGACATATTATTCAAGGCACCATGATCGCCAAATCACTCGAAGTTAGCAAAACAAGTATTTCACGTAGGTACTCAGAAGTAAGTAGAAATTAGAGGCATTTTTGCTGAGTTTACGAGAATATTCTGAATAATATACATAGTTACCACTACGACATCTATCGGAAAAAATGTTGAAATTGCGAGCTCGGAATTATAGCACGGGCTATTTTGCCGTCTCGCATCCACACATTCTCGCATGTGTTCTAGCAATTCATCGCTTTGCACGACGCAATTTTGACTGCGCCTTCGTGCATACGTCAGATTGTGCAAGTACGTGCCCCGTGTAAAACGGCCTTAAGCGTTGCAGGCGATTAGTAGCAGAGATAGCAGATGATAACATTTATTATCCCGGCGATTTATAGCTTGTGATCGAAAGAGAACTGATATCACTGTGGCGGTGCGCACTAAATTTACTTACTGCACCGCAAGCTGCCCCAACAGGCGTGTGGCGGGGGGTGTGAGGACGTTTAAAAATGAAAAGGAAATGCTCCAACGAAATTTCGCCTGGCATTTATTAAGGAAGTCCTTTATCGGTCGGAAGAAAAACGAATTCCCACGTCTATCCGTTCGGCAAAATATCTCTCTTAATTTATCGCTTCTGTCGGACCCGGAAATGTAGCAAAAATATTTTTGCTCACATTTTAGTTCGGCTTGCCGCACGAGAGGGAGTATTTCGGCATTTGCCATCTGCTCAAGGTTCCGTCGCTCATGCTTGCCAATATCATGCTCTTGCTTAGCCATTGTCATACCGCCGTGAATTACTCTCGTGATTTGTTCCTCCTCACTTTCCTCTCTCTTCGCCGGCGACCTTTGCCATGATCCTCCTCCCCTCTCTCTCTCTCTCTTCATAAGGCCCGACAAAGTGCGCTGAACTCTCAGATGACTCATGATCCCCTCCCCTCCCATTCCACGTCACGTCCTCGTGTTCCTTCCGCACTCGCACGCACTGCGTCCCCGCTAGAGAGAAAGCGAAAGAGAAGCACGCTGGTGCGTGACTTGCGTGAGAGGGGCTATGAGATGCTACCACGCCGTGATTCCTCCGTGATCGACTAGAAGCGTGCATCCTCTTATTCCCCTCTTCTCCACCCCCCCTTGTAAAGTCCTCCGTTAGCGGTGCGGTCGCTTCTCCCAGTTAGGTGAGGGGTGCATTCCAGTCAGTCCCCATATTGTTTCGTCCGTGTGCGGTAGACTTAAACGACATCAGTCAGTTGCGAAGGATCAATAGTTCCATCGCTCTTTGAATCGGCATTATTTCCGGATGTGGATTCGCTTTGAAGAGCATCAGCGCAAATAAATAACTATTTCTACTTAAAAAAAATCTGTTTCGTTAGCAGTAACGGTGCAGCAATACATAATTAATTGATGACACATTTGCGAGTGGAAAGAGAACGGGCGAGAGGAGAAATGTTTGAAAAGCGCTCGCAAAATCAGCTCCTATCCAAAACTCGAAAAATAAGACTTAATCAAAAATAGTCTGTGAAATAATAAGCATGCTAAGCATTGGAGTATGTTTTGTGGCCAGCAGGCATGAAAAATGAAAGATGCAAAGGCTGTGGTCCACCTTAATGTCCACTCATGTCGTTTCGAAGTATGCATGCGTCATCTTGGGCCACTCTTCATGGTTCCGCTTTGTGGGAGTTCTTCTGCCTGGCATCCAGTTTCCCGGAAAAAGGATTTTAGTAGTTTGGATTATTACGACTGGGAACATTCAACAGTTAACAATGAACGGTCATCATGAAAAATAACATGAGCGAGATTAAAATATAGCAAAGAAAGCCTCTGCATATTTTATTAGATACGACTGACCCGGAGTTAGCCTTTGGCGAATCTCTTTGTACTAAACTTTTTTCGCCTCGTACCGTTGTATTTAGCATGCATGCAATTGCTGCGAATATAATTCATTATTTTTGTTTTTAATGATAGGAAAAAAACATTTTGGCTCTAGATGTCATATTTTGTGACATTTTCGGGCTACAAGGAGCGAAGTACTTGTATAACGTTCGATTTCAAGGAGGCGCGGAGTGGTAAAAAGCTGCGATCATCTGAGTTCCGCCGTTCGCCGTGTTTGAAGCGCCTTCTTTGGCGATGTGGCGCGCTGTGTGCCATGCTTAAACCCTTTGGTGCTGCGGCGTGTACAATCGTGCGTAGATCGTGTGTCTGGATCGATGCCTGCGCCCCCCCTTCCCCCCTGCGTCTGGGACCCCCCCCCCCCCCCCCAACAGACCACCGTCCCAACGGCGGTCACCGCCCGATTCTCACACTCCACCAAAACCCCTTAAGCACCCCCCCCCTTTCATGTGTTGTGGTGACGACAGGCCCCTATTCTCTACTCATTTCGAATTCGCCTCTTTCCTCCCTGAAGGCATTTTTCGGCGAAATTCGTTTGTTATAATGAATGGGGCTCTGACGATACGTGATTTTTTCCGCTCTGTTAATTTTTTCTGGATTGGTATCCTGCGTCTGGATCTGCTAGCGTCATACACACGCATTCGCACTTAGGCCTACGCTTGAATGAAATAATCCGCCGAAGCCGTGCTCCTCAGCAATTTAATAATCCATAGAGTACGGCCTTGGGGACTTATCTCCCTCCCCAGGTTTTACGGCCATAGAACGTTCGTCAATTGATATTTGGACCTTATTCGAAGTGTGCCTTGTGAAATCCAGGGAGGCTGCGTTGATCCTCTTCAGTTCGGGGAAAGTATTGAGGATCAATCCTCACGGTTTGTCCGTCCAACTTTACTGTAATCTCCCCGTAATCGTTCTGCATTGTCGGTCTATTGCGAAGGGAACTTGAGCACCTCTTTCCTTATTGGTCTAGAGTGAGCCCTGAATCCTATGGTTGGGTGTGAGTAACGCTTCAATATTTCAACCTGACACTTTCAAATGTTATTGATAGATAGTAACGTGAGCCAATCCAAAAAGTCTTTATGTAAACTTCTCTCAAATTTGTGGTACGCGTATCTGTTGGGGATCACGACGATGTACCCGTTACTGCTTCAAGTAGTAGGTTAATATTCTGAAGACGTTGGCTGAAAATTATTTAAACTTGGAAATTGGATGAGGGGTAGTTACTCGGTCTATATTATTGGAATAGACATAAAAATTGAGGTGTCAAATGTTTGAATGGATGCTTAGTTTGAGTCGTGATTTGGTGAAATTACTTCATGTTTAATCATAAACCCTGGTATATTTCACAAAATGTGTGATTTCACCGGATGTGAAATCTACGAGGTTTCTTGATTCTACGCGTATCAAAAATTCTCGTGTGTCGCGAGGAGATAATTATTTTCCGTGACAATAGAAGCCCTTGGGCGTTAGCCGATGGGAGAGTTTTGTAGTCCCTGCCTTATTTGAGCGTTAACGGTTTTTCTTGAATCTGTCCAATAGCGTTATGAAATTAGGAAGCTTTTGTTGAAATTAGTGAGAAATAATTCCTTGTTTTGTGATCAGATTTAATACACATCGTCATGGCCCACTGGCCTTTTACATTTTGTTGTCTATATAAAGTTAGGTCTACGCGTTTACACTCTTAGAAATCAATTGTTTGTGCTTCACCCTTCATTTCGTTTTCCAATCCCTCCTGTCAAGCAGGACGTGAAATTCTTCTCTTCTTTCTGTTTGCTTATATCGCCGTATCTCCAAGCTTCCAGAGATATTTTCCCGCCGTTGGGTGCGGGCTCAAGGTCAGTCCGACTCTGTTGTATATATTTCCAGGAGCTTTCCCGCTCTCTACGTTCGTCGTTTACATTCTACTCGGCCCTCTTTCAAGTCCGCGGATTCGGTCTTCCATTTTTCTGAGGAACTCGTGATTAGAGTGCCGTCGACCCGCGCGCCGCCGCCGCCGTTGAGGTTATTTGCTTGGTGTGTTTTCTTTGGTCCTCGCTCGCCCTCACATCCAGCCAACTTGTCCCTGTTCGCTTTTGAGCAGCCATCTTGCGTGGAGCCTTTGCTATGTGTTCGCCCCACTGTTGTTGCTATAATGCCCGCTCCATCCTTCTCACTGCTTCTTCAGCTCCTAATTATCTTTTTCCGCAAACTCTTTGCTGACCATGGGAAAGGATTTTTTCCCATCAACCTGTCGGGGGTAATACGTCTTTTAAGACGGAACGATTCAAGCAGGTCCTGAGACATCCCTCCTTGTCCCTCTTCCCATTATACTTGAAGTGCAAGCCTTCCTTTCGAGGTTTTCATTAAGAGTGTTATTTATGAGATTTCTAACTTCACCAGAAAATGAATGTCTTTATCTGCTACCTCTCTCATACCTTCGAGTCGGTATGGTTAAAAAATACTTCCGCTTAAGAAACGTATGCTATCAAAATACAGGGCAGCAAAATACAGCTACACTTTATGATGCTGTAGTTGTATTGCAAGTCTGATTTCTGGTTGAATCATTCCTTTATCTGATTTGGTGTTTAAAATGCATACCTCCTTCTATTTAGCTGTTTCAATTATGTGCCTAGGAGAGAGCCTCTCAAACTTTATGTACTTGGAGACATCCTCGGTCCAAGTCTGGATCATTCGTATGAAATGGAATATGCAGACTTTGCTAATTATAATTATAATTTCATAAATATAGACCATGTTTTTCAAATAATAATAATAATCCCAATTTTTATGGTATCTTTGATAGTGCAATTCAGTTATCCTCCTTAGCCGATGTCGAACCAATGAACAGAATTATTACGGAGGCTTCCGCAGTGATAAAATTGGTGATTGTTTTTCTGGTTAGTTCCGCGTCGACTTCGAAGGCAGAATTTGCTGGAACGCCCCGAAACTGTCGTCCACTAAAAAATGAGTCGACGCGGAATGAACCTGGATCACTAATGAAGTGGATGTTGGTACTATTGTTTTAATAAAGGCGAATCCTCATTACATCCACGATGCTTTAATTTCAAATCGTCCCAATTCCGCTGAACTTCCTTCATCGCCCCATTGCTATGAAATTATTCATTAAGCACAATGGGAAAGCTATTATTATAGGGACTGGTAATGCCATGAGTATTAAGATGACATCCCACGCGATGTCAGAAGAGTATGCATTTGATTCGTATTTGTAAATCCGTGGTTGAAGACATCGTTTAAATTATCTCGAGCGCTCCTGAAAACAGCGCAATTAAAGCATTCACATTCGGGGGAATGCAGCGATCAACCGCGTGCGACGATCATGCGCTCCACCGCGACCTTCGGTTTTTGCAGGCGAGGAATTCATCCCGCCGCGGCCACCGACGCCTTTTGCCCACATCGTGGTGGGCTTGGTCTGGGATTCGAAGTCTCTGCGTGGCGCCACAGATCGTTGCAAACATTTATGATACTCTCGAATGTGCACTAGCGAATTTGTTGGTGGTTTCTGGGCCATTGTGAACTCTTATAGTCGTACTTGAGGAAATTCTAGTAAATTATATCATGAATCCGCAGCGCGATCATTTGAGGATTTCTTCACGCGGTCCATTTGCTTTGTATTTCGCAGCAGGGGAGGGCGTGGCCAGTTCAAGGTCACGCCGTCTTAGGTCACGGCCACGATGCGAGGTCACGAAGCGGCGTGACTCTGCGCCGTCGATCTATTTTTGCCTTCCATCCACTCATTCCTCAATGGAGAGCAATGCAGTCCTTTCGCTCTCTCTTTGTTTCCCTGCCATTTGCGTTCTTTTCCCACCGGTCTTATTGTGCTTTGATTTGCCTTAGCAAGTTCTGGAATCGCACAATTCCGCATTTGTATACGAGCACACACGTCTCCATATCTATTTGGTTCATTTCCCTTGAAAGTTAGTTGTGGTGAGGGTATACTCTGGTGAGCAATGGATGCCCCTCCCCCATTATTTTACCTCCACTCTTGCTGAACCCTCAGCGTACTGTACAAGTAAATTTATTAGTATCGTTAAATCATTTTGAAACAGACTTAGGGAATAGCAAAATACGATTAAATGTTCTGCAATCTTCACGATAGCTCGATGTCCTCTAGATTCGTGAAATAGGGGAGGCGAGGTTGGTTGGGAGAGGTGGTCACGTGACATGCAGAATGCCCGACATAACCTCTCTCACTCTGTGGTTCAACCTGGAGGTTGGTTTGGATAGGTGAGGGTAGAGATCACCACGGACTAGGCCTCAGGAGTGTGAATTACACACATTCTGGGTTTTCCTTTTGTCTTGCTTGTCTCTCTCCACCCTTTTCCAATTGGGCTCCTCCCCCCCCCCCCCCCCCGCCAACTCGCAATTTGATTATTATACATATTTGGGATGATCGGAGGCTTTGCTCGCGATTTGAACCCGGGACAATTAGCAGCCAGGCGCCATAGCCATTAAGCGACCACGCACCCCATTCAATGAAGAAATGGAATTCCTGGCATTGTAACAGAATTCGACTTGTAAATTGCACGCGGATGGCCCTGAAGAAGTAAGGACAACGCCCCACGGTGAAATGATGCGGAATTTATATTTATGGAAGAAATATTGCGAATTCCTAAATTGGCTTCGAAAATCGTAAGCACCGCCGCTATTACCCTTCCAGCCGAGACCATCGACTTGTAGAAAATTTCCGAAAATCGTAATCTGAGCATTGACCTAAGTTAATTGTGGGACTGTGGCGTGCGCTTCATTTTTCCTATCGATCTGCTCGATCCTCGGTTGGCGGCCATTGGCGCGTAGCAGCTCTATTCCCCAACGAAGCTCGCCCTCCAAACTTCTTTTGCCTGGACACAGCCACGAGAATGCAATCTATTGTGGTGAATAATGATAGTTATTAGGCAAAGTGTCTCCATATCTCCAGCCAAACTTGATTAAATCCCATGTGTCCGTGGATTAAGGTTAATTCCAATGATAAATTAGCTCATTACACTCTCTGTGATTGAGTGCTCTCGTTCTGTTCTTCCTTGCCTTCATCGCTCTCCCCCCCCCACCCCCCTTCAACCTCGTCCACTTCACTTCCGCCGCTCCCTCATCCAACGACGTTTTCCCAACACATCACCATGTTACCGCACCCTACCGGCATCCTTAAAAAAAAAGAATTGACTCTGGCATTTCTCACACTCGTCGGAAAATGGTGATAGGCATAACTGGTGCAACCGTTTCCAATGAAGCGGTTTTTCCTTTGGGAACGTTTTAGAAATCGACTCCTGCGATAAAACGTTGTGAGTAGAAGCATTCTCTGTTGGTTTTCGACCCCTCTGATCATTTCATGGCTGATGATCAAATTATAATGTCATAGTTACCGCATTCAAAAGGTTGCTCGAATTCCTCAAGTTAATCTTTCTTCCCCCCCCCCTCACCCTTATCTTCTTTCCTCTTGAAAGTACGCAATCAAAATATGTAATTCTATCCTTTCACCAAGATACCTAATTGTCCACATTACCGACAACTTTAATTTTAGCCCGCCCGCTTTCCTTGAATCATTTCGTCGCGTGCATTTCAACGGTTCTTATTGTGTCTGTGTGCTCGCTAATTCCCACCCTTGATTCCATGGCATTTATTTCAGTGCAATGACTCCAATTTGCTCTTTTCTTTCACCCTCTCCGCGTGAGTGCCCCTTGCCTCTCTCCCTCATCATCATTATTATTCTTATTATTATATGTGCCCTCCAACCCCCCTCCCGCTGTTCTATTCCTAACTACCCTCTTCCCCCACCCACCCTCGCAAAAAACAAAAGGCCCCCCCCCTATCTCTCACTTGAGAAACCCCTCTGTCCCCCCCACACCCACATGCAGACATTTCCTCTTATATTTTTCCCGCGCTTACCCGCCCCTCTGGGCCATACTCTCGCCATATGCTCATTCCCCTGTTGCCCTTTCTTCATCCATGCCGTCAACACAAGCGCATCCTGCTGCTCGTCGGAAGAGAGGCGAGATAAAAGGCGGACCCCCGCGCATTCATTTTACTTCTTGCTTCCTCGTCATTCGGTCAAAAAAAACATCTGCTGTCAAGTTACTCGCTTGATTTCTCCATTGAGTGCCTCATGCATTTTTTCCTTCAATTTTATCGGGTTTCGGGTATTTTATGATCTTCCCCTCGATGAGCCTCTATTTTATTACCCTAAAAGTCTCTCTCAGTTAATTTCAAGTCAACAGAGCAGCTGTGGAGATACACTGGATCGTTGAAGTGTTGTGGTAAAAGTTATATGTCATGAGATATATGAATATAAGCTATCCATTTTGAAGATGGGGCTACTAGAAGTGGCTGGTGTGGTAATGAGTTGCACTATGCATCGTAATTATAATGGTATTCACCCCTTGAAGTCTGTAAGACCTTCCATTCAACGAGTGAATGAAACAAAGGGGGGGAAATGCCATTCGTTCTTCATGCGAATGGAGTGGCAAACCGGCTAAGTGTTGTAATTAAGGATGCATGGCATCCCTATGAAGACCTTTGGTTCCTTGAGGGTGATAACAGACGAACATGTCGAAATGGCTCAATCTTATTCTGGGATGTGGGATTCACGGAGGTGGGAATCAGACTCACGGGTCATGAAACTCTACCCACCTGCCGCGTGCCTTGGTAGACGCAATGAAGAACCACAATGCATTCTCAACGCACAAATCCGGTGTTATTGCACTCTCGTTTCCTTCCTTCATTTACCTTTCAACTCGACTAGCAATTTACCCGCTTTCTCTTATCCGTTTGTTTGCTCTTTTTCCTTTCTCCCATGTTTCCACCTTTCTCTTTTCTCCCATTTTCCCTCCCTTTCTTTCCGTTTCCACTTCTCTCGAGTGCGATCGAAATCAACCTATAGTTTGCATTCCCTCCCCTTTTTTACCATCTCGTGCATTAATGATCAATCGGATCGATTTTATTTGCTTCCATATTTGTAAATTTCCTGCTTTTCGTGACACTCTGGAAATTGGGGAGAGGAAAAAGAAAATTCTCTGAGCTTAGTTATTTCCTAATCGGATGTTGGTGGTCTCCACTTATCGATTGCGGTTCGCCCCGACTGAGGGCGTGTTCAAGACGTCTGGAGAGGCGGGGGAGGGAGGATCGTTTGAGGGTTGTGGGGGGGTCGTCGTTGGAGACGGGGTGTGCGTGGGTGGCGTTTTCATCAAATTCCCGTCCGCATCCCTCCCTCCCTCCTCTTCTTTTTCTCGGGCTGAAATTTTCGGGAGGAGTAGACTTTGAGGGGAAGGGCGTCTGGGACCACCCCTCCCCTCTCCTCCCCTTCCCCTCTCTCTCTCTCAACCCCGATCTCTCCCAACGTTTCCTCCGTGGTGCATCCCGAGAGCATTTGAGTTCACATCATGAGCGAAGATCGCTTTTCCTCATCCTCTCCATTCCTCACGCTCCTTTTTCTTCCAACATTTCAACTTTCGTTGCGTCATTGATTGTCAACAGTCTCTGGAGCCATTTTCCTGACTCGTTTTTTCTCTCTATCTTTCCTTCTAAAGTGCGCAAGTTATCGCAATTTAGGTCCATTCATATAAATAAAAATATATATGCTTTGTCCAACCAATATTTTGGTCCTCAGTATTATAGCCTTCGCTCCTTTGGTTGACAGAATGAATGATTAAGTGATTTTATGTAATAACTCCCATGCGTTGGCCAAATGATTTTTTATTCCTCCAATCGAAATTATCCCAGTACTTTACTCCCGACTCAACGGACATTTGTCCAAGTTTGGATCATTGATTTGGATCTTAATAATAAGGGCATTTCAATTTCCTACGGCAAAACTTATTGGTGGGAAAATATTCGACGTCCTCAGTTTTTTCCGGAGGAGCAAAGTCTCCTTCCAAAGTGTTTGGTGTGCAGTGGTTGTCGTGCTAAAACCGTTCCCGCCGAACTTTTATTATTTGTATTTGGACCGTGTTCCCTTTAGGGCGTCGTTTTGTTCGCGCTCAGTATTTCTCTATCGGTCCACCTAGTCGTTGTCCCCTCCGCTTCCTATGTCTACTAAAATTATGCTAGTTACTTTTATTGTCTTCCCCATCATTGGTTACTGAAAATTAGTTGGTAGGGACTTAGTCTTCGTTTTGCGAATTTTGCCTTTCTCATTGTTATCCTCTCTGTTTCTTGCGTCTATTCATTCTGTCTCCCATTTTTACTTCTTTTTTCCATGTTTCCATTTTCATATCACGTAGCGATCCTCAAGCTTGTATCATATGTGGCACGGTGTGGTTGAGGTTATTATTATTATTAGTTAAATAAGAAATTGCATTATTTTTATTTTCGCACGACGCGTTGAAAATGTTGCCGTAGAAACGAAACGTGTCCTTCGCAATTATGTTCATTGGGAATATTGCAATGTATTATTTGTCTAATCTCCTCAAGCTCCTCCAACTTGGGATCCACTCCCTTTTACTCACTCAAGAACTATTTTCGTTCTGTGTTTGTGGCGTGCTTTTATTTTCTGCGATTACTGAGCCTGTGTGCCTAAAAAACTGATTCATCCTTGTGCTGTCCGTTCTACGCGAATCATCTTGTTTCGTTGTGAAGACGTTATTTGAAAAGGGAAATGTTCCCAAACTGGATTCTGTCCCTGTTCCATTTTTCTTTGTCTGAAAATACCGAGGATTTGCTCAAACATTCCTTGTGGACTCCTTCATGCTTTTGCAATTTAACGCCCTATTATTAATAAAAATGATTAAGTGGCTAATTTATCCTTTACGTAAATATTAAGTGAATTAATGGGAAGTTGTGTAGGCTAGAATGTCTCTGGCTAATTTTAAAAATTCAAATTTTGATTGATTAGTGCGAAGGCTTCCGCGGTGCGCTGGTACAGTAGGCTGCATTTTCCGGGTTTCACCGCGTCGTGATTGCGTTGGTGACAACAGTTTCTCCTGCATTCCAGCAGCCGTCTTCAGGTCGAAGTGATTATGCCGTGTTTTGGCCGCCGTTATATAGGCAGCCCAGTGGTGTAGGTTCGCCCTGATTGGTCGCCTTGCGGCCAATAGCGTGGGGGTATGGGGCGAAGAGTCTCTTCCATGTGCTGTGGAGTGCGTAGCTATCATCTCGATTGAAATTATGAGGATGTTTGGATATTTCAATCGCCTCTCGGATGATCCTCGGAAAATATCGGGATCATCCGAGGATCATCCGAGAGGCGATTGAAATATCCAAACATCCTCATAATTTCAATCGAGATGATAGCTACGCACTCCACAGCACATGGAAGAGACTCTTCGCCCCATACCCCCACGCTATTGGCCGCAAGGCGACCAATCAGGGCGAACCTACACCACTGGGCTGCCTATATAACGGCGGCCAAAACACGGCATAATCACTTCGACCTGAAGACGGCTGCTGGAATGCAGGAGAAACTGTTGTCACCAACGCAACCACTACGCGGTGAAACCCGGAAAATGCAGTCTACTGTTTTGATTGATTACTTGGTCTTGCCTGGATATGCCCGTTGAGCTTTTTATTAATCAAGTACATTTTTATTCAGATTTTTAGCGCATTGGCTGAGTAGTTCAGTTTTATCGTTAACATTACTTAGCTATAGGTGGTGAATAAAGTTGTCGCTCATAGTAACGGGGCAGAATAATTTCGAATAATTGTTTTTTTTTTTGCATTTCATACTGTTTTAGTGGTTTAAATTGTGAGAAAAAAGTATAAATACAAGTTTTTTCCTCGATCTTCGTGAGTTTTCGTCGTTGGAAGAAGATTCTGTTGAGACAGACCCCCTGTGTCTCCGTTGACGGATGATGCAACCTCTCCACTGGGATGCTGTGACATTCTCTCAGACGAAATCTGCCCATCCGATCGTTTGATTCGTCGCAGTCTTCTGCCGCAGATCGCCCCTCTCACCTTTCCCCCTTCACCCCCCATTCCTCCATCCATTTCCCCCTCCCCTCCCGTCCCGCCCCAGCACCTCGCACCGCTTTAACGACATTTTGGGCGAACTGATTCTATGTTTTTCTTACCTCATCCCGTGCTTTCCCTCATCGCACTCGTCGCTTCATCTCTGCAGTATAAGTCTGTCCACGAGCGACTCCAATCGTCACTTTGTGGAGCGCCCGAGGTCCGTCCCGCCCAGTCGCTTGGCAATGTCTAGGAAAAAACCCGTGTCAATTTTTTTCTATTTCGCATCCCCGTAGCGTACACTGAGGATGCATTCTCACTTCATGGCTTTACTTGTATTACCCTGCTTTATACGTATCACACGAGATTGCGACGCTCATGCTATTGGCCGTCTGAGTAATACTTGATGCTTTTACTGATAGTAAATTACTATATTTCTTTTGTTCTTGACATTTTGCTTAAATTTTTATAAACATGAAATCTTGAGGTTTATGCCCTTTTATGAAAAAAACATGCGCGCCGATGTTTTGGACATACATTTTACATTTGAGAGGATTATTATTATGCGAAAAATGATGAGAGGTAACTGTGCGCAATAGACACTAAAGTTGGTTAAATATTAAAAATTAATTTTACAGCGAAAAAGTATCTAAATAAAATATTTGAATAAACAGATTTAAAATAAAAAACATTAAGAAAATGTATGACATACCTTATAATATGTAGTTTTTTGGTATGTTAGTTGCCATCTTGCAATATCATATTTACATGTATTTTGGAGAATAAGATTTCAATATATTTTCCTTAAACCATCTATGTCTGATCTTCTATAACAATTTTTGTGTTTGCCTATACAAACCATTTCTTTAAAAATGTTTTTGATAAATTAAAACCTTATCTGAAATTTCGGTGTTGTCAAGTCGAAAGTGTGGTTTTTATTCATCGCTTGATTAAAATTGCACATAACTATGCCATTTAACACAATAATTTGTGTTGTGATAATAATTGGCGATCGGGAGTGAATGAATTTGATAAATGATTTATTGAATCTCCAAGAATACATTAGAAAATAAAGTTTTTGCGTTCGTACATAATTGCTATTGAAGCGGAAGCATTTAGCAATGTGGTCTGATTTCGTCATCGCCGGTTCATATTATGAACTTTCTTGTGTCTTGCACCTCATGCCCCTCGAAAAGCAATTTTATTTGAATTACGCATCCTCAGAGCAAACCCGGATTATCCAATTTTTGCGCTTTTAAATGTCCTACTCTATTTATTTCTTTTTTTTTATGATTAGCCTTTGCCTCTTGTCTCAGATGAGCAGTTTCTTCTTCTCAGTCTCATCACTCCCAATCGTGTCAACTGCCTGCCTGGGACTCCAATTCGAGGACAATTTGCCATTGTTTCGAAACGGAGGTGGTTTGAATGGACCGATAGCATTTGTTTCTCAATGAAAGCGGAAGGGTTCGCCTTCGGAAGCGTGACTGGCTGCGACACCTGTCGATTGCAGCCCTTTCAAACCTCGCCTTTTTCTCCTCTATATAGCAGCTTTCTTTCTTTCTTTCTTTCCTTCCCCATCCCTCCTGTCTCTCTCTCATGAACCTCCCTCGTTGAGAGACCCTCACATATCCCGCCACTGTCTCCCCGGCGGTGTCTCCGTCTCTGTTTACCCCCCGAGGCCTTCTTCCCCTGGGCCGTGGCAACAACCCCCCCCCCCTTGGGGCTCCCGCCCTCCACACTGCTTGAGGGCCTCTCGCGGTCTCACCCACCCCTCCCACCCTGCGTGTGTTTCCTCTCCTCTTTCCTCTGCCTTCCTCCGTCCCCGTTATTGTCCTTTTTATTGCCTTCATCCTTTTCATTATTCATTCAGTTCCATTTCTCTCTCCAAAGTCCCTTGCTCATATCCCTCCTGCATCTTTCTCCGGCCCTTGTTCTCGTGAGTTCCTCATCTCCCGTGCAAGCCCCTCTCGCCATTTGGTTTAAAATCTTAGGTCAGTATACTGCGACAAGCGAAATAATTTCAACGCTTAAAAAAAATGCTTAGCTCGCATAGTTATATCATAAGAGTTTATAATTTTTCCATTCCATTGTTTCGCAAATTAGAATGGCTATTAGGCAAGCACACTGACAAGCCAATTACTACGGAGCTTCTCTCACCATTTTTATTATCATTATTTAGGTACCTATTAATATTTACGGGGGTATATGTGACTCCATTTCTCTCTATTATTCCTTAGGAATTCTATAGAAACTCTTAGTGAAGACCACTGCCCGTGAATATTATTAAAAGGGTGCCTCCCGAATGGTGCGCCATGAAATTCTCGTTTTATTCTATAATTGAAAAATTCCCTTCGGAAGGGGTGGCTATTTAATGGCGGACCCTACTCCTACTGCGTCAATTTGCAGACCACCATTCTGTTCATCTCTATTTGAAAACCTCGTTCTAATTGCACGGGGGTCAATTGTGCTCGATGTTGTGCCTTGGCGGTCCATCGAGGATTTCGACGCAAGGAAGACGCGGTGACCGCAAATGAAGCTGAGCTGACCTCGTATCAAAGCTGAAGCCGCGCTTGGCATTTGATGTGGTTATTTTAAACCTTCCGTGTGGATTATTAGAAGCATTATCTCCCTTGTGTTAGTATTAATAATGGATTGCGCGAGTGCCACACCTACCTTAATTAAATTCCGTAATATTTACCGGAGAATATTTCTGGGTGGAGCATTTTTTGCGAACGAATTTGTGTACGAACGAACTTAGACCACATTGTTTTATTATATGACACCCCTGGATTGTTGCGGGAAACATAGCCTACAGTTAACCGTCTAGTTTTACTGGTATTCAGTGAAAATATTACATACGTTCGCATGGAACTCACTGTTTACTGATTTGATTACTACTAATCAAATCCTCTCCTAAAATAGGTAAAACTAACTACCAAATATTTGATGATAAAGGTCTCGTAGAAATATGTTCGAAATGTACCGATGAAAAGTATTAATAATATTTTCGCTGACACCTTTGGCCACTCGAAAGTTGAATAATTTTTAAAGGAAGAACTAAAAGTATAATGTCTTTCTTTAATTGATTACATTCCTGAATCATCAGATTATTTTCCCTAGATTATTTGAACTTCCTTGTAACGTGATCTTGTTGCATCGTGAATTTGTTACGGAATTAATCATAGTATAGGGTCTCAGAAATTTAGTATTACCACTTTTATCACCTTAAATAGCTTTTATTACTTCTTAGTTTGATCAGCGGCCCCAGAAGTCTAGGTTTCTTGAATATATTCCTAGTCCTCGGAAATATTCTCATTTTGACACAATTGTGAATCGCAGTCTAACATAAGATTCTCTCTTTGTTTCGGATGGCGGAGGCATTTTTCAGGCCCTGCAAGTTCACCGTTGCCATTTCGGTAAAACTTTCGAAGTGCATTGAACCCTCGAAGGAGATTTAAGTGGATCGATGAAAAGTTGGCGCTGGCCATTCCACCGTTGGGGCTATCATCCGCCGCTGCTGCATTTCAATGGGAAGTGCGTGGGACGGGAGAGACTGGCCCTGCTTCACCGCGAGATACGCCCACGCGCCGAGTGCGTCTCACTTGAGTGGTGTATGTTTAACGATCGCCTGTGTCGATGACCACTACAACCGAAGCACTGCCAATTTTTAGAAAATCGAATAACAAATGCAAGTGGTTGAGGCTGCATTTAGCGAGAAAATTAATTCTATACACAGCGATTGAAAACACATCAGGTTAATACGTAACAATCCACCACTCATTACACCTTGATAGAGATACTTTCTATGAAGCCATGCCGCTGTGTAAACAGGCAATTGTGAAATTAGCCTACGATTTTTTACCTCCTTGGGTAACTTTCCACTAAAAACTACTTTTTATTTGACTCAATTGACTAAATATTTATGGGTTTATTATTCGACACACGCCGGCCCCTTGTCAAGTTTTTTTGTTTATCCACTGGATGCGAGACTATTCTGTGGCGATGACCATAGGGATAGGTGCGAGCGTGCAATGTGTGGCGTTCTTCGATTGGTATTTCATGCAACCATTCGTTGAGTTGATTCGAAAATTCTTATGCTCCTCTTCGTTATCTCTCTCTCTCTTAAAGATAACCCCCTCCATTGGAATCTATCAATGGAGATCTAAATAAAGTTCGTTTCAATTCACGAAACGCGGTGGTTCTCGGTGATAAATTTTCATTAATTGATGTTTTCTAAAGTGTGTCTTCCTTATTCCGGGACGTAATTGCGCTAAATTTTTAGAACTAAACTACTTCATTCGAAATAAGAGTTCTTTTAGTTTTATGTACAATACTTATTATGATTTTGTTTATTCTATAAGGGTAAATTATTGTACATTAACTAGGGAATTTATAAAATTCTTTCAAGCATCCAGTTACAGCTCCAAAAGCAATCGCTCACGTGCTATACCCGCAGCAGGTTCTCCTTTTTTCCGGGAATGTATTTATCAAACTGCAGATACTGACCTTGAGGCACATACATAATACATACTGCCAGGTGATACCATTGTATTGGTAATAGCCCAAGCCCCATTGATACTACGTGCTTAAGTATGGCCAAAACCAAAGGTTTTATCTATTTAAACGAGTCTTTATTACTTTGGACCGAAAATTCACAACTGTTTGCCAAAAATGATCGAAGAGAGTATGAGCTTTATACATTTTAAAAGCAGATGAAACTCTGGCTCTTTACCAGTACTTGGGTTATTTCATTGAGGTATTTATGGAAACCATATTCTTCTTTTTTTAACTTTGTAGATTATATTTTATTCCTCTGTATTTTACTATAAAATGATAGTACATTACTTGTGTAACTGTAGTTGGTCAAGAAGACATTTTGCTATCCAATAATTTGTATAGCTAAACGATTATTTTCTGGAGGTGATCCTACCAACAGGAAGAAGTATCCGAAGTCACTTAACTCCTTAATCTGTATTTGTATCTTATACTTTTTATGGAGAAATCAAAATTTTTATTTAGACGTTAAATTTTGAGCAATAAAAATGCCGATATTCTTCGGTGATCTGATTAAATACGCACAATTCTGTGAAGTTCAGGAATCAGAGTAGCGGTTTATTTGTAGGGATAGTGGTTTATTTTGTTGAAATTTTGAGTCTTGGTTGTAGCTTTGGTATTTTAGTAGATCGTAATTAAAGAAAACATAGTTGGTTGCCTTACGGGCGTTAAATTCATCTCCATTGTCGATGTCATCGCGAGTTTTCGTATGAATAGCCCACTACTCTTCTATTCATGGTTTATTCGTGGGTCGGTGATCTTTATCCTCGCTGCCAACGGATTAATGCCATTTCCCTTCGCTGATCCATTGTTTTCATTCGACCATTGGTTTAATTTTTTTGCAGTTAAATTAACTTTTTTTTATCGGTGATGCGAGGTTGGGGATGGAGGGTCTAGTCTTTTCCCGGAATTTTCCTGACGCTGACGTTTCATTCGTTAAATGTGAGCGGGGAAGGTCACTTTTAACGATCGCAACTCCCGCGGATGATTCTCAGCTGTCGTCAGCATTTGTATGAGCCCCTGAGGGGTGGAGTACTTACTGTTCGAGGCCAATGGGCTGCTCCTACGGTTCCTTACCTTATACCTTTGTATTCTTGAAAACTGCCATTTGTAAATAGGCATCGCGCGGAAATAATAAGTTACTCTGCCAAAGGAATCTCCCTTTCTGCGATCACCAGACGCTTGGATCAATAAATTTTATCCGCTCGTGAAAGAATCGCTTTCTCCCTCTAACGCCAAATATTTCTCTTTTTCACGTCAGGTATGTCCTTCTCTCTTCTCTCGTCGTTATATCAGTTTACAAAAATCCTCCTACTTATTGCCTGTGGTGATTTGTTCTCTTCCAGTTATTCCCCCGTTGAAATAAATGTTCTTCGTATGCATTTTGCTTGGTTATGGTAAGCAGAAGTAAGTTTTTCAAAATCAAGCAAAAATGTATACGAAGCACATCATTTAAGTAATTAGTCGGCTTTCTGAAACGACGAGGCAAAGTAAAACGCATTCCAAGTTTCTATGCTGATGTTTCTTCCTCTCTAATCCGATTAAATACTCCCTCTCTCCGGAATGAGTGCGTTTTTTATACATTGTCTTTGATACACGAAAAAACGGTATCTTCAGTAAACAGTCCTAAGATTGGTTTGACGCAGCTCTCCATTCCGCTCTCCTCATTAATATATATGTGTATTTGCTTTATTTACAATATAATCATTTTTTATAATCAAGCCTAATGTATGGGAAGTATATAAAATTCAATCTGGGGGATTAACTGGAGGATCAATATGAAAATAAGATATCGGGAATGACAGCAGAAACAAGTGGCTTTGTACGCAGTCATGCGCCAGGGTGGAAATTTAAACACACCAAAGGATGAAGTTCAGTATGAAAAAATATTTGACTTACTCGGGATTCGAACCCGGATCTACCGATTGACGGCAAGGCGTGTTGGCCGGTTGCAAGCAGTTCGGTAAAACCCACCCGGAAGAAGAATGGTCTGAGAAAATGCCTTGGCGGTGTAACATGCCTGACCGGCAATCGGGTGATCCGGGTTCGAATCCCAGTTAAGTCAAATATTTTTTCTAGGCGAACTTCATCCTTTGACGTATAGGTTATACTATTTACTGCTCCCTTTTAAAAAGGACGTTCGTGTCTATTTTTTCAGTGATTATGTTTTTTTATATCACTTGATAAGAAATTCTTGAACGAAAGTGCAAACTTCAATATTCCACTTTTTGATTTGTAGCTACTCTTTTTGTCCTTTTTTCCGACTCCTATTCGTATATTATGATTGGGATTGGAAGAATTTCTCATTGATGATGTAGGTTTTTTAGCTACCCCACGTGATAAAATTTGTTTATATGCCACTTGAAAATTTGCGTCTGTGATTATATCTTTTCTTCCGGTATGTGGTGGTAATTATATTATAATGCAATATTTGTTGTTCCCATCAAAAGTTCGGCGCAATGGGATTATTTTCAAAGTAAACCTTTAGAATGTGACTTATAGATTTTGCATTAATTTTATTTGTTAATTTTTTATTTCTGTCTTGCAGGTTGATCCACGCTGATCCTCGCCATCGAATTCTGCCCGGCTGCAGAGACATTTCTCCTGTAAGTACTATTTCTTTTGCTACTTTGTTCGGATTTCCGTTTACGTATCAACCTATCATTACACCATTTTATGTGATGAAATTGTCGTATTATGTCTTTATCTTAGAGTACTTCTGCGTCATTTGTTTGCAACGTTAATTGTTATAAATTAGTACAGCCGTCTTATATTTTCCTTTTAAGGGCTTGCGTATGGTAAAACGAATTATTTTTTAACCTTCCGAAATCGATATGTGTCTTGTAGGAATCAAAAATGACTATAAAAAGAAGAAATTCTGGTCTTGGGGAGTGATTGCTGGAGTATGTGTCAATGGAATACGGCTCAGAATTTGACAGCGATGGGGTTGATAGTTGACCTGTACCAAACAGTCTTGGGCATCGAGGGAAATAAAACTGAAATGCGCGAAATATATCCAGCAGTGGAAAGGCTGGCTCCGTACACAGTGATATCTGGGAGTTGCCCTCAGCAGTGAAGTCACGGGTACTTGACCAGATTGTCAGATTGTTTGTGAAGGGTTCAATGAGGCTCAGAGATTTGATTCTTTAGTATTGAGTAATCCTTCTGTCGGAGAGCATGAAATCCTCGCGTCTCAGTCACGAGGAAGAACGCGCCCTATCTCTGTCCAGGATTCTAATTGGTTCCATCCGTTTAATTGGATTTCCAGAGAATCCTATTTTGATGAGGAAAAATGTCCTCAATGTATTCTTGGAGTTCAAATGAAAGGAGTAATTAAAGTTCCGATAGGCGAGGAGTACCCTCGAAGCGTCTGGGTAAACTGAGATGGAATGCAATTTCACGAGCATGCTAGGCTAATTTTCGTAACTACTTAGTGTATCATTTAGAAAAATAACCGCGTTTAAAATGTGGGAAATTTTAATGAAAGCATTTTAAAACTGTCATTCAATTAATTCAATACACTATCTTGCTGCCCTTTTATTATTTGCCACCATTTTGAAATGGAGATGAGAATGAATATCTCTTTCCTTGGAATTTTAATATTAAGATAATAGAGATTGAGTTAGATGACACACTCTTGGCCTTAGTGCTAGTGCAGTTTTTGTAGCTAGAGACTCGTAAGTCGCTCATGGTTATTATTTCTCATTACTTCCTTAATTCTCTGTTTACACGAATTAGCATTGTTTTTGGATGATTCACTGCCTTGTTTTAGTTTGCGTGGTGAATTTTATTAGCATTGATAAATTTGAGGAGTGGCAAATGTTTTGGAACATTATCCCTGAGTGAGCATTCTTGCCTCCTCACCCGAATCGCGTTTCACCCTTCCAGATTTCATCTCACCATTTTAATCGGTTCAACTAATTATTTCAATTATTCCTAAAGTACAATTTTGAGGTGTACACTCGTGAAATTCTGTTTCACCGGAGTTGCGTCCACTGAACGCTGGGGTACCAAAGCTAGCTTCTCTCTCTGTTTTAATGACCGCGAAGGACAGCGTGCATTCGACAGCTAGACATAATTTTTGCGATCTACTTTGCGTGTTACATTCACTATCAAATTCGACTGTATCATTTTTCACATTTTTACTATTTTATTCTTGAAATTAATTGATACTCACCGATTTATTTTCTCCGTGGGGTATAGTTTATTTTTGAAGAAACCGTAATTTTCTTGCAATGCATTCTCGTTCTTCGTAAAATTAGCTTTGGAGTTCAACGTGGGGTTCCGGTGATCGGGCGGCGAATGTGGTCGTAATCCGACAGTGAATATGTGCTAAAGTGTCCGTCTGTGGAGAATTTGGATACCGTTTGGGAAAGATGGCTGAGCCTTATCAGCAGCCAGCCAGTTCTAAGGCGAAGAGTTGTAGGGGATTTTAGTGCGCGTTTCAATCTTATACCGTTGAACATCAAGCTTCTAAAAATAATGTTCTTTCTCGAAATCTGAAGCATTTAGAGCAGCAAAAATTCTTCTTCGGGACCTTCTCTTTCATGATATTTTAACAATTATATGGTTTTTTTTAAATCGATAAGTTTATTGAAAACTAAACTACCTATTTTTTCTCCTATTTCGGATGATTCAATTCGGGAGAGCCGTTTTTCAGATCCACGCGTCACATCGTCTGGTTCCCTTTGTGATGTGAAGTTCGGTTGATCTTTTCTTGTAATGATGACACAAGCCTCCCGATATTGGTGGCTAAAACGTCTTTGCCGAAGTGTGACTTTCTTCGCATCGAGACCTGTCTGCAAATTGTCGTGGTTCTATCGTAGGGGAAGGAGGATTCATTAACGTCTCGGAATTCGCGGCTTTTTCGATTGGCCCCTACTCCACGGAAATGAGCAAGCTCTCTCTCGGGTGGCCTTGAAGGCTCGAAGCAGCGGCCCTCGTCGCGAGCACTGCTTTCCCCGATTTACTTCCGCTTTTACTTTCTCTCTCTCTCTCTCTCTCTCCATTGACCAACTGAAGCGAGGGATGGAGTACTTTTTTAATCTCTCTCTCTCGCCTCGTCTTCCATTCACCACTTACGCCGCCCTCCGCCTCGTCTATGTCTGCGGCCCCCCTCCTCCTCCTCCGCCCACGACACCACCGCGTGCGTATTGATCGCAAGAGAGAGAGAGAGAGGTGTGTGTGTCTCTCCCTCTCTCTTTGGCCGCACCCCCACTGCCGAACTGCCGCGCCCGCCGCCGTAGGGGAATGGGCCGGGGGGAGAGGGGGCTAGTACGGGATTAGGGTTCGGTGGGACGCACATTCAAGGGTACAGCGCCACCAGAAAGGGATGCTGCGAGTGGAGGGGAGAGAGGCAGGGGTCGACGCCCTGTGCAGGGGCATGGTCATGGTCAGGGGCGGCGCCGTGGCGCAGTCGGAAGGAAGGGAGGGGTTTCTCCTCTCCGCTGCCATCGGCCTCCATCGAATCACTTTTACTCGGGAACGTGGTGAGAGCATTCGGCGATCAGGGTTAGCTTTCGTGCATGTTAGGGTAAATTAGTACGCCCGAACAGGAACAACACAGCTCCTCGTATTTTGTTTCGGTTCGCGAAAAGGAAGTTATATGACACTTATCTTTAAAACTTTCCCATTCCGAGCGCAATGTAGAGAGCGTGAATTTTACGCATGCACAAAATTGATTTGGTCAGCTTTTCGGTTTGATGTTCAATATTATAATCTTTCGATCAAGAAAATATGGTCAATTTAAACTTATGTTCTCATACAATTTACCCCTGGAAATTATTTAATTTTAAGCTTTCTTTAATGTTTTGGAATTTTGTTGTGTCGCCCCCGATTTTGCATTTTGGATGTCATTTAAACGTGTAGGTTTTTCGTATCCGGGGAATTCCGTCGTAGATGCTGCTGCTACACTATCAGCCTACTACATCAAATTAAAGGAAAAACTTTCTCAGCATCAAATAAATGCAAGGAAACCGGCCCCGGTTTGTGTCCATCCACCTGGCATCGTGACTTCTGGCTGCGTTGGGTCCGCGCCATATTTTATGCATCACAGACCCTTTTTAGTGCACAAATATCTTCATCTACTGGGAAAAGTTTTGGATGTCATACGTTAAGAAGCATTTTTTTACGTTTTGAAATCCATCAGCATACGTAGTCACTCCATCAGTATAGCTGAGTGCGTTAACAAAATAGCTTAAAGGAAGCTTTAAGAACAGAGCTCATGTTCTATCATGGGTACCAAATCTCAAAGTTGCAATAGCCTTCGTTGCTAATCAACTATGCGAATGTCTAGTCTTCATGATCACAGCTATCACGTCGGTGGATTATGTCGCGAAAGATGGTCTCCTTTCATTCCTCTTCGCCTCTACAATTCTCGACAATTATGGCCGAAGCTTTGCCTCTTGAATTTTTTTTTATGCTCAAGAATGTTCCGTCTCAATGGCGGAGAGTCAATCATGATTACTTGTTGTTATAATTATCAATTCCCACGAGTCTTTCGAATGGGAATCTTTTGAGGTTTCACTGAATCCAGCAAAAACGCAGGCACCGCACTATCTCGCTTCGAATTTCATCGCACTGATGGATTGTCCCGTGGACTACTGCCCATCCCCGTGGCCCTAGAATGCACATTTTCAGCTCTAGGTGTCGTAGGAACGAATGAACGGACTGAAAAAAGAATTAAATGAACAAATTTAATGAAACGAGTCTTAGGGGTTGGCTTGATCTTATTGGTTCCTGCATCCGGCTGACTATCCTCTTCCTCCTTGAATGTTAATCACGGCGCAGGCATTGAATTACGGCGTTTAACTGATTCTCTCGATAAAGAAGACTTCCGTGGTTCTAACTCATGATCGCGTGGTCGTGATGACTGACTGCTTTTCCTTTTGCGGTTGAGCGGAACTTCCGTGCTATACAATACGAACTCGCCGAAATGAACTGAGCTTGCTTCGCTGACTTCGAAGCGTGCATTTCTCTCGTTTCGATACACAGAAAAGAATCCTTATCCCTTTCGGTTTTGTCAATTGAATCGACCAAAGGTAATTTGGTGAGGTCGGGTTCGCAGCCTTCGGCCCCTAAAGCTGTTTCGAATGTCCTAACAGGAGTGATAATTAGTGCAAGGAAAATGCATCGTAAATCTTTTGGTATCCTTTCTTCGAAATGAGTTTTTTTTTAATTTTCCCCCGCTAGGACGTTCTAGGCACATTAAGAGTGCCAAATCACAGCTAAATGTCCATCTCTTGTGTTTTTGTGGTCGTGCGTGCTTCCGTGGCCCGTGCCCTCCACCAAATGTGCATCGCCCTCCCCCCGTCTCCTCCTCCCCTCGTTAATCCCACTCTTTCCCCGCACTCCTCTTTCCCCTGCCCGAGATCTTTTGATCCCCATTGCTGTTCGTAAATCCACCCCCTCGAGGCGCACCCCCTTCCCTCATCTTAATTCCCCCTCCACCCCTTCCTCTCTAACAGTCTCTGTCCGCCTCGCAAACAACCCTTCCTTCCCCTCTCGCCTCCATCTGCGCCACCTGTCTCTCTCTCTCACCTTGCACCCTTCAACTCAATCCTCTCTCTCTTTCTTTCCCTCTTCATTCCCTCAAAAATCCTCATTCATCCCTCCCTGCGTAATTGGGTGGTTTCCTATTATTTTTTATTGCATAAATCGAAAGATTATTACTCCTGGAGTACGAATTTCACCCTTTTAGATTTTTAAATGATTATATCAATTTTTCGCGATAAAATGAAAAGTGGAAATTTTCAAGCGCGCGAAAACGCGACGGCTAAGTATGAATGCTGGAAACAGCCCATGTTACTTCATTCTGGTACCAGCTGCCGCCGTGTGAGGTCACCTTGGTGCGAGGCCATGAGCGGCGATACGATGCAGGCTGCTAGCAGGTAGCGCTTGGCTTAAATAAGGATTATCAATACCCTATCAAACGAAGGATACTTTCCGACCATAGGCAATTTTAATAGGTGATTATTAAGAGATGTTTCCCTGAGCTCTGTGTCTCATGCATGCCTTGGTAATCTGAGACGATGTAAAATTCCTATCTACTTGTATAGAATCTAGGTCCCTGTGACGTCACGTGGAGTAGCATCGCACGGGAGCCAATCTGGCCTTTTTCAAATGAGGTTAAAATTGACCATTAGCATTCGTATAAACCGGTATTTCTAAAACCAAATAATTTGTATATTATGAATACACTAATGGGGGGTAACTTATCGCGATCAATGCCTTTCGTTCTCTTTGACGAAGGAAACTGCCCAATAAGCTTCGACGCTCTCATGCCGCCTCTCCTCCTTCGCTCGCCTTTCCTTGCTCAAACCTCTCGCTCCTCTCTCTATTTGCTTTTCCAACGTCCTCTTTCCTCCCATTCTTCTTTTTTCTCCCTTCCGATGGAGTTTTCTGTTGCTGTGTTCCTTTCCTTACTCTCTCCCCCATCTCTTGCTATTGCCTTTCATTAAGATGCCTTTTAAGGAAGCAGAATGCCGCAGCATACTTCTGTATCCGCTTAGCCATTGCTACCTTTCACTCCCCTTTTCCATTTTCTTCCCTCCCCCTTTTTCAGAGATTATCGGTTGTCGTTGCTTGTTTGCCGCGAGATTAATCGCATTTCGGCTCACGGCCGTAGAGGATATCATTCGGAGCGTATTCTTCCTCGTCTTTCCATATTTTTCCGTGAAATGCTCTGGTATGTAAGCTCCGCTATGTTTTAGCGTGTAAATATGAGAGCTGCTTTACTATATGTGTGCGAAGGATCTGCAGGGAACAACGTGCTCATAGAAATGATGTTAAATTCCTATGATAAATTATACTTTTAATATTCTTCAAAAGAACCAAATGGAGTTGTATTATCTACTTTTCGACTCAAATAATATTTCGAGGACACGAATTCTATGGAATTCAGACACTGAGAGAAAATCGTTCGAGTCTTCGAGGGACAAGGCATTTCTATGGCCAGGGCGGAAAAATCGATTGAATGAATCGAATCTCGGGGGCTGGGAATGCAGATCTCCAATCTCCGTGCGTTCTATGGAGCGCTATGAGAGTAAATTCTCCTTCTTACGATACTTATCAATAATTTTCACCGGCCCTTCAGGCGTATGAAGCAAGAGATGAGTTTTTCCAATGCCAGTGATGTGATCCTTTTTTCCTAAAGCATGGCTGATTGCGCGTTTTAGTCATCATTAATGTCACAGCGAGATCGAGGAATTGTTCCGGACATTTCATTGGGGATTATTTCGTTGAACCTCCTTGGCTACGTCATTGGGCTCTCTAGGAGATGCCAATGCTGCAATACATCGTAGCTAAATATGCAATTGCATAGGATTAATCGAATTAATTTTCATTTTAATAGGCGATGAAGTTTGCAGCGCGTTACGAAGGATTTGTGAAAGTTGGTACCTTACTTTTCTCATTCTGAAAATGGAAAGACAACTCCACCCGTGGGAGAAGCGCGTGGAATATCCGTGTCCTGGTTCAATATGAGTGTTTTATTCTGGGCCAAAATTATAATTGAAATAGCTGATGCATCAACTCTCCTCTCCTTATCATTCTGTCCCGTCACTTTCATTTCAATTCGATAGGACAGTAATGGTTCCCGCCCATAAACGGCGATCATCTTTCCAATATTTCTTTTTTTATTTGCTGGTGATATGTCGGCCCTCACCCAGAGACTCACCAGCGACCCCTTCCTTGGCTTCCGATTCATCACAGCGATATCTTTTGCCACGCCCATTCGTCTTCATCTGTTTCCAACCCTCTTTCCCGCCTAAGGAACTCCACCTACCCTCCCCTTTCACACCCGCCCTCCTTCCACTCGTTGTAGTGCGTCTGCCGTAACCCATGGCAACCATCTCTAGCTAGTCCTCCTCTACAGCCCCCTCAACCCTCCGCGCGCCCACGCCCACGTGTATAACGCCCTCTGCTGCCTCCACTATGCCGGACCTATCCTCTTCATCTTATTCCTCTATCTATATCCTCAATTCCTCCCATTGCCATATATCATTCGGTTGCGTTAACGCGCGCGACGCTGTGGTTGTGTTCATCTGACGGTCGTGATCCGTATCGGCTACATATGCGTAATTACTCTTGAACAAGGGTGGTGTTTTATGTTTGCTTACCATTTCGAAGCTTTCGTTTCTTCATCATGATGTTTTCATTTGATGCCCAAGCCAATATTATGAATGACTTTTCCTGGGCATAATTTCCTCTCCATATTGAAGGTTTAAAAAATATAGATTCCCTGCTATTATTATAGTTGTACATTATAGCAATGAATTTCCGCTTCCTCCGGCTTAATTATTCACAAAAATGTCCCATTGAAATTTTTTAAAGAGTTAATGCCTTCATTCAATTTTTATGGAACAATTGTAAGATTTAAAATAGGATTTCTTTAACCATCGTGAAACTCGATGCCATTGACATGAGTACCTTATAGAGCTACCCTTCCCCTTTAAAAGAAAAAAGAACAAGGAATAGCGATTGTTCTTATTTCGTGCTTCCAGTTCTGCCTGCATATGCTTGCGTGGACGAGGTAATGGATCTTTACCCCTACAAAAAATTGGCGTGATGCAAAAGCAAGGGATTTCAATTGCTTAACATGGGTGTGGTGATGTTTGGCTGAGCTTAGCTTAATTAAAAAAACGTTTATTATCCCACAACTTAAGTATTTTGAAAATAATGCGACTTCACTCAATGAGCTGATTCGTTCGTATTTTTACTTTCTCCTGGGGATAAATGTCTTTATAATTATCAGTCCCTTATGATTTCCGTGTGCTACCAAATGTTTTATTAATATTGAAATGTGTGGGCGAAACTGCATTTGTTTGGTTATTTCTCAGAACCACATTTGATTCTCGCGGCTACTCAACATCTGGTTATCGCTATCATCTCTCATCCCCTGGATTCTGTATCCCTTCACCTCTCTCCCTCTCCCAAGTGTCTCCCAACATACTTCTTTCTTGAAAACCCTTCTGGTACTTTTCCCACTTGTCCGTTTCGATTTCCTCGATATGCAATGATTTTGACGGCACGCGCCCTTTTATAATTGATCTTTGTGCTTTAAATCACATTGGCAGAGCGCCAGTGATGATCATGTTTAATCAAACAGTAGTTACAATAATTAAATCAAACACTGTGCTCCATTATTTCTGCTGCGCATCGAAGCGAAGATGGAAATCACCGCCTCTCGCTTTCTAATGGTCCCCCATTAGCATCACTACCAGGTGAGAATGATAGATGTTTATTAAACCAATCACTGTGTGTGATAAGCGGTGTGTATTGTTGCATTTATGGCGTGAATGGTAGTTTATTAAAATTATCATTCGCCGTTGTTAGTATTCTCTAGCTTATAAATTGATTTTCGCCAGTTAGGTGCTTACTCAGCACAGATTGGATGAGAAATTATGGAAAGTGCCGAGATGATCAGGCGATTCGCATTTTCTTGTTTGGAACGAATGGCATTCCAACGAGCTTCTCATTGCCTCTAGGGTATCCGAACAATTCGGTCTTTGCGAGTCAGCAGCATTTCGCTTTCGTTTCCACTTGATTGCCCCTCCTATATGGGATTCACGAGACAAAACGTCGTCGTTGATATCTGACGCTTAAGTTGGGCGCTTTACTGACGATTGTGGAACGCGATTGAGTTCAACCGGATGTCACTGAAATCGTTGGCAATTCCCCGTCCCCTCGACTCCTTGCGCTCGGCGATTCGTTTCCGTCATCCATCATTTGCTTCGCATTTCGCCCCCACCCTCCTCTCTACTATGGATTTTTTTTTCTAATCTTAGCCCTCTTTCGAATTTTCTGCTTCTCCTCTCTAATCATCTCCTTGTAAATAATTCTGAGAGGGATGAGCCTGGGGTGTGCCAAATGTACTCGAGCAACCTGTAAGGTACTGTAGTATACGCCGTACACTAGTAGGGGTTCTGGAATACTAAGCCGAGTACAATGGATAAGGAAGTATATTCTCTGAGACACTCGGTTGTATTTGCCGTGGTGAGCGAAGGAATACGGCTGAGTTCAAACACGAATTCGTGAACTCATCCGAGTATTCATGTTTATGCTGGTATTTGTGTGCCTAACGCGTACAAGGGTTCTCGAGTATCCGTCCAGCTGTTTGAGTACCATCTGGGCAGTCGAATATCTTTTGAGGATCCTAATGAAAGTATTTATGTTAGGGTCCGAGGGAGGGTCATTTTTCGGATTTGCTTCAGCTCAGACCCTGTGAAGCATGCGCCACCGCTGGAAAACACCGTGAACTAACTAACTAACTTTTCAATTCAAATAACAGACATAAAGTCTATTCATAGCAAACTTGTATGTTTTTTTTCGGTAAAGTACAAAATCTTATCTTAAATTTCAATTTGTTTTCTTTTTTTTTGGCAGATTTATGTTATATTATAGGAACTTATTTTTCCTGCTAAATATTTTTAAATATATATACTTTTACAACTTTTATGGTCATCTTCCAGTCCAATATAATCGAATTCATCCATTATATCCACATTAATGGTTGATAACGATTCCTCTCTTTTGATCAAATTCATTCCAAAGTATAGCTTCGAATTTTGTTTGCTCCTATCCAAGTTCCTACCCAAGGCGTGTCAGTGAGATGATTCAGTTGAGATCATCTAATTCTTTCAGAATTAAATCCTCTCAGACTTTGGTCGATTTATTTATAGATTTTTCACATTCGTTCGCATATTAACTTAGTATTGATATTCCGATATTTGTAGCCTTACGAATGCTTCTAGTGTACGTCGTTGATTTTTTCTCATGGTACATCACCTCAATTATGGAAGCAGAAATTCATCACGGTGCCAACAGTAGTCCTCACCGATGTGAGAATTCCTTTTGTCCATTCCGTCCGATTAGTTTCCAGAGTTCGCACTCGGGGGGAAGACAACTGACTGTGGTGTCGCGAGGGAGCCTTCTCAATCCGTCTGACGGACGAGCATTTTTTCGCATTCTCTGCGCAGAGAGGGAGAATATTGAAGATCGTTCGCCGAACATTGAGGACGAATGTGGAAGCTCTCTCTGGAATTGCGAAAATCACCGATCCGAAGGTGTTGGAGTCGCCCTCTTCATGACTGGCCAATGTAATCGATTTTTATATTTAACCAACGTTTAAATCGGAGTTAATGAATTTCCACCGCCCCTGTTGCATATAGTGATAGTACTTATTTTCGTGGTATTGTTTCGGATTTCTTGTGAAGTTTCGTGCTGCTGGAGGAGACGTTCTCCTGTGTTGCTGTTGGTGCCCGCCGCCAACTATGCTGGAATCGTCTTTTCGCTTTCGATACGCCACGGTCTGGTGGCGATGCCAAATGAAACGAAATCACGCGGAGGAAAAAAAAAACAAAAATAGCGCCGCTAATTCAAATATGACTGTATATTGTTCGGCGTCAGTTGAAATCCCTGCCGTTTATTAATGCCTTTGAAAGTGGGTGTAATGTGATTCCGTCTCTGCGGAATTTCCTGTCAGGGGGTTTGGGGTGGGGGGCGCTCGGAAGGCGAGGAATGTTTCGTTGATGGGACGTGCGTAATGAGTCGGAGAAGAAGAGCTGTGCTGTCTGGCAAGGAGTTTGCGTCGGGGGGGGGGGGGGGGCGGGGAATGGGAGGGGGTGAGGAAGTGGGGTGGGGGTGGAGACCTATGGATGGGGAAGAGGGGGAGGTATCCCCTCGGGTCGATGTTTTTTAATGAGTGCCATTAGACGCCTTGGGCGTCGCCAAGTGCTTACTCAAAGCGCTCGAGGGAAGAATAGGGGAGGGAATTGGAGAACGAGGAAGACTAGGAAGTGGTGAGAACTGACACTCGATGGAGAAGGAGCAGTCAAAGCGGCCTGCGTCTCTTATTTGACCCTGAAAGTAAGGGAAGAGTGGTGCGAACTGAATATTAATCAAACGTAGATACATGCCTCATGTTTTTAGCCATCAGTTCAGAATAGTTTCATCGAAAAACATTATATAAAGTTGTTAGCACCGCCAGCAGGTATTTTCGCAAACGACGTGTGGACATCATCTTTATGCTTTGGATCATGTTAACGGCGAAATACGGACGTCTTGTGAACTCATCACTGGTCCATACCTGTAATCAGCATCTAGATTCAAACCAGGAAAACTTGTATTTTTATACGGCTTTACCATTGAGGTGTTACTTGGTTAACAGAGTTAGGTCAGAATTAAAACAAAGCTATTTTTAGGGGTGAATATATATCAGCGAATGCAAAATTACTTTATTTCTAATTGTCCACAGTATGTTCAATGGTATCAGGCTCAACGATGTGGAAGTTGATATTCACAAATGAAAGGAAGACTTCGAGGCTTCCACTGATTTACTTTCTTGGTACGACATGTTTCGATCCATAGAGGGAAAAACATTACATGAAGTTGTTAGCACTTAAAAGATGTACTTGAAAATGACCTCTATGGATCGAAACATGTCGTAGGTACTAAGAAAAAAATCAGCGGAAGTCAGCGAAGTCTTCTTTTCATTTGGGTGTCAGTATTACTGGCCCTTCATGACTCGGGACTACTTTTTAGAGATCGTGTCATATTGTTACTTTTCTCCTTCCTCAAGACTTTGAGGTTTAGTACAACTCGAAGTGTGGAAAATCGTTGTGGTAAGGATAACTGATGAGATGTGATAACAAATACTTTGGAAATCACTCGCTTGGAAGCAAATATTTGTTGACAGGAAAGGTAGTCGCACTTTCACACAATAATATTTGTGGAAAAGTGGAAACGTGCTACTGCCTTTCATTTCAATGTGTGGAACTCCCACTGTATCACGCCCGAATCAGTTGATCTCATTCGTAAATATTTGTCGTTATACATTAACTGAGCATAAGTTTTCTAGGAGGGAATCGAGGGATTATGTGCTGTGGTTGGTCTAAATTTAGTTCCTTTCACTCCCTTGTTCCCTCACCAACGGTCGAGACACTTGGCCATTGGTGTGCGTGCATGTGTTGATTCCCTGGAGTCTGGTGCTGAACGATGGTGTTAATGCCCGTGTATCAACCGGGATAAATGAAGGGGGCGTGCGCTGTGAAGCGGCTTACGTCCGACTTGCCGCCGTAATCTCCCCCGCCACTTTGACGGTCCATCGCCCGTGCTAAGACGCCCCTCGTCTTCACTGAGAGAGCCTTCTTGCGACGACTAAGAGCAAATAGAGACGCCAAGGGTCGCCCGTCCGAATGATGAAAACCGCTCTTTCGTTAGATTGGGCGGATGCTGCGGACACGAGTCCTGCGCCCCCTGGCTTCCCTCTCCTCCATTTGATCAGTGCGTCGTGTGCGTGGCACCCGCTGCCATTCACCCGGTCGTGAAATTGCTGGTCAGTGGCTTTTTCTTTTGTTTTTCGATGGCGGCCTTTTTAATTTTTCCCTGATTGACTATCCGCCCTCACCAATTGAATGCACTAATGAGATTTTACGTTTTTCAATTGATCGCAACGAAGGCGTAGGTGAGCACTCCAACTTGAATTTTCCTGCTGGAGTAGCGTTAGTGTTAGCTACTTAGTTCTAGATGAAGTATTTGAGATTGCGTAAAAGCTTTCGTTCCCTGGCATCCATCATGCATGACTTAAAAATGCAGTCATTTACGTTAATTTGTATTATTTATTTTTGGAAAGAGATATTTTTTCGTAGTTAGCAACGTGCCTTTGTATGGCACCTTGGACGACAGTGATAGCATTAAATTCTAATGTTATAATTTAGGGCAGAACAATTTAAGCTCCAACCGGTGCTTGCGCACTTCGCAATCAGATCGTTAGTTGATTGTGTCTGCGTTATCACTTGCTATTGTTGTAAAAATATTTCTCACGTTCTCATGCTGAAAAAACTTTGCTGAAGTCGGGTGTCGTTTGGTATCTCTCAGGTTGGTTGAGGACATCCTTGTTACTGGAAATACTTTTTCCCCGAGAACTGTTAACTTGTGCGGGAGAGATGGACGTCCCATGTACGCTGGACCGATAGAATTCGTCTGATAGTGAGCATAAGACCCTTTCCTCCCTCGCAATAGTGAGGGCCAATGCTTGCCTTCCCAAAATGCCTGTGACTGGCATTCCATTGAGAGCACTTCGGATCGTCTCTTCGACTTCGTATTATATTTGGAGAGAAGAGGGAGTGGTATTTTGTGGGTTTGAGCGATCTGGAAGGACGATTCTCTCGAAGGCAGAGTAAGTCGTCGGTGATGCAGGGTGGCGAGCGTCAGGGGATTATGAAATTCTGGAAAATTCAGAGGAAAATCGGAGAATTCTCATAAATGTAAGGGAGAAACTTTATTTGCAATCCCCTCCTCCTACTGCAGATGCGTTCAACTACCTATTCATTTCTGTTCATTCCTTTTTTTTTTGAGAGCGTAAATTCGCAGGAGAATAAGTTTTGGAGAAGGTTTGTTAATTATTTTTAGGTGTTTATAAAGTTATCTTTAATAAAAGATAATCTTATTGATTCCTATAGCATCTATAATTTTCTCTTTATTTATATTACATTATCACCGTAAGTAATTTTTAGCTCAACACTACATGATTGAGGGTAATAATGAAAAGTATCTGGATAGTGTAATTTGTTATGGTTATTACATGTTTCCATTAGAATTTCCTTATTTTTCAATGTATTGGTTTCAGCTTTTTACATATTGTGAGTTATGCTAAAATTTAACTAAGAATGAATAAAATAACTCATTAATCGGTAGAATTTTAGTGAATGATCAGGAAAATTAGGACATTTTCGGGGAATAGTGAGGGAATTTAAAAATTAATTGCTACCCCGTAGCAGGGTTGATAAGTGAAACGAAACGAAGATGTTTCGTTTCGATCCGGAGGGAAACGAAAATTAGAGGCCTTGGTTTAGTTTCTCTCCCACACAAAATTAAAATCACCAAGGAGTTTAGTTTCGATCCGGGACGGAACTTTACTCCCAGGAACGAAACTAAATTGATCGAAACTCCGCTGCTCATAGTAAAGTTTCGATCCCAGAAGTGGAGGGGGATAAGAGAGAATGGTTTCGACCCATTACGTTTGACGTACGTGTAAAGATGTTAAAAAATTGAGCTGAAAAATTGAATGGCCAGTTTGCGTTCACCGTTCTCCTGTTAGTGGTAAAAATATGAGTGCCCCACGCATCTAATGGCGCTAGGCCGTACTTCTACTTCATTTAACCATACTTCGTACTTGGTGTGTTGGTCGAAACTAAACTGTTCGAAGGTAAAGCACGTGATCCCTCTGGCGTGAAACATTATCTGCGTCGCGTTTCGTCCCTGAGTTTTAGTTTAGTTCCGACCCGACCCGTTGGCTTCAAATCACGAAAGCGAGTTGCTAAACGCTCTGCAAAAACTCACATGCAGACGTTGTAATGGCTGCTTCGTCTCCCTTGAGTCCACGCTTGCAGTGAGCTCCTCTCCGTAAAGTCTTCTTGAAATGGATCAGAAGCCATCGACGTAAATAAATGCCGCTGTACACGTGAAGTAGCCGATTGCATATCAGGACGCCTGTGTTCCTAATTCTGCTGTAATTAGATTCCCAGGGTAGCCGCAATAATTGGCCCGAGATGAGGAGGTGTCAAAATGTCTCACTTACTCCCCCACCCACGCACTTTCCCTTGAAGGACGCGTTTGAACGCCACCTTCCTCGCTTCGTTCTCTCTTTAGCCGCCGCCGCTACTTTTCCTCCAAAACGTGCGTTGAGTGTGCCCTTTCTCTCTCACGTCCCATCCACTCCGATTCCCGTTTATTGGGGTTTATCACCTTTGAGCGTCACTTCCTTTCTCCTCGAGTTCCCGACGATAAAAATTTACCCTCGCTCAGAATCCGTGTGTCCTAATAATACTTTTTGCGGGCTTAATTTTTGCATATTCGGCTAGTGGGCTCAATTTATAGCGAATTAGCATCAAGCACTCGTTATTTCAATTTGTAAACCTTCACCGGAACAGTGAATGATAATACTACACTCACGTTGAATCCGAAGAGCAAGTGCAAAGGAGTGAAGGTAGTTATAGTCGGCTGGTAACAAGTAATGTCCGAGTACTTTTTGCACTCACTGTGTGGGCCTCGAATAGCTTTGGAACTGGTTGAGTGACGGTAATGAAACTTTTATGAATCAAAAGTAACCTAGTGCTTATTCTCAAGTTAGGATGAAATTTTTTCATGGTTGGGTCGAGGTGCCATTCAATTTGAAGGATAGTGTTTGGGGTGTCATGCAAGTATAATCGTGATTGTGGCTTCGGGGGTACATTGCCATTGTATTTTTTTTAGCTCCTTATTCATTCGCGTTTGAGATTCGTATTATATTGCACCCTCGAATCCTGGCCAGTCTTATAGATGAAAACGTCAGTGTTATATTGCCATACACAGGAAGATGTTTTATTTTTGAGAGAGCGTTGTTTTAATATCAATAAATTTCATTCCTTGCGATTCCCTTTCAAAGGAGAAGTGGCAAATTATTCCGGCTGACAAAAATCACGGCATAAATTACTTCATGGTAATTTTACTTGTGCATGGCTCATAGCAATTACTTTTCATCGTCTAGTATGAAGCGGGACTCATATTCTCTCTCATTGGCGGGAGGAGTGCTTTTATTCCAGTCACCGTCCACTCACGGACCGGCTTTCTTCCTCCTGCTTGGCCATCCTCCTCTCGTCCTTGCGACGCACGCTGCTTGAAAAATGCGCTGCCATCTGTCCACTCCCGGCCCTCTACGGTGGCTGCTGCTGCTGCCGTGCACTGCCCCTGTCTGCCCCCCCCTCCCCCTCCGATTCCCTTTATCGGTCGCTGAATCGCTGCCGGCCGGCCATCTCCCCTCTCAACACCGAGGGGGTACTCCTGGGGGGTACAATTTCTGCGACCGCCGACGCCCCTCGCTACCTTTGCCAATCCTTGCGCCATGCGTGAACGAGTGGCTGATCTCATTGCTGCAAGGCTTGTTCATTTCGGGTGCGGCAAAAACATTTTGGGCAGTGATTCAAAAGCGTTTTTATTATTATGAAAAGTTTTGTAATAAATGGAGTGAAAACTGTTGGAGCTACTGTGCGGGTCGTCCTCCTTTCTGGTTTCGGATCAACTCCTATTCGTGTTCATTGGATAGGTACTAGTATGTGGGTGGATTGCCATAGAGGAACATTTTAATCGTGTGCCAATTTAACCAAAGTTCATATTCACCAGTTCTTCCCGCTTAGCTGGTACGATGTGCTCTTCAAATGCTGTTGCTCGATCTGCCTCTGAAAAATAAGCAACTTAGCCGTTGCAGGAAACGTGTGGGATCTTTCGCTTTGGTTTAACAATTTCCATCGGCTTACGGACAAATCTGAGATATAGAGAGCAATTTTGAAAGGTTCGACTTTAATTTGAACGGTGGGCGAATCTTTTTCAGTCGAGTAAAATATGAAAATACCGTTGGGGGTGCATGTTGGGGTGAGTGGGAGGTGCAAGAGGGGTGGGGGGGGCAGGTGTTGTTTGGGTTGGTGGGGAGCAGGTGGTGGTCGAGTTCTCGGCTCGACCACACTTTACATTTATGCCGACGTGCGTTAGACTCGGAGGAAGGAAGGAAGTGGCCAGGGCGGCAGGAAGGGGTGGGGAGGAGTGGGAGGGGACCGGAAGGAGCTTCAGCAGCACGCCTTTATACCGATAAAAGCAGAGTGTCGGCCGTCGTAGCGAGTGCGTGGCAGTATTGAGTTGGAGCCAGTCGTGTCCGGAGCTCTTTCTGGCCGTGAGGTTCTTTGTCTGCGGAGTAAGAGTGCTGGTGTGTTGCCCCCGTGGAATCTGCCGTTAGAATTGGATTAATCACTCGTCAGAAGTCCGGATTTCCTAATTGGTGAGTTACCATTTGGTGGATAGTGGTGTCGGCCTCGTTGGCGCTGGGTTAATCTCCTCGCCTCCGAGCCATTGGGTCGCGGGATCGAATACCAGTGTGGGTTTTCGTTCGTTCAGCCGTAGTTGTTTCTGAGTTTTCTATTGGTTTGGGGGGCAGCCGCGAAAAGCTTTTTACATCGGGTTTATTCGTATTCAAATGCAAATGCTGCGTAAAGTGGGGTGCAGAATCATAGCTACCGAATCCCAAGACGTCGCTTTCCGCAAAAGGTGCCGATCGGCATTGGCTAGACACACTTTTCCGCACTTGCCACTCCGTATAGTCTCTTTGAGTGCATGAACCCGGCTTTTGATGATCCCGGAATGGAAAGTAATTACATGGACTTTGTGGCCACGAGTGTGGAATTGTCTTTCCTATCGTAAAAAAGGCTTCTTCCTGAAGGTGTGAAAGGAATGTAAATTTTATTACTGACTGCGTAAAGCAGATTTATGTCAGCGTTAAAAGATTGGTCGATAGGACATCTAAGAGGAGATTCAAACCAATATTAGGATTCGTGATGATAATGATGAACTGATTGTGGAATCAAGTGATAGTATGTTTTTAGTTGGTAGATTATCTGCATTATTTTAGTTTATAAATTAAGAGTGCTTGGGTGAGTTATTGTCAAAGTAAATCCTTCACTCCGATAACGCTTAGGTGATGGTGGTTAGTTTCGAGAACCTCGGTGACTTACGTATTGTGTTGGCATTGGAAAATCTGTCTCTTGCTGCTCTTCGCCTTTCTTTCTCTTAGATTTACGGCTTGTTACTCTGCCTGAAAAATGCCGGGAGAACTGTAGTCGAGAGGTATATTCCGCAGCAGTCACTGAACATGAAAGATGCTAAAAGGTGGTGGAAGATACTGTGGGTCCATGTTTTTTGAGTCACCATTAATACATTGTGAATACTTATTTGAGCAAATCCAACTGCCTTGATGGCGACTCAAACCAGAATCCATTGTGTGCGCACCATAACCACACTAGCTATCGTCATTCAAATAAGTATGATCAAAAATATCTTTAAGACACAGTTTGTCTAGTGTTAATCTATAAGCGTCTTGTAAATTCATCCTGCATGGGAAATGTGCAACGAAGTGTGGAACCTGGCTTGAGTCCTTGACTTTATCACTGAGGAAATATCGCAAACTGGCGACATACTTGATTTGACTGTTAGATTTCTTCTCGTGATGTGTTCGTTTTTGTTTTCTTGAGCGTGTACCTTTTGAGGCCTTGGCGCCACTAACGCCACCGCTCTTTTCGCTCACAATTCACGCAACCCGCACGCATCTGCCCCACCTTTCCTGCCCCCCCCCTCCCCCTCCTTCTCGTAGACTAACGGAAGATCCACAGGGCACTGGCACCGCGCGCGGCGGACTCGATCACATGCGGATTCTCTTCTTCTCCAGCTCGTTAGGCTGCAGCTGCTTTCTCTTTTGCATTTGTTTCGTATTTCGGAGTGCGAATGTCGCGGCTGTCTAGGCAGTGCGGCGGCTCTCGCTCTAACTTATTTCGAGTTACAAATTGCGCATTTTGAGTGCGTTTCTCTCAAATATGCGCGTAAAAGATGTGTGTTCGCCAGGCTTGTGAATGAATGCTTACTCACTCGTTGGTTCAATCCTAAGGGTTTTTTGCCAAGGTGGGGTAAAGCTCACTCTGGACTAAGCCACTGGCAGTGTGAAGTTATTTATCTGAATTCATATTCATTATTTTTGGAAGCCAATTCGAGGAGTAAGCTATTTATCTGCGATTGAGCGGACGGTGTCTGCTACTTTAAGGATTTTCGCCATTCCTTCTCTTCTTGAGAGTGCTTTTTCTTATCAGATTAAAACATCGGATGGTGTGTCGATGTTTACCTTTGTCTTATGGATAGCACTCGTCTTCATTTCTGGCATTTGACCCTTCGCCTCATTCCACACCGAGTATCCCGGGCAGCTTTAATTTTCTCAGCCTCAGCTTCTAAGTGTTTGGCGACTGACTTTTTTCTTCGTTGTCTCAGTGGTTTTCTCTTGTCTCTTTGAAAGGTTCCCAAGATAGTAATCGAGGCTCCTTGGGGGCGCCTTCCGAACGGAGCGTGTAAAAACCTCTGGCCTTCGCTTTCCTCTATCTCCCATCTCCTACGCTTCTTACTTGTTAGCTAGAGGTCGAAGAGAGCGTAGGACATGCCCTATAATAGCATGCGATTGCTGTGGGCGCCGACTTAGTTCAGTCTGGTCGCACCGTTCGTTTCATTTTTTTGGCATGCAACTGGGCGGCTGAGAAGCAGGTAGCGTCGCTCCCGCTACCTTCAGAAAGGAATTTTTCGTCACCCACCTCGTCAAAATAATCAGATCATTTTGGTATTTCAGCCCACGACCAATGAAAGGTATTGATTGCTTTCGGTTGAGGCAGAGTGGGATGGGTAGCTCCATAGCAATTAGTGTAATCTGTTGTTTTTCACGTTTTTCATGCGAACCCTTATTCAAATAAAACAATATCCCTCTCCAATGCTTTTAATTTCACTCGCGTGATCCAAAAAGAATTCGATTCTTCATCGCATTGTTAACAAATGACGCACAGCATAAGAAAGTGGTCGAAATTTATGAGGATTTTAATGTTTTGCCGCAAGTAAATACAGCGAAGAACTAATTCATATGGATTATGAATTAAATCTATCATATAATTAAAATCAATCTGAATTATGCATTACTGATAATATTCCCAGTGAAACAATGCTAAAATCGGTGCTGTATCTCAAATCCATCTACCACCCAGTATAATCGTTCTTCGCAGTCATCGTCCCCGGATTGGAAAGCTAAAACTGCGGCCCTGATCACTCGACATGATGTTGTTTAGGTACAAGAGACGACTGCCAACTACAGCACAGCCAACGAAATACACCACGTAATAGTCAACACAATTAAATACGATTTTTGATGGCCCATGTTAATATGGGCGGTCCGAAGCCTCCTGCGTACATTCGCGAATGCAACCCCATGATAGGATAGCGATAAACCGCCCGAACTGATGTCTTCCCGCGAAAGCGAGAGACTTACTGCGTGCGGGGGCGATTTTGACCAACTTTTTTTCGTACTGGGTGGATCAGTGGCAAAGCCATTGAATCGACATCTACAAATACGAGATATTCTTCTGCTGATTTTACACTTTCTTACATGCGTCTATTTCCTAAATAGCTGAGTAGCGTTTCTAGAATTGAAATTTTCATGAAATCATTAATGTTGATTCCTGCAAGTTGATCGATATAGCGTTTGCGTGATTATTTCCTTATGGGGGACTAAGTTTTAGCTAGTGGATTGAAGCGGTAGTGGCTATATTAGTACACTCTTTTTGATGCCATCAAAATAATACAATTTACTAATTTTCGTGGAACACGTAGATTTTCATGCGTTAATTTTTATGTATCTAGCCCTCGTCATTGATCAAGTAATTTCCACGCTTATGCTTCCATCTAGAAGAATTGAGGCTCATGGATATGGATAGAATTCGCTATTGCACTTACAACATATTTGTGCTTGCGGAGAGACCATGATACTGATGGTAAAAATGTCAGAAAACCCATTACCGTGACTCTAACAAATCTCAGCTCCCTTTGAGAGGCCAAAGTGTAATCAATTAGGAAATAAATAGACGAGTCCGTGAAATCACTCGTCGGCAAGTCTTCTCATGCCAATAGAGGAGGAGTTCTCAGGAGTGAGTCATTTGTAGTAACAAACAGACCAAGTTTAACATTATATAAACGTTTTTTTTCTTTACACGGGGCCAAAGTTTTTTTTTACTGACCGCTAAAATTAAAAAAATTAAATCCTTAAATAAAATGTCAACTGACTTGCCTAAGACTGGCTTTCCTCACAAGAAATAATTGAAAATTTATTTTGATGCTATTTCTTTAAAGCACTAATGTGTTATTTACTGCATCATTATGTTCTTTTATTGGCATACATTTTTGTTATTTGATGGTGGCTCAATTCTGGTCCTATGACCTTGGAGACCACGAAAAGCTCCTTCTATTTGTTATCCTCGTCATCCAGCTGAGAAATCAAAATGTAGGAGTAAATAAAATTATTACTATTATTATCATAATTACCACCCAGGCATCCCTTTACCTAATCCAGTTCAACCTCGAAGTGGATTTTATCAGTGCATTATGCATCCATGCATTGCACTCTAAGGGTGATGTATTCATCATTAATATGCGCGTCACTGTGCATTCATTCGGAAGCCATGTGTTTTATTGATCATTCACGCAGTAATGTTATTGGGTGATAGTCTATAATGTAGATCAGTCCTCGCAGTTCCAAGTTTCCATAACGGCGCGCGATATTTTTTTTGTAAATGAAGTATAATTGGTCGGCATGCCAATGAGATGGAATCCATAACGTACTTCGAGATTCCGAAATAATTCTCTGTTTATTTATACGCCAGGCTCCTCACAAATGTGTGCACATCTTTTAGACAAAAAAATCTTCATTAGACGGATTTTATGTTTCTTTGCAGTGGGGAAATATTGTTCTCACAGTGCGTCGAAGAAAGTGATTGTGATCTACATATTTTTTAAATTCATGGCAGGTACATGGAGGTTTTGTATTCGGCAGCAATGGCTCACCCACGAATAATTGGTCCATCTGATCAAAATCTGCGTAATTCATTTTCGCAGTATCCCGAGTTGACTGGATCAAGATTAATCGTTGCAAAAGCTACTAGCACACGAATATTTTTTTGTGATACAAGAAACATTTTTTTTATGAGCTGAAGACGCTTAGGGTTACAATATATGTACTAGTCTGTTCTTGTCCAACGGGGGTGTATCTGTATTTTGTGTTATCGAGTTCTTAATGTTGTATTCATGGTCGTTGAATAACTGAATGGCCTCGTTTTTTTTGCCCTCAATTTCGGTCACGGATGTGACCCGTGTGTAGTGTGCGCTTGGCTCGTGAAAACCACTTCGCTGCGTCGTAGGTGTCGTCGCCCTTGGCCAATGAATCAAATGCATATCATGGCAGCGCCCCCCCCCCTTGGATCCAGCCAAAATCGGTCCCTAACACCCCTCTCCCCTCCCCCCTCCTCTCTTCTCTCTCTCGAGTTCGATGACCTCCCTCCCACGCCTCCCTCTTCCCCACCACTCCATTTTCCCTGGATGCCTGCAAACGACCGTTCTGAGAGGGCGTGAGTTTAGTATCTACATACCACCCGCAAGCCGTCACAATAGGCGTGTAAATAGGGTTTCATTACACGAGCCGTTTGCATTTAAATAGGAAATGCCCTAAAGAAATTCCGACTAGCATTTATTAAAGTCCCTTATTGTTTTCGGGGGAAAAACGAATTCTCATACCTTTTCGTTCATAAAAATATCCATCTTAATTTATCGATTCAGTCAGACATGGAAATATTATGGGATTCTAATTTAATTTCCTCCCTATCGCTCTGAAGGATATCTACTCTCAATTAGTCTAGGAATGTAATAAATATTTGAAAATTTATTTTGATTCTATTTCTTTAAAGCACTAATGTGTAATGTGTTAAGCCGAGCGCGCAGTCCCTATCCCCTCCCTGAATCCATGAAAGCACTTTTGTTAAAAAATACATGGTCAAAACTAATATGAAGTTATGCCAACATTTTAATTCATTAGGGCTCATTGTTTTTGCTAGTAGCCACGTCCACTTTTATTTTCACGTCTATTTCAAAATGTAAATGCTTGACCGAACTTAGGTGGATAAATTTCGTACAGATTAATGACGTGAAATAAAGCGATCTGTCCTTATTATGAGGAATATACTTTTTGGGGTCTATTTGCAGGTTACTTGGAGAATCGCCGACAATGTATTTGCTCTGTAGTTAGTATGTCAATTTTTATAGCCACAGGTTCACGTAGCACTGCTCTCGCTTTCTAGTTAGTAATATCCACTGTTATAATTGTTGCTTAGTATTTTAAAATATGTCATCTTTCCTCATCGTATTCGGTTCGTTCCCCAGATAAATATTCTAGGATAGTCAGGATAGATTCTAGGATAAACTCTTGGATAGTTCACCACCGCAAGAGAACACGACAATCCCTTCATTTGTCCACAAGTTAATTTTCGCTTCAGCGTCGACAAAACATCTATTTTTAATCCTCCGGAAAGTAACTAAGTTCACGAGATCTTATCAAAACCAGCTGATGCCATCCAATAATTGTATCGGTAATGCAAAATGTTAGATATGATTAATCAGATATTGGTGAATTTCGTTGTAAAATGTGATTTTTTAAAAATATCCTTCGGTTTCCAATTGATCGATTAGTTGAATATTTTCGCTTTTTAGAATTCCTAACTTGGTGCTTTTGGACCAATTTCGGTCATTGGGTCTTATTTTAGACTGGGAATTTTCTCACTGCAGCTTCAGGCGATTTTTCATCTCGGTTATCCGTTTTATTTCTACCGCTTCCATCCACCCTCATGTCGTCAGTGGTGAGGATTTCATTTCCCTCCTCTCTCATTCCATTCCATCACGTGCCTTTGTCTCTTCCCTTGTGAAGGCTGTGAATAGTCCTTCCTAGCGTTTCCTTGCTTTGTTCCCTTGACAATGATACTGCATTGTGACGTTGCAGCGTATCGGCCGTTAGTCATACCAAAGAAAGATGACAAATGCGCCATACCATCTTGACTTATCCGGAATTAGTTGTGTAGTTTGTTGCATAATTTCTCACGAATTGTGATCGATTAGAAAATATCTTATACGTTATTTTCATGTCCATTTTTTCCGTGGGAAAAACTTACCTTTGACTGTTGTTGTTAATGGGTAGCGGATCCATACCTATCTTGTTTTTTGTTTCATATTTTGCAGAGTCTTAGAAGTTAGAAACTGCAGTCGGGTGCTATCACAGGAAATATACGTGATCCCTGCAAACTAAATAATTTTCGTGCTTCCTTGGTGAGAGCATATGCGTTGCCTGTGATGTCTATGGTTGGAATTGGATTAATTATTATTCTTCTGATGACGGGATTTCCTATTTGTTAATTGGGCATTTGGTGCTTAGTGGTGCTGGCTGGTCTCTGTCGCGGCGGAGTGAAGTCCTCCCATGCCAACTCAGGGGTCGCGGGATCGAATCCTGCCTGGGTGGGTTATTCAGGGCGAGGATGCATGTGAGTCTCTATCAAGTCAACGGCAAGAGGGTACTTAATAGTCCTAACTTCGATTCATTAATAAAGATAAAAATATCATTACTAATTTACTTCAGGAACCCATTAATGGCATAGTTTGCAGCTAGTCATTTCTGGTTGTGAATATGCATCAGCAGTAGTCATGATGCATGGATGATAGTGGTCAAGTGAAAGTCCCTCATCATGAAATTGTATTAATGCTAGGACGAATGTTTTCTCCTGGTGGGACAAGATGGGAGGATGGGTTGGACGGGTCTTCACGCGGGTTCAGATTGGTGGAGAGTGAATACGACGATGATGAATGGGTGTTGGTGCAGTGGTGCTATATCCTTCCATTGCGTGTCCTGCTCCCCTCACACCACCGCCACCTACATTGTGCGTCTCCTCTCGCCCGCACTTCTTCCCTTCTGCCAAAGTGTAAACGCGCGCATTCTGTGGAATTTGCAGTGCTTCGCGAGCGGATCGCATCACGTCTATTCCCGGCACGCCTCGTCAGCTTCCTGCCAAACCTCCCCCCCCCCTCTCTCCTTCTCCTCAATTGGTTGCGAATCGACCTCATAACGCCGTAGTTCATGTCCTTATAAGGATTTCTCAAATTTGACAGCATGGTCCGCGTAAGTATGCTTCCTATTTGAAATATTATATTATTTATAACCGACCCCAAACTAATCTACTCCGACCACATTCAGACTGTAAAAAAGAAAGCCATGTCTCTGTTAGGCCTCCTTTACCGCTTCACGGAAATTAAGGATCCCATTGCACTTCACTCCTATTTCTCAACGATTGTCCTTCCCATAGTTTTGTATTGCTCTCCAATTTGGTCCATGTCAGCCCCGACTAACCTAAAATCCCTTGATTGCATCCCCCACTTCTTTGCCAAAATAGTTAGGCATAGAGTCCCTCACTTACGCAATATGTCCTCTGATGCTGTATTGTCTTCTCTTTCCTTGTCTAATCTTCAGAATCTCAGACTTAAAACGGACTTCAACTTTCTACACAGCATATTGAACTCGACTTTAGACTGCCCTGAACTCCTCTCTCAGTTGAATTTTAGAATACCGACTCGTTCCACCTGCTCGCTCTCTCCCTACTCCATCTGCCTGTTATTCCCAGTATCTCCCTGACCAAGCGCTCACCTTTATATCGCCTCTCCCCCCCTCTAAATTCGCTCCCTCCTTCCATAGATCCTTTTTACCTGTCACGCAAAAAATTCACCGCACAAGCTTTGACCCATATGTCTGCTAATTGAATGTTATACTTCCCTACTGGTTAATTCTTTGTTTGTTTTTATATTGTTATTGTATTGTGTCTAATTTATGTATGTCATTGTTAAAAGTTTCACTGTAAATTGGCGTCACGGCTGTATGTGAAATTTACTTAAATAAATAAATAAATAAAATGTTACAAATTAGAGGGAATTGTGTTTACACATTTCGACCCTAATATTACGTATTTTGAATATTTCTGGTTAACTGCTCGCAAAATTAATCTTTTGTGCGTTTTAATCGAATTATTAATTGAATGGCCATTAAATTAAACAACGTATTTGATCATGATATCCTAAATCTGGAAGGTAAGTCATCTTATGACCCGAGATATCAAAGTTTGCTCTCCGTATGAAGTTTTGAAACACTGGGAGAGACGATACCTCGCGCATTTTTGCATGGGTGAATTGAAAGGAAATATTTGGTATGGGTGTGCAGCAAAAATTTCGGGGATTCTTGGATTAGTTATTAGATTTAATTAAGAAGATTGAAATGGTACCTTTTTTAATGTCTCCGAATCTTTCTGTAATTCTGTGGCTCGCCTGTGACACTTGTGAACGAGAAGATGAAACGGAACTTAATCTGATTGGATAAAGTTGGAGGCACTGATAGATGCCCGCCTAGGAATTATGGCAATGGGAATTGCAGTTTTCATAGGAATTGACCTCGAAGTATGCACCGGTGTAGCTTGTCGGTGTCGTCGGCGAGTGCATGCTGAAATAGCACGCGACGAAAAATCATTGATTGACGTATAGAGGTCGGACAATTGGAACACGCCCGAGCGGCATCTCGACGATGGACATCCAAGCGAAGCCTCGGGACGGGTGCGTGGACCCGCGGAGGAGCAGTGCGCCTTAATAAGGAGAAGGGACTCCGTCCCCCCCAGACATTCATGCACACGTGTCCCAAGGCGACCCCGTGACACCCTCCTCTTCTCTCTTTGAGCTCCCCCCCCCCCCCAACTCCCTCCATACCCACTGTAATCGTCTCCGATATTCCGTTGGGGGGCGCGCGCCGATTCGCGCACCAAGGACGGGCTCTCTGCGGAGCTTCGCGTCGCGGCCGCGAGAGCGCCCTCGAGTCGCGCCGCCAACTATGGGCAACTCCTCTGCCTTTGCTTGCTTGCTGCCCTGTCCTGCGACTGGACTCCTCCTGCCTGGCGGGCGAGATCTTTCGAGGCTTGCCATATAGCGGCAAGGGTGGGTGGGGCGGGAGGGAGGGTGCTTGGAGCCTGGAATGGGGCTGTGGCGCGGGGTGTCACCCTTCCCCCAATTCCCTCCACCCCAATTCTCTCTCTCGAGGTCCAGAGCCATATATCGCCGAGGAATCCATCGCCAGGGGGGGGGGGGGCAGAGACTTGCGAAACCCAAACGCCCCCAATCGCCATGCCATTCTTAACGATCGTGGAAATCGAGGGGCCGTGATCACTCGCTGGGTGGGATGTGATTCGTTTCGCTCGACAACCCTGCGACGAATTTCAATTGCGTCTCTCCTCAGCATCTTCTTCAAGCTCTTAGAACTTCCAGAAATCATCCTGTTCTTCCGCGAAAACGGTTTCAATCATTCCACCGTCTTGGTTGATGTATTTCTCCTCTGTTCTAAAGTCAAGTTCGCCATTCTCTCGTCCCTTCAAGGAGCCCCTCTACTTCTGTAGCGTCGGGCGTGATTTTGTGGAATTTATCGTTTTATAATGATAAGAATAACTTTGTATTTTTTTCTCATATGTATCCATAATCGATGTAGAAAAAGCAGTTATTCTCATTATTTTAATAAATAAGAAATATTTTACAAAAAATTGAAATTATATTGTTAATGGAGAGGTAATTGGTGCTAGAAAGGTTTGTACTATTTTTACTCTCGGTGTGAAATTATTTTAGGGAGAGAAATGCAATGAAAAGGCAAACAGCAATAGAGAAGTGAAGAAAAACGGATGGACTCGTGCTTTTCGTCCTCATTATTTACTCTAGTTCTTAGTAAATTTCCTTTTTACTCATGTAGTTTTACATCAAAATTGATCCTCAATATCCCCAAGTTTATCTAATAAATTCTTGAAGAAGAAATTGCCGATTGGCGATATATTTATGTAAGTGATGGGGTAGTTACTCAAATGTTGACGAATTCCGTGAAATTTCATCGCATTACTTGTCAAAAGAGAGATGGTGGGCGTATCGTCAACTATCGCGAATTTAAATATATTTGCAAAGGTCGCCACTCCACGGTTAAGCGATCGGAATTTTTTTTAAATTATAGTATTCTACCGATTAAGGTAGGTTTCTATGGGGTACTAAAGGAGAAATATGGGAGCTTTCCTTCCTGCACTGCCTTCTTCAATTCACTGTAAGGCCCACTCCCTTTCTATCCGCCTAAAATACTTTTCTCTTCATACCCCTCCCTCGTTCCCCTAACATGCTACCCTCTAACAACATTTTCAGCATCCCATCCCCGCTAAGTACTCGCTCCAAACCTTCTGTCTCCTCTGTATCTCATCTAAAAGCTGCCTCTCCTGACTCACCATGTCCAGCACTTCGTCGTTCCTCCTCCTCTCCGCGCACTTTACCTCCTCCATTCTTCTCCACACCCACATCTCCATCGCCTCCAGTCTTCTGTCGTCCTCCTCCCTAAGTGTCCCCGTTCCCGCACCTTAAAGAGCTATACATACTCCAGATCGGAACAAGTCCTATTATCTCTGCATTCAACACTTAACCTTTTCTTTAAACTCTTACATAACGATCCTCTCAGAAGCTCCTTCCTGTTCAAGAACGCTAATGCAATTCCCTTCTTGATGTCCTTACTGCTGTACCCGTTTTCCTCTAATGTGCTGCCTAAATAGTTGCTCTACCTGCTCATTTTTTCCCCACCTAATTTTATCTTCAGTCTCACATTCAACGTTCGCGGTGCTTTACAAAACCGCATTACCTTAGTCTTTTTGTGATAAATCCTTATTCCATACTCCTTGCACCGCTTGACTAACGCATCCACTAGAGACGGCAGTCCCCTCGCTGACTGGCTAATCAGCGCCTGATCAACCTTGTCTCACTCCTCGTCCCATTCTTGCCCACCCAGATTCTCCGTCCGCTACACTCACTTGCGCAGTGTGAGCCATATAAATATTACGAATCAGTCGCCTATCCCTCCAATGTACTCCTATTTTCTTGAGGATATCCTTTAACTTTACCCAGTTCACACTATCAAATGCTTTTTCAAATTCCACGAAACGGCATACGCGTCCTGGTCATATTCTAGCCTCCTCTCCACAAGGGACCTCATTATTGCTATTGCATCACGGGTTAACTTCCCTATGTTAAAACCAAGCTGATCATCGCCGAAATACTCTTTTACCCTCGCCTCCATTCGTCTGTTCAATATCCTCAGTACCACTTTCGTCACGTGCGATATTAGGCTAATAGTCCTAGTATAGTGTGACCTGTGCGAGATGGAGGTGAGAGGTTGGCGAGAGAAAACTGCCAATGGGACCGGATGGGGAGCAGTGGCGCAGCAGGCGAAGGCCCACACTGGGCTGCAATGCCACGAAGAACAAGTCCTATTATCTCTACATTCAACAGCTTTCTTCTTTGTCGGTAGCGGAAATGGAACCGTCTTCACGAAATCCTCCAGCCAACATCTCTCCTAATATATCCTGCGTACTAGTTCGAAACACCTTTTCTTACTATGCTTCCATAGATTCTTCCCATCATATATTGTCCACGGATATTGGATATTGTCCACGCCCACTGCCTTCCTAGCCTTCATATCACGAAGTGCTCTCTAGATCCCCATAGCTAAGATCCACGGCCAAAGATTGACCTCCTCCTCTGTACTCTCCTCCTCTAAAGTTAATTTCTACGGCCTATTTCTTCCGTCACATGGATCCTATGGGGCGTAGCTAGGAATTAAGGCTGGGGGGGGGGGGGGGGTTAAGGTGCAACTAATACCGGGGTGTGTGGAGGTATAGAGTACCCACCAGGATAAGCGGTAGGTGCTAGATTAGTAAATTGCGGAATTTTAAGATAAATTGTTCAAAATGGTGAGTTTTACGGCTTTCTGATGGATATTTTAGTAATCCTTACACTATTCTATTAGTAATATCAATCCAATTTAGTAAAATGGATTAAATTTAAAAATTTCTCTGAGCTCGGGGGGGCGGGGGGTTTAAAACCCCTCCCCCTCGCTTCGCCAATGCCTCCACGTATTTCTTCCATCTACTCTGTACCTCCTCTCGCTCGGTTAGCAATCTCCCATCTTTAGCCTTAATTCAAACATGGCTTGTCCTCTTTTGCCGCCTGATAGCGACTCAACTTTGACGCACAACACGCCTATTTCTACTTTCTTCTGGAACTTTGCCATTTCCTCACGCTTTCTCCTCCGCCAATCCTCCCATGCCCTCTTAGCTTATTCAGTTTCATAAACATTCTTTTGTCCTGCTCTGTGTCTACGTTCTTCCAATTCCTTCTCCCCTCTATTCCTTTTACCATTGCCTCCGTGGGATATGGAGACAATGGAAAAAGAAATGGAGGAGGGAAGGATCCCCCTTTATCCTTCTGCGGTCAACGTAGCCTATTGACTTCGCCGCATTTACTATTCCCGTTTTAATACTATCCCACCCTTTGTCTTCAGTTTTTGTACTTCTAATCCTCCAATCCGGGAGATTGGAAGTACGCAGACTGTAGAGGAAGGGTGGGATATGATTTATACGGGAATAAGATATAATCAGTGTTCTTAACCAAAATATAAATTTTTGACGTTAAAACCCTCAGTAATTGGACCTGAGGGTTGGTTTGGATAGGTGAGGGTAGAACTCGCCCGCAACAGCGAAATCTTAAGCGATAAGCACATGTGTATGATCTTTACGCATGACAGTACAGACAGGGGGCAGCTTCTCTTGCTGGGCCATGCTTCTTGCTGATGTTTTAATTTGGGAATGTGCAATGGCTTCACTGGGGATGAGATCCTGGATCCTTCGATAATCTTATACCTATATTAACTAAGCTACCACGTTCCCCATGTTGATGAAATTTATCAAAATGATGAATTTTCAATGCTATTCTTCGAGAGTGGAAAACCTCGGGAATTAATGAATCCCTCTACACTTGTCGCCGATATGCGGACATTTTTGAAAACCAATTAAAATGTGCCCTAAGGAGCAACATTAATTCACCTTCTCTGGGATATATACGGCCACCTTAACGTGAAGGGGACCTAGGTACCTCTGGGAGTCCCCTGTTGGTCCGCCCTCTTGAAGCTTGATATGCGTTGCACTTATTGTAAGGGCACATTTCAACCATTTTTTTTTATGTTCGCCGTAAGGCGATGATTGCAGAGCTCCATATAAGTTAACCATCTACAGAGAGGCCCATTCATTCTCATTATGCAAAATATAATAATGTCAACCTCGAGAAAGAGCAATGAAAAGTTAAAAATTCGATAGATGAAATCATCTAGGGCATACATGTCGGTTGAAACCCCTAACTACGCATAGCTAATTTCTCCAAAGTGAAATTCAGATCGCCGTGCCCATTAGCGACGCGAGCGGTGGTTTCTGTAAACCCGCTGAAAGGCAATACTGTGGTAGGCAGCATATCTAGGGATTGACTAGGGAATCCTCGATTGTAATATCCGTGCTCTCCCCGTGGGTATTCACTTCCTCTTTCGGCGATTTCAGCTGAATTTAATGTAGGCTGCGTTTATGTAGTGGGTATAGTCACAGTTAATGCCAGCCTAACTCCCACGACATAGAGTGCATTTGCCCTTGTTCGATGTCCTCGCGTCATCACCTCGTAGAGTGGCCATTCTTCGCAGTGGAGACTGTGATCGCGAAAGGCTAAGCCAGAGAGTCGGTGCATTGACTCTCTCTCTCTCTCCCTCTCTCTCTCTCCGTTCCCTTCGTGAAGCGGGCGTTCTCCGGCGTCCGAATATCTGCCAGCGTCAGTATCGCTTTCCTTGAACCTCTCAAACTGTAATCCTCTCGTATTGTTCGTCGGAATGACATCTACTCCGTATTTAAGGAGATAACCGAGGACTAGTGGCAGGCGTGGCTCAACTGAGTCAACCGCAAGTGCGCGTTATAAGTGCGAAAATTCCTCGGAGGAAAAATAATTTGCCTTGTCCGGGATTAAAACCCGGATATCCCGAATTATGCGCCTGGCGTTCTACTACAAGGCATCGTCTTTCTTTGTGGAGTTTGGTTAGCTCTATAATACGATTATTTTCATACTAAATGGGTTATTATGTTTATCATAATCTTAATTGTTACCACAAGTCCCGACGATGAATACATTTCAGGCGTATTTCTCGTGTCTTGCACATGTATATCTCGGTCGCGGCTTAGGAAGTTGATCGGTGGAATTAATTTCCCGGTGGTAGAGCGAATAGTTTTTGAGATGCCTTTATTGGGGGCGGTCTGGTCGTTCGCGCCTTCGCCTCGTGCGTGCGCACATTCATCCGATGATTCATCGCTGCGGCGCCTTTCCCCTTGCCGTACACTCTCGACGACTGACGTGTCAAGGTCTCGCTTTCGAAACTCGGGGATCGCCTCTCGCCGGAGATGTTCTTTCTTTTTCGCCCGTACCATTAGTGCGTGCGACCAAAAAAAGCATCCTCCGTCCGCTTATTAGGTCGTCGTCCGCTTTTCCCAGCCAGGGCCAGCATTTGCGGCTTCAATGCATTGTTTGCGTCCATCATGGAATGGTAATCCGGCGATGGAACTGTGGAAGGGTGTGCACTACTCAATTATCGGTTGGCTGGATGTCAATTGATTGTATTCGACTAATGTGATCCTCTGATTTCGTCTCGTTAAGCAAATCTGTGGCTCTCCATACGTCGGCCGTTCCATGCGTTTCAGTGTTCCATTGTGGGGCCAATGGGATGCATGGGGTCATTCACAATCAGTTGGGCATTCTCTTCGTGTGCATGCAGTCGTTTTGATAGTAATGCATACCTATGGATGTTATTAATCGCGGAGGAAGTGAAGCTAATGAAGGCTTGAGTATTCATTATTTCCCTGAAATTGGTCTTCCCTAATTCATGTTGGATATCCTCTTAGCACTCCCGTTATTGTGATAACTGTCGCCAAGAGAGTGGAGGGTTTGAATGGAGGGAGAGAGAGAGAGTGATTTCTGTAATAATGGCCGTGTTGCACGTTAAGTTGTCTCTCCGGTCGTTGAACTCTCTCATGGGAAAGGGTTGTCTTTGAACACGGCTTGATTAAAACCTGCTGGAGACATAGTCGTTTACTTAAACTTCAGTTAGCAAGTATTAGCTACGAACTGAATATGGCCTTATTAAAAGACTGGCATGTGTGGCATCTGAATTGTTGGCATACAACATTAACTTATTGGTTCCTTGTGATGATGAATCCATAATTGAATTATGGTAAACGTGCTGTGAGTATGATTTTTTTTCATTTCAGCCCGTGTAGTTAAGATCCTGATGCGGTGTGAAAATATTTCTCTCTCTTGGTTTTAACTAAGGATTGGTGGCTTGTATGAAGGTCATTCCATTTTTATATCGATCTGATGTATATTTATTATCCATACACTTATTTGGGGGTGTATTTCAGCGTAGAGTAATTTTAATCACAGTGGTGCAACTCTCGAAACGATATCGATTTCCGTGAGTATTGATGAGCGTTTATGTCAGTGCTCTCTGCATAATTTCCCCATTCCATTTTCAATTACTTCCAATCACTTTCTACGCGAGTGAATTGGCACTCTTTTGATCACTAGTTTATCTTCTTTCGGCAGCAAGGGACTCGGGGGATGTCGAGATTTTTTTGTTGTTGTGGGCTAGAGGTTGAAACGGATAGATTGGGAGAGTGCGCGGAGCTCAAGTTTGTCGTCCCCTTTTCTAACGTGGTTATTCTTTAAGCCTGTTCTTAATCACTCCTGGGGAAGCCGAGTGATGGATTGACCGGCGTTATCTGACAGTGCATAGCTGCAAATTGAGGTCAGAAGGCTCGGAGGCTTTTTCCCTGGCGTTCACTCTCTGTGAATGTACTGGTCTGAAAAAATGCTACTAAGCGGAGTACAGGCGAGGTGTTTTTTGCGCCTGGCTGGCTATCTCTATTTTTCCTTGGACGTACCAACGCACCTGTTATTTAATTGGTTGTTTTCGTGTAAACTGTTTTTGATGTGAACAAATTGTTCACATCAAAGGTGTTTGTTAATAGATCAACCAATTTCCTGACTGTTTTTTTTGCTAAATTCATTGAGTTATTTATGACTACATTTAACGCTAATGTGTTTTCTTTTCTTGTTTTATAATCACTGGAATAAGGAAGTATTTAGAAAGAAGCGCGTAATGTGATACGTAGATATCCACAGGATAATAATTTCAGTTGTTCATTCATGGACACTTTTGTTTGAAAGAATGCTTTCTGTGTTACGTTATTATGGCATGGAAATGAGTGATGGTCGAATCATGTCTTTCCCAGGCATGTGCCTGCGGTTCTGAACATTTTCAAAGACTAATTTGTATTGCTCTAATCGTCAGTGGCTGTCATTACCCACCATTTAGTTTTGAATTGCATTTTCACGTCATCCCCACGTCTTGTTAACCCCGTGGGCGACGGAATTTATCGAATGTTACTGGGTGTTGGCTGTTGCAGGGATCAAAGCAGGGCTTGTCCACCTCTGTCTTCAGCGTCATCTTATTCGGAGCGATGGTTGTTTTCTTTTCCTGCCAGGGATCTTCCTGGAGACTTTCTTTTTCCCCATTTGTCTTTCCTGGGTATTTTTTTAATTTGAGGGGGCAGCGCCTCGGTCTCCCCCAATTTCCTCGCCGGGATGTGGCTCCCGCGGTCCTGGCCGCACCGCGTCAGATAAGCGTCCGCATCCGGGGGCGTTTCCCGCGCGGCTGTGGTTTACACTGCATTACGTCCCTTTCGGCTAACCCTGAATTTTGTCTCCCTAACACTCTTGTCACTGGCGTGTGTCTGCTGACATTCAGCAATTCCTCTGTGGCGAAGCAAGTGAGATTTATAAATAATCGGGGGTGCAAGGCATTAAAAGCAGGCCCTTTGTACGATCCTCATTAATATTGTTGCATGCAATAATTTATGAGCAAAAAGTTTTAGATAAATGATATTATTAAGCGTGAAATTCAGTGCGAGTGTTTAAACTTAATTCCTATACGAAACCCAGCAAATTTATCTCTGGAATTTCTTTTTAATCTGAATTAAGTAAAGAAAAATTAAGTAAGAAAAAAGTAAACAGATTGTAAAAGTGACTTAATTTGCATATACCTTTGTGTCTACACTTGCCCTCGGGTGCTGGTTACGGATTTTATTGATTTGCTGCTCAACCAAGGTTGCAGTATGTTTTTTTCTGATGCGTATTTCCTTATTTCGTCTGTAATAAACTAAAAATGTTTATTCTTTATGTAGTTAATCTCATTCGTCTACGATTGAATATAACGTTTCCACATTTCTCCCTGTAAGAGTAATGATGCTTAGAAATAGCCTATCCACGATTGACCCGTATCTTGAGCTGATGTTCTCCTGCCGAGGATGTCATAGGCGCGGGAATTGCGAGCCACAACGCATCGGTCTCCCTTGTGAGTCGGCGTTGGGATTTCGCAATAAGTGTTCTCGGCGGCGGAAAGAGGAGGGGGGGGCGACTGAAAGAGGGAGCGTGGAGACCTCCTTTCCACCCCCCACCCCGCCCCCTTTCATCTCTGAATCGTGTGTTGCCGTATGACTAATGCGCCCTCTCGACCCTTCGCATCCGTGGCGTCTCTCCTCTTTGTCTTCGCTAAGCTATTATCTCCCGCCGTCACTCTTACTTCACTTCCAGTCTCCCCGTATCTGTGTGTCACTTCTTCGTCAGTCATTAGCTCTTAAGTGACGTTTGTGATATAAATAAACTGACTCGCTCCTCTTCGTTAGATTAAAAATTACGCCTCACCTAATGCTGGAGATCAACTCGTATAAATCCGCTGTGGCCGAACACGCATCACTGGGCCACACAATCGACGTGAGGAATGCAAATATTGTCGCCAAAGTAAACAGATTTTATCAGGGACTGGTGAGAGAAGCAATAGAAATGCAAAAAGAGCCATTGATAAGTATAGGTCTAAGAATTAGCTGAACGTGGCAGCCGATAATCATGGAAAATAGCATCCAAACAGTCTGCTCTTCTCATCCCCTCGGCCAAATACTTCCAGCGCCGTGCCTCACCAGACTGAGACAGACACCCTTGAGAAGGGGAGCAGCATCGGTCGGGAGACAATGGGGTCACCCACACTCAGCGACGCGGCGAAATAGCCCAAAATGTACTTAATCGTCTGAATAGGTTCGTTCACTTAAATTTCGATTGCGATACTGTGAAAAATGATTATGCACATGCCTATGCTACGCTTTTCGATTCGATGCCTGCGTCTCGAGCCATTCTTGGCAAAAAATCCGACGGCCTTAATTTTAACCCTTACGCAGATGAGTTGATGGCGTCACGGACACTATGTCCTCCGCTTCTCCTCATTACTCCGTTCCTAGAGAGGGGCAGGAGGGGGAAGTTGCCCCCCCTAGAAGCAAAAATCGCAAATGTCTTTAAGGAAAATAATATTTTTTCAAGTAATTAATTTTAAAAACTAATAAAGAGCTGTTACATTTTCCTTAAAATGTTAGTTTCATTCGCATTTTCCATGCTTAAAATTATACCGGTAACTTGAACAACCATGGTTGCCCCCCCCCCCCCAGTTTTGATCCTAGGTAAACCCTCGACTCCACCTCGGCTTCTCACGTTTCCCTCACGTGGTTGTCGTCGTGATTTTCACATTTTAGTAGCGAGCTATTCCTTTCAGCAATGAGCGTATCTCCCTGGAAGAGTTTATGAACCAGAACTTTGATGACGATGAACTATGAGAAAAGTGGGCGGCAACTTTGCCGCTGTTGTGTTATTTTTAAATTGCCGATTGATAGCCCGAGCATGATGCTTTTTTTCATTGCAACGAATTTAATTCATTCAACGAATTTAATTCATTCAACGAATTTTCATCGCAACATCTTTTGGATTCTCTGAATGAAATACACTTTCAGTTTTTATTGATCGACCTCATTTTCATGTGGACTCTTTGGGAAGTAATTGGAAATATGTTTTCATGCGTATTCATTGGGCTAGGATCCGTTCTCTCCGTAGAATTCCATTCTCCATTCCTTCCGAAATTCTCATTTTCGGTTTCGGGCACTTCTGACGTGTCTCAGCGCATGCTCATCTCTGAGGCGTCTCTCTCTGCTTTGTCTTCTATATAATATTTTCGATCGCCCGCTGTCTGTCGTTCTCATCGAATCCCTCAGCCGAAATTTCTGGCTCCTTGAGCATCCCACCTGTGAGCTCGTGAATGCGGGACTTCGCGTCAAGCATGGCCAATCGGAAACCTCGTAAGATAATAGGATGGAGCTGGGGAATGTCTTTTATGTAATCGGCTTTGAAGCTCGCCGGCGTTCTCTCTTTTCATTTTCTTCGGCAGGGCTCGTATCCTCAGATCTATATTGAAATTCTGGAGCTTCCCCGAAAAATTCCTTTGTGTGCTGTGGTTCTCGAGAAAGTTAATTGATTAATCATCACCGGCTGCCGACAATTTTGAATCACAATATCTGACCTTAACGAACGTGGATATTTTAAATGGCTACTACGCGTGACATTAATATCTATATGCTCTTTGACCTAATCACTTCTATTACGACGTCTATACATCCACCCACCAATAATTGCTGTCACTCACATTTGAAGGCACGCACAATTTGCGCACGTAGTGGGCGTCGACGCCTTACATTCTCCCAAAATTATTTTTAGGATCATTTTGGAATGTCTTGCTTTCTTTTAGGGCTGTGTTTTCAAGCGCCATTTTCCAGGGATATGTGAAAACGTCACGGCCAACTTCGATCCAATTTTTTGTTTTCTTTTTTACAACGAAGCTAAATGTTTTATTACTACTAGTAGTAGTAGACTGTGCGCCTCGGGAGTTCTTGATGCTGAAAATGGTGAAGGCACTGGGTCAAGAAATGATCCCCTAAGTCAGATCTTAAATATTCCACGCTGAATCATCATCTACCTCTAGTGTTCTCTTCAGAAATATAAAGATCATTGTTTCTCTCGGAGTCCCTCATTTATACAAGATCCCAGTGAGGTCGATGGACTTGGAAACAAATTCAGCCAGTCGGCTTTGAGAGAGGCGAAGAAAAAATTGTTTGAGTTAAATAATATTAGTATCAAGAAGCTCTATAGAAATTAGCTGGCTAGATTTGGTGTTTCCTCGAGTATGAACTAGGATTTTCTATTGTACGTATTTATCGATGTATGAAGTGACCTATGAAGTATGGCTTTCACTCAAGTGAGAGGGTTGTGCCGGATGGCGTTAATTTCTTGACTCGGGATAGATCATAAGAGGAAGATATGAGTTGCTCTCCAGGCCTTACCTGGAGGATGACTTTGTCTAAAGTATGACGTCTGGGTGAGTACGGACATCTATTCTCCTTTGAGCACTCAGGAAGTCATCGTTAGATTTGCCATACTATTCCTTGCGTCCATCCTCAGTAGATCCTTACTGGTGTTTCAGGGTGCGCACTAAGTATTAAGTCTCTCGTTAATGAGGCCAAATACTGCCTACTGCCGTTGACAGGTGAGTCGACCGACCCTGTCATTCATGCTGTCGTCATTGTGCCACGGTATCCGCACTGGAGCCCTTCTGGGAAATATGTTTACGAGTGCGCGAATTGCACTGTAGTGAAAAACGCAGCAGCTGAGGCCAACATTGATACCCCCACATTCACCTTCATAGTCTCTTATCGTCCATTGCGATAGAGTTTGAAGTATGAAGAGAATTTTCGTATTCTTCCGTTTTTCGATCCGCCTCCTACTTCTCTAGCTATTAGCGGCGAAATGTCGTTGGGCTTTCATCTTTCGCTGAAAAGTTCATGACGTCAATGACTCTTCCCGAGCGGCTCACCGCTTCACCGAGTTACTCAGTTATTGGCCCTCCAATTAACGATTCTTTCCGACAAATACTGTGTCCTCCTGACCGACTCAATGAACTAGAACTTTTATGACGTCACCAACTCATGGAAAGTGGGCAGCTACTGTTGTATTTTTTCATTTTCACATTATTTGATAATTCAAATTATTGAAGAAGACTTTTTTTTCCTCATAACTATGTTTCCCATTAATTGAACGAATTATTTAATTAAATTGTTATTCCGGGTAAAAAAAAGACCCCAATTTGGTATTAATCCGGGGAATGGCGGCAGGAAAGAAAGTACTTACACACAATAACATTTTCCCAAAATAGTTGGAGAAATATATCTTCGTGAATAATCAATGCGTTGTAAATAAAATTTCCAATCTAAATTAAAAACATTAAAACTAACGTAACCGTCGCGGTCGGCCAATCAGACCCATCAGATCCGTCTTTGCCCCTTGTGCAGAAGGCTGTGAGCGCCCTTGTGTGTATGCATTTTAACTGTGAGCTTGGCGAGGGATGGAATGTTCATGAGTGCGTTAGAGAGGCCCTGCGGTTGCCCTGCCTTTTCATAGGAGCGCCCTCGTTCGCGTGTGGCGCCTCACCGTGGCCAATCAGCGCATTACCCTCATTCGCCGCATTCAATTAGATTGGTGAAAGCGAGGCGTGACATTTGTTGGTGGCCAATGAATGTCATCAACACACCTTCATCAATGCAACTTATTATGTGGTCGGCACTCGCTTTGTACTTGTCGTTCCCATTCAGTCTCGCGATATTTTTGCTCTTCGCCTTTTTTGCTATTTCTGCGATTGGCACAGTTATGTCGCCCGCAGTCTTTTATGGCTCCTGCATTCTCACTTTGCCTCCATTAGGGAAGGCATCATATTCAACGCAGTGAATAGGAAAGTGGAGCCCAGTAGCCTCGTGGGTCCAACGCTTGGAATTTGATCCAAGGGTACTGGGTTCAAATCCCGGGTGGAGTATTTATTTTTAGGATACCCTCAAACAAAAAATGCTGAAGTGCGTCCCCCTTCCCTGACTTCGTGAATCACACACGCTGTTGGCTTAGTCGGGTGTGAGCTCTGCACTCACCTATACAAAACAACTTTCGGATTGGACTTGTGAATTGGCGCGTTCTCAATGAAACCTGCATTGGTTCTTACTGTGCTGTAAAGTAGGTGCATTCACGACTGCTCTTCCGTGTGCGCATTTTTATGAATGAAAAATCGGGAAAATTTAGCCTTGATCCATCAGAACTTGTAGGTTATTCATCTTCTGTTATTTCCCAGCGTAAATAAGAAGGCTTCTTTTAACTCTCCCATTTATACCGTTAGTTGCAATATATACTCGCTTTTTGCATGCAGTTTATCATTTAAAAAATGTTATTCAACTTTGACCAGAAATGGTCATTGTTCCTGTTCACGCTCAATCTTCTCCTCGGAGGCAGCGAGCGAAAAATAGTTTCCATTTTTTGGAACTGCTAAAGTTCCAGATAAGTCACATTCTGGTGCACCAATCGTGCGCTTAGCACTACCATCAATATATAGGATTGACGGCGTCGCGGAAAGTAATAAACACCTTGCCAATAAGTCCACTGCTACCATTTCCATTAATTGTTTTTGAACGCCAGAGATTCATTGTCTCCGAGCCATTTCGACTAAAGTAGTTGCGGAATTGAAGAATTCTTCATGTCTTATTTACATACCTGATCATTTCTGGAGGCTAACCTGTTACTTGAGAGAGACATGGGTTGATTACGGGATGCTGAGCGTGCTCTGTATATTTTTCCTAGCTATTCATGAATTAGTCGTTCTCCTCTCCGTCCTCTTTGGCGTCGAATGCGTTTTCAAAGTGGCAGTGGTCGGCTGGGTCACTTATCGCGTGGATCCTCTCATGTCTGTGCTGATGAAGGACTCCTTTTGGTGTGGGCGATCGGTGGGAAATGATTGGGGGCGCGTCTTGGGGAGTGAGAAGAGAGAATGGCTCGCTTTTGCACTCACGAAAGTTTCCTTTTTATACTGAGGGACGTACAGGGCTTACAAAATTGGTGTGATGGAAATGAGCTGTACTAATTCTTATTGTGGGCGCTGGTGTATAAATTTCACGCTCGCAGCAGCGGCGAAGTGGGTCGCAAGATGGAGAACGCAGGCGAATGCCAAATGGACGCATTTTAAAGGTGTTCAAGTGTGGCATTACTCTTCTCCGGAAACACGTGGTACTCGATTATTGCGTCGCACTTAGGACATTTATGCCATTTATCGTTGCGACTTCGCGAGGGAACTTATTGCTGCAGTCACCGCTTGTGTACAAATTCTCGCACTAAAATGGTTTGTCACATGAGCTTGTCTTCCAGGTGCCCAGTCGCGTCTGCTTCTCTGGACGGCTCGGATTTTATCTCGGGGCGTATACATTCGCACGGAGGAGTTTTCTCTAAGCGCAAGGATTTTCCTGAATGGACGTCATGGTGTTTGGCGTAACTTGTACTTATTTCCATTTCAATGATAGAAATACAACCTACAGTCAGTTCATTCTGAGGAGTTAAAAATACCGAAAATACATTATTTGTATAAAACTTCTGACTGTTTTAATCAAATTATAAAAACTCGTAAGAAAATGTGAAGTTGTACGAACTTCGTATTCTCTCCTCCCAACTTATCTGTTGTACTTACCGTGAATTGGGCGATCGCCTTGATGGATTACCGACTTATCGTTACAGCAGCCTCTGCCTCCTGCGCACCCTGTGAGGAGTCCATTCTATTCCGCATTAGTGTGCTAGGAAGTTGATGGAGAAGGGGCGAAAGCGCGTTCCGTCGCTCTTTTGTCGTGATCGTCAGTCTATGCGCGATGTTTTCCCTCTCTCTTCACCTTGTCCTCGTTACGTGTCTTGTTGGAAAGAAATGTTTCTCGTGCTTTGCCTCACCAGACGACATATTGGCATGTCTTGACTCTGTGGGCATAAATGCAGTCCTGCGTCGTTTTCTTTTCTGGACATATTTTGTCATGGGTTTTCTCGCATTTGGGTTTCTAGTTTATCGAGATATTCCTAGTATATGACAAGTTTTTAGCGCCTTTATGGTGCATGGAATGATACTATAGCGGGAAGAGAGGTATTCTGAATGGAATTATTATGAAATAGCCTTGCCATCTTGTCAATACCCTTCTTAATTAAGAAGCTAGGCATTTTTGCTTTCCGTTTTGACCAGCCATCTGAATGCATTTCATGATTTCTCGGTTGATCGTTTCGAAGTATTGAAAAGGTCAATTTATCTCTATACAGAAGACATCATTTTCCATGAATGAAGCTTTTGTCGCATTGCTTCCTCGCGTCGGCCACGTATCCACCCCCCTTGGATTGCTTGGTCTAGAGGTCCTACTCTCCCTCATGCATGTTTGATCTTCCCTCGCATTTGAAATTGACCGAAGGTTTGAAATAATGAGCGAGAGGATTGATGTCACGCCAAAAAACGGGAAAGGCGATTCCTTTCAAGGACGTATCTTCGGTCTCTCAATGAGGTAATACTATCAAAAATGGAATGAAAACTTCATGTTTAAAGAGAACTGTAGAGAGATGTTTGAAGCTTAGTCACGTTTAATTCAAACATATTAGCTTATTGAAAGTTACTGGCAATTTTCCACGAATAATTTAGTTTTAAAGTGGAATAAAATTATCTCAATAATGCTAAGTTTTTATTGCATGCGTATTTCTCTGATCTGAACCTTTACAGTTTGTAGTACAGTTTACATTTAGTATTTTTGTAGAACTCATTGCTTCTTATCGTATGTAATTCCTCTTATTTGGGCTTGAACTCATCCCACTCCGCATATTCACTCAACTTTGGTCTAGGTGCTGGTGAGTAATCTTGAACGTTAGAATAATACTGAGTAAACGCAGAGGACTTTGATGTGGAATTGTTTCCTGGGCTGCGGGGGAGTCTTGCTCTCAATGAACTAAACTGCCTCTAAACTGAACTCGTTTTTTGATCGAGAGGGATGAGATATGAAAGAAGGCTGTGTGTTAGGCTTCGAAAAAATTGGTATCGTCAGAAATTCGATTCGGAGACGTGATTACCATGTTTAACGGTTACGAGCGAGCGTTGCGCCTTTTCGCCGAAAAGAGTTGCTAGTGTTGTCTTGGTATGATTTGGGTGCTTGTTGGAGTGAGTGCAGAGGGTGCATATTCGCAGAATCATCCTCTAGATGGCGCTCTTAACTTCCCTCCGTCACCAGCGGCATCCACTGCGGGAAAGAAGGTACCTACACGCCATTGTTAGGCTGCACGACCCTTAAGAGTGGTAATGACGATAATAATTTCATAATATTCACAGGCGTCCTACTATTACGCTCATTATAATATGTGGACGGCGGCACATTTGAAAACACTCTTGCGCTGAATGGATGGGTTTTACCCGGACGGGACTCGAACCCGCGACCATCAGTTTGGCAGGCGAGGCCTTAGCCTTGCCTCCACCGAGGCCGGTAGATTTAATGTTTTTCTAGGGTTTGTTTAACATATGAAGATCGTCGAATATTCAAGAAGAGTTTAGATGCTTTCTGGAGGCTGTAGGTACAAACATTGGCAATTAAGGCAACGGCGGAAATAAAGTGAAACTCATTGGCGAATGTATAAGAAATGTTAATTGCTGACGAATTGCATATTTCCCTTAAATTTCAATTGGAAAGGAGGAAAATTGGAAATAATCTCTTCACGCCTCGACGTCTATCCTTCAGCAGAGTCCGTCGTTAGTGACGTGCCGTACAAAGGCGACGACTCCACCTCGCAGTAATATACGCATCATAAGGTGGTTCAGAGGACGTAGTGTCCTCGCTCCCAGCGCCGTATTGGTGTGCATTACACATCACTGAAGGTTTGACGGTAGCGATTCCTGTTATAGGCATTTGCACCTCCTGCTGCACGTTCTCTCGTCTCCATCTTCTCGGACGATTTTCAAAGCGACCTTTCTACGAGCGATGAGTTGCATCGTAATCGCTGTCTTTCCCAGAGTGGCTGATGGGACGACTGATTAATTATCTTACTTAGCGCAGTACAGATCGTAGAAATACGCGTTTTCTCTCCGTATCTGAGCGTACTCCTTAATGCGTTCGTTGAGTATACGGCCGATGTAACGAATGCGCGCTCATTATGGCAAGGCGAGCTCCGGGACACGACGCATCTCCAAGGCCGTCATTTCTAATTTGTCAAATCCTGTGCCACGGTTGACCATCACCGTCAGCCGACATGGCTCATAGAGAGCCAAGATTGTGTGGAGAGAGTCAGTGGGTTGCTGCAACTCGAGCCCTCGGATTCCTTTTCGTGCCAGTCCTTGAAATTTTGTTACCCATACTTTTCAAACCATGGGGATTGAAAAATGGTTACATGTTGGGATAGATCCGAGGAATATACATAGGTCGCATTCAAAATGTGGTCCCGTTTCTTTTTGAGATATTTCTTTCATTAGTCAGATTAAATAGACAAAAGGTAGATAGAGTTGGGGTGAACTGTACCAGAGATATTTGTGTACAAGTAGAAAATGCACCATTTACACTTGCTGAAATATCATACTGCCATGTTAATATTGTAATTAATAAAATGATTTATTGTTGTTGCTTACACTCAACACATATTTTAGTGAAATATCGCATTTGGAAGTGGTTAGTAATTGTCTCTATAAGGTGTGTTAATGCATAAAGAGTGGGTTTTAAGAGAACTTCTTGCCTTACTCCAGAGCGTAGCATAAATAGGTCATATCTGTTGGAACTGGTGTTGCTTGCTCTCTGTTGTTGTGAGAAAGTGCTCTTTAAAAAGGGCGTTCCGATAGAATCTCTTCGTGGACTCGGCCGTAACGTTTTTTGATGAAGTGATGCGGCAGCTCGGAGCAGTTGGGAATGGGGGAGGGGGCCGCAGGAGTTCGCTCGTTTCATAAAATATCTTATAAGATGATCTAGGCATCCCAGTGGCATGCCTTCGCCAAATGCACCGATAGATGCCTATCTCTACCAGCGATATTTTGTTGCTCATCCATCTCATTTGCCTCAAGGACATCGACGTGTCTGAGAACTCTTAATTATATTTTTCTTATTCCGACCTCAGGGACCGATACTAGCTCATAATTTACGATAGTTTATTTTTATATCCTCTGTATTTGTGCGTTCATACCAGCGGATCCTTCTGTCTAATTGCGTATAAATCAACTGGCGCTCAGCGATCGTAAATAACCTCGGGCTAACCGTTTTGCGAGTGTGATCCCGTTCATCAATCAGTTAAGAGCATTTGAAGCAATCTTCATTCTCACATTGCGTGCGTCTTGTTCCTTCTGCAATCATGTGCAATTGGCCGAGCAGTAACGGATTGGAATTACATATTTCTATTTGTGCGAAACGCAGTCTCATTGGCCTAAATCGGAAATGTAATCGCTTCGACTCCCTGTGGCCACCGCTGCACCAATTTATCGAGGGAGTCGTGACGGATTGAGTCGCGTTTCGCCTGGACCCCTTTCTCCTCTGCCCCTCCCCCCTTCTCCCCCTGCGTCGTCATCCACAGTGCCCTTATATAGCGATGCACGCGAGGGGAGATCCGTCGCACATGGCTCACTCCCTTATAAAGTATTCACGCGCACGCCACTCGATTCCTCTCTCTCTCTCTCGCGATCCTCTTCCATTTCGATGGGATGTGAGCTCTGCTCACGCTGCGAAGGAACGATGTGTGCCGAAGCTCAAGAAGAACGGGTCCTTTCTAAAGCCTGGTTTCTATGGCTGCTGTAGCAGTGCCGATATCTTGCACGCTAATATTTATGAAGAAGTTTTCTAAGAGTGCCAATGCGCATCATGATTGCACAGTTGGAGAACAAAAGAAGAGACCGTTGCGATGTAGATAGAATTTCATCTCCTTTTCTGTACGAGAAAATTGACATTTGGGCTACCCGTTTATCCCTTATAAGTAGTTAATTGCAAAAAAAACTATCAGAAATAATATTATCCGCCTGCGTAGTTAAATAAACAATTGGCGCTTACGATTCATCCATAGCCATTCACTTTGGTGACCAACCATTTGTGATTGACTCACTCTTAAGTGAATGGGGATCGACATCTCTGAAACAACCGACGGCCCATCACGCCTTGGGAGCCCTATGCGAGAGATGGAAATACGATTGCATTTGGGGAAGGAAGTGGCCACCGTGATTCTCCGAATATATCCGCTCTTCTGAGAACAATGTCTGGGAATCAGTAATCGGTGTCGTCACTAAGGAAGGCCCTGGGGTCGGCAGAGTGACTTCAATGCTCGCTATCATTTTGAATGGACTGATGAGTGAAACAATCTATCCGTACTTTCTTGCACACCATAGAGAAATAAATGTTGATCAAAGAACGTTAAAAATAACTATGATTAAATGCCCTAGTGTCATGTATGAATTTAAAGGATAATGTTAATAATGTCGCAAATGACGTAGATTTTCATCGAATTAAGATAAATAATCATGGCTTTGTTGGTAATTTCCAGAATTAAAGCAATGAACATCGTTGTAGTTGATAATAAGTTCATAGGTTTTTCATGTGGGTGGTCGTAGGTTATCTGCCTTTTTCTCAATCGCCCTAGTTTAAATTGTCGACGGTGGAAGCGATTTCCGATCGATTGCGAATGGGCTCTCCCCTTGCGTGACCCCGCCCCTCCTAATTGCTGTTGGTTGACCCCCACCCCTCCTTTAGGATGTCTCCACAATCAACTAACTCCCTCAAATCCCCTTCTCCTTGTTTCAGGTCGTTTCTCCCAGAATTGGGATGTTCCCAACTAGCTTGACCCGCGGCAGCGAGAGGGTTGGTTCCAAAAATAGGATTGTTTGTCTTGCTGCGGGGAATCTAGTTCGTGCGGAAATTTTGTAATCTGTAATTTTTAATAATAATGCAGGACTCGCGAAGAAGATTAGACGTCTGCATTTTAATGGGGACACTGTTAACGCTTCCATTGTAAAAAATGGAGTAAGGTATGAATCTTGTGGAAACTACAAGGTTTATATTATTCTTTTTAAAATATTTAACTTGTATAAGTTTTCATAACGATTTCGGCATTATGCAGAAGTCTCTTGGTGTTGACGTTGGCCTCGGATTTCGATTCCTTCGCTCTTGATCAGCGCTCTAGTATGTATATATACTTCCCTCCGATGCGATTTTTTCTTCGCGATGTGTTAGTTCTCCTATCGACGTGCTAAGCAGAAATTGAGTGACAAATTGATCGAATGGCTGGAATTGAGAGCTGGTTTAGCGTTGGAGACAGAAAGTTGCTTTTATTATCTACTGAAGTGTAGTCTGCAGCGTCCTCTTCCAGAATTCATATTCGTATTTCCAGAGCAGGAAAGCGTGGTGGCCATTCTTGAGGAAAACCTAGATAAGTCATTGGAATTCATAGAGATGATACTTTTATACAGGGGAAAGTGGTGATTTTTTCTTAATTTTCTCACGCTAGGGTATATTTAGAATATCTGAGCATTCTATCACTTGCGAAATGTCATTCGGATGGTTCTCCTTAACTGTTATAATTCATTTTTATAATCTAAATACTTGTTTAAGTTTCCCATGAATCAAATGTTTGTCTTCAGTAAAGTTAATATTCCGTATTTGGAAAGTGGTCTGTAAAAGTCAAAAGAGTATGACACGATGACATTTGAGCGGCCTCACTGGAGAAATAGTTTTCCGAGGATTCCGCTATTTTCAATTTGTCCCTACGAAATGAGCAGACCGAAATAAACGCGTGGCGCAGAGGCCGATGCCCTCACCTCTATTGCGCATTCTCTCTTGCTTTTGTCGCTTTATTTTCGCGAGGGCACCTTTTTTCTCGGGTGAAAATGAAGTATTCGAGGGGGGTAAGAGCAAAGAACGGTTGTGTCGCCCCCCCGCGGGGCAAAGGAGAAGCGCCGGCCACCGCATCACTTTCGATTGCACAGCGAGGCCGCGTTCATCGTGGACGCTTTCGTGCACGGGGAGAGCGGCACGTGAGTTCGTTGCTTCGTCTGTGGGAGGAGTCACTTTTGCGTACGACTCTTCCATTTTAAATGCTGCATTGAATGCGGAAGAGTCGACAGTTAATATCCTTAGAGCTATATCGACTCCCGTTCGTAGATAACTATCCCAGTTTTTTCATCCAATTAGGAGTCACGGAGCGGGATTGGAATACGAGATATAATTATTTCGTTGGAGACGACCATAATCAGTATCATTGGTAATGAATATTCGTGAAGGCCACTCTTCCTTCAACTATCAGTATCAGAAAATTGCGAACATGTTCTATTTCATTAATTGTGACTTAAAATCGATTCAACCGTCGACACACGAGTTGGACTTTTTTTTGTTTTAGTTTTCACGTATGGATCTGGGAATATGCGTAAGCTGAGATGGAAAAATCGTGAATTAGCCCTGCGACTTCACAGTAGACCACTCGATTTGGACTGTAAGAATATGTAACAAGTTGGTTATGGGCATATTTAATTTGTTCTTTAACTGAGAGACTTCCGTTTGCAATATAAGGCGAATGAATTTTAAGGCATTTTTCACTACTCAGCAGGGTTCCCACTCAACCGTGAAAACCTTAAAACCGTGAATAAGCCGTGAATTTAGTCTACCGTGAAAAAACGTGGAAATAGCCGTGAATTTCGTCATAATACCTTAGAAATCTCTCAAACTTGATAGTAGAACAAAGATAGACGGGTTGAAAGAAAAAAAGCGATATTTCAATCACGTTTCAAGGTAATTCACGTGCAGGCAATGTCCACGCATTTAACTGCACACGTGTATTCGAAAGCAAAACTATTAATTGATCCGTGTGTGCCATGACAGCACATTGACCTTAAGCCTGCGATTGGAAGGCGTTAATCCTGGCAAAAAATCAGGCACTTCTTCACTTCCCTGCCACCCTGCTCTTTCCATTTTCCCACTCACACCCTTTTAGCCGGACCTGAATTTTGCTAACGATAGGTGACGTCAGGAGAGGTAGCACTTTCATTGCTGCGTTTGGATTCAAGGCATCTGTCACGTTTGTTACATTTTAAGTTAACGTGCGGCCGATGATTGTTACGTGATCAATATTTCTGCCTAAAATGCCCAATCTACAAACCGTGAATTTGATGATATTTAGACCGTGAAAACCTGGAAAAAAACCGTGAAATTTAAAATGTAGTTAGAGTGGGAACCCTGCTCAGTGATCTTAGGATCGGTGAAGGTGGAGCTCGTTTCAGACTAAACATCACTAGCATAACTAATTGATGGAAAAAAATCCAATTCCATAGTGGATTTGATAAAGGCTTGTATTGGTATAAATGGTGAAGTTGCCACGTTTCCAGCGGACAGCCCCATGTACAATCCTTGAAGTGCGAAAGAAAATGCCCTCCTCCCACATTTAACCCGAATTTGTGATATTCACAAACCTGTGACTTAGACCAATGTGAGCTCTACCACCACCTATCAAAACCAACCTTTGGATTTGATCACCGAGTGAATCAATCTCATTTATTACGCTGGCTGAAAATACTAAATCTCTCGTTGAAAACGTGATTGGCCTCTCTCTCTCTCTTGATCTCGTCTCCTTTGGATCCGTTGGGATGTGGGGTTCATTTCCGTTGGTTAGCGAGGACGGTGAGTCGCCTCATCAATTATTGTTTTTCTCACCGGAAAGAGGTTGCTGGACTTTGGTTGGAGATCGGAGTCGTCGCAATTTCTAGTGCCTTTACTTGGAAATGACTGTGTCGCGGCGAGGGGATGGGTGACAGCGCCTCCGTGTCGTCCCAATGAGAAATGCGCCGTGGATATAGAACGCCCATCTCTGAGAGGCTGCATGCAAATGGCGCAAGCTTCTCGAGGCACGTGCTAGCCCTCAACTTAACTTAGAGCGTATTTTGAAATGCGATACGGATTGATTAGCATCGTTTCGTATGTACCTATAATTGGTGTGCCTCAATCAACGAGGAAGGTTGGTCCCAATCGTGGACCCATGATTGATTTTATTATACGGGATTACTTTAACAAAAAATAACAGTTTGATTTTTAAAAATGAGAAAATTAAAAAATAGAGATGATCAGAATGCACAAGTTCATATTAATCTTTCAGTGATTACAAGTAGCAATTTATGTTTTAGGGCAGAAATGTGAGTTGGCGATGTCTATTTCGGTTGAGATCGCCACTCCATCACTCTTCCGAAAGTGCATCTCGATGGCACACATCCCACGACAACGAGCCTCTTGTCCACTTCATGAAACAAGCATTCCTCATTCACTCCTTCCCGATCCCTCTCTCTCTCTTGGTGGTTTTTTCCCATCCGCTCCGCGAAGGACCCTCTCGTTTTTTTTTAAATTCATTCGCCCGCCACTCGAGATATCATGTCGCTGCATTCGACGCGCTCTCTTTCAGACCGTGCGGAGGCTTACGACACTACCACAGCCTCAATGGCATTTGTTATTTTCGGGAATTGCTGCGCTTTGTGCGCGCCCTTGCTGGGAAACATTCGAAATGAGATGAACGGATCTGATTGTATTCCCCGTCGCAATCTGGAGCGGTTATTTGAAAGGGCGGCCCTTCATGCCGTTCCTCGATGTTTCGTCGCGTGCACTGGACCGCGTCCACTCCGCCTGCCTCTCTCCCTCTCGCCGGATCGTCGTCTCCCCATAGATGTCGCGCAAACGAAGATATGTATCCCTCGTAGTGGCGCTCTTCTCTCCGTTGGCGAACGAACAATAGCGCGTATTAACGCGGATCAACCAAGAGCCGAGGCCAACATGGAAACAGCAACTTCCGTGTTATTGTCGGAAATGGATACATTTAGCAAAATAAATACTTTGAAATATTTTGAAAATATTCTTTTACCGAAATATATAAAACTTATAAATTCCTCCTGAGAATTTACTTGAAATAAATTGGTATTCTTTTTTAACTGCTCGGGATGAGAACGCTTAATATTTATTTTAGAATGGACTTGCTGACGAAAACTCAGACCCAGAATTGTTTCTTTGGTCAAGTTTTGCTCTCGGCTCTGCCTTCAGAATGATATATTGATATCATTATTTTCTTTTGTTGTCAGGTTAGTAATTCGTCGCAGGGTATCTAAGAAATTGCAAACGACCAAACTTAAAAAAAATATAAAATAACTTACTTTCTGAATTTCTCCACTCTTCAAATTATTCTTCATCATATGCATTGCTTTATCATCTGTAATTCCTTAATCATTGAATATTGTATGTCAAATTTTAAGAGTAGCCTGTTAGCACTGCTAGATTCGTTCTCTTTATATTTAAACTTCATTACTTACCTGTCGAAATGAACTGCACGAAAACTAACGCTGTTGTCTTATTCAGATAATCAGACATCGAATTCATCACTTGATAGGTACAATCATTTTTCGCTTTTACCTTTCCGCAGAAGCCAATGCGCAATGTTGCTAATATTAATTCATGTGATGGTGTGAACCTTTTCGTCTCTGCGGGAGTTGAATGGGGGTCGATCGAATGAAACTTTTGGATTTGATGGAAATATAGGGACCTATTGCAGAATTTTGTACCCATTCTCTTATCGTAGGAGCTGTTACTTTCTTGTGCTGCCCCAAGACAAATTCCTCATGGCCGTTTGGAAATGTAAATTCGTAAATTCGTTTGGTTGGAAAAACGTAAAGGAAAATGTTATTGGTTCATAAAGCAGATGGAGTAGATCTTACCGTCAAAGTCTGGTCCCACGATGCCGTTCCAAAAGGGGTGAGTTGGTTTTTAATACCATTCGTTCTGTTGCCTCCTTCCATTAGGAGGGATCATATATGCAACATATGTATCAAGGGTGAAAATATATTGTATGGATTTTTATGAGTGAAGTTGTGAAAGAAGTATTTTTTTCGATGATAAGTGATCGCTTTCCCTTTAGTTAGCTTGGATTACTCTAGCGTATCTTCGGAAATAGTAATTGTAGATGTTGTATCGCAAATCATGTCCGTTTGACAGTTCGGATTCCTAGGAATTATAATTTTCCGATGATTAATTATTATTACATATGGCTGCAAGTAGGCTATTGTCTGGTGGCAGCATTAATCATATGAGATGAAGCCGTTAGTCCTGTAAATATGGCATTTGCTTTGAAACTATGATTTGGAGACGTGGCCATAGCTCTGGCATAAGTTGCTGATCCTCATCCAATGTCAAACCTCGTCAGTGATGCAGAAATGCGTCTCCCATTATCTGCAGCCGGTCACATCGAGCCCTTTTCAACCGCTGTATGTCTTTTTGGAGATACACCATGGGTGTCGCTACATCGCCGCCATCGTATCCTCCCTGTGGAATAATATTATCGAACAGGAGAATCGAAAGGGAGAGAGATGATGACGAAGGCCAATCACCGTGTCCGTTGACTCATTGCGGTGGACACAGTCACCTTGACTCCGTCCCTCCCTTTCACTGATATTCGATCACTTTCCAACATTTATTTCCTCCTCTGCCTCCCCCTTCTTTAATAGCACATCTTCGCCGTCGTTAGGGAATCATTGGGAACGAAACCTCGCGGTGTCGGGGAGGAGTGAAGTGAGTTGAGTGATGCGCCTCGCCGCGTCTCGACTGTTTGTGCGTGCGTGATCGATCGTTCAAGTCTCCAGTCGACGTTGGAAAATCCTTCATTCACCCCACCTCCCCTATTTTTCTGCAACCCCCCTCCCTTTCCGTCATCCCTCCCTAACTATTTGCGACCCTCGGAGGAAAATCTTTGTATTACACGAGTCCTCCTCATCTCAGTTGACCTGCTAGTCGCTCGACCGCCTTGCCTCGTGCATTGCCTTCAAGACACCGGACCATTCCGACGAGCTTCGCCTAGTGCACTTTCGCTGAGGACCATATTATTCGCCCAAACACCGGTAAGAAGCGGTCTCGTGATGACCCCCTCGTTCACTTCGAATTGCTTTTTTCGTCTGTCCAGAATGAGAACGAAGAGTATTTTTTTAAGAATAGGCTGATTGAAAAGGAGGGCTAATTCGTTGCAGGATATATGTAGGAGAAATTGCAATTGACAGAATTGTAAAAATTATAACAATTACTTTCTTCAGTGACCAACTCTCTTTCTATTAGTCTTTGTGATATGCATCACTTCATCACCGCAATTCCATAATCATTGGAAACACTATGACAAACATTTGAGAGTAACCTGGGTGCACTACTGCAAGTGTTATCTTCACAATTAAACTCCATTTTCTTCTCAATTATGGCTTGAACAAAACCCGTTTGGGGCTTGAAAACAGCGCACATCCCTCAGTATTTAACTTTCTGTAAAGGAGATATTGCTGCTTGAAGGTGTTCTTATGAGCTCATATTCAGTCCAACCAAAACTTAGAGATTCTCACAGTACCTTATTATATTAATAGGTTTTATTGATTTCTTGTGGAATGTATTGAATTAAAATTTTCATGAGGTGACTGCTGGCTCAATATTTTTCAACTCAATCATATGTTAAATGTTTGGAACTGGACAATATTTTGAACTGTCAATGTGAGGCATAGATGATTTTTTATCCTTTTAATGATGAAGGCATATAATTTTGAAATTCACATTTTCGGGAGCTATCTAAGTGGGTGTTATATATTCCTTTAGGAATTCATTAAATCTGTATTATATCTTTGAAACTCTGCATTCTTCGCTGTTATCTACAAGTTTTGTGTAGTATAGAGTGTACTTGAAGTAGCCTGTTTAAAGTTCTCAATCACAAACGTTTCGTTAAATAGCATTTTTTTGGAGTAGCCTTAGAAAATGTTTGTGGAAAAAATCCTGTATGTAATAACGTTCAATTATAAAAATTCAGTGGATGGAATATTTTCTTGGCTGATGGAAGGCGTAAAGTATTACATAGGCTTAGTATAGTCTGTGTCACAAAGACCAAAATGTGTCGCTAGAAATCTCCTCAGTGTTCATTAAATATGTTTAAGCCTAATATTCAGCTTTGAAGTGGATGTTATGGTATCAGTAATTGGTAATTTGGAGATTAAGGGACTAATTGAGTTCTCCTTTTATCTTTCAGGTTTTTAACATCCAGAGAAAACTCCAGAGAAAATGGCCGCTCCAAAAAGCCCATCCCTGAAGGACCTCCCCAAGGTTGCCACCGACCTGAAATCAGAGTTGGAGACGTTCAACCCTGACAATATGAAGAAAGCCACAACTGCTGAGAAGATCATCTTGCCAACTGCTGAAGGTAGGTTTTGTATGCATGGTCTTGGAACAGTGCGGTTGAATCATCCATTTGTTTAATTTTCATAGAACGGCCTTTCATGATTTATTTTTGTAGATCTATTTCACTGCAAGTTAATTAGTATTGAATGGTTCTTTTTATGTATCATCCCTTGCTTTCACTCTGCATTCTATTCATTTCTTATGTATCCTGTTTACTTTATTTATGCTTGAATTTGTGACCAGCATTGCATCAATATATATTTCATTTTTCTCTAGAAATGTCATTATCTAATCTTTTGTCAGTAGTAATTGTTTGTGATTGGTGAAAACATTTATGCTACGAATATTCTGTTTTGTGCATTGTGTTTTTGTGTGACGTATGATTATTTCCTGCTCTGATAGCTTTTTGTTGAATGTTTTTGCATGCCTTGATTATTATTGCCTTCATGTTCTGTCACTGCTAGAGTACCTAATTAAAAACATTTCTTCACTTAATCCACCAAGTCTGCCCAACAACTTCATGTGGCTTACTTATGATTTGATCGCAGTAGAAAGAGGTTCTGTACTTAATAAAGTCTTGTGCAAAGCTTCTTAGTAGCCCAAATTTCAAATCATTTCATTCAAAATTAGTCAGTTTTTTGATAAAATAATGACGAAGCTAATTTGGCCAAACACATACAAGAGAGTGAAATCTGGATTGTTTCCTAAATCCATCAGTGAAGTTATTCAGCTACTCCTCCTTCAAATGCCAGAGAAATGGATCAATAATAAGGATCCTCCAAGTGCCATTTGAACTGCGTCCAAATTTTCATTAATCCTATAGTGGCGGCTCAGTATATATTTATGAAACGGTTAGGGTATTTTTAGTCCTCTGTCATGTATTTAGGTTTGCACCTCTTTTAGCTAAAGCAGCTTTGTGTGAGTTCTAAATCTCATCGCGATGTGTGTACAGCAATGAGCCTTTGAGTAAAATTCCCTTGAATATCATGAAAGCCACTATCAGTTAATGAGTGCAGAATCAGTCTGTGTGGGGGCTGTAGCACGGTTACACGTCAGGGTCTACTCTGCCCCAAAAGGCCTGATTTGGACATTGATTGATTGCCAAATTGTGTGCCTCAGACGTGAAGCAAGAGAAGCAGCATGTGGAGCTCATTCAGGGTGTGGAGAACTTTAAGGCTGACAGGCTTAAGAGGACGTCCACCCAGGAGAAAATTATTCTCCCAAATGCGCAAGGTAAACTTATGAGGGCCAAAACATGTCAATAACGGTTTAACAACTTCTCCTAACATTATGTACTCTGTTCTCATGTATTTCTAGACTCATTACCCCGACAAGTACCCTTTAACGAAATAATCTTTCATGTTTTTAATAATTTGATATTATGTGCTCTTTGAGTGCTTTTTTGGTCTGTGAGTTCATAAGATTTGCATGAAAACACAAAAAAATTGGGGCTGTTGTTGTGAAAAGGAGTGCATGAGAAAATTAATGGAGTGGGAAGTACACTAATTCCTTGCATGCATTAACACTGATGCACTTAATTTTTCATATTTTTTTTTAATTAAACAAAATATATTTAGAGGATGCTGGATGATCTAAATGAGTTATTCTTCTGTGCCGTAATTTACACTATTACATCTCCCTGTGGCTACTTGTTTTCAGTGCTAGAATTGCATGTGGTCATTTCATTATTAACAAATGGGTAATTTTGCGACTTATGAGTTGTTGAATGCTACTGGTATTTGTAGTATGTTACTTTTTGACCTGATTTTAACATGCCTGTAGGAGTAAAATGATTTGAAATTGTTTATCAGCATAGTAAATTCCAATTTTAGGTTTACGTTGAATGGCTGCAGGAATGGTGTTCTTAAAATTGTTGTTACATGCTGTTCCCTTATTTTAAGATCAGATTCCAGACGACCAAGGAAAAGCAAATGTCCTTTGAGGCTTAAAAGTTAACTTTTATCTTTAAATCAATTTTTGTTTATAAAGTTTGAATTCAATATAGATATTTTTTGTTCTTACCTGCCTCTCATAAACTGTCTCAAGGGATCTGAATTTCATAAGATGCAATTCATTTTTTATCTCATTCTTTTTTTTAAGTAACTTCTAGGATTTATGCTAGCTAAGTGTGCACTTTTCGCGCTGATTTGCTCTGTAAATTCGTTAGAGGTAAAATAAATTTATGCAGGATCTTTTGTTAAATTTTCTTGCTTGAGGTAAAATTGTTTGCTCTGATGGATGGAAATTTCATGGAGAATAATTTATTATTGCGTGCTTATCATTACTTAATTTATTATCACTGCATTACCTTCAAAGTTTTGTTTCTTGTTTTTTGAATACATAACATAAGTGCTTGAGGATTTCTATTAATTTTTGAGTATTTGTGACTGATCTGGCATTTATTTGATTTATTTTATCAAACCTTGAATTGAAAACTAAGTCATCATCAAGTGGTTTTGTCTCTCACTGGCAGCTGTTCCAACCACCACCTCCACCCCCTCCTATCACGTAATTCCTCCTTGGTTTAATCATACCCTCTTTTTAACCTCATTTCGTCTGTCATCTTCAGCCTCCTCCTTCCTCTCCTCTTTTCTACTTCCACTGTTCTCTCGGCTGCTGTATTTCCATCCCCTCTTAAAATGTGCCCTATCCAATGTCCCTTTCTCTTCTGTAAGGTTCTCAATAATGTTCTTTCCTCCCCAACTCACTCTGCCTCACCTCATCCTCCCACTTCACTCTCTCTATCTCTCTCTCCACATCTCTTAAGCGCTCATCCTATCACTATCTCCTCATCCCAAGGTCCGCTGTTTGCATCCACACAACACTACACTTCACACACAGCATTTCACCTGTCTATTCATCAGTTGTAGGCGCATACTGCTGCGTAACACCTTTCTTTACTTATTAAAATCTTCCTTTACCGTCGACATTCTTGACTTCATCTCTGTCCCACTCGTCCAGCTTTGCCACCATGCTTTCTAAATATCTATACCTTCCAACTTGCTCTGTCCTTTCCTGACTGATCATAGCATTCACGTTTCCACCATCATTCACTCTCATAACTTTCGTTTTCTCAACATTTATTTTCATATTATAGTCTTTCATTTCTTCCTCAGTACTTTTTAACATTCCTTGAACTGCCATCGGCTAGGATCACTGTGTCGTTGACAAACCTAATGCATTTTATCTCTCCTCCTCCAATCCCTAATTCCCTTTTTCACTTTCCATGGTTTTACTGACCATCTCCTCCATGTATGTACCAAATAGCGTGGGTGAGCCCCCTGCCCAGCTCAATCCATTTTGTCAATTTTCCATTAACTTCGACAGCCACCGCCATGATCTCATACAATTCCCTTGTCTGTCTCCTATCCTTACAGTCTACTTCCTTTATTGGAAGAATCTTTATTAGCTTATCTCATTTTACCCTGTTAAAAGTAAGAAGTAGGAAACCAAGTAAATACATATAATATGAAATGAATTTTTAAATATTGAAATGGGCTCTTTTTATCTTTTCCTGTAAAACTAGACTTAAATTTAACATTTGGTAAAAGTCTTTGCTTGCACATTTAATTGTAACTTCTTTGTCTTCAAAGTAATTAACTACTGAGTTAAGCTGTGCTAATTCATCTTGATCTATAATTTTACTTTGGAAATAAGCCTGAAATAGAGGGAACAACAGCTGGTGTAAATAACATCAGCTTTTAAGGCACTCACTTATCTACATTCACTTAGAACATATTAACATTATCCTGTGTTATTATTGATATGTCATAAGAATGATTTTTTGCATTTCCTACCGTTGAAAATTCATTATTTTCCAAAAAACATTTTTTGGTTGTAGTTTAGGCAGTGGAGACCTGGGTAATTTGTGTACACAAAGTTTTATATGCAAATAAATTGATTTAAGTTTCCAAAAAGTGCATCAATGATGATTAAGATTAAGTACTTGAACTTGAAATTAGTTTCACTACATTTGCGTTCTTTGAAATAAATTTATTAACTGTTGATATTGTTACCTTTGATTGTTTAGATGTGGCGCAAGAGAAGACCCAGAAGGCTCTTCTTGAAGGAGTGGAAGCTTTTGACACTGGGAAATTGAAACACACGGAGACCCAGGAGAAGAATCACTTGCCAGACAAAGATGGTAAGATATAATATCTGACTTTATTATATCCAGTTCACTGTAACCTCCAGTTTTACTATTTATTGTAATTTTGATACCCATTTACACCTTTAAAGAGTAGCATCCATACACAATGGCTGTTATGCAGTAGATAGTTGTTATTGATGCCCCATCATTATGCTTATATTCCTATCAAAATTTATCACAGAGTAGGTATTCTTTGCATGGCTCAATTACAATGTTGCATTCCCAAGGCATGATTATGTATGTGATAGAAGGAATTCTTTATATTATTTACAATATACTTATATCCTATGTTATTATAAAGCTCATGTTATTCAGTTATTAGTTGATTAAGATGTACAAAGTTTTATGTATGTATTCATTTTCTCATTGAGGTGGTGAAAAGTATCATTATTGCATCAGTTTTTGCTGAGTTTTGCTTGCTTCATGTTCATTTTGAAAGTCGAATACAATAACTACTTCCCATGGCCAATTCTGTAAATGTCATATGGTTAGTACGGGTATGTTTCTGCTGTGGGGTTTAGATGGATGATAATGTTTGTGTGATTCTATACGCAAGTATCACAAGACTTTGAGGGCACTTTTCATTCATTTTGGGTGTGTACATATTAATGGCTATGTAATTGTTGGATTTTTTAAGGTATGAACCATTTGAAAAGACAAATTCATAATTGCAATAACAGATTTTCTGGTAAATTTTTTCTTTGATTTCTCTTACTCAGTCCATCAAATAAATTGGACCATGATACTTTCAAAATTCGCTTGTTGATTCAGTTGTGATTTTTTTACATAAATATACTTTCTTGATAAGGCAGTTTCCTTCATTATATTGAAAGTTTTTCACAACTAAGCCACCTTAATCAGTTGGGAGTTTCTAGCTAAAATTGCTTGGCTGAATGATTGTTAACACGTTCCCTGCCACGCGCCGCCATAGGGCGTCTCACATTACTTCAAATTCGAGTTAGTGAGACGCCATATGGCGTCTCGCATAGCTGCTGGACGCTACTAGTGAGACGCCAATGGGCGTCAAAGTAGCGTTTTCCTTGAATCATCAAGCGATGCATAGAACTTGAAATTTAAGCTACATTTCCTTATGCACTGACGAGACAATGTTATCTTCTGTGAAGGGAGGGTATTGGTAACACATTTCAGCTCGAATTTCATTTTTTTTTCGTCTTCGGTTTCTCATGTTTTTTTCGAGAGTGCCATTTTTCAATGGCTATATCATTCTATGCTTCAAGTGGAAGCTCGAGGTATTATATCTCCACACAATGTTTCAAATTACATTTGCAGAGATTTTTTCGTTTTTTTTCCTTCCCTCACTTGTCCCTCGTACCTAACCGAGTATGGAGCGTATCAGTATACCAAATGTATTCTCTGTGTCTGTGCCTTCGATACGGAAGTGATAACCAGTTTAGTGAATATATCATGTGTACTCCGTCACGCATTATTGGGGGAAAAAGACGTTTTAACGAAGAAGAAATCGAGCATATGTTTCATTCTGACAATTCGGCTTCCACCAACGACCTTGAAGGATTTTCTGAAGGAGACACCGCTAATTCAGGGTGTCTGAGGAGTCGTATGAATCCTCAGAGTCAGGTAATCTTTCTTCTTCTAATACAGGTATGATTCCTTATTCCATTTTTTTATTCACAATCTAATAACTCCTGCTCAGTGGCGCCGACTCCATGGGGCCTGAGGGGGACCGAGCCCCCCCAAAAATTCGTTACAGATGTGAGGAAAAAATGTTCATGCTTGTCAATTTTCCCCGGAGTGTCCAGATATAGCGATTCGAGTGATCAGGGTTCTAATGTCGATCATATGACTATTCTAAAATGCTTAAAAAACATAAAATTCACTACTTATAAAATTTACAGAGACAGGGTCCCCGGTTTGGGCCCCCCCAATATTTTTTGTAAGTCGGCACCCCTACTCCTGCTGTAATGTTTAGATACTTCTAGTGATTTGATTCATCCCACGCTTATGGAAAGAAATGTTGTGAGATAAGTCTCATTTTGTGGGTACCATTAGGAAAAATAGGAAAGGGCTGTTAAGAGAAATAACGACTGCTAACTTAAAGAAAGGCATTTCAGTGCTATGAAAACTTGTGGAGCAACGGTAAAGAAATGAAAAGATCAGCGTGACGTATTCATGATCTCCACCACCATCAGATAGGAAATAATCCCAACGGGGAAAGAAATCGAAGAGGGCCATGGTTACTAAGCCAAAGATGGTGTTTGAGTACAATAAAATAAAGGGAGGAATTGACATTGCTGAGACCCTTTCGTTGTATCACTGCACCCATCGAAAAAAAGTAAGGTGGTACCACAAGGTGGCCGATGATGCTCTTTTTGGGTCTTGCATTGTTAATGCTTTTATACTGTGGAATGAAACACGGAATCCAGGTGCCCGCATGATCTCTCTCCAGTAGTTAAGACGATAAATTATAGAAGAATGGCTGCATATTCTTCGGGATTCCGTTGATAGGGTCTAAAAAAATTGACGCACTACCTGGTAAATACAAATAACACTGAAGGAAGCCTTCGAAGTCTGGTAATTTAGAGGATAAAATTATCATAATATAAAATCAAGAATTAGTATTTTTCGCACTATTAGATATTAGCGCTGTTTCTTCATTTTAGAAAAGCCCGTGTTGGCTGTCGTGGATGTTACAAATAATTCTTGCAGACGATGAGTCGCAAAGTTGCCCTCAGTAAAGCCAAACGTGTTTATACAAAATTTATGATCTCTCCGGATCAGCCGTACCCAAGCCTCCCAAGTATAAATCATTGCACTAATCATCTCCGGATACGATAGCAAATATTATTAAAAGCATAATCAACAATTAAAATTTGTTTTAACAGTATTTTCAACCATAGCTTTTGAGTGTACACTAAAACGTTGGAACGAAGATCCAATGGCCTGAGCCGCCAAATGGCGTCTCATCAAATTTTAGGCATTGTCAAAAGTGGGGAGACGCCCTATGGCGTCGCACGTGACTAAAGTTACAATCGATAGCGCATCACATAATGAGTCCAAATATACCGAGAAATATTAGTAACACCCGGAGATAGGCTCAATATCGTTATTGCCGTTTGGTAATAGGTTCGAAAATATTCGCCTGGCACACGCGGAATGACAGTAGAATTCGGGCCCGGCAGCGAACGTGTTAAGTGATGGAATGAAATGTTTGAATAAGTACATATTTTTTTTCAAAAGAACGGATTATTTTCTATTGAATAGACTTGCATCGCTCCATCAAATGCTGAGTGAATTTGTGTCCCTATGTCGATTATCCTACAATTTGGCTTGACTAATTACAGTGGTAGTCAGTACAGTAGTGCTGTTGTGGTCATGAAAATTACCTCTTAATCTAAATATTTCAACAGTTCACATTGCATTAGAGCTGTTAATCCAGCCCATGAAAATGTTTTATTTTTGATGTTATGAGGCAAAAAATTCCCAACAATAGAAACGCACAGTGGTTCTTTTGTAGTGTACAAGTTCTTCACAATTTTCCATCGCTAAAAATATCTATCATCTGTGCAAGTGTTGAACAAAAAGAAATTTGTCATTATCTGATCGACCATAATGTTTGGAAAATTAAGGAAGTAGCATGTATCCTAGTCAGCACAAAAAATAATTTAGAAAAAAAGATGGAAAATATTATGGTAATCTGGGGCAAATTTACTCTATGATAAAAAGAACACAATGGTAATTTCCACGCTTTTAATGTCACAACTCAGCAACCGACCATGGTTTCAACACGTGTCATTTTCAAGGTGATGTACGTGTTGAAACCATGGTCGGTTGCTGAGTTGTGACATTAAAAGTGTGGAAATTACCATTGTGTCCTTCTTTTTATCATGGATATAAAGAACTTCCACAAAATCGAGCTGGATACGATTTTAAAATTTACTCTAGTAATCTTTACCCACGTAATTATTCGCTTGCAGAATTGCCAAAAGTGAAGTATAAAAAATATATAGTGAGGCATTTCCTTAATTGTATGAGTTTGAGAAAAGTTTAAAGTATAAAAATAAAGTTCAATACATCCACAGCGACACTGTAGTGATATTTTTCAAATTACTTTCTATTTCATCTCACAAATAGTTTCACATAATATACACGCTATCGATGAAAGGCTGTGGTCATTAACAGAAATTCAAGTACTTAAAATTACCAGATTATTTTTGTAAATACATGGAGAAGAATACTAATTTTCATCGAATAACTATTTTTGCTAAAATAATTTTATAAAAGATCAAATTCACATCTTGACGGTTGGTGATAATGGATCCCTCAACTGTGATTTGTGAATAGTGGTTCGTAACGTTGGCTACTAGTAGACAAATAAACAATGAAGGATGAACATGAACCTGACTTCAAGTGCCGAGGTAACATGCCTGGCAATTATAATTTCTAACTATTACTGGAGCTTGAAGTTAACTAAACCAAGTTACCTGATATGATGCTGGAAATAGTAAAATTTAATTCAGTGGAAAATGTAACGACAGAGAGTTGCTTCCCTTTTTGTTGTGATGCCATGGTGAGACTGTAATTTTTTCCCTCAACCTCTGCCAAAGTATAGCTCTCTTACAGTGATTTCATTGAAAAATTCAAGTGAAAAAAATTTGGAAAAGCACATTGTTTTTTTGGATTCTCGTTTGGGTGAATTTGTTTGCTCGTAAGCATGCCCTGAGGAGTTAGGTGTAGAAGCTGTTGTCACCAAGTGCTCAACAGAAGAAAACTAATTCCAAGTTCAACATGGTTTCTATGTTAAAAGGTATCAAATAGGCAATTCCTCTTAAAACATATTTGTTATTTATGTCGGTCATTTCTCTTTCATAGAGTACGAATGCCCTCATGAATGTAGGTTTTATTTTTTATTGTTTCTCTTTCACCAAGTGGTTATTTCCTAATATAAATGTCATATTTGTATGTTTAGTAACTTTTCGTCATTCAATAAACAGTTATTCTTCAATATCAATGTTGATTCCGTTCATTTATCGTGTATGTGAATGCCTATAAAGCATTAAAGCTACGTACTGTTGGTTCACAATAGCACCGATAAAGGGGATGACATGTTTCTTTTTAAGCTCCACTGATGGCTCTGATGTTGCATTAGGAAGTTTTGCATGGAAAAAGTACAAATTTTACCCATGTTTACCATCAAATTACCGAAATTTTACCACTTTAATTTACAGATAATTTACCCGTTTACACACAGGTTAGCCATCTTTTATCACAATTTTACCCGTGTAAAATAAGGGTAATAATGGGGTAATTTATCTTTTGTGCTGACTGGGATTGCTAACATATTGGTTAAACTCTTGTAGGCATGAATTTTTTAGGTCCTTGGTTCTGTGAATAACTATTAGTTACATTTGAGGTATCAGTGATTAGATGCACCTTGATTATTCAGCTTGGCGATCATTCTGTAGATATACATTGGTTTTGCCTGTGGTGTTAAACCTCAAGTGAAAGAAGCTTATCTGCTTATTGCTTTTTATTAATAATGATCCTGCAAAAGGTTAATGTGAGTAACTAATTCAACAATTTATATCAGAGTGTTTATTCCTGGAAACCTAAATATAATTTGTGTAGATTCTAGTAATGATGTGCATAGCTAACTCTGTGGTGTTGAAAGCAACTTCTGTTGGTAATCCCTTCCTGCCATTCTGGTTTCGGAGAATCGTTTCCTCTTGATTTAGCCGCCTTTAATTTCAGAAAGATCAGACAGACATTGGACCTGAATCTCATTCACATTACCATATATCTCAGGATGTAGTCCCCCATTTTCTGTCCAAAATCTCTTTGAGAAAAGTGATTTTGGGGATATTGATCAGTGTGTAACTACATAGTTAAGCAACCTGAACATCAAACTATCTGTACAATGTGGGCACATTTATGTATGATATTCTGTCATGTTTGAAGCCTAATTAAGATATTTTCATTGTTGATTACAAACCAGCATCTATTTCATCCATATTCAGCCTACAATCCACCAATTTCAAAGCAATTATTTCAAGAATTTGATTGATTGAAATTTCTATTCACAAAGAAAATTTGAAACTTTTGTGAACACCAAAAACAACCCTAAATGTTAAACTTAAATCAGCATAGTTTTTAAATTGTCACTTCTTTCTAATGCTAATCTTAAAACTTTCCCGGCATGTACCGCAGCAGCGAACAACATTGACATTATATGCAGTTAAGTAGTTTTTGTTGCCTTTCGTAGTTATTTCCAAAATTATGGCAACTCTCTTCTCAAGAGATATACTTATTTTGGAGAAAACACTCTTGGCTTAGGTAGTGTGGGGATCAGCTGCTGCTAACTTGATGGTTCTCAATTTAATTCACTTGATAGAATTTTCACGTCCTGTTTTGTAATAACTCTAGGAAAAGTAAGGTTTTATGAACCCAGAGAAAAACAGAAGCATGAATGAAATCAGTACCCAGTGAGAAATGGGTGGTGGAATCCATGTGGAACCCACGTGGAGAATTAACGTGGATACCACGTGTTTTTGGTCGTGGAATCAACGTGGAACCCACATGGAAATTTGGTGGAAAAATTAAAACAGCAGTTGGTGCTGTCCTAAAACCATTAAAACCTCAACCACTCTATATCTAAACCTTCTATATATGTGTCTACGATTTTTCATGTGCTCTCATGGCTGCCTTTCCACGAATTATATAAAAATAGAATGTGCGATACATTTTAACATAACTAGCGTGGTTTCAGGAAGATAAATGACGCAATGTAACCAGAGAGTTAAGTTCCACAAATTAGAAATTCTGTTTAACATTTTATGATAATCACCACAAATCCACTTGAAATCAACGTGGATTCCACGTGGGTCCAACCACTCAATATCCACCACCACCAAATATCCACCACTCAACGTGGATTCCACGTGGGTTCCACGTGGATTCCACCACCCATTTCTCACTGGGTATAGCACCTTATTATACCATTGTGTTTCTAGAATCAATAACTCGGTCAGAATCCAACGGCATGCGCTTCCTTGGAAGCCTTTGTCTGTGGGAAAAGGTTTTGGCACAATGCTGTCAAACTCATTTTCAATTGAAGTTATGTTATTGAGCTCTCCGAATCATGTGAAAGATAGTGCGGTCTAGCTTAAATCATTAAGTTTATTCAGTAATTTTAAAGGTTTTGGAGTCTTTAAACAGTGGTAGTGCAAGGTGAACAAAACAGTAGCGGAAGCAATTGAAAAACATGCGATTTTACCCATCTGACATCAAAGTTAGCTTGGAAAATATATAGGCACTTTTTTTTCCTCCTCTCATTTAAAAAACATATTTAGAATAGGAACAAAAATTATTAATTGCTTTTGCTCTGCAAAACATAAATTACAGAATTTATATGTAATTAATGTCATGCATGAGAATTAATTTTTTTTAAATCGATGAGTGTGCAAAGTGCTATGCTTGTAGACCTAACAGTATATGTACATATGTATTTACTTGCACTCTATGAGCACCAAACAAGATTCTAAGGCTTCCTTTGCACTAAAGATTTTTGTTGCTTAAATGAAGCCTAAAAAAAAATGGTAAATCAATGGTAACAGATACCTTGTTTTTTTCCGACCTTGTAAAAACACGACCATAGTTTCAATGCTGCCTGATTGCCGGATACCTAATGACCATCACATCCCTAATTGTGACTTGCCCTGTTTAACAAATGGTTGTGCTATATAAATAGGTTTGGAAAGGAATCAAGCATCTGTATTCTTTAATAACGAAATGGATCAATATCTTCCTCCTGGTGAAGCTGGAGACATCATCTGAAAGGATTTTTGCACATATGTATATGAATGGTATTTGTTAACTTTATGTAATATTTGTGTGTTATAACAAAAATATCTCCTAGTGTACATATTTTGGAGATGCCTGGGCTAAGCCTCATTTGCAACTGTCTCAACTCATATCGAAACCTTGTAATCACCTTGCATGACCCCATTACCTCTGGCTTTTGCTCGGCATGTTGTGGTGTGCGTGATGAATGGCTCTGCATGGCGGCGTGACTTGCCTGACTGCTGTTTGGCATGGTTAATGCCACAGTGGTTCTCCAGGAGAAGGTTCACCAAACCCTCTTGGCTGGCGTTGAAGGCTTTGATAAGGCATCCATGAAACATACGGAGACTTTGGAGAAGAACTCCCTACCTGATCCTGAAGGTAACATATTCAAAAAGCATGTTTTCAACTCCGAATTCCATTTTGCATATTGATTAAAGCCTTTTATTTTTTGGAAAATGGTTGTTTATGTCTTTAACAGGGATCCTTATTTATTTACATGGCTTGTGTTTGTGTTCCACTCTTAATATATGCACTTTTCTTGGGTGGACGGTAGAGCTCAGGTTGTAATCCCCAACTACCAAAGGCTGAATATACGAATATGTGTTGCAATGTAATGATATAACTACAGTTAGTAATGTCGAGGGAATAAGCCACATTGAATAATCTAATTGGACTAGATAATGTATGTTTCTGGTGACCATGAATTATGAACTTTAAAAAATATAAATATTACATTATTTCATTCGATTATTTCACCAGTGATTGTATCGTTGTGCTGCATTGCTTTGATTTTGAGCCTACGTGTGTTGAAGGAAAAATCCATTTGCTTTACACTCTTCATTATCATCCATTTTCATATGATACTAAAAATTTGATATCAGGTCTTATTTAATTAAGGTTGATGAACTGGAGGAATACCATGTGCAGTAGAGTAAGGGGAGGGTTTTTGTGAACTGTGAAATAAGTTGGGCAAATTGCAGAATCAAAATGTTGTCTATTTCATAAGCAAGTGCTATTCCTAGTGCTTGCTTTCCTTAGCTTTTGCTATTTCCTTGTGATATACAGGTGAACTTTTGATGCATGTATGCTCATAATTTTAAGTTAGGGATGCATCCCTGCCATGGTGATATTATTTGAATGTATCCTGCCTGAAAAGAGTGAAATATTTTGGCAGGTTTTTCATTTGAGCCTCATGAGTCAGGTGAGCAGTGGTGGAGAACGATGCAGGGCCTTATGACCATTTGGGATATCTTTTGTGATGGCTGATTTTGCTTATTTCCTGTACCCTTATTTCTTCTTCATGTCTAGGCAATGAATATCGAGCCAAAGTGGGACTGTTCATTCAAATCTTAAATCGAAATTCATCAGAAGAATGTGTTAGGAGAAGGGGGAAGATGACGATGATGGAAAAATATCTTCTTCATTCAGCCATTATCTCATAAGTTAAAATAAAAAAAAGAGCCAAAAGTTAGTTATCAATTCAGTAAGGACCACTCGTTGGGAAAAGGCATTGCTCACAAGAGTGCTAGCAGCAGCAAGCCACATGGTGCCCATGGGCAAAGTCCCGGGAATAGCTGTGAAGCACTAACCTGCTCAACATGACCTGGTTCACTCATTTACATAATATCATTCACTCATCTGCATAAAGTTTGAGGCAATTCATTTTTTATATAGAAAATGGCTGGAGAAGGATCAGATAGATTGGATGGCGAAAAACATGGGTCTCTATATTTTTCAAACTTGATCACAATATGCAAAAATTTGGAGATAGTCCATTTTTAGGGCTAAATTAAGTGAGGTAAAGTCTTTTTATGCATCAGAAACACACAAATTTCTTACTTTTTGATGAAGCAAAAGGCACTTGATGATCACCCCTGGCGTATTATTATTGGTAATAAACAAAAGAAGGGATTACTCAACCAAATATTGTTTGATTTATAATGCAATAGGTGTAAGAAAGTCTCTCACCAAATTTTACCATAGAGGGCTGAATAATGTCGCCCCTAGAGCAGTTCGAAGTTTCAACTTGAATTCCGTGGCAAAAACGCATTTCGTGGGCAACGCCATGTTGATGACGTGTGAACCTCATGATATCTGCATTGCTTGCGTAAGGAGTGCATTGTAGTACACGTTATTTTGAGTAAAAATAAATAGTAGATAAAATTGAGAATTTTAAATTTTACATATACTGTTATGTGCCGAGATGTGAATATACCTCTTGTAAAACACCAGAAAAGTATAAAATTCGAGGAATCAAGCGAGATGGAGTGGAATTGATTCATAATGAAACAATGACTTGCAATTTTCCACAGTAATAAATTTACTTCGACTCGAGTTTCGATGTTACTACCTCATTCTCAAGGTACAACTGAGAGAGGAGAAATGGGATGGAAAGTCGTCAAGGAGGTGGCTGGAATGGGTAGAAGTGGAAAGCGTGGGGGGGGGGGGGGGAGGGGAGAGTGGAAAAACCGGAGGAGGTAAAAAGGTTGGAAATTAAAGGGTTTTTTTTCCCAGGGTTAACAAAATTTGGGCATAGAGGCGAAAGCATTTAGCTGGTTTTCATTCCCTAATCCATAGATTAATCAACATTCCAATGAATAATAATCACTTCAATCAAGAACTCCTGACCATCCAGTCAATAGCAATTAACAATGGATACAGTGTTGAACTCATCGACTCAACTCAAACTTTCGTATCTGCTTAAATATATACGCACTCAAGGGTAAATTTTCCTTTTTAATTGCAAGTATATCATTCTACTTCAATTTATGGTGGATGCAATGATTATTTTGCATGCATTTACCGCATATTTGCCCCGGTTTTCACTCTGTTTCTATCTTGCGCATTAAAAGCCAACCACAGCAATGGAAAGGGTCTCCGACACTAACCTAACGAAATGTCAATTGGTACAAAGTAACACATGATAATCTCAAATTTGTACCCCAGGAAATACTATGATATCGTATTACTCAAAAAAAGCAGAAATGAGCGCAATTGGCAGCTGGAGGTACTGTCAGGTTGATAAATAGAAGCAAAAATAGTAAATAGTGAACACAGATAACTTTGCAAGTCTTACAAAAAACATAGAAACTGTAGGCAAATGCGTACTGAATGAATACTAGCAAATAGTTTGAACTATGATTAATCGAAACAGAATAAGTATCAAATAATAAAACGTAATGTGTGACTCCTTTCTCCAGACTTCAAACTACGTTAGTGCCAATGCCAGGATTTTATCCAACAATTTATTCTTAACTTTAAAAATCTGCATTAGCATTAATGAAAGCATAATAGCAATGACAGCAAAATTATGATTACAAAAAACCTATAAATAAGTAAGAAAACAAGCTGAAATAAAATAGGAGAGACAGTTCTGACCCCCTAACTTCCACTGCCTCAGTTCAAAGCGTTGCCCATTAGGCAACCGCCATCACATAATAAAAACCATATAATAAGTACTTTAACAACTAAGGATTAAAACCGGAGCAAGTATGCGGTAAATGCATACAAAATAATCAATACACCCTACATAAATAGAAGCGGAATTATAAATTTCCAGTTACAAAGTAATTTTTCCCTTTGAGTGTATATATGTATACATATATTCACTCACTATTGGAATGTTTGCCGAACGCAGCAAAAAAACTATGAAAGGATTAAAGGATACAAAATTTCCTTGTGAAGCAGATGTGGTGCCACAAAATTTGTCGTAAAGCTTTTGAAAGTGACTATATATGTAACTCTGGTGTAAATATGAGTGAACTAACTGATATTTTCATGAAAATATCCCCTTCTCTGAGTTACTATTTCATTTTGATGACACTTGCTTACCATTTTTTTATAGAACGAAACTGACTAGAAAAATTACCAGGAACATATAGGTTGACCAAAGCGAGGCCTCTATTTAAAAAATGCTGTACCAACAAAATTTGAATGCCAATCCTGAAAGAAATGGAGAATTTCCTCCCTTCAGAGGGTAATAAAACAGCTATTAGGGGAAAGAAATTGATTGTGATGACTTTTCTTTTTTTTAAATTTATATATGCAAGCTAAAAAGCAGTAATAAGTAAAGGATTTTATGATGGTATGTTCACAAATTAAATCATCCACGATAATTGCTGTGATTACTGCCTTGCTCAAAATTGTAAACATTTCATCTTGTAAAACTTTCATTTCAATAAAATGATTAATTTTGAGACAAAAAAATTGTCCAGAGTCTCTGTTGATAACACCAGTACATTTCGGAAATGAGCCTGAACAAAATTTATGTTTTGCTTTGCCATGATAATAAACTTTTGGCCACTATTTCCACGGATCCAATGTGTTTATGGCTTCTTCAAGCGTTACTCACGCAGCATTCATGAGGTTCGCACGTCATGTGGCGTCAATGTTTTGCATTTGGGGCGTGGCCGAAGCTCGTAGCGGACTTTTAAAGCTACTTTCTCGGTTAAAAGTCGAAATGGAGCTCTGAAAATTGGCCTGTGTGTTTTTCATTCATATCTTTTTGTTTTAAATAACGAAAACCAATTTTTAATTTTGAGTTTTCCCTCCTATTCTTGCAATCGAGAGTTTCAGGCATTCTTTCTTAATTGGTGAAATTGCTTCATACTAAGTAAAATATAAACAATCCTTGCATTCAAATTTGTATATCAGTATTTTTGTATACACAGCTAGGTTGATTTTTTATGTTGACCCTTTTGCTGCCAGTGATTGTGTAGTGGCTCTTACATCTAAAATGTTAAAATTTGTGAAAAAAATGTAAACATAGTGCTTGTTGGTTATCATGAAGCAACCACTTCTTCATTTTGAATTAATATTTCATAAATCCATTTGCAATTTGGTTTAGGGAATTGCGAAGGAGTTGGAATTTCCTTGAATTTGGTGAAAACCATATTTTATTTTGGTTTTCAATTCTTCTGATAGCTGATGGTAACTAGTACTCCATGATGGCATGTAGGTCAGGGGCGCAGCTAGGAATTAGGGCTAGGGGGGGTTTTAGGGTAACTAATACTTAGGAGTGTGGGGGTATTGCGTAAGGGTAAGCAGGAGTTGCGGGGGCCCTCCCCCATAAAAATTTCAAGAATAATGGCTCAAAATGGCGAGTTTTACGGCTTTCTAAGGGATATTTGATAAATCTTAACACTATTCTATAACTAATACTGATCCAAATAAGTAAAATGGATTAAAGTGAAAAATTTCTCTGAGCTCTAAGGGGGGTTTTATCCCGCAAAACCCCCCCTCGCTGCGCCACTGATGCAGGTAACTTATTGTATGTCACACCAGTAGTTAGAAAATATTCAGTGCAGTGGTGATATATGATTTGATAAGTTGGTCTGAGGCCGTCAATGTGAATAGCATTTTGATGGTACTTTTATTCAAATGGTGAGTGTTAAATTTTTGGTAATTTTAATTTATCGCACTTACATTTCTCGCTTCTTATTCTTACATTTCAGCCATTGAACAAGAGAAGGGTAAGCAGCAATTGTTCGCTGGAATTGAGAACTTTGACCCCACCAAGCTGAAGCATGCAGAGACCCAGGAAAAGAACCCACTCCCAACCAAAGAAGGTATGTATGATGAAGTCATTCCATTGTCTCCTATATATATGTATCATGTCTTGATGTATTTTCAACGATTTCGACTCCATTCTTGCTGATGATTTGATACTTAGCTTTCCATTGAAACTGAGACAGTGCTTTAGCTCTAGCCACTGCTTTTTCTTTAATTCGCTCTTCAAGGACTGCTCGTCATTTGAAATGCATTGGGGTTGTTGGGAGAAATGTAAACATTAGAAATCCCTTGAAAGGCACCAGTTTTATTTAAACCGTATAAGGCTATACAGGTAACACATGGGATTGAGACCAAGGTTAGGGAGCGATTCTAGGAAGGTTTGGAATTGATGCTCTCTCCCACGCACCTCACGGGCATCATCAGAACTTCCGGTGACTGTCTGCCAAGTCTACTGCGGACGTCCATAGGCACTCTGCTGCATGTCAGTAATAAAAACTACCTATGGATGTCCTTCAGATGTCCGCTTCGGACACTTTTAGGATACTCAAAGGACATATTTTGGTTCCACAAAATATGTCATAATTCCAAATATACCCATAATCAGACTCTGATAGCATGTACAACATTATGCCAAATGTGCTGGGTTTCTGTGGCAGATACTGTTTGAGGGAAAGTCTTTCTCCAAATGCACACATGCCCTCATCAATTGTGAGATCTTCGGAAGGATAGATAAATGCCAGTTTGAAATGTCTCTGAACAGCTTCAAACATTGACTGGCCTTTTTGTGATGGCTCATATCCAGGCTCCCTATTTTTTTTTAAAGGAGGATACCGCTGTGCGTAGGGAAATGTAGAAGGGGAGGTGATTACCGAGCTAATCATGACAACTTTATCTGTAATTGCATTCTTAGCTCATTATTATGAGTATAGTAAAAAATGAACTTTATCCTGACCTATGTTGCTTAATCAATTGAGGGTGCAAAGAATTGCAAAATTATGAAAATTCAGTTCAGGTGAATCCATCAGAAAGCCATCATCATCTTCAAATAGGAGTCAGGTGTACATACTTTTTATTATTCATTTGTTGCTAAACCAAGTGAAACCCTTCAAATGTTATTTAAATGTCTTGAGGTATCATTTTCATATTAATTAGACTCGTTTGTACTTTACTTGGAAATTCATATTGTTTTGCTTTTGAAGTATGGAATTGATTTTTTTATTTTCTGACACGATTTCCTGTTTCCATTGCATTTAATTTACCCTGAGAAAAATTCTCTTACAGCCATTGAGCAGGAGAAGGCTGCATAATTTGCCACGGAAGCTTCCCTCATCCATTTTCACCGAGGGTTGTAGCAGACAAGTGTGGCATTGGGGAAGAGTTTAACCATGGTCACTGGGAGGTACTCACTCGGACTAGAGGTCTCCTCTGAAAAAAAAACAACTGCCAGTTGAAGTTAAGAATCCTGTGTTGGATTGGACAGTGATTGCATGTACATGCTTCAAGATCCAAGTCTGCAGTACCAGTTGGCTATAGTTAATTTCAAGAACAATCATTTAACAAGTTGATGTGTGCTTCTTCAGAGTATGGCCTTGCTCCCTCCGGGTGCCTTAGCCCTGCTGCCCCTGCCTCCAAAACTCATTTCCTCTGCCACAATGAGTCTGCAGAGCAGGACATAACATTTATCAGTGTACACAGAGAAATTTTTTATGGTGGAACTAAACGATTTCCTTGTTTTTGGGTGATTCTACATGCCATTCCCAGCACACATGGTCAAGCCAAATTTGCTCACTCATTTCAATTTAATGAATCATTAGGAGACATTGGAGAGCTGTCACTTTTACCTTTTCAATCTATTCCAGGGGTCTTTTTACAAGATCCATGTAATTTTCACGAACATGAGTGGGACTAGTCCTGGGGTAAGTCTCTCGCAGTCACTTGTGCTTTTGAAGGGATGAAGGAGGTGTTACAAATTGATTATGGGATGTTTTTACCACTTTTCATTGGGCTAATTTTGCTCTTTTTAATATCCTAATTAATGGAAATTGGTGTTGACCAAGGGAGTTGCTGTACTTAATAAGTGAGAAAATATGGATTGTAATTGGTTTATCTTGTGAAAAATTGTCGTTTGACGAAAACCATTGAAGCACAGGGATGTGGTTGATGCAAGTATTTTTAGTATGCATTTTTTAACAGTATAGGAATGGGCCAGGAGTGTGCGGGGCATGTGCAGTAGTGACACCAACTTAAAAAAAAAAGTTTTGTTTTTTACTTGGAGCGAAAGAAAGAGAATGAGTGTGTTCCTTTGCTATTTATAACGTCAGGTACACATGATGTCAACGCATGTAAAGAAAACTATTTGTAAGTATTTTTCTGCTCTATTTTAAAATAGCGTAATTGAAGGGTGCTGGTCAGCTTCAATTGGGATGGACTTTCATGTATAAGGACTGTACAGTTGGAATGTAATTCCTCAGTGAAAGTAATAGCTGGGATAATGGAATTCAAATCAGTTATGCTTGCATGTTCGAGATATAATTTGCTTAAAAATTTTATTGACCAACGCATGGATTGTAAATTTTAATTCAGTTCATTAAAGTATACTTATGGGAATCTTTGTAAAGTCATTGCCTATGATTGTAAAAATTTATTCAGTTTTTAACACATGAAACCTTGGATCCACCTCTATTGAGAAACCAAATATAAAATTTTTACAATTTGTACAAATGTGTACAAAATATGAATAATCTGCTGGCTTGTAGTTGTGAATTTCTGTCAGAATGTAGAATGTATGTTGGTGGTGTGTAACTCGTCAGCGTCCTTCTTCCAATGTGCTCCTAAGACAACGAAAGGTAAAAATAACCTGTGAATGGCTCTTCTTTTTGTGTGTGTGTTGATTGTATACACGGGCAAGGGTATGGAATCTGCGCATCATACCTATGGGGATTTTTTAAATCTGCTTGAGTGCTTCCTTTGAAAGTGATTTGAATATTATTCAGAAAAAGGATATTCAAAAGAGTTTTAATGTACACAATTTTTGTCATGAATGCATTTATTTATTGAGGCTTAGAGCAGTATTATTGTGCTTGATATTTTAAGGTTATCTGCATTTTATCCAAAGTAGAATGATTATACTTATAAAACTTGGAGAGAAGCTCAAAATTTTTATAAATAAACTTTGGAATAACATTTTATATAATTGTATTTGCTTCTTAAGTGATTTTTCTGCAGTTTTTATTGGAAAGACCTCAAGAGTTTTAAATGCAGTTTCTTGTTTACAGTCATGTAAAGGGCCCTGTAATTGAATTTTGTAAGAATTTCAAGGTCATAAGAGCATTTAACAAATATATATTTTCTTAAGCTGAGTCTCAACTATTCCGTCATTTTGAGATCACATTCTTTTTGTATGAATTTGATACTGGGAAACATTTTTAAGGGTGTGATGTTCGTAATACTATTAGATAATTTAATCTTTATCTCATTAAGCGTAAATGTGGCTGGAGTTGTATTCTAATAGTTTGCAACTACTATGAGTGCTTTTTTCAACTGGATTAAAATAATAAAAATCTCTGAAAAACTGTTGTCTAATTACATTTTCAGATCCATTTGATTTTTTTACGTATTCAATTGTCTGATTTATAATTTCAGAGGTATGTTTTAAGCTCTAGTTAATGGGATAGCTATGTAGCCATGGGTCTCGTTGGATCATTTTTGTTGTGTTTCCACTAAAATATGATCAGTTCTCCAGGAGAATGCAATAAGTCTTGTGAAAAAGATTACCTTTTAGTGAGTGAGTAGGTACCTATGTTAAGGCCATGCAAGTTTCAATTCATAAATGGGGATTTGCCATCTTGATGGCAGGAGTATACCACCTTCCGATTCATTCATCATAGGCTTTTTAAGACTACTTTGATATGGTATCTGATCAGACTGGTACTGACATTAAATGAAGGTTAGCTTCCTGTTTTGGCATGAACTTTTGAAAGTTGCTGTGTTGTCATTCAGACTTGTGTAATAGATTTAGAGGGTCATCTTTCTTGAGAGCTGGTCAATCTAACAGCACAATTTACAATTCAAGATATTTAAAATTCAATTCTTAGTGGACTTGTGATGTATGGGAGGTGCTAATTATTATTAAAAACATCGGCATATTAAACAATTGGTTTAACTTGAATAGTATTGTAGAGACAGTGTAAGCAGTATTGTAAGACCCCTGCGGGTAGGGGGATAATAGAATACTTCCGCAGTATCCCTGCTTGTCGTAGAAGGCGACTCAAAGGGTGAAGAAACAATGTCACTGTTAAACCTATTCTGTGTTCACATATCTTTCAAGGAAGTTCATCAATTTCTTGAGCCATACTTTTTCGGGCTATTGTGTTGACATACAATTTTGTGCCCTGATAGCTCAGGACCCACCAAGATCAATGAGTGCAAAGGTATGCTAGCTATGCTGAATATTATGGATTTTTATGGTACTCAAATTCCCAGATTTGCAGCTTTTGACGGAGTATTTAACGAAGAGTTGGTATCACAAATGCATATTTAGAAAATAAGGTTATGTCATGGCATAGTATCAGTTATAATTAAGTGGGGGCAGGAATGTGGGTCAAGTAAGGGCAATTTTACCAACTTTGTGTGTACTATTTCTATCAATCTATCTAATCTGAAAGGCAAAGATAAGACACTCTGCAGGCTTAGAGTCCTTAAGAGATTGAAACTCAAGTGGTCAATAGAGTAGAATTAGACCTCATTGTGTAATTAATAGCCCAGTCACAAGTTGTAGTTTCCCTTATCGATGCAGGCTCCTGTGTAGATTCTGGGCACTTCTAATACCAATTCTCCTGAATGAGGGTTTTATCAAACCTTATATACAATCGAGTCAATAGAACTTGGTTGATAAGTATTGCTGAGAACATCCTTTTCTAGCTCTTCACTGGCTGAAATCTACTTATTGTTAGAGTATAATACACATGAACTGAAACACTTCATTGGCGGGAATAACTCCAACTGTTGCTACTTTATTCTCTCAGGTGGTAGTGAAGTACAAAAAAAAATCGAATCTCATGCATGCAGCAAGATTGTTTATGCTGACACTCTCACATTGTTATAATGTGACACACTTAAGCTGTGCCATGGGGTGGAGAGCTCTCTCCTCTGGAGAAGTTGATTGGAATACCCCTTTGTTTCATGTCAAGCAGGTGGCAGCTGCATCGGACGTGGATGCATTATTATAGAATCATCCGCATGGCGTGGTTGAGACAATGGCTGAAAAGAAGAAATATTCAATCAATGCATCAAAGTATGGTTTATAAGTTAAAGGAGAACACTGGTGAGAAAAGATACTCTACTTATAGTACTCTAAGATATAAAAGGTGCTCCACTTGGCTGATGCGGGTCAATCCCTCTAAATCGGCGATCATAACATTCACTTTAAAAAACAATCCCCTGAAACACACTTACGGCCTTTTTAATAAGCCTATCCCTCTTGTAACCTCCCACTGCGACCTAGGTGTGATCTTTGATGACAAATTAAAATTTCAGGATCATATTTCAATGATCGTGAAAAGAGCAATGGCCATTGTTGGTATGCTATATCGACCACCTGACCTTCATGACCCTACCGCTTTAAGAACAGTTTTCTGCGGATGTATTCTCCCCATACTAGAATACTGCTCACCAGTTTGGTAACCGCCTACTACTCTAAACTTGTTCAACCGTCCTGTAAACTTCTTTCTTGCTGTTGCCCGCCATCGAATCCCCGCACTCAGATATTTCGCCCGTGACGCTATCCTTTCCTCCCTCAGGATATCTAACATAAAAAGCCGCCGTGTCTTATCTGACCTCATGTTTCTGCATAGAATCTTTAGCGGTTCTCTACGGACAAACCTAATTCTCCCTCTTTTCCGTTTTCATATTCCTCCTCACCCCTTCCCAAACAACTCCCTGCTTCACATTCCGCGATTCCATCTCTCCATCTCTCAACGCTCTCTGTTCCACCAAATCCCCTCCTTGTTTAACTCCATAGCTTCAAAAATCCCTTCCCTGGACCTATTTTTCTCTGACACTAGTTACAAAGCCACCTTAAAATGCCATCTGAATAATAATAATAATAATCTTTATTTGCCGGAAAGACAATTATATGTAATACATAAATTGTATAAGGCACGTCAAAAACACAGGTTGGGTACAAATAAAAGATATAAGGCACAAACAGCAAAGTGAGGTGAGCATATATAATATTACTGTGACAGGTACTCTGATATAGAGTAAAAGCAGCCTGAAAGTAAAAAGTCTTTCAGCTTGTTTTTAAATACCCCTTGACTCATGGGATCTTTTAGCTCCATAGGGAGCTTATTGTACAAAAGTAGACTCATAAATTGTTCACCACAGGCAGCACTTTTAGTCCGTACATAGGGGACATGCAAATCTTTGTGCTGCCTCGTATAATGAGTGTGAATGGTGGCGTTTGGGACAAAGTCTTGGAAGTTAGTCTTTACTTTGAGAAGTATGGTGAATATATAAAGACAGGGCACAGGTAATATTCGTAGATCTTTAAACAATGGCCAACAGGGTGTCCGATAGGGTTTGTTGGACAATAAACGTACCACTCTTTTTTGAATTTTGAATATGGTAATGGCATGTGGAGATGAACCCCAATGCAGAATGCTGTACAGAACATGAGAGTGGAATTCACCATAATACAAAAGTAGCAGAACATCTAGTGACACAGTGGAGCGTATATACCTGATTAGATAACACACAGAACTGAGCTTACGTGCCAATTCGCTGATATGCATTGCCCAGGAAAGATTAGAATCAATAGTCACACCCAAAAACTTTGTACTCTCAACTTGTGGTATACATGCACCGTTAAGGTCCACAGTGATCTGCCTATTATTTTTTCCAATATTTGTGAAGTAGATAAGTTGAGATTTACAAACATTAGGCTTCAAACAATTTTTAACACACCATTTATACAACTGCTGGGATACAGAGTTAGCAGAGGTACATAAGCTATTCACTTGAGAAGAGGTAACAACAAAATTAGCATCATCAGCATATAACACTGGGGTGATATCAGAGGATCGAAAGACAAAGTTAGTGAGATCATTCACATATACTAAAAACAAGATAGGGCCAAGAACAGATCCTTGGGGGACACCTTGGGAAATAACTTTTGGTGGGGAAATAAATTTCACACCATTGGACACTACAGCAACAGTCTGTGATCTGTTGGCGAGGTATGATTCCAACCAGAGAAATGGAATACCTCTAATACCAAAATAGGATATCTTATTCATAAGAATTTTATGGTTGACACTATCAAAGGCCTTAGATAAGTCATAGAACAAGCCAAGTACTTCAGCTTTGTTGTCTAGAGCATTCAGAATTATATGGACTGCCTGAGAAATAGCTTGGGAAGTTGATCTTTTCTTTCGAAAACCATATTGATGGGGAGAAAGATAGTTATTTGATTCCAGGTAAGAGGTCAATCTGTTGTAGAAAATTTGCTCGAAAACCTTGCCAAGCTGATTGATAATTGAAATTGGTCTAAAGGAGTTAAAATCATGAGCAGAACCCTTTTTCTTGTAAAGTGGGATAACTTTAGAACTCTTTAGAGAATCTGGGAAAATTCCTAGCTGGAGAGAGTTGTTAATGAGTAGTAGAAGAGGAGATTTAATGTATTCATATGATAAACATAATAGAAAATGGGGGACATCATCAGGACCAGCACAATACTTAGGGCTAGACTTGAAGATGATAGAGGTCAATTCACGTTCAGAGCAAGGATGAAGGAAGAAGGAGGTAGGTGAGGGATGAGGTTGGAGGGGGAGGAAATCAGGAGGGGGGGATAAGCCAGAGGGGCAAGAGAAGTGATCATTGAAGGCAGATGCTAGTTGAAGAGAATCAGTGATGAAATTGCCAAAGCTATCCTTGAGCTGAAGGTGAGTAGGATTATCATTCATTTTTGAACTATTTATAATCTTCCAAATGGCCTTGGACTTATTATCAGCAGATGCAATTTGAATGTTATTATAGTTATGTTTAGCTTCAGAGATCATTTTTCTATATTTCTTTTTCAGCTCTTTGTGTCGAGACTTAAGTTCAGGATTATTAGCCTGGTGACAAGCATATGCAAGGTCTTTCAGGATGTGAGAAAGGTGACGTATGTCATCTGTGATCCAAGGATTACAAGGAGAAGGTTTAGCCTTAATTTTGGTCACAGGAAATGAAAATTCAAAGAAGGCTAAATATTTATAGTAAAATGAATTGAAACTAGTGTTAAAATCAACTGAGGAGTAGACCTCATCCCATGACTCATTATCCAATAAGCTTAGGAAAGTTTCTATATTGGATTGGGACCAAGAGCGACCCATACGAAATTTGATGGGGGCTGCAGTTGTGATTGCAAAGGAAGCTACAATAGGATAGTGATCAGACAGGTCACACTTGAGAACCTTTGAGACAGTAGATGTAGGGTCAAAGTTAGAAATGATGTTGTCAAGCAAAGTAGAGGATTGGTCTGTCACACGGGTAGGTTGATCAATGAGAAGAAAAAGATTAAAAGACTTTAGGAGGCAAAGAAAGTCTTGCTGGTCCTTGCTGTCCTTTGACATATCTACATTAAAGTCCCCAGAGATAATCAACAGTTGATCAGGTCTGGTAAGGGTTATTTCATCCAACAAACAGTGAAATTTCTCCAAAAAGAGTTGAAAACAGCCAATAGGAGACCTATACAGTGTCAATAAACAAATAGAATAGGTCCCAAAGATAACATCGGCCATAGAGAATTCAAATGACTGTTCTATCAATAGATATTTGTAGGAAATATTTGAGGCAGCCACTTCAAGATCATTTTTACCCAGAATCATGACACCACCGTTTTTAAATGATGATCGACAAAAGGAATCAATAACTTTGTACCCAGGTACAACAATAGAGGCTAACTCATCCTCCTTGAGCCAGTGCTCACATAAACACACAATAGTTGGGTCCATTTCAGCTAGAAGAACTTCAAGCTCACCCAATTTGTTGCTAATGCACTGTACATTGGCATGAAGCACAGCAAGAGCCTTGGCATTTAATGAGGTAACCTTTTTTATCCCTGCGGCAGGTTCACATGAACCCTCCGAAAAAAATAACGCTTAACCATGACATTCTTGGGCCAAAAAGCGGGGTCCATTAAGATATTTTGACTTTCAGAGTCCACTGAAACACGAAAGGAGGAATAATCACCACGAGTGTTCAGTTGTTCAACCTCCACATAGTCCAGGGATTTAGATAACTTGTCGGCAACGGACTTCTGGATAATCCCTGGTAATGTCCCTTTTTCAAATCGCCAAACGTGTAGATGGACCTTTTTAGGGGCAGCCAAAACCGGAAAACTGGCATTCTCCGGGGCACTTCCGACAATTGGTTTATGGAGATTTCGACGCTTGCGGGAAACGAATGTGAACCCATCCTTATCAACACCAGATATATCATTATTATAAATATTACTATTAGAAATAGCGCGTGTTTTATTTACCCGACCGTTGACTGCTTGACCTGACGAGGTATTATTATCACTCGCAACGTTCGTTTGTGCAGTAGGCTGCACTTCGTTCCCAGATCCCTGTTGGGAGACAGCACTATAGGTACGATTCAGCTTACCGTAATCCACACGAATCATCGTCGGGTTTTTGTCAGGGATTTTGACGCCGTTAGAGATCAACTTTCCAGATCCATTATCAGCATCGCCGTCACTACTCACTAAAGCTTTAGAGGCCGAGCTCCTCTGACTTCCAACTGAGTTAATCCTTTCTTTTAACTCACTGATCTCTTGCGTTTGTGCACTAATCAGTCCTAAACAACTTGCTAGCTGATCCTGCAGGTTTTTTACAGCCAAGAGAAGATTATCTTGTTGACGGGAAATATTCGTCAACGAAGACGTGGAGTCACATGTCGAAGTAGTGCACGATTTGCAACGATAGGGCAAATTATCGCTTGAAAGCAGCGCATTTGCTGTTGATTTGGTCACGTTAACACAACTGTTATGAAAAAACATCCCGCAGCCAAATTTGCACTTCAACAAACCGGATTTCGCGTCAATATTGCCGGAGCAAACCGCGCACTGAACAACATCGTCCGCCATCTTGACCTGAAAACCATTCACCATTCATAAACCATAAATAATTCACCATTGTCTAATCAATAGTGCCCCTTCTTATGTTTAATAATTTTGTTTTCTGTTAGTTTTTATTTTTTGTGCTATTGTTTGTTATATTTTAGGTATTATTTATTTAATGAACAGCCAATCTAAAAGCCTTTGTGCCGTTTTTGGTGATGAAATAAATAAATAAATAAAAATAAAAATCTTACCTCTTCGAATGCTGCTGGTAGAGGCAAATGTGGTCAAATAAAAACTGTGAATTTTGCCGTAAAAAATCTGTCAATTTCAGTTTATAATTTCATCATTAAAAAAACATGAGTTTTTTCATGAAAAATTCACTAGTCACAAATATTCTTTTTTATCAGAAACAATTTGACCAATAAATTGGTTCTAAGCGTATTATATCTATTTTAATGGTAAAAAAAAACTTGATAAACAAATGTCAGGGCCCCTGGGGATCAAAGCAATTACTAAAGGAGTAAGTTAAGCATTTATTAGATACTACATATAATGTGGGAGTTAGTCAGACGGGGAATATTTTTGCAAGGTAAAAAAATCACCATCACATTGGCCTGCATGATGTATAAAAAACTTACAGGTTTAACTTAACACATAGGTAATAGAAGTCTTTAAGGTATTACTTAAAAATAGAGTATCAAAACACATGCAAATATTTAAACTATTGGTTGCTTCTAGCAACAAAAACATTGGAAATGGCATCTCAAAGTATTCAGACTAAGGAATTTATAATTTGCACTTTCTTGCAGAATCCTTGTTTTATTGGAGTCGAAATGCAAAGGTTAAACTTAAGATTAATTTTACATTTTCTGGGAGTAAATGTTGTTTAGGATTTGTGGCAGTGGTAATGAGACTCGCACAGTTAGTTCAACAAATATATTCAGATAAAACGGATACATACCTATAAGCATCAACTCAACTGTATTTTATGTCGGGATCGCAGCTTTTAAATAATAAGCACTTATTTAAGAACATGAATACTGTAATTATTATGATGTACAAGGGGTGATCTCACACACATACTTCCTTCATACCGGCTTACATCGGAGAGCCTTCCCACCCCACTTCCGGTCTCTTTGAGTCTCAAACAAAACACACACTCAAAATTTGAGCTTACACATACATACACAACATCCTCCCCCCTCTTAATCTACATCTTCATCTACATAATACCCTGCGAGCCACCTCTAGGGTGTTTGGCAGAGGGTGACCAATCACCAACATGCAGCATGCAAGAGGACCGCCACATACACAATACATAATAAGAATTGGCAATAACGCAAAAAAGTTGTAAGGCATAATTGCTTGAAAGCAAATATTAGTTGAGAACATACTCCGATTGGTAATTTGGTCTTCTGGGAACCCTTTTACTGCGGCCTTCTTGGCCTCTTGTTTGTGCATCTGGAAAGGGAGGATCCTCCAGACTCAGGGGCAGTATTTCTTGGGGGGGCACAGGCCCTCTGATCACATCAGGTCCTGGAGCACAATCTCCTCCTGCTAGTGAGGCCTCAAGTACTAATGGGCCAGCTCATCATGGTGCTGCTGATGGTCCTCTTTTAAGTCCTCTAGGGTAAAAATCAGAGATATCATTATTACCATACCTACATCGAATTTGATTTAAATGACTCCTTTCTAATGTCCCATCCCTAGAATTAATTTTAAATACTCTGGGGCCTTCAACCTCTGCTATCACCCCTGGCTTCCAATCACTTTTACCCCCTTTATACTTTCCAAAGTATATCAAATCGCCCACTTTAAATTTTCTTTCCCGTGATTTTGCTATGGAGTCTTCGTCCCACTGTTCCTGATCATCCCCTCTCCCCCGCTTGTGATATAAAGGCATAATGCAGTCCAGCTGAATGGTTATCTTCCTACCCATTAGGATTTCACAAGGAGCCACCCCTGTTGAAGCGCATGGGGTGGTTCTCATGGACAACAAGAACCCTGGCAATGGATGTGCACCCATTCGTGCGGAGGAATTTAACTGAGGAATATTTTTACTGTTTGGACTGTTCGCTCTGCCTGGCCATTTGAAGCTGGGTGGTAGGGAGGGGTACAATAATGCTTAATTCCGTTTCTACTTAGAAAGGACTAGAACTCAATTGCCCTGAAAGCTGGGCCGTTATCGGAGACTATCAGGTCAGGCAGGCCATGAGTAGCAAACTCTGCAAGTTAGAGATGGAAGTAGATGCATAAAAGAAAGGATCCATGGGTAAAAGAAACTTCGGCCCACTCACTGGTTGAATCGACTAGGATTAACAGAGTGTGGCCTAAGTAAGGGCCTGCAAAGTCTAAATGGAGTCTTGACCAAGGCTTACTGGGCAATTTCCAAGGAATGGTTTCTGCTTTGGGGGGATTATTCTGTGCTAAGGCACAACTCTCACATGATTTAATCATAGCCTCCATATCTGAATCTGTTTGGCCACCAAGCATAACTGCGAGCATAGGCGGATCCAGGGGGGGGGGGGGGGCACGGGGGCACGTGCCCCCCCCCAGACCCTAAAAAATATGCTAGATTTTTAATACGGTCCCATTATCATTTCGTTCGTTTTGTATGACGAGGTATCCTTGTGCCCCCCCCTGAACAAAATCCTGGATACGGCCTTGCTTGTGCCCCTCCCAGAAAGAAATCCTGGATCCGCCCCTGACTGCGAGCGATGGATTTTGTCTGTATTATCCCTTGGTGGGCTTTATGGAGGAGCTGGAGGACATGATGCCTCAGCTGGTCAGGTATCACAACCCTGCAACCTCGTAGGATACATCCACCTATTACTGACGGTGAACCTATGGGCCTCTCAGGTACTTCCGCACTTGGGGATCAGTGGGGGACTGTTGACCTTGGAGCGCACACTGGAGGACTTGGGCCAGGATGGGGTCCCTCTTTGTGTGTTCTGCAATGGAAACAGAGGTCAATGGAGACAAGGAGGGAGCTTCTTCCAACAGAAGGACTCCTGCTGTTTCAGGGAAGGAGTCATCGTTGTCCTCAGCATGAACAGGAATTGGCATCCTACAAAAAAATCAGCATTGCAGTGGTCAGCCCCTTTTTTATATTCAATATTATACTCAAAATTGGCAAGATAGAGACGCCAACGAAGAACTGGAGGTGACAACACATCAGGTAGTTGCTTCCGGTGACAATTAAAAATGCTCACTACTGGTTTACTGTCTGTGATAATAGCGAAAGACTGTCCACAGAGATACATGCAAAACTTTTGCACCCTAAATATGACAGCCAGGGCTTCCTTGTCCACATTGGAATAGTTCCTTCCTGCTGGTTTTAGTGTAAGTGAACCAAAGGCAATCGGATGCTCTGAGCCGTCCGGCATAACATGCGAGAGCACTCAGCCAATCCCATGAGGAGATCACATGCAAGAATCACAGATAAAGTAGAGTTAAAATGCACTAACAGAGCATCTTTCACCATTTGTTCCACATAGTCGATTGCATTGTTATGAGCTACAGTCCGCTTCCATTCAGCACCTTGCTTAAGGAGGTCATAGAGGAGATGAAATTTAGCTGCCTTACTGGGGAAAAATCTGTCATAATAATTCACAAAGCCTTTATACCTTTTGTAATGCCGGAGAAATACCATTTGCACTAATACTGTTACCAACAAAGTCAATGTCACTGACAGCAAACAAACATTTATCAGAATGGAGACGCAAAACTGCAGAATCAAGGCGTGATAAAACGCCTCTTACCCTGGACCACAGCATCTCTCGGGAAGGGGCCTGGACTAAAATGTCATTCATGTATACCAGCACTCCATCCAATCCCACCTGGAGAGATTCCATCATCCTCTGGAAAATTCCTGGTGCTGCACTCAGCCCCTGACTTAGGTGGTGCACCTCAAATAACCCCTTGTGTGTGTATTCAAGGTCAGTACCTTGGAAGTCTCAAGGTCCACAGTCAGTTGCAGGAAGGCCAAAGACATATCAAGTCTCGCAAAGTATTTCCCACCCGATAGTTTTGCAAGCACTTCATCAATGGAAGGCAAGGGATAAATATCCCTTAATCAATTAGGGTTCATTGTCGAAGAATAATCCCCACAGATTATAATTGTGCCATCCCTCTTCTGCACATTAACGGTAGGTGTTGCCCACTCCGACACCTTCACTGGCACTAAAATTCCTTCTTTTACCAGGCGGTCAATTTCCATTGATACTTTGTCAATAAGAGCATAAGGCATTCAATGGTTTTCAGCTCAACTTTGTGGAAATTAATACACGAAAATGAAATGGAGACTTCGTTGCTTTCCACAGATTTATTTCGTCCGTACGACATGTTTCGACCATAGAGGTCATTATCAAGTACAAAAATTTTCGAATTTTAAGCAAACATATATACCCTTTGAAGGGGTTGGGGAAAGAGTGGAAGGAGTGGGTGTCTGGAGGGGGGGAGGGGAAGGTACTGGGTTGGAAACCCCAAGTGGGGGCTGTATTGAGAAAACAACCGTTGGTGGACGGCGCTGCAGCGCACTGGTAAGACCATAGAGGTATCTGGAGGGGGCATAAGCGCTCTGAGGTGAAGCCAGGCATAACCAGGCACCCCGCACGGGGGGAAGAGAATAATCTCTTCCTTTGGGGAGCCGCGCCCCCACGGACCCGAGCCCACCGGGGAGACAACCTCGTCAAAAAACCCTTCGCACGCTAGGATAGCGTCCAGACAGCATGTGACTCTGCTGTGCTGAGTAGCCGATACATCTGGCGTCCAGATTCACCCACGTGTTTGCCGTGCGTGGAGACCCGTACAAGGGGGAGAAGGGGATCCTGGTGGGTGAGTTCTCCGGCTCCCAGCTGGGCGTCGGAAACCCGGTATGGGCCGGAGTTCAATACCCCACTTCGGCCCTGGATTCCCCGAAAAACGGGCGGCCGAGAAGAGCCCAGCTCGGTCAATCGGCTCCTGGCGGCTGGGGAGCTTGGCGGCTCCTTCCGAGCGTACGCCAGGACGGGTTAGTGCTGGAGATATGGGGGTCTCCGTAGGGCGGCCGAAGGTGCGTGGGTTCGGAGGGCCCCCGCGCTGGAGGTTCTAACCCAAAAGAGACCCCCTATCAAAGGTTCCTATATCCCTTGGGTAGCCCTGGCGACCACACCGGATCTCGGTGTGGCGTCCCGAATGTGTGGCTCCGTGGTGGGTGGGGAGCCCAGGGGATGAATTATGTTCTTACATTCATGGAGACGATTACTCTTCCTCCACCAAAAAGATCCCGCCCGGACACGGGCGGAGGAGAAAAGTCTTTTGAAAGCTCGAAGCGTTTTTTGTCTATGAAATGCGCCAAAGAAGGTGACACTCTGAAAAAGGTGTCTCCCTTTTTCATAAAAAAAGCTATGCAATCGATAATTACTGGAGAGCCAAATTCGGTGAAAAAACTAAGAGATGGTACCCTACTAATAGAGACTGCGAACAACATCCAAGCTGAAAAATTGCTTAAAACTGAAAAATTACACGACATCCCAGTTAAAGTCGAGATCCACCGCACTCTAAATACCTCTAAGGGAGTAATAAGTCACTACGACCTTCTTTACGTGGAACCAGAAGAGATCAAGAGAGAGATGGCCCCCCAGGGCGTCATCGACTGCCGCAGACTGACTACGAAGCGAAACGGTGAAGTGATAAATACCACGTCAGTAATTCTCACGTTCGCTCTAGACAAACTGCCCGTTAAAGTCTTCTTAGGATACGAATCTGTAACTGTGCGACCATTCTTCCCTCAACCGATGCGCTGCTTCCAATGCCAAAAATTCGGCCACATCGCACCGCGATGTGAGGGCAAGGCCACCTGCCCGCGCTGCGGCAAGGACAAGCACGATGGGGACAAATGTGCGGAAGCGGCCTGCTGCGTGAACTGCGAGGGTACCCACGCGGCTTACTCTCGCGATTGCCCGAAAATGAAAGAGGAACGGAAGATTATGGAAATAAAAACTATGGAAAAAATATCTTACCTGGAGGCAAGGAAAAAGTTCAAAGCCCTTAGTGCCCCCTCTTTCTCGCGTTCCTTTGCCGCAATCGCCTCTGCTCCAGTTAAGAAGTGCACCATTTCTACACAGACGGAACCTGAAAAGCAGATAGATTTATTAAAAAAAACAAATGCGAGTAACAATAGCAATACAAAAAAAAACACCCCTAACTCCTCCGTAGTGTCTCCCAAAAATACAACAAAGAAAACCACCAGAAAACCTGACCAGCGAGAGAAAACTCCCTCTCCTGGTCCCTCCGGCAAAGGTATGGAACCGATGCAGGAGGACATAGACGAAGATCTCTGTATTTCGGACACAGAGATCGAAAAAGTCAGGAATAAGGGAAGGAAAAGTCGCTTAAAGCGATGATTCCACAGACTTCCGGGCTAATGCTGCTCCAAGTTTCAATATTGACATCCTTTTTTTTCTGTTTTTATTTATCTTTTACCCTTTTTAAACCCTTTTTATGAATTTTATATTACAATGGAATTGTAATGGATTTTATCGGCATAAGGAGGAGCTGGCTGTTTTAATAAATGATTTTAACCCTTTCTGTATATGTTTGCAGGAAACGCGTTTTAAAGATACAGACAAGGGATATTTAAAACATTTTAACACTTTTAGACTGGACGATACTAGTGGCCAACGAGCCCATGGTGGAGTTTCGGTTTTTGTCCGGGAGGCTCTTTACACCTCCCGAATAAATCTTAACACACCGTTCCAAGCGGTAGCGGTGACGGTGCACGCTCCCGAGGCGATAACGGTGTGCAACGTTTACCTGCCGGAGGGTGCACCCGTCACCCGTTTTAATCTAGAATCCCTTGTTCACCAGCTACCTCAGCCTTTTATTTTACTCGGAGATTTTAATGCTCACGATCGTCTATGGGGAAGCACCCCGGAACAGTGCAACCGCAGGAGACGTATTTTATCAAGTTTTATTAGTGATTTTAACCTTTTTTTACTCAATAACGGCGAGAAAACCCGTTTTAACTCTTATAGCGGCGATTCTTCCTCCATTGACTTGAGTATTTTATCGACTAGTTTGGTCAATAAACTCAAACTCTCTGTGCATAAGGATCTTAGTGGGAGCGATCACTTTCCCCTTTTAATCAAAAGGGAGCAAAATATAAACCCCGATTTTATTAGACCAGGCTGTTGGATTGTCCGGAAAGCTGATTGGCATCTTTTTAACTCAAATTTTAACTACGTGTGGGATAAAAACAACGACTGTGTAACAAACGTAAATCTTTTGACATCCAGCATCATTCAAGCCGCCGAAATTAGCATACCACGATCTCGAAGCATCCTTCCAAGAAATGCGGTGCCATGGTGGAATGAAACCTGCGCAGAAGCCATTAAAAAACGTAAGAAAGCTCTCCGAATTTTCAACAAGTATCCTACAGCAAATAATCTCTCCGCTTTTCGGCGACTAAGAGCGAAAGCGCGTCAGGTAATAAAGGACGCAAAGAGGATTTCTTGGATGAATTTTGTCTCCGGTGTCAACCACAGGACTCCACTTGCACAGGTATGGCGTAAGGTGAGGAGCATATCGGGTAGCAGCCAGCATCTAGGTATATCCTTCCTAGAAGTCGAAGGAAAGGTTATCACTTCTCCAGCTGCGATAGGGAACGTATTCGCCCAATTACTCGCCAAAGTGAGCAGCGACGAATGCTATGACCCTTCTTTTGCGATCCTCAAGAAAAGGCTCGAGAACGTCCCTATATCCTTTATGGAGCCTAAAACAACGGCAGACTACAATATGCCATTTACCATTTGGGAGCTGAAATCTGCCATCCATGACTCCCACGACACGTCCCCAGGACCCGACGAGATCCACAATGCCTTCCTCCGAAATCTATCGGAATCGGCGTTGCTGGAAATCCTTGAAACTTTTAATCAGCTCTGGGCCAATGGGGATTTTCCTCCGTCCTGGCGGGAGTCCGTCATTGTCCCCATCCCAAAACATGGAAAAGACCGAGCTGACCCGAATTCTTACCGGCCGATTTCTCTCACCAGCTGCCTGTGCAAGTTAATGGAGCGAATGGTAAATCGACGTCTCATTTGGTGGCTGGAGCGTCGAAAACTCCTCTCTAGGATACAATGCGGATTCAGACGGAACCGTTCCACAATGGACCACTTGGTCAGAATTGAAAATTTCATCCAAGAAGCCTTCCTTCTCCGCCAACACGTAGTCGGTGTATTTTTCGACTTAGAGAAGGCTTACGACCGGGTCTGGCGACGTAAGATTCTACGCGTATTACGCGAGTGGGGTTTTAGAGGCTGTTTGCCCATTTTTATACAAAATTTTTTAACCAACCGTGTTTTTAAAGTAAGGACGGGACAGTTGTTGTCAAATTTTTACCCTCTTGACAACGGAGTTCCCCAAGGCTCGGTTCTGAGCGTGACGTTGTTCGCTATTGCGATCAACGACATAGCTCACTGCATCAAGGAGCCAGTGTTAGGGTCACTGTTTGTGGATGATCTCGCGATTTTCTGCAGATCATCTAGGGTCGTGAATGCATCGCGTATGGCGCAACTCACCATCAATAAACTTCACAAATGGACCCAAAATAACGGCTTCCTTTTCTCTTTGGAGAAAACAAAGTGCGTTCACTTTTCTCGCACTCGGGGCGTCCATGTAAATCCCACGTTACACCTAGGTGGTAGAAACCTCCCATTTGTGGAATCAGTCCGTTTTCTGGGGATGACCCTCGACCACAAACTCAACTGGAAGGAGCACATTAATTCTGTCAAGGTAAACTGTTTGAAGTCTTTAAACATTTTAAAGTTTTTAAGCCACGCATCTTGGGGAGCAGACCGCACCACCTTAATTTTACTTTACCGCACACTGGTGCGGTCGAAATTAGACTACGGCTCATTCGTGTATGCGTCCGCACGCGAGACGTATTTGAAAGCACTTAATTCAGTGCACAACGCAGGTCTGCGACTATGCACTGGGGCGTTTAGGACCAGCCCGATTCCCAGTATATATACCGACGCAGGCGAGCCTCCTCTATGCTACCGAAGGACCTGGCTTCTTTGTAGCTACGTTTCCAAAATTTTAGCAATGACGAGTCACCCATGTTATAGTTTACTTTTTAAACCCCGTTTTATTAATGTTTTTAACCGAAGGACTAAAGCAACCAGACCAGTAAGCGTTCGTTTTAACGATTTTATTCGCGGATGCGAATTCACGCTACCTGAAGTGTATCCTGTTTCATTCTCGGAACACCCCCCTTGGATTACTCCCACTCCGGTGGTGAATATTCTTTCACGATCTCGACCGAAGTCTTCCACAACTCCCTCGGAGTACCAGCGTTTGTTTGCCATGTTCCGATGGAATCACCCCAACCTTACCCCCGTTTACACTGACGGTTCGAAAGATAACTCTGCTTGTGCATGTGCAGTGGTCTCCCCTATCCACGGGAACATCAGAGCAAAGCTTCACCCGATGTGCAGTGTGTACACGGCGGAGCTTTATGCCATAAGGACAGCTCTAGAAGCCCTAGATGACCACGGCGGCTCCTTTGTGATATGCACTGACTCCAGGAGCTCGCTACAAGCCATCTCTGGCTTCTCACCCGTGCACCCGATCGTGCAAGAAATACACTCTCTCCTGCTGACCCTTTCGAGAAAGGGTTTGAATATCCATTTTCTGTGGGTACCGGGACATGAGGGGATAGCCGGGAATGAGATAGCAGACGCTATGGCCAAGGAAGCTCTGAATAACGAAGTTCTAGTCTCAACGCTGGTTCCCCACGAGGACTTACGAGCATCTCTAAGAAACGTGGTATTTGGAAAATGGAGGGAGTCATGGAGGATTCTAAATAATAACAAGCTCCGTGGCATCAAGGACACGGTAGCAGCGTGGCCCTCCTCAGCTCGTAGTAATCGGAGAGAGGAAGTAGTACTTACACGATTGAGGATAGGGCACAGCCCCCTGACCCATGCGTATCTCTTTACTGAAGAGAAGGAACCTCCCCAATGTGGGGATTGTAAATGTCCATTAAGTATTAGACACATCATGCTAGATTGTGTTAAGTACCGCGAAGCGCGAAGGCGAAATAATCTAGGGGGAGACCTAAAAACCCTTTTAGGAGACCACCCTACCAACTTAATCTGTACATTTCGGTTTCTCAGAGAAATAAACATTTTTAATAAAGTCTAATTATGTACACTTTCAACGAAGACATCAGATGCATTAGATTACTTTATACATAACAATTGTAATTAAATAGCACAGTAGTGGTGCAAAATGACCTTGCCGTCGACGCACCCTAAATCCAAACACTACTACTACTACATAACCAGGCATAACGGTACTTTTGCGCATTTAGCCATCATGCTCTTCCCCGCTTCGTCGATTTGCCGTAAGCTTACATGTTAAGTAAATATTGTTTTTTTCTGAAACCAGTGGCTACAGAGGTCATATAAAGGTACGTAAATATTTATTAGTGTGTTTATTTTCATGGATATTATTATCTACATCCGGAAACATTCCGTTAGGCAGATATATGCTATTTAAACTTTGCATTCGCAGATGGTTTGCTGCTCGGCTTACGGGTGCAATAATCGCACGGAAAGGAAGAAAACAGGCCTTACTTTCCACCGGTGAGTAAAATATAGAATAAAATAGTCATAAAAATGCAATATAGCGTGAGATGTTCGCTACACCTGATACATATTGAATTTGTTACCTACAACGTGCTCGTGTTTGGGGTGCCTTTTAATGTGAATAGTTGATAATGTTATTAGTCAACGGTAGTAATTAAGTATTTTATTTGTATTTTAAGTGTCATGTTAACTATTTTGTTGCGAGTATAATATTTTAAGTGTCATGTTAACTATTTTGTTGCGAGTATAATAGTAACGATGGGAAATAATGCGACTGAAACACGTGTCACACATCTTTTAGATGGCTTGTAAGGTATTATGCGGAGTTATGTGGTGTTCTGTAATTTTTCAGTTAAAATATTGAAGAAGACATAGCAGTTATGAGGCAATTAGGTAGAATACACTTCATTGTTACAAAGAATATGCGGGCAGTTAACAATGTCAATTTTCTCATAAGTCCAGCTTCTGCCCTTTGTAATTACCTTAAGGCATCACAGAACACTGTTAATTACGTTATTTGATTGTTATTCTCAGCATATGTTAAACTTTACGGGGCAGGAAGTGGTAATTATTGCTAGTACCTTAATTTAAATACATTATCTATAGTAATATTTTTTGGAATTGGTGTATTTATAAAAATAATGGTTATTGTACAGGAAATTTCTTTCCACTTATACATATTCACTTTCGCAGCCTTTCTACTTTTTTCAGGATATCCTTGGAAGTTTGCTGGTCCTTTTATTAAGCCATTTCCGAAAACCTTTCACCATTTACTTTCCTGTGATGAATCATGAAGAGTGGCAGTTGCTCACTGGAAAAATTATGAATTGCAATCGCCTTAGCTGTTTGCATTTCGGTTTTGCATTTTTGGCCTCACCATTGTGTATGTTTACATTTGCTGTTGATCTGCCAAAGTTGAATCTTGTACTTGAACAATATGTGAAAATTTTTTGTGTCGTGAATTAATCTTTTTGTAATTTGCCCATTAAATGAATTTTTATGCTTGATTTTGTTTTTCTTTGAAAATCATAATATTTCGACCTTTTCGTCAAGTTAAATTTAGAGGCACGCACTCAGACGAGTTCACTCGCGTGCAAAGGGGCATTACTTGATGTAGTATGGATATTTTCCAGGGGCTTGGGTAGTAAAAATAAAATAATTTGTATCGAAAACGTAGTGATTTCGCAATCTTTCGTCCGTCAATCTTACTTGAGCATGGTCAACTGCGGACGTACGCACTCGTAGTGCATTAACTTGCATTACGAGAGGTAGCACCGTTCTTTTTCGGGGGCTTTGACAGTGAAAATGGAATTATATGAAACAAAGTCGTGAGTTATTTCTGCGTAATGTCGTAAAATTTATTTTAACTTCGGGTTTGGTCAATATTTCTATCGTACAGGAGCAGTTCATGACGAGTTCAATGGTGATTACTATGTTCGTAGAAGTAACGATGGTGCATAGCAACATATTCAATCGATCTTTAATTTCCGGATTAAGATTCATTAAGTTGAAATTAATGCAATTTTCGAATTGCCAGCCATTGTTTAGCTAGTAATATTGAGTCAATTATGCTTGACTAAACACCTCATTGTCCGTTGATTATTGTCTTCCTGCAGGTCACAACGGCTCTGATCCAGCATAAATTTATTCTTTGGGCATGTATTACTATTTATTTTCATCGTACCTTTCGCGAAAAATGCCTAAAGGTATTATTTAATGAGTTAAAAGCAAAAATTAGTCGTTGCCCCGTAGGACTCTGTGTTATAGCAGGGCAGCGCATCATGGCTAAATGCGCAATTTGGCCACGCCCCCCTGGCTTCACTTCCCGCTATTGGAAAGGATAGGGCGCGCCCCCTCCAGTAACCTCTATGGGTAAGACGGAGAGAGGGGGGCGGGTTGTCGACTCGAAAGGGTTTTCCCGTGAGTCGGGGCGATAGGGGTCTAGATTTTTGTCCATCCGCGATGTTAAGGGACACTTGTAGGAGTGGGGAAAACCTTTCAAAAAGGATGTCGTTAAGTAATTGACTGTTGGTTACATTCCTCCTTATTTCCAGCTCCTCCATTTTGTCCGATTTCCTCCCTTTCTTCTCTAAATGTAGTATCGCCGGTACAAAGTCGCTTTCATGATTTTCTTCCCAAAGATGTTTCGCAAAATGGGACTGCTCCAGATTACAATTTAGGTAGCACCTCTTATGTTCTTGTTGTGTTCACAAAATACTCACACGGGTGATTTATGATTGCAACGGATTTATTTCGTACTTTCGGTTACATTCGGGTGTGGCCAGGGATGCGTCTGAGCAAAAAAATGGCCGCTGCTCACAAAACACTCGAGCAGCGAAAATACACAACAACTCCTCCCCCCTTAGTTAGTTACACAACTCACAAAAAAAGGTAACAATAGAAGGAAATTATGGAAGAATCACACAAACAAAATGATGAATAAAAATCAATTAAAAAAATCAATGGAACCGGAAAACAAAGTCTGAAAGTACTGGTCACTTTAGAGTCACATTGTAGTCTTGTAAATAACCCGACAACTTTTTGATTCGAGGGGAAACTAACAGATTGATCACCTACCGTCTCCGCTGGGGGAACTGTTGGTACACAATTACTGGGCTAACCCTGGACCAAAGTCCCCTGTGGCATGCTCCTCCGAATGGTGGCTCCAGTAGTACAATTGCCTGAGGGTTGATCGTCAGTAAAAGCATACCACTTGTCCCCATGCCTTGTAACCATAGGGGTGTTTGATGGCTGCCCCTTAGGTCTGCGGATCACCTGATCCACATGCCGCCTAGCCAGAGCGCCATCCTCGCCTTCTATCTCCACATTGCGTGGCCCCATGATTGCTGTGATCCTTCCTGGCAGAAATCGTCTGCTTCCTCCGTAGGCTCTAAAAAAAACCGAATCGTTAACTGTAAATGTTCTGTTATTCTTGGGGCATGCAACACTATTACCAACAATTTCCTCTCACTTTAAGGACTCTGCGACAGCAGCTGGATACAACTTTGTCAGCATTGTCTGCAGACATCGTCCCATCAGCATTTACCTTGCAGCAGGGTTACCCGAAGTGTATCCTGTTTCATTCTCGGAACACCCCCCTTGGATCACTCCCACTCCGGTGGTGAACATTCTTTTACGATCTTGACCGAAGTCTTCCACAACTCCCTCGGAGTACCAGCGTTTGTTTGCCATGTTCCGATGGAATCACCCCAACCTTACCCCCGTTTACACTGACGGTTCGAAAGATAACTCTGCTTGTGCATGTGCAGTGTTCTCCCCTATCCACGGGAACATCAGAGCGAAGCTACACCCGATGTGCAGCGTGTACACGGCGGAGCTTTATGCTATGAGGACAGCTCTCCTCAATATGTGGAAGGGTAGGAGCCAGACGAATGGTAGTCCACGTGATGGTGTCACGTGAAAAACACTGTTGGAATTTAGTTGGAAAACCTTACCAGCTAACTCTTCCCTGAAAACATGGAGTGGGACCAGTTCGCAAAGGGCAGGTGTCATTCACGGCAGCGAGGTTGGCAAAGCAAATAATTACGTTTGTACATGTATCTTCATTCTTTGTAAAGGTATCGGCTCGAGCCGCTACTCTCTTCTTATTCTCCTTCTGGTTTCATTGGATAAAGACGTCGTCTCATTTAATATCTTTAAACTGATTCATCAGTGAATTTATTTTCCCCGGTTGGCTTCAGGCAGCCCTGGCAAAAATGAAGGAGGCTGATAACGGTGCTGGAGAGTGTTTTATCATTTCTGTTCGGAACACCCAAGAACGCCGTCCGCCTGGGTTATTAAGAAATCCAGATTAATTTAAAAAATCAATGAACTGCCTTAAGATGTAAAAAATCCTGCCATGAAAAGTCCCTCTTTTCATAAAGAAAAATGCTCTTCGAAATGTGATTTCAATCGTGCTTTTTATCTACTGAGGCGATGAAACAAAAAATATATTTTTCAGTGGAATTTATTCCTCAAGTCATAACGCGAAACTTAATTTTTTTGAATGCCAAGATTTGGACTCCCGCCCGTGATTTCGACCTATCGATAGTGGATTCCGTCGATAGTCGATTCCACCAGTAGTCGATTTCCACAGATACAGATACAAACATATGCAAACATAAATGCGTCCATTAGTGATGAGCGGAACTGTGATTTTCGGATCACTTCGTTACCTGTGACTGCTACTCATCAGTAACGGTGATTCTTAACTGTGATTGCGATCACCGAGGTGAATCACTCTTTAAAGTCATCGGTGATTTGTGGCGCTGCTATTCCTGCTACTTTGTCCAATTCCAAGGAATGAGCTCTCCTCAATAGGAACAAATAAACTTATAGAAAATTGTAAAATTAGGCAAAATATTTTTTTGAGGGAATAGTTCTAATTCCGAGTTTATATTACAATAATTAAGTAAATTTGAAGTGGTAAAAGAATTGATAAGGGCCAATCATTTTTTATACATATTTATAATCAAACCATCATAATTCAAAGCTTTAGCTGTATATTTCTCACAGAATGTCTTATTTATCATACAAGATGAATAAGACATCCTTATTTTACTATTGGTAGCATCATGGTAGCTGCCGAAGCTAACTTCACCGTATTCACAGTCGCAGTGATTTAGAGTATTTGGTGATTTAGTCACCGGCAGTGATCGGCTACTTCTCTTCAATCACAGGTTGCGATATATCGCATATCACTTGGTAACAGCCAGAGCTATCTTCACCGAATCCAGTGATAGAATCACCGATCACAGTGATTTCGAATATTGAATCACCGACAGTGACTGCTACTTTTCAGTAACGGTGATTCAATCACAGTTAGCGATATATCGCTCATCACTAGCGTCCATAACCGCTTTCACAATCAAAGACCACGCGAATAATGTTGCGTTCACCGTGTTGTGTTCGTCGTTTGCGAAATTGATCCTGCCGAAGTTTATCAGCCTATTAAGTTCTTCATTTACTTGTTTCACCTGCACCTAGGCAATCAATTACCGTTATAACTTAACTTTGTAGTGTTGTGTTTGCTGTTTGCGAAACTTGTCCAATGAAAGTTTATCAACCGCTCAAGTGCTACTTTTGCTTCCTTCGTCACAATCTGGGTAAGTAGAAGTGTTGCCATTGCCACATTTTTCTTTTTTAAATGACGCAAATTCTTAATATTTTCAACCTTCTCACACTTTCTGAGACTGAGGGATCCATCTTCTATTGATTGAAAAACTTTGCATTTGCGTAAACTTTAATTTATTTATGTGCTTGACGCATTTAATCACCGTAGTGTGGGAGGAATGTGAACAAACATTTCTCGACTTTAGTATTTATTAAGTCATTTAAAGTTATTTACATTTTTTTTTATTGGCTGTTGTGCCATTAGTGTTGCTTCCTTTAAAATGTAATCATATTTGTTGGAGATCAGAGGGTATTTCACTCTTTAGGTTTAGACAAATTGGTTTTAAATTATTAAGAATTAAATTCTCAAATCAATTTAGTACTTCGATTATTCAAGGTGAATAACTTATCGTTTTTTACATATAGAACTGATGGGGAATTTTTTCGAAATATCCTTTGTTGATAGTTGGTATTTATATAGCTTAAGGGAAAATCACATGAATAGAGATTACTTTTTAACAAAATGACTTACTTTAACTAGACAAATTAGATGTATCATTAATAGATTCTAATAAAGTTTATGTGATATTATTTACAGGTGTAGTAAGGAAGAATTTTCCAAATTGCCAATGATGAAGAAATACGAGGAAAAGTGAGCTTGTTCTTCATGGATTCTTGTGACCTTAAGGAAGGATAATCAGGCACAAACATTGATATTAATCCTATTGGTCTTTATTTTCGTTTACATTGAATAAAGGCATTTCTAACGGTATTTGTTATTTATCAACACTCATCAAAATATTCAGAAAATATTTGTCTAGTTATATTTGACATTTAATTCTTACTACTTCTTAAATTGACTTTTAACTTACTATGCTTAGTGAATTTACTCATACGATAAGATGTTTTTTTACATTGGATGAATAGACTGATTAAATACTACTGTGAGAGGATCCACTAAAACCTCTTGACGATAATTAAGCACAAAATGTGGTTTACCATCCGGGCTTGGCCCCTTTATTGTGTCTAATGAATTCAATCTCTCATGTATTTCTGAGATTGTGTGGTATATTAGTAAAAATGTGTAATATTTAGTTAAATATAATTATTTTGTTTTCACAGCACACATGTGTTTTCCATTTCCTCTGTAGACCCTGTAAGACCTGAATCTCACAGATTTTTTTTCTCTATTCACTTTATTGTCAGCAAGAAGTCTCAAACAAACTGGTAAGTGTTCCCACAGAACAATTCAAAACACACTAGCATGTTACATTATGTTTATGAACGCTCTCTGCTGCTTAGACAGGATGTTCTCAAATGTTAAAAATGTCAAAATTAAGCAGCTTTTTCCGAGATTTTAACCTCTTTTTATTGAACAATGGCGAGAGGACACGCTTTAACTCCTTTAACGGAGAATATTCCTCCATTGATTTGTGCTTATGCACGAGCAGCATTTTTACAAGACTGAAACTGTCTGTCCATACGGATCTCTGTGGTAGTGACCGCTTCCCGATTTTAATCAAATCTGACGAGATTAACAATACGAATTTTATCCGCGAGGGCAACTGGATTGTCCACAAAGCCGACTGGTCTATTTTTAAAAATTCTTTTAATTTCACGTACGATGCTCTTCGGGGCGGAACAAAGAACGTTGAGGTGCTAACCGCTAGCATAGTGGACGCAGCGAAACGTAGTGTCCCCTTATCTAAGGGCGCAATCCGTCGACCAGCGGTACCATGGTGGAATGAGGAATGCGCCGAAGCTATTAAGAAACGGAAACGTGCCCTCCGTATTTTTAATAAGTTTCCAACTGTCTCTAATCTTGCCTCATTTTGACGACTCAGAGCAAAGGCTCGACTAATTATAAAGGAGTCAAAGAAGGCCTCCTGGATAAATTATGTATCCTCCATCAACCACAGGACTCCACTTGCACAGGTATGGCGTAAGGTGAGGAGCATATCGGGTAGCAGCCAGCATCTAGGTATATCCTTCCTAGAAGTCGAAGGAAAGGTTATCACTTCTCCAGCTGCGATAGGGAACGTATTCGCCCAATTACTCGCCAAAGTGAGCAGCGACGAATGCTATGAACCTTCTTTTGCGATCCTCAAGAAAAGGCTCGAGAACGTCCCTATATCCTTTATGGAGCCTAAAACAACGGCAGACTACAATATGCCATTTACCATTTGGGAGCTGAAATCTGCCATCCAAGACTCCCACGACACGTCCCCAGGACCCGACGAGATCCACAATGCCTTCCTCCGAAATCTATCGGAATCGGCGTTGCTGGAAATCCTTGAAACTTTTAATCAGCTCTGGGCCAATGGGGATTTTCCTCCGTCCTGGCGGGAGTCCGTCATTGTCCCCATCCCAAAACATGGAAAAGACCGAGCTGACCCGAATTCTTACCGGCCGATTTCTCTCACCAGCTGCCTGTGCAAGTTAATGGAGCGAATGGTAAATCGACGTCTCATTTGGTGGCTGGAGCGTCGAAAACTCCTCTCTAGGATACAATGCGGATTCAGACGGAACCGTTCCACAATGGACCACTTGGTCAGAATTGAAAATTTCATCCAAGAAGCCTTCCTTCTCCGCCAACACGTAGTCGGTGTATTTTTCGACTTAGAGAAGGCTTACGACCGGGTCTGGCGACGTAAGATTCTACGCGTATTACGCGAGTGGGGTTTTAGAGGCTGTTTGCCCATTTTTATACAAAATTTTTTAACCAACCGTGTTTTTAAAGTAAGGACGGGACAGTTGTTGTCAAATTTTTACCCTCTTGACAACGGAGTTCCCCAAGGCTCCGTTCTGAGCGTGACGTTGTTCGCTATTGCGATCAACGACATAGCTCACTGCATCAAGGAGCCAGTGTTAGGGTCACTGTTTGTGGATGATCTCGCGATTTTCTGCAGATCATCTAGGGTCGTGAATGCATCGCGTATGGCGCAACTCACCATCAATAAACTTCACAAATGGACCCAAAATAACGGCTTCCTTTTCTCTTTGGAGAAAACAAAGTGCGTTCACTTTTCTCGCACTCGGGGCGTCCATGTAAATCCCACGTTACACCTAGGTGGTAGAAACCTCCCATTTGTGGAATCAGTCCGTTTTCTGGGGATGACCCTCGACCACAAACTCAACTGGAAGGAGCACATTAATTCTGTCAAGGTAAACTGTTTGAAGTCTTTGAACATTTTAAAGTTTTTAAGCTACGCATCTTGGGGAGCAGACCGCACCACCTTAATTTTACTTTACCGCACACTGGTGCGGTCGAAATTAGACTACGGCTCATTCGTGTATGCGTCCGCTCGCGAGACGTATTTGAAAGCACTTAATCCAGTGCACAACGCAGGTCTGCGACTATGCACTGGGGCGTTTAGGACCAGCCCGATTCCCAGTATATATACCGACGCAGGCGAGCCTCCTCTATGCTACCGAAGGACCTGGCTTCTTTGTAGCTACGTTTCCAAAATTTTAGCAATGACGAGTCACCCATGTTATAGTTTACTTTTTAAACCCCGTTTTATTAATGTTTTTAACCGAAGGACTAAAGCAACCAGACCAGTAAGCGTTCGTTTTAACGATTTTATTCGCGGATGCGAATTCACGCTACCTGAAGTGTATCCTGTTTCATTCTCGGAACACCCCCCTTGGATCACTCCCACTCCGGTGGTGAATATTCTTTCACGATCTCGACCGAAGTCTTCCACAACTCCCTCGGAGTACCAGCGTTTGTTTGCCATGTTCCGATGGAATCACCCCAACCTTACCCCCGTTTACACTGACGGTTCGAAAGATAACTCTGCTTGTGCATGTGCAGTGTTCTCCCCTATCCACGGGAACATCAGAGCAAAGCTTCACCCGATGTGCAGTGTGTACACGGCGGAGCTTTATGCCATAAGGACAGCTCTAGAAGCCCTATGTGACCACGGCGGCTCCTTTGTCATATGCACTGACTCCAGGAGCTCGCTACAAGCCATCTCTGGCTTCTCACCCGTGCATCCGATCGTGCAAGAAATACACTCTCTCCTGCTGACCCTTTCGAGAAAGGGTTTGAATATCCATTTTCTGTGGGTACCGGGACATGAGGGGATAGCCGGGAATGAGATAGCAGACGCTATGGCCAAGGAAGCTCTGAATAACGAAGTTCTTGTCTCAACGCTGGTTCCCCACGAGGACTTACGAGCATCTCTAAGAAACGTGGTATTTGGAAAATGGAGGGAGTCATGGAGGATTCTAAATAACAACAAGCTCCGTGGCATCAAGGACATGGTAGCAGCGTGGCCCTCCTCAGCTCGTAGTAATCGGAGAGAGGAAGTAGTACTTACACGATTGAGGATAGGGCACAGCCCCCTGACCCATGCGTATCTCTTTACTGAAGAGAAGGAACCTCCCCAATGTGGGGATTGTAAATGTCCATTAAGTATTAGACACATCATGCTAGATTGTGTTAAGTACCGCGAAGCGCGAAGACGAAATAATCTAGGGGGAGACCTAAAAACCCTTTTAGGAGACCACCCTACCAACTTAACCCTTTGAGTGCGGATGGCATAGCATTGATGCCCAGCGTAGGTCGTGCCAACGGGCGGGTGGCATCACATTGATGCCACGCTGACCTATGTCCATCAATCGCTCCCTACGCTCCTCCGCTCTGTTCTGTCTACTCTCAAGATGGTAACCCGCACGCGCAATGGATTAGGCTACCTGGATATGCCTTCCGTTTTTTAAAAAAGTTCATATTTGTTGAGTAATTTTTAAAAATATTTATGGAGTACTTTTCAATTTGTAAGATTTTTCGCCATTACAAAAAAATTTAAATGTGATATTTTCTTTACAATTCTGAATATTTGTACTAAATGTAGCCACATTTGAAGGTCATTATTCTCGTTTTAGTCCTATTAACATTTTTGTAAACAATATTTTGACATAATCTTCCTTCCATCTCATCGACGAAAAATATTTTCGTATTTCAAAATACGGTCACTTTATACACGCTAAACACAGTTGAATAATCTGTTGACGTTTTTATTATTGTTTAAACTTTATATTTGCAACTCATTTTCTGAACGATCCTTTCAAATGGGGGTTTCATTACATTGGTTACGGAAAAGGAATAGATTTTTTCGACTTTTTCTCATTTATTTCGTATGAGTTTGTTAAAGTTACTAGGTGGAAATAATTACGACCACCAATTCGTCATTCACGAGAAAAAATAAAAGTTCTAGGAAAACTTTTATATTTTTTCATTTTGAATGAGAAATTAGAATTGGGGAAATCCTCGGGGAAAAAATGATCGAATTTCGGGGCTCAAATAAAAGAGTCGTTTTACGTCACCGCGGAATAGACTACAAGTCGCTCTGAGTCGCCTGTTATCTCTATTTTTAGAAGCATTTTTGCCATTCTTATTAGAAATGCATGCAAGTATTCTGTTGTGTGCATGCCATGGAGAAGGTCAGCTCTTCCTTCTCAGATTTTGCGACTCTCGACATTAGTACAGTCTCTCTTTGGGACATCTTTCGATTGCGTGCATTTTCACTCCTCTATAGAGATTTTATTTTTTCTAATATTACCGTATGGCCTTTTTCTATTGGGCATTTCAGTATTTACATATATTTAGCCTCTTAGTGGAATATGGGAGAAACCTTCATTTTTAATTTTATTCCTATTTTCAAACCCCAAGGACCGTTTATGTATCAGCCTTTGGTGAACTAGGCTTAGAATATCTCCTCGCAATAAAACTACCTCTGGCACAATTTCCTCAAGTGTATAGATGGAACACTGCATTGGGTCTTCACCGCGAAGGTTGTTTTTTAACTTTGAAGCAATTTACATATTTTACTTTGACCAAATAGAGCTATTATAATCAGAAAAGAAAGTCAGCAAAATTTCTAATCTCAAAGAAACAATTATTTTTGGATTATTATACGTTGCCGTTTTATCTGGAACATACACATTTAGACAGATACAAATTTCTTGTACGTCGGTTGTAAATGTTGACGCTCACATCTCTTTCTGCCTGCAAAAGAGCAACCTCATCATTCTTGTGTATTTTGTAGGTGTTATGTATTTTATTGAAGTATATGTTATAGGTGTTAACTGAGGTATACTTTCAGGATTCAAGTATGCGGGAGCAGGAGGAAATATTCTCGTCTGAAAGGCTTTGGTCCATATTGCCAATGCGTCTCAACATGCAGTTCTTCAAGGATAACCAAGCATAGGAATATTACTCGTGGGGAATGGGAGATATTTTTGGTCTGATATACCTAATGTATGATTGTATGAAGTATTGTAAGATGATTCCAGATTATTGGAAAAGGTAGGAAAATATTTTCGAAATAGTGCGAAAAATCCACAGAGGAAAAATCATTCGCCTTGACCGGGATTCGAACCCGGATCCCTCGATTTCCGGCCGAGTGCTTTAGCCAGTTAAGCTACCGAGGCGTCATTCTCCCCTGTGGAAATTTGTGGACTATACCGGACAAGGTGGTATGGACTGCTGAGCATATGATGCGACTAGCAGTCCAGGTCGTGCGCATGGCGCCACAGCCGGAGAGGCTGTGGCGCCATGCGCACGACCTGGACTGCTAGTCGCATCATATGCTCAGCAGTCCATACCACCTTGTCCGGTATAGTCCACAAATTTCCACAGGGGAGAATGACGCCTCGGTAGCTTAACTGGCTAAAGCACTCGGCCGGAAATCGAGGGATCCGGGTTCGAATCCCGGTCAAGGCGAATGATTTTTCCTCTGTGGATTTTTCGCACTATTTGTGCATTGCGGGTGACTCCGTAAAAAGTTATCACCGTGGCTAGTCCCGGTATACTTTCATAAGTCCAGAGCGAACACCTCTAGTGTTCAAAGTTCGGGCTTTGCTCTCCGGCTGTGGCGCCATGCGCACGACCTGGACTGCTAGTCGCATCATATGCTCAGCAGTCCATACCACCTTGTCCGGTATAGTCCACAAATTTCCACAGGGGAGAATGACGCCTCGGTAGCTTAACTGGCTAAAGCACTCGGCCGGAAATCGAGGGATCCGGGTTCGAATCCCGGTCAAGGCGAATGATTTTTCCTCTGTGGATTTTTCGCACTATTTGTGCATTGCGGGTGACTCCGTAAAAAGTTATCACCGTGGCTAGTCCCGGTATACTTTCATAAATATTTTCGATTTTTCTTGCCGTCACAGCAATTTTTCCCGAGACCGATTTCAACTAATATTCCATTGCATACATTTTGGCTGGAACCCTGGAGTAGATGATCCGATACCAAGAGACCCCTGGCATAAAATTCGGCCCTTTTGAATTTATTCACTCAAAGAATGAAAGAAATTTACTATTCGGGTAAAGAACCCTGCTTCATGAGTCCATGTTGCTTTGGTGTCACAAACACTGTATAACATTATACATGCTTTCCGAGCCTAATGGCCTCGTGCAAGATGCTATAATTTACACTGGGCCGGAGGATCCTGATGTTGGAGGCAGAGGACATGCAAACAAAGTCGTGCGAAAATTAATCGACAGATTTCTTCTCTGTGGTCACAGTTTATACAGTCATGTAGCCACGATTTTGAAATGGGGGGTCTTTGCCGGAGATTTTGGTGCCCTTCCACAGGGTGCGGGGGCCAATTTACCCATTTTTGGCGCCTCAACGGGGGTTGTAATCCATAACTCCCTCCTGTGGCTACCCTACTGAGAAAATTATAATAATCTGTTCAAATATCTATTGAGTTACTCAAAAAAGACACTTACACCACTGAAACTGTAAGGAAAAACAGAAGATATAATCCTCCTCACGTCCTAAGAACGACTAAAAAGTGGCAAACCAGTATACCTACCTCTGATGGTGTACGATGAGTAGAAGTTCCAGGGCTGTGTTTGAACCCTTTCAGAATTATTAGTTAATTTTTGCAGCATTAACGCAATATAAAATGTCAAAAAGATCAAATAACTTTCATATGTTTGCATGCCAATCTATGTTACTAGTAAATTTAAAAATTTAGAAATGTAAAAATTAAAATTCGAAAACTTTTATTAACCCAAAATATGATGCAGGGATAGTGGATTACATCTGAAAAAATATTTATCTTATTTATAATCCAATTCCGCCATCATTTCAGAAATTATTTCATGCTTCTTAGTTGCTACGTAAAAATATGTTGTCCGTCGTTCCTTATGTTTGTGTAACGGGTTGCATAAATATCCGGAGCATATATCACATGGGTGCGGATGGCATCACTGTGATGCCATGAACAAATTGTTTAATAAATACTCAAATGAATATAAAAATCCTTTTTTTATTGAAATTGTATTCATATTTTGGAAAAACAAAGTCAATGCAGTGAAAAGAAATTCTCCGCCAATGTGAAACAACTCTGAGAAAATGCTACGCAATGAAAGGGTTAATCTGTACATTTCGGTTTCTCAGAGAAATAAACATTTTTAATAAAGTCTAATTATGTACACTTTCAACGAAGACATCAGATGCAGTAGATTACTTTATACATAACTTTTGTAATTAAATAGCACAGTAGTGGTGCAAAATGACCTTGCCGTCGACGCACCCTAAATCCAAATACTACTACTACTACTGTTTTCTCCCGTTTCTTCTTAACATTTCCTCATTACTTACACGGTCGATCCGTTTTATCTTCATCATTCTTCGGTAGCACCACATTTCGAAAGCTTACAATCTTCACCTCCCTGCTGTTGTCAACATCCGTATGCATCATCGTTGGCATATAATGCCATGCATACAGCTTTACGAATCATTTTGCAGTTTTCTCATCGTAGTCCGAGAAGGCTTTATAATTTAGAGTCATGCCCCTTCAGAATGATGAAATTTTTTAATGAGGTTAACATTTGTATTTCCGCTGAGTTTCAACTCTCTATCTAAAAACAGAAAACCTTAATAAGAAGACGGAACAGCCTTATAGGCCACATCTTGAGACATGATGCCCTGATGAAGACAATCGTCGAGGGACAAGTGGATTGCACCAACGGAAAAGGAAGACCTAGAGCAAAATATATGGAACAAGTAAAGAGAGATGTGAAAGAGAAGAAATACGTAGGTGTGAAAAGATTAGCTGATAGGAGAAATGAGTGGAGAGCTGCGTCAAAAAAATCCTAGGATTGTTGACCAGTGATGATGATGATCTCAAAACAAGCCACTTAAGACATTTGTCCGTTTTTTTCCGGTTTCGGACCATTTTGCGCTGGGGCAGAAGGACGAGGGGAAGGTGAGGAGGGGTTGCAGGGTGGGGGGAACCAATCAGCAGTTGCCTTGCTCCTTTTCGCCCCCGGCGTCAGGACTCTGGATAGACAGGAAATTTTACATAAATATTGAGGGAGTAGGATCGAGAAGTCGGAGGAGTAGGTTGTTGAGGTGGATGTCTTTTTATGATTACGCGTTGCCAAGAACGGCTTATTTTGAGGTCGGTGTCCCTGCTAAATCTGTTCTTCTCCTCCTTTGTTATTTAAGGAACGGCGAATTAAGGTGTTGACCACTCCATTTATCTGTACTAATTGTAAATGAGATAGGACTTGCAGGGACCGATTAGTTGCTGTTGGTTTTTGGTAGATTGTGTGCCCTAACGTAATATTTTCCTTCTTTTCCACAAGAGCGTCCAAAAATGGAAGTTTTCCGCCTTAGGCCACCTTCCTTGTAAACTTAATTCACACCATTCAAGTAATTGCAAAATCCTTCTATCATCTTCTTTCCATGCGTACAAATTATATAAGAATCGTCTCTGTATCTCGCCTAAATCTTTGGTCTATGGGTGGCGTTCTGGATTCCCTTTGCCAGCTGATAAAATCACGATGTTGTCGTTTTCTTTCAATGCTCGAAGGGCTTCTTCCATGGTAATACTATGCTTCAGGCTTTTGTTGCTCGTTTTGAGGATTCGGCGTCTCTCGGTGTCTATCTCGACCTCATTAGGGAGCAAATGGCCGATGCCGCTCTCTACACCACTGACGACTTCTTCCTCTGGAATTTTCTTTGGTGCCAGAGCACAGTTGAATTCTTTTTAGAGAAAGAGTGGACGGCAGGCATCAGGTTTTTTTTTGTTTGACAGGTTTACGATAACCTGTGTGTCGCTTTGTAGCTTGTAGGTTCTATGCGAATTTTGCAGTCTCGTAAATGTTCTCTTCTGCTTCCCTTTCTTAGCGTTTGCTACCGCTATTATTTGCGAGAAATTCATCCTGTCTGAATTAGGAATTGAATTACGAGTATGTGTATGTTGAAGAGATCTTTGCCGATTTGGTCTCTTTCGTAGTGGTTGCTTGCTGGCACTCTGAAGACTCCTGGGTTTTATAGTGAGAGCAAACGTAGTCTCAGGAAATTGGGAAAGTTCTGCTTCTCTCGGAATCGTAGTTGGAAGGATAGTTGGCACAGAAGCGATGACTTTTTTGTTCAGAGTTTGTCGAATTCCTTCGATCGCTGACGGATTTCCTTCCCTTAGAGGCGTTGTCATTCATCGTTGAAGATTTTGCGGTTGTTCGTCATGGTAGTAAAAACGTTTTTGGGTATTTCGCCGCGTCAATTTTTGGGTTGTCCCAACGTTTCCCGTCCGAACCTGATCGCTTTCTCGTGGGAATCTGGTGAGGCGGGAAACTTTTCTTTGCTGTCGGTGAGGTTTACACCGCCTGCGTACCTACGTAATCGGAACAGTGCAATATTATCTTAGATGATCAAGGTGTGCATATTTGACCAATGGTTAGCTGCATGTTGGCGAAAGCTCACCATTTGTCGCATATTACTGAGCACTACAGTCGCCAAGTTAAATTAGAGGGGCATATTATATTTTCGCATATTCGCATGGGGATGAAAGCTAGTGGTTGGAATCATGCCGCTTAAAAGATAGTATCAAGCTCCATGCTCGGAAATTTTACCTCTAAACTGTGAATTTAATGACAGACCACCGCTCAGATGTATATGAACGTATACCTACTAATGAATTACGTGAAGTGTGCTCCTTTTATACTTTAGTTAAATCGCTCTTTTTGTTTCCCGAACAGAATCCTTGTGTGTAAAGGGCGAGAAGAAGAGGAGGAAAAGAGAGAGAGAGTTGTAAGTCTAAAAACTATTTTTAAAGCATTCCTATCAAGTTTCCTTTTCCTATCCTTTAATTAAATAATTTCTATCGGTCAAAGTTAATTCCATCGTCAAGAATTTTGTTCAGGAAGATTTCACCTCGACGTTTATCTGGACCATTGAAACAACATTTTTGCAACATTTGAAAATTAACAGATCTAAATTTATTTCGTATGGTATGATCGTTGTTCTCTGTGCAAAATGCCTTGTTGCTCATTATTTATCCATTTCAAGGACGGGAGTGAATGCTATTCTAACAGGAAGTTAGCATTTATTCTCGTTCATTGGGTTGATTTTTTTAATCCATTTCAGAGTTTGGATGGCGGATTCAGAGTGTATGCAATTTCTCCATCACCCTTCTTCCACTCCTGGAACTGCATGTTCTTTAACATTGCGGTGGTAATCGCAAATTCCCAGTACAGCATTGCTGTCAATGGCATGGAAAAAATGTGAGTCTTTTTACTCATGATCCTGTAAATATGAAGCTTCGGAAAAAATGCGAATTATTTTAGTTTGCGAGGAAATGATAATTGTTATGTGCACACGCACGGAATGCATTGTTGACCACTCATGTTCTTGTACTTGGTCAGTCACTCAGTAAGTACCTACTTCAATCATGAGGCTGACTTGGATACTTGTTGTTAGAGCTCATCCCAGACTGAGTTACTGGCTTGCATCTGGTTAGAGGCCCTAGTTCCTCTCCTTGGACTTCGCCGCCCCGGGAGGATGTATGATGAACCCTTTCCCAAATAAGTCACGACGATCATATATATTCATACATTTACAAGGTATATTTTGTTCGGAGGAGGGAGTGAGGCGAGAGTGGTACCATTGGAAGTAATTTGTGAAACTACATGAATAAAGTACTCTAACTAGCAAAATAAATAAAGGAAAATGGGGAAAAAGGAACCCTATCAGGGAAGATTCGGCTAGAGCGTCATCCCTATTAATAACACACAGAATGGGAGGGCTAAAAAATAATGTCCCCAATGAACCGTAGGATTTATTTTAGTCAAGTGGTGAAGTAAAACTGTTGAGAAGCTACGATACGGCTTATTGTTCATCGATAGAGAAAACAGTGGTAAATGATTATTTATTTAAAGCTGAGATATTGCTTGTAGTTCTCGTCATGATCGAGGTGCATCGTACCATCAAATGCTGTAGGAGAATATTCAGTCACTGTGAAAATTGAAATAAATTGATGTGAATATTGATGAAATAAAGCGAGAGGTGGCATCTATAAGGGCCATTGATGCTCTTCGGCTCGCCAGAAATCGCAGTTAAGAGCCCGAACGGGACACATGTTGTACTTAGGCTCATGCGAGGTGTGCTGACCGATGGGATTTAATAAGTTGAGCAATCGACTGGAAATCCAAAAGCCAATTTAATTTGGATGGGAAGGAATCTCCGAAAACGATTTTTGGATTTTCTAGGGGCAATAGAGGCAATGGTGCGTTTGCCCGCGGTCGGTCACGACTGAAGTCAGTTACTGTTACTACCTATGCCGGTCACTATATCGGTCAAATTTAATCACGACCGATGTCATTGGCGACCAATTTCTATTACGACCGATGCAACTGAATGATCGGTACGTACCGATATCAATACCTCGATCGACTTCGGCTGCGAATGACGATGACTGGCATAGGTCGCGAAAGACCGACGAGCGGCCTAAAAGATTGAGTCGTTCGTTGGAGTGATCCCGTTCATCACACAAAATATCTCGATCGCTCACGTCCGACCCATCTCTGGCCATTTTGATTTCCCGCCTTCGGACGTAATCACCTTAGCCAATTAGTAGCTCTCACGTCTTTCTTTCTAGGACTTAATTGTTAAGAAATCGCTAATAGTGAGGCCTTTCACACAATCATCCATTCTGTGTCTGCAGTGCATTTGTGGTGATGCACTGCGAAGTTAATGCCACCTGCTTGTCCTTAGATGGCAGAAGAAGTGAAAATATCTTAAATGAAGAGTCTTCAAGTATCGTGCTTGGAGGCTCGCAAATAATGTGGGAAGAAATTTCTCGCCCACAATTACTATTGTACCGTTATTCATACATTTATTTTTTAAGCGTTTAATTTCATTCAAAGTACTTAGTGGAATTTCAACAGTGTTTAAACACATTCGTATGATTTTATGATCTTCTAGACAGTCATTTTAAACTCAAAGTCGTTTTCATTTAATAAACTCATTTTAGAACTCTTGACAATTATCATTTGAATGGCTGAAAGGTTTTTAGAGCAGGTGCCACCTATGGCATAAGGCCATTTTGTTTTGATGGCGCTTTCTTTCGGATGACCCGTTCCACAATCCGGATGGAACTGCAGCCTCCACAGCAAGCCCTAGCAATTACCACTGATCCTCCGGAGATTATGAATTACAGCCAGAATGGTCACAATTCAGGAGATAATAACGTAGAAAATCCAGTCAAACAACTTTTTTTGGTCATTCGCCTTAATGCGCGGATTCAATGGCCGTTATTCTCTCTCGGGTGCCTCTGATTTTCACGGCCGAGTACGTATTTCCGAAAGTTGTTTTTCTCGTTGATTTCAAGTTGATTGATCCCTGAAATCCCGTAACTGACCCATTTTAATTCTTTTACTTGAATTAACTGTTCCGTCGACTTGTGGATTAGGAGGGAACCCATAGCTAGTAGGACCATGACGACTAATGATGAGGTTGTAATCACTTCCCCATAATTATTAGCAAAAATGGTGCTGAAAAATGTATTACCCCTGCAAAATAGCTTCTAAAAAATCCAGCTTATATAATTTTATGGGTACATTTGATTTTAATTCGACGACAGCGGTAGATAATGGAAACCATGCGGAAATCATTCCTCAACTCTTCTTACAGTTGCGTTAGGTATCTGATGGGGAGGGCTAATAGCTCAATAGGGTGGTATGCAATGAAGAGAAGGTTATTGGAAGAAGGGCGAATAGAGATGTCCAGTGTCGACATTAGCCCAGCTCGTAATGAATGGCGCCGATGAGTCCACGGATTAGCTCCCCTCCCCACAGCGGACCGAGTGCTCAATTTGATCACCTTGTACAAAGTACTAAAGCAAACAAAACTTGTACGTATGACCAAGATACTTGAAAACTACATAGTAGGTCGCCTTCAGCCACTGGCAGTATGACAACGGTGTAAATGCGCTATCGATTTGAATAACGTGGGACACTTCCATTTTATTGTACCCCCACTGTCATCGGTGGAGAAGTAAATAGAAGCTGCGTCCTGTTTCTTTGCGTCGCCGAGAGACGACGAAGTCGGACGCGGATGCGGCCTGGCTGGCGAAACGGGAGTCGAACTTGAGGGGCAAAAGCCCTGGCGGATGGAATGCACAGGGGAAACCAATGCTCACGCTAAAGTTGGATTGCTCCCTTTCGGCCTCGGTGGCGATGTTTCTTCTCTCTTCACATTCAAATTTGGACTCACCGTTTCTGTTTAACGAAGACGTAGCTGAGTAGAGGTATTCCATGCGCAGTTGTTGCGGTGGGAGGGTTCGAATCCGTAGTGATTATACTTTTTTCATTTAGGAAAATAGCCATTCTTAATATCAACGCAGCAGATAGAGGAAATAAGCAGAACAAGTGGAAGTGATTTTATCTTCGTGTCCTTGTGGATCATTGCTGTCGAATTTCTGTCGAGTAAAATTCCAACTAATATTACGGACGACACTTAATAATAACTAGATACATTCGTAGTGGAAATCATTTTGATAAACCTAGAGCGTTAGAAATGATAGTAATTCAGTCGATAATCATAGTATTTATACTTCTAGTGCTTGGTCACGAAAAAATTTGGGAAGTTAAGTGCTTAAAAGCAACAAACGCTTTCTTTCCAGAGGGTGCACGAACCACAGTTAGCTCTAAGCACCAGGTGGAAATAAATTGGAATAATATGAAGTTTCACCTTAAATTATACGAAGACTATGAATAATTATACATTATGACCAAGTGCATATCATCCATTTCTTCAATGTTACAATGAGTTTTGAGTAATCATACCGAAATATTTGTATTCAGAAATCTCATGGTCTCATCTTCTGATTTCACCTCTAGCAGCGCAAGAAGAACTCCATAGCTGGCTCTTTCTTCGACCTTAACCCCATAGAGAACTTTCACCGACGTTGATAAAGTCATTATTTTAATAAATTTAGTCTTAAAAAGTCAGTGTTATCGTTTTCTGAAGTTTACTGGATCTACTGTGTTGATTCCTCTTTTAAAAAATGTAAAAGGTATGGTAACTCCGGATTCGAACCCTCCCAGAACTTCACCGCAACTACCGTGTACAGAATAGATCTACTCGGCTACTCAGCCAAGTAGTGAGATATTAACGGTGAGTTCAAATATAAATCTAAAGAGAGGAAAAATCTCGCCTCGGAGCGCGAAAGAAAACGCACGCGTCGCTCCCGACGTGCACGTGGACGTGGGTTTCCTCAGTGTTTCCATCCGCTGAACGCGATTCCGCTGGGGCTTTTGCCCTTAGAGTTTGACTCCTAATTCGGTAGCCCGGTGGCGTCCGCAATCGTGGTGACATGAAGCTAAAGGATGTAGGTTTGCTTCATGTGTCGACCTTCCAAGTTTTCACCGGCCCACAGTGGTTCCCAGACCTTGCATTGTTGGACAAAAGTCTAGAAATTATTGAAATTACACGTTTTATTGTTTAGAGAGGGCTTCTTATTCTGAGAAATTCAAGTTTATCAGTTTCGGATTCTTCAGTAGTTGATTTTAAGAATTTTTTTTAAAAATATTAATGTTTTAATTTTGAATAAATTATGGAAAAGTTTTATTTATGGGCAATTTTTCATAATTTCACAAAGAAATCATCTCTTTCTTAGTGATATGTTTTTAGGAGTTAGTAACGCAATAACAATTGATAATTCCGTCAAAACTACAAATAGAATTATTTGTTTTGTTTTTACCAATTTAAAAACTGAACTTTGTAGCAATATAACATTTTAATTACTAAATATATTCAAAATATTGAAATTGTATTTAGAAAATTTAATTCGAGCTAATTGTAAGCCCAGCTCGAGTGGACTCTTCACTACCGTGTTTGTAAACAAATCTCCAAGCAATTGTTGACAAACGGTAATGCCCGTGTTGCATTCGTGATAACGATTAACAAATCGCAGGGTCAGTCTTTCAGTTTTTATTATGTTTGTGCTCATGTGCAATTGAAAACCCATGATTTTATCATGATCAATTAAACGTGGTATGTTAACGAGTCCGTAAACCATCCGCTGTATTTCTTCTTTCGCTTCAAGGGCGCAGCTAGGAATTAAGGATAGGGGGTTTTAGGCGCAGCTAATACTACGGGTCTGTAGGGTATAGAAAACTCGCTAAGGTAAGCGAGAGGTGTGGGGCCCCTCCCTCAGACATTTTTAAGATGAATGGTTCAAAATAGTGGGTTTAGCGGCTGTGTGAATAGATAAATATGTTTTGTTTGTTACTCATCCGTCCCCAGATATTAGTAATATTTTTTTATAAAAATATTCTATGAGCTCTTGGGGGGTTTTACTTACTTCCTCGGCACTACAGCCCGGTATGGGCTTTGGCCTCCCTCAAGACGCCTGTCCATTCTCTCCTGTTCTGCACATTCTCCCACCATCTGACAATCCTCATAGCCTTTGTCTTCTTCCATATCCTACATCCATCTTTTCCTCGGTCTTCCTCTTTTTCTATTTCCATCCATATTTCCATGTAGAATCTTGTTAGGCATCCTTTCTTCACTCATTCTATTTACATGGCCTAGCCATTGTAGCCGTTGGGTCTTCACAAATCTCACTATGTCTTCTCCTCGGATAATATTTTCCATTTTCCTTGTTTGTTCTTATCATCCAAGTTACCGCATCTGCCACGGGACCATATATCTTTCGCAAAACCTTCCGTTCAAATATCCGCAGAGCTTGCTCGTTTCCGGCGGAGATGCTCCACGTTTCTGCTCCATATGTCACGACCGGTCTGATAAGTGTCGTATAGATCTTGAATTTCATCTCCTTAGATAGAAGAGTTGACTTCAAGAGCTTAATATTAGCAAAGTAAGCCCTATTTCCAGCCATTATCCTCTTGTTGATCTCTTCTGCGTTGAATTCTTACAGTTTAAATTAGTACCGAGGTAGCTGAAATATTTTACATTTTCAAAGTTGTACTGCCCAAATGTAACGTTTTGAGTCCATCTTCTGTCTTCCGTGGTCTACATTTTCATGTATTTCGTTTTTCTCTCATTGATTCTGAGCCCTATATTCTTACTCTTCTGTTCTAAGATTTTGAATATTTCTTTCAGAGAATCCATATTCCGTGCCATTAGAACTATGTCGTCGGCATAGGCACATGCCTGATTAGATTTATGCAAAATTTTCCCCTCTAACCCCAGTTATTTCATGGCTTCATGTAGACACAGATTAAATAGTACTGCTGATAGAGAATCTCCTTGTCTTACTCCAGTTGTTATCTTAAAGGCTTCACTAGTCTTGCCCCCGATATAGGCCTTAGCTTGAGATCCTTCCATAGTCATATTTACCAATTTAATTAGTTTTTTTGGTATTCCAAATCCCTCCAATGTCTTCAGAATTTTTCCTCTATTGAAACTTTCAAAAGCTTGCTGGAAATCATTGAAAAGCATACGTAGGTCAGTGTTGTACTCATAACATTTCTCCATGCATTGCGTCATTACAAAGATTTGGTCGGTTGTTCCTCTTCCCGGCCTGAAGCTACATTGGTATTCACCAAGGATTACTTCAGCATACGTGTTAAGTCTCCTCTGCAGTATACAAGAAAGTATCTTATAAGTGACATTTAATAATGTGATTCCCTTATAGTTGCTGCATTGCAATTTGTCTCCCTTTTTGAATATAGGGCAAATTAAACCAATCTTCAATTTCTCAGGCATCTCTTCTTTCTCCCATATTTCACATATCAGTGTATGTAGGTTCTTTGTTAAATTTTATCCTCCATATTTGATTAACTCCGGTACAATTTGATCTTCCCCTGGAGCTCTCCCATTCCGCTGCCGTTTTAACGACTCCTCCACCCCCTCAATTGATGGCCTACTAATATTGGTGTCCACCCTTATGTCCAACATTTCTCCATCCTCCTCATCTTCCTCATTTATCTCATTGACATTCAGCAATTTCTTAAAGTACTCGGCCCATCTTCCCATTACTTCTTCCTCTGTTCCAACCAACCTCCCATTCTTATCCTTACATGCGTTTAATCTTGGTTGAAATTTAGTTGTCATCCGTTTGATTGCCTGGTAAAACTTTCTACTTTCATTTTGTGTGTTGAGTTCCTCAATATTTTCCACATACCCTTTTAAGTACTGTTTTTTCTTTTTCCGTAGTATTTTATTTGCTTGTCTTCTGCTTTCTTTATATCTTTCGACATTTTGTCTTGTCTCTTTCTGGATGGTGTTCCTTCGATCTATATTCTTCCTTTCTATAGATTTTCTGCACTCAGTATCAAACCATTCTTCATTCCTTGTTCTCTTTCTTTCTCCTATGGTCTCCTTTGCAGCCTCTTCCATAGCCTTCTTTACATTAAGCCATTTTCTCTGTATCGAGTCATTTACACTCAGGTTCTCTGCTCCTTCTTCTAGTTTCTTACCCAGGATTTCCTGGTATTGGGCTACAGCTGCTGGTTGTCTGAACTTTTCCACACTTCACTGTATTCTCTTGGGTCCTTTAATACGTCCAACATTCGCAATTCTTTCCCTGAGCTTGGCCTTTACCAAATAATGGTCTGAATCACAGTTCGAGCCTCTTGCAGACCTTATGTCAATGACTGAAGATGCATGTCTTCTGGAAACCAGAACGTGATCAATTTGGTTGACCACTCCTGTACCTGCCATTTTCCATGTTCCCTTATGAATATCTTTGTGAGCAAAACAGGTACTTTTGATTATTAGCCCTTTAGCTTCTGCCAGCTGGCTTAGCATCATTCCGTTTCCATTTGTTTCAGTATGTAAAGAGTGTTTTCCAGCTACATGCTGCAAGAAGTCCTCTCTTCCTATTTTTGCGTTGAAACCTCCTACGAGAATCAACATATCATATTTAGGTATCTTGCTGCATTCTCTATCCAGTTGATCGTAGAAGGCATTCTTCTCATCATCATTAGTATCTTCTGTGGGTGCATAAGCTGAGATGATAGATAAGTTTCTAAAACGTACTTTGAGCCTTATCTTACCCATTCTATCCCCCAGAGGTTCGTACCCTAAGCAGCTTTGCTTCATTTTGTTATTAAGGATAAACCCTATCCCACATTGTCCAGCTCTCAGTTTAGGCCCACAATAGAACATTGAGTAGTCCTTTTTATCCACTCTTCCATTTCCGTTCCATCTTATTTCTTGTAACGCCACTACATCCATCCCATATTTCAATACTTCTTCAGCGATCTCTGCCATTTTTCTAGCCTTCAACATGGTCCTTACATTCCATGCAGCTAAGGTCAATGTTGTATTCCGTTTTCGAGTTTCTGATCGTTTGCCAGTGTCATTATCCTTAAATTCGTCCCTAATCCGAGGCTTCTTTATGGGTTTCGTAACAGAACATTTTTTTACGGTGTGGGATTGTCAGCCCCACGCCCAACCCCCAACCTGGAGGACCAGGGTATCTCTTTTTGTCTGGCCTATCCCCTTTGACCTGTCCGGCTTGGGTGGCCCTACCAGGAGCTTTCGCTCCCGCCGGCATAGCTCTCAGGTTCACTTAGGCACGCAAGCAGCCTCATCACGCCAAGATAGAGATACCAGCGAAGGGGTCTTGGGGGGGTTTTATCCCCCAAAAACTCCCCTCGCTGCGTCACTGCTTCGCTTCGCTATATTTATTTAGTTTCATCCGCTTTATGCTGCGCCTGTTAACAAAACAAAAACTGTTGTTAATCAGAAGGTGCTTGGCGCAAGACATTAAACCCGAATGTGTAGGGCACACCGTTGTGCGTTTACGCATGTAGCAGTGCTTACATTGTAGCACGTTTACCCAGTGCATTTTTTCCAAACAGAGATACTATGACTGGCGTGCCTAAAGTCATTTGATACAAATGCTGCTTCATAGGGACTTTTCTTACACGATTTTGAGCATCAGTCAAGTGTCGGTCTGGCGTTGTGTTAAACTGCTCCGTGAACGGGCCAAGTTTACGCAACAGACTTGGACCTAAAAACTTTTTTTTTCGGTTAATAACACAAATAGCCAACAACTGAATGCGTATAGTTTTTATTCCATTAACTGCTTTATAAAACCACAAAGCCCAAAATTTCTTAAGCTAATTTGATACTCATTTACGAAGTTTAATTGAATTTGTATCCTTATTTTTTTATAATAAATTAAACATGATTAAATACGATACAGCCGAACTTGATTTACAAATGGTGTAACTAAACTGTAAGTTCATTGATTTTTAGGCGGTACGAAGTTCGCCGGGTCAGCTAGTATTATAGAAAAACAAATTTCCTTTGGGTTTCATGACTTTTATATTTGAAATGCTCAATTTTTATCAAAGTTTATAATAATCATAGTTCACTTTATATCATTATCATGAAATGATTTCACTAGTTATACAGGGAAAATATTTGCATTATGAAAGCAGTAAAGTCTTTTGGTAATTACTAAAAATATAAATTTACAAATTTGAATTTAAAAAATTATGTTTATAATTTTATATTATTAGATTCATCTAAATTATTTCTTTGTCATCATTGTAAGGAGAAAAAAATATCGGCCACTTCCGAAGTATACTTAATGAGCGATTTTACGTTTAGATATTTTCTAGACAACTAGTTGATATTTAAAATATTCAAGATATTGAATATATTGTCGAGACATCTAGAAGATATTTAAGATATCCAAGATATTGAAGATATTTTCTAGATATCTGGAATATTTTATGCTAGGTTTTTGTGCTGGGCTTGTTTAGATGCCACTTTTTTCGGAAATGCTCCATGGGAAGGCTCTGAAGTCCACTGTTGCATGAGTTATGCAGATCTCCAGATGCTCCATGCTCGTTTAATTGTATTTTGTAAAAGCAATTTGACCCCAGATACTGCTTCCATTGGTGTGTTTGCGACCTACTGCTCGCGTGGGTGGTAAACTTTCATTTAACGGCGGTATTACTGAAATTTCGAAGGCTTGGGAAATCCTCCAGATTATTATTCCAAGGAGTCGCAGCTACGTAAATTACCCCTTATTTTGTAGACATGACCTTACGTCGATCCCACTCTAATGTAACTAATTTTGTATGGCTTTGGTGGATTACCTGTTTGGCAGATTACCTATGAAGTAGTTTATCTTCTTGATGGAATTTTTCATCTTCCGTTGTTATGCTGGCCTCTGTCATGGGAATCGTAACTTATCCGTTGAAAATTGAATGGAAAGAGGCTAATTTTGGTGAAAAAATGAAGTTGAAATGCGAAGATGGACTTGGCCTGAATGTGAATGTTATCCTAAACATAGAAAATTCATGTTTCTAAGTAATTTTAGAAATATGTAGTGACTTAGAGAAAGGCTTCACCAATGTTTTTTGCTTTATAATGATGCGCAATATCTATTTTCATTCTTCCAGAACTGGAAGACAACTAACTGCCTATGGAAATATACAAGTGAATGGTGCAATAAGCGCAAATTCCGTTGCAGCTAATAGTCTCACTATCACATTTCAGAATTCTCGTGAGTATCAATTTCTGTCAATTTATTCTATAAAAAATTTTCAATTTGAACTTCTATTTTGCATGTTTGTGAACTAAAAAATGGCAATCAGCTTGACATTGAAGTAATTAAAGTAATTTTTTGCAATCCATTCTCTCCTGAATTAAGACGGGAAAGAACTGGTGTATGCGTTACTCAAAGGAAGTGTTTGTTTTTTTGGATGTATGAAATAACTAAAAGGAATATGAACTTTGGCTGTTTTCAGGTAAATTTAGTTCTGCAACTTACTACATTCTTGACGGGGTTGTTGATAACTACTTGGTCCTTTATGCCTGTGAAAACATTGGACTTGGAAAATTTGGTAAGGACAATTGTTCCATTGAATGTTCCTCAAGTACCCTCCTGGGTTAGTGGTTCCCCGCCTATTGACTATAATGTTGATAACAACAAATCCCTGTCAATAATATGTTTCTGTTTTTGAGTCACACCTGCGTCTTTCATTCCAGAACACGCCATCATATTGACGACGGCAAACACAACGCCAGCACAGCTGAATTCAGCTCTGGGTGCGCTGTCACAAAAAGGCTATCCTCAACATGCCGTGAAGAGAACCTATGTGGGATGTAACTAATGAGTGAAATGTGCATAATATACTAGAGCCAGTATACTCAGTGCATCCTCGTGAAACTCTCGTGGAGTATTTTCCTGGTATCCAGACTTGGTGAACTTCATGAATTTTCAACTGAGTAGTATATGCCCGCATAAGCAATAATCCACTTTATACGTACCCATTTTCCTGTAGTGAACGCACTACCTATTTAGATTCACAATGTCTTCTCACGCCGAAAATTTGAAAGTGTGAAAGGTGATGGTGACGTCTGCTGGATTTTGTCGGGGGTTTATTCTTGTAAGGCTAGATCCGTCGAGTGCAAGCATATCGTGGCTGCTCTGCTTCACCTGAAGTGGTGGTTGAAAATTGTCACTCCAATCAGCGGATAGTGGGTGACGAGAAGAGAGCGGGATGATGCTGAATGGCGCTCAACTTGGCTGCAAATCCTGTTCAAATACGACGTGGATGGAAGAAGCATTTTAAAAATGCACCTCTGTAATTTTAATTTTTAAACAGACGTGGTTTCAAATGTGAAAATTTGCAGTTTTCATTACGGCTTAAGTTTTTATTGGAATTTAGTTAAGGGCTGTGATTACAATACTCCAGTTAGGTTGTGGGTGGCAACGCATTAGCTAAAAATTTTGACAACTGCATGAGACGGAAGAGGAATGTGTAAATTGCCAAAAGAGTTAGCTAGATTCATTTATCCAGAACAGTATCATAGCTTGGTTAGATGCAGCGTGGAATACAATTTTTGAAGCGCCAGTTTTGTAAGGCCATTATTAAATTTAACTGAGCAACTTATTTGAGAAATTGTTGAACTTGCATTTAGATTTACATTAATAATTCATGATATTCTATAAATTAAAAATTCATCTTCTTTTTAGTGATTATTTCTAACCCACTAAGTACATACTGATCTGCTCTCTTTTCATTCACTGAGAAGGAACAGTCGGTCTTATTCTAGAGGTATCATCTCTTCACCATCGACACGGGCGATGTTGAGTAGATCATTGAGGGCTGGCACGATTTTTAACTATTTTTCCATTTGCGACTGAGTTCTTTGTCCTGAATTTTGGAATTATCGCCACTAATGGTATAAAATTTTAAATTTTCCAATGCTGTGCTGAAATTACCGCGTTTTCTCACAAAAAATCCTTTTCTTTCCATGGAAGTCTAGAACAAGATCGTAAATTTTAAATTACCTTTAGAAAGTTATAGAAAAGAAACTGCCCATTACATTCCAACATATAGCCAGCAATTTGATTCTCATTAATGACCAGTTAAGAATATTTGATCGGCGTTTCTAGTTTCCATTTCCAAATTCTACCATGCCGGCACTACATAGTTTTAAAAAGTGTCTTCGACGCACAGTTCGGGAAGTCTTCGGGCACTAGTGTTTCTCGGTATTGAATATTTGAAAACCCATGGAGGATAAATCATTAAGCCCAAATAATAGCCCGTTTTGGCAATAATTAGTGATACATATAGCATTCAAGGTTACCATTGACAAAGTTCAAAGTTTATCTAAAGAGTTTTTTGGTTTCACGACGAGTGAGAATGATCAACAAATATTGAGAGTATGCAATCCGCGTGCCACCCAAAGTGTCTGCCTGGAGTGGCACGCGCTCACTCTTGGGGCCTTATCTCGGGAACTATCGGTCACAATTGGAAAATATTTGAGGTGCATCAGATCAAAGGTCCAATGTATCGTTGTTTGCCGTAGAAAATCAGTTAAAAATACCAGCGCCTTCTTATCGCCATTCATATCCGAAAAACACTCAAAAATGCCAAAATTTCTAAACTTTGAGTGCGATGCGGCACGTCTTCCCGTTATACAATTGCAGTAATATTTTACTGGACATGCTTTTACACCAGTTGGCATAAAATGAGGGGGCGTTCTGAAAGAAATTCGAAAAATTGAAAAAATAAGGACGACCCTACTACCACAGCCTATGGCCGATCAACGAGGCGTAGGAGCTAAAAAATTCAAGCTAATGCTGACAGAGCTAAGGAGTCAAAACTCGAGATTTTTTCTTCCATTAAATGTAATTGAATAGCATGTGAAAGGATCTTACGGCCTGGAAATTGATAGTGTAGAAGCCTTCGTGATTTACATAGGTTTTCTAGAGAGCTATAGAGTCTTATTAGGACCATTTACGTGCAGTTTTTTTTACCCTAATGCACGTAACAAAGCCATATGGAGTTATGTTAATTTTTATTACATGGAGAGCAATTACATAGCGAGTAATTTTTAGTGCGCTTGATGATTTCCACCGGCCTCCGCCAGGTGGGGACACGTTCCAGCCTCCTCACTCTACTCGAGCCCTACTCATTTTGGACTTGAGGTCAGTGGAGAGGACACCAAATATCTTTTAGTGAGCGGAAACGCTGATTGTTTTATAGTCTTTGAAAGTAGATCGCTATACCGTCCAATGGCGCTTAGAAATGAAATACTTGGGAGTCACAATGACGAGAGTGAAGAGACATATTTTAAAATTAGAGCCCTGCTGAGGACTTGATATTATTTGGCCCCATAAAAACTGTTAAGGAATTAATCCTCTCAGAAAGCACAAAAGGAAGGCTCTTTAAGATGATGACATTGCCGAAAAACTAAGAAAATAATCATCTTATACTTAGTCTTCAAAAACAAAATTCTATGTACCATTCGTGACCCAGTACGTGACCAAGGCACCTGGAGGAAATGAAGGAATAAGAGCCCTTTACCGAGACCCCGAAATTACCCAAATTTAATGCAGAACATAAAGATGGGCCGGATATGTATCGTTCTTCATTTCCTTACTCTTGTTTTTCAACTTAGGCTCTTTTAATCAGGCTCAAAGAAACACCGGAGCTGATAATGCAACGAGCAATGGATAAGATAAGATAAGTTTTATTTACGTACATTATGTTGTACAAAGTTGATACAGTTTTTTCAAACAAAAATTAAGCATGAATAGCATTAATAAGCATTTAAATCACAATGAAGATGATGATACCAATGGACGGATGGAGAGCAGTTGTTGGCGAGGTAAGAAACCTTTGGGGTTCGAGAGACCTCATAGATGTACATACAAATTTGATCGAACTATATTACCTCAAGGGTCAATGTTGCCAATTTTCTAGGCAATTTTGGGTGGAATGTCCCAATAGTGTTTTATAACTGAATACAACCACAGTGTCCTATACATAATTGTAGTCACATCAAGTCACCTTTTTTTGTAGTTATATTTTTTGGCAATCCAAGTGGCAACTAAGAAACGCAAGATAGGAGTTGTCACAAGGAGGATGGGATTCTTCGGCGAACGCTTGGTTTTCGTAAGCGTCAAATTTGAATATGCTATCCCTTCAACCAGTCCAATATTTAAGGAAGGACCTTTAAAAAATGTAATTCATCAGTGAAATATGTCTCAACAGATATCCGTCGTATTTTTCTCGTAAGTGCGAGAAGGGATTGGAAAAATGCATGATGTGCCGTCACGTAATATATACTTACGTATTATTATGTGGGGCATAATAGTAAACGTGTGTGAACATTTGAAAACTAGCTTTAATGTTAATGTAAGACGTTGTTCCACTGAGAATGGAATTTTTGGGAAATGGAAGGAATTCGTAGTGAAATAAATCTCTGAGAAGGTACTCTGTGTTGGTGAAAGGAGATACAAGGTTGAAAGCTGAAGAAGGATTAGGAATAACGGAATGGGGGGGGGGGGGGGAGGAACCGCATTAAAAAATCGGTGGCATGCATAATGAATGCGGCACAAAGGTGTAGATACATTAAAAAATTTCCAAAGTGAAGCTCATGGCCGTAGGAAACGAATTAATTTTTCCTAAGTCTCTCACAAAGACATGATCATTCAGAAACAGTATCACTGATTGCGCTGGGAAAGAATTGGGTGAATTTTAGTTAATATCATTCGTTTTCATGAAGAATTTGCAAATTATTCCAGTCCTCTTTTTTTTCCCAGTATGGACTTCTCCCTTCAATTAAACTTAATAAGTGGAGAATTGAATCGAAAAAGACTCTTTATGTAGCGAAATTACGCGTTCTATCATGCCAACAAATATAAACTTAATAAGATTAATATTCCGTCATGCTTTTGAAGTTGCCGCGAGTTGAGGGGGGAGAGGAGAGTGAGGCACCTTGGACGTGCTGCCACCTGGCGGAGATCGGCGCGAATCATTTAGATGGGAGTTTCTCCCATTTACTTTCTCTCTCTCTTATCCCCCCCCCGCTGACCTAAACCCCCTCTACCTCCGCCTGAACCTCACTTTGAGCAAAGAGGAGGGGGGGGGGCATTACAGGGAGTGGAGGGAGGGGTAATTAGGGGTGGTGTGGGGTCGTGTGGGGTCACGGTGCATCGCAGCTGTGTCCGACCGATGAACGGGGCGGAAGGAGTGAGTTATACCCCGTTTACACTACGCACATACCGACCTCGGTCCGTACCCTCGTAGCCTCAAAACGCCGTGTAAACGCGCAGAGTTACCATTGTAGGCCATATGCCTGTTCTACACGCTCGGATCAGCTCAGCCAAATCGCTCAGCGCGAACCCATTCTTAGCTAGAGGCTTAAGTCGACCCATTGCCATCTGATGGCAAGAACAGAAAGCCTAAGAACACTTGAGAATCGGCAAGCGCTGAAGCAATTTATGGGAAAAGTTCTAGCAAAGTAGATAATTACCAATTTTTTTTGGCAGATCAGTGAATTCCCGAGTTGATATCTGAGGTACTTATGTGGAAGGAGATGAATTTAGAATAATTACGATGATTTTTCGTCGGCTGGGACGATAACACATTGCTTCCTCACGTTTTGTAATCGATTAAGTAGAGAATTTTGAGGTTTTTACGTAGAAAAAAATCCTAAATATATATTTGGTGAGGGATATGTAAGGGAGGGATATGACTCTGTTATTTAAATATTACGACTGTTTTGGATCATCAATGGAATGGCTATGAAGGTGACCGTAGAAGATGGAAAGAACGCTGACGAGAAGACGACGACGGTGAAGGCTTTCCCCGGACGCACGCGAAAAGAGTCACTGGTCGAACGCCCTAGCCGTTCCATCACCGCGGCAGTTGAGAGGGAGGGATTACTCAAGGGAAGTGATGGCGCGCGAAATCTTTACATGCGAATATCTCTCGAACCCGATGTAGGAGGAAGCCGTGACACTCTTTCCATCTTACCTATATAGTTTCAGAAAATAACATCAGCATCCAGATCACTCTCGCAATGTGTCCTTGTCAGCAGTCAAGGCTTAACTTATCGATAATAACCCAACGAAATAACTACTCACTAACATAACCTTATATGCATAAGATAAAGTGATGTAGTACATAGTCCATGAATTATCCCACGATTTGGCTGCGCTGCCGGGAACCTCTCCATCGATGAGTAAATATTGGGTTGTTACAGCATGTGGTACGAGTGACACAAATTCTATATGTTGGGCAATTCTGTCAATAATATGTCTTACAATATCTTGTGTATAAAATCATTTTTAATTTCTCTTCCCTTTTTGGGATCATAAAATTTAGTTTATTCACTAATTTTAAACAATAATCTATACCAAAAACGCTATGCAGGAAAAGTAAAACATTTTCAATTTTTCTATCGCACCATGAATGAAATTTTAACTCTCTCAGCATGGTGGTATCAACAAATCAATTTTCTTAAACAGGGTACACATGATAACGTATGGAATACAACTGGGTCAATAATCTTTTTTGGACGTTCTCAATCATTGGCTCATATTTATTCAAATGTGGTTACTTTATCACAGAACAAAATTACAATTTGTGCCTTACATATTAAGAATAAAAAATCTGACACCTACGTGAAATTGTATTTAAAGCCTTTTTCAGTTCGTAGCAGTCAGAGGGAGAGTGGATGGTTTTGAAAACTTTGCAGTCATCAGCGTAGAACAACATGTGGGCTTGCAAGGTGGGAATTAGGGAGGTTAAGTCGTCAATATATAAATTAAATAGATATATGGTCCTGAACTTTGCCTTGGGGAACTCCTGATGTTCCAGGAGACCAACCAGATGAGAAAGAATAATGCGCTGATTTCGTTCACTAATAAAGCTAGACAAGAGGCTGAGAAAATCACCATGGATATTGAACCTATGACTGATTTTATGGAGGGGGGTGGGAGAGAAGTCAAGAAATATTGCATCAAGTTGGGCTTTCTTAGATATTGAGGCTACAGCATGGTTTTGGAAAACTGACAAATTAGTTAAGCATGATCACCCAGGGCGAAAGCCGTGTTGGCAGGAGGATAACGAAGGGGACGTGAAATAATAGAGCCTGTTACGAATAATTCTCTCGCAAACTGATGAGAGAATTGGAAGGAGGGAGATGGGACGGTAATTGGAGACATTACTTTTTGACCATGATTTGTGGATTGGAGTGACATTAGCAAATTTAAACTGCGGTGGAAAAACACCGAGAGAAAAGCAACGGTTAAATATTATGGATAAAGGTATTGCGAGGGAGGAAGAACAGAAGCTTCGTATGAGAGTAGGGCAATTCTCAAAACGTAAAAAAAGCTTTAATTAGAGGGATCATTCTTCGTTGTAATTTATCTTTCCCTATTGTTAAATATGTGTTAGTTATTTTATACTGAATATTAATTTATTGTACAACGTGTTTCACATCTTAGCGACATGTATCATCAGGCACATTTACTTTACAGAGTTCTTGTTTATCTTTCCCTCCCAATTACTGGATTCTTTTAATAAACTGCGACTTCGGGACTGGACCTCATCGTTACCGCTTATTGTAAACGTAGCTCCCCTAAACTTATTTCTGGTTATTCTCTCGCTACGGTTGGTAGTCGTGATTGGTAAGGTTACTCGAAGACAGTTACCTGAGTAACGAATGCGACCCTCAATACAGACCGTATCATCGCGAAAGTTGACTGGACTGAATGTACCTATACATGAAGTTTACATTAGCAGCGACAATTTTCACAGCAATTTTAACCCGAGTAACCGGCTAACCCTAATTTGCGTGCCAAAGTTCATTATTTTTACTGCGGATGGCTCTGAATGCCGCTTCATTGTGAAATCCAAAGCCTTGATCACGCCAGCCATCGCTCCAGCCATCGCTCCAGCCATCGCTCCAGCCATCGCTCCAGCCATCGCTCGAACGGTGGCGGAAAAATGACCGTTTCACGCAATGATCATTTTCAGCGATTCTTTTTCCCCATCTCTTCCCCTTCTCCCTCGCTGAAACCATCGTTGCACCGTCTTCGAGACAATCAGAAAGAACGACCATTTACAGCAATTGTAACGCCACGTTCGGCTTTTCTTGACGGGAATCGACGAAAGAAGGGAAATAAAAAGAGACGGCGGAGTGACCGTGTAATTCTGAAAATAATTGGTCGAGGGATTACACTTTCCGTGCTGAAAAGCTATTGCTGGGGTCTGAGAGTATGGACAAAATGATTGTGAGTTTCAGTCTTAACTAGGGTCAGAGTGACATGTCTTGAATGAGAGTAGTGCAAGCGAGTCATTTGCGGCTGATCCTATATGTTGAGGAAACTAAGCTATCGGTCATTTAATCGCTCGAGTTCTCCGCTTGCATTATGATTTTCGTTAATCATGGCTAACGAGCGTAACGGTTTCATATTTAAAAAGTGATTTGTAAACGAAATGCTAATTAGTGATCGTGAAGTAATAACAAAAATCGACCCTTTCTATAAAAACTGATTCCCGCCTCAGTCACGAACAGAGATGCGGATAAGTTTAAAATACGCAATTCAAAAGTTTTGGACCGCATTCACTTTAAATTGGAAGGAACCGAAACTTAACGACATTGAAAAGTTACGAATCCGGAAAGATATGCATCCGAAAAGGCACACAATGGGAAGGTGCGAAAATAATATGCCAAATTCTAGGAGGGACCTCACGTAAAAGCTACCTATCCGATAAGTTTTGTCCAATAAAGTGAATAGAGTTTCCAATCTTACATTCCGTCTTTGTGAAGTGGGTCACCGTGATTAGCGATAGAGAACGAATAATTTCAAATCGCCATACGAGAATTCTATCCCATCGTAGTGGAAGGATTCGTTTTGGAGTGAATGGGATTGGGGGGGGGGGGGGTAGAGTGGAGGAGGGGTGTTACCTTACTACGCCCAACCGCCCCTCCCCCGCCTCACGCCCCTCCCCTCCGCCCCGCCATCCAGCGTGGTCGCCCTTCTCACATTCAGTGCTCCGACCGCCTTCGCGAGCGATAGTCGACGGCGCCCGGGCGCGCGACTCCTTTTCGTTCCATCCTCTCGCGGCGCGTGCCATTCGACCGGATTCGAATGGGATATACTCGAGAGCGCGACGATGCCATTTGACGACAATCGCCTATTTGAAAGCGGCCTTTCGTCTAGAAATATTGACGTGAGCCAGCCAGCGTGTGTTGTGCTGGCGCGGCCGTCACGTCGGCTGCCGTGACAGTCACGTCTGTCTCTCGCGTTCATTATTCATTGCTTATATTCGTTATTTCCACGTTGGAGTTGAGCGTTGCGACTGTTTGTGTGGGTGGCATGCGATTTGAGTCGCTCGTTTCCAGTTAACTTTTTAATTAATTGTGGACTGAATCTGCTTCATTGCAGACGTTTGGTTCCTTCGAAAAATTTGTCCGTCCTCTTCGTTTTGGCTTGGCTACATTTTTCATTTGTGTCAAGATTATCGAAGTGTGGAAATACCTCGTGGAATAGTGTGTTCATCTGGCTTCGATGCCTAAATAATACTCTGGATACCTCAATAGCTAGGCTTGTGGACTGTGAGAGGAGCAAGGACGCATGATAAGGAAAGGAGTACCGTGAGTGTTCCTCGTCCTCCCTTCTTCCTGATTCGTTCTGCTCTTATTGGATATCCCCCTTCTAACACCATCTGCGAGAAGTTGGTTTTTTTCTTGGTTGACCGGAAGCTGGAATCCCCGTGATCGCGTGGAAGATCATCAGCAGTACGTGCTCGCGTCGTCTGCGGGGATTAAAGAAAAAGTGTTTTGAGCAGCAGGAGGAACAGCGGGAGTCGGCGCCGCACGTGTTGTTCGGCGTGGATTAGTGGAGCCGTTGGAACACGCCGAAAGGGAAGGAGAAGGGGGCGTGGTTGTGATCGAAGGGAAGTGGTGGGGGAGTGAGAGACGAAGAAACAGCTCATCTTTACTTCTGAGAGAGAAGATGGGAGTGTATCTCTGTGTTATTTGGTGAGTCCACCAAAAAACCGTGGTTATTTATAAAAACAGAATGCCTGGTCATATGAGTTCTAAATAACGCTGGCTGGTTTGTCGAACTTTTTCTTTACCTCGGGAGGAAATAAGTTTCTGTACCATCGTCGACCTGTGATCCTCACCGTGTTTTGTGTTCCATTGGCGCTGATGAGTTGTGACTGGTTTGTGTCCCTTCACGGAATATTATTCGATGCCTCTGTCGGCGTCTCGCCCCAAAATTCACATCTTCACTCACACCCATCTGACCTTTTTCTCAATGCTAGAAACTGATCAAGGAAGACGCAATTTGCAATCATTTATCATTGAGTCTACCGATTCCCCTGTTTTTCCGTTTTTTCCCCATCTTTTTCTCTTTTGCTGCCACTTGAATACTTAGAATTTTATTTTCTTTTACCTAAGACAGACACATCAAGTCGTGTTAATTGCTGTCATATCTGGATGGGACTAATAACGTTTCCCTTTAATCGTGAGAAGCTGACAGTATATTGCTCTTATTTGAATGAGTTCTAGGCTACTATATCTCCTAAGAGGCCGCATTTCGAGCTCATAAGAAGGTATTGCTCGGCTGAATTCTTCCCTTCTCACCCACCGATCGGCCTTTACGAGAACTCGAACGCCCCGCGGTTGGGAGGAGGAGACGTCGCAAGACGGATTGGTCGTTCGCCTCTCGACCTCCACCGTGTGTGCGGAGGAGGAAGAGAAATCCTCAGCGAGAATGGATTTTCACGGTCGTTAGCTTGGGAGAGCGCGGTGGGAGAGTGGTGAGGGCGTAAGGCGATTACTTGACGCACTCCTCCTTCTCGAGGCATTGGGAAACTCATTCCATCTCTCCGCCCGGTCCATTCGTGGTGTCCTCTCAAACTGTCCCTCGGCCTCGTTCTAAGAAAGAAGATCGTAAAATATATCACGCATAACTCACCCTCTTCCTCGACCGGCTCACCACTGTCATATCACTTCATTCAGCTCGTCGTGGCGAGGAAAAGTAGGCATATTTTTATCTTTTGATTTTAAATTCTTTGAAAATTCATTCAAGTATTCCCCGAAAACACATTCGTCCATTCCTCCTCCCCACCTTGCCTTGCTTCCCTCCGCCCGCGTTTCATGCGCCACCTACTTCCTCCTCTTCCTCCCTAACCTCTCCCAATTCCTCCCTCACTGTGCTGCCCCCACCCTCCTCTCTAATTTTACGGCCGGCATTTGTTTCTCTTCGTTCGTCCCTCGCTTCCCATCGCCCTCCCCGCCTGCTTTCCCCGCTCTGCTCCTCCGTTAAAGGCATCGTCTCCCACGCAAGGCGAGGCCACGGGACTGCCTTTACGGTCCCGCCCTCCCTCCCGCGACGACCCGGATACATTCACCCACATAGATACATACCACCTTTATCCCTGACATCCGAACCCTTGGACCTGATTCCGTGCCTTAGGAAGAGAGCTTACTCGCTTTTTAACCCATCTTTCCTCAGTATGGACCAATCACCTTGAATGTCACAGAGCCAACCTATCGTCACTGCTTCAGAGGTTCCCACGTAACCTCAAAAGAAATGAGTTAGCGTGTTCGCTATAAATTACAAGTCAATAATTCTTCGCTCTCGAGGGAAAAGCAATAACAGACCTGAAGAACTCCCAGCCTCACTCCCTGTGGTCAAGGGTCTCATAACCGTTTGGAGAAATAGTGCTGTATTTCTTTTACGTCGAGTGTGTTTCCTCCGAAATCCCAGTGGAAGTTTGTGTCCTCCGAGGGATAAAAGGAAAAGGTGTCGTGGATGGGTTTTTCTTTCATGTCGCCCCGTTCCACTGATATGTTTTTACATCCTTGCATTCCCCGCCCCCCGCTGCGCTCAGACTACCTGCCCTCGGGACCTTTGTGCTCGTCAATGGACTGTGTCAGTGCTCCAAGCTGACTTGCGGTCAGTGTGTTGCACCAACCGAGTGAGGGCGATGTATTCGTGAGGAGGACTCCAAGACCCCAGAGTTTTCCAAAATAATAGCTGTGAGAAAACATGGCATGCCCGTGTTGGAGAACGTAGCATCACGTACGTGTCGTCGGAGGTCTTATGTGAAACCTTTGGGTGAACTTTATATTTCGGTCTTTAATTGCCAATCGCCTTGTGGAATGCTACATGAGTCGGTTAATCTTAAACTACATTACTCCAGTATTTGTTCCCTGGAGTGATGGCGGATTAAGTTAGAAGGGGATGAACGGCTGTGCTGGAAGTGAAGTTGGATGATCCATTGGGGAATTTAAGTTTCCAAATATGTGTATTTTTGAGTCAGCAGCGGGATCGTGCATTTGAAACGGCGAACGCTGCTGTCGGGGGCAACGAAGCGAAAACAAAGGACGGGTGTGAGGCGAGAGAGTGATGGGATAGGATTGCGCCGCCCAGGAGTTTGCGTATCGTATGTGGCGCTCCCTGGGGCCAGTCACGGCCGCTGACGTCACCCGCGACGAAGGCGCCAATTATTATTTCCCCCTCCACCCTACGACACACCCTCCCTTCCCTTGTGTCTACCCCCCCCCCCCCCCGCCCCCTGGATCCGGCAGGTGTCTCCGCGAGTGTGTGTGTGCTCGTGTGTCGGTGCCCGTTTGATCGTGCGTGAGTGAGTGTTCGGGCCACGTCTGTGGAGCGAGTGATTGAGGCGCTCTCCGCTGTCCTCGTCCGTGGCACTCGTGAGGCTTCTTGATCGGAAGGTGTGAAGCGTAGGGAGGCTGACAGCTGGGAAGGAGCCGCCGCGACATCCGACACCGACAAAAAAAGGTAAGAATTCGATTCCTTCTAGTGCTCTCCCAAGCCATATCTCCATCATTCGTCAACTGAGCGAACCTTTATCCAAAGGCAGTTGCTCTCAAGCGTATTAATGACACGGCCCTGGTAGAGTTTTTCATTTTGCTGGGGAGTCTATCCGCTCTCAGCTCGGACTCGAAGTACCTTTGTTACCGTTTTCTGGGATGTTTCCCCTTTCTGTCTCCGTCGAGCGATAGCCAAAGAATTATTCTCAAACTCCCCCTCGCATATAAGAGTCTTCAACGAGTTAAAATCAACTTAAATGCATTTCTCAATTATTATTGAGTAAATAGTTGAATAATTTACTGTTAAAGGGAGTAGATTATGATAAAACAAGGTTAACTCGATGTTCACGAGTGAGGACGCGTAAGTTCCTTATAACAATTGTTGCATGATTAAATGCTCCACCGAATTGAAATTTAATAATTTATCGTTATAATTTATCCCCAAATCCAAAATACTATCGAAAATATGAATTATGAGTCCAGTTCGAAGGTTTCTTTTACCCCGAAGTGGGTCGCAACCCGCACATTGAGAATCGCTGATGCAGAGGAACAGGTGCGGGATTATTTGGCTGGGTATTTTTGTGATCACAAACTGACCCGCGCTTCGCGTAGGCCATATGAATACAAATTGGGCGGCTAGCATCTGACCTTTGCATCTCGTAGGCCTCGCTCTGTGCTAAAACTCGGTCCCGTGGAGTCACAGGTATGTCGTCGCTCCGTGACCGGTGAGTAAGACCGACATGGCGTTACAAGAACTGTCATTGCCGGCGATGCAGTCTACATTTTAAATCATGCCCTCTGAATATTTCTTGGTAAACGCATTTTAATGGAGTCATTTATGAATCTGTGAATCAAGCGGAACTCTAGTTTTCCCCGTGACATATAGTATCGTGGCGGAAGTCAAATGTCTTCCGCGGCTGTGTCTGCGACGGGTGGCATTGGACAGCATGGACTAGTGAAATGAACTTTGGAAGCGTAGCGTAGCGTCTTCTTCGATGGGGGTGACTATTGACAGCAAGCATCGATGGGGCGAAAGCAGATATTAATTCGTGATCAGATGTTCAATGACCACTGACGTGGTAAATAGGAGTATGGACCTCTTGCTTTTTACTTCCGCTTTCTAAAAAGTGTGCTAGTTTCAGTTAAGGGGACCTTTATCTCATAACTATAACGCTAACAGTTGGATAACATCCCGTGTGTTTTGAGCGTTAGCGCTTTTGACGATTCCCGCAGCTATGCTGGATGGAACTTAAAGTTAAAACAGTCCTTTGGTGATGTTAGTAAAAAATTCTTTATATTGTGCTCGTAAATACTGTATTTTTAGTTTATATTAAGCAAAGGTAATGACTGATCTTTGCTGTTTCCACGGGGTGTTCATTGCCGATACTCAGAAAGTGATAAGCTGTGCTAAATTTGAATTTGGCACTGAATGAAAGACAAGATTCACAGCTTGGAGGCGTTCATAGACATTAATTAACGATTACTCGACCCCAACTGTCATTCTTCATCGGAATTAACAATAAGCTGCGGCTTAGAAGACATAAAAATCGAATCGAGTAGTACCTTATCCGCATCGACGTCTTCTCTTTCCAATTCCCTACTTTGACGCCGCCACGATGCAAGTTATTTCTCACAGCGGCGTGTCTTCTTCCATCGTTCGCGGTTAAAGGTCACAAAAAACCGTCGAATAAATGTCTCCGCGTTCCAAAGTTGCACGCTAATTCTTCTGTAAATTTCATGCACGCTAACTTTTTCTATGAACACTGCAATTGGAGTAATAATAGGGTACTGTAATATGACGCTAAGCGCTCTCCCTACGGATGCTGTATTACTAATGCTTTCTGTAAAGCGGCCTCTACTCAGAATCTGCCTCTCGAAAGTTTAGCCGCCCTCAGAGCGCCGTCGTTAGCACTCCGTTCACTGAGTGAATGTCGGTTTGAGCGGGTCAAGGACGTGAGTGTTGGGGATATCGGGTTAACCCTCTTAAAGAGCATGGCTCATTAGCCAGATCGTGAGCGATGGCGGCCCTTGTCTGCATTTCTCCAGAATTTCCTGAAAACTTGCCACTTGATTATTTGATTGGAGAACAGCGACGGCAATGCGTGGATGAAAGTTCTTCCGCTTTTTTTTGCTTGCAGAGTGAATTTAATTGGACCATAAAAGCTATTTTTGAGCATTCAAAATTCTCTGGGATGCAATGAGTTTTCAGTCGCAACCATTTATATATCTATGAAATTTCCCAGACAAATTCTCTTAGCTCATATTTGTCTGCACATAGGCACCACCAACTTATTATTTAACTTCACTAATAACTAACTATTCAAGTAAAGCGTGAAGAACAGCCCGTAGTTCTTCGTATTTCACATTATTAAATAAGTAATGAATCCGTTAAGGAAGGCTTACTCGGCACTCTTTAAACATTATGTTGGCTTGATCCGCTTGCCGCACTGACTTTACTCTCCAATTCCGGTGGAGATATTTTACTCCTCATTCCATCCTTGAATAGTTCATAATAACCAAGATTTAATACCAACTTCAAGTTGCCTCCAAAATGAGCAGTATGGGCTATCATCATCCAAGAATGGGATCCTCGACTTTTTCAGTATTGTCTTTCGACCGAGACATGAATTTAGCCCTGAAGAAGTGGAAACTTGGTTTCATTGAGGGAAGCGATGACAAACTTAACATCCTTAGCCCAGTTTTCGGTCGGAATTTCGCCGCTGCGGTTTCCAAAGTTAACCTCGAAAAAGAGTCGAGATGGAATAATATTTTCATCCCTGCCTTTATGTATTTTATTGCATATTGCAAACATAACATCGATTATATTCAGTTCAATTGGAAATTGCTGATAATATTCGTAACTTTAACCACCATTAACTTACCATTTGCCACAATTTAGCTTTATTTATATCATTCCTGTGTTCATCTTATCCATTAAACCTTTTTATTTCTTCCCACACCGCACTTACCTGGAATACATGCCTCTTAAGCGTATTTCAGGAACCTCTCATATTCACTACTTCTTTCTTTTTTATACACTGCGTTTTCTCTTTCTCTTATGAATTTATGTTTTCATATGATATTTTTTGAACTAAAATTAAATGCCGTTTTCCTATCATTAATATGTCGGGGTTAGTGGATGTCCATCACATACAGAAGGAAATCGGCGCTGAGGTTGCTGATAACCAAAGCATTTAGATTAAAACTGCGCGGCAAGAGCTCATTTTTTCACAGTGCTGGTGGAGTTCCTAGAAAACATTAGGACCAAGCGTTAGCCCTCTGTCACGTGGTAAGCAATTCTAATCATGAATGTGCAATGCCTTTTTAACGGACTCTCTTTAGTGTCATATTTTTTCCTGTTTGTCTCGAAACGTTGCATTTCAAGTCTTGAAGCCGTGAAAGTCCTTTCCATAGCCCCACCGTTGATGTGCGTCCACCCGTTTTGAGCCCCAGTATGCCTTCCTGGAGAAATCTTTTCACTGACTTGGGTCGCTGTATTCCATAGGGCTTTCATTATAAAGAATTTCTTAACAACCGGAGATGTATTTTGATATGAATTGGAAGAGAGTTGAATCATTAGATTACTCCAATTTAGACAAGAGCATTATTGAACGTTTATGCTCTCGATGTGAAGCAATTGAGGCACGCAATTTTAAAAATATTTTCGTAAAGAATCCATTAGGAGAAATAGTTGTATTATTTTGCTGTAATTCTTATATTTTATTTCCTCCCCACTTGAGAATATGACCTACATAAATGAATTCGTATTCATGCATAAATTGTGTTGTAATCGTGATTTAAGTTCATACAAGCTCCATTTCACCGCATCAAGGCACTTTTATTCTATTTCCGTTTTCGTCCGCCAGTTTGCTGATATGATGGACATGTTCTTCTTTTCCGTTTTTGTAGCATGCTAAATAGTAACATTTGCAAAGTAGTCGTAAAACATTTTAAACATATCATCAGCAAAGAAAGTATTCTCGAGCACCACGTAGCTTACATAAAGCGAGAAGCATAAGGATTCCGAGTTTGTGCAAGGCTGTTTCCATGAGTCGCTGTTTTTCTTTCCATTGATGCCTAAATTGATATCTCCTATTGCTATTTCTCAGCTTCGAATCGGGAAATTATGCTTTTGTCTTCGATGTAGAATAAAGAAAGAAAATCTATTTCGAAAAAGGCTTGAAGATTTCACCCAAGCGATTCAGCGAAGAGAAACCTTCACCCGATATGGTTTCTAGTCACTGTAATTGACGAAAGAGGTCGTTGGCCCGGTGCACCGCTGAATAAGGCTAATGGCATACTAAGGCTTTATGGCGGAGCTGTAGTGCGAATCGCGTCATATCTTCCTTCAAATCTCGATTCTGCGCGAAGAGTTCTCATGAAAGAGACTATCTCAGTGCCAATAGTGATGAAAATTCATTTGAAACGATCTCTTGACGAATTCAAGAAAGAGGTATGGTTGGAATTGACTTCCATATATTAGTCAGCTTCATACTATAAAGAGTGGTTGCCCTCCGGACTAGCTGCCTCATTGGACACTCGGAATGCGCTGAGAGAGAGAGAGAGAGAGAGCGGCGCAGCGGAATATCATGAATCCATTAGAATGGCCTTGCAGGTGAACGAATTTCATTCTTTTCCCTCCTTCTAATATCTTTCTTTTTCCTCCTTGTAATAATAGGGTAGTTTCCTTCATCAAAGAAAACGAAATGCATTGATTGCGATTCGTTACCCATTGTTAGTGTATTCATAATATACAAATTATTTGGTTTTCGAAATCCCAGTTTAAACGAATCTTAATGGTCAATTTTAACCTCATTTTAAAAAGGGCAGATTGGCGCCCTCGCGATGCCACTCCACGTGACGTCACAGGGACCTAGTTTCTATACGAGAGGATAGGAGTTTTACATCGTCTGAGATAACCAATGCTTGCATGAGTCAGATAGCTCAGGGAAATATCTCTTAATAATCACCTATTCAAACTGCCTAAGGTCGGAAAGTTTCCTTCGTTTGATAGGGTTTAATAATCCTTATTAAAGCTAAGCGCTACCTGCTAGCAGCCTGCGTCGTATCAGCGCTCAAAGCCTCGCCCCAAGGTCACCTCACGCGTCGACAGCGGGAACCAAAATGACGTCACGGCGACGGCGTTTTCCCAGCATTCATACTTAGCCGTCGCGTTTTCGCGCGCCTGAAAATTTTCTTTTTTCATTTGATCGCGAAAAATAGGTATCGTCATTAAAAAATCTGAAAGCGTGAAATACGTACTCCAGGAGTAATAATCTTTCGATTTAGGCAATAAAAAAATAAAAGGAAACCAGCCTATAGAATAAAAATTGAGGGACTGAGAAATCTGTGTAATGAATATGACGCATATGACCACGACCAATTAATTCCCATATAAGTAAATGCTATGTGGGCCTGACTCTAGTTACTTGAGTTGTTGCATGTTTTTCCTGCATAACGAACCTTGTGTTTAAAATGTTTGTCCTCGAGTGTAAAATTTTAAAAATTCCATGCCTCTGTAATAAAAAAAGAAAAATGCTTATCTAGCTATTTTAAGATAACGTAGTTTAGGATGCAGTTATTTTATGCCTTCGTAGTTTGCGAGCCATTTTGCATATCTGGTTGGTAAGCAATATTATTCAATTAAAATTAATACTTATGATGGCATAATCATTGTTTACAGAAGGAAGTACTATATCACATAGTCCAGTGATAGGATATTTTCATCTTTGAATTCTTTGAAACTGAACCAATTGATTTGAAATTGTGTGCATAGTTAAAGAATGTGTTATCAAAAATTAGTGGCATATCGGTGATTGACGCTGCCACCTTGTGGGTGGTTTCCAACCCTTCTCGGGGTGACTTTTTTTTCTCAAAATTAATCCCGGATATCAATGGAGGACATAGTAGTAAGCAAAATTGTAGTATTGAGTTTAAAGCCAATATTGTACATAAATATCAAGTCCATTGGTTCACTTTCAAAGAATTCGGAGGTTTTAGCTGATTTAAAGCTACAATGAGTGGTGAAATAGGGTTCCTTTTTGCTGTGTATGTAACTGTGAATACTAAATGTCAGACGATTTAAATGCCATTTTTTTGGTGGAAGACCTGTGCGCTTAGGTGTTACACTAACTCATGACTGGTGTTACTCAGGGGGAACTTGAAACGCTGCAGAATTCATGTAGCCTTAATCATAATTATTTTTATTATAATTTAATAAATTGCGATTCTCGCCGTTGAAGAAAATTTACTCTAAGTTGATTTCAGTTTCTATTACTTCTTAGAATTTATTTTAAGGATTGTGTTTCATTAGAATTAAACCTTGGACAAAAATGTTAATGCGCTAGTGGTCTATTTTAGGGGTCAGTCGAAGTGAAAAAATTAATTGATGAATACTCTTAAATGGCTCTCGATTGGGGTGGGTCCTTGAATTCGATCGGCAAAAGATCCCTCGGAAATGGAAATATCTCCTCTCACTTCGGGAGTGCGCCAAGTGTACTCCTGTGCGAGTATTTGAGGACCCGGACGAGCACACTAAGATGAAAAGATATCGGTAAAGAAATCAGCGTTATTCATCACAATACTCCTGTAGTTTTTGTCGCGTTAATAGTAGACTCAAGAATAAAGTCAAAATAATATTCGCTCCCAACGATATTCGTCTGTTCGTCGGGAAAATTCATTTTCAAAATGTATAACTTTGGAATATATTAATGGCGATTTCGATAACTAATATCGGCACGATATCTAAATTCTATTTGGGCCCAGTAAAAAATATAACGACAGGATAAAAAATAAATACCTATCACTGGAAATAATTGCTTACCGATATATATCACGTGTATTGGCAGATATCATCCGATAGACGCTGTATCGGAAATTTATCGAATGAAATACCTTGACATTTTGTGGACGACGAATTTTCATCAGTAGACGTGCCGTTATTTTATCGTGGTGTAGGAGCGATGTTTTAACTTTTTTATCGGGCGTTATACCACAATTGCTATCGGGGAATCAAACATATTCATATCGAGTCTTCAAAGCTGAATGTCGGGCTTATATTGTTGAAAGAAAGAATCATATTTTCCGATATTTCGATTAATAGCTCAAGCTTCAAGCCAGGATTACACATCGAAGTGCACTGCTACAACAGTGGCTCAGGAATGACACTTCGCCACTATTATCCGTAAGGTCCTTACTTACTTTAGGAGTATACTTTGTGGACCTTGACTTTAATACCACGTAAGTCTTCTAATTGTGCGAATGCGCTTCGTGACGACATAGGTAGAAAAACAAAAGAGGTGGTTGAAGTGGAGGAAAATAATTTCATCCCCTATTCTGTGTGAGAAAATAAACGCAATTTTTGGCGTACCCTTGATCCCTATTAAGTAATAAATTGAAAAACATCAATCTTTCTTATGATTATTCTTTTCCTGTGAAGATGAATTAGTTATTCACGTCGTGGATGTATACATAGCCATAGCCAACTGTGTGAGTCGAGTCGAACAGTCGATTGCTATAGCTTTGACGCGTAAACTAATTTGCCTGGGTATTCGGATACCTGTCTGGGTGCTGGTGCCGCGTGCATTCCAGTACATTTCGCGTATTCCTATGTCCTTTCGATAGACCATGCGTCGGGTGCGCGCGAGTGACGCTGCGCCGATTGTTTAATCCTGCGCCGAGTGCAATCGTTTGCTGCGCCGACGACTGCCTCCGTCCCCACCCCACCTCTTCGTCCGCCCCCTCCTCACATTATGCCTCGCACAATTACAACAACCGCGTGTTTTTTTCGATCCTGTGTTCGCGGCCTGGTGCTAACGAGTGTTCGCCGACGCTAGCGGCGAGTGCCTCTCGCCAAAGCGATCCGAAAAAGACTGCGAAATCCCCTTTCGCCGCGGCACTATTCTCCATATTTTTTTAACCTTCGGCGTTGTTACCCGGGGAAGTGTCTTTTGTACACGGTAAACTTAGTTTACGTATCTAGTCAGTGCTGCCACATTGCGCGTGGTGTGAACTCGGCGTTTTATTGACCAAAAGTAATGACAAAATATGGATAGCCTTATTTTCAGTGCACTTCATTGGGTTGTAATTGTAATTTTAGTTGTAATATACATAGTAGTATAGTGCACTTTTTACAACCCATATAATGATACAGATAACATCGGTCACTTTTGTGTTTGATGTTATTTTAAAACATGTTAGACCGTCGTCTAAGAACTTTATTGTTCCATTATCAAGGGTTTCATTGAAAGATTTGTTAATGGTTGTTGTCCATGTAACTACTACTCTTTGCCAAACGTTAGCCTAAGATGCTTTTTTAATTACTTAAAAAAATAAATGACGTATACTCCTAAAATAATTAAGTAATGTATGAAGAGATCATGATTGATAAAATATTTAGCAACCCCAGCTTTGCTGCACATTTGAGTGCGATTCATTGAATTGTAGTCCTTTTTCTGTCGAGTTCTCACACGCAGTGACACTCTCGATTTGGAATCCTTTCTGTTGAGAGGGCGAGCAAGAATGCAACAGTTGTAAAAATGATAGCTAAATGCAAACATGCGGTGCTTGGATTCATCACATGGTATTACACATAATTGACATAATAGTGTATATTTGGATTACATACGTTTCACCTTGTGCGTACCACTTTTTCAGTATTTCCCAATGAGAAATAATATTAAGCTGTCTGATTAGGTGAATTAATTATTGAGGAAGGAGGATGTAATTGCAGTCGCGTCGGGGTAAGCGAGAACGCGGTTCCATAACTTGCTTAGAGTATGAATCTTTTTGATGAATTTTTCTTTAGATGATGCTGAAGGGAAGTAATGTCCCCAAAGTAGTGATGTGGATTTTCATTATAATGGATCTAATAGGATCGCATCTCTGGTTACTTACATTAATTTATGCTTCCGGATGCTATCCTGCTATTAAAAAAAAAAACACTGCTGGCCTAAGGTACCTACTTTCAAAGCGTGAGTTCAGGGATGTGGAACGTACATATGGCCGGCTCTTTCGACGTGGAAAGGATAATATATCGCTCTTTGTACGGTGCATTGGCTTTTTCGAACTAGAGTACTTGCAGTTGAGTGTCGTGTTCTTTGGCTATTTATTCCCATGAATATTAAGCATTCTGCCAAAATGGCAGTAACTCTTCAATATTTGCAGACTTTCTATAGATGAATACTTTCTAATGGCCACATGTTAAAGTGCAGGATCGCACGTATTTGCGCCGCGGTGAGTCGTCGCAGAAGGCGATTCATTTTCGGTTCCTTTGATTCACGGCCCGTTCCAAGCGTTATAATTCTTGACGAGGAACAAAGCGAAGTGAAATCAGTCTAGGTTGACCATTTTTTGTTTAAAACGTTCATCGATTAATTCTCTTTTATGATTCATGGCGTCGGGCACTTTGTATCGGTGAAATACTCACATACAATGAAATGACCCGCGAATAGTAAACTCTCTGAAAACGTGGCCTTTTTCACGCCTTTACTGCCTTTGGGACATTTTACATTTCAGAATAATAAAGAGTCCCATGGAATTAATGGGTGGAACGTTAAGTGATGGAATAACTCGCTCGCTGTACTTTCATTTGAAGGCATGGAATATTGCACATCCACCGTTTTCACGATTCCAATAACAATGTAATCAATATACAGTCGTATTTTTTAAAAGGTTAAAGCTTGAAAAAAGAGGAATATGCAACGGACTAACGATCACGATTTACTGCGTCAGAAGTGAAATGCTGGCGCGAGGGGCGACTGTTTGAGTGCGATGGGCCTTTATTCGATTGCAACCAACCCACTCAAATGCTCTTCTCATTGAAACTGCGTCGTCGGGATTCTTTTCATTCGCCCGTGGATAAATGCGCGCCAATAACCGCCGTGCAGCGCCGGTTACAATCGCCACTCTCGAACTGGCTGCCAACTGCGTCGAGTGGATTGCATTGCTCGGCGCGAAAAGGACGGAGCAATTCGTCGGATTATTCATGGGATGGCCCCAAATACAGACACCTGATGTTTGAAATGCGTGATGCTTTAATATTACACCCCGAAGAACTTAACTCAGCCACGGCGATGGCGACAATACGAAGGTCGTTCAATAAGTCTTTAGAAAAAGGTAGAGAAAGAAATTATTTTGGGTAATTTAAAAAATATTTTTCAATTTTGACTCCTTTCAGCTCTGTAAATTTTTAATAGCATTTTTCTAAGCATTTTTAGCCGTCCAAAATAGTAGAATTTCGGGATCTCCTCAAAATTGGCATTATATTGGGCGATTATCTACTCCATAGACGTAAACATTTGTCTGCAAAGCTATTTCTTCGAGTTGAGAAATGATAAAAAGTCGCTGGGGGTCAAATCTTGTTAATACGGTGAATTCTTTAACAATTGGAACTTTAATTCCGTAATTTTGGCCAATACAACTGCGTAGGTGTTCAACCGAGCATTGTCTTGTTGAAGAAGGAACTTTATCTCTTTCAAATGAGGACGCATTTCTTGCCTTATACCAACAACCGTTCCAATTACGATCTTCTGTTATCGCTTTTCTCTTTTCTAAGTAATAGAGATATATTATTCTACATTCATGCTAAAATGTCGTTGCCATGACCTGACCGGCCCTTTCTCCATCTTCGCCTGCTTTGGAGCCTGTTCACCTTCAGAATTCGATTGTTTCGACTGTTTTTGTCTCTGTAGCGTACTAATGAATCCGTATTTCATTAAAAGTTACGCATTGACGGGGAAAGTCCTCAGGATTGCGGCGGAAAAGCGCTAAAAAATCTCGGAGTTGACCACACGATTTCGTTTATTGTCCACGGCGAGCAAACGCGGCTACCTTATTTCCGAGATTTTTTTCACAGCCAATTTTTCGTGCAAACTTGAAGCGATTGTGCATTGCGAGATGGCTGTGGCCTCAAATATATCGTTCACTTCTATTTTTGTGTCACTTTGAACCATATCGTGGATTTTTTCAATCGTTTCGAGGAAAACACAGGGCGTCCGGAAACACGTTCATTTTTTTTTAATGCACGGCCACGGATTAATTCACTTAGACAATTGTCAATAAATACAAACACAAGAGCAGATGTGACATGAACTTCATACAGCTCTTCTATAATTTCTTTCGGCTTTAGCCCTTTTAAACACATGTATTTGATCACTGCACGAATCTCATTTTTATCTATTTTTTAAAATGAATTAAAGTTTTCCACTACAATCGGCAACATGTATGAAACTGTGGCATGGATACAGCTGAAGCTCTAACGGCTGACTAGTCAAAAGTACTGCTTACTAGGAGAAATTAGTTTGAGATATTAAAAGTGCAATCTCTCGGAAAATAAAGGACTTATTGAACGACCTTCGTACTAATCAGTAGAAAGCTGTTAAAATGTATATTTGTGTAAATATGTATTGATTTTTTTAAAACTTTATCATTTCTATCTCACAGAAACTCATTTATAGTTGGTATAATGGATGCAATTAGTATATGAGGCAGCCAGTAAATGTTTAACATGTTGCATCGTCTGTCTAGCGCCATAGATATCCAACAATTACTAATCAGTCATAGTGAGTCATTTTTTGATAACACGTAAATTTTGGGGTGAATTACGATGGTATTTTTTATTACCTTTAAAAAATTACTCTTATAAAATACCGGGACGATCAAACATTACGAATGCGTACGCAAAATAGGTGAGTCATCGTGTTTACATTTGTTCATTGCTCTTTCGCGATCATTTTCTTGGTCTTGGGTGGTTGAATCGCACTAAATTGATTTCCTTCTTGTCATGTTTACTCCTTCTAGATCTACGAGACGAATTAAAGGCATCTACATCTACATCTATATAATACCCCGCAAGCCGCCTAAAAGGCGTGTGGCAGGGGGTGTTAGGACACCAGCTGTTTACAGCTTAAAAAAAATGAAGTACTCTAACGAGGTTGGAAATAGCGTTTATTAAAGTCCTTTATGGTTCGGGGGAAAAACGAATTCCCATATCTATCCGTTCGGCAAAACATCTCTCTTAATTTATCGCTTCTATCGGACCTGGAAATATAGTGTGGCTCTAATATTATGTTCTCTGTGTCGCTCTTAAAGATATCCATTCCCAAATGTTCAAGTAATCTAAGCCTAGCGCGCAGCCTCCGAGTCTCCAATGGCTCCCAACCTAATTTGCTTAACATCTGGGTAACGCTGTCTGTACGCCCGTAGCAGTTTTTGACGAAACGCGCAGCCTTCCTTTGTATTTTATTCAGTTCGCGGATTAAGTCTTTCTGCACCGGATCCCATAAGCTCGCTGCATATTCAAGGTGCGGTCGGACGAGAGCGAAATAGCACCTTTCTTTCACTTTCTCATTCGAAAATCTTCCCACAATACGCTTGACGAATCCTAATTTCTTCAGGGCTATGCCGCAAACATTCTTTATATGTGTTCCCCACGTGAGGTTCGAGGTTATCGTAAATCCCAATTATTTCACTTCGTCTGTTGCCTTAATTTTAATACCATCCACTGCATAAACATGGTTAGAATTGGACGAATTCCGCAAAAAATAAAACGCCATGCATTTGCTCAGATTAAGTTCGAGTCCCCACTCTTGGCTCCAAAAATGAACGTTGTTTAGGTTTGATGATAGAATTTCATAGTCAGAGTGATCACTAATTTCGCGATAGATGACAGCGTCGTCAGCAAATAAACATATTTTACTGCTAATGCGGGAGCAGAGATCATATGAACAACAGGGGGCCGATTACGCTTCCTTGTAGAACACCTGATGTAACTTTTACAACATCAGAGCTAATTCCGTCAATAACTACTTTTTATTTACGATCTCTGAGAAAGTCGCGTATCCAGTTTACAACGGTCTCGTTTAATCCGCATGACTGTAATTTGTATAAAAGTTTGTTGTGAGGTACAGTGTCGAAAGCTTTCTTAAAATCTAGAAATAGTGCGTCAAATTGTCTTTTTGATTCACCAGATTTTAAAACGTCGTAAAGAAAGAGCGCGAGCTGAGTTTCGCATGATCTACCTTTTCGGAATCCGTGCTGACAGTCATGGAGGAAGTTACGTCTGTCCAAGAAAGTCATGATATTGCTAACGACGATATGCTCAAGTATCTTGCCTGTAATCGATGTCAATGAAATCGGACGGTAGTTGCCTAGGTCATGTCTGTTTCCCTTTTTGAATATGGGTGTAACGCTTGCAATTTTCCAGTCTAGCGGTAACTTTCCTTCTGATAGTGACTTCTTGAATATGATCTCTGAGTAAGGTGCGATCTGTGGAGCTAACTCCTTGAGGACACGCGCGGGGATTCCCTCCGGACCCGGAGATTTACTATTCTTAATCGATTGTAGTTGTTTAGTCATCCCATCACGTTGTATAGATATTTCTTCCATCGATTCCTCAGTATGTGGAATGTCTAAATTGAATTGAGTATCAGAGGCAGAGCAGAGGAAGAGCAGAGGAAGGTTAGAGACTCGGTCATTAAAATGCATCGTTCAGTCTTGTCTAAAACGCTGTGTTCACATTCGCGAGGTGACCCAATCGTCATGCTCTTCACTTATTTCAACCCCCAATCGACTGATATTTTCATGGATAATATAATTCGTCTCCCACGCTTCGCTTCCCCGCGTCCTCAAATATGGCGCTACGGGAGATGGTCGGGATCTGGGAATGCCGGGAACACATTAGAGCTGTGTCGTTCATGAATGAATCGTTTAAAATGGCGATTCAAGGGCATGAACAGAATGTGTTGAATCTACGTTTTCCACTCGAGCCGTTCAAAATGAACGATGGAAGATTCAAATCCAAATCGTTCAATAGGAACGATTTGAATCCGGCTTGACTGCGTAGATGCCACCCATGAAAGGCGGTGGATCATCATTAGATTCTGACGAATGGCTATACAGGCAATCAAATGAACTCTTCGCCATTATTACTATCGATTTGACTCTCAGGAATATGCGGTATGTATTTTTGTGTGACGGAACTAAATATAAACTGATTTAGTAGAACGTGATAAAAGCTTTTTCACGGTGTAATCAGTGCTATAAATATTCTTCTGACTATATCAGTGAAATGAAAATTCTTGCGGCGAGAGAATTTTGAATTCTTCACTCTCACAATTAAATGTTGGAATGAGTATGAAAGTCTTTGAGAAATGTGTAGTTGCATGCAATGGAACTGTTAAAAATGTCAGTAATCTGACGGATTGAACTTTGCTTAAGAGTCATTAACTTTAAAAGTTATTGCATTTCGGAATTAATTTATCGTGGTCTACTAATTCTGTATAGCATAGCACTCAGATAAATCGAAGAGGTTTTATAATCCGAAAGCAATTTATTCGAGATGCCTTTAAATGAAAATAAATAATCACTGCGAATTGCTTTCTGTAATAGTATTTGAAATGCAGTAGGTTGACAGATTCTTATGGATTCAAGCATGATTAATACATTACACATACATATAATGTATTCTCCATGGATTCAAGATTCTCTCAGATTAGATATTCACATGGATTCGAGATTCCTACGCATCATTATGAACGATTTAAAGAACCGATTCAATGCCACGAATCAAATCCCATGAACCGAATCCACCACATGAAACGAAATTCGCACTTCCAGAACACACAGAGGTCGTATTGCCTATGACGCACCCGCGCGTGCGAAATACACACGGCTAATCATCCTCTAGGCTTTTCACCCAACTCCCTCCAACCCCTCCCAACTTGAAAAATATCCTGCAGATGGGGTTGCAATCGCGTGCTCTGCTCCACCCGCCCACGTGACCTACTCCAAAGTACTACCCCGCTCCCAAATTGGAATCCGTTTTTTTCTTTCATTTTTCTTTCGACCCAACCCCCTTCACACGCTCCGCGCCTCTCTTTTGTTTCTCTCCCTCTCTTGTTTTATTTTTTCTAACATCGCCTCTCTTTCAACCGCTCACGAGTGCGCGTTCTCGCCTGTCATGTGTTTGGCCACTGCCTCCCCACTCCAAGAGGAACCATATGACCGGGGAGCCGGAAGGCGGTCCCATTCGCCGCAGTTAGCATAGCCGACGCGCGCCGCCCATCATCTCCCCCTCAAACTTTATCTTTAATGCATATGGCCTGGTGAGTAGTAATTGGCGTAGTAAGCGTAGGTGCTGTGCAGTTCGGAAGGTGAGGAAGGGGACGGCAATGTCGAGGGAGGCGTCTGGTGAAGGAGGACAAGTCATTTTCCGTTTAGCATTCGCAGTTCCCTTGCTTATAGTTTGAGTGCATTACGCGGCGTAGTTTTCCATTGGGGACCTACGGGGGGAGTTATGGATCCATGGACGCGTGGGTATAATTTGGGGTTCCCGTTACAATGGGCCGTCGGAAAGTTAATAACAGGCGTCGTTGGTCGAAATTATACCCCCGCGCGGGTGAAAAACTCGAAATTATAAAACAAAAGCCGAAATTTTACAAAAACGGAACTGTGGGGAAAATTTTTGAAATCATTGACCTATCGTTTTCAATAATATTTAGACACCCACGAGTCCCATTTCGTAGATGGGGCAGGGTGGGTAAAAACATGGGGGGTGGGCACACGAGATATCTCTTGGTTTTACTCCATTACGGACAGATGGGGATTCGACCACGCTTGCGAAATTCTGGTCTATACTCCAGGAACAAAAGCTCTGACGAAAGGAATACACAGGGGAAACTCACGTCCACGCCCACGTTTGGGTGTCGGAGTGCTTCATTTCGGGATTTAATTTAGATTCGTAATTGGTCTCTCCGTTTGTATTATATGAAGACGTGGTGGCTTCGTAGCCGTAGAGTTAGTTTCTCCCATGCGTGGTAATTGCGGTGAAGTCCTGAAAGGGCTCTAATCCGAAGTAATAATACTATTTTCATTTCGTAAAAGATACAATTTTAAATAAACACAATAGATACAGTGGCATACAACGCAAGGACACGAAGATACAGCCAATGCCAGTTTTCCCCTGCTTATTTCCTCTCAGTGAGTGGATCCTCTTGGAAATAAAGGTGTGAACATTAATTTTCTGGGAGTCAAGGGAACACTTAGAAAGTTTTAAAGACAGCGTCAGTTCCATTTTAAAGTAAGTGCACTTAAAATTAACTCAGTGAATTTTAATGAATTATCACCGTATTAATAGGGAATTTACTGCTGCTTAACGAGAAACTGATCTACATTTCCGCTCTGCCAACGTAACACTACATGCTCAATCTTTTGCCTCAGTTATCGAAGTGAAGTGAATAAAAAAATCTCTTTTATTCCCTTTTTAAATTTTCCCTTTGACATCGTTTCCTTCGCTTCTGATTGCGTTTGTGCTTGTATTTCATTAATTATGTTTTTAAAAGACTCTTACGTCAACATAGAGCGATCTTATAAAGGCAATATCAAGTTTTTTGCCATGGCTTTAGTTTCCAATGTCTTTTCAGATGTTCCTCACCGCTCAGCGTTACGTAATACTTATAGCTAGAGTCTATGGTGGTACTATTTACGATAAACTTAATTTCGCGGGCGGAAAAACAATTCCTATCTCTATAAAGGTAATGCATGTATTACTAGAACCTTTAACAAGTTTCTAATGTTTACGACATCTCTCGGGTGGGAAGGGGGGAATTAGTATCACGGGTAATGTATGATCACAGGATACTAATTTCTTATTTCTCGTAAAGTTGCTGTATTGATTACCCATGATCCTTGTATGCCGGTTGCTCAACAGTACTATCAACAATTAAACATCTTATTATATATAATATCTTAATTAATTAAACATCTTAATTTTGGCTTAAAGTTGTGTCCGATGATTCTCAGATCTAAATGTGGATGGAGATCCAAGAGAGCCAACTTTAATAATATATTTTCACAGTTCCGGTCATCGATAAATAAATTCCTATGCGCATGGAAAGTGTGTCAGTGGGTCACGTGGTAGATATTCCTTACTTCTACGCCTTTAAACTTATCACAATAACTATTTGAGTTATATAATGATCGATATTGAATTTTTCCCAATTTTATGGTGGCCCTGTTTTATTTGAGAGCTGGTAGGGGGAAGACGTTTTGAAATGCTTCTGAGATAGTAAATTCATTACTTCAGAATAGTTTTATATTCTTTAGCATCCATCTCTTCTTAAAATGATAGAAGTGAATAATAATCTTGATCATGCATTATTCACCAAAATTCTTCTTACTCCGTAGACATTCCTGTTAGTTAGTTAACTAGTCGCCTCAAAGTCTCTCGATCAACCATCCCTTTGAGTGAATCGCTTCTCCCTCGAATCGTTCTCTATTCACTCCCTCCATATTCCCTTTGGAATTCCCTTCCTCCTGCACATTTAGAATTCTCTTCCTCATCCCTTCTTTAAATACGACCATCCATTGCTTCCTCCCCTCTTGCGCCTTCCTCGAGATCTCAACCACTCCTACCATCTCCCCCTTTGTCTTATTCCCATCTCTCCTCGTTTTTCCCATCATCAATTTCACCATCTTCATTCCTCCATTTTCTTTTCGTGGGATTTCTTAGCAGGCCAGGCTTCAATTCCATATGTTAGTGCTGGCCGCACAGCGTTTCCAAATATTTTTAACTTCATCCTATTCCCAATCCTGTGATCATACAGTACCCGTGATACTGAATTTTCTAGTCCCTCCACCCTGATAGGTACACTTCTCTTTCCAGTCACCCATTCCTGGGATAAATGGAGCCCTACTTTGCTCAAACTCTCTTGTAATATCTCCAAATCCCGCATATTGCCTTTTCCTCCAAACGATGGATGAGGGGACGGTGGAGCTTTGAAAAAGGCGACTATTCTTCTCCAAGTTCAAATTATCATGTTCGCTTTGGGCATTTTGCTTTCCAGTTGTTTTTTTCCAGATCAGGAAATATACCTGCACTGCAACTAAGTTTATTCCCTCTGCATTGTACAGAATTTATCAACAAATTATTGACGAAATCATCTTGCATTCTCAGCACATCAACGAAAACTCGTCGATGTTGACCCAATCACCCAACAATTTAAGAAAACAGAAGCCGTATTTTGTTTCGTGAAGGAACTCTCCGGTACCACAGTAATACCTAACCCCACCTTATTCAACAGCCATCTGTGGTCTTCACCGATTGGCTGACTTTTTATTTGCGAATGATGTAATACCTAATTCCTTGCAGCGGCTATAAATACAGCGCAGGTTTGATTCCGTTTCGCCACGATTTTCGATTACATCCGCAGATATGGTTGCTGTTCGTCACTGAAGCAGTGCATTTCCGCTTGGTTTTCTTGGGCGTGGGAAAAGGAATTCCTTGCAAATATGCTTCAGTCCGCCGTGCCCCCCTCCCCGCCCTCCTCCCCGCCCCTGCAGTGCAACAGTTGAGCGGCGACGTAACGAGGCCCTCTCCTCCTTTTCATTTCGCTCTCTCTCTCTTCCCCCCTCCCACCTCTTCTTCATCCCCTGCGCTCAGATGCGATACCCTCTGCCCCTGCCCAACATCGCATCCCTCCTCCGGAATGTCAACCCTCTCAAGCCCACGCAAAAAGAACGAGACTCCGTTTAACACAGGAAAATAAAAGCATGAAGCTACTATAACCCCTTTCAAACGCTATTTATTTTTTTCATTCCGTTTCACCCTTTTCACGTGCTACCCTTCTCGCTCCCCCCTTTTTAGGAATCCGCTCATTTTTCCCCTTTCGCCTTTTTCTTCCTTTTCGCTTTTTTTTGGCATCAACACCAGCACCACCTATGGGTGTTGTTAGTGTAAGAACGGAGTGCACGCGCTCGCGACTGTGTGCCGCGTGTGCTGTGGTTGTTGTCCGGGTGATAATGGATAATGCGCGCTGCGTAGAGGGGTCACAGCCGAGGGGGGGAAGGGTCGTTTTGTGGAGGAGAGGGCACTGGAGTCCATCCGGAGAGCAACGCGAGGGGACGAGTCGCCCACGCAAAGAACAGTCGCGCAAACAATCGCGCGGAAACGCTCGCGAGAACAAATGCGACTCGTGCTGTCCCTTCGCTTCTCTGGAGCCGCCCGAAATATAAATGCCCCACGTCAGAATTTCGATTGTCAATTGTTGGAAATTAGTGAGTATGTTGTTGTGTATTACTTTTGGGAATTTTGGGTGAAAACTATCGCTTGCGACGTTATTTGGGCTGCTGACATTTAGTTAGTACACTATATGTTTCTATATGATAATTATCATATTTATCAACTGACGATTTAAGCGTTTGATTTAATTTTATCCAATACTTCGGCACGTCGTCAAAAAAACACTTCGTTCGGAATGTTTTGGTAATTTAAGGATAATGGCCGAATAACCTGCGTGAAATAATGCTCTTACTTTACCTAATGCATTGGTGTTTAAAATGAGAGAACTGGCCTATCATATAAGCCGTGTAAAGATGTAAATCTGCAATAAGAACAACGATGGAAAGGAAGCGACGAAACTTTCTATTGATTTGTGTCGATAACCGCCTGACATTTCGCTGCAAATAGTGCAGCGTTTTACCCAGTGCGTGTGGATTTTGAATGCATTTGAATTGTCACTTGAAATAAGGGGTGCGACAACATGTATTTATTTAACCTCATTGCAATGAGAACGCCATCGGAATAAGCGCAATTCGCGCGCTTCGCGTGGGCCGCAGTCTGAATGAAGGAGGGGTCGGGGGTGCAGTGATTATATCTCGCCCGAGGCTGCGACTCCTCTCCCCACACCCCCCCCCATCCCCCTCCTCTCCCTCGTTTTCCTTCCTTCTTTGCTATATCCCTCCACTCTGGGGCGGAAGACATGTTTTTATGGTATCATTTCAACAGAAAAACGTGGGATTCCGCCGCGGTCTTAGGAAAGAAACGTCTCCATTTAAATTGCTCATTTTTGGTGTTGTTGAAGGATTCCATTTAAATTCCTTGTCCTTTCTTGCCGCTTATTCCCTCGATAGGTACAGAAAACAGGCCACTTACATTTAAAAAATACTTTTTCGCGGACTAATTGTTCGAATAAGTAGTGTATTTAAGGAAATACAACCGAAAGGAGATCTCGATAACGGGCTTACTTAAAATTCCCAACTATTTTAAAAATTCATTATTTTAAGAATAAGGACACATTCATTGTCACTTTTGCATACAGGTGGCAACACCGATGTATTCAAATGTTCGCAATCCTTTGTTCGCAATCCTTGAAAATATTAAATCGTAGTGGTGGTTGAACCTCAGTCTTTGAAAAACTTGAAGCAACTTGATTGCACAACGTCTTTTTTAGATGTCACGCTGCATTTTCCAGTGAGTCTGTCATTTATGCGTTCATCAATGACCGTGTTTCGCTGACCAATGTGCACCCAAATGATACAAGAGTTGAAAAAAATAAATGTGTTAAAATTGAATCTGTCAAGTTGATAATAAAAATAGCGCAAGGTCATTCTCGTCTGAATGACGATTACTTGAAAACCGAACGTTTTCTGTGAAACCATTTAAATGCGCGCCGGGTGAAAACATATTAAGAGTTCGACTGGGTAATCCTTTTTGAATATTCGTGTTTTAAACTAACGAGAGACTAAGTGAATTAGGAAGATTATTTTTCCGTTGTGAATCATTTTTTACTTCCAACCATGGGCACCGATTTGTTTTTATGAAGGTCCGAGTGAACGGGGTCTACTGCACTCTGATTGTGAGTCCCGGGTTCCTACTTTTCCGCTTCTTATCAAACGGCCGGTCGTCAGCTCGACGTTGCTCGACGTAAGAGTAATATTATAACAGAGGAATCTTCACAAACAGTTACCATAAAGAGGGTTGCGTAGCGTAATCGGCCTCTAGATGTGCTGTCCCCCAGCGCGCAATTAAGTTGGCTTACAAAAGGCGCCATTCGCGTCGCTGACGGGGAAAGCGATCCGAATTGCGCGGAGAAGTAAGCTATGATTAGGGCTGTTGACATGAATCCAAATTTTTAAACATTTGATATAAAATGTATTTCAAAATGTTTAAGTTTTTTTTCCTCGTGATTGGAAACATTGTATAGTAAACAATGAAATTCACCCTGGCGTCATCGCCGCGCCACGGACAATCTAGGAAACCGATTAAACTGCGCACGAAGTGGCAACAATAATTACGCTTCCACGAGACGGACCGGGGCCTCCTATATCTCTAGTCTCTTTGGATGAAAGAGTTTCGATCGGAATTTCACGGATAATTAGGCTAACACTGGATCTGTTAATCAACATTTGTATTCTCGATGAGGTGATCATTGATAGCTCTTCATTGTTATTCCACGCAATTGAAAAAGCGATGCTGCAAAATATCGGAAGAAAGTGGATCGCACTATAGTCATCGTAGAAGAGCGGACATTTTTGAGAACCGATCGGCAACTGTTATGGACCTTCGCAATGGGAGGGGACCCTTATTTTGTTTCCGTGAGTCGGCCGCCCACCTGTCATCGCGAGGCACGCCTTTGTCCCCTGGATCCGCGGCCGTGCTCTATCGATCCGCACCTGCACGAGGAAAACGAGCGAACGAATGAATGAATGGAGGCGTGTGCGGACTCCTCAGTGGCGGATGTCTTCTGATAGCCCCTCCCCCCAGCCCCTCCTCGTCGAGGCTAGAAGTGGATTCATTGCGGAGCGTAGCCGCCGCTCCCTCGGTCGTGGCCTCATCTTCTTCACTTTTGGTCCCCCGGGGGCCGCGATATCGATCCCACGGCATGACGTGCAATTCAAGACCATGCTCTGAATTCCGCCGTGGATTGAGAGATGAATTTTTTCGTGAAGTGTTCGCTAGCGAGTCCGGAAGGGATCTTCGACTGGCGGCATCTTCGCTTCTCCCTAATTCCTCCTCAAACACCCTAATGTGTGTGTATGTACACACATACATACCTTGTGGCTAATTATAATTACCGGTTCTTTTGTTTGTTTTTCTATTTCAAGAAGATATAAATGCCACTTGTGGTAAAATAATATTGATACATATTTCCTTGGATACGCTTTATTCGCGAATAACTTTTTTGTTGAGTGACGAATGAAATTGGACCTTATAACAGAAGCCAATATTTCAGCATGCTATCAGATAAAAGTCGAAACAAACGAATTCAGTGTTAACGATTGAAGTAATATGACCGATACCAGTGAAATTTCGATACATGCATTTTGCAGCATCGCTTTTTCTAGCTGCGGGAAATGAACGTTATGAAATTGTTAGGACACCAACGTACCATATGTACATACGAATTACGTTGACCAGTAATTCTTCCTCATGAAGACATACCGATAGGAAGTTATATCGATTAAAAACAAGGTTGGTAATGGGGGTCTATAGTTACGTATTTAAGACTTGGTGTCAACCTTGTTTTCATTTTATATCGAAATCTATTTTTCAATGTAAAGGGTCATAAAACCTTAATCCCTTTACAAGCAATTCCGTTTGAACGAGATAAATGGAATGATAGGATTACAATATTTTTCAAGAAGGTGATGGACATTCCAATTGATGGATTTTTCTGCGAGTACTTAATATGAAATCGACTTTCGTTTGATTCGATTTTTCGTTAATAACTTTTTTCATTTTATGAGGTATGAGACTGAAACTCACATTCGATTATTCCTATATGCGTTTATATTTTACAGCTAATCACTCGCTTCGGCGGACCTTTAGATGTAGGTCGGGTGAAAAAGTGGAATACGATAGAGGCGCGGAACTTGCGATTTCTCACTCCACATTGCAGACATCTCATCTGTGGGGAGGCTAATTTTCGCTGTGCAATAATACTGTAATTGTCTCTATCGCCTCTGCCTTAACATTGTGTAAGCTCATTCTCTCGTTAATTGAATGGAAAACTGTGTTGTATTCCACCAATTTATTTTTAGGTACGACTAGTTTCAACGCAGCGGCGTCAACCTCAGGTACCTGAATGTTTCTGAATTCTTGAATGAAATAAATAACTTTGATTTATTCCACACTTTTTATAGTGTGGAACAAAACAAAGTTATTTTATTTCATTCAATAATGAAGCAAATTCCACAAAATAACGCCTGAGACCGTGTCTTATATTTCTGAATTCTGTATAACTCTGTTTTTATCCATGGAAGTATCATTTGATTTTAACTGCTATAATTTCCGAAAAATGAACTTGAAACTTAAAGAAACATGTAGAATGGTATTCTTTTGGGAAGAATATGAATTGTGTGACTGTGGATTTGCTTTAAAGTTTCAGGATATTTTCTTGGCATTATTGTGGTCACTTGATGTATTATTAAATATGTGGCCGGCTTCGAATACTTATCAATCGATATTGACTTTAATTTTCTTTTCGATAACTGTTGAGGCATCACCACCATACGGTTATACTGTGGAATTTTCGAATAATTGAAGCGATTTTGGACGCAACGCTAACCTTGATTATGTAACTCCACGTTGTCTCAGTCGCCAATCCGAATCTTCTCGAAGAAGTCAATAATGAAGAAGCACCATGAAAATTTCTTCTCATTCAAAGAAATGCTCTCTCTCTCTCTCTCTGGAAATTCCGAATATTGGGAACGCTTTTGGACACAATACTAGATCACACGCACCAGAAGAATGTCTAAATACTCCAATCGAACCCGCTTCAATCGTGAAATGTGATTTTATGCTTTCCCGGCGAATAATGTGGGTAAACTTTTCTCGGGATGTTTTTACAACGGCCAACGTTTCAAGTAGTACCGTAATAAATCAATATTCAGCCCTGAAGATGAGTGCCGAAACGGTACTTGAAACGTTGGCCGTTATAAAAACATTAACCCGGTGGGAATCCCGAGAAAAGTTTACCCACATTAATTGACTCATTTATCGAATCATAGATAATGTGTCCTGTGTCAACGTTTCGGAGTTTAATATCTTAATCGTCTCCAGGGCTTTGTATGACTAAAGACAAATATGGTAGAGCATGATGGTTTACTTAATATATGTGTATATGCATATATTTATATATTTGTATACGGCAGGTGAGATACCAAAGGATTTCGAGAGGAACATTATAATCCCTAGTCCTAAGAAGAAAAGAGCGGAGAAGTGCGAAGATTTTAGGACCATAAGCCTTACTACACATGCGTCAAAGATATTGACAAGGATCATCTATAGAAGAATAGAACGAAAAGCAGAAGAGTACTTGGATGAGGACCAATTTGGATTCAGAAAAAAACAAAGGCTCAAGGGAAGCAATATTGGCCCTAAGACTGCTCATAGAGAAGAGAATGGAAAAGAACAAGCCAACATTCGTTGCGTTTGTGGACTTAGAGAAAGCATTTGACAACGTGGATTGGAGCACAATGCTTGGAATCCTAAAGGAAATTGGGGTTCCTTATAATGACAGAAGAATCATCCACAGTTTATGCAAAAACCAAGTAGCCGTGATAAAATCAGGGCCCAGCTGTGAAGAAGCAAGAATTAGGAAAGGAGTGCGACAAGGCTGTACATTGTCGCCCGTAATTTTCAACGTTTACATTGAAAAAGCCATAAATGAAATCAAAGAAAAGGAATTGGGAGTGAATATCCATGGAGAAAAAATTAGCATGCTAAGATTTGCCGATGACATAGCCGTTATAGCAGAAACAGAGATGGGTTTGAAAAATATTCTGGTTAATATGGGTAGGGTAATGAGTAGATATCAACTGAAAATAAGCATGAAGAAAACCAAGATCTTAGTATGCAGCAGAAGAGAAGATGTCAAGACCAACATTAAAATAGGGAGGCAAAAACTGATAGAGGTGGATGAATTCTGTTATTTGGGAAGCAAGATAACTAGTGACGGGAGAAGCAAGAAAGAAATTATCAGCAGAATAGCCCAGGTGAAGAGAGCATTCCACCAAAAGAGAGACCTGCTTACAGCGGGAAACTTAAATATGGAAGTAAAGAAACAATTTAGAAGAACCTACATCTGAAGTATGCTCCTATACGGAAGTGAGGCATGGACAATGACCGCAGCGGAGAAAGCAAGGACAGAGGCCTTTGAAATGTGGTGCTACAGAAGAACGATGAAAATCAAATGGATCGACCGAGTCAGTAACGAGGAAGTCCTAAGAAGGGTAGGAGAGAAGAGAAGCCTAATGAAAACCTTAATAAGAAGACGGAACAACCTTATAGGCCACATCTTGAGACATGATGGCCTGATGAAGAAAATCGTCGAAGGACAAGTGGAAGGCAAGAATGGAAAAGGAAGACCTCGAACAAAATATATGGAACAAGTAAAGAGAGATGTGAAAGAGAAGAAATACGTAGGTGTGAAAAGATTAGCTGATAGAACTGAGTGGAGAGCTGCGTCAAACCAATCCTAGGATTGTTGACCAGTGATGATGATGCATATATTTATTGTGGGTATAATTATGTTCAACTTGATTTTTATATCTTTTTAAAGATTTAATTAGTCATGATGTTTGACTCTCTATTGTTTTTATGTATATCTGAAGGTTAATTTTGGTTTTGCTCTGTGAGCTTACTCATAAATGTCTCTGATTTAAAACAATGTGACGATGATCAGAGTGTCCACTCTCTCCGGCGAGGCACACATGTCACCTCAATACCCTCGGCTATCCTTTGTCCTTCCTGAAATTAAATATGTAATCGGTGAAAGTAACATTTCACTATTGGACGAAATAACATCTAATGGATTGGCTGTGTTTGGGTCCCTTAACCACGATCCCAATCGCGTACAGTCACCGGTGAGTGATTGCACGTGAAGGGACTGAAGATAGAGGGAAAAGTCTTTGGTCTGAACCAGTGGCGCCGACTCCATGGGGCCTGAGGGGGCCCGAGCCCCCTCAAAGATTCGTTTGGGGGGGCGGAGCCCCCTCAATAATTCAATAAAATAATTAAGTTATATTATGCTTTGTGAAATCACAAAAATATATTGGTAATTTTTATTTCCCATGTTGACGATAGTTACCTTTTAAAATAAATTCAACAATGTGTTAAAACAAATAATTATAAGGTTAAGCAAAACTGAATCAAGTGGTGTGAATCATGATAGTGTTTCGGTGCTGCGACACTGCTGCTTGGTGCTGCACTGGTGCTGCTTGGTAATATCTCTTCCCGGGGCAAGACCTCCGATATGGGCCCCCCCAATATTTTTTATAAGTCGGCGCCCCTGGTCTGAACGCAGGAGAATACGCGGAATGTGTGTCGGGAAGATTCTGGAAGGAAATGCATTCCGCGGAATGGTATATGTATTGACATTTTATGTGATATTGGCAAGCGACGATGCAGTCACTTGAAAGAAAATGCTGGAAGGGTATTCCAACAGTATATCCGGGAATGAGTAGAATTCATTTTGTCGCCTTCGTAGTCGTAAATAAAACTTTTATCTGCTGCAGGGGAAAGTAATTTTCTAATAATGATATGAGTTACCGGCGAAATGAATGTTTTGTTGGAGATATTTTGCAGATTATCTTTGTTACATAGCCTCATCTCTTAAAAAAAATACTATCCTCACGGAAAACAATTTGTGGAACATTATAGATGGTAAGAGATTTCAGTTTATCGCGTCCTATGCGGGGAAGCATATATTTTAAAATTCTCGGTCACTATAAGATAAAAATGTCAGTTATCTTAAATTACGGATTTTATTTATAAAGCGCAATCCGTCTTTTTCAGCCAATTAATGTGCGTAGTGTATTTCTGAAGTTTATACTGTGAAAAACTAAAATTAACCCCTCAGTAATTGAATTTTTTTAATATTTCTGTAATATAAAAATTGTAGAAGCAGCACTAATGAACTTATTCATAAAAGTCGAACTGTGCAAACTCTCACTTCAGATGTTCCTATCTCTATTAAAAACGCTATAGGGAGCGTTGACATTTATTTTTAATGTTGAAATTTTTCCGTTGGAGGATTTATTCAAATAGATGTGAATTATCCGAGGTCTCTCACTTTTTGTGATGCTGCTTTGTTAAGTACCAGATGAAACCAACTATCGAAGCTATTTTATGTTTGGTTCATTATTCATGAGAATGAACTTCATTATTAATGAGAATGTTTGTTTATTACTTGTGTATTTGATTGTCGTCTCTTACTTGCATTTCTATCGCTTGCTTTCCCTCGTGTTCGAAAAGGAGGAGTTATATAACTTTCTGCTGACTCACAGACTTATCATGTCAATGCATAGAAAATACGGAAACGAGCCCCTGTTCCGTACTAAACATCGCGAGATTATGCGAATCAATAAGAGAGAATGTGTCGATTGGCATTGTATTCAACCCTTTGTATTGTAAAGGTGGGTTTGGCTGCGATCCCTCATAATTATTATATGTATTAAAAATCCGGTTGTGAAAATGTCACTAGAAAGCTCCCAAGTCTCGCGTATTTATCTCACACTAACCCCTTCTTCTCGGTGGATCGGAGGAATGATTATGCTTAACATGAGGGTGTAAACTGGCACAAAAATATGTGGGGTCCCAGATGACCCCAACATACCAGTAAAGGGTTGATTTTGGTCTCCTACTTGCATTTCCACCGTCAGCGGACTGTCTTTCCGAGCGCAATGGGTGGGGAGGAATCTGTGGACCGAAACACTCACTTGCACATCTCAATTCACTCATATGAACTGCTCTCTCTCTCTCATCCAATGAGCCATTGGCTCGGATTCTCCGATGCTATTCTCTCGGGCCTTACGACATCCCACTTCGATCCCGTGGATGTCTTCCTATTCCCGTTATGTCGCAGAGCGGTCAATTGAGGAGATAAAATCAGCCGTGGCGGTATTGGGACGGAATAAAACAGAAAGCACACACGAACCCTTCGACATTTCCCCGTTTGGTCGTCTCCCGAGGGAAATCAACGCTCCCCGCGACTCTTTTGTTTGTCCATTATTGAAACGATAAAACCCCTCCCAGGTCCCGGATGGTTATCGCCTCCTGTTATACGACCGCCGCGCCGCCCATCGCCACGGGGGACTGCAGGGGTGGTGGGGTTTTCCGCGAATTCCGAGCTTATTTCGTTCCGGATTAGAGAGGAGGATTTTTCCCCACTGCTCCCCCGATCCGATTTTCAGATGGCGCGAATAGCAGACGGAAACAATCTCGGATATGATGGGCTCGTTACTAGTTTATTGCGCCCCTATCATCGGCGTTTGTGTCCACGTGAACTATTTCGCGGTCTGTTAGTGTTTTGTTTCCTCTCTCTCACCCGCTTGCGCGCGCCCGATTCCCGGTCACGGCTCCGGCGTAAAAATTTCTGGTGCTCCAGCGAGGGACTTCGCCATTAATGGCGCTACCTGGCAGTAGCAGATAAAAGGTGGATTTGAGTCCTACACTATGTACTTGCTTTTGGAATGAATTTATTACTTCAGGAGCCTAATTCAAAAGCGTGGCATCGTGAATTTATCTGCCAAAGAAACTTTCCAAGTTGGTTGAAATGTTTTTTGTCCTGATTGGATTCAGAGAGATTTTTTCAGCAAGATGTAAATAGAAAATCTATAACTTAAGCGTAGTTTTTTATCACTTATTATTATTTCATGTCCCTATTTAATCTAATTAGTTTTTAATTCGCGAGGATACATGTTTGTGCTTGAGCTTCGCTGCGTTTTTATTGTCCATATTTATGCTCTTAATTGCCTTGTTTTCCTTGACCTCCAATTTTCTTCCACCGACTACCCTACTTTCTCCAGCAATGATACACATACCTTTCTACCGGAGTGGTACAGTATAAACTTTGCTCTAACACAAACCTGTACTCATGACATGAAGGAAAACAATAAACGAATGTACAGCATAAATTGTGAGAGAATAAATTATTGCCGCAATGAATAGTTAGAAATGATGAATACATGGAACTTCATCAATTGTTGAAAAATAAATCAGTGGATTGAGCAGTTGTTGCTATTCTCTAGTAATGTTCTCATCGCATACTCAACTTTAAGCTAATTTACTGTTAATGCTTGCCTAATTTTTCCTTTTAATTTTTCCTATTAAGAGTGTTTATTTAAGAAGAAGCCTTGAATCGAGATAACCACATTGGAGTTTTGCCATTTCAGTTTTAAGTAGGGCAGTAAACGATCTATCATTGCGTGTTACGTAAAGATTTAATGTTAGGCCATCAAGAGGTCATAGGTCAATGGTCTGAAGAGCTGTATAAACTGTATATTTATGGATGGATTTTTTTGATGCGATCAGTGGATTTCTATGCCGAGGGTCTTCGTTCAAATCTCGGCTGCGGCCAGAATAGTTTTAATTCTTTTTTTTTCACAGTCATTCACTAGCGTAGAAGAAGTTAGCAGCAGTTTGCCTCTTGCAAATATCCTGAGGAAGGGGCGGGCAAACAGCTGTCGGTGGGTGGCGTCGCGTTGCACGACTTTTTGTAAACCGCAGTCCGAATATTCATTCCCTCACGAATGAAACTTCCCTTTCTGTGCGCGGTCGATTGTCCTTTTCAGACGATGACGTCTATTTCGAACCTTTTGTGCACTATGAACTTGCGATTCACTGGCTGCTCTGGTATATTTCAGTTTTGTGTCTACAATGGTATGTATAACGAATGCATTTATTCCCTTGGTAATGTTTTTAACCCCTCACAAAACAGAAATGGGTGATATTCGTCAGTTTTTATGGATTTCCTTCATCGCTACAGGTCAATATCATGGAGAAATAATATCATTACATTGTTAGAATTCGGTAGTGTTCGGAATTTATTGTACCTATTTTTGTCTACTTCTAGGTAAGCGTGATCGATGGCCCTCAAGGTGGATATAAGCTGGATGATGGTCTTAGACTGAATGATTGAGATATTATCTTGGGGAGTGAGTGAAATCTGTAAGTAAAAACAGCAGCCGATCTTTGAGAGTTGCATTTAAGAAGTCTGCGGTGGACAAAGCATTAAGAATCAAGCAATAGCTAAAGCTTTTTAGTAAGAATGTTGCATAGTATCCCGATGAAATTTTATTTTAGCTTACGTCCAATGGATTTTTTATGTAATTTATTTGAAGGGGGTCGGTGAAATGTACGATGAAATAGGGCCAAACAAAACCAATGGTTGATATCGTATCCTTATATATTTTTCTATATAGTCAAACTTGATCTTTTTGTGGTTTAATGTAATACAATCGATGCAATAGGAATAAATTAAGGTGATCAATACGGATTCACAATGCGGAAGGAAAGAATTCCCTTTTCTTCATTCTTCCCCCTGTAATCACAGAGTAGTGTGGCAGGCTCGCTTCGATAAAGTTCCGCCGAGTACACGCCTATCTCTTGAAAAAGTGGACGAGGGAGGAACTTACTATGCAAGCCCGCTCGCCCACATGACCTGTCTGCGCTGAGGAGCAAACGCGCTGTGAACGCAAATCACTCGCGAGATTATGAGTATGGGGGCATTGGTGGGCGTGTGCCCATTGTTGTGGAGGAGGGGTGGGGGAGGGTTGAGGAGGCTGACGATGGGGGGGGAGGAGGAGGATTTTTGGAGGGGAGGAGACGGCCATTTTGCCTCGGGGAGCGGGAATAAAGTATGAATGAGACGGGACCCAATGTGGACTCCCTCTTGCGGCAGGAGAACGACGTAATTTGTTGCTGTAAGATGTTGTGGTCCATTTTGTGAATAAGGACCAATAGAGAGCGCTGACGTGGTACACCTCTTTCCCCAAGTTGAGGCTGTAATTGGAATTTATCAGACACTTCAGGGGAGGGAACACCTGCGAGATTATTGAGCAATTGAATGACGCATAAGCTCTCGACTAGAGAAAGAACAACGTGACGCGTTATACGAAAACAAAGATTCAAGTATAGAAATGTCTTAATTAATAATCTCAACTTGAGATTCATCCGTCTGTGCTGGAGACTGTACTTGCCGTTTAATGCCGCTTCCAAGAGGTCTCGCGTCGTCCGTGTAGTGCCAATAAGAATGGACTCCCTGATGAGAATTCATAATTAATATTGTGTGTACGTCCCTACTGGAGTATTTCAGCATTAAATTGGCTCTAATATCTGAGAAATAATTTCCCTTGTAAACATATTAGTGCATGTTAGTTATCATTTGCAAGTTTTCTTAAAGTAGTTGCCGCTCACTCTCCCGTTGGAAGATGGGCTGGATCGGTTTGGTGTACAGAGCTCTACGAATGGGAGCACTCGGCGAGGGGTCGTGCATAAACTGCGTTGCCAACCAATTCTCCGTGAAGAGTTTAAGTCTTGTGGAACACACTGGCTCATTGTTTTTATGTAGTGATGCACATTTCATCCTGTGTGTCTACTTACCTCAATACTTGTTAAACTTGTTTCGAAACTTTATCGCTAAAGCGTTGTAACCAAGGAGATTGTAAATATCTGGAGGGGGGACCTCTGGTTTCGAGCGTGGAGCGATGTGTGGCCGAAATGGGGGTGCTTGGGTAGGAAAAGCCACGCCCCCTTTGACCAAAGCATTGACAATCCCATAGGAGTCAATGCTTACTATCTGGTGACATTTTTGGTCATAACTCGTTAATAAATTAAAATAACCTATGGAATCCACACTATAAACCTTTTTTTCCTTACTTCATTGGCAGGCCTCGCGAATTTACGACTCAAGCATTTTTTCCCAGGGGAAAATTTTTTATCAATCACCACGGTTTACAACCAGCTGAGCTGAAAATAAAATTCTTCAAGAGTAAAATTTTATTTTCAGCTCAGAGAGATTAGAGATCAGAATTTTACGAGAGTAAAATAGTCATTTACCTGCACTCATACAGGTATTGAATTTTATTATAGCCAACGGAAATCTAAAAGTTGCAGTAAAAAGTTTATTTTCAAGTATATCCCCACCAGTAAAGCGGCACACAGACACGGAGTTTATACATTAATAGAAGTGTCGCGAATGATGGGAAAAATGCGATGACAATCTTCGGCGAAATGCGAATGTTTATGGTGACATTTTCACTTTATGTAGTTCATTTTCAGAACAAAACTTTGCTTCCTCAAAGTATCAGTAGGAGACTCAGTCCAAAAATTGTCAAAACTAAGATGGCGAAACTTTGACGTCGCCAAAAACTCGGAAATAGCACCTCCAAATATTTACAACACCCTTGGTTGTAACTAGTAGCAAGCACAAGAATTCATAGAAGTGAATATATACGAAAAAACTTTATTATTGCATGTAACGATCAATGTTGATAGCTTAGGCCTTTGAGCGAGTAGTAGTAATCACCTGGCATAAGTTGGCAATCCGCACCGATGTTTAAAGTCTGATTTTTATCATCTGGTTTATATCTTCTATCATAACCTTTGCCTTTCATTTAGAAATTTCGAAAATATCACATTTACATTTTTTCCGTTCATTAAAATCGATGTTTTGGATTACATTGATTCAATTATGGCGAATATTGAAATTAAAAGTTGATAAACCAACTAATATGTGAGAATAGCTGCTCGTTCACGCGAGACGAGGCATGAAAATTTTTGTGTGGTAACACCGAATCAATGGAACCAACTAAAACCTTATTTTACAATTTTTTATACCGTATCTGCTTGAGAGGTAATTGATGGTGCATTATAATATAATCTAGCGCATTTATCATTTAATTGAATGAAATTTGCCCCTGTTAGGAGCAACAGGCTACTAAATGTTATAGGTAGATATCGTTGTCATATCGTTGGCTATCGATCGTTGAATAGATTTCATTCCTTGATGAAATTGACTGGATGAAGATAGTTATGGGTTATCAGCATTCGATTTACTTAAGCTAAATACGTAATTTGTATTAAAGGGACATAAAAATCAGCCTTGAGGTTTGGAGATTACGAAAAATGGGCATGCAGCTGGTTGCTGTGAGATTTCGCCTTGAGAGTAAATGGCATTGTTTCATCGCCAGGCTACGTGTGGCTCATGCCAAATTTCCATTCATCCACGTGACCCTCGTGCATTCCACACCTCCCCCCCTCCTTCCTTCGTCTCCTCCTAAAGCCTTCGTGAGCATTTTCCAGTGCCGCACCTCCTCCTTCAACTGTTTCATCCGTCCGCGTCGCCCTTTTGTCTTCGTCTGTCGCCGTCGTTCATTTGTCGCGTCCGCTCATTTATGCCGCCGCCTCCTTCATTTGCACAAATTATAATAACGGCCTTCCTTTTGGCTTTCCCTTCTTTCTCTTGTCATGCATATTCACCAATTCTTCTTGCTGGCTGCATTCTCCTTTTCGCAGGTGACACATTTCTTTGTCTCAGTCCGAAACATTTTCGCCTCAAAATGTCCTCTATTTATTTCCCCTTCGACTCAAATTCCATTCATATGATATCAGTTAAAAGTATTGCTAAATATCCGACTTATCTTCCTTACGGAAGCGCGGTAAGCCGTAATCGGACAGAGCGCTTGGAAGCGTATCGAAGGGCCTCACTTCGAAGTCCCGGGTGAAATGCATTCGGCCACCCATCTATCGAAATCCTCAAAGTGGCCGAGGAAAAGGAACAGACGCCCTTTACCCAGAATGCTCGATATTCACACGACGTTTGTGGCTAAGCCAAGGCTGAGCTCTCCCCTCGCCTTTCCAAACAAACCTTTGGGTTGCATCACTGATGGAGTGAGTGAGCTTTTACCTGGATGGTTTTAATAGCAAAATTGATTCAAGTTTTAGACGAACGAAGTAGAATCATTAATATGATTTAATATTTTGAAGGAGTAAATGAGATAATGCTTCACCCATTTCTTTATGAAATAAGGGCTAAATTATTCAACTGTGAAAATTTGAATAATGGATGCAGAGTTAACTTAATTTAGTAGTCGAATTTCTTTTTCCAAATTTCATAATGTCTCATAATTCATCACTTATTCTGCGATATATTGATGTTATAAAAATTATTATGAAACCTGGTTAGGTATAGTTAGATCGATGGCAAAAATGATAAAACATATAATAAAATCAGGCGAGAGAAAATAAGTCACTTTATGCTTATGCTTCTCATATTTTATCTGAAAAATATGAAATTGTTTTTGGGAAGGGCCGAAAGAGTTTTGGTCGCCGTTCATTAATCGTAGTTCTAAGTTGATGTTGATTTTGAATTATCGCATTGAATATATTCCATCAAGTGCCACTTTGTGGAACATTAAGCCAGCTCTTATTAAAAAAATCCATTCTTCCACGTTATTTTTTCTTGAAATCAGCTACCAGCAAACGGATCTGTACAACAAAAAGATTTCGTAGTATTTCACTTTGACTTATTTTCATAGTAGTTCCAAGAGGGTCACTCATGAAGGAAAAAGATGCTAATATTTAATTGAACATAAAATCATTTCCCTTCCTAGTAATTCATCCTTAACCACTCCTGTAAATATCCTGATAAATTTAGGAAAGCAAAGTTGGAGTTCGGCGAAATATATATTCATAGTTTTCACGCTTCTCTTCAAAAATTCCTCAAAAATGATAAAAAAACATTCTAAGCAAATATCGCAATAACGAACTCGGATACTCTCTTAAGGACTGGTTACACGATAAATTAACCTATACTACTAGTAAATGTCGAAAAGCACGAAAGATTCTGTTGGATCGGAACAATGTACGGTTGCGTGAACAAAATTAGAATTGGGTCTATTTTTAGTGCACGAATTCGCACTAGTTGGGTGGTTCCACGGTGCATTTTTGCAGCCATTCTCGAGTTCATCCATTTAGACATTAAACTCGCAAGGGTTGATGTACCGTGTGACCAAACCTTGAGACTTAAAAAGAGCCAAGGACACGGCTATGCGCTTCAGATTTGGAAACGGCGTAAAGCCCTTCGCCTGGAATCGCAGCTGTAGCCACCGGGTCCGCTCTCGAGGTGCGTATGAGTCGAACGAAAGGGAGGAGGAAGGGAAAGCAAAGAGAAAGAGTGAGTTGCGAACGCGCGCCCTGCGATGGCGAAAAATGAAAAGAGGGTTAAAAAAAAAGAACACGGGGGCGGGGGAGTAAGGGGGGGGGAGGGGGAGGAGGTTGGATATGTCCGCCCTAATGACGTCGTCGCTGCAATGTCTGCAAGGGCGCTCGCGGGAGGGCCGCAGCGGTTGGAGGGGGAGTCGGAGGAATTGGCAAAAAGGGGCTTTGTTTTTTTCGGAATTCTGTTCCGTCGCGGGAGGGAAGAAAGGACTTTTTTTTCTTCCGAGGGGGTTGGTTGGGGGTGGGGTTGAGTGAGGGTGCGAAGAGGACGAGGGGGTTGAAGATATAAGAAGGGCGCGTAAGAGGTTAGGGAAACGTTCGGGTGCGCGAATGGGTTGCGTTGAGTGAAGTGTAATTGAAAGGAAGGGGTTGCGAGGTTCCACCGCCGCCGCCGGAGCCTTGAGTATTATGATTTCGTCCCTTTCGAGTATTCGCGCACGTTCGGCGAGAGGCAGGAAGTTGGCGGGCTGAAAGGATCGGCGGATGGATCGGCGGAGGGCCACGAATACAAGTTATGGGGGAGGAAAACAAGGTGGGAAGGAACAGCTGGAGGAATGGAGCGAGGAGTACTGAACGGCAGGAACGGATAGAGTGGACGGAGAAGAAGGGAGGCTGGTCCCCATGGTGATACGTGGAATTTGTAGTTATCCTTGACAAGTTTTCAGTAATTCATTGCAAATTGATGCATCAACGTTTTCAAATTCAAATTCTATTGTTTACTGTTAATTATTATAGGTAGCCATAGTAACAACGAGTACAGAGCTCATAGTTGTTAACCCATCAATTACACTTGAGGAAATACATTCTACAACAGAATTCAATAAAAGCGGCAGAGCACTAGCTATTTCAATGTTTTCATCATTCCTACCTTTCATGAAATTCAGTAGTAGTGTGCTACAGAAATTACTCAAAAGAAATACAATAGATTGATTAATATTTGTTGCATTCAGGTAAAAATATAAAGTACGTAATTGGTGAAGATAGATCTTCATGAAATTCACATTTCCCTCGCGTCTCTCAAGCTTCAACGAATCACTCGATAAACCTTTTGGAGTCAATTTCATCCATAACATTATCAAAATATGATGCAGTATGAAACTTAAATATGAATGATGGTTCATTTATCGTTTATAATCACGGTTAATTTATTTTCAAAAGCGTGGAACGTACAAAGTGTAATCATCTCATAATGAACATGTTCCGCTAGGATGGTGCTTATGCTTGAAAAATGATCCGATTTCAGAATTTTTGGTCTCAAAATGTGTGAATTGAAGAGAAAAAATTGTTAAAAAAATTTCAGGACGTCGGATAGCCGTGCCTGAGGTGCTTAAAGGCGCCTTAAGGGCCTAAATGCAGTTACTTTGAATGTTGACTTTTTCGACCCGGCTAAAACGGTTTTCAGGGTAAACGTGATAGTTCACAGTCCCTTGAGAGAAATTTAAATCGTTTTGTCGTATCCTGATTTCTTCATGTTTAAACGCTGCCTCAAAGGTGCCCGCCGCTCGCCCCCCGCCTCCCCACCTGCCGCCAGGGGGCGCCGCGCGTTTCTTGATTCGCGCGACAGTACTCAGTCCCGTGGATCTTTCCTCCCTCCCCTTACATGCTGGCAGAATGAATATAGAGTGAGTAATAATAATAAGCCGGGGAAAATATGATTCTTTTGCCTATGCAATTTAAAAAAAAGTTCATTTTGGGCAAAAAGAACGAGGAAAACTAGGATATAGAATAAACTCAATATGAAATGAATAAACATAAATTTGTTAACGGTTTTAAGTATAGACTGAAGTATCGTAACCTTCACCGATCATAGGATAATAACAACATACAATAAATGAACATTATAGGTAAACATATATTTACTGACGTATTTGGGTCTACCAACTTTCCTCGATGTTATAATACCTGAATGTTTACTTTGAGTAACTTTGGACTATAATTACCGAGCTTTTTTTTATTACTATTTATTGATTTTGGGATGTGTGAATTTAAATGAAATAACGCCTATTTCGCGAGTAAAATTTCACTACGTAAAATTTCGCGAGTAAAATTTTTGGAATACGAGACTCCCTCGCTTGCCTAAGTTTTCATTATTTTTTATGCCCCATAGTTCCTCTTTGTCTCTTGGTCTTTCGTGAAACACCTCGGGAGCTTTGGATACAGCTGCGCCTCTGCCTGAGAGCGGGAAGTTTTCGCCATTCCGAACGCGTGTCCCACTTCAGAATCAAACCTTGAAAAAAACAGTAAAGCTCACGATAAGTGGAAATTATGCAAAGCTAATTATCTCGGAAATGAATATTTTAAATGGATTATTTCTTAATCCCTTTCAGTTGCCCAAAAAGAACAAATTACTTATTTTAGAAGTTTTAGTCATTCCGATTCAGATTTTTGAATGTCGATTCAAAACCACCAAGCCCTGTTTTATGAGAAGCCAAAAGGTGTCAAGCCAAAAGGTCTGTTATCAATTAATATATACGTAATAGGAACTCGGATGCACTTGTGAGTCGTATCGATTGATAATATTTGATTGGATTTGAAGTCGAGGCATCCATGTGGAGTTTCTTTCCTTCCTAATTTGTTTTGACCCCGAGTTTTCGCAAATAGCAATTATTATTATAGTTAATTACTTCAATATTCGAATCCATTTTTGCAAGAAATTGTAATAATGATGTATTTATATAATGTGCAACATTTCCATTCTTTATCAAAATCAAGAAAAATCGTTTTATGAACTCAAAGATTTGGTAGTCACTGTGGTATTTTTACTTAAGAAAGCAATACTCGACTGAGCATTCTCCATGGCGTATTTATCGCTTAAACCCTTGTGCTATCGTTTTGACATTTGCAGGCTACAATTAGGAAACTAATGTCAACATTTGTCTTTATCTCATACTTAAATTTTCTTTGCAAACATTTTCTAATATCTAAAAATTGCATGGTGAGATGCAGGCCAAAGTTGGCAAATGATCTCTCTTCGTACTCTGTTACTGTTAAGATGATTGCATAAGTTTTAAAATGACAATATTTCGCGGCAAAAGAAAAAAAATACGGAAAGTTTGCGAATTCATGGAAGTGGAACGCGTCGTAGGCATTCAAGCGTTTTCGAGGCTAGGATGCGTGCGTCGTCTCTCCCCGATATCTCGACTGTTTTCGCGCATCATCGCTTAATTGACAGTCGGGAGAAATAATTCCCTCAGAGCCCCACCACTACTGCTCAAGCACTCTTTCCGGGAGGGTTGAGTCATGCCAGGACCACCCTCGGGGGTGAGACACCCCCACTTCACATCCACCCCCCCCCTCCTGCCACGCCCGCCGTAGCACCGGAAGCACTTTTCATAACACACGCACACTATTCAAACGCGCGTTCACACTCACTGAGGCAGCAGCGCCCCCTGTGGTGCCGAGCGCATTCAAATGCTCGAACTGCTTCAGCTGCAGAATAATCCCGTTTAAAACCTAGATGCATTTACATTTTCACCTGCGTTATCCTTAGCCGATGGAGCATTCTCGCGCGTGTCACAATTTGAATCTCGTGCCCTTGATGGTGATTGCTAAATGGAATGTCATTATTTTGAAATTTTTCATAAATGACTGAAGGAAACATTTGAGGAATTTGCTTTTTTTAAAGTAAGCACTCGAATTTGAACACTTTTACACTGCCAGATGCTTTAAATCTGGACATTAATATTTGTTGTAAACGCACATAGACTGATAATCATCGTGAAGATGTTAAAATATTTGGGTTACTGGAAGAAATTAAACTTTAAATTAAGTTTAATTTAAAGTTTAATCTATTAAAGTTAAATTTAAAGTTAAATTTCTTACAGTTAAAATTAAATTATAAACAGTAAGTTGTAGACCCATTATTCAGTTAATGAGAGTGGTGAGGAGAAAACGTCATTCAGCCTTGTTCTCTATCCATCACCTCTGATCATTCTTAATACTGTATTCATATGATTGCCATCAAGTGATATCAGTTATAGTTTTTAGTTTGTGTAATACAGTTTGTCTTAGCCATGAAGTTCTCATTTGTCTTAGCGGCTTTATATCAATATTTAAAGATACCCTAAGCTAACATTAAGAGTTAAAAGATTTAAAATTTAAAATCTTATTGTCAGCGCTACGTTTACGTATTCATGTGCTGCCCTAATGACCCCCGCAACACCTTTATTGAAGCGGTTTGTATTGGAGTAGTAGGCAGATGTAACTCCGTCTGCTTTCGTCCGGAAAGTGGCGGAATTAGGCCATGCGTAAATAATTTTATATCATACTTCGGGTACCATTGATTTGTCATTTAGTTATGCCGACTACACAATTGTTAAAACATTTAAATATGTTCATTGCAGCATTAGTTATTATTTTGAAAGAAATGGAAACATCTCATTCTTCTAGTTCATCTCTAACCTAAGTTTCAGTTGGTGTTGTGGTGTGACTGTTTATTTGCCTTGTTTGTTGCGATGACTTACTATCGTGTGATGATGTGTTGATGGTCGACGTATTATTTTATCATTAGAAGTGCACTGTATATGCTATTTGGTTCTTGGAGCGAACGGATGACAATAGATTCCATCATGCACTGCCTCGATGCCGCTGTCCCCGTCCGGCCGTGCCTCCGCGGACGGGCACGCGTGTCGCGCACGCAGCACGTGAGAGGGGAGGAGGGCGTGTTCGATCCCCTTCGCGTCGCTCTCGTTTGGCACGGGGCGGAGTGTCTCCGTGCCGCACGGGACTTAACTCGCTCAGTCAGTGGTGTTCCTCGTCTTGGGCAAAGGGGTCGAGACCGCACACGACGACCCTCCAGTCATCTCACTTGGTCTGCTGCGGCGCCCTTCCCGACCGTCTCAGCTGGTTATGATCTAGTTCACGACGGCGGCAGCATTCTCATGGTCTTATTCATCAGATTTCACAAACAAGTACACCAGCGTACTTCAGTGACGAATTTCAAATACTTAGTTGGGTGCACGGCTCAAAAACGAGGGGAAAATAAAAAGTAGTAATAAGCATACACCAGCGGACAGTTACATTCAATAAATCATTCATTGTGGGCGCACGCCGCGAGAGGAGCCACCTTGACTTACCGCTGCGTAAGTCATCGTCACTCGCCTCCTTCAAAAAGGACACTGCACTTATAACTTCTCCAAGCACAAAAACGACACATGTAAAATCCTGCGGACTCCAGGAAAATAAATATTTATCTCCTGCTGCATCTTTCACTTCCCTGGAACTGGGTGAAATTCTCTTGTAGCTGCATATATGACCGTGTTTACACCAGCTCTTTCTCATTAGGTTTTCGCAGGTTTTTCACACCCCTTTTTCTGTGTGGGCGTTTTCCTGCAATGGTTTTTTTTCAAGATGGATGAAAATCAATTTCTGTAGTTTTGTCTATGATTTTTTGTATATATATTTTTACACTTAGAAAATTTTGTAATTTCGATTCTTCCGTTGGGTTGCTGGATCTGTTGGGAAACTTCTGCAGCTTTGGATCTGCCGTATTGCTGGTTGCATGATCTGATACATCTTTCCCATTGAACAATTTGGGTGAACGTCATTACAAATTATCATCATTACCAAGATTTTGAGGTTTTGTAAAGCATCGCGAGCAAGGGATGTGGAACTTTAGGTCAAGGTGGGTGGTGAAAAACTTGAGCAGGTTGAGCAGTTCAACTATTTAGGCAGTACGTTAGAGGAAAACGGATACAGTAGTAAGGACATCAGGAAGTAAATTGCACTAGCAAAGGAGGGGTACATGAACAGGAAGGAGCTTCTGAGAGGATCGTTATGTATGAGTTTAGAGAAAAGGTTAGTGAAGAGTTTGATCTAGAGTGTAGCTCTCTACGGTGCGGAAACGTGGACACTGAGGAAAGAAGACGAGAAAAGATTGGAGACATTGGAGATGTGGGTGTGGAAAAGAATGGAGAAGGTGAAATGGACATAAAGGAGGAGTAACGATGAAGTGCTGGCCATGGTGGGTGAGGAGAGGCACCAACAACAAGTTTCACATCCCTCGCTCGTGATGCTTTAAATACAAAACCTCATAATCTTGGTTATGATGATAAAAATACTTGATTTGTAATTACAATTTTTGGTGCCACCATCAGATCCATTACGTTCATTTGTTTCTGGGATGGGAAATGATTCTAAACCCTTCTTGGCCAACACTCAATAATATAATGGTTGTTTTCAAATAATTTTGATTGGCTCTACACACATTGTGCAGGACAATTTTATGCCAACTTACCATTTATTATACCATACCAAGATGGAGGTTATACGGACTTTACCGGGTTATCTAGTAAGAAAAAAAATCAAGTGTGGAACAAAATGTCGCGAGAACATGGTTCCCGCGTCGGCGTCACTCGACCCGCTGTGCCGTCTGATGGCGGCTTAGGATAAACTGTTGCGGGGGACATACTATGATGCATCGGCGACGGCCGACCCACCGATAAAGCACCCTGCACCCATTCTGCACCCTGTATAAAGAACTAGTCTCAGAAATTGACCCCTATTTGCAGTTAATATTCATTAAATCCATGAAGGCACACGAAGTACCTAATTAATGGAAAATTGCTAATGTAACGCCAATATTCAATAGTGGAGACAAGGAACAGCCATCTAATTACATGCCGGTATATTTAACGTCCATCTCATGCAAAGTCCTTGAACAAATCGTAGTTAGCTCAGCAATGAAACACGTAGACGCGCAAAACTTGTTAATGAGAGCCCAACAAGGATTCAGGAAAAGTATATCATGCCAAACCCAGTTAGCGCTTTTCGCCCACGATGTTTTAGTCTCCGGAGAGGACAACATTCCAGTAGACGCGATTTTTCTTGATTTCAATTAGCTACTTCTCCCTCGTTTGGAATACACTGCGAGTGTTTGGGATCCTCATGAAATAGGATTAATAGCAGGGTTAAAACGCGTGCAAAGAAGATCTGCCAGATACGTGAAAAGTCGTAACGATAGTCTTGCTAGTGTAACTGACCTCTTAGATAAACTCGGATGGAAATCTCTGTCGGACCGTAGACTGAAATGCAGACTAAACCTATCAGGTAAATTCAAGAACAGTTCCGACGGAGTTCGCCATCCATATCTTACTTACGCCAACATATTACCAGAGATCAGATCATATAAATAAAATAAGATATATAGATGGTAGAACAGATAGATTGAGAATTTTGTTTTTTCCACGATCGATAAGAGACTATAACTGCAGCGATAGGACTTACAAGTAGGATAGTGGACTTGTAGTTTAGCCTACTAACTTATGTGTTCCTAAATTCATGTTTCTGAATTTTCTTAGCATTTCTTACAGCCTATATAGTGTGTTCTAGCTTTATTGGCAGATTGCTTTCGTGAGTATTTGGCAAGTATTTCCTTTGATCGAAGGTGGGAATATGATTTCTTAGTATGCGTAACGTTTTTGTACCGTGTGAAGTTCATGTTTGGAATCCTATTGCATGCTGGTGATTGATCACCCCCTGTCAAACGCCCTAGAGGTGGCTTGCAAGGTATTATGTAGATATCAATCAAATTAGCATGTGTCTGAGTGAACTTTGTTTGTATTCCATCCTTCTAGTGTTGGTAGAGTTAGAGACTTGGGGCTTTGCTGCTGGATCCAAACGGTCGCGCCGTCCGGATCGCTTCCCTTGCCGTCGTGTTTAATCTGAAAAAATGTATTCCGAGGCATTCAGAAGCATGCTCCGAGGCGGTCCATTTTCCATAAGCCCTGAGCATTGCCCTCCGCTTAGCATAAGCGTTCGTAATCCCCAAATTTATGCTCGCCTTGGAATCCATGCATCATTTTTAGAGGGATGGAAAAGGTGGACAACCCCGTACAGGATATTCGAGAATAAACAAGGCTATCGTGGGAGTTGGATTTGGGAAGGGTCAGCCATTAGGGCTTCCCCTTCGACCACTCTGCCTACCACTCATCCCTATCATCCCTCCAAAAATAAACCTCGGAGTTTGGTTGAACCTACTGAAGAGGCAAATCTCTGCGAGTATGAGGTTATGATTCTGGAGGAGTCGGCGTCGATTCTCGGGCGGGCGTACATTTTTTTCTCTGATAGGTACATTTTTTCAAATAAATTTGGAGCGCCAGTCCACCTATAGATAAATGGGAGGTTGATGCATTGAATAAACTCATGGAGATATTCAATCGGTTTCAATGACTTGGCAAAAACCGTTGTTCTTGTCCGTTTACTGATATTCAATGAAGCATAGGGTTTTTAAAGGATAATTTTCTTTCCAGCCTACGACCTTTTCCGGGTGCATTCATTATCACTCACAAACTTCACGGTTCATATTGATGGCTGCATGAAGAGTGGAGGAGGCTACAACATTGAGTTAGAAATAAGTGAGAAGCTCGTCAGTGAGAAGACTGGGGCTAAGGTACTTGATGCCTTTCGGAGAGGTATGCGAAAGAAATGGTTGGATTTTGGGGGTGTTTCTTTGCCTCCTCTGTTTACAAACTCCTGTTAACTAACCGTGCATCTTCCCCTTTTCAGGAAACCTCTGTGTTCCTCCTAACCCATAATTTTCCTTCTTTTTCGATCTATCCGTTTTCATTGCTTTTATTTCCTTCCGTCAGTGTATGATCTTGAGGTGATAGAATTTGCAATTTCTATCCAGCTTATTGGAGGCAAAAAAAGCTATCGAATGTAGGCTTTTGGATGAACTTAAGTGGGCTAGCGCTGTTTTGCTGAAAATTTAGCTTTGCGAAATGCACGTTTCTTGTTTAAAAAAATATATCCTTATGCAGTATTTTACCACGTTTCATTATACTCGCTTTCTTGTGTGTCCTTTGGGTGAAAATCTTGCAACTCAAATTTCGACCACTTCCAGATTAACCAGAGCGCTGAAATGTCCAGTATAGCTCAGAGCTGGATGACAAACGCAATATTCTTGCACTAATACGACGATCGGAACAGTATATCGGGGAAAATTTAGAAATAAAAATTAAATATGGAGTTCCAAATATTGCCACAAAATCCAATGGAGGCGCTGCAATCGCAGGAGGTGCTATAAAGTATCTGTTTGTGAAGCGTTAAGTGCCTGTATATTTTTCCTGCTGTTCATCTTCAACAAAAGCCTGCGATTTTCAGGGCAATTCATAAAAGCCTGCCTTTTATGAATTGCCCTGAAAAATGTATATTGGCACGGGGAATTTTCGAGTTCCCACACAAATTCTACCTATGTTCCAATCAACAATTGAATAAACGAAAGTTTGCAACAGAGCCACCCAAATTGAAGGAAGACGTTATCATAATTAAGTTACATATGAAAAGATTTTAAATAAAAGAAAAAAGTGAGGAACTGCACAATAATACAATGTAATATTAAGACATCAATTTCAAGACATCAGACAAAGTAGGTTTACAAGATGAACAGTTTTATTAAAATCCGTTACGAAAATCTTGACGGATTTTGATGAATATATTGAGTTAGTTCTGTAGTTTATAAAATTAAACAAACGCTTTTAATTTTCAGTCAAGAAACAAACAGGTAAAATAGTTCAAGTGCAAAATATACAGTGAAGTGAAAGAAAGCAGAGAGAAGGTGCGGAACAGCATAATGATACAGTGCGTGAAAACATAAATTTCAGGAAATCACAGAAATACAGGTTGGCAAGATAAACAGTTTAATTAGAACATTTTGTCAGATTAGCGTCTCAGGCAAATATGCTTCAGTTGATTTTGCATTTAAAAATACAGAGCATGGTGATGTTTATTTCGGAATATACATTACGAAACTTCATAGCTGTTGATAAACCTGTTACATTAGCTCTATATGTCTTTTGTCGATTGAAAATAATAGATATTATAAAAATACTTCTATTCCTACTCTCAAATAATTGATGAATGCAATTGAATGGAAATTTTTCCATTTTTAAAGGTGAATAGAAACAAATGTTCGTTTACTTGTTTCAAAAAATAAAGTGAACTGAAGTAAATAGAGCAATTTTGACAATAATAACTATCCTAATTGATTTAAAGTGTTTGTATCATTTACAGATCATTATTTCTTGCCAACCAAGTAGGCTCTGGCATTTAGTTTTTAATAGATTAAAAAACCATTCTTGCTGCCTTAAATTATAATAATTGTTATCACTGTCGGGTATAAAAGACAATGTTAGAGAAAACCACGTAGTGGTAGTATTAAAAATTTAAATCGATTGCAAAAAACCTTTCTAACAAAACTAAAAATTCTAAAATATTATTAAAGAATAAAAATAGCATTTTAATGGAAACCACGTTTTTTTTAAAAAAGAGAAAATAACTGTCTACGGCCCCGTAAATTATTGAAAATTTTAAATATGATTCGTGATAAAATAAAATAATATTTAGAAGTACATTCATTAAAAACTGCTGGTCGATGTATATCAGATTTGTCTCCCAGCGAAAGCGAATGCAATCTTACATGCCCATCACTTATTTCGTTTTTGATAGCTGAAATGTTCATCTATGACTCATTTTACTTTCTCACCAATCATATTTAAAATTTCAATAATTTACAGGGCCTTTGGCAGTTATTAAGCAATTATAGTAGGCAGTTATGACAAACCTAGTTTAATTCTTTTTAACAAAACGTTTTTTTTATAAAAATGCTATTTTTGTTCTTTAATGTTATTTATGCATTGTATGTATGTCGTTGGTATGCTGCTGGTCTCCAATCTTCTCCATCCCATTCCAGTTTCATTTTTCATGTTTTTTTTGTGAGTCGACATAATGATTTCCCTAGGATTTTTGCATGGTAAAGTTTATGCAACTTATTCGGAATAGAGCTTTTAGATGAAAGAGCCAAATGGGGGTGCATAGCGAAGTTAAAATGATTATCATAATGACTTTTTGACGAACAAGTGCCGCTTCTATTCGCGCCTATTTAGCAAGCCCCCCACCCCCGTTTTCGAATGTGACTGCAGACCGCTGCCGCGTATCGCAACTATCGATCGTCTCGCCACTTCGATTGCCGATCAGTACTCGCGCTATCTCCTCGACAAATGAAGGCGAGGGTAGTGGCCGTGTCCACGTGTGCCCAAGGTGAGCATTGTGACGTAATGGGAAAGTCGCGACACGTGACATCCCGACGCCAATCGCTCTGATTGGCGGGGTTAATCCTCTCAATGGGTAAGAGGTGGGGGGAGGGGATAATGGCGGGAACTCTCGTCAGAGGGCACCCCATTCGCCGAATGCTATCGCCCGGCAGTTGGATCTCCCGTTCGTAAGTCACATTGTCCTTTGATGATATCTGCTCCCACCCTATATGACACATTGCGCCTCGCTGCCTTAATTAAGTTGTAGCTTTTGTCTGACGGGGGTGAGTGTCAACTAGAGGCTTTTGAATGTCCGCGCTGATGAATGGCCATCGTCACCTCGTGTCCACCTGTAATTAGTGCTAACAATAAGTTAGGTTCGCAACTGCAACACCCAAAACAAATGCTTTTTGCTAATTTTATTTCAAAGAAATGATTTACCATCATAGTAAGCATCCATCGAGGTTGAAAATTAAAATTAATATTCACAGAATATTGATAATTTTTACCTTTTTGTACCGATGTCTGTGTTAATATTTTTCAAGCTATTTGACCCGACCGCCATTTTCATATAACGAGTGGCATTTGACTTCAAATACAACGATATTTTTTGTCAGTAACAAAACAACGATACGTTAGTCGTGCCTACATTTTATCATGTACCATGATAGTAATCGTGTATCAAAGATTTTTTTATTTGTCAAACCATAAAAAATATTCTTTCATTAGTCAACATTCATAAGAGCTCGTGCACATGTTGATTTTCAAATTTACATAACTTTTAACTCGGAATTCTACTGTTCTTTATCTATTTGTCGATGTAGTACAGTAATAAGACACTAACGCGTTCTTAATTGGTAATTTCTTTTGCCAACTGTATCTTAGTAGCATCGTGTACGATCTCCTCGTTTTCGGCGCATGATACTAAAGTGCAATCCTCGTATGCTGCATGTAATTTTACACCCCCTTTTTACCGGCTCTAATTCATAGGAATTTAAAGAAAGACCTCTCGTTTGGAAACACGTTCCAAATGAGGTCTCATTTGCAATAATCCCTGAGGTAGCTATAAGTGAGGAATGCAATATAATTATTTGGGTTTATGATTTTCTTTCATCAACCCCGTTTATAATAAGAGCGAATAAAATTTAAGGCTCTATATTTTTTTCTGTCGTACATGCATTTAAAATGACATTGATGGCGTGAACTTTGGAAACTGCAACAAAGAATGATTGTTGGTGATCTGTGCTGTAACAAAACCCTCCTCTTTGTCACTAGCTGAGAGAAAATTTGGATTCCTCCGCAACTTTTTTTTTTGTTTGCTTGTCAATTATTATAAACATGTTGTTGTAAACGTATGAAAAAACACTATAACATTTTTTCACTATCAAAAAATACTATCAGTTGTTAAAATATTATATTTTGTGATCAACCCTCTGCTGTTCTCTGCTTGTTAAGTAATTGTAACGGTAAGCCCAAGACAGGGGCTGGGGCAAGAAATTGCTTTCCTTTGGGATAGCCATATTTGATGAAAATTTATTCCCTTTTTTAAATCGATAAGGAATTAACGATACTTACTTCTTCGACGTACTATTTCTAAGCTGCGTTTCACGCGCCCGAATGTGTTCGCCGGGAGAGGAAGAAGAGCCGAGACGTGCTGCATGCGCTCACTGCTTGTGCTCTTACTCGCAACCACGAACATTAACGCAAACGATTCCCCAGTCGACTATTTGTCACCGACCGCACATTGAAGTGTGTTTGCTGAAGTCGCCACTCGCGTCGCTGACGGTAGGGCGATCCGAATTTCACGGAAAATAAGATATAACTAATTCCGTAAACCGACTTTTGGAATCGTGGTGATGACATAAATGGATTTCGTAACTTCTCAATGTTTATTTATTGCGAGGATAATAGCTCAATAGGAGAAAATGGATCGCCGTGCGCTCATCGCCACGCTGGGGACATGTTTGGAAACTGTTTTTAAAAGTCGTCCAAAATCTCAGAGAGAATGAACGTTCTTCTATGGGACCCAGTGGTCCTCCTCTTGCTCTAGTCCCCTTGCCTTAAATCTCCTGGCGAGTAAGGAAAAAGGAAGGACAGCAATCCTGTGGGCACACACAACACACAGTCGTCCCCAACCGAGCGAAACGGTTATGTTAATCCGAGGCACAACCCCCTCGCAACAACCGCAGAGTTAATAAAAATAGGGGTTTAATAGACGCGGATGAAAATGCCTTGTGACCGCGATAGGCCGTCTCTCTTGATTCAGTTCCTACTTTATCACTTCCTCATTCCGAGTACGTAGCTGTTAACGGGAACGGCGTGCGTTTGTGGTGGACCACGCTTTCCGACTGCACGGCAGAGACAAAGGTTTGAGTGACGGACGAGCCGTGAGTGTCACGAATGGGGGTTGCTGACGCCAACCGATATAATCCGTCACGTGATCTTTCGCGCCCTCCCCTTCCACTCTGGACTTATCCACGGGCGACGCGGTGACGTGGATTTGTCACGACGATGCACGCTTCTTTGGAACTCACCCTCCTCTTATCGTTTGTCGCGCTGCTTGGTTGGGAATGTCACAGGCCAGGGGATATCGCTTCCACCGCCGTAGAAAATGAGGGGGAATGTGAAATTGTAGGGAATGTCTTTGGAACAATTGAAAGGGCGAATAGAAAGCCTTTTTAATTCTCGCTTTTGGAATGGACTTACTTAAAATGCTAGGTCCTATAAGTCTCCGCATTTGGTAACCTTTCTTCAGGCTCTCTCATTGTAAAAACATCAAAGAAGAAAAATCGATGAGAATAAAATCAATCGATTTTACTGAGAATCGAACCCAATAGCACAATTTTAAATGTTCATGCATACAAGGAGGGGGGGGGGGGAATATTGCGAGAAACAAATTGAAGAATCTGCCGGGATTGAGAAAGCTATGACGTTAGCTCGAATATTTCTATGGAATTCTCTCCATTCGGCCTTCAGTGGTGTTATCGCGAACCGTGAATTCAAATGAGTTTACAGAAGTCGCCGCTTGCGTCGTATGCGGGCAGCTCGATTCGAATTTCACATAGAAACAAGTTATAATTACGGATGCACTCCAAAATCAATATTTATACTGATGTCATCAGTTACATTCATAAATACTCGATTATATTCCTCAAGATTATATTATACAGTGCAAGATAATGAGATGGAATAGATGGCTACGGACTATTCTTGAAAAGCGATGGAGGTGCACTCAAAGTGGCTTCGATAACCTCGCTTCAACGGAAACCTCCTCTACTTGCGAACGTCCCTTTGGATGAAAGATTTTCGATCCGCATATTTCGCAGAAGTAGGCTGAAACCGCAGCTGTTAATCAACATTTGTATTCTCGATGATGTGATCTATTATATCTACTATTCTGCCCTTCGTTGCGTTTCCATTGTGCGGTCAGCGAATCATGGTTTCATGGCAGATGTGAGGATAGACTTGACGTTGATGGGGAAGTTGGGTAGTAAAGGTAGGGAAGTTGAGCATTTTCTTTTGTTTCGTTTTTAATACTTTGAAGGGAGTGTTGGGGGGGGGGGGGAGTAGCGGGGGGAGGGGAGAGGGTGAGGTTTTTGGGGGACGCGTGGCATCTTTATGCTTCGTTTTTTCGGGGGATGGAGGGAGGCTTACTTGCGGGTGTCCGAGACTCGTCGTATTAAAATATTTTATAGTTCTCAGCTCGGCGGGGGGTGGGATTACGACTGCCGTAAATCCCTCGTTACTAAGTCTCTTATCTGCCGCATTCGGTCCTGTCGACAGTTTTTCGGGGTTGAGCGCTGTGTGTGCGTCTGCCTTTGCGCGCGTTTATGTGCGTTTTTTAAATCTTTTGTCGTGTGGGTTGGTGACGGGGTAATAACCTCGGAACATATGGGACATTTGGAAAAAGTGTTCATTAGTCTTTTTCTCATTAAACCTTCAATTTATTCGGAGACTTTTCCGGAAACTGACATTATTCTTTATTGGCTGTCTTTCTCTCTTTTTTTTTAGTTGCTGCGTAACTTCATGAATTAACTTCTCTCTAGTTGCTCTTGTTTTATCTGTCGTTTCGTATGGATTATCTTTCATATAATTTTACTCTTTCATCGCTTGATGCCGTTAAAAATTTAACATGTTTTGGTCGGTGGCGTCTGAGTCACGTACTAAGGATTGTCGTGTTTTCTTGTCTCCTGGGAGAATGATTTCTTTGCGAAATTAAAAAATGCCTCGCTGCTCTGAACCCACGCTCATCTTGGTAATATGATTCACTAAGGCGGCAGACTACGCCCGAATGACTTCTTGGAAAGTAGAAGGGCTATCGAATTAAGATTAAAGACGGATTAGATGATAATATTTGGGTTGGGGTAGGAAGTAAGAAAACTTTGAAAGTTCCACTTTCAAGTAAAACTTTATTGAATTCTAATTCAATTTTATTTTCAAAGTTGAATTTTCAAATTTCCCTTTATTTATTAATAACGTTGCCCACGTACATTACAGTTAACAGTGGCACAGCATAAGAAGCATAACGAGCACAAACACAATTGAACATGATAAATTTTAATAAATAACAATGCATTGAATGTAATCACATTGACCTTAAGAGTTTGTATCCAGATAGGAAAGAGCGCGGTTTGTAACAGTGTGTTTAGGAAAAGAGAGCGGGTCAATGTGGTCTGGAAGAGAAATTATGAGGGAAATGAGGCGGAGGAGGATGATGACGCGTTTGGTCAGTGACAGTGTGGTAAATGGCGCATATGCGGAGGAGCGAATGCGTGCGATTGGATCCTCATTGAACTTCGATTGGAGACGAGATCGGGACAGTCTATGGCAGAGTTTAGAATGTATTTATTAGTGTTAAATCGGATTTGAGAAGTACATTTGTAATATTAGATATGGAGAGTGTAGGCAAAACAGTATCAGCAGGCATATTACGAAGGTGAGGGAATCCTGCTATAATGGAGTTTTACTAAGAATCGGCCGTTATTATCGTTACTATCTTTTTACTATCTTTTTCAATACTTGGCTTGGTTTTTTATTGTGAGACCAACTTAATAGATAGTATTATCACGAGTTAGTAGCTGTTGAACATATTTCAGTACATATAGTTGACAATATGCATATCTTAAAATTCGGATTCAGTTTTTCTGTCAGCGTGTTGGCCGCACAAAAACTCGCAGATCCACGACGGTACCTTATGAAGCTCTTGATGGTGATAATTTTTTACAGACTGATTTGACCGATTTACTATTTTAATATTTCAGTACATAGCATCATATTTAATTTATACATTTAAAATAGTACTTAGGGGGCTATAGCCTTTTGGTAGCAAGAGCATTGATGTGATGAACCTAACAAATTTCGAAAAAGAAAACAATATAATGACTGTATGATCTTAGATTTTCCCGGCGTATCAGTTGCAGAAAGGTTTCTCGGGTTTTCCACCGGTTGATGTCGTCCATGTCTCCCGACGTTTCGATATGCGACTTGCTGATCATCCTCAGGGGGATCATCCTCAGGGGGATCGCAAGTCGCAGATCGAAACGTCGGGAGACATGGACGACATCAACCGGTGGAAAACCCGAGAAACCTTTCTGCAATATAATGACTAGTTAAAACCATTCTCTTGAAATCTATGTGGGGTCGCATTATTCCTAAAGGGTTTAGAGTGACTTCCTTGTGCCACTGCTGTTTTTTCTCAAACGTATTTCAGTTTGCCTTTTAAAAATTCACGCCAAATATATTTGGTAAAATTTAATCCGCTGCAGATGTAACATAAAAGAGCCCGTGTATTTGACTGTGTACTCATGTACTATGAAGGAAAAGCGCATAGGTAAATGTAATTATGTAACATATGTGGAGAAGAGGAATTAGGAATTGATATTTATTCCTGAAATTTAATACGACTGTAAACCAAGAGTAATTGGAGCGGACACCAAGCATATCCCGTAGGTACATTTTGTGGCAGGGACGACACGACAACCTGCATCTTGTTCGCGCATGAGCACGCTTCGTGTACAGTTGCAGAGTTTCCATCCCTGTACGCTTAAAATAAGCCATTATACGCTTAAAGCACACTTGATGCACGTTTAGTGCTTGCAGCTGTAAAATTATTGCCCCACGCATAATGAACGATACTTACTCATTAGGAGGAACACATTAAGTTTGCGATTCCATTTTCGGCAGCAGTTTTTCTTTCATTCTAAATTTCGTTTCAAAATAAAGCGCTGCAGTTCTATTTTTCATTTTTTCCATAGGAATCCTTTGGTACCTCATTGCGCGAAGCACGCGCCACGTCGGATGGAAACCGAATGGAAAATAATAACAGCCCAATAGAATAATACACCAAGGAATCCGCTCGGAACTTAATGAAATTAGCGTGAAGGGGTTTAGTCGATTCACGGGAAAGATAGCATGAAATTTTAGATACGCGCAATGTAGTCGAAATTTGCTAAAATGTTTTATGTACTTTCCACGCATTTTTCTTGATTAAAAACGTGAATCATAGATGGACACATCTCGTGATGAAAAATGGCGAGAATGTGTTATGGAACGGATGAGTAAACATCGGTAAAGATACAGAGGAAACTGAGAAATCACTCAATATCAAAACTATCGTGTGCGGCCTTTTGCGGTTTGCTCTTCAGAAGAATGGTAAGTGGCGTCTATTTAGGCTTCAATTACTTACAAACACCCTAGACCCATTCAGCTTAGTTGTAATTTAGTGCTTCAATTAATTTTCGTTAATGTTTTTCTATAAACCGACCTTAACTCGTGGCTGAAAGGATTCTGATGCTTTCATGAATGAAGTTACAGATATCAGAGAGTAGACGCATATGTATAAAGTATCAGTATCAGTAGACAGATATCTAGAGACAGAAATGGCGGCTTCAGCATAACCATACTTAACAATTTGGATATCGCTCGCACGTATTCAATTTTCATTTTCCTTTCTTAGTCGATTCTGAAAAGGCATCTTCCCGCGGCCATTTCACCGAATGAGTCGTCCAAGATGAAAGAGCACCTGCCGGAAATCTTGAAGGGAGGCTGGCGAAGTTCCCATCGGCAACCGCAGCAAAGGACATCGATCCCAAAGACGTATTGAGCTGTCGCCTTCGGTGAACGACTAGGTGATGTCTATCAGACGAAACTGTCCCTGGGGTGCTTCTATGTTCGGTCATTTCAGACATAGCCTTGTGAACATCCATTTTAAACTGGGATAGAAAAATATGCATTTATATGTGGTGGAGACACACAGTTTAAAAAGTAGCATGACTTGATTTTTTGTGAAACTTTAGTAACAAAATTGCCGGAAGTAGAGCCCCAGGCGGCGGTTTTCAGGCGGCGGCCAAATTTAAAGAGCTTATAAAATTTTCTAATTCATTATTCATCAATAATTTATAAATTATTAAACAATAATATTACTAGAACTTCTTAATAGCAAATATACGGTGTGAAATTTCTACGTGGGTTGTATTTTAATATTTTTCTATGCATTGTATTTTAATGGTGGGGGAGCGGAGAGGGGGCGAGCAGGGTGGGCGGGAAACGGATCCCACACCAACAAAACTCCTAGTTCCGGCCCTGAAGTAATGTATGCTAGGATATTTTCTTGCTGTTAGGTTAGTAATTGCAACAGAGACAAATAAATATTCAGCCATTTATTTATTCACAATTCAGAAAAATTGCCCTCGTTGAAACAAAATAAAATAAATAATACCAGTATATAATCCACACAAAAATGAAAATTAATCGGTTGGATCAAAAATACGTTCAAAAATATTAAATACTCTTTTGATGGATGGAAAATGAAAAATAACTCACGTAAATAACAATTCAGGCGTATGAATTTTGCGCATTAACTACGAAATATCCTAATTAATATGTATACAAAAGTATTTTTTCATTTTGATTAAAAAGTGTATGTTTAATGTATTTACTATTGTTGAATTTCCTGGGAGAGGATTCCAAATTTTGGAGGAAACAAATTGGAAAGAGTTTGAAAACGTGGATCATATTTCTGTTTATGGGAAGAATGAAAGCAAAGGCGATGTTTTAGCTGCTACTTTCATATGTCAATTCCTTCTTTATCATATCATCATGGATAAATCATGGTTTTGCAAATTTTCACGCAAATTTTTACCGTTTGAAGTTCATAATATATAACGAGAGACAAATCATTAATGCGTCAGAGCGTTCTTATAAAGAACGATACTATTCATTTGAAGAAACTGCTCATGCAGAACCCACAAATAGGATTTGGCTATCGGCAATTGTTATCCCCATGGCTGGCAGCAAAATACGGTACAATACAATAGTGGCACAAATATTCCGGCGATGGTCATCGGACGCGTATTAGCGCCCATCTGCGTCTTAATCGAAAAAGACATGACAGGTGGTGCCTCGGCAGTCTCGTTCAATGCTATGTTATTTTTAGGTCTATGTTTTGTGATTTTTCATTCTCATCTTATTTGTACATGCTGCATATGTTGACGCTTTATCACGAGATTAAAGAGCAAAATAATTTTATTATAGAATCGACGGCTATTCCAATGCCACCAATAGCCCATGAGCAATAATGCGTCAACCGAAAGACCAAGCCGGAAAAGAAGTGACAAATGTCCGCCGGTTTGGTTTATTTTGAAACGGAAGGTTTGTTTCGGTTTTCGATAATTTCAGTTTCCGGATTTTGACTACGCAATATTTCCGGTCCCCCACCTCCGTTCCAATCGCCCCACCTCTCCACCATTTCTGGAAGTGGTCGGGAATTTGTATAGATGAGTGAGTGAGTCATTAATTACTGTAAAACTCTCTTTAATATATCAGTAACATGGTTATCCATAGCCACGAAAGGTAGAATATTGGATCAATATACCGTTTACTCGGATAGAAATGTTAAGGCCGCTATACACGGTGAATGATCATGCGTGCGAAAAAGAACATATTCTAATTTTCACTGAATGATCATGTACATGACCGTTCATTCGCGAATTTTTCCGTTATACACGGCGAATGATTACATCCGCATGATCATTAACCGTGTATAACGGCCTTTGGAAACGATAGAAGAACTTCCTCGAGTGAATCATATCGCGGGGTCATTCTCCCTCCGCAGACCGGTTATTCGGCAATTCGGAGCTTGGGATACTCCGGATTAGACAGAGACGCAAGGTTACCTGAAGGAGAGGTTTGTTGATGAAGATGAGAGTACTTGGGATGGAATGACGTGTCGTATACGAGCGAATGTGGAGGCTCTCTTGTGGAGGAGGGTCGTTTGAAGGAGGAGACGATATGCCTCGGAGCTTGAATGGGGACGCTAGTGGAGGAAGGCGTTGTCAAATGGGGTCGGAGGAAATTGTGCCGCTGGCGTAGATGCACTGGACGAAACATCAGAATTTCGACTGTCAACTGCTTGAAATTGGTATGCCTGCTTGTGAGTTGGTTCTCGTTGGGATATTATGAGAATTTTCTTTTGTAACGTTAGTGGGGCTGTTAATACTAGGTTTGTAGCTTACATTTCTATATAAAAATTATCATATTTGTCCAGTAATCGCTACTGAAAGCTCATGAAGCGTTTTTCAACATTTTAATCCTATATATAGTCGCACGTGGTTTGAGGAAACACGTCCTTCAAAATGTTTTATGTATACCATTTGTCTGGTTATTTTTTCCTTGTGATACCAAAATACATTGATGATTTAAATGAAAGAGAACGGGCTCAAAAAAGAAAGACCCATGCGAATATTATATATGTATTTATTTATTTATTTATTAGTGCTCGAAGTCTCCCTCGAGAATGCTGTAAGAAGCGAGGAAATTATCAAAATTTGTTATCTTATGATAAATACCGGAATTCCACCTTAAAATAGTACTAACAGTTTCGCTTGCGCATAATTGTTTTCAATGAATTTGAATTGCCACATGAAATGAAGCGTGCGACATGATTTAAAAGATAAACTTTATTGCGCTCTCCCATAAGAGAATGCCAACATTTGAATAGAATATTAGGCGCTTTGCGTAGGGCGTAGTCTAAATGAAAGTGGGGGAAGAATGGTGCCCCAAGCCTACACCGCCCTGCGGCCCATTCCCAACCCTCCCTCTCCACCTTGTGGCTAATAAACGACGGCCCTTATAAGGCCCACGCGGGAACCAAGAGAGGGCGGCGCGGCGGTCGTGCCTTCCAACGACCGGGCGGTGGCGCGGGGAACTAAGTTGAATAAACGAGTGGAGTGGGAAAATGAGGAGTGTATGTGGCTGGAGTGGGGGTGTGGGGGGGGGGGCGTCGGGGGTGCATGATGGGGAGGGATCAGGATGGAGAGGAAGATGCAAGCACACTCTACAGGAAGGCTTGCGAACAGCGATGTTTCCCACCCCCAAGCCTCATATGTTGGCCCTTCCCCCTCAAAATATGATGTAATCATATGAGTATGCTATCGGTTAGGTAGGTTTGTTGAGAGTGTTTTGCGAATTAGTTGAGATAGCCGTTGTGGGATCTCTCTCAAAAGTTCACAATAAGGCCTGCTCCCTTTCATTCTGTCAACAAATCCTATTCTCTTCCTTCCCCTCTCTTGCTTACCTATCATTCTTGCTTTTAACGTGGTCTCTATCATTTTAAATCACATGTGAAACCTTCGGACGCCTCAAATCAAACATTTTCCCAGTGCGAGGCGGCCAGGAGCAGGCCCCCTAGCCTGATCGTATGATTTCGATCGCCTGTGGCTTTGTCCGGGGTGAGCTCAAGCCTCACCTATCCAAACCAACCTTCGGGCTGAAATACTGGATGAGGACTACGTAAGTGAGAGGTCTTTAAGAAACCCTGCCCGCTCAATTCTCCCTCCGTCCAAGCCTTCTCTGTCTATAGGCTTCCTCTCCTCGCCCAACGCGCTTAGCACTTCGTGATTCCTCCTCCTCTCCGTCCACTTCACCTTCTCCATTCTTCTCCACACCCACATATGTAGAGTGGTTGTGATTAACAATATAGGTGCAGACAAATATTGACCTGCTAAGAGACATCTCCTTCTCTATTTGATCCTAATTTTTTTCCCTTGCAAAAAGCTTTGGACTCAAATCGCAAAACATTTTACATTTTTAGGTTAGTGAGTTATTCCAAATCAAATATTTTCATGTTGCTATGAAAAATCTCTTGTTAATCTTCATTCAAGTCGCAGGCAATATGATGAAACGATTTTGGTGCCAACTATAGAAACCGAAAATATGCGTATCACTTGAAACGAAATTGTTAAGCATATAATCGTTTTCGATGGAAAGTAACTAAAATGTACACCAATCAGGCATTTCCTTCGCTGTTTCCATGAGATGTCAGCGATCATTTTCTGGTTACAGCGACGGGTCGCCCCCAGTTGGAGTGGGTCCGTATCCCAGGGCGGCCTCCCCTTCCGCCTTTCACTGCTTCTGAAGAGGAGATTTCAAGTACAAGTACAGTCGGGGGATGATGCGGTATGCCTAGGCTCTGCGGGTTGAAAAGCGGCCGAGGCTAAGACCTTCCCCCTCCCCCATTAATGGCGCAATTAACGCGTGTGCGGCTCTCCTAGAGTGAAGAGGGAGAGTGGTTGGGGTAAGAGGGGTGGCAATGCGTTGCCCCTGGCGTAAGAAAAGGATGACGAGGGAAGAGGTTAGATGGACGGGAGAGGGCGGGCGAAGACTCGATGGAAGAGTATTGCGGTTTTCATGTTAGTCAAATAATAGCATTAAGCATAATTTTTCATTCATGATGATATAAGAACACTCAAACGTTAGTAATTCTTCGCATTTTAATCTGACTCACAGCCACCTCGGTTTCAACGCATGGCCGTCATCTTCAAGGTGACCTGAAGTGTGGAAAATATAAAAGTGTGTACTTATCATGATTGCTATGATTTTTGGAAATTATTCCATCGATTGGGCGACTTTTTCCGATTAAATTCCAACGACACACCAACAGCCACAAAATGCAAAAATTCCTCGGAGGAAAACTCATCAAAGTCAACCACACTCCGCAGGGGAAGAAGATTCTTCTTTTCATTCTAGCGGTACAACACCCAGCGCAAATCCGAGAGACCCGAGATCGAATCTGCATAGCAAAAATCATTTGCCGCGACCGGCCGGTCGCGGCAAATGATTTTTGCTATGCAGAATTCTTGCATTTTTAGTGACTCCGTTGAGATTCACCGTCGCTGCTAGCCAGTGGGGATTTCGTCGAATAACGAATAAACTTGTTTCGTCATTTTTAGTTATTCCTCACTTCGATGGCAACAAAATTCATTGACTACCGTGTAAGTATGTCTTTTTCAGGCCATTAGAAGGATAGCTCGCATTCATTTCCGTCGCTATGTCATTCTCCGCACATGCACTCCATTTACATATTACGGGCAGTTTTACTTTAATAGTGCACTTAAATAGAATATTTATTGACATTTTCATTAGTGCACAGGAAAATATTGAATTTATATATATCTGTAATTGATACGAACATAGATAGCATCTGGAGGGAAACTGAATGAAATTGTTAGGAAGTCACTTCATAATGGTTTAATTCATGTGAGTCAGTCTGACTTATCTTCTTTATTTGCAATCAATATTGCAAGGATTTCTCATTGCATAAATTAATAATCTAACGGGTGGTGTATTGCCAAGACCTCCTTGTGAATAAGTTTTAAGTTTAGTAAATCCATTTTAACTTTTATGTTTTCGTCTGTACGTGGCTATGGTTGACAGGCATGCCACAATCTTACTACACCTGTGGTTCCTATAGGGTTGAGAAATAATGAAATTATCTAAGGATAGGTATATGGTCATATATCGTACATATATATTTTTTCTTTTCTCCATAAACCTTATGCTACGAACGGCGTAGTCTCGGCTTTGATAGCTTGAAAGAAGCCGCTTCCCCCTGCACTATTTTTCAGCATTCAAATATTTTCAGTCTGCTCAAAAGCATTATTACCTTTAATATATCTCCGTAAGATTGAATGGGCAGAGTTACGATTGAAATAGACCAGCACCAAGTATTTCGATAGATTTTCTTGTATTTTAAGATTAAATTCTTACGATTTCTCGATAAGTTCTTATTTTATACATTAACATAAAAGACTGACACTTAGCTTCGAGAATAATTTCATGTTGACTGAAATTGACAAAATTTATATCAAGGCATCGGTGTGGGTGTGACTTAAATTTTAGATAGAAAAATACATCATATTCCCCCCATTTAGAATTTTCATTTATTTTCGGACGACGTTTATATAATCACGTAGGTAGTTCTCTCCTGCGCGAAACAGGTCGTGGGTTTCAGTAGCAGTAGAATGCGGAATGACAGCGATTAGGAATATCATGAAAATATGAGCAGTGGAAGCGCTCATGATGCAGAGTAATGGAACCTTTCTAATCTCCAGAAATTGGTGGAAAAATGCTTTCCTTCCCTCCTCGTCACTCGGGGGAGGTTTCCTACATTGTCATGTCGGAAACACAGGCGTCATGAGTTGGGATTCGAACCCGCAGTCCTCAAGGCGCACGGGTGATTATGCGTGCGCACATATGTGGTGCACATTAAGGGGAGACGGAGGGTGGAGTTGGTGATGAAAACGCTCACGAAGGCGGAAAAACAATAAATGCAGAGTGGATGAGGGGGTGTGGGTGGTGCGTTTGCGAGTTGCCGCTCGTATGACATGCTGAGAATGCGGGGTGTTGCCAGACGGTTAATTCAAACACAACTAGGTTTAAAACAAATTCAAATGGTACTAGTACGAAATGTGTAAGCCATCGTAGAATTCAGCAATCATCCAACCAATTGAGTCGTCGAGAGAAATTATGATGGTTGAAAATTTGTCATCTATCGAATTTGGCTTCTATAAATTAAGTTGCGGAGGTAAGAATATCTGAAAAGTGGCTCTAATGTTCGTTCAGCGTTATCGGGGTTCCTTATCGCGTGCGTTGACTTAAAAGGACACCATTTTTCACCGGTGCTGCAAGTAGTGTGTTCAAGTTGTTATTATACGAACTGCATGCCAAGGCACGTTGGAAAGAACGCGAAAATATGGGACGGGAATCTGTTAACTTGATCCATTGGAACACGTTAACTTCCTTATTTAATGCAGTCAGTCCCACCCTTTTCAAAAGGCAGATCGAAAGAAAAATATAAACTTAGTATTGTTCTGATTGTGTCCACTATGATCTTCCCACCCATAATTTATTTCTTTTCTATGTCCAAAATTATATCGGTACATTTCAAATTCTGCATCTTTATCAAATGCCCGGAAGGAAATAAGTAGTGAAAGCGGGAGTCAAAGAAAAAACTATGATTCATCTGATGGAGATTGCGAATGGCTAAAAAATGCAACATTTTAAGGCTTGGTGGTGTAATGGAATCGCGTAAGTTTTCGCAGGAGTGTGCTCAGCCGGATTGGAGTAAACTTTTGTCCTGCCCTTTGCACCCAAAGTCCCAAAAGTACCCGTGCAAGAAATGTTTCGCACTTTATTTCGTTTAGAGTTTCACGCTTTTTGCTTCAAAAGTCATTCGGTCTGTTTCTCTGTGATACGCAAAGTAAGCTGTTTCCTCTCAAGGGAGAACGTCGTCTCCGTTGCAGGGATCGTAATGCATACACGCACATTACTCTCTGCTCACATGGAAATGGGAGGGGCATGATGAAATCGTGGAAATTGGCATGGCGACGGGGCGGGGGGGGTGGGGTGGGGGTTTAATGATGCAAAGTGGCGAAAAGGGGAGGGAGGGGGTGGCTTTCCACGGAATCGGATTCGCGAGGGGGTTGTGGTGGGCGTCGAGAGGGCGCGAGGGGGCTGTTTGTTGAGGGGGATGCGAGTGCAATGGATGGGACTCGGGTTGACGACTACTCTACGCTAAATTGATCAACTTGAGTCGACGAAATTCTTCGGAGCGAGATTTTTATTTGTTTTTCGACCATTAAAGGTGGGAATTCCGCGGTTCCATTCTACTCTCCGTCTTTGATTCTGGTCAACATCTCCACCATTGGTCATATTTTTTACTCAATTGGTTACGTTCGCCAATATTTAGGTTTAAAAACCAAAACTTTTGAAGGAGTTCTCAATAGATGAAGTATGAATCATTAATAATACAATATGTAGCCTCTATCATTGCAGTTTGATTTCCTATACGTTAACTTAACTGGAAGGTACTCGCGTATAAATGGATGAATGGATAACATTGGAGATATCAATGTGACGTTAGATTTATTGATTTTCTGAAGCATACGCGCAATAGTTTTCGAAATAAAAGTAATTGTGAAACAAAGATACATTTTACGGTCATTAACTGAGGTATTTGTCATATTCGCCGTGGACTGTACAGTCAAAATTACGGAAGAGAAGGTCGAAAAACTGAATGAGTACAAAATCGCCACCCACCTTCGTCTGGGCCGTTGAGTTTGTCTCGGTCGTTCTACCGCGTTCGTTCGCTCTTTGTTGACATAAATTTATGCAAAGCAATGCAGTACTGTTGAGGCCGATGGTAACTAGTTCTCTTTTTGTCCAAGGCTTTCCGTCGATATATGTATATTCGCTCTGTATCGGGTTGGTGTTGTGGCTATAGTGTCGGCTTTCCATACCGTGGGCTCTGGTTCAAACCCCGATGGTGGCAGAGAATTTTCTGAGTCTGCCCGATCCCTGCTTGAATTATGTGTGGAGGACATTACAAGTGCAACACTCGGTCCGTCGAATGGGATGTTAAGCCGTGCACTCCTTTGGTTTTGAGGAGACTAATGCCGATGCCGAGTTCCTCTCCACCCTTCCCTTATGGCGCAAATGACCTCAGCTGTCGAACGTCTCATCCAAATACCATACCACATTTTCGCATTTAAGCATGAATAACGGCATTGAATTCGAATTTTAATGCCTCCTCCAATATTGGAGATTCTGCGCAACAAGTCGAGGCAGCGAGGAGAGTTCCATGTGAAGGAGAGTGATGGAGCAAGGAAATGTGATGGCGGTGGGAGTGGGGGCGGGGGTGCATCAGGAGTGAGGTGGTGAAATGCTGCGTCGTCTGGAGGAAGGGGAATGATGCAAGAGACACTCTTGATTATCGGATAAGAAATCGGGGAGTAAATGAACTATTTGAACGAAATGTCGAAGATGTCATCTAAAGGCTTTTAAACAAATAAAATGAAGCTCGGGATAGATACACTTCGATATATTCTTCGCTTAAATTATTTACACTCACCCCAGTTTTTGGCCTTCTTAAGTCATTTCAAGTGAATGATAATGGATTTTCACCATTATACCTACATTTTACTATAAACGTATCTATTATTTTATTAATATATTATGAAGTCAGAATTGTAGCTTTATTGCGACGAAAGCATTTTTTTTGTACTTGGTAAGTGAAATTAATCTACACCTACTCTTGGGTCATTCCATAGTAAGTGTTTCAGTATGTTTATTTGGATGACCTTCGCTGTTATAGATGAAGTATTCCTCTCGTATTACTGAACGTCGCAACTGAAAATATTTTCATTCATATTTTAGCTGGTAAAACGATTTTGGAGATGTAAGGGATTTTCTAACCGTGTATCGTAAGAAAATTCGGGTGACTGCGAAATTATGGAAGAACCGTGTTTCGGTCAATTATCCGTTAATGCCAAAGGTATTTTCTAAGCTTCTACTACTATTACGCGCTCATCAACTGGAAATGGCGACACTAACGTTATTAATTTGACCAATGAGATAGATCGATAGATGTTACATAGGCTGCAAATATTGTCATGCTACAATAGGTTATATTTTAGTGGCAGTGGCTCTTTCGATAATCAAACCATGCTTATGACATACGTGTTTTAAGTTTTATATTGCGTGTTATCAACCTTGTAGCTTCATCTCTATGCACATATATCAAGCCCGAAGGCAAAATTTTACAAAATTGGGAATATTATTGATATATCCGCGATGGATAAAATCTAAAAAAAAATATATTAACCCTTGGATATGATCACCCTAGGGAAAAAGGGTCATCTGCGCTCACGGATATCTCCACAATTGGTGTACGTTTTGCTAGTCGGTCAAGTGTAGAGAGAGAGGGGTGGGGAGAGGTGAGGGTGGAGACGTGGAGAGGGCATTGGGAGGAGTGTGCAGTGTTGAGGGGGAGTAGTTATCGAGAGTTGGGTCGGGAGTGGGAAGGAATCGGATTATCGACAAGCGATCTTTCGACGCGTAATGACGAATATAGCGAGAAGGGTGGTTTTGGGGTGCTTGCGTGGGGGGGGGCTGTGTATTTTTTTTTGGGCGGCAAGAGGGAACGCTCTTTATTATGACCACTCTCGGCCCGAGAGCGCATTATCTGATTGCTGAAAACACAGGAAAATTTAGATTCAAGAGAGAGTCGAAAAAAAAAGAAAAAGGGAGAATATAATATCTCTGAGATATTTGATTCCGGGAAGGATTTCTGCGCATGATTCACTCACGAATACCCTCCTGCTCTTTCTTTTATCTTCCAGAGTTTATTTTTATTCGGCTTTGATGTGGGGAAAAATTACTAGTTACTAATACAAGGTTTTATAAGCCATAAATCATTTTTAAATTGCATCACTGCATGGATTCATTGTATGCAAATGTTTTTGGAGGAACTTTGGGGGAAGTTTTTTGGGCGGGCGATGTGCGTATAAAACGGATAAAAATTATCGCTGTGAGTGTATAAGTGATTGGGTACTAAAATTAAATTACCACTTGGCAGTGTTTGGGATTAGGCATGGCATGAAAATGGTGGTAAATGCAAATGTTTCCCTTCAATGAAATGGTGAGCATTAAAACCGTAAACTTGGAGTGACTCCACTGAGCGTAATCAAGTCTAATGTTTGCAAATTGGAAAATTGGATAATGGAGAAAAGATATACCTACACGTTTTACAGCGGGCACTACATTAATAAAGACCTATTTTCGAAACAAAATATGTTGTTATGACAGTGATATGGCAGATGGTGAGAATAATAAGGGGAATATGATGTAATGGTACTTGATATTCCATTTGAAACTATTATATACAGCGAAATCAGTTTAGAGTAAAATGAAAGTCAAATGTAATGAGTTACAGGAGGGAAAAGTTATATGAAAATTAACTTGAAAAAAATAATATTAATGTCAAGTCACGGATATTTAGATCCACTTGTTTCAATAGTATAAAATAGTAAATTATTTAGAGCCATGCAATACCAGTGTGAGTGTTGAAGGCTGCTGAATTTTTTTTTGGGATTTAAATTATTTATAAAAATTTCTTCCGGAATCGTATATTTCCTGGCGATTAGTTTGTGCAAATTACTATCGGCGAATATTCATCCATTGAAAGCGCCCCTGGATCCAATTCCTGAGTTAACGCTCATTTAAAAAATTACTTTTGTGAGGGAACTTATCATATGAATTTCATTTGCTCTGGTTCTCTCTTTGCTTTGCGTCTTGTCTTATTGAAAATATTTTCGCAGTAGTTAAAGACAAAAATGCGATATTCGAGTCTAAGGCACAAGTTGATGTTCAATAGGTTGCTCACCACGTGCGTCAGGGGCGGCCACCTCTTCGCACCCGTGAGCCATTTGTTCCAATTTGTATGGCCATCCGGAAGGCAAATTCACGCTTGTGTTTTGACGTGATATTTTTATGGCAAAATAATTGATGTTCCCATCAACAAAATTTAAATGGGACGCAATTCCAAAGCACACCTGCAGTCTTTTTGATCTCTGTGGCGGCAGGCTAATGTTAAGGTCGGGGAAATGAATCCGTGTATTGGAAAATTGAACAAGAAAACTGAATCCAAAACGGGCAACTCTCCCGCCTTCCAAGCTAATCTCGTGGGTTCACATCCCGCCTCGGTGGATTCCCGCGGGAACAATGCATGCTTTTGTCCAGTTAGTAAACTGTAGGAAACGAATTGATGCCCCTATATTTGGTTTTGAACTTCATACTTATATATATTATTACCAAGCTGTAAAAAAATATTTTCATCTTTCATTTCGCAACAAATCCTTATTCCTTTCTTGCTATCCATGCATTGTACGGTGTCACACGTGAAAAGGATGCTTTGCATAAGAACTATATCCAAGAAAAAGGTTGGAAGTTTTGAACCGTCGAGTTTGTCCTAGCCTTCGTAAGAGTTGGTATTGGAAGTAAAATGGAATGAATATAACGGAATGCGTGGCGATCAACAACTTCCCACGCCTCGAGTGATGCGCCATCCATGTTTCCACCGCTTCGGATTACGGAAACGACCCTTTTGCCGTTCGCGGCTGTTATTCGCGTGGGACTCATCCCCCGCCCCCGCGCGCCTTTCTCTTTCGTGTTCGAGCAATTGCTCTGCTGCGAATGGATGAGCTGCGATGGGAGATAAGAGGCGGGCATTATGGGTAAGTGGGTGGGTGGTGGGGGCGGGGGGGCAAAAAGTGATCGGCCGCGAGGATGCAGAGAGGTCGAGGGATGAAAAGGCACTGCCTAGGGCGAGAAGCTGCGATATGCAGATGAGGAAACGGCGCGTCCTCGTCTCCAAAGGCTTTATCATGATACATACATACACACTTGTCGTAGAGCCGTCACATCATGACTGCCTGGTGTCTTCTGATGATGTCTCTAGCTTCAATTTTTGATCATCAATTTCTCACTTATTTTGCATGGCCAAGTCCAGTGGTCTTCCACCTTTTTTAATGTAAGGGCCAAAAATCGACTTCACATCGTCCGAAAGGCCAAAATGCTCCACGTCACCTTACCACCACAGCAATAAAATAAGAAAACATAATTTCGAAGTGCAATGATCTTTATTGGTAAAAAAAAGTTCAGTCAATCAATGCGATTTTTGACATTATTTATTTTTGGCGAGTTTGTCGATATATATTTTATGTTGTGTGGTGCGATGCAACATTTTCTCTATCCTCTAGAGTCCGCAGGAAATTAGCCGGCGGGTTCGTGAGCCTTGGCTTACTCAGTGTCTCACCTACCCATGTGGATCTTTTCTCCTCATGTCTTTATGTTGATTACTCGTCATCTTTTTCACTTCTTTTTCTGTCGGCTTCGTCGATCGTTAGTAGTAATAGTAACCACGATTCATCTTGTTGGTTCATATTTTGTTAAACTGTGTGGTAAAATATAACCAAGATCCTAGTTATTCTGACTCGATTTTTTTAGGAAATTCAAGGAAAAGGCGGAGAGAGATAGGTTTGAGTGGAGAGAGTGCTCCCCCTTCCCTCCCGCCTTTGCCCTTCCATTCTCTCTGCAAATCCCAGAGATGACCTTCTCCAGCGTCGGAAACGACCTCCCTTCCCCTCCCCCTCTGTGCTGCTTAGAATCCCTTTGACGGGAGGATTTGCGGCGTAAACGGGAAAGGAGTGTAAAGGATAGGCCAATCAAGGGCGGGGGAACGCTGATGGCGCTGTGAGCGGGGGTGAGTTGGGGCGAATAATATCCTGATTGGAGTGGGGGGGATGAAGCGAGGCAGTGGGAAGACGTGTCCACGCCTTTAGCTGTCTGCCCGCGAGCGCGTGTGCGCAAGAAGCCCGTTTCACAAGTAGCAGTGTGTGTACATTCTGATGTAGTTATGTGTGACGTCCCCGAACCCAAGTTGCGGGTCTTATTTAAAAAAAAATGTTTTTCCCTTTGGTGTCTGGAAGCAAATAATCACGCACAAGTATTTAAAATCTTTATCCAAAGTTAATTTCCATGTGAAATAAAAAATAATAATAATAATTTCGATGAATAAATATCAAGTAATGAATTTGTGCGTCCAGAATAGTCAGACTTTAAGGTATTATTATTGCCCCGGGAAGGAGCGGAGCTGCTAGCGATGGCTGAGGTGGATAGCGAGTCGCATCGGGCCAGTGCTTTGACTCCCACTGACGGCTACATTGTGGCTGTATGTTGTGAGTGAATGGCCATAGTGTAACCAATAGTCGATAACTGACCAATGAGAGAGACTGGTGAACCACTCTGACTGACTGAGAGAGCGGGAGACCAATCAATAGTCCTATGGTGCCACCCCCGTGCCATTACGTATTTAGCAAAGGTGAAACGAGGATGTTTAAGACAAAGAGGAAAGCTAGCCGTTGTCGAAGATGTCCTGAAGCATAGTTTGAATATTCTGAGACGTCACTCAGCAACACATTTATGCATAGTTTGGGAAAAGAAATGTTTCCCTTTGCGGATCATTACGTACGTGCTAAGGCAAAGTGAAAATTACATCGTGAGAAGTGACAACTTTCGAATGAAAAGCTCAAGTCGCTCAAGCGCATGTGTCTGGGGTGCAGGCCTCTAGTTTTTTTTGGAACGCTGGACTTAACGAAAAGCGGCATGCAGCTTAGTGTCATTAAAGTGGCACATGTGAAATTGCCTCTTAACATCCGCACTTTATTCGAGACTCAAATCACCGGTGGCGGCGCTGGAGGCGCGGGCAATATGGCCGACGCATCGAGGTTAGTGTTCTGACGGTAGCATTGGCATAGTGGGAGCACAACTCTGTGGCAGGAAGCATCGTCGAAGCATCAATTGAAATATGTCGAGGAAGATTTTTCTTGGTTATGAAGAGGTGCCCAGGGGCAACGACGAATAGCCGCTGTGCCACGGAGAGAGAGTGCATTTGAGTGCATGAGGGACTTGTAATGTCCGTTGGGTGCCTTAGCCAGCAGGGTGGTGAGTTGAAAGTATTAGCTTCGGAACTGGAGAGGATCACTGGAAGAATCTCTACATATCTCTCCTGGGTAGTCGTAATGATGTAACCTGTATGTGATTTTGGTGTCTAAATAATTCACAGCGTAATGCGGAGCGTGGCTTATGCAGAACTTTTACCGTCGGAATACAGGAAACATTATCGTATAAAAAACACTCATGGAATCTTTAAGAATTAATATATTGTGGAAATAAAACTTTTCTTGTATAGTAGGCTAGTTTTACAAAAGCTTGCTCATTCAAAAATGGATTGCTTTCAATGCCATCCTTAATAATATTTTCCACTTTACCATTTACTTGCAAACCTCTTTCTTTTTCTCAAACTGTCTTGACGAGAGAAAACCGTATTGCATGCCTTGGAAGCTTATTTGATTCACTTTATTTCGTGTGAGAATTCTCTAATGTTTCGGATTTTGTTTCCCAATCGCTATCACTGCATGGAATAGTTTTATTTTGAAGCAAGTCGAAAAATTTCACCACCAAAACTGCTACTTACGCCAAACTTTTTAAGGCAGGTCTGGTCTAAAATTCCGGTCCTTAATCACATTGCTGATCCCAGAGTTATCGTTAAAATGAGGGGTTTAATTGTTAAAATGATTAAGTAGAGAATTTATGGATATGAAATTACCCGAAGGGTGACTATCATGATTTTAACTGTGAATTGGCATACAATCATTTCTGATTTTGATCGATGTTTACAATTTTCTGTCATGTGTTGAACTAATTGAAAATAACGCTTTGAATAGATTATTTGCTATTTGCCGCCTATTAGCGAATCCGTATTTTCTGCCAATCACTGCGGGATGCAACATTATTGTTTACCTCATTCCTTAACGAGTCTGCATTCAATGGGTCACCACATATGGGTATCGCTTGCTCGAGAAAGGTGTTCCTTTGATTTTCTGGGCTTTTGGTGGTGTGAAAGAGCACTTTTTTTTTGCTATGCCTCAGGCTATCGGGAGTTCTTGTGTCGGATTGGTATCTAGGGAAATCCTCGTTTAAGCCTTAGATTTGTCCGAGGAAAGCCCATCCGACAGTGGTAAGCTCGAGAAGGGATTTGCCGTGAATTCTTATCTCTTTGCCTTGAGGTTCGCGTTTCATGCTATTTCGTCTCCTTCACGTAAAATGTGCGCAGTGTTTCAGCACAATTCAAGCAGTTGGAAAATTCATTAAAGAATGATAAATTCAATGAAGACTGATGAAATTTGGCTACATTTTTAGTCTAGTTTACTGATCTACCCTGTTCATAATCTAGGTAAGTATAGTGCATTAATGATGAGTGAAAATTGTTGTTCCTTGAGACGCTGCTGAAATGTCTTTCATTACAATAATTTAATTTTATCGATGGCCTCTGCTCAAAATACAGTAGAATACAGTGCTTCTGAGTCATATCTACAGTATTGCTATCGTGAAATTTGGGTAAATGTGTCAGAATCGATTACAATATCTACATTACGGCCAATTTCATTAACCTGCGAAGTGAAAACAGACTTGCAAGGAAAGCAATCAATGCCAAGGATTCGGTATATCCGCGAAAAATTGAAAAATACGATGAAAATAACTTCCATTTGGCGCTATGTCATAATTGTATTGTTAATCTGTTAAGTATGCCATAGTTAACATTAAAATATACTTAAATCTCCACGGTTGGAAAACAACTACAGGGACTAGGATTGGAATTCGAGGACTTCATTCTAGACTGATGCATTGGATATTTCTGTTTTCTCATCGGAGAGTACAGTCTTATACAATCCTTTAAATTTTAACTGGACAGTGTGGTTCACTAACAATATCCATTGGATTATAATATATTTATATACATAATCATTATCCACTGTGGTACACGGTAAAGAAACTCATTTGAGTTGATCAAAACATCGCAAACTAGCGCATTACTTCACGGTCAAGCGGTTCCCATAATTATCTTTTTGAAAACTTTTTAACTCCCTACGGTCTACCTCACAACAGCATGTTTTATCTAATCCCTTAGCCCTAATTTCTATCTTAGAATGTCCAGAGATGAAATCTTACCGTCTGGATTCAAAATTCCAGCCAGATGTTCTAGGTGAGCGGTTTGGCGAAGGAGCACCTATCTTGCACTTCCTCATTTTAGGACATTTTCACTTTTACGCCTAACGAATGCTGGCGTCTTCAGGGGTCTGTCACCAAGGTTTCTCATGCAATAATTCTTGCGGATTTCCCCCGTCCTTTTACGTAGACGTTTTAGGAAGCTGGCGCACGAGTAGCTGAACAAATAAAAAACAGGAGGTTTGGAGAAATCAGCGACGCCAATCGACTGGATTCATGGAAAAATAATCGTTGGCTGAACAGTGCTCTCGGCCATATGAAATTTTTAAAAAGTGAATTTGCTTCTGTTGTCCTCAAAATTCAAAATAAATTCGCGAAACTTAGGTGATAATAATTGGCCGTGGTGAGACCAAGGAGAAGAACCGCGGGGCAATCTAATCGCAAATGAATTCCATTTAGAACTAATTTATATGTTTATAAACACCAATCTCGCAAGTATTGATAATCTTACCATTCAAGTGCGTGTCCCATGCGAAGCTAAGGCACCTTCATGTACATATATGTGGCGTTTCGCTGGCGATAGCGTAGACTCTAGACACCTCAAAGGCCCCCTCCGTGCGTCGGAGTGTATTGCGATGCATCGGTCCGTTCATCCGTGAGCATGTCCCTGTCACTTCCACGCAGGATTGGTGGCGCGAAGCAGATTGTCCTCCTCCAACGGACGGAGCCGTCTTCTCGTCTATGCGCAGACGAGAGGCTGCAACGTAAATCCAAGCAACGCTGCGCACCCACCATAGACGGCATTCACTGGACCGACTCAGGTCAATCTCCACGGAGCTTCCCCTCTGCAAGTCATTGTCGCCTCGGCGAATGCATCTGCTTCCTCCGTCGACGGCGTAATCTACCTTTTGGCCAGCCATCGCGTGCGTCGTCTCCATAGGAGGGGCGGGGGGCTCGGGAGTCAGTCCGGGGGTGTTATAGTACGGAGGGAGTGGGTGGCAAGGAATCGCACGGAAAAGGGTTCCCTCGGCAATACGGAAGTGAGGCATAGGAGGGGAAGGGATACGATTAAGCCCTGCTGCTAGAATGCGTAGTGTGAGTAGCCTGGCTTATAGAGATGTTTAATACGCTCGTCGACAAAAACATTCCTATAGCGTAACGTAAGAAAATGCAATTGAAGACCTTATTGCTAGAACCAGATAATAACCAATTTTTGCAAATATGAATGAGATTTCCATAAAATCACGAAGCCCCTCCTATAGCAGAGATTATCAGAAACAAGTTCCAAATAAGATCAGAAGACATCGCTGAAAAGTTACGTTCTGCCAAAGAGAGTAAGAACGATTATTTTTTTCTGATTTTGCTCGACACTTTACCATTTGTTATTATCTGGTTCCTTCACTCATCTCTTCAATTATTCCTATGCACTTGTTCTGCTAAAACCAAAAATGAACATATAAACCTGCGCCTCGCACGGTTTCCAGTTATTGAAACGCCGTTAATGGCGGTGGTAAGGATGATAGATGGGGGTCAATGACTCTCATCTTCATGTAATTCATCAAATATCAGGGGAAAAGCGTTTATTTTTTCGGAGTTGAATCTAAATATGGACACCAATGGAAATAATCCAACGCTAATGTTGGTTTTAAAATGTTCGTGAAAGTCTAGGGAAGGTTTAATCGGCGAGAGTACAACTCTGCAAGGCCCGAGAGGCCCTGGAATGGGCCGCGAATCATTTCCATAAGAAATGCATGTAAAGTCCGTTTTTGATGACTGCAGACCTTTTTTATTTTGCTCATATGGTTGAAACGTTGGAAAGAAAAATAAATATATATTCTTATTCTTGCCATCGACTTATGCTTTCTACGCGATTTAGGGTGAATTTTGAAAAAAAATCATTCATGAAAATACTGAAATTTTAGCGTTTTCGGATTAGTATCCCCTTGACGACCGTCAGTATTGCTAATGTAGATTGACATCTACATTAGCAATACTGACAATGTAGATTGACATTACATTAGCAATACTGACATAACAAAATAAATCCTTTGATTCGTTAAAAAGTTCATTTGTCATTATTTAGTCACAAATTTAGTGCGAGAAAACATTCTTCACTTAATTGCCAGGACATTGTAAACGAATTTAGTTCACATTATGGTAAAGTAATTCAAGAATTGACCCAGAACAATTATTTTGAAAGTAATACGAATAAATACAAAGAAATATTCCCAACCTCCAATTCAATTGACTCACTGTTTTTTGTTCCTACTGATGCGAAAGAAATTAGCAGCATTATTAAGGAATTAAAGTCTAAAAAATCTAAAGGTGTTGATAATATTTCCACACAAGTTATAAAAGAAGTAAATGCAAATATTTCGGAGGTCCTTGCCCATATTGCTAATCTAAGTATGTATACTGGAATATTTCCTAAACAATTAAAAACTGCAATAGTGATACCAATTTTTAAAAAAGGTGATAAAATGAACGTAAATAATTACAGACCAATATCCCTATTATCTGTATTTTCTAAAATAATAGAAAAAGTTGTTAAAGTCAGACTTCTTAAATTTCTAAAGCAGCATAGTTTTTTCAATAAAAACCAATTTGGATTTATGAGTGGTAAGAGTACAGAGGATGCATTATTAAAATTCTGTTCAGAGCTGAACGACGGACTGAATAAGAACTGTAGAGTTGCTGGCTTATTTGTAGACATTACCAAAGCCTCTTCATTCTCATAACATTAATCATAACATACTAATGAATCGATTATGGGAAGCGGGTATACGTGGAACCGCATATGATTGGTTTCAAAGTTATCTTTGTGATCGAGATCAATGTGTGCGTCTCAAAAATTGCTACAGTGAAAAGATTCGACTCACCTGTGGTGTCCCACAGGGTTCTGTGTTGGGACCCATACTGTTTTTAATATATGTAAACAATTTATGTGCTGGCAGGTTTAAAGGTCAATTAACGTCATTCGCAGATGACACTGCACTAAGTTACTCTGTTAATAGTGTTGATGATCTATATGAACACATACAAAGTGATCTATTAACACTCAATATGTGGTTTTCGGCTAATTATATGTTGTTAAGTGAAAAAACGAAATATATTATGTTTAGCATGAGTAAATCTACCTCAAACAAAAGTAAACTATACTATCAATGTGCAAATTGTATAAAAGATAATGTTACTTCCTGTGATAAATGTATTTTGATCGAACAGGTTAGTCACATAAAATATTTAGGTATATATTTTGACCAAAATTGTAAATGGAAGTCTCACATAAATAAATTAAAATCAGAAATGATTACTATTGTAAGAAAATTCTACTTCCTCAGATACATATGCCCTGAATCAGTGTTAAAAATGGTATATTATGCTCTCGTTAAATTCAAGATTGCAATACGGAATAGCCTGCTGGGGTGGAGCATATTTTATCAACATTAAACCATTGATAGTGGCGCAAAAAAGGGTTATCAGGGTTATAACACGATCGTACAGGAAAAGCCACTCATTTCCTCTATTCAAAAAATTAGATGTCCTCCCACTAAGGCATTTATTCATTTATAAAGTCCTTAGAATATTCTATAACCGTAGTGGTGAAAAGGCCCGACCACAAAACTATGACATTAGAGCTTGGAGAAACTTCCATATACCTAGGCCGACGACCGAAATTTATCGACAGTCATACAATTACTTAGGGCCTAAATTGTTTAGCATGTTGCCGAGTAATGTAGCAAACTCGGAAAAAAGATGGGGATTTAAATCCGCAGTTAAAAAATGGCTTATGATGTGTGAGGAAGTAGAGTTTCTACTAAGAAAGGTGGGTTAAAAAGTTTACAATAAAAGGTATATTGTATATTCTATGTATGTAATTATGCGTTTATATAAGAAAAATAAGAAAAATAGTTATCCTTGTCCAAATATTTGAAATACGTTTTGTAATAATGAATGCAATCGGCAATAGAACAAATAACTGAATACAAAGAAATTTTACTTCTCATGTGTGCTAGCACCAGACCTATGTAAAAAGTTTATGATGGTAGCCCCAAAACTACTAAAAGGGGTACCTATATATTCCAAAATATTTAAGTATGTTCTAAAATGTAATATTTGATTGTAAATGGAATAAATTATATATTATTATTATTATTATTATTAAATTGAGGTTAATTTGGTTACTAATCCTTTATCGTTTATGCTAAGACAGCCCTTTGTTTATTAGTTTGACATAGCGACACTATTTACCGCTAAGTGCGCGAAGACATTCATTTCTTTGATTACTTACGATGCTAAGGAGATGGCGATCAAAGTTAATCTCGTAGAATTAAATCAAATGTGCGACGGCCAACGTGCTTACCATAATGACGACCAGCGAGAGACAGGTAATGATGAAAGTCGTATTGGTATGGTAGAATTGCGTCATAGAGTGACTGAAAATGATGCGAGGAGAACGCAACGAGTTCGTGAACATCAAATACAACAATATCGAGCATGACGCAATGACATTAATCTATTCAGACTCAATGCTAATGTGATCCTGTAACGATTAGCGTTCAACTACTATTCGGGTTTATTGTGACGATAAATCAGTGGCAGTTAGTGAAATGAAAATTATTTATGGATATTATAAGGCGTTAAGCTAAAGCGGTGAATCTACTGGATTATGTTGTGCTGGTGGAAAAGTAAAATTGCCGCAATTGGTTCCACCACCAGATACATTGCATTCATTAGTTTCTGGAATGGGAAATGATTACTAACCCTTATTCGCCAACATTGACGACAATTTTATTCAAATGACTACGCCAGCTTTGTATATTGCGAAAAAATAGTATATAAGAAAGAATTAAATTGATTAACTCTATTGTACCTGTGTAGCATTTAATGTAGATGAAGATATTATATTCATTTGAATTGTAAGGAAGTTTTATTTAATAACAGCATTTAATAGTGATAGGCCACAAACGGTTATGACCGAAAAAAATTGTAGGTAGATACTTATTTGTTGACATAATCATCTGTAACGCAATGATTAGATAAACGTGGTTGAAAGACGGGACGAGAAATACATTTTTTTACTTCTAAAGATATTTTATAACCAAAATTAGCCAAATAGGTTTAGCCGTTTTCGAGTGTAAGCGGGAGGAACTAACTGCAACTGATTTATGAAAACATTTATACGAAGGCAATACGAAGCTCACGGGATCATATAGTCTTACATAGAAATTCAGGCATTTTTTCTTATTCTTATTTTTAAACGATACAGACCACATAAAAGTTAAATTTGGTGAAAACAAGCTCACTGTCGTTGCGTTACTGTTCTATCACAATCATTAAATGAGAGAGAATCCTTCATCTCCACGAGAGTCAGTCACCCTGTTGTTTGGTCTGTGTAATGAGTGAACGTGATGTTGAGCTAATGATGCATCCTGATTTCCCGTGTCTCTCTCGTGCTGGCGTGCGCTGTGTGGGTGGGCGCACGCCTTCTTGGGGATGCAAAGAAGCGGGAGGTGGACGTGGAGCGTATGATGGAGGGGTGAGGTTTGTGTCGGCCCCGCGCCGCCCGCCTCAACAGCGCACGGAGAGGGAAGTTGGCCCTTCTCACGAAACACTTTTTCTTTATCTTACTTTTTTTTCCTTTTCAATGCGCAACCCTCGCGCGTGCGAAAGTTACGCGGGGGTTACTCCGGGCGGCACGGACGCACGCTTTCCTCCTCTCACGAGAGGAAAGTCGGGCGATAAGGGGAGAGAATTTATTTAGGGGAGCAACGCATTTCAGCGTCACTGAAAATGATCATTTCGCGGACGCAAAGAAGGAGGTATACGTGCCCTTTTCAAAGAGATTATCTTCCCTTGAAGTAGCAGTTTTACGTATTTGATCATTTAGTCATATTTGTGTGTTCCAAACATGCAAAAATTCGGAGTATTGACCCAGTTTTTTTTCACTTATTATCATTTATTGGACAATTTGATTGACCGTATTTATGGCGCGACGTGTAGTACGGCACGGAAACTTTTACGCTGAGGAAGGAAGATGAAATTGGGATAGAGGCGTCCGAGTAGTGGGAAGAAGTAAGTAAGAATGGAGAATGGCGATGTGAACGGATAGAACGATGAAGTGTTGGACACTTGGTGGTTGGGAGAGGAAAATTGTGGAGCAGGTAAAGGAGCGGGATATGATAATAATGGAGTGCGTTGTATGGGGAAAAGATATGTGAAAAACCAAATAGATGAGGGAATATTCGATGAGCACGAAGATAACGGGTTTACCGGATGGTTGACAGAGTAATAGACCTAAGGCTGAAATGTAACGCTGGGAGGTTGGTGCCTCAGAGTTGAATATACAATAATTTTCTATGATGAATAATACGTTTTTTGTAGATTTCATGTCTACGTAACATATTGTTTCGGCGTCAGGGTCTTCATGGAGGTTTTATGATCTTGGTTCAAACCAGGGTAAGGATTAGTACCTACGATTCGGTCTAACCGAAACGCCTCACCTTACTTAATATACAAAACGGCTAACTTTACGGTGCGATGAGTCATTTATTGCACTGGCGTGTCTACGTTTTCAAATTTTTCATGAAATAAAAATAAGTCAGAATTAAGAATAAAATTTCCTTTCAAATACGTACGTATTATTCATTATTACGGCATGCACTGAAGCCCAGGCATAAATTTGCAAAGTACAGCGGCACATCATTTTGACGTCGACAGTAAGTTCAAACTTTATTTATTCGTCTGCATTGTGTTGTAGTAAACAGCTGGTCCACGAGGTATAGAAGTAGATATAGATCTAATGGGAACGAAGTGAGGGCGCATGTGCCCAATTTGACTCTCCTGGTGCCTTCAATTTCCCCCTCCCCCTTTCCACGATCAACAGCTCACGGATCGTGTGAACTGACGCACTTCTGATCTCTCTCCCCTCTCCGCGTGCTTCGACCTGCGTGATTTGGCGTGCTTTGTAAATCCGCTCCTCTTAAATCTTCGTGAAAGACCCATCACGAGAGGGAAAGTAAGCGGGGATTATTTATTTTTCCTGAAATTTTACCCTTTTTTCTGTTTTTACCCACCGAAGGCCTACGCCTATTCTGCAAGGAAACAAATCGTCAAGGTGCTCGCGCACCTGGAGTCGGGCGAGGAATGTAATTTGGACTACAGTGTAATTTACATACGGTGCACACATATCTTAAAGTTTATTAATTTTAATCACTTATCTTTCTAATCTCATACACTGGCTTGGATAAAAGTCTCATCAGGTTTGACTTTGGAAACTTTGATCAATTAACTCCGTAATTCCTTGAGCTTGTTACCGAGCAACTTACACATGGGCTGACTAGCAACAAGGTTTCGTGATGCATTGAGAATATGCAGAATTTATCGTCGTTTTTGAAGGCTTTCATTTTAATCATTAAAGGTATATGCATCCAAGAGTACCTACCTACCTATGATTAGGGGATTGATATATTTACTTATATCCTAGTCATATTTTCCTGGTGTTTGTTAAGCTTCTTGGTTTCAGCGCATTTTAGATATATTGTTTTTTAAAAAATGAACATGATACTGATATCATGCTTTAAATAGTTATCTACTTTTCAAGAACTTCGACGATAGGGATGGAAGTGATTTTGACTTTGAGCGTCATTTATGGTAGAAATTTGAGTATTTATAATTTAGAGACCTCAATTTTTATCAGCTTAATCGTGTATTTTTCAAAACAGGTCCTTCAATCGATAAGCAATTTGTAAGGAAGTAATTTTTGTACGCTCTTTTAAGGTTTAAATTTACTTATTTGCCTATTTTTCAATTGTTCCTTGGACTTTCCAGGAATAAAATTATTGTGGGCTGCTTTATTTTACTTACACGATGCTGTACCGCCAAATATCTTAAAAATAAATTAAAATTAAATTGATATGTTGCCGCTAAATTAAATAAATTAGCGATAGCATCAGCCAGCACCCGTTTTGTTCTCCTGGCCTCTGCGTCTCCACCTGGACAATTTTCGTTCCTCTTAGTCCCCTGGCGCCAACTCTACATGCGTCGAGAGGTGGCGCTACGTGCGAGAGGCTGGCGCCCACCGGCTGATACATTACTGCCTGTTTCTGGAAGGTGTGCTTGGGAGTCATTTGGGGTGGTTTTACGCGGGGAGGGGGTTTAGGGTGGGGAGAGGGGTGGGAATCGTCAGCAAGTCACGTGGGACAGGGGGCATGCGGAGAAGAACTCTTTGGGGGCCTCGGCCCCTTTCATCCCCGCGACACATTCACGAGACAACACGGGGGTGGATGTGAAAACACTCCGACGACACTGGCGCTCGCAGCGCCGCCCGCCTGGAAGCGGCGCCGTGTGAGATGAGAGAGAGAAAGAGGAAGACCCGAAATCGGTCGTTGAGGTTGAACCTCATTGAGTGCATGCAAAAGTGTAACATGCTCAGCCGATAAAATGCTTCTGCAACCGGCCACTTGCTGTGGACTAAAAAACGGAAAGAAATTAAGGATTCCATCAATTAAACAGTTGACAGAATAGTGAACAGAGAGAGAATTGCGGACCCTATTCGTGTAAAAGCAGAATTTCTACCATCACGATCGTCATCACTGGTTGACAATCCCAAGATTGGTTTGACGCAGCTCTCCCCTCAATTCTCCGAATGTAAGAAAAATCCCATCGACAAAATATAATTGCTCTTCAAAAATACTTTTAGGTGTATAAAATTGTGGAATGACCCACTTTAGTGCAAATATTCAAATAACTACCTCGCAGAACGATTATTATCCGACAACGCGACAAATATTGGCATTCGTGAATATGTTTCCATAGTTATCGAATGATCCAGCCTTGGTTGTGATAGACTTTCTCAAATAAGCGGGGTGATTTATTTACGCATAAGATAACTTTAATTTTTCACCGTTCCTTTATTTCTGTAAAATAACTACTTGATTAAATATTTAATTTTACATTCATCCCACTTCTCCCTAGCAAAATATCAATATTCTCTGGATTTTTCTACAACAACTGGTGACAAATCTGGTAATTGTATGACTTGACTATTTCCAATTCTTCTTTTTCTGTGACTGTGAAAAAAGTTGGTTGACGTGTCGTTTCTGTTATTAAAATACGTGAGAAAAAAGCTATATACGCTGAGGGAATCCGAAAGCTGTCGGGCATATGGTCAGACATACACTGATATTGAAACCTGCAAATGATTTCCAAACGAAATGTGGGTCTCGAGTACTTTGCTTCTTAGTTCAGCATTTTAAAAACGATTGTCGGTGATAAATTCCTCTGCGTCCAACCACGTTTACAGTATTTTCTCGCCTGTAAAATATTCTCTCAGTTCTAGAAGTTTCTTTGAGACTTTAAATTGAATCTGGTTGTGAGTAGATGCGCGAAAAAGATGTCGCCTGCGTTCGTAGTTCCAAGATTCATGTGGGAAGCGATACTACGTGAAGAAGGGTAGCGTGTGGCGTCTCGCAAATGTTTCACAGAGAGGTTTAGCTATCTTCCCGAAATCGGATCGGCAGAGGCGGAGGCGTGCACGCACGGCACGCTCCATTGCTTTTCTCGCACGCCGCACGCGTGCTCTAATCCCCTTGCACTCACGACTTCCTTCCGTGATTTCGCTTCTTCCGCACATCCGTTTATTACTCAGAAGATATTTCCTTATGAAGGAATTGAATCAATCAAAAAGTTTCAATTGAGATTCCATTAGCCTCGTAGATTAGATTGAGCCTTACTCCAGGAAAATGCATCGAAAAAAGAAGATAGATGAAATTTCAACTGAGATTCAACTTACTGAAAGGTTTTCGTGAGGGTTATTAGCGAAATTTCGCGCTAAAGCTGATATAAAAATGTAAAAAAATGCTAATGCTCAATGGTGCGTCGGTTTGTCATATTGAAATCCTACGAAAAGTTAAAAAAATATACCGATCGCTATAGCTTTGAGCCTATCACCATTAGCGTAATTGGTGTGGAGCACAAACCTTCGCAGTGATAACCTTAAAATAATAAGAGAAAATTTATGATGATTTCATTGCTTAGAATATCTGATTACAACGTTCGGTATTAAAACTTGTCAAGTACAAATTTTATGAATGAAAAACTGCATAAGGAATTAAATCAAAACCATGCCAAAGCGATTCAAATGCCTTATTAGTTCGAGGGATAATAGAGTACACTCATGCCTGAAATCAGAGAAAATTCTGACACATTTTATCAACGTAGAATTTGCCGTGTCAGCTGACGGAAGGAAATATTTTTCCCTAAAAAATATGAATTCCCCGGTTTCCTCGGCGTAGCCGCAAATTCATAATTATGTCAGCGTCATTTTCTATTCTCTGATTTACAAGCCAAATACTCAACCGTCGAGAGATGAGAGTAATTCGTAAAGAAACAAATAGCCACGGCAGTTGGCAGGAATGTAAAAAGGAGTGGGAGAGGAAGTCATTCCCGTTGAAAAGCCCCTTTCGAGCGAAGATCATTAAAATTTCCACCCCTCCTCACTTCCGCCGGCGCTCGCTTTGTTTTTTCAAGTCACCTCCGACGACGCGCCACTCTTTGCCGTCTCCACGACCCCCACGTGCGGAGCCAGCCACGTATTCGGGGGTGGGTTTCACCCCCGAGGAGAGCGGCAGTCTCTCCTGTTGCCTCCCCCCCCTGCCGCTCCCCTCCTCTGCACCACCCTCCTCCACCGAACACGCATCTTCTCAAACGCTCTTCTCCTTCTTCCAAAAATTTCTTCCCTTCATACCGAATTCTCATTTTCCTGCTGAAAAGAAACTTTCTTACTCGACCATGAAACGCTCCGCTATGCTTTTGCCGCTGTTAATCCGCTGCCTCGCCGTTTAGTGGCGCAATGAAGGCGGCTACCGCAAGGCTTGGTGCGGGGAGCATCCATATCTTGCCGTAATTGCCGTGGAAAAATATCGTCCTATGAAAGGTTGGCTTAGAAAGAAGATTAAACATTAGCAATGGGGAACTGCATTTTTGATCTTACGTAATAAAAACGGAAAATTTGGCGTTTTCACAAAAAAAGGGAGAAACTTGAATTAGAAACGGAAAACGAAGTTCAGCTGTCCATTTGTATTTTTAGTTTGGTTGGTTGATGTACAATGTTTTTTCCAATGAAGAGGTTAAAGCCAAGAGGAATATTAGATAATGAGCTGTATTTGGCCTGGTGATCACTCATGTTGAAGGTAATAATAGTAATCACCACCCAACGTGAATACTGTGGAACTCACGTTTGAAACCTCACGTTGTAAGACTTTCAAATTTGTTGCAACTGGCACTCCGGACCCCTTGAGTTTCCTCGTGATGATGTTCATGCTATGCATAAAGGTGCGTTTACTCTGTGAAACATGTTATATAAAACAAGTTACATATAACATGTTTTACGAAACAGTTACAAATCCGTGTATTATGTAACATTGTGTTATGAAACAAAATATCGTGTTATAACTTAATGTTACATGTTACTCGGATTTATAACTTTTTCGTAAAAATGTTATATGTAACTTGTTTTATGTAACATGTTACACAGTGTAAACGCACATTAAGATTCGGTGTAATAGCTTTAAATTGTACTTTTTCGACGTAATTTACTCTTGATAAATGGTATGTCCATATGGAATGGCTGAATAGATCAAGTTTCTAATTCCGTAAATGTAATTTCAATTGTAATCCGTAACTTGTAAATTAAGTATTTAGTTGAAAAATGTCACATTTTCCCCCTAGTTAAGAAGAAAATGTTCTGAACAACTATGAAAAGATAATAATTGTGTTAGTGATTAGTGATCGGTAAGATAGCTTGAAGTACAAAACAGATTAAAAGCTTACCACATTGAGAGTTGACGCTCAGTTACTAACCATTCCTCTTGCGATCATTGGGAAGTCCAACAAAAAAGTCACTATGACCAATTATACGATAAACTGAAGAAGCGCGCACAGGCAGAAAGACGGGAGGCTATTGCTTGTGGTGTATATTTAATAATGAATTTCATAAATGTGTACATAGATGTATGCGATATTTTTTTGTTTCATCTTAGAAAGCCCGAGAAAACAGCATTAGACCTGGCATTGTTGATTTGATTCTCTGAAACTTATGCTTGAGTCATCGGTCGTTCTAGGCTTTCTCGTGCTTCCATTCAGGGGAGCAAGCTGTTTCTTCTCTTGGTCGGTCCATGTCCCCCTCATACATATGCGCATGCATATTCGACCGCCACTCGCCCCGGCCCACTTCTTCCCCTCTCTTCCTCCGCGGCATTTTTTCCACACCGAAGGCAACCCGAAACCAAAGCCATCTCGGACTGGATGCTGCTTCCCTCCGTGGACCATATGTTGCCCCTCTCCTGCCCCCACAGCCGCTAAAGCAAAGCATCACCTCCCTTACACACGGACACCTCCACTTCCTTTTACTTTCCTTCCTCTTTTATTATTCCCTACGATCCTTCTTTAGAATACAGCTCAAATCTCAGCTCACCTCTAAGTGCGTCTTCCGCAAACGAATCAAGCAGTTGAGCATCCGAAATAATATCACCCTAAATAGACGAGCGTTACTCTGGTCGTTAAAGTGAAGTTTAAAGAGGAACCCGTAACTATTCACGCGCTTTAAAGAGTTTGGGAATTTGACTCTTGGGTGTTTAGAGCACCCAAAATAGACTCATTGTTTCTCATCGGATTCTTTGCGTGGCTATGGTTTCATTTCCCCATCCGTACTCTTGATACCGGAAGAGTTATGTGCGTTGCTTACCATCGTGCATGATATTTCTCATTGAATAGGAGACAAGGAGATGAAAAAGAAGAATAGGGTCGAGATGGTTACCAAAATTCTGAAGCTTTGCATTGAATTAAAAACTAAAACATTGAACCGTGCTCCATGTTGACTGCAAGTGCGTACATCACGCTGATTTTTTCTGACAAAAAGTATGAACTTCCATAGTGACATTTGGCATATTGGGGAAAGTGTGGCATATATTTTGATATGCTCGTTTGAATATCTCTCTCGCTCATTGAATATAAAATTTTATAGAATCGGCATGTTGATTACCTGATTGAAAAATACTAATTTCTACAATACTCATGCATATTTTTTAAATAGTTCATTTTCTTTCTCAATGTGCAAAGAAAAATTTGGTTCATATCCAGGATATTTATATTATTGGGGGTGTGCTCGTTCCAACAATATTTGGCCTGAAGTGTGGGTAAATTGCAAAATTATTGTATCTCATGATGAAGGTGCATGAATATCTATCTAAATCATCGTAATTTTGTAAACTACAGAGGATAACTGCACAATCTATGGAGTATTTATGGGAATTTTATTTTTAAGAGAAGATTAACTTTGAGTTTTGCTTTTTTGATCCATCGGAAAGCGCAAAAGCAACCGCGATCATATCTGACCTTATTTCTTGGTGAAGAACCACTGCTTTTATTGCCAACTGAGTGTACTGAGTAGTGTCCCAAAAGCAGTCGAGGGAAAGGAATTATCGACTCGCGCCGGAAACGGAGCAGAGAAAAATGATTGGTAGTGGTGATGGGGAGTTTTAATTAGGGTGCGCATGAATTTGGACCGCCTTCCGGGAGAAATGCTCAGCGGGTCGTGCTTATTCTCCCAAGGAATACTGCACGGATGAAAGCGGATATCGTTGGGTTTTGAGTTTGTTCCTCGCGAGGCTGTACAGAGGGTGGGGGTGGGAAGTGAAAGCTTATTCAGTCTCTTCATCTTCCTACCATGAAACCTGGCTTGTTTCTCTTCGTTCACCTTTGACCCCTCGCAGACGCCGCAGGCGGCCTTCCCTCCTTTGATAGACGCTTTCGAAAATCAGTGGAGGAAAAAGAATTACGATAAACATTCAAGGAGGGAAAAATAAAAAGGCATTAGAAGGCCATCGGTCCATCTCAGTTAACCCTTTCTAAGCCAGAGCTGCTTCTGGGAGAAGTTAAATTTCAAGGCTTCTCATTTGAAAAATGTGAACATTTTCTACTCAACCATAATTATTGCGGCAGCTTCATATTTCGCCATTAAACTTCAAAACACATTTAAGAAAACGTAGTTTAAATAATTCCTTGAATAGAGCTAAAATGTTTGATGTTACTTAGAAGTAACATAGGGTTATAATGGGTCAATGCATTGAATTAGAAGTCTGCTCATCTGTATGAGAATGCTGCAGTAAAAATGTGATTACTCTCCTTGTAAGTGGAGCAACAAAAAATTTTTGTCCTGAAGAGCAATAAACTCTTCAATGTATTATTAAATTCTTTCATTTCAATGTAATATTAAATAGGTAGTTTTGTATTTTTTAAATTCCTAACACTGCATGTGGGTGGTCTCGTAAGAATGATCAGGAATTCAAAGGTGAAAAATTCGAAGTTCTCTTGCTCAGAATCCTGTATATTTAACTTACCAACACCGTTTAAATTTTTTTAGATTTTGGGGAATTCTTCTAGGCTTAACCATTATGTATAATCAACGTTTCGTCTGAACTTCTTGATCAGGGCGAATGAATTACTTTGAGTCTGTTGCAGTCGTTGAGACGTAGGCAAATAGTCTCAAAACTTAGGTTACTCCTGAAGGAGTCTTGGAAATTTTACATGAAAAGGAGAAATTCTATCGTATTTTTATAAACTTTAAACTGCGAGTTCAAAGTAACTACAAGGTAAGTAACATGTTTATCTTAATGATTATATCTAAACGGTTTTGATTATCTTAATTCAAGTAATTTAATGTGTAAATATGAAGAGGATGGACGAGAAAACGTTGGTGAAACGTAAAGATTAAATGCGGTGGAATTCCCGAGAAGACTTAAAAATCATTCCTCGGGAAAAAAAGAATTGTATCAAATGGCGTGAAAACTCACTCACTCAGATCCTCGCTTATTGTCATTTTTCTTATCTGCTGATTTTTACACTTGATAGAAGTACTTCCCTTTCGAATCCTACACTAGCAGTTTTAAATATTTAATCCTCCGTCTGTGTTTATGATCATACACTTCCATTTTTCCTTCGACAATAGCTCTTGTATACCAATAACTGTTTCCCAGAGGTTTTTATCGATATTTTACATATTTTTCCAGTGGGTAATTTGAAGTCACGCTCCACAGATCGCACCATACTTAGGGATAATCTTAAAGAAGTCAGTATCTGAAGGAAAGTTACCGCTAGACTGGAAAATTGCAAGCGTTACACCGATATTTAAAAAGGGAGGCAGACATGACCCAGGAAACTATCGTCCAATCTCATTAACATCGATTATAGGCAAGATACTTGAGCATATCGTCGTTAGCAATATCATGACTTTCCTGCACAGTTTGAGTTTCCAGCTGTCAGCACGGATTCCGAAAAGGTAGATCATGCGAAACACAGCTCGCGCTCTTTCTTAAAGACGCGTCGCGACGTTCTCGAATCAGGTGAATCGAAAAGACAAATTGACGCATATTTTCTGGATTTCAAGACAGCTTTCAACACGGAAACTCACCACAAACTTTTATGCAAATTACAGTCATGTGGATTAAACGAAACAGTGGTAAACTGGATACGCGACTTTCTGAGTGATCATTAATAAAAAGTAGTGCTCGACGGAATTAGCTCTGATGTATTTAAGTGACATCAGCCGTTCCACAAGGAAGTGAAATCGGCCCCTTTTTGTTCATCACATACATTAATGACTTCTGCTCCCGAATTAGCAATATAGATAAATTTAATATGTCTTTTTTTCAACGATCAATGAGGGACCGTAATCCTGGCGATTTTTCAACTCTGGAAGGACTTGACTCGGACTAAGTCAAATAATCTCTGCCTGTGTAGTTAATGACTTATTATATTTGTAAATACTAACTCTCTACATGAATATTTGTCATGTTTTAACTCATACAGGGATCACTAAATACGCTAACTTTTCCTATTTTTTTTTTTTACTAAAAAGAGGTTTAATTGGCATAGTGGCATATTCGTGTCGTGTGCACAGTCCTAGTTTTTGGTCTGACCGCATGTCGTTGTCCTGTATGCTTGGCCTGTGTCCGGAAAGCGAACGCCTGTCTGATTAAGGCTAAAATGGGTGCATACCTGGTGTGGTATCACCCCGTGCCACACGCCCAGGTGGTGCCTTCACCTCGTAGCTGGGGATGTAAAGTCATCGAAACAATCCCTCCTGGCTCATTAGCTTTCCGCCGAGATCTGTACGAGCGTTTGCATTCCGCTTGCAGCAGCGAAGTCTAGTGTCGTCCTCTGCTCCCTCCCGTTCTGTTGTTTGCCTGCCCACGCACCCTTCACCCTCCCCATTGTCTTCCCCACACAGGGGGGGGCGCCACACTGCCATTGGCGCCTCCTCCTGACTTACCCGCCGCATCCATCATATGCGTATTCAAAACCTGACGACGCCGCTGCCTTCCTCATTTTCATTTCAACTGTTCACGCCTCTCCGGATGAGTCCTCCCACGCCTCGTGTCTGTGATGGGCGAATCCATCGCAGCGTCCTTGCGAGGAAGGAATCGGCCCTGTTCTTCTCACTGCTTCATTTATGCAATTGTGTTTTAATTTAATCATTTTCAACCAACCTTAAAAACGCAAATTGCGGTCTATATAATCCATTAATTAATAATATAGGATATAAAAACCCGCAACACGAATAGATGTCGAATATAATGCATTTATAAATCTGCATTTTCATAATTGTTTGCCTGATTATTAATACCCCACGAGAGATGCGTAACTTCTTCTCGAGAAGATATAATTTTCCCAAAAAGTCATCGCCATACAATTTTCAAGATAAAATTCTAACTCCCTAGTGCTGTAATACCCACTTTTAGCAGCGAGATCTTTCTCTAATACCAATCTATCGCAATGGCCATAAGCTTCTCCTTACTCAACTACATGAAAGCGGATATCTTCTAAACGTAATTCGCCACCCATGAAATCAGAGTTTGAGGGGGACATTTTACTTTTTTACCATTACTTACGAAATAGAAGTGAAGAGCTTATTTTTTATTAATTTATTTGTTCTTTTTGTGAGTTATGCATCGCGAAAACATTATGAAATTACCCACCATATCAGAGTTTCCAATTTTATGATAAATTTGCTCCTTGAATTCATGTATTTTTCTCCAAACCGAACTTGCGAGTATAATATTGTAAACAATTGCTTCAAATACATATTTTTCCAAGCAGTTAAGCTTTTATTTTCGTTTAATTTAACGGGTAATGGTATTTAGTCAAATTCCGTTCATTAAACTACAATTATACATTAATTAAATATTTTATGAGGTAATACGTCATTAAACATTACCAATATTGAGTTGATTTATATATTGTTTGCTAAAATCTTCCATATTTAGAATGATACCATAATTAGAACAAAGCGATGAGGTTTTTTTTATCAGTGCTATGAAATATTGATTTCATTATTTACAGCTACGTACGTGATACAAAATTTGATGTAGCTGTTTGCAAGTGTATGAACGCATGGTCAGTCAGAATTATTAGTTTCGCTTATTCAGAAGTCAGACAAAATTTATTGCCTGGTTTCTGTCATCATTTTTGCAAGGAGATCAATGTATAGTTACTCCACAGTCCAACAGTATTATCTTCAATATATATATATATATTTTTTTTTTAGATCACGAGATGTGGGTAAAAAAAAAAAATATATATATATATATATATAATAAGGGGTCGTGAAGCATAAAGTTTGAATTATCTTCAATAGAATCGCTGACACCTATAGAGGTGGAGTTTGGCGTCAATTGTTGGAAGTAAAATTAGACTATACAACCTTATCTTCCCTTTGAGTCAGCCTACGATGCCATCAAAAATGACGATTTCAGGGAAATATTAACGAAAAGTTGTGCTATATTTAGATACTTAACTAGTTAACCGCTCTACATGTTTCGATGAATTATAGCATCAACATAAGTTATTACTACATCTATTGTTGCTGGTTCCGGGCGATAGCAGTCTGTATACTTCCATCTCTCAGAACCAGTAAAAGTAGATGTAGCAGTACTTGAATGTGACATATTAATTCACAATAGTTGTAAAGTGAAGTAATCAAAGTGAACATATTCGGCAACGTTTTTGCTATTACTTCATATCATAAATTTCAGCAACATCTCCCCTCATACCGTTGAACTCATACGGCATGAGGGTAAAACAATTGTCGTCGAAATAATGACGGACACAATGATGAACTCCGGAAAAAAATTCAAAAGAAAAAGTACTCATATTTTGCTGGTGTAATGCTTTTTTCTTCCGTTTCACCCGTCTTGCACGCTTGATGATGTGCGGTACACCTTCATCTTCCCTTCGCTTCACAAATACCCTTTCGGTGGATGTCTCATCACCGACCACGGGCTGCCTCATTCACAAATGCCCTTTCACCATCGATTGTGAGATGGTATGACTTTCAGTGAGCAACTGGTGTGTTCCCTTACATTTTCTCGTTTGTGCTACTGCTTTTGGGCTTATTTTGGAGTAAATTATGAGCTAAATACGAAACTGCAGAGATTGATAAATGCGTGTGGCAGATTCATTGTCGATCACAGAAAATATGATCAATTAGTTCCTCGTGAACTTGGTTGGCTCACTGCCTACTGAAAAAGGAGATATTTTTGGGCATGCTTTTGCATCGCTTATTTTATTCTGTTCTCGTATTTTCAGATATAATAGTGCATTCATTATGCTATCCGTTACGAAATCAAATTTGTGTATAGTCTGGGCTATAGCTATCCAAACGAACCTTCAAGTTGAGTCACTGAATGGGTGAGGAGAGTGAGGAAGATTTCGTTTTCGTCGCATCTTGTCTTCCCCCTCCACCCTTTGATGATGAAAAGCGATTCGTGGCGACCGCGCTTGTCGAGTGGAGGTGGAGGGCGGCGGGTGCACCACTCTGCACTCCATATGGTGCTCCCATCCCTCCCCATCCGACCCATTCCACCCTTATATGCTCCACTATTGCTGCATGTTGTGCCTCCGCCGTGTCTATCCCTCCGCACGCTTCCTCGCTTTTAAGGCCATCATCATCATCTGTATATTCCAAGTCTGTTTCCCGCACGAATCGACGCCTCAGGCCGTTGGGTGGAGGGAAGAAATACGCCCGCCTCGCCGTCCGCTCTTTAAGATAAATGGCTGGGGAAACACGGTTTAAAGTTCCTTCATTGACGTACCGACTTATATGCTGGATTGCACACCGCTAAGAAACTGAAGATTGAAATTCCGTCGAAAACTTTTCAGTCTTCTGAATTTGAACGCAATCCCAATCCGAAAACAGAATATTAAGTGTTCATGCGCCCGATTTTGACTGGCCCTGTTGTTACTCCGCTCAGATGACCGACTTCGCCATCAACATCTGACGTCAGACATTGGGCCGCTTTCGTCCATTTATCTCATTGATGACGGTCCTAATCGTATCTGGCGCTTGTAAGGATAATTATGTTCGCAATTTCCCATCTTAGCTAATTTAGACTAAACCTAATACATTAACGGCAGAAACTTCAGTTTTACTGAAAGCCCTCCCAGTAGAACCTGAAATGTCCCACCTCTTACATTTATTTCTCTATTACTAAGTGCTTCAAATCGTAGGAATGCTATTTTTTGGTGAAAGTAAACTCTGTAAAGGCGCGTGAATTTTTTCCTTTCGGGTATGGAAGGGAGCATGTTCGTTTCCTCAGACCATTGTGCTAATTTGCATCGCAATGGCTTTTTTCTTGTTCACCCAAGACCCCTCGATTGGAATGCAAACGATTTACCCACTGCATCACTATGCCTCCAATATTTCTTACTTCATGCGTTTTTCAACCATAATACGCGGCGTCAAAAAACAGTTCTGCTGTGCTTTTCCAGCCGCCAATGGCTTTTTAAGGTCCTTTGGTTCGGATAAAAGGAGATAACAAAGATACGGCGACAGTCCATAGGGACATATCTGCTTTGTGCGGCAGGTGAGGTGGAGGGGGCGGTGTCCAAATGGTATGGCAACGAGGGGTGCGTCGAGTACCCACGTCTGTCTTTGGTGTTCAGAGGCTTACGTGGTTTCGAACTGTGGACCCTTCAACAAGGTGCTACGGACTGGGTCACCACAGTAAAAAAATTCTCTATTCACTGGCATTTGAAGCCAAGGTTTCTGTTTAGGGAAATCCCGGTGCTTTCTTCACAATTCCAGTCCAACCACCCTCTCTCTACCTTTGGAGGTCACGGCGAGATTTAAAGGGCCGATGCAGAGAGGGAGGCTTATCCGGGATGCGTGGGAGGAGATCAGCGGTGATTGGGGTGGGGTCTTTGTTGCCCATGGCAGAGAGAGAGAGAGAGAGAGAGAGAGAGAGAGAGAGAGGCATTGTGGGCCGGGACTCTCATTATTGCGAAGCGTCCCGGGGAGCGGAGTACGAGGTGGAGATGGAGGAAGATCGTTGGGGAGAGAAGATGGAGGATAAACGGCGTTGATGAGGGAACGGAAAAGAAAGGCTTTTGCAATTTTGAGCGAGCAGTCTCGTAATTGGATCCCTTGGCCTGCACTCGCCTCTTCACCTTAAAAAGATCCGCTCCAAGATAACGGTCGTTTTAATGCCATAGAGCGCAACGTATAAGCATATTAAGTCCCCTAAAGATATCAAAGGCTCTTGACTAAGCACTATTTCGTACTCCAGAGTACATTTCAAAGTTCACGATACGACCTGAAAATATCTCTTTCTTGATGCTCTCCTTGTCCTTAGCTCTCCCATTTCTCCCGAATCTTCATTTTTTTTAAAATTCTGAGCGTCTTCATCATCCTTCATTGCTGTCTCGTCGAGTTCCATTCCTTCTTATTTCTTAATCTTATCGATTGCTTCGTCATCGTGTTTTGATTCATTGATCTGTAGCCATTCTTCCTCGGAATCACGACCGTTTGCTGACGTAAGGTTATCCTGCTGATATAATTACTCTCTCCTTTTTAATCATGTGTACAGTAAGCCTGCATGCGTTTCGGTTTTTTTTCACTTGCTCAGACATTAATGCCAGTCATTAGTAACGACCTAATGTGTCTCAGAAAACGAATAAATGTTATCCCTCTTGGCCTCGGCGTTTGCCTTTTCAACTCTCCAGCGATGTTTGCTTACTCATCCAACCTCCACGATTCATCAAATGTGACCTTAATTGGTCTCTGGGCCGTACTTTATTTTTCGACACGTTTCCTAATTACTTCAACCTTTGAATTGGATTATTTACATAAAAAATAAGAAATACAGCGAATCTGTCTCTCACTTTCTTTTATCTTTATCGAGTCAAGCACAATTTACGTTTATTTACTTGATTCATATACGTTATTTGAGGATTTCTCAGGTATTATCCACTCGGAATGAGGATGATTCAACAACGCGAATCTTTCTCATTCCGGCTCGAGGGAATATCACTTAAGTTACTTTAAGTTGAGGAGGAGAGACTCACGTAAGTAAGTTACTTCACTCTTCTCTAATCATTAAGTGATGCCGTGTAGTTCTGCAACTATGTAGTCACGATAATAATTAAAAAATAAAAATAAATTACCACCAACCATGTTTTCGCCTCATATGTCATTTTAAAGGTTTCACTGGTAACCAATTATCGAGACTTGATATTTGAGAACTGTTTCAATTGGAGACCAGTCTCACTCTCAAAGAGACGCCTCCGAGATTTGAGTCTCGGAGGTTCATATCAGCAGTGCGATTCCACTGATGGAAAATTGCTTTTAATTAGGCCGATAGTAATATTCTGCGACCAGTCTCATCAGAGCAAAATCGTTTTCACTTTTTCCCGAGAGTTGGTAGTGAGTATTCGTGTCCACTAACAAACAATTGTAGTCTCCTTTGATTAATCGCACATTTTCGTCTTGTCTGAGTGTGGTCTCACTTCCATATCCACTTTTGAATCGACTCTGCAGTCTTCTAGTGTCTCTAGTGTAGTTGGCGTATCTTAAGGACCGATTTTATAGTGTATTCTTAAAATTTTTCAAAATATTGCGGAGCGAGAAAATTGCAGTTAACAATCACTCCATGTAAGGTCGCTAGTTTGACTATACGTTATCTCGAACTACTTTGTATCACTGTAGGTTAGAAAACAGTTCACAATTGTTCCATACTTTAATTGCAAATGTGTATGGAATGAATTAATAGATAGGACAATATGTTTTAAGTCAAAGTACACTTTTCATCATATTTGCCTTGAGTGCAATAAGTTTCAGCATCTTTTATTTATAACGCTTCAATTCAGTAAAAAATAAAACATTTTTTGATAAATAAAATGGCTTCCGCCTTAAAGGTTTTGGAGTGACAAAATTTCACTATCGTTCTGTGAATGGATTTTTTTTCACAACCCTTGATTTGAATCCCATACTTAGCTACGCCTTGAGTGAACATTTTTTTCTTCTTTTTACCCGCTTTATTTTTTTTATATTTTGCGTAGCGTTTAGATTCTTATTTTCATCACTAAATATGTCATCCATTCATTTTGAAATGATCATTTTAGATCTCTGAGAGAGTGCATTTAATTTTTAGTTGCAATCGATTTGAACCTAATGCCCGAAGAACTAGGTTCTATACGTTCTATTCAACTCCACCTAGTTTTGATTTGCTAACTTACCCTGTTTTTAAAGGCATTGAAAATTTGAACAGCGGGAAATGCGCCGGCACGAAAAAGGTGTTGTTTTTTTTAAAAAGAGAGTAAACATGGAAACGTTTTGCTCGAAATATTTACACCAGAGCTGAAACGGAAATGGGAAAGTGTTAGGCTCTAAAGTGCGCCCCGTGAAGAATTACTATTGTGAAGAATTGCCATTGCCTGGTGAATTTATGCTCGGAGTGGTCCGCTTCAGCCTGCTTTATTAAGCCGCGTAGGGATGCGAGCTGGAAACTTCATATTTGCCTTGGGATAATCCTGCCCTCCCGAGGAAGCCCTGCCGGGGAAAAGGTGTCGGGGTGTGTGGAGGGATGAACCCTTTCTGGAAGGTAAATCCCCATTCTCCCATACCAATTAAGAAGCGGATGGTGCGTGACGTAGCCCCCCTCCCCCTCTTCCCCTCCCCTCCAACGGATGTATTACGTATTGCTGGCGAATCTTCCTCCCTATTATTCAATATGACGCCGGAATTTTACTTCCCTTGATTAATGCTCCTCCCGCACAAGTAATGGCTTCCGGAACAATTTTCGCGCCGGAAAATCGGATGCCGCCCCTGCTGCCGGCCAAAATTCCAGCGAAAAATTCCGAAATCGGTTCGGAGAATCTGGGGTGTTATGGGGAGCCATTTTTCATTTTCAATCCAGATCAGCGAGGGTTCACATCTCACTTGGTGTCAATGGTCGACTTTTTGCTGTGGCTTTTATATATTCTCCTGCCAGTGTTGACAGCCATTAGAGAAGTCGCTGATAATTATAATAAAAGCGGAAAAGTGTGATGGAATCGATATTTAAAAGTAATTGTTCTTGTTATATTTTTAATAGAGAAGCACGACAGGTTTGATTGCACACCTCCCCAGGAAACAATTCCATAAATCAATTTTGAATTAGCAAGAGCGTGATATATTTGCTAAAGAAATGGTGCAGGACATTTATTACGTATAATACATAGATTGAACAGACACAATCTCAGAACTAAAGCTAAACCATCTATTTGCTCATTTCACTTTAGTGCGTGGTCCAAATGAACCCCAAGATACTTCAAGAAGTTTCACCTTCAGTATCAACACTTCTACCGAATCAAAATCTGGAATAATATACTTATTAAAAGCCGTCGTAATTTCGAAGAGGTTGGAAGCAGCTATTCCTTCTACAATGATAAGTAACCGTTACCAGAACTATCACCTATGATCCCTTCGCCCGTGATTTCCGTTACTTGCACTGGACTTTCATATTTCCACTATATTTTTCAAACTGTTTAAAGTAGTAATTATTCGATTCATTGCATAGTTTAATAAGAATGATAATTCTAAATTTCAAAAGAACCTTATTGATTGATGCTGAAAATCGTGTTCCTACTACAAATATTTGAGCTGGGCGTTGGTAATCTATGGTTTAAATCTGCGTTCCTTGTTTCTCAAGGCAATTTCATATCTAGTACTTCATAAAATATCATTCAGCAAGTTCATTAAAATAGAAAGGGACTAACATCAGTTAACTTCGCTATATATTTAAGCTAAGATTTTTATAATTTACCATGAGTCTTGGTTCTTATATTTTGTCTCATTTTAAATCTATCTCAGAAAAAAGGGACAATGATTAGAAACACCTAAATGTACAACATCAAATAGCAGTTGTAACTTAAGAATGTTGTAGAATCTCCTAAAAAAGTTATCGATACATGCCGAAGAACGGGTAGTAAGTCTTTTGGTTGCATGATTAAATAACCTAATCCGTAGTTACTCAGCAAATTTATGTAGGAATCAGAATCCCTACTTGGATAAAGTAATTAATGAGGTCTTAAAATTTTAATTTTACGTTTTGTACTATAATTCTTCATTTTACAATCTGGCTATGGTGCCCTTTTTCGGTTGCCAAGAGGCCGATATCATTTTCCCATTTCATTCTCGCTTACGATGGTATTGTTCCAATGATGGTGGCACGTTCCCATGTTTTTTAACTTTTTATCTTAGTGGCATTTTTTCATCCTCTTTCGTAATACCCTATTTTACAATATTTGCATCCGTCAATCGAATACGGAGGTCTCTCATGGACTGCTTTTCATCTTTTTCTTTGAAAATCAATTTCCTATTAATTCCTTCCGCACGAGCGCTCAAATTTCGATTTCTCAGTAGCCTAACACTCTTATGCCGTTTGCATTTTTTTAGTTATATTTTCAGCATGAATAAAAAATATATGCAGGGTTTCTTTCTTACCGTCATCAAAAATCGTAAGATTGGTTTGACGCAGCTCTCCTTTCTATCAGCTTATCTTGTCACTTTGAAGTATTCCTTCTCTCTCGCATCCTTCTTTATCTGTTCCATATAGGTATTTCATTAGTGGTCCTTCTTTTCCAATCTTGCAACTTTACTCTTCCCTCCTTGGGTCATGATGCCTCCTCAAGATGCGGTCGACCAAACTATTCTGTACTTTACGTAAAGTTTCCATAATGTTTATCTTATACTCCGTCTCATATATTAATACATTAATTTAAATGCTTAAATAGACATTGGAGACTTTTTATAAACTTTTTTAATTTCAATTTACTTGAATAAAGCGTTTTCCTTCAGGAAAATAATTTTTTCAGTTAAGATCAGACTCAAAATCGAGTTTAGAGCACAAACTCTCAAACATTTTATATTGCACATTGATGCATTTTTGGTGATCATATTGCCTGCTTAGTTTTTTCTATCTATAAATGCCGTCATATCTGTCTACCCTATGTCTTTTGAGACCCTATGTTGTATCTACGTATTATATAGTCTTACTCCGCTTGGTTTTGCTGAAATATTTATGAAGTCCAAAAGATGCCCGATTTCAACCAATCATACAAAAAGCCTGTCTTGGTGTACAGGTAATTTGTGAACCTGGAGAAGGCGTGAGTCAACGTTTTTCTTTTATTTTTGCTGGAAATGGAATGGGGCTCCTGGAATGGAAGAATAAAAGGCTGTGGAGGAGAAAAAATGAACGTAGTTTGCATTCACATTTGAGAAAACTCTTTTGAATGAGTTGTAAAAGAGAGAATGGCGAGGAAAGAGAGAGGGGGGGGGGATGGGAATAAAGATAAAGAGGGAGTGAGGAAATGTCGAAATTAATTTCGCAAGGAATGCAGCATTCGCAGTGAAGAGAGGGAGGGGATGGATGAGAAGGCAAACATCGCTGGAGGAGGCGGAAGGAGTTTGCGCGTGGGTCGGAGGGAAGTTGCGCGCACGACGAGGTTCCCAAGGTGCGTGTGACGCAAACGGCCACGATATTTGGCGGGGGGGGGGGGGGGCGGAAGGGGTGCGCTGGGGGGAGTGCTACATGAAGTGCGAGGCACCGCTGTCCCTCACCCATTCGTCCCCGGGGACTTCCCCACCCACTTCCGCTCTGTGCCACTCATCGACCCTACTTGTTTCCAAGATACTTACCGATATGATATCATATCCTGAGTCTCGGGTGCGATGCTATTTATTCATAACGCCGTACCTTACTGTCTAAAGGAAAATGCTGTATATTGCCCGCGTGATTCCGTCTCTCAAAACTGCTCTAATTTATCTTTTGCTCGAAAAGAAATTTCAGGCTTAGTCCATGGATTATTTATTTCTGACCTGTAAATCGTTGAGAACCCGCGATATTATATTAACGATCATGAAACAGATTCTGGCTCCTCGTTCCGTTTACTTGATTCAAGCGAAGAACTGTGGAACTTTAACTTCTGTCCAATTTATTTATTTTTAAAATCTCAGGAAGAGTCTCATTGGCGTTCGATGTACCTTTTTTATTTTAATTTCAATGAAATGAATGAACTTCCAGTGTATTTAAAATCTTAATTTTGATAACCTAGGATTTAAATTTAGAGTCATGAAGTGCTGAACCTGGCTCATTAAAATTGAAAATTTTATTTATTTCATTTCCTATGTTTCAATAAATCTAATCAATGATTTCATTAATAGTTCTTTGGTATTTCTGTTCAACAAGTCTTTTTGTTTGCTGGAATATAAATATGTAGTAGATCCTGTAGCAATCACTCAGCGATTCATTAGCAGTGGCAATAACTAATTTTCCATCGTCGTTAGAAGAAATTCTCCCGCCTTTTTAAATACAAATTGTTTTCGTTAAAAGTATTCCTTATTCATATGAGTTTGACGCGAAATGAATTTTCTGAGCCTCGTGTGCTCAGCAGTATTTATTACCCGACTTAAAAATTCTCATTTTATTTATTTTAAGAAATTTGAGCTTAAAAATTTCAGAATATATGACCGTGGTGAGAATGACCGATACATTTCTTAGGTCATCATTTTCTCTGTTGTACTGAATTTTTGAGGCCTTTACTTTGTAGAATCACATTATATGGTTGGAAGAAATTCTCTCTGTTGATGAAATCAGGATACACTAATAGAGCCTTACCGATTTTATAACACTTTTTTTCTAGATTGGATAAAAGATTTTTTTCGGGTAACGTAGATGTCCCATATTGTGCAGTAGATGAGCGGAGGGGTAAGCCATAAAGTCAATAATATTCCGTATAATATCATCTTGGTGCAAAGTGCGTGGCCTACATAAAATTTATGAGAAAAAATGCTATTTTGGTTGCATTGGGGAATTTATGAGATATAAAAAAATTGTATTTTAAAATCCTCTCGGTTTACGTGCAAAGGGTTTGCCGATCTCTTCAATTGGAAGATATCGGTAAAATTTGAGTGAAAGAAATCACCAATGTTGTTATCATAAGATTTTATGAGAGCAACATATAATCGATCCTTAATACCATGGCATTCTTATGAGACGTCCACATTCATCACTTTGACCTTAAAACGAGCGTGGCATGCACCACGTCGTGAATGATCCTTGCCTGAGCCACATAGCCTCCTGTTCCGTTGACTCGAGGATGAGGTCTGTCGGAAATTGCGTCGCCCTATTTGCGCCTGGCGGGGATAGTTTAAAAATTAATTGAAAAATAGAATGCCTCAATTCCCGCATAATATTCGTCCCCTTTTTACTCCAATTCTGTCCAATATATGCGTCCATCTCGAAATCCTATCTCCCCTCCTCTCCACTGCGTCGCCTCCTTCCTCCGTGCGTCCCGCAGGGAATTGTGGGCTATCCACTCCGTCTCCCTCTCCTCCGGGACCATTCTAACCAGCTCCTGTCTTTCTTTGTCACCGCTGCTACTCCGGAGAGACAAGTCTTCACAGGATCTCAGAGAGAGAGAGAGAGAGAGAGAGGATTCGTCGTCTTCACTCTCTCTCTGCTTCCGGGTTGGAGCCCTCTGGGTGTTCCCCCAGGGGTGGGTGGGTGCGTGGGATGCGGACTGAGATTCTGCTCCCTATCCGCTCCCCGCCATGCATGCGAGAGGTGCTGACGGGCGCCCAGCCCTCTTTATCGTTCCGGTATCCTCATGTGATGGACGACTTTACCCTTTTTGTAAAAGCGGACCCAAGAGATAAAGTAAGGAACATGTTACATTACACGATATGATATATTATATCTCACTCATTTGGTTCTAACCGTATATATCTGATTTTTAAGTTTAGTTAAGTTAAGTTTTAAAGCTATACTTGGCGCACGCTCCATTGAAGTGCCCCAATCACTGGTCAACAACCTAAGATAACTTTGAGCTCTCCACTCAATTCCCTTATCACTGTTCGTTTCTCATCTTCGTATTTCTTCTCTCTCAAATCCTTCTTAACCTATTTCTTAAATTTCATTCGAGGTCTTCCTTCTCCTTTCTTGCCATGCACTTGTTCCTCGGCGATTGACTTCATCAGGCCATCATGTCTCAAGATGTGGCCCATCTTCCGTTGTTCCGTCTTCTTATCAAGGTTTTCGCGAGGCTTTTCCTTTCTCCTACTCTTCTTACGGCTCCATCATAACTAACTCGGTCGATCCATTTTATCCTCATCATTGCTCCATAGCGCTGCATTTCTATCCTTGATCTATCCGCTGCTGTCATTGCCCATGCCTCACTTACAACGTATCTTCTCTCTTTGATTGCCTTCTACTTTTCTCGGAAGTCGGAAGTTTTCAGTTATTTTTTATAGAAGGTTGTGGTTGAGTGTTGATTTTTTTATTAATTCGTACCTATCAATCATTTATTTAGTCCAAGTTTCTAAAGGTACTGCTACAATCATCAGGGCTTCTAAATTTCTTTTTCTCTTCTAATATGAATAGAATCAGTGGATTAACTTCTTTTTAATTGTAATAAATATTAGTTTTTGCTGATAATAATTTGTAATGTCATGCAATTACAATTCGCTGTGAGGATAGAGAAGTTAATCCAGCGATTTTATGAAAAAGAGGAAATTCCGAAGACCTAATGATGGAGGCAATACAAACCAAAACTTTGAGCATAGAAATGATCGTTAGTCATTAGTTTGTTAAAAAAGTGGGTTAAAAAAGAAATTCTATTTCCATTCCATATAACTGGAAATTGGAATTAAAGAGTTGAATGTTCTCTATTTGAAGATGTTTACCCAACTTTATGCTAAAAAACTATGGATTCAAAAGTGTTAAAAATTGCTCATTTAAAATTGCATCCTCTTATAAATTTTTTTTCTCATGCAATATAAATTGATTATAATATTCAAAATTAATATGATGCCATCAATTTTCAGGAGAGTGCTTTAGGTGCTGACTGGGAGACTATTTTGATTAAATTGTAAGTTTGACCTGAATCTTCAGTATAAAAACAGCGGATGTGATTTTTGGCGCTTCATGTAAGCCTACTTTAATTTGATCGTTTCCTAACGGTTAAAATCTATTATAATTATGGAAGACTCGTGCATTTAGTAGTCTTTTAATGAAGAACTTTTTCATTCCAAGTTTTTTAAGCATTGAAATATTTTGAGAGGATTTGAGTTTTTCAACGAAAATTTGATACGATTGACAAATATATTAAATAATGCGTATTTCGTATTTATACAACAAGACCTGCAATTCTTCAGTGAGGTAGGTAAATATTTGATTTCTTCGACTTTGAGACGGATATATTGGACGCTTCCCCAAGGGACTCTATCGCCCCTGAAACGTAGGCATTCCTCCCTCCCTCTGCTGCTTCTCGTATGCGCCCGCATCATCTCCCCTCGCCACACATGCGCGGCGTCATCCCGCCCTCCCCCGCCAGCAGAGACGGCGGCTGCCCACCCATCTAGTCATAACCCAGGTGCATCCTTCCTTCCGGTGCGTGGCAATAGTTCCCCCGTCTAAGGGACACGATCGCCCTTGTCGGAAATACAGCAGGCACCGAACTCCGTAAGCCACGGAAAGGGCGACTGTCTCACGGTGTCTTGACACGATAACCTTAAACGTATCGTTGGAAACAAGTTTGCGAAGCGTTTTTAGAGTTTGCAAAGGGGTGTTAGGATACAGCTGTTCACAAAAACTGTTTGTTTATTAGGTATATCGCCCAAAGGCCGAATATTCATTACAATATTGGCATTTATATAATTCCGTGTTGACAAATTTCTTGCAACCGCCGCGCCTGTTCGGTTGGGAAGAACTTTCCAGCCGGATTACAGTAGGTGCCGCAGCTATTGAAACATTGTTAAATATTTATTTAAAAAGACAGTTGTAGTTGAAAGTTGACCGGGAATAAAATATGTAAATAAGTACAAAATATATAATTAAGGTGGATAAACGTTAGTACTGGCATAAAAAAGCTGAAGAAATAGTTTGATTTGAAATAAGAGTTGATCGAAGCATGAATTTGATTACACGAAGGTGTACGATTATATCGCGTTCTCATGCTCATCTTCCTATATTCTACGGTTAAAAAGGAAAACATCCCATTTGTTTAGAAGCGCTGAAGGGGACTATGAGGAGAGCATATCAGGAACTAGTGGAAAATAGTATTCGAGAGATTGAAAATACACAGACTGTAGAAGTAGGGTGAGATAGTATTAATAAGGGTATAGACAAAGCGGCGGAGAAGTCGATTGGCTACGTTGACAGCAGAAGGATAAATAAGCCTTGGGTTACGGAGGCAATGGTAAAAGAAATGGAGGAGATGAGGAAGTGGAAGAACGTGGACACAGAGCAGGGCAAAAGAAAGTATAGGGAACTAAATAATCGATTACGACGTGAAACTAAGAGGGCAAGGGAGGCTTGGTGGAAAACACAGTGTGAGGAAATGGAAAAGTTACAGAAGGATGGAGAAGTACGCCAAAGTTAAGTCGCTATCGGGCGGCAAAAGAGGACAAGCCATGTCTAAAATTAAGGCTAAAGATGGGAGAATGCTAAGCGAGCGAGAAGAGATGCAGAATAGATGGAAGGAATACGTGGAGGATCTGTATGACGGAAGAAACAGGCCGAAGAGATTGAGTTTAGAGGAGGAAAGTGCAGTGGAAGAGGATAATCTTGGACTGGGGATCTTAGATGTGGAAATCGAGAGAGCACTTCGTGATATGAGGGCTATAGGAAGGCAGTTGGCGTGGATAATATCCCGTGTGAGCTGCTGAAGAATCTAGGTAGGGATAGTAAGAAAAGGTTTTTCGAGCTTACTACGCTGGATCTATGAGGAGGGGAATTGCCCGGAGGATTTCGTGCAGACGGTTTTAATTCCGCTATCGAAAAAGAAGAAAGCTGTGGAATGCGGAGATTATAGGACGATTTGCCTAATATCGCATGCGGTGAAAGTGGTTCTGAGGATATTGAACAGACGAATGGAGGTGAAGGCAAACGAGTATTAGGGCAAAGATAAGTTTGGTTTTAGAAAAGGGAAGTCAACTCGTGATGCAATAGCGATAATGAGGTCCCTCGTGGAGAGGAACCTAGTAGGACCTAGTTACCTCCGTCGTAGATTTTGAAAAAGCATTTGATAGAGTGAATTGGGTAAAATTAATGGATATTCTCAAGAAATTAGGTGTATATTGGAGGGATAGGTGACTGATTCGTAATCTGTATATGGTCCTGACTGCACAAATGAAGGTAGCAGGCGGAGAATCTGGGTGGGCAAGCATTGGCCGGGGAGTGAGACAAGGCTGTCCTCTATCGCCGCTGCTTTTTAACGTATACGCTGAGGAGATGGTAAGGGAAGCGTGGGATGTGTTGGAAGCTGGAGTAAAAGTGGGAGGAAAGATGTTTAAGTCAATGGCGATGGTGGGTGGCGTGACATTGTGAAACTCCTTCATGATGCACAAAGGGTAAGGAAAAATAGACTTTGCTGTTCCACAAAATAAAATATATATTTGCGACCGGTTTCGATACGGCGTATCATCATCTGGCGGCCAGAATGCGTCTTAATTACTCCATGGAAACCTATCTTAATCGGTAGACTACTTTAATAATAATGCATTGAAAGGTATGACTGTTCCTATAATAATTATACCACCTTTCATAAAATGTTCAACAAATATTAAAAACATAATGGTTCAACTTTAAATGACGGAACGACTGATTTCGAAAATCGAATGATAAAAAAATTGAACTTTATCTGTCACAGTGGCATATCGGGTTGTATGAAAACGCGTGAAATAAGCATAAAACTGATGACATAAGCATTAATATTTCCCAATTGGAAAATAGAGAAATTTTTTTGCCGTTAGCTTTTCCTTCGCAATAAATGAAAAACTATCTGGAAAGAGGGTATAATGTTTCCATTTCGACATTGAAGCTATATCTGATGGTGTGGTCCTTTTGGGCGCATTGGAGTTGGAGAGGTAGCCTAGAGTCAATAAGGGAAATCAGAAATAAGTAAATGGACGAATTTCTGTCGAAGTCAACTGAATCATTGAAGTACTCAAAATTTTTGGCTCTTGTTCAAAGATATGTTGATTAATGAAACCCTGAAATTTCTTCAGGAACTTGGACGGAAACTGTGGAATGAAAATTGATAATATTAAATCCAGGATTATAATTATGTGGCAATTGAATAAGGAAGTACTATTGATTAATCTGCGATCAGTGATGGTTTATAAAGCGCTTTACAATGCCATGCAATGGTTTTATTTCATTCAAACTACAAGGATAAAAATTACGAGAAATGTTGCACCGTGCTATTACAAATTGAAATATAATCTCTCGGAGATTTTAGCACAATTCCCGAATTTTTTCGTCAGTTAGTATTACACTTTTTAAACAGAAGGATTTCTTTGGACAATACCTTTTACGGTTTGCCTGTGAATTATTTAATTTTTTTATTCATTAAAGATTGTAGTTTTTCATATTTTCGGAAATGTGTTGGTGAAAGAGATAAAACTGAAGTTTTTATTACTATTTAAATTATGGATGTAATGAAGTGTTCGCTCGGAATATGAGTTCTAAGTATATACAAACTTTTCCAATAGATCATTTTCTGTTTACGTGGGGATCTCATTAACTTTTTGACCTGGAATTTCCCCTATTCGATAGTTTTAAGCAGTGCAGATAGGCCGCACATTTTTCATCGATTCAACTGTGAGTTTGCAGTCTCTCTGCCACTTGCGAAACTACGACGAGGTAATCGGGGCAGTGCTTCCAGGTGCCAATGTTTTGGAACGCAGAAGCGATTACTTTTGCGACCTATCGATAGCAATTTACTTCATTATAAAAGTTTCTTGATTCCACTTTATGATGCATTTTAAACCGTCCAAAGTTCCGGCACCTAATTCAGTCACCATTGCGATTACTTTTCTTGGTTGCTTTATATTGTTATCAGTTGCGTGATTAAAACGATTTCCTTTCATCCCTTGTAAAAATATTTCCATTTGATCCAAAGATTTAAAGTTGCCAACGACACTTTACTGTAGGCATTTAATAAGGTAAATAATTCGCATTACAAGGTTACTCCCGTGGTCTGAATTGTAAATGCCTTGTGAATGGCAAAGAGGCGATGAAACCGGCTGGATAAATAAAATGATCATGGAAAAGTGCTATTAATTTTTTCTCCAATAGGGAATTTAAAAAGTGACGCCGAGGTCGTCTTTATGAATAGAAAATTTTTATTTTTATTTTAGGCTGGAGCATGATCACGTAAAAATGACGGATGAATTATTCTAAAAATATCATCTTTCCATGGAGCCACTCTTTCTAGTCTGGCCAGTCACACCTTTGAATTCCTAATTCCATCCCAGGATCCGTGTTCACGGCTGATCGATGCATCACCCTCGAGAGCCTGAGTTACGGCTGGATATACATAAGCTCTACTTTACGACGCCCTGTCACGCCGTGCCGTGCGGTTGGCGCGTATCACGAGTACTTTTCGGTGACCCCTTTGGCCGCCAGGGCGCGCCGTGATTTCGCACGTGCGTGCGTGGCTTCAGTGGTCACGTTCGTCCTGTTGGGCGGTCAGTCGTGTGTCGGATGTGTGTCACGTGCTTCGTATTTCTCGCCTCGCATTGAGGCGCCTTCTCTCGTTTCCTTTCTTCTCCGCGGCATGGAGGAAGGCGCTGCGGTGGTGGACGAAGCGAGAGGTCGGCTACTTTTGGTAGAGGCTGGCCAGGGAAAAAGGCTGACTACATATTTAATTGCACGTGGGGCTCACATAGCATGATATCAAATTCCTAGGCTGCTGCTGGCTGGAATAGTTTCTCACACGACAATCTACCTACGGGCGTTGATCGAATGCAGATAAAATGACTACCACGAATAAAACCGGCCTCAAGTGATGAATGCTTGGAATATTTCGTTGCTGTGAAAACCTCTGCTACAGGCGAAATTCAAAAGAAATACGCGATGCGCAACCTTCATGACGAACGTAACTAACTCTGTTAGCCATCTGTATTCTTTTATTGGGAAATATTTATTGGTCAATAATGCTTTATGAACTAAATTGATGACAAATGAAATAATAAACTTTGTTGGGTTCACTGTTATATTTGAAAAAAAAAGAAGCACGACCCGGGTTTCATGACGTAGTTACATCGTCAAGTGTATTCTTTCATTTTCCGTAATGGAAAGGTTTCACACTGTTAAGCCTGAATTGATCAGATACATTAATCGATGGAATTTTTATAGCTATTGAGGTGTTTGTCACAGTCTTCCGCCAGTATCTCTTAGGTTGTTTTCTTTCCTCTTTTGCACCGGGGTAGGAGGCGCTGCACGAAGCATCCCTCGCGTCGGAGCGCGGAAGCGGCGTTTCTGTGTGGAGTGCGAGGCCATGGCGCCGGGGGGGGGGGGTTGGAAAGGGGGAGGGGAAGCCGCATATTACGATGCTCATTTGAAGGTGCGACCGCTTAACCACCTCAGCTGAACCGTGATTTTTTTTTTTTTTTTTTTTTTTTTTAAGGCTTCGCTGTCTGGTAAAGTACCGGTATTTTGGCCGAAAAATAATGTAGCGGTAAATTATTGGCATTTAGCGATCAGTGGGCTTTGATATTCGTATATCATCTCCTGTGGCTAACAAAGTTTCAATTAAATGCGTAGTGGAAGAGGTCTTTTAAGGCCGTTTTACACGGTACACGGAACTGCGCAATCTGACGTACGTGCGAAGGCGCAATCAAAATTGCTTCGCGTAAAGCGGTGAATTGCTAGAACACATGCGAGAATGCGTGCATGCGAGGCGGCAAAATAGCCCCTGCTCTAATTTCGTTCATGCATTCGCGCAATTCCACACCATTTTAGAAATTAAGGCAGCTCTAACCTGCGCAATTCCGTGCCCCATGTAAAACGGCCTTTAGATCTTGCGTCCAACTACAGTGCATCCATCAATCCTTGTCTTCCATGTCTTCCATTCCACTTAATTTATATCAATTCATGATTTAAAGTCGGATATTTGTCGGATATTGAGCGTTTTTCTTTAAAAATATAACTGAAAAGTTCGAGATGCTCGCTCTCATTAAAAAAAAATATTTCTCCCAACTCTGTTCATTTATCGGCTCTGATGAAACATGAAATTTTTAATGAATGCCGAAGTGTATGTGAACAGCGCGCCAGTCATGAGGAAATAAGTGAATATAGCCAGTCAAGTCAAAATAATAAATTTTGACTTCTTGTAATAAATCAAGAAAAAATACAATGAAACTTAAGGTAAGCATTTAAATGGCTTGTTAGAAACATATTTTCTTCATTGAATCGACATTGGGTAGACCGGGTCACGCATTCGTGGATTTGTTTCAATGAATTTTATAATTTTTATGTCTTAACTTAGGAAATTTTAGACATTGTGGTTTTATGAGGAAGTTCATAAATCAAAATTTTACGCTTTCACTCGTTGGCCCATTTGCGTTTTTAACCGTAAATAAATGTTTTTAGGTCTAACTCTTGCCCCGATCTTGGGGCAAGTTTACGCAACGCCTGCCCGATACTTGACTGACACTCACTTGTCAGTATCTCGTGAGAATAGCACCTAGAGAGCAGCATAAATACGTCATGACTTGTGGCCCACTAAATATACTTCGGTTCGGAAAAGTGCTCTGCGTAAACCTGCCCCAGCGCCCGATGCGTAAACGTGTCCCGGTCTACCCTACAGATTCGGCTTTTTTCACTTGAGTCAAGTACCATCTGGTGTACAACTGTTTTTGTTTTGTTATCAGGTGCAAGAACAAATAAAGCGGATGATTGACCAATGCGTGAACAAGAGAAGAACATGGCGTCTCTAGATTCAAAGCAAAATCACTCACCTTTTGATTCGACGATCGTCATCGCGAATGCAACACGACTTGAAAATTGAATTCATTTTAACTCAAAGGACACATCGATTGGGATCATGGGAATCCTCGTAATGAAAACTTTCTCATATTTGAATTTTCCTTTGAGTATAGTCGCGTGAATCACATTGATCATCAGTTTTTTTAATCACGCGTTCCATTGCATAGTTTTGGTTGGTTTGGGTTTCGAAGCATCGTGAACGCCGAACCAACTCTCAGCTGTAAATTGTGTCGCGCTAAGCCACGCACATCCAAGAAGTTAAAAAAATCATATAGATGGTTGGTGATTTCGTTTTTGCTTGTTACACAATCAATAAATTTGAATTAATGCAGCGCACAAACTGTTAGATCCTGCTTTACCAACTTTCAGTTATCCACATCTTCGTTCGCAGCCGCCAAAATTGCTCGCTCAATCAACCATTTGTGCTTTTTGTGGTTATCAATTATGTTCGTGAACACTTTTTTGGTAAGCTCATCTTTCGGTGATACGAAATTGCAAAAATTCCGAGGAAATGAAATCCATCCTCTCGATTCGTCGATATGCACACGGCCATTACTGTTAGTCAACAATTGCTTGGAGATTTGTTTACTCACACGTTAGAGATGTGTTTGTTGACATCTCAATTCGAGCTGTCATTAGCTTGAATTAAATGATTTTAATATTATGTTAATGTTTTAAATATGTTTTAACCATTGAAATGTTAAATCGAAACTTGAAGCACGTACGTGGTGGCAGGGCTCCATATTAATGATTAATGACACTTTGTTTCTTCCTCAAAATTATAAAAATTTGTATTTCATGACCGGTTTCTGCTATTACACCATTGTCAGAAACATTTTTGATTATGGTGTAATAGCCGAAACCGACCATAAAATATAAATTTTTATAAACTTGTGGAAGAAACAAATTAGATATTGAAATGTTTTAAATAATGTTAAGTAGCTCTGTCAATCAATTGGTTAAAAAAAACATATCATCTAGTTTTGGCCAACTTGATACATTTTGCAGTGTTACCAACTCCTAAAAAATAGCCCTAAGATAAAGATCAATTTTTTCATGAACTTTTACCGTTTATAAAATATTTATTCTGTTATCCGGAGCTGAGATGAAAAAAAAAACAAATACCATTACAATCGGTACAGCTGTTCTCGAGTTATAAATTGTGTAGCTAACACGATTTTCGACTTTAATTTATAAATAAAGATGAAATAGATCCCTTTTCATTTTATTTCCCTTACGGAGTTCGTTTTTTTTCTTGCCTTAGTCTCTCAAAATCCGTTTTCCTATCTATCATTTGTATTTTACGAATTCCCTTTCAACCACTCTCTCATACAAATGTTTGGGGTGAATGAGACGAGATACTACAAAGAGTCATGGAATCGACCCCATCGAAAATCGTCCAAAATCCTTGAAAGAACTTTAAAAATACTAAATTTTTTATCATTAGATGGAAGATAATAACAAATCATCATAACAAAAAAATTGATTTTGAAAAAAAGAAGCAGAATTAATTTAGGAAAGGGAAAAGAGAAAAAAAGAAGTAGGAGACAAAACGAAAAGATGAGAAAGATAAGATAGGAAATTTACAATGAAATTTTGAAAACTTTAAATTCTTCCTGGCTTGTTATGAAGAAAAATTTGTTTGCATCAAAGCGTATTGAAGAATTGGTGAGATTCTTGAGAAAATAATTTTGAGGTTCTTAAGAAAATTGAGTTTTAAAATTGATTAAGAATTTATTGAACAAAAAGTTGCAAAAATTAAACTCAAGGGAAATAGAAAATTGAAAAGCAGAAAATAAGAATAAGGAGCTAAAACGAAAAGAGGAGACATATATGATAGTGGGAAGAAATATAGGGGAAGATAAGAAGAGGACGTATATAAGATAGTATGTTCGTGGTTGTAATCAATTTAAACCCGATATTCTCAAAACAACGTTTTTATTTGGAACCATGAAAAATGAAATAAAATTTCAAGCAGTCTGACGGATTCTCTGTATTACTTGCATCATAGAAAACAAAAAACGTTGGCGCATGTTTCAATATAACACTCAGGTTATACGTTACATCAATTAAAGTGTAATTTACTGTAGTTCATTGTATTTCGTAGTTTCATTATGTTATCACGTTATGTATAGATTTAGGGTGGTGATTCTGAGTGTTATAGTAAAACATGTGCCCAATGTGTTTCGTCGTATATGAAGGATATAAATTGGAGACTATCAGGCTGATAGAAAATTGATTATATTTTTATAGTTCTTTAGAAAAAACTTTGTTTTTAGTAAAAATTTATTTTTATATGGTAATCTATGTTCTATACCCTCGTTTTTATAGTGAAAGTGGAACTATTGCTTAATTGAAATCTAGCCATTTGAAAAACTCCAGTCCTTAATGTACAAATGGGAGACAAATGTAAGAACTGAGAGAGTGGACATAAAAAGCCTTTTCCGGGTTGGGGGGCCCAGTCTGAGGATTAGTTGCATGGTACATAAAGTGTAAGGATAGAATATTTTCCATTTTTTCCTTTATTTCTCATATTGCATATTCTGTTATTTATGCCTTCAAAATATATCACAGATTCTGCAATACTTTCCCTTACTGCAAAACCAATCCCCCCATAACGTTTGTTGTCCTCACAGCCACTGTAGTAGATTGAATAGTTATTGGCATTTATTTTCCCGGTTCTTGGCCATCTCGTTTCTTGAAATGTCACCACGTCCATGTTAAAGATTTAAAAAAAATTCCCCTTACTAACAGAACTGAAATCATATATAAATAAATTTTCGAAAACGTTTGGCAATGCAAATAATGAAATGCTCGTAAGTCTCTGGGACTATGAGAATTCTAATACCTTACGTCACAAACAACCCAAAACTGCCTCCCATATCCCTTCCCCTAAAATTGATACTGTCAGTGCCATGACCATCTAATTACTTCATAGCAGAAAAAATAACTAGAAGAAACGCCCTGTAGACAGCAGGCCAGCTGGGGCCTGGGCCACTCTACTGAAAAAGAAACTCGTTGCGTGCGTGCGTGTCCTCTTTTGCTATCATGTCTCTAGCTCCCGCACTGCTTGAGTCCTAGTGTTCCATTTTCAAAATTGTAGTCCTTTTGATCGAAGATGAGTCTTTTTCCTTTCCTATTTCCATGTTGGTGATTCATGACACGTTCGTGTTGAAGAGGCGGGTTGTCAACCAGGCGCTCAACCTCCAGCCTGAAGGGCCAGGCTCTTTGCCTGGCTCCTACCTTGAAGATCTGTCCGTCAAAGGAGGCCCTCCGAGTAGCTAAGCTACCGCCGGCATAGCTCTCGAGGTCGCCAGAGTACGCCGAGCCCTTCGCCCCGTCAAGGGACTTTGGGTGGGAAACAGAAGTACAAATTACTAATCCCAAATATTGATATCGGATTCTAATTAAGACGTAACTAGGAAAATTTACCATCTTCTCCATTATTACATTGTATTTAATTTTGTGAGTCAACTGTTTGATGAGAGTCAAAAAGAAGAAGTTGGATTTCGGTTTTCCGTCGCAATGCGAGGGATAAAAAGGCCGTTTGATACAAAACATTGCGTATTCCATCGCGTTCTTCAGCGTGCCATGCCAGGGGGTTGCTTCTCCGAGAATGGCGGCGGCTTCACTTCCTGCCCCGCCCCTCTTCCTCCTCCTCGTCATCATCTGCCCACCCCCCACCCCCACCCTCAACCTTACACCCCCTCCTGGCACGTGCCCTGCATCGAAACTCACCGGGACCTCTTGCAGAGTGGCGCGGCGGTCGCGTTGTTAGGCGAATCACTTTAACCCCCCAAATGAGTCCGTGGTCTATTCGGTTCGTGGAATATTCGGCGCCTGTCTCGAATGCGGAAGTGAGGGCGCGCCACGCAGATGAGATTGATACAGTCGCCGCGAGCAAATAACACCCGCACAATCTCGCAGGGGGAGCGACGAAAAATGAACTGTGTCAATATTGACGGTTTTGCTTGTTCAGCGAACGCTGTGCTCGGCCCCAACCTCTTGCTTTACTGCGGCGTGGTGCACACGTGGCCAAGTGAGATGTAGTTTTCGGAGGTAAGAAAACCCCAAGGAAAAATAAAACCCCTTTCATCTCGTGAGATGTGGTGGAACCGTTCGATCAAATGGATTTATTTGGCAGGTTCTACTTTAAAAAATATTTATGCACTGCTCGATGCGTTTCGATGATTTCACATTTATTTAAAAGCTATGAAATGCTGCGTTCATGCTGAGGGGAAATGTCAGAGTCAGCTTGTAATGAAAATAAAAAAATCTTCATCGATTATGGTTTTGGAATTATCCTTAGTATTATTATTTTTTATGAACAATGACTATCAGAAATAGTCAAATTTGATATGGAGGGTACCTGGCAAGTTCCACTAATATTTTGACAGGGGGAAGATATATACCATTTTAATATCAAAATGGTTAATGAAAGAACAGGTAACTAGATTAATGAAGGAGAAATAATATTTTTTAATTCATTGCATCGGTATATTCGTTTATAATGATTGCAGGCGCTGAAAACAAAGAAAAGTTATTGCTATGAATTTTCATTCATACATATTCATGATCTGTGAAAGTGCAGAAAATCACTTTTTAATGTGTCGGCGACTGTTCCATCAGTTTGTAGTTGACATGTATGTCAAAATTGAGGCTGAACGGTTGACATAGATCCATTTCAACCATCAGTAGTATATAGCTGAAGAATGCATTCATCTCCGTGATGCCACTTATGCCGATGGCGATGCAGACAACGTGGGAAGAATGAGAAGGTGGCCAGCCACTTTGGTACATTGGAAGCCCGCGCTACATACATGAGGGCGTGCAAGATGCGATGTCGTATGTTAGACAACATGGCCACCCAGACCTATGCATTACATTCACGTCTAACCCACAATGGATAAAAATCAAGGAGGAATAGCTGCACAGCCGAACACCGCCCGTTACACATGACATAACTGCCAGATTTTAGAAACAAAAATTAAAATCTCCGATGAATTTAATTATAAAGCACCGAGTGTATGGCCCAGTCCATAGTTGGATGTACTGTGTTGAATGGCAATTGCGTGGTCTGCCACGAATGTTAGTGTGGTTTGTTGAGGAAGTAAGGACGGATGAAATGGATTCCATCATTTCAGCTGAAGTTCCAGATGAAACAGTTAACCAAAATAGCAATCGGCAGTGACGAGTACACATGATACATGGTTCCTGCGGAGTTTTCAACAAAAACGCACCCTATATGGTCGATGTAAGTGTTCCAAGCGATATCTGAGAGACGTGATTGCTGAAACCATCAAGGGAAATGGCAGATACCCATTGTATCGGCGGCGATGAGTTGCAGACAATGGGCGATCGGTAGTTGTGAAGGTAATTTGGATGCAGACAATCGTAGAATTGAGCCATACTGGCCAATTTTGTCCAAAGCTTTTGAGTCTTATATCAATGTGGAATATTCTAACTCCGTCAAATCAATAAAGTAAATATGTTAAAAAAGTAGTGATATTTGATAGATTGGCTGTAACAAATGCAAATGACGAAGTATCTCAGCATCAGAAGGGTCGCTTTTTAAGCAGCAAAAAGAAATTTGGGGCTTCTTTTCCTTTGCGATCAGCGAAAGAATCCCTGCAGTTGGCTGTCCATTTTGGAAGTTCATATAGAAAGTGGATAAGGTGTGTATTTCAATCAAGGGAACGCGGCACATCCACCATCGACCGCATTAACAAGTCTCTTCTCAGTCTCAGAGATAGCTACTTTCGCTCGCACTTCGCGATATGCTGATATGCCACGCTATTGCACATGGAACGCATCACCGAAAACGTTTTCGCGTCGAAAACAAGGAACACTAGCTGAAGGACATTAAAATGCATTCGCTTCAGACGCTTTAAGTCGCATCTGCGCAGACGAATAACGACGAATATTAAGGCCGTTTTACACGGTACACGGAATTGCGCAATCTGACGTACGTGCGAAGGCGCAATAAAAATTGCGTCGTGTAAAGCGGTGAATAGCTAGAACACATGCGAGAATGCGTGGATGCGAGACGGAAAAATAGCCCCTGCTCTAATTTCGTTCATGCATTCGCGCAATTCCACGACATTTTAGGAATTAATGCAGCTCTAACCTGCGCAATTCCTCGCCCCGTGTAAAACGGCCTTTACAATGGTCGGTTGTTGTTGGCGAATTTTCGTGGTCCGACATCGTTTCGAATACTGAGAACAATCAATGGACATTTATGTGCGACTTACCGCGAGGCGTGACAAGAGTTCCCCGAGAACGCTTCGCATTGGGATGACCCGTTCTCAAAATGAAGTAACTCTAGCGTTGGCATCATCTGGATTAGCTGCAACATTGTTAGAAGGGGGACGAACTTCAAAGTCTGCCTTGAAATTACTGTTGAATATGCAAATAAATGAAACACCAGCTTGAAAAATCTTCCAAAAACAGTGCAATCGCCAACATTCTACATGTATGCAAATGGATCGTTTGAGACGATGCCACTTCAGAGGTCACCACTGGTGGCACTGGACAAAACGTTGAATGATCTTCGTGACTACCAAAGCATTTTTGATGGAGCCATGATTTTGCTGTCACATGATTTTCGTCACCCTCTTCCGGCTATTTCGCGATCAACTGTTGCTGACGAACAAAATGCATGCCTAAAATCATTAAATTTTGGGCGGCTTGTAAAGGCACTCCAATTGGCAACTAAGATGCGAGTGTATTTGCAACAAGATCAAACTGCAATTGTGTTTTCGAAGAATTTATTAGACATTGGAAACAGTGAAGCTGCAGTTGACACCTCGTCAGGATTCCCCACAGATTTCTGTCACTTTCCAGACGAGAGAAACGAGCTTATTCAGAGCGTTTGTCCGGAAAAAGCGAAACAATTCAATGACCGTAATTAGTCAATGGAACGAGCAATACTGGCGGCAAAAAACAAAGATGCCGGAGATCTCAATGCGACAGTTCAGAATTTTCTTCCAGGGTAGCTGTTTTCCTTCAAATCAGTTAACACAGTTATAAATCAGGATGACGTAGTCAACTATCCCACAGATTTTTGAATTCACTGGTATTGCCTGAATTATCACCTCGCAATTTACAATTGAAAGTAGGATCAGTCGTAATTATGATACGTAGCACTTATCATCTTTGACATTGCAATGGAAAGAGACTGGCTGTGAAAAATCTGATGGCTTGCGTCATCGAGGCAACGATCAACAAAGGAAAATGAATACAAAGGAGCGGGTGTTTTGATTCCGTGTACATCGATGTTTCCAACGGATTCCATTTCAAGAGTCCACAATTGTGGGTACATCTGGCTTTAGCAATGATCATAAATGAGTCGCAAGGTCAGTCGTTAGAAGTTTGCGAAATCAACTTGGAGTTTCCGTGATTCGCACATGAACAATTATACCTCGCATGTTCACGCGTCGGAAAACCGTCGTGTTTGCATATTAACGCACCGCAAAAAATGACAAAAAATATGGTTCATTAGAAAGTTTTGAATTGATGAACTGTGTTAATAATCCTTTACGTGGTTGAAAGACACCGGCCGATATTTAGATTTTTAGACTTCCGCAAATATATTGAAACCAAAATTGGCCAACTCGGTTTAGCCGTTTCTAGTTTTAGCGAGACAAGCAAAGAGCAATTGCTTTTTCTATGAATAGATAGATGAAGGTGATACGAACTTCACCGGCTCATCTAGTAATTTATAAAATCTAATTACTACTTTAAAAAATGACAGTACTACTCGCCTCAACGTCATCTGGGTCGCCATTTCTCGCGATACGTCTATTTCCTCAACTTTTGCCACTGTTATTTGTCCACGATCTTTTACGTTTGAGCACCGCAGGGGAAAAGGAACTCTACACAAACCCCCGATACGAATGTGCCACCCCGACCGTTCGTTAAGTACCTGCAGACGACGACGCTAATGGGTTCTTCTCGGAGACCACTAGATAACGCCACGCCTTCAAGTGCGGGCGTACACATCGCTCGGCAGTAAAACAGCCTCACGCAATGGGTTCTAAATAAAAAAAGAGAAGCGCCGCTAATCCAAATGGAAAGAGGCGCCCCAGAGCCTTTATGCTTGAGATTACGTCTCTTCGCAAACACCCCACGTGTTTTTCACTCACCTTACGCTTTTTTTTTTTTACTTTTATCGTTTCCGGACGCGGTTTCTTTCACTTAAAGCTCCGTCTAACACGGAGGGATGAGATTCATGTTGGCCGCCGCATACGTGGCCACTACACGAAAGGCTTGCCTGCTTTGAAACGACTGACCTTCCGGGGGTGAGAATTCAGCTACAACGCAAAGCGCACCCACTTATTTCGAATGCCCATGGTGGTGGTAATGCCGTGGGCCGTTTTAAATTTCCACCGTTACAACGAGTTTTAATTTACTGCATTTTCACTTCCCCAGCCCCAGAATTTCCTAGTGCCCCATAGATACGGATGATCCGATATTATTCACAAAGTGTGGCTAAAGCGTGTGATCGTTATATTGGTTAACCTTAGCTCTAGTTAATGTTAATTCTTACTCTGTCTAATTTACTATCCAATTCCTTTGTTACTTTTTTATTTCAAGCCCAGAGTATTAAAGCATAGCCTAATTGTCATATTATGCTGTTATATACTCACTGTAAATGAGAGGGGCTTATGATATGTATAGATCATGTTCGGAGCCGGTGTAGTATTTTAGAAATTTGAAGAGAACTTTATCAAAAAAGCATTCAGCATGACATCAATACGTGCCAGAATGAGATGCTTATTTCATCCTCAGCCTACTTCATTACGATTGCGAGTTGAGCCCTTGAGATCTATGATCTTTTCATTGCCAAAATTTCTTCATTTTTTCTTTCCCAATACTGTCATCTAGGCTGTTTACGCCTCCACTGCATAATTTTCTGTCATCGTTCTTCTTTTAATAAACATCTTCTTTGTACTTCTTTAGGAATTATAACTCGCCCTATTTTTTCAATTTTTGTGCTTAGTGGAATATAAAACAAGTGAATTTTTTTTGCTGGCTCTAGATTGATTGAAGGACCAGTATGAGAGGAAGGTACATTCATTTGAATGCAAGTGTGTGCAGATGTCTGCAATCCCTCTGTACGTGGCACGCAACTCACTCGGAACTGACCCCGGTAGGCTCCAATGCATGCGTGTTGCGCACTCTGTGAATCGTGGAGCATTCGAACTCATCAAGTCGCCGTTCCAGCGTGCTGGAGCGACATGGAGCGACAGCTGACGTATCCACTCACTCACACACTCCTAACGTTAGTTCAAATCTGCCGTATGAAAAAAAAACGCACCTCGCCTGCAGTGGGCTCATGAGCACAAACAGAAGCCCTTTTTCCACTCTTGTTTTCGTGTTTTCCTCCGCCTCACCCCGCCAGCAAATAATAAGGGATGAAACAACCAACCCCTTTTCTTCCTCTCCCGAACGACAGGCTCTCTCCAACCACCCCCTCCGCAACACAACAGTCTGCCTCTCTCTTTCTCTCTCCCTTCCTGTCGCAAAAGTTTGCTGTTCGGGTGTATCCGGATGTTGCAAGCAGAGGGGTGTTTATTTGCATGGTGACGCGACCGCCGTGGCGCTGGGGTCGCTTCAGCGCTCGGCGCCCCCGTCTCGTTCCCCGTCAAAGCAAACAATCGCCAACCGACATTGTTTGCCCCGTGGAGACATCTTCCGGCTAATGGGCGCCATTACAAGATGGGCGCTTCTGAAGCAGGCCGGTCACTCTCTCTCTATCATCTCAATCCGTGACTTCTTATGCCATGTTGATAAAATCTTTCCCACATCACTGCTCGTATCCCAATTTTAAACTCTCTCCAATATGATGCATGCATTTATTTCTTAAACTAATTTTTATTGTAATAATAGAGAGTGTTCCTCCCATTGATTGCCATTCATGGTCAATTGACGGATAGATGCGTCTCATTGCCATTTCATTATTTTCATTTCATTAATTAATCCGCTCGCAACTCTGGAAAGCGTTTCTGCTGTACAGCATTTCCCCACTACCCTCGAATCCTAATTGTGAAATAGAGCTTTCGATGCAAATGCTTAAATCCTAGTCTGAGCTAAGTTCATTAATTGATCACTTCTATCGACCATGGTGATTTCCCCAAATTGACCACACAATCAGCTGTCTGTAATCTCTGAAAATAATTTGGAGTTTACTGTCTCCTAGGTGATTGGCTGAGTTCAGTACCTAGCACCGTTTAATTTTTACTCCGAAAAAGTAACGAAAATGCGTAATTCCATTTGATATCAGCGTAATCGGGAAGATTTTTGCTGTGGCTACACTCAGATGATGATATTTGCCACTTTTAGTGGTTCCAATACTTCAGATATAGAACGGTTAACAAGCTGGTGAATCGCAATGAACTTTTTTTGCCGTAATCGTAATTTATCAATGCCATTTTCAGGGAAATTATCTATTAAGTGGAGTCGTTGGATGGCCATCTATTGAGGAACAACTAAAGGCATTGAACTAGAGGGTATGGGTATAAAAGATAATGAGTTTATTATTTTATCGTTACTCTTAGATTATTTCAAATTTTCGTGATTAGTAGTGAGAAATATCGCAATGAGAACCAAGAAATTTATGTGGAGTTCATCAATTTGGGAAAAATATTTTTTATTGTTGGCACTTGGCAATGTATTAGGTTTTGATTTTTATTCAGAATGACTCAGGTGTAATCCACTGAATCATAGGAGAGTTAATCGTAGCGATGGGTAATATTAACTAGAGAATTATATAGCAAAGAATATCGAGGAGTGTTGGCATTATATGTCTGAACATATTGATATCTCCCGATATATGTTCGCAAAGGGCAGGAAAATTACACTCGATTCATTTCAATGGGAATCAAATGCAGCTTTATGTATGTATCTTTCCATTATATTCTTTAATTCTGCAAAAAAGCGTGTTTTACCGGTCCGATATGGATATTAGGGATTTTAATTCACTGGGTAAAACCTGAAAATATTTAATTCATCTCATTTGGAAAAGCTCTCTGTCTGTCTAGGCCATCGTTGCTTCGGCTTTGGATCTACCCGTTCAATGAAAAATCAATTTCGTTATTAAAATCTGCACGATAAGTGAATTAGCAGGGGATGGAGCGCCTAAATAAATATGTTTATGGCTATTGCTGAAGTCATACAGAATTAATGTCTTACAATCGTTGCTTATTTCAACCAATCCGTTGCATCCGAAGTGATGAATGAACTGATCATTGAAAACTGTCCACCCCTGGCGAACCCGGGCCCCTGCACTGCCGGCCCTCGACGAATTAATTGGCGTTTTTGAAATGCTATTAATCATGATCTCGAAGAGTGATGAGACCCCGAAAGGAACGCATGGAGCGATACCACTCCCCTCTGTCCGCCGAATTCGCAATTAATTTGGCACCCTTCCAAAGGCAACCCCCCCTTCCATCGTTCTCCGCCCACCCCCGCGCGCCTCTCCTCCATGAATTGAGAGTCCGAACCCCCACTTACCCTTATGCTCTCCATTGCCTTGTCCATTTCCATGATCGTCCAACAGCCAGGCAAACATTTCGGACCCGTCCACGGAAAAGTTACGTCGTCGGGCATAAAAAGTGGCACGAGAGAAAAATGGGGTATTATTTCTTTTGAGTGATCTGCCAGTTAGTTAAGGTTCTCTCGGAAACAGAATATTCCAAAAAAATCGTTCTCTTAATACGATATGATTTCATTTAGAAGATGAAAGTGTCTCTTGTATGTCATCGTGTGGTCCGTAATGTTTCCCTGCCTTTCTTAAATCCAAGGCTTACGCAATCCTCTGGCCCTCTTCAGTCTCGGTCAACATTAGATATAACTTTATCATATCCATCTTAAACTGTATGCCCTTCGTTATTATTTAATTTTCTGCCGTCCTCTCTCCTTGCTGAACACTTCACTTTTAACTAACTTCAATTCTCCATCGACAAATTTCTAAATGCGACATTGAAATTATTATAGGCTACACTATCAGAGAGGAGGGCAAGGAAAGCCAAATGGAAGACGATATTATGGTTCTTTTTTGAAAACTTATGCAATTTTATCTGCAAATTAATGATACTATGGCTGACTTTGTGAGGGAGATTTTAAATCATGCCTCATTGACTAGACCGAAGATATCAATTCCGAGAACACTAGAGTTATAGATTTGCATATGCATTGATGGTGAATAATTTCCTAGGGATTGGAAGACAGCTTTTCCTAATATCGATCCCATCCCATCCCACAACCCATCTTAATTTAGTCACGAATCTTGATAGATTCGATTCTTCAGTTGTCAATTGAGCTCGCTTGCCTTTAAACGCTGGCATCAGTACACTGAAATTTAGATCATTTTCTAAGTATGATACGACATTTCGACATCTTCTATCTAGAACCAAAATGTCACCCTTTTCCATGAACGTTTTCATTGGATGTGCCGATTGCAAGATTGATTTCAGAATATCGGCATCATTTTGTGGTTGGAATTATGTGGTCGGTATGACTTTGAGCGTTAGTGAGAGGACTAAATATGTGCAAGATGGTATGAAACGGGTGATATGGGGGCATAGGTCATTGAAAAAAACAGCAGAAAATGGCCAAAATCGCATATTTTATTGTTTTTCGTGGTGTTCCGCCACCTAAATGTTCCTTTTTCATTACATTAGCTGAAAGGTATTAAAATGCTCCTTCGAAACAAATTTTTTCTTTGTGGTCTTCTCAAAAATATTTTATGAAAACTAGCGTTTGAAATTTTCAAGTCGAAGCCATTTCTCCTTATGCCACTGAAAAGTTGTGGAAAAATAGGGCATTTACTCCATCAAAAAAGCCATCAAATGGCGCAAATTGCATTGAAAAATAGGCTTTCTATCCCGAGATATTTAAAAAACAGTGGAAATCGAAATTTCAAGCTAGCCGGCCCTGGTGGGCCTTTAGCGGTCAGGAAGTGTGGGGAGGTTAGTCCTTTTTGATCCAAAATCCTATCCTCCAAGTCCGAGAAAAATCCCGGAGGGGGGACTTTTCAACCTCTTATTCGGCTATGCCCTTTCTATGACTTATCTGTATAAAATTCCAAGAAAAAATTGCAAGGAAAAAACATTTTTAAAATCAGGATTTGGCCCTTATAGCTCCTGTCAATATTGCTCAAATTTTTGAAATTTTGCTATTTTTTGGCGATATCCAGACAAAACTGAAGATGATGTCGCTCTCGGATTCTTCTATCCCATTTTTGTCTCCTACAGCGACTCATTAGACATTTTCAGAGTGTCACCTCAATGTTTTTTCATTATTGTCCTTTGGTTCCCGGGATATCGCACCGAGAGTGAGCGCGCGCCACCCCAGTCTGACACTTTGGGTGGCAGGCGGGTTGCATCCTCTGAATATTTGTTGATCATTCTCACTCATCGTAAAAGCATAAAATTCTTTATAAACCTTTAAACTTCGTCAATATAGCTTTGAATGCTGTATTTTTATCTCTGTTTATTGCCAGAACGGACTTAGTAACAGTGGTTTATTCTCCATATCTAAATCTTATATCTGAGTGCTTCTATCTAAATTCAGTGAATCATTTCTGAGAGCTAACCCCCTGAATTGTATGTGGAGGTGCTTCTTCTTGCATGTATATCTTTGTCATTGTACAAGATCTGGGTTTCAACTTATGAGATTTTATTTCTTTGCATTAGGAAAAGATGGAGTTAGTTGGGAGTTATTAGATAGGTGGGGTTTGGTGTGTTGAAACCTTGCTGTTGAATATATTTTTTACTGGGTTTCTGATAGAGGAATAACTGCTCCTCGAGGTTTGAGGTATCTGCTGCCTGCGTTAATCAAGTGTCAGGGTGCTTCGGTGTGCGTGCCTAAGGGAATGGATTTCAGGTTGAGACAAGGGTGGAGAGCTTAGGAAACATTTTTCTCATTGAACATGGTCCGTCACATAAATCTCCCGCGGAGCGATTGCGAGGGTGAGCAACTATCCCATTTCCCACCCACCCTCCCCCTCTTCCCGCCCCTATCATCCTCTCTCCCTTCTCTTTTTCTATCAAATTGTTCTGGAAACTTTCTGAATCTATTTCTAAATCCGGCGTTGGGCTTCATCGCCGTCGCGATGGCGATGGACAGAATTGGATTGGTTGATTTTGCGCTAGATTTTTTGACGTTGTCCCATCTCTCATCTCCCTTTAGCTCCGTGTGATTTGGTTTTTAATCCGTCGGCGGAATGTGGTAATTGGCGTTGCTATAAATCAAATATTCGCGCTTCAAAAGGGGAGCATGGGCAAACCTTTTTTTATTAGAAATTTATTTTTCAAGGCTCTTTATGATTTTTTTAGACTCAGTAATTAATTAAATACAATCAGCACATCACCTTTTTATTTCAAGGCGATAGTACGTTTTGCCGCTTGTATTGTTCGTATTGTAAACGACGATCTAACACAACTAAAACTGCACACATTTTTATTATATGTAAAGGATAATCATTATGAATAAACATAGAAGCCAAAATTATATCAACTGGCAATCTATTACAATATGTAAAAATAGCAATTTCCCTCCTAAGTTGACCTAAATAATTTCAACTTTATTCTGTGTTAATAAATATGGTATTTTAGTTTATTTTTTCTGCTCCGGTCAACCATTAGAGTCAATTCCACATATTTCCTTCCATGCCACAATATCAAGATTTGTGGGCATTGCAGCTTTACTTCAGTTTCTTTTCACGCATTAGATTTTGACATTGACTCGGTTAAAATATGACTTATTAATTTTATTCTCATTATTATCAATTGATAAGTCACTGCGCTCTTTACTCTTCCAAGTTATGCCCTTATGTAATGATTTGTAAATACAGTGGCTTTGAAAATTGTTTTTGATGAATTTTTCAGTGGAGATGTGCTCTACCTATCAAATCCTAGTTATTAGTCAATGATCCTCCCGTGCTATCATTAATAGGTTACTGAACGCATATTTTTTGCGACCAGAGTATACCCGAAAGTTCATCCTTAACGTGTTCCGTCGAATACCATCTCGATCTCTGAATAATTGCGCAAAAGATTTTATGAAAACAGTATTTTAAGGCATTTCTGACTTCTCTTGTGCACTGTGATACCACACGTCCTCTATTGATTCCTATGCACTAGATCATGAAATCTTTACGATCCAAGGCCGGAATTTTATATCTAAAACTCGTAATAGAAATGGTGAATGGAAATTTAAACTTATTTAATCACATTTTAGCACCGTTGTAATTAGTCCAACTTTTATTTTACTGAAAATTCAGGGTGAACACTTCTTTGTGGATCGTAGCGTGGTTCCTTATCTGCAAGCGAGAGGGCTTTTCTCCTATAACGGCTCTGTATTAACTGCATCGTAAGACTCCTACCAAAGTTTCCAGCAGAAATACCTTCAAGTTTTAAAGCATAAATACCTTTCTCTCATTTCGCGGGGAAAGGGGAAAAAAGCCAGGCGCTTCCATATTCTACTCTTGGAACATTCGAATTTTTTTTTCACTTTTTTTCCACTCTGGGAATTCTAACCATAATTTTTTTGTGTGATCTTTTAAAATAGCGGAATGGGTCTTGCACACCCTCTAATTACCTATTTAATTATTATGCGTTACTTTTAAGAAGCAAAGACTGATTTTTTAATATTCCTAGATTTCCGCCGCTTTACCAAGGCCTTTCTAAATATGAAAAAAGGCCACGAAATAATTTTTGTATTTTTGCTCCAATCACTAAAGAATGAGCATGGAACTCCGAGTGTGCAAAATGAGTCTCCTAAGTAGAAGGGGTCTTTGGTTTTTTCAAAGATTTTGTCAATCACGTGAAATATATCATATCTATTTTATACATAAAAATCAATTGCTGTTCTTTAGTCTCGCTAAAATTCGATGTCAACTGGACCAATTTGGCTAATTTTGGTCGTGAAATACTTTTGAAATATCAGGGAAAGTATGAGTGGTAAAAATATTATTCCGGAGGGTTCATGAGGCCCTCGATTGGGCCTTGAATAATTTTCACAAGAGGAGCATGTTAAGTTCGTTATTAATGCATGCAGACTATTTTTTCTTTGACATATTTATATCGGTGATAGTGATCATATATAGTTGGAGCATATACCATTGGTAAGAAAAATAAACACACATTCTTAAATCGTCGAATTCAATGAAGTGCGCGACGAGCTAACCGCAGCGATGACCAGCGAAAGATAGATAATAATAATAATATCTAGTAGTATTTTAATGACAGAATTGGGTTCTATAGTGACTGAAAATGAAGCGGATATGCTTAGAGTGCAACGAGGTCGTGCACATCAAACGCAAAAACAGTGAGCACGACACAATGAAATTGAGCGATTCCGCAGACGCAGTGCTTCTGTGATCCTGGAACGAAAAGCATTCAGCTACGATTCGGAAGTAGATTAATTATTTTGGCGACATATCAGTTTAACTGGGGAAATGAAAATCATTTTGGATATTGTAAGGCGTTAAATTACAGCGGTGAATGCACTGGATTATGTTGTGCTGGTGGAAAAGTATAATTCCCACAACTGGTCCATTACATTCATTAGTATCTGGGAAGGGAAATGATTGTAAATACTTCCTGGTCAACATTCAAAAGTATAACAGTTTTTTCCGAGCAGTTTGACCTCGTTCGGCGCAACGCATGTATTACAGGAGAATTTCTTACAATATTTAATGCCATAATATTAAATGATAAAATTCAAGTTCGTATTCGTATCAGAAATAATTTAACAGACCTTAAATAATTGCAGATACAAGGACAGATTTATCTCTTACTGTAAGCACAGCTACCAGATGCTGGTCATCAATTCTTACAATACTTTATTTTTGGGCAATCCAGTTGAGGAAGTTGATAGGCGCTGTGCTCATTATCCAACAGTAAAGCGAACTAGTGTCCAATGCCAACAAGCGTGTCTTCATCAGAATGCGGTCAAAATGTTCAAAATAGCATGGGATGGGATGCCACCCGACCACCATAATATAGTTAATGCTTACGCCCCGAAAAAGAGAATATATTTTATCAGGAAGCTTTAAATTGACAAACTCCATTGTAACCGAGTCGTAATCAATTTTGATGAAGATATTATAATCATTTGAATTTTAATCAAGCTAATTGAATAACTGCATTTAATAGGGACAAACGGTACAGACCGAAAACAAATCATTGGTAGATACTTATTTGTTGACATAATTCTCTGTAACGTAGAGATGAGAAAATCCGTGAAGTTGTTTGAAAGACGGGACGGACAGCTTTTTTTGACTTCCACAAATGTTTTTAAACCAAAATTAGCCAAACAGGTTTCTCCGTTTTCGAGTATTAGCGTGATGAACGAAGAGCAATTGATTTTTGTTTACAAAGGTAGATTGATAGATGAAGGTAATACGAAGTTCTCCGGGTCATCTAGGGTTTATATATAAATTGGTTAAAAAAACAATTACGCTTTTGTCGTTCTTGGTAATGCATTTCATGCCGAGTGAAAACTTTGACTAAATTACTTGAGCCCCTAAGAGAACTGAAGTTTTCGCATCAATTAAGGCACGTGACTCAACTACGAATTATGGATTATCATTGCAGTCAGAGGGTCGAAAGGGAGGCCAGAAATACTTTAATGAGTTTCGTAGTGCGCAAAAAGTTGTGTTCTCATCAAAGACCTTTGATCTTTGGATTTACACAAGTTAGGTAAAGCTTGTCTGCCCCTCTATGAAGTATTCTCTCCATCAAAGTATTTTTGAAGTAAATCCCTATAGGATCAAACGCTTAGTTAATTACCAGTCGTTTTGCGTTTTTTACTTATCTCGTTCCATGGTTCTTTTCTTTTAGGGGAGTCGCGTTCATTCTAAGTACATCGAAGTTACTAATTAGGTCCAACGCACATGAGATGAAGAAATAGCTTTAGCCATTTTTTTGAGTTTATATTTGCATTTTAGTCGTTTGCATTAAAAATGAGAGTAGAAAATGCAGTACTATAATGCAGTGTAACCTTCTTTCCCTTTTCAGTCGACAGAATTGACATTTGATACAGATAATATAGAGCCTTCGCCGTTATAATGAATGGAGCTTTTTTCCTTGTGTCTTGATTAGGTGCTTAAAACGATAAAAAAATAAATGACAACACTCCTGATTTTAATAATAATTTGACTCTATAATCTTTATCTATTCCTTGTCCTCAAGGTATCCGTATCTTATACTATTCCATTCTTGCTGCTTAATCTACCGTAAAGCCAAAGTGGACAAGGAATGAATCTCATTGCAAATTTTTGGTACCGCGAGCGTGGTGGTCCGATTTTGTTCGGACTCCCACTACTGCTGAGAGGTTACACCCTAAATAGCAACCCCCCCTTTCCATATCTCCCCCTTGTCCCAATCCCCCCCCCCTTTTCCGAATCCTCAATCTGCCACTGGTTGATATGAATGATAGGAGAAACCTCGTGTCCATGTGTGTCCCTTACTCTCCGTATGCTATTATTCTATCGATACGAAATTTTCAGTGGAGAGTATCATCCTTAGGAGCAGAGTGAATGGCTTCTCGCTAAAGGATTCCTGGTTCAAATCTCGAGCGGACTCATCGCACACTTCGAACGGAAATCCTTTAAGTAGCAGGGAAATGAGTTCGCCCCTTACCCTGATTATCACGCGCCCTTGGCTTACTCTGGGGTCAGCTCTGCCCCCACCTATCCCAACCTGCCTTCTGATTTAACCACTGTACGAGTGATATATGTTTTCTCACAAGAGCTCTTATAATGGATATGAGTATCTTAGCAACCGTTGTGAGCTCTTTTGCTTAAATGTTTGAAACACTTACTTACGTAATCTCTAAGAACACTCATTTTTACGCAAATTAACTGAGCTTACGAAAATTTAATTTCAGTCCTAGACCTTGAAACAATTGTTTGAGTCAGTTGGTTAAAACGCGTTGAAGGCTCTCGACGCGCTCCCCATGAGCAGGAATGTGCACTAAACTGCCCACCACCGCTTGAGAGTGTGGGAGTCAACCGCCTTCGGGTTCGGCTCTTCCGTCTCCCTCCCCTCATCTCCTTACCCCGACCTTCTTCACCGCCACATTCCCAGCGTCCACAGTGCGGCACAGCGCGGCCCACAGAGGACCCACGGCGGAGAGCAATAAATCAATGCTTCGGGTGGAGAGGGACTTACTTCCCTCGGGACACGCTCTCGCCCCCGCACGCCAGAACGTGGAATTAAAATATTTGATGAGGCTCCTTCTGGTCTCTGCTTTGGCTGTCCACCTCTTCGGATCACACTTTGCCTCCGCTTGAGAAGCCCTGCATCTCCAATGCCTCGCTTGCCACCCGCCCTTTTCATACCCACAAACACTACATTCAGTGGCGCCGACTCCATGGGGCCTGAGGGGGCCCGAGCCCCCTCAAGGATTCGTTTGGGGGGGCGGAGCCCCCTCAATAATTCAAGAAAATAATTAAGTTATATTATGCTTTGTGAAATCACATAAATATATTTGTTATTTTTATTTCCCATGTTTGACGATAGTTACCTTTCAAAATAAATTCAACAATGTGTGTTGAAACAAATAATTATAAGGTTAAGCAGGTTAACTGAATCAAGTGGTGTGAATCATGGTAGGGTTTCGGTGCTGCGACACACTTTGAATTTAACCTCTTCCCGGGGCAAGACCTCCGATATGGGCCCCCCAATATTTTTTATAAGTCGGCGCCCCTGACTACATTCCCACTCAATCTCATTTTCCTCCAAGGGAATTCAGGGCGTTTATTTACACCCGGGGGTGCACACAATATAGCTATGCGCCTGAAATATCGGACGATGGACCCCATAATCTGATGCACGCGATTATAATTAATAAAGCGGAGCTATTTGCCTCCTTAGCAAGTAGATCCGCTTGATAAGGCACTACAATCTGACAACACAAAAGTGCCTTTTTAAAGTAGTTTAGAAAATGTGTTTTGATAAACGACGTTCAGTCAATATGGATGTATTTTTATCGTAAAGGTGGGATTAAAGAATATTCTTGCTTCAGGGCGTTAGGGTTTTTGATAGTCTTTCATGAGTGCGTATAGAGTGAAAGACCGTAATAATTTTCATATCTATCAATTTATGATATTATAAGCGAGTATTGGTTCCCCTCGATGGTCTAGTAACATGATATTTAAAAAAGATTGATCAATGTGCAACGTATAACATGGAGAAAAATAAATTAAATTTTTTAAAATGTTTTTTTTTTTTTACTGAATACCGATTTGGATTATGCCATGAGGTTCTTGCCACATTGAAGCATCGTTTATAGCTAAATCTGAATAGTGTGACAAAACTAGAGATTCTGGTGTACGTAAGCTCCGTGGAAAATATGACAATTATTGTTATTTGTTTGCAGTAATTCAACCAAGTATATAGGCAGAGTTGTGCATGTGAGTTGGAGCACAGAATACGCAATGAGTGGTGACCATCAGGTGTCCAGGAGTGGTCTGTTGGCAGTTCCGAATTAACTCACCTGTAGGCAGCATGAGGCACGTGGACCTTAGGGAGGAGATGTGAACGGCAAGATGAGGAAAGATAAAGGAAAGACTTTCTGAGTCCAAACCAAGACCACAAAGGATGCTAAATTCTTAGGCTTTTCACTCATTCTTAACGTCCTGAGAGACTCAAAAGGTTACACTACGTTGTGCAATATCTCCGAAAATCTGATTGAGATCATGAGTCAACAGATTTGGATTTCGCCGCGTATTCCTTTAATCAGTCAACCTGGTGGGGATATAGGTTCAACTAATACTGGGGTGTGTGGGGATATGGAATACCCACCAGGATAAGAGGTATGTGCGAGATTAATAAATAGGGGAATTTTAAAGATAAATGGCTCAAAATGGTGAGTTTTACGGCTTTCTGAGGGATATTTTATTAATCCTTACACCATTCTATTAGTAATGTCAACCCAATTAAGTAAAATTGAGTAAACTTAAAAAATTCTCTGAGCTCTGCGGGGGTTTTTTCCCCCCAAAATCCCCCCTCGCTGCGCCACTGCAAATAGCATCGCACTGCAGAACTATTAGATCATTGTCGTGAAGATATACTTCAAAGTCTTCACTGGAGTGATAATTGGAGCGGAAAGGTGAGTGGTGTGGGTGTTGTTTGCGTTTCTAAAAAATAGAGAGAGCTAGAGAGAGAAAAAAGGAAAAGGTCCAAATCAAATGAAAATAGCATTTTGAAGATTTAAGAAAAATAACAATTTGGGCCAGTGTTTTTAATGCGCAAATACTTGAAGGAAATACATTTGCGCTCAGTTTTCCCACCCTCCTCCCTCTTTCCTAACTTCCTCCCCATCCTACGTAAATGCAGTCTCTGTTTTTTCCCCACCCGAACCCACCCCTACAGCTTCTCGCGCCATAAATTCTACCTTTCCATTCTATTCGATTTAAATTTCAATCCCCCGAACACCTTCTCCTCTGCCTTCCCCTCTTGCTTCCCTTCCTCTTCACTCATAACCACCCGACGACGAATCTAAAGGCCGTTTTACACGGTACACGGAATTGCGCAATCTGACGTACGTGCGAAGGCGCAATCAAAATTGCGTCGTGGAAAGCGGTGAATTGCTAGAACACATGCGAGAATGCGTGGACGCGAGACGGCAAAATAGCCCATGTTCTAATTTCGTTCATGCATTCGCGCAATTCCACGCCATTTTAGAAATTAATGAAGCTCTAACCTGCGCAATTCCGTGTACCGTGTAAAACGGCCTTAAGGAAAGCTCATAGTTTTTATCATTATACCTTCGATTAGATATTTCCGTTTCGTTTTTATCATCCCAGAGCCTTGTGTTCAAGATTTTCATGCAATTTAACATTTGTTATTTTCTCTTTTGAAATGTAGTAAATAATATGGGGTAAATATCAAAGCAATTGCAATTTATTAGGGTTGCATCACGCTGAAATTTGAATTAACCACCATTCAAACTAACCGCAAGAGATGAAATGTGGGTAAAAACATTAAATACACGGGTGCACGAGCATCCATGAATTTCCATTCTGATGGATTGAAATATTTTCCCTCAATTGGTCATCATATTTTCATAACTCACTAACTCATTCTAACTAACTAGTAAAACATATTTTCTGCAAAATATTGGACTGTTCTGCAAAAATGATCTCCTGAAAGACTCCTGCGCTCGGAATTGAATATATGTTCCATGCGAAGTGCTTTCAATTTAAGTCGCGGCTTCCTTCAAGATGGTATAAAACTTTCACCTTAAGAATTCATTGAATTCGGTGCTTGCACAAGACATGCTTAAGGAACATAGCGGCTCGTGGTCATATTGGAATGTATTCATTAAATTATTGGGAACTTATTCACAATTTATATTCTCGATTTATAATTACTTTCGAAGTGTGAACGATTCTGAAAAATGTCTTTCTTTGGTAGAGAGGGCCTGATTGAGCCGAAAGAGGCGTAAATGCGGATGTGACTTATTTTCGGAATCGCTGGGGAAAGACCCTCCAGCCCACATTTTTTCCAGCCAAACTATGAATACACCCTTTTTTCAATATCGTATCATTTCTAAGTTTATGATAAATATAGTAAGTCAACTTTGAATCTTACATGGAAAATTTATAATCTTAGCTGAGTTTTCGAGAATTTCCCACGTTAAAATGAATTTCAGTCATTTAAGTTACTTGTTCCTTAGGAGGAATTGGCTAACTTGATGAGGCTAATAAACTGAATACGTGTATGAACGCAAGTATCTATAATTAATTTAGTTTGTTTGGTAATTATAATGCTTATCGCGTACTGCACGCTTATTGACGTCGAAAGTAGATCACTAGAGGAATTTTTTCACTTTATTGTCTATCACCCACTTTTGTCTTCCACTTCATTGATGCTCAAGTAAAAAATGCATATCAGGTAGAACATCGTTTGTGGGTCGAAAATATTTCAAGTTGGAAGTATATTAATTGCCTTTCACCATTTCATTAAAAAGGTGGACGAATGGAGAATATGATGTGAACTGCTGATGACTAAAAAGCCAAAGAGATAGATTTGCCAAGTAGGTTTGTTGGGATGTGTGTGCTGAAATAAGAGTTTTACTGACGAATGGATTGCAATCGGAATTTACAGTTTACCTGTAAAACATTTGAACCAATGGTGGGTCGAAAGTATTCAATCTCTCTAGACGCATGCACTTGAATTGTTCTGGTATTCGTTGTATGATAACGCATGAAGGATAAATAAGAATATGTACGGATGGATAAGTTCAATGGTGCATATTAAGTTGGGGTCGCATTTCCTAGTCCGATGCTGTTGTTAAAAATGGTGGAGTCCATTGGGGGTGGTTCATTGAGCGTCAGGAATTAGACTGCACGCCCATCGAGCACACTTTCCATCGTTTATTGAAAAACGAGAATGGAATTCCGCGCGCCCCTGAAAGTAAAGCACGGGATTATGACGTGGGCAACCCCCGCGCGCTCTAACAATCAATTACGCACCGTTATCGTCGCATCCATCTCGGCTCTGCCTGTTAATCTCCAATTTAGTTCGCTGAGCCTTCCTCCGCCCTTGTGAATAATTCTGCGCCCTGTTAGCGGACAACCCTTTCTCCTTCCCTTTACTCTCCAATCGCTTTTCAAACTCATTCGACCCCCACGGAAGGTCATACGCTCATAAATGCAGTGTTGCCATCCTAAGATTGGCGTTCATCCTCCTTTTCTCTCCATCCCAAGCTACTTCTTTTGCCTCTTTCCCTGAACCTTTTCTTCCTCCTATCCCTCTTCGTCTCTCCTAGGAATGAACTTGTCCCTTGGTCTCCTTCTGCAAACTTTCCCAACAGTTTTTCCCACGTCACTGCCGTGACTCAATACGTGGCTAATCTACCGTGTTCTTCTTTGTCGTACAGTGATCGAAATATCCTTTCTTCTCCTATTCTCCTCTGTACCTCCTCATTTATCGCCCCATCCGTCCATCTTATTTTCATGCATCCTCCTTCAGCGCCGAATCTCGAAGATCTTTATTCTTTTCTCATCACTTTTTTCGACGTTCCAAGCCTCTGAGCGAAAACTGTAGGAAGTATAATCATGAGATGGATTGGAAATGATTTCTGTCCGTCTCATGAGGTTAATTCATACAAAGGCATGGCAGTGTATCAGATGTTATTGGGTGGAACTTCTTCATTATGAAAGAATAAAAGTTATTCGGTTTAGATATTGCTCATTACTGAAATCGATGGATTAGATCTTTGCTAGATGATGAGATGAGATGCCCATACCTTGAAAATTGGTTTAAAAGAACTGTGGCATCTTAACAGAGTGTTTATTATTCTTCCATTAATGCCGTAAAACTATTCGCAGTGCGAAAATCGTGAGACCCGCGTTCAAATATCGACCATGCTTAATGATTTGTTCTTAGTGAGTTCCATAATGTGGAGTATCAACCACCAAATATCGTATAAGTGACGGATATCTTGCTTGTTGATGACGGCATATGAATAGATGTATTTCATCATTGTTTATTGCTTTATCAACAAAAAATTTTGATTTTTAAGCGGTAAGTGCTTTGTTGATATCAATCAATGGTTTTGTTTCCTTTTGATTTTTATTTTGTGGACCTTGATGTGGACTTTTTCGGTTTCAGCATAAGCATTTTACCATTTGGGCAGGAATTATATTTTTCTGTCTGAATTTGCGATATTTCCATACTTCAGTCAATTGTTTACAATTGCATTATTTTCTTTTCGCATTACAAGACCCTTTGCTTCCCTTACCTTGCCTTTGAATGTGTCATCACGACCCCCTTTATCCGCCAATCCTGTGCCTTCGGCATCGATGTTATCGGAAAACCATTCATCTCCATGCCAACGGCATAGTATTTTTCTTAACCATGCCTATTTCCGCATGCATTTATTCAGATGTGATGCCCCCCCCCTCGTGGCCTCCTGCTCCAGATCGTCATTTTTTTATCGTTATCCAACTCCATTCTTTATCCCTTCCATCCATGACTTATTTTTATCCTCTTTTGATGTCTTTCTTTCTCTATCCTCTTTCATCCATCCCACGCCGTTAACGTATGACATCCAACCTGTCCTCGAATTCATCCATTTGGCTTTATGCGCTTACTAATGATGGTTAATGAAGTGGAAATTCAAATGAACTATTATTATAATACATATTAGATATGAATTAGATTATGGATTAGTCAATGTATGGTTCAGAAGCTTGGACCATTGCGAAAAGTAGTCAGAATAAAATAGAGACCTTCATGATGGAGAAGGATGCTAAACATTAAATCGAAAGGATACTGTGGATCCATGAGAACAAAAGAAGAACACGGTGGATCGGCCGCGTAATGGGTCAAAGAAGTTTCGTGGGAAACATTAATAGAACAATTTATGGAAAAGTACCTGGAAGAGGAAAACTAAGGAAAAGCAACCAGCGGAGTCCAAGAAGAGCCTCGGGGCGGTAAGATAACTAGCCTTTGCAGTGACTTATCATCAGCATTCAAGATGGAAGAAAAGAGGATGGAGAAGTAGGAGGCAGCCATGAATGAAGGGACATGGACTGCGAGGATAATGAGGGTGATGAAGCTAGAAAATAATGAATAATGAGGGTGGGAAAGCTAGAAAAATTCAGAAGGGGAATGGAGAAAGGGAGAACGGACATCTTGGGAGTGTGCGAAGTGAGGTGGAAGGATGGTGGGGACAACTGGAGTGATGGATATTGATTCACAGTGTCCGGCGATATCTGGTGAAAATGTTTTATATCCATGAGAATAAAATAAAATGGTAACCTTCCACACAATTTTATTCACTAAAGTACCGACCCGGTTTCGATAGTAATGACACTACGTGTAGAAACCGGGTCGGTACTTTAGCAAATAAAATAGTGTGCAAGGTTACCATTTTATTTTATTCTCATTAATGGGTATTGGATTATATACAGCGGTGAGGAGCCGTTGCAAGGAGTCTGGCATGAGGATTAATCACAGGAAGACCGAGTTTATGCGATCTTGTAATGCATCGCGAGATTGGTATGTGGGACCCAAGATATAAGAAGTTTGGCAAAGCAGGTTGAGCAAAGTAATTGTTTGGGCAACACATTAGAGAAAAAGGATACAGATGTGAGGACAAATGGGTGAGAATTACGATAGCAAAGGAGGCATTCATGAAAAGGAAGGAGCTTTTGAGAGGGTCGTTATGTAATAGTTTGCAGAGTCTGATCTGATATGAGAGTGGCGCTTTACGTTGCGGAAACATGGACTCTCAGACAGGAAGACGAAAAAAGACTCAAGGCGTTGGTGATGTGGGTTCGGAGAGAAATGGAGAGAGTGCAGTGGACGGAGAGGACGAGGAACGACGAACTGCTGGACATGATGAGTGAGGAGATGCAGCGTCTAGATGAGATACGGAGGAGACAGAACTTATGGTTAGAGCGAGAGCTGAGTGGGGAAGGAATGTGCAGTGCAGCGCTGGAGGTTAGAATGTTGGGTAAGCGAAGGAGGGGAAGGAAGAGAATAGAATTTTTTTTAGGAAGAATGAGAGGGAGTAAGCCTCGCTGTGAATTGAAGAGGGAAGACCATCACGGGAGGGGAGACTCCCAGAATACGTCTTAAATGATCCATGGAAATCTACTTCAATCGGTAGAATACTATAATAATAACAACTGTGATAATGTATTGCTCTCTGTCGCTAATCAAGGAAGTGCAGTTTAATAGAGCATTCAAGATTAATTAGCAATATTAATTCTTAGTTTGTTACGTTTCCTGAAAATGTTTTAAAGTTCAATTGCGTTTGTCTCTTCAATTTAAGAGGGTGTGTTAAGACTTTAAGTATCAGAAAATATAATAATGCTATAATACAGTTAAGATTTTCTGTGAGGTACATAATTCGTATTAATAGAATATCAAAATACGAGCGAGCCACCCTTCCAGCTACCCCTAAGTGTTTTGGCGGAGGGCGACTGTTTTTACTGAACATTTATATCTCAAACGAATTTCCACGAACTGAACTGCTTGTAAGTCACTTTCACAGGAAATAAATGCATCGCAAGGGCTTTGGGACGTTTTTCCGAATAGCTTAGCACTTGAGTACTCGTCGCCAACGATGCCACACCCATAGACCTTTAATATCAGTAGACTGGGAAATACGCCATGAAAATGAAAAGGTCGCGTGCTTGGTGGCAGATCTTAATCGTGGAGATCTCAGCCTTTTGGGTTTGGGATAACTTCTACAATCCCAAGTAGGAATAGACGAATGGTTGCTTGCTCAAGTTTGAAATGACCCGCAGCAATTTGATCATGACGGGTTAAATGTTTTAAACACCCACGCAGAATGTGGTATATATGAAACCCATATATTATGGCTTCCATTATTGTAACGTCGATTAATAATGTACTAGTCTTATATAATGTCCAACTATTTATGAATGTTATTTATTTTCATTTTAAAATATATATTTTCTTCAATTTTGGAAAAATGCTTGAATTTGTGATTTTATCGCGTTTGCTTGTCAAGTGGTTGTCGATAAAAGTGCTTTGGGATTGTTATAAAACTTAAGTACGGACAAGGAATTTAAGTGAAATAAAGCGAGTATCGGCTACTAGAACAACACTATTGTTTTACAGAAATATATCAGTACATCACTCGCAGTTCCTTGCATCATGTTGTCCTCACCGACGGACCATGTATTTGAAGGCACGGCTTGCTGCGTTCGAGGTGTCCGTTAGCACCCCCTGCCACATTCGAGGTGTCCGTTAGCACCCCCTGCCACCACAGCACTTCAACCCCACCCCCCACTTCCCTCCCGTCTCACTAAATCACCCGCGCCACCCAATGCTTCGATTCCGCACGTACGTTTTTGTTAATGGCTTTAGTGAACTCGGAGATTAATCTCCTCTGGTTCAGGCCCACTTGCCGCTGGCGTCCTTCCCATTTATAATTTCGGCGGCGATTTATTGGTCCTAGCGATGCCATCGAACTCTGTCTCGCTACTTCACGTCCAGACTCTCATCGGAGCAGCAAGGGATGCTTTGATCCAGGATTTAAGCGAAAGGACCGCCCGTGACTGATCGGCAAACTGTGTTCGCTTGAATTATTTGACGTCAGTCACGGAAAGCAACGATATAGAGCCACTGGAGACGAATCTTGCCGAAGAAATTCGACGGTTAGCACCTAAGGATTTCTTTATCTTTTAGCAATTTCTTTGTTCATCTTTCTTTTCACTCATCTTCAGTGTCATATTCTCGATTCTCTAATATATTTTCGATAGTTATTAATGATTACAGCACAGTGGCGTAGCCAGGAGTTTGAAATGGGAGGGGAAGGTGTTCTTCGCAAAGGGAGCGGCTCCAATTGTGGTCGTTGGAGTTATTGTGTCTCTATTGGCGGTATGGCAGCCCACAGTAGGGATGTATGGCCCCGCGGAAAATGTTTGGTGGGGGTAATGAAAAATTTGCGCGCAGGCTTAAAATGCTTAAAAAAGTTTGGAAAAATGCAACGGAAACAATTGGAACAGTGATTTTTATTATGTTGATGGAAAAAATAACAATATTATTGTGTATGGAATAATGTAGGAGCAATACGATAAAATTGATTGCCATTAATAGTGGAAATCATTTGATAGTATTACTCCTATAAAATAACCTAGTGATTTTTGCAGTGTCTCTGCGGGGGTTGCTGCTTTAGAGGTGGAATGCGCCATTTTTATAGGGTTGGGCATCCTTGGTTGGCAGTGATTTCAGTTTCTTGGTTCGATCAGCAATATTTGATTGTAATCTCAACGAATCTATATTATTTGATTCATAATTCTATTTTATATTCTATTATGTATCTCGATCCGTATCTTAAATGATAAACACTACTTTTGTTACCAGAGAAAATGTTCACCATTTTGCGGTTGAAGAAATAAAACCCGACGCCAGATAATGAGATGATTGCTTGTTTTCCTCAGTGAGTAACAGATGGGGAAAATGATTCACTAAGTCGTTTGCTAATCTACGAACGGTCAGCTTGCCTGCAATCGCGATTACATGGTAATGTACACCCTTAGCTTTACCAGTGGGATTGTCATGGTATTTAAAAAAAAATCAAAAATTCCTAACGTTTGATGTTTCCACCTAATCTATGGAGTTGTCAATTGCACTGATTTTTATTAAAGACTCACCATCCATATGAACCTAGAATAAATGCCACCTAACCTCTCACTGCCGTAAGTAATCGGACAAAAAAGATGACCCCTAAGATATATATCTCTACCGTAAGATTATTTTCGTCTTCCTTACTATTGTAATAATATCTCAAGGAGAAGAAGACTTAAATTTAAATCTTAGTTTTAATCCTACTTCTTTAAACCCATTTCGATCTTGCTTTCTGAGCGAGCCAGAATGCTCGATGATCTAAAGTGCTTTGCTGAGGTCGCGAAGAGTCAATGCGACTGAATTCCTATCCTGATGCATCATAAATATAATTTAAAATATTTTATACAGGAATTGCTATAGACTTTTCCCTCACGATCACCCCAATGGGAACTTGTTTTATTAAAAATCAGAAGAGCAGATACATTAAACACATGATAAACTATGGATACTTGTTATAATTTCGGATCATGATAATCTAACATTGAATTTACACCTATGAAATCAATTATTTTGTAAAAAATTGTCCTATTATATTGTAAAAAATCATTGCTATAAAATTTTATAGTTATTTTTGTCGACCAAATAAAACTATTGGATAACTAAATTGGATTGGATTACTAAAAAACTCATCTGGATTAGAAAATCACCTGACCAATTTTGCTTGCTTTGTTCTCACAAATTGAGGTTTTGAAATTTTGTAAAACAATGTGAATTTTGCCAACAAGCATTAAAACATAGACCATAACCTGCACTTCACGTGATATATAGTTCATGGTGATACGTTTATAAAAAGGCATTGGAAAAAAATTAATATGGTGTGAGATGGAAGCGGAGACCTAACATAACGCAAACATGCTTTCCTCAATACCTTCGTGTGTAGAGACACATTTTCAGCCCCAGAAACGTTTTTTCCTCGATAAGTACTCAGAAGTGCACCCCTATACAACGCAGTGGTTCACCATTCTTCTTATAAAAATCACCAAAAGCAGGAAAAATAGCCTCTCTAACATTCTGGTGTCAATGCCACGCGAGTAGCGAACGGTGATGGCAAGATGGTCATTTGCTTAAACTTTTCTGCCGGCCGGCTTCAGAGACACAGTGAGGAAAACGTAGGCACTGCCAATGTAGAAGTACATGTATATATGAATACGTATATCTGTGAATGCGTCCAAGGCAGAGCGCTATATCAGTGGAGGCGCGGCAGCTCGCGGCCAATCGGAGAGCTTGGCACCAAGTTTCTGTAGTTTAAAAAGATACGGTGAGTGCGAAAGCCTCGTGGTGGATTGCAGCGTCCTCTGGAGTGGCTTTGGTAGGAGCGTTGAGGTCGTCGTCGAGGCATCGGCGCACCCGGGTCAGAGGTCGAATGGCTGTGTCCGCTGTCGCGTGCCAACTCCATCTTTGGCTGGCTCACGCGCGTGCGTAGACATTGCGCCGGAAACCGTGCTTATCCACTCGTTTCATTCAAACTGCATTCTTCTCGCAATCACGATTCAATTACCCATCCGGGGTTCGTTTCGCAGCCTTTCAAACACAGCGCAAGCACTGACTTGCCTTCAAGCCCTGACGAAAATCGTTCAATGGTGTTACAACAATTTTATGGATCCGAAAACGCATTTTCCCGCAGCTCGGTTGAAAAATCACAATGCAACCATGTATTCAATAATGAATGACTAATACTATTACCTAAAGAGTTCTATGCCAATCATGTGGCTGGCTAAGCCGAAACTTTTCATTTTTATTGAACAATGCTGCGTTAGGAGAGGTCTGGGCAGCATTTCTCATTATCATGAAGCATAAGCATTTTTTCAAGTAATTTATACCATGAAAAGCGGCAAATTGCATGAGAGATTATACATTAAAATCGAAATTTCACTCACTCTATTTCTACCAAGATTGAAGCAGTTAGATATTCACCTTTAAATGGTCTCAAAATATAGAAGACATGTAAAAAATTATAATTATGTTTAATTTAAAATGGAATATTTTCAGTCAATGTTTAAATGTATAATTGAAGTAATTATAGCCAAGATATAACTGTGAGCGTCTCTCAGTATTATTTTATTGGCTGTAATAAATTATCTTGGTTTATTTTACTCTTGATTTCCTGTTGAGTCTTTTGCCATGTAACTTTGATTTCGATAAGATTAATCGACTTTAATTATCTTCTTTAACACAATGTACAATCTCAAATGAATTTATCCGTATTTTTCTTTCTTGCGTATTAGTTTTCATGTTTTGATGACCCTCTTATTACTTTTATAAAAAAAACTCCTATAATGATTAGTAGGCATTAACTGAAGTTTTTGAAGTTGGTATGCCATTATCACGATGCATCATCCTTGTCTCTCCGCCTTCCTATCGGTAACACCTCCAGACGCCATCGTTATAACTCTTAATGGCTTTTCCGAGTTGAATATGGGAGAGGAGGATAATAATGGAGGCAGTCTTCTAAATTTCCTCGCGGAGATTTGGCCGAGTACACAGGCCGTCACTCGATCGCGACCGGCGGTTTTCATCGCCAGTGCTCGAGACGACATTTGTCGCTGAAGACTCCGCGTTCTGCCTTTTCAATTGGCCACCTCATGAATCTTGATCCCCCGAAATCACACATTGATTGTGACGCCTGCGCTGCGTAATTCATTCATACTTGAGGTTTTCCGATAATACGCGTTGCGATGGTGGTGCCATTGTTGTCGATGGTGATTTGTAGTTGATAGGAGTGACTTGAATTTACCTTCTCTGCTGCCAGTGAAGCTGGATTACTTGAAGACTCCTGCCCCTGGAGGGCATATCTTACACGCATGGATCTCAGTGGAATATAAGAAAGTGCTTTGAATGACTATAATTTCAGTAAAAAAATACGTTTGGAGGTACGTATGAGAGTAAAATTGTCAAATCTACTCTCACATTCCGAAAATATGCGTACATAAATCCCTTGGAGACAACTTTCTATTTCTATTACGATACATTAGTGCTATGGTAATTTCGAAAAGGACATGAAATACATGAATTATACATTTATGAAATACAATTGCATGAATTAAATTTCCTACGGTTTCCTCGAACGGACTTGCTTTTTTGGCTTTCATTGCCATTTTGAACCGTAGGGTGTGTCGAACGGGTGACAAGGATGTGTTGAAAATATAGCACAGTGAGCGCCTTTAGATTTAATTTAATAAATAATTCGGGTATTCGTATTTCTGCCAAAGGATCCAATGTTTGTATTGATGTGTGGAAGGTGCACTACTCATGGAAAGTAGTGGAAATACCGAGAAGACCTCACGCAAACGAGGACATTGATCTGTGATTAACTCTAGGCTATGCAAATGATTGCTATCGGAAAGTAGCACAGTTTGCGCGGCGGGTAATGCTTGAAACAAGATAAATGGCGCAGATAACTTAAGAATCGCTTAGAATCCCTAAAACGGAAGTGAATACGGCACAATGGCACATCGGACGAACAACCATTTGTATTAATTTACATGCGCTCTCTCTTTCCTCCATTTCCTCCCGCTCCCTGTTAGGCACTGTCACATCCCAACCCAACACACACACACCCACCCACCCTCGCACATGAGACAGCAGTCGGTGACTTCCGCGTCACGTAAGCGGAGGGGTCGCCTCAAGTGGACGGCTGGGTTGCCGCGAAGCGTTGACCCGAACGCCTCGCCCTCTCCTCAGCACCACCTATCGCCACTGCCTCCTCAACAGCAGCCCGAACCCCTTATCACACCACAAGCACGCCAGCCCCTTCCTGCCTTAACTTCGGACATAAATTCGCGGGGCGCACCAGCGATGCACGCGGAAGTCAGTACAGTAGCCATGGAACAACGCGGAGGGCAGGATGGATCCACCGCGATTATCCTCCTCATCCCCTGGGAAAAGAACTCCGGGTGTATTTTGAAATGCCCAGGCATTTTCTAATTTAAGACTTTAAAATGGAGTTATTTACAATTATTATACCTAATGTAGTACATATGACTTCATTAGAATGTCTCCTTTTGACCCCCCATAGAGAACAATGAGCCGAATCGATTCAGAACCATTTCATGGATTCACATTTTGACTAGAATAATTATTCTTATTATGTCTTTTAGCAAAATGTACTTCTTCAGTCTAAACTCGGTCAACACGCTTTCAGAATTGTATCATGAAATGGAAATAAAGGAAGTATCGTAAAAACTGGAGTAATAATTTGATATCGACCTATAATATAATAATCGACCCTTCTTTGAATTGACCTCGTCGACTTCTGCTCAAGCAACACAGAGCGACAGCAAATTCTCTGGAATGGATAATTTCCCACCCTAATTTCTCAAAATATACTGCGTTTTGTTTAAAATTTTGTACTGAACATGTTTGGGTATTTCAAAGAAAAATTGTTGTGTAGACACAAGGTCTGAGCAGAATAATCGCAAAATTTCCTCTGTCATGATAGCTACCCTTCCAATAGAGACTGTTCATAAAAATATATCGCTACATGTCACTAAACTATTTAACATTAAGGTTGAGTGAAGGCAAAACGTATTCACCACGTAGGAAGCCACAGGTGTGTAAATTTCACCTATTTACTGTCGCATTTAGAGAATTTAATTTGAGGGCGTCCGATGTATTCACCTAGGATTTGAACCACTCAATCTGAAATCAGTGCTCCAAATGCTCCACCTACCAGGCCACCAAGGGTCATGAAGCGTTCTGTTAATTTGATGAGCCTTGACAAATTTTGGATACAATTTCTTATACCCTGAACTTCACGAAAAAAAGTCCACGGTCATTCTCCAAAGTTCATTAGATCGCTAACTACTAATAAAATATATATTTAAGATAATATTAGGCAAAATTATTTGATAGAAGATAAAATTAAGTGTCATTGTGTAAGTTGTTTCGGGCTTCCCACCGGGTGAGGCTCTCCATCTCTGCCGACGTTTCGATGGCCGTGTCGTCTATCGTCATCAGGGGTTGATCACGACACGGCCATCGAAACGTCGGCCGAGATGGAGAGCCTCACCCGGTGAGAAACCCGAAACAACTTCAACATCATCATACGCCGGAAAAGCCTCGGATCTTTCTTTTAGTTGTAAGTGTCATTGATAATAGTTTCTCCGAAATGAAAATAAACAACCTTGGTAACTTTTCACTGGAAATTATTTATTGGTTCGACGCGTTTCAACGCTGAGACGTCATTCTCAGGTACGTATGCCATGTTCCCCAGGATGAATATTACCTTGGAATTTCGACACGGCATAAATTAGCGGATCCTTTCTCGGTTTAGAACCGAGCATTGTTTTCATCAAATTTGCAGGTTTTATTGACGCACTTCTCCTTCTCATTTTCTGTGCAAGAAGTGATGCTGAGAAGAATTTCACTGCTGCCCTGGAATATATCCCGGTCGTAGTTGCTTTATAAAGTCTACGATAGGATTTATAGGTGAAGATTTTTGGATGAATCAGGAGAGAACTGACGGTACTAACTGAACGATTGAATTTTAGAGGCGTGATCTCATAATTTCCACCGTTAGCCATTGTGCGTTACTTCCTTATAGCCTCATTCATCAAGTCGTTAAGTGTTTATGGTAGCGGTAGTGTAATGTATTATGGCTGTGGAAAAGAGGGAAGACTTTTCTCAGACATGAGAGGGGGAGAGATGCTTGCTGGATTGGATGCTTTTCCCACACTCTCTTGTTCACGTGACCACTCTCTCTCTCTCTATCTCTTTCTGGAGCATCATATACATTCCCGCTACATACATTCAGTTGAAGAGTTGGGCTGATTGCTACTCGACTTATTAGTGAACTCACATAAGGAATTTATTTATTTCAAGCCTGTTGACCATTCACCAAAGAAATGTGGCTTATGTCGAAAGAACAGCATACTCGGTTCATTTTCCAATACTAACTTGTAGCTGCATATGACTTCATGCGGATGTACCGGTACATTTGATGTTATTTTCTGAAAATAGCTTCTCAAAAATATAACTCGATCATTATGTGTAATACGGATGTTAATAAAGTTAATTAGTTATGGAGCCATATTAGGGAGTAAAGTTATTGAAAATTTCTTAACGCAAATCAAAGTGGTAAGGAATCTTTTATGGTTTTTTATTATTGTGCTGGGAAAAATTAAGTATGAGGAAGTCCTTTTGCTTCAGTTTTGAATTCTCTTTATGCTGTTTTTATTTCCATTCGGCGCTTCTAATGTGCGCTCTGAAAAGGGCTGTGGTTGTATCATTGTCAATGCGTTGGCCTTACTTTGCTCCAAGTCTCGATTTTACTTTACAAAATTCAATCCCAACGTGATGGAACATAGTCAGTGAACCCTAATTGAAGGATAAATAAAATGCCTAATTCATGTGATTATATATGCATTTCAATGAAAAATGGACTTTTACATATTCTGCTCTTTTACTCAATATCCTTAGTAGCTAAAACTTTCATTGAGTAATTCCGCTGCCACATGCTTTTCCTGAAAAGACGCAATGCAAATGCATGCAATAATTATGATTTGGAGTATAGAGTAAATTATTTTTTGGGATTCCATTTTCAATGTCTTTTTAAATTTGAAGATTCATTTTTTGTAAATTACTTGCATTTGGACCATGACGTTCATAAATAAAATTTGTGAAAATACTAATTTTTATGTTATTTAGATAATGGTGGAGATAATCGGTGAGAAGCATGCTTATTTATTTATTCATATATATGCTTTTATTAAAACTATCATTTTCGTAAGCAGGTTGTTGACTCTTGAAACAGAATCACTTTTACGAAAGCCATGTGCCCTGAAATTCATGATTCCGATTTTCCGCTCGGTAGTTCTCAAATACTTGTTAGTTTGCAGCTCCGCGATATTGCAGAAACCTACGCCTTTGTAGGCTAGTTGAAAATATCAATGAAAGAGTTTTGTGTTTACATAAAATCAAGGGGTGGGAAACATTTTATTCGTGGGCGCCTCATTGGGTCAGCGGGCGATCGATTCCGTGGGGAAGTCCATTGCGTCGCCCCTTTCAAAGAGAGAGAGAGAGAGAGAGGGATGGCAGGCACGTTGCTCCACTTGCCATCGTCAAGGGCGAATTCAAATGCTTCTTTTTATCCTCGAATGCTGCTTTTGCGACACTGTGATCTCTTCCCTGTCCACTATTCCTTCGCGTTTTAAAAAGAGAATAAATGTCTAAATGAAATGCCATCCTCTCTTCTGTGATAAATCATATCTTTTTGATTATCTTATGTGGCTCTTCTTTCGTCACCCTCACGCAAAATTCAGCCTTTTGATCGCAGTGGCAAATGCGTGAAATAGTTGACTCATTTTTTCAAATGCTGTTAGTTGCTGTACGCGTATTTACTTTGTGAAATCACTTCAAAGCGAAAATAATGACATAAATGCTTCCTTTTTTTGGCTTTTGAGGAGGAGGACAAATTCAGTGGATAGCATCAATATATTCAATGCCTTTGGTGACCCGAAGACGCTGAAGTGATGGCGAAACTCTCGTTAGTGGTATAAGAGAAGCGCGCTGACAATTCCGCTAGCATCTGCGCTGAAGCATGAATAATTTGTTGTTCGGTATGAAAACTCGAGGGCGACCGATTTACAAAGGAAGCTCGAATCAATGGACGGTTCGCATGCGTAAGCTTCATTTTCGTGACGGTGTTCTGACCTATAGCCTCAGGGCACGCCCCTTGGAACTCCTTCCGTGGCTAGTCATAGGCTAGATCCTCCCCACTCAACATGGACGTGTTTCGCTCATGCCGAATTGATAAGGTTGACTGACTCATCGTTATATGCGGCTCTTGTTTATCCAAGTCTATTTTGGCGTCAGTCTTGGTTATTTTCTGCATCTCTGATTGAACATAACGTTGATTTGACTCGTAATCTATCTCATATCCCTGAATTTGATGGCTAATTTAAATTGGAAAATAAAATAATTTCATACTTATATCAGATCGGTTTTGCACTGAATGTGACGTGAATTAGATTTATGTTTTCACAGTATTTTATGTTCAATAACTTGCCTACAGCAGAGAAAATTGTTTGCGTATAAAATATTTCTCTAATTTGTTACTGTTATTGGTTTTCTATACGCAAATGTGATGATTCCTAAGTTTATGACTTTAATATTAAAAAATTTTGTTTGTGAAAAAAATAGCTTGATTTTTCTTTGAAATATCCGTGTTCAAATATTTTCGTATCTGCCACTCTACTCGTAAACTTGGATTTTTTCGTAGACCAGTCTTAGCATCGTTCGGTCATAAATCTTTGGAGCCAATTAGAAACATTTCCCCGGGGGGACTGTGGTTCCGAAGCGTATCTGATATGTCAATCTCCATAAACTACCAGTGATTTTCGACGGAGAGAAAATTGAATAAAAAGTGAATACGTGAGCCGATTGTGTGCCCGTCCGGGGATGGATAAATAAATAGACAAATACCTTTCCATGATGAAATTTCCTTTTCCTGGACCCCGTGGGCCCAAGGGTTAAAAGGGTCGGGGCCTCTGACGCTGACCCCTCTCTCCCTCCCCCGTTCCTCTCCCCCCAACCCTTCCTCTCACACAATCACAGCCCTACGGATAACTTTTCACCCGAGCTCTCTCGCCCGCTTCAGCCTTCCACGGTGTCTTCGTCCGAGGGCTGCCGTCTTTGGGTCGCCCACTGATGTCGCCTTCGCGCAGAGATTAATGAATAAAAGATGCGCATGGTGGTGAGGGAGGGGAAGGTTGGGCATTTTCCGTGCGGGAGAAAGATACGGGACGCTCCAAGGAGAGGCGCCACCGGCGGAGGGCACTCTGCACACTGTGCAAGATAAAGGCTGACGAGGCCGCGAGAGAGACGGCGGCGGTGGATAATGCAAAAGGTTCACTCCAGGGATAGCCTTTTGGCCGCACACAGGATGAAGAGTTCTTGACCACTTGTGCAATAATCCCGTTCGTTAACAATCCATTGGTCTCGTTCTTCTATACCATTATTTATTTAAAAAAGTATGTGATATAATTATAATTAACTCATTATTACTGCATCAAGAAAAAATTATTTTTTCAAAAAGCTGTCCTTTTATCCATGTAATATGCTGGTGAATCTTTGAATAATATACCCGAATATTTTTTCTTCATACTATTTATTATCAGGCAGTACTTAGTATTATCCTATGGACAATTTCTCTATGAGCTTAGCCATTAAAGGTATTCACAATATTTAATTGCATAAATAATGAGAATAATTATCTATATTGATACTGTTCATTTGCATTAACACTGCCAACAAGAACAATTACTTATTTAACTTAAATTAGTTTGTGAAATTTTCGCAGTGATAAAATTCACTGGCGTTCTCCATTATCGAGTTTTCTGCTGCGTGGAATGAACATTTAATGCTCAACTGTTCTTTCCTTCTATTGAGATGGTAGTCGTTAGGAGACTGAATGAGATTTATCCGTTTTAATGAGGACGTACCATTGGAATACCAACTATTGCTGTCTTGAATTCGAAAAGTCAATACCCCCCCAAAATATGGGTGTGGCAGTCAACACTTGGCGCATTTTCAATTGTCTACATATATCGAACGTTCGCTGAAGGTGCAACTGTGTTTGGACAATCGTCAACAAGCAATCGAAAGTTACGATGTTGTTAGATTTACTTGAATTTGGTATATGTTGCGCGATTGTTTTCCATGTGTGCATGCGCAGTAAGGCTGAAAGTGCCTGTGGTTGTTTTAACAAGCGAAAGTAACTTAACAATGTTGGTTTCACAGACAATTGGCCAATTAGGTTTATATTATTGAATTAATTTCACTTAGCGTCAAAAGGGTCCTCATTCTGTTTAATATTAAATCCTTTCACTTCTATTGGACAGTAGCTGAAATTTGGGATAAGTACTTTTTACTCACATATCACTGATTATTTTAAAATGCTTCGTTAAGTGTCTGTTTCGTTACTTTTGCATTTCACTAAATGATAACTCTTATAATTTTTTATTGAGGTAGTTAATATACATCAAATGTGCGAACGGATGTTCGATATTGATAGGGTCCCGTCTCCACCTTTCTATGTGCGCAAGGAGGAGCAATACCGCACATATTGAATATTTGCCAGCAATAAAAACTCACGAGTGTGAATTAGCACGATATGTGTTAAAATAAGTCGTTAGGTGAACAGTTAAAACATCACGTAACTCATGAGTTATATAAGTGCCATAATATTCTAAATCAAAAACATTCTTAGTGCCACAAACCTCTCACCCATTGTTTGAAAGAAAAAGCAAATAACCATTCATATTTGGTGTCTCCTCTCGTCTCAAATACTCGAATATCATTTCAAAAATTATACTTTGTTGAGGAAACCATATCGTATCGTATACATTCATTGAAGTGCGTGAAAACAAGTCCATTCCACTGAATTTACGAAGTCATTGAGAACTCAAAATAAACTCTATTTGAGTCCATAAAATAAATCATTATATTAGTAACCACTCGACGCGACGCACAATAGGACCAAATCTATTTAAGGTGGTCATAATTAGAAAAATGGAAGTTCGGGATTTTGATTTTTCATATCATGGTTGGGAAGAAGTTTATTTGAGTCGCTGATAAATTAATTTGAAAAGCAAGTAAGTGTGCCCCTCTTCGTATAAATCACAGGCAAAGTGACAGGTGCGCTGCTGAGATGCATAGACTCCCTCTCGCTTCGAAATATTCCGATCTTCAAGACTGCTCTACAGCTACTCAATTGGCTCAATTTTAAATTTAAGTAGTAGAATCGATGGAGCAATGTCAATAGATTTGAAATGCTTATTTTACTATAATATTGAAACAGCATTAAAATTATTGTTAACATAAATATTAATCAGTAAATTACACCTTTTAATGAAAAAACAGATATACGAACATCATTAAGTTATATAGCACAGGGTTCCCACTCAACCGTGAAAACCTTAAAACCGTGAATTAGCCGTGAATTTCCTCTACCGTGAAAAAACCGGGAAATAGCCGTGAATTTCGTCTTAAAACCTTAAAAATCTCTCAATCTTGATAATAATACCTTCCCAGAAATTTTCATCTTCGTTCGTAGCTAGCGCACTTCTATTCCCATCACTCTGGACTCATCTGCCTCCGATCACCTTCCACTCCTCTACTGTATAAACTGCTCCGCATCCGCCCGTATTCCAATCCCGAGAACTGGCATCAACCTTAATAAATTCAACCGTCTGGTTGCTGATAATATCTACAAGCTCGAAAAACTTCCGCTCTCCACCCGCACTGATGCCGACGCCTGCGTTGAACAGCTCACGGCAACAATCCGCGACTGCGCCGACGCTTCCAAATTTTCCATCCCAGAAGACAAAAATCCGGATGCTCTTCCACTAGAAATCCTCCAAGCCATTAAAAACAGAAACAAGGCCAGGAAACTGTGGCAAGCAATTAGAACAAAGGAAAACCACGACCACTTCAAGATACAGCGAAACAGAGTCAATCGCCTCCTGAAAAACCACCGCCAAAACCGTTGGAATAAAAAAGTCGCCTCCCTTTCCACGGAGGACAACTCAATCTGGAAGATGGCCAGAGCCTTAAAAAATCCCCTCAACCAGACTCCACCTCTTAAATCCGGAAACACAACTGCCTCAACAGACTACGGAAAAGCCAATCTCTTCTCAGACATGCTCGAGGCGCGATTCACAAACACCCTAGAATCCGAGCTTGAAGAAGAAGCAGAAGCACATTGGATGAGCCTAAGCTACTGTCCAAACGACCAACCAGCTCTCACCTGCGACCACGAGATCATCGAAGTAGTCAAAGGACTCAAAAAGAAATCTGCGCCTGGCCCTGATGCTATATCGAATAAGCTACTAAAAAACCTTCCAGCCTCTGCCTTTTCCTTTCTTGCCACATTCTACAACTTCCTATTTCACATCTCCTATTTCCCAACAGCATGGAAGCGCGCTAAAGTTATCATGCTGCCTAAACCTCAAAAACCTGCAACGAATCCTTCCTCCTATAGACCTATTTCTCTCCTCTGCACTCTTTCCAAACTGTTTGAAACTCTAATCCACAACCGCCTCAAACACCACCTATCCCTAGAACGTAGCATCAGGCCAGAGCAAACAGGCTTCCAACCAAAAACATCCACAACACACCAGATCCTGCGACTCACTGAGAAGATTGCAAATGGTTTCAACGCCCGACTCATCACTCAGGCAGTTTTTCTTGATCTAGAAGCTGCGTTCGACCGGGTTTGGACCTTGGGCCTCATCTTAAAAATCTCATCCTTCCCCATCCCAATGTACCTGCAAAAAATAATCAAATCCTTCACCACAGACAGAACCTTCTACGTTAAATTCAATACAGCCTCTTCTATTACCCTTCCTATTACCTCCGGCGTCCCGCAAGGCGCCATCCTATCCCCCACCCTATTCAACATGTATGTTAATGACCTTCCCTTAATTCCCGGCAACGAGGCTTTTCTTTACGCAGACGACACCACCTTCATAGCTCAAGGTTCAAACCCGCGAACAACATCTGACTTGCTTCAAAGGCAAATAGACGCGTACGAAGACTGGGCAGACTCGTGGAAGCTGACGGCAAATCCTACCAAATGTATTCACATGACCTTTAGCAGGCGCCCAAAAGCGGGCACCGGAAATCCCATATATTACGGGACCAAAGAAATCAGACGGCAAGAAACATCTAAATTCCTAGGTGTAACCCTCGACAGAAAGCTGATCTGGAACCACCAAATCAACAACGCCATCGGAAAAACCAAAGCCGCTGCAGCAGCGCTTGGGCCACTGCTCCAAAAAAGGTCGAAATTATCGCTAAAAACTAAATGCCTTCTGTACAAAACCATGTTAAGACCACTCCTATCTTATGCTTCCCCAGTCTGGCTAATGGCTTCAAAAACCCACCTATCAAGACTACAAAAAACAGAAAATGTACTACTACGGAAGATCGTGGGTGCCCCATGGTACATACGGAACAAAGATCTGAGGAAAGACCTCAAAATAACCCCGCTATTAACTGAATTGAAAGCAAACCTCCCCATATTCAAAAGGTCCCTCATACGCACAGGAAACGAAAAAATAATTGATCTCTGGGAATATACCCCAGATCACCACTTCAGACATCGCACGCCTCTCTCTGCCCTAATCCCTGACCACATCCCCTCCCCATGAACAAAAATAAGTAGAAACACTGAAATATCAATGATAATATAAACAGTAGACGTGAACCCTGAAGAAACCCACTGGAGACAGCCAAAAGGCTGGGGCTAGTGACTCATAAATAAACAGAAATTCCGGCGAGGCGAGGCGCACTTCTATTCATTGTGGCGAGCATCGTCGCATGCGGTCGCATGGGTCAGAAAAGCGTGGGAACGAATGTTGCCTGAAGAAAAAAACATCTTTCCCCAGCGCAGGCCTTTTCTCTCCCCCTCCTGAAATATGACACCACTTCTCATCAGCTTGTTTACTTTCCTCAAATGGCTTGGTTTCCCCTCCCTCGGTCACTGCTTAGTCCCCCTTCAACCCAATTAGCCTTCCCACTGGCTGCAGCGACCACTTTCGAAACTAAATCTAGATGGCCATTGTGTCGAAAAATTTGAACGTTTATTCAACACCCTCAATCCTATGACTGGAAGACCGCTAGCCTTGACAACCTGCCATGCGCTGTGGACACTACGCTCCCTGCGTTTGAATCGGGTGACAGCGAGCTTTCGGCGTGACGTTACTAATTCTCGCGCATTGCGGCCCTGAAAACGAGAGAAGATTTCCGCTTATGGCAACACAGCATTACACGATTGTCGCATGCGTCGACCTGGAACTTGCCAGTTTTACGTCGCAACCGGAAAGTTTGTGTGGAGTTATTTACTGTCGGTGGTGATCCAGTTCCTCCGCTTTGTGCTATCTAAGGTAATGCTGTTTGTTTGTGTCGTTAAAGCCTCAATGCCGTCGCGATATAAACTGCTACATAGTCTCACGAATACAAGGATCAAGAACTTTGCTATTTCCTTGATCCTTGTATTCGTGATATTATGGATTTCCACCAAGTTACGCCCTCTACGATTAATTATGCTACATAGTCGTTCCATTTTTCCCAGAGCAACGGTAAGAAGGGAACATGATTTGCCTCTGATTAGAGAGATCGATTCAGTTTTGGTTTCAGAGTATTACAATAGCAGAGAAAAGAAGTCATTACACTGCCGCTTTCAAAAGAAAGTTATACGGTGGAACCTCGATCTATCGTTCCCGCATTGATCGTTCGCCGTTTCTGGTCCCAAATAAAGTTCCTTATAGACACTTCAATTTTTTCCCGCATCTATCGTTCCCCGAAGTATCGTTTCTCGCATTGATCGTTTGAAGATCGCGGTTCCGACGCAGAATTTTCCCGCATCCATCGTTTGACGAAAATGAGACGAAATAAATACAATGTGTCATTTATGGCTAATAACGACAAGCACGTAGTTGGAATCCTCTCCAAGAGATGGATCTACCATTGGGAGAAGCTCAGTGCCGTGGGAAAGTAACATTAGCGCATTTCCCAAGAACCTTTATCCCCCTCCATTCACCATTCGCCTCCCCCCTTCTGATGCTTTCCTCTTCTTCAAAATAAAAACAGGTCCCAGCTCGCGCAGGGATCTTATTACGAAGACCTTAGCTTCGAAAAAAATATCGAGTTACACGAGAACAATAGAAACGTGTTTCGCGCTCCCCCCTCTTCTCACCAACTGACCTTTTTCAGCCTAACTGCTTCGAAGTTCCCAGTTCATGGAGGTCAACTGCTGCATGAATCACCTATTAGCCCAAAAGGTATCTAACAATGATATTCAGTAATTGCTATTATGCTTTTATTAGATTGAAATGTTAGTAATTTGCACGTTAAAAAAAAAACGAGACCACACATGACGTATTTTAAGCAAGGAAATAGATGGAAAAATACGATGGTGATTTTTGGCGAAACGCGATATCCTCGTAGCTGAGCTTACGGCAGTTAATTCGGCATTTTGTTCCGAAAACATGATACCAGGTTGTTATCAGTTATCAATTTACGAGCTATACTACTACAAGTAGTCTCACTTGTCAGAGTTTCTGACGAAGGGATATCTTCTCAGGATTTTTGTTTCTCCCTACTAACAATCCGAATTCATCTGATCATCTGGCGCTACGCTAATTAGAAAATAATGGGCATCTTTAGGGTAAAAAATTTCATTGCGCAGTCCTATGGTCACGCTTCGCCCTCTGCAGTGTGCTCTGCGTACCCCCGTACGCGATAGCATCAGTTCCGAACTTCACCTCGTACGAGTGGTTCCCTACTTTCCGGGGTGGCTGGACTTCGAACCACCGAGTGTTTTCCATGTGAGTTTAATCGAGTCATTTTCACTAGTTTAATTTTAGTCGTCTTCCGACCATGGCCCCTCCGAAGAAACTATTGAGAACTTTAAGAGATGGACCGGAAATAATTGAACATGAAGAAAAGAATCCGGGCTAGATGCGCGTGAATATTGCAGAGCGCCTTGGGTTGTCCGCTAGCACATGACGGTAGGGGTGGGGGTAGAGTGAGCTACCTGGAGAAAACAAGTAGAGATATGAAGGCGAAGATCCAGGTGGGCGTGCCGCTGACGATTAACGCAACATTGTTCACGCTTTACACACTACCTCAATTGTATTAAAAATATATTCATTAGACAGGAACAATTCAAGTAATTGACTATTTTTGGCCTTCGTGATCCATCTCACAACCAGTCACTGCACCGGCGAATGCGGTTGTTTTAGGCACAACATGCACATTGCTCTCGTGAATACGTGTACTGGAAATGGTGTTTGATGGATAAGAATTTTTACATCTGACTGAAATCCATAATAGCAGTGTAAATGCCGAGTGGAGAGCAAACATTCAGAATTTTTAAAGAGATATGGGTCGAATCAACAATATGACGTATGTGTCTTGATAAAGTACTACTATTCCTGTTATTATCTAAAATATTGTTTTGAAACCTTTAATGAATTTCTTAATTACTCGCCAAAATCCTGCGTTTCCTGGGACATAGGCAATCCAGCAAAAAAAATGAAGCATTGATCGTTTTTCCGCATTCATTTTATAATCGTATCGTTATTAATAAAGAAGAATTGTCCCCTAGTGGAGTTCCAAAAAAGTAGGGTAGTCTTAGAATCGTGTTCGTCTTAGATTCGTGCCTATACGGTGTATGAAATTGTTTTTCGATTTATTATGTTCTATTAACAATTTTCATAAAATATTTTCCGCTGAATAAGAAAGAATCAATTTATTATATTCTATAAACAATTTAAATAAAATATTTTCCGTTAAATAAGAAATATTGGGGTGGGGGAAATTCGGTTACTGTGCAGTAATAACAACGTGCGCAAAAAACAATCTCTCAGCGAGGAATTAAAAAAGTACCTCGAGTGTCCGGACGGAAGAAGGTCCGAAGGGTATTCGGCGTCCGGGCAAGAGCGCGGTTGGGCTGGTCCTTTAGTCGGCCCTGAATTTTGCAAACGATAGATCACGTCATAACAGATATCACTTTTCATTGCGGCGTTAACATTCACGGCGTTTTTCGCGTACGTTAATTTTCTGTTGATATACGGCCAGTGATTTTCTTATTGTTGGCTTATTAACGGACCGTGAATTTAGCAAAATTGAGATCGTGAAAACCTTAAAAAAACCGTGAAAACGTGAAAAATAACCGTGAAAACCTGGAAAAAGCCGTGAATTTCATTGTTCAGGTAGAGTGGGAACCCTGTAGCAGTACCCAGCAGTGTTTTTGTACACATATTATTGTAGTGTATTTTGCATATGTAGTATTATTGTTTTAATGTTTGTTTTTAAACATTGCTACATTATTTCTGACTGGGGCTGATTATAAGTTCAAAGGTGATAAATTTATGAAATGGAGTTTTTAATTTTTAGTTAGGTATGCAATTTATACTGTAAATATTTATAAATTATGCAATTTTATTACATTATGTTGTACATGTTACGCCCCCTTCCTGTAAATTACCTAGAAACACTTGCGAACCGTCATCCCATTTATTTCTGATCACGGCATTGTTTGCTCGAGAGTTCTAAACCATAGCGTGTTTAATTAAAATGTGTTTAACCCCGATTCAATTTCAGGAGTAAGGGTCTCTTGTTTGGGATTTCGATTCAAAAGTAAAGTTTATACTAGTAGCTTCATAACTTGTCAAAAGTACTCAATCAACAACTTATAAAAAGTTTTCTCATCAATATGGGAGTTAGGCGTACCGCACCTTCCGTTCTATCCTCATATCCCCTTTCTTCTCACCTTCATCCTCACTAATACATTTTTCGGAATTTTCTCTCCCATTTGTACCATCTCTTCCATTTTTACTATTTTTCTCTCCCATTTTTACCATGTTTGTCTCTTCATACCATCCTCATCGAATGTGTTCTAATTCCCTGCAACAGTTCCCTTTTCTCTCGTGTCTTGCATAAAAAGTCCTCGTTTGTCTTTTCTACATCCATTTCACCCTCTTCACACCCATGTGTCGAGAGCCTACAGCCTGCTTGTGTCTTCCTTTACTCCATTTTCAGCGTCCTCTTCTCCTTATTTTTGAAGCATCAAGTTTCATCAGGTCTCTGCGCTATATTATTCGAGCTCTACCAAAACAATCATCAGAACAATTCTTTTCTATGTACATCCTTACATCCTTTCTAACGCTATTTTCGGCCGCTTATATTTACTGCTCGGTCCGTTGTCCTCCATCGAGCAGACCAAATAATTATTTCCCTGCTCAAGTAATTGTCCTCCAGCTTATATGAGTACCGGATGCTCTAGGTCCGATTTCTGAGCGCTGTGTTATAATGACGACGGCTTTCGTTTGGCTGGCCTTTGGTTTAGCCTGCTCCCTGAGGGAAGTGCCTTATTTGATGTCTGCCTGAAGCTGGATATCCGTCTCTCTACGCCCGTACTTGCCTCCACTGTCTGTCTCCGTTCGTCAACCGCGAGGTGCGCGTCATGCGCGGTTACGCCCCTCTACTTTTCAATTGTGTTCTTCGAGACGAAAGTCTCCCATTCCCTCTGCCCGTGGCCTCTTTGCATCAAAAACCCTTTTGTCTTCACGTTCGGGTCCACCCTTCTGTGTTCTGGGAGGAAACGATAGAAGCGGTGATGCTAGGAATAGATGCATCTTTAATTTATTTTTCTTCCCCGCCTGGCGAACGCACACAAGATCCTCGTATACGTACAAATGCAGTGTCGAAGTATGTATGGGACATCGTGCCCGATTTCCGTGATTACATCGAGGAATCTTATGAGAAGGCGTGAAAATGTTTTTTCAATACAATTTGACTTTTAAATTTATCCTATCCTAGTAGTAATTCTAATGTGGTAATTTAGTGGGTCCCTTATCAACCTATTCTTTCATAGTATGGGCCAGAGGAATTGTGCTATGTTTCGTTTGCCGTGATTCCATGAGTGCCCGCTGTGTCTGATAGAACTCGCTCCCTCGTTGAGTTCTAAACTTTGGCAGATAAATTAATTTAAGGTTGAAAGAATGATCAGTGATGATTCATCTGTCATTGAAGATGCATCTAGGCGCAAGAATAATATGGTGGGTGTTATGAGGTAAAATAAAAAATATACAAGCGATTATAACGAAAAGAATGTGATTTATTTTGCCTTTTTACTTACAATTGCACCTGCCTCTCACAATGATGGTGGGTGAGGAAATGCGGTATTGATTTTTAAAGCTCTGCAGTCTATGCTATTCGGAAATGAATACTACTCACTTCCGAATGACTCAATTGTACAATACTTATTCAGAATAGCCAGAAAGACTTTCATTCGACATTGTCAGAGAATATCATTTCGTATTCAATGAGCTGAAGGAGGTGAAGAGATAATGAGTTGAGGAGATTTTGGGTTGAGTGTGTTGGGGGCGAGGGGTGGGGGAAAGGGAGGAGGAGGGGGGGGGAAGAGACACGCCCCATCGGGGGGCGATTGTTTTCCCCGCTGTTTCCCTTCAGAGCCGTCTGGATGGCGCCACGGTGGCCATGGATTTTTATCACTTCACCCTCGGAGCGCCAACTCACATCCCTCCTCATCCTCCCCTCACTCCAGTCCCTCATATCCGCTCAACCTGGCCGAGGAAACCTTTACGCTCCCCACCCTTCTTTTGTTTTATACGCACGGTAGTTCAAATGCACTTAGTTTTTACGAACGGATGAGATGTTTTTAAACCTGCTTAACCTGCCGATTGGATTTAAGTACCTACACTGGTCAACACTTACTTGATCTATCATTGAATACTGATGTTGAGTAACACTGCCAGTCTTTAGAGCCTTAATGAAGGCATTCTTAGTGGCAAGCTCAAGTATTTAATGATGAAAATATAGTTTCTCACCCGGGACCACGAGTTTTGTATTCAGAATCGAAGACATTTTTTCAGGTAGATCGAAGTGAAGATTCAGACTCGAAAATGAAAACGTTTGTCTTCATCTAAGCCGTTGTTCAAAACTAGTTGTCTTGTTAAATTGTTTTGGAAGCTAGGGAAATTGCATTGCATTTAACATGACTTTATGGAAAAGGCCCTCCCGCGTCGACGTCAGCATCATATGACATATGAAGGTGGATTAAGTATTACAGGACTGATTACTAGACAGAAGATCAGCCACTTCGTTTGCTAAGAAAGAGGCTTAGCCATCAAGCCCGTATTATATCGTCAGCAGTCGCATAATAATGGTGACAAAGTTTCTTCCTCCGTCTATTCCAACCTGTTGCTTCTTGATAAGCAAATGTTAAAAATTTATCAAATAAAAACACAAGTTTCGACTTGATTTAGTTATATTTTTAGTAGTGACTGAATTAATTAATTTGGGTAAAAAATCAAATTTTCTTTTATTAAATGAATCATCGCTGTATTTCACCTCATGCTGTTAAGTCAAACTTAACTGCCATCCTCAATGTGTGAGGGGTAATGGTCGAAATATCATTTTCGAGGGCTTCGCTTGGGCTCTTCTAAAGACCATTTCCTTCTTGCTACGTACACCACAAACAAATACGTATATGTGATTCACCGCAACCAAAAGTCAATTGTCATCGGTGAATGATGACATTTTGCGTAATTAGGTGCGATGTTCAAATTCCAAAGAATATTCTGTAATGCTAACTTCACCAAAGCCCAGTCTCATTCAATTTGTTATCATCGAAGCTAATCCTTGAAACTGTTCAATGTGAACGAAGATTTGCGATTAGTACATTTTATATAACTGATAACTTCGGGCTTTACTTTGTGAAACCTCTCAATATTGAAAATAAAGTAATATAACTTTTTTAGGTTCACTATTATTTTAATACGGGCCCCTAATAATTAATATTAAAATAATAGGGAACCTTACAAAGTTTTATTATTTTATTTCCAATAGTACATTTTATGCTTATTTATTAGTCAAGAGAGTCGGAAAACATCAACTTATATGTATCGCTCTGGATATTTCGTGAATGTTGTGCTTCGAATTAATGGCCATATCGTCGCCCGTTTGTCGTATTCCTCGATTTACGGGCAAGCGAGGGCATCGACGTTTCCTTACGCTTCAAGGCCTGCCGATCGGGGATAATCCCCGCTGCCCCCAGCCACAGCTTGATTGCTTTCGACCTAATCGACGTCCTAACAGACCCTCTGATTTCTAGTCGACCACCGCAAAGCTGCTGCCTGAATGTGACGACTCAACGAATTCAGAATGGAGAACTCAAGTATGCTACTAGTTGCCTAATGGGGTTGTTATCCGTTAGTGAGAATTTGAGTATAACTGGTATCACTAAAAATAGGTTTATTATCGATAAGTCTTTGATGCATCTTTATACCTAAGCTTATTGCTCATCCTGCCGCATATCATGCAGGTGGCTATGTGAGTTTCGCAATGTCAATGGAGCATTATGTATATATATTTTTTATTCCTCACTTGGTAGCCATTTATGAGAAATGTATTACAGCCATTTTCCTAGAATTTAATTTCCAGAAAACAATTGAAACGATGAATTATCTCTCCAAATTAACGATTATCCGTAAGAGTAACAAAAATATATAACATAAATGTTTCATAGAACGAATTTCCTATTGAAAGCCTGTGTGTTATTTGTTTTTAACGGCTAATTTATATTATTAATCATATATAGCTCTAATGTAATAATGGAATTGTAAATTGAAAGAAGTTCAAGTTATTGTGGAAACCACGTTGATATTTTTTCGTATCTGTCTGTTGAATAAATTGTGATGAAATTATTATGAATTAGGATGGAGAAATCCTAAACAGAATTCAAACTACAAGCAATGGATTTCAGGCCAATGAGCATAACTCGGGGCGCGGACTGAGATAAGTAGGCCTCTGGGCATCCTTCGTAGCGTACTCTGGGTAGCAATAAATTATTATGTCAACGATGAACGATAAACGACAGACGACGACAGACGACAACGATGTACGACAGAATTTTCTCAGATGAAAGTTAAAAATTTACAAAAATGCCATTTTGAACGTTATGTGGAAAGTATTTTACATTTTGATATTCATAGGCATTCTGACTGAATCATTGTCACATTGATGAAATGGCAGACTAGTAGTCAATTTTAGCGAACACTTATTTGAAAGACTTTAATTCGCGATTTTAGTCCTTTCCCATCTACCGCCACGAATCAATGTTCTTACTCGCTTAGACTTCACGGCGCCATGCGTCCCCCCTCCCCCTCTGCCGCTGGAATTTCCAGCCGCGCTGCACGCCGTGTTCGCGTGATCGCCAGAGAAACGCTATTGCTTCCTTGGGAGAGTGCCCTCCGAGGAGTCATATCCAATGTGCATCTGTTGATGCCATTCACTAACTAACTCATTTTTCCCTGGAGAGTGAAAATAAATCCTCCGAGCTGAGTCTAAAACCTGGCGAAGGAACAATATTACAAGTCAAACAATGTAGGTTCGAAGATTTTCGCGGCGTTGGTTAGATGATCTTTCCATTCTATTCGGGTTTTTCACCGCGTTTATTGTTATTTAAAGACAACAGTTTCGCTGACTGTAACGCCAGCGAAACTGTTGTCTTTAAATAACAATAAACGCGGTGAAAAACCCGAATAGAATGGAAAGATCAAGTCAAACAATGTTTTATAAAAATATGTTTTTTTGGACTCACTTCTTCATTAATTTATTCTCTAAAATGGTCTAAGGCTGGTATTACACCCGAAATATTATTTTGAAAGTTAATTTCGCTAGCAATCACGGTAGAATTCTCTTTGACGGAAAATGTTTCGGAGTTTTTAATTCTCGGTTATTGTTTGCGCTGCTGGCTAGCAAGAAAACGCTTCCGCAATTTTCTGGATGAAAATTTATCAAATTCCCTGCAAAATGTAGATTTTTGAGGTTCAATGGACATAAAATTGACAGTGTTAATCCAGCCTGTAGATTGGTTTAGAACTTTGAACTTAAGTGAAAATGGCAGCGAAATGGAGGCGAGGCGACGAGCTTGGTACCATCTTGACCTTTTAAACGTATGATCATCTATATCTACATCTACTATTACATCATAACTACGCAGAATTTTCCGATCGGGGCGGCGCGCGGCGGCGGTTGGAGAATTCAAATCACATCCCTGTCGAACGATGCGACTGGTGATGACCTGCCACGTGGCCATTGTCATTCAAACTGGGAACCTTCTTCTAAGGTCGGTGGAAACCATAACGCCGTGATAATGGACGAGGGACATGTCACACATCTTAAGTTGATGTTCTGGGGGCCTACGGCTTAGTTTTCACTCGAATGCGAAGGAAGGATTTCGTACGAGTCACGTGGCCTTTTTATCACGTTCGAAACGCACGTTCGAAAACTTACTCACACCGTCAAACTCACTTTCCGCTGCAGAGTTTTGATCATACATAAAAAAATAACTATCTCCACCTAGTTTAACCGCGTGGATGGGTAATAAGCTACTCAACTTTATTGCACCAGGACAATTCGTGGCAGGATTCAATCATACTTAGTTTAATAGTGTCAGACCGGCTGCCACTCCTCTGGAAAACCTGGGAAGCCTCAAGGAAATTCATTGCCTCAAGAAAGTCATCAAATTTAAGGGAAAATTACTGAGCAGATATCCAGTAAAATCATTTTTTCGTCTAAACTAGTTGGAAATATTGCCTATCCATTTTTATGCGTATATTTTCGACATAAGAACTGGTTCACATAGGTTATGTCGTTATATTACTTATAATTGGGTGGATTTTTATCATATCGCTGTTTTGTTAAGACCTTTGTCGAAACAGTTGCCGATTAAGTATAAACTTGAATGAAAGTATGTCTTTTTGCGGCTTTTTCTAATTCTGTGAAAGGAAACAACCTGAAAATTTTCTTTCAAACGCGACTCTAGGTTTAAGAAAACATACTTGTTATATTTAAATTTCCCAGGACAGGCTCTGCTCCTAAAAAATATCCGCTGGCGAGATGACTATTTTTTCTTTTCAACATTCAGTGCATATTGTTGCATTTGGTTCCAGGCCATCCATTCGATCCAGAAGAAATTTTAAAATAAATGATTTATGCTTTCATATGATGCCATCTGTTATTTTCACGACAGATTTTATGCGCATTAATGCCATTTTAAAACAGCAAACCGCTATTGTCACTTCCTTTGCACTCAATCTCCCAATCCTTCTCATCAATACCTCTCTCGTTTCCTCCATTGCGTCCATTCGTCGACCGTTCATCTCTCCGTGTGTCCAGCCAGAGAATCCAGGGGGAAGTTGCTGGGGAAGGGCGGTGTGTGCGCAGACTAGACGCCTACGATTATTTCCGTCTAGCGGCTGATAATGTCGAGTCCTTCCTCGGTTAGGGGAGGCAGTCAGAGGGGCAAAGGGTCTTCGGTGTCTCCCTTAAGCTTGAAAGCCGAGGACACGCCACACGTGATTCATTTGTCTTCTGGGGAGGAGTCCCGTCGGCCATCTGAGAAATCTGAGACGTTCAACCCATCATTTTTCTTTTTTTTTGTTGAAAGACATTTTAAGTGATAACTCTGCTCCAATGAGAAAAATGAATATAACTAATAACTTCAGGCTTTACTTTGTGAAACCTCTCCATATTGGAAGTGTACTAATCTAATTCAGGGAAACTTAATATGCTTGTTTTTCAGGATTTGCCCCTAAAAAATATCCGCTCACCAGCTAATTTGTATTTTCCATTCAATATTTGGTGTATTGAAATGGTTTAAGGATATCCATTTTATTTTGAAGACATTTTAAAATAAATTATTCACACCATGCCATCTATTACTTTATTAACAGCTGATATACAAATAAGTTCCATTTTAAAACAGCGAATAGCTATTTTCATTTGATATGCTTCTTTGTGTTCTACGTTTCCTAATCCCATTCATCTATCCCTTCAACCCTCATAAGTATCGTTTCTTATACGAAGGCTTTCAGCGTTCTCTCGATAACTCCGTCGATTGAGCGTTTCCTTTTTCTATCACTTTCCCTAAATTTCTCACTCTGCTCATTCATCTTCCCAGTTGATCTTTTCACCCATCCAGTGCTTGCGTCCTCCACACTCGAATATTAAGTGGCCGCCTGTTCCATCCTCCTTTCTTATGGCCCACATTTTTCAGTTTGAAAAACAAACACTTAATTTATTTCCTTGTATATATCGTTACGCGTTATTCCTTACCAATTAATATCTTTGTGAAAATGACAGCAATCAAGTAATAAATTGCAAGAATTAATTTTTGGCTAATATATAGAATGTATGGGCTTTTTTCCCTATAATCGCCACCGTATTCATAATAATAATAATAATTTGTGGCGTTATGAGCTTTCGTAGGCATTTACTTAAAAGGAATTTACATAAATCCCTTCGCATTACCGTCACTTGAATGAATAAGCATGTAAATGCAGGAATTATTCCTGTATTTTGTACTTAACAATGGATTGATAGACCTGATGCGTTTTATTGAGGTTGGGAGTCACGCAGCCAGGACTGGAGTTTTTTTAACGTATTGTATTGCCCCTATAAAAATTCATGAGCCATAAAATTCCCGAATTCCTCGAGCGGGGGAGTGAGGAGACGTTATTTATACCCTCACTAGTGTTTTATTGTAAGGAATCTTTGGAGTGGCATCACAGAGACCATTTGCTGTTTGCCGACTCAGTTTTTTGAAACTAGTAGTTTAACTCTGATAAAAATTTAGATCGTTTTGAATTTTAATTGATTAGTGGGACACCTTTTGGCACTAATTCCAATTTTTTAATGCCAACATTTTGGCTGTATCGCTGAAAGTGTGAAAATGAAAGTTGAAAAGTAACACGCAGACATAAATGCGATACTTGATTTGCTAAATGTGAATGTGTTACTTAAGGGATTAGCAATTTTGGATTACATACTCGTATTTTTACTTGATTTCTCGCAAACTTTTTAGAATGTCATAATATTTTCTTATTCTGTACAGTAATCTGCCCTCTGAGTTTCATCCAATGCGTGGACATATTCTTTTGCAGCCCCTTCCCTGCTTAGCGTTGCCCCTACAACATATTTTCCTGCATTGAACTAACATGGTTTGTTAATATAAAACTTTGAAATCATATAAAGATTCAAATTACGTATATTTTACGATTTCACTCAATCGCACGCTTCCTGAGCGATAATAATAATGCTAGTCAATTCGATAGTTAAGTGTTAGGAAATTACATATTAATCTGTTTATCAAAATAGGAAAGTAATTGGATCAATCCGTAACACAAATTTAATATTTGAAAGGAAAATTTTGAAATATTAATTTCCGTAAAAATTTATCATATTTTTTGTCCATATTTTTTTAAATCAATGTTTGCTTGTAATATTTAAGTGAAATTCATTATGAATTCTTATTCTACGAGTAGTCATCCTCTGAAACAGAAGAATGGATAAGACGCAATTTAAGCTATATTACCCAGGGTAATCATGAGCAGAGTGACACAAAAAATGACATTTCTCTACGTTCCGGAACGGTATAACTGGAAATATACTGCTGGCTAGAGTATGAGTTCTGGTTGGTATTGAAATCAAGGACATCATTCAGTGTATAATGGAATACTGTGCAATAGACCTGTCTTTGAATGCGTTTAGTGACCTTACGCTTTTAACATCGTAAATTTGCTGCCTTTTTAAGAAAACTATTTATCAGAATTTGAAGGTAAGATTTGATGAGGATTCTCATGCTATCATTTGCAAAGAATTTGAGCTTTTCTTTAAAAATCGATATTTTACGATAGAAATAGTTTTGCAGAAACACAGGTGGAGAGAAAATCAAGTATCTATTATAAAAGTTCATTTGAGTTATTTAGAGTCCCCGGTCATATGTATCAGAAATCCTCGTTTGAAGCAGCTTTAAGAAGGCAATGCTTTTGGTCATTCAAGGCTGTAAGTGGTAGGTATGGAAGGCCCTCGAGAAGTACAAAGGCCGTGCCAATCTGATGGTACGCTTTTAGTTTTCCTGATTTGCTCACCAGACATCAAGGTGATAAATATCGATGCGTGGTGGGCGATATGATGATGTTTCTTGGAAGAGGTTTTTGTTAATGGCGGATATATTTGCTTGGCAGGGTAAATAGCAGTAATTTGAGAAGCGTGGAAGGACTTGATGGTGTAGCAGCAGAAAAATAACTTCAATCGGGGGTTGCATCTCCATTACAAAGTATTTGTGACCAAGATATACAATGAAGTCCTAATTTATTGGTTACTCTCAAATTCGTAGGCACCGAAAGGGTCAGTAGATAAGTCTTTCAGATTAGCATTTTTAATGATTTTCTTAGGCTTTATAAGATCAGAATTCCTCGATTCCGAGAATTACGTCTAGGAAGCAAAAGGAAGTTGATGGTAAGAATCGTTAATGAAGAGATCTTTCAAGGAAATTTCTACCCTTAATTATTTTTCACGGGATAAAAGAATCCTTTCATGTATTTAATGCTCTTTTAGGCTAGTGGACGCAGTGTAGCGAAAACTACTTAATTAAATGGATGGAGTAAATATCTACTATGCTACGTGAAGTATTACAATAATAACTAATTAAAGTTAGCTACGTAAACTCCACTAGATGAAGTAAAGTAATATAATGGTTACATAAAATATTCTGGTAACTGAATATGAAGTCTATTTTTATTGGATTTGGCAAATACATCTCCGTATTTTACTATTTACATTGACAGCTGTTTTGAAAAAAAAATGATTTTAAGATGAACAATGCGAAGATAGAGATTATGATTTTAAAATACTAAAACAAAAATAGTTGGCCAGTGTTTAAAAAAATTAATCGTACACCTTATTTTCTAATTTTTCCATATAAATACCTTGAAAATATTCCTTATCACTTGAGAGAAATGTGATTTGTTATGCTCAAAGGAGAATAGCCAAGGAAATACATGTCTCCTTTAAATCCAGATGTGAAACAAAATGATAACAAATGTGCGAGGGAACTAGTAGCTGTGAGTTAGGAGTGTATTTTTTCCGCGTTGATGATGTTTCTTTCCTATGGCTGTGCTTTTTAAGTGTGCCAGACCCATTATTTCAAAAGGATTTTCGGTTTTTCTTATTACAGGTCCACTCTTGAAGCAAGCACAACGCCATCGGTGGACGATTCTGGTGGTCGGGGGACTCTTCGCTGAAAACGAGGCATTTTGGCCTTGGACAAATCGGTGACGCGGTCCCAGACGTCAAGAGGACCCTCAACACTCCGCACTCAATTGCCGTGGTCATTCCTGGTCTTGGAAAAGCACGGGTGTTCGTGTGACTCGTCCTCCTTCCCTGCTGGGCGCGTCTCTCAGCCCACGTGCGTTCCGAATTGATGAGATGCAATGATCGCGATTGCTGGATCGGAGGAGAGAACGAGTTGAAGGCGATTTCCCGAGCGGCGGCAGTCTCGCGACGTGGCTGTGCGCGCGCCCTTTGCTTCTTACAACTCCCGCTAGGGGGTGCGGAGGATGAGGAGGAGGCGGCGGAGGAGAGTCGCGAGGAAAAAGGCCGACAGTTGACAGACGCGGGCGCTTCTCTTGAAGCTTTGTTCTGTTTCACGCGAGGGCTGAAACGCAATACGGCTGAGTAAAATGCGGTTCGGCGAGAATAAAATGGCTAGAGGCTTGATATTGACGTATAGAATCGCCAAAAGGCCTCCTTCCACTTCTCATGAAACGTGTTGAAATATTAATAGTTTTATTTGAAATGACTCATGTAAGTATTTTGAAAGTACAAATACAAGTTTTTACCTATTCTGCCCTTGCGGGGAGGCTTTGCTCATCCTGAAAACCTGACACAGTACAAATGATATCGAGTCAAATACCGGAGAAATGCTCAATGATCAATTGAGAATAGAAATTTTTAGAGGAAAAGCTATCCTACTTCAAAATTTATTCCTTTCTATGACCTCGAAGAAAAAATAGATCCACTTCGATTGTAATACTTTGTATCTTAAAACAATTCAGCTTTGCCACAACCTAAGAGTTGGCGCCTCATGCCAAAAGGACTTCGAGACTGAAATTTTCGTCCGTCGCATCTTTCTCCTTCTGTGATCTTAGAAGTCGTCTGGAGCGAAGAGGGTTCCAGCTCCACAATTTCTCCAGGTATCATCATCTCCAGGGATTCATCTTCCAAGGAAACTACGCAGCCGCGCAAGAAAGTGAGCAGTGACAACGGAGGTTCAGGAGGAATTACCGTTTGAGCACGAATGCCTTATTGAGGGGGGGCTGCAAGACAGGCTGCGTTTTTTTTGGCTGAAAGATAAAAAAAGGTGATTTTCCACAAATTGCAAACGATCCTAAACTTATCCTCTCACGGCGATTAGGGCTAATTTCTTGATGATTATTCAGTTTGCTCTGGTACGATATCCTTCCGCTTGACGTTGGCGTATAAGTCATTGGGAGATAAGCATGGAATCATCTAATGCGTGTGGTTTTTGATGAAGAATAATATCCATTGGGAAATGAAAAATTGGCGATTCCCAGAAATAATATCGGCTAATGGGAAAATAGTTGGTGGTCTCTAATGGGATTGGCAACGTTTGCCTTTTTTCAGTGGGTACATGCGAGGGATAGGTAATTTGCGCATTGCGACTCTTGCAGTGGATTGGAGGGAAGGACATCTGGGTGGCAACGGAACTTACCACGAGAGGTGGAGGAAGTCTGTTTCAGGAGGGAGGGACTCAGGCTCAGAATGGTGGCCCAGGCGACTGGAGCTCATTGCTACGAAATAGGAATTAGCGATATTTTTCAGCACACCGCGAGCAATTCTTCTAAACATCCGACTGGATGTAGTGTCGTCCCCGAAGGGCTCATGTTCCTTGCACAGCTCAACCTCTGCGCCAACGAACTCTCAGGGAAGGGGAAAAAAGAACTCACACGCGACCCTTGAAGACTCCGAGTTCTCTCCGTGTCATCCTCTATTTTCTAGGTTGCGCGCAGCACCCTAGTCTCGTACAATCATCGGGCCCAATTAACCGGAAAAGGCGGAACCGAGTCGTGTGTTTTTTGTTAAAAAAAACCTGCGTTCATGCCGAGCGCTCTAGTTTACCTATTGCTTAAAAGTAGTACGTGAAATATCCTGCCTAAAGTACAACGCAAAATAAAATATTGCTCCAATTAAGCTAACGAATTTCACATGACGGTTGATTTTATGGCCGAAATAGTGTTCAGAATATTCGGAAAATATAAATTGATTATTTATCAGAACTTTATATTAACTGTTCAATATTTCACAACGAATGAAGGATTGAGCAATTTTTTAGTGATATAATTAGTGAATTCATCTTCGCGTGCTGAATCATTGTTGGATGTGATTACTATTTTTATACGACGAAGGAGCAAGATTATTTGTGTGAATAAGAAGTGGTGGATAGCATTTTCCCTAGCAACGATTAAGCGATAGCAACGATAGGAGTGGTGGATGCGAAGTGTGTGTGTTGTGAAGTGCCGCTCCGATGGAGAGGTTCAACTCTCCGACGGAAGAGAGGAGGTTGCCGAGGAGGGCGACGGAGGACGCCGGCGGCGCCGGGGGAGGCGCCACCATGTGCGCCTCGGAACAGCCCGCCGTCAAGTCCCCCTCATCCTCCAAGAAGTACACCGCCAAGGAAACCATACTGGTGAGTGATCCTCATTTGCTATTTCCTCCTTCTGTTACAGCTGTTAGTCACATCGTTACTGGAAATGATGTAATGATGCCATCAAGTTGCCGTATTCTTACGTGGAAATACGCATTAATACGTAGAAACTAGCCGTACGGTCAAGTAATTAAAGTGTGGCTATTCAATTGCTTTTTGGTATTTTATCATATCATAATGTTCTTCAGAGTCTTACATCATCATCTGAATCACTGGCCAAGAATCCTAGGATTGGTTTTACGCAGCTCCCCACTCAATTCTCCCATCAGCTTATCTTTTCACACCTACGTAATTCTTCTCTTTCACATCCTTCTTTACTTGTTCCATATATTTTATTCGAGGTTTTTCTTTCCCATTATTGCCATCTACTTGTCCCTCGACGATTGTCTTCATCAGACCCTCACGTCTTATGATATGACCTATAATGTTGTCCCGTCTTCTTGTCAAGGTATCCATGAGGTTTCTCTTCTCTCCCTACTCTTCTTATGACTTCCTCATCACTTTCACGATTGATCCATTTGACCCCCATCATTCCTCTGTAGCGCCACATTTCGAAGGCCTATACCCTTGATTTCTCCCCGGCTGCCATGATGCATGCCTCCCTTCCGTAGAGTAGCATACTCCAAATTCAAGTTTAAAAAAAATTGTTCCTTACGTCTGTGTTTAAATTTCCCACTTCTTTATTATGACAGAATACTCTCTTAACCTGGGCCATTCTGCCCATAATTTCTTTCTCGCTTCTCCCATCGCTGGTTACCTTGCCTCCCAAATAACAGAATTCATCCATCTCTTTCAGTTCACTAATTTTAATGCTAGTCTTGAATTCTTCTCTTCTGTTGAATACTAATACCTTGGAGTTATTTGTGCTTATTTTTAGCTAATGCATACCCATTACCCCACCAATAATAACCAAAATCTTTTTCAAATCCTTCTCTGTCTCTGCTATAACGGCTATGTCATCGGCAAATCTTAGTATGCTAATTTTGTCTCCATGGGTATTCACTCCCTAAGCTTTTTATTTTTTATTTCAATAATGGCTTTATCGATGCAAACGTTGTAAATTACCGGTGAAAAAGCGCAGCCTCATCTCACTCCTTTCATACTCCTTACTTCTTCACATTAGAATCCTTTTTATCGCCACTACTTGGTTTTTGCGTAAAACTGTGGACAATTCTCATGTCATTGTGAAGAACATTTTTTTCTAATCCACGTTATCAAACGCCTTCTCTAAGTCCACGAACACAACGAAATTTGGCTTTATCAGGAATTTTTAGTGCCTTTCGTTTTGATAACTTTCGTTCTAACATAGAGTAAGTATAAACTTACTCTATGGTTCTAAGGACTGTTTCCATTTCATAAATCTTCCCGATGTTCTTTCCATATCTTGCATTTTCCTTCGCAATGAAATTTGGCTTGTTTTTTTCCATTCTCTTCTGTATGATCAGCGAATGGGTCAATATTGCTTCCCTCGTGCCTTTGCTTTTTCTGAATACGAATAGGCCCTCACCCAAGTGCTCCTCTTTCTATTCTTCCATAGAAAATCCTTGTCAATATATTCGTCTTATGTGTTGTCAGGCTTATGGTCCTCAAATGTTCACAGATTTCCGCTCTTTTCCTCTTGGGAATTGAGATTTTAATGTTCCTTTCGAAGTCCTTTGGTATGTCCCTCCCTGAATAGATTTCACTCATGATTTTGTACAGCTGGTGCAACCTATTTTCTCCAGCATTTGTAATGTCGTGTCGAAACGGATTTTGGAATGCTTTATTCAACCGCAGGACTCTTACTGTTTCATCTAATTTTGGTTATAAAATTGGGGCTCCCATCTCATCTTTTTCCTCTTCCCTTTCGTTTTGATTACTTTCGTTCTAAGGACTGTTTCCATTTCATAAATCTTCCCGATGTTATTTCCATATCTTGCCTTTTCCTTCGATTTCAATCATTAGTTTACCATTTAATCCCTTAGGGTATTACATCTTACATCTTTCCTAAAAGTAGTTCCTCACTATGCTATAGGTGGCCTCTATTTTTCATACAGGTTGTTGGTTGGGTTGGCTGTACAAGTACATGGTTGTTCTTTACGTCTTCAGAGATATTTTTCATCCAAGCTTTTCTAGCTTTCCTCGCTCGACGACATATTTATTATTCTCTCGTTACTGTTGTCCTTACTCTGTTTTCGCATTCTTGTTTTTCCTTCTTCTTCAAAGGTGATGTAAGACTTCCAACGTGATCTATGTTTTTTTCGAAAGAACTTTACTTCGACCAAGAACTTCTTCACCTGTATTCCGTTTCAAATGTTTTTCTGCTCTCTTCCCCAGGTTTGTTGGTTGCATCCTCTCCTATTCTTTTTTCCGCTGCTTCTTTAAAAGCCAGTGGATGCTTAGGCCTCCTTCAGTTTTCTCGCTAATGCCCAGTACGTCGAGGTTCATTCTTCGCATCTCCACCTTCAATTTTTCTAGCCTGCCGCAGGTAGTACGCAGCGATATAACGCTCCATGTTCCCAGCCTGTTGTCAATCAACATTTTAGGGAATGCCTTATGATTGTATGGGAACGAGCTTATCAGTCTTTTCATTTTCGCCAACTCAGACGCATTTGCGAGGACTGAACTCACGAGTGCAGTAACCTTTTCAAGGAGCTTTTGAGGGCAATAAAACATATATGCCTGGTGAAATTATTTTTTTCTAATATTGTGACGTTTCAGATAAATCAGTGGCAAATGGCCACGATTCGTTATCCAAGGGACGATCCATTTATTGACAGCCTTTAGCAAGTCCTGCGCGTGATTGTAACTCGTGATTTTCGTAAATATGTATATATTCAAAGAGTAAGAAGATGAGGCAATGGAAGCCGATGCGGTCAACCCCTCCCTCCTGCCCACTGGATATCACGAAGCACTCGCTGACTCTCTAGCACTCTTCCGATCGATGGGGTCCTCCTACAGTATATGCATATATGGGCTTCGAACACTAGATCCTCAATTCTGGGGAGGAAGTCACGAATCTGGTCTCGTGAGCGATAACTTCGGCCGGAGAAGGGGGATTCGCTTAGAATGAGAGTCGGGAGACTCCGAAAGGGTTGGTGGGGGTGAATGAATCCGATGAAGTTTGTCGGGACATAGAAATGGCTTATCCATATTGCTAGGTAGTCTGACTTTATTACGGGAAATGATTTAGATGAATTTCGTAACTATACTTATCTATATGGCAAAAATATAAGCTTATTAATCTCTGTCCGTCGAAAAGGGACAAAATTACATAAATATCGAGTGGCGTCTGCTTGAATGCCTGCCTGTTACTTATTCAATCATCAATAAGCACTAAACCAAATGGAAAGAAATTTGGCAGGCAGATCATAGGTGTATCCGGTAAATATATTAGCTACCTAAAAACGGCGTTGGCGCTTAAAAGACCCTCAAATGGACCCACGGAAAAGAAATTATGGTCCTGGAAGAAAATTGGGAAAGAATAGTTGCAGAGAGGCTTCTCTATTCCCTTACTTAATTACTTAAGATTTGAGATTGAGGGCTTAAATTTCTGTATTTTATGAGGTTTCTTAATATTCCACTGACTTTGCTTCTAAGTTTATTAGCCTGTACTTCAAAACCGGTAAAAATTATTGAATTTAATTCTGAGGGTTTTACTTAATTTTATTTGTGCGTTTATTATAACATGCTTCGTTTGTCTTTCATTCGCCGTAAAATCTCAGCGGTTACCCGCGCTAGTTATAATGTAATACGTGGACTTTCTCCTGTACTACTGACCACTTAACATTTTGGGACTGCTTATAGGCAAAAAATGGTGTTCCTTTAACTTCGAATGCGATTACCCTTCCTCCTTTCTTATTAAGTTTCTCCCTCAATGCATTTTATAACGCGTACATTTGCTTCCAGAGTTCTTGCTATAAGTATCATTGAAGCGTTTATTGGGAAGACGTTGCTCCAATTTCTAGGATTTTTTTTTGATATGGTATTTGGATGAGACCACTTATTTGCGCTGTGTTGAAAAGATAAAAACCCGTCGTCAAAATTTGTTTGTTTTGTTATTAACAGATGGTGCAAATGCGACCACAGTCTAACGTATCCTGCGATAGACGGAGTGTTGCGCTTGAAGTGTCCTACACACAACATTCACGCAGGGGACGAGAAGTCTAATACTAATCTCTTCCACCGTACCGAACCGATCCCCTCTGCGCAGATTTTATTCATCGAGTTCCGTTTTAAATGTATGTGTTGTTACCTGCTTAAATGTGCGCCCAATGTGAGTGGGTGCACTTAATTGCACCAATCATTTTGAGGGGACGCTCCCCACGGCACTGCTTGCTCTGTCATCATTCCTCTCCGTTCCGATGTATGAATCGCTCATTCATTGCACTCCCTATTTACATGCGTCTCTGTTCGACAGAAAATGCATCAGTATCTTTGCAATAATGTTCCCAGGATCCCTCTTGATGTTGAACGCCTGAATTGAAGCTCTTCGATTGCGAGAGCGAAATCCGATGGGATGAAGCGGTGGGCAAGTGGAGAGGAGCGTGGCAATTCGACGCCCTCCCACTGCCCACATCACCTCCCGCCTCCCCTTCCGCCCTGCCGTGCGTGCGTGCCTCAGATGAGATGCCCGGCACGCATTCGCCCGCCCCACGTGACTAGACATTTGAAATACCTCTCCTCTGCGGAGTCACACTCTTCGCGGGTCGATGAATCCACCGATTTGCATTCGCACGCGTCAGGTGACGGCGATGGCTGCGAGCGAAGGTCGCCCCTATTCATAATTCCATCGTCTTGTCCACCCACCTGACGAAGGCTTCTCCTCGTTGCAATGGCTTGAAACCTTCCTCCTTCCTCCTCGCGAGAATTCAATGTATATTTTGATTTTTTTCCTCTGACAGTCCAATTTGAATCTTGAAGGGAGATTTATTTTGGCCCGAGAGAGCAAGACCGTCTGCCTGTCATCTGTCTTTTCTCTCTTTCTAATGCACACAAACCGTTATTGACCAAACATTCCTCCCCCTTTTACCTCACACATCTTCATGATAGCAAAGAATTGATAGAATCTTCGGTGGTGCCCGTGTTGTCTGTGGCACAAGATGAGGTTTGACGGACCATAATTGTTGTGAATTTCCGGAGGGCATGCTAACGTCGAATATTAAAATCCATCGCGTGATTTTGGGAAGACTGGCGTATGAATGCCTATTGCAGAGGCCATATGATTATCATGTTGCGCGAGTAAGCATTATGGCAGGAATCCTTCGCACTTTTACAAATCGTTCATTCGTATTATATTTTAGAGTTGAGCTTGGATGATGCACTATTAAAATTAGGTTTAATTGGAAATTCTGTTGAGAACAATTGTTGAGCTCCTATTGAATACGTAGCATTGAATAAATATGAATCTTCCTCTGCTGCCTCGCTAATATTGCCATCAATTATGAAAAGCCACTGGGGTATTTACCGGGTAAAATAAGTATAGGTTGCATCATAAATGCATTTTCACATTTTCCTTCACGTGCTTCAGATTATGGTCGCTTTTGCGGTTGCCATCTAATTTGCATCCATAAGATTCTTCGCCTATTTTTAATTCTGGCTGAATGCGCGATGGAAAAATCGCTCTCATTTCCTTCGTCGCGAACTTTTTTCCAAGATTACCGCTTAGCTAGAAATTTCCACTTTACACAGTGATGCGAATTTTCCAATTTATATATTTCGTAAACGAAAGATAATGTATACTTTGTGTCAATTTTCACGTGAAAAACGGGTCCGCCAATTTGCGTTGAAAAATCAGGCTGATGAGAGTCAAAATCTTCAAAACTCATGGAAAGCATAGGCAAAGGGTCTGGTCAAAGGCATATTGCGTTTTTCATTCTATAAAAATCATACCAACGCAGCCTCACCTGCTTAAATTCAAAGATTTTCGAAGAAAAACGAGATTCTGTGTGTTTTTGAAAAATTGGTCATGTTTGGGAAACTGTATCTCAGTAACTGGTCTTACTGATTTAAAATGGAATATACATCTATAGTTGGTAATCATTTTTAAGTATTTACGGTAAGTTTGAAATCTCTATCTCAAAAACGTAATTTTGGACTTTTGGAATATTGCATTTGAACCAGAAGGCAATAGCAAGATACGTTCATCGGGAAACTGAAAGTCATCTCAGGTTGTTATTTCTCGCCTCACCAAGAAACTTCATTTTCAGGCAGGGGACGGTGCATAAGCCGCCTTGGGAATATAAGGAAGAGTGTAATGGCTCCCCTCCTCCCACTCCCCCAACCATTTCCCTTGATCCATACTAACTGCGAGGGCAAACTGCGCGGAAGGCAGGGCCCAAGGAACGATCTCCTCAATCGACCAGGGGCGAGGAAAATTGCTCGCCTTTATTTTTTCTATCTTTTAGGACATGCATGCAATTTTGAGCGACTTTCTTGGTACTCTCTGCTAAAGAATGAAAGGTGGTTGAGAGGCACAACATTAGCAAATAGAGAAAGAAATTAGCGAAACGACGTTCTTTTGAGTATACCCCTGCTCAAATCTCGACATTTATTCCCGTTGATAGTGAAGTTAGCCAGCAAAATAAATTCAAATAACACGGAACACCTGGAATGATCAGAAAATCGCTCCTGGCTGGGAGATAGGCCATAGTAATTCTTCTATCAAGATCATAGCAAGCAGAAATATCCCAATTAATATAACAGTCATAATTCAGGGCGAAAAAAATTAAGATTAAAATGCCGTTATGAAATATTTTAATAACAATTTTTAATGAATATCTCTGGCTGGATATTCTCTTTTGCTTTAATAAATTCACAGTTGAAATCCTGATTCAGCTCTGGGTTAGTGAAACAAAATAAATCCTAAGTCATTGCTAATGGTAGCAAACTCTTAGAGTTTATTTTGGTATAACTTTATGTTATAACAAACAGGGTATCTTAATGAGTTGAAATGCCCAACTCAGGGCTGTTCATTACTGACCCCTCCAAAGACCTATGAGGATGGCGAGCGAATCAAGTATCTCAATATCGACTGTTGAGGACGTACTGTACTGTTTGAAAATAAATGGAGATTTTTTGCAGGTACTGTAACACAAACTGCTGAAGCTGAAAGCTGAAACAATAATAGTTTGATTCGCAATAATAAAACGGAAATTACCCTTATATCAGTGATTTTAGGAAAATGTAATAGATATCAATCATTTATTCTTATGATAGCTATTTTGATTTATATTCTTCTGGAAAAAAATTAGGATAGAGTGCAGGAAGTAGATGGAATTGTTTTGGCTCAAACAATTTTCATAACGATAAGACCTAATATTTCGTCCATCTACTTCTGCAGCTTTTCAAATCATTTTTTGGTTCAATGGAGATTGGTTGAAATGAGTGTTAAATAAGTTAAATTAAGCTGCTTTGTAAACTCTTGGAAATACTCATTAGAGGTACAGGCAGTATAGAGAGTTGCTTCGCGTTACATCTATTGGAAGTTTAGCATATAAGCATGAGGGAAGCGCTAATTGCAAGAAGTAATACGAGGCTTCAGCGACGTAGTGTGGAAACGATACATAAATGCGCTTGAAAAAATATGAACAATTTTCACGTACACGTAGTATCACCTTTTTTCAAGAGCAAAATACTGCGATATAATGTATTTTACGCTATCATGAAGCTTTTTCATCATTAACATGGGCATGATTTCGTACACATTTTGTTTCTAGTATCTTAACCAATGTGAGACGGCAGTTATCGTGAAACAAAGTACATTTTTTCATAGAAAGGATGTTGAAAAGGAAAATGAAAGGTTATTAAGAAAAGTCTTCCAAACTTTTGGGTGAGAAGCCGTGGGCGAGCGAAGATATGAGCTAAGTTCCCGAGTGTAGTGATAGCGGTTTAGAGGAGAGTTAAGTAACGAGTCAACAGAGGAAGGACGACGCTGCGTGACCTTCTCTTACCTCTTTCCTTTCCCTCTATTTCCCGCTTTCCTCACTTGCGGCCATGGCGACCTCTGATCAATAAATAACGACTCATAATGTTGATGGCGTGGATTAGATCACGAACAATTGAAGATAGCAACATTGATAATGGATCTTTTGGGAAAAATCACATTGGCTATCTCGTTGTTTCAATTCATATGTATAATCTCTCTCTGATAGCTATTGAAGGCAATGAAGGAAAATGCTATATTGTATCAATTGTCTATGAATGTATGTACCAGCTGCTGGTCCGAAAAAATTACTAAGTAAGAAAAAAATTTAATGAATGAAATTACCGAGATTTGTTGGTAGGATGCTGCCAAACTAAGAAGCCTATTTAAAGTGCTTATAAGATGTAGAATATCGTAGGACATATCTCTGAATAAGCCATCAATTAAATGAGGAGATGGCTTCTGCCAACAGCGACCATGTTCCAAGGTTCCGCTCATTTATTTCTAGTGTCGTTTGCTCTTTACAGTAATGAATGCAAGTTCGACAGGGTATATGTGTCAGTGGTTCGTCATCCACCAAGTAGCAATTGTCACTGCAAAAGTTCATATTTTACATGCAATTGAGGTATAAAATGCGTTTATGGTATATATGGCGATATCATATGTTGCAACATTTATTAAATGAAATATTACATGGATTACAATCGCGTTCCCGTGTTGTAAATAAGTTAAAATAAGTGACAATGGAGGAAAAGTAACGCTAAAGTGGATATTAGTAATGATAAAATGGATATGAAAACAATCTAGAACAAACGAAAAGCATTTACTGAGAGTTAATGGAAGCAAAGGATTAGCGATGGATAAATGGGAAAATACGGGGTATTAATGATGATTTAGGGAACTAATAAACGTTTCCGGGCAATTATTTTGTCTGTTTTTATTATTGTTTATGCCCTGGGATATATTATTGGTCCTCATTTTTTCTCCCAAATCCTGTGGGGTGCACTGAGGGACGTATTCGGCCCTAATATTATTGCGGGGGAAGGGCGGGTGGGCGGGGTGGAGGGATAGGCTCGCAGACGCAGGGGACGCAGGAGATAGCGGGGACATTTCCTCTGGCTGACATGTTGTACTGGGAATTTTGCCATAGAAACCCATCTTGAACAAGACACAGAGGCTGAATATTTCTCTAAAATGATGTTGATGCGGTGTGTTTCGAGAAAATGAATATTTACAAAAATCAGGAGATGATAGAGTAAAGATAAGCTCGAATAATTGATACCATTTTTATCAATACGGTAAGTTTTGAATTTAAATGCATATTTGCAGCTTTTTACTCAAAGAAAACAATGGAGTACGTTATTTTTTTGAATTTAGACTTAGCGTCTTCCGATGTAACCAGAAATGTCAAGAAGACAGCTCCCGAGACTACAGAATACCACTCTCTCATTGCCCAATGTCTAAAGTGCCTGTTTGCCTTCAATGTTGCTGAATGCATCTGCCAAAAGAAATTAAGTGTCCGAAATATTTGTCTGTCAATGCCATTCGGTCGAATTAAAAATTAAAAAGCAAATATATTAGTGGCTACGCAACGGAACAGACATCGCCCGGCTATTGTTACATTAAAAAATTAGTATTTAAGTGCAAATTGCATAATTGCCGTCAAAGTCCATTGAAATCCAAAAGATGAATTCCTCTGGTCCTCGCCAATTACGGTTAATTACACGGAGGCCACAGCAAAGTATTCAAATTTGCGTGAGTGAATGGACTCCGCTACTGTTTGAATTTTGAAGATCATTTTAAACGTGATAATGGCCACGTAATGTCCCTCTCATTGGAAGTAAATAACTAGACAGTGTTTCATGAAATCCTTCAGTTCCAAGTGAAGTCGGAACCATGTTAACACATTTTTGGCGGTTTCGACATCGAACTGAAAGCTAATCATTCGACCTGTGGTGGACTATTTTCTGGGCTTTTTTAAAAATTAGTAATGGATTTAAGGAATAAATTTATCAGGGTATCTGAATTCTTTCCACACCAAATTTAATTTTATTTCTACACCATGCCGAAGCTTTAATGACGCTTTACTACCTATGGAGATCATGAATTGCCATGCTATTTGTAATGACTAATGCAAGAGTGGCTTCGCCAAAAATTTTTTGAACCAACTTTGAATTTAAAAGAGTCAACTCCCTGAACTAGATTTCCGTTTCGAGCTGGGCGAAAATATCTGGAAAAGAAAGAGCCTGTGGTGTATGCGTGCATGCATGAGGAGTGCATACGATTCATGTGGTGAGGGGGCATGGTTCATTTGTTTGACTTGTCTAGATGAGCGTTGTACACACCCACCGTGTAGATGGAGGGCGGGTCGCAACATTGGCTCTCGTAATGGCCCCATTTTCCGCGCCAGGCACCCGCCACGCCCCCTCTCCGTCATTCCCTCCCTCGCTGCCGGATTAGCGTCTTAAAGGCCTTATATTCGACGCACGGGCAAACTGCACAAGTAGTGGCTTTCTTGCGTAATTGGCCGAAGTAAGGTTTTGGCGTGGAAGGCGCAGGAGAGCGTTATGAAGGGCGCTTTTGGATGGTCATAGCCGACGATCGTTTTAATTTTGCCCCGAATATATTTGAATTCATGCCGTTGAAACATTCTGTGCGCATGCTGCGTTTTGACTCCTTATTAAAAGTCTTGGAGGAGAGAATTTTACGAATGTGAGCAGTTCAGTGCGTGCGAGGCTGGAGCATCTTCCTCAACTCATTGGCACAGACACTCTTCAGTATATGCTAATGTTTGAATATTCCATCCAATATCAGCATATTTCGGATATCGCAAGCGCCGTCTTGCTATGAGGGTAATATAATGCTAGAGTGTGGATGGAAACGAGGCGTAGATGCGGATTCATCTGTACAGGAACTTTATTTCGCTATTTCTGCGTACTTCCTTGTGATTCGCTTTAGGGGAACTAGTCGGATAGTGATTGTTACAGTCGTTGCGCCAATTGTACTCTAGGAATAAAATTTTTGAAATGGCTGTAAATACCTGTAAGTATTCCCGTTGTGGTAATATGTGTTCAAGCTTCTTTTGTTGACGAGAAAGCAAAAGAGAGAATCATATGACTAAGATATGGTTGGGAATTATATTTTAAAATTTGGCCGGTCTGATAACCTTCTTCTCGGTTTAAGCTTTTAATATAGGTGATAGAAGCGGGCGTGACTTGGTAGAAATCCTTTATCGTAGGAGTTGAAGGAAGAAGAAAATGTGCTTTTTCCACATTTGTGATTTATTTTATCCTACCATAGTTTCGTTAAAATGAAACACTTTCAAGGTCCTTTGGGCCTTTTTTGTCTCTCTCAGAGAAGAAGTCAAAATAGAACACATTATTTTGCACAAAAATTATTAAGAAATCTCATTTTTTTCTCAAATATGAAAACTCTAGCGCATAATATGAGCTAATTTATAATGGAATCACTGATTCAGTCAAGACCAAATGGCACTAATTTCCCAGCGTTTAGTTGTGACAGTGGTAACGGGTGCTTTTCAGGTGCCCATCAAATCACTATCCCATCGATGTAATTCGGCTGCATATCGGGGTTAATAGAGATGGTGCTTCACATGGTCTAATTAAAAGCCATATGTTATGGAATTGCCACCATATTGAATGCTAATATGTTTGAAAGAATGACAGTACAAATTGGGATCCGGTTAAACTGTTTCAATCCGCAAAAACCCAAATGAAATAACAAATTTTTTAATTGCACTGTTATATTTTGATGAAAAAAATACTAAGCGTTAAAGCTGTACTGTATATATTAATTGCTTAGGTACTGTAACTTTTGTGTTAATAATATTGGCTCTTCAAAATATAGCGATCAGTGTCATTGGTTCCTCATATATTTTATTCTATATTGGATACACAATACAGTATCTAAGATAAAGCTATAGAATTCATTGGAACTCATGACCTTCCGTATTACTGATATTGACTAACACTGGTTAGGAGTCACCGAAATTAACTTTGCACCAACTTTAAATTTCACGGAGCGACCCCACCGAATTAGAAGAGAAAAATAGAATTGGAAGAGGAGAGAAAGATATAAAAATATCTGTAAAAAAACTTTTGAGGCGTACGAGTGTAAATACAAGAATTAGATAACTAGAAGAAGTATGAGTAAAATAGCTGTCGTTTGGATGAGTATTTTTGCATCGAATGTTAACCATACAACCAGTGAATGCGTAGTGCAAGAAAAACATGAAGTGAGTTCTCCACCAATCCCCTTATCCTACCTATTATTGTTTTTACGAATGAAAATGGGTGTGAAACCGGATCAACTCTTGTTAAAATGTATCTCGGCTCCCCGTTATAAATGTTTCGATGCACCAAGTAACCAAAAGATGCTAAAGTTATCGCCAACTTATGAAAATAAACGTCGTGGCCTCATTGGTCGAAGAAATGGACGAGGAAATCGCGAAACCTGGATCACGAAGGGGTGGAGTGAGGAAGGGGACCGTAATCAGCAATGAAGAAAAAGGGAATTCGAGGAATGGGGAAAACCGGAGATGCGCTCGGTGGAGGTGGGAAGGGGGGGGATTCGAAGAGGGAGGAGTTACGGTCGGCGGCTTGAATGGGCGGCGGGAAAAGAAAGTAAGAGTAGGGAGCGATGTAAGAGTTTTGGGAATGGGGCGGAGGGGAGGAGAGGAGGAGGGAAGATTGGAGTTTTTTGGTGGGGGTGGGGGAGTGGAGTGGGGTTAGGGGGGGGGGGTAAGAGGGTAAAAGGCCTGTAAGATAGAGCAAGGTTTGAGAGGTATTCGAGGAAAGTTTAAAAGTCTTCTCTGAGTTGATTCCGGAAGGTATTCTTGCTCCACGAGAGGAAGCATCAAGTTTTCAACTGCAAAAAGGCTTCAAAACTGAAAGGAAAAAAGAATTGCTTTAACATCTATAAATGTATTTAATGTGAAATTGAATGGAAAATTCACAACTTCCCTTAAATATCAATTGAGTGATGTTGAATTATACTCTCCCCTGCATTTTGTCTCATATATATTATGTATTTTCGGTCTCGATGGAGGGGGGATAAGTCCTCTCATACCGCAACAAAGGTCGTGGGTTCGACTCCTGCGTATATTAGTTGCCATCCAGGGCATGGATGCGTGTGATCGTCTATTGTTAGTTGATGTTGAAACCTCCCTTATACAGGCCTTATTGCTATGTTTTCGGGGGCGATTGAAATCAATAAATGACAGCTATGGTTAATATAAATACACAATTTCAATTATCACTTTGAGTGACTAAAAATCCTAAAATAGCGTGTAGAACATGACAAAATTCGGGGACTGGATTCAATTTTCTTTGTTATAGACGTTCAGAATGAGTAATTTACGCTTTAAAAGGTATCTCTGTTCCGTCAAATATAAAATTTTGCAAGTAAATGCAAGAAAAGTGATCGATTTATAACAGAAAGGAAAAATAGACACATTCACAATTTTATTATTTCTTCTGAGTCAGCTGGAAAACGAATTCAATGAAGTATTCAACTTTTTAAGCACTTTGATTCGTAGAATGATTCAAAAATGCATTTCAGTGATGCATCACTTAAATAATTCCAAACCATAGCAAATGAACTGGATGTATTTTCTATAGAACGTGGAAAACAAGATTTTTTCCTACGGTGGGAATTATTTCTAAATGAAATGCTTGAAATGCACACGAGGGAGATTGGCTCAGGAAAGACAGCGCTGGCGTCTACTCTAAAAAGATTGGAGGACCTCGTGACACTTCTTGTGAGGCACTTATCCTACCTTATCAGCGTTTTCTCCCAAAAGTCTCTTTCCATTCGCAGTTTTATCGTCACACTCCTGCTGTCCTTGGCCGAGGTGAAATGACAGGGAGGGAAATGGAGATGGAGCGGAGGGGATGGGATGGGGAGATTGAAAAGAAAAGAAGTTGTGGGTGGGCCTTGAATGGGATAGGTGGGCATAGGACATTAGGGGTTGGGAGGGCAAAGAGGGTTTTCCAAAAGGGCGCGCAGTTGAGGAACGATTCGGGTAATGTTGGATGGGGGAGATCTGGAGGTATTGGAAGGGATGAATGGAAAAAGGAGAGGTGAATGGCGCTGTGCAGGGAGGCAGAGTATCGCTGGGCGTGGATCGGATAGGGAATGAAAGAATCGTGGCGGAGGGGACAGTGATCTCGCGTTGGGAGGGAAAAAAGAGAAACATTTAGGAGCCACGCATTCAGTGGTGAAGACAAAAGAAACTGTAAGACCTAGCGGTCGGAAGTGATAGCCATTAATTTGGCATAATTTTGGAATGATTTTCTCTCTTTTTAGCTCAAGGAACTGCATTCGTGCGCGCGCACGCGTGCGTGTGTGTATAACTTTGGGATCTATCTGGCGGACACCGTGTTGTAACCGAGGACCTGCGACATAATATTGTAAAGTAGAGCAGCCACACTCTTCATTAATTCCACCCCTCATCTCACGATACGTATTTCTCTGGTTATTGCGTATTATCCTGTCAATTCGAGCCGCCTCGGCGAGCCGTTGTTGATTGCGGCAAATCGGCCAGTCGAGGCTCGTCGAGGACATTTTTCCGGCCTTAAGAGAACTCCCGGCACTGCTTCCGCGCGTTTTGATTTCCGTACACTTTTCATCGTAAACTTACACTAACTGGCGATGAGTTTTTATCGGAAAAAATCTATTTCTCATTAAAAAAAATCGAGTGACTGTTCGCACCTGTCGCGCGGGCTTATCGGGAGCTCTATCCGAAAGGACAGCTTCGCATTGACTGAGCGGCCTAAGGTCACGTGAGTGGTGCTACACTTTAGCGTAGGAACCTAGGAATGCAATGCTGTTGTCAAATTTTTATCAGTTAAACAAGGACCCGGAGAGCCAATCCATCCCGTTCTTTCTCATGTTATTGAGAGCGATATGATGTAGTTTTACAAAGTACGAATCCTTACAATGCGGCATGCTCGTGGGAATAGTTCCCACGATGAAGCCAAACATTGATAACAACGTGATTTGTTTTTTTGGCTGATTTTAAGAACATACGCTCCCTTGAAAATGATACAACAGCAAGGTGGAATCATTACATAATGTAACAGAAGGAAAATCAAAGCTTACCGCCCTCAGGAATATGCCATTGACGGGGAGGGGTACATCAGGTGAGAGTCACGTATGATGGACGAATTGCCGGCTCAAGTGCGAACCAAGAAGTACTTTGGGACCCCTAGTTGGGATAAAATTACCTCTCACTCTCCCAAAGTTGAACTTCATGCACATTATGTGCGATATGGAATTTTTACTTTTCGAAAATATAAGCAATTGTGGACTTGGTCGAAGTAAGAAAAAATTAGGGTGGGGGTATATTTAGGGAAGGATCATTGGGAATGGAAATATTTAGGACCATATCTCAGGAATGCTTATGGGAACTTTGAACCCCCCACTCGCTACAGCCTTGATGGTGGAGGATTGGCGGACTCTGACTTCACGTGGATCTATTTATGATATTATGATACGAACACCGGCTTCACGGTGTTAGCCACAGTAATTGCGGAATGTGGATTACCTGTATTATAAAGCTGTTTTCTACTAGAACAAATCATTTTCATTCCATTTACGTGAATAAATGAAACATTTTTCTAGTGAGGTGGACTCGGAAGTGGGAATAACCTTGATTAACAACTTAAGAGCTAACATTTACTTCATAACTTCACCGTAATTTTGCTTGTCAAATTCAATGAAGCCTTGAGATTTTTAGGATGACGATGAAGCATAAAGTGATTTTTAACTTTGTAAATGTAGAAATTTCACAACACAATGAAATTTCTACATTTACAAATCCATTTTTATCATGAAAATGTATGGCTTTACAGTGATTTTTCTCGAACTAATCCATTATTGAGGTTTTAATACAAAAGTAATCTTTTTAAAAAGATCCTCAAATGTAGAAAATTCACAATATCTTTGTAAAAATGGTGGAAATTCATTTTACTTCATTCTGACGGGCCTCATTTGATTAATAAATCCTGAACCCTTTGATTATGAATTTGAATTAATGACATTATTTTAAGGGACAAACATAGTTACATTTCATGTTTGTCATTTAAGCTACGACTTTTGCAGACTATTCCTTTAAGATGTCTATATTTTTTCATTCCTATTCACGATATGTTCAGATGTTAAGTGCACTTTTACTTGAAATAAGTTTGTCTGGGTCTCACCATAACGCGTGAGCAACGTCTTTGAAATAGTTCAAGCCTTCCATGCTATTTTTCGCGGTTCCTTTATCTCCGTCCTGGGAGTTGGCATCATATCTCCCGAAAAAGATGGCAGTAAACGCAAAGTTTTGTCGCTTCTTTTTGTCCTCGAGTGAGATTAAACCTTCATGAAGATAAAAGAGAATATATTTTCACACAGTGTCTCAAAGGGTCTCAACCTTTTTGAAAACCAGACGGGTAATTTGAAGGGGTTAAGTTGCGCAGGCGGATGCGGCGGAAGAGAGGGGGCGCAGGCGAAGAGGATTGTGGGGAGGATACGAGGAGAAATTAGTGCGTATCTGGAAGGCTGGAATGAATGAATGGGAGGGGTCGGACAAAATGTTAAACCGGGCGTCGGCGGCGGGAGGAGTGTGCGCGAGGGAGGGTAATAAAGGCCGGAATATAAGGGTGCAAAAGGGATAAAGTAGTCTCTCGGAGAGAATATGAAAAAGGGGGTGAGAGGGGTCGGCTGGTGTGGAGGCAAGAGGGTTGAACTCCCTCCTTACCACCTCTTTCCTCCCCAATCCTGTGTCTTTACACACGCCCACCCACTCCACCCCCCTCAACGAACCATCTTGGAATCGAGAAACGCTCGGAAGCGTCAGATACAAAGCGTGGGAGGTGGAGAAGGAACGGGATGCGATTGCAGCCAATTGAATATAATGAAATTTTCGGAGGAGCGCGTAAATGTTTCCGTTGGAATGGCTGCTCTCTCTCCTCCTCTTCTCACCTCTCGTTCCCTCTAATGTGAAGTCTCCCCATTCCCGCTGGTCAGGCGCTGTAGGTTTCCTTTTATTGCTAGCGACTCGCTTCCCGAAATATAATTGGTTGCCCCTCTCCCCCTCACCACCTTCCCGTGTGCCACCTTTTAAAGTAAAACTAAGGAGGGGCCATTGCAAGCTTCATCCTTCTGAACCAAAGGGCCTCGTGAAAGCCAAGGGCGCCTGAAAACTGCTCAGAGAGGGGGATAAGTTTCTACGGCCCCGTTGGCAAAGACGACGATGCTTGAAGAAGGCTGAGATGAGTTCTTGAGTTGGGCGTTTATTTCTGATCCTCAAGAGCTCATCTCAGCGAGTAAACACTGCGACCGAAAGAGGAGGCGAGCAAGTCACTGTCTTACGGGCACAACATTTGCTTTCATTTCTTACAGTATAACTTTTCGCTCAAGAAGGTAGATTTTTATTGCAATTAAATGTTCCGCGAACGTATTTACTCTAATATACTTCTTGTATCGGAAAAATATAATAAACTAAACATCAATCCAAGACATGCGCAGACGTGAGTTTTATGTAAGAGAGTGTGAACGTTAATTTTGTTTTTCAAGGATGCAATCAGTCACATGTGAACTCTAATATATTGTTTCATGTATGAATAAGCTAAAGAGAGACGTACGAATACCAAGTGACTGGAAATTATCTTTAGTGAAGATATTTTTATAAAATGAAACCTCTTTGTAATAGACAATTTCTTATATTTTTAAAATTTCTCTCTTATTGTTAAGCCAGAAATTGTAGGTGCTATAAAACTGCAATAAGTTAACTTTAATTTGATGCGTTTTTCAAATTACATGTTTTATATTAAAGCCTTCATTTTCAAACAAATTTCAGTTTCCTTAAAAGGAGCCTTTTTAATAGATAACAGGATCAATTACAGCATTAAAAAACTAGTGAATACGTGTGAAAATTTATGTGAAGTAATTATATAGAACGACTTTCATTTCAGATCAATTTTCCTGAAATGGTTAGTGAACGTAAATAAAATGAGCAAACGATATAAAATGTCGTCGATGCTGGAATTCTTTGAGGTGAGCGACCGTGATAATAGCATCAATACCTTCACTATAAAAATTTGTTTTGAAGGAAGCTATTTCCTATGGTATTTGTTCCGAGAGTAGGTTCTTAGCAAGCGAGACAATCTAAGAATCTCATTCGAGTTGGATACAATCCCTAGGTTGCGTGTTCGCAGAGTACTTAAGAAACTTAAGATGATGGAATTCGATGCATAATGTGGGTTTTGTTGTTATAATTTCTTATGAAATAGCGAAAGGGCTTCACTACTACAAGAAAACTCTTCCTCTGCAGTCAAGTACTCGTATATTTGCGCGACCTTGTTTTTTTCCGGGCGCACTCTTATCAATTATTTAGGGAGTGTCCGTAATGAGAATGGCACAGCCGTGTGCGCTGTGGAGAGGCATTAGGGACGGGCAGAGAGTCGGACTCCCCCGATGACTCGCAACAGTTGCACCAATGCTGCTAAGATTAAGAATGAGAAGAGGGAAGGGAGCATGCAATAGGAGGAGGAATAGAGAGAGAGAATGAGAGGGATTAAGGATGCAAGGGAGGAGGAGGGGGCGGCACTCAAGCGGTGAGAAGGGCAGGAGTGGTGTTGGGAGGCTTCTGTGCAGCTTGGGGTGGTGGGGTCACTTCCCTTGAGTGAATGGACGGAGAAAGGGGCGAGTACAATGAAGGGTGGAGGCAGGAGGGCGAGAAGGAGACGGAGGGAATGTAATGAAGGAAAGCGCTCAGGGGGAGCGAATACTGAAGTTACAAGCTGATATTGTCGTCGCCGGGGTGGAGTGAAAGCGGAAAGTGGAACAGGAAGCGATTCTGCATTGCCCATATGGTAATCAGAATCACCGTTTTGTAAATAATTATTTTTTTCAATTTCTACATTTAAATTTAAATAAGTCTTCATTCTACTTTTAATTTTAAATAAGTGCTATAGCATTAAAGTTCCTTGTTGGGTAGATAAAAGTTTTTCAGTGATAAAAAGAATGCAGGGAGTTGTCTTTACTGCTGGAACGCTTCCGTGAGTTGGTTATTTTATTGCGAACATAAAGATAGTAAATTTGTACATGAAATGTATCACGTTCCCGATATTCCCCGATGTTCTCCGATTACTCAGATGAAATTATTTAATTCACGTATCTTAGTTAATTATTTTTGCCTTATATATAATTTTTAATTTTAATAATTGTTTGCATTAATTGAAGAGCTTTAAAGTCATACCTCTTATCTTTTCTTCTTGGAGAAACTATCGTGGCGATGGTTGGAATTATAAGAATACATTTGGATATCGGTGATAGTTTTTTATATATGTTTAGAACAGAATAAAAAAATCGAATAAGCCCAGGGCTTTTTTCTCAAATTATGGGAGCTTCTACAATTTTGCAGTGGGAAGAAGAAAAGGTACTTACGAATTCAAATGGGAGATATTTTTATTTCGGTTTACAACCAATTAAAAAAAGAAACTTCTGACAATGAATATCCATACCCTAGGTCGAAACAAGTGCAAATTTGAATAAAAGATTTAGAAATTTGTAATTATTGGAATGTAGAGCTATTTTCAGCATCTGTGTATCAAATTTCAAGTATAGTATAGTTGGCAGGTGCAGGTGAAAATTTTTACGGTGGAAAAACACGTCTTGAAGAATTTTTTGCTGTTGAAGTTCTTCTCTTAGCTGAATTTTCGTTTTGAAACATAAAAATACCATTATTCTTTTGAAGGATCAGATTAGCTGCTTAGAGACTTCGAGTAAAAATAAAAGCTTTGTAGTTTTCGTATTTTCTAACTGTAAGAAAACTCTTACCATTCTATATCTGGTATCTAGAAGTGAAGGCAGATGTAGAATCAGTTGAGCTGGTCAAAAATAAAGGCACGAAGAGGATATATACAGTAGTAAGGTAAGAGTGTCTGAGTCGGGTTAGGTGTTTGGGGAGATGAGAAAGAGGGTGGGGGCGAATGTAAGAGTCGGGTGAGGTAACCAGGGAGGAGGCGGAGGAGGAGGTGTGGAGGAAAACGAGCCGAAAACATAAGTGAGACAAACTGCACTTTGCAAGAGTGGTCGGTGGAGGGAGGGAGGGAAGGCGACGGGGAGAAGGAGGGGGCAGAGGGCTGGGAGGGACAACGGCAGGGAAGTTGGAGTTGGTTGCCTCGATTCAGAGAGAAACACCTTATCCTTTCGAGAGTATGAAGGTTTGCCCAGTAAATGGTGGATGTGCACAATAAATGAGGTGCATACATCATAGCAGTTGTTTTCAATGGAAATCATAACTCTGTCATAGAATGCATATTTTTCCCGCCTTAATCTGTCATAAGCAATCCCTACTGCTTGTGCTTTGGCCTAGTAATGCATTGAAGTAGAAATAAATAATTTTCATCAATCTTTCGGGTACCAAAAATCTTCCGCATTAATGCCAAGGCTTTCAGGTAAACATTGCTATGAACTGTTCAAAGCAGTTGACCTATGCTTCCATCAACACAATGGAGAGACTCGATATATTAAGCATCATTAACAGGTTGAGAACTGAAATTAGCCATCGGAGCGATTGAAATGGAGCTAATGGCCAGAGATATCTACACAGCCATAAAATCCTGAACTTTTACTGTTCTTTAGTTGGTACATAACCTATTTTGCCACTATTGTCTGACGGTGACATTATATTTTGCAGATCAATGATTATTATGACTTGATAAGAACTAATTGCCATTAATGAAAATATTAACTTCAAATCCACGACCAAAGACCACTATCATCAGCACAGCTCTATTTTTCCGCTTGCCATCTTTCTTTTGCCTCATTCCCTTCCTTTGCCTTCTTTGATTTTTCACTATTCTTCCCACATCCAAGAGCCAGCGCCCGCGAAAATTAATCAGCAACCCAAAGTCCTTTTCTGCCTCGGTAAATAATCCACCGGTTTTTTCTTTTCACTCATTTTATCCACTTCTCATTCTGCCTCTTTCCGATTAGATCGCGCTTGCTGTCTTCTTTTTCGTTCACATGGCAGACGTCAGATATCCAGTTTCGTCATGGTCAATTCGTGCATTTCAATGCCTATTTATTCTCAACTTGTTTTACTTGCATGCTCAATTTTACTTACCATTCCTTAATTTAAGGCAGTTATTGACTGCGTCTGTCTCTGTAGCAATATTCTTTCTTATCTTCGTGCGGTAATAATTGTATTCCTGCATTAAAAGACCGCAGAAAGTAAACGTTTCACCTCCTCCTGTATGTTTTCCTCTTTGGATTATCTCTGTTTTATTTCACCAGTCAAAATTCACTGCTTCGATGTTATTAATTACTGAGATTTTAAGTTTAATACATTAAATTTTATTATATGAAGTATTATATGCTCTTCAAATCATGACTCAAATAACGCTTTTTACTCTTTCGTAGTCTTTAATTTTAACGCACAAAAACTGAGTGGATTAAACTTTCATTTTATTTGATAATGGTCCCACAACGTCGAAAAAAGTAAACCTGTAATATGGTTCCTAGCTCTGATTTCTGATTCTTGATGCCTCGCCGCAAAATTCCCTAGCTATGAATTTGTGATCGTGACAAGTGAAAGGAGTACGAAATGTATGGCAAGAAATAGCTGTAGCAATAAATGACGGCAAGAAAAGAGATAATGTTCAATTGTGAGCATTAATGGTACAAGGATGCAAGTATTTTAGGCGTATGTAATGTGTTTGAGTAGGAGTTGATAGACGCACCCGATAGAGGCAATGTTGTTATTCCCAGGGTCGATCATGCGTGTCGGCCGTGTCCTTTCTCCTCCACCTCCCAAATTCTTTCTCTTACCGCCTGATTGGCCTATTGCTCTAGCTTTCCCTAATTTCATTCTTGCGATCGTTTCGCGTCCAAGGGTGAAATGCGTAAGGGCTGTTTGATGGTCGTTCTCCGCTTATTAATGGCAAATATTGACTTCTTGCCACCCAACACCAAAAGCATTACTGGCTAGCCTCGTGTGCCACTTTCGTCAACTCTTAGACAGCCGAACGTGCTGTTCGATTCATTTTTTTGTCACGCACTGGAGGAATTATGAACTCGAAGCCATTAACTCTTGACGGCCCAGGAAATGCACCCCTAAGGCAGGGTCATTTCGGTCATCCATCAATGTGTAAGCAAATATATGACAATTAAAGCATACTCTCGACTTAATGACTATTAACTGCGCACTTGACAGGCTACTAATGGTGTTAGTGGGTTAAATGTTTCATTGGTTATTCATTTCATTGTTTCATTGATTCACCAGCGGAGTGGTTTTTGAGTCATGGATTTTGTTTTTCTTAAAATGTAATTTTCTTTTTTTAGTTTGCCCATTATAACTAAATGTCATGACTATAGCTATTTCAGTGCTAATATGCAGTTTATGAACGAATAGAGAAACGGCAGTCGTGTAAAAATTAGTTCTGCTTCAATGGTTCTCTCATTTTATATACGCAGATTAGTCGATTCTCGCTTCGTCCCCTCATTGTGAAAACATGCCGTAAAAGATCTAAAATGATCATATTAGCCTGATTTATTTCAAAATTAGAAGTTCCAACATGCGACGTATACATATGCTAAAGAGGTGAATTAATATTTTAGAATATTAAAATAATGAGACAGTACAGATCAGGCATGAATTCATTCTTTCCTTCGTGCCAATATCATTTTAAAAGCATCCGTGTGAACGGTCATTCCTTTGGTCATCTTCTCCAGCTCTTCGGCAGACAGATAGAAAGAAGGCGCTTGATGGGAAAAGGAGAGGACGTGTACTGCATTGGCCTTTTTTCAAAAAGTTGAGGAATGTTACGTAGGCACGAGTCGTTTTCTTAGTTCGCGGTTTGGGCGAAGTGGCGTGGAATCCGCCCATTAAACCACTCTCACGAGTTGCACGGTTGGCACCCCTGCCACTTGAGCGCTATATCACCAGGGGGAGCGTGACGGCAGCGAACGTGCGTGCGTGCGATTGTGGGCTGGATGAACACTAGTGCGGACGGCGGCGATTCTCGGGAGAAGTCGGAGGGCGAGAATAGTTGGAGGGAAAATGGATGAAGGAGAAAGGGAATGGAATGGGATTAATCCGCTGTTGTTGTCTTCCCTCTCCACTTGCAGTGCCTGCAATAATTGAAGTAGTACCCCAGCATCCGGTTGCACGCAGGGTCAGTTACGTTGATTAGGATATGGGGGTAATTAAGGCGAAGTGCGTACTCACCCCCGTGGGAGTTTCCGTAGTGATTGCACAGAATCTACGAGCTGTCGAATCCAACTCGTGTCCCTTATTTTCGCTAAAGAAGGTAGGAGGTGGTAGGAGTCCGCAGGATGAGTCAATGTGGCCGACGTGGTTCTGAGGAATCTATTGATGTCCGTGAATCTAGCTTTAGAAAATTAAATCGCGATGAGAAAATCACACCAAGTAAACGTTTTCTATCGTCATTAAGTCTCATCAGGATTTCACCGGGTTATAAATCGTTGTAAATCATTAGTTTCAACGGGCGACGTCATCATCAGGGCGATTGATCATTGATAGCGAGGGATGAAAATAAATCGTTGATATGTAAATATAACCAGTGCAAACAGTCCTCCTGGTACGTCGAAAAGATCTTAGAAATTAGGACAATAAGGAGAAATACTATCATTTTTTAATTGTCTTTAAAATTCGGTTCAAATTATTGCAAAGTTTGTGCCCTGTTTCTGTAATAAAATCATTTTTACTTATCCGGATCTCAATCACCTCGTCAATAAGCCTGTCCCGGAAATTTTTGGAGCGGCGAATTAATTTCGCGCTTTCCCATTTTATATTTTGGTCCCTAGGGATGTTGTCAATGATCTATGTGCAGCCACAGCCGAATGGTCGACTTATGCAAGTCTAAAATTACTCAAATGTTCCTTAAGTCCGGGAGCTATTATTCTACTTCTCTCTATTCATATAAATTGTACCACATTCGCGGTAAATCTGGTGGGCGGCAAGTTAAGTTAGTTTACTAATTGGATATGGATTATATCTACGTTGCATCTCTTGAGAAATTTTGAAGAACTCGGGGGATACTGCTGGCATACGTATGAAGCCCCTGGATACAGGTTTAGGCTTTTCATTTTCTTCCGACCTGCTCGCGTGGACGGTTTTTGACATGACTTGGCGGTCATGACTTGGGGAAAAATTATTATCAGCTAATTGAACATATAAACATAGAGACCTAGGCAATGAGGCTATACTTAAAACCATAAATAACTAAGTCAATCAGGTTTTTTTAGACCGATGTCTTTTCTGGGATAGATGTGTGAGTTTTATCCATTTTCGGTGTCTCCACTACCGTTCAAAGTACATACTCCATAGATCCGCTGTGTACGTTTATTGCGTTGTTCGCCATTCTTCTTTCTGGCTCATGTTGAATTTATATTCCTTTGCATCAAAGTTGAAGGACACCATCAACGTATTCCATAGCCTTCTTTTGTAGCCTTTCGTTACGCTTGCCTCCTAATGTAAGCATTTATTCACGCGGTGGATCCTAATTTTATTTTGGTGGTAGTGAAACTTTACCACCCCTTACGTTTATTGTGTAGCTATGAATTTAAATTAGATTAAATCTAGCCGTTGGTGTGTTAAAAATATACAGAAAATTTTTGTCCTGTTATGGTTTTCATCAAATCCACGGGTGCATTTTAGGTCTCGCATTTCAGCATTTATATAATATCTCGGCGGTATATCTGTATTCACCGACTATTTTGTCCTTCTCAAATAATTTTTGATTGCTTCTGGGAATTCTTTTTTATACAGTCTCTTATTTCTTGTTCTTCACTTTCTTCCTCAAATCCTTCTTTATCTTCAGCATGTAAAAAGAGAGGCACTTTTCGTATGTTTGTTATCTTTCTTCTCCATAGAAAAAATTGCAATCCTCATTTCCAATTCTTATTGACTAAATATTATCTTCATTCCGTACAAATATTTTGATGCCTAGCGTCTGAAAATTCTTACCTCCGAAATAAAAAAGCCACGAACAATGAAAAACTGAGCGAATGAATCAACGCTATAAACTAAAATTAAAATGTTTTTTCAAACACAAAAAATAGAGGCCAGAGGCAGTTTCATGCAGTTTTTAGGAATTTATTAATAATAATAATAATTTATTATTTCAATTAATTTTTCAATATTAGAAAGAATGTATTATAGTCAACCCCCTAAGGACATGCTGGTATCGGGGTTACCTTCCTTTAGTCCATGCAGGAAATTATTTTCCAGCCAAATAATAAATAAGGTAATAATTTCATCTACATCATCTACATCTACATAATACCCCGCAAGCCGCCTAAAAGGTGTGTGGCAGGGGGTGTTAGGACACCAGCCGTTTACAGCTAAAACAAATGGAGGTGCTCTAACGAGGTTGGGACTAGCGTTTATTAAAATCCTATATGGTTCGGGGGAAAAATGAAATCCCATATCTATCCGTTCGGCAAAACATCTCCCTTAATTTATCGCTTCTATCGGACCTGGAAATATAGTGTGGCTCTAATATTATGTTCTCTGTGTAGCTCTTAAAGATGTATCCATTCTCAATTGTTCAAGCAATCTAAGCCTAGCCCGCAGCCTCCGAGTCTCCAGAGGCTCCCAGCCTAATTCACTTAACATCCTGGTAACACTGTCTGTACGCCCGTAGCAGTTGTTAACGAAACGCGCAGCCTTCCTTTGTATTTTATTCAGTTCGCGGATTAAGTATTTCTGCACCGATTCCCATACGCTCGCTGCTAATAAAGGCGCGGTCGGACGAGAGCGAAATAGCACCTTTTTATTTCCTTTAATTTACTCTACTGCGCAGTGAAAGCAGGAATTAACTGATCCACGCATAAAATAATGCCTAAAAATTTAACAAATGCTACTGGGTATTTATAAAAATGCACTTTTTTAAAATACTGTCTTCTGAAAGGACGTAAACACATAATGTGAAAGAAACGCACTCTTACGGGTTGATACTTGCGCCGCGAATGTTTTGCAAACTATTACATATGCAACAAATACGACTCACAAAAGGCTTGATTGTCTAATTAATTATACAGTAACTACGTAGATGTGACAAAATATTTCTTTTTGATTGCTACCTACAACCTGTGCGAGAGTGACATCAGGTATTTTACAAAAAGAAGAGACACAGAAAAGCAAAACTACTGTGAAATATAGCCTGATTACATTTTGGGTAAAGGTATAGCTTTCAAATCGGCCATAATGACTGCTCATGAAAGAAGCATCAAATTGTATTTTGTGTGACTTGCATTTTATGCGAAATGAGTCACAAGTTGCCGATTTGTTAATTTTTTTGGTAGGTTGACCGTCGAGAGCTTCATTCAGGAACACGTTCGCAGAGAGAGAGAGAGAGAGAGAGAGAGAGTGGGAAATGGAGCGCTTGAGAGGGTGGTGGGGAGAAGTGTGTCCCATATTTCAGCGAAATGACGAGGAAATAAAGGGGGGCGTTTGTATTGCGAGCGGGGAGGATGATGGAATATCTCCGAAGGCAAGAGGGAGGGTGTAGGACGCAAGGGAGGGGAGAGCGATCGGTGAAATATGTTCTCTTAGGGTGAAAGACTCTTGTGTTGTTCATGTTGGGAGTTTGAGGGCTGTAAGGGAAGGGAGAAATGATTGTTGAAACGGGGAGGAATGTGGAGAAGTCAAATGTGCTCTCCTCGGGAGGGGAGGGCATGAAGGAGGGTTGAATAAATAAATAATGTTCGCTGCGAGTGGGAAGAAGAAAAAGAGGAGAGAATTGGGCGAATGGAAGGAGGAGCAGGACAAGAGAGGACGCCTACGGTTGAAAAGAAGTTTCGAAACGGTTGTCGTGAACGCTGCCGAGTCCATCGAGAAGCGTGATTAGAGAATGTCACGTGTGAACCGACTTCAAAAAGTTATAATATTCGAATGCCTCGGTGATTACTGTGATGAAACTTTGAAGACTAATGCATATATAGCTGCCAAGATATTTGGATATTTTTATTTCAATTTTTTAAATGGTTGATGTGGTGGTTGGAGTGTTGGCTTCTCAGACTGTAGAACCCCGTTCAAATCTCGGCGGTATCGGAGATATTTCAGAGACTGCCAGATTCCTAAAAATAAATGCAATGTGGAGGGCCCTTCAATTACAGCAGCCTGTCAGTCAGTTGTGACGTTAAGTCATTGTCTCATTCGGCCCCTTTCGTTTGAGGACAGGCTGGGGAAAGGAGAAAAGAGAGGCCCGACAATGCTGGATTTCTCTCCGCTCTCTTCCCTCATAGCGGAAAGGACTATTGGGATAAATCGCTTTCTTCAAATGAAAAAAAAACGCTGTTCTAGAAATACGATCATTTATTCAGTCTTGAATGAAAGTTTTTAGTTACTTTCATAACCTTGAGCCAAAAAAATGATCTGAATTTAAGCGATGAACTGGAAAACTCCCCGTGAAATTAGTTTACTCGCACTTCATCGCTTTTCTTCAACGGGCGGCCTCGAGTGATCTCAAATGTTTTCATTATTCACGACATGTCTTAGTCGCGAAGTATTATACGGATTTTTGCACACCGATGAGAATATTTCGTTCGCTTATCGAGTCCTTAGATGAATTATCAGTGCCTTATAAAATTAATATAGTTGTTTTTTGCATAATTTTGAATAGTTTCAAAATAATGGCAGTAATTTCTTGACCTCATGGTTGATGTAATTCTTGCTATATTTGGGGGCAGGTCAATTAGTATATGAAAAACATTAGACACACCTGTTGCCAGCTACTCGCAAACTTTATTTTTGCATCTTCACACATTGAGATTTTTTATCAAACGAAAACATGTGCCTGCAATTTTCAAACCCTTCGCTAAAATCTAACTGTTAAGAATGTTCTCAGGAGGATCGGCTGATTTAAAAACATACTGACTTCTCTCCAAAAATAACAAGAATTGTAAAACCTTCCATTAAACCATGTTTGAAGACCTTTCATTGTATGTAAATATTATGCAACATTTCTAAATATTCATACAGTTTAAATAGGTTTTATTAATTAAATTTATTCATTACTGTTTGAACATCGACCTGATTCGATGCGTGGGGTAAATTTTCCTGATAACTTGAATGCATCCATGTGTGAAACAAAAGCTGTGATTTTTCAAAGAGTGCCATAAAAATATTGTCAATTGCTAGGAATAGAGATGGAAACGAGTCGATAAAAGGCAGAACGCTACCTTAACCCCTTGGTTGGGGGCAGACATTTCCTTATCTTTCACCTGGTGGGGAGCAAATCCACCGATTTTCGGAGATGCCGTTTTCGAAAAAACATTTATAGTAAAGCTATTGCACAAAAATGGCAATATACTTGAAATATATTGGTATAGAACCTCTGACAAAGCAAAAAACATGCAATGATGCAGAAAGAATGAATATTCACGCCTTCTCCGCATAACATTGCGATGCGACGGCTCGTGCGACTACAGATGCGCTCCCCACATGGGGAGCGCAGTCCGCTTGCGACTATAGCCGCTCTCCCCAGTTAAGGGGTTAACATAAAATGCAATTTTGGGCTCCAAGGGACAATGAATATTTCAACATTCAATGCGAGAGATCTTGATAGACAGCTTTTCGGGTATTACACCGAGTCAGATTGTCCGCTTTGCTTGAATTCTTTTTTAGCATCCTCAATGATGAGGTAAGCTGCAGAAATTGTGTCTTTCTGGGAATGTAAGACGGGCTGAAATCGTTCATCACATTAGCTGGATCTTATGTTACTTTGAAATGATGATTTCCATAATTATAGACATGGTGGAGCAGAGCAGATTGAGTTATCAATGGAGTTAATAATAATATTTAAAACAAAACCCTTGCAGTTAAATGAAGTATTTAGTGAATTTATAGCCATTTATGATGCTTGCATTAGTATTTTTCACGAAATTTGCACCAAAAAATAATAATTCTAGTAGTTATAAAAATTCAGGGAAGTTAATATTATTACATTTAAAAACATTTGTGTTCATTGAATCAGAAGACCAAGAGGCGAGTAGAATTTTTCCATGGTGAAACAAAAATGTTTCAGAAATAAAAAAATTCCGCGATTATAAAATTTATGCCGATGTAGGTTTATTATCGTGGAAAAATGCAAGTGTTTTTTTCAATATTTTCAAAAAATTAGAGTTGAGAATGCTTTAAGTGTTAATATTCCTTCTTTATTAAACATTTAAGTTTTATTTGGTGGTGGAATAGATCAAATGAAATATGTTGAGACTCACTACTGTTTTCAATGAAAGCTGATATGAACTTTGGCTCGAAGCTGAATATTATTTTCCTAATTAAACCACACTCTAAGATAAGTATCGTAAGCTTGAGAACAGTGAAAACTACTCTGAATTTACCTTAGCAAATGGGACCTATCTCCTCATAAGTCAAAGAAAAGTTGTTTTTATGAACACTAATGGTCTAATCGCTTGCTGGACAATGTTTTTCTGCGGAAAAATATATTTAAAAACTCTCAGAAGTTTTACTGAACAAGTCAGACTAAACGAGAGAGAAGTTTCGTGGAGTCGTACCGCCACCATTCATACTTTTCTCCCAAAAACTTTTCCCAATTAGCGTCATTAAGACGGCTTTAATCAGAGAATAATTAAACACAGCGTTGGGCGGGTAGTAGTGAAGGGGGGGGGGGGGGAAGAAGGGAAAGACCGGAGGGAGGTGTCGGGTGGGAAGCCGTGGAATGTGGTATTTCCTCCCTTTTCCGCATGGCGGCGCACGTGTCGCCGTCACCACAACAGCAATAACAAGAGGAGTAGAGGGGAGGAGAGGGGTGGGGATCACCCCGCTCGCCGCCATCCTTCTTTCTCCACCGTAATAATAGTCGCACGGAGAACATTAAGGTGTGGAGGACGAGATGAACTGGTCGGAGGCATGCAGAGTGCAATAAATCCTTCTCTTGGTCACGATAATAAGCAATGCTTCACTCTAGCATGGAGAGAGGTTATATGTTAGACCTAAAAATTCCAAAATTCGCCCTACTCTATCACACAAATATGACCTTTGTGACTTTTTTTCAATATAATTAAAACATTCAGTTATCTTTACATATTCACTGCTCCTTCATGAAATAAATTTTTCTTCCAGTCTCAACATCGAAAAAGTGGGTGAAGGCGATTCTTTATGGAATTTCTGTTCCTTCAAAAGTCCGTGGAAAAAATAACTCGATACAATCCCTACAGCTTTTTTATCACGCCGATCAATTTCGTCAGCAATGTGTGTCATTTTCAAAGATGCTAAAGCCCTGTAGGCTACAAAGAAGTTTCCTTTAACATACCTATGTCACAATGCATTAACGGAGCGCAGGTATGCTTATGTTATTGATAATAATTCCATTGAGCCTCAAATAAGCCCATGTTCCCTGATAAATCATGGCTGCAAAAGTTGCAACTGTACTGCTGACCAATTTTGCATTAAGTTCTGTTAATCCTGGATCTTAGAACCATAAGTCATGCTGTGTACGATTATTTTGGTCGCATTTAATTGAAACTGTGATTCATTTATTTTTTGTCCATTTATCTATCTCAGTTACTTATGTGATTATTTTTATGGGAGTAAATGTTTATCACGAGGATGCCTCCTTTAAAATATCCAGCACTAGCTTCCCCATTAAATAATCTCCCTTTTAATTTCTTGTTTCTGAAATGATTTCCTCTTAGGCCTTGGTATAGTTTAGATTTACAGATTCAAACTGGTTTAGAATTTCTTTCTAAGAAAACGAAGGAAAAACTCGATGTTCCTCATTCCACGTGAAAGGATCCATCATATGTGAGCACACAAATAAATTAAATTACAGGTAAACGGTAAATATATTAGATATGTAACTGATTATAATAGTTAATTTGGTTAAATTGTATTCGAATGGGTTTGTTCTCAGAAAAGTATTTGGAATACCCAGTGGTCCTTCAAATATTTTTCGTGCATATAGATATAATATTTTTCATAGTATTCCAAGTGGTTGAAAAATTGAGAATAATTACTTTCTTGTAATCGTTTTATATTTTATTATATTATATTAGTTATATATAGAAATTCCGTATATCACACCATTAATGAAATTATGAATAGCCACAAAATATTTTGCCTTTTAACAACGATTAAAAGCTCTTTTATCCAACGGAAACTAAGAATCCAGGTCGATAGTTGGCAGGACGCAGGACGCAGGACGATTGAGCTGCGTTTGTACGCATATAGTTGGCCGTTTTTATTTTCTCTTTTATACCATTTCGGCGATCTTCAAGCAGTGAATGCCTCTCAGGAGGTACGCATAAATGTGATCTTCTTTTTTGCGCATTGCGCTGTTTTCGTTGATACACACTGGATCTCTTTATCTCTTTCGCAATATTCAAACTACTTGCTTTCCTTAGTAGTAGACATAAGCCATCAGCCGTCCTCGTCTTCAAAGGAACGTCCCGGCGTCTTTTCAGTCTGCATTTCTCCCATCCCGTGGGTCTCGTCTCCAACCCTCCCCCCTCCTCCTCCTCTCCCTCCCCGCTCCCCCACTGCCCGTGTCCCCCAACAAGAAGAGGAAGAAGAAGAAGAACACCTCCCACTCTCAATGCATGCCTCACCTTATCTCTTCCTATTCTCTTTATTGCCGCCGTAACTTATTTTGCACATTCAAGCCCTCCCTCTTTCTTCTACCCCTTGCTCCCGCCATTATTTCTGCTTGGTCTCATGGAAACCCCTTTCAACCCACGCGATACTCACCTATCTTACGCACGAGATAAGCTCGTATTGCTTCGTATACGTCCTCCTTCTATTTCACAATCCGGTCGTTCATTCCTCTACTTTTCGCTATTATGACTTTTGCTCATTCATTTATTCCCCCAGCATACCCTCTAGTTGACTCTTTCTCGTTTTCGTCGTGTTACTCTTCCTACTTAGAAACACTGAAACTTTTATGAGCTCACTGCGCGAATATATGCCTGAAATTCCGTGCCACACTGACGGAGATGGTGATAAGACCAGAGAGCACAACATAAATTTATTATACCATGTCATACCAAGAGATAGACTAATTTGTAGAGATACAAGATTGAGAGTTTAAAAATTTGAGATTATCGCATATACTGACCTATTTCTCCATTCAAAGATAGTGATTAAATCTGAGGAGTGTTTCGTGAGAAGACAAAAGGATGAGAAATAAATCAATGTATTTTAATGAAAATAAAATAATTAATATTAATAAAAATGATTAAATGAATTTATTGTTTACATTAGCTTAAAGATGTATCTCTGCTTCCCATTGAAATACTGGCTGACTGATAATGCATCAAATAAAATATTTGTTTTGAAACCCTAAAAAATACAGATTTGTTGCAAAATAAATTGCTTTAATTTCTTTGCACACATAAAAGCCAATCTTCATACTGAAAAGTGCTTCCTATCTTTAGTAAAATTAAAATTTGAAAAGAAGAAAGCATTCCTCATTGCCTTTTTGTATCTAATTTTCTTGCATGAAACATGATCCGATAACTATGAAGCGATCCATTAGCCAATAAGTGAGTAAAAAAGACAGGAATTTAGTAAATGCGAAAGTTGACGAGTGTGGAGAATGCCTTGAGGAAAAGTTTGCTTATATATTTGTAGTGAACGCTCTCGAACAGATTTACCAAGGATCATAAATTTCAATGTTTAATAATTGCCAGCAAGACAAGATTAGGGCGTAGACTCCAGCGCGGAGGCAAGGCCGCTGGTCTCCGTCGCTACCGACTCGACTTTACATCCTGGGATGTATGCATCCATTTACGCATACCTACCATTTGGCGCTCGGCTCGTAGGATAGAATTGTGCAAATGTTTATAACACCATTTTTCACTGCACTTCTTTCAACTTTTTGCCGTTAATGTTTCAGATATTGAATTATTACTTCTTAATGTAATACGAAATGCTATTCAAAGTCGTCCTTTTTCCTGTTGATTTATAGACGAAAATTTATTCCCAGTTTTTTTTCTCCTTAATCGCAATTTTCCTATCTAGAACGAGCCAAATATTTAATTTTCCATTTTACTCTTCTTACCATTTTAATGAGTTATTTTTGGATAATTATGAGTTTTGTTAATTTAAAAAATCATCAAAGTACCAACGTGTCTGAATGGGGTAACTTGGAATTTCAGTGAAAGGCATTCGGCTTCTGAATTCTAATTTCATAAATCATTTTAAAGTGTGCAATAGAGCAGCTATAAACCCTCTGATAAAGCACAAATATGTTTTTGAGCATTGAACTGTAATTATTAAGAGTAGTTTTTCTATAGTTATCGTGGAGATCTAGTACTACATTTGAAAATCTTTTTCTATGATACTGAAAATTCGGCAAGGAGACGCTGTAGGTTTGTTTATGTTTGATGCGTCGCTCTGATGAATATATATTTTCTTGTTTCACTACCATCCACGAAATAATCGCCAGGGTTGATCTTATATTTAAAAATCCAGCGTTCTTTTAGTTAGCCATCATCCTCTACCTTTCTGCTAAAACTAATTCGCAACTTTCTTATTAAAGCAGGCGATGCAATATTTTACGGAAATTGCATTCGCCGCATGCAATGTGTTGACTTAGTGTAAAGCATGCCCTCAACTCAGCTGGCGACATACACATTACATTTTTATTGAAGCGATTTCACTTATTTCCACGCCATTGGCGTGAATTTCTCCATCAGTTTAACCGCTTCCCCCAAAATCGATTCCTATGTGATTTCAGTCGAATAACGGGGGGGGGGGGGGTTCTGAGCAACTCTCCATACCAGTCATGGATATTGCCCGTACGTGCTCTGGGACACTCTGGTTTGAAGTCCTCAAAGGGATCGGAGACAGCTGATAAATGAGAGCACAGTTTCCCTTCCTTTTCCTCCCCGCTCCGTTTCTTTCTCCCCTTCCTTTTATCACTTTGATTGCGCGGAGGCGGAAGGAGGATGTGACAGTGCACTCGATCGAGGTGGAGTGAAGGGATGGAAGGCGATTTCTCAAAGACACACGCACGCTCTCAGGCCTTCTATTCGATTAGATTCCACTTTCGGGACAACAGTCGAGCAGAGCAAGAGAATAAATAGAGGAGAGACGAAAATACAACACGCGTTCGAGTATTTGTGCATGACAGCAAGAGACATATTTATTATCATATACAATAGTAGTACTGCCTGCTATCCTCCTCTTGCGTGGAGAAGATCACTGGGAAAAGCTTTATCGATTGGAAATCTATTAAGCATTCGGAAATCCTTCCAGTGGTTACCGTTATCATTTTCCTCCTTTTCTTCCCAAATTTGTCCCTAACGCCCCACTTCGCTCTTTCAATTGCTTTGATTTCCTGAATTTTGGCCGTATTATTTTAATTTTTTTCAATTATATTTTAATTACAAGTATTTCGTAGCTGTTAAAAATACGCTAATAACTGAGTACATAAAAATCATTCACTAAACGATTTAACCCCGTATTCTCACCCCAAATTGTAGGTTAAGTCTCTGTTTAACTCTTCCTTCTAATCCGGAGACCTCGGAAAGATCACCTCGCATGCTCACCCTTGAGAGTTCCTTGAAATCGGCTCTGAAGTAATGAAACCGTTTGCATATTAAAATAATGGCGGAGTAATACGAAGTCTGTTTTTTAGTGCAATGGACTTCAATATAGTAGTGACCGAATTCTATTCAACATTTTATAAAGTTTTTATTTTAAACTAATAAATTTAATGTTTTATTATGAGCATATGGTAAAAAAGAAATATTTTAACTTGAAGAACGATGATCATTAATTTCACGTATATCTTGAGTATTCGTATTAGTTGAGGTATTCGTGGTAATTAATATAAAATGTTTAAAATAAATTGAAAAAAGGGAATCCGCATCTTTTAAATGGCAAACACTCTTTCGTAGGCATATATATCCCATTGAGCTTCAGGGAAGGATTTACCGTTCCTCGCTACCAAGAGTGCGTTTAGTGACCTTAGTCCATCAAGAAGGCGTAATCTGGTCTAGGAGATCAAATACTCCATGAAACACGAAAACGTTAGTAATTTTTTATCCGTCGTCGTAGTCTTCCCACATTGCGTGCTACTCGCGCATCTGACAATGAGCGCGCCCCCTTCGTCTTCCTTTCCCGCGGCGATGGGATGTGGGAACGACCACAACGGTGACACTAAGATGAATGAATGATACTGTGACGGCAGTAGATGCACTGTCCTCTGACGGAAGGAGAAAAAAAAAGAAAGGCAACCTATTCCCGAAATGCGACGAGTAGGGAAAATAAATATGAGCGCTGCTCGGGAGAGGAAAGGGGACAGACCGATAATAATTATTCTCTTTCAGTGTCACCTAAACGTTCGTTTAAATAAAATTATAATTTAGAGCGGCGAATTTAGAGGGGATGTTCAATCATTCATTTTATTCTTTGGAAAAAGAAGTTAATGTCATAAAAGCCACAGATTATCGCCTAGGGCTTCTCGCCTTCGCCTTTTGCTTAAAGGCTGTTAAGCCAAAGTAACTGCTAAAAAATTGACCTCATTCTTTTCCCGTTGCTTTTTACTGTGTTTTAATTATCTCCTGGGCTAAGGCGATCGGTTTTCGAGGAAAATGAGCCTTAATGTACTTGTTTGGTTATGTGGGCTGAGACAAGAATAAGGTGAGCTGTAAGTGAGAGTGTCTGGAGTGGATGAATTTGGTAGAACGAAGAGATGATCTTCAGTGGGAGCTGAGCGAGGTTTAGGGAGATGTGGGAGATAGTGTCGCGCAGTCATGGATAGTGTCTCTTTTTGAAGAGGTCGTGCGTCACGAGGAGCGAAAGATGAGACCCATTTCTCAAAGTAGTCTAATATTGCCAGTGAGGAGAATGAAAGGTGTTCTCGAAAAATAGAAAATAATGACAAGAAACGATTTGCCTTGTGTACAATACTCTCTAAGCAGTTCCTTAAAATGAAAAATGATTTAAAATATAGTTCCATTATTTGCTTTTGAGTTTCTGGTAATGCAAACAGCACACTACTCAATTCATTAATTTAGTCGATTTCTGTTAAGTTTTAGTTCTCTGTTTACACTATTTTAACGAAAATCCCATCCCAAATGTTTTCTCCATATTCTTCCGCTTTCTGTCTGCTTCCCATTGTAGTCGGGGCAAAAGAGGCTGTGAGCTGTTGCAAGGTCCACGAGTTGAGAGAGAGAATGTGCGACACTCCAGATTAATCCCTTCCCCTCCGCACAAGCCCCTCCCATCCCCCTCCTCTGCATCCGTCAGCTCCTTTGATAGAGTGATGTGACCCCTCGGTTAAGTCGGGGAAACCTTTCTCTCCCTATTCCCTTCTTTAAGCTCTCTCTCTCTCTCTTTACAACCAGACACTCAAAAGCGGAGGCCCTTGCGACCTCCTGCCCGTATTCCCTCCTCTTCGTAGCGCTGCGCCCTTGACTTTGGGACGCTAATAGAGGCCTTGTTGCCTCAACGCGGGCGGGCCGTGGGGACGCTAATTGGTTCTTTACACAGGGAGAGGATGAAAAGGAGAGAGTGAGGGAGGGAAGCGGGACAGAGAGAGAAAGAGCCTTTTAAATTTAGATCTGCCTGTTTTTGGGAATGAACGCATTCGATCATGCTCTCGTGTTATTAGACAATGCGTACTTTAGAAAATTAATTTAAAAAAAGCCTTTTGTTTACTTGTTATCAATAACAACTGCTTTTACCCTTAAAATACGTAAGCATAGAAAGCAAGCTTCATGTTAAAAATTACAATCATGAGCCGCTTGAATACGTGCCTCAATGGTTGATTTTCTGGCGACTTATATTTCATGCATGGTTTTGAATTTTGAGCGATAATGTTATTCATTCCTATTTTAGCCGTGAAAAGGTTTTCATTTTTATTTCAAATATTCATATGCTGGAAGTGACTATTTGTTATCATTAGATAGATAATATTTTTAGTTGATTTTTATGAAAGCGAAACATGAATTTTTGTTTCCTATGGTCAATTTTGTAGTCCGCTTTTGACTCTCATCAGTTAAAATTTTAAGTGCCCTTAGATATTTGTTGAAATTTGACTGAGCTCACTGCAATTTTGTGCAACTTTTAAAACCTTCATCTTTATCAAGTGTAAAGGAAATTTTGTAACAAAGTGCCGTATAGCATTTATTTAAGTCTTCTATTCGTCGGGGGAAAAACGAATTCCCATACCCAATCGTTCGGCAAAATATCACTCTTAATTTATCGTTCCTGTTGGACATCGAAATATGCTGGGGTTCTAGCTCATTTTTTTTTCAATCGAAGCTTAGCTCGCAGCCTCCGAGTCTCTAGCAGCTCCCAGCATAATTCGTCTAACATCTGCGTAGCAGTTTTGTACGACCTGTTCTGTAATTTTTGACGGAACGCGCATCTTTACTTTTCATTTTATAGAGTTCGCGGATGAAGTCTTTCAGCACCGGATCCCACATGCTTGCTGCATAGTCAAGGTATGCCCGGACGAGTGCCAAATAGCACCGCTCTTTTACTTTCTCGTCCGGAAGTCTTCCCACAATACGCTACACACGAATCCTATCTTCTTCAGGGCTCTGCCACAAATATTTCTTGCATGTGTTCCCCACGAAGGCGTTTACTGTGGAAGTGAGACCGGTTGGAGAGAGTAAATGAGAGATAAATAAAGAGATGAAGTGTTCGGAGGAGAGTTTGAAGATGCAAGAGCGAAAGGAGGGAGGGGAGAGCAAGGGAGGAGCTGGTGGTTGAGGAGAGATGTTCCTTGGAAGGAAAGAAGGGAGAAGCGTTGCCTACCCCACCACCTCTCCAATCCCACCCTTCCCTCTTTTTATTTTCAACCCCGTTCACCTCCCTGTCGTCTCGCGTCTTTTGCCTTCAATTGCTCGTTCACTACCATTGTAGAGGTCCAAAAGGAAAGAATTTTCCCTCCTTGCCAGTGGTCAGCACCATCCCATGTTCGTATCACGCTGCGGAATGAAACTTCGTTTTTTTTTCATGGGGTGTCTCACCAACATATTGCAATCAGAATTGTCGGTGTTTCATGGAAAGACCTTGCATTCCGAAACCACTAATTAAAAAAATCGCCCATCATCAAGAAACATTTCTAATAATGTGGTGAATGAAAACAGGAAAAACTTAACAAGTGTTCCCTGGTCCGGGGTAAGAGGGCTCTGTGGCCTCGTTAACTAGGCCAGGTTAAGTAAAACCCAAATGAATGAATCTGGCTTGACTCAGTGAAGCCTGTAGTAATTTTAATTCGCTATTAAAGCATTTATTATGTAACGTGCAAAAAATAAAAATACTTCTCTGAGTTATCATTATGAACACCTGTGGTTCATCGCCCGCTTCGTTAAACATGTGAACTTTTCCCCGCGTCCAATTTTAGAATTTACCAAATTCCCCAAACAGTGCGAACGGCATGTGCTCGTGAAATATGTAATAGAGCCCTATGTATCGTATATGTATTAATTAAGGCTCATTTTTTATCTCGTATACCTTAATTAATAAGCACAGAATGATTTTTAGTTAAGCTGGTCATGATAAAACTAAACTCATTTCGCGTGATTTTGTTTCATTTTCTCCGCCTTCCAAGTTAACCTTATCTTCTTAGAACCTTATTATCGACGAAAAGACTGCTCCCGTCTTATCCCTTGTAACTCCCTTTTAAGCATTCATACTCCCTCCACTTTCAGAGCGCGGGGAAGCCTCATGACTTGTGCTTTTGTGCACGCCCTTGTGTGATACTTTTTCGAGTAGAAGTAATGGTTTTTCTGCGTTGGGGGCGCTCGCCAAGGTAGAAGTGAAAAATGGAGTGGGCCGATTGAAGTTCGTGCGGATGGGGGCGCGATGTGGAGGGGGTTGGCGCGGCGTCCCCCATCACAAGGAGGCGCTCTTTAAGGAGGGTTTATTTTTCCCGCTCTGCGTTTCGGGGCTGAGGGGTTTCGTGAGAATCTCGTCCTTTTTTTGCTCCCTGCCGCTCTTTCTGCTCTACACATGAAAAACGCTTTCCTGAAGAAAAGGTGGCCGCTCCCCTCCCCACTCTTATTCTGTTTCCCCGATTCCCCTTCCTACTCCTTACATAAAGAGAGTGGGGGGGGGGGACCGTCGCATTTACAAATACCCTCCACCCAATGCACTTGCTCACCTTATGTGCTTATTACATAGGTGTCGCAAGCACAGTGCGTGCGGTAGGCAGTGGCGGGAAAGCGATCCCGGGAGGAGTGGGCTCAAGTTCGGAGGAAACCGTGAGCGAGGTGAGGCACTGCAAGACGAGCGTTGCGTCTTCGCCTTTCAATATCCGAGTTATTATGTGAGCGACTTCACGCGGGGTCAGTGAAATTGGGGGCAAGGTGTCTCATGAAATCCCGAAGAAAGTCGTGCAGGAGTTGCTTAATATTTTCGTAAGGTTAAATCGACATTTTTTTTAAATTTTACATTCCTTTGACGTGCACCGATGTTGGTAATACGTCAACAAGTGGGTCTCAATACGGCTGCACGATCCTGCATGTATCTAAAATGCCTGACAATGAACTACTAGTCCTAAGATATGGGAAAAGACTGAAAAATACCTCTACCGTTGAATGAATGTGAAGTTATTTCTCCGCATTCATGACCGGCGCGCCGCGGCGGATTTCAAAAACGGCTTAAATTAGGGGCTCATTTGGAACATGAAGCTCGTCATTTAAAGGTGCTTATGTATGAATATCATGGAAAACTCCAATGAAAGGTTATCTGATCACAGATAATGGTCCTTCGAAGTTTGACGATTATATGTAGAAAACATTTCGTCAGTGCATTAATCCTGTACAATTGTTTTATTGTGCCACGTATTTCTTTGCTAGCAGCTTTGTAAGCATGCTTATAATTTCTCTAACAATAAGATGTATGAAATTTTGTTGTAAAATATGGCTCTTCTGGAAATATGGAAATTCTCATTTACAATTTAGTTTGTTCATATGACGACCGCCATTTCATGGAATCGTCGACTTGGAATTTAGCTACATTGATCGCAGTTATTTTGACATTTGGTGATGGTAGTGTCTTTGATAGCTTAACTATTTTCTTCTCATATCGTAATAAAACAGTGTATACTTGATCATTTACTGTCATGCCGGCCTGTCACATAGTTCAAAAGGAGATAACTTTCCGCGGGAAGGGGATAAGAAGTCCATCATTCCGTGAAATGCAGCCAATGGAGTGCAGAGCAAGCAGACGCCTTCTCCTCCTCTCCCCCCACTCTCGCTTCAGACGGACTCACCTCTCTGCTGCATCGCTCTCTTTACGCTCCCCATTCTTGCCTTTCCTTTTCTGGGTCTGCTCCCTCTCTAGCCTCTCTCTCCTCGGCGGCAAGTTGACGCGTGAACATGGAAGTAAACCGGAACCGAAGAAGAGAGAAAAAACTAATAAAGGGTGAAGGAATATTCGTTTTTCTTTTGTCATACAAGGGGAGCGAGCCTCTGAGAGACGGGCGACACTTTTTCAGAGAGGGTTTTGGAGTGTCCGCGTGCAGAGGGTGGGGGGGGGGGAGGAGGCGAGGGTGGGAAAGGGGTCGCCCGTGTTGCAGCACCCCTGATGCATTCTGGACGGAAGAGGCTCGTGCACAAAATGCGACGCAACGGTTGGAAGGTGGACAGATAAAGCATGTGTAGGTACTTGCGTTTATAGTATATCCATCAACCATTCGATCTCATTCACTTCATTTTTTGATTCTAGCGAAAGAATATTTGCTTCCATTTGCCTCAAAATTTTCGAATTTCCACTCACTTTGATTCATCATTTATTTCATTGTAGAATTATATTTATTTTAAAATTTTTGTATTTATTATTTTAAATTGACAAGGAAATCAAGAACTAATGCGACAGTTTCATCAAGAGCCGTCAAGAGATTAGTCCGTAATAATCATAATGCACTCTATTTGTTGTGTTCATATTAGTCAAAGTAAATTAGCCCGCGCTTGATAAAATGCTCTAATAAAACTCTTCATCTTAAATACCTACATTGTCCCAGTGTCCTGAAAATGAAGCATTCTCTACAATGACGTAGTTCCTCAATTTCTCTTTTCTTTAAAATGTTTCCATCTCCAAATTCAATTTATTTAACTTCTTCCTTCATTTCTAAAATAGTTTTGTAGCGAACTTTTGTTTAGTTCAGTTGTTGAATGGATCGTAGAGACGGCAGGAGTTATGTGCGAAATCGTAACTTCCATGAAGCAAAATAGAAGAATAATTCTGGGCAAATCATAAAAGGAATGGTAGATTACAGGATTATGTTAACGAAAAACCACAAAAAATACACAGATATTTTACGTTTTACAAACAGACACTTAATTGCAAAAATAATAATAATTGCAGCGCTTCCATTGGATTTTAGTGGCCTTTTTGGGAATTCAATATTTAATTTTTATTTTTGAATATTACTCGAAATACTATTGTGATCGTAGTAAAAGTGCAAGAAAATTGCATAGCCATCCGGTTATGATGAATTCTGAAAGTTTCAGCGCTTTAGTTAATCAGGAAGCGGTGGAAATTTGAGCCGCAAGATTTTTCCCGGAAGGGCAAACAAAGAAGGAAGCGAGTATGATGAAACGTGGGAAAATCATTTTAGCGGTAGGCCTTCAGAGCACTCAACATGTCAATTGCCTTTAAATGTATTTGATACGGGTAATCGGAGATAACTGAGTCGTAATAAAAAAAATTCTATCTTTAGATTTGTAGTTTTTGGATGGGGAATTTTAATGCTTAGGAATTACTTTTTGAATAATTATATTTCTTGGGAGCTGTGCTATCTAATCACTGCCAAATCACTGTCAAATTTTTATGATCTATGGTTTGCTACATGAATTATTTACAGAATGCCATAAGAATACCGCATGCCATACTGGCAATTGCAATGTCCACCTTCCACGAATATACTTTAGCTCAGAAAAATGTTTTGGCGAGCTCAATTTCATCCTTGGTGTATAAAATATATGAAATAGTTTCATGGGAGGCTTTCCTCGTTTAAGAAAAAATAAATGTTTGAGGGGAAGGGACGCATGCGAAATGGTTTTTTTTTTTTAAATGGAGAAAGGAAAAGGGAAGATTATGCTGGAGGGTGGGAAGGGGTGAAGGGGTTAGAGGGAGGATTAGGGGAGTAAATGAGAAGGGAGGGGGAGGGGTGGCGATTAAGGATGGCTCGCTTCGAGGGAGCGGAGGAGTCAAAGGGGGAGGCGGGATTCGTTTCCTAATGAACTCTCTCGCGGAAGGCGTCTCCCGCCATTCATTCGGCCAAATATAAAAGAAAATCTCAAAGCTCTCTGGGATAAACGCCTCACTTCCCGTGAAATTTAAGAGCAGGACTCCATCCGGAAGTGTTCTCGGAATAACGGAGTCGTCATAAATCGTACTCGCCACAGGAATTTATTTTTGAAAACGCGTGTCTATCCTTCAGACGCGTGCCCAACAATGAGGAGGCCATTTTGTTGACAGAGTGATATGAAATACTTTTTCGCATTTTATAAAGTGTGTTCGGAGAAGACTAGTAAGGAAACCTTTTACGAGGGAAGCTGAACTGCAGTTAAAGGAACTCTTTTCTTCGAAAAACGTCTCAAGTGCTTCCGGAACCTATTGTGCTTAAAAATCCCTAAAACTGAAACCAACTCGACGCGACGGAGAGAAACTTGCAACACATTTTTATGATACAATCTGAACTCAAGCTTGAAATTGAGATTCCCTGACTCGGAGGCAGATGCAGAACTTATAAACTCTTAGTCAAAGACACTTATTTTTTCCCTCCGCCCTCATTTTTATGCATGGTTTTTATCATATTTAGTGTACATCCTGGTTTTATAGTATTTACTCATGTTTGCTGACTTAGTGGAACGTTACGTCTGCGGAGGAAGGATATAATTGGAAGGCTTTCCTGTGCCTCTTTAGCGCGGAGTGGAGAGAAAACAATCTCTTCAAATTAAGCAATTGCGCTTTTAATGAGACGTCAAAACGAGAAAGGTGAGCGAAGAGAGAATGGTGGAATCGGCCTCGCACAAAAGAGATAAAAGTGAATGGTGTAAGGAGGAGAAGACGAAGAAATGTGGAAGGATGACGGAGGAGTATATTCGGAATGGAAAGGATTTTCACGTATTCTCTGTGTTTGGCAGTTGCGAGGAAAGCAACAAGGGCAAAAGACGCTCTCATTACGAGAGTCGCCGTGAAGAAATGAGAGTGGGGGAGGGGGTGAGGTAAGCGAGGGGGGGGGGGGGCGCTGCGTGCGCGCTCTTTTTTCGGCGCGTGCGTGCGTGCAAATGGAAAGGGTAAGCCGTGCGCGCTCAGTGGAGGTGAAGTCCAGGAGGAGTCCAAGCGGTGAAGGAGCATCAGAAGGAGGAGCGCTCGAAGGAGGGTGCTGTGTGCGTTGGGCGGGCGTCCGCTGTCGAGGCTCTGTCGTAAGCACATGCGGTCCCCGCTCCAGTCTAAACCCTGTATTCATTCCTTCTCCCTCCTTTGAAATCCCCCCTCTAATTTCTTTTGTGTTTTATTCCTTCTTCTTAAATCCATCGCTTGTCAATCCTCACCATTCTCTTCCTTTGTTCTTGAAGTCCACGGTCTTTCGCTCATGCAAGCGAGAGTTGGAAGGCAGAAAATAGTGCATCTTGGGCTTCTTTTGGCGGTATTGTTTGAACGGAAAAAGATCGCATGGTTAAGTCGAGGGACTTGAATATAAGAGAGAGGAGAAGGTGAGATGTGATATCTGAAAGATGGAATGGAAAATCAACTCCTGCTACCGGGTGAGGAACTTTTAAATGTCATCTACTTCATTCAAATATTGCCCTTTCCCTTAATGGCGCCGGCTGCTTTAACCTCTTTTTCTTTCGACCCATTCAGCAGCCAAACGTTTTAAGACAGCGGGTGGAAAAAGACGATCCACAAATTTGCTAAGGGTAGCATCCTTCCCGCCTTTCGCAAACCTCATTCAATTGAAAGTCACGAAGGCATTTGCTCGGTAAAATTCTATTCGATTATTTTCTAAAATGGCTCCTTCAACACTTGTGTGAGTTTTAATCTCCTGAATCCTTGAAATCCCTATGTTCTGCCATTTTTGAAAGCTTTTTTCAAATTGAGGTTTCTTGACTAAACTCCACTCTTTTTGTCTAAGGTTAAAACCTAAATTTAAAAGCTACCGTACAAAAACTGAAAGTTTGAATGATACGTTAAGATTTTACTTGCCCATAAAGTTTGCACTCAAACTATGTCTTTCACCTATCAACTATAAATGGTATTTATGAACAACCTATTGAGTTGGTTAATGCCCATTCAAAGTTTCATTAAATCGGTCAGGTAGTTATAAAGCGGTAGCATGTCAAAGTTCCCAAGTCGCTGTACGAGATGGGCACGATAATATTCTATAACATTCGATGAAGCCTCACCCAGTAAGAATGCGTCGCAGAACTGTTTGTTGTTTTGGAGCACAATCAAAGAAAACCGTTCATCGCTGGCATGCAGAGTTTCAGCGAGGACGCTCTCGCCTCAGTCACGAACCGCGTGAAGCCAAAGTAAAAAACCGCAGGCACTCAAGAAAAAAGTGGATGCTGTACGTAACATGATTATGTGATTATGGAAGATCGTCATGTTACGAACCGTGAGATTCAGGCATTATTGGACATCTCAGGGACCTCAGTTCAAAAGATCTTACACGAATATTTAGGTGTTAAAAAATTGGTCTTCCGCTGGATACCGCATCTACTCACGGAAGAACAGAAAGCAGCTCGAGCCAAATGGTGTCGAAGCACTCTACAAAGATTCAACTCAGGAGCATCAAAGCACGTTCACAAAATCGTAAGTGGTGCTAAATCATGGATCTATAGCTACGAGCCTGAATCAAAACGCCAATCTTCAGTATGGGTCTTCCAAAGTGAGCTCAAACTGATAAAAGTTGTTCGCTCTCGCAGCATTTCGAAGAAAATGGTCGCATCGTTCGTATCAAAATCAGGGTATGTAGCAACGATTGCTCTTGAAAATCAAAGAACAGTTAATGTTCAATGGTAAACGACCATTTGCTTGCCGGAAGTGATCGCCGAGCATCGGAAAGATAATCCAAATCGACGCATTAAGCTCCTTCACGACAATGCAAGCTCACACACCGCTCGAGTCACAATGTCGTTTTTGGAACAGCAAAACGTCGAAATTCTTGATCATCCTTCCTGCGGCCCGGACTTATGCCCCAATGATTTTTTCACATTCCCCAGAATCAAGAACATGCTACGAGGAAAGCGCTTCCAGACGTCTGAAGACGCGGTTGATGCCTACAAAACAGACATTTTGACTACCTCTACTTCGGGTTGGAATAAACGTTATAACAACTGGTTCCATCGAATGCAAAAGTGCATTGACTATCGTGGAGATTACTTTGAAAAACAATAAAAAATTGCGTTATTGTACCTCTTATAGTTTTCTTCATTCCCAACACTTGAAAGGCTACTCTCGTAAAAAGTCGAATTTATGTTTTTCATCAGTGCGTTAGCCTCAAATGATCGGTAATATGTGATAAATTTCAGTTGATAAATTAGAATTTTAGCTGAATAAATATTCGGCATCGTGTTATTATGTTCAAAATAATTATAGTGTGTTCTATTAATGGATACTGCTTACCAAAGAATTTGTCAATCACAAATATTTGATAGTAAGAGCACCTGAATGAAAAGAGAGTTTATTAAAGGTAATAACAGTTTACTTGAATACCGTCATATCAGTCTTCATTCAAAGTTGGCATTGTATTAGTAGTAAAGTATGTCATTCAATAATAATATGCTATGTTCCTTTTATCGTTGCACTCGAATGATGACATCTATGGATTTTGTATAACGCAGCACTTTCGAGGTTTCAGTGACTCGTGAAAAAATGATCTTAGAAAAACTGCCAATCTTCAATACATTTTATTTTAATAAACTTACCGGCGCAAGATAAAGATATTTCGCAAATGATCCTAGTTTCGTGAATTTTAACTTTTCATAAATATGACCAGAAATTTAATCAGTTGCACCCAATTGCTTGGCATAACTTTTATTCATAATAAAAGGCATAATGTACCCATTAGATTTGGAAAAATGGCGTGTGAAAGCGGCGAGACGTTAATTTTCATAAGATACGTAGTGATATCAAGATGGAGGGAGGATTAGTCAGCTGATACGTATGGTTGAGTCCAGTAGGTCTCAAATAAAGTTAGGATATGTTCATAGATCCCAGTTTGCAGGACTTAGAGCGGATACATTTTTTTATGGAATCTAAGTTTTCAAGACTGCTGAACAATTTAATTGTACCTAATTCCGACGCACTTTAACCGTACTTTCATTTATTTTAGAATTAAAATTGTCTTTACATTCATGCTAATTGTTTAAAAAAATATCAATAAGGATTCAAAAATCTGAGCGGAATCGCTTAGTTCATATATAGAATACAATTTTTAAAATAAATGGCAATCATATATTATGTCATTTGCAGTAGAGATTTTGAGTTGTAGGTCTTGGTATGTTCCTCACAGATGTTTAACTTAAGCCAACACTTTTTTAAGAGGAGTAATAATACGTTTTTAAATACCCCCGTGATGAAACAGCAGTGTGGTGACTTGGATTGATGGGTGTACGCTTATCTTCCTGGACTCGAGAGAGTGTCCCATTTCTCATGCTGTCTCGCGAGACGTCACCGCCGGCGGGCGAGCGAAGGAACTTCCAAATCCTCCGTCTTGAGCACTTGTATCTCCCACCCCTCCTTCCTTAGTGCCTCCTCGGGTTAATCCGATCAAGTCGCTATGGGAACGAGGACTCCTCTCCAGCATTTGGCGGTTACGTCACTTAACTCACGTGGACCAAGTGACAGTAGACGAGGCTTCAAGATGCCTCCCATTTATAACTGCAGTGGTGGATCCGCTGACAGAAAACACGATTTGACTCTCAAAAGGCTTGGCAACAATGAATGCGAGTGAATGGCTGTCACAGGATGGTCATTGGAGTTTTTTTCTGCAGCACTTTCATCGGATCATTCACTCTTCCAATGCCTATCCTCCAATGCTCCGAACTTCAAACGATTACAAGAAAAGGAAGTTTTTGCTGTTAAAATTGTTTGAATAACCAGAATATCAGAAAAACTTTTGGCTTTTGAATAGATGATTCGCGATAAATTGTGATGCCTGAATTTTTATTTTATTGACTCTTTTCAACAAAGCTCCTTTAGGTGGAAGGGTTGGAAATTTAGAGTATCTAAAAGTTTTATCACCTATATGGTTAAAAATCTCCTCGCTACATATAGGATTCTAAGTAATAAAGAATACTGCTATCTTAATCTCCCACTATCTCTCTGAGATCTACTTTATATTATAAAAGCTTTATAAATGCTTGAAGTGTTTGAAATGCATACGGAAATAAGTGCTACCACTGGAAAATCGGTTTTTCTCGCTCGAAAACGGGATTAAAATTTTAAGTCATAATACCCACATACGTATCTTTCATTTATCGATTTATTATTCAGATATTTTTAAGTGCGTTTAGTAATAATACTTCGTTAAAACGTCCAAATGTCTCTTGATTAGAAATGTGGGCAAGATTTTGTAAAATGGTCGAGATAACTGGTTTAAAAAATCATTTGGGCGTTTAAAAAATTCTTAAGTAAGTGTCTGAAGTGCAAACTGTTCATGTAAAAATTAGACAAAGGCTTTTTCTATGTGAAAAAGTAAAATTTTTGTGATTTAGAAAGACATTTTCTTTGTTGCGGGCTTTTATGCTTCAAGACGCATGCGTCAGTCGTCATTCTTGCGTGCACAATGACTAGCACGAAATGAATCTTAGTGTGGGGCGCGCCTGGAAAGCAGGTGTAATGGCAGACACGGGTCAGTGGACAGTTTGTTGTTGGCCGCGCGTACGTAGATACTTCAAGTCGTCCGCTCTCCCTTCGTGGCCTCGTTCAAGTTTATCTCGATGAGAATTGTGCGAAGGGATTTGTCTGTTGGAGCCCAAACAGGGACGCCGCGGATTCAGAGGCACTGCCGCGATAACGACATCTAACGATGGCGGGTTAATGGACGTCGCTGTGTATCGTTCCGTCCGAAGCGAATCTGTACTTAAGAGGCCGCTCGCTCGATTCGCAGTCCTTGGATCGTTACGGCTCGTCGTTGCGAATGCGCGCAATCCGAACGATTGAGCACGGTCACGAATGCTGACGACGGTGGCAGTCACGCTCACATAAGCCCACGGCCACGTTTCGAATTGGCGCGAGTGATGCTTTTGAAACTGCAAGCACGAAGGGGTTGGAGGGGTTAAATGTAAGGATCAGTCGTGGAATCGACGCTCTCTCGCGATCGAAGGATGAGCACCAGGGTGGCGCCAAACGAGTGGCAGTGTCGTGTACCACTCTCAGTGCGTTTATGTATCTTGATTATTCTCGTATAAACTGGAATTATATGGCGTTTATAATTTCAAATTTATATTTCATGTGAGGGCCTCACGGAGAACTACAGAGGCATGTTAAAAAGTTTGTTTAGTTTATAACACAACGTCTCGAAATAGTTAAAAACACAATGGCACAAAATATTTTTAATTTACTCCCTAACATAAGCGTCTTTATTTTGCCAGCATAAAATGTATCTATGCGATTTCCTACAATTATCCAGCATTTTTTTTCTATGCCATAGTTCCTCGGTAGAAGTTGATAAATGCTTAGCGTAATCTCAAATTTATCGCCCAAATAAGTTCGTATCTGTCTAAAATTTGTATATAAATGGAATCTTGGGTCATAAAAACAGTACCAAATTATTTATAAATGAAACAATTATAATATTTGATAAATGAAATCAGCAAATTTAAATTATGCTCCGCATTTCCACAACTTTATATTTTTATTTTCCTTTAACTTCGCTCTTTCTAATAATAAATTGGATAAATTTAACAAACAATAGCACTGGGAAGCAATATCAGCGGTATGTACTCTTAAAAATGACTTCATCACATTTGTGTGTGTTACTATGTAGGATTCACTCAGGTGAATGGATCTGGGCGTTATAGAAAAATGAATTATTGCTGAATGCGATGACTCAGAAGCACAAGTTTGCTTTCAAGGTGGAGAGAGTGAGAGAGAGATAGCTTCTGAAGAGCGCAGACAAGAAGAAGGAGGATGGACCGTCCATCCCGCATCTCGTAAAGGGAGGCCTTATACTCTCTGCACTCTTCACAGTGGAAGCGGCAGGGTGGGCGGCCGTGAAAGGCTCCGGGGATGCTTTAAAAGGGTGGTGGTGTGCCTTCCCGGCGAGCAAACAGCAAACAGGACGTAAAAGGCAGAAGGGGGGAAGGCTTTCAAAAGAAATCCACTAACGAAGAAAAATCTCCGGTGAAGAAAGGAGGATAGCGTTATTGGGGTTGTGGGAGGGATGCCGAAGGAATGAAATATTGACTCTCCGGAAGTTGAAGCGACGTAATCGGAGAAACTATCTGATCCAAGGAGAAGCCGCGAAAAAGTAAAAGGGTTAAAACTTTTCACTCTCGGTGTCAAAATTCGTATTTCTCTTTCAGCTAGATCGGCGGGAACAGTACGAATGCGGTGCAAGGACATTTGGTGATTTGCAATTTTTTTAGTGGCAAGGTGCGTTCACTGAATGAAAAGCTGCTTCCCGTGGCCTTTTTTACTCACTAATTGAAGGTTTTTAGTTCTTTTTTTAATTTTTCGGTATCGCAAAATTCTCTGAACAATTAGCCTTAAGGAAATGTCCGGCAAGGCAAACACTTTTCGTTTAACGGCATTTTGTGTTGCTGCTTTACCTTTCACCTACATTTCATTCATATTGTCGATGAATTTATTTGTAAATTGGCAATAAATATGGAACGTCGTTTCTAAAAAGGTAAATAAGTAAACAATTAAATATCATGTATGAACGACGATTTCAAACCATGGTAAGATGAGGGATCACTTCATAATTCAGCAAACTGTTTACATTGGTCTTATTGTTAATATCATAATTTTTAGTCGAAGGTAATGAATAGGTAATGTCCAAAATTTGTTTTTATCTAAGATTTGTAAAAGTTGTTATATATATCTGAGACGTTGACTTTCGCTAATCTATTTTTTATTTAATTTAGTGATAACACAAGTTAAAATCATTATTAGTCCTTTTGTTTATCACTCAAGTTTTCTTTGAATTTCATTTCTGATGGCACATATTGCCATTGCATTTGAAACTTAAGGATCGCGGCATTGATCGCTAGCAATGAGGAGTGTACTTAAGTGGGGAGTAATTAATTCATCGCCTTGAATTCACTCCCAGTCCTATGATGGCATGCGTATGGCAATGAGTTTGTTTGACGAGGTGCAGTGGAAGGGGGAGAGCTGAAAAAACAGCCAGGAAAAATGGAGAGGGGGGAGTTGTGAACGGAGGGGGGCAGTTGAATGCTTTAAGGAGTGTTTTGTTTTCTTGTGGGGGTGGGCTGAAGGGGATGGAGGGGGGGTGAAAGAGATCAATTGGGAGGGGAAGGAGGGGGATTAATTTGCCTGATTGATTGGCGTTGTCGTCTCCGAAGTTTGCTTGTGGCCACCGACCCTCCCCATCTCGATTCCTCTGCCCTCCCCCTTTCTCCTGCGCTTTCACAAGTGGGGGTGGTGAGTGGGGGGGGGGGGAGCATCTGAGAATTAAGAGTGAGTGATGGGCGGTCGAAGGAGGATGACGGGTGGGCCGAGGAAGAGAGGGCGGTCGAGAATGTTCCATGCTGGATTAGCCCAACAACATGGTGGAGAATATGAGCAGACACGTGAAACAAAATTTCCTCCATAAGAGGAACGTTTGTTTCATCGCCCGTTTAATAATAATGGCGCATGTCGTTCAGACATCTGTATGCCTTATTAATATTTGAAACACACGAAAATAATCAAGGTCATGAGGCTATCGAACTCATGTTCAAATGACATTCAAGTAATTCGCAACCTTTTTCCATTGTAAGGTTGTCGTCAATTATTTTGTCATGTCCTGATTGTTCGTTCATAATTTAGTGTAAATAATTCATGGAAGTAACCACATGATTGCTAGTGACGTACCCCTAAAAAATCATCCGAAACTGCACGGTGAGTCCGCATGATCTTTCAGAAGAATATTCATCCAGATCTAATCTAATTATATTTCTTCTGTGGAATTTCCAATTTTCTGTAATTAAGAGGCAGTGATAGAATTAGAAAGAAAATTATTGAAAACTGTAAAAAATCATAAAAAAGAATGTTGATGCATTAAAATCCTTCCTTCGGAATAAGACGCAGAATTTAAGTTTATATTAATAAATCTGATAAACTTAGATTTGTGAAAAATGGAAAACGATATTTAATTTCACCAATGAAATAGATCATTGTTGTCTTTCTTTTTCTATAGGGTAAGGAAGTTTTCAATATCTAAATTCATAAGAAGCCTTATTTTTTGAGATATCCATGCTCTGTCATTCCTATACAAATTCCCTGCTCTTATACATTCGATCGATTTCATACTCTTCATAGAATCTATTCAGTAATTGGGAGTAAAACCGCGACAGGAAATGATAGTAGTAAGCTTTGTGATAATGTTGAAGTATAAATATTGGAGATACTTTGGAGGTAGAGGATCGACGGCTCACATGTGTGCTTCCCACGAAAGGGGTAGGGCATGGGTGATGCGCGCAGGGGAGGGTTCAGGAAAAAGCGTTTCTGTTTATCGAAGGGGGTTATCCACAGGCAAAAATTTATTTTCTCTCTCGAGTGGTGGGACGGAGAAGGATGAGGTAGCTGTCGTTTGCTCGCTCGTGGCGATCTCGAAATGGGTTCATCCTTTCTCTCTCTCCTCTGCCTCCCCCTCCTGACTCCACCCAAACCACAATGCCCCACATACACCCTTAAAACCTCCCCACGATCGTGCATTACATTAATTCTCTCCTTTTCCCCTCCTCCCCTCGCCACTCACCCTCTCCTGCAGGACGTCAAGGGTGGCGCTGCAGAGAGAATAGTCGACCAGATGCTCCCCAAAGACACTCTGGATTAAGAAAAAGAAAAAAAAAACTGTAGCGAAAGGCTGTGTCGCGTGACCGCAAGAAAGTAAATGGGAGGCAGGAAGGACGACGGAAATTTGTTAATGGGAGGGCTGGAGGATGTTTTATTTATGGTGCTATGCCGTTGCTTCTTAGTAGCTGCTCAAGACGGGTTACGTCACAGAGTAATGTCTATCCTGCCGTGCGTGGAAAAAACCCATTTTAAAGGAAGTGCTTACATTCGTGTGCACCCACAAGGCAAGCGCTTTGTCTCTCAAGTGCCTGATAACGGAGAGGTTTATTGTTTTGATGTGGAAATCCTTCGGGTGCATTCAAACTGCGGAAAGTTTCCCATGGTCAGAAATAACTTTAATTTCGAGAAGCACAGGATTATTTAAATCAATAAAAAACAAAGGGCTTTGATTGCCCTTCAGTTCACTGGCTAAAAATGAGCTACGACAAAAATTCTTCTCATAGCCATGACAAGAAGCGAATATGAGGTAGCATAACAGATAGGTATGAGTCAATATTTCATGACAAATTAATAAGGTCATAAAGGTACACGATATCATGAGTTGGAAATTTATAGCTAACACGAGTTATGCGTGAAAGTTTTGCCGTGATTTTTCCTTAAAACTCATTATATCTTATTGAATTCGAGTTCATAATGGTGAAATTTCAATTTTTTTTAGCGTCATCGCCCAATCCTGGCTTTTTACTACAGGGCACCCGTTATGAGTCTCAATGAGATTCGGCGTCTGTAATTCCTGGTCGACTTGACATTACGTCCAATTGTGATGCATAGACCATTAGAATCAACCATACATAGACGCACGTGAGCCAAAGTAGAAAGAGCCCTTTGATCTGGCATCGTCGAGGAAGGAAAACTAGTCTCAATCTCAGCACTTCGACTTGAAGGAAAAAGACGCGTTTTTGAAGCATAATATCAATCAAAATATGTCATTATAACCTAGGACTGTGATGGCCAGCCTTTTTCAGGCCCAGGACTGAAAAACATTATTTCTCTGATCTTGATGCCAATGCTATAGCTGGTTTCAAATATAGCGCTTTCAGATTTTTCTCAGTTAATATAAAAAAGAACAAAAGGAAGGAACAAACAAAAAGATTTGGGTTCTACTTATTGTTAGCTTTCTGACATTTTCCACTCATTCTTAAACCTTTACGTAACTTTTGCACTCCTGACCATGAAAAAACCCAAAGAGATCCAAGAACTTTCACAGAAATATCTATGGAGCTTGCAAATATTATGAACTAGTTTTAGTGAGTTTCCGTGTTCATGTGTTGCTAGATGACTTAAAATGTTGCGAAGGTGCAGACATTATGGATCAATAGTGCCAAAGAATAGAGTTTTCATCGTTGGTTGACGTAACAAACAGATATTGGACAAATAATTAATCGATAGAATAAGCGCCGAAGACGAGAGGTTGAGGCAGGTGCTTGTGAAAGTTTATGTTAATGAAATGAGATGAGGCGCGATGAATGGGTGAGCTTATCCTGGCCACTTACTCTGCACGCATTTCGCTATTCAGATGTTATCGCGCGCGCACCCGCCTTCAGCTCCTCCCCCTCGCACCCTTCCACCCCTCCCCTTTTCATCCGACGGAGAAATTCAATTCAATCTCTCAAGGATCCTGCGGGGACGGCGGTCCGGGAAATGGGCCCAGTTACGTAATGAAAAAAAAAGACGACCACCGCCCGTCTTCCGTGATGAGACGAGATTTACGGCCTGGTGGTGAATGCCGCAATTACTGCGAAAGGTGGGTGCGGGAGGTGGGAGCGGGAGCGGCATGAGGAAGTATTGGTTGACGGGCGGGGCGTAAATCACTCGGGAGGGACGGAAATCTGTGCCGTGACACGGGGCCGTAAAGAGCGCGGCGTGCCATCTGTCTTGTGTGGCGGTGCCATCTTCCCAAGTGAAATGGTGGGGGGGTTGAGGGTGGAGGCATTGGCGAAAGAAAGAAGGTGAGGGTTTGGAGTGGGTCGTTTTGAAACGCTGACGTCGATGTGACGAAGCGGGAGTAGTAAATGGAGAGGGACAAACTTTAGGTCCAGTGAGAATCGAAACCGCGAAAGTGGTCATTGTGACGCCGAGATCTCAAGAAACATTCAAAACATGCCATTGAAAATTTGGAATTCGTTTGAGTTGAGATTTTATTAATCTCTAGCATGAGGCACCTATCGAAAATTTTTAGTTTTAACCACTCTTATGCTACTCTCCGTTCCCATGAACAAATTATTAAAAACGTCATCAAATGAATCTTAGACTAATTGTTTTTTGATGAGGAAGCAATAATTTAATGGTAACATTACTGCATTAGCTGTCGTAATCTATGGGAAGGATAATGTTCCCATGAGTGCGGAAGAAATACTGATGAGTGTCCTTTGTTTAAATATAGTATCATAAAATGATGAGGGCAAATATTTCACCGTGCTAAAACTTTTCGCAATGCTCGTTCCTTTTGACATTTATTCAAAGTAGTGGGAATAAAATTTTTCACTGCTTCATCTTCCATGATTTCTCTTGCAACTTGAGGAATTTCTCACAAACTGTTAAAATAATTGTTCTCTCCAGCAAAATTATTTACCGCTAGTGAGAGATTGGGTTTTTATGATACTTCTTGTATAAATCTGTGGAATATATGTTGCATTCACTTAAGGTTTTTAGAACTGATAATAGTTTCTGAATGATCTGATCCTAGTGAGTTTTCTTTTCAAAATAGCTAAATATTCGTGAAGTAATGAAAACTTGGTTGTACCTATAATGGCGTGTTGGCTGAGATGTATGGCTTATGCTAGTACCCAGAATAATTCTCCGGGTAACTCTAACTTGTATTTTTACGGTAATTATTGAATTTATAGTAATCCATCATTATTTTATTATGTATTGTATTAGGGAATGGTACTGACCTTAGTGCTCTGAATGTTAAATTTCTTGCACCTGTCACATAGGTCGAGGATCTCTGTACATCCAATTACAATTATTAAATACGACCAGCCGGTGGAATCGCTTGTGTGAGAGATGTTTCTTTAAGTTGTGGAGGGCAGAGTTTTATCGCTTTCCCGTGCTCTTGAAATAATGTGTAAGTGCGGTGGTAGCTGGATCATCGTATTTCGAATTGATCTCATTTGAATAAGGACATGATGTGAGTGTGAAAATTTTAATGTAGAACTTATTGAATCAATTCAATATTACTCACTGTGACGGAAGGTATATGTACTTTGAATTGCAAATTATATACTTTGAAACAAGTGTCAACCAACAGTCAAATGTAGATTACAAATAAATGCCTCCATGATGAAGAAATCTAATGTTTTATTGCGAATTAATTGTATTCGAGCGCAAATTTTGGGGGTTTGGATATTATGAATAAAAAATGCTATTAAAAGATTTTCAACAATATTCATGCCTATTTAAGGTTTACTTTAGATAAGTGTCGCCTTCTTTCGAACTGCGAGGATTCGCAAAAAAGTACCTTTGCAACTCAAATCTGGTCGAAAGAGAACGATAAGGTCTCAATATTCATGAAATTGATTCATTTTTGGGAGGTGAAGTAAGTGAAACAGTGCAGGTGTACAATTATGACGCATGGCGGGGTCGGCCCACGCGCGCAGGTGGTTGGCATCTGAGTGGAGTGGGTTGGTAACTGCTTCGAAGGTCACGTGGGAAGGTCACGTGGGAATGGAGAGGGAATGACAAACGGTGCCGATTTCCTCGAACCATCATAATTATCATCGCGTTCCTCTCCTCACAGCTGTGAAGAGGGAATATGGAAAGCGAAAGGGTGTTTCTTCGTGCGACAGCGGCGAGACTAATGAGGTTCACCCGGCCGAGCCCTAGCGCAGACAGTGCAGTGGTCGGGGGAGTGAGAGTGGGAAGATAGTTCATAAGTCACCCAGCGATTCGGGACGGTGCTGAATAATTCAGTGGGTCTCCGCTGGCGGCGTCGCTTTCTCCATTGGGGTTGTCCGCGTGTAAGCGGACGAATAGGGCTTGATTTAAGTGAGGAAAGGGGTGAAATTTGGATTTGAGTCCCTAGCATGGCCGGGAAATCTAAAAGTAGATTCTTCGTTTGACAGCCTTATTTTTCATTTCTTCGGAAAGACTAAATCTATCCGTATTTTTTCTCCAAGCTGGTGTCCGAAGTTAGGCATCCGTTAAGAATACATCCTCATGATGTTTAATTTCGTTTACAGATAGGTATTAATAATAAAGAATAGAAGGAAGGAATGCCTGAAAAGCGGGGAAAACACCTGTATCTTCGACGATTTTAGCCCCCTTTTATGTACGAGTGCCATTCGTCCTAACCATATATTTTTGCTAAACGTGATATAATGAGAGTTTGTGGCATTTTAAAAATACCCAACCTTACCAAATGTCTTTTTTCTGGGGAGGAAGAAAACATTGGGAACCACAATCAGGAGTTATTTCGGAAAATTAAATAGAGAAATAGTATCGGATTTCAGGAGCGGTTTTATTAGATTTATGGTACCACCTACATTGATGTAGATTGTCAGCGGGTGGCTTCTATATTTTATGGCTATTTTATGCATTTGCTGCTATGGAAAGGCCGAAGAACCTATGATAGTGAAATATTCAACAAATAAGTATATACCTTTTTATTCATTTTTCACGTTTATGAATTTAACCTTTTTGCATTTATTAACACTTGAAGGAAGGGACGGTTATGAATATGACCCATTTGTATTCCTATTAAAAATCAATATAAACCACTCACACTCTATCCTATTCCTCTGAAATTTCGCGAATATGCGTAGAATTCCCAATAGTTGGTTACTATAAAAAAAGCAGTCTATCGCAGGATGTTTTCAAATGGATGTTATTCGTAGAAGGGCGGCTCCAGGTCATTAAAATTCTATCCCATAGCATCTCATTAGGGTCAGATTTAATCTCCTTTTTTCCTACATGTCCGGATTATTAATTTACGGATCAAATAGCATTCAGAATGCATCTATATCAATGATTGGCACCTTTTATTCTATTTAAATGTTAATATTCAATTTAGGTGTTAATCTCCCTTTCGATTTGACTAATTCACAGTAGTTATCACATTTCTTGGGCTTATCCAAAAATTGCATTTGTCCCAGAGTATAATTCAAAGCAAGTTATTTTCTCTCTATCATGGCCTAATTTACCCTACATCACGAAAATATGCCAAAGAATTGGAAGTTTTGAGGGCGGAAATGAGCAAATTGATTGAACTAACTCATGCCCGTCCATCAAGATAGTGTGAATCTCTCATACTCCTAGTGTTAATCGATTTAAGGCCTTGCATACTCGTTTTTGTAAAATCAAGGAATCGGCGATTGAAGTCGACAATCAACACGGAAAAAAAGATTTTTACTAAAACGATGAAACTGGTGTGATAGGGAGTATTTTTGTTAAATAACTTAAAGTTTGATGTAAATTTTTAAGCACTTGATTTATTTTACTAAACGCTCTTGATATATTTCATCGAACATTTTGATATTTCATAATTTGGTCAATTGTACTAAAGATTTTAGTGAAAATAACTGAATTAATTCAATAAAATTAATATTTAACTTTCATCGAAGTTATGATTAATTTTACGTAGGTGCTTACTTGTTTGGTAAAATTTATCAAACTCTACACTGTTATGCAAATTTGGTTTGATAGAATTTACTAAGTGTTTTGTAATCTATTGAACGGTCAGTCGTTCCTCTTTTGTTTCTACCAGTGCACATTTGCAGTTGAAAGATTCTTAAACAGGCCTTACATAAAAGATAGGTTGGTAGAAATGATTTTGTTTTCATTATTTATGATGGTGATTACGCTTCAATTTTGCTTACGTTAATTTTTCTGTTTATTTCTGCTTTAAATTGCAATGTTATCCGTGATCTGGTGCATCAAAGACAATGATTGAATAGCGTATTATCATGGATATTAAAGCTTTAAGGAGATGTTTGTGTATTTCGACAGAAATTATTTAATTATTATTTAATTAGAGGGATTCCTGAGGTATAATCATTCGCGACCATGTTTAATAACATGTGATAAAAGTCGTCACACTAGACCCAATCCATGCAAATGATATCACCCAGCACGTTAAGTCATCCCTGCATCGATGCGCAGAATCTTTTTTTCCACGAAGGAAATGGGTTGGAGAGTAGATAATTTCAATTGAGAAGGGCCTTGTGAAGATGCATCTAACATGAGTGAAATATTCTTTGCGTACAGCTCACCCTCTCTTAACGTCGTCTGCATTAAAAATGGAGATTAAGTGAGAGAGTAAGACTAATAAATAAAGGAGGAAGCTTGCAAAGAACTCAACCAATTCCACGCCCACATATAAATAAAACAATAAATAATGCCCCCCTTAAATATTTAAAATATTCAAATTGCTACTCTGTAGCGCTGTTCGTTTGAAGTCACTTATAGAGGTCGGATGACTATAATCTCATATTTGACCTCTCTTGTGACCCGGCAGCTTTCCAATTGTAAAGGCTAAATTTAAAAGATAAAGAAAGTTAGGGTATTTTTTTTGGGTTAATTCATATCCTTATTTCACGCAGTCTACATTTAGAACCTGTATTATGTACCTGGATATGCTGACGATAAATCCCTTTCAGTGATAATCTCTTTAGTATAAGCTGTGGGTGCCCCATGTTGACGATAAATAATCTTGTGATGTTATGCAGCCGGAAGAAAGTATGATAATGGATGAAAAATCGTTGGTGGTGATTTATTTCTAGTTTGAACCGTAGGCTCATAACCAAATCTTATAATTGCTACTCAGATACAAACCCACAGCTACCAGCGCCTTCTGATACAGTCTTCTTAACTTACAGTCAATGCCAAAGCAATGTATGAAAACAATGAATTTCGCTGGTATGTGTAGTTTCAGTGCTTCAAAATAGACCCGTAGAAAATGCAATCATGTGATGAGAATTCAGTTTTTCAATATCGATTATATTGCTTACACTTTTCAATTATAATGTAAAGTTATTAGAGTTACTATATAATCTCACGCAATATTGCAGAGAACGTAAAATGTGTACAGTATTTTGGAAACTGGAATTCTGGAATAATATTTTAGCAGAACCATTAAAGAAATCGTAAAGAAATAGAAGTCCGTCATTAAATACATCCAAATAAATAAATGTCTCCCCCTGCCAACGACAGAAATAACTAATTGTTTCGAGTATTGATGGCCGTTGTGGTTTTTATGCCTAAAAAAATAAATTTGCACCGCATACTTCTACGAAGAAATATCTTTCAAGTTTCTGTTCATTAGGTCGAGCAAATAATTTTTATACAATTCAGCTGTTGTATCAATGGTTTAGCTGTGTAATAAACTTGTCATTTATGAAATAGAATAGGTAAATGATATCATTTGCTGAAAATGAAAAATAAAAATAAAATTGTATGGAAGGATTAAGACGGTAGACTGTATAATTGTTATTTCTGGGAGAAAACGTCTCAGTGGACGATTCTCAGAAAATGAAACCCTCAAATGAACTAGGAGAAATAGATTAGTAGTAAAAAATCTACTTCTAACCTTGTTACAGCGCTGTTGGAGACACAAAGAAGAAAAATCCTATGAGTTTTGTAGTAACAAAGACAATGAAAAAGCCAAGTGTTAAGCCTGTGGAAGGGAAAGGGAAGGAAGGAGAAAAAGAGTGGCAGCGGGAGAAAAATAAGGTGAGATGGAGGGAGGAGGAGGGAGTGGAGTGGGTAATGGGAAAAGGGAAGAAGAAGAAGAAGAAGGATGTGGGAGGGGGATGGGAGGGATGGGGAGATGTGGAGGGTGACAAATACGTGAGGAGCTAATCTAAAAGCGACACCGAAAGAAGGCGCGCGGGAGGAAATGATAGGGGGCGCACGGGGAGTGGGGATGCAGGGCTGCCAACTGCAAAAGTATCTCGGCCTTTATTGGGGCAAGTGCGAAGAAACAAAGAAGATGAAATAGGCTGATAATACTACAAGGCATATCTTGAAATGCTAACTTATGCTTCTACTATAGCATATTGTGGGTTATGCAGCAGTCAGAAAATTATTTACTCGTGGCATTATGAGCAGGTTATCGTCTGGCCTGTGAGTATTGAAAGAATATTTCGTATATACTTAGTTAAGGAGTACCATTTCGTAAGCAAAATCCATTAGTATCCATGGAATTCAATTATCACTTTGAGAGTCATTTTCTTTCACATTACACATATCTTTCTTAGTACCAGCAGCATTGTGTATAATTTACTTCAATTTCCATGCTCAACTAATTATTTTCTTTAACATTGATTTCTGTTTATCTTCTGCGTCAAGCTCCAGTCCATTCACCATCAACCTCTTGTTCCATCTGCCTAAATGTTTCCTGCTATCGCCAACCAAGTACTTTCTTCTTTCCCTATTTTTCCATATCACCTTCTTCAGTTCAGTTTTCCTCCATAATTTTTTCTTCTTATTCTTTCACATTTTATGGTTTCGCCTTAGCGCGTAATTCTTTTCCTCTTAGCCAAATTAAGTGTAACCTAAACTACTCAACTATAAAATAATTGAATTGCGCTGCAAATACAAATCATCACATCAGAAACAAATACATTCACTTCGACTCGAAATGATGATATAAATGACGATTTAGCTTTGATGGAAATCCACGTATTAATTGTAAATATTTCAATTAGTTATATAGAATTTGTTTATTGATGAATCTTCGTTATTATTTACTTTAAATAAGTCAGCATTTATTAAAAACAGTTTCAAAAACTATGCAGATTTCATGACTTTGAAACGCTCTCATGAGTTTATAGCAACTGATCTACGTTATGTTAAGAATTCTTTCTAGGGATATAATACGCATGTGATTTCAAGCTTGTAATTCAACTCCAGCTCTTAAACTGAAGTTTTCCACGGGCTTTTGTCTCTTTCAATGGAATCGAAAAATTATGAATGTTTAAACACAGAAATCACTTCTGTATCAAAGATTGGGGAAATGTTTTGCTTATTTAATTCAGTAATTCAGCTCTAACGTAGTGTGCCAAGTATCATGTAAATCCGAGCAGTTTTGGTGCTTTTTCAATAAAACTTCAGCCAAACCATTTCACTCTTAGGCTGCAAGTCATCTGAGGAGAAATTATTAGTTATTGTACAAACTTCATCAAGAAATTTTTGGAAAATTTAAGAATACCTGATTGTCTAGTATGAATCTCTTTTTTTATGTCAAGAATATTACCATCATTGACGTGTACATTATTTATGATGTAAAAAATTAAGCCACCATAAGAACTGGATGCGTTGAAAAACTATTCTCACTAAATTTTAAAGATTAAAAGGCTAATTCCTTTTTAAGTACAGTTTTTTTTCTGCTAATTTCCTTGTTTAATATTTTGAGTGTAAGCTAAAATTTTTACATCTCGTTTTAAATGGCTATATGTCTATCTTGTAATTGGTGTTTTATCCATACAACAATTTTAAAGAGACTCTTAGGCCAAGAAGGGATTGTAGGACTGGAACAAACTTATCCGGACTCAAAACGAGGGGTGGTTTGGGAGCGCTTAGGTGTTAGCTGCAGGGATGAGTTAGAAGAAGAATGGAATGTGATTGTGGAAGTGTGGCCAGATTGGAGATGAAGTAGGGTTGTAGTGGGAGTATGAGAAATAAAGAGGCGAATGAAAGAGCAATAGAAAGGAAGGAGTGTGGGCTCGGAGTGGATTCGGGATATTCTGGAGAGAAGTGTGCGTTGGGAGGACAGGAGTTCCTTCGTTCGTTCGTCTTGCGTGGGGTTGTGGTGGACGTCGCTCCTCTCCCGGAACAGGAGCGATGCGTGTATTCCAGTGAGTGAGGATGAAATGCGGAATAGCCCGCATTGTAGGGTGTCCAAGTTAATTTCATGGTAAGAAGTACTGTTGCGTGATTAAATGCGACTTATAATTATAACTAAAATGCCCGATTGTACTCACTCTGTCCTCACTATTCTGCTTTGAATAAAAGAAAAGGCTACCGATATCAGTGAGCTATCCGTTGCTCTCGGTAGTCCTTTGCAAATGTAGAACGAAATGTCTAATCGGCGACACTTTCAACTCATAGACTTTCCTGAACGATTTCGGATGGCTTCTAAGTCGTACTCTAGAAAAGTCCCTTCATAATGTAATTTATGGCATATCATATGGAGATATGAGTCAGGCTGTAGCAATGTAAAATTACAGTAAAACTATGAGCTCGGAGACTAAAATAGAAGGTCGAGAAATAGGTGTGTAAATGATTGTTCCAGTGGTAACGTATCTGCGCATGAATATGCAATGAAGCAATATAAATAAAATTTCCTTCCGAGTATTTGTTCTAATCAACATTTATAAACTTCGGGGTCAAGTTATTGTGCAGGGTTGAATTATTTTCTCAAGTCATTAGTGCGCAAATTAAAATTAAATTAATCACAATTGAAATATAAATTCAGTTTAAGCATGGTATTTCCACTTGGAACTCTTACTATCCTTTTAATGTTATAATTTATTAAACGTCTTCCATATTTTTTAATATATCCTCGGTAATCAGGACCTACCCAATATATAATACATTTTTAATTAAAATTGTATCATATTCTTGCTTCTTATTGTCATATCAGCCTACTTTCTTCGTGTCTACGTACACGAAATTACCTCACCCAACATTTTCTTCCGTCTAACATTAAATTAATCCACCAATCTCACCTTGAGCGCCTCTCCTCCCAATGTTTCCTGCCAAAAGCATTCATCGACCCCGCCACCTCCGCTGATGAGGGCGTTTCTGCCTGAGAGAGGGCGCATTTTAACGCTCGCCGTTAAGTTTGATGAGTCCGAAATGAGCAACGGGTGTGCATGAGCCTCAGTGCCCACTGTTGCGATGAGAGGATTACGTATCATTATGACTGCGTGGTGAAGGAGGCATGGCTACTGGCAGCGGCTCTTGAGGACAGAACTCGCCTCGTTCCTCCAGGGCAAAGGTGTATTCAGGCCGGGGTGCGCAAATGTGGTTATGTTTTAGTGAGCCACCTCTGGATGACTTAGATGACCTCTGTGAGAGAGCCAGTCCAAGTTGAGGGAGGAAGGGTGGTGAAGAAGCGGAAGGGGTTGGGCCTGGGAGGGAGGAAGTTTTTGGGGCGCAGAGGTGTGCTTCTCTTTTTTGATGGTTAGAGGTCTTTTGGGTGGCAGTGGCGGGGGTTGGTTGTTACTGTAGGGAGCAGGGTGTTTGGGCGAGGTGTTCTTGAAGGGGAAGCGAGGTTTTACGTGTTATGTGAGAGCGAGCCGTGGAAGGTTACGACACGACGCTCGCTGGCTGCTCAGGGGGCTCTAAGTAGAGGGAGGAACTGGAAAGGAGGGTGTGTGTTGTGCTCAGGGTGGGAGGGTGAAGAAGGGGGAGCGAGGAGATGGAAGAGAAGACAGAGAGAGTTGGATGGCGCGGCAGAACTGAAGGCGTCACTTCGGAGAAATAGATCACATTCATAATAAACAGCTGAGGGAGGTGCTTCTAGTCCATTGCAAGCAATTTTATTGTAGCTTAATTTGACTTCGACATGTTTTGCCTCGATCTATGCGTAGCATACTTGCAATGACCAACGAAATTGATTTTTTTTTTCATGTAATTCCTGCGAAATCCACTTCACATTTCTCCCAGACAGAGTTTTTTTTAGCTATCATGATCTTAGTAAAAATTGTGCCTGTTTTTTTTTCTCGTGTTGACTCAAAATGTAAAGGTTTCGTCATCCCTCTCTTCATGACTCAATTCCATGCACATATAATACTAGTCTTACTTGTTGCACTTTCAGTTAGACTATTTGGGACAAATATACACCTAAGGTACTTAAGCATGCAATTTGTAATTTTTTGTTAGCGTACCTTAAAAATTTTCTTCAACTGTCAAATTTTCAATAATTCTACGAGAGGAAGCTAACTTAACCTGAATTGCAGTAATTCAAGATATGTCTTTGAATGATTCATAAGCCTCTATGCTTTTGTTCTAGGAAAATAAACCCATTTATTATATAATAGTGATTGAGCAAAGACAAAAAATATGTGCCGTCGGGTCAGAGATGAATATCGATCATATTTATGGATATGTAAATATGTACGAAAGACTGGATCAAGTAATTTTATGAAAGGACACTCTATGATATTTTTTATGCAAGTATGCAAAAATAATAACTTATTAGTGGAAATATCACTGCATGCCGCGGTCATGCCCCCTAGTATGGCCTAATAATTTTTTTCGTCTACGGTGCTCACTTTTTCTTTGTTTTACATCATTTAGAAGAGGTCTTAGTATCCTCAGTAGAATGCAAAGGGTGTTGATTTCATCTAAGTAGACTAAATAACGCTCCAACCCTAAAAAATCTAATACTTCTGCCTTCCCCGTGCGTGGCAGAAGAAGGCAGCATAGTAAGGGCGGAACCCGGAGAGTGAAGGGGCCTGCACACTAGCGAGATGGCGCCGTAGCGCGAGGTGGTGGGGGATGACCTCTGGTACCTGGTGACGATGGAATCAGTGCATCCAACATGGGAAGACACCGGGAAGCACAGCTGTGCGATCAACGCCTCTTTTCTCTCTTTCTCACATACGCACTCACTCACAAAAGAAAGTCTTTCTTCGCCCATCTTTCCCAAAGAATCAGTGTCACATATTCCCCTTTTTCTTATGCAACTTTCTTGTGATGACTGAGAGACCGGAGGATACTTTCCTTACAAGTGACCCATTATGTTTGGGCGTAATCACGAGCCTTTCTATGGGGAACCAGGCTAAAAGGCACACATTCTTAAGTTAAAAAGTTTTCATTGTAACTCATATGTTCACGTGTTGAGATAATTCAAGCTAGTGCTTCGTTATACTTAATATAGATCGGTAAGTAACTGTTGCGTGCTATATTTCTGTTTTAAATTTGGATCTTTCTTTCCACATTAAAAGTTAGATTAAAGTAAATGAACATATTTACCGCCATTAGGAAAATAAGCTGGATGAGAATTTCAATTCAGAGAAAGAGATAAGTTTTCGTATTTTTGAATATAAAGCTAGAGTCACGTTTTCTTGGTAACCTCAAAAAGATACATTGTCATCATCAGCTACTCATAATATTTTTATAGCTACTCATATTGGTGTATCACATTGATGAACACAAGTAATAGAAATTAGCTCACTCAACGCGTCATTTTCGCGTAAGATTGCTACTAAAAGATTAGGTGTATGGAAATGTAGGATGTTTGACCGTCATTGCAATGCATTTTTCTATTTTTTTTTTTAGCGATAACGCAGTTCATGAGAAATGTTTTCAGTCTTTCGAATTCCATGCTGGGCATACTTGGGGCGGGGCTTCGCAGGATTGAATTATTCAGGCCACCAGTAATTTATTCGACTGCGAGTTTATTTCGAGAAAAATGCTATGTTTTATATAATCTCCATTTTTCTTAATAATGGTGGTATAATTAAAGGTAGCGATGCTTTCATTAATTACCGCATGCAATAATAAACACCATCGTATATCGTTGTATCGTAGTCGGTTGTGTCACGTGCTTGCGCACCTGCGGTCTCTGGCAGCGGGAAAAAAATGCTTTCCATTATGGTGGAAGGACGATCGCAAGGAATTTGAGGGTGGCTCGAAATGGGCGGTTTGATTGGTGGGCTGAAATTGGTTGCGCGCGGCTTCATTCATTAAACGAGCGAGCTGCCCACGCCGACGAATTTTAAAATCACAGCTGAATGGCGATTGCTTTTCATTTGGAAATATAATGATGAGATGGACCAACTGTGGGAAAGTTTTCCATCAACGCTCACTGAGCTGCCAATTAATTGTAATTATTGCGATCAGCTATTTCTATTCGGATTTGGAATGAGATTTAATTAAAAATAATAATGCACAAATATTAACAAATACGAAAGAGATCGTGGACGAATTCACCTTACATTTTGAAAGAGTAATTCATTCAAACAATGTTGTATCTGATACTAATTATAACGCATGTAGTGATGATCCTCGGTTTCCTGGCCATAGTACAAGAGAGTCATTAGTACCTTGTTCCAACAAACGAAGCAGAAATAAAAGCATAACGTCACACTTGAAACCAAAGAAATCTGTGGCAATTGATAATACCAGCGCCTTTATAATAAAAGATGCATGTTACCGAGGTTTTTTTTTACATTTGTAACTGAATAACAACATTATTTGAGTAATTAAATCATCAAAACATCAAAAAATAAGTAAATCACCAATCATTGCCAACCTCTGTTTGCAGACTGGGATTTTTCCTCAACAGTTAAAAACAGCATCGTTATTTTCCAAAATACTAGAAAAGTTATGAATAGTAGAATTCCCTGTTTTTTTTAAATGTTCACAAGTTCTTTTTATTAGAAATCAGAATTTCAGAAGAGCAAATGCATTGAGGATCCTCTTCTGCAATTCTATTCTCATATGTATGACGGTTTAAATAGCTCGAACAAGGTTGCAGGACTATTAATTGAGATAACCAAAACATTTGATTGTGTAAACTACTAAATATTGTTAAGAAAATTGAAATATGCTGGTATTAGAGGTGTTCCATGTAGTTGGTGCTGCAGCTACCTTAGCTGTAGATATCAGTGTGTGCGTATGAAGAACTATACGGGGCAAGGGACTAAACATTCACGTGGAGTTCCACAAGGCTCAGTTTTGGGGCCATTGCTATTTCCCATAAATATGTGATCTACTAGTGTTATGGAAATTTAAAGGGCAAGTTGACATCCTTCGCGGATGATACAGCATTGTGTTATTCAGCCACAAATGTAAAGGTATTGAAGCAATTGATACAAGCTAATTTGAGTAAGCTTAAGTGTTGGTTTTCAAGTAATCGTATGAAGTTGAGTAGTAAAAAGAAATATGTAATGCTCGATTTAAATATTTGAGCATTCAACACAATAACTCGTGTAATTAGTAAACTCAATCTTTTAATAATCATATTGAATCCTGTAACGAATATATTCAGATTGCAAGACACAGAGATATCAAGTATTTATTGTCATCAATGAACAACTGAAGTAGAAAAAGCATATCAATAATTTACCATCAGACATATTAGCTATATATCTTACTTATTAAGGTATTTGTACCCAGCATCTACAATGAGAGCACCTTACTATGCTATTTTTGATTCACGATTGCAATATGGCATTTTGTGTTAGGGTGGTGCTTATAGCACAAATATAAAGCCCTTGGTAACAGCTCAGAATAAGTTAATAAGAGTAATGTCACGTGTATCGGGCATGACTGAAAGAGTTTGACTCATTGAATTAATTGACATATTCCTTTCCACTGTTTAAGAATTTTAATATTGTACTATTGAGAAATTTATTTATATACAAAGTTTTGAGAACTTTTTATAACGGGAATGGCTAATTAATTAAGCCCAGATCATATGAATTTAGATCCAATTACAATTTACTGATCCTTAGGCCAAACTAGGAATTACACAGACAATCCTTCAGCTATTTAAGACCAAAAGCATTTTGCTCACAACCACCGGATGTAACCATAATAAGTATTAAAATAAAGTTCTTAAAATCATTAAGAAATTAGTCGCTCGGTACTATGAATGTTGAGTTTTAACTAAATTCTCTAAAATAGGAGCCACCGTCAACACACGTGGAACGATGTACAGTGTTTTGGAGTGTTGTTATATTTTATTTTTTTTCTTTTCCTGGTATTATTAATTCCAATATTTAGGCACTATATCTTTTTAACATGTTTAATGCATGTATTTTATATTTTTTGTTTTTGCGCTTCCGCAGTTGGGTGAAATTGTAAAAAAAGGAAAATACTTATGCAGCACAATAGGCCACATTAAAATTTTGGGATCATTTGTTGATAAGTGAGCCGGCAATCATAAAGCGAGGTGAAGGACTCAAAGCGTGTCTAATTCCAACCCTTTGTTTATTTTTATGTCATGTATGATAGTATTATGAGAATTTAAAATTGTTATTAGCATCAGTATTAATGTTTGCGGCTTGTATTCGGCGAATGCGAGCCATAGCCATGGCCAATTGGTCCATGAGGGCCAAATGCCTTCGCTGCAGGTCACACGGAAGGGAAGTCAAATCTCTAGCCACCCTCTCACCACATGCCTGCGCTTTTTCGTCTGCATCTATTGGGGCATGAATTATCTTCTTGCGGTTATTTATGGTAGCCACTACAGTTCGATCGTGCTTTACGGATAACTGCCAATGTGCAACATCTGTTAAATAACTTAGGTTAGATCTTCCATGTCTGTAAAACTGTCACATACTTTTTTACCTTCGGTAGAATTAGCTAACACTATAAAATGTCTCAAAATGGAATAGCTCAAAAGACTATTCAACTAAAAAACAATAGGAAAACGCTCCAGTTTACTCAGATTATTTATCTCACAAGTCTAGTTTACATCGGTATAGTTTAACGTTTTTATGCAAAAGTTTCCTTATTCTAATGTATGCAGTCTGAATTGGTGAGTGTAGTTGATAAATTTAGTCAGTATGCAATGGCTAATTGAAAATGCGCTCTATTTTCAAATTTGGAGATCGCATTTCCTTTAATTACATTAGTGTCAGTAATATTTTTCAAATGAGCCTCATTTTGCGACATTTTACTGCCCAAAGGTATAAGTTTCAATGTCCTAATTGCATTTCCGCTTGAAATAAATTGCTCTTTTCTTCTCTCCATTAATCAAGCGAGTTGACGCTGTTCGTCCACCCTCTATCGCTGCTGATGTCCGCCATTTTTTTTGCGGCGACTGCAACCGCACGCTGTAATTCGTTCGAGGGCTGAAAAATCGCCTTCAAAGTGCGGTTCGCGATGCATTTCCGCTCAAATTACTTCTCCATTGAGGTGGAGGGGGAAAGGGGAGGGTTGGAAGGGGTATTTGGGGGAGGGGTATTGGAGGGAGGGAGAGAGAGGTGTGTGAGAGGATTATCCGTGCTCTGAATCGTCGATGACCCTTAATTAATCCACTTGAAGCTCCTGCAATCCTTTCTCTCTGATGAATTTCTTCTCTGCCTGCCACTGCCTCCCTACCCCGTGAGCACATGGCGGTGTTCAAAGCGTCACGCCGCTCTTTGTGTTAAATCGGTTGTCGCTGACGCCTATGATTGGGTAGTGGTGGGGTGGGGTAGTGGAAGGGGAAGGGGGAAGAGACGAGAGGAGAATTCCATTGAGGTTTTGTCCAACCTGAATCCCGTGTCGAGCCACGTAATCTTGGGAAGTCTTTCCCCTCTGTAAGTATTAATGAGGAGATGCAGTTGGAAGAAAACGAGTGAAGATTTGGCAGGGTCATTGTATCCGATTTGAAATATTTTCGGTCTAATTAATAGAGTGTCTACAAATCTTTACTTTTTTAATTTTGTTGAGGACCCTGTTTCGTTCAGGGGCAGATGTTTATGCTCGTTTTTGGTGGAGTTCATTACTTCAATCGGTGCCTTGGTGGTGTGCAAGTCCTCACGGCGATAATTCGTCTGAAGTCTGATAGAGGGTAGGCATGTGGCCTCTAGATATTTATTAATTATTTTTAAACATGTAAGCTACTGAAATATAAACTTTCATTAGAGAACAACCGTGAATATTGCCACCTTTTCATTTTTTTTCCGTTACGATTACGAGCGAGACGGTCGCTCCCCCTCACTCCGCCATTGGTGAGAGGTTAATCGAGTAATTTAGGGGAAAAGGAAAGTGGTGATTTCTAACACATGTTCTTCTCTTTCTTTCCGAAATCCGTTTTCCGTCATCCAAGTCCCCTTCTACGGCACCTCCCTAACAGGTGCTTTGATTGGCTGCCATGTGACGAGTGAGGACGTCGTAGGAACAGCGAACTTTATTTTAAAAGGTGCTGGAGACAATGCCCTAGTCTAAAAACTGAAGTCTTTCCTCAAAGAGATTATTTGATCTCATATGTTCAAGAGGGTATTGGGTGCGAATCCCGGCTGAAGTCTTATTTCGGGAACTTCCCAACAAAAGCCTTCGTTGAGCAAGGTGACAAAAGAAATGGCACCAAAAAGGTACATTAAGATAAGAAGGTACTTAGACTCTCTCTACTAATCACCAGTGTATGATATTCACACAGGTGTCGCTTAGTTTACCGTGAGGTCGACTATAATGAAGCTGGTAAAAATGTCGAGTAGCACAGAAACAGTTAATAAACGTGGATTCCCGTCTGTGGATATGGTACTTAAAAACTTTTATGGATTTCAGATATTATTATTTCTATAGCTGAACCCTTAACGATTAAAAATATCTATGGACTAATATTCTCCCGGCATCAATCAGTTTTTAGTTATCTAACTTAATCTTGTTTATTTGAAAGACCGACCACGATGGAAATCTATTTAATATTTCAAGATGGCTTCAAGTATGTCTGGTCCTTCGCTATTTGAAATTCCTTTATACTTTCGGAAGCCTCTTTTTTCGTAAGTGGTCCATCAGCACTTTCCCAAAAATATTACGCAACCAATTTTTTAAAATAATGATTATCACTGACAGCGTTTTTTTCGAGAATAAAATCTTTTATTTTCGCCGTGTGCAACGTTTCTCAATTAACGTACCGACAATTTTTGACCCATAAAATGCAGAATTGTATCTGACTTCTTATTTTGAAGCACCTTTTTCGACATTTTACTGAGATAGTCATTCATTGCTTTCCTTCATTAATACACATTGTGAATTTACTGTAGCATTTTCATCGGTTTTAAGAAAAAAATATGCTTAATTATTTCCAGTCACTATTCCGAGGCAAAATTCCATGCCTTGCTTTGATTTTTCATATTTTCCTTGGGACAGTTGGCACTTTACGCGATGACGGTCTGATGAAGGGACACTTAACTCATAAAACTCTTGAACACCATTGTTAGGACACTTAGATAGGATGCTTAATAGATTTAAATTCTGCTGATTACTTTTGAATTTTCTACTCATGCTATGAAAAATAGCAGTTAAACTCAGATAAGGTGCGTTTTTTCTCCTGTCTTTATGTATCCTCGTGGATTTTTTCCGCTCTCTCCGGTCTCCTCCGCAAGAATAATCGCATGGAATTCCCTCCAACCCAAACCGCCCACCACCATCAGACCGCAACGCTCATGATAACATAATTCTTTTTTATGTCCACCGGCGCCGAAAAGATGACAAATTTCCTCCCCCCCCCCCTTCGACTCACTGTCAACCCTTGAAATGTACCCCCTCCACTTATCATCATACTCTCTCTCTCTCTACTTTGGAGATTCCAGTGGAAAAATCGAGGTCGGAGAAGGAAAAAACGCTCGCCGGAGAGAACTGCTATAAATAGGACTTATTCAGGAATTTCGGGTGGATCTCCGCACAAGCAAGCCCCGTTCCCAAGCGCAGTTCTCCATACAGCCTTGGTGGAGGTGAGAGTCGAGGGAGAGAGGGGATTGAGGGAGGGAGGGGGGTGGAGGGAGGGGATTGAGGGAGGGAGGGGGGTGGAGGGAGGGGGGTGGAGGGAGGGGATTGAGGAGGGACTAATGTGGGGAAGGGGTTCGGAGAAAGGGGGGGAAGACATGCCGCGAGATGAGATACAAAATGACAGAAACTTAGGCGGTTGTTGTGGTTGGTCATTGCAAGTTCTGGTATCACATAAAAGATAAAGGACAAATCTTGAGCGTGGTATTTCACTTTGGGAGGGAATTAATTGATTTCATATCATCTCAAATTGATGTCTGACTTCCGGAATTTTCAGTAAAGTGCGTCGGATTTAGTTAGAAAAGCATTTTGTTCAGAAAAGTTCATGAAATAATAGTTTAGAAAATAATGCGGTCATTTTATAACTAATAACTTCAGGCTTGACTTCGTGAAACCTCTCCACATAGGAAATAAAGGGTTTAAACTTTGCAAGGTTCATAATTATAATACTGAACCTTACAAAGTGAACAATAGTGAACCAAAAAATATAATAGTGAACTAAGTTTTACTACTAAGTTTTATTCCTTTATTTCCAGTACGTTCAATTGTGTCCGGCTCAACTTTGTGGAAGTTTAAGTTTATAGATGACAAAAGGACTTCGTTTCTTCCACGGATTTATTTTTTTGGTAGAATATGTTTCCACCTCAACAGGTGCTTGAAAATGACCTCTTGAGGTTGAAACATGTTGCACCAAAAAAAATTAACCCGTGGAAGAAAACGAAGTCGTTTTGTCATTTTAGAAAATCATTTTGATAAAAATAATATATGCAATGTGAAATTATCCATTAAGCAGTTATATCCGAGCAGAATCCCGCACTGAAATGAACTGACTCCGAAAAGGTTTTATCCGAAGTCCGATGAAGAGATAATTGCTTTGGTATCTCAACCATTGAAATATCCGCTCAAGCCCTGATAGCCTTCAAATCCATAGAAGATCGTTTGCTTTCCCTGCGAATATTATTGATGAAATTTCCTCGGGTTTGTCACCGGCTAATGCTGTTTAAGGCCAAAGTTTGTCGTTGAAACGTTATAATTGTTAAAAAATTAATAGCTGCGGTCTTTGTAAACATGAATTGAATGTGAAAATAGGAAGGAAAACGTTTTATGCGCAATATTTCACTTTTTTTAAATTTTGTTTTAGGGAAAGCTACCAGAATTATCGATTTTTGCCAAAACTATCAAACCTGAGCTTAATTAACTGAATTTGGTTTGGAGCTTAATTAACTGGTTTTCTTGTACTCTCTCCTCTACCAAAATGAACTTGACTTCTGACAATGTTTTCTTTTCTAACCCGTTTATCTGTTGTGCTTCCTCTTGAATCATTTTCGGTCCTATCCATCTGGATATTATATTTTTTACCTTTTTTCCTCGGAAATACTCGTTTCTTACTTTTCTGTCCTTTCAGGTAATAGTCCGCATTCACCTCACAGAAGAACAATGAAACTGATATAAATCAAAAATTTGTTGAATGATGGTGAATATATATTATCTCCAAACAGTACAACTTGAAATAATAATGGAGTGCCCAGCGTAATAATGGCCAAAATGAGAACCACTCACATTAATATGTAATCAGGGTAGTGTAGGTTTTCCGTCTGTTAAAGAACATCGTCAAATGTCTATATGGTAAGCTCTGAGGCTTTCTCAGCGAACGAAATAGATGAATACTTCACCAAATGACAACTGGGAGAGAAATACGGAAGACAATGAACCGATGTGCGGGAGATTTTGCAAGCGTGGGAGGATTCGCATCGCCCGCCAATATTCTCAAAGCACTGCTCTCCCGAATCCAGAGACTGGAATGCGAATGCGCTCAGTGATCTAGTCGGATCTTAAAGAGCTTGGAGTTGGGGGCAGAATGAGCGAGAGAGGAAGAGTTGAGGGGGAGAGGGGAGAGAGGAAAGAGAGAGGGGAGGTGGGCGAGGGGTGCTGCTCTTGCTACGACGCCTGTGCTCGAGAGATTATGGCCGGAGTCGAGGCGATGATGAAGCAGCTCCGTTTATTCCCTTTCCGGAATGGAAGGGGACTGGAGAGATGTTTAGGGGTGGAGAACAAGAAGGGGCGGGAGAGACAAGGGTGGAATGGGGCGGAAGGAGTGCAGGAAGTTTGTCGGAATCTTGGGTGCGTAACCGTCTTTATTAGTGGCTTGCTGAGGAAACTTGTATTGTGGCTGCACCTGGTGCTATGCAACCGCAGTTGCGCGAGGGAGGCGAGTCTATTTCAACTGGTGGGTGCCTTCGTCAAGTAGAATAATTTAATCCATGAACATATTTAGCTCTGGCCCCAATAATGTATTTACCCTGTTTCATGCCTGAATCATTCAGTTCAAAGAGACATGCAACGCAACTATATACGCTACGCGACAAAGACGGCATTCCCTCACACTATTAGAGAAGAAAGTAGGAATATGACCGGTGCTACAAAAGTTCTAATTTACTATTCTCTCTAGCCTTTGAAAAAATAATAAGCTTCAAGAAACCTCCTCATTGGGAAGAAACAAACGCGAAGTTATTTCTTCATCCCAATCAAATTATTTGCTCAATGATTTGAGGAAGATGTGGCAGTATTACCTTCCGCCTTAACAAATGAAATAGATATTTGAAATTTGACCCTTCCGTTCATTTCCTAACGTTCTATTTCTTGGGAAAATGGATGCCTCGACCGCTTTTGACCCTAATTTAACGATAGGACTTTGGTCTTCCCAGGGAAGTGGCTTTGCGAAGTCTCCTATAAATTCACTTGTTTTGTGAAATATTTGCAGAGAACTCTAGGAAGAATTTTATACACACCGGTATTTGTTGATAAAAGTAATTGATCAAAGAACATTCAATTATGTACCGCAGAAATCATACTTGCTAATTAACCCCAAAAAACTACGCAAATTGGCGTAGAAGCATGTGCATGTGTCATATTTTGGAAGACTATTGCACCTCTCGTCAAAAGAACTTATCTATATCAATGTTCTGGGAATATAATTGTATCTGTCAATGTTTTTCATGCACACCAACCCCCTTGATTCAGAAAAACATGAGCTTAATGTGTTCCTTTGTCGTATATAAGTTTATGTGGCGTGCTCATGACTAGAATAATTTGCAGCGTGTATTTTTCTAGAACATTTGAGTCTCATATTGGTGAAAATATCCCTTTAAAGACTGAAGAAATTGATGGCTTTATTTCGTAGTAAATGGCTGTTGTAACCGTATGAGATGGCTAAGCGACTCTTCATCTCCAGTTTTATCTTACTAAACCTATTAGACAATCCTGATGATTGCTAAGAATAATATGAAGTTGACGAGGCGGGCTAAGAGGGTTAAAGCTGACGGAGCCATTGGGGTGCGATGCGTGAAGAGAGAGAGAGAGAGGGCGGGGGAAGGAAAGTTGTGCGGTTATTTGGAGGAAATGAGGGTTTAGCGTTTCCGCGGATTCCGAGGGATGGAGTGGAGAGGAGGGGAAGCATGCAACAACCCCCCCCCCCTCATTCTCTCTCTCTCGAGCGGGAGGAGAGAATGGTGTAGCGCAAGGAAGGAAGGAAGTTTTGTGACCGCAGTCCCCCCCCGGTCAGCAGCCCCCTCGCCTCGCCCGTGTTATGACTCCCTCGGGGGAGCAAGTGGGGAGGTGCGGCGGGCGGAAAGGGGTGGCTGCCGGTGAGAGATGGCGGAGGGGGAGGTTTGGTTGGGGGTTGGTGGGCGGGGGTGGACAATGTTGTTCGGGGGTTGGAATGGGAGAGGCGGATCCGTTGTACGTGGACGGCAAATTGGGGAGGCGGGGATGGGGGGGGGGGGGAGATAAAAATTAAATTTCTCCCTTTTTTCCTTCTCCTGTGCTTTTATTTCCTCTCCTCCAGCCCCCTCGTGGTGTTTATTATATTTTCCCTCTCTTTTCCTCTCTAGGGGTGTAAGTTCTGTGTAGTGCGGACCGTGTTCGGCGTAACTACGTTGCGCAGTGACATGATGGATTCATTTATTTGTTCGGGAAGGAGGGCGGAGGCAGACGACATGGCTAGAGGGAGGCTGTGGATCGGAGCGGATGCTGGAATGCAGGACGGAGTGGAGTGGAGTGCTCTCGCTCCTTCCGTTCGCACGTTGCTCGGGAATTAATTTTTGAGCTCCACTACTTTTTTACGCTCCCGGCCTTCGCGCCGTTAATTTTAAAAGAGCGGCGTTTTTTCGTGTCGATAAATTGGGCTGTCTAGTGTGTTCGAAGGCAGGGAAAGAAGACAGGACAGGGAGTGTGGGGGAGGATCAAAAATGGGGAAAGTGTCGCCGTAGTGTTGTTAGGACCGTCGTTGAGACGCAGGGGGGGAAGTTGAACGCATGCATGCACGCCCCTTAAAACATTCATGCGCGACGAGACATGCGTTGGAGTGAGCGAGGACCATCCGCTAAACGAAGCGCTTCTGCATAATTGATTGCCGTTTGGAAATGGGCGATCGAGACGGAGCGACGAGACAGCATTTGCTGCAGCGCTCATTGGGGTCCTTAGCTCCTCTTTTTTCAGGAGATCCGCGGGCAATTTGCTGCGGCATAACTGACTGGGGGAAAACACTGTCAAAAATTCAGCCGCTGGAGTTTGATTACTGGCGGAATTACATTTTTTTTTACTTTTCCTCTCAAACTTTTTGTGGAAAACTATGTACTCGTCTTTCATATGCGAGAAACCATTAGGAATGCGAGACAACCATACGTGTAATGCCAATTCCAAAAGTGTTCTGTATGTATTTATATGAAAATGGATTCACTCAGAATTTAATATCCATCAGATTATATGACAATCTAAATTACTTTAAATAAAAAATTACCCCTACCGCACCATTAATTCTTAATCAGCTTAAGTTTTTCTGTATTATTATGAATGCAGTTTTAACCTGCATTCAACATACCTAGGGATGCCTCTTTTCCAAAAATCATTTCATGAGTCCCCCAGATTTATGAATCACCTGCTTCTTTATTAGGTGCACAAAAGTATTAAGTATGCGACAGCAATAAAGAATCCTCTTGAAGCTATAAAATGGAATTCTGCAAGCGCCATCATAAATTCTCGGTACTTACTGTAAAGAAGAAAGACCAACGAATGGGGAATTGTAGCCAACTAAATTTCACACTCGCGTCCAACCCATGGATTCGGAAAATCAGGATAAGGACATCGCGGAATCGAATGTTCAAGCAAGCGTCTGCCGGGACAAACCCCAAAAAAATATTCACCCAAACGGAAGAAACGAGAAGAAAGGGACGGGGCCGAGGGTTCCTCGATCAGATAGGAAATTTATATGGCATCATCCAAATATGAAGACATTTATTCCAGGGCCTGGCTTCGTTCCCTCCCGAGAGCCCGATCGTTGCCGGGGACGCGAGGGTCGTGGAGGGAAGGGGTTAGGGTGGGCGGGAGACGGAGCAGTGGAAGGGGGAGCGAAATTCAAACCTGAGATCAAACGGTCGAGATATTTTTTCCCGCCCCAAACCTCTCCACCGTCTCCTCTCCCTCCCTCTTACCCACGCAGAATATTCCCTCGCGCAATGAATAAGGATGCCCACTGCCACCACGCGACGCCCACAATACCAAGAATTCCCAGCAAGCAGAAAACGGGAAGAAGAGTCGGAGCGGAGAGGATGAGTGGCTGTGAGAGTTTGTCTTTGGTAAGGGGTGCAGTGCATGAGGGTAGAGGTGGCAGGCGAGGGGGACGGGGCTAGGGAAAGGCGATAAGGATAGGGATGGCATTGCCGGGAACAGTGGTCGTTGGCACAGGGGAATGCACGGGGGTGAGGGGAGAAAGCTATGCTCAGGGAAAGGGAGGATGTTAGATGAACTGATAAACGGCTTTATCGAGGGTGAAATTGCGGCACTAAAACTTTATGTCTAAACCTCTTCTATGTTGACGATGCGGAAGAGATGAAGCCGGGCAGCGCAAATGCGGAAAAAAATCTATAAAATATTTATGTAGCCGAAAATATTTGTGGGAATGGTTCCTGTAGACGTGGGACGTTTTTTCCCCATCCTTGTATCTGATACATTAACTGCGCTTGGTAAAAGGTTGAAAAGGATTTATTTTCATCGATGTGTTCCTGATTACGACCTCGAGAAACGCGAATGTAGCGATAGTTTCACGCGTCAACTGCCTTGTGTGCCTTGTACTAATTTCACTGCCTATCTCAAGTGTGGGAATGAAATGGTCGATTCTCGGCAGTCAAACTTGATTACTCATGTTTCCGCAGAGATTTATGGAGACAAGCACCCACTCAAAGGGAATTTCGTTCGCAGCAACTCGATATTGACGCAATTTCTGTTAAGTACTAGTACGAGTATTCGTACTTTTTATTTCGTTATAATTCTATTTCTATGGAGATCTATGTTAATGTTCACAACGGCTATAATGGCTGCAATAAATAGTATAAGTAGTAATAATACAGCTGGAGGAAAAGGCATTGATGATAATTTTTTAAAAAGCAAATTACATCAGTTAACGCAATGTTTAGCTATAGTTCGAGTAATATGTCATAACGTTTGGATGAAATTTACCAATTAGTACCCTAAAATATTGATATCTAATCATATGGCAATTGTAATGAGACCCTGAAGCAAAGTATTATGCTTAAAATATGAAAAAAATGGTTTTACTTATATCTCGCTGGCTGGATTATGATCTAGTTCGTAGACTCATGATCATGAAAGGTATTTTGTGATTTCATCCACAAAGGTTGACAAAGCGATGCAGAAGTGGTAAACATCGATGTTTTGAAAACGAAGGTATTCCAGTAGTTGAGTTAAATGAATTCAACAATTTCATCTCCATGGCAGTAGGTATTTCATCCTAAAGTTGATACTTCAATGCCAATCAAATTTACGTTCAGGTGGTCTCTGAATAAACCTTCATCCTTTGTACCCACTAACAAGGCTGGTGCAGCTTTGAATCACCACTTGGTTTCCTTGCGGTAAAATGGCTGGGTGTACTTAAATATGTGTGCAACCTTGTTAATTTAAAAGAAGTAAGAAAAATACGATTGAATTTCAGCCCCAAGTAATGAGATGAACTGCCCATAACTCTAGTGGAATGTTCTTGGAAACGAGTAAAAAAGTTTCTGTAGCAAGTTAGCCACGAGAGTTGAACGATCAGTTTTTGCTTACATACAGAAAAGAGGGTGAAAAGATTCACAGGTACATAATTAAGTGATATGAGTTGGATAGAGAAAAAGATGATTGCACTTTGCTTCACGAGCAGCAATGTCAAGGAATTCGAGGCGCTGTGAGGCAGGGTGAGAGGGATGCAAGAATTCTGGAGGGTGTGATGCGGCAAGGGTGGATTTGTAACGCAGAGAAGAAGACGCGAGTGCAACAGCCGTTTGGAATGCCATGGGACATTTTGGGCACTGGTGATCGCAAAATATCCTGGCATACTAAAACCTATTTTGGGGAATACGCATAAAAGATTTGTCGGATCCCTGTTGAAGTCGGAATCCGTCAAGCGCACTGTGGATTGATTGATCCTTGAAAGAAAAAAGTGAAAGAAAGCCTCACGCTCAACATGCTGCGACACGAATTCACGGCAAGCATATGCGATCCGGTGCAGAAATATTTGAATGGAGCGCGAAGGAAAAGGTTGCGAGTCCTCAAAACCTGTTATGAGCGAACTGAGAGCGTTACACACATTCCAAAAATCGGAATCCACTGGAAACTCGGAAGCTATGCTCTAGGCTAGTATTGATTGAACAGTTAAAAATAGAAGGGAATAGTCTATAAACAGCTCTATACTTCCAAACTGGATGTAAAAGCTGAAATAGAGAGATTTTGCCATACTGACCGGCATAGTAATTCGATTTTGCCTTAGATTTTGAGAAAAAGTAAGCCAAAAATGGAAGTATGCTTCCATTTAATTACAAGTTGGTGTCCTCACACCTTCGTACACGCATCAATGAAAGCGGATTGCAGGCTACTAATATGAATGCGCAGAATGAGACCATTCAACGTGGCCCCGATTCGTATTTAATTTTTTGAATTCAGTAGGTGCAAGGGTAAGATAATTTACGAATTTACGAATCTCATTATGTTGGAACAAAAATACGAGGAAGTTATCGCCCGGTTTTCATGAGTGGATGACGTCATTAGACTTCTGTTTCATTAAATCTTTCACAGGGAACTGTCTTTGAGTGAAGGGGTGATAAGAGCTGTGATGGCAACAATTAATCGCGCGAGGTCAAATAGTTGCTGACGCAGTAACCCGCTGAAGAGGAGTTCGTGACGTCATCAGCTTATCTGCGAAAGGTCAAGGTCTGTCGATTTTCACCGCGATTGTCTCGAGAAGTAGACGACGCCTTCGGGAAACGGTGGAATGCGCATCTTCCTATTTTCGAGATCTCACAATCGCAAATGAAGAAGGGATTGGTGAGCGAGATCAATATGGAGTGCTGGGGCGAGACGAAGTCCCAGATTATTCTGGGGTGAATATCACGGCATATGGAGTTCATTTTCACAGTTCCTTGGTGATAGGATAGCGCTGGGTTTGCGAGCGAAGCAACGGTGGAGAAGATAGGAGACGTAGAGAAGAAAAGGGAGTGGGGTGGGACGGAGGGGCGATATGCGAATCCCTCCGATGTATTTGTAAGGCCATCGAACGCCCCCGAACCTTTGTACACCTTCCGAATAAAAAGCGCCGCTCAAATCATCCCCTTGTGAGCCGCCTCCCTTGCACTGCCGCCCGCCGTGGAGAGATATCGTCGTCCGCAGAGTGTGTCGGGTCAATGGCGGGAGACGCGTGCGGAATGGGTCTGCGCATGCGCGCTGCTCGCCTCTCCCCTCCCATCTCTACTACATCTCTGCCGAGTCGCTTCCCTACAACCCACCCAGCGCGCACATTCCACCACCCACCGAACCAACCTCATCTTTTTTTACGGCGTCGGCAGCGAGCGAGACGGCCTGGCGCCCGAGCCGAAAGGGGGCGCCGCCGGTTGTGATAGGGAGGGAGGAGGGGGGGGGGCAGGGTTTAAAGGGAGGAGTGGTGGCCCTCTGGAATGCGGATTTGCGATGCTCTCTTTTTTTTAAGGAATAGACTGTTTTCTCTCTCCACTCTGTTTTCGCTAGGAATGATCGCCGCCCTCCTCGGAATCTTATGCATTCCTCTCCTCTCGTCCACATTCCTTCGTCTGTCTGTCTTCATTCTCACCTATCTTTCGGTCTCTTCTTCTCGTGTCTTTCTTACTTTCTCCCGACTTTTACGCACTCAGGAATATGTGACTGGCAAGCATTTGCATGCACTCACGTGAAAACAGATTGAATAAGCCCTTCGCTGACTTGATTGCTCCTCTTAGGTGAATTCTTTCCAGTCCTCGGTCGTCATACTCCATTGAAAGGAATTTTGTTGGAGTGAAAAAGAATCCGAAATGATTGTAGTCTATTTTACGTGGACAAACTATTCGTAATGTGTTAGTAGACTAATTCGTAGAAATGTTGACAAAATATTCGTAACTCCTGTGCCTTTCCTTCATTTGTGTCCATAATAATTTGTCTGGTTGGAAACAGTTCAAATTGATGTCAGAAATAAGTATGCCATCATTTATGGTAAAACTCAAAAGATTGTATTTTGAATGGCCTTTGAAAATTAGGTGCACAAAACAATTTCGGGAATGATCACTGGGTAGAGTTATCTAAAAGAAGTAATTAGTCTCATTTTCATGTACAAAATAATATATGCAATTGGTTGAAAGTTCTGACTGAAATTTTAAAAGAAGCAGACAATAATAACAATAAATCATAATTCGTCTCCTACTTTTTGTAAGTTGTGTGAAAAATATGTCAGCGGTCCACGTGAAAGAATCTTTCGGATGAATCAAGTATCAAGAGCTTCATGCTTTAGTAATGATTTTAATACGCTGCATTTTATATTTTAGGAAGTTGGCTCTGAAAGTGAAAGTTATCATAATTTTATGTATCAAGGATTTATTATGCTAAATATTTCCTATGTGATGAATCAAACATAATAATTGGCAGATCTCAATTGATGCAGGTTGTATTTGTTTGATCTAAATAAATAGCGATTTGCTGTATCTTTTAAATGAGACTACACCCTCCGTGAATACTACTACACAGATCACCGTACACAATCAAAATTAAAACACAGCATATAAAATAGACAATTGTAAAAAAGGTTGATAAATACGAGTAATGTTGTGGTGCTTGATTAAATAGACTATGAATATATCCCTGAAAGGTAATTACTGAATCAACCCCATTTTTGAGCGAAATAATATTATCACTAAAACATAAAATTTCAACTTCCATCACATTTCTTGCGATATTTATGATTTTGTACAAGTTAGATCATATTACTTGCTAAGTAAGGATCATGTAACCGGAATATGTTGGCATTTAAACAAAGGCTTCCATGGATGACTTGACCGAGGCAGTTGCGAGTGAATAACCTCAATAAATTTCAACCACAATGTGTCCTTCGCAGGATGCTATATTATCGAGAGGTATTTGAAATGGAAAAGATTATATCTCTAAATTTTACGGATAAGGATGTACACACCAATTAAAATATAGATAAAGAAATGCAGCACAGGATAAATGTTGTAGATTGAAAGTAAAACTTATTTTTTTAATGTTATGTTGGCTGTTGCTTGTTTCATTCACTCCCTCACCCTTGATCAATTGCCATGTTTGGTGCAGATATAATTTCCCCAAGTCTCCCGGTATGCGTAATTTATTATTTGTATTTTCCCCTTCGAATGATTCCAACTACGGTATTTGATGGAATAGGACTCTGCAGTGGTTAATCTTGTCCATAATGTTACGTGAAGCCAAGTAAGCTTTTTTGAACATCTGATGTTGAGGTTGTTTTTATCAGGGTTGCTGATGCGTATAGAGATTAGCCAATCTAGCCAATCTTTTCGTAGTTGAGGAAGGATTATTTAGGGATGTCAGCATCGGGATGCAGTGTGTTTGTTTGGTAGCATGCCGGCGAGTGTATTTCCGTAATGTCTCCAATTCATGGAAGCGAAATTGCTGCCTCGGTGTAGTTTTCATGATTTGCTGCTGTTCGTGGTCGTGTGCTTAATGGCGTCTGCTGCGGACCTGATGGAGCGTGAAGGGATTTGAAGGAATCGACCGTGGCGTCGGTTATTGCTGCGTCTGTTTCACGAGCCATTTAAAGTGAGCGACCCATAAGCTGTGACAACACATTTTTCACCAAGACTATTTTTTTTTGGCAGTTGAATCTAATATGTCACGTTTTCAAGAATAAATCAGACATTTTTATATTTCATATTTTGGTTTCCTGCTATTTTAGCAGTGCTATGTATAATTGCTTAAGGAAGGAAATAAATTTGTTTTGTAATGCACTTATACATTTACAGCAATCCACATTATCATATCCTGTAACGTAAAAATAAAATTCATTTGGTTCTATCTTGATTCGCTGGAAAAATGATTTCTTCGTTTCACTTCATTATAATGAAATAATAACTGCAACTATAACCGCCTAATAACTTTGATTTAAAAATTCAATCGCCCTTTATAAATTAATATGCTACCACGACAGTTGATTCTTGTAAGTAAATTCCATAAATATATCTCCAGTGAAATTTGTAGTGCTTTGAAGTTAGTTACCACGTGAGTTTAAATGACCTGACGTCTCTATTTTAGTTATTATTAGTAGGGTGAAAAAAAGCGCCCTGGAGCACCTGCCATTTTTAATTACCTCCCCCCTACACTTAATTACGCTCCGCCATCTTTAATTACGCTATCACGTGACTTTTTAATCGACCGTCACTTGTTTTATTGATCGTCATTTGTTTCCCTTTCGTATTCGTATCGTTATTCATCTATTTTCGCTTATCATTTGCTCTCTCTGACGTTATTTACTATTTCTCCTTTCGTTTATTTTCCTAATATATAGACTGGCACTTGTTTTATTGATCTTAACTTGTTTCTCTTTTGTCTTTTATCTATTTTCGCTATTCAATTATTTACCCCTCCACTTCTCGTTTGTTTTCCCAATATCACAAGATTTTCGACCGTCATTTTCTTTCCCCAAGTTGCTTCCCCTCCACCCCCCATCATCGTCCCCCCTCCCCTTAATCGATGGAGGTTCTGGGTCCGATAGGAAATAATTCGTCAAATGAAAGAGATAGAGGTGTTAGATAATTTTTCTTGTTTTTTATTTCATGCATGCAAGTTTACAAACAGTGACACTATACATAAATTAACAACAATCACCATCTAATACTAATTTTCTTTTACAATTCATGGGTGATACTGATGATACATGGATTTTCATCTCCTGCAACAATTTATCCAATTTTCTAACACCAATATTTTCGTTAATCCATCTCTGTAATTTTTCACAATTTTTTACTGCACACGCATACTTTTTTGTCTGATGAACACGGAGACTACACATTACCCCTTCTGCTTCTGGAAGCGTTTTGAGGCTAGGCACGTTAATAAATCTTTCCAGCTCTATAACGGGGCGATTAATGAGCGTGGATATCGCAACTGATTTTTCTAATCCTTTAGTAAAGATAAAATTATATGGCATTGTTTCATTCTCGATAATATCATTTAAATAATAATATGGTACATTTCCCAACCCATGGTCAATTCCATGGTAGTGATTAACAAGCCAATAATTTTCTCGACTGTTATCAAAAATTGGTGGAAGTTTAAAAACCCACGACTTTCCTCGACCGGAATCTAAATCTTTTATTGCCAATTCACGTATCACAAACAGTTTTTCTTGTCCTTGAACACATGCTTGGAAGTCGATAATAGCTTTGCCCATCCTTCCACATACATCGGGTCTAGGGGAAAATATGTTGTGGCAATGATTGTTTGCTCCACTCCGAATATAATCTTCATATCCTCTATACCCAATCTCCGAGCTGCATGCTCGAAAGGTAGGAAGTATTGTTCCAAATCCATCTGATTTTGATCCACTAAATCCACAGCGAGTATCACATTGTCTAGCATATTTGCGAGAACATGCCATTCCTCTTTATTTAATGCAACTGTTTCTTTTCCTTGAATGGAAAACACAGCGTAATTAATTTCAAAATATTTCTGGAATGAGACGGAGAAAATAGGATTGGCTACTCCGTTAGGGAATTCTGGAATGACTGCACCAGAATTTAAATATTCCGTGATGTGATGTTTGTTATGTTTAAGAAGGTAGAGGTCGTTGTTAAATAGATCAATTACATCAGAGTCATCCGATATTCTCGCAAATGCTCGTCCACCGCTTAGCCCCCAACCGATGCGAAGATTTTTTTTACCACCAAGTGAAGCACCAAGGCAGTATAATACTTTATAATCCTCCAAGGGTGAGGGTAATTTTATCGAGGATTTTATGTGTTGTAAACGACTGGTTTTTTTTTCTATTTTCCTCGAATAATTTTTTCTAGGATTCTTTCCCTTTTCTCGGGTTAACACGAGTGACGTTGACGGCACGTCCAATCCGGTAGGTACCTGGATACAGACTGATTCATCGGGTGATATCTTCTTTTTCTCTCCCTTATTCATATTATTTTGTTTACTTCCCTTTTCCGTTTCTCTACTCATCTTCCGCTTTCTCGAAGATGGCTTGCAAGACTTTTCCTTGGTAATATCTTTAGGTAGCGTAAGACCATCCACGAGTTTCACTCCGTTCGAGGAGAGCGTGACTTCTTTCCTGGAAGACTGCATCATGACTAATCGTTTTCACAATTTACGCAACCTATTTCTCCAAGTACTTGTCTCTACTAATGCGCAGCAAGATTGAGACCTTGGATTACATTTGCGATTTATCCGTCCACGTCCAAACACGCGAGAAAAGATCGAGGTCACTTTACAATCATTAAGCTCGGGGTGGGGAAATAGCCGGGTGAATTGGGTCAGCGTACGATTTATTGACTTGAAGTACGCATACAAGCAGCAGTACTCCCCGCATAAATCAGATTTGAAATTTTGCAACCGCTTACTATTTTTCTTTACCGAGGAAAAGCGACGAAGAAAAACTAGTATATCGGGTACGAAAGGAGGCAGCGCGTATGAGTCGAAATATTCTGCGCGTTTTAGATTGATCACATGAATAGCAACCCAATGAATTCCAGGACGTGTAGAAGGATCAAAATTGATTATATATAATCCAGGTTTGATGTTGATTTTCTTAATAATATCGGATGCGAAAACTCCTCGAAAAAATGCTCGCGTATTTCGATTACTCGTGAGAGCTCTTATAATTCCATTTGTATCCATAATGCCCGCAGTGCCTAATTGCTTATGTCCAATTTAAGGTGACTTCCCTGTTTTTATTTATTAAAATTTCAGAATCGTACTCGGCATAAGTAAGAACTGTCACTGCGTGCTCGAGGGGTTTTTTAAATTTACCATGTAATCGTAAATTCCCCATGCGAGATGGTGAAACGTGATTTTCACTCACGGAAGCATCACGACTAAGATTCCATGCTAGCACAAAGTATCCATGTTCAAACATTTCCAAAGTTATTTGGTTTCCCCCATCAGCATGGTGTAATCCCAGTGCGGAGAAAAGCTGTCGATAAGCACGTGTACAGAACTTTTTTTGTAATGTATCGAAGTCTGTTTCAATTCCTCCACACGGATATTCCTGATCGTCGACGAAAACAGAACAGTTATACAGACTAAAATGACGAAAATTGAATGGATTTTTATTTTTTTTTCCGAGGAATGCATTATCCTCTATCATAACGGCTAGAAGTAAATTCGGGATCCGGCCTAAAATTAAGTTATCATTGTTAAACATGCTGCTATTCGCAGGAATCGTGAATGATTTCATTTCAACACGTTTATAAGGTAAAATACTAGACATTCCGTCTGAGAGTATTTTTGCATGTGCAACTAGAACGGAATGATCAAGGTCATAATGAGTTGCGTAAAGTGTGGCATCTTCAATTTTCAGAACTCCTTCTCCGTCTGGTTTATCCATTAGAAAGAATGCAGGTTTTGCAAAAGATAGTTCAATGTCTACGTCAACGTTGTTTAGGAGAAGCCTGGATTGATGCATGACGTCCGCGTGCAGTTTTCCTTCCAGTTCTATAAGGTTGCTATTTTCAAGCATTCTTTTCCTAGTCTTTAATCCTGCATTTGTTTCGAGGCTATCTAAATCTTCACCATTATCAAGCGCCCATCCGATACACTGCAAGTGCGTACGTGCGGCGTCCGTACCATAATTAAGCAGATTTTCCAAATAACTACGGTAGGCGTAATGTTCCGACGTTGTCACTCTTCGCCCATTCAGATACACATTGCAATTTTCAAAAAGAGAATGGAGTATGTTATTTACAATTCCTGGCTGCTCTTGACCATTCACAAACGATTTGTTTCCATTTAAGAGTTTGAGCTTAATATTCAGGGATATATCGTTCAAGTCTATATATCTATCACCGTTTCCTTTGATGGAAAATTTCAATTCTGAGTAGGTATCGATAGCCGTCACAGGCTTGTAAGCGACTATTCGGTTGCCTAATATACTAGCTTGGATGGGACGACGAGAAAATATATCCAAAGACGAGGGGATAACCTGCGTCATTTTAGTTGATGTATCTTCCACCGTTTCAGCCGAAAGACTAATATAATATTTCATTGGATTTATATTATAATGAAAATATATCCCTTACCCCACCACCTCGCTGTTTTCTTTTCCCACGTCCCTTACTTCTCCTCACTGCCCTTGTAATTTTATTCTTCTTTGAGACGTGATTTCGTTTTATTCTCTTTACCTTTTTTTTCACATTTCCCCTTTTTTTTGCTTCTTTTTAACAGTTAGAATAGCATTTTTAGCAGCTTTTTTTCGTGGTCTCTTTGCCGTGCGTAATCCAGCCCCCACCATTCTTTCCATTTTGTCTTCAGCGCGTCTTTTTAAATTACTACCCGCCTCTTTAAGACGAGTTTTTAAAATTTCCTTTCCAGGCTTTGTACCGATATCTGTGAGGGCACCAATTCCTGATTTCACAGCCTCCTCTCCAACTGCTTTCAAACCGCTAGTGAGAAGAGGTCTCACGGATCGCCAAAGCCCGCTAAAAAAACTCCCTAATCCGTTCCCTTTCTGTCTATATTGACTGGCTCGATAAATGGGACCAATCTCACCACCTTTTTGTCTTGAAATGTAATATTTCAAGTATCGATCCACATCCGTAGACATCTTGATGGGAACTGAACTTTATGAAAATTATTCCTTTTTTTTAAAGTGAAGAATCAATCTTGCAGGTTCGATGCTCGATTCAAAAGGGTATGATAGACCCATTTTATCCCCCAGAAATATCTCAATACTATCAAATTCCATCCGTTCAACAGGGACATAATACGGTTGTTGAAATACTTGATGTCTACCCCTTCCAATGTTAATGACTCTTAAACATCTACTCATCGTGTCGCCTATAAATTGCGGTTTCACGAGATCGTTATAAACAAATACGATTCCAACGTATTCCTCTTCCTTGATTTTTGGTGGTTCTTTCCTTTTGATCCCTACCGAGTCAGATAAAGACGTTGGCAATGCCTTACTAGGTGAAAGGATTACCGCATCTTCAGAAATACCATCACCTTTATCCAAATTTGCTATTTCGATATCATATTCTAATAGCCTGTCTTCAGGTATGGATTCTCGAAGTTCACTGAACAATGAAGACAATGTATATCTTGGTTTCGTTAACGTGATTTCATGCTCGTTGTTGAGCATTCGAATAGACACCTTATTGCTCACTGGTGCGCTAACGCGTGGTAATGATATTTCCACTAACCCAACAACCCATTTTTCTCTTTCACTGAGAGTGATTCTCCGAGCAAGTTTTGTGCGAAAATGAGCGATCGAATTGTCTGGGTAAAATTTTGCCGAACTGTCGCTAAGTAGTGTGATATAAAAATCATTCATATTAGCTTAATTGTTAAGCAATCTTTTCACAGTGGAAGCTAATATCCAACTGTTGAAACTGTCGTCGTAACCCTTCCATTTAACGAAATATTCCAGCTTAGCACCTTTTCCTCTCCGTTTTAAAACCCTTTCAATTTTGAATTCAGTAATATCAGTTATTCTACTTCGTACTAACTCTTTTCCGTAAAAAGAACCTCGTATTTCTTCACCATTTAAATCTTCCAATTTATATGTGGGTATGAGAAAATCCCTTGAAATGGATTTCACTTTAAATATTTCTGTAGAATAATTCGGTGTGTAACCTTTAGCGAATGGTAACTTTTCCTTGCTAATACGAACATGTTCACCAATCTCAAATTTCCTACCGCCATCATCTTGCTTAAGTCGTCTTCTCGACTGATACACAGCAGTTGAAAATGCACTCGATTCGTTTACTTGAGAAGGAGCAATTCCAATACTGGAATGCTTTCGATCATTGTATCCTTTGAGTAGCTTCGGGAGCACACTCACGTAATTATAAGTGTTATTTTTTGTAAAATATTTATACATTTTACTTTTCAACGTTCTGTTAAACCTTTCCACAATTGAGGCCTTAATGTCGGGATTATTTATGGAAAAGAATTTAACTCCTCGCTCGTCGAGAAATTTTTTGAATTTAACATTAACAAATTCACCACCTTTGTCACTTTGAATTTTCAATGGTTTCCGTTTGTTAAAAATCGAGCGAAAAGCATGTATCACACTTTCAGGTTTCTTATTTTTTAAGGGTTTAGCCCATGCATATTTTGAAAAGAGGTCTATCACCGTAAGAAGATATTGATAGCCATTATTATATTTTTTCAGAGATCTCATATCATTTAGATCACACTGCCAAGTTTCATCGATGTATGACACTTCGTAATGATTTCTACGAAATCTTTTTCTAATCGGTTTGTGAAGTGTATAGCTATCCTGTGAATCTAACCATTTTTGTACGTTTTCCTTTGAGAATTTTTTTCCCGATGCAGCCCATAGAGCATCTCTAGTCGAAAAACTAGCTGGATTGGAAGGGTCGAAAAAAATTTTGCTTAAGGATGACTCAACCATGGAATCTCTCTCTCCGTAATTCCTTTCTTCCTTTTTTTCTTGGGGTTTGATGGAGGTGTTTTTTTTTTTCTCTCCTGTTTTCGACGATCTCCTTCGTCGTCTGATGTCTTCCTTGGAGTTTTCGGGGACATTGTTATTTTCTTTCCTTCTTTGTTGTCTAGTGATATTGCCCTCTTTTTGTTCCTCGGAGTTGGCGGTGAATATGGTACTTTTTTGACTCTTTTCCGACTTCCTCGCCTCGGTTTTGCCGGTGACGAGTCTAGGTACGCCAGGTCCATTTGATCCTTTAGCAATGATTCGTCTAATTCTTGTTTTATTTCCACGTCTTCGTCTCGGAGTTTTTGCTCGAGCTCGTTCAATAACTCCTCCATCTTCTCCTTTCCTTTTTCTTGACTCTTTTCCCATCGGTCTTCAATTTCTGTGTAATTTTTCAATATGTTTCTTCCTTTATTCTTTAAATCGTTGATTTTTTCAGCCTTGGGTGTATTAATTCTTTCCTCTGGAGTTCTAACCGTCTTAAGATCCGCGAGAGGAATGCTATCCTTAGATTTCGAATTGTTTTCTAAATACGAATTAAGTAATCTCTTATAGTATTGCCATTTCAGAGAGTCTGGGATGTCTTTACGGTCTAAAATCCTCCGCATTTCTTTATCCAAATTCGGAGTATTATTATTTCCATTGCCTAATTTACTAATAACCCCATCCCTAGGGATATTCAATACTCGTTTTCCTCTTTTAACAGACTCCAGCTTTTTTTTTTTTTGCTTACCTTCCTTCGATTTCCCATTAAAATCATTGCTTTTTGGAGGAGAAAGAACGTTTACTAAATCAAGTGGAGGTAAAAAATCGTCACGTTTACTCTCTGAAACATTTTCTAGGTACGCATCTAAAATTCTCCTATAGTGATGCCATTTCTGTGAATCCTCTAAGTCCTTTCTCTGTAAAACAGAATGCATTTCCTTGTCTAATTTAGATAATTGCTGCTCAGTTAAATTTTCGGATTTCACGATATCGTCCGGATTCACCAACAGGAACTTTTGAAAACTCATATTAATTATTTAATAAAACTACCTATTAAACCACTAAGCAGAGAACCCAATAAGACTGGTAAAAATCCCCCTTTTTGACTCAATAATCGCCGCTTTTTTTTCAGAGGGACTTTGTAGCAAGCTATTTCTCTAATAGCCTTCTTAAATCTGGTCAATTTCTTCTTAGACTTCGGGCTTATATGAACGTTACCATTTATAATATTTTTACAACACTCGCTTAATGTTTTAATGAGGTCTGAATTTCCTGCTTCAATTATTTTCCTTCTTCTGTGTGGACTAGCTTGACTTATTTCTTTCAAGAGACCTTTATTTCGCTTTAATCTTTCCAATTTATTTTTTCTCATATTTACGAATTTTTTTTGTTTTACAAAGTTTTTTCTTCCATAAGCTTTAATGGGGTGTAAACTTCAGTGATCTCTTCAGGAAAGATATGAGTTCTGAATCTCAGCCGATTGTCAGTTTCCTGAGCAAAGTCTAAGAGTAAATAAGTGTAAGGTTTTGAGGTAACCTGCATATATACCTCAGTCAGCCCTCTTGAATCTTGAGGATAGACTTGGCTCGCTAAATATCTAAATTGTGACCGATCCCTCACATTTCTGAAGCAAACAATATATTTTGCGTTAAGAGATATCGTGCGTGAAAATGGGGAACGATAGAAAATATTTTGACTTATTAAAATTATCGAAATATTGCAATGATGCGATCCCTTTGTAAATAATTCGCTAACCTTATTGTTGTTAAAAGAGTCATGCATTAAATCATCGATTATATATAAAGTTGGTGTCTTTTGTGGGTTGATGAAACTTTCGGGGAGTTCGTTTAAAAAATTTACGCCTTTAATTAATGGTTGACTATTTGGTGTAGAACACCATATTATCTTGGATATATTCCCTTCAACTAAATGCGGTAAATTTTTTAGGAATCGCAAAACAAAATTTGTTTTCCCACAACCAGACGGACCAGCACAAATGCACGTGAATGGATGTTTCCATTTCAAAGACATCTAAACACTCTCACCACGTTGACGGGACCTACTTAAATGCTTTATTATAGTAGATTCATTTAATTATAAATGTTATCCGCTGTAATGGATTGCTTGAATTTAAAAAAACACTTATATCAAATTTATTTTCATTTATTATTAATTTTTATGATATGAAAACATTAATAGAGGATAATAAATATATATATTGTTAGAAAATATATCAATGTTTTTTTTCACAATATGGTATCATTAGTTATTAAACAGAACCAATAGATTTACTGTTATAAAAAATATATTTTTTGAAAAAAAAAACAAAAAACAATTAGTATATTACAAAAAATCAAAGCAATTAATAGATTACAATAATTATAAATATTGGTACAACAGAGATGATCAATAGATTTAAAAGAATTTAACAATACAAAAAAAGCAATTAATAGATTACAATAATTATAAATATTTTTTTTTTTTACAACAACAGAGATGATCAATAGATTTTAAAAAAAAATTTAACAATGATCTTCACTATATCTCAAAAGATTTTACAATTATTTTACTGTTTTCTCAATCACTATCTTCACTATCTGTGAGCATGTATGGGAACATTTTCAGTCTTTTAAATACTGAATGGTCGTTAAAATAACTTTTATAATTGAATCTCTTTAACCTCGATTCAATTATCTTGACATCGTTGACATACATAAAATCAGTTACCTCCTCTGTTCCACAACTGGGTATACAATAATCTGTTGGATGTATGTCAGAAAACAGCGATCTTATACAGCAGTTTTCACACCAACTACTTAAACACGATACTATTTTGACTGGATCTCTAACTAAAATACTTTTTTCAACAACACTAAAAGTATCTGCAGAATAACTTTTAACAAAACTTGTTATATCTTTGCATTTATCTAGCACTGGATAAAAACACATAGGGCAGAGTAATTCACGTCGGCCATTCCTTTTGTTTTTAACAAAATGCTTGAACTTTATGTGTATCGGTGTTCTTCCCCTCAGCATTATCACAATTTGTCCATCAAAATATCTTAAATCTCTTATCCCAAAGTATTCCGAGAGAGTAAAATCTCTTCGGAAAATTATATTTGCAACAGTTTTTCCTCTGGCTAACAAGTAGCTGAAATGTGTCAGCGCTGACGGGTTCATTTCTTGTACACCTTTATCAATATCTGTCCGCATCAACTCTTTAAACAGATGCGGATAGTAGTTTCTTAATAACTCGGCAATTTCTATTAGATCCGCCTCTCTGCCTGTACCACTCCAACCTCTGACTGTTCTGATACACAGCGTCTGCAGAGAATACATGATGATCGTATATTGCTGTGAAGGAACGATTCAGTCCATTTATAGGTGCATAACTTTCCATCCTTTCTTAACCTTGCTTTCGCTGATATTCCATCCCCACCCATTATGTAGGAAGTGCGCTGGAAATGCATGCATCAGAATGATGGCAGGGGGTGACGTCATTACTCAGAAGATTGTATCGCATCCACTTTGCGAGTGAGTAAGCATTCCTTAATGCACAATTACTATTACGTAACTTATGGCAAGGATTTAAACATCCTATTGTCTCAAAAGAACATAATTCCGGCGCCGGACAATTAAGTTCTTTTTCCAAACATATGAAAGTGCGTTTTGTTAATTCGGAGAAGAAATTACACTCGACCTCACTGAATGCGTATAGGGCCGTAGCACCGTCGATGGCATCCTCCAATATTGGAAGGATTTCAGCGTGAGAAATCATACCACTTTCGAATGAAGTTGACTCGCATTCAAGTGGGTTTTTAAATTGGAGTTTTTTACCACCAACTGCTAGTTTTGCATTTCTTTGAAAGGTGACCCACAATACGCTATTTGTGTCAAGATCAGTCGCGGCCAATTCCAACACTCCCGTCTTAGAAGTAACTGCACTCAATACGAGCCTCATTATTACGTGTCTCGCTGGCAAGTGAAGTGGTGTTTATTGTTAGTGGATATATATACCTCTTGTGTATAAATTCATAAAAACGGCGCTTAAAACGACCCTTGTTAGTCCGTGTACCGCTCTTAAGTGAAGTTGTGTGTGTGTGTGCTTCTAACCCATCCCATCCTCAACCAAAATGTCCCCACTAGATCATTCCAGAATTCCTTTGGAAAATAGCGAAAACAGATTCCCGAGTGAAGAGATGGGAGAGGAGTCGCTGGATGAATTACAAACCTATTCGCTTCATCTCGATTTTGAAATTTTAATGGAGGAATTGGACAATGTTTTGAATGAAGACCCCGCCTTATTGGATATGCCACCGTTTGAGATCCAGATACATGATGGAACTCCTACAAATAATTGTACGTATGCAGTTTTACTGTTATTATCAGTTGCGGACAATCTACCACCTTTGAGCACTGAACAATTGTCGGCTACCGTTGAACAATACGGTTTACCCCCAGGCTCGTATTTCGATCCCACGGGGACGGGGCGTTCATGGGGAGTGGTTTGGTTCGTAACGGACATGCCGAGTGCAATTGCATTGTACGTAGGGAGTCCTCAGGCGTTTGGGTTCGGGACAGTGTTCATTTTCAATGAAGACGGGGAAATTCTAGATATTTCTCAATTTCTTTAATATTTCTCTTAATTAGTATTCTCTATGGTTGAAAGATTTTTTTTAGGTAAAAAAAAGTAGAGATAAATTTTTTTAAAATAATTTTTTTAATTTTTAAAAAACATCATATTATACATTATTATTCAAATAATTTAATTTCATACAATTAGAGGCTACTCTTTCAATTCTCTCCACTCGAACCGAATCCCTTACATCCTCTCTCAGTTTCATTCATATAATCCACTTCTTCCAAATCAGGATTTAATATTTGTTCACAAATTAATTGTGCGATTCTGTCACCAGCATTTATTTTAAAGACGACGCTACTATTATTACAAATTATAATTGACACATTTCCGCGAAAATCGAAATCCAGTACTCCCCCTGAAATATCTATTCCATATTTTAAGGCCAGACCAGATCTCGGGGCAATCCTCCCATAGCACCCCCATGGCAGCTCAATTTGGAGATCTGTTTTTACTAACAGACGACTTCCTGGTGAAATGGTGTAGTCATATGCGCTTCGAAGGTCAAAACCAGCAGCATTAGTAGATCCCTTGTATAAATCACGCGCGTTTTCTGTAAGTTTCTTATATTTAAGTTTGTAATTCCTTTGCTGACTCATATTTCTTAATAGGTAATTAAACAGCCGTTTGTTGTGCTCGGTCTCCTGCCTGAGATATCCAACAAGGTATATAGCGGCGGATACTGGATTTCGGCGTGTGAGTTAGGATAGGGAATGCGTCTTTTAATCTATCAAAGCCGTTTGTGCTGCGAGTGAACAGGGAGACGCTATATGAGTGTATAATGGTGACTAATCGCTTAGTAATAATCACACCAGTTGTAAATTCTCATGTAATAATTATAATTATCTTTGTTTAAATAACGCAGCCTTTCTATTATAGTTGACTTTAACGAATCTTCAGTTAATTTTTGAAAGACTTCTCTCTCATAAAATGCTTCATATTGATCACAGACATTGTGCAAAGCACTCGGATCCGGACTTATTTCCGCCTCTTGGAGGATTTTTTTAAATTCTTCGTCTGCTTTTTCTTTTAATTTGAATATGAATTCCTCTATCTCTTTCCAAAGGGTTAGAGAACCCACCGGCTGTGCTAAAAGGCTGTTCATGATTTTTGTAATGAATTTTCGCCCGATTTATATATATATGGATAGTGTCGCAAGTAGGGTGGGTAAAGGGGTTCAAAGACCATCGAGGGCGCCATTTTAGGTTTTCCCCAGTGAACCTGTTGGTACCGGAAATAGGGAATAGGAATTCTGGAATATCAAGTGGTATTACATCATCCCCTAATTCCTCCGCTATTAAGCGCACACGTGCCGAGGTCGGCCTCTCACGCGGAATCTGCGCTGCTCCACCCACTTCCCCGCTGATCGACATGCACGTGCCGAGGTCGGCCTCTCACGCGGAATCTGCGCTGCCCCACCCACTTAGCCGCTGATCGACATGCACGTGCCGAGGTCGGCCTCTCACGCGGAATCTGCGCTGCCCCACCCACTTAGCCGCTGATCGACACGCACGTGCCGAGGTCGGCCTCTCACGCGGAATCCTTGAGAGAATTTCCAACACTCTGGATTGATGCTGTTTCATCTTGTGATTACCATATCCGCCTCAGTGGTTCACCGCAGTGATGATGAAAGGATAAATACCACGTGCAGCTCTCAAGGACATTTTCAGACCTCTTGCTTCATGCTTCGGTACTGGAAGGTCATCCTCTCACTTAGTGCAGTTCTCCTTGGATGATTACGACCTACTCCCAGTTATTTCCCCCTAAGTGATTCGAAAGTATTACCCCTCTTTTAGGTATATAAGAGCTCGCATCTTCCTCCAAATTCACCACTTCAATTCGATCGGCGGTAGAGTACACCAGAGGCGATCCAAAACCGAACGCAGTAAGTGGGGCTTAGTTTTCTTCCTCACATGTATATATTTAACGTTATATACGATTATTTCCCTAATACTTAACATGTATTTTCTTTCTAGATGGAGAACTTGAGAAGGAAAATTCAGAAGGTGAACAAGGAACTCCCTCCCTTCCTAAAAAAAGAAAACCTTGTTGTAGGTTTTAGATATACCATAACATATCTATGGGTGGTTGAAACTAGGTATGGGGATGGGGTTTCGGCAATGATTGAGGGTGCTGGTCAGCGAGGGAGGCTCTTCCTCCCTAAAAGATACTTAAAGGTTTTCAACAGGGAAGCGGTGGATGCTGTGAACCGGGGGGAGGGGGAGCCTCTCACGCTCACCTGGGACGGAGAGCGTTTGTCCTTGGAAGATTAAAAGGTATCTATGATTTAATATTATTTAATTTTGTTTTTTAAATTAGGTTTTTGTGTTTAATTATATTTACTTAAATTTTGATCTTTCTTTAATTACAGATTATTCACATCACTGTGTTGTAAAAAAAACCTTTTTAAAATAAAAGAAATAATTTGGAGAAGGAATAAGTTTTTCTTGAGAGAATATTAGAAATAGAAAACACTTTCCCCGGTTTCCTGCTTGTTACGTCCTGCTGGTCGGAGCTCTGGTTTATATATAACGGTAAGTAGCTTATTATCTAGCAGTGAATAAGAAGATTAGGTATTGTGAAGCATCAGTGTACATAACATTCATTGAGAACATGGACACTTTTTGTGACATTTGTTTCACTTATTTTAGAGATAGACTTGCTCATGAAGCTAGTGACGTTCATCAAAGACATGTTTTACAGAATAGTGTTGGAGTTAATCCGGAAGAATATAAACTTTGTGAAATTTGTTACACTTATTTTAGAGATAGACTTGCACATGAAGCTAGTGAGGTACACCAAAGACATGTTTTACAAGGTAGTGTTGGAACTAATGCGATAGAAGATAAACTTTGTGAAGTTTGTTACACTTATTTTAGAGATAGACTTACACATGAAGCTAGTGAAGTACACCAAAGACATGTTAGTGTTGGAGCTAATACAATAGAAGATAAACTATGTGAAATTTGTTACACATATTTTCGTAACAAAGTCTCTCATGAGAGTAGTGAGGTTCATAGAAGACATGTTTTACGACAAGTTGGAGCAGGAAATGTAAAGGGAATGGTTGAAGTTCAATCGGCAGCGAAAAATAGATTAAAGACTTACTGGGTTAGTGGGTTGGATGAGGGAAGTGATTTAATCACATTTCTGAATAATATCAGGTTACTGGTCATTGAGAAAATTAAATATGTATTGGAATCTTCTCCGGTAAAAATCAATGTTTTGGTCAAGTGTAATTTTTCTAAAGAGGAACTTACGGATGAAAGATGGTTTAAAACGGAAAATGTTAGAATATTTGAGACTGACAATGTAGATGAAATTGTAGAGCATCTGTTTGCTAAATTACTAAAAGAAAAATCCGAACATCAAGCAAAGGGATCAGGGTGGACTTTACGTGAAATTTCAGGTTTAGAATTACGAATAAATAAATATCGTCCTCTGGGCGGATCCACTTTCATCGAACTCCCAAAGAGAATTTATGATACCAAATCAGTAATAAATGTTAAGAATAATGATATATACTGCTTTAAATATGCGATTTATTCCAAATACATGGCAGAAACAGCACCTAGATATTTATGCTCTAGAGTTATAAAATATATTAAGGATAAAAATTTTGAAACAAAGTATGATTGGAATTGCATTAAATATCCGGTTATTTTGAGAGATATTAGTAAATTTGAAATAAAAAATAATATTTCTATTAATGTTTTCGGTATAGATGAGAAAAATAACGTGTATCCTTTAAAAGTTGTGGATGAAGAACTATCTGATCATAGAGATTTACTTTATCTAGTTAAAGAAAATAAATCACATTATTGTTGGATTAAATCGTTTAATAAATTGCTTCATTCACAAATTACGAAAAATCATAATTCTATATACGTTTGCAAACGCTGCTTCTGTCATTTTCATACGCATGAAAAACTCGAAATACATCGTTTAGATTGTATGAAAAATGCTCCTTCTAAAATAATTATGCCGGGAGATGATGAAAAATTGTTGAAATTTAAAAATGTTGGTCGTGCAATGCGTGTCCCTGCCATAGTTGTAGCCGATTTTGAGTCAATACTTCCGAAGGTTCAACATTGTTGCTCGAATGATGAGCATTCTTATACGTGTGCAATAGAAAAACATGAAATAATGTCTTTTTGTTTTTTACTTATTTGTACAAATAATCTAAAATTTGAACCAATTTCTTATCGAGGGAGAGATGCTGCGAAAGTTTTTATGAATTGGATCAAAGAGGTAGCCGAACTAGTACAAAATATGTATCAAAATACGGTACAGATGATTGCGTTAACACAAGAAGAAAAACAGGCATTTGAATCCGCTAAGTATTGTCATCTTTGTGGAGAAGAATTGGGTGCTGATCGCGTTCAAGATCATTGTCACTTGACTGGAAAGTTTAGAGCAGCTTTACATTCACAATGTAATTTAAAGTTTAAAATGCCCAAATTTCTCCCTGTATTTTTTCATAACCTAAGCGGATATGATGCTCATTTTATTGTACCAAATTTAGGTTACGATAATAAAGAAATTAATTGCATAGCGAATTCTGAGGAAAAGTATATATCTTTTAGCAAAAGTATCGGTAACAATTTCAGCATTAGATTTGTGGATACATTTCGATTTATGGCTTCGACCCTATCAAAATTAGCTGACAATCTCCCCCGAGAGAAATTTATTCATACAAAACGAGTTTATGGAGATAAGTTGAACCTTGTTACGAGGAAAGGAATTTTTCCATACGAATATGTTGACAGTTGGGAAAAGTTAGAGGAAAAATGTTTACCACCGAAGGAGAAATTTTATAGTCATATTAATGGAGAAACAGTAAGCGATGACGATTATGAATTTGCTCAAAAAATTTGGTTTGAATTCAATTGCCAGACTCTCGGTGAATACTCCGACTTATACCTGAAAACAGATGTTACGATTTTATCCGATATTTTTGAAAATTTTCGGGATGTTTGCATGGAAACGTATAAGCTTGACCCTGCATGGTATTATACATCACCGGGGTTAGCGTTTGATGCTATGTTAAAGCATACAGGGGTGACTCTCGAGTTGATGACTGATTACGATATGCTGCTGATGACAGAAAATGGAATACGAGGAGGTATTAGTCAATGCTGTAAGAGGTACAGTAAGGCAAATAATAAATATATGAGGGAATATGATGCGTCAATTCCTAATAGATACCTTTTGTATTTGGATGCTAACAATCTCTATGGGTGGGCAATGTCTCAACCTCTTCCTCGTGGTAGTTTTAAATGGCTTAGTGAAGAGGAAATTCGAGAGTTTAATTTGAATATTTCAGATGACAATCCTAAAGGATATTTTCTCGAGGTTGATTTAGATTATCCCGATAATATACATGAAACTCACTCGGATCTTCCATTTTGTCCAGAAAATAAAATACCTCCTACTGGTAAATTCAGAAAATTATTGACAACACTTGAGCCAAAAGAAAAATATGTAATTCATTATGTTAATTTAAAACAAGCCCTTAGATATGGTCTGAAGCTGAATAGAATTCGACGAGTGATCGAGTTTGATCAATCGAGATGGTTAGATCCTTACATAAACATTAATACCGAAAAACGGAAGTTGGCAAAAAATGATTTTGACAGGGATTTCTTCAAACTTATGGTAAATAGTGTATTTGGTAAGCTGATGGAGAATTTAAGGAGAAGAATTGACCTTGAATTGGTGTGTAACGAAAAAAGACTGAATAAATTGATCTCCAGTTCGAGATTTTTAGATAGAACTATATTTTCTGAAAATTTGGTGGCTGTTCACAGTAGAATGTCAACGATTAAAATGGTGAAGCCAATTTATGCAGGACAAGCAGTTTTGGATCTAAGCAAAACCCTAATGTACGATTTTTTTTACGGTCACCTTAAAGTGAAGTATGGGAATAAGATATCGCTCAATCAAATGGATACAGATGGTATGATTATTGATGTTGAGACTAATGACATATACGAAGACATGAAAGAAAACTTAGAACTGTACGATACATCTGCATATCCCTGTGATCACAAGTGTTTCTCAAATTTTAATAAAAAAGTGGTTGGTAAGATGAAGGATGAATGTAATGGTGACATTATGACGAATTTTGTCGGCTTGAGAAGCAAACTTTACTCCTATCGTATGGAAAATGCTAAAGAAGTGAAGAAGGCTAAAGGTATTGCCAAGCCCGTCATTCGAAAATCTATTAATTTCGAACATTACGAAAAGTGTTTACTCGATAATTCCGTAGAGTATCGACAGATGTACATTTTACGATCTAATAAACATGAAATGTACACTCTAAAAATAAATAAAGTAGCCTTGAGTGCAAACGATGATAAACGCTATATATGTAGAGATGGTATCACGACATTAGCCTGGGGTGATTATAGGATAAGAGAAGAATCACGTAAACGGACTTATGATGAGGCCTTCCCCCTCCCTCATCGTTGAAAAGTGTATAAATTCAGTTCGTATTAAATTGTGAATCTCATTTCATTCCCTCACGTGCTACGCTTCACACTGAAATGAGAGCAGTCTATATCTTTTTGCTCTTAACTGAGCTTGCTGTACAAAAGGTGTTATCCAGTGAAAATACCCACACCAATAAAACGTATTGCGTAGCAGAATATCTTCGACAGTATGGATATTTGAACGTGACCGAAAATGAAATTACTAGCATTGACCATACGGAATTGAAAGAGGCTTTGGAAATTTTTCAAGAATACTATAACATTACAAAAGATGGGGAATTGAATGAAATGACTCTGAATTTAACCAATAGACCACGCTGCGGAGTTGTTGATGATCCTGCGTTTTCTGTATACCATTACAAATGGAATAAAGGTATAATAAAATGGCATTATGGATTTGTGAACTCGACGTACATGGAGTTAGCTCGGAAAGCGTTTGAAATTTGGAGTCAAGCAGCTAATTTAAAGTTCGAGCATGATCCTAAACATCCGGATATCTTCATAATGAATACACGGTACAATCATAAACAATATTTAAATAGACATTTTTGTTCTTCGCCTTTGGATGGGATTGGTGGAAAATTAGCTCATGCGCAATTACCATCAAGTCGAGATATTCCACTAGAAATCCACATCGATCAAGATGAAATGTGGTACTTAGGAATGGATCATCCTGAACTTCCTGAATTTCAAGTCAGTTTGCTCGCCGTTCTTCTCCATGAAATTGGTCACACTCTAGGAATTACACATTCGAATTATGAGAATTCTCTGATGTTTGCGTATTATAACCATTATAATTACCGTCTGACACTACATGAAGATGATATACTAGCAGCTCAATTTCTCTATGGACCACCCTTGGAACCTCAGAAGGAAGATGATCCAGTTCAGGGGAACGATGATGATGCTGAGGGAGCACCTGAATATCCGGAGGATAGATTCAGAGCAGAACCGAATGTTGCAAAAAATAATACTCACCGTCCGACTTTGTGTGAACTTGATAATGTACGCCAGTTACTCATAATCAATAATTTGCTGTATTTATTTCATGAAAAATGGTTTTGGTATGTGGATATGGAAGTGACTGAAAGAATAGACATCGTTGGCCCTCAGCTTATCACAGATTGGTTACCATTTTTACCTGAGCAAGATTTCAATGGTTTTGATGCTCTTTATCGCAGGCCTAGTGGAGAAATTGTAATATTTATCAAGGGCCTGATATACATGGTTAATTATCCAACAATGGAGCTAGTTGAAGGTCGTCCTATGAATATTATATCCGCCGGCCTTCCTAGAAACGCTAGAATTCAAGCAATTGTTAATACATACTCTGCCCGCACACTAATATTTCATAGTGGGGAATTCATTGTTGAAATGGATGAGTGCACTTTTAGACCGAAGAGTCAAGCTCGTCACATAAAATTAATGCCACAGATACCTACAGGTATACAATCTGCATTTAGACATACCAATGGGATCCTCTACTTTTTTAGAGAGAAAGATGTTTACGAATACAGTGAATTTAATAACACTATGGTGAGGGCTGGAAGAAATGATCTCAATCTCTTTGGTATCCCATGTCCCAAGAATTACCCTTCAGATTTATCGAGCATAGCAAATGACTTGAAAACTATAGTTTCCCGAATGGATAATATTATCGATAATTGAAATTTATAAAATGTTTGTAAACATGCATACATACAATAAAAAAAAAATATCTACCACCTCTTTGCCTTTCATTTGTCGAATTATTTCCTATCGAACCCAGAACATCCAGCGGTTAAGGGGGAGGGAGAGGTTGGCGGGGTTGGAGTGGGGGAAGCAGCTTGGGAAAAGAAGATGACGATCGAAAATCTTATATTAGGAAAAACAAACGACGAGAGAAAACAAATGAGAAGCGTAAAAAGTAAATTACGTCAGAGAAAATAGAAATAGGTGAATAACGATAAAGAAAACGAAAGGGAAACAAATGACGATCGAAAATCATTTGCTATTGGTAAAACAAACGACGAGAGAAAACAAAATGAGAAGCGTAAAAAGTAAATTACGTCAGAGAAAATAGAAATAGGTGAATATCGATAAAGAAGATGAAAGGGAAACAAATGACGATCGAAAATCATTTGCTATTGGTAAAACAAACGACGAGAGAAAACAAAATGAGAAGCGTAAAAAGTAAATTACGTCAGAGAAAATAGAAATAGGTGAATATCGATAAAGAAGATGAAAGGGAAACAAATGACGATCGAAAATCATTTGCTATTGGTAAAACAAACGACGAGAGAAAACAAATGAGAAGCGTAAAGGTAAATTACGTCAGAGAAAATAGAAATAGGTGAATATCGATAAAGAAGATGAAAGGGAAACAAATGACGATCGAAAATCATTTGCTATTGGTAAAACAAACGACGAGAGAAAACAAAATGAGAAGCGTAAAGGTAAATTACGTCAGAGAAAATAGAAATAGGTGAATAACGATAAAGAAGATGAAAGGGAAACAAATGACGATCGAAAATCATTTGCTATTGGTAAAACAAACGACGAGAGAAAACAAAATGAGAAGCGTAAAAGTAAATTATGTCAGAGAAAATAGAAATAGGTGAATAACGATAAAGAAGATGAAAGGGAAACAAATGACGATCAATAAAACAAGTGACGGTCGATTAAAAAGTCACGTGATAGCGTAATTAAAGATGGCGGAGCGTAATTAAGTGTAGGGGGGAGGTAATTAAAAATGGCAGGTGCTCCAGGGCGCTTTTTTTCACCCTACTATTATTATGGAGTAAGTAAATTAAACATTCATGATATAAATCTAAAGAAGATGATTCCCTGTTTCTAAATACCTATGCGAAATCACTTGCCTGAGGATTATTGTAGTGTTACTCTTACGTTTCCAAACATTCCATCAAGTACATTCAGTGAGTAAGTGAACCCTGTATTTCGAGTATTTCGAAATTGACTCCACATCTGAGGCTTAATTCTTCATTAACGTGAACGTTGACCTACTTCGGGAAAATATTATGTCAGCTGCTTATCTGTCTGCGACTTTCCATATCAGAGTGGCTGAGCATCTAAGTTCGCCGTGGATTCGTGAGGACGGTCAGTCGGCGTGGCATGAGAGAGTAGTGCTCGGGGCGCGGTAAGGAAGGAGTGGGTGTGGCGCTCGGCTCGGGGGAAAATCTTTCCTCGTGGGCTATTTCTTTACGGTGTCTTTCAGTGGAGGAATAGGAGAGGGAGAAGGAGATCATGGAGAGACGCCAGGTGTGGGGAGGACCCCTTCGTTCCCCCCCCCCACCCCCACAACCCTTAGCGGTGGTCGGCGTGTGTAGACACGCGGTGGAGCTCTCACGTCCGTGCCATTTTCTTTCCGAGGCACTGGGGGTTGATTTTTTTCGCCATCAAGAAACGGGAGGCAGGGTGTTTGGCGTGGGATAGTGATTTCAGCTGCTACGGGCAGGTGGCGTCTGCGTGTTGAACCGCGCTTGGCGGAGAGAAAACGCGGTACTGTGGACGACAGTTTTATCAGTCACAAATGCAGTATCTGCAGTGATCAGCACTGAAAAAATCTTATCTTCATTCTTTATTAATGATTTGAGGAATTACAGAAGTTAGATTCCATTTATGTTAATACAAAATCATCCTTTAATGTCTGCGTATTCCTGGTGGATATGCTTATTATTTTTTCGCGGTATTTTGCCCATTACTGATAAAGTTATAATAGACATCCAAAGAAAGCGAAATATCTGAATTGAAATAAAAAAGGTAGAAATTAAATACAATTCAATGTACAACTTTTGATTATTTTCAATTACTGTAATTGCATCGCATAATTAGACATGCTTCTTTGCGTTATGGTCAAAGCTATCTTATACTCCCTAGTCCATTTGAGTTGAAGTAAATGTATTTTTTCGTTGATATATTTTTAATTCATATAGCCGCATTTATGCAGTAATTATTATCGTTTTTCCGTGTTCCTTCAAGCCATGGACACGGGACGTGGACGTGCAAAAAGTGCGGGGGCGTGATGCATTTGTGAGTGGTCGTGATTTGGATGGGAATGCAGGGCTGGGCGTGTTTCATTGCAATTGGATGGAGTCAGGTGCGAAGGTGAATGAAGGATGGCTGACGCGTGGCACAACAATTTGCAGACGCAAAGCGATGCATTGGAGAAGAGCGGTAGAAGACCAAGGCGAATGTAATGGCGGCCAGGTGGGTGAATGGTGTGCTTAGGGAACACATCGTCTCGACGCCATCAAAGCTTCGCCAGCACCGGACGCGTCGCATCTGCTTGGAATACTCGAGCAACGAGTAATCGAGGAAGATGACGGAAGTGATTCATAAGGGGAACTTATATATCATTTTGCGGTTGATTCTTGGAATGCTTGCGGAAATTTTGATACTATTCCTTTTCAAAGGAATCTTTTAACTACCAATGAAACTAAAAAAACTTTCGAGCCTGCATGATCTCATGCCTAAGTCACCTAATGGCTGGCGAGAAAACTAAACCTAAATCTTGTTTTTCATCGAATTATATTTTCTTTTTTATTCTTAAATTTTAGACATTTGAATATTTATTTACTCAATGAGTCTTAAAATACAATTCAATATTTGAATTTTTGACAAGTGTCCAATTTCACCTAAAAACAAGGTTAATAATTTAAGATGAAACTAATTTGTAAATTGAAAGGGCATATACACATTGAAATGCGGTAATAGTGAAGTATTATTCTAATGAAACATTTCTTGAGCCTTAGGTATATGACTAATCCTTGTCACAGTAATTTCTTCAGTCTTATCAGTATCGCAATTTTTCTTTAAGTTACTGAATTCTTGAGGTTCTTTAGTTAGAATAAATTATCATATGTTATGCAATGGAAGCTGCGTCACTCAAAGTTCCCAGACGCTAACATTATAAACAAAAGGAAACGTCGACAAAATGGCAAGTACACCTACACATTCGCGTTAGCTTAAGCTATAGGGGTAATATTTGAAGACGTTTGAATTATCAAGCGTATGCCGCGAGAATTGTATTCGGATACTCGGGATGAATAAACATCATAAAATTGTGGATTAGAAGAGAAGCTGCGTAAAGAAGAAAAGGAAGTGTTTCGCTTGTGGGGAGAGTTGAGCTGAGAAGAGGCAGGGACGGGAGGAGGGAGGAGTGGAAGACGGGAGGAGGAGGCAATGGCGAAGAATGGATCGGAGGGGAGGAAAGAGGAACGTCGCAAAGATGAGGGCGTGGTCCTCTTTTCTCCGACTCCTCCAACCTACGCATTGCTGTCACGTCCCGAAATTTTTGGAGCGTTCGCGGCTCGCCTCTCTCGTTAACCCACCCCTCCCTCTTTCTCTTTTCTCTCTTCCCTTTCCTCTCTTTCCTTTTCTCTTTTCCATTCTTTGCCTCATGCTTTTGTGTACATGCCACGCTGTTCACCTATGCTTAGTTTTGCAAAACTTTTATGACACCAATGTCACCGATTCTTCAATGTTATCTCAAATTTTATATCATCGTGAAGTACTCATTAACCTTTTGAGCGATTTCGATATCTTTTCATCCCAAGAACGTTGTTTCTTCTCAATAAGATTGGAAGATTTATCTGTCCCTCTATCAAGGCCTCATTGAGTGTTTATCATTTCTCTGCAATACCTGATGCTAAGCTTCATAGCTTGAAAAAGCCTACCTTTCCAGTTTGTTAAAATAAACAATCAGTTGTTTATTTTAGTGTAATACTGTGTTCGCAGTTCAGATTCAACCCGAAATCTGATTGACAAATCTTTAGCCTTCCAGGGAAAGGTATATCCTCGATATTCTGAGTACGTAATGTTTAGGTTACCACTATATGTCTAGACTCGAGTAAGGCCTTGTCCAAGTGTCTTTGTCAGTAATGCTAGCCTTCATAATTTGATGCAATGTGAATGAGGTTTTGCGTTGTCTGAGCAAAAATGAATGAATTATTATGCTTGCCAACGGCACACTACCCAGCTATCAATATACTACATATGCTAATTTGCATTTTGTTTTTTATATTTATTCTGTTTGCGGTTAGCACCTATTGATAATTATGAATTTCGCCAAAGCTCTTCAGAAATCTGCAATTATATTCAATATTAATATGAAAGGCAAAGTATGAGTTTATCTTTACTTAAAAATTTTTGCACACATTGGACCGATGGGGACTTTTCAGGATTCCATTTGAGTGGTATTCTTAACGTTCCTTTAAATTTTCAGCTTGTTGGGAACTTATGGAAAGGTCAGTGTCTATTTTGACCGAGCTTTAAGGCAATTGTTGGCAGAGGAAATTCAGCAAAACCTTTACAATGGCGGCTGAACACTTTGCGTTTAAATTTGATGCTCGTGTACAAAATCCATTCATAGCATGATTTCGTTATAATTGAATTCCAAACTTTAAATTTACGCTTAAAATTTGCTTTCTTGGAGACAAATTGGAAATTTGTGCTGCATGTTGGTAAAAATGCGATCTTCTCTCTAATTTGAAAATTTGTAGCTTTCAACTCTCTTCTCGGTTAGGGTATGATATGATAGTTCTTAAGCATATGCATGGGATATCACGGAATACATGAACGCGAGGCGGCAAAATAGCCCGTGTTCTAATTTCGTTCATGCATTCACACAATTGCAGGGTAGGTTGAAAAAATATAGTTCTGCATAGTGCAATTACATGCCCCGTGTAAAGCAGCTGTAATAATTCTATCATCAATGCCCAATCGAGCTCCATGCTTCAACTACTACTCATTCTCAAAACTATGACCGACATAAGATCCCAACTGCCTCCTCTTCCTGGAATTAAGTTGTTTGGCAGGCACCGTCTCACCTGAGCAGCCTCATCCCATTAATCCCTTTAACATTCTCATATCCGACCCTTCTTCCTCGCCGTCCCCCAAGCTGATTAAGCTAGTTACACTCTCTTTTCCCTCTGGTGATTACTTTTCACTGCTTTGTGCGTAATAAACACATTTTTCTCCCTCGAAATTTCTCGCGTCTCTATCTGGAGAAGCAAACACCCATCTCCCCCGAAACCCTCCTCATTTCTCTAACCTGGCGTTCTTTTTTCCCCGGGATTATTGGGCCTTAACGCCAAGGGTCGTGCAAGAGATAAGACCTCTCATTCCCTTTGTTTACTCCAGCAGCCGCAGCGGTGGGCCCCCTTCTTCCGTTCGTGCGCGAGGCTAATGTGTTTCGACAAAGGGATGCAGCGCGCAAGGGAAGCTCTTGAGGGACTCCTCTTGCGAAAAGCCTCCAAGGAACGACTTCCATTCGCAATCATCAGGCGCTCTCTGTTGGTCCACCCGCTGTCCTTTCTCCCGCTTCTGCCCAAGCAAACTACCCAAGGGTGGACATTTTATGGCTATTTCTTCCTTTTCATTTTAAAATAGTCCGTGCTCACGATGAAAACGCTCAAATTTCCTTCAATCAAGGCTTTATATCACTTAGAAATTTTCATTTGAAATGCAATTATGAGTCAAGTGCCAGTTTTATCAAGCATTTTGTCTTCATTTAGGTGATTAACTTTTCCCCGAATCGAAGCAAATATGCCGCCCTGATAATTTGCCAGAGCTTATCTTAATAGCAGTATAGCGTTAATTATAAAATAATTCTTTATATTCTATTTAAATGTATATTTTTAAAGTACTGTTTATTATTATACTAAGTGCATTAACCTCATTTATTTATAACAATTATTAAAATGTAGAGTTCACCGGGCTGATAAAGAAGTTATTTCAATTCAGATTTGGTAATTTCCCCAAATAATCTTCCCTAAAAATAATTTTACGGAATTTCTAGTTTAGGACACGTTGCCTGTGTTTCAAAAGTATGCCAATGGAATTCCACCAATGAAATTCCTCTTTTGTCATTCAATATTTTACTTTGCTGTTATATACATGCGTAATTAGGCGTCAATCTGTGGGCAGCACTTGCAAATAGCTTTTATACAGTTAAAATGTTTAATAATTTATCTATTAGGGCTCACATGTACCGGTACACTTTACGGTAGCCTCACTAATCGTAGAAATCCTTTAAGTATATGTATCAATGGAAGATTAAAATGCACAAAGAAGATAATTTGAGGAATTTATTGCATTTTGTTCTATCATTTATTTGTTACATTGTAATTAAGAAAAATGGTACATTTTAAATGTCAGTCTAAATTTCTGAGGATTGAAAAATCTGCAAGTCTATTTTATTAGATTTTACGCGTGGCAACGTTTTTTTTAACTTAAGATGCGATAAAAGGGATGATGAAAAGGTCCAGCAGAAAGAGAATATACAAGATATATAAAAAAATTACGGCGTCGGACGAGTACCGCCAATGAAGAACCTGATCATTATTCACCATCACGATTTTTGGCAGTTCTCATGCAGGTTGAACGGCTTGATTAGCACTATTCGGCTATGTATGTGTGTACGGTGTCTTCGATTTTAACTTACGTTTAACAGTATATCCCAACTAATAATATAATTTGAGCATCGCATCCGTAAAAATAATTATCGTTGAGAGAGACAGGTGGAATGGAAGAACGGTAGAGGTAGGCTATGGATGACATACATGGATCAGGTGGTTGAGAAGTATTTTGTAGATGCTAAAAGATCAGCCGATGGGACAATTCAGTGGAGAGCCACGTCAAAATACTCTTATGATTGATTACTTTCAAAGGACATTTTCTTACCTTGGGAGTGCTATATGTAAGGACAGTGTGCAGAATCCTCTTCGTGGAAATGAAACAAAATTTGCAAATTTCACCCCCCGTCTCTTACCCCACTCTTTTGCCTGATTACTTCAAACCCTATTATAACACCTGAAGATGACACAAGGTATCGAAATACGGGTCGCTCGATGATTAAAATACATAAGTGAAATTTTCTAGGTTTGTTTTATTTCCATATTGGAAAACATTTGCAAAATTGAAGACAGATTTCGTGCTTTCCCGGCGAATGGACTTGGTGAAGAGTTCTCGGGATCGCCACCGGGTCAGGAACTCCGTTTCGATGACCGAGTCGGACATCGAAACGTCGGCAGATATGGAGTTCCTGACCCGGTGGCGATCCCGAGAACTCTTCACTACATTTGCAAAATTCCCCCCTAAGTAGTTCGATTAGTTCGAATCCTCTTGGTTGGGCATCACGGATGGACGAAGGAATTGTTCTTTTTTAGGAAGGCAGGAAGTGGGAAGAGTCGAAACCCGCAACGCGATGCATCGGAGGATGAGAGAGAAAGAAAGAGAGAGGGAGGAGGGAAGGAGGTGCGTGTGGAGGGGGTGATTGCGAGGAGGGAGAGTTTGAAGCATAGCGAGAAATTTAATGAGGAAGGAAGGGAGGGGGCGACTCACAGGGGATGGGGATTCGAGGATTAATGTTAAGGGGAATCTCTCACGGGGGTGGCAGAGGGGGGGAGGGGGTTTATATATGAGGACGGGTGCGAGAAGAGGGTCGCGTGAAAAATATGGCGATATCGAGGCGAACGGCGCGCGCTCTGTCGGGGGGAGGAGGAGATAATGAGTGGGGTGAGAGGGGGCCACTATATTAGACTGGTCTCGGGAGAAGCGGTAATGCTGGGGGTCTTAAGACGATGCCACTGCCGGCGAGGGAACTGCGATATGGAAATAGGAGGGGAGGGGTGGAAGCAGCGCTAGCGCCAAGTGGCGGCGAAATGAACTTATGCACACGAAGGAGACGGACATGTGAAATTGCAGTTCACTACAACTGCGGGCACTCCCTCCCGCTTCGTGAAAACTACGCAGATATGAAATGAATATTTAAATACTGTCATTTCTTTACTGTTAAGAAACCTCCAAAACATTTTCCACTCTGATGGGCGAATATTTAGTGCTGGCTTATTTCAGTTTTGAACTCTCGGCCCTGCTAAGTGGGAGGAGGGAGACATGGACATGCGAAAGGGCGATAAAATAGGGGAAGAACTATTGATGTGAAGTAATGGAGACATTAAATGACCCAAAAAGAGAACTGCGGAGCGTAATAGCTGAAGCAGAAGTAACTAAGCGGAACATGTTGCCCTTGTCATGAAAATCACGTAGTTTTAAATTTCAGTATCTTTTAATTATACTGTTGAACGTATGGTTAATTATTTCTTTGGTCCCACATACTTTTAATTTAGGCAAAGCTAATAATGTAAGCTTAAGGCTCAATTCAAATTAAAAAACAATATTTTGCTAGTTATGTGAAAGACATAATACCGAATAATGACTTGGATTCTAAATACTACTTTCTTGTAATCATTCGTACAATGAAAGAACAAAGTGTCAGTAGACTTTCTTTTTGTTTCTTAAAAAAGACAACATCGACGGTATCGAAAACATAGAGGTCAGAAGGAGAGAATGAGGAAGGAAATGATTTGATGCAAGTCGGATCGTTGACTTTTGATGTGGATTTAAGGAAGTAAAATATTTTATAGCAAATATTAGTTAAGCTATGAAATCCGAAAATAAAACAAAAGGACAGACTGTTGACAGTAGAATTACAGAAGACAATTAAATGAGCAAATTTTATTAAGGGAGTGTAATAATGACGATTAATGTCTTGCGAGGCAGTTTCCTGTGAGGCATTATGACCTAAACTCGGGTAGTAGATCGAGATAGTAATCTTAGCGCCCGTAAGAAATGAGGTCTAACAATGACAAAATACATTTGCATCTCCCCACTTCCCCCCGAGAATCAAGCTCGTGTTATTTGAATCCTTCGGTAATCAATCCCTTTCTCTAGAAAAAAATCCGAATGCCTGATTATACAACTTCAAATGGTTCCGGAAGCAGATGTGTGCCTATCTATGAAGGAGAGTGTACGTCAATGGCAGAAATTCTCAAACATTTCCAGAACAGTTTGCTTAAATTCATTTTTATACTCAATCCGTTTTTGTGTGAGTTTTTCAACTGGGAAATATTCGGCAAATGTCTAGGTTTGGGGTTCGATTGCAAATGTAATTTTGGTCCAATAACAGTTCTCGGAGCGTACTTGGTGTGGGGGAGAAGGAGAGAATCTATGTAGCGTTAGGGAGAAGAAACTTGGGCCCTCTGCGATGGATGGGAGGGAGGCCCATGAGAGTGATAGCCGCGGAATGAGGGAAAGAGGCGGGGGCGCCGAGGAAGGTGTCGGAGGTCTCATTGAGATAAGAGATTGGCCTCGATTAAAATGAAATGCGAGGGTTGTAGCAGGCTGCCGGAATTAATGAGATATCGCCCAGATTGGAAAATGAAATTTAATAGTTTTCGGGAATGTTTTGGAGTTTTCGAATAGCAGTCTTTCACCCTCCCTTGCTTCTTCCTTGAAGTGATATAAGCCCACACGTAGAAGAGGCTAAGTGATGGGGGGAAACATTCATTTATGTGGTGGTTTTGTTTCTGAGGTGAGAGTCGCGACGAAGACTAACAATTCCGATTGCATAAAAGAGTATATTCAAGAGAACATTGAAGGAATTGTCTGTGTTCTTAATTTCAATGAATTGAGTAAGAAATCATTATCTGAAATCTAAAACGAGCTTCTGCATAGGCGATGTGTAATTGTTTATGGAGTATCAAGAAAATTCCACTGTTTCAAGGGGTGTTGGCATAATAATGTCGGTCATATTAACTCCTTCATTTGCCGCTTTTTTTACTAAGTACAGCTTCATAGGTAATATTTGCTTGGCATGTATGGCTAAAAAATATTTTAAATGAAAATGAATTGTCAAAATTTTTTTCCTTTGGTATCCAATGACATGCTTACGCTTTACTATTTTTTAAATTTATAACCGAATTGATGTATTCAAAATTGACAATTATATCGGTAGAATGCTCTAATAATAATAATCGTATTTATGTTTATCTATGCAAATCGGAGCATCATTTTGTCCGTGAACGTTGTATACCTTGAATCATATTCATTTTAACGGCATCTTTATTTGCAGTCATTTTTCTCTCACGTAAAGAATTTTTAAAAATGAAGATGATAAAAGAGTTCTGAAAAAGAATCTGGAAGCGTGATTAAAAGGAGGTGTTTCCTTATTCAATTTTATTCATGCTTATTATATATTCTACACTTGCGTGTTGGGAAAAAAGGTGAAATTTGAAGAGAGATGGGACACATGGTTAATTGAGGAACAAAAGAAGGAGAAAATACTTGACTTTAGATTGAGACGTTACGGATGGTGTATAATGAAAGGTGGAGAGGGGTTGCCAGGTGACGGGTTGAAAAAAATGTTCCAGAATAAAAAAGGGATGGAAGACATGGTGACTAAGGGTGTGGTTTTGGCGGAAGGCGAGCTTAGTCTAAGGGCGGGTTCCGAAATTCACAAAACCGGTACTGCTACTGCTGCAGCAAAACGGAAAGGAAAACAGTACAGCCGTTGTAAGCAAGCTGCCATTGATATTTTCGAATAATAGATCATGCAAATACCACTTCCAAAGTAAATTGAGTACATAAATTTTAAGCATGAAACTTCGAAATTAATGGATTGCAACCATAAGTACTTTTTTAAATACCCATAGCAATAGAGAGTAACGTAAGAATTTTAAATTAAAAAACTTCAATCTCAGGTTATAAATCCCTTCAATTGTAAGGTTTTCAGTGAGCTAACATAAACAAGAACAATTTACAAGGCACCAATGCAGGAATTAATTAGCTGTCTCTCAATATTCATGGTTGAAGCAAAGTAAAACGCAATGTACACTATACGTCACATTGTATTTCGTACTTCATGCACCGACACAATATATGCGAGTATCCTGAAACTTAAGCAGACGATAACAAGCGTACAGTTAATAAGGTAGAAGAATGTAAAGGGAGACAAATATCCTGCGTGTAGTTAAAATTGCGGTTTACACTACCTAGGTCATGCTCACACATTAAACATGGTATGGTAGAACAAGAAAGTTTATGCACCAATGCAATGCATTGATGAAAGAAATCAAGAAAATGCATGCATGCATTTTTGTGATACATACACATACATGCGTGGAAAAAGTAACTTTTACAATAGTTCCTACCGTTGAAGCTTTCAGGAATTACTTCTTATCTACCCCTGGAGTGTGCTAGACATTATTCAAGACACTATCGGTAAATCACACTAAGTTAGCAAACCAAATCTACATCTACATAATACCCCGCAAAGCGCCTAAAAGGCGTGTGGCAGGGGGTGTTAGGACACCAGCCATTTTAAATAAAAAGCAAGTGCTCTAAGGAAATTACGACTAGCATTTATTGAAATCCTTTATGGCTCGAGGGAAAAACGAATTCGCATATCTATCCGTTTGGAAAAACTTCTCTCTTAATTTATCGCTTCTGTCGGACCTAGAAATATAGTGCGGCTCTAATATTATGTTCTCCATGTCGCTCTTAAAGATATCCATTCTCAATTGTACAAGCGATCTAAGCCTAGGCAGCAGCCTCCGAGCCTACAGAGGCTCCCAGCCTAATTCGCTTATCATCTTGGTTACGCTGTCTGTACGCCCGTAGCGGTTATTGACGAACCGAGCAGCCTTCCTTTGTATTTTGTTCAGTTCGCGGATTAAATCCTTCTGCACCGTATTCCATACGCTCGCTGCATATTCAAGGTACGGTCGGACGAGTGTAAAATAAAACCTTTCTTTCACTTTCTCATCCGAAAATCTTCTCACAATACGCTTGACGAATCCTGATTTCTTCAGGGCTCAGACGCAAATATTTCTTATGTGTTCTCCACGATAGGTTCGAGGTTATCGTAACTCCGAGGCTATCGTAAATATTTCATATAGGTACTCAGACATTCATTCGCGCACAACTTGCCGTTTTCACATCCAATACATATTTATAAGCGAAATTAGAGTTATTATTTAGAGTTATTTTTCTCAGTTTACATTAGTATTCGGAATTATATCCACTTTATTTCATTTTAATGTTTAACATGTGTTATTAAACAAAGCGATGGCTGTGTTGCAAATGCAGATGGACAGTGGCTTCCGTCAGTTAACTACCGCTGCTCCTGCCCTCGGCAAGGGGCTTTTATCTAGAGTGTTGCTCCTTCATTCTCGGAGCAATTATTTAACAACTTTCGGCAAACACGATGCCAACTGTAGTCTCGATTTACCGTTGTTTTAACACTTTGTCACAGAAATCATATTTCATTAGGCTTAAAAAGATTACTAGGAGTAACTAAAGGCCTGAATTATCTTTGTCAAAGTAATAGAATTTAAAGTAATAACAAGTAAAAGAATATAACTATGGAATACATGTTAACTTTGATTGGACCAATAATTCAAAGAAAATGTGGCAAAGCAGCCTGATTTACCATCAGCCCCAATAACGCCATATTTACCGGTTGTTAAACACTTAAAGAACAATACCTACCTTTAAAAATTAGATATTTGACCATTTTAGTCATTCAAAGTAGATATTATATTTGCTAAGCAAACATTTTATTACCTTTTCCACGTATTCTTTTGTGGCAGTTAAGAGATAACTCGGGCATTTATTATATCTTGCATCTTTTCGCGCGCATGATTACTACGTGAAAACACATCGCCAAGTTGAAATTTTACCGCCAGTCTAGTCGTCTTCATACTGTCGCTACTGCTTCTCTCGGCTCGCAGTAGAGTCCATAGTAGGAAACGTCATCAATCGAATGACGTCATCTGTTACTGCATCGTACAGCCAGTTGATTTCGAAATGGTTTGGCAGCACTCTCAGTAGTGCCCGTGAATTTCCGAACCAAGGGTGAGTATTTGGAGAGCCTGTTTTTTGTGCGCGACGGAACTTTGGAGCAAGGGATGAGATGAGAAATGCGTGTAGGGGGCGGGGCGGTTGAGAAATGCGCGGGAGGTTGGAGTGTTTGATGGAAACGGCGGAACTTCTGCGCTAGCGCCGAGTGGCTACGGTGCGAAGGGGGAAGGTCCGTGGGGAAGGGAATGGGAGTCAAGGGATCGCAGATTGAGATGGCGTGGCCGGAGAGTTCGTTGGAGCGTCCAGATGGTCCGCTGCGAATGAGGCGAGGAGCGAATAAATACCGCCTTATATACGTCCCAGAGTGAGACGGTAATTCTTGCGCAATCCCCCTTCCTCTTTCCCACCCTTCCCATCAGCTCTGCTATTTTATCTGCCCCGCAAACTCTACTCATTTGCCTACACCCTCATCCAGGGAAAGACACGTTGGTTGAGACTTGAAGAAGGGCGTTTACAACTGTACGTGCCATTGGATTGCTTATAACCGAGGAAGTATTTTAGGAAGGACTTTTTAATGCATGAGGTGGCGAACCTTTTCGGCAATTGATGATAAAATGTATGAAATAAGACTATAGTGGCTCAACTGACATGTAACCCATCGCGTACGATCGAGGCATCGGTTATTTCTAAGTCTATAAAAGGCATGTGATATTATTTTAAACAAAAGTAGAATAATTTTAAAATGGTATTCACCTTTAATGAATCCTTCTCGGGTTCTCAGCTAGGTTAATTCTTTCGAGAGACGACTTGTCTCCCATCTTCAAGGCCTTGTTACTCTATGGTAGGGGTCTCCAATTTACTAGGCGACGAGGGCCACATTCCAAGTTCCAAATCGCCCCGCGGGCCGGATAGCAAATTTGCCGATGACTGAAGTATTCGATACCAACGTCTAATGAAGTATCCGGTGGCGTATTTCTTATTTACGAACAGTTGAAGGCGACTTCAACGTGCAGTAAAGCGCTGCAATGCTCCTAGCAGCCTCTCACAGAGTTAAACGTGCGAGATTCGCGCGCTACTTGAAACGAGTGCGCGGGCCGGATGAAAGCCCTCCGCGGGCCGTGATTTGGAGACCCCTTCTCTATGGTATTCCAATTTCACACTGAATCGATACGACCGTTTACCGAGGACAACAATACGGCTCAGGTGTTCAATTGGCTGTAGGTCTTTTGAAAATTTTCATGTTTTTCCCTTATGTTATTTATACTACAGCTGATTACAGGTCTCCATGTATCGCTAAGTTGAAAGCCGGTGTCCCGATTGAAATTTTTGGGATTGAGGCGGATCTCTATGGCTTCCTTAACTATGCGGTTTCAGTAACGTTATGCGTGGCAAAGAATTTTTGTATCTCCCCACCTAATAGCATGGTCTTCATTAATGCTTTGTTCTGCCACGGCCGAATTTTCTGGTTGCGCTATTCTGAAAAATCTTCGGTGTTCTTTTAGCCTCGTCTCAATCGTTCGGCCTGTCTCCCTCACATATATTTCACCGCATTCACATGGAATTCCATAAACCCCTGGTGTCTTACCTCCTCGGCTGCATCTGTGGAAAGTTTCCGAATTGCTTGCTCTACCCCGCCTATTATATCTGTCTGCCCCATCCTGGTGTCTTGGTATTCACATTTATTTGTGCATACACAAGGTAATTATCTTATTTGATTACCATAAAAAATCTCTATTAGCTATATATAGCATTTTTATTCGGTGTAGCATAACATAACGCAAAATAAAATTATAATTAATCTGGAACGGAAAAGAAAAAAAGACATAATCAAATGATAGTAGCTAACATTACTCGTCAAATGAACGGTCCTTGGATTTACTGGAGCCTAGAGCACATTAAAGGGAAATGGATCTGATCTGGAGTACATCTCTTTACGGCGCGGAAACGTGAATACTTGGGAAGGAGGACGAGAGAAGGCAGGAGGCGTACGAGATGTGGTTGTGGCGAAGAATGGAGAAGGTAAAGAGGACGGAGAGGAGGAGGAACGATGAAGTGCTGGACATGGTGGGTGAGGGGAGGCAGCTTTTAGATGAGATACGGAGAAGACAGAAGGCTTGGATGGAGCGAGTAATTAGCGGGGAGGGGATGTTGATAACATTGCCTTCTACAATTGCGAATTCCAAAACGTTATCTTCAACGAATGAGAGCTTTTCTGTGACGTATTGAATACAAAATTATTGTTTCTAGGGTTTATTTAGAACTGAGATATTATGACATAACAATGTGGCATTTAATAGTATTCGCCTTGTAAGAGTTGAAATAAATGAGGAATTTATCCACATAGATTGAATAGTGATACTTCGAATTTTTATCACTGCTGATGATGTTTAATACATATTTTAAAATATTAAATTTCTGTCTTTCTTTAGATTGTCTGCGTAATCGGAGTGTTTCTACTCTATAAGTAACTCTCATATTTTAAAGTGGTCACATTTTACCGTTACATGTTTTATACTGCATCCTTACCCCCAGTCTAAAATACGTGCGATGGAACGCTTGACATTTTCTGATTCTCTCTTGCCTTCCCATTTATCTCTTTGACTGTTGAGTAGTGCGAGGTTCACTGATGGACCCCTTTTGCGATCACCGTCTGGTAACCATCGCGACAGCTGCGCTGCTGAGAGAGAATGATGGAGACTACATAGTCGAGAGAGTATAGATAGCTTCAATCGAAACTTCACTCCGACCCTTAACTCACGCGTAGTATCTAGATCTCGTGATGCGGTCACAGTCACTGATTGGAGCACTTGAGAGGAGACATGATAGTGGAGGGAGATGAGAGAGCCGATGGGGTGTGCACGATAGCAGCGAGGGATGATTTTGCTGGAAAGAAGATTGAAAGATAACTTTCCCGCTGAAGAATGTGAAACTAGTAGAATCAAGCGTCCATCATCAGGAGGTTCTAATTCACTTATTGTGCACCTATCCATTTGCAATATTAACTATCGCGTATAATTCATGAATCACTTACGCTTTATGCACTTGTTTTTCAATATTGAATTCATGGATGACTAAAACCAAATACATTTTCAAAGGATTTGAGTAAGTAGTACGATATGTTTCAGTTGAGTGAGGCATAGCAAAAGAAAATGGATAAATGCGATACTTATGAAAACCCAAATAGGGTATTTTTTAAAGAGACCTAGTGATATGGAAGTTGAACCTGAATCCTAGTTTGAATTTTTTTGTGATCAATGAACATTTCATCAAAATCTAAACAAATTTTGAAAAAAAAAATCTTCATTAGTATTTAAGTTGCCTTGGAATGAATGAGGAGTTGAAATTTAACTAAAACTTAAAAATTATCGGAGTTGCATTACGTCGATGATTACATACATGTTATAATAATTTTTTAATCCGTCTACTTCCGAGGATGTAACGATTAGTAATAAGTCAAATTTAATGAAATAGCAGGTAACTGATGCAATCTGCAGGCATAAAAATTATAGCATGGAATTGATTGAATTTCGTAAGCATTGTAACGTTTTAAAATATCCACTACTAACTTAACAAATAATTTCAGTACAATTCAAAAACAAGCTCTATATTTTGAAACTTGGGAACAAAAAAACAACATCAAAAAGCCACCATGACTATCACAATCCCATTTATATTATCCGTACTACCACTCACTGAACCACCGCCATGAACTGCACCAGTGTGGGGGTCTTGAGCTCTTCGTATCCCTTTACTCCGGTCTCTCTCTCTCTCTCTCTCGTAGACGCCTCCTTCTTCTCCGCGTCCTTTAATTCCTCCTGCCGATCCTGGGTTCTGCCGTATTTCTTCCTCCGTCCGCACAATACACCACTCTTTAATTTTTCTCCCGATCCTTTCTATCACGTCTACCTCTTCCTTCTCTCCATACACGACTCCCCGTTTTCCCTTCACAGCAATCTCTCCGTCCCTCACTACCATTCTTAGTTTTAAATTATTTACAAACAACATGGGGTGCTTTCCATTCATGCGACTCACGCGTCGACTCGCGGTAACTGTTTACAACTCTCCTATTCCTGTGCGTTATCGTTTGTTGACTTGTGTCACAACAGTCGGCGACACACATAGAATGGAACACGGAAACCGCGACGCAAGTTGACTCGTGTCGACGTGTGTCGATGAATGGAAAGCACCCGTGGTGGCTTGTTTACATTATGTTACAGCATCCAATAAGTAGCGACTGTAAAAGTGATTCACCATCATCTGTTTGTCATCTCGCATCTGCATTGGTTCCATATTCTTCAATAATTTCCTCTCCAATCCCATGACTATGCTTATCGAGTCGATATGAAAATCCTAAATGAAATTTTATCAATAGGTGTGTAAAACTGGTTTGCAATAATTTTGCCTCTGTGCTTGGATTGTTTTGAAAGGTAGGTGGGACTAAAAATAATTTGTATTCACACCCAGGACTGAATTTGGGTTTGTTTTGTATCATTCGTGAAATCAAGAATTGAAGATTGGGAGAGAAAATTGTGGTCATTGCTAATGGGTGAGTTGTTTTTAACAGCTAAAGCAGTAGAAATCTGTTTTAAAATATCGATCGTGCTGCTACGAGAATAGCTTAGGGAAATTTAGCAAACAAAGTACGTTAGGAATCCGAAACCATTTACAACCGGAAGACCGTATAGTATGGAAGATTTTGTTTGTGAAATAATTCTTCACTCATCTACACGTTTTTCATGGAAATAAATTAGTTTTATTTGATTTGAGACCCTCCGAACATTCCTGGTAATGTCAATCAGAATGTTATTGCAAGATTTATGTGGATCAGAGAATTTTTTGTCATGTGGCAAATTTGGTAGGCAGTGATTGACCAGGTAAAGTAAGGGTATTGGATTCTGCCGATTTGTTTATCACGACGGGCTTATGTTAGAACGCACGGAGAACGCATTCACTTGCTTAGGGATAGCTGCCAGCGGCGACTAGGCTTTAACGACGTTCGTTCTGTTATAAAATACTACTGCGTAGGGTGGAATGTATAAAGTTTACTGAATTTATTCTGATTATTTCTCTGTTAACTTGATTGAGCGGTCACTTACGACACGTAGAATAAATGCCCATTTTCTTGTGCTTCTGAAATCAAGCATCTAAAGTAAAGAATCGAATGTGATGTACATAAGCGGCGGCGTGGTACCTTATGTGATCGTGTGTATGGGAGGAGCAGACGCAGAGTCTGAAGAGCCGACTCTAATTGCAGTGAGGAATAGAACGATCCAGAGTATGAACAGAGGGGTGATTGATAGGTGTCACGGTGGCTGTAGGAGGGGAAGTTTCGATTGATTCGTGGGATTGGAGATTGGACGCAGGGAGGAAGCGGTGCGCACAGCGAGCGAGAATCGGTGGGAGGGTGGTGATTGAGGGCACGGATCGAATGCATCCTCATCAGGCCATTGTTACCGCAAAATAGCTAAACCACAGTGTCGCTGGTGGCACAGAGGTCGTTTGTATTACAATTTAACGGGAGCCCGAGCGCGTTTTTGGTTCGGTACTATCGCTGGTGCTCCCGAAAAGGGCCAACGAGCGCAGTCGGCGATCAAACCGATAAATTTGGAAGTAAACGGTGAAAATGGCTGTCATTTTCAATGCCATAAAATTCACGATCACTTTCCCATGCCAAAATTACCATGGCAGACACTGGCCGGCCTCCTTATCCGTAATTTCTGAGAAATTCTACATAGTGGTGAAAATTGACGATTTTTTCTAAACCTACGTCTTAATCCTAAGATGGAAGTGTTCTGTGCGGAAGCATTTCACTCATGCATCTCATGTCATCTAATGTTCCGATTTATGGCCGCGGTCAACCGTACGTGTACCTACCTACATTGTTGCATACTCATTGTTGCCATATGAATGTGTCATTTATTATTGCATATATTAGTATTTCTATTTATTTCTATGGCTTGTTTTAGTGGTGTTTGTAATTATTACGATCATATTATTTAATTTGAAATATTTCTATTTCAGGTAAGTGCCATGATCCCGCGTCTCTTCCTGCTCCTGAATATTTTGTGAGTGAGGCCATTATCATGCATTTCCTTCTCTCCTTCTAAGTTAAACTAATTCCATGCCTTCTTGTGTGCAAATTTTCATATTTCTACAGACTCAGTATTTTAAAATACTAGCGTCACTTTCCTTTTGTGTTTGGAATAATTATGTTATTTTGGATGTGTAAATAGGCATTACCAATTAGCAATACTTAATAACCCAGGTCGAAAAACAAATTATTGGTTCTAAATTTAACTGCAGTCGATTATATTTATTGTCAGCATAAATGTTATTGTGCAGAAGAAAAACCTATCTTTACATTTTAAAACGACAAAGGAGCCTTAATATAGGGCTTATAGTGAATAAAAAATGATGACTTCCTTGACAAATGGGTGCTATTCATCAATAAGTAAAAAATTTATATAATTAGAATCTGTAATGAATTTTTCAACCACAACTTAATCTATATTTATCCCGGTGGGCATTAGATGGTATAAGACTTGAAACAACATGTAACCAAGATTTCACGGTTTCTTAAAATTTTGATATTGATTAAATGTTGCCAAAATAACTTGCTGATGCAAAAGACACACATATTAATGCATAAATACATAATGATATGTTCGTTAATTCGTTGAGCATATGCTTAAAAGGTATGTGTGGTATTGCTTAGATCTGCTCTGAGAAATGGTGTCGCGCGCGATAGAATTTACGAAGCCATAGGTTGCGGTTATTAGGTGGTGAATGTGTTGCTTTCGACAGCAGGGGAATGGAAATGGGGTCGGATAGCTTGAATGAGCGTGGAGGGCGATGAGGTGGAATGTTTGGGAAAATGTATGTAATGAATAAAGAGATGTAGTCGAGAGGAGGTTCTGGAACTGAAACGGCTAAGTGGCCGAACATGTGAACGAAGGAGAAAAAATTGAGCAGAAAATACCACTAGGCATGTGCTCGCATGAGCATCGATATGAAAAATTCACTTCTATCTACCGAAATGGGTTGAAATTTCCTCCCTCATTGGGAATTTTTTATTTTCTTCAGAAACAGCAATTAATGGTTTCGCTGGCAGTGGGTCCACCTGCCTTAGTGACGGTGCTGATTCCTCATCCATTCCCCCCTGGAGGCGTCGCCGGACTCCGGCGCCTTCATTGTCCTTTTGTCCTTCCTTATGCTCCCCCTTCCATGGTACAGGAGTGAAAAGCGAAAGCTTAAAGACCCGACCTTGGAGTGGAACCCCGCGAGCCCGCCCCGGTGTCTCGTTCCACTTTTTACATTGATATTTACCATGAAGCTCCTCGATGTATTTTATGCAATAATTTGAATTCAATGGAAAGAGATATGAGTTTTAAACATAGGAAAAGTTTCATATTTTGATGATCCATTATTGGTAACTGAAGCAGTGTGCTTTATTTCCTGAGCACTGAATTTGTTTAAGTTGCATGACGAGAACCGTCCATATGAGTCAAGAGACATTTCGACTCACGTACGCTGTACAAAGATTTTAATGAGCTCATTTGCTTGGTGTCCGCTCTCATTTTCATTTGAATGGCTTTGAAATTGGGTTGTTAGGGGAACGTGGTAGCGAAGTGTGTGGAGCGGGTAGCTGCTGATCGAGGGTTCGAATCCCGGGTGCAGCACCACAAAACAAAACTCTCGAAGTGGCCCAGAGAAAGGAACTCCCCCTGAAGGAGTGAATTCACTCTCCTGTGGCCTACTGTGGGGTGAGCCCTATCCTAATTCATCCAAGACAGCCTTGGAGTTGAATCACTAATTGAATGATGGGCTCATGCTAAAAGGCTAACATTTTCTCAATGATCTGTTTTTATTCTATCTTACAATACTCATTAGGATGATATCTATTATATCGTCTCTTCAGTTGGCTGTCAGATTGTCAACTGGCCAAGGATAAGGGGAATCAGGTTGATGCCCGGCTGTTTGGAAGGGTTACTTTTTGTTATCTTATGTAAGGAATGTATCAGCATCAGGTTGTAGCTGTTTTGCTGTGTCTTGAGTACAAATTTGATAAATGTGTCTGCTAATAAGGATAGCAAACAGTTGGGTTTATGTGGTTCTTAAGAATAGAGAGTGCTTCGAAGATGTGGTAGGCCATGCAACAGCTGTGGGCCGAAAACTAGGGCGGGGAAAGCTAGAAAGGGCACAGGTGAAAGAAAAGCTTAGTAAGAGGATATAGAAGGAGAGTTGGGGGTTGGAATGTGATGAAAGTGGAAGTGCATTGTTGAAGTGCGGGGATGAAGAGGGGGGGAATGGACGGTGGGAAAACGTAGATGCTGGGAGATCGGCTTCTCAGGATGGAAGGGGAAGGGAGGACATGCGATTGGAACTAACAAAGTGAGCTTTGCCGCCGCTGACATGTTCCCCATGAGTGCTAAATACGTTTTGCGTAGGCACTGAGCTATCGCCAGAAAGAAATACTCTTGCTTTGGTTAATAAATTACTACCTACCAAATGCGGTAAAACGTCTAAAATTTCTCAACTTCGCATGCATTGTGCAAACTTAAATTAATACCGTCGTAAGATCACCAATTTATTCAAAACAATCCTTCAAGACTTAGAAGAAAATGGATAATCTTTTTTGTTCCCACGATGAATGGAAATATGCGTAGATATTAAATGAAGAATTACCTAGCTAATCAAAGTTTCAGGTATCTGCTTTCATTAGTTATGATAAATGATGAGCATGGGGTCGCGGAATAAGATTAGCATGAAGATACATTTCCTTGAATTGGTGTATATTTTGAAGGTATTAGGAAATAGTCAATGAATTTAAAAATTGGGGAATGATTGCATAACGTATTTATTGCTAAGAACTACGAAAAACAGCAAAATAAAAATATTGCACAACAAGAACTATTGCGACTGAAACTACTAATAATTAAATCACAATTTATGCATTTAAAGGGCTTAATAAACCCTTTCCTTGATCGATCAAATAAAACAGCTTGGAACATTTTGGATGAAGACATAATGCATATATCAAACAAAAAGTTTGAATTTAAAAAGATAATGAGTAAATAATGTTCGGTCAAAGTTAATACGTATCATCATGATAAATCAGGTTGTAGACACATATTTAAATTTATTGCCACGTCACCGAAAGCAGCTCCATTTCGCCTTTATATCGGGGTTTGTATAACATTTAACAATTTAACGCGCACAAACATCCATGCCCTGGATAGAGATAACCTACCCAGAACCTACGAGCTTCGGTCTGACAGGCAAAACATTTACCCTTCCGCCACCTTATATAACTATATTAACGTAAGTTATCATTTACTTAAGGCAATTTATTTCAAACTGTTAATCTGATGAAGCCTGCTTTCCTCCCCAGAAGTTTAGATCTTGTCTCGCTTCGTGTGGTAGGTATGTGGGTTCGAGCATCTGAGAACCTAGATTTTGTTTTTACTGTAACACGAGCAACGGTTGGCATTTTCCACACGTGGTGGTGGGGATTGAATGTATTATAGTTTCTCAGGTTAGCGTGAGTTTGAGCATAAAAAGAAGAAGAAGCAAGATGCGAAAGCGAGTGTGAGGTGGATGTGAGGGACGTGGAAGGAGATGGAGGTGGCGTGGAATGGGTGGGAAGACGATGGAATGGGGAAGGGCGAAGGAGTGGCGCGAGAGGCGATGTGATGTTATGTAAGGGGGGCGGGAGGCAGCGGTCGGTCGTTGCAGCGGAATTGCATCGTGAGGATAGGGAAGGAGCCCTGACGATGGGCTGTTTTCTGCACGGAGTGAGAGTTTCATTCCTTGAGGAGGAATAAAGGCGGTTCGAAAACAAAAGCGTCAAACTGAGATGGAAATCGGAGCGGACGACGGGGTCTAGTGACTACGATGTATTTCTACGGCAAAAATCAACCCTATCTCCCTTTACCTTACTCAGATTTAGCTAAGGTAGAAAGAATGTCTAGAAATTCTAGCGACAGTTTTGAGAGGTGTCAGGAAAAACACAAGTCTGCGATAATTTGACTTTTTGTAATTATATCCGGTATACCTTGTTTTACTCAAACTCAATGTATTTGAATTCGTGAATACGTGACGCGTGTATTTTGCTTTGCTTGGAATTGGTCTGCATTTGATAGCACGCTACTACTGACTACCGTGAAATCGTTTGTGTACTCCCGCTAGCTATACTAAGATAGTAATCATGCAGTACCCGAAAGTTTTCCTTTTGGTCACACAACAGATTGCTTTTTAAGGCCTGTCTCACACCAAATGAGACCACTTGCCTTCTGCTCTATTTTTACTCGATTGCTACATCATTACATCCTTAATGATATTTTGTTTTGATTATCAGAGGAACTACTGATCTCCTGTCGGCTGTGGATTCTTGCCACTTCCTCAATATTTGCTAAATTTTTGCTTTTTCTTAGGGAGTCGTTCCAACTCACTCAACACATTTGATCGCCAAACAAAGGGTCACAATTAATCCCTTTGGCCGTGCACTCTTGTTTGGACGAATGTGGTTGTTAGGGGTAAAAAAATGGGAGTGCTTTGTCATGAATAATGCGATGGAAATCCCTAGAACTTAACTGGTAATACTTTGTCTCAAAAAGGTTCTTTTGGAGCGATAGATTCAGCAATTTCAAGAGACGAGTGTGCTGCGCCCGCTCCCAGCGGGCTTCCCCCGCTCTTTTCAATGCAGGTCCACAGAGGGATAGACGCGTTTCTAATTTTAAAATGTAGAAAAAAAGGCAGGGTCTTATGTGCAAATTTAATAGGAATGTTCATGTACAAATTGAGGTCAGAGGACCTCTTTAAACACAACATTGGAAGTAATTACACTATCCTCTGTTAAACGCACATGATGACTCTTACTTACGTATCAGCAGGAGACTTGAACGTGAAATCAGCCGCATTTTGATATAAGTTGTTTAAAGAATGCGAGATATTGTTGCAAATGAACAAATGTATCAGTTTGTGCGCCGTTAACGTCAGGAATATTTACTTTTTTTGATTTTTTAAAATTATTTAAAAACCAATTTTAGGAAGCAATAGCAATATTTAGGAAGTAAGATATGCTGTCGCATGTTCTTTGATAAATTCTGTGCATTTTGGTACCTCATTTGTAGAGTTTGGTTGCGTATAAGTTGAGAAAAAGGTATCTATACAGTAGAAATAATATAGAAGATAGGGCAAATGTTGGTGCGGTTCGGGTTTAGGCGAGCAGGAGGGAGAAGAGGAGAAAAGGTGGACTCCTGGTTTCTCTCAGCGGGGCGAGGGGTAAAAGTTCGATAGCATGACGTGGGGGGGTAAGAAAATAGGTAAGCGAAGGGGGTGTGTGTGATGGCGGATAGGGTGAGGGGGGGAGCCGGAGGTGGAGTTGATCCGAGTGGAGGAATAAAGGGGAATGGGAGCGCTCGTTGTTTTCCCTCCCTCCCTCGTCCTCCTGACTTTATCCTTATTTTTAGGGGCAGGGTCTCGATGGAACGCGTCCGAGGGAGCAGAGGGGGATGGCGATAAACGAGAGAAAAAGCCAGCGAAATTTCAAGGTGGGTGGAGGGGGGTGAAAATGGGGGTGGGCGGGGGTGGAAATATATGAACGTACTCGAGGCGGAAAAAAGAGCGAGGAAAAAATGCAGTCCCAGTGTTTAGTTTTCCGCTACATTTTCATTAAGGCCCCTCCCCTGGTTGGCTCTAGATGCTAAACTTTAAAAAAAGGGAAACATAAAAAGAAATCACGTACAGTATAGAACGGCTTTATCGCGAGTGCGTCGGGAGGCAAACGCAGGCTTATTTTTTTTCAAGGGCCTCTGGACGTTTTCTAACTTTCAGTGGCGGTGGAAAACTTTTTTAGGCGTTGCTTTGCATACATTTAAATGCACCTGCATAATTCTGCCACCTGGATGGAAATAAAAAACAAAGAAAATGACCCTTCGGAGATGCGCGCTAGCTGACTAAGCTAGCAAAATAACTCCCACCCCTGAACACAGTATAAAAGATGATCATCGTCGTAGACGGGGAGACGAGTGGTCGGTTTCTCGTGTGATTTCGTCTTTGTGTGACTCATAGAGAACACGGTGAAGTCGAAATTCAGACGTCGTGAAAAGAGTATCAGCAAAATATATAAGCACAGGAAAGCGTGCTTATAGCCTATATTAATGATAAGATTGACATATTTGCGGTGATTGAACTTGAGATATTTCATTTAAATCCTATCCAACCAAGAGCAAAGAAAAGGCACATAAAATGCCCCTGTAATTACAAAAACACTCTAATACGAATAAAACCTCTATTAAAAATGAAATTAGAACCAAATAACCCAATCTAAAACGTTCCCCAATGAACAAAATCAACCAAGAAAATTAACATACACTCCTAAAAAGTCTTCCCTGAAAGCATGCTGATTTATAAATAGCTTGTTACTTTTATCCCAGAATACGTACAAGTACCAATATCTTTAATAGTTCTAATACTAATAATACTAATTGTTCATCCAATCTACATCAGCTTAATCGGATGTACCTATATTGCCAGTCAAGTTTCGTACCTACTAAGAAGTGTACATGGATCAATTCTGTTACAAGAATTTTCATTTTAATTCAATAAGAGAAATACGTTAGTGGTTTTTATTACTCCTCCAACCTTCGAAGGAAGTTTCAGTTTTGGAAAACTACGCATCCTTCTAATGAAACTGCATGGAGTTTATTCAGTGGGGGGTTGGAAAATTGTTTCCAAGGACAGTCTCATGTCTCGTGTCCGGGAAATCAGGTGAACTTGGACGAGAGGGACCTCATTGCGAGTCCACCAACGCAATTCCATTCTTCCTCTTCATCCCCGACTCATGCTGACAACCCCACCACTGCTGATCCAACGTCTCTCCGTCTCCGCTCCCCAAGACGCCCTCGTCAACCAGCCGACCAATCCACGCACAGAAGATTGCGATGCAAAGGAATTCGAGGCACGTGTTCCTGCTGAGAGGGTTAGGTATCGCAGCGAAAGTTCAAACATGTCGACTGAGTAGGCGTGGAAGTGGTGAGAAGGAGAGGCAGAAGAGAAAGGAAAGGGAGAATGGAAGCAGACGAGGAAAGAGTGGAAGAGAAGAGGGAAGGAGAGATGGCAGTCGCTGCTCGAAACTATAACAACTGGGGTTGAAAGGCGGGGGTGAAATGGGAAATGGGAGAAGAAAAGTTAGCATTCATTCAAGTCACTCACTGCTCGAGGGAAAAAAGAGCGCCTCTACCGATCCCTTCCGAAAAATATCTCTCTTAATTTATCGCCGTTTGGGAATGGGAGAAATGCAGGGCTGCTTTGTACAAATCATTGGATTGTAATACTATTGCGTCAATTATAAATAGCCATCATGTATACTGCAATGCATCTTGGAGCGCGTGGATGGACCCGGGTCATTTCCCCGAATGAGACGGATGGTACGGCGACAGAAGTGGCGAGTGAATGGATGTGATGTGGTTAATCACCTCTCTGCGATAATTTTCAACACTTACATAGAGTATCGAGAAACGACATCAGATAAATTTTTAAAATAGTAAACAAGCGTAATGCATAAAATTCGGAGCACCGCCGATGGCGGTATGGTATGCCGCAAAATACCTCTCTTTGAAAGGACTCCAAATGGTAGGGTTATTCACATGAATCTTATATTAATATTTTGGCATAAATATAAAACTCGTTAATGAAAAAGTTTTTCGTGAAAACTTCTACGCCACCATTTGAAGCATAACGAACCGTCATGTATTCGCCATACCTAGATTCGTTATAAAATCCATAAAAAAATGATGTTCTTACGAGGGTTGCCCAGGAAGTAATGCACCACAATTGTTTTCTCAACCGACAACAATGGTGCGAATGCGAAACTTTACGTATGCATTATCTGAAGTTTTATAGGTGCGCATACCAAAATTTTGGCTTTTCCGACTGATAGATTAGCAGCAGGACTGTTTCAAAGTGTCATTTGTTAGTGGTATGCGTTACCAGCAGCATGCCGTGATTGAATTTCTCACCGAGGAGAAAAAAAATGTAGAGGATATTCACAAATGTTTGTGCAAAGTTAATGGGGCATCTGCTGCCAATAGGTTTAGAGTTAGTCGTTGGGTTCAGAGGACGAAGACATCAGACGGCAGTTCGGTGGTGGTCCAAGATTTGCAGCGGTCAGGGAGACAATCCACGGCTGTCGCACCTGACACGTTGCAGCGAGCTGATGTTGCTATCGCCATGCCATTAAAGCCAAGAGGCAGACCCATTAATTCCAAAGCATATTTCAACACATCAACATGTCTCAACACGTGCTTCCGGCGACTTCGGCGCCATACACCCTATGAGATGTTTTGATTCAACATGATAACCCTCGGCCCCTCACAAGTTCGAGGACTGCTGAACACATGGCAAAACAGGGTTTGACAGTGTTACCCCATCCACTATACAGCCCTGAACGGGCTCCCTCGGACTTCCACTTGCTTGGGCCATGACGGTATACCATCAAGGAAGACATTTTGAGGGCAACGAGGACGTGATTCACTCAGTGAAGAAATGACTCCGTGACCAGAAAGATTCAAACCAACAGGGCAAACATGCCCTCGTTTCCCGCTGGAGGAGGACCATAGAAAGGGACGGAGATCATGCAGAAAAATAGGGTGTGTAGTTGAAACGTCATCCTTTCGTGTCTGTGATTTTCATAAGGTCCAATTAATAAATGTCGAAAATAAAATATGGTGCATTACTTTATGGGCAACCCTCGTATAATATTATGAAAGTAATTGTTACATTGACACAGAGGAGCATATATGAGATATAATTATCCTTGCTTTCAATGATTCAACTAATTTTCTCTCTTCGGAACCTAAGCCACCTGATGTACTATCATCAGCTAGACGTGGGCGGTAAGGATGATAGTTTATTATTCACTTCATTTAAAATACACATCATCTCTCACTCAAATTGTTCTTCTTACTGAAAGATTCCGATCGATCGCCATAGTTTGGGAATATTCATCAGTTGAAATGAATGATCGATTCCATTTCTTTCTCTTCTTCGGATGTTTTCTCTCTTGCCGCCTCTTGAGTCCACATGGATAACACAGGACGACCAAGAACCTTTCGAAAAGCGACGGCTGTTTGATGTATTCAAGGAATTATACCTCATTGTTTCTCGGAGACGGACAAGGTACAGGAACCTGCGATACTTTCACGCATTGAAAAAAATGCAATTTAATGTTATGTTTAACAAAAAAATCATATTTTAATCAAAAATGCTTTGGAATTTTATGAAAGTTAATTAAGTTCTAATAAAATAATGCTAAAGTAGAATGTGATCCTTTTTCACCTCCCTCGTCATCTTGGACTTCTGCATCTTGTTCCACTTCAAATTCTACGCCAGTTCACATATTCAGCTCCTGTGAGCTTGCTGTGGTCCACACAGCATATTTCAATCGCGTTTGTCGTAAAATACCCATCGTTATTCGGATACTTTCTTATCTACTGCGTCATTTTGGTATCTTGAATCTTGTTCTGCCACTAAATAATCTTCTGCTTCAAGATTGTGTCAATCTTCCCCTTCCCTTTTTCCTCCTTATTCTTCGCCAGTTCCTTGCTCTTCGTCATCGGTTGAATCTTGCTTAAATATTTCAATCCCATTATTTTCCGTGGTTTCCTCATTTTTAGCCTTGCTAAATCGAATTGCCTCTACGAGTCTTTTGTGGTTTTTACTGTCATGGAAGCAGGCTCGTAAACTCTCAATAGCAATAGTCGTGATATACTCCTCCATGTAGAACAATTCGGTGAAACTCTCGTCTACCACTGATGTAATGAGAGACTCTACTAAGCTGGAAAGCTTCTCTTCTAAAGTCTCCAGTCTGTTCATCCGGTACCTTTAATCCGCTTGGACACAAATAAGGGATAATGTTGGATGAAAGTGATCACTTTAAGGCCTGGAAATTTATTGGCATCCAGATATGTTGAAGTTTGCTATCAAGACAACCCTTTCGCTTAAATTAAATAAATGAAGGGAAAGGATTTTTTTGCCGAACAAAATATATTTTCTACAAAAAGTCACGGATTTAACAAGCCATCCGCGTATAAGCAGTATTGCAAATGCCGCTGGGCGGTACTTCACACCTATGCGAGTATAAACCAAGGTATTTTTATCGTAGTAGCAATCACTGACAGTTACCATTTTAGAAAATAATCCAATTTTTGCTGGGTAAAATTTCCAAGATTATTATATCAGGAAACAAGGAAAAGTAGTCAGCCGCTACTTAGCTCCATAAGTCATGCTTATGCATTTCGAAATTGTTTTTTGGCAAAAATTCTTTATTGTAGTTAGATTTATCGAAAAGTTATTATTGAATTATATTTAAATTTAATACTTAATAAAAAGTTAAGATATACTCCATATTAACAGAGGGGCATAATTTAGTGATAAAGCTATACCAATTTAGCTCCTCGCTATCAATATGGCATTGTCATGTACTAACCGCATCTTTTGGCGTAAGTAGATGATTAATTATTTATTGCCCTGTATTCGATTTACTGAATGACGCTCGTTACATAGTACAACTCCATGATGTGCTTGCAGATGTATAATAATGTAAACCATTGAACACCGTACGGAAGGGACGCATTTTGCATTAGTTTATACATTGTATATTGAATTAATTACTTGTTTCATGCGTGACTTTATGGAATCTACTTGACATGATGAAGAGTAAAGAAAACTTTGTAATTCCACACGAACATTGGCGAATCTAGGGGGGGGGGGGAGGGCACGGGGGCACGTGGCCCCTTAAAAATATGCAAGATTTCAATACAGTCCCATTATCACTGCGTTCGTTTTATATTACGAGGTATCCTTGTGCCCCCCCAGAGCAAAATCCTGGATCCGCCCCTGCACATAAATACATGAATTCCCCACAATTATTTATGTGGAATTACAAAGTATTACCTCTTAGCTGTTTCCGTTTCAATCGCTAATGTTACGGTAAATATATATATCTGTAGATGCTGCATAACTTTGGTTTTTAGCGTTGAAGGATTTTGCAGTCCTGAGGGAAGGTTTAATTTATCAAGTGATTATATTTTTGAATTAATTAAAATAACTATATCACCTTTAAAATGGTTAAATAAGGCTAGAAAGTAGTTGCAGCATATTTGGATTTGGGATAGGATGTGAACATGTCGCGTACACGGAAATTGTTTTTTTTGGGAGCTAGAAGTAAAAAAAAAAGAGAAAAAAATATTACATGTGCTTTTTCTGAGGCCGGTAGAGAGACTATGAATGAAAATAATTTTTTTTAGATTCTGGATTAACCATTTTTTCTCATCATTCGAGATGATCGAACTCGTAAATTTCACGGTGCGCCGTGAAAGGGTATTGCAAGCGTGAAGGGCGAAGAGCGAGCGTGAGTAAGTGCCGCTGCGAGCAGTTGGCTCGCAAGAGAGAGAAGTGTAAACACGTGGTTGATGACGGAAGTGAGACGCAGTGTGGGTTGCGGGGTTAGCGGCGAGAGTAGTATGATGAAGGTGAAATGAATATTTATTTATTTCCATATAACCAAAAACAGCTATAGTATACGGCCTTTTGCATCGGGGTCATTAACATGTTAACAATTTAACGTACACGAGCAATCATGCCCTGGATAAGGGATATTTACGAAGGCGGGACACGAACCCGCGACCTCCTGTTTGGCAGGCGAGGACTCTACCCCGCCGGCACCGAGGAAGGTGATGCATCGTCTGGAAAGTGTTATTTAACATAGGTCCAGAATCGTCATCAGAATGATAGTGCAGTGACGTGTGTGAGAATGAGAAGGAACGATTGAACGCATTGCGAATCGGCGAATAAATAATATTCCCTTTGAATTATGGCAGTATTTCACTAGTCAATTAAGATTAATTGCCTCAAATTAGAAACCTAATCCATCAAACAAGATCAGTCAATATGATAGTCCGAGGCTGCTGGTAATTTGAATTCATTGCTAAATGCTTATTCAATCCTGGCTGCACTCACCAGACACATGAGACAGCTCGAACGGAGAATGATGAGAGATGCAGTGGCAGCGAGAGACGAGGAATAACAGGGAAAATACGTCATCGCGCGGTTTGGCGGTGAGACTGACGAAAGTGTTCTGAGGTGAGGGATGAGATGAATGGCGAGGAATGGAGCGTGGATACGGCGGGAGAAAAGAAACGAGGGTAGTTCTGGGGTGGGCGGAAACGGGGGGGGGGGGGGGAAGAAGAACTTAAATTAAACAGAAATTAGAGTAACTGTACCTGTAATGATGCATTCCAACTAATAAAATATTCTATCAATTACATCTTAAAGCCTATAAATCGTACAATCGATAGAAAAGGGATTAAAGATATTTTTTTCGTATTTCGATAACCACAAATATCCTCCGGTCTGCTATTTAATGTCAAGGAAAAATTTGAGTTTTTCTCAACTATAATGATTGTACTAGACCAATTTGCGAAGATTTTAAGCTGTTTTTGAAGCAAATGGCACTCTCTTTTTGAGTTTTCTGCGCTAAGTAAAGCTTTTGTGAATGACACTCTGTTTTCGTGTCTCTGAGGGTTGGGGGTGGCTGGGTGACGAGCCGCCGAGGGTGCGGGGTGCGTGAGAGAGAAGAGGGTGTGTGGTGGTTAGAATGGGGAGATGTGCGGGGGAAGTGTGAAATTATCCAATAGGAAGAGTCGTGGCAGGATTGATGGTTGAGACACAGGAGTGACAGTTAATCTCGGAGGTGTATGAGTGCTATGGCGAGTGCCTCTGTCACGTTTGAGTCGGAGGAAAGGCAAAATGGAAAGATAGAAAGAGGAAAAGGGAGAAAGGGGGAGGAAGACAGGAGTAAAAAGAGGAAATGTGGAGGAGCAATATGAAATGAAGAGGAAGAAAAGAAGAAATTGGATCATGAATCACTGAATCTGGAATTATTGTTTGACGAAACGTGACGAAAATATCTTTCGATAGTTTCACAATCATTATAAGTTTTAGTATCTAAGAATTAAGTTAATCTGTTTACATCTATTATGACGTATGGAAAAGAATTTTACTGTTACTGTGAAAGAAAACTGACAATTACTGAGTAGATTGGAAAATTTGTCAAGGAATTTGAAAAGAATTGGGTGATTTTTTAAACTTAGTCTCTGTTAAATCACAAGAGCATTACTCGGTAGATTGGGTATCTTCCCTCTGACGCTTTTTCTTCCCGAATAAAATGCTATAATTATTTCAAGTTTTAGAATGGCTGAGAATTCTTGATAAATAATTATCATTCGCGATCTATTCAATCGACGTCATAATTGGATAATCGTATCATGTGATGGAAAAAATATTTAGGGGCATAGCTATCCAGCTTTATAATATAAACTGAATGAAGGTTTTGCTTAATGCTTCTAATGTGCTGCATAAGGAGATGCATGAACTCCTTGGACTCTCTTGCTTTAAGAGTGTCACGCACTCTCTTATATGGCTGAAGAATTCAAAAGGAAGATGAAATTGGAAGCATTTTATGCAATTGTTGTTGGCGAAAAAATTGAATGATTCACTTAAATATGCACAACTGAAATAGGTTTTTTTCTGTTCATTGTACTTTTAAAGACGTTTTCTGTGTCTAAGTTAAATTTTAATCGCAGACAGTGAGACGTGTTTTCCATTGAATAAATCAAAACTCTCTCCGCAATAAATAAGTTGATGAAGGATTTGTTTCGCGAGATAATCTCCCTTGAAGACCAGCCGCATTTTTACGTGCTGCTCGCAGATCTGTTTCTAGGGATTGCCGTACCTTTCTTGGCTGTGTATGTACTTGGCCCTCCCTCCGCTAGATGGCAGGGCCGGGAGTCGTCACAGTTGAATCAAGGGGGTCGTACGCGGTGATGATCCTCTTTGGGATGCCGGCCACGTGCTCCTTCCTCCAACTCACCCCTCTCCCCCTCTTCTCTCTCCCCGGACGTGGAATCGGAGGATGGAGTGTGTAGCAGGGTGGGGAGAGGGGGGGATAGGATTGCTAGGGGCCCTGCCATTCCCTAGCGACTAATAGTCCCTTTCCCTCCCATAAGGCCTCGGTTGCATCCTGGTTGTCGTAGTAACCTTCGTCCGTGAAACAACCCTCTTCCGTTTTCTCTCTCACATTAGCGACGCAGTGGGTGCGCGCATCGTCACATATTTGTCACTTCCAGCCGCTCTCTCCTTTTCAATGTAACATTTATTGCTTTTCCGGTGATTCGTCAATTGACTTTTTTGGTTTTACAACTGGGTAGGCTAATCCATAATAACTGACATTTCAGTGTCCATATTGTTCGTCGCCATTATGTAAGCATTCACCGATTTACAAACCCAAGAAATTTCAACGTCATTTTGAGAAATATTCGGCATGGAAAATAAAAAGCACCATTTTTTAAAATGAGAATTGTATAGAACTTGGAATCATAAAAAGAAAGAATATGAATTGACGATTTCTATTTTGAATATAGTTAGGGTAAATTATTCTCAACGGCCAACTTGACTCGGTGTTTCTGACAGACATCCCTTAATTCATGGGGTGGTTTGCTGAAGGGTGCCTTCTACCATGAGAATAGCGACTGAGAACAAGCGAAACGCGAGACAAATCGGTCCTATTGAAAGACTTTTTGAACGGTATTCCCTTTCAGAAACCACTTCATTTCTCCATTATCTTCTCATTTAGCAGCAGGCCGTATAAAATATTCACGTAGATGTTATTAGTGATCTCAATTCCTTTCTCTCTACATCATCTTTCGTGTCATAGAGACTTCATTTAAAACGTTAAAAAATACCTTTAAAAGGTTCAAAAAAATTACGCCTTGGATCATCATCCCATTCCATCACTTCTTTAATCACTCGATATAAGTCAAATTGAAGCGAGCGATGAACGAGGAAAGGATATTAGACTGACGTGCGCGGGGGAGGGAATCAGTTGTGATCGGAGAGAAGAAAACTCCGATGCGATCCGATTGGTCGTTAGTTAACCGTGGCAGGGAAGCGTTTATCGTTTAGGGGGGGATTGTGAATGGGACGAGGCATTGGCGTGTGTCTTCTCTCTTGCAAGTGCACGTGGGGTGGAGGGAGTGTATCAAGCTGTCCGCTCTTATCAGCGCTTCGCCTCACCTTATGCGTCGCGACGTGGGTGGTCGGGCGACGGGGGTGGTGTGGGCAATGCCTCTCTCTCTCATCCCCATTCGGAGGTTCAATGGGTGAATGGGACTCATGGGGGGGGGGGGGGGGGGGGAGCGAAAACGAGCGATCCCCGTGCTCTCACGAGGTGAGAATGGAAGATGCGAAGTACGGATGAACACCGTGGCGGCGGCGACGTCAAGTCTGCGGAAAATAATGTTGTGAATTTATCGGAATATGTACTCACTATTAGGATAAGTAAACTAATTTAATCTTAATTTTGCAATTCCTGATTCTTGAAATTAATTGTTTTACGCCTGTTATTTTGTAGATAGATGAGGAGGCAATTCGAAGATTAGTTTGACGCAGCTCTACACTCAGTTCTCATAACGCGTAACTTTTTTAAAGCTTACATTAATTCACCATTTTGCAACTTTCGTAACCTCTTCCTTATCTCTCATCTTTCATCATCCAAGCCTCTTGCTCATGTTATATAAATCTACTTTTTATCTTCAAGGCTTGAGAATTTATTTTTAATAGATTAGCACAAAACTGAAGTCGTTCAAATCTTTATCTAAACATATAATTTTATTCGCTATGAAACGTTTCAGTATATGGAAAGGTGTAGAGCCCCGCTTTCGGCCTCAATGTGTAAAACCGTGGATTCTACTCTTGCGATGGAAGACGTACGTACGTATCTCTGCTGCCACCACCTCATTTGCTTGTGAGACACTCCCCACATCATCCTCCTAGGATCGCACGTCTTCCCTCTTTCGTCCGTCCCGAGATCTCCTTGCCTTATCCATCCTTCCTCTCGGAGTATGAGGAAGAATATGGGAGGGGAGTCGGTGGGTGGGAGAGTGAGGGGTTGTCAAAAGGGTTTAGGGGAAACGGAGATTAATGGCCGTTGGTTGGGCGCCGCCGCTCCCGTGGGACATGCGGCGTGTGGTCGGAGCAGCATCAGCCACCCCTGGACGTGTGCAGGAATATTTGGCTGTGCTCTTGTTGCGAGCCCAGACTGCATTAGGTGTGGTGGTCTAGGGAGTTGCTCGACCGCAACGCAGCATACACCAGTTTGCGGTATTTGGTGGCGCTATACGGGTTGGAGCGGGAGGAGGGGGGGGAGGGGATTAATTTCATTTTTTCTTTCACCTCTCGTCAACCGACTTTAAAGTTGTTGCATATTTATGTGAACGTGAACAAACTGAGCACATGGCTAGTTTTTTTTTATTTGAGTACGCTCTAGTGATAAATGATAATTCTGTGTATGTTTTGTAAGTTGTGAACATCACTTTTGCATATTTTTCCTTTCTTCTTTCTTCATCTATCTGAGTCATTCGTTCATGTTTGTGTTCCAAAGGATTTCCTTGAAAGGATTCTGAAAGGAAAATAAAGTATTCTGCTCTTCCTTTTCACTGTCATGATTCTTCTCTAATGTCGTCCACTCGAAAGAACCAATCAGGGAAAGGTTTTCCGTTCCTTTACTCGTCTTCCGTGGTATTCGAGTGATCTCGTAAAGCTTTCGAAGTGATCACTCAGTCTCTCACGCCGCCCTATGGTTGATTTTGAAAGGTTTTGATTTCTAGGCTCTAGATTTAGTCAATGGCTCAAGAGTTCACTCATATAGGGTGTCTAACGGGCGAGGGGGGGGGGGGGTGATCCATTTCTCAAGGCCACTTAACTTCACTAGAATTTATGATTGGGGGCACATCTTCAAATTGGATCAGGCATCATTTCAAATAGTGTTAGCACACCTTTTGGCCATTCATTTTTCATTGCTTTCTCATTGCACTCATTGCTACTTTTTCACTCCACTACACGCTATGTACTCCATTAGTAATAAGAAACTTTTTAAATTCATTTTATTTACCCTTTGGATGGAATCCACACAATTTGATTAATACTATCATTATCTCTGCGCTTTTTGTGTCGAAATCCACAAACAAACGACCTTGAAAAACGAGACGATAGAAGTAAAAATAACTTTCTTGGAAAGCAGAAAAACTTTCTGAGTAGTATGTGACGACATTGTTAGAAATTAGGTCTCTAAATTTCTAATACTCTAAATCACACGAGGAACCGTGAACAGAATAAAGCTGGAAATATAATCTTACTGCTTGTTCAAGCTTTAGGCTTGTTATGAAGAATTTCGTCAATTGGCACCTCATTCGTTCGTCTACATTTTTTTCTAAGTTAGCGGGTAGATAGCAGCAGCCTGTGATGTGGTAGAACTTAATTAGATAAAAAAAGTTGTAAATAATTCTGAAAGAAAAACTAACTAGGACACGAATTTTCCCTTGACTGAAAAATTATTGAATTTATTGCTTTATCTAGCACAATGTTGCCATTGTGATATATTTGACTACAAATCAATGCCAATGTATTAAATCGATGGAGTATAGCTTTGTCTTGTGCTGTCATAATTCCACGCTACCTTGTATATAATTAATTGATTTATACGGATTTAAAGATATTTTTCTTCGTCAATTGCGGCCAATGCGACAAAGAGAAATCCTGAGGAGGGATCAGGTTTGGAATTGAAAGAGTAAATATCGGAGCTGTCTCACCATTGCAGCTCAAGGCGGATCACTGCCTCAATCTCCTTTACCCCTCTTTCATTCCCAAAATTACTTTTTCCATCAAGTTTATGCATTTCCCCAAAACCCGCTCATTTACCGTTATTTCTTCCTTATCCTCATTCCTTTTTTTCTCTTATTTCTCCCACTGAGACTGGAATGAGAAGAGTTCGCGAACAATAAGATCCCCGAAAACTTTTCCTCTCTTAACGCTCTTTCGCCATCTTGCTCTCGCACCACGCTGAGCTCGGGAAGGATCGACTTTCCCTTCTCTCCTTGTTCCATTCTTCTTCAGGATAGGGTGTCACGCTGGCTGAAGTGGGGGCCCGAGGAATATTGGTGTCGGAACCGGAAAGTGGAGAACTTCATCGAGACACGAGCTTGGATTTGGGATCAAGGAAGAGAAGATGTTTGCTAAGCCATGAGGAAGGACACCACGATGCATCCAAGGGAAGAAAACCTTGACAATGGAGGTGTATAAATTGTGCAAAACCCTTGAATGAGAAGGGAAAAGTATTTCAGTCTTTTGCTTCCATCTTTCCTTCGCTGAAGGTACAGTCTCTTTTTTACCCTTTGATCGGTAGAGAAGCCACGCATAGTAGCTCTAAGGCTTGAAAAAGTTATTTTTTTTTCTCTTTCATTTTATTTGGAATAGTAAAAAGAATAATCAAAAATTACAATGAGTCCATTGTTGTTCAATAACGTATATTTAACAGAAAGAATATTTTCAATGAGGCTCCGCTTTAAGAATAGGAAAAATTTGTTCCACCCCACAAAATTGAAGCAATATCAATAAACATTTTTTTCTTGATTTTTTTAGTTTATGCACCTTTCAGTTTTTATGGAAATATGGTTGTAAAAGGAGGCAAGAAGGACCCTTTCACTTAAAATCTTTCACCCAAAAAGTGCATTTATTACCCAATGGAGATTGTTTTTTTATCGTATTTAAGTGTATGCGCAGCATTAGGGTATTTACGTTTTTAATATGGAACTTGGTGATGAGGTAAATTTATAGCCATGCTTTTATCTTCATTAGTTTCGATAAGAGAGAATTGGGTTAGGCAATTGGTATTGAAATCTTAAAAAAGTATCGCGTGCGAAAACAATCGATTTAATAACAGACCTATTGACAAGACACTTTCTCGGATAAACCTCTACTACCTCCACTATCTCTTGGATATAAAGAGTGACTAAAACGAGTTTACTTACGTGTATTCTTGAAAAAGCCGGCTAAGGCGCTTAACGAAGCGGTTTTACCATTTAAGAGCACCAAATATATTCATGTATGTTTTGATAGTTACTCTTGATTTTGTGGGTTTTGCATGTCTTTGCTTTGTTTTACTTTGAATAATACCGCGTCTCCTCCCTTTCTCTGTTCGCTCACATTCTCCAGAAAGTTACCATTTAGATTCAAGGATCCCCCCTCATAATATCTATTTCGTTTTCTCGTCGCGATGAAACTGTGAGTTATCCTACCTCCTCCCACGCCAGAGAAATGGATTGCACCCATTAAAAACCCTTTCTTTCGTCTCCAGAAGAGGAAGCAACTCGCTTAATTATCGAGCGTGGTGTGTTGCAATCCTCGCTTCCCGGCGACAAAGCTGGGTACTGTGGCATTAGGCCTTTTTTCAAAAAATAATCACAATTTAAGGTTTTGCCGACTCAGGGGTTGAGGACTGCAAGGGGTTGCGGTGGAGCGGGGAGATTAAGGAGTTGTTGGAAGAGGTAATATAGGAGGTAGTTGGCTGCAAGCAGTTTGGGATTGGGTAGGAAGCAAGAGAATGTGGGTGTAGGGGAGGTGCAGGTTAGGAGGGTCGCAGCAGAGAAATGCGGCAATAAAAGCGTGAGAGGAGGAATGGTGGGTGGGAATGGCAGGGACATAAAGACGCGAGGAACACGAATACAAAAGCGCGAAGGGGTTGAGAATGCAGGTTGGTCTTTTGGAGTCGTGAGATACGGCGCTGATAGTCGCGAGATGCGTAAGCGTCGACGCTGCTGCTACTGTCGTTGCGTGGCGAGTCAGCAGGGAAAATCGGAGGGCAAAGAAGATGTGAGACTCCTGCGATAAGTATGTAGGGAACTAAGAGGTAGGAGATAAAGGCAAGAGGTTTGTCATAAATATAAATTCCATGCGAGGAGCCCACCTCTGTCGTTATCTTTCGATTCATTCGCTGCGTGAGAACAAATCGGGTTAGGTTCAGAAGCGATGGGAAATGGAGGCTGAAAGACAAAGGTTGCGGCAATAAATGTAGGGGGCAAGATAAACTAAATGTGGAATCGAGACCCGTCATTCGTCGATATTGCTCCTACACATAATCCTTTTTATGTTATTAACACTGTATTCAATGCGTTAGGATGACTATCTGGAACCACTTTGACTCCCACTTAATTATCTCTCTCTTTGTTTCCTCATTTCTCACCAATTTCATCTCCCAACCATTCAGTCGTGGTAATTATACAGTTATTCTCTTGCCTGTCCACCCTCTTTCACTCTTTAACTAGTTGTACCTGAAATTATATAAATTCTTTCAAAATTCAGAGGTATTTACAGTCACAAACAAAAATTCTGTCAAAAAAAGACTGTCTTCAGAATTTTAATCATTTTTTATCAGCCCATTGTAATTGATTGTATGAGAATATACTCCAGTTACCTGCAAATTTTTCTCCTTTAACTGTTCATACTATGCTTGCTCAATGTGGACGATGTATGTTAAAAATATCTCTTATTTCCGGGTTTTCTATATCCATGACGTGCGTTTGCTCTCTCCGAGAATATATTTTCAGAAAAATCCACTACGAACGCATAAAAATATGTTAGATGCACGAAGTCACGACGAATATTGGTGAAGATACATAAGGTATACATTTTTAAAAATGAATGCACAATGCACGTAAATATATATGATTGCACCTCGTAAAATAATTTCTTTCGTTTTATGTCCATTTTAGACTTTATTGGAATTAACCTAGGAGGTATGTCGCCACCCCAGGGGCAAAACCCATAAAAGGTGGAAAATGTACGGCTGCGATCTGAGGGAACCGGCCCAAGTCTTTGTTTACGTTCCTCGTAGCCTAGTGACGAATGATCTGAGGTGAGTGTGCGGGAGGAGAAGTGAGAGAGGAAGTGCGCGGATAAGAGCCTTGACTGGAGAAATACGAGAGAGGGAAGGAGAAAGGGCGGCCGTAACAAGATGAAGAATGCTTCTCGACAAGTCGTAACGTTTAGGGAAATAAACAACGGGAGGAGTGGAGGGCTTAAAGGGTGAAGGAAAGAAATGGCGTGGCACACACCCACGCACACACATACACACATTGGCGTTTAAGGCGCTGATGTTTGCTACAAAAGTCTGAACGAGAACGGATTCATTGAGGAGGGCAAGGGAATGGGATGGAGGGATGGTTTTGTGATGAGGAGGGGAAGGGGAGAGAACATTAAGCTGGTGTGAGAGGGAAAGATTAAGAGAGGAGATGATGGAGGATTTATACGATAGAAATTGGTGCATTGATGGTTATGTATACCGAGATATTCGAGACTATTCGAGAAGAATTGCATCAAAAATGAAATCGTGACCTCTTACCAGAAAACCGATTAAAATGCAGTGGTTGAAATAATTCATTGTATAAAGGAAATAAGTCACGTGGACAAAAATCTTTCTCATCTAGTCATCCTGTCATACTTTTAAAATCAAAATACGCTTAGGTTAAACCTAAAATCAAAATAGCCTCCTTTTCTGGAGTTGTTGGCGTCAATGAGACTTTCGGCTCTTTCAGAGAGCATTGGAGGAAAGCATCCCTCACAGGATTATGAGCACCAGCGAACCAAGCGCGGCCAATGCACAAGGCTGAGGAATTGCTTTGAAGAGGTCGGCTCGGCTCATGTCATCAACCTATCTGCGAAAAGGTTTCGGCCGTCGATTTTTCGCCACGAACAGGAAAACGCGATGCGTAAGGAGGTCGTCGGTAGCATTTGAAAAAAAACAACTCATAGAAATTTCGTATTGGCACCAGTTTCATTAAATAACAAAATACGCAGCCTAAAAAAATTGCGTCTTTGGAACCAATTGACTTTTACTCAAGGAAGGGAATGGAACGAGTGGTGTGGACGGCTCCTTGTGATGGGGCTGTGTTCTCCCGGAAGCAGCTCCGTTTCATCTCCCTCTCCAACGGGCTCCACGCGTTCCTCGCACCAGGAGTACGTCTCCAAAAAATCACCGGAATCGAGGAGTCCTTCGCTCCTTTTATATCCAACCTTTCTGGGACCGAAAGTGGGTACCTTCGTTTGATCGGCAAGGTACATATTCATAGAAGTAGCTGTGGGCCTCACATATTCACCTCCGTTTGACCGGCAAGGCCCAACCCAACCCAACCCATAAACTTACTAATGAAAATCATCGTTCTTTTTATAAGTTTCAAACAGGACGAGCTTTAGTCCTAACTTCTTGCTCGCAGTCAGAACTCCCATCTTCCTTCGGCGAGAGAGATAGGCCCCATGAAGTCATGGGCTGCTCAACAGCTCGAGGAGTGGATGACGAATATACAAATTAGTTCCTCTATATTTCCCAAGCTCTTTCCAAATCAATTGTAAAAGTAAAATGCGAACGAATCCGTTGATTAAAAAGAGGGCTTCAAGAACTGTGAATTAGAACTTTCCTCTTTCCCAAAATCGTGTAAGAAACGCCAGCACTCTGCTGTTCTGCGTATCAGTAGCAATGATTTTCCGCTTTTTTCGTCCAAATATTGAACGATGTAGAAAATGAGGTCGTTTAATGCATACTAATGAAACTCATTTTTCTTTGTTTAAGTTTCAAGCAGGACGAGCTTTGATCTCATCCGCAGAAATTCCGCTTTCCTCCTGTAGCACTGCCACTGCCACAGGTGCCACAAAATATAATTGAGTGAGAGATGTGGTGAAATAACTTTTCTAAAACAAAATATCCCTCTTAATTTAACGTTCCTGCTGCACTTACATAAGTAAACTTAGGCTCTAAGGCGATTTCCTCCATGTCGCTCCAATACCAATCGCTCAAGCAATCTAAGCCTAACTCAAAGCCTTCGAGTCTCCTGCGTCATTCGCCCTAAAGATTACGATAACATTGCGCTTTCTGTTTGCTCGCAGCTATTTTTGACCAATCACACCCTTTCCTTTGCATCTTCTTAAGTCGACGGGTCAAGTCTCCCGGCGCTGGGTCCCATGTCCTCGTTGCGTATTCAAGGTGTAGCCTGGCGAATGCGAAATTGCACCTCTCTTCCAATATTTCATCTGAAAACTCTCCCCCAACACGCTGCAAGAATATTACCTCCCTCTCAAGGCTCTAACACAAATATTTATCATTTTTCCAATCCGAAAAAATGGTAATAAATCTGAATTCTGGTTGTTGCTTAGTAAATTAAATGAGTGTTATTGTAAAACTTGAATAGCTGTATGCTGAGTCCCTTTGGTGTGTTTACTAAATGAACAGAATTTATGGTTTTTAATAATACCCATATAAGTATTAACAATGCGAGGAAAATACTAACGAAGAGTGAAGAGTTTTATTGCTCTAGTTCAGGTTATTTTAGTGTTAAAGACATTTTTGTGGCTCTAAATTCCTTTTAAAGTGAATAAATTAAATTTTCAATGTCATAATTTAAACGCTAAATGAATAGGAAAATAATGAGAATATGTCTTGTGTTATGTGTATTCAGAGTTGAAATTTCTAAATATTAAAAACGTTTGAAAAAATAAAATGAGGGAAGAATTTTGATTTAATCCACTGCAGAATGAAACGATGGCCAAAGAAAATGCGAAAAGCTACGTTCCGTGTTCAAAGAGGGGGACAAAGAGTGATAAAATATGATCTCGGTTAAATGGAAGGCTTGTAAAAGTTTTATAAGTGGATAACACAATCATGTTAGGATAATTAATTGCTCCATAAAAGCATTGTTATAAAAAAAATAGAATATCAAATTTACGAATTCGATAAAAATGATCCTACATTTGGAAATCACTGGACACGTATTAGAAGTGAAGACATATATTTGTCATTTGAAATTGTGTTGACTTAATACTAATGCCTGAGCGAAGAATCTTGAAACTTAATAGCATTTCATTTTTGTTTTTAAGCGTCTTATGTCAAGCAAATAATGCCTTAATGTTTTAAGATCAATTTATTTGCAGAGAGGACGTTTGACGGAGCTTTTTGCGTCTCGGATCCCGCTTAAGTTCTCATCTTCATGCACGTTGCTACACAAATGTTCAAGGGTGTACGTAATGCATCGAGAACACGTGAAAGAACGAAGGGAAGATGAAAAAGGCGAGGAGGAGAGGTGCAGGAAATGACAGAGCCTCATAAAACTCGGGAAGGTGGAAGGAAAGTGGTAATAAAGTGAGGTGCGGGTGTAAGAAGGAAGCGATGGGGAGTGATGGATAAAGGAGAGGCAAAGAAGAAGGGTGGGGGGGGGGAAGGAAGATGAAAGGGAGTGGAGGAAGTGAAAATAAATGGAGTGGAGGAAGCACTCTCTCAGCTGTAAAAATATTCTTATGACGTTACATCATAATAACATCGGCGCAACAAAGGAAAATGGCTGAAAAAGAAGAAAATGGTTGGGGAAGACGAGTTTTGTCCAATAATTTATTATGTGAGCGATGCATAATACATATGTCGTAAAAAAAATAAATTTCAAAAAGAAAGGAATGATATGAGAAAACATTTTAATTTTTATTCTAGACCATAACCAAATGTTGATATTCCTCCGAATAATTTTGCTATGATGCTGTTGATGTAAGATACATAGAATCTTTATTTTTAGCATATTTTACCGAATACCAACGCCCAAAAAGTTGATGCTAAGAAGTATACCTTTTTACACTTTTATTTAAAATATCAAAAAATAAATATAAATCTGCGATTCTGAATAATTTGATTAATTTATTTATGTCCTATTTAATAATATATTATCATGCTCTAATATGTTGACGACTATCTTTTGAAAGGTTACTTTTGTTCTAACCTTGATATCCACTGCTCCACAAGAAATTTGGGATCTAAATAAAGAGAAATAGAAGAGATCAACGCAGACGTCTTTTCATTTGTGAATACTGTGGCAGTTTATTTAAATGATCATTGAACTCTGTCTTACTGATTTGATTACATTCGATAAAAAAATCCAATATTTAGATTTATTTTTTAAGTATCAGTCAAAATTGATTGTTTGAGGCGTAACTTGGTGAAAGCGATTCATAATTAACATTAAAAAGAAGAACGGGTGAAAGCACACCAAGCCTGCCTGAGAAATAAAAAGAATACTTCACAATTTGCTATAAATTTGTTAGATAACAATCATCAAAGTGATTTTGTTTTTGAAGTGCTTCATTATGAACCTAAAGGACCTAGATTAGACGCTTTGGAACAGATGGAAATTTTGCAGCATGTACGTTCCAATGACAACATTGTAAACGAATTTTTGTATGACTCCCACTCCCCTCTTTTAAGCCTCCCACTCCTAAATTCCTGGGCTAATGACATGACGAACTCTTCGGCCTCTCTCTCACCTGAACCATCCCCCCTCCACCTGCCATGCCCTCCCCAAAGGAGCCTCCTCCCCCTAACTTCTTTCAAACCATACGACAAAGTTCTTTCCCCCTCCCTCTTCTCTGTTGACCAATCCGTTTAACCCAGTTACCTTCCTCCCTCCCCCTCCTAGTCCGGTATAAAAGGATGTGATGCACCTCTGTAGAGTTCACCTGATGATGACGTCTAACGATGAAACCATGATCGTGAATAAATATTAATGTGAAAGCACAAAGTTCTTCTTTTTAATGTTAAAGCATCAGTCAAATTAAAAAAAATACTGTCAAATAAAACGAAATAAAAATGCTCAACCAGGATGTGTGAGGCAATTTTCTGCGGTTGATGTAAGCTAATGAGAATATTCTCCAATTGGTGATAAGAAATGACTGATAACTTTAGGCTTCTTTATGAAAAACCTTTCCATTTTGGAAAATATAAAAAATATGCATTGTAAGGCTCTCTTTACGAATTAAAAATTGGTATGACCACTTTGAACGTACGTAACTTTAAACAGGTCGTTAAACATTGGTTTTGCCTCTATAGGAGAATCTTAATAAGTGCTTATTTATTTTTCACATTCCGTATTAAGCATATATGGTCGTCAAAGAAATTAAAATAAAAATCACATCCAATATAGTGTTTTTTAAAATAGACAAGTGTCGTGACTCAACCCGTCGTGGTGTCTCTTCGGTGGACGATACAAGAGATATAGAATTGCCGTGTGAGGAGGGGAGAGGAGGGGGGGTGACCCAAGGAGGAAAGGGGAGGTGATGTACGTGCGTGAGTTGGTTGCGCTCCCGTATTCGCAAGGCGGCCTAGGTGAGATACTCGCTGCCGGAGCGACAGTGGCGTCTCCTGGCGACGGGTCCATCGCTCTCACCCTCATGACGCCTCTCCCAACCCACCCCCTTCATCCCTCGCTCGGTTTTTACCACCCCCTCAACCCCAACCCCCACACGCCCTCTTCCCTCTCTACTTCACTGCTGCTCTTCCTCTCGCATTTGTCCTGCTCTTTCCCCTCCTCATATGGATTACTGCGCACCACCTGCGAGATCCTGCGATAGGCCTGCTTTTTATGCAGAGGGGAGGATGAAATACCTCCTCATTTTCTATCGAGTTGCGATGCGTAGATCCTAAACATAGCCTCTAAATTCGGAACTCTTAGTGAGGAATGTGATTTATTAAAAACTGATGCGTGCATAAAATTTTCTTCTTATTGGTGAGTCTTCATTTTCAGAACAATGGCTAATAGGTCATTCTTGCTGCACCGATTCAGTCGCTTAGCAGAAGTTTGATTGCTGTCTCAGTGTCCAAGCCATTCTCGGAAAACTATTAATGGGCTCCCCCATGCAACATTGGCATATTCATCATCATGAGTCAACAATCCTAAGCTCCCAATCGGGAAAGAATGAAACTTTGCTAGTTCCACATTAAAGGGGCAGGAGATGATACACTGTATTGACAGAGGTCGCGAGTGGAGTTATTTACTGTGGAACTAGCAAAGAGTTATACTTTCTGATAGTCATGAAGGACTTCTATCAAGTAACGCCTCAAACCATTAAATCCTAAGATTGGTTAGACGCAGCTCTCCATTTCTCTCTCCTATCCGCTGGCCTTTTCATAGCTACATATTTATCCTCTTTTACATCCTTTATTACCCTTTTGTCCTATTTTAACTCATTTGGAGCCGTCCTCTTCTCTTGACTTCTCTGCAGTCGTCAACGTCCAGGTCTAGTTGCATTGAGAAACTTGCTTCATATTTATAACCTGATGATTTCTCTCCTTATTTCTATGTTTGTTTTCTCAACTGCAAGAAGATTCTTCTTTTTGTAGAAAGCCCTCTCCGCCTGTGCTATTCCTCTGACTATTTCTTTCTTGATTCGCCCATAGTTGGCTATTCGGCTTCTCAGGTAACAAAAAGATCTTTCACCTCCAGTGGACAAATTTCTTGCTGAGAATGAAATCTGACGGCATTTAGTGGAACTAACTTACTTGCGTATGTGGACTATTTTGGGTACTCGTATTGGTAGACTGGAATTTCCCTAGAATTGTAGTTTTAACGATAAATAATTCTTGATATTCCTCTATGAGGTATTTACTACAAATATAACCAAGGTTGGATGAGATACATTATAAAAGACGCAATAAAAAGAGACTCACACGGATTTAAATTTTCGGCGGCATCACCATCTTCCTCAGAGTTTGGAACAAGAGTCAGTGTTAATTTAAAATATGGTCTCTGTTACTTGTGCATCCATGCATGCAATCCTCAGATATTTATACTGGAGCAATCCATTTGTCCCAATCTAGGTCTTTCGCTCAAACGCTCTTCTCCCCGTCTTGTTGTTGATCTGTCGCTGTCCCTCGCTCTTCCTCTTTCGCGCGATTCCCCAACCATTTTCCCTTCCATTATGTATTCACTGCTGTGTGTCATAGCGAGCCCAATCCATCTTGTTCTTCTTTGGCGTACAGTGATCCGTTGCGCCCTTTCTGCTCCTATTCTTCTGCATGCCTTCTCATTTACCACACTATCCATCCATTTTATTTTCACTATCTTCCTCCCGCACCAAGTCCCAAGGGCCTATATTTTTCTCTGATTCCTTGGTGTAAGCTTTTGAAATTTCAATATTCAGCCCTGATGATGAGTTCCGAGACGGTACTTGAAACGTTGGCCGTTATAAAAACATTAACCCGGTGGGAATCCCGAGAAAAGTTTACCCACATTATTCGCCGGGAAAGCATATTTCAATCATATTTCAATTACGCAATTGTGATAAAACATTATTTGGACGCCATAGAAAGAATTACATAGTATGAAAGTTCAGTGTTTGTTTATCGGAAAAAATGAAGTGGCATACTCAAAACACGAGTTATAGTTTCTTTTCAAATTTATTTATATCCAATTCTATCGTTTTTAATCAAATCATTTTTTCATCTTTGGTGTAGCTCTGGTTAATTTTCCTTGCCAATCTTGCCAGTCATGGAGGCGGAAATCATGATCTTATCTCTGCACAGCGCTGGTCATATTCATTTCTCCATTGCTATCTTTTTACTTGATCTTGATTCAGTTCATTATTGTCTCAAAATATACGTTTTTTGTTGTACAGCAGTTTATATCTTACTTCCATGTCATACACTTCATTTATTTACCAACGTGTTGACAGCCAACATTGAGAGATATCACATATTCATTTCATTCGACCGTGAAGGACAATTCGATAGATTCGATTCGGCCGCGTTAATTTAGTTCCTCTTTGATTCCATTTTTTCCACCTCGGTCTCCTGTTCCCATCTGCCGCATCTCTCTCCGAAGACGCAGAAGTTTTTCATCGCGTTAAGGGGAGGGGGTGGGAAGGCGCCCACCCTAGAGGGCGCCGCCCAGCAGGACCGACGCCTCTCCTTTGCCAATTTTGTTTCATTACTTCTTCCATTCACTCGTGTTCTCCATTCCATCCTCCTCCTCCTCCATCCTCTCCCCACCCCTCTCCCCTTTCGTCTCGTATTCCTCCCACGTCTCCACCTTCGCCTGCTCCCCAACCCTGCACCCACCCATTTTTCCCTCACTCCTTCATTCCCCTACATTCGCCCCATTCCACACTCTCCCCACACCACTCTTCCTCCTCTTCAATTCCTCCCTCGCCTCACTCCTCGCCCTCTCTTACAACCCACACCACTCTTCGCCTTGCATCTCCCCTTCTCCCTCCCTCTCTCTCACTCTCTTCCTCCTTCCCATTCGCCCCCTCCCCTCCCCTTTCCCCCTCCTCTATTTCTCCTTCGCCTTCGTCATTGCCCCATGAAGACGGCAAACCCAAGTTCTGATGTGCGCCCTCTCTCCCTCAGCCATGAGCCGCGGGGAACGGCGTGATGGAAATGGCGCAGAGGGGGAAGTTTTGTTCCTGCCTTTTCCATCTCGCTGACTGCGTTGTCGGAGGGGTGCGTGCAGGTAGGTGCAATTGGGATCGGTTCGTGTGCCTTGGGAAAAAATTGATGTCAATGAGGGAAACGGGCTTTGAGCCAGAGGGACTTCACTGCGGTGAAGTTATCTCCCCCTCTTATTTTCTAGCTTAGACACTTCACAAGGTCAGCTTAAAAACCATTGCCTGTTGTGTAAGCGAGATAAGCTCTAGATGAGTAATGCAATTTCAATTCCATGAACTAAATACCGATAAATTGGGAAGTAAAAACAATATGAAACATATTTATAATGATTACCAGGAATTGTGAAGCGAGAATGAAGTCACTTTCATAGATGGGATAGAAAACCAGCAATGAACGGACCTTAGAAGAATTAATTATTAGAATCGAAAAAATAATAGGATATTCCAGAATTAATATGCTATATGAGCCTACAAATGCCTTCCTAATTTAGTGTATTATCGGAAAACTTATTTTAACGTTGGTTTCATTACTAAATATTTAATTTTCGCCGTTGTCGTCACATTTTTTCTATGATTTAATTCCAAGATCTAAAAATTGTTTGATAAGCTGATATTAAGCGTTGATTAGCCGATCAAGTATAAAAAGACAAAGTTATTCGGCTTCATGCTGAGCCGACGATAATAATTCATTGTGGTAATAGGTCTGACATATGGTGGTATTAGTACGGAAGTCAGAAACACATGCCTCAGCAGTGCATGACCGCGGAAACCTGCGAGTGTATGCACAAGGGCTATTTTATCGCGGTTACAGTTATCGGCTTGGATTAAAACAAATGAGAGCTCGCAGCTATTGAACTCTTGGAAAAGTAACGCGTGCGAAAATAATCGAGTTAATAACAAACCTATGGACAAGAGTCTTTCTCAGATAAATTTCTACTACCTCCACTATCTCTTGGATATAAAGAGTGACTAAAACGAGTTTATTTACGTTTATTCTTGAATAAAACCGGCTAAGGCGCTTAACGAAGCGGTTTTCACCATTGAAGAGCGCCAAATATATATGTATGTTTTGATAGTTCCTCTTGATTCTGTGGATTTTGCGCGTCTTTGCTTTGTTTCACTTTGAAGAATACAGCGTGTCTCCTCCCTTTCTGTGTTCGACTTGAGCTTGATGGACTTGTAGCCTCGCTGAGGAATCGTTCAACTCGTGGCCATGCGCCTTGAGTCACGATGCCTTCAGCTATCGAACGCTGAAGATGAGTTGCAGTCATATTGGAGGGGAAGTGGAAGTATAGGGATCTGAGGGACACCCACGAAATGCCGACTTTTGCATTGGGGAGGGTGGTGGATGTGAATCAGTGTCGCTTTGGTGAGGCTAGGCTCAAGTCCACAAGTCGTGTTTTCTGCTCGTGTCGTCCTGAGTGACATTTCGCGAGGATCCTCCTGTGTGGTACTTATTTCGCGCTATTACTCGACGTTTTTAAGCAAGAGTTGGAGAACCTGACCCGGTGGAAATCCCGTGTAACCTTCCACAATGGTAAGTGTTCTTTGCGTCATATGGTGGGTTATTTCCTTACCTATACCATTTACTTGTAGCTAACTGTGTATTCTTTTAGGGAACAATTTCTCGAATTGCAACCATAGTTCTCGTGATATACGCGATCGTTTTGAGTGCAATTTGGTCATATGCTCGTTGCCTTGAAGTTCGAATTTGCGTGCCATTGCTTTTTCTCCGTTTTAGGAAAGGTTTTAGCCCTAAGAGCACATCATTGTCATCCATTCGTGGAAACCTGTACGTTATGGAGTACTTAAAAGGACATGTTTCAATGCGCCGTGCTACTGAAATGACTGGTCTGCGTAACCCGTTACCAGAAGATCACGCAACTCATTCCTTCTCCCATAACAAGTGTTTATTTGCTTTCCTCATCTCATCTGCTTTATCCAATTACAGATAATGGAGGTAATATGATTTAGGAAGTGTGACTTTCTGTCTCTAGTTCGATAAAATAAACAGTGTGATGATCACTGTTTTGTAAAATGCGGCCGATTGCTGGACTACACGAATATTTTGACGCTAGCTTAGTAGCTTGAAACTTATGCTCGAGAGCATGATAGTGTATTTACTGCCTGTTTTAGAGGTCTTTTAATGTTAATTATAACTGATAGGCGAATAGAATTCGTTAGAAGTTACTCATAGATTGTTTGGGCGTGAATTCAGTCATTCAAGGCATCCCGTTGATATCGAATCGCTAGTTTACTCCAGAATTGCAATTTACATCGAAATGTATACCAAAATTCATCACGAAAATATAGATTGATTGAGTATTGTTTTGGCTATGCAGCTGTAAGCATTGACGGTATATATCGTTTCTCTTTGTATACGTGGTACTATTTATAATTATTATTAATCATCAATTAAGTTTTACTTGAGCGAGATTTATGGTCCACATTATTACTGCATATGGTAAGTGGAATTATTTTAACGTAATAAACCCTCGCCATCTTCTCAATTCATGTAAGTACTCGGGTTTAATGTCGTACTTACAATTTATCGAAATCACCACTGAGTGGAATGAACTGAGTGATTTATTATTTCGCATGCTAGAACTTAAAATTGCGACTACTGGAAGGGAAGATATTTAATTAATGCACCTTTAAAGGTTGTGATGGTTCAAATATTCTACAGAATACTTGGAAACCCCCTTAATTCTCGTCATACGTCCTAGGTTTCGGTGGAAAGACGTAGTCTTCAGGCTTGCACCTAACAGGAGCTCGACTCAGGCAATCATTTGATCACTATAATTATATCAACCAGCTTATACTTCATAATTATTGTTGTTTGACAAAATGCTCAACAAAGCCACTTTTTATGGCTGCTAGGTTTAGGAGAATTGCGCGTCACGGCGATTACCAAAGACGAGATTTGAGCGTATTATAGACGCAATTAATTTTATAATCGCTGTGACTTTTCCCTCCTTCCCTCTTCCGCGCCTACCTCTCCCCTTCCTTCGTCCTCCTCGGAGTGTCAAAGTGGAAATTGGCTTTGTTTTATTCTCAGCCTTTGCAGTGAAATTCACTTGTTGAAACTGAGCTCTGTTGAGAGCCTTGACGTGTTCATTTTGTCTCGTCCCGCATTCAAAAGGTTCGTGGCGACACAACTCTCTGTTGTCATAGAGACTAATTTTAAGTTAACTTAAGTTTAACATAAATATAACCAAAAATTTAACGCGAATAGTTGCGAGGATTATGTCGTGTGACTAGTTGTGGGTATTATTAGAACGAAAACAGTTGAGCCGCAAGGTCGGATGAGGAAATCGATTAGCACATGTACAATGTACATGCTTTCCCGCTTGTCGGCTTAAGTAATTGGCGCGTGGCAGGTTTTTCGTCAGAAACCATGTGAAAAAATACATTTTGGTGCTCTTAATGTTCGAGTATCTTGCTTGCTTTAGCACAACTGGACAAAAAATTATTTAATGTCGATTTAATTGTCAGGGGGAAAAGTGGATTCCTATCTGCTTGACATTTGGTCTCTCTTGTGTTATCCTTTCTGTTCAAAGGGTCCAAGGGTCTTCTGTGGGTCAAAGGATCTTCTGTGGGTCAAAGGATCTTCTGTGGGTCAAAGTTTTTTGATGTCCTACGCGCATATCTCTAAGATTTTTATTTGTACCTGCTCGAGCTATCTAAGCATATGACGGAGCCTTCGTATCTCTTGCGGCTGCAAGCCTAATTCAGGTAGAGGCAGAGTAACGCTGTCTATTCATTCAAAAGGAATCGCGCCGCTTCTCTTTGTATTTTTTTATTTAGCTCTCGGGAATAATGCTCGCCGTGTTTTCAAGCTGCGCCCTATAAGTAGTGCGAAAGAACTCTCTCTCTTTTTTATTGTGCGAAACCCTTCCCACAACGCGCTTGACGGATCCTAGCTTCTTCAAAGCTGTGCCACAAATGCTTCTTGCATTTGTATTCCACGGTTGTTTTGAAGTTATCTTGACATTTGACTTCATCTGACGCCTCTTTGTTAACTTCATCCACAACGTAAAAATTAGGACATTTTTACGCAGTATGTCTTACGCTAGAATGGAGAACTCTCCGCTCTTGGCTCCACACATGAACGTTGTTTAGGTTCCAATGTGAGGATTTTAAAGTCACAGTCTTCAGTAACCTTGCAATAGGTGACGGTATCGTTGGCAAATAAACGCATTTTACTTTCGATTCGTTTGAACTCAAGTGTGAGCTATCGCTGGGGCTTTTCAGCGATCTAATTTTCCATTGCGCCCCCTTGAGGCCGGAGGTGGCGTTGAAAGGTCCCTCGATGAGATATGTCGTTTACATAATACGCTTTTCGTCACGCTGGTGAGCTACGGATGCAAATTTACGTCCCTCGGCGCCAGGTGGGGCGCAGCGTAATCTCCCGCGGGGCGGTGCCCTGTCAACTGTGAGATTAGCTCTTCCTGTCTCTCTCTCTGGTTCCCTTTCTTAGCACTGAGGATTCTTAACAGGTAGCTAAGAAGATTAAGGAATCGCTTAATTTGCTTCGGCGATGACGGAAAAGAATCTAGATCCACGCGGGTAGGCAATGCGATATTCTTATCAAAAGGGTCTCTCATGTCATGAAGAGATACGTACTTATCTATTGAAATGACGATCGTTTGCTCGTGGAGAAAAGTGTAGGGTTGAATTAGTGCTTTATAAGATGAAAATATATAATTTATTTGGGGGATAATCGCGCTAAAACTAACCCCAAAGGTTAGTAGTCAATGATAAGGAATTCAGGGTGCGCAAGTTTGGACACACTTCAGAATTCGCCTTGTATTCGGAATTTCAGAATATTTTTTTCATTTCTACTGCTTTAAAATATATTGCTAATTAATCAAGGCCAGTTATTTTGCTGATTTTGTGATGTTCGGGAGGACGAGAATCACTGATACCCTCTATAGAGTTTGTTGCTGGGCTTATTAATGTTAAAGTCTAAAATAATAATAAAAAATACAGAATTTTACTCAAAATTTGGATTATGCCACCAGTTTCGAAACAGTTCTTGCCATCGTCACGTGTAAAATGTAAAAATTGTGGACATATGGCTGTCCGTGACGTCTGCATAATACCATAGAGTAGGTGTATACTACATACTTTGTGATAATACCCTGCGAGCAACCACTTGGGTATTACAGCGGAGGTTTCCAATAATCAGCTTGCAGCACACAATTGTATCCACACTCTCACAACACATGATCAGTGAACAATACGTGAGAACAAAAACATCTACTCAGGTGATGGGAACCCATCATGCATTCATCGCTCTCTGCAACACAACTCAAATGTACTCACATGGAAAGCCAAAAATTGCTATCGGTTGTTAATTAATACAGCGTCTTCATGCAAGGTTGGAATAATGCACAGTAATTACCACGAAGAAGTACTGATAAAAAAATAAATGATATACTATTTTGGTTTTGGACGCAATACTTAAAAGGACCGTTGCCGCTTAGTTTCCACCTGTTCTATACTGTATGCTAGATAACAATCGATCCATTCTCCTCTTCTAAGTGTTATCCTTATTTTTGCGGACACGACCTCTTCTCATTTTTTAGTTGCTTTCTTCATTTCCTTGTTCAATGCACATACCATTGCCGTCGCAAATTCCATTATCCCCTTCCATGCTCTCTCTCTCGCCCTCTCTCTCTTGCCGACTATGTTCTCTGAAATGGTATTTTGAGTGTAATGGTGTGTTTGTACTGTATTGGTTCCGAGTAAATAGCGAGCTTTAAATTTGCTTTAATTATTTTTATTGTTCACGGTATTCCTCTCTCTGAATGGACCAACTATATTTAGTTATTTCACAATCACTCATTATTTTATTGTAACTTGAAATTAGCGCAGCGGATTCATAAAATGGTGTGTGTCAGGAAATGCCTTAGTGAGATCGTGTGCCCTTGTCTGAGGAAAGAAGTTCATCTAATTTATTGAGTATTGTCGATACAATGAGTAGGAATTTTACTCAACGGAGATTTGATAGTAACTAGCCGCAAGGATATGAAGATGCAATCACTGCCATTTCCCATGCTTATTTCACTCAGTGAATGAATCCGTTCAAAAATAAATTATCTAAAAGTGTTAGCATAGATATGTTCATTATTAATAATTTAAGTCTTTAAAAAAAATCAGCATACATTTTACTTGAGTCAACTGTTTTTACTGTGTTGATGTTAAGAATGATTCCTTTACAAAATATAATAGTGTAATAACTACGGATTGGAACTCTCCCAGCAACAACCCCTTATAGAAAAAGCTATTCAGCAACGGAGTCACGTCTGCTTTAGACAGAAACGGTGAGTCCAAATAGGAATAGGGTAAAGCCTCGCCGCGGAGCCCGGAAGAAAAGATTCCGGCGGCCCAACGTGCGCGTGGTCGTTTCTCACTTCATTTCATCCACTAATCTTAAATCTGCTTCTGCTTTTGGAGTTTGACTCCGATTTCGCTAGCCCTGCGGCATCCGCCTCCGACCTCTCAGCCACGCAAAGGCAAAGGATTTCATTGAGTGCTAAACCTCCAAGTTTTCACCGACCAAGTGAGACATCAATATTTTCGGACTCGAGCGTGTCTACATGTTATTTAAAACGATAGCACGAAGACGGATATATCGTTTCATGAAAAGCAGAACAAAGTATTATCTACATCTACATAATACCCTGCGAGCCACATCTAGGGTGTTTGGCAGGGGGTGATCAATCACCAGCATGAAGCAAGCAATTGGACTCCCACATGCACGCCACACGGTCCAAAAAGTGCCACGTATACTAACAAATTATACTACCATATGCTGTTAGAAATAATAATAATTGTAGAAACTTGCATTAGGTTTTACATAGATTAGTAGGCTATACTACAATCATGCAATATATTTATGAGTTCTATCGCTGCCGTTATAATCTCTTATTGATCGTGGAAAAAAGACATTCTTAATCTGTCTGTTCTACAATCTATCCCTCTTATTTTATTTCTATGAATTGATCTTCCGTAGTATGTTGGCGTCCGTAAAATTTGATTAACTTCGTTAGAAAGTACATTGCTCTTGAATTTGTCTAAAAGGTTTAGTCTACTTTTCAATCTACGGTCCGACAGAGATTCCCATCCAAATTTATCTAAGAGGTCAGTAACACTAACAAAGCTATCGTAACGACCTTTCACATACCTGGCAGCTCTTCTTTGCACGCATTCTAACTCTGTTTTATTGTCTCTAACATGCAGCACTACAGAAGAATCCCTCTCTTACTCCAATAGTAGATATTAATGCCTGTGTGTTGACAAAATTTATGCTGCTACGTTTCGGCAATAGTAAACGTTGTTGGACAAATATGCTTCTAGATATTTCTGCTCTTCTAGGTGCAGAGGGATTATAGGTATGAAATCATAATTATTAGTCATCAATCCTAAGATTGGTCTGACGCAGCTCTCCATTCCTCTCTCCTATCCGCTAGCCTTTTCATAGCAGCATATTTCTTCTCTTTTGCATCATTAATAAACTGTCCAATGTAACTCATTCGGAAGCGTCCCTTGCCATTCTTCCCTTCCACCTGTCCTTCTACGATTGTTTTCATCATGCCATCATGTCTCATAATGTGGACAAGTAAGATGTCCCGTCTTCTGCTTAAGGTTTTTAGAAGACTCATTTTTTTCTCCCGCTTTCTTAACACTTCTTCATTACTTACACGGTTACCTCCTCTCTTTTGCTGCATACTAATATCTTAGTCTTCCTTTCGTTGATTTTCAACTGATATCTGGCCATAATCCTTTCTATATTTGTGAAAGTCTTCTTAAAATCCTTCTATATCTCAGCTATCTACATCTACATCTACATAATACCCTGCGAGCCACCTCTAGGGTGTTAGGCAGGGGGTGACTAATCACCAACATGCAGCATGCAAGAGGACCGCCACATGCACACCGCACGGTCATAGAAATATTACGCACACTAGAAAAATATACATGCTTATTCATAAAAAATGCTAATGGTTAGTAATTCCTAGTGCAAATACTTGCAAGGTTAGAACTATGAAAAAGCATGCAATGAGTGATCCTAGCGAGCGACGCCATTACAACGTTGCTATCCTTAATAGTACGAGGGAAGAATGACATTTTAAATCTCTCTGTTTTGCAGTCTATTTCTTTTATTTTATTCTCATGATCACGTCTACTATAGTACTATGGTAAACGAGGGACATGATTCACGTCGCTGAGAAAATATCTTCTTCGAATTTCCTAAGTAAGCTAAGCCTATACTTCGATCTACGCTCCTGTAAAGATTCCCATCCTAATTCGTGTAACATACTGGAAACGCTGCACTTTTGTTGTAGCAACTCATCACAAATCTGGCCACCCTGCGCTGTACTCGATTGATTTCAGCTATCAGTCCTACTATCAGTAATGTTATTGGAGTAAGAGCATTGAGGAGCAAAGGGGTGTGAATTAGAGAAGACGGTATGGTGATGAAGATGTCGAGGTGGCTTCACTGCCTCTGCAGCAAGAGAGGGTGAGGGAGGGGTGGTGACGAATGGCCGATTTCGCTAATTGTTTTTCTCCCTTTTTGCGCCCTCTCTTTATCCCGCCACCCATCTCTCTCCCCTCTCTCCCTCGCTAACACAGTCTCGTGCGACACCGTCGTTGGTGCCAGACGCAATAATCCCCATTCATCTCGACCCTCTCACGGACCCCCCCCCCCCCTCACCCTCGTTACCTTTGCTCGTGCGTACAAATATATTTTTAGTTCTTCAGGAGTAAATGTGTGGCTAATATACCCCGAGATCTGGGCGGCAGAGCAAGCTTTTCGCGTGCACTTGGGGAATTGCGTTAAAAATTAAAAAGTTTCCACCACTGACCCATTTCCTATCGCTGGTGGGAATCTGTTTCCTCTCGTGGCCGCGTATTGTGTGACCAAAAATTAAGTCATTCAAATAAATTTATGGCCTTTATATGAAGAGATACGCTGCGTTTCGAAAAAATGATGTCCTCCTCCTGGCATGTTTATTTTTCCAGTCACTCGGGTGCAGCGTAATCACGCCTATGCGACCGCAAGCTTGCGTGGAAAAAGTGTGCACCGTATTCCACCGCGTAATCTTTGGGAAGAGAGAGAGAGAGGGTTGCTGGCGTAATTTGTAAATGAAATTTGATCTGCCAGCTTGGCGGCTCGCTCAGCGACCGAGGGAGATAAAAGAGGAGAATTATTTCGCCTCATAATTTTTTAGCATGATGTCATGACACATTGCCAACTTGTTTCATTTGCATCTCATAAACACTGCTCTCCCCTGAGATTAGAAAGGTTCGTTATTTTTATTTGAGATAGCGCCTTTCATGCTTCTTACTCATTGTGATATTTTCATCAGCGGCTTTCTTCGGTGAAAAAAATCCCAAATGAATTTTATGGTTTGTAGAAAGAATATTTATTTCAAATGTTTTAGTTTTTAGCCTCTATATCTTACTGATGCTTGAAAAAATGGTTATATTTCTAGAGTTTTGTCTTTTTTTACTCTTCATGCCTCTAGCCCCAAGGAAATTTAATTTTCTTGCCTATTGAGGATAGATCTAAGGAATGTTTGCATTGTAATTGACGGCTAGGATATTCTGGAAAATCAACAAAGAAATGACAGGTCCTTATAGCCCGGTCAAATTAGCTCAAATTATAGGTTTACTCTAACTTAAATTCCCAATAAGCTGAAAATTTGTATGAACGTTAAGGAAACCACTCTTATTAAAATGCTGAAAAGTCCCCATCGATCCCGTGTGTGCATAAAATTTTATTCAAGACCAAAGGTCGCAAAATTTCATTGCAAATTGTTTTGCATTTTTTGGCCAAACGATTTATTTCACGATAAATATTGCTCAGATCAAAGTTGTAGATGAGATAACTATCTGAAAAATTGTAAGTGTACTTTTTCTCTAAGATGTACCATTTCTGAGAAAAAGCCTCTGAAAGGAAACGAGCTCAGAAATTTCGACGTAGAACTCGTTAAGTTACAATACTTTCATTCAAAGAACCTATTCTGAATATATCTCAGTCTCGTTCTGATAACAATTAAAAAACTATTACTGATTGCATAAGGTAAACACATGATTAAATTGATGCTGAAACTAGTTATATTCGTGATTGCAGTATTTCTTTTTTAAAACCGCCCTCTGCGAGTAAAACTGGTGTCCCCCGAGATGAATCACATAATCTCGCCATGGAAGAAATATTTGCATGTATCGGAAGTAGTTCTCACAGTAAGTTTTCACTGGAAGAATTGAAAAATGTTTGAAAAAATTCAAATCTTGTAATAGAACTGTTAAACTGCGATTGATATTAAAATGTGGTAAAAAGGTTATTATCACTGAAAAATACGGATAATTAATATTTATATGGTCAATTGATAGTCATTATGGTCTTTAAAATATAGAAAAGAAGAGCGATTTAAGGTCCTCCAAGCTGCTGCAGTAATCATCGACATATTCAATCGGCAGCAGTGGACAATTCTCATTATAATCCACCAGATCGCATTTTTGAAGATATAACTACTCGTATTCCGCAGTTATTGACACATTTTTAGAGCAATCTTTTTTAAAAGATGAACGGTTGAATTTAGAAAATTTTAAATTAGTATGTACAAAAATTTGTCATAGTACGTGTCATTTGCCGTATGATTGCTCTTAGGCCTCGCTCTTTCAAGTTCGAGCTGCAATTGGGTCTTGCAGTTTTTTTCATCGGCAGTTTGCCTCCGAACGACTGATTCAATTTTTTAATACTCTAATCACTCACGGGATTCGTTTTCTTCTTTCAGCCTACGAAGCTCCAGGAAAAATAACCTGCACTTATCCTTTGCTGGGAAAATCGGTAGAATTTAATTAATGAAGGGAGTGTAAAAAATTCCCACTCAACTGTTACTAACTGAAAGGGTCTCCACACTCTCTAATTATCAAGGGTAATGTTTCTTGGAGATACCCTTGATTATTGTTTAGTAAGTGCCGAAACCAGATCGTTAAATAAAAGTTGTTTGGAATATTGAAGCGTAATTTCTACTCCCATCATGGTGAATTTCTACAAAGGTGGTCCGGAAACTGCCGAATCATTGGGTGAGCGCCAGATGCTCTGACATCTCAATACATATTGGAAAGACCCCGAAAAATGCGTCCTCTAATGATGATGGTGACTCGGCTCCATGCAGTACACAAAGCATAGAACCTCTGTGGCTCAAAGCAAGAAGAGAACTTCCGTCACTCGGATTGAGGGGATGCGCCGGAATGCAGCGCCGTCGGCCGCACCCCCAACCGCAATATCCGCCCTCGTTTGTCCACCTGGGCGGCCTACGCACCCCCGCCCGCTGCCTTCCACCCCGAGGCGTGGTTCTTCATTTCCACCCACAACCCATGCTCACCAGTCCCTGTTGGGCCGTTCGCAAGACAAGAAGACATCACGCATTCCGTCCGGGTGGACTGACTGTGGGCGGGGAAAGAGATTTACTTGGTTAGTTACTTTTAGCTCTCCTGAAGGAAGTAATCCGTTTCGGTTGATGGGGACGAGGCAGTCGCATTACGGCCCAAGGGCCTTAAACTCCCTCGTAAACAAGGGTTCCCCACTCGGCCGGAATAAAATATCTCTATAGGGTGGCCTGACCCGGGGACTTCGGTGACCAGGTCGTGACGAGTCAGGCACTCATGGCAATCCTGGGGGATACGTAAAAAAACGTATTTGATGAGAAGGCCAGAGTTACGATCGACCTATACTTCAAGTGGATTCATTTTCTTCTTCTTCTTAACGTTGAGGTCAAAATTGGCTTCTCAGTCTGGTTTTCCCACGCGAAGTTCATCCACGGTGTTTTTATAATTATGCTTTCATTGATAGATACTAAGCCACGAATATCATATCACGTCTTTGTCATCAGTCAAGAGAAGTAACTAAAAAAATAGCCCCAGGCGATATTTATGTGATTTAGAAATAGTATTAGCCTTCTGGTCGGCTAAATGGAAAACTGAGAGATCGAAATACATCACAGAGTCTCCCAACACGATTTGATTCTCTACCTCGGAATATTATCCATTGGATCAATTCATTCCGAATGACTGAATCGTAAGAAATAATTGTTGTCCGCCAATGCAAAGTATTAATTTTATTCTCTTTTGTGGAGAAGTTCCTTATTGAAGTAAATGTATTTTTCACAATAACGTGGAAAAGTACATCTAGCTTTAATTTCAATTCGCCGGACGTCCATTATACTGCGCCTGAATCGGTTGAATTTATTTAGAAGTTCCTTCTGTCAATTCTACAGCTATTAAATGTTAGCTTTTCTGCATTTCATAGTTTTTGGACACATTTGAATGCTTCCTGTAACACTTTATGCTGATTATTCTCAACTTTTTTTGAAATCATTCCTCCCTTCTTCGGCAACGTATGACATTTTAATCAATTTTTTTCATTTGTCTGTTTTTGTCCATGAGTTTTATTATTCTGCATTGTATATTATTGCACTCATGATGAATGTGTTAATTTTAAGTAAAATATGTATAAAGTTTAATTTTCAATCAACCATGACTTTTTAAAAAGTCTTAGGTCAAACTTATACAATTAAAGTGTACGTCCTGGCTCAAAAGAGTTTATCAACTTTAACCAAAAGACTTAAAATGTACAGTAATTGCGATTGTTCTATATAATTCTGGCTCTAAACTGCTGGAAACAGGGTACACTGCATTCCAACTGTGTTTTATTTTCCCAGGCAATAGGCTCACTCTATGAACCTGTATTTTTTTTAGCAAATAGATCTCGAAATGCTTACATACGGCTACGATTCTAGAGCTGCTACCTGGAATGCGTTGCCCACTTTGGAAACTGGCAGTGTGAGCTCAGGTTCGGTACGTTTCGAAAATCTATGGGTCTGGCAGCACATCTCACTGTTTCCCAGCACTTCCTTCGAAAAAAAAAACATTTTTTCTCTGCCTTTCTTTCATTTCCATCTGTAAAAAATTGCCATTCCACTTATTTTTTTCTGTTAGCATTGTAAATATCCTCAGTTGCCTGTGGTTAACTAAAATAGCCTTTTCTTTTCTCATCATTAACGTTCAACTCCATGCATTCATGGTCCTATGTTATTGGTTATTGGTCATGCAGTTAAAGTTACATGCAGGAGTTAAAACAGGCCGATTTCTGTGTCACCACGTTTGAATTGTAATTAAATTTTCTTATTTTTAAATTATTTTCAATGGCTAAAGTTTCTAGTGACGAACAAAATCAATTATCACAGTTTTATTTTAACTTCACCAAAATTAGCTGACATAGAGTCAACAGTATATGGAAAAACCACAATTACTGTGCATTTTTAGCTTTTGGTTAGAGTTCACTATTTTAGACCAGGGAATATACTTAAATTGAGTATGTTCTGCCTCAACATTTTTGAAAAGTCAGGGTTAATTAAAAAATTAACCTTTATGCATATTTTACTAGAACTTCAACATACGGCAGATTTCATTACGTCTTGTTCAAAATCTATTTTTAAATCTCACGTGACATATTTTTCTGTTCAAATAATATCTCATTATTTTTACTCACCTGGCTGGTAAGCCTGCAGGGTGTTTCAGTCTCCCTTTCCGAGCGGATCGGGAGACTTGACAGGGATTCTACGTCACTTACTATCGGCCAGGCAATCCGTGCGTTTCAGACTTGCTTCCTATCGACTCAAGGACGGCTTTCCGATAGGATAGAAGTCGAGTGGGCTAGAGGTGCCGGAAACGCATTCCGGTTGCGAATGCTGATATGTTACTATGCTGTTCTTTTTTAGTATTTGACTCTAATAAAATAGTACCACTTTATTTCATGAGTGCTGATATGTGGATATTCTAATTGAGTAATGTAGGTGTAAGTGACGTTAATTCTTGTGTAAATTAGACAATAAATGCGCAGACTGTATCACTGTCGGTGCAAGTTCGTTTGTATTGTTATTTGGACGAGTAATTTGGCAAAAAGAACGTGAAACAAGTTGTAATGCATGGCGCAATGACTTACAAATATGTAGGTAGCATAATGCATTGAATACTTGTCCGTAGGTTTGGAAGTATAATAATTTTTCTAGTTTGATATGATTGTGTGCGTGACTTGGCATCGTGGTTGCATCGAAATTAGACGTGGTTATGTATCTAATTCAGTTGATTACATGGTGTACATTCTAAATATTCGTTTTAATATAAAATATTTGTTCAATCATGACGGGAATAGCTACGGTAACAACTTTACTGAAGCACCCTCACACCATCTTATCATCTATACACCACAAATTTCATTACCTTTCCATGGTGGCGTAGTGGGTTAAGGCACTAAACAGTGAAGCAAACTTAATGTGTTCAATTCTCTTTTGCAGCGATTTTATTCCTCTGTTGAATTATCGCACACTGGAGTATAATTTAGAAGATATATTTAAAGGTGCAACAATAGTAAATGTTTGTCATTTTCGTACCAAATAAAGTGGTGTTATAAAAATAACTGAGTACGTGCAAAACAGATAACAAATTCATCCTAATTTAATCGCTGTATTTCCTTCCAGCGTACCTCCACTTTTACGGAAAATTTGTAAGATGCTTACGGCATATCATGAAGGCCATAAAATCTTTTATGATGTTCAATTTTATTATTCATATTTAATTGAGATACTGAATGAAAAAATGACAATTTGGTTAAATAATTGAGTTGGTAAACCATATGTTGTTGGAAAAAATATGGATTTCACGACTATCTGTAGTTTAGTTCTTACGATACACGAACTTAATAATCAACTATGCTCTCACGAGAATGAAAGAACAAACTCGTTCAAAATTTTTCTTCATTCCCGTAATTTGCTCAAAACGACAGGGTATTACATTAAAAAAACTACAGACGGACAATTCTAAAATAATTTTACCCCGCAACAACGTCAATTTTGTGATGTCAATGTATCAATTAGCACTTATGTATGCCCGTATCATGGTCCTTGTATATACCTTTCGCCTCCCTTGTGAAGTGTCAAACCTTGCGGGAGGTTATTTTCGCTTCTCACTTGTCTCTTGAAAATTGTGACGTTTTCTCGTTTCCCGTTTAGGATGACTGTTGACGCCATACCAAAAGCAGAACGCTCTCAAATAGTATGTGTGAAACGCACGGAAGACGAGCGTAGGAAAGGATCGACTCGGAATGAATCCGTTTCCGACGCCGCCAATCCTATGAGACTCTGAAACACCCTGCTGATTTGAATGGATAGTTGGTGATTTTCCCAGGCTAATATCCGAATACCTAATATCACATGCTCGTATTGTTCGAGTCTTAAGATTTAAATTGAATTTTTATTGCATTTTATTGAAATAATTCGTGGTTATTAAACTAGGTCTTGCATATTATTGTATCCTGCTGCCCCGCATGCATTTCTTGTGAAGGAGGAAACGATGCATGATTTCTATTTCCATGGATGCATCGCTTATTTCAAATTCTCAAGCGAAATTTCTCCTGCGGAAGTATTCCGTGCTTACACTGCTCAAGTGCGAAATGAATGCAAAGTCTTAAGAGGAAGAATGATTCTGCGAGGACTCCAAATATGCGAATGACGGATGTGATCGCCGACTGAATATTCATGAGGGCGATAAGTTTAATTTATGAGTTGCGGTGCGGAAAGGAGGAAGGGAGCGGGGAATTCCATCGGCTGGCAGGAGAGCTCCATTGCAAACTGCGCGGTGTGTCATTTTCAAACCGCCTTGCCTTCCTTTGCAATGAAATTATTATTCACAGACACCTGAAGTCGCCGTCCCTAGTCCTTTTCTCGTTCAATCCTTCCGATGGGCGATGTCATCAAAATTTATGCTTCAAATATCTTTTCCTTTTTCATCGGTTGTTGGTTCATACCTAGTCATCATGGTCTATGATATTGATGGTATATGATAATGATCATATAGTAAACACTCGGGGAATGTTTTATTATTTGTCTTTCGAGACATAGACACAGAAGGTTACGAACTAGGATTAATTTTTCTCCTTTTTCGGTGCCTGAAATATAAACAGTGTTAAATGATCAAATTACTTTCAGATATTAGATAGTAGATAATTTTTAAAATACTTTTCGACGCATTATTAGTGAACTGAGGGTGTATATCACAGCAACAACCGTGTTTTTCCAAGTTTTCTTCAAAAATAACTTCCGTCATTATGTTGATATTGATTTTCATAGGGTATTGGACCTCCTCTGGGGAGAAACATTGAGGAAATATGAAATTTGTGTGAAAATCTTTCTGATCTGCCGTTATTTAGTACAAATTAAATCCCTAAGCCATATCCTACCAATGGAATTTTCCATCAATGGTCCAGATACGTCATCACCTAGACCAGAGGGTGAAAAAATGACATTTTCCCCAACCTATGATCAGACTTCACACATACTGGGACAAAAAATCATGGACAGAATATATCTTGCTTAAGATAGCTTGCAGAAATATTCTCCAATATTGGTTTCATTTTCGTGTTAAATTTCTTTCCTTGATTGGTTATTTTTGTCTCCGAATATTGTCAAATGAATCGAGGGTGACAGCATAATGTTTCCGAAACGCATGGAAGCATTTGAATTTTATCACGCGGCTTCCATTCTGAGAAAAAGGCCCCGAAGTTTCGCAGTTCCAACCCCTGAAGAGGCAGGCACTCAAGAAAAATGGCTCTTCCTCCATCTCCTCCTCTCATTTTCATTTATAATTCTTTGGCTCCGTTGCAATTCCACGATATTACGTCCTCCTTCCACCTCGCAATTTCTCTCCCCGCTCAGCGCCCTCTCCGCTCTTCTCTTTCATTCCTATTCATGAGGCCACCCCTTCTCCTCTCCCCCCTCCTCCCCCCCACCCTCATCTCGATGAATTGTTAAGTGCCTTGGCGACGCTTTCACTTCCGACACCGAAAAACCCTTAAACGCGCCAAACAACAAACTCTCGCCTCTCTCCGTTTAAGCTTTCATAAGGCTCTCATCTCTTAACGCATCCTTCGATACTCTGATAGCATCCTCTTCCTCGCGTGAATGGCCGGGATATATAGCCATCTTATTAATATGATTTCCTATTGAATTGTTTTTGATATCATGAAGGTGCCAAATTTCTTTGTTATTTGATGACTTGTAATTCGGATAAATTGTATTAAATACTTCACCGTGGCTTGTAAAACCTTTACACTGATTTTTCAAAGCCCTCATTTTAGTCTCTTTCCGTATTCCTACTATCTTTTGCATGTTAATCCTTTTATAATTTCTCATACTACAGATTAGGCTAAAGTTTGAGAGAATTTACTCCTGTTTTACGATGGCCATATGATTAACATTAAATGTCATTGAACTTGTGATAGCTCGCTTGGTCCTTATCTAATGCAATCACTCGATTTACTATCGAAACAAGTTTGTTAAATGTGGCATTTTTAATTGCCTATACGAGTATACGCTGACACGTAATCTTTTTTAACAAATTTATGCTAGGCAGACTTATCTTCAGAGGCAATATTTGGAATGCTGGGCAGTTTTCATTTTAGTTTTTGAAGTGATATTACCATTAGCTTTATTTTATACATTTTCATTTAATTTTTTGTGTACAATGAGGGTAATATATGCCATGCCATTCCATATGCCATACCATGCCTTAAAAAATTATTGGAGTGAACCGAGATTCAGACCCAGATCTCCCGGTTACTCGAACTGTGTAGGAAAAAAATAGCAATTTTTTGAGCGTTTATTATCATAAATCGTATTTTTATGGAGCATTAATGAAACTTAAGACTTTTTATCTCCTGTAATCTTAAATAGATATCAATGTATTTACTAATCAATGATAACGTCTTCAATCCAAGCTCACAGAGACTGTTCCAAAAACTCTTCGAGGTGATATTGTTTCACTGTTGGAGAGTTAACGCTGCGGGCAATTATAATAAGTAAGAAAGCAAGGCAATCAATGGCTGAGGCGGTACAACCTTAAGAAAGGAGTTTATCCTTGCGATTATTTTCAGCGCGGCTGTCTCCACTACTCCACCCATCCCAATTTCCTCCTTTCGCCGCACTCTTGATTTCCAAGTGGCGCCACTGCTCTCTCCCCCGAAATGCACAACAATGCCTCTGCACCCTCCCCTGCCCTGGGGGGCGCTTTCCCCCCCCCCACCCTCGAGTCCACAAGCCCTTTCACCCTTCCCCCCTCTCTCTCTCTCTCTCACACACACCGGGGTCACAGCTGCATGAAACAAAAACCATATTTCAGGGCAAAACATTTCCTTTTTGCTCCTTGCACCGCATACCTCCCCATTCCCTCCCCCTTCCCATTCTCTCCCCCTCCCCATTCTCTCCCCCTCCCCACTCTCTCCCCCTCCCCACTCTCTCCCCCTCCCCCTTACCCCCTCCTACACCCCCTCTCAACCCCTCATTCATGCCTTCTCTCCTCCGAGTCGCCTTGCATCGCTTCTTTTATCCGTCGCTCCATCCTCAAGCATTCTTTTGCTGCTATTCGCTGATTTCTAATAATTAAATTTTTCTAAGGGCCAGTAACTAAAATGTTTCACATGATAAATCATACATCATTTAAATACATTTCATAGATTTTCACGGAAAATTATATATTCGTATATCGTAATCAGTCTCCTTTAACACTCATAGTTGTCAGTGCTTTAAAAATGCATCGTTATTACCGCTGTGTGAAATGTAAAACTAATCATAAAGCAATGTGGTTAGGGAGAAGAAAGTGAAATCGATTCGATGTAAAATCATCAGCACCAAATCAATTTTTAGTATTAAAACAGAGGACCGTTTTATATTGTAGCAATTGTTATGAATAAATTGTGAAATGCTTAAATAATTAATTTGAAGCGATAAAATGGAATACTTATATATCTATGAGACCAATTTAATAAGGAATCTCTACTCATGTTCCTTAGACATTGAAGATAACTATGAAAGTTCTTTCGTGGTATTCCATTTTCTAAGGACACTCACTCGTGCAAGCAGGCAGGAGAAAGCATTAACGCATTCCTCTACAATACAACTGCTTGCGTGTAGATATAGTTAATAGCATTGTTCATTGTATCTGCCGTTTCTACATATATCCCTCCCTTGTAGGAATACTTAAGTTTTCAGTAACATATTTGTGCCGCCGTTGCCCAAATTTCATAACTTACTCTTTGTGTTTCACTCCTCTGGTTTGTGCCATTTTAAATCCTTTCCTAAATTTTATTTTTCCCGCTAATCGATCTCCAATAAATATGTATACCCTGTACTCTCCATCTCCCATTTTAGTGTATATACTTCATGTGGATATTAATAAGGATGAGTAGTGGTTCATGGTGTATGTATAAGTTGCTCCAGTTTCGACCGTTTTTAATCACTAATATTAACCTGCTTTTATTTTGTCCTTCTCAGTCAGTATGTCATTTATACTCGGTAACTTCCATCTCCCATTTATGTGGGTGCATTCTAGCAAAACCTAAAGTATTTTTGTGCATACATGCTCTTGCTTATTCTTCGGCAGGTAATCCAACGCACGCACAATCTCTCTCTGCATTGCACCCCCTTCTTCCTCCCCAATATTTGGAACCTCTTATCCTTACCCTCCTCCATCTCCGTCCAGCCAAAATCCCAGTCCGCGCATTTCCTGCCATACTCCTCTTCGTGCCACCCATTCTCGGTTCCGATCCCTCGACCACCCCAACTGCCTTTCCTCTCACCCCCTCAACCTCCTGCACCCCAGCCGTGCTTTTTTTGGACGAATTTATCATTCTGAGCAACCCCCTTGATTTCAGAGAATTGAAGATTTTTTCTCTAACCCTGCTTCGCCATCTGACACGAACTTCCCGGCCCTGTCGCTATGCGCCAAGACTCCATCATCCTAATCTATGTGCTTGTTATCGTCCCGACCCCTGTGCATGCATCCTGTAAATGTGTGCATCAAATAAATGCTTGATAGCCCATGACTAAATAGTATTTATACCTCTGTTAACACTAGAACTACCGATGGAGTCATTTTGACTCCTCGCGATTTTTATTTCTCTTCCCTGACTAAAATTTTCCGAATTCCGGCCTGAAATTTCGTGACTTTTATTCATTTTTGACACAAAATAAGGCTTTGCGATCGAAATAGTTCTAGAAAGTAAAATAGTACACATTTTTCAAAATTTACCTTCGACTACCAAAGGGAGTCATTTTGACTCCCTAATGTATTTTGCTTGTCTTTTCGCCAAATAGTAATATTTGTTCAAGAGTTTATTTCTTCTTATGTAAATAATTAATTCAAATCTATGGATGGCTTAAATATATTATTATTTCGCTTTTAGGCCAATATTTGCGAGACTTTGAAGGCATTACTTATTTTACGGTTCCGTGTTTGGAACTACAAACCATATGAATGCCCTCATATCATTTTATCTTGCGATACAGTGGTGAATATGCCATTCATATTGAGTTTTTTCAAATTCATGGGTTTAGAAGCCGTCATGTCTGCCCATCCTCCCTTACCCCTCCCTTCTCCCCACCTGTAAGACTCACATAGCACAATACTGTTTACACCGTATTGCGCTGCAGTGCTTTTATTTCAGCCTTGACTACGTGGAAGTTGATTTTCAAACCTGAAAAAGTACCTTTGTATCCTTCCATTGATATAATGATGAACCAGGAAAATAAATCAGTAGAATGAAGTAAAGTTATTGTCCTAGCATTGTCGGCTCTGACAGCGCTGTTGGCTAAAGCGTGAAGAAGTCCTTTCTATGTTGCATTCTATACCGGAAGGTGAATCGGAATGTGAAAATGAAAATCATTTCGTCTCTGACGAAGTCGAAGATTTTATCCCTCAACGTTTCTAGCTAGTCTGAAGATTCAGACAAAACACGTGCGAAGGATATGCAGTAACTTACATTTACTTTCCCTTTCATAAGGAGATACAAAACAAAGATATTATCTACCATTATTTATTGATTCGTTTATACTGGCTCACATAAAGCGGCGTAAAATTGTGGAAGCACGCAGGCAAAATTATGAAGATTTTACTCTTTCCGATGGGGAGCTAGATGTATGTATAGCCATATTTTATGCCTGCGGAATATCAGGTACAAAATGATCTCTCTATTGCAAGTATTTGGTCAAATGACTGGGGAATACCATTAGGTATCTGAAATGAACGAATGGGAACCGGTTTGTAAAAAGTTTGCACAACCTAAGATTTGATGAGAAATCTGATCGATTCCAGCAACTCAAAGCTTTCAAGTTTGTCGTCTTTTCAATAGCGTAGGATAGATTCACAAATAATTACATTGATTGTTACAAACCTGATCCGTACATCACGGTTGTTGAACAAAATTTCCCCAGTAAAATCAGGTGTATTTCACTCATTGTCAGTACATACCTTCTAAGCCGGACAAATACGGCCATGAATATTGGCTAGCTGTTGACAAGGATAGAAAATATCTTGGAAATGCCTTCCCTAATGATGGAAAAGATAATTCACTTCATGCAGATTGCCGTTTAGTAATACTGAAAATAATGCAACCGTTTCTGAAAAAGGGCGAAATATTACTGCAGATCATTACATTACCTTAGTCAAACTCGCTGAACAGCAAAAAAGCTAGGGTACTAGCATTGTGGGAAAGGTAAATAAATAGAGGAGAAGTACCATAAGAAATGAAATCACAAATATACCACAAGAGCATATACTCAGCGATGGCCTATCCACTCGTTGGAAAATACTTCCGACTTAGTAGGTATTCATGGATAGTGTACAAGGAGACTAGGAACCTAAAACATTTCGCGCAAGACGCTTTTGAAAAAGCTCGATACAGAGTTGGCTGACACTCATATAAGATCTCGACAAAAGCGTGGCCTGTCCAATGCTGCATATTCATCTGACGGGATTCTGCAAAAAAAAATATTTCCAGGCAAAACCAAAGTGTAAAAAGAATCGATCTGTTGGGAATTGTATGACCTGCAGAAAATATTTGTGTGGGCAATTAAAATAAACGATAATGCTTGAACTGTAAAGCATCTTAGCCAAATGCGTGACTTATCAAATGCAATTTTTTGCTGTATTTAATTATCTTCCCCACTTCCATGTAGCCTAGGTAATATTTTTGACCATTCAAACATGATGATAATATGTGTTGAAATGTCTATGTTTGCTGTTTTATCCAATTCCTCTGTGAAAATCCTATTAAAACAACATAACATCTAGGAAAAAAGAATTTCAAAGCAATACTGTCGAATCTCGCGTTTAAAAAAAATATAATTTTTTGTTAAAACCACGTCTGAAATATTTTAATAATAAACAAAAACGATAAACTAAAGCAATGTATGACTAAAAACAGAGATAAACTGGAAAAATAAACAATTATAAGGTAGGAGTCAAAATGACTCCATTTGGTAGTTCTAGGAGGGGTGTCAAGTCCGGTATTCCTAGTGTTAAGCTGTAGATTTTATTTGTCTCTCTAAAGAAATAGACATTATTTTAGTTTCATGCAATCATTGAAAGTTTCTCTATTTTACCGAATTTGACGGCTGAAAATGTGATGTGTTGGTTAAAAAGACAAGGAGTTGAAGGATTTTGTTGAATTTGATAACATTCTGATGTGATGTCACAATAGCAGGGCCTGAAATTGATTAAGGATTCTGTATACTACTGGCGTGAATTTTCTTTACCTCACCATAGTTTTCCCAAATGGCTGAGTCATGCACGCGTGATTAAAGATGGATACTTATGAGACGTAACTCTTTGATCAATTACTCAACGTTTCAACCAGAAGCTTGAGTCAATCTTCGCGAAGGCTGTTTTGCGTGGGTAAGGATAGAGCTTGCCCAAGACCAAGCCAGAGTCATGCGAATGTTTCGTGAGCTCTTAAATTTATCTGACGAAGGTCGGGCAGATTACGGAAAATAGCAAAAGAAAGCAAATTAACGTGTAGGAGGTATTTTACATTATGTAGTAATATTTTACTTGGACTGAGCTGTGCCTCTTGAGAAAATGGGACGGAAATGTGTATTTTAGAAGTTGGAGAAAATTGAAAGTCATGCAGAGAGTTAGGAAGTGAAGTTTATTACATTATGGACTTCTGCCCATTGAACTTTCTAAAGAAATGTATTTTACTGATGCTATTAAGATACAAGTGATAAATACCCCAATCCTTGACCATGGTGGTTGATTGTATTAAGACATTCCAATCCTGAATTGATAAGGAAAATTATCTGCTGCCCCAGTGCTATGTTCTTAATTCCATCATTTCCCCGTATTTATGAATAAAATTTAGACATTTTTGACCGTCCACGTCAGCTGGATACAAGATGCTTGCGTCCAAGATCTTGTATCGGATGCTTGTGTATCGGATGATGTAGGCAGACACCTAATTTTTCATAAGAAAAATTATGGAAGTTTTAAAGCATAGATGATCGTTGGAAGCACTTTGTTCAAACATCATGATACTTCTGCGCAAACAACTGAAGACAAAAAATAAACCTTGTATTAGAAGCAAAACGAGGTTAAAATTTGATTTGAAGCGATACTATTGAAGGCTTGCCTAATGAGAGACATTTAAGGACTTCCTTAGATACTGTAGGAAGCAATTTAAATATGTGAACTTATAACTGCTGGGATTTTGAAAGAGAAGTAATTTCCAGTGTGTAGGCCTTTCGTACCGAAATTCTATGTCTCCATGGGAAGCTGGTCTAGTTAACGGTATCAGAGCTTTGCAATCATTTTGTACTTACTACATAGATAATCACCATGTATTCGGATAATTTAAATAGTGTAGCAAGAGCCAAGAACCTCATATTATGGTAATTTTTAAGATTTTTAGGCAGTATAGAGGTGACACTCGCCAATATTAGCCTTGACCTCAAATTTTAAAAAGTTATACATGAGAAAGTATCGAGGTATTTTTTTCAAATTTGGGATGCAATGAAATGTTAAATATGGTCTACTTTGCGTTCAATGGAGATTTCAGCACGATGGCATTATTTATAAACTGGTAATGCGTAAGCAAAAGAGGCAAAAGCGAAATGGAGTGATGGCTTTTCTGAACTATTTCAGATATCTTTTAGAAAATAGGATGAGATGACGCTCGAAGCAGTGGAAGATTACTACATAGTATCTCGATTACATTACACATAATATCTCGAATAGAATCCGTGCTGAACATATTCCTCCCGATGGAGTCACGCAGATCGCGAGACTGCCCTGCCCCCTCGACCCCGAATTTGCTCGCGTTCAAAAGCGTAGTGAAGCAGGAGAGAGAGAGAGTGTGGCAATGCAGCCGAAGATTAATGTCGCCTATCCGGGAGTTTAAATTGAATTTTTCCAGGGAAGGGAGGGAGAGACGTCGAAGGCGCGTCGTCGCTCGCACTTGTCTCAATGCCAAAACCCTCCTCCTCCTCACACGACCTCCCCTCGCTCCAAATCTCAGGAGAAATGGCCCCTCCCACTATATCCACACAAATGCAGCGCCAACCAAGCTTCTCTTTCCTTCGCGCGAGGCATACCTACCTGCGTACCATGAAACACATCTGAGCATACGTCTTAAGCCTCAGTCACACGATCATTTGTTCCATCCCTTTCCAGCGATAGCTCCAATGATGGCGGAAGGAAGACCATTTAACGCGATCATTTTCCCCGATGGCTCCAGGGATTGAAATCCAACCCCTTCCTCCATCTCTCGCCGCGTCCCTCTTTCCCACGCTGAAACTATCGCTGGTAGCCAATCAGAACGCACGGCTCCTAGCAGCGCCTGTCACGCCACGTTTGGCATTTCATGGAATGATAGATTTAAATTCGGGAAGTGACCAAATAAGCGATGGGAAAAGGGACGTTGGGAATGACCGTGTGATTCAGAAAATCACGGTTCGAGCGATAACTTTTTTGGTCCCTGAAAAGCTAACACTCTGAGGGACGGAAGTGATCGTGTTTTCAAGTTTTATCGACAACTTGTCGATTCATTACGGTCGTTTCTATCCTTGTTTCGACAAATATAAGTACATTAATTAATTTTCCAGCTTTTCCGATTCTATTTGAATAATTATAAATACAATAATGTGCATTTCCTGTTGATATAGTCCTCAAGGGGATTATCAGTACTGGAGAGGTGAAGAAATGACTTGATATGCAATCCATTAAATTTGAGTAATTCGCAGTTTCATTGGAATCACTTAGTAATGTGGAAGTTGTACTGAATAAATTGAAACCTCAGGCCATGTTAATCACTGTATTAAAGCCGCTTAAAGATAGCAAAAATGCATATGTGATAGCTTTTCGAAAGATACGAAAGAGAATAACACTCAAAATTAAAAATTTTGCAAAAAATCGTCGGAACAGAATTTTTGCTGCTTATTTTTTGTTTGAATAATTTTTGAGGCATTGTAGAATCTGAGTTTTTCCCGGCGTATGCTCTGCAGGAATATTTCTCGGTCGAACCAACAAAGAGTCGTAATTTTAGAAACATCTCTAAGTTCAAATCACCTCGACACGAATTTACTGGTCAACATAGATTTTATCCTAAAGACTTTGTTGAGTGATGATAGCTGTATTTTTCGAGCTGATTCCGAATCTGTGCTTAGATTCTTTCTATCACGTCTAGTTTCCTTAGGACAGCTTATTGCATGTTTTCGCTTATACGAAAGTAGTAATTTAATTTCTATATATATCGTGATAACATGAGCTGGTGTAAATGAAATTTTCTTGCTAAAACATGTCGTCCTGTGATTTCATGACTTCCTATTCTGTCAGTACATTTTATAACTTGAACTATCATATCGTTTTGTTCAAAGAAATACTGCGTCAGCTGTGCCTTCACATCAGTATGTGACCAACTGTCAGTAGTGTTGCCGTGAGACTCGAGACTTTCTCGTCTCGTCTCGTTTTCGAGACGAGACCGTTGGGTAGAATTCGAGACGAGACTCGAGACGAGACCACCTTTTGACGAGACGAGACGATTCTACTTCCACGGCACTCTCGAAATTTAGATACACGTCCTTAATTGATATTTGGTACAGTTTTATGCCTTAAACTATATCCTTAAGTTAAGACGAAATGCATTTTACGTTTTTCTTGAGCATTATATTTTAAATACAGCTGAATAATAACTTTTCGATTGATCATCAAACTATAAACAAGAATGTTAGAACGTAGGTTTCCGTAGAACGTAGGTCAAACTATAAACAAGAATATTTGCTGAAAAACCAAATTCTGAATGCATGAGCGACACTTATGGAGCCAAGTAAGGGATTATTAATGGCTGACTACTTTTCCTTGTTTCCTGGGATAATTAACTTGAAAAATTGGAGCCTTATTTTAATGTAAAAAAGTTCTGGCTAAACTTTCGAGAGCCACAGCCTTGTGTTACAAAAATGTGTTAAGTTGGGTGGTCAGCCCCTCGCTCGGTATCTTTTGCTTTGGGTATTTTCTGCATTGATTTCCTTTTGATTTCTTCAGGGTTCCAAGGTCTTTCTTCATTCTGCACTTGTGAAATCATCGTTGTATCGTAAAAAAAAGACTGCATTATACAAATATTAAATAAGGACGCATGATGAGACTTATTCCGCGTCGGAAAGCAATACTGCACAACATAATAGATAGTAACGAGAACGCTAGAAATAGTGTATGACTTTCGTAAATTGCACTTTCCTTTTTCTTTCTACCATTTTTTGTAGCAATCCATCACAAAATTCACGCTTATATTACTTCAGTAGTATATATTACTGCGCACTTCATTTCTAAATTTTTCCTAAGATGGCAATGACAGTATCATTTTTATTACAGCTGAGAGGAATCCTTAATTACCTCTATTTCGATCGCTTCAACTCCAATGGTGAAAGGTTTTCACACGCCTTGCAAACCCTAATTTATACTAAAAAAATATATAAAAATTCCAAAATTTTTACAATTAGTGAATTTGATAAGAGAAATAAACGTGTTTATAATGATATTCATTAAAATTCATGTATAGTTGTTCAAGCTGAACTCCCCTGAGATCCTGCCAACTTCATTCTTTTCTTAACTATGAAGTTTGTGGTGCTGTCATCGGCACTAAAATCTCAGTAAGCTGAAGAGTCATGGTATCCTCAATTTTTTATCTCACTTATTTGAAGATACTCGGTGAAAATGAAAGTCATGCCTCAGCATTTTATCTTTTATGGAAGAAAAAATTCGAATCGGTTCATAATTGGTAGAGGGTATTTCGAGGAAGTATTAGTACCTTCTTGTATTGCGATCTCATTACCCTATTGGAGTTCCATCTCTAAGGCCATGTCCGGAAACATTTGACCCGCATGTAATTGCAAAACAATGTGGCTCGCGCGGCTGTTAGCTAATAATTATTTCAATGTATTGTATATTGTAAGAATTTATGGAGAGAAAGTGGTACTTCAATTTGTTAAATTTTAATTAATTTTTAAAATTGGTGGTGAAAAAATGTGTCCTACACAGTTATGCCACACTTGCGATAATACGGGAAAAGCCAGTGGCGGGGGGAGGAGATTGCTGTTGGCCGCACCGCGATATACAGTGATAAATATTTCACCTTATTTTGTCTCCAGAAGGCGTGTGGGCATGTAGAAAATTAAGGATAAATATCTGAGAGGAAAGTGTTGGTTCAAATGAAAAAACATCAACTCCGGTACAATTATTTATTTTAAACTGATGCCTTCTGGAATGGTCTGCGCATCATAAAGCTCACGTAAAACTCCTTAAATTTTACCATCATTTCTTTAGCCCAATAATGATTTTCCCTTGGTATTCAATTAAAATACCATGAGGATACCACCAAATAAAGTCACAATATTTTATTAGATATTTCTAGACGTCTGCACTTGATAGAAATAAATGCTTCTTCTGCGTAGCTTATAATTTCCTTCTTTTATTTGCATGAAGGTACCTTTTATTTTCAACTTCTTCCTCAGGAGTAGACAAGTTTCCTTCTCTTAATTTTCACGCCACCTTTGTTTCATTTTTACTGTTGATCATTGAATCGTGGTTGGCCAATGTTACGTCACTTTGAATATCACGAATGAGTCAATAATGATTGTCTGATCCTTCTATTCGATGGCGTTTATTTTTGGATGTTGCAGATAAGTCCAGACGCCTTTTCCTCATATATTCCTTATTCCTTTCTGAGGAAACAACATTTTTGTAAATTCTCCTCGGCTCTTGTCCATTAGTTCTTTGTGAAAAATGAACATTGTCTTTCATATTGGAAGCTACTGATGCAATGGCGCACCTAGTTTCGTCGGACCCCTTAGACATAAATTTACTCTCTTCCCTCCTATGTACTTTGCCACGCAAGAGCTGTAGAACTCTGCAATATTGTTAGTGACATTATATATAATAAAAAAATAGGGGACTGGCTGTTAACATGAGCGATATCCTCCCATAAGCCGCAACTGATGAAATGAGGGATCAAGTTTTCCTCTCCTTCTTTGGGCCCTTTGCAGTAATATATATCACATTTACTTTGGTTTTCGAGGGTAGTATTTCCTTTTCTTCAGCTGGTTACTCTCCGATATCTCCACGTCACGTAACTAGTCGGTTGTTCCATTTTCTGCTTTCCCAGAATCAAATCACATTCGACAGCAAGGTGGAAAAACAAAAGGGTCTCTCCCAGAGGTTGGGGAAAAATACCCATAGGTAGTACCGAGAACAATTTTTCAAAACTCCGGTAGTACTTGGCAGTATTTAAAAGCGGCACTACCATATCGATACTAGAAATACCGGTACTAGTATGGAGGTACTTCGATAGCGCTGCTATTTTATGTTTTATCAATCAGCTAACTACTAAAGTAATTTAGCTTTGATAATATTAAAAGTGAAATTAATCTTAAAGAACTTAACTATTAACAATGACGGCAGTATTCATGAAGATTTGATTGCACGATTTAGATTTTTTCTGCATGTATGTTAAATGACCTTGAAGAATAAATTATAAATGAAAATATTCGAATTAAATATGACTTTCAAAGTAATTTTACGAGAATTGCAGCCAAATATCCAGTTCAAACTTTTTACGTGTTTTGACTATGGCTATATGCTGGACTGTTTATCACTATGGCCATAAAAATTTTTTGTTAGCCACAGAAGGCAAGAAAATCAATGTTATTGAACCGTACAATGTATATATTTTTCTAAACTAAACAGAAATGTGACCTACACATCTAATTTTATTCAATCGCAGTATTATAGGCATAACTATTTCCGATTCTATAAATGTAAATACTACTGCGTCTTTACATGAGATAAGTGTAAAAATATTTTTACACACATAAATACAGCAGAAATTAAAATGACAAAAGCTTTCTCGGGCACCAAGTGAGTGGTTTTTGTATAAGTAGCCAAAGTTTGTGTCGGATTGACATCGTCGGGTGTTTGAATAAGAAGACGTTCTGCTGACAGTGTCTTACTCTTGTCTGAGAGAACTTCAAATTTATCATTCGCTAGGAAAACACCAAAAATTAAAACGTATGCCCCGAAATCGTTTGTATAACGTTGCTTTTGACAACTACATCGCTATCACCGTCCCACAATTAGATAATCGAGACTCCGATGAAGTTTTCCGTTGGGTTTTCGTATAAATGCCTGTGAATGACTTTTTTAGTGTAATTGTCCTGTATAATAATTTAATTTTCGGATATACCGGATAATTATAATATTTTAATACGAACGTTTATTATCAGCTTATAAACAAATTTTATCAATTACGAATGTACCAGTTTACCGGTATTTTTTCGCCGGTACAAACGAGGAAGTACTATTATTGCTATTTAAGGCAAAAGGTAATAGTTTATTGCTTACCACTTCGTTATAACATATTGATTGCATGAAGAAAAAAGTTTTATATGTATAACATTTTTTGATTGTTTGTAACTTTGATTGTTTGGTCTTCATGTAACCTAAAGCCGATTCATATAACTTCTTACTCATTGGCTCTGCTCTCTGTGATTTAACACTGGGTTATTGTCTGGCTGTAATATTGTCTATAGTTACTTTGAAGGAATAATTATAATTTTTGGAACATTGTGTATGATATGCTTTCTTTTTTTTGAAATTTGTATAATGAAACACCTTTGTAGTAATGTTTTGTTAGTTTATCGTTCACAACGAGATCGTGAGTTAATTTCATGACTCTATTTATTCTAGGCTTATCTCAATGATTGCACAGTGAACCGTTTTTGTTCTTAGAAGATATAATCTTATAGCAATAAATATCTTTCTAAAGTCTAAATACCACACATTACTTTTGCGATTATTTTCTTTAACCTTCTGAGAATTTCTCTGCAGTAAATTTATGTCTACATTCCATTTTTAGACATTTTTCGTTTTATGTTACTATTTTATTCATTGATTAGCAATAAAATCAATGATTTTAGCACCAGTTTGATGCAATTGGTGTCCAGGTAAATATGTGTTTGCAATTTTTAATAATGGCTCTCCTATTTTTAAGAATATCGATTCAGCGATTAAACGCGCAATGGAAACGACGCTAAATTTATTATGGGGGAAACGAGACGAGACGAGAGTCTCGCCCGAGACTCGAGACCGAGACGAGACTGGGGTTCAAGAGACGAGACTCGAGACGATACCAGAGGTCAGGAAACGAGACAGACGAGACTGGCGAAAGTCTCGTCTCGTCTCGCGGCAACACTAACTGTCAGCGCGTGAAGATGTTTGTTTTTTCTCTGAAGATGATTTGAAATTTTGCTGCTCGCAGGACATTACAGCTTATTACATTGTAATCGATGAAGAGTGATTTAGCTTACATCAGGCATAGATAGTGCGTGAGCCATCCCGATGACTTTTGTTTCCTCTGCAGTGACATTACTTTTAAGGCTCTAAGGCAGAACATTACTTCCTTTCTGAGACAGTTTTATAAGATTTATTTTGACTGCCTGTTGAGTGACTATGATAAAAGATAGCCACCCAAGTGATGCGATGCACATGTATAAGGCTTCTCATTGGTTAGACTGAGGGGAAGCGTCATAAGAATTTTGCCGTCCAATGATTAGGCGGGAACCTAAGGATCATTTTTTCAGGCTGTTATTTTTGCTTGAAAAATCAAAGAAATTAGACCAAGGTCTATCCAAACGACTTAGAATCAGCGATACTATCGGTCCCTCACTCCGAAATTTTACAAGGGCTGAAATCAATGGAATATGTTAATCTTAACGAAGATTCAGAAAGTAATCAAGGACGTGAGGATGAAGGATTTGGAAACTCGAAGGATACAAATTTTGGACTGAGTACATCTGATGGACCTTATTTAATAACGCGAGGGGATTTAAATGTTGTAGTGCGCGATTTAAATCTGTCCAAAAAGCAGCGTGAAATCTTAGGATCATGATTAAAGGGTTCGAAAATGTAAGCAAATACGAAAATTTCCATGCATAAATGACTAATCTTAATTGAAATTTTGTCAAGGAAACAACTTATATGTTCTCTCTGCTATGAATACTTTTCATTTTGCATTCAGCACAGATGATTAGCGTTTGTTCATTGATTCCTCTAAGGTTATTTTAAAGGTTGTTCCCTTACATAATGTAATCAGCTCTCCTCAATACTGTTTGCTCATGGAACTGATATGAAATAATCTTACGAGAATATGCATTTACTTCTGAAAAATTCACTACGAGAAATATAAGTGGAAAAGTTTTGGGGACTTACAAGTAATTGCAATTTTACTAGCGGGATAATAGAGACATAAAAAATCATTACTTAAAAAAATGGTCGGTACGTAAAGTACCTACCTACTCGTTCCTTTCTTTTTCCACCTCTACATATTAAATGAGGACTTTTTAAAACCATGCCATGTTCAGAATTGGTGCTGTTCTTACATATTTGAAACGAAATTCCCTAAATCCAGTGAGGCTAAGATTAAAGAAGGAATTCGCATTGGGCCACAAATTAGGGAATTGCTGAAGGATTTGGATTTTTCAACAAAACCGAAAAAAAGCGCGCGACACTCATTCGAAAATGAATTTGAACATTTTCTGGGAAATAACATGGCTGGAAATTATTGGCATCTGGTGGATAATATAAATAAATCGTTTAAAAAAATGGTCTGCAATATGAATATAAAAATTCACTTTCTCGACTCACACCGTGACTTTTTCCCACAAACCTCGAGGTGTTAGTAATGAACAGACTCAGCTCAGCTTTTCCTCCAGAATATTTTGCATATGGGAGAATGGCACGAAGTAAAGTCCAGATAATTTTTGCGAGACACTAAATAAGGACTCACCAGATGCTAAATATGCGCGAAAATCCCAATAATGCGCCCATTTTTCACATTTTTTAGAATCACGATTATATGGTGAAACGTCCTTCAATCCTTATCTAACCCGGTTATCCTAAGAAAACTAGTCGTGATGGAAAAATTCAGAGCCCAGATTCGAAATAAGCACGAAAACACCTTTCAGATCACCCTACAACATGTCTAGGACAGAAAAAAATTTTTTTGTTGACCAGTGATATTTATTGAAGCTTACTCGATTCATTATAATACATCATATTAGAGTATTATTATTCCAATGTCGCTTGTATCGTATTTACCTATCATGAGCAACCTTGTCATATTGCATTCCGTGCTGATTGCCTCTTCATAGGGACTGATGTATCTGTGGAAACGGTGTATCCATAGCTTCCATAGCTTCTCATTATAGTTTGGTATTGGAGACATTGAATGCAGTATCTTGCATTATAAAATCTTGGGTTGTAAATTTCGAGTGCCATTAATTGATCTATTCATATCAAAACCAGATTCTCTTCATTCATTTGACAGAGTTACTAATAACCTGAACGGAAGTTTTACTTTGGGACGAATGGTAACAGAAGAGTATGAAAGTTATTATTCTATCAAACTGGGCAGTCAGTCTTAGACCCGATGGCGATGAGGGAGTTTATCATAGTTTATCATATCATTTATCATTTAGACTCTTTGGCCTCACCCGGTGCCAAATCCGAAAAGATTTCATCAATGCAGCATTTTACCGATGACCTTGAGCTAATTTCAATGTAAAACAGGGTAACTGTTTTTTGGGTTTTCGATCTGATTATCGAATTCAATCTCTCAAATTACTCTTAAGGTTAGAGAATTCATGATTAAATTGAATTTGGAGGAGGCGTGGTAAACGGGGAAGGGCTTCACGTCGAACGCGCGTCTCGACTCGCATCTGTCTTCCGATTGAAGTAGGTTCAGTGGCGCCGACTCCATGGGGCCTGAGGGGGCCCGAGCCCCCTCAAAGATTCGTTTGGGGGGGCGGAGCCCCCTCAATAATTCAATAAAATAATTAAGTTATATTATGCTTTGTGAAATCACATAAATATATTTGTTATTTTTATTTCCCATGTTTGACGATAGTTACCTTTTAAAATAAATTCAACAATGTGTGTTGAAACAAATAATTATAAGGTTAAGCAGGTTAACTGAATCAAGTGGTGTGAATCATGGTAGTGTTTCGGTGCTGCGACACACTTTGAATTTAACCTCTTCCCGGGGCAAGACCTCCGATATGGGCCCCCCAAATATTTTTTATAAGTCGGCGCCCCTGAGTAGGTTTGTATGGAGTATTTAAAAATTGTTCAGGCAGTATTTCCTTCCTTCATGTACTTCCCTCTACAATTTGAAACAAAATCTACCCCCTTCCTTTCCATCTAAAAATCCTATTCTCTTCCTTTCCCTCCCTTGTTTCCCTAACATTCTACCCTCTAACACTGTTTTCAACATCCCCTCCCCGCTAAGTACTCCTCCCATCCATAGCTTCTGTCTCCTCTGTATCTCATCTAAAAGCAGCCTTAGCGGGGAGGGGATGATGAAAACCCACCACGTTCAGCACTTCGTCGTTTCCTCTCCGTCCACTTCACCTCCTTCATGCTTCTCCAAACCCACATCTCAAAGGCCTCTAGTCTTTTTCAGACAGCTTTAGAGGAGATGCGGTGGAGGCAAAAGGTACAGCTAGTGCGAGTGCTAAGTTGGGTGGGGATTTTGTAGACTGTGTTTAAGGGGAAAAAAAGTTGGGTGAGCGAGGTAGGGGAAGGAATAAAATAGGATTTTCAGGTAGAATAATAGCGATTAGGCTTCATTGTGAATTGAAGACGGAAGTCCATGAAGTTAGGGGATACTACCACAACATTTCGTTATTACTCCATGCAAACCTACTTTAATCGGCAAAGAAATATGATTGTAATCCTGTCTTTACCCTGTAGTGTAATTTGAGTGGTTGAAGTTGATAAACCGATCAAAACACAAAACATTATCCGCTGTTTTATGCATTGCAAATAGCTGCTTATTCGAACTGTGAAGCGGCTCTCTTTCCTCCCCTTCCGCTACTACCCCCTCCCTCCCCTCCCTTCCCCGCTGACCTTCAACCCGAGAACAGATTCATCAAGGCGCCGCAAACAAACGAGCCAATCAATCACTCTTGAGCGTCTCTTTTCCCCTCTTTCGTCATGATTCACTCGGCTCCGTCTTATCGCTCCCTTCTCCTCCAACTGCCGACCCAAATGAGGCAAGGAAACGGTGCATAATAATCTAACGCGCGGTTAGCCTGCGCGTGTTCGCCGCATTATATACTCACTACTCGTCTGCCCCGTTTTGAAGCACAGTCTTGCCCTCGGTGAGAACTTTAACTTTCGGAGGAAATACATCGATAAATCATGAAAAAATTGTAATTGTCTGTAACGATTAATGTTTGAGCTTAGATAACGAGAGCTCCGAGAGAGTATCGACTACACGATTGCGCATCCCCCACTTTAAGATAAAATGTTTCAGATAGTTACTATCGCACATTTTCGCCCAGCATTAATGATTCAATGTCCTTAAAAATCCAGAGTATTAAATAAAATGTCGGAAAGGTTGGATATCCAAGAAAACCGTTTTTATGGTAACTGCAAAGTGCATCCGACAAAATGTTTGCGTTTCCATGGCTCAGTAACTAAGAAGTTGTGACCCCATGCTAAAGAAAATAAAGTGCTTAAAGTTGTCTCCCCCACGTCCTCCTCCAATATCCTGAGTTTATTGAATTGAACCTCTGCAATTTATTGCAGAATAAATTAATTGCATCCCCATTCGATACCTGCTTTCCTTTCAAGTTGAGTGCCAGCTCTTACTCTGTTTCCATTAGATTCATTCGTGCTTTTTATTGTCTCTTATTGAGTCTGTGAATATTCCTCTAATCAATTAAGAGGTGCTAAATAACGGGCTTTTCGTTTGACGCATGGCGTCCTCCTCTCCGTCGTCCACTCTTGTCTAATACTTCCCCTTTCGCCACTGACGCAACCCTCCCCGCCCCCCTCCGCTAATACCCCCTCACCGTATGCGCGCACATCCATTGTATACTCCTTCATTGGAGGAGCATCTCATTCCTCTGCCTCCTCCCATACTTATTTGGCGAGAAAAAATATTTTTAAAATGATTTATGTGTTGCCCACTTTCTTGACTTTGCCGATTTCTTCTCCCTTTGACTCTTCTTGTCGCACCGTTCTTGTCCCACTGAAGTGACTCTGCGGATTGAGCGGATGGGATCTTCGCAGAAAAGAGAGCTTTGTAAAAAAGAGAGCCGGAATAGGTTAATTCACTTCAAGGTTTTCTTTATTTCTACTAATATTACTGGATGAAACAAGTAGCATTGTACGCAACCACGCGCACGGTTTGCGATTAAGAGTGAAATTCGACGTGAAATTATCCTAAACGGGATCCGAATGAGGATCTTTATATTGCCGATTGGGTATGCTACCATTTGAACCACCAAGCCTATCTTACTTTAAGATAAATTTAAGGTTGGGTTTTACGAATATTGCGTTTGTGTCTCAAGTACAGGTTGAGGCACAGGGAACGGAGGTAGCCCTAGCTTTGCCACCGTCTCAGAGAAACGTCTCTTTTTGAGCACGAAGAGTATAGTTAATCACATTAAATGAAATGAGTCTTTCCTCTTTCGATCCATTCCTCACTGTTTGTGTGCGGCGAGGGAACCTCGAAGCTCTGAGGCCTTCGTGAGAAATCGTTTCGTATCAAGTCAGAAAAAGTTTTTGGCAAAAACCTGCTCCTGTCCATCTTCTGAAGTCATGAAATAAACTGCTATTTTGGGGGACGTGGACGTTTGTGCGCATTGACAGAGTATGTGGGGAATGGTACCGTGAGTCGATCTAAAAAATATTCCAGTGCAAAGACATAGATGATCGCGTATGCAAAAGTAAATTCTGCTTCCATTATGGGCTACCTCAAACTCAAACGGTGGGTCATCTTCTATAATAATTAATTGCATTGTTGAGGTAAAAATAAGCGTCGAGAAGTTGATCAGATCAAATTTTCAACGCTTAGTGTCTTTAATCGCGGCTCGCTATTGGCAGTTGCGCCTGTATCCCCAAGGGAGCGATGACCAATCTTTGTAGCTAAAAAATCATGTTTCGCTCCGCATTCAAAAAACCTACTTTTGAATCAAATGCATAGTTTTGTAGTAGTGCAAAATCTCTCTGCCAAAAAATGATCTTATTGCACAAAAACGCATTTTTTAAGCATCCAAAAAAATTCTACGGTGAATGATTGACACGGGGCAGAAAGTACTATCTTCTACATTCTCATAAAAGGTACTCCGGAGTGTACAAGACGCTTAAAATTGTCGTGATAAGCTTAGCGAACAGTCGTATTACGCGCCAATCCTGAATCCGCAAATGAGTACGTAGGTATCTCGATGCATCAGGGGTTATTCACTCCCCTCTGGGATCTCCCCCACCCCCGGAAATAATCAGCGCCCCTCTGTCAAACATTGTCTGATAGATGGGCAGGATCAACTTCGCCTCCCGGCCGGCGGATGGCAGCAGCTGCTGCGGATGAGACGTTGTAGACGTAGGAGATAGCTGTGGGGAGGGCGTCTATTGCTCTCTAACTCGCAGTATTCGTCCCTAAAATTGGGAGCAGAGATGGCACCACTGTGCCTCTTTGCGCGGCAACAGATGACGCGTTAAAACACTAGCTGCGGATTGCTAGACCAATTAAAGTACAACTACAAGTACACAATATATTATATTTTGGAGTTTGAGAGCGTGGATCATAATATTCCTAAAAAGTCGAATTAGGTCCGGAAGTCCATCAAAACAAGTGTGCTTTTCACCCAATATATGCGACGATCAAAGTTATGCAGTAATGCTTAAAAAATATTTCTGCTTCATCGAAAACTGGCAATGCCACTACGCCGAAATGAGTGGCTGAAAATATAAAACCTCTGCCATCTTGCTGATTAAAATCTTTCAGTAAGATCTTATCAATACTTTTTTATTTTTGCCTCTTATGCAATTTCTGCTGCACGGGTTTGAAGTCCTTTGAGTGATAGGAAAGTATTGAAATTGTAATTATGTAGTAGGGGACAGTTGCCTATATTGTACCGAATTCTAATATTTACCACCTCGGTAAAACCGAAGGATGTGGAATCTTGAGATCTCTGTCGTGCGCACCTTCAACTAGGTCGTTCAAGAGCAGTCAGTGTGTTCGAGATCGGTCCGTGATGACTTATTATTATACGTATGATATATACCTAGGTTTTCACGAAGATATGATTCTGTAACTCCTATGACTAATTTGGAAGGAAGTAACGAAGACAAAATGGTGGAGTTGCCTATTATGTACCAGTAGCAGTTTCCTATATTGTACCGGTACAATTTCGGACACCGTAGTGCTATTAAATGATTGTTTAGCTGTTTTTTATGGGTAAAGATATTTTAGTTGATGTGCTATCGTTACTTTTATTCGATGTTGATGTGCTAATACCGTGAGTAAGTAACTTGCATTACCGTATGGGTGACAAAAGAAAATAATGATAGTGGAGCGTAGATGTTATATGGACTCCCTTTAGCCGTTGCAGTATACTTAAATGGGGATATCTCCAATTCCCAAGGTAAAGGCAAGAATAGCTTCTACTAGAGCTCCAAGACCTGGAAAAGGAGCCTGTGGGTTGATGAATCTTCCAATTAAGGTAAAACACAGATTAGCGAAGGAGAAGAAGGCCAAACCTGCAAAATTACCCGTAAAGAGGAAAAGTTTTGGTGGCACTGCCGTGAAATCAACAAAGAAACCAAGGGATGGAGCTGCGGTGCAGTGGTATTGTGAACTGTGCGAGGAAGAAAAAATGGGAGGCATGATTAGGTTTATGTGATGAAAAATGTGGATTCATGCTAAAAGCGCGGAGGTGGGACAAAGAGTGAAAAACTCTTTCTCTATAGTGTAACTCTTTTTCTGTTTTTTTTTGTTTTTTCATGTAATGACTATAAATAGATATATTGATTAACAAGGCACAGTAAAATACTTATGTTAGTAATATTGATCTAAACTGCGATGGATTTATTTAGCTTCACCCAAATAATTGGTAAAAGTAAATATGTGGTCCAATTTAGGAAACCACTTGTTTCAAATTAGGAGACCAGTTTTCTAATTTGTACCACTTGCAGATATTTATAAATTCAGAAATATTTTGCTATTAACGGTGTGATTTTTACATTTTACTATGTAAAAATATGCATTACCTCACATTGAACAAGATAAAATTAGATCAATCTCTGTGTAAATTATTATATCTGAGCTTCATAAAATAAAATGCAAAAAGTGATACGATATAGGCAACTCTCCCGTATTTAATGTTAGAAAGAAGTAAAATACATGGCTTATTTTCAAGCAGCAGTCATTCCATATTCACTGGAGACATGCATAAGTTATACTGTTCAATTTTTTATTGATGCACAATTATTGACACCTCTTCTTTTATTTTCAGGTAAGTTCGACCCACTCCTGGCGATGCTTCCAATCGATGAAACTTTGAATGGATGGTGAGTTAAAAGTCCCAAATATTCAACTTTTGAAGGCGATTTTTCTTCAGATGCAGTCGTGTTGTTGCAGTTTTTAGTCGGGCCCAATCATATTAAGAGATGTAGTGCATCATTGAAGCGTGACTACGGTGGTAGCGAAGTCTAACATAAGTAAAATATTGCTTCGAAGCAAGCAGCAAGATTCCGTGTGAAACTATAACAAGCAATGACTCCGTAATTACATTCTTACAAGTGTAATTTACATGAAATAAAAGAGGACTCACACGTTAGTTTCTTTCAAATTTTCGACCTCTTAGGGTCTTCGTCGGTAAGGAGGCAAGAAGAGACCGACATATATATATATTGGCAATGTTGTGCACAGATGTCTAGCTTTCCTGGCTTAGCTTTGGTAATAACTCCACGCTTTGGGAAGCGTGTAGCGTTTTTAGATAACGTGTCGGGTGATATCATCGGAGTAAAATTTATTACTTAGACGAGCGCGATAGGAACTTTACCCGGACCATGCGCAAATCCCGATGACCGACGACCGGTTTGAGGAAAGAAATATAAGCAAGAATATCTCTTGTTTGGACCCTCTTAGATAGATTCTTCCGCTGCCTGTCCACACCTCACTGCTTGCCCAATGAATGGATATCTTTCTCTGGTAAGACCACCCATCATCCGAACTTAAAATGTGTTTCAAGCAATCTTTACCATCTCCAAGTCATCAACAAGTGTTTGGGAGGAAGGGGAGAGGGTGAGAACGAACGCCTCGCCAGCTGCGCCGCCAAGCGGCCTTTATCAACAGCTCGGCTTCACAGTCACGAAATAATCAAGCGACCGAAACCTCTGTCGACACCAAAAGCGGATTTTGAAAGATGGATATGCATTCTGGGAACTCGTGGACACTTCCGCTGTGAAATACGGCCTTCGCTGCATGTTACACATTCTCTTATTACTCAACTGGTTCTACTGTCCCCCACCGTTACATTTAATTCTAAAATCCAGCTACATCAAAACCCTTGAACCATCTATCACCGGAAACATTTGGATTGTAATGAAAGGTAGATGTTACAGTGACAACAGAAACAAATTTCTATTATTTACATCCTGATTTTATGACAAAGCAAACAAATAAGTATTTCAAGAAATCATATTTCTTAAGGAACATAGTTGATAAAAAATGAAGAAATTTAAGGAATATTATAGAGAACTCAACGAAGTCGCAAGGTGGTGCAATAGGACATTTAATGTTTCCCGTGGATTTATAAATAAATTTCCATAGTATAGTTATTTATTTCTGAAGAGGTTATTAAATCATAGGAGGCTGCAGATATTGGTAATAAATTGTTATAAATAATGGATAATTATAATGAATACAAAGATGCGTATAAGTATCAATTATTTTCTTAAATGTTATTCTGCTCTACTGATAATTGTGTTGTAAAATCGAAAACAAATTATTAATGGTGGATGCATTATGAAAATATATCGGATAATGGAAACACCCATTTTTCAAAAATACTAACTGAATTATTGATTTAAGCAATTTATATGTTTATTTTAACATTTTAAACTGGACGTAAGGGAGAAATGAAGATAAATATCGATAAGAGCATATTCAATGCCTACGGTCTTATATTATATGAGACTGCTTCATCCGCTCCTTTTGCCACCTGGGGAGCGGGGAGAGGAAGAAAGAGGGGAGAAGAGAGGACCTGTCTTCTGATGGCACTCCCATTTTATGAATATCATGATGCTATATCAATTGAAGGAGTTTTGATGAAATTGTAGGTAAGGGGTCGCCGATAGGTACGGGATTTCATAGTCACAGATAAAAGGTGGTAGGTAAGGTAGATTGAAAAGAGACGAGATCCGTGTTTTACGAGAAGGGACTCAGTGGGAAGGAGGACATCGCCAGAATGTCATTAAAAGAGATCATTCGGTGATAAAATATTAGGTCACAAAGTGCGCGCAGTCATTGTAAAAAACGTCATTCATTTACACTGCCCTATGTTTCTGTCATTAATGCGTTAAGAACCAGGGTAATAGTCTTTTTCTGTTAAAGGTATTTGATGGTCCAATTTTGTAACCATTCATCAGTCATTTTAGCCGCTTTCATGCAAAAGTTCCCATTCAAGCTTTTAGCCACTGTAGCGTAAACATAATATACAATATAATCTTTCACCTTTTTTTATCGCCGATAGAAATAGTATTTGAAAAATAAACGTTCCTTTTTTTGATCCGTCTCGTACTTCTCGAGCTTTTCGAGGTGGAAAGTTGACTTAACCCTTTCAAAGATAAGTTGATGACGTCAACGACTCATGTCCATCGGCTCACTGCTTCTCTGCTGCTCTTTCGGCTTGCGTATCCGTCTCTTGAATGCCGTTTTTATTTTCACTCTAGTGAGAATTTTTATCAAGGATCGCGTCTCTGTGAGCGAATTGATGAACCACTAATTAGCAATGACGTTACCAACTCATTAAAAGGGGAGGTGGCAACTTTCGCATTTTTTCATTCTTAAGTTTTGACATAAGAACGACAGATTAATGAGGGTGATTTTCTTTTCGTCTTGTTGTGCTTTTACCCTCTTGAATTTACTGAATTCTTTTATTGAATTGCTAATACGGGTCCGAGTGAATGACGCTATTAATTCTATTTCAGATTACAAATAAAATATCAATATAAAATGCTCGTAATAACTTTCATATGGTATGCCAACATTTCATCGTACATTAGATTTTATCCTATTCCTATCTTTTAAAACTGTCATTGCTAAAAGCTCCACTGGGTTAATGAATGGACCTTGGAATGAAATTCTGCCCTTGGAAGAATAAAACTGTACCGTTTATGTGGCCATTCGGCAATATCAGTCTTTTTCTGAAAAAATGACCTTTAACGAGCGTAGCTTAGCCGGTATACTCCCGGTTAGGTTGGTTAGAATTGAGTGCCCAGCGCTTCTTAGCGTTTTCTTTGGCCTCGTTCGCTTTAGTGATTGAAATAGAGGAGGAGGCAGAATTGGAGATAAATTTGGGGAAATGGTTATTGGGGAGAGAAGGAGAGAGGAAAATAAAAAGGGAGTGACCGGCCCTATGATTTACAGTTGGATGGCTGAGTCGCCGAGGACCGGAAGAGACGGCTTCCGCGTCCCCAGCAGTTGCCCCCTCAATCGCCGGGACCCACACACCCTTCCCTTCCCCACCCCATGCAGCGGGAGCACAATTTTATCTCTTCATTACTTGTGCGCGTTTCCCGCACGCGCCCCTCGCCAACTCAACCGTGAAGTCGATCTGGTTATCTTCCTGCACGATACCTCTTTCATCACCCATCCAACCCACGCGAAAGTCTACCCTCGTCGAGGAAAACAATGGACTAGGAATAACTAAATGGCCAATGGACCAGATAATTGCATCGTTATTTTCCTGGCTTAGTTATCCGTTCCTTTAAACTAAATACATATATACTCTAGAAACGATTTATAAACAAATGAGATACGGTCCTAATGAAAATAGTTCCGTGTTTTGGGGGTGTTCAAACAAAGCGTAAAGTTTTGCAATCCATACATCGCAATATAGTCATTACATTGCAATCAAACTTAGTAATAACTAGAGAAGAAGATTTTTCACATGTTTTTTAAGCTTGAAATATATATCATATACCCAAAAATAAATTTTTATTCCTTAATCTTGCTAAATTCTGGTAAAACATTGCTGAGGCGTGGTCATGCTTTGCGTCTTAGGTGCTTGGCGATATTGTTGTCCTGACAGCGTTACTGATACGCGAGTGTCAATGCCGTCAGAAAGTGCATTTTAGCTGTCTGTGGCTGTTGGGAAGAGAAAGAGAGAGGGGAGCGGATGGGAATTTTCACTGGAGATTCTTTGTACCTATCTGTATTTACTACATGTACAAGCAGGATACTGTAAGTAATTGTAAGTACTTTGAAATATATAATTTACTTTCAAAGCATATAGATATTTCCGGGGAGGTGAGTCATGATTCCCTTGTAGCGATTACATACAGTTGAAACATCTCCGCATCCATTGATATTTGTATTGGCAGAAGTGAGTGCTTACGGCAGGTGATCCTCTAGGAACAACGTTAAATTCGTTGTGCATCGTCGCCGCGTATTCTCGTTTTGTCTTACTCTTTTCTGTCGTTGCTGACTCCTCGGTAATACAGAGGCAAGGAGGAAGGAGTTAGTCGACTACTGTTCGAGGCCACCCCTAAGGCATTGGGAGCCTCACTTTATCTCTTCATTATGCGTGCGTCTTTCCAGCACTCGTGCTGCACCAGCGTAAGCGTGAACTCGATTAGATTTATCTTGCGGTAGTATCCCTCTTTCTTTTTATCCGGTCAAGGTACGCTGAAGTCTCCGAGGATTCGTATACTTCTTTTATTTTCCGTGCGTGCGTGCCCGCTGGCGACTTCGTTTGCGAATGCGGTCCGGGCGCAGGTGCAACTAAGTTTTCCCTTTTCATATTCAAATGCGTGATATGAATATGATATTCTCTCTATAACCCCCACCCTCGCCATCGCCCACAGCTCCGATAAGGACTTACACGTGCATGATCCATTTGCATATTTTCGTCGGCAGTTAAACGTATGCGTATTTGCGTACGTTCTAACCTACGACATCAAAAATAGCGGCATGGAAATGCCCGAAATATAGTCATTGATAATAATGCGGGGATAATTTTTTCTTTAAATCTCAAAAAATTATATTTCGATCTCTGTCCTGCCTCACGCATCCTTTGCCGGGATAATCTAATTTCATATCTATCCGTTAGGGGGCAGGGGAGGCTTTTAGACTCGTTTTATTTTGTGAATTATAGGTAGTGGAAAGTAAATAAAGGTTTTGCATTCCAATCGTGATATTAATGGATTAGAAAAGGGAATAGACGGGGAAAGTCCATCAAACGAAATCAATAGACGCTGGGCAGCAAAGCACCGACTTACTCACGAACTCGGGGGTTCTGAGAGCGACTGAATTTCCCACTCGGGTCCACTTATCGCATTTTGATCGGTTTTCTGGAAGTCACGTCCCCTCAGCTTTAAGACCCCAAAATAACTTGGCATGCCTCTCATTCGCAAAGATATTAGAAGTATATTCTATTACCTGCAATTCCTACCTTTGTGGAAAGCCTTCGCACAAAATTCCCACCAATTCCTACCTGTATCTACTTATAGGCAGGTAAATGGCAGTAATTGTTAGCTATTGTAAGTGATACCTTGGTTTAAAGCATCTAGGTACATCCGAAAAGGTGAGTACCGTTTCTTTTATCTAGGTTGTAGATACTTGCATACATCTTTACGCCCAATCACTTTTGGTTAAAACTTATTTTCGCCTAATATTGCGCGAAATATATCTGTCCTGATTGCATAATCTATTCTGGCTACTAGGTTTCTGAGCCCCTATATATTATTACTGCTGTGAACCGAACTTTTCAACGTCTTCTATCTAGAATTATCTTCAGCGTTCTTTTACGTTTAAAACCATTTGTACCTCCTGTATACACTATACATGGAGGCATGCGTCGGAATTGCTATCGATATGGATTTTATGTTGCATTGAAGTGTACCCATGTGACCATTGGTCAATTACACGGGCGGATATGTTCTTGACTCCGTAATAATTTCATTCCCTAAACTTTTTGGCAACAAGCTGTAAAATATATTTATGGCGAGTTTCATGCTTTCCAAAGAGAGATCATTTTAGGGTCCCTCTTCGTGTATCGTAAAATTGAACCCCCTGGTATGATATGTTTCGCTCTCACGACACGCAACGGGAATTTATGGCGCCGTTAAATTTCCTTATAACAGGGAATTTGATAAAACCCACGGCTACTTTACGATGAGTGCCGACATACTTTGTGCTTGGGAGCTATCTCGAATTATCTTGAATTCGTTTTCGTTGTTCACATAATCTGCTCGGGCATCTTTGGAAATGAATGATATCTCTTGCTTGGTTAGGACATTTGTAGTTTTTCTTTTTTTTTGCGGGATAACTGCAAGTCAATCTAATCTTGCCTAAGGCCAATTAGGGATAGATGCCGCACATTTTGTAAAGAAGCAATATTTTGTCCTAATTTGCTTTTTTGATAAAAGTAAATAGCAAATATGGTGACTACTCTTTTTTCTAACGTACCTACAAAGAAAAACTCATACATAGGTACATCATTCTTCTCTGAGCTGTAAGAATGATTTTTGTAACCTAACTCCGCATGTTATTAAAACTGACTAAAACTGATTTCTGTATTCTACAGCTCCATTAAAAAAGAGAAACTGTCGCGTTATTGAAGTTTTGAGAAAAATAAATTATGCTAATATTTCTGATATATTTTACTATTTTATAATTAATATTCCTTAATGTAACTAAAATTCTGGTTGTAAAAAATAGAGCAATGCTTATGTGTTATATCATAAACATATGCATTTAAAAACCAAGAAATTAAATTAATATAGGCTATATTTATCCCATTTTTACTGAAAAATATCAGTTGAACCGAAGACATTCAGTTAACAGAGGCTTAATTTTGGAATTTTTTTAGAATTCCAAAATACTAGTTGAAAAATAAATGAAAGCAATAAAATTAAATTATACCTTGCTTAAATCAGATATTGCTCTTGCCAATAAAATTAGCATAGTAATGTTCAAAATATGCGTACAGATTTAAATATTACTACACGACTCAAAAACAAATTTATTTAGTTTCCTTAAAATATTTTACACAATAAAGCAGGTATAGTGTTATAATTAATTTGAATTTGTTTTTCATTCCGTGCGGCGCATATCCCGTGTGAGAAAAATGCGACTTACGTGTACCCAAGTTCAGTGCAGTGTCTCTCCCTTTCTCTACAAGAGAGACGCCGCACCTCGTGGCTCTATAGCCTTTAAGGCCAATATGGCCTAACGAGGCTAAAATCATTTTGAGCAGAACATACTGTTGCTGCAAACCTAAAACAATCGTAATGTAGCAGTAATTCAAAATCCGCATCCCCTTTTATTCTCTATCATCTACTGTGCATTGCGCATTTGCCCGCAATCTGTCGGGAAACGCCGGATCTAAATTGGGGTGCGCAGTGTATCCCGTGTGCGGTGACTCTCCTCGATTTATCCCATACTCACTTGCATTTTATCGAGCATAATTAAACCTTGAAAGTAAGACTAACAAAATTTATGCTTTCATTTTCCAGAAGGGTTTCATAAAGTTAAGCCTGAAATCATTACCTACAGTAAAAAAATTACCAAATTATTTTCTTGGTAGTATTATAATAATTAATACATTCAGGTATAGTTATTTCAATATAACTTACCCTGCAATCGTCGGTAAGCAGGTGGCACTATTGACTGGCTTCAAAACACAATCCTCAACAGAGGCAACGAAATCGAAGGACGGACTAAGGGAGAGAGGGATACAATGTGATGTATGTATGATAGCTTAATGACGCGTGCTAATGATTCGTAGTTCATGGGAATGAATTTCGTTGAAATCAAGAATAGATACACAATTTTAAGTATCAAATCAAAATGGTTTGGAAAATTCACGAGAGGTGATTGTATGAGCAAGTGTGAACATAGTGGGTTGATATAAGCAGTTTTATAAGTGAATTGTAAAGCTTGCTGACCATAAATCTTACCAATTCGTCGACCTATTATATACGTGACCTATCGTAACAGCTGGAAAAAATAGTCACGCCGTCTCACACGTTGGTCGATGTCTTGATGTTGGTTCGTCAAGAGAGTATCAAGTATGTTGAGCCCCTTCTGTTATTTACGGATGTGAGAATATAAAGTTTATAGCCGAATTTAAGAACCTATTACATTGATAGTGTTATAATTAATACTTTTGAGAGAGTTTGTCATTCATTTCTGTGATTTTTTCGTGTATCTGTGAGTATTCAAGCTTCTCATGGATTACGTAGTTTTAGGGCAAATTTTTAGTGGCGTACGACCTTTTTATTTTTATAAATCGGTATTGCGCATTTAAAATTCTGCTTTAATATTGTAGCTAACCCACTTGAATTGATGTTTAATGTTTATTTTTATTCAATTCCTAGTTAATGACTGATTATATAAATTGATGGAGGTGATAACCATAAAATATTTCAATTTTTCCCCAGTCGATGAATGTTTGCGGATAAGTAAACAGCAGGTCCTTTTTGAGAGCGATATTTTCGATTTGAAAGTAAGAACTCCATTTATTGTACGTTTTGGATTTTCCCTCCTCTTTTTAATTTTCCGCTCCAACCGATCTCTGCGTCGTAATACCTTCTTCTTTATTGGTTGTCCTTAAACCTTTACATTTGCAGAATCAGTATTTATACATCACTGGAGGGTGATAAAAATTCGGATTGTTTGCTCATTCCAAGTGCTAAATCTTTCTCGAATGCATTAGGTATACCTCCAGAGATACCGATTAATTATTTTTTCACAGCTCTCCTTTTCAGAATTCTGTGGTTTCATGCTTGAAATTCCCTTCCATCCATCGTAAATATGCCTGGTTTTCCCCTCAGAATTCATTTAAAAGAAATAAACTGCACTTGTTTTTATCATATTTTTTTGAGATTTTTATTATTTTGACAGCGAATCCATAAAAGGGAGTTTGAAGGCACCGCTTCCCCACTACTACTACTACGTAGTACTACGTAGTAGTAGCACCTACACTAGTAGTTATTAGTAAAATGGCCTGCGAAAGTTCCTATCGACCTCATTAAGTCCGTGCTTTCGACTGACATCACCATGGCTTGTTCATTTTGCCTCTGATTAGGGAGTTTGAAGGTTTTGATTAGGGGGCAAAATAAAATTTATTAAGTTTTTAGAAAATAATAACTATACTGTTATTAAAAAATGTTAGTATGAAAATGAATTTCTTTTTAAATTGAAAGTTACTGGGCAATTCATTTTCATTATTTTTTCGTTTTTTCGCATTTAAAAGCATTGACTTTTATTTAGATTCAAGTACTTTTCTCACCAAGTATTATCACTCTCATCTCCAAGTACATGATACAAAAACCTTTAAGACTTTACATCTAGTGTATCGCTACTGTGGAGAAAGAAGCTGTTCGAAGAGATTAACTATTTTCCCAGAAGATGGCGCTTACATTACCCATCACCTCATTATTTCTTCATTAAGACATACACCATCAATTATTGTTCCATATTCCGCCAACTTCTTTTCAATTCTTCACTGCGACGCGGGTTGGCATATGCGTCTTCGATTAAAGTCTTTTAAAACTTAAAATCTTTCTCCGAGGGACTTATCAAGAGGTTATATAAATTGCGGGCATCCTCTTCATCTCACTTCCATGGCTCAAAATTTGAATGGTTTGAAAATTCTCACATTCCTCGCTCTGTAACCATCCCTCTCATTAGAAGCTCTTAGTGAGAGAGAAGAAAGTTAATTCTGTCCCCAATATTTTGTCTATCAGCTCCAGGTGCCGGGAATAAAAAATCTTTTAGAAAATTCACATATTTATCCGATATTTCACTATTATTTCAAGACTACATTTCGCGTGTCCTTCATTTCGCAGCAATTTTTCCGCCATTAAAAATTTATTTTCTAGATCCTGTAATCAATTTACTTTTTCACCTTAAAGTTGATTAAGTAGATGGTGGTGAATGTGTTAGATAATTTATTTAATGGCAAAATATCTTTAAACTTAAATTAGTCTTGGACATGGAATCACACTCCGAGGGACTCTTTGGCCAATTATAATGAACTGCGCACCCTCTTTTCTTTCTCACGGCCACGGCTATATGTGCGAGTGATATTCACACTCCCACTTTCCGCACCCCCACACACCCCTTTTAACACCCCCTAGAGGGCAGCAGTGGCGCTGGGCGTAAAAGAAGGGCCTCCGGCGTCGGTGGCGGCGACACTGAATAAATCCATCAACTCCGTCCCCACATAGTTCGATTGCGTCGTCTCTGCGCATAAATCGCCACCCTTGGCCATTTCCAATTTGATTTCGGACTCATCCCTTTGAGCGGCCTCATCCCTTAAGCTCAAATCCCAGCTGCAACCCTTCCGCATCTCTCACTCTAATGCGTCGCTTCGCTTGAAAACCGCCATTACTTGTCGCCACCCCACTTTTTCATTCCCTCCCCCTTCAACCTTCGCCTTCCTCGCTCATACCAATGCATTGTCATGACACGCATCCGTCTGGGCCCAAATTCTTTGAATCGAGGCATTGGGTCTGAATTATGCCTTCGATCGAAGGATTACGGCATCTTATCATGGAGGAGCTGTCTTGAAAACAATTTAACCCACACAACTATTATCCATTCATGTACATACTACCCCGATAGCCGCCTCAATTGACGTGGGCCGGGGGGTGAACGAGCCGTTTACATAGAAAAAGAATATTATCTGGGGAAATGAAGCCTAAAATTTATCATATTCCTTTATCGTGCGGGGGAAAGCGAATTCCCATACCTATCCGTTCGGGAAAATTACTTTCTTAACTTATCGCTTCTGTTGGACGTGGAAATGTAATAGGGTTCTAATATGGTGCTATCCATGTATTTCTTAAAGACATTCATCCTCAATTTTTCGAGGAATCTGAGCCTACCGCGTTTCCATGGGCTCTCTAGCGGCTCCCAGTCTAATTCATTCAACATCTGTGTGACGCTCTCTGTGCGCAGGGGCAGTTTTTGACGAATCGCACAGATTTTCTTCGAATTTCACTAAATTCACGGATTAAGCCTTTCGGATCGCATATACTCGTTGCATGTTCAAGGTGTGGTTGGAGAAGTACGAAATAGCACCTCTCTATTGCTTTCTCGTCTGAAAATCTTCCCACTATACGCTTACCGAATCCTAGCTTCTTCAGGACTCTGCCACAAATATTCCTTGCGTATGTTCCCCACGATAGGTTCGAAGTTATCGTAACTCCAAGATATTTCATCGGTCACATTTATGTATACACCACTCATAGCATATAAATTGGAATAGTAGTACGACCTACGCGAGAAGTATATAGTCATACATTTGCTACAATTAAGTCCGAGTCCCCATTTTTGCCTCCACACATGAACGTTGTTTAAACCCGATGATAGCATTTCAAAGTCAGAGTGATCAGTAATTTTGTGAAAGTTGACAGCGTCGTCAATAAATGAACGTATTTTACTACTAATTCGAGTACATATATCGAGTATAATTATGCATATGATGTACAAAAGGGGGCTGATTACGCTTCCTTGTGGGACAACTATGGTCACTTTAACTACATTAGAGGTAATTCCGTCAAGGACCTACTATTTGCTTACAATAACTCAGAAAGTCGCTTATTCACTTTGATACTGTTTTTTTTAGCCCACAAGACTTCAATTTTAATAGAAAATTGTTCTGAGGTACCGTATCAAAGGCTTTCTTTAGCTTGCCCATTATAATCAATGCTAGAGTAATTGGTCGATAGTTCCTTGGGTAATGTCAGTTTCCTTTTTTGAATATCGGTGTAACGCTTGAAATGTTTCAGTCTAGTGCTAACTTTCCATCAGACAATGACTTCTTGAATATTATCTCTTAGAACGGTGCGATGCATGACACAAACTTCTTGAGGACAAGCGCGGGTATTCCCTCCGGACCCGGAGATTTATTATTTTTTATCCATTGTAGCTGTTTAGTTATACCATCGCGTTTAACAGAGATTTATTTCATCGGTTTCTCCGTGAATGGAATATGTGAGTTACATGGCTGAAAAATTCTCTGGTTTTCAACCGGGTCAGGGTGTGCATGGTGCAGAACGACGTTTCGTTGAGAGATTTTCCCAACATCCACAGGGCTGATCCTCAGCATCAGGATGTTGGGAAAGTCAAATCAAATAACGAATCTTCGATTGAAGATTTTCTCTGAAGCTCTCTCGCACACAACCAAAAAGATTTCGGATTTTCTTCGAATAATTCATCAAGCACTTTTTTCTTTCACTTTAAATTCATTACAATACATCCACATACACAAAATATACCCAAAGTGAATCTCATTTTGTGACTGTGGTTATTTACTCTAAATATTTTAACGTTAGATTAGGTACTAACGAGTTAGCTGAAATTTGTTTTAAGGAATAAGTAAATGCATTCATCCAAATGAGATGAGATTCAGAGTGTAAGTTCGACATATTAAAATAGAATGCAATTGCACTTTTCCGCAATTACTTATTGTAATGCATGATATGCGCTTCGGCTCGCAAAGCCATCATCTGGTACCAGCAAGTAAATATATGGAATAAAGGACTTGTATTGCACTGCAGATTAAAATTACATATTATACCTGTATATTTTACATATCATACCTACCAGCCTGGTTGGAAAATTCTTCTGGACCGAGAAAGAACCAAGTACGTCGATTATTTTTGTCAAAGGTAGATTCTTGGGAATTTAAATGAGTTGTACTGACATTATCGTTGAAATATCCGCTTAGAATACGCACTGCATGGCTCTCTCTGTGGATGTGTCTTCCTATTCGCTGCTTCCTCTTTAACGCAGCCGCGCCCTCATCCCCCTCCCATCCACTCCACTTCCAGCAACTATGCTTTCCTTTTCTCCCGCCGGGCGTCTCAATCGCACCACAAACCCCAACCACATCCCACTCATCACGCCACCTTCACCCTTGATGATGCATCACATCCCACACTGCTGTTCCAGGTAGTTGTTCTTTAAATATTTTAAATTTTTTTTTATTGCAGTAGTTATTTCATGTAGCAGTTTCCAATCATTGGTTTGTGTAGTTTCCGTGTGCTTTATAAAAAAAAACTCGTCAATAATTTATGCAGGAATTTCGGCTCCATTGTTATCATGAGGCCTTTCCATCATGAATTCTTTACCTACTTGATGCGTTACTTAAATTACCATCTTACCTGAAGAATTTTTAATTTAACGCCATTTGATTAAGCCTAGGTGAAATCAAGCGCCAATGAGTAGCCATTCTTTGAAATTTGGACAGAAATTGTACATATTTCAACAAAATATTTTTCAGTGGTTCAGGATGTTTAAACTATTTTTCTCTATTTACAGATATATCTTCGATGTTAGAACCTACGTGTATGACAAACGTTCTAAGAAAAATATGCCAAATTAATTTCATTTTTTCTGCATAGGCATTCCATTATTATTACCCGTAGACTAGGTGGGTACTTCTGCAAGATCGAGGTGGTGTGACGAGATGGATTTTCGGGTGCTAGAAATGGGATTGCGTAAGATAAGGGTTCTTTTTCGGTCTCATATCCACCCAAACACTCTCACGTGGACCAAACGTCCCTCACCATCCACAACCCTTTCCCCTCCCTCCACCCCCACACCCTCCCTGGATCACCAAACCATCCCCCTCTCGCCCCTCCGCCCCACCCCGCGAGCAATCATCCCCCTCTGCGTTCCCCCCCGCGGGCCATGCATCACTCCGCGATCGCCATAACTCTCCTGCCACCAACCCCCAATGCAAACCAACCCCCATCACCACTCACCCTCGCCCCCAGCGTCCAGCAACCCCATCTTTAGATTTCCCCCCGCCTTCCTTCCCGAGTAACCCTCTGGCAGGGACTCATATGTATATTTAAGCCGGTTTGGTTATGGTCGGAGCGAAGAGTTGGGTAGGATTGTATTATGATGGGCGCAGGTATATGTTTTGTTTGGGGAGGAGTTGAAGAAATGGAGGGGTAAGGGGAAGGGGTGCAGTCTTTTTTTATTCCACTGGCTATTGTGGGAGAGAGAGAGAGAGAGTGGAGGGGTTGATTGAGTGAGTGAGCGGGGAGCGAGGTGTGGGGATGGGACTGATTGATTGATTGATTGGGACTCTGGTCTGGACCCTTCTCCATGAAGAGTGAGCCGGCAACAGCAGGCTGCTCGTGTTTCGGAATGACCCTGCAGCATTTTAGACACTGTCACTACAAAATAGAGATGACAGGCATTGAATATGTCCTGACGGGATTGATTGTTAGGGTGAGGAATGCCGAGACAAAGTTGAGCGGAAGACAAGAAATGGAGCTGTCGCCGTTCGTAAGAAATGCCCTTGATATAGTAACGTTCTATAACTCAAATTATACGATTCGCAATAATATTTTTGCTATTTGTTGACCTTTTTGCAACTGGTTTTCTGCTATGAGATTGTTTCATTTTACCCTTTTCATTTTCAGAACCAAAGTTGCGCGGGCCAATTGAGAACGCGAGGAAATTTCCTATCCCATGCGCCTTGATTACTCGTCAGGTATTTATGGTGAAGCATTAACAAGCAGAAATAGATAAATGGCTAAAACAAGCGTACTTGAACTCGAACTGCGTAGATTTCGATAGGATAACCTTCTAAGTTAAGCTATCTAGGTTCTTTTTAGTTTTAGTATCCAGGAATTTATTTTCAGAAAAGTGATTTTTGGATGGAAAAAGATTTACGGCTGATGTAAAATAACATTCCCTGTCGGTTAGCAGCCTGTGCAGGCAAAGGATACGAAGAGTTGGTGGAGGATGAGGTTAATTGGTGCCATGAGAAAGCGAGGAAAGGAGAGGTGGAGAGAGTTTATTGGTTTAAGGAGGAGTTTCCAAGATACGCATTAGGGATAGAAGGTGAGAGTTTGGTTGCCGCGGTGAAGTAGGCAGTCATGCCTTTCGAAGAATGAGCGAGAGGGAGGATAACGGGTGAAGTGATACGCGGAGGGGAGATGGGCGGGTAATTGTCTTAATATGGAGGGGTTGATTCGGCCGAGGAAGTTTCGCCAACTCTGTGGCTGCCTAACGGGGGCCTCGAACAATGCAGTGATTGGCAGGGGGTCGAAATGATGTGTGGGGGAATAAGGGTTCGCAGGAGGGCAATAGTACGTGTCTTGAGGTGTTAAGTCGGATGGGGAGGATAGCGGGAGGATGGAAAGTGTGCAAGGGTAAGAATATGCCTCCCTCCTCAATCCAAGAGGGCTCCGTCTAGGGAGGTGAAGTGATTGACAGGATTCCACACATTGGGCGAAATTCATTTGACCAGTACCTCATGGTCTGCAGGGTAGTTTTCCAAGCTGCCTCGATCGCTGATTGAAAAATGTTTACATCGTTATGCATCGCTCAAGAAGAAGATAACCCTTCCTTTTCCTCTAATTTATATTTTCTTGTGCATATTTCAGTAGAATTTTTTCTTGAAAAATGATATTCTTACCTGCTTTGATGGAAGCAAAATTTTGGCAATTTCTATTTTGGTGAAGCAAACGAAAAACAATTTTTTTATGATGATATTTACAAATTTTATGATTTGACACCAAAATTCTTGTATTTATATGGCCTTTTACGATTCCATTACATTGCGCCACTTGCCATGCATTAGATTAGGAAATTAAATCTTCAACTACTGTGCTATCACGGTTGATAATTTATGCATCACTTCATTGCTGGAAGATTACCAGTACAAATCATGATACAACAAGACAGTTACAAATAAAGTAAAGGTTTTTCCAGCCATTGAGTCCAGCAAACGATCTGACCAGCGTGACAGACGTCAGTCAAGTGTGGGCCTTTCACCCGCGCATTTTTTTTTTTTTTTTAGCTCGCCGTTTTTATTTTTAATCCTCCGAGCGACCACTCTCCCAGAACTCCCTTTGGTGACTGAGCGCGCAGCTTCGGCAATTTTTCTTGTTCACTCTCTCTTGTCTGCTCGTGCAGTCTACGCTTAAGGAGTGGTTACTTTTTAACTTTTGGAGTTTTCAAAATTCATTTTTTTGCCTGCCATTACCGATTGATTGCCTCTTTGACTGATTCCGCGTGAAATTTTGATGAGCTGGAAAAATTCACGCGAAAAAATTTTCAGCGCCTTTTATTTTTGTCACAAAATTATGACCGCAATGGTTTTTATTGGCTATGTGGGTATTTGGAATTTAAAAAAATAACAACCTTGAAATGCATTATTTTACTTATTCTTACCGTAAATATAGAGTTAGAGACGATTTACTGATACTAGGAGCTCTAATTTGTAACGCTATGATTATATAGGGTTGATATAGCCTTAATCTTGAGGAATCTGGGCAACGACTGTCCCTCTGTCGAATAGGGTGGTTTCCTATTATTTTTTTATTGCCTATATCGAAAGATTGTTACTCCTGGAGTACGCATTTCACGCTTTTAGGTTTTTAAATAACGATATCTATTTTTCGCGATAAAAGGAAAGGTGAAAAATTTCAAGGGCGCGAGAACGCGACTCACTACCCAGCGTAAATTCTAACATATTGTGAATTAAAGCTTCCCAGCAATTTTCTATTTTCCACATGCAATTTTATTTGCATCACCCATCGGTTGCACTACATTTCGTCAATACTATCGCCAGGTATTGAAATCGGAAAATTCTTGAGTAAAGTTGCTGGTCAGTTTTAATTTACAGCATTTTAAGCCAGACAAAAGTATTATATTTAAAACTTCAGCATGCTCGAAAAGTAATTTTACGATTTCTAGAATAAACACGTGTGAGTCCTTGACCACTGGGGATAATTTAAATGCTATGCAGCGGCAAGCCAATTTTTTCTCGAGCGTATAAAGAAGTTCGAACATTTGGCAGATGAATGAAAGATTAACAGGTTCAAAATGTGGATAAAGCATACTGATATAACAATCCATGTCATCACGGTAGAAGGTGGTTTAGGAAATGGAGCTGCCTCTCCCACCCCGAGTGTTTGAAAGATATAAGTAGGTATTACATATTCGAGTAATATATAAATATAGGTAGGTATTAGTATAATAGTAGGTAGAAGTGATAGCAAATAAGGCACGATTGCTTTCTGGTGATATTGTATCGTTTTCGTCGAAAAATGTTTACAACCTTTTGAGGAGGAATATACGATAATAGTTTTTATTTGGATTTGTTTGTTATTATGCACTGAATAATGAAAATTAACTCTGGTTCCATTGCTATTTAATTAATGTACAAGGAGAAAACGGTTATCTTGGTTTCAGTTAGGGCTTTGTATGAAGCTAAGAGATTCCTATCTGGCATTATTGAAAAACATATCAATTTTTTTATGTTTTGCTTGGTAATTGGAATGAAACTTTGATAAATCCGAAGTAAAAAAAATGCAGCATTAACGAAGTGCATCTTTATAAGCAACTTGAAGCAACCAATTTTCATAAATAGTTCTTTGTGGTCGCGCATTAGTTTTATAAATAGCTGGTTATCAATCATTTTTATCCATGGATTATCTCTTTAATGTCTTGTCCGAAAGAGAGAAGTGAGGCGTTGGAAAAATGATCCTCACGTTTGGAAATTCAAATGTACTTAAGTTAGCATGTATTTTTAAGCTGAAACCATGATGCATGGTGGCACATAATCATGTATTTAAAAGCTAGACATTGTGCAAAGAGGCTTCCTGGCTTCAAAATGCGCGACAGATGTCGCATGCCGGCAGCTCAAAATTCATTATTGAAGTTACGGAGAAATTTTAAGATCATCAGTGAACCTGATGATTTCCATTATGAGTTTTAAAGGACTGTGATAAGAAAGAAAATTGTGGACGAACTCAGTGGTGCCACGAAATTTCCTCCAAGTTATATCTGAAATCAAATAAGGTTTTTAATTATCGATGTTACGAATGCTAGATGTTTTTCTGTCCCTGTTATTGGTGTTTGGGCTCAACAAAAAACATATCACTCACGTGTGCATAACACTCTCAAGATAAATTAAACGAGGCTGTTATAACTAGTGTTCACTTTCAGGGCCAATTTTTGCATAATTTTCTATCTGCTCTCATTCCACCTGAGTCATCCGACCCCGCCCCCCCCCACCCATCAATTTCCGGCATTTCCATTTTTCAGATGTTAGCACGGACACCCGCTCTCTTCGCCCTCTCTCCAGATGTGTAGCACCTGAGCGTCGAAAATGCTCTTTCACTAATCAGTCGAAATCAATTGCTAATTCCATCGATTGCTCCTTCGAATGGCCAATAAAGGTGAGGATGACCATGGCGAAGGTTCTATCAACGATTGGGTCACATTGGGTTCCTTCAGATGGCCGTCTTCCATTGGAAGAAGAAACGTGTCTGATTTTTGATCTCAGGAACGTTGAAGCTACACCATTGACTCGGCATTTTGCGTTAAGACTGCACACATCTAGATCGTATGGCAGTTAAGAGGACTGTTTGTGTTTTTAGAGTATAATTATTAGTTCTTCCATTTCTTCAGCTACAAATGTCTCACTGACATCTGCTTGCTTCATCCGACGGTATTCTTTGTTTGTTCATTTACTCGTCATTTGGATTCACATGAAGGTACATGGATTTCATTCACTCTAGCAGTTCATATCCACCTCACCAGGGTTTCCATTCCTTTCAATCAATGCACATCATGATGGCTAGTTCACCAAGCATCGTAAAATCTTCGATAGAAACTTTTCATTGCCTTGGAAGGTAAAGCGGATTATTTATAGATGAAGTAGATGATGCCCGGTTTATATTGGCCTCTGATTCGCAGCAAAGTTAACCCTGAACCATCAAGTCGATCGCAATCCAAATAACTGCTATTTTCCACTCTTTCAAATTTTAAAACACATCTTTTAATTTCCAAATGAAGGTAGTATGAATTTTAAACTATCGTAGCTGATCCAAGGTGTCTTTCTCTGTCGAGCGAGTGATGATGAGCGAGCAAAGATAATGATTTTTGATTTTCGCCTTCGATACAACCACAGAGAAAAATCGAGCGTGACACTGACAGTCGGCATTTGCTTTGGGAACCCACTTCAATGCATAAATCAGCCCCCCCTCCTGGTTCCATCATGTCGCGCCTGTCGGCTTTCATTCCACCTGAGTCTCCCCCCACCCCACTTCCCGGAATCCTCGTTTCTCAGATGTACAGACATCCATCTTCCCTAATACCACTTCTCATGTCTTAGGTGAAATCACCTCCTCCCCGCCCACCCCTCGTCCGCTTTTGCACACTCATGTCTCGGAGGAGACCATCAACGACCCCAGTGGGCTCCCACCCCTCTTCAGCCGGGGGGTTGCTTCATTGAATAAGCGAAATATCGCAGCGTGCGGCGCATTCATTGGTGCGTGACAGTGTATGTCCATCAAGGGTTGGCCATTCACCCGGGAAGTTGGTGAGGAGGTTGTAGTTGTGCCATAGCGAAAGGGCTGGCAGATTAAGTGCGTGTGCAATATCCAAAGAGAGGATGGACGGAGTGACGTACATGAGTGAGGGAATTTGCTGTTGAATAAACAAAGAATTCGTCTGCCTGATTTTGATTTCTAACGGGAAACGCTCTCTGCCTGTCATTCCAGAAATTAACCGATTGAGTACAATATTCATCATCGTTCATGACTGGTAGGTATATTCCTGTAACGACCACAAAATGTAGAACGTAGACCGTCCTCGTCTCCGCTGAACATACTCTCCTGAGCTCTCTCTGATTGCGAACTTCCTGACTTGACGTCCCGCATTGCGATTCCAATAGGTTTTTCTGCCATGGCCGCCGAGAGTAAGAGCGTAAGATGCGTAAGAGCGGATGTGCGCCCAAAGCTGTAATCGATCGGTGAGAATAGAATACTCGTGTAACGCGGCTGACGGAGAAAAAGCGGATTGGGCTGAAGGGAGGAGCTTACGGGTGCTCGATTTGTCGGCGTCCCCCTCGTGACTTTGTGCGAAACTCGTCGTTGGCTCCGGATGGGATGAGTGCATTGCGCGTCATCGCGGTACTAAGTACGCTAATGACTACGTAAGTGAGAGGGAGGGGGGGGAATGCAAGTGGGAGGGGGTGAGTGAATGAAGGAATGCCGACAACATTCTCATCTCGGGGGGAGGGGAAGAGGAAAGCAGATGCTAAAGAGCCATGGGCTGGTCAGCAATATTGCAATCATAGAAAGTTTACCCATACAAACTTCGGCGCTCTGAATACTCCTATTTAAACATGATGTTGACCGAGTAAGCCTTCAGCTGTCATTGAAGGCTTATTTTTTAAAGTCATAATTTTTTACTGATGCTTACGTAAATATCCCCTGCCAATTGTATAGGTTGATCAATTGCAATGCAGCCCCTTGAAATTCAGCTGGATGTACATTGACTCCGTAGATTTCGACATTCTGTTGGTAATAGCCATTATCTTTCTGCTATGGAAAGTGTATGACCGTCTCTTCATAGGCCACTGTAGATTTTTAAGCGGTAATGTAATATGGTTCGGAATCCGGAGGTAATAAGAGTATTAAAAACAATCTAGGACTCAAGCATTGAGGAAAGAGAACTGTTGGCTATGTCACATAAAATCTGTCGTTAGGTTAACGCTGGAGCCTATCGTATGTGAGAGTAATTAAAATTTTTCTTACATTGAAGAACTACCAGCCGTTATGTGTAAATTCAAATGTTAATACACTACTTTTTAGAATATCGTTGTTGTTTTATGATATATAAAGCACCTTATTTCCTTTCCCTTATTATACCTGAGAATTTCCATTGGGTTTAACGGTCGGAAGTCATCTCCAGGACCGAATCCCTCCCACCGCTTGGTGTCGCAGGAGATGCATTCACTCTTTCCCAACATTTGCCTTCACGCATGACTCCATCAGAAAACCACCTGATGAAGCAATTACACGGATTAAGAGGAGCGAATACTCACTCGGAAGATTTTAAAGAGGCTTATGAAGGAGCGTTGAAAAGGTATTCAAACGAGAGTAAACAAGTCCTTCCATCTGATAGAGATAAGCAGGGAAACGCGACGGGAGACAAAACTGTGCAAAAAGCTTATCGCCCACGGAGACTGATGAACGCTCTCTCAATTTATCGTTATTCATTTCGTTCACTCTCTCTCTCCTCCCACCGCTTAAAAATGTCGAAAGCGGTTTTCGTTTTGTCGCTGCGATCGCTTGCTCGTCGCTGTTGGTGACGGCGCGCCGTTCCCGCCAAAAGAGAGCAAAAGGAGGAGGAATGGAATGAAATTGGACCAGAGGAAAAAATTGAAGGGCAGCCCGCGCGCCGCCGTTCGCGCCGCAATAATGTTTCCGGCTAATTGGCCTAAAGTGATTAATGGGACGAATATATAGATGGAGGGATGATTTCGTGGGGAATTTTTGTGCCGTTCGAGCGAGGAAGGGTTCCAGTCTCTTTAGCAGTCGAAAAGGCGTGTGCACGATTTTAATAAATGCAGCCGTGGATATTAACTCCCGGTCCATTTAATTATTCATAATTGGTCCGAGGGTGAATTCTAAACTGCGAGTAAAGCGTACGTTTAATGACCTCTCGAATGCTGCCGCTTTAACAAAACTCCTTTAACTCGACTCGGATCGAATTTATATCCCTTTGGGAGATAATCAGCGGTTGTAATCTGCTTTAGAGTTTTCCATTGCATGTACACGCGTCATTAAAGTTGATTAGATCATCATGGAATATGAAGATCCTGTTACCGTGGTATCATATGATTTATTGACACCAAAACAATAAAGAAAATCAAACACTTATCTTCTTTGCATTGCGATTTGAACTAAATCGATTAGGAGTGTTTTTTTAATTATAAATAGAAATTTCTTTATTCCATAATATCCCTGAGTTATGTGTTTACAGTGCTTTCTCATGCCATTTAAGTAATCAATTTAGTCCTACTCATTTTAACCAGCAGAGTGCATTACATCAGATAGAAATAATTACTTTGCATCAAGTTGGATAATATTTGCGATGTCTCACTGCATTTGCTATTCAATTTTCCGCACAGATAAAGGACTTTGAATCCATTTTATCTGCAACTACCGAACTCGCGACAGCTGAAAATGACTGCCTCATATATTTTTCAGACTCTTGAGAATTAGTATTCTCATTAGAGTCGTTTGTCACTTGCACATCTAACCTCCCCATTGACATTTTTTGTGTAAGATCAAAACTTGGCATCGAATCTGAATAAATCCGGACGTTAATAGCATTTCAACATATATTGCTTTCTTGCTTATGCGTTCAAAAATGTTCGAAGCAATTTCGATGAACCCTTAGTACATAAAAATCACGATAGGGTTTTTTCAACAAAACCTATGGACCATTGGGATCAGGAGGGGTCGAGAGCTCCTTAAATCAAGTGGGAGTTCAGGAGTAGAGACAGAAAGTATGGTTGGAACTGAGCAGGGAGGGGATGTTGAAAACTGTGTTAGAGGATAGAATGTTAGGTAAACGAGGGAGGGGAAGTAAATGAAGAATGAAAGGGAGTAGGCCTTACTGAGAATTGAAGAGAAAAGTACACGGAAGGACGGGAAGTCTGCCAGAATTCTTCTTAAGCACTCCATGCAGACTCACCGTGAAATGCGAAATCTATGCGTGACCATTATTTTCATTTATTATTATTTTTAAAGTATTCTACCAGTAAAAGCAGGTTTACATGCAGTGTTTTGCGAGTTAGCTGAGCTATCCCAATGTGTACCTCTGTCTTTAGCTCGTGATGAGACTCACTCCCTTTCACTCTGTCAATCAAACCTATCTTCATCCTTTCTCTCCCTCGTTCGCCCAGTATTCATCTCCTTCCCGCTCAGTATTTCTTCCATCCATTCCGTTTGTCTCCTCTGTATCTCATCTAGAAGTTTCCTCGTCCGCCATGTCAAGCACTTCGTCCTAACCATTCTTATCTACCCGCTTCACCTTCTTCATTCTCCTCCTCATCCGATTTCGAAGTCTAGTCTCCATTGATTTCTCATCTCCCCTCTAAGCGCTACAATCCATATGAGACCCCTTAGAATCATAATGGGAACAATAAGTAATTTGCAACTTTTTCGTGACCATTAGTTTCTAGTGATTGCAAGTGAAGTGGTCAGGAACGTACTCCAGCGGAGTTGGCTTTAATTTCCGTGAGATTGGGTGAAAACCATCTCAAATTAGGTGATATATTTATTAAATGCCGATTGATTGCAGGTATTCAAAAACAGTTTTAAGACAGTATTTTTAATCTTAAATTATCCCGAACTTTGCCAGACAAGAGTCATTTTTGTTTTCTTTATCCACAGTGATGCCATCTTGCCCCTGTTTCTCTGCATTGCCAAGCCTGGGGTGATGTGATCTTCTTGGTTGGTACTGGCAAAGCGACTGCTGGATAAAAATATTTAAAAGTTATGAGAGTGCATGTGTGCAGCATTAACGACTTCAAATCTATTCTAATCTAACATCAGTGTGACCCATTAGTGTATAGAGATTATATCTTAATTCGTACATCTTTGTAACCTTAATTCTTTCCATTGTTTTCTTAATTGCTTCCATTTTATAGGAAATTCATTCGTTTCATTTTTGAATCATTGAATTATTTCATAATTGAAAGTGATTCATAAAGGCAACATCCCACTACCGTACTATCTTACTTATCCATAACGTGCAGTAATTTTTCAGAGGCATTGATAAAACCTATTAAAGTATTTTGACGGTATCATAGTTTAACTCAACTACGTAAGAGTTTACATAAATTATGTTGTCTTCAATGCTTTCCAAAAGTGTGTTCCATTCATTTGTTGCCGCGGATGTGTCCAACAGAGAGCACTGTGTGCTTTGAAAACCTTGTGATCCCATGACAATGAGAAATCCTTACGAGAACGTCCGTTAATCCAGAAAGAGAAAATTGGGGCGTTGATAGTGGTATGAATGGAGAATACGAAGTGTTCATGGGTGGAGGTGGCGTGGACTGAATGGATTGGCATTGCTCTTTTGTGACGATCTTCACAAAACTAAGGCAAAAAATTTGGTCCAAGGTAATGAATTTTTCACCTAACATTTTATGCATCTTGAATTGCGTTGAGAATTATCTCTGCTGATCGGTAAGTTTCTTTGGATTGATCTTAAAACTAGATTCAAATTAAGATAAGAAGCATTCTCTCCTTTAAAAGACTTCATGACTTCATGGGAGGAGCTAGATTGGTAGTGGGGAAGTTGTCGGGGGTGAAAGAGGACGCGGTAAGAATTGGAATGGATTTCGAGATGAGGTTAGCCGTTGATGAGGAGATTAGCGGGAGAGAGCGGGAAGAGGAGGGGCAAGAGAGGATGGGCGGCAGCAATTGGCAAGCGGTCTTCGGATCTATGGGGAGGAAGAAATGGGAACATATCCAAATGGCTTCTTAAGAGAGTAAACGCTGTTTATGGCCTTGCCATAATTCCACAAAGTGACCCTAAACGAATAATGGGGAAGTTGCATGACATTTTTTTTCATCGAAATAATACCCGATTCTTATAGCAATTTTCACCTGGACTCCATTTTCACCAATCAAACTTCTCTTAAACCATTAATTTTATCATAGAAATACATTTAAAACAGTGAAATCCGTCTGCACACGTGAAGTTAGCTCTGATTGTTGGTGACGTCATTTCTCTCTACGGCGCGGCGTTTTCGTTTTGCATGCACGGCCGCGGAAGCTACAATGAAGCAGTCGTTGATTAAGTGAATATCTCGGTATTTTTTAAATCTGTGTTTCCTCTTAGACATTTTATGACGTTATTTAGTCATGTAAACTATTTTTCATCCATTTTCTATATTCGTAGAAAAAGAATATATCGAATATTTGCGAAATGGAATACGGTTTCGTGTAAGGCTGTTGCTATAATCTCCCAAAGGTGGATTCCATAATCATGGCATTATATTTTAAAAGTAACCCGGACTTTTTGGCTGCAGAATTTAAAGAAGTGGAGGCTTCGCGGTAAGTTTTTCTAGTTTATTATGCCATTACGGAACCAGCTTTTACGAATACAGAAGTAGCTACTCGGCCTCCGTTGAAAATTTCCGCATGAAATATTAATGCATCTAGTTAGTGTAAATATAGTTCATATGAAATGAGTTATGATTTTTGCTTTCGGTATGATATCAGCTTTTTGATACAGTATGTTGTGAAATGCTTTCTGTGCACAAATTTAAGGTAATTTTTCTGTGCACATTATGCACATCATATTATGTATATTGATGAAATCTTCTCGGGAAATCAGCCGGGTGATGATGGCCATTGCTGCCACCCGGCTGATTTCCCGAGAAGATTTCATCAACAGCATTCGCCGGGAAAGAACCAAATCCTTCTTCATATTATGTATAGTTTTAAAGTGTGTTCTGTGTGCAAACTGTCTTAAGTGCGTGCATGTTTTGACAGGTTATGCGCTTTTATAATGGCTGGTTTACGATAAACATGAGAACATAATACAGATTTTAATCTTAGCTATGAAGCTCCTATAAGATGCTTACAAAATAATCAAGTTATTTGGCGAACTTATGACAAAGTTCAATCATTTATGTTAAATAGTATTAGATGCGCAAATAAGTTCTCGCTGTTTTTGAAATGAAAAATACAACTTTATTTTGAAAAAATGGTTTTAAATGAATCGTTCAAAGTATTTATCGACGCTACCTATAAATTTTCCCTATCATTGTGGCAGAACCCAAATGTCGTTACGGTAGAATTGTTTGTCTTTTAAAGCTATCCTCTAAGCCTGTTTTTTTTGCACCAAATGGTTATCAATTCAGGAATGAAGGACAAGCTATTCTCACAATATTCCCTGACCTTTCTTATTACTCTCTCAACATGTATCCTAAAGTTTTCTATTTGTTTAGTTGGCTTAACTTCATCTTTAGTGATCTTTACTTTCTTGGAAACACTTGGTGGTCTAATTAACTCTCAAATTTTACCACTGAATGAGTGAGCAGTTAGTTTGAACCCGCGATCTACCATTACCCCACAGCCTTTTGGAATTTGCTCAAGAAATTCAGTCTATGAGAATGAAACTATCTATTGCCCAGCCACCATAACCCCTCGAAATGAAATTTTCTAAAGAAGGATTATATGATTTGTTATTTTTTTTATTGAGTTTAGATAGAAATATTTGAGCTGTAAAGATTCCATTAATTTTACAGTAATGTTAAAAGCTGACTCCTTTGAAATAATTGGCTTTGAAAAACGTTATTTCTATTTTTCTTTACTATCAGCAGTATAATGCACTGATTGCTGTAAAAAAACGGATTTAGAGTTTCCTTCGCAATTCACTTTTTTCGGTTAATTTTAGCATTATACCTTTCGCAGCGTAATAAAATAAGCGTAGTTTGATATACTTATCGCGGTAAAAAACTGATCTATACAAGAGAAAATGCGTTGTATGTCACTCACTGCAGTGAGGACTGATCTATTTTTTTATACTCCTATGTAGGTTAAACTTTGCCAAATTAGGTTACCTGACTTTTCAATTTCTATTTATAAACAATAAATAATTGACACTACATGCAGATAGCGAGCAGGAAAGGGAATTGGTATATTAAGCAACATCTTATTTTTGTCAACCCAAAAACTAGATTTTTCAAAAAACTAACCACCGGAATAATGGAAGCAGAGAAATATCGTATCGCTGCGCAGGGCGAGACATTGAGATCACCTGGGCTAACATATTGAAGGATTCGTTGAGTCCATGACAAGTCTTTCCTGATAGCAAATTGACAATAAAACAATTTTCGCTGGCTATCTTTGAATACAACGCTAGCTCTTTTCCATCAAAAACAAAAGTATACTTGTCCCTTTGGCTACATATCTCCCTGTCTGATTCCATGTCAGAGCTGCTGCCGCCAAAGGAGGAATCACTTATCGCACTCTTCTTCAGTAGTTGAATTGCTAATCTCACTAGCTGCAATACCATGTAGCTTTTACAGGCGGAAGAGCTTCATAGGAAAATTAGCAGCATTGGCAGAAAGAGGTTTTTTTCTGAATATCAACAGTTTTTGTTTCTGCCTTCAATTGGCAGGAATTTTCCTGACCTCGACTTTCCACCACTTCCTCAGGTTGTATTTCCTCCTGTGGCACTAAGTCAGTTGATTGGAGGAGGTAGTGATTATATATCAGTGAGTTTCTTACACATTTTACGCTCCTAGGTAGCAAATATGGTTTTGAGGGATTTCAGATAGGAATACTACGCATGTTAATTCAATTGATTTCGGAGATAGGGAGGGTAGCCTACTGCAGTGGCGCAGGGAGGGGGGGGGGGTTTCGGGGATAAACCCCCCAACCCCAGAGCTCAGAGAAATTTTTAAGTTTAATCTGTTTTACATAATCGGATTAATATTACTTGTAGAATAGTGTAAGGATAAATAAAATACCCCTCACCGTAGGCCGTAAAACTCACAATTTTAAACCATTTATCTGAAATATTTTCTGGCGGAGGGCCCCCGCACCTACCGCTCCCACCCTGGCGGGTAAAGGCCGGGACACAATGAACGCTAACGTGAGACGCGAGTCGTTTACGGGAATCGGTAAAAATATGGCGGAAGGGAAAGCTTATGGAAGGGACACAACCACCGTTTACAGAGAGTACGTAAACGCGAGAGATGGGCAACTTTCATCTCTTCCCGTGTGCCATATACGGAGAGCCAATCACAGCGATACAGAATTGTTGGCGCCCATTGCTGAATATAGCAGTTGTTGTTGTGCAACATGAGCTGAAGAGAAGTCATTTAAGGTAAGCCATTACTTAATTTAATTTACGTGCAAACAATCCTCGTCGATTTATAACATTCTACAAAACTCTTCCTACACACAAACGAAATGACTGAAGACCACAAACAAAACCACTGCGCGGGCGTTCGTCAATTTTCTTTCCGGCCACGGGAATGGTGACCGCACGGTGGCGTTCCCCGTCTCACGTTCTCCCGGATCCCGTATACCGTCTCACGTTAGCGTTGATTGTGTCCCAGCCTTAAGCCATACCCACAGGCTTCACAGTATTAGTTGCGCCTGAAACCCCCCCTGGCCGTAATTCCTAGCTGTGCCCTTGGCCTACAGTATGTACCCTTAAAGTATTCTTATCATGATTAATCATTGATAAATTCAAAAAATACAATAATTATAAGACATCGGATACTACGACGACCGTTTTTCTTTCAACCTATGGTAACTCAGCAAAAACACCATGCAAGCGACAGGCGGGCACTGCGCGAACAGGGCCACTGCACGTCCGCCGCACCACACGCTCAAGTCATTTCTCAACATAATTCTGTTCTATTTACTGAAAGTGATCTTCACGAACAAAACCCGTCGTTTTCGTCGACAGATCGCTCATTGCCTCTTCATCGCCTCTTCATCGCCTCTTCATCGCCTCTTCATCGCCTTAACCCTCTGCATTCTTCTCCCTTCATTATTCGACATAGCGACGAATATTTTATTAGAATTTCGTGATTTATTTGAACAAATAGGCACCACGCAATATTTATAATTCGACATAAAAGCACTTCACGTAGGTAAACACAAAGTCTTCCTGGCGTAAGCATACCGCAACAATCTCCTAACTCCACGTCTCGGACGCTAGCAACTCTGTTTGGGGAGAAATGACGTCACACCTCTTGGACTCACTACTTTCGCTCGCACCCACCACTCCTCCTTTTTGATCTTTAATATCTCGAAAACTACCGCTAGTATTGAAATTTCCGCCGGTAGATATTATTTCTTAGAGGTATACTACATTTTGATGGAGTTTTCTAAAAATGTGAAAATTCCCCAATAATTATCAATCAAGAGGGGTTGATTAATTTCATTGACAATTAAAGAACCGCTTAACACCTTAAATTTTTTAGATATGTACCGATGAAATTGGTAATATTTTAGAGTTAATGTAACTATGCTTTTGGCTCCGAATGTTTAAAGCTAAATTTTACTTTGAGTAACTTAAAGAGAAAGCTTGTAGTTTTTATAAAATTTTAAGTTGCCTTGTTGTCTTTGGTGGCCCTTACGCAGCGTAGGACCGGAAGTACTAATATTTCTTCCTATTTCACTCAAAAGTTTCATATTTCCTGTCTAATTGTCTATTGCTTATGATTCGGGAAAGACATTATAGTAAGATACCCGCCGTAAAATCGTAAAAAAAAAATAATTCTCAAGACACCGGTAGACTGAAGATATATTTAATTTGAAGGTGTGAACATTGCATACGTCATAGGATGATAATTCTTTTAAATGCTACTAATTAATGCTTGATGTTAATTCAAGTAATTCTATAGAAGATGATTGTAAGAAGGTAGTATGTTAGTATGCGTAACGTTTTTTGTACCATGTGGTGTGCATGTGGGAATCCTGTTGCATGCTCCATCCTTGTGATTAGATCACCCCCTGCCAAACACCCTAGAAGGAGGCTCGCAGGGTATTATGTAGATGTCATTGAAGTCGGAGCGAATATTTTTATTCGTAGCTGCTCTCCCTGTATAAACGTCATTTTCATTTTGCAAGATCAGAAAATCGACTTTTGAACACATTGAAGGGTGCGAAAAATCCACGGAGAAAAAAATCATTCACCTTGACTGGGATTCGAAACCAGATCCCCCGATGTCCAGTCGAGTGCTTAAGCCAGTTAAGCTACCGAGGCCTATTCTCACCCCTGGAAATTTGAGGAATATAACGGACATCGAAGGGATTTTTCTCGTGAGTGATATATTTGTTAGACACTCTATGTATGCTATTCTGACCTTTTTGCACACATTAGACTCATATTTTAATATATTTGGCATATAATACACAAGATTCATTTCTCAAAAATGGATAGCAAGCTGACTTCTTTGTCCAAGTTTTTAGATTGATCGTAAGGTAAATTTTAATCAAATCTGACTGAAATATGGAATCCAAAATTCGTGAGTTGCATATTAAATGAAAAATGAATCAATTTATAAATGAATGGGTTATTATGTCAGTTATCCTGCGTCATGACCTCGATTTTTCTCCAAATATTTCATGTGTCAAACCAATATTCTTGTGATATGTGCAGCAGAAGTGAAAAGCATGCTTCGGATGGTTTTTGACGAACACAAAATCAACCCCTTTTTAAAACGTATATCAATGAGCCTAACTGACCTTGTATCTCTTCTTGTAGGACCAGAAGCTGTATCTAACAGCTTCCGACATCTGGGCACGGCCCCGTTCGCCCCTCGGTAATTTGAATGCAATGCCCATCCACCCAGGGATTCAAAAAGCATAAATTAATATCATCGCATGCATGGCGAAAGGCTCGCGGACGGCCATCGTGCAGGTTCAGGAACTTTTTCGGTTTCGTCTAGCGATTTGAATCCTAACCTTCCTACGGATCCACTTTCGACGGCCTTTGCACTTCCTGACATCCACATTACAAACCGCTAGCCGCCCCAATAGGTGTGTGGTGAAGCGTGTAAAGACAGGAGCTGTTAACTGCGGTGAGCGGAAGGTGTACTGCGTGGCGGGTGAGGAGGCGTGACGCCCTCCTTGACTCCGTGCGTGATTCCAAGGAGCACTTTCCAGAGTTCGGACTCCTCTGGACCATGCACTGGGGTTCTCTAACCCCGCGTTCCTCCCCCCTCCCTGCCACCCGCACCCCCAGGAACTAGTATATATAGGGCAGATATTCTGCCCCGGGGTGCTTTTCGAAAAGAGTTATTTTTGCCGTCGTTCGGGGACTTCTACGGATCTCTCCTCCGGGGACTCTTTGGGGCCGTGACGCGGGAACGGCGGTAGACCTCGAACGACGACTCTTGCGGACCTCGAACCGGGAACGTCCAGGACCCCGGCCATCAGAACCGCATCTCTTTACCCGCCACCACGGAAGTTTTCTATCTCAGATTCCCTCACCTCCTTGCGCGCCAGCCTCAAATCCCCCCGGACAAGTGTAAGGGTTGGAGCGTGAGCTCCAATTAAAGTCGATTCGATAACGAGCATTAGTATCAATCTCCTTTCGGTAACCTTATCCTGTAAGAGCCAAGGTACCTGGATAAGTAATCAGTTGCCCCATTTCGACAAAAAAATGCGCGCGGATAGCTTTGTAAAAGTCCTTTGTAGTTCACGGGGAAAAACGAATTCCTATGACCATCCATTTGGAGAAAAATATCACTCATAATTTATCGTTTCCGTCGGACCTGGAAATATAGTGAGGTTGTAATATGATGTTCCCCTTTTCGCTCTGAAAGATATTTACTTTTAATTGCTGAAGCAATCTAAGCCTAGTGGGCAGCATCCTAATCTCTAGCATTCATTTAAAATACTTATGCAGAACGACTTTTGTGCGACAGTAGCAGTTTTCGACGAATTGCCCTCATATTATATTCGCCTTCCACCCAAAAATGTTTGAATCGATTCACAGTGCAGCTCTGCCTAGGGAAGTGTTTCTTCGCCCAACATTTTGAGGGACCCCTCCACGTAAACTCGCGGCGTGAATCAATTACAGTCGTGATCAGGATTTTACACAGTTTTACGCACGATGAAAGTTTTCTCAAGGTATATTGTAAATATCATTTGAATGAATATTATATTTAACCTTAATTATATTTCTTAAACCGACGTGAGGGTTTTCAGGATGTGGTAGTATCGCCTGACTTTTCATATCAATATTTTGTTAAAGGTAATGATTTCAATGGTTAGTTGTCAAACATATTTTGATGTTTTTTTGGGATCCGAAATGAGTTAGACATGAGTCACAGGATCAAACTTGCAGATGCAAATTATATTCAAATTGATAGCAAACGTTTCTCGCTCAAACTTTATAACTAGTAATGCAATCAGAGCGTATAAAAACGTATGAAATAAATGGTTTTCCGATAAAAATGTCTATCAATCACTTATGGTTAAATTGGAAAACACTTCGAGAATCGCATATGTGTTAGAGCCACATCCAATGCCTTCCGATGAATTTATGAGCGAGGTTGTATTAGTGACTGAAAATGCCACGCACCTCACCTCGTGAACCGAAGCAAACTCTTGCGTAATCATGTGATATTCGCGCAGCTTCCGCGTGTGTATTAGATACGTTTTTGCGGAGGGAACACTATCTCCTCCCATGTGCAGTGAGGCGAGAAAGGACGGGGGGGGGGATGTTATGAATATTATGAGAGGGGAAGGGATAGAGAGGTTGCTGGGACGGTGGGTGCATAATGGCAAAGGAAAACATAACGGGGTGATATTGCAAAGAGGATGGGAGGGGAGGAAATGGTTGTTTCGAGAGGGAGTGGCTTTTGTTGCTCGGCGCGCATTTCGGCATTTGGGTGTAGAGGGAGGGTGCAGCCGGCCGAGGGGGTGAAAGAAACATTTGAAAGGAAAAGAGGTGGAAGGGTTTAAGGGCGCTGATGACACCACCCTGTGTGATTTGGACTAGGATGCTGGACGAGGGTCATGGAAACCGGAATGGTCAGTAAGGGATGAAGCGGAGTTGAGGGCGCGTGTTTGACCAAGGGACGGGAGGGCATCAACGAGGTCAGGCAACAAAAGGAATCGGGAGGTGAGTGCCATAAAACTGTCCGGTCTGGGTAAATTGATGAAGTGCCTCTCCAATTTATTTCACTCGCTACATCCTTAAATTGTATATTGGAGCACATTAATCACTGAGAGCTCGGAATTATTACATAGACGGGCTCGGTGGCGGCGGGGTTAAGTCCTCTCCTGCCAAACCGAAGATCGCGGGTTCGAGTCCCGCCCAGGTAGGTGGCCCCTACCCAGAGTATGGTTGTGTGTGATAGCCGTTGTTTCATGTTATACTCCCCGATATAAAAGGCCTTAAATGAGCTGTTTTCGGGGCGATGAAAATAAATAAATGAAATGAATTAACTGTATTGGGCAACCTCGCACCTTACTTATGCTTATTCCCCATGTCATTATTTCAATGAGTAGGCTTTGCTCTGAAACTGAAGTATTCAAAAACGTTAATTTTCATAGATAATTACACATCTCGTGTCTATGTGAATAACTTTACTTATATTTTTTCTTTAAATGCAACCCCAAAAATACCTATGGTCTAAAGAATCATTGTTGGGCGAATATGTGCTCATCAATTTCTAAAATTGTCGTCATAGATACTCTAACTAGCCCAGTATAATGCAAATCATATTTTTATTACCCGACTTCTCTATTTCAGACGAATTTCCTAGATTTTTTTCACGGCTTTATGACGTATATTTAGAGTGGCAATATCGTATGATTTATGCTTTATGTGGCCACTTTGAAATATCTAGCATTTACGGTCTTATGGGAATAATTATTAGCGCTCTCGCCTGTTTAGATTCTTAAGTGATTGTTACACAAAATACTCGCAAGGTGAGCTAGGATCCATAGGGAGAAATGATTGTGCATTAGTTCATTTGTAGTTTCCAATATGCCAGGTCATCAATTTTTTAAATCTAACATAGTGGTCGGAAAATAATAGGCTCGGAGTTTCTTTTGACCAAGAACAGTTTCCGAATCAAGTAGCTTTAGCACTAGAGCCCCGTGACATTAAGTAAAACTCGATCATATTGATCGGTTGAATTTTTCCCCTGTTTTCGAGAGATTGTGTGCTTTTTCCTCATTTTATGTCTTGACTTAGATGGGAAACTAGTATTTTTAATGTTAGTCAATGAAATTTAGCTATTTGTTTATATTAGCTTGACTACCTATCATTTGCGTATAATTAATTGAAATTTTATTTATTAAATAATAAGGAAATACCTCTATTACTTGATTTTTGGTGTACAACAACGAGTTCAATACTCTTTCAAGTATTACATACCTGAATAGCACTTCCTTCAATACACACTTTGCAGGAAAGCACATTGTCCAATTCTCCGTCCACCCGCTTTTCGAAAACGCTAAAAAAATTTCTCATGTTATTTTATTTGTTACATGCAGTCTGGTTTATCTCTCCTTTCTTTTCGGTTAGTTTGAGATATCATCTGCTAATAAATTATTCGCAGTAATAGTTTATCTTTTGCGTCTCTCTCTCAAATTCATTTCTACGCAGGTATTCTTGTAGGGACTCGTCTTTTGCTCACACCAGTTGTCATTAACGCCTAGCTGCATTTGAAGCTCTGTCTCTTTCGGCACTTACTACGACCTATCCACGCCCTATCCATGAAAGGTGACCTACGTTATTACGTGAGAGCTCTCAATAGCAGTAAGCTAATATTGACGCAATTATATGGAAATATCTGCTAGCAAAAGTGATTCCTTTTGTATGGGAACAAAAAAATAATTATCCGGTAATTGATTCACGTATCCCTTCAACTGAGTGTTCGTCGCTCGATTCAATTCCAAACGGTGACCAAACATGCGCTGTGGAGTCAATGTCTGAAATATTGCGTCCAAATCGTAAGGGCACGAAATTCATTCATCGCGAATAAAGGCTTTAAAAACCCCCAGATAAATTCCTGGAAGTGGTACGTATAAAGGAAATGGTCGTCCAACTCTAAATGTATGATATTCTCACGTGTTTAACTAAGTCCGGGGTGAACTATACCCTCACTTATCCAAACCAATCTCCTCGTTGAATCATTTATCGAAGAAACTTTTGAGTGACGACGTATTAGTTTTTGCTATGGGTGAATAATAAACGACCTTTCCCTGTCGCCATTCCAAAAGAAAAAAATCAGCGTACAGTGGTGAAAAAAATATTTTAAAAATTACCGGGGAAGGAAATGTTAAAATGGAAGCATAATAAAATGCTGGTGAGGAGGTTTCGGCGGTTAATCAATTTCCTGAATTCCATGACGAAGCGCCATGTGCATTCGAGGGAAGATGAGAACGCCATGCGCCCGAACATGAGCCGTCACCCCTCCCCCCTGAAAATAGATGACGGGAACTCGAATGAGATTTCGGAGGATAGCTTCGGAAGAAAAGAAAGTCGGGAATGAAGGTGGAGGGTTTGGAAACGATTGGACTGTTTGGGTGTGAGAGGGAAGCGAGAGAGGTCCTCCCCCGGCTGTCTCTCCGCCGCTGTCTTCAACCCTTTCGATGACTCCTTCCAATAATACCTCCGTCACGCACCCAGGATTCTTAACAAAGTCCTTTGTTAAATACTTTTTCGGTCCGCCTTCAGGCTCTTGACAAATAAATGCATGCATTTGCGTGCAATTATAATTTATTTTAATGATTACTTCGCGCCTGTCTAACCCCTGGATAATTTGAACGCCTGCAGCCAACGAAAGAAATCTATTATCAGTGTGTTCCGTTCCATTTTTATACTAGTTTGTTTTTCATAATCGTAAATGCTTTCATAAGGTATGGATGGAGTTATTGGATTTAGCGGGGAGGGGATGTTGAAAATGGTGTTAGAAGGTAGAATGTTAGGGAAACGACGGAGGGGAAGGAAAAGAATAGGATTTTTTAGATAGATTGAAAGGGATTAGGCCTTACAGTGAATTACAGAAGGCAGTGCTGGAAGGAAAGGGAGGCTTCCAGATCACTTCTTGAACACTCCATGGAAAACTACCTTAATCGGTAGAATACTATAATAATAAATGCTTTCATATACATGAAAGTATCTATTGTTTAATTAAACTGAGTAGTATTAGCATGCATCTGTTGAAGCAAAGCGCAGTAAAAAAAAAAAACAGGCTTCACTTTGAAATAATAAATTGATTTTCGTGTTTATTGGATTTTCATGTGACAATTTAAGTTGCATAAAATACATTCCTGGCTGCTTGCTAAGAATGAGCGACAGGAGTGGATGACAGCCCCTGCCACAGATCGTTCTTCGCCTCCCCCTGTCTCCAATTGTTCCTCCCCCACAGCCGTCCTTTTCAAACCACTCCCGACGTGGCGCCCCCACCCCCAATCATTTTGCTCGTTTAAGAGCATCTGAAAGTCAATGGGAGGGTGGAAAGGAGGAATGAGGACGAGGGGTTGTTATATCCGCCGACGGACTTCAGAATCATCTCAAATGGACTCTTCGCTGTTGTGACGTTGTTTCGTGTGCACGCCACTCATCATAGGCTGATCCGATTGAGGAGCGAAGGACGTTAACAAGGTTTTTCTGACGTGTCGGGACCTAGGAGGGACTGAGAATGAAAATCATTTTTCCGGTTTATTTTCTCTACACTTAGTTACTTTTCGATTGATTCCAGTTTTTGTGAATTGTGCCAGAGAAGGTAAATTGTGCCCGAGTGGCATAAAGTAGTCGTAAATTGACACGCTCACGAGTTTGCGGGAAATATTAAGTTGCCTGGGAATGATATTGCAAGGAAATAAGTCATGTTCATGTGAATCCGGTCCAAGTTAACAGATCAATTACCAAGTTAAGACACCCTAATGGCGGTGAAAATTTACCATACGCTAAATTAATTACTATGCATTATAACTCAGTTTCCATTTAATCGAAACTTGAAGCTTGTATGTGGTGGAAGGGCTCCATATTATCAATGACAGACACTTTGGTACTTCCACGATGTATTTTGTTTTAATTTTTGACCGGTTTCGGCAGTTACACGATTATTAAGTATATTTTCTGTAAGTACTTAATAATGGTGTAACAGCCGAAACCGGTCAAAAATTCAAAATAAAATACTTTGGAAGTAACAAATTGTGTGTTGTTGATAACATCAGTTTCCATTTTTGACGGCAAAAGACGAATATTACCGATGCTGATGGTTCGGAGCTTAATAAAAATTAGTTTTATTCTAATGATTTCTGTAATGAATTAGATCGATGAACGTCCACATATTCCAAAATTACTTTGTGCACTTGATTTCAAATCTTTTGGCTGCTGGAATCCTCATATGCGGGCACAGTGATAGCCAGAAAATTATTTCTCGTTTTTTCGTTTGGTTTTAGGCTCCAGTTTTACGAACCACTCTACCTGGCACTCCAATTACCCATAATTGATGCACAACCACGTCAGAATAAGTCGTTTAGTATCTAGCGTTGAAAGAAAATCTCGAGCTGTTAATGATCGATAATTTATGAAATCAAACGTTTTCTACAATGCAAATGATATCCTCTACTACTAGCATTTAATAACTATGGATGAAATGCATCAGCTTAAAATTTTTGTTAGTCTCCGTTGTGACGAGGTGGTCTTCACGTAGTCTGGTCTATCAATCAGTAACCATAAATAAGTTTGTGAAACTAGAAACAAGTCTGTGTAGCTATTCAATTTCTTCTATGCCCAATGTGTCTGTTGATGAAGATCTTCTTCGAAATCTGAGGCACAGAATAGTGAGGTATCCCAGGAATCCCAGGAATATTGATCTTCATTTACCCGTGCACGAGAATAAGGCTAGAATTCGTCATCCTGTTCATTTGAGAGTATAACCCTTCCCTAGGAGTCATGCGAGGGATAGAAGCCTGGGAGCATTTTAAAAGGGAGGGGAGGTTAGGTGTGGAGGGCATTGGTGGGTGGGGAATGACGATTGTAGCAGTTTGCATAAGTGCTCTCTCTTATTTAAACCGAAGGCCACCGTCACTGTGCGGATGGAATATGGGAGGAGGGGAAGAAGGAGGGAAGGGGCGGAAGTGGAGTGGGAGAGGCGAACGGAAAGGATAGGGAAGATGAGTGTTGGGACGCGTGCCTGAGGCATAAGTAACAAGGGATGGACGCTTTCTATTCCATCCATTACCTCCTTAACTATTGCACTTCCATCGACTGCGTCTTCCCCTCCCTATTCCTTAGAACATTTTGCTACCGTTAGCCTTTTTTCCTCATTTCCTTCGAGCATTCATCCTCTTCTTTGTATTACTTTTTTTGCGATTGCCAGTAATTGTGGCTAGCAGCTAAAGTGGGCCATTTGAAAAGAATGCACGTGCTTCGAGGTTTTAAAACAAGTGCGTGTATTTATCCCAGGCAGCCGTTTGGATAGCCTTTAGCGAGGTCTTTAATGAGATTTTTACATTTTTAAATGTAAAATAGCTTTTCAATGTTTGCTAAGGTTGCCAATTATATTTGTGGAGGGATATTTACGGTCAGAGTGATTAATTACTACCTTGCTCCAAAGTTATCGATGGATGGTAAGCATTCCCTTCATTAGTACTCATTGTTCACCAATTTAGAAGGCAGTTCCCTCATTTCACTACTCATGAATGGAACATCTTTAATCGTTTTTGGATTAGATGAAGCCTATCTCTTATATTAATGAGAAGTATTCATTTGATTATGTTTCATTCCTTTTTTTTCAAGGGTTAATAAACTCAAGTGATAATGTTGCATTGTAACTAGTGACGAAATAAATACTGCAAAATTGATAATTCCTTGCAATTTCAAATTTACCGCCGAGGAGATGTAGATAAAGAATCCAAGGAGATCGAGCCTGAGACAGGAGAAAGCTTCCACTTGTCTTGAGCTCCTTCGTGACTACACCTCATTTGCTTAAGAAAATTTACTTCGCCGAAAAATTGTTCGTTTTCAAGCTCCTGTCTGCTTATTACCTTTCATGTCAGATGTGATGTTTCATCCAATCACTTCATCAATTCATTATTCATTTCAATCAATTTCCGAATGCATCAGATAATTTATCCTCGGAAAGCCAGGGTATCTATGCTGATTTAGACAAAGCTATTAATTGGTGATTTTGTGGTCGATGGTATCTCAAATAATGAAACCATTTTAAATAAATAAAGTTTTCCATACAATTACATTTTTAACTTCTCTTAACTTGCTGCCCTGAAAATTCACATAGTTTTGACGACAGCTATCGACCTCATAATAATTAAAGATATCGCTCTCAGTTCTAATGATATGAAATATATACTCCTCATTTAATTAAAATTTAAAGGTGAAAGGATTACTTTAAAAGATTAAAATACCTCACTACAGAAGACTGCTCGAGTGGGAGTGATGGGACTTCGTAGGCAATTCTTAAATGTCTTTTTCAGAAAAGGGGACCTTAATCTATGCTGGGGCGATCGCATACGAGACATTTCTATGCCGCTCGGCGATTTCTCGAAGGTGGAAGTTAGGAGTCGGGGGTGGGAAGGCAGCGTGACAGAGGACGAGCGGCGCCCGCTCGCTTGGAGCGCTGCTAGATCGCCTTTTGTCGCATCGCATCTGGAAATCGCCGATTCTCCGGACCCCTCCCACCTTCCTCTTTGGGCTGCCTCTTTGCTTACTACAGATCAGAGTAAGACACGATGGGAGCAGCTCAACCATAGACACATAAAATATTCACTACGAGTTTGATATTAAACGTATTAGATCATATTTTAGGTGTGCTTGAAAACTGAAAAGCCTCGAAGATAAGTTTCCTTGTTGCTGCGATATGATTGCTACCCATTATCATGATTACTTTCATATGTTTGAAGAAGGTTATAATCACCTTGGTACATCCCATTTTCCACGTTTCAATTAGTAGCATTACCTTCTTCATTTCCGCATAAGGTCTTGTGATTCATTCCCTGGACCCTCTCTCCCCCCCCCCCCCCCATCACTTTACCTATCATTCTTGCCTCTGTCGCGATTTGATGCATTCCGTCTCTCATTAGTGCATGCTTTATCCACAACGGATGCCTCCTCCATATGCTGTCTTGAACTTACTTCTTATCTACTTCTCTCGATAACTCTACTGGATGGTCGTCACTTACTCTTTTCTTATCCCTCATCAGCATTTACTTTTCTACCGCCTTAAGCTCTATGCTCTTCGCGCTACCCTTCGCCATATTTTGCGCAACACAAACTAACAGACTCTAATGAACTATTTTCTATTCTAATCGCCAAGAGTATCCTCATCGTGACTTCCTCACTGTTAAATTTGTTTTTCTCTCTATAATAGTCCATATTATTTCATTCCCTGCTCAGGCTGAGACCATTTGGTATCATATTAACTATCAGTTACCTTTCTCCCAGCATATTCCATAATTTAACTGGATGTTTTTGCATTTTAAAAAGCTATCGGTTTACTTAATTAACGAGTTCCTGGTAGATTTGATGCCAAATAATTCAATGGAAGCAATTGGGAGTTGCAGTGAAGATGGTTTCTCATACATTTCTTGTTTGCTTACGCGTGAGGACGTGTGATACACAGGCGAGTGTACTTGTTGTTGTGTTGCACTTGCATCGTTAATCGTGCAATCATCTCGCTTTAATCCCTGTCTCGGATTGCACCATGTAATCAGCAGAGAGGCTAAGATTGAGATTGGTGAAGAGAGGGGACTGGATGAGGGGGAAAATCGCCTTAATCCACTTGAACGTCCCATCGCTCTCTTCCTCATTTGCGTGATACGCATGCCTCTCCCATTTTACATCTGAGCCACGCCCACCCTCTCCCGGATCGCCTATTATTCCCCCGCGCCGCTTCCTCGCACGACGCGGATCCCCTTCTAACATCGTCGTCACGTGTCACGCCTCACCCTCACACATGCCTGGACGTCAAAATTCGGAATGGACCGATTTCTTTGAATGGCGGTGGCAGGGGTGATGCATCTCCACTTGAATCCAGCGGAATGATGCGACGCACATTTCTCCTCCCTCAAGAGAGTCTTCTAACTTCTAGAGAAATTTGAAGTGCGGCATTCAAAATCAAGAAAGCATTGCTTACGGATTACCTCTTATCGAGCAGATGATTTCCGGCTGCTATCATTATATCGTCAGTGAAACGAATTATTAATCTGCAGTGAGAATTAGGATCTTACACACAGCCATTTCATTTGCTTATTGGCATAATATTCTTAAAAAAAAGTTGAATCTCGCCTGATAAAATTGCAGCCTTATCATACGAATCGAGGAGTATTTTGATATTTTGCGTCAGTAGGCAAGAGAAAAAAATGTCTTTTACTAACTGGATTGATGTAATAGTATGTTGTTATAGATTTGACGAAAGAGAGAAAAATAACCTCTCTTTCAATCAATCAGCTGGAGTACTGCAATTCACTTCAAAACTTATGTCAAATCCTTAAGAAATGAAATTGAACAGATAAATATCATTCGCCCAATAGGTATTGCCAAATTGGAAACCAAATCATCAAATTTAATATTTATGAGCTGCAAGTTAAGTCCTGATAACAAATGTTGATAAAGAGCAGTTGTAATTACCTCAGGTTACATTTATGCATAAGCTCGAAAGGCAGCTGCGGCCCTAAATTGGGAGAATTAGAAAATTCTTTGCACAGCGTTGGGCAATTCAATTTGAAGCCCAAAATACACCCCGTCATTATTAAATGGAGTGAAAATGTAAAATACACTCAAAAGAATTATGGAGACAGCAGGCAAATTTTAGAACGAACAAAAATAAGTTTGTTAATGCTCGTATTTGCCCTCAAATTGTCAATTTGCCGTGTGTCATGTGTCATTTGAAATCAGTCATTTTCAGTGATCAGCACGCCCGCTGTATAAAGGTGTGATTTGGGGATAATCCCTTGTTTACCTGACATTTACATATTTTTCCTGTGGGGGAAAATCGAAATCTTCCGCTCAGAGATATATATGATTGCCCATTCCATAGAGCTATTTTTCTTCCGCAGTCCGTTATATTTAATATTGAATCCACTCTCGTTCGCGCGCCACTCCCTGCCATCAACCACATCCTTTATTTTCTCCCCGCCCCACGATGGTGCCACCCGTTTTCCCAAGACCGACTTCCTCCATCCCTCACTAAGCGATGCGAATAAATGCATAGAGAATGAAGATTAAGCACTGCTCCCGGAGGGAATCTTCGTGCCTCATCTTCGGAACGAGGCGACAAGATCAATAGAGCCGGGTGGCCAAAACCTTATAACACAGCAAAGCCTTCCTTTGGAGTACAGTCCTACGTGAAACGCACGAACGAGGGCTCCCTTAGTAGGCTTCTCCTGGCCCCTCCCCCGAGGGGCATTCCTCCTAGTCATACCCTCCTACGGCCTCCTGCCCACCCCAATAACCTCCCCACTAGTAGACCGGTCCTACGTCAACCTCCCTCCCTCCCTCCCCGGGGGCGGGGGTACTAACTGTGGGCACCCTCGCGTGAAGAATTGTCTCATAGGCCATAACCGCCTTTGTCTCCTTCCCTTTTGCCACTCGCTTGCACCCCATCTCGGAGCAACTCTCCCAAGGCCCCCTCCCCCACCTTTCATCTATCTTCTCCCTCTCGGATTACTCATCGCTCCGCAGTCGATCCCGATGTGATACGTTCGCCCCAACTCCTCCTCCCCTCCACTCGCCATTCATAAAGGTCCCTCAAGCACAAACACATATCATCGTCAATTGATGACCCCATGGCCTTCGGCCACTTCGAACTTCGAAAGACCAGAAATAATCGCATCTCAGCGTGATGAGGATTAGCGGTCATTTCTATATTTGCTAAGTAGACAATAATTCTCTCATGTTTATTTTTTTGTTAAAAAGTAAGAGATTGTTGCGGAAGAAGAAAGAGAAAAGTGATGAATCGAATAAGCAAATTGGTCTTACGATTAATAATTAGGAAAATTTCACCATTTTGGTACACAATAATGTGTCAAGGGACGATTTCGTCTTTCCTTTATGTGGAGGTGTTTAGTGCATTTGGTAATTGCTTATTTTATTCTCCAGAATCGATATTTGTATGCAAAATTTTAACTTAAATATAACTTAACCTCTAAATATAGAATATAACTTAAGTTAATATTAAAAAATCAATTTAAAAGGAATATATGAAACACATTTTATGCAGTTGTTTGATTTGTCAGTCACTATGTTCCAGTATCATATTTATATTTACATCAAGTTGGATTAATGAAATTACAATATATTTTGCTTAAACCACCTATTTCAATACACTTTTGAGCGATGAACAATTTTTTGTGTTTGTACACGTATAAATATCATTTTGTATCTGAAATCGACAGGGAAATTTGAATTCCTATGTGATCCCCGGTAGCAACCTCTTTAGCTGGTATCACTATCAACTACCTTTTAGACTTATCATTCGCTAAATTCACTTTCAAATTGAGTTTAATCTACAAATTCCCGCTTATCTGAATCTCAGTTTTGGCATACTACATGTATCCCTCAAGCTTGTTTTATTGTTTATTGTAGTGTATCCTGCATATTTTCTTCCATGGGCTACAAATTCCTGTTTAGGAACCTTAGAGATTTTTAAACCTTGTGAATGTTACAAATTAGGTCATTTAACCCATAAGATCTTGTTCAAAATGTTATTGGTCTCACAGGAAAACTTTCTTTTTTATTACCGCATGCGAGCATGCTATCAAATTCACATTTTAGCTGCAATTAAATAATTTAAATAATATCAACTTGCGATAGTTTACTGATCTGTTGACCGACTACGTATCATATAATTTTTGTGTAATAACTGTAAACAGCTATTTTCGTACTTCATCATAAGTTTTTAATTTTATTGTTATGACTTGATAAATTTTCCCCGTTTAAAATAATGCGGTTAGTATGATCCAACTTTTCCTCACACTCTTCTTCAAATCATTCTAATGGCATTTTTAGATACATTCGCATTTCTGCTTGAAAGTTTTTAATTACTTTGTCATCATTTAAAAAAACTTTTGAATCATTGTTTTATTTATTTTTATAATCTCATTATTTAATCTTCCACTCTAACTATTCCATTCAAATGACTAATACATCATTTTCGAGGTAATTGTCTGCGGAAAACTCATTTCTGCCGCTTTTCTATCTTATTACATTGAAAAATTTCTTCCCTGTCCTCGATGGCATGGTACCTTTAAAAATGATACTATCTGGCGGTTATTAAGTTCATGTATGGGTAAAATTTCCTGGAAATTGAGAGCAATAAATGACGCAACTTTCATGCGATTATTAATCAAAGCTTTTGTTTTCGTTTCTTTATTCCGAAGATCCTCGTAAACTGAATTTCTAGCTCTATTTTCGCTCGCATGGGAGTAAATAATAGTGCAGTCCCGTAGGTGTTGACATTAATCAATAAATGTTCTCACCTGATTGGTAATAGAACTTTTGGCCACCGGAGATTCCATGATTTTTCTCCGGATGAGTGCCATCACTAGAGCTTTACGTCAGGCTATAAAAGTGAAAGCAAATACGCTCATTGGAGAGAACAGCAGCGTGCGTCGTCGGTGAGAGAATCCACGAGTAATATGGCAGTAAATTGGGGATGTTCCGGCCCTTGCTCGTTTCCTTTTATTTCAAATTATTGTCAGAAAATACGCCGCCCGTGTTCGTAAGGGTTAGCAAAGGCACAGGCGTGGAGGGGGGGACTAAGGGAAGTGGCACTGTTTACGGTGGGAAAAGGCGAGGGTGTTGGGAACGGCTGGTGGCGTTCAATTGCATTGGATTGACTGAGTGAGAGTGAAGCATAGCCCAAAAAGACATCTGAAGAGGAAAAGTGAAAAAAAAGTGAGGGCGTGCGCTAACAATCATATCGTCAGCAGGAAAATAATGGGAAGGACCCTCAGCTTCATTCGTTTCATTCCGAACTCAGCTTTATTCATTTGCAAAGAAACAATCAAAAAACTCATCATTGTGTTGGCGCTTAGAAATAAGAATAATATATTAACCCGGCTGATCGATGCTATCGGGCGTTTTATTACACTCATCGTTAGTTACTCACTCAGTCATTCAGTAGGTGGATGAACCGGTTCCTTTCGCTGGGTCACTTCGCACGTGGAGGTTTTTATTTGGGGGAGTCAGGAAACTTCACCTCATATTTGAACCAGGGACCAGCCACCAAGCCCTTCACCTACTGGCTACAATGCTCCAATGGAAGTAAATTCATATCGAACTCTTTTCTCAAGCAATCTTAATGTAGGTTAGAAATATCGCAGCCACCCATGACACCTAAAAAGAACCCAGAAGATCAGGAGAGCTCGCCAGATAAGGAAAACATTAAATTTAGGAGAAGACAGGGCATCGGGAAGAATTAATAGTTCGTAGTCTTTTACGCGTTGTTATAGTGCGACAGGCATGACTAATTTCCCCGGCGTAAGGGGAATATATTTTTCAAAATTTCCCATTTGAATGAAATGGTGGTTGCTCTTAACATTTTATTCGATTGCAAAATTCCTCTCTAACAGAACTAAAAAGACTTACATAATATTAAAGTATAAAAATATAATTTTTATAAAAAACACGTTTTATTAAAAAGAAGGATATAACGGCGTAGAGCGTCTTGAATTATTGACAAATTCCAAATGTGATTGATGAGAAAGTTAAAATAAGTTTTTAGAAAAGCATTTCAGGTATCAAAAACGAAAAACGTGGTGCGCACTTAAGATTATAAAATTAGTACTTGCAGGTCAATATATATCAGTCTTGTCTTCTAGAGAAAACGGATATAACCTTACAGGCGCACTACGTCCTTCGTTTTTGATATCTGAAATGCTCTTCTAAAACTTATTTCTAAAAATAACTTTCTCATCAATCGCTTTTGAGATTTTCAATAATTTAAGATGCCGTAGGCCGTTATTTTCTTTTTAATAAAACGTTTTTTAAAATCTTATTTTTATTCTTTAATATTATTTTTTATCTATATCTCGCCTAATACCGTAGTCCATTTAAACGGCTATGCGGCCATTTTCGAGAAATTTGTCTGCAGGAAACCTTTTTCTTGCTGAGTTCGGTGGGGACGGATTTTGATTTTCTTCGGCGCTGTTTGATTCGCAGCGCACGTCTCCTCCGTTCAGACCCTGGCAATTCCTTCTCTTTCTCTGCTCTCTCCGCCATCAATGGCCAATCGCCATCAACATAGGAGAGCCACCCACGAAGTGCAACCCCTTCCTTCCCCAGACCACCGCATTTCATCCCCTCCATCCGCTTCCGGTGAGGCGGCTGCGACGCAGAAGATGGAAAAAGGAACGAAATGCGTTTGCGGCCGAAAGTGAGGAATGAATGTGATCGACGGAAGAAGCATGAAAAGGCAGAGAGGAAAGGGAAGGATGGCGAGTCGAGTGATCGAGCGAAGCGATGATGTAAAAAAAAAGAGCCCGAAGATGGAGAAATCGCGGAGGATTTTCCGGAAATGGAGGCGGAATGCGAGAAATAAAGCCTCATATTTATAAGAATGCCTCTCCATCTCTCTTTTCTTCTCGTCTCTGGAGAATCCCTTCCAAATCGACATTTCTTCTCTCCCTCCTCTCAGCCACCGATTCCCCCATCCCCTCTAATCTTCGCTACGCTCCTGTTTCCATCGCAACATGCGCACAAAATCCAACCGATTCCTTTGGAAGTTTGACGCGATTGTCCCTGGTCAGAAGTGGTTCCATTACATCGCTCGGCAGTTATAAGCGATAAACTCATACGTGAAAATAACTACACAGCATTCATGGGATCACTCTATACCTGCGAATATCCACTAAAGTTAACAGACACGCCAAGTAAAATGTAATAAGACCTACCTCGGTGGAATATTTGGAAGTACGAATATACTCAGATACTCAAGTCAGAGCAATTTTTTCGTAATATCCAAATCTGCTTAACATTTTTGACCTCAGTAGCTACTTCAACTTGTTTTTCAGGTCCTTTTTGATATTCTCAAAGATGTCCTTCAGCTCTCCTACGCTTGCTAGTATATTTCCTTATCACTTTATTCATGATTTAATTTGCTTACCTTACCCTGACAAGCAATGTTATAGGTATGTTTCAACAATTTGTATTTCTTGGTACCGAGGTAAAACACCTTCTTTAAAGTTTGTAGATTTTGAAAAAAACAAAAACTATCCCAAAGGTTAGTTTTATCTCATTTTATGTAATATAATTACAAATTTGAGACCTAATATCTAAAAGATTCAATGAGAAATAATTTAGGTAGACATGAAAGAATTATGGCCAGCAATCATGATTCAAGGGAGCCCGAAGTTGACATCACTATCACCTTTAAATTTTTGTATCTTGTTTGCTCCCTGCTACATGCTCCCTGTATCTTGCTTAATAACCGGTAAATCTCATCCATTTCACTTAAATATTCCTGGCTGAATCTTTTTGCGACAGGGATCTAAGCTGTGTCACTTTTTTGAGCTATTTGGAAGCGTTTATAAACATAAATGTGCTTGATGAAAGTGTGTGAGCAAAGTTTCGAATGTTCAGAGCAGTTCTCATTATTGATATATCTTCTGATTCATCATTTTCATCTCACTTGCAGGGATGATCATGTGATGTGGATATCCACGCACTCAATCTCACTGATCTCGTGCTCTTCGTATTGCTTTCCTCTCTCTTCCTTCATCGTCCTCATTTCGCCCCTTTCATATGTTTCCCTCGCTTCCTCCCCTTGCGCCCATCGCGATATTGCATCCCATATTTTCCCTCTCTTACACCAGCATATCACTTCTATCGATGTAGCCATTATTCGGTGAAGAAAATAAATGAGATTATTTACGCCTTGAAATAACAATATTCTCTTCTTCTCCTTCATCCCATACGTGTGAACAGCTTAAGACGTCCCATATTGCATTTATTCGCAGCCGCTACTTTGCATCGCAGTTGAAGTGGTATTTAGGTTTTTAATCGCATATAGTAATGAGCATAGTTCGCATATAATTGTTTATTCGTTGTCGTGATGTCGTGACCATAACAACGGAGCAAACCTGTGGAGATTTTTTTATGAAAAGTAGCAGCGTTATAATTTCCGGCTTTAAGTTACACTCCTAAAATGGCTTAAATGCCTCGTAAACTACGTGCGGGAGCAACTAATTGCTAGAGGAATATAAAAAACCATAGTTTCGCAGGCTCATACAACATACGTACAGCTCCTAAAATAACTGCAATCCTTCACTTGCGTAATGATAGCGGTGCTTGCGAGCAATCAGGTAGCATTGACGTTGAATTTGCCGTCCGTATGCATTCCCACCCTATTTTGCTCATGCATTTAAACCTCGGTAGCAACTTAGAGCACGTGATGCTTATCAGTGGAATTGCTAGGGGAGGCAGCGTAATGATTTTTATTTATCGCCGCGCAGTAAATCCGAGCGCTGCTGGTTGGGGCATAATGGCGGCCAGTCCCTCCTCGGCCGTTGTCTCAGTGCTGTTAATCCGTTTATTGGCAGCATTATTGCCCTCTGAAGCCTCGTCTCATCCACATCGTCCTCCCAACTGTGGCGTGGACTGCACAGCAGAGGGCTGGGGTTGGTTCATTCCCACGCATCATTCCTATTCACGTCACGTTCTCCACAATCAATTGATACGCGCTGGTCAAAGTCCCGCCTTAAAAACCGATCTTTCATCCTCATTGGAGGATTTCGGCTCTCTTTCAAGCCAACACTTCGCATTTGTTATCAACATAACGCAATAAATGGCGGTCATATCATGTGGAGCATGTAAAAACATGCTGTGAGGATTTTTCATGAGGAGGAAATTAGGATGACATGCAATGAAATTTGAGCAGTTGATCAAGAAAAATATAATTTTGAAATATATTCCGCGTTGTAAAGGAAGTTTTCATTCGATATATTTCAGAATATCATGTATTATTAGCAGCCGTATATAGGTGCTTAGCAAGCTTTTGATGTACAAGATTAATGTTGTTGTTGGAACCAGTGGTAACTTCTGTGAAGAAGGAATATAGATTCATCCGTATATGCATACTGTACTCTTACTTATTACTGTATTCTTAGTTATACTTAATAAAACGTTTTAAATATTACCTAAACACGTGTTTTGTTCACACGAACCACAAAAAAACCGTCAATTATACTGAAACATTACAGGATCAACGTAGAAAAAAAGATGGGGATTTGCATCCGCTGTAAAAAAACGGCTTATAAGGTATGAGGAAGTAGAGTTTATACTAAGAAAGGTGACATAAAAAGTTAACAATAAAAGGTATATTGTATATTCTATGTAAGTAATTATGCGTTTATATAAGAAAGATAGTTATCCTTGTGTAAATATTTGAAATATCATATTATAGTAATGAATGCAATCGGTATGATAAAAAATAACTGAATGCAAAGAAATAAATTTACTTCTCATGTGTGTTAGCACCAGACCTGTGCAAAAAGTGTAAGATGGTAGCCCCATAACTATTCAATAAGGGGTACCTATATATTCCATAATTATTTAAGTGTTTTCTAATGTAATATATTTGAATTTAAATGGAATAAATTTATATTATTATTTTGTCAATGGGACAAAAAAGTCCCATGCCGCGGTTTTGGTGGGGTTGGAAAGTTCAGCGACTCTAGTGTTAAAGGCAGACTTACTGTTAACAGCGTTCACAGAAGTGATGAGTTCAATGAAATCATCCTATCATAAAAACTTACATGCATTTTCCTTTTTCAAATTAAGAAGATCTCAGTCTTTTTCTTGAATAAGAAGGGTGTTCTAAGTATGATCGCAATAACTCGTCTTTACTCTATGCCTTATTTTTTTGACTTCATACGTATCCTTCATCACAGTAAACTCCGATCCTAACATTTATATACCTCTTGTAGTTAAACGTTCAACATTTGCTCACGGTGAGAACCATTCTGTCTTATTGGAAAATTACCTTTCTTCAACGCCGAAGCATAGAGGTAATTGAAAATTTCCATTGTAGCTCTTCATTGATATTTTGTTATACTTCATTATATGACTCTTAAATGGATGTTAAACAGCTCACAGTTCAAATTGTTCGAATTTTCTATTATACGAAGCCAGCTGACTCTAGGCAGATGTAAACCTCTGACGTTTATGGTTCTACTCAACCTTCTTACAGATCAGAGACTCCTTGCGGGGCAGATGTGTGATGTTTGTTGTGATGGGGTGCAAGCATTCCACTTTGACTATGCCTCTCATCCAGCCGAGAATGTTCGAAGCTATGAGCGGCTAATTCCGCTGGCGTAAATCACCGCGGTCCATTGGTGAAAGAACCAACCCCGAAATTAGAGGCAGGAGCAGTAGATGGCTTTGGAGGAGAGTAGATGCCTAATCGAATCTCCTGATGTTGTTTACGGTGGTCCCGTGTCGTGGTCACGCGCTCATTGTCGCTCTCCGCACGGCACTCCCTAATTTTCCCGGCCTCCCTTCCGTGGATTCAATTGATTTGGAGGCGATGGTTATTCAGCTGCTCCGGCGTGTGGCAGGGGATGCCTCGCGTGCAAAGGCAAACGCACATTAGCTCAGGCCCGGCATCGCTCGCTCGCGCCGTGAGGAGAAAGATAGAGAGAGGCCAGCGGTCGTTCGTCCGTCGGGAGAGCCGGTCTTTCAACACACGATCCCCTCTCTTTTTTTTAATCACAGCTAATCGATATTTTGTCGTTTTGGAGTGGGTACATAAGCATACATTTAGCCCTTTTGAAAGAGCAGTTTGGCATTCATTTTTACCCCCCGAAAAATTCTCTACCGTGCGCTCATGTGTAACTATTTTAATTGAAAGAGAAAGTAATTGACTTAGATTGGTGAAAAAATTGGAAGAAGATTGGAATGGGTTTTTCAATGTCTTTTAGGCTTTCGTTGTGAAATATATTAAACGTTTAGTTCGAGAAATATTTGTAAGGCAGATTTATTTAAACCATTATGATATTATTAGCTTTGCTAAATTATTATGATTATTTTTGCACTGGTAGATCCGCAGTAAATAATTTATCTATATTCCAGGGAGAATCTTATACCACAATTAAGCATGTGAATTTAATTTTCCTCAAATTAAAAAGTAAGCTATTACATTGTCCATTAAAGTAAAATTACATTTGGTATATGGTGAAATCGGGCCGTAAATAGTTGGGATTAAATATAATCGTTTCCTCTGTAGAATTTCTCATAAAGTTTTAATACGGAATCTCAAAATCATCTGGACATAATCATATAAGACACTCGTTACTTTGTGAACACCACAATGTAATAAAATATTACATAATAAATCGAATTAAAACTAATTTATTGTCTTTACGGTGGCTTAGTAAAGCTTCATTAAATGAAAGGCGGCAGTTAATGCTCAGATTTGAAGATGTAAACATTTATATCGTAGATGAGATCCGTGTCTTTCATTCATATCAGTACAATTCATTTTAGCTTGGAAGGTACGAGAGATCAGTATTATTATGTATGTATACTTACATGTATATTACTCTGTGGAATTTAATATTCTTTGGCGTTAAGGATGATCATTGCACCCAGTGTCAGTGAGAAATGGAACTCCGTCACATCACATTGTCCATATTCAGCGTTGGGGAAATGATGACATTGCAATTTTATTTTAGGTTCTCAGACATTTTATGTGTATTATGCTGTATAGGTTACTTGATGAATATTCACTGATCATATCCAGAACATACTGCTAAGATTTGTTTCATGTCTGTTGGAGTCACGCGCATTGAATGCCTTGTTTGCTCAAAGCTCATTGCTCTTTCATATGCGTTCACTAGTATTATTGTGTGCAATTCTCATCTTGAGAAATCGGGCTTTATTTGATTCTCCACGAACTTTTCAGTAATTAATAATCTACGCTAAATTTTACTCGCGTTTTCTTTGTTCTGAACGTTGACAAATATTATCAGCAAATACGTACAAAATCCGAACTTATTAATTGATATAAAAATTCAATTATACGTTGGAAGACGTTAGTTGCAAATACGTACGAAATATAAACACGTATATTAAGACTTTTATTTAAAATGGCGTACAGTACGATCAGCAAAAATGTACCTATTTCAGGTTTGTTATTCATATTCTTATTCTTTACCTTAGCCTGTCTTTCTCTTCTTTTTATATGCCAGAATCTTTCCTTCTGTTGAGATCCGAATATCTTTCGTCCCTTGATTCCAATTCAAAATCTTCATTTTTTTCTTCAATCCTTTTTATCGGCCTCGATTTCGACTTTATGCTAAACTTTCAGGTCTCCGTTGAGGCGGCAGCCAGGCCATTTATCGACGCATCGAATCGATTCGAAATCCCGGTAATCCTGAAGGAGCAGACGAACGCCCAGCCGCTCAGTCGATTTCCTCTGCATATCGAATTATCGACAACGGCGGGCGATCTATTCTCGTTGACGTTTGGAGGGGCTGCTTCCCACGCACACACACACACCCAGGGAATAACACTTGCTCATCCCGCTTTCCATTTTATTCTTTCCTCCCGTCTTGCGACTTGTATCCTCTCCACTTGCGCGCGCCCTCCTACGACCCATACATATGCCTCCCGAAGTTCTTTCTCCCCGATACTCTGGCTCCCTATCATGGCCTTCAACTGCAACCCTCCCTCATCATATCACTCCAGAATTGAGCCCTTTTCAAATTAAAGAACAGCCTTTCTCACCTGTAAACACTTAATTCGGTGTGCCATATCTTTTGACACCCCATTTTATCGTCATGATGTCACGGTAAATGATATTTTTATAGGGAGCTATCTGGTGTTAAAACTATTGTGAGTATTTTTACGCTTAACATAAGTTGACTATCATTATGTATTATTGATTCCAAAATCTCGTGAAAGACTCATTTGTATTAGTTGGTTACGTGCGTTTCTAAATTGTTTTCATGATCACTACTTTATCCGTTTAAGTGCATAATTTGAGTTAATGACGCGTATCCCGTGAATACTGTATGTAAGTGAAGTCCTCCTGTTCCCAATCTACAGTTTTTGACTTTTTTGGTGATGACCAGGGGTATTCATATCAGTGATTATCCACTTGACTGGAAGCCACGGGTAAGTGAAATGTTAGAAAGTCTCTTGGTGCCAGGTTTGATGCGATTTTATGCACGTTCATAATCTATACCTTACATTTACTTAACTGATTGGTTTGACTGTTAGAATGGAATAGATACTTGGTAGCTATCTCATGCCACAAAATTTTCGAGTGGATCATCTTTTACTAATTATGTGAAGTTTACTAAATCGATGAAACAACAAGCAAAACTAACTGCCCTCACTCTATACCCACCCGAATGCTTCCCGTGACATTAAGTTGCGACAAGACAAGTAAGAATTGGCACCTATCTTTTTCATTTTCATCCAAATCCTTTCCACAGCAAGCATCACAAGTCCTAGCCTCGTCAAAGGACTTCGATGTACATTAATTATTAGGACAAATATTTCTGGCGTATGCGTTCCCCCTTAAAGGTGTGAAACCATCGTATCTCCCAGATATTTGACTACATCTGACGCCTCAATGTTAAAGCCATCCACAGCATCTACATGAAGAGAGATAGACTTCCTACGCAAGAAATGTATTGCCATACATTTAACTATTGAGGAAATATTTGGCAAAAGACTTTTGACAGCAGTTTCTTTTACCTACTTCCTTGCCAGCTTGAATTTGCAATTTTCTTTTCCATGCTCACAAAATGGCATCGCGAGGCTTGAGCTTATTTCCCAGAAATCTTCAGACCAATCATCAATCACTCAAATGTGTGTGCATATCCTCAACTCCCTCCTCACCTGAGCCCCACACCCTTCTTCCCTTTCACAACTTCTGTCGTTCGTCTCCCTTGAGTGCGATATTGATTTACGTTTTCTGGCTGTCTTGTTCCAACGCAGAAACTCATTGAACGCCTCTCCTTATACCCGGACTTACCCTCGCAATTTCGATCTCTCTCTCTCTCTCTCTCACTCTTTCTGTCTTCCGCTGACGACTCTTTACCACAAAAACGCTAGAACAGGATAGGAAGAATCGGGCTTATTTCCTCCCGTGAAATATGCAAACGTTTACTTATCGGAGCGAATGAAAAAACATTTCCACGCTACCATTTCCCCGTCGAATCTTTTTCCACCTTATCGAAACTCCTTTATGTCTGAAAAAAGCGAATAGCGGCGTATGGATCATTTTGTGGCAAGAAGAGGTGCAAATTGCTCAGTGTTAACTTCCAGGACATCTAGAGATTGTTTCCCATTGCATTATTATTTTGAGCTGACTCAGCAGTCGGTATAGATTTAATGGCGTATAATAATGTCTTACTTAAGTTTTTTTATCGAATTCATGCCCAAAATTCGTATTTTTTAAGAATTTTTTAAGAGGTAAGTTGAAGAATTTTTTTTTGTACGGTTCTCATTATGCTCATTTTGTTTTGCATGCTAGGCATACTCAATTATGTAATTTCATGTTAAATTAAATAGAAGTTTCCGTACACTAATTGCTGTATCTTGTTTCCAATATCAAATATGAGAAGATCGTTTGCCTGTCAGATCCTCCCAGAAATAAATCCTGTATCCGCCCCTGAGGCTGTGATGCATTTCAGAGGTCTTCGTGAATGATCGTACCGGTACATCTTCACGACTCTTCCGTACATTAAAATCAATCTGTTCCAATGTCAATGATTCTAACCATTTCAAATAATAGTAAATAAGAAATTAATAATGAAAATCCTATTTTCAGAGGAAATGCTTTACGGAAAAATCAATTTAGATCCTCATAATAATTTATAGTCTCGCTTTTGTCTTCAAGGCTGTACTTATCTCATAACCCGTGGTGAAACGTGGCGTGGAAGTTCTTTTTTATTGCATCACGTAAATATTTTAGTCGTTATGAGTTGGATGTATTGCATGAGCAATCCAGTCGAGAAAAGTCTCGTTAATGCCTTATCACTTACGACTTCTAAGAAAATAAATCTTTTGAGTGTCAAATGTGTCGATGGAATTCATCTCCGACGAGAACAATCCTTTTGTATCAGCTTATGAATGGGGCGATCTTCCTCGTGGGTGCACACCTTCTTTCCCTTCCATCCTCCCCTCTTCCGATTCGCTCGTTGGCCGCGCCTGAATGCATGGTGGTGGGTAGGAGCAAGGCTCAGTTCGAAAACCCTCCCCTTATCCACGACTTTATCCTCCAGATATCCAAAAGAATCCCATCTATCATCGTATCGTTCATATCTGCGCTATTCCCAGCAGACACGCGAGATCCCAACGGATCTCTTCTCGTTTCCCAGCAACCTCGCCTCCTAAATGTTTCCTGGGAGGAGCTGCTCTCACCCATTCCATTCACGCCACGGGGTTGCATTCCCTTTAAAAACAACCCCCTCCAACCATCCTCTCAACCCCGACTATTATTGCCCACGCGAAACATTCCCCTCCCATTACCACACCCTAAATTTCCCTCCCCTCCTCCACCCACCCCTGTACTCTCACCCCAATGTCTCCTCCTGTGCGAAAGGCCCTTCGCTCTCTTAAGCGACCATACACACACCCCTTCCTGTAACCCACGAAGAACCCGATCACTGCGAGTAATCCCGCTGCTGCTGCTGCACCCAGGGCCGATTCACCATTCGTCCCATCAGGAGAGCACCAATCCCTCCTCCTCCCCCCCATCGCACCCTACCCCTCCCGCGGCCACTCATTGCAATCTGTTTCCCCCTCCCCCTCCGCCCAATATTTCTTTCCACCCCCTCCCCCTCCCCTCCCGCTGCTTCCCATGCACTCGTGCACATCCCTTGGTTCCCACTCTCCCCACCAGCCTCAAACTCTCCCTCCCCCACCTCATAACGCTCTTCGCCCCCCCCCAAACACTCTCATTCCAATATCCCATCTACGCTCCTTCCGCTTAAACCTCCGAACACCCCCCCCCCCACTTCTACACCCCCCTCTTTCAATGGATTGGTCACACATTCACATAAACACACACACACACAGTCGTAGGATTCATGGCGACCACCACTTATCCACTGTCTCTCTTCAGTTTTCAAACTTGTTCGGTCCAGTGAAGACGCTCCATCCCAGTTCGCTCACATATTAGGCGTGTGTCACTTCGGGAAGTTTAGTCGGATTTCAACGTGAATTTCACAGAAGATACTTGGCTATAGTGTAATGTGCGTATTTGAGATCGTCTTTTTGTGGATACTGGCATTGTTTAGAGTGAAAAGTGAAAAATATCAGTGCGTTTATGTGCGTGTGTAAATTGTCACAAAATGGATAGCTTTCGCTGGAGGAGAAGAATTCCAGGTATTTGGTGTTGAAATCCGTGTATTCTATGACCTGTAGTGATTGTTTTATTTAATTCAATAATGCTTTTTTTTTTTTTTTCGTTGATTTTTTACGTGATTATTGATTACATTCGGCACCTTTTTTACGAGTGCTTGAAGATGTTCTTCAACACCATCAAAATATGGAATGTGGGACTGCTGTCTGAGTAGAGCCACCAAATCTGGAACGACTGCCGAATTTTGAATGATTCTCTTCACGGAGTTTGAACTCACATAATCTATTGGATTTTTTCATGGGGAAAAGGCATATAAAAGAAATAATTGATTCTTTTGAATTGATTACTCGTAGTTTGCCCCTGCATGAATTCAGAGTGGTCCCAATTATTCGTGTTTGATCGATGCCATTGGATGAATGAGTCGCTTTGTGCTCCAAATGACACCTTTTGAAGCTCCACCATGCTGATCGAGGCGGGCGGCCAAGAGAGAGCCTCGGAGGCCGCAACCGCGACGCCGCACGCTTCTCCGGACGGCGGTGATAACGAAAACCTCAGCATCGCGAGTTCATCTGCAGCCGCAGTCCTTGGCGACCAACAGGGTCCGCGCGGGGCGGCGGATGGCAAGGAAGATAGGTCAGTGGGAGATAACCTCGTGAGTGGCACCTGCACTGCGGACCCTTGCACCGAAAACTTTGACCCCAACTCCATTCCAAACCCTTCAGAAGCCAGGAAAACCAGAAAAGATGCCACCTTTGTGATTCACTCCCCTACACTAGGAAGGAGGAATCTGAGGGGCGGCGGTAGGCGAAGTCCTCAACCGGTAACGGCCGTGTTGGAACTTAGAGTGACCAAGAGGCTCGAGAAGTCATTGGACCTCGTGGGTAGGAAGAGCCTTTTGCCCAGGGCAGCGAGCACCATCGCCCAGTCGGAGTCAAAGGCGAGGACATTCACCTCTTCCAGGGTCTCGGCCGTCTTTCGTGTGGACTGGGACTCACCCTCTGCCAGGACCGGAACCGTCAAGAAGAGGCCATCGTCTTACTCCGTACCTGACGGCCGCACTTCCTTGGACGTGCAAATGGGGAACTCAAAGTCTGCGGCTTACTCCCCGCGGCGGGGACCTTTGACTCCCAAAACGTTTGCCGAGCCCAGTGGTTGCGATGGGAGGGCGGAGGAGACTTTAACGACCGTAACGACCCAAAGCGAAACTTCGCCGAGTAAGGAAAATAGGTCAATTCCAGGCGGAGTCGAAACTCATTTCGCGGAAGATTCGTCAACTCCTCCGGGAAGTGAACACGGGACTCCTAGTCGTGATGGTAAGTCGTCCAAGGGTACGTGGCTTGCGAAAAGTTTCGAGAGGAGGAAGAGGGCGTCGTCTAAGAGGCTGAAACCTTCCGAATGCGAAAGCACACCCGAGTCTCTCGCCGACTTCCCTCGACAACAAGGGGAGAAGGACGAGGATGAGGTTTTAGCCGTAGTCCATGACTCTCCAGCAGTTGAAACTAGCGTTACGAGGGCGTCTGGACAAGAGGGCTCATTGGTTAGACAAAAGGATGTCGACAAAACAAAATTGAGCGCAGGGCTGACCCAGAAATCATCTCCCAAAACATTGAGTAGAGAATACTCGAAAGGGAAAGAGAAGACAGCACCAAACAGAAAGATTTCGGCGATTCGCGACCATTATACCTTAGCGAAGGCAAGTGGCTCAGAGCAGAAACAGAAAGGGAAGTGTCACATCTGTCCGGGATGCTTTTGCAACACTCCAACGTGCGAAATCGCCCCAAAGGAATGTGTGTCATGCGGTCGCAGTCTACAGGACGTCGTAATTAATGCGACGACGGCGCAAAGACAGCGGCGACAGCGGCGGCAGAGGACCCCGTCGAGGGAAGATGTGTCGCCGGGGGACAGTGACGGATGGGCGGGTGGCGGCGGCGGAGACTCCCCTTCCTCATCGAGTGGATCTCCGCGGAGCATCGCGTCTATATTCGAGAGCGCCGCTTGGGCACCCAGGAAACAGATGAAGGTCAGTGAATGCCAATCGCTTCGGCTTTAACATCACCCATTGGGTTCTTTGCATACAAGTGAAGTCTCTTTGATGATAGATATTTCTCGGAAATTCTCCCTTACGGCAAAATTGGGGCAGTATATATTTTAATTCATAAAATATTAGCGTCTTTTTTTGTGACATTGTGTTGTCAATATTTTGGCGCTATTACCTTGAGTAGATACAATCGATCAGATATAGTTACTCTATTAATCTATTAACCCATTAGTGCATAGCGTCCGATGCATCGGATGGGTGTATTTTATTTTTTTATGGGCTACAGTTGACTTGCGCCACATTTTAATGCTGTATTAAGTTCAAAGGAATGTCTGTCTTCACCCCCCCCCCGCTAATATTTTAGTTGACTCATTGATTTTAATGACTCGAGAAGCATTTATGTGACACATGGACACGTCCGATATATCGGATGCTATGCACTAATAGGTTAAGTAGGTACTGTCTTCTGCTAGTCTGCCTTATATCCCAAGTACGCTTTCTTGACAAGCACTGAGCCCTGCTCAGGTTCACTGTTTTGTCAAATGGGGAAATTATTGAATTTAGTAGACGCATGTTTTCCTAAGTATCATCAATTCAAAACCTTGAGCGTCATGTCTTAGCTAATTTTTAAATGTTCGAACTGCCATAGTATAGTTTGTTCGGTCAAGCATAATGTCGGCAGTACCAATTTAGAGACGCATTCAATTTGCTGATGTTATCATATATTTAATTCATTATTATTGTGGTCATATTACATGAATAAAACTTAAGATGACGCTCCTGATTGAGAAACTCTAGTACTCTATCTCTTTCATTATCATAATACTAACCTTATTTTATTTCCGGTCGCATCCTTGATTATGTGTGGTGGGCCGTTTTATTCACGTTTTTAATGAATTCAAATTTGTGATGAGGTTCTAAAAAAGAGTCCTCCAAGTTTTTGCCAACATCTTGAGATTTTTAAATATGAGATTGTCTTGTGCATGTGGCCCTATGTTTTGATATGTGCAATTTCGAAAGGCAGGGATATACCCTCAGGAGGCAAGGCGATAAGGTAGTGGAAGGAGAGAACAGGGGATTGGCGTGCGATTCTCTTCCTTCATTTGCATTTGCAATTTTATGGCATGGCGTTAGATTTTTTCCACTTTCATATCCGTATCCTCCCCAAGCTTTTGTCTTTATTTTGTCATCGTGCTCTCTTCGTCTCGTGTCAACTCTGCTTCCCGTCCTTGGACAAATTTGATATGAGGCCGACCCCTGCACATATATTTTCTTGAGAAAGTATGGAAAATTCCCATCAACGTCAAAACTCAAAATTTTACTAACTTTTTGTTGGCTCTCTTTTCATTAATGCCAAAATGGGGTCAGGCTCAAATTGGAAATTTCTGAGAGTCACTAAACAAGGGAGAGAAGGTGGGGACATGATAAAGGTTGGTTTGGCATATCTGGGACCGCGACACAAAGATGATTAAATTCCACCCCAAAGGTAATGGCTATTCTGGCGTCCCCAGAATCAGATTACATTTGGTTATTTCACACGGAAAAGTTTTTACTGTGGCATGTTCATTAAGATTTATCAGATTCAAATCATAAAATAAAAATTCTTGTCACCAGCGTATTTCTTCTCACTATTTAAAGCCTTTAAGAAGATGTGTAAATGAGAAAAAATGTATAAAACTCTTTTCATTCCAATAATAGCTGTTATTTAAAGTGTATTAGAAACTTAAGAAAGTTGGGTATTTTACTAAATATTGAAATAATTAGCTTTGTGTAATGAAGGATATAGAAAATTTGATAGGATGAAAAAAAGAAAATATACCTTGCACGTAAACAAGTCTATGGAAAGAAACATTCAATTTAAAAAAATGACAATATATTATATAAATGTTACACATCACCACAACTATGAATTATGGTGGCTCAACACTAAGAATGAAAAGAAGGAATATCGGAGTGACTGGCAGCACTCAAGGTTTCTCCGTCAGCGTAACGCAATCGGTACTTTATCTTATTATTTCCTTTCGATGGTAAATAAATGCTCGTTTCTTGTTAATAAATAGGCCCGTGTGCCTACATTTACTTTAATACCATCGGAGATCTATTTATGATAGAATAAGGGTGAAATAAGAAAGCAAGTCAATTAATCTATGCCAATTACTCACATCGTCTCTGTATGTAAGTGTTGTTATTGCTTATATTTGGCGTGTTTGGATCAACTCTTGCGTTTCATTGTTGAAATTGAATCGATATTTTAGCAAGGAAGAGGATATTGTCTTTTGTCATCATTAAACTAATGGAGGATAAAAATTTTGGAATGATCTTTGTTGGTCCCCTCGAGGGATGCGTAAACATGAGTGTTTCATGTCCGTGAGTGCAGCGACCGCATTATGAGCCCAAACGGACCGCTATTTTTCCGACCTTCCCTTCTGTCCGCAATCCGTGGCAATGAAGGGCGACGAGATCAGGGTGATGTGTACTGGCGGTCCGCGCCAGCTGGTCGCAATGGCCCTCGGATTCCGTCATGGGGAAAGAAAGCCCATCCGAAGACATTCCCCCTGCTTTTCTCTCACGCCGCAGCACATCGCAATATGACTCGCATCGTACTCCGCCATCGGCCGATTGGGGAGTGCCCGCCGGAGAGCGCAGTCTAGTCAAATGCATTAGGTAGGGGAGTTTATGCTGGTGGGGTTGAACGGGGCAAGTAGGTGAATCACAAGATGGATGTGTTGCCATTTCGCGCTCCTCTCCACCCCCCCCCCCTTAACCCAAATCCCACCCCTCTACAACCCCAATCGCACGCACCAGAGGAGATTCCCTTTGGAATGATTCCTTCCTACCCCCTCTCCTATGCCTCGCCCAATATCCACCCCTGCCTCTTCCGCCCTCCACGCCCCACCCTTGCTTTAATATCTATCCCTCTACCGCTGGGACACAGTCTAACCTCTTAAATCACCAATTCCTACGTCCGACCCTTCGATTCCTGCACACGATTGCCATACGAATTTTGAAGCAGAACATCCATTTACATGTCATCAGAATGCCTTATTACGCATGTACACTTATCACTGAAAAGAGAAAAAAAGTTTAGAACCATCGCAGTAAGAGATTAATCGTTTTTCGGCCGTATTAATGCATTTCCAGATCTTGGCTTTGCATATATTGCGAACAAAATATGAGGCTGTGTGAAAATGTGTATCATTGTTGCCTCTATCAAGTGCTACGTGAAGTAGTGGAAATGTTTCCGCTTTATTCATTGGTAGCATTTCTCGTGTTTCAGGAAACTCTCTCCCACTGAAATCACATCTTTCTTTTTAGTCTTCCTTAGGATTAGTGGTAAAAGGAATCTTTAAGGAATCAAAGCTCGTGTAAATACAATATAAGATGGCGAGAATGATTTCCTACTGTCAGATAGCTCTGTTATATGTCCAGGATGTCGTCCATATCCCTTCTGCTGAGACTGTAGTAGCAGTAGTAGTGTTTTTATCCAATAGTAGTTGTAGTCTTTATAATCCAATTGTTTTTGTCTCGAAAGGATACTCATGTTTCTTCCTTTAACAGTGATTTTGTATGCCTATGTTTTAAAATTCTCTCAATTCTATTACTAATCGGGTGAATACTTAAAAGGTTGTCCATCCTGAGAAATTTTTAGACATTGCGTTCACATACAGCTGTTGACAGGCAGTCTTTTGCTTAATCTTTTAATATGTCCAAATATATCGTTTCCGTTTGATCATTCTAATTATTTAAACCATTGATTCAAGATTGCCAAGATTGATTGAACGAATGGAAAACCAGAAACTCTTGGTATACAAGGGCCATCATTAATATGGTTCGCTACATTTTTCTTTTTCATCTTTCCTGTCGAGTTTCAATTGGACAAAGTCACGCGAGCGTTCTCTTGTCGAACCTTCCCCTTCCGTCTTAAAGTTTCACTTCCACGATGCTCAGCGCTATTTCCACAACCAGCCGCTATCGTGCTTTCATGAATTTCGGAAAGCCCTTAATCTATCACCTGTCGAGGAAGTCACTAAATCGATGATATTTAGGCAGACATGAAATAAGCAATTTGAAAGGGGTATATTTTAGATCAAATTATATCTCAGTGTAAGAATTTAATACGAGGGAAGAGTTGCTATGTTTACTTTGAAATTAACTTACCATTAAGTCTCACCATTAACTTTAGGTATATTAATCTCACATTAAAACTGATTAATCCAGACTACTCCATGATTTGATTTAAATTATTATTGTTATCCCTCCTCACAGTCGTATTTTCAGCAATACAATTGGTTTAACTGCGCAATGTCTTTCTTATTCAAAATTGTGGTTAAAACAGAAACTATTAACTACTTACTTTCATTTTAGAAAAACTTCCTGATTACGGTCTTTAAGCTGGAAATCGGATTGTCTAGATAGCTACATAATTAGAGGTGCAATGATTTACTCCGATGTAGAGGCATAACGGAATGAACTATAAGTGCACCTTTAACAACAGAAGGCAAAGTTAGAAGAAAGACAAGAAATTCAATCAACGAGACAGAAATTAAATCAGTATTTGGAAAAAGCTAAATCCTTGAAGTTTTAGATGGAGTAGTGGCTGAATCCAGAGTAATTTAAGAATCTATAAATTCTCTTGACTTCTTTACCTATGATACTAACAAATTTGTGAAGGTTAGCAGTCATTTTTTTGTCGTTGGTTGAACTATAGAATAAATATTGGAAGGATGAATGAAGTATGAGAAATGGCCAAGCTTACATATTAATCACTAAACTGTGAGATCAAAATGAAAATGCCCAAGGAGAATATTATTCTTGTGCGGCGTTCCAGTTCCTACAAACTGATAGATGGCGTCGATTGGCCGAGGGCGCGTGAGGTTGTCGTGAAATATTCACGCGGAGGCACGCCTAATAACCTAATGGATATGGACTCCCAAAGCGCGACACCGCTCTTTCTCGCTTTTCATTCCATCAATTTCTTCCTTGGCAGTCACAGGGCAGTGTCGTCGGGGAACATTAATCTTGCTTCCGGTCTAGCAGTGAGGAGTCGCGTGCGTCACCCAGCCATCAGCCAATGGGATCAGCCACCCACCTACCCTCCGTAATCCCAATGCAACCCTCCCACACGGCGTCGCCTTAAAACCGATTACATTTGTGGCGAGAAAATGAACGTCGGAATTGGGAATCGGAATGAGTCATCTGTGATGAAATTCGCAGAGCCAGTGACTGGAGAGTGTGTGGACACACACTACGCTTGCATTGCTTCTGGCATGCTTATGAAAGGGGAGCTGCGTGTGGTGAGGGGGGGTTGAAATCGGCCAATGGGGTGCCGATGCAAAAGTGCTTCTCTTGGAGTAATTTAGGGAGGATGACTGGTTGCGCGATTCATTTGTCTGCAGTCATTGCACCAATTTTTCTGTGGCATCCCCTGCTATTTTCGCCACCTTTCATCTCATATATGTAATCTTTTGGTAAAATAATGATAGATAAAGTTTTCGGATGATGAAAAATGATGATATTTGGTTCTTCCGAAGTACATTATGCATTTAATTGTGCGGAGGAGATAATATCAGCTTTTTTTCTCAATACGGTGAGACCGTTCATTATGTATTGAATTCAAAATCTGAAATGAAAATCACCGATTTGAATCTTAAAACGGCTTTTGATACACCTCAAAATTAAAAAATAATTACAAGGTAGCGAACAGTAATTTCAGGAATAAAACTAGTTCAAAATACCGGCAAAATTTCAACCAACTTACTATAGTACAAATATACTTGGACCGGTATTGTCAGCTCATTTTTTGTAGCCAAAGCGATAGAGGATAATAATGACTCTAGAAGCACAAAAGTTTATTTGAATGCGTTAATGTGCTTCATGCGTATCTTCATGAGAATTGCCCTGAGAAAAATTCGTTGGGACCGAATGACTATTGCGAGTGGTTTTTGCAATTACTGGTCGGTTTTTAGGTATCCTCAATGTTTTTATTTCAGTTTGTTTGTTACTTTCGGCAAGATTTGAAAGACTCTATTGGAAGGGCTCTTAGTGAAAGATAATCATGTCGTGGAAATAGATATATCAAGGAGTAAATATATCATGTCTATAGTTGTATTATTTTAATGCACTTATTTCTTTCCTTACTGCATTTTCGAGCTTTTCAATTGAATTAACCCTATTTTTATTATTTATCATGGTAAAACTATTTTTAAACTTGGGTTTATTTATTCAACCCTTTTTTAAATCCTCGCCGTTTGAGATACAATTCATCTTTTTGTTGATTTTTTATGCCTCAGCTAAGAATTAAAAACTTATTTTGAAATTTCTCGATGGACTTTGTTTAAGAGCTTTTTAACATCCGGCACAAGCATTTAATATGCACTTTCTCTGCTATTTCTTGTATTCTTTCTCTGTAACCTTGTATTGGGTCACATTTTTATTCCCTCATAAAGAAGAAAATTTTTGAACAGAGCCTTCCTCAGTCTCATTTAATGCTCTCATTTTCTGTGTCGCATATTCGCAGAGGGGTGAATTCCCTTCGATCTTCTTATTCTTTAAAAGTTAAAAATTTATCCTTTTTGATTTCTTTTCATTTCAAAGAATTCTACGAGCAGTTTCTCTAAATACTGATCTTGAATTTGAAAAAAAGATGATTTCAGATGTTCCCGATCGGTTAGCGAAAGGATAATTTGTTTACTCATAATAATGATAACTGAGACCCGTATTTTATTTATGGTATGTTAAAGTACACATGCTATACACTTGTTATAAAAAAGACTCAAATTTCACATGCTTTTTTACTTGATTCTGGAGGATTTTAGACATCAGGATGAAACAGTTTGCGTTCTTATGGCGCAGGATCTAGAAAGGCAAAAATGGCTCAAAAGGTTAGGTGGCAAAAAAAAACTCCGGCGAGCGTTTCGAGACTCCATGGTAAAAGGGGATGTATTTTGCATTACATTATATCCATTTTCATGTTAAAAGGAGAAACTATTTTAAATTTTTTGAGCTACGAGTAATACAAAAAGCAGCCAAAAAAAGAGAAACTTTGTACTACTCTGCGTTCCAAGTTTTTATTGACTTACCTCAGATTCGGGTACAGGAGAAGAAGAAAAAATTGAAGAGAGAACGGATACTTTCTTTGAGAGCCCTTTTCTTGCTCGTACTGACTGGACGGTGAGTGGTCTCTTCAGTTCACATAATAGTCACTTTAATTCGATTGGGAATATTTGCTATTAGAGGTTACTATGATTGTTGACAAATTATTCGCGCGGAAATCGTAGGTGGAACGTCAAATATCTTAAAACCGTCATTCGACATTATCTCGACCCTTCCCGCATCTTCGAGGCCTCAGATGTTCGATAGGCAACTCGCGCGGCCAAATCAGCCTTCCATCACGCGACAGCAGTGGTCGAGGCGTTGATTTGTACGCGTGCGCCATTTAGGGCGCGACGGACCGTTATGATCGCATTAAAGAGATTAGAGTCACCATAAGATGCGCGTCCCTTCTGCCAACGCATGGTCCCCAATGGGAGGGTGGAACCAGTTCCGACTCTGGGGACGAAAGGGAAAAAGGAAACAGGTTGGAGGAATGAAAGAAGGGTTGCACCCAGTGCTGTCGAGCCGATGGGTTGGTTGCAATGCCGTCCCGAGGGAAATGCTTGCCAATTTATGCGCAGGACACGAGGGTACATTTTAATGCGCTCATCAGCAATCGCGAGGGACGTGAGTTGAGATATATTTTTATGATCTCCGGGGAATATTTTCCTCAGTGGGACAAGCTTTCCTGGGACAAGGAAGTTGTGGGTACTCTATTTGCAACGCTCCCATCTTGACCAAATGTATTTTTGACAACGAAGTCATTGACGGTTTGAGAAATTTTGAAATTGCATATGTACCTATCGATACTGATAAATGACTTAAACAACCTTTTCATAAGGGACATTTTGAAACACAATTGGTGTCATAATTGCTCAAAACAGATGATTAATGCAAGATTGTTTTTTTTGCAATATCTTTCTTTGTAATTTATTAGTGATTACTTTATGGATATTATTTTTATAATTCCTTTACATTCAATTTGAATTTTCACAGATAGACTTACAAGGGTAAAAAATAATGTGATTGAGATGAATAAGTTAACGAGCCCAAATAATAACTTAAATAGCCCGAATAGGAGTCACGTATGTTTGGAGTAATTCAAAAACATGCTAAGATCGCACTAATCTTTTACGGCCGGTTTCTCTGCCAGCAAAACAGTCTGAATGCATTCCACTATATTTAAATTATTTGTAAGATAGCGTCTAAGTGTTTGTTGGTAAGGCTTTTGTTTATGACTTCAATGCGATGAAGAGACGTATTTGTGGGTAATACCCCCGACCAGACACACATAATCCTGTTTAAAAGCATTTTTATCGGTGCTTATGTTTCAAACCCGTTTCTCCTGAATGAGAGTTCGCGTATAATTTAGGCATAAGAACTCATACGCGAGGAATTAGCACGCTTGACTTCCGGGAGGCGGTTGCTCTCCTCCCGTTCCGGATCAGGGATGGGGTCCACGAGGCAAGAGCCACCCTTATGCGACCGGCCCTGAGAGCCTTCTCCCCTTCCAACCCCTTTCTCCACCACCCTTCGACCTTCCATCTCTCTCCACCCCAGAGATCAAAATCCTCCCCCTTCTATGATTGAAGCAACAATCCCCTGCAGTGCATGACGTCACGCCACATTGAAGCGCCTCGTAATTGCTTTCGTTTGCCCGAATGGCCGGAGACGACAGCAACGAATGTCGGGACCCAGTTACCACTAGGGAGGGTCGCTCGGTCGGTCGCTCGGTCACCAGGGGGCGGTGCGATATTGGAGCGCCCTCTCTGCGCCTCTTCATATCCCTACCCTCGCTGCGTCTCGACAAGCACCCCTTTGCTCCTACGCAGTGTCTTGTTTCTTCATTGTGATTCGTCATGTGTGGATAGTCGCGTCATGTCATAACCCCTCCTAAAAAGTCTACTCCTTAATCACCTGCAGAACTGCGTAATATCACAGCCGTGTTTTCATGATTTCTGTCGGAAAGTTAAAGTTTTTCATATGTTTTATTCCATAAAAACTTAAGGCAAGGTATAAGTTGAAAATCAATGCCAATATAACAAAGGTCTTCAATAGAGAAGACAACACCAACCTGAAATAGAAAACCATGAATTTGAGGAGGCCTTGGCACTGATGCTTTGTTAGCCTAGTGACCGGACCGGACCGAGAAGGAAATAGTCAGTAGAATAGGCCGAACAAAGAGGGAGTTCCTCTAAAAAGGAGTATTATTACTGATGAAAATAATAGCGTTGAAGTCAGGAAGCAATTTATTAGGACTTTCATTTTAAGCGTGGATCTGAATGGCGGTGAAGCACGGACGATGTCAGCATTGGAGACATCAATGTTGGAAGCTTTCGAAATGTGGAGTTGTAGAAGAACGGCGAGGATCAAACGGTCAGAAAGATCGCGTGAGTTATGCGGGAGTTCTCAGGAGAGCAGTCTTTTGAAATCCTTGGACAGAGGACGGGACAATTAAATCGGCGTCGTCATGGGTGACGATTGAATAATGGAAATGATCGTATAAGGAGTGGTGGAAGGAAAGAACGGCAGCTTCGGATGAAATATATAGATAGAAGGTGATTATGGATGTAAATTAGAAGAATTATGCTGATATCAAAAGATTAGTCTATGGTAGGATTGAGGGGAGAGCTGCGTTAAACTAATGTTAGGATTAATGAAAGTTGATGATGAGAACTCATGAAAGTATACTTGTTGTTGGAAAGTTTTGCTTGAATTGGTATCAGAATTGACTTGGCTGAAACGAATGATATGCATGGAAGATAAAACAATCACAGGTATAGATTCCACAGTACAATATAACCACGTCTCCGAACATGGTTTAGCCACAAATGTCTTCACCTGGGTAATTGACCCTGAATCCATGGTTGGAAATCTGATTATTGGAAGTGCGGAAATTGTATCAGTAATCGTTTCATTTTATATGTATAGTAAATTTTAATCTATGATGGGTTGATGGGCTTGTAAAAATATCAGTGCTCCAGGGAATGGTGCCATAAATAAAAGACACGTTTTATCTCACTCCAGCTAAAGGAATGAGTACTTAAACGTATTAGTATGATCTATTCGGCTTTGTGGTTGTTTTAACTTTGCTGGTCTGGTTCGAGTGAATTAGGAAATGTCGAATACTGTGTTGCTTTAGAGTAATGTTAAAAAGTAAAAATGCATATTTATATAATAGTAATATATAGTTATATATAATCTTATATATAAAAATGAATCGCAAAATGTGTTGGTAAGCGCATAACTCAACAACGCCTGGACCAATTTGGCCAATTCTTTTTTTAAAATGTTCGTTGAAGTCCAAGGATGGTTCTTACGGCGAGAAAAAATCGAATAATTGCCGGGAAAACCCTAAAATCAGCCCTTTTCTTTTTCACATACAAACGTTTTCTAACTAAAACGTAGAATCAATTTGAGCTTTATTGCTATTATATAAAGTTCATATTAAATTACAAGCACTCACTGTTATCTAAGAAATGTAGGTGTGTTCCTAACGTCAAAAAGTAAATTTGCACTTTCTTACCGCTATACAAAGTTCAAATTCAATCATATCTATCAAAACAGTGTGCGTGTGTCCGTTGGAGCACAGAATACGTCGTTGGAGGATTTAATGTCGCGTTCCGAAACTAAAAAAAAGTGATCGCGGACCCGACCAAATTGAATAGTCACAAAATATAACAATAACAACTTGGTTGGATTCGCGATATTATTTCTTTTGTTTTACTTTCGGCAGGCGACAAAAAAAATAAAACATTGGTATGGCTTTAAAGGATTTGACTTCAAGTCATATCAGATAAAAAAAAAAAAATTAAAAAAACAACTGTCAATGTCGATTTGCCGCCTTTGCCGGTGTTGTTTTTCTTGGATTTTCTGTTATACTCTACTGAGTGTGCTTTTGTTTTGTTTGCAGTGTTTTGTTATCTACCTATGAAGAAAAAGTTATTGCATGTGACACAATATTTTAATAATGCCTCCTATAAGACGAGGCAATTTAAGTAGAAGAACACGAAATGCTACAAACCAAGCTAATTACCGATCTAATCGTACTGCACAAGAACGTGACGACCGAAATGAACATGAAAGAATTAGGATATCACAAACACGTGAAGCGCGAGCACGACTTTCAAGTAATAATCGCGCAAATTTGAATCGAGCTGCTTTCAGTTACGATGTGTCAATTGACTACAGTAAATACCAATGTGTTGTTATTGGTTCTATGAACTCGGTTTGCTCACAAATTTTTTTGACAGGACGAAGTCTGTCGGGTTAGCTAGTAATAATATAAATTTGTATGGGGTTAAATTTCTACCCATTACCTAATTAATAATGTTTGGATATCTGTTATTTTTCGTCTTGATAGTTATTTCAAAATATAAAACCTATTCGGCAATTGAGTAATGAAACTAGCTGAATGGAACATTGATTATCATCTCCGGGCTGGGTAGATTTCGTCGCACAGATAGCAGTGTTTTCTTTCTCCAAAACCTTTGCTTCAAGTGCCTTGTGCGCTATTAATTCTCGCCGCGCCATTAAAATTTAAATGCAACAACTTGCGAATTATTTGACTTCAATTCTTGTGACTCTACTTGCCTCGGAGACTAATGAAGGAATTCTCTTCCAACTCCTGATTGTCTTCAACTCCTGATTTATCCCGGGATCTGCGCTCATCCTAGCGGTCACAGCGTGTGGAGGAGGATTGAGGAAAACTTTCTAGGGTGGGGTGGGGCGAGGGGAACCTAGGAATACGATTTCGGCTAGTGGTTGGTTGATGTCAGAACAACAGCCGTGGACACATAGATATCAATCATTTACATTTGAGGCATTTTGGGAGTGCATTAACGTTATATCATCCTCCTCATTGACCGAGGGGAAGTTTGATATTATATTCATGTGATTTTATCATTTTCCCTAGATCTTTAAATGTGTCACACGATTCTTAAGTAATTTACTTCATAGCTGTAACGACTTCATTTTTAATTGAATAAGAAATTTTATTCAGTCTCGTAACCTCTGAGTCTCCAGTTTTTTTCAAACTATTCCTGTAAAAGCTATTACTAACTCTTCTTCGCGCGGACCGTATCTTAATATTTTCAGATTTCATCCCATCTATATTTATACATGAGGTTGGTCAGGTCAGATATGGGACAGAAATTGAGCTCAACTCAAGATCTGATTTGGAGCACAGTCGGAAATGCAACTCTTGATTTGTAACAGCTGGGTTTATGAAAAAAAGTCCATACCAGCTCCATGCCATTCAAATCTGTTCCTAGCTGGTTCCCAACCGCTTATGAAGAAACAAAATTTCCTTTTTTTCAAACTCTAGTTATTTTGTTTTGATAGGGGATACGTTCCTCACTCCGCTTTCTACAACAATTACATTCATTCAGCTTCTTTTTTTCCAGCCTTTATATCAACTCACCAACCTGTCTGTTTGTTTGTCTGTTTGTTTGTCTGGTACAAATCTTGTAACTCAAATTTGACTCACTTCCTGTGAAGCAAAAACGCTGAAATTTTGCACACTTCTTCATTTCCGATGACAATACATGAAAATATAACTTTTTCTCTCCAACCCCCCTTTAACCACCCCCCAGTCAACCTCCCCCAAAACATGTTTTTGATCTAAGAAGTTCCAAATGGTCGATTTTCGTGTTTCGTGGCATTTTTAACATAGGGGTAGGCATTTAAAAGCATAGGGGTGGCATTTTGAAACATAGGGGGCTTACCATTCACTGAAAATTTAATAAATATAGTGACTTTTTTAATACATCACTTTTGGTTTTTCGGGGTCACTGAGTTTTTTTGCTTTGTGTCATATATAAACGTTGCTCATCCCCTGTAATCTAAATATAAAGGCTGGTTTAAAAAAAAAAAATTTTTATAAGAGCTTATTCTTGAATGCAGATAGACTAACCGCTTGAGATATATTTCAACTAATTCGAGATTGATTGTCTCAGGCATCACTTTGTGGAATCAACTCATTTTGAACGAACGAATTTCAACTTTCTTTTTTCCAAATAGCATCTATCTATCTACCACCATGGTTTCGACGTCTGGGCATCCTCTGGTGCATAATAAAGGAAATGCTACCCTATGATAATCGTTGTGGCTGAGGCTCGGATCTGCGCAGGAGGGGGGGGGGAAGATTTAAGGGATGAGATGGATTGTGAGAGTGAGTCATCCCCTCCATTTCCTTCCCCATTCCACTCCCATGAAGATCATAGCCTTCCCCTCTTCATTTAAAAACATGGAATTTTACATTTTTCTGCATTATGCTCCTGAGGATGACGCCCTGTTGTCGAAACCAATGTCGTACATCAATTATTAGTGTGAAAACTACAGAATATGAAGTTATTATTTTTTGGTGGGATCTGTGTTCAAGGAAGAGGGGTGGATTTCATCTCCTCTGGAAGGAATCCTTCATGGTATGAAAGAAGCGTGAGTCGTGTTTCCTGGTGGCGTCGGCGTCATCCCCAGCGGGTTGTTGGTGTGCGCGTTGGCTGAGTGAGAGGGTGTGAGGGTGCAGAGGGAAGTGAAAGCACGCTCCAAGGGTGCTCGCGTCCTCGGAAATGTTGTCGCAGGTCGTGAGAGAGGCATGCCATCAATAACGGCCATTTGGGCGCGATGTAGTAGTTTAGGGCATCCCCGCAAAACATTTTGAGGGTTGGGTGGAAGTTTTGGGAAGAGTCCTAGCCATCTACGTCATCGAGAGCTGTCCATCATTTTGGGAAAATGTGCCTTTCTCCCTTTTTTCCCATCCACACTCCATTTTTTCCATGTATTGCCCCTTACATTCGTTTTGGCCATTTTAATGTTCCAGATGGATCACTCCTAATTTCCCCATTTTTAGATGTTTTAATTGGAACATGTTTGCTGAGTAGCAAAATAAAAATGTAGTACATACGTCAAAAATTTTCCCTGGTAAACTTCGCATCTTTTAACTCCAACGTGTTAAATATTTCCATTGCGAATATCCATGAGTTTTGAAAAAGGCCAGGGCTTACCACATAGAAGTTGTATGGACTTAAGTGGGTTTTAATCTAGTTTTTTAACCATGAAATCGAGGTTTCCCTATGTTAGCTCATAAAATATTGAAAACTACTTATTTTTTAACATTTTGAGACGATAATGTAGTTTTTATTTAGACTATTGAAGGTTTGAGTTGCAACGTAACCCTTCCACTGCAGCAATATTTTCATCTTGGCACGAAATAAATGCCGTCGTCCCCTTCTTCCGAGATTTTTAATTTTCGCTTCTTCATTAGCCGGCATTAAAACCCTATATTGACTACTATTATCTGTCAAATTAAGCTAAATTGCATCAAGTCTTCGCTTAGGCACTAAAAGTTCATCAATTAAAATGATACTGAAGTGATTTATTATGGTATGAGTAAAAAAAGGCGCTTTTACCCAAGTGAAATGTTTTTATGGTAATTACTGGATAAATTAATGCCTCTTCTATTCCCTAGCCTAGGATCTAGGTATAGTCCTGGTCTAGACCTAGTCTTGCTGCTACATACCATTTCATGTAGCTTTGTGTATGTTCCATATAGTAATTCATACTTAACCTTGCTTTACACTTTGATTATCCTTATTTTATTGAATTTTCCATTCATCTATTACCCAGTTAAAGTATTTTTTTTTCAAATAAGTTCCCGAAATTGCATCTTACTGCGTAATCCATAGTTAAGCTCCATTGTCTGCTGCAAAATTTTCTGCCAATAGTAAGCATACTTGTAGGTTCGAAGATTTTCGCGGCGTTGGTTAGATGATCTTTCCATTCAAATCGGGTATTTAACAATCGCAGTGAAAAAACCCGAGTAGAATGGAAAGATCAGTAAGCATACTTATATAACTATCGGAACAATGTGCGTTAAAGGATGTGATAAGTAAGTGCAACAATAAATTAGTATCCTAATCAATCTCAGAGATTACGGATGCAATTTGCAGCTTCTTTGATTTACGAATATGTTCTAGGTGAAAAGGTGATGGAGATATCTAACATTATTACCCGGTTTATTGTCGTGAACAGTTTTTCACATTGTTTCGATCGAAGATCCTTGATAATTAATAAGCAATATACCTAAGCCGAAGGAAAATTCAGTTAAAATGGTTCTGTGAGGATGAAATAGCAGCTTTGTAGCCTTTATGTGTCTGTTGTTAAGTTTTGATGACCTCTCTCTCCCGTCTTTTCTCCCTCAGACAGATTTGCATTGATAAACTGAGCTGTAAAAAATAAATTTTCAAATACATGTAAATGATTTTTCGGTAACATATACAAGTTCATTTTTCTATCTTGGGAAATTGCAACTGTTTGTGAAAGGGAGTATGAATGAATACGTAAAAAACGCTGATAGCTCCGGGCTCAAAAAAGCGAATTGTTACGAATGAACGACAGGAATTAATCGACAACCGTACCGATCCTATTGCATGACACAAAGCAGATGTGATATTCGGGATGTGAGATGAATTCCACGCAAATTAATGCGCTCATGAGTAAGCTCTTTGACATTCGCGACAAAACGGGTTGGAGTGTGTTTGTGAACGGATTAGAGAGAGGACCGTGAGATACATTTCCATTGATTGAATACATCATCCAGGCCATTCTTCATTAATTGGCGCACAAATTGGATTACCTGGTTCTGCCACAAATATTATCTAATTATTTTTTTGTAGCACTTTTCACTCTCAAATCAGCTCACGTCAGTAATTGTATAATGTTCCAAACTCAAACTCAGTCTTGAAAACTCAGCCTGTTTCATTTCTTTGGTGACCATTATAATTTTTCAGTAATTGTCACAGATCTCAATAATTTCTGGCGTAACGAATAATAACACAAAATATTTGATTATATTTTTCAATTTCGAGCATCGATATGCTATATAGCGATATAGCTAATTGACTCAGACTTTATTCTGGAAATATTTTAAAACTGATTAATTTCGCCCTATTGTTATAGAATGATGCATATAACTGAACACGTTTACTTTTGATACCCCTCTCCTTAAAATTTTGAAATCAACCCGCTAAATACACACTAAGTATACACATACAAATTTGTATTCTCTCTCAATTGAGGAAAGGAAACTATTAAGGGAAATACTAACACGCAAATAGTCTCTCTGACGCGTTAGTTTCCTTGATACGAGAAATTGATTTTAGTTTAGTTTCAACCAATGACTGATTTCTTCCTGGATCATCCACATCATTAAGGTTGTCCAAATGAAGTTTCGGATACCGACTCTCTATTCATCATTATGGATGGTAAATCGAAGTTACATTCACAACCTGATGACGAGGACCAGGAACAGATTCTAGAAGAGACTATTCCACGTGCACTCAAGTTCTAAGGCCTCTGATTTTTTTTCTCCAGACGACAAAGAAAAGGAAAAATGTGTATTGTTTTAAAGTGAGCCTGCATTTTTTTCACCGCGTGACGAAGATGGATTCACTGTGAGAAAGATAGAACTATTTCTGCAGCGTCTAGAAATAGAACTGTTTCGATAATCGAAATTTTCCTTACATGAGCAACGTGCAATCATTTGTTTTCTGCATTTGCTCGGTTTGACACCAATTGAAATTCATCGACAGTTGAAATAGGCAGGTGGTGTTGGAGTTATGGATGTGTCAAAAGTTCTTTCGTGGATGCGACAGTTTAATAAAGGCAGAACATCCTGTGACAACGAATCAGAACAATCTCGACCTCGCACAAGCCTGTCTGACGTCATGATAGAGTTGTTTTGGGGTATCACCGAATGATTGTACATGAGGTCACCTCAAGTGTTGGCATGTCCGTGGGTTTTGCACACGCTATCCTGGATGACGACCTGAAAATGCAGTGCAACAAAAAAAAAACGACCTGGAAAGGCTGCGCGCTTACTGCATCACCCAGGCAACGCACCATCGAGCAAGGCAACCCAACATTGAGGCAAAAGATTTTGTTCATGAAAACAGCTTGGAAGTGATTTCTCATGCTCCCTACTCACTTCACCGGCTCTTAGTGACTTTTGGCTGTTTTCCGCAATGAAATACTCTTCGAGGCCGGACGTTCACCCTTAGCCTTGCTGCTATTGGTTTAGCGTTTTGCCCGTGGTCTCCTAAAGAAGCCTTCGTCGCGGCCATGGAGTCGTGGCGTCGACATTGTGAAAAATGCGTGCGTCTGCAGGGAGATGACGTCGAGAAGGAAAACCAATTTCATAGTTTTCGGGTGAGTTCTTAGTTAATAGGAAATCGGAGGCCTTAGAAGTTGAATACTCCTCGTAGGATAAAAAATTAGCTGTTTTTTTCTTCTCTGTTTGTGTGGACCTCCTTGCTCTTTGTGACATGCTCAATCTTCTGTTCTAACATGATCATAACATAACATAACATAACATGGCTGTTCTAACATGATCTAACCTCATGATGTTTCCATTAGCGCCAGGTAAATCCTATGCTAAAGTAACTCAAACCGACAAGCATTGTAACGAAACCTTATGAATGGTGCCATACGAAAGTAATTGGTACAATGAAATAGAGGAGCATATAAGAGATATAATTATCCTTGCTTTCAAGGATTTAACTAATTTCCTCTCTTCAAAACCTAAGCCACCTATCCCTACTATCACCAGCCTACTATCATCCACTAGAGATGGGCGATTAGGATGATAGTTTATTATTCACTTCATTTAAAATAAACATTATCCGCCACTCAAATAGTTGATTGTTCTTCCTACTGAAAGATTCTGATAGATCGCCATAATTTGGGAATATTAATCAGTTGAAATGTATGATCGATTCCATTTCTTGCTCTTCTTCGGATGTTCTCTCTCCTGCCGCCCCTTGAGGCCACATGGAATACACAGGACGACCAAGAACCTTTCGAAAAGCGATGGCTGTTTGATATCTTCAAGGAATTACACCTCGTTGTTTCTCGGAGGCGGACAAAGGTACCTGCGATACTGTTACGCATCGAAAAAGAAATTGCAATTTGATGATATATTTAAATAAAGAAAATTATATTTTAATCAAAAATGCGTTCGAACTTTATGGGAGTTAATTAAACTCTAATAAAATAATGCACAAATAGAATTTGATAAGCGACATGCGCTGATGACGACTGACAACTCGTGCATCGAAACGTCGGCCGAGATGGAGTTGGAGAACCTGACCCGGTGGAATGCCCGAATAACCTTCCAGAATGTAATAGATATGTTTATACTTCTTTCAATTAGTGAATAGAGGAAAAGAAAAAGTGTCCCTTTTTCGGTTTCCTTATTATTTCAGATGTAAATGGTGAACTTGATTGTTTACACGAATTGAGTGAGAATAGTCCCGGGCTGCGAGGATAATTTTTCATATTTAATAAAGACAAGTTTGAAGAGAGGAAAGTTATCGATATAATATAAAATCCAAAGGGTAAATTGTTGCAAATTTTAGCGTCAAGGTATGTATATTTCATTTATCGAAGAAAGGCTTCGAAAAATAACAGTTTAAATTTACGGCTTCTTGAATATTCTATATCGCTGACCTAGTGAGTGAGAATAGTTGGTTATAGAAAGAGAATGCGATCTAGAAAGTATTTTCACGTAAAGAGTTTAGAGTGGGGAGATTTGTTTAGATTGCGGAGTGACTTCGGTGGGAAATAAATATCACTTTTTAACATTTTAACTCTTAACTACATGAAAATGACGTGAGGCGAATATGAGGAGAAGTTAATTTATTGCAACAATGCACACTTTCATTGCATTGAGAAAAAAACAAATCCATAAATAAGATGAGGATAAATGGGACATGGGAGGTCGTGCTTAGTAGTGAGAAAGTAATAGTAGTGACGTACAATTGCAAGCTAAATACACCGCGCGATAGCTCCTCCCTCCCTCTTCGCCACAGCCGCGCCACTAAATAAATGTCTCGGCGACACTCCATCTGCGTCCTTCTGCCCCCCACACTGCCCCCCATATCCCCTTTGTATCTTCTCGCCTTCGACCCTCCCGTCTTGGAGACCTCGTGTCTTCATCTCTCCATTGTCATGGAAATGCTTGCGACATCTACGTGGGGACTGGCATCAGGGTGGGGACTTTCTTGAAAGGAAGAAGATAGCGGGGTGGACCGGATGGCGCTGCGAGGAGAGTGAGGGTTACCCGTGTCCCCCCCCCTCTGCTGATCCTCCCCGGCCCCTTCTTGGGGCAGGAGGGAGAGGGCGTATTGCTCTTGGAGGGCGGCGGTGGTGTCGCTGAAAGAGTTGTGTGTGTCAGGGGTCGGATGGCAATGGAAACCGGGACGACCCTCGATGGTCGGATAGAGATAATAGCACGGGAAGGAGAAAATGAAAGGCTGCTCAAGACATTGATTAGCCATGGTGCCGCGATCGTTCACAAAATACTTTAACATTAGTCCCGCATCAAGGGTATTGAGACTTGTGTTTACTTTACTTGCTTCGAAGTCTCGACTCGTTTTATACTCTTTAAGTATGTTTTGTTGAGTTGTTCTGTATTGGGTCCCATTGGTATTTGGTTGCGCACCTAATCATCCCATGTCATCCGCCCGTCTCAGTTTTGACGGCGCACGTCAACAAACCCTGACGGCTCAACCACCTCTATTCTCTCTATGGAAAAATCGCTTGAAGTAGTCTCGTAGATCGGATTTAACATTCATCTTTACTTGCTTTGTTTGGCCTATTATGTTGGTGCGAATAATTATGGTTATATTTTGATTAATTACACTGATTTATTTAAATTTAATGGAATATATGTATTTTAACCCGTTATTGTTGACTTTATAACAAAAAAATATATTTTATTACCTTTAAGACGGTTGAAAGTAGATAACTCTGCTCTTATAGCCCAAAATTAATGGCTATTGATAGCCATTGGTGGTGGCTTGAGAAGAATCATCCAATAGGTGACTCATATACAGCGTTGGGGATTAAATTTCCTTTGATATCATAAAATATAAAGTTTCACATGCTGTGCTCATTCACCCAGTAAGTAGTATCATTTAATTCACCTTCTCTGTTAGTTTGTATGAACCTATTACCTATTTCATAGGGCCATGATGGTGGACTAAGGGCGTTTGTGTTGTAAGTTGTTGCTTGTTCGAACCCCTTATGTAAATTCTATAATGTTCTGTTTTAAGGGGCAATGGGAAATAAATAATATAAATAAATAAAACGAAGTCATAAGTGAGAATTCCAGGTTTAAAGCCCGAGTAAATCCTTAAGACACTTAAAATTTTTCGAACAATGCGTTATGACCGTGTGAAAATTAATGTGCCTCTCTTGCTCTGATGTGTTGTATTTACACACCGGTGACTTAACCTGGGGTTAAGGACGGAACAAAACTTCCTGAAAGATAACCAACCTCTTGTTATATTTTCGTACCAAATCATTATTAGATCTTTAAAGGTCATCGAAGAAGTAATGACAAACATTATCTTTATTCCTATCGCAATTATTATACTGTGCTGTCAATTGTAGAAAAGATTTTGCATGCGAACGAGGTAACTGCTTCAAAACTATGATTTTAATAACTGTTTTTTCCGCGTGCTGAAATTGGTCTTTTTGGAATTTTACAGACTTTCTGCGCTGCATGCTGTTTGAATAAGTCAGATAACCTTTTGAAAAATTTATTCTAGTTCACTTTTCAATCGTTAGACTGAGCTTTCACTTACAGCAGCGCTTACGTCTTCATTGCTTTTTTAATTTTTTTATTAAAAAAATACCGGAACATCCATGTCTGCCGCCAATGAGATATCCCTCTGGTCCGAAGTTATTCACATTTCTTGTTTTCCAATTTCTCCCCCCCACCCTCTCTCAGGTGGGATTTTATTCAGGAATGCGCTCCCGTTGCGCTCTTGTTTCTGCGGATCCCACATCGAACGCAGGCATCTCATCCGACCCCTGTCCCTCTACCCCCCTCCCCTGTTCTTCCTTGTCTGATCTGAAGAAAGGACGTCTCATTGCATTTGGGTGAGGGAAGAGATGACGACCACAATGAGGACGTCTCCTGCAGCTGCACACGTCTTCCATTCTCTCTCTCGCCTCCATTCTTCTGACTTGAACGAGGATGGGAGGTGATGAAATGGGGGCGGGAATGGGGAGTGTCTTCTTTGTTTTTAATCATTGTCCCTTCTCGTTTGTGGCATCGGAAAGGGTTTTTTTTATTTCGCCTCAAAAACGAGGCTAATCCGTGTATATCAATTTCCTCAGCGAAAGTGGCGGTGAAAGCGAATTTAATGAAAAAATATGAAGCACGCATAAGAGTACCAGATATTAATTTGCTTTCCTTCTCGTATTTTTTTCTACTGATAGATTCAGGAATTTTCCTCGGGAATCTACCGAAAATACTGAACCGTACGGTCATTTTAAGTAATCAGAAATGTTTGTTATTCATTCTTTCAATCGAAATTGATTTCAACTGAAATCGGATATCCATGGGCATTTTCCGAAGAATTAATGAAAAAGGAATTATTTATTCCTAAATTAGGAACATTTTGATTCTAGTGTATTTTGTTACTAAAAATAAGTGCTAATCTAAGTTCAGAAATATAATAGAATTTTAGGCCATCTCTCAACTTTCTGGTCCCCTTATATCAAAATAAAGATTTTAGATAAGCTCATTTATCATTTCAATGCATAGGGCAGTAGTTATTTATCATCTCTTTCGTCAACGGATGAGGTCAATTTTATCTTCTGTCACTTTCACGCTGGTTGCGACGCGACACAAAAATTAGAATCGTTTTTGAAATTTCACCTAATTATTACACGTGATGAAAGATAGAATAATTAATCGGAAACCAACGTGGATGATTGCCAGTCTTCTCAAATAGGAGTTAATTATTGTTTTATTACTTAATAATTCAAGCTCTACTAGTGTATATTTTTATTGTTTATGGATATCCGCAAAGAAATATTATAGGTTTAAAGTCCTGTGCTAGTCAGTTTATTCTTTTTCATTTAGTAGAGGAATAAATTCTTAATATTTTTCATCTACAGCAATTGCAATAATGCACTGTATCCTATTTAATATAGAGCCTTTGGTTGTCAATTTTTCTATGGAGGGCCTAAAAAATATTCCTCATTTTAACTTTATTCCTACAAACGAATTTAAAGGAGTCTGATGTGAAACATTGGCGTGCAAGAGATGTGGGGCTTAGAGATCGCGGTACTTTACTCAAATATCTACTGGATGAAAAACTGCTACCATAATTTTTGAAACTCCAAATCGGAGTCGGAGCGAATTGGCGGCTATTCATGGAACATCATCGCTGCTCTTTGTATCTCCTCCCTCTCCATAATGCTTGAGTTGCGGCGGTGTTGAAACGCTTGCGTGACAATGACCGCCGCTCACTGTAGACAGCGAAAGGCCTCTCACGGGAGACGACTAACTGGGAAGTCAACTGCGTCCTCTGATGCGTTCAGTCGATATTACGCCCCGATTGGCGGCGTTTGACCGATCGCCCGTGGCGTGGCGAATGCCCTTCGCTTGCTCCGTACCTCTTCTCTCCTGCCTCTTCCGTCTGCCTCGTCTCCCATCATTCTCTTTCCTCTGCCAGCACTTCTTCCCATTCCCACTCTCCTCTCTTTAACTTTAGGATTGTTGTGCACCATGATGCCCACGCTTTAAATTCGGCCTCTCGCTCACATGGTAGATGCGTACCCTCTCAGGATATCGATTGGGAATCAGTCCAATCCAGTGCAGAATGAGTGATTACAACCCACTCGCTGCCCTGGAGCTTATTCCCATCGTCGCCGCGAAACCAATTTTGCTCATCCAGGACAGGACACTGTCAGTCGGATCTACACACCACTCTTTTGACGAACGAGTCTTTTTCGTAGAAATTAGTCCAAAAACCTATGGTCATATCGCAATAGGAATTGAGAATTTTGTCTCGCATGGTAAAATTAATTGCAGGCCCAGTTACAGGATTTCATATTGTTACGAGAAAAATTATTTTCTTCACTTGCAAAGCAGTAGTCACTAGGCTTTCTGTCTTCATTGACTCCATGTACAAGTTTAGTATAAAATACTTTTCCTACTTTTCACTCTTTGCTCAGCGCCGTGGACAAGCAATACGATAATAGGTTATGACCTGGATCACTTTCCGTCCTTTCACTTCTGATAAGCATCGCTATCATTTTTTTAGCAAGAGATAAATAGGAATATAGAAGAATGCCCCTTGAATATTAGTTGACGTGATAGCGTGGAAATTTAGAAACTAGTGATATATTCATCCGAAAAACCTGATTTCATTTATCAATATAAATATCATTTACATCTACTTAAATAAGCTACCTCAACGGGTGTGTGGCGGGGGGTTATAGGACATCACAATCGAGAAGGAAATATTCTAACCCACTTCCACCTAGCGTTATTTGAAGGCATAATTTGTTCTGTTAAGTTAAGTTAGAAGGAAATGTTCTAACGCACTTCCACCTAGTATTATTTGAAGGCATAATGTTTTCGGGGGAATAATGAATTCCCACATCTATCCGTTTGGAAAAATAAGTCTCTCAATGTATTGCTATGCACAGACCAGGAATTATGGTAGGATTTATATACGATATTTTACGTGGTGCTCTGAAATGTATCTATACTTAATTGCTTAAGTAATCTAAGCCTAGCTTGCAGCCTCCGTGTCTCTAGCGGCTCTCAACCTAAGCCGTTAAACATCTGTGTAACGTTATCTGCACCCGTTTATGACGAAACCTTTCCTTTGTATTTTAATAAGTTCTTGGATTAAGTCTTTCTGCGCCGGATCCCATATGTTCGCCGCATATTCTAGGTGTGGTCGGACGACTGTGAAATAGCACCTCTCTTTTACTTTCTCATCCGAAAATCTGCCAACAACTCGCTCAACGATTTCTGCCCTCTTCAGGGATCTGCCACAAATATTTCTTATGCTTATTCCCAACGACTCCACACATGAACATAGTTTAAATCCGATGTTAGAATTTCAAATTCATTGATTTTTTTTTTGGTTGAGTGAATATTGGTCGTCATTGATGAACTTACGATGCACTGCTTTCAGCATTCGTATAAGTTACTACGTTAACTTAACGAAAAAATAATTTTTGATCTCTATTTCTACTTTTTCGTTATCTGATATTCATGAATAGAAAAGACAAATCATTGCCTAGGAACGGCCTTTATCAAGAAAATGTAATAAATTTCAACTAATATTATTCCAGATTCAAATTTTTCATCTTTTTCCTGAATTTAAGATAATTTTAAAAATCCAGGATTTACTGGTTACGCTTTGAATTTCACGATACGATACTTGATATTGGGATACTTGTAACAATGCTTGAATCCCTTCCCAAAAATATTTTTCTAACTAATCAAAACATTTATTTTTAAATTAAATTGTTAAAAAAGTGCAACTCAAACTACCTTTGTTGAACGAGAGAAAATAATATTCACATGATATATGACAGTTTTTTTGGAAATGAAAAATATTCTGCTGTCTTTAAGCTCTCAGAGGACTCGTATTGAAATGTATTTTTTTTTAATCATTGTATAAAAATTTCAAAAAAGTTATCTTTATTTAATCACTTATTCGGGCAATAAATTCATAGTATTATTTTCACTTACATAAAAGCATCAGAGGCCCTATAAATTTGAAATTTAACGATAATATTAATATCTCTGGCAGAATTTCGATCTCCCCTTCGTTTTGCCGCCGGCAGGAGTCTCCCCCGCCCCTGTCGCTCCCTGGGTCCGCACGCCAATCGCTTTGTCCACCTTCCCCCGCCAACCCACCCGCCGCCATGGGAACGGGACAGGTGGGGAGGGGGCGAGAGGGGACAATGAGAGATAGGAGAACGAGAAAGATAGGACGGGCGTGTGGCTGGAATTGGTGGATTTTCGAATCCGCGTGAGGGGAGCGACGCGAGAGGATTGTCGGAGGAGAGAAGCATTCATTCGCATTCCGTCTATTCCACAATCTCACTCCGTCCCGAGGCCTCACTCTACTGTACTCGGTGTAGCAGATCCAACTGTCTCAATAAAAGTGCGAGTTTGAATTTTAGAAACGAGCTCAACTGACTCGAGCTAGAGTAGTTGTGGTCGCGTTCAATGATTTAATTTTCGGAATGATATATTTGCCTTCTGTGCTCCTATCCTGCTCATCAAAAAATAGCATTACTAGAATACAACATTACCTTTGGAAGTGTTTTTAAGATATGTAGATGCCTACATGGCAATCGTTACGAGCATGAATCAGGATCAAGACTTGAGTAACGGTCTAGAATACGATCAGTGGTATTTAATATTCTCCAGCATTGTTGGAAGGGAGTTCCTTCTCACTCATTGACAATGGTGGGTCATTCCCCCGAAACTTTTGTGAAAAACATTTTGTGTCTCTTTTTCAGTTTCCGTGTGTAGTCGTCTAATCATTTATTTATTTAAGTGCTATTGCAAGAAGCGTTTTCCTCCACACAATGTTGTGGAAAAATTAGATGCAGGCAGCACGTAATAAATAGTTCATGTCACTCTCATTAAAATATAGACACATAGAAAAACTAACACGGACACGGGAAAATAAAACTTGGAGATTTCGAAGTTAAAACTTCTTTCCCAAAGAGTGGATTCACCGAACACAGCAGATGCATATGGGGACCTACGAGGAGGCTAATACGCTGCGAGAGAGGATGGCGAGAGCAGGGTCAATTCATTCGAGACAAGGGATGAGCGGAGAGGGAAAGGAGCAGTGGAGTTGTTGGCATAAAAGGCGAATACTATAAGAGTTAATACGAAGAAGACATAATATTTGCATGGAGCAAGTGCTAAAGGGAGAGGGGATGCTGAAACCTGTGAAGAATGAAAGGATGTTGGGTACTGAAAGAAATCAGTTGGGTAATGGGAAGAATAGAAGGAAGTGGAAGGAAGAGAACGGGGTTCGTGGGCGGGATGAGGCTTAATCGGATGATGATTATGTCGAGTCGAAGGAGGAAAGTGGCTGGAGTAGGAGCATGGACAGCAGGCAGCAAGGGCAGTCGTGATGTTGCACTTGCACACCAAGACTAAAATTTTAAAAATAGCTACGTAACGGGAACAAACTAGGAGAGCCAGCGACGGCTCTTTATCAGCTAGGGACTATTGCTCGCTGCCAAAAACTCCAGCAAAATGGCAAGATATCCCAGTAGCACATCTGTCATTCATGTCATCGAAGAAATTGCTTTGCGACATCTGCTATCGTTTTCTAATTAATATTGCGTCAAAGACAGAGATCTGCTGAAGTGCATGTAATTCTACAACGATGAAAATATTTTATCGTAGCTAACAAAGGAATGGTCAATAGAACGTGGCGCATGCAAAAATATCATCTCTGAAATGTCACAAGCTCTTCCATAGAATAGAATTTGCATTTACCGCGATTAACGAATGAAAGTGGTAGTGTTACGGCCTGTGAACACCTCGTTGGCTGCGATAGGAAGTAACCTATGTGCCCTCTGGTGAGGGAAGGGGGAACAACAGAGCACGGTGGAGCGGTGGTTCCGCAACTGGCGAATAATTCGTGGATTTGCACACTCTCCGAGTAACGCTATCTATCGGCGTGTCGCGGCGGCTATACTTTCACTTGCTCTCTTCTCTCGTCGTTTGCGAGATACGCACGCGTGCTAAACGCGTGCTCACGGGCACGCACGAGGAGTTTAATTTAGCCGTCCGCGTATCGGTGGGAATGGCGATGGGGTGGGGGGCTCGGACGTTGTTGCCCGGCGAATTGCGTTTTTCTCGTTTTTTTTCCTCCCCTGGTAATTTGTTTCCGGGAATTGCGCGACACGGGAGGTGGGCGAGAGGCTGCGCCCGAGAAATTACGGCCGTCTGCTGTTTTGCGGTCTATTCTGATGCCTAGCCTTTGCCACTGAAACTCCTAACTGCTGGTTGTTTTCCCTTCGCGGCAAAATCCCGATTGGAATCCCTCGATAAACCACTGCAACCAGATTCATACAATATCCACATTGAAGTTGAAATTTTAAATATGCCTTATTGTTTCGAAGCTATTGCGGATTTTTATTTTGTGAGTAAAAATAAGATACATGTTAGAGTTTTAAGTAACAATTGAATGCCATGAGTTTCATATTTTGAACCGTTTGTGGAGAAATCGATTGCAATGCGCATGCTAATCGTCTTTTTTTTTCCTTTCAGGTGAGTCATCTCTGAATTTGGGTTTAAGGATCCTTCCTGCATTTTACATTTTAATCAATGTCAGCCGTTTTCTTATGCGCATTTACGATGCATTGCAACTTTATTGTAATATTGAATCCAATCATGGCCTCTCTTCATGAGAATATTTCGTACATTCTCTGAGAAGGGTAAAAAATGATTTGGTTGAAAATACATGACGCGTAGCAGAAATCTCTCTGACTATGATTAAAAGTAGTAAGATCATAGAAGATATTCAGTGTCTCCGGCGCATATTCTACATATTCTGATGTGATTTATTTTGCTGGAAGAGGTAAGTGATAGCACATATTTTCTCGCGAGCGAATATTGCTAAATTTTTCCGAAGTCTCCAACTCACTTGCCTGCTGTTTGCCTCATTGCAGGCATTGAATGGTGCGGCCTTTAAGTGATCCACTGCGTTACGTCTGTATTTTTTTCTATTCGAATTTCCGTACGCTTTTCAGCTTTTAACTCTGTATTTTAATGACTATTTTTAAACGCTTTTCTAAACTTGCTTTGCCTCTATGTCTGTTTCGTCGATGGAATCCTGTAATTAATTTTTTACTCCCTTCCCATTCTCGAATCGGCTTGACATTTTGCACTTTTGCCTTCTTCTGATGACATTAAAATATTCATTAATCAGCAGACATTTGAAATTTTTTCCATTATGCTCTCACTAATTAACTGATTTTACAAACGGAAAATAGTTTAAACTTCCTCAGTGCATGGAGGGGTCCGTTACCAATTATTGATAGATATTTATTTAGAAATCAATGGATCGGATGATAAAGCGTGGATGGTGATTAGGTTTAGATATTATGTTGCGTCATGCCATTCCTTCCACTCCTGTTTCCACATCACTCCGAATAAATCTAATCCGCACCCACGTTTCATTCTTCCATTTTTGCATAGCTTATTTTTTTATTTTTAATGCTTAATTAACTCTGTTTTTGGAAAATGTGGATTTGTTATCTTTTCTTTCAATTTTTATCATTACTATAGCGTACGACTAGGTTCTTCGAAAAAGAACGTTTATCCTTGATGTTATGTTACACTCTCTCCATATTTCCGTCCACGGTTGAATACATTCGCTATATTTCTGTCGGCTTAACATATTGTTGATAATATCAACTACATGTTGTTTTCTCCTCTTTATTGCCGTGCGAATGAATCAATCATGTTTAGTCGTTTTGCTCGCTTTGCCTGTAGCGTGAATGAATATCTCGCTGGCGTCGCCTCCTACTCATCCCATCCTGTTCTGCGAGCGAAGCCGCCCGACCCCAGCCGGATAATGCGATTGTGCTCACGCATGGAACCGCTAAACCTCGGCTCCATAGTCACCGCTGGCCAACGCAGCCCAAGTCACCGCAACCACTCACTGTGCGTGCGGTCGACGGAGGGAGCGCGGGAAGGAATCGCTTGATTGGAGAGAGGACTGCTGTGTGCGCGCACGCGAGGTGGCGCTTTGTGAATGCGGGGCCGAAATAATTGAGGTGAAACGATAAGAGAGGAATAACTGGTGTTGATGAGTACATGGTATTGCAATCCTGATCGGTATTCTGCCGTCCTCCATGACTCCCTATACCGAGCTAGTGCTTTGCCCTCGAGCAGTGGGAGAAAAACACGTCTCCACTTTGTAATATGTTTAGGTTTTCCGAAATTCTCTGCCTCATCGTGTTGCACATCCGTGTAGGCATATGAACTGACAAGTTCACTTATGAAATCGTCGATGAATAGATTTAGGAAATTTATAAAAGTGAGGAACAATTATACCCCCTCTCGCAACGACTTTAGTAGACGCAACTTGACTAATTGTGGACGAGACCTACCGGCACATGGCCAAAACTTCTGGGGTTGTTTGGTGGTGTGCGGGTTGTCTACACTGATATTAGTTGTTCATTCGGACGCATCGGAAAACCATCTTTTTAATTGTATTCTACAGATTAGGTTACCATTGAGTACTGATGAAGTAATCTCGGAGCCTCCCTTTCATTCCAGTACTGCCTTCTTCAGCTCACTGTAAGCATACACCCTTTCAATCTATCTAAAAATCCTATTCTCATCCTTCGTTTACCTAACATTCAACCCTCTAACACCGTTTTCAACATCCTCTCCCCGCTAAGTACTCCCACCATCCTCACCTTCTGTCTCCTCTGTATCTCATCTAAAAGTTGCCTCTCCTCACCCACCATGTCCAGCACTTCGTCGTTCCTCCTCCTCTCTGTCCATTTCACCATCTCCACTCTTCCGTACCCACATTTTGTATGCCTCCAATCTTCTCTCATCCTCCTTAGTGTCCACTGTCCACGTTTCTACCCGTAGAGAGCTACACTCCATATCGAACTCTTCACTAACCTTTCCTTTAAATCTTACTTGACGATTCTCTCATAAGTTCCTTCATGTTTTATGAATGCTTCCTTTGCTAATGCAATTAGCTTCTTGATTTCCTTACTACAGTATCCATTTTCCTATGATGTGCTGCCTAAATAATTGAATTTCTCTACCAGCTCAAGTTTTTCCCCACCTAATTTTATCTTGAGTCTCACATTCCTCGCTTGAGATGCTTTACAAAACCCTAATACCTTGGTCTTCTTGTGATTGATCCTCATCCCATACTCCTCGCACCGCTCGTCTAACGCATCCACTAGAGCCTGCAGTCCCCTCCCTGACTGGCTAATGAGCCCCTGATCATCCGCAAACCTTACCGATTTAAACATCATTCCTCCCACTTTTACTCCAGCTTCCAACTCATCCCACGCATCTGTTACCATCTCCTCCGTGTATACGTTGAAAAGCAGCGGCGATAGAGGGCAACCTTGTTTCACTACTCGGCCAATGCTAACCCACTCGAATTCACCGTCCGCTACCCTCGCTTGCGCAGTCTGACCCATGCACAGATTACGAATGAGTCGCCTATTCCCCCAATCAACACATTTTCTCTTGAGAATATCCATTAACTTTACCCAGTTTGCCCTATCAAACGCTTTTTCAAAATCCACGAAACAGGCATATAAGTCCTGGTCATATTCTAGGTTCCTCTCCACGAGGGACCAAATCATTGCTATTCCATCACGAGTTGACTTCCCTTTTCTAAAACCAAACTGATCTTTGCCCAAATACTCGTTTGCCCTCGCCTCTATTCGTCTGTTCAATATCCTCACTACCACATTCGCCGCGTACGATATTAGGCAGATAGTCTTATAAGCTGCTCATTCAACAGCTTCCCTCTTTTTCAATAGCGAAATTAAAACCGTACTAACGAAATACTCCGGCTAGCATCCTTCCTCATAGGTCCTGCGTACTAGTTCAAAAAACCTTTTCTTACTATCCTTCCCTGGATTCTTCAGGAGCTCACACGGGTTATTGTCCTTTCCTAGCCTTCATATCACGAAGGGATTTCTCGATTTCCGAATCTAATATCCCCGGCCCAAAATTATCCTCCTCCACCGCACTTCCCTCCTCTAAAGTCAATATCTCCGACCTGTTCCTTTCTACATAGATATCCTCCACGTATTCCATCCATCTACTTTGTACCTCTTCTCGCTCGGTTAGCATCCTTCCATCTTTAGCCACAATTACAGACATGGCTTGTCCTCTTTTGCCGCCCGATAGCGACTTAACTTTGGCGTACTCGCCTTCTCCATCCTTCTAGAACTTTTCCATTTCCTAACACTGCCTTTACCACCAAGCCTCCCTTGCCGTCTTAGTTTCATGTCGTAATCGATTATTTAGTTCCCTCTGCATTATTTTGCCCTTCTCTGCGCCCACTTTCTTCCACTTCTTACACTCTTCCATATTTTCACCATTGCCTCTGTCACCCAAGACTTCTTTATCCTTCTGCTGTCAACGTAGCCAGTGGACTTCTCCGCCGCTTTGACTATTCCTGATATTCTCTCCTCATAGTCCCCTTTAGTGCTTCCACATTCTTTTCCCTCGCCTTCCTAACTTTCATAAGTCTTTTGAATCTTACGCTGCATCTCATGAGCACTAGGTTGTGGTCTGAATCTGCATCCGTTGCAGGGAAGCTGCGCGAGTTTTTCACACTATTCCTAAACCTCTATTTTACCATAATTTAGTCTATCTGATGTCTCCCAAAATCCCCTGGACTTTTCCATGTGTACGTTCACCCTTTATGATGATTGAACCAGATGTTTGTGATGAATAACTTGTTTTTTTCCTTCAGAATTCTGCTGCTTTCTCTCCCCTGTCGTTCCAAATTTATAATTCTCCTACTCCTTGTCCATCCCTCCCCTCCCTGACTGAAGCCTTCCACTCCCCTATCACTACCAGATATTTCTCACCCCGAGTTTCTGTAATTATTTTCTCGAGCTGTTCATTCACCTCATCCACTTCTTCTTCCCTGTGATTGCTAGTGGGCATCTACACTTGAACCACCACACGGTTGGAGTGTCGTGTCTCAATTTCTATGACAAGAATTCTATCGCTCACCCGATCTATACCTACCACTCGCTTACCAATCTTCTCGTTTAATACTAAAGCTACCCCTCATTGAATTTCCTCCCCACCACATTGTACATGTTACCCTGTAGTTGTCACTCCAATAGTCCTCATTGTCCTTCCACCTAATTTCTGATAAGACCGAAGATATCTATCCTCCCTTTTTGCAGTTCCCTTTTTATATTTTACCTGACCTCATCATTGTCCACACATTCCACGTCCCTACATTCATCGATGCCTTCTTCTTCTCCATCCTCTTTGTATTCTTGTGCTCCTCCTTGGATGCTGTTGCTGAATGATATGATGACGATTATGTCTCTGCAAGGACTTTGGATGATACGGACCCCGAGGACCTTGCCGACCTCGCTGCCACCTACGACACCCGCACTTATGGGCTGGGTCCCGCGTTCTATCAAACTCCATGCTCGTTCGATCAAACTCCATGTTTTCAGGGAAGAGATAGTTGGTAGGCTTTCCCACTTCCATCCAACAGTGTTTTTTACGTGACACCATCACGTGGAGTGCCTTTGGTCTGGCTCGTACCCTTCGAACTATTTGGCTTGGGTGGCCCTACCGAGAATAATTTAGAATTAATCCCCCTAGTACAGGTCTAGGGCTCATAGGAAATCTCAAGCGTTTCCACCGCGACAACGTTTTAGCCAAAGGGAAAGGAGGAAAACCATCTATTTCATTAATTCAGCTTTGCCTTTCGACTGCATCGTGCTAAAAGTGAAACTCATAGTTTCAAATTCATAGAAAAATATTTCGAGGGGGTGAAGCCAACCCCCCCCCCCCCATTAGGCTACGTGCCTGTAGACCAATAAATGAGATGCTTGATCAAGGCGCAAGCCGTGTGTCTGTAGGGAAATCGATTTCTGGGGGAGCTATGTTTTTTGCCTAAATCGGCAAAACTATCTTGTTTGCTACTGCTTACTCTAAAAGGAAAATTGAAATTTTCGTAACTTATTACTAAAACACAATGCTTCAACACAGCCGTTCTAGGTTTTTTTTCTGACTATGTATATGGCTACTTTTTCCTTCATTATCACAGTAATAATAGCAGGAAAATAATGGTGCCAACCAGAAGCATTGGTCTCTAACAAACGACCAAAAACTACTTAATATTTGTAATACGTCTATTTCATCTATAATTAGTTCATTTCCTTAAGAAACCTCGGATTTACTTAGTCGTAATTGAGACACCAAATCTTGAGAAATCAATTATCAGTGGGTTCAAAGCTCTGGATAAATTCCTCCCATTCATTATGAAAATTGATTTCTATGATCTTCCTGCTAATGACTGAGATTGTTGGGTATTTACAGCGCTTTTACCCATCCCTAACTCCCGAGAGTTTGACGGTCACTGCCGTAAGCGATAGCTTCATTATGTAGGCTGCATTTTCCGGGTTACACCGCGTCGTGATTATTGAGACCTACGCGGTAATTTGTTCCTTGGGGCAAATCTGCGAAGTGAGTGAGTGAGCTGTGCGATTGTGTTTTTCATAGTGTTTCAGCCTAATTTTTGTGTATGACCTCACTGTCATCCTTTTAAGTTCCCATCCGCCGCCTTTTTTGCCCTGCAAAGACCACGGCCTGGGGGAATTTATTTTCTTCCAACGGTTAAACGGCCGTAGATCGTTAAACCACACATATCTGAGATTGTCCTTATAAAAAATAATGAAATTAAATTTAAAATATGGGATTTATGCCTAGTATATAATGACTATTCAATATCTAATGACTAACGAGATTCTTATGCTATTAGTTAATGCTAAAAAAAAGAGGGAACACAAATGAATTTCTTTCTTGGGTTTAAAATCAGCTGTTTTATAATTTAAACGCTGCTGAGGACTTAATTTTTTACCTTTTCGCGGAAATATTTCGAATGTGTGCATTTCCGCCCACCAAAGTGTGAATTCCTCGTCTTTTCTCCTAATGCGCCGATTTCCACCGCTCTGAAAACATGGGCTCCTTCGCGACTCTTCTTTTTATCATCGATAGTGATTGAGTCTGGCACAAAATGAGGGCCGCACTCTTCCATTATTCGATGCGTCGCCTACTTTTAGAGTTATTCGCGATTAGCATTTGAATACCCAAGCCCGGTTTGAAAATGAGTTAATGACGTCACACGCTCATGCATGGCGCTTTAGATTTCCTTGTGCATGAGCTTCCTGTGATTCGCTATTGTTTACAGCTTTGCTTGCGGCTCCTTATCTCAGTGAAATATTATTGTTGACCAAGTAAATGAACCAAAATTTCCATGACGTCACCAAGTATGAAATGTAGGCAGAGATTTGGTGCCTAAGTGAACCACTCTAATCCCGAATTTTAAAATGAAATTAGTAATTGTGTTCTCTAAACGGTATTTAGAAGTTTTCAAATGGTGCCGATCCTTTTCGCAAAAGACTGCGAGTATAATTTTTCATACCGAGGAGAGAATGTCCTTCGACAGCAGGACACACTCAACGGCGTCTCGCTCTTCTTCCAGCGCAAACTTGAGACTTTGGAAAGGAAACGCTGCGTCTTGGCCGTGGTAATGTGGAGGGATGTGACCCCTCCTCAATCCCCTCTCTCTTTGGAATCCACCCCACCCTCCATTCGCCGTTTCCCAGGGCGACGACTTCACCTGTCCAACGCACGTGCCTCCCACCAATTCTCTCCCCATTCTTCCCATCTTCTTTATTTCGCCCCAAAAAGCCCTCACTCATGTTCTCCGCCTCCTCCCTTCCATTTATCTCTCTCTCTCTCTCTCTCCTTCTTTCCCTCCACTTGCTCCATCCCACTTTTCAACCTCGCTATCTCCTTCTTTATCTTTCCCTCTCGCTCCGATGTTCGATCTCTCTATTCCTCCCGATGCCTGGTCGTGAATCTCACCTTGGAGGTCGAATAGAGGAACACGATTTCGTGGGAAAGAAAATCTCGGGGTGGCGGGCGATGGGTTTTGGCCAGATGTTATTTTTTGAGAGGACACACAGTCTTTTTTTACTGATTCCACTCTACCGGTCATTGTGATATGTATTTCAGCACCAGAACTCCATTTAACTATGATATATTTATGATTAAACTATGGTTAGATATGGATAAGTTTCTTCGAAAAAGCAAACAAATGTCTAACATAAGGAAAAAATGCCATTAAAAACAGAAAAAGTATACTGTTTAACTTTTAATATTAAAAAAACTTTGTCATTAAATTATTGACTACGAAATGATATGGATTTTTTGAGAATGATTTGTTTTCAATCCTATTCAATTTTTTACATGTATGCTCCGAAGATCAGGAAGCTCATTTTTATCAATATCTGAGCGCCAATTATTATTGTCATTATCATCATACGTGTTCAAATTAATTTCTCACTCGAACTCGTGCAAAATTGTTGTATGTGATGCATTAGAGGACTTGACCCGTGACTACTAAAGGAAAGTTGACAAAATCTCTATCTAATTATTTGCCAAATTAAATAAGTATACCGACGCATGTATTCATTAAAAAAATTTATAAATGTTCCATGATAAATAAATTCTTCATTTGACGGAGAGAGATGAAAATTTCTTCCTATGATTCGAGAAATTCCAGCCTCTAGTAATCTGTTATTTTTTAATAATTGTTTTTTGGTTATAGAAAAATACAATCACCACAGTTTGCTGCGTCCATTAAGTACCAAAAAGCATGATTTTATGTGTTGAGCCTGTTATGAATTGCCTTTCGATGAGTTTAAGAAAAAGGCTGAACGATATTAACCCCGAATCATACCGGCAGTTCGAGCCTTATCAAGCTGAACGTCTCCCTTTCATTTGTTTCACCCCTACCCCTGTACCCTTCCCTCTCCCCCTCCACCCCACCCCCCTGCGCCCTCCTCCAACTCGCCCCATATTCACCCTCCCGGAAAAGATTCCCAATTTTTTTTTCGATTTAGGTGGGAAAGTTTTTTCTCGTTGGCTTCGATATCTTCCTTGTCTTCCATTTCCTTGCCTGTCAGCCCTAATCCTCCGCGGGCAAACTCTTTTAATTCCGTGCGTTCGCCGCGAGAGGACGAGCAGACGAAGGGCATCAAGTGCAGGCCAATGTATTTCGGCCCTATTTCTCCGAATCGCCTTCCTCCCTCCGTTGAGGGCGAATTTCCCCGGAGACGTCGGCGACCAACCAACCCCCCGCGCTTGGCGCGCTTTTGCTTTCTAGGGGTTATGGTGACGTTTGGGAACAAGCTCAGCTGCGTGAATCACTTCTCTTCGGGAGATGTCACTGAATGTCAAGCTACTGCACCGCTCCCGTTACTTCCTTTAATTTAATTTTTCCTCACCCGAGAGGTTTAAAGAGGAGCGACACCTTTTGGCCACGAGGAAAGTCGACTGTTTGCTGTAGACACCGATATAGGGGAGCTTGGTTTATCTATTGAGGGAAGGAAAATAATGTTTATGGCCACTACGAAGGGTTTTCACTCCGAACTGGTGAAAGAAATACAACATGGGCATGTGAACTATGAGTAGGTAAATCACAGACACCAAATTGACGAACTTGTTGTAATAATAGCCACGTTCTTTACCCTTTTATCTCTAAATGGAACGGAAATGCCTTTTAGTTTCATAAATCAGAGGGACGGTTTGACTTTTTTGCTCTTTGTTGAATTTGAATCCGCGTGAAAATAAAGATGCCTCCGATTTCGTGCGTTGCTTAGCCGTTCTCGCCATGTGTTTGTTTAGAGACCAATCTTGTCATGATATAGGAAATTGTTCTTCGACAACATACTTCCATACTTATATACCCGATTGGTGATTGATTGGCTTCATCGAGACTCTTATGTTTAAAATAAAATTGGACGTGAATTTGGGCGTTCGAGTCATTCACTGTATTATTTTCCCGAATGAGGTCCCATCATTTTTGGTTAAAAAGTTTCGGCGTATTCATATTATGAACGTCTCATTGATTTTAACTTATTTCTTCTTTTCTCCTACTAGGCATATATCTATCATTTTATATTTTTTAAAGTAGCAATATCATGACCGTATTGATATGTACATAGATGAGGTCACTTTATATCCAAAATTGGCAGAACCACGATCTTATTTCATTCAATTTATGGTGAAAATCGTAAGCAATAACTAATCATAATTTTTGTTAATTAAGCATAAACATCTCTAATTATTAGCCAAAAATTTGTGAATAATTTCAAATTTTTAGGAAAACCAAATGAATGATTTTGAAAGAAACAACCATGGAAATGATGAATAACAGAGACAAAATATTTTAAGAAACTAAGCTTGCATTCCACTATTGATAGAGTGGTTGAGAGATAATAATTGGTTTAAGAGTGAGCGATGTGGGGAGATGGTGTCAACCTACTTTGCGAATCTTGTACTTCTGCTTGTTTTTTTTTCTAGCAGATACTACTGCGCGCAATTGGGAATGCACGGGTGTATGTAGTGAGTAGGTGAAAGGCATAGGTTAACGAAACGTGCACCTGGAGGAATGGAGAGTGAAATCCCAGAAGGGGGCGTGGTCATCTGGCATCACTGGACAATCCCAATCCCTGCCCCCTTTTGTCCCTTTCCACGTGAACAGCACCGCAAATGGAATACTTAAGCGAGTACGAGTGTTCGCAGTCGGTACGGACACTGCGGACTGATTTGTACATTACGGTAGTCAGTAAATGCTTGCGGAATAACCCGTGTGTGAAACTCACCATCAAATACTACCCTCATAATGGTGGCCTCTTCATTAAATCAGGTAGATGTGTTTTTCTAATGCCTCAGCTCTTCCATCCCTTCGTGCCTCTAAAAATGATGGACTGCAACCACTTACTTAGGCTCGCTGAGGCGCCTGCCATATGCCTATCAATTTGCATTCTCGTCCATTCCCGCCGAAAGAAATTGCTTTTTTCATGACCCTCGCTACATCTGCATTCGCCCTTCCGTGTCCATTGCCCTCTTAATTGATGCGTTAAAATGGAGGGATGTAAAGTCATGCTCCCGAATGGACAAAATATCTGTTTCAATTAATTGTCAGGAGAGTATTTTCTCTGTTCATGGAATTCCATTCTCAAAGCAAGTGTGGCGAAGGCATTCATACAGTTTTTATTTGTAAAACAATCATAAAACCTCATAAATTTCATTTCATTTCACAAATCCTATTGTTCGTGTTGCCGAATTAGCTATTTGCCGATGCGCATGCAGATGTTGCTTAAGATATTAGAAGAGCTACAAGCCATTGTAGCAATAAATCACCAGTTCGTGATTGTTGCTTTTGACTGAATAGTATATTCATTTTTTGAACCTAAGTGTGGAAGGTAATTACAAGTATAAATTAATCGGAAAATATATTTTTACTCGAACGTTCATAAAAATAAGGAAAACCTTCTACTAACACCAGCACATCCAATTTACATTATACGGGGGCGTTTATTTTTCAACCTCCGATCGCTCAGCAAAAACAACATACCTACATACAAAAGAAATAATGAAACACTGACTTGCAATTTTCCTTTGTGGAAAATTGCATGTCAGTGTTTCATTATGAATCATTTCCACTCCATCTCGCTTGATTCCTCGAATTTTATACAAGAGAAAGGCGGGTACTGAGGGGATTGCGCAACTACGCATCACCACACGCTCAAATCGTTTCTGACCATAAGTTGCTAGTTTTAGGCTAGTGGCAATCTCATCCAAGTGTGCACTGCGGAGAGTCAGCTAGAAAACTCGCCGAGTGGCTTCAGCATTGACATGTCTTGACCTTTATACAGATAAAAGAGATTTTCTTTTGATGCAATGCGGCTAGAGTGTGATAAAATGTGGAACATTACGCCCATTCCCATCCAAAACAGAAGAGGAGACATTCTGACTTCTGGAAGTATTCTGATTCATGACAACGCCCGTCATCTCAGCGCTGATGCAGCCCAACTGCTCCCTGAGCAATTTCAATGGAACATTTTCGATCACCCGCCGTGCAATACCTACTTAGTGCCGTGCGACGTCCATCTTTAGGCTTAAATGAAGATGTGGCTAGGTGGGAAGTGTTTTCAAACGGGCGATGAACTTCAGGACAATAGCAAAACTCATTGGAAGTCACAGGCGGCAACACCATACACGGAAATAAAAGATTTGATTAAAACTATCTAACTGGTGTGATAGGGAGTTTTTTGTTAAATGCCCTTGATGCAAATAATTAAACACGACTTATTTTATCATTCGCTCTAAATAAATTTTATCAAACATTTTAATGTATCATAATTTGGTCGATTATACGAAAGAGTTTGTTAAAAATAACTGAATAAATTCGATACGCTTCAGAGTTTGGTATCCGTTAATCGAAGTTATGATTAATTTCACGAAAGTGCTGGCTTGTTTGGTTACAATTATCAAACTTTATTATTTGGCTTGATATTTTTTAGTATTCAATTTTCGTAATCGTCGAATGTACTCTCGTTCATGTTTTGTTTATAACAATAACAATTGCAGTTGAAAGATCCTAAAGAGACCTTGCTTAAATGGTAGGTCGGTATAAATGATTTTATTTTTATTATTCCATTGGCTAGAACGATTTTATTCTATTTAAGTTCTTTTTCCTGTTTATTTCTGTTTTAATGTGTAATGCTAATGAATCAAAGACATTGAATACTAAAATACTTAGGATATGTGCCATAAAAGTATTTCATTTTCAATTTTTTGCACCACGAAGATTACGCTTCAATGGGTGACTAAGTTATTTAACTTTGAACTTTATTTTGAGTAACTGCGTAATACAATTGTGTACACTAAGTATTCCTTTTAAGCTTACAAAGCGAAAATGTAGGCACACCTTATTTACATTTCAAAACTAAGGTTGATAATGTACAATAATAATATATTAAGGCGTTTGAGTAAGCATCTATTATGGCAACCAATTTAAATTAGTTATTGAAATCCGTTGCTACCTTGAGGGGATCCACGTCCAATGCTTCCTTTTATCGTATTTTTTTCCATATTTTTTGTATTTCTTTCTCGAAAACTTACGTTGAAATCCTAATTTTATGATTTTTAATAAGAAAAATATTTTTATGAGGGGGAAATCTTTAATATGTGCACGCTACGTCGGTTTTATTATCCTTTTGATTTTGATAGTTTTGTTGAACTGCTGTGGCCAGTTCGGTAACAATTACCAAAACAGTTTGATAGCATTTATCAAACTGGTTAGGTAATGTTACCGAAATATTCAATGCTCCATATGAACCGAAATGTTTGATAATTTGTAATGGGGTGCATCTATAGAATAAAAAAATACTTATGCGTTAAGTTCTTCACCCATTGTTTCAAGGATTTTGAGTCGAATGTAAACAGCGTATCTTGTAAAATATCGAGTTGCAATATTTTCCTAAAATTACAAAAAGCGGAATTAGTATTTGGCTGAATCGTAATTTTTAAATCTGATGCGGCTCATTCCTGCGCAAACAATATTCCTGATTTTTTACTAATAAAGCTGTAGAATAAACCAAAACAGGGATATAAATTACGTATTTAATATAAAATAATAAATATTATATAACTATACTCGAAAAATTACATGCATCGGGCCATGTATTGACTTTCGCTGCCGTGAGGAATGCTAATTTGAACATTTGACCGCCCATCATGAAAGCTGACAAAGGGTGCAAAGGTATCGGTCATCAAAGGCAGAGCAGTTTCCGTCAGGTAGATGGATTCTTATCTACGTCGAACACAATTGAGATGAAATTTTATTCTTAAGGATAACTTTAAGTCATGTGTTAGTAAAATGTTTCATGTAAGCACATTGTAACTGGTTGTATACCGATGCATTTACAGGTTGGAAGGGGATTCTTTCCTCCCACATTCTTTATTCCAAGGGTGGGGATCGGAATCCAAAGTGAGATAAGGAGGAAGGGGTTGATGAAGGGATGTGGGGCGGGTGTTTGCTGGCTGGAATCCGAGCGAGGAGCAAAAGCAAAGCGCGCAGGAGGAATAGCATCAATTAAAGCTCTCTCGAGCGCCTAACAATTATTTCTCTCCCTCCCCGTCGTTAAGGAGACTCCCCACTTCTACTCTTCCCAACTTCGGACCCCTTCTACATTTACAGGAGTTGTTCCCACACATTCTTGCCAGCTCCTTCTTCTCCAACTTCTTCTTCTCCATCTCCATTCGAAAACCAACGCTCCGTAATCCAACACTCTTTTACGCTGCTGACCAATCCCACCTGATTCTATTTCTTCTTCATTCCTGCCCTTTCTCTTTTGTTTACTTCGTCTCAACACCTCCAACTTTAGATCTCAGAAGTAATTGCGTTACTATGCTTTCAGGTGTATCAGGAAAAGGGAACACAGATGTGCACTTATTAATTACAGCCAAATTATTTATTATTGTGACACCATATCGAACCCCTTGATGATATAATGGAGTCAGAAGACGCATAAATGAGCATTATTTCTATGAAGTGAGCCGAATTTCGCTCAAAATTTGGAAATGAAAATAGCACAGGAATTTTTTATGCAGTAATTTCGAGCATTAGTCAATTAATATTTGCTAAGTCATTACTTCATTTGCGGGAATAGCTTTAGATATTTTGGAAAAAAGGATAAATCAGGAAAGTATTAAAATACTATATTTTTAATATATCTTATTTAATTTTTAGAGTATGGAAATTATCGATCATTTTGATTGATGATATTTTATACATTTAAAAATATACATATTTTTTTACTGCCCATGAATCAATGAATATCGTTTCGCATGGTTGTACCTACTGATGCCTTTCTGTTGCTTCTCTTCCTTGCCTCATCACAGCCCTCTCTCCTCCAGCCCCCTTTTCCTCCGATGCAACTTGCCCTTTCGACCCCTCCTCCTCCGCAACTACCCTTAAATCCCCTCCTCCAATTGTCCCACCCCAAATCCATCCCTCTCATTCCATCCCCGCCCCCAACGCCTTCCACCCCTCTCACCATCATCTTTGGCCTCCTTTAAAACTTCCACGCGAATTAAGAGAGGACAAATTTTCCACCTCCGCTCCTGTTTTTTTCTTCCCTCGGAATCGCTCTCGTTTCCCCCTCCCCTCTCCATCGCACTCATTCTAACCCATCTCTCAACCCCCCTTCAACCCTCACCCTCAACACACTCCACCATTTCCTTCCCACGCTACGCCCAACACCCGCATTACCTTTTCCTCTCCTTCCACCCCCACTACTACCCCCGTCGCTGATTTTTCCCATTTTTGGAATGTGGAAGAGTGAGATGGAGACAGAGGGAGAGAGATAGAGATAAAGAGAGAGGAGGGCCTCCTTAGCGGTAATTCCATTAATATTTGCGTCATAATCGCCGACAAATGACAATCGACGACCCCCTTGGCTCCTCCGTTGCCTTCCTCTTTGTCTTTTCTTGTCGCTCCTCCCATTATACGCTTCGAAGGAATGACGACACATTCTACTTTGATTCCTTTGAAGAGCATTAAGAGATTCAACAATTATCTTCTTCTACGTATGCCTTAAGCCCCTCTCATTCCAAATCCATTTACAATTACTCCAGTTTCCATTGCTACATCATCATCACTCACAGGGCGATAACACCCTCCCCAAGTTTATGTCTATATTTATATCGCATTTCTTGGACCATCTCAGAGGCTTTCAATTCTAATGCGATAGAAGATTAATAAATGCATGAGTTTTAAAGAGCTCTTATAATAATGAACTACCCTACTACTATAATGAACTTATAATAGTGAATTTCACTTACAAGAACATCTAATGGTTTTAATGGCGTATAGTTGGTTTAAAAAATCATTAAAAATCCGTTTCAAAAAAGTCGAATGCCGAATGTCGAAACATTAAAAAAAGAGACCACTGACGATGAGCTCCTGTTTGCCCTAAAATGTTCATGCCCCAATGTTAAATGTAACAACTCAGTCGTTCAATTTATTCATTTGTTACTTATTCCCCTTTTTTACAAAATCTTTGAAAGCATTTAACTTACATTCCAAACTTAAAAGACGACTTAAATATCAATTGAAATGAAAATGGAATATTTCATAGGAAGGCCTTTTTATAGTCTTTTTTTCGCCAAGAACACAATTACTTAGCCGTGTAGGTGAGTAAAACAATCATTTTAACTCGCCAATAATGTTTAATACACTAGGCAGTGTGGCCAATGTATGATAATGTCTTTCATTAGCAGAAATGTTTTTCTCTTTTAATACTTTAATAATGATTTTCATCAGGATTAAATAATTTAGACGTTATTCACGTAATTACCTTTTGAATGATCATTCCTTTCTCGTTGGTATGCTGTAACGGACCTTACAATGAGCCAGCTTGTTGTTACATGCCTCTCAATTGTATTTGAATTCGTTGAAAAATTCATTCACTTCTCAAAACTGGGAAGGCAACCTATGCTATATCACTCGATACCCATTTCGGAAGCTTTCAAACTCAATAAACATGGAATCCGCTCTTGACCGAGTCAGCCGTTGCATTGACACATTCATATGCCCTTGGCCTTCTCCGGGAGCACATTTCTCATTTGGGACCCCAGAAATCCATCCCTTCAATCCCAGCAAACGCGGACGGAGGCCAATCGAATCCGGAGGAGGTCGCTTCGTGCTCGCCCTTTTCCAAATACACACGCTAGTCGCCGCTGCGTTTCCCTTGCCTTCACGCACCCTTCGCATCCATCTTCCAGCACTTGGTCAAATATCACACACGCCATCTTGCTGCCAAGTCAGTTACTACGCTCCCTCTTATCGGCGGTGGGCGTCCCAAATGAAAAAAAGAAGAGTCGGTTGTCGGAGCGCTGGAGATAGCTGTTAAAAATATAAGCTTGGAAAAAAGAGATATACGCATAAAAAAGGGATGTCAGGTGGGAGGGAGCGAGGCAGACAATCGATCAAGTCGCGCGGGGTGATTTCCGGCCTCGCGCGTCGAAGCCGCAGCCCAACTTCAACCCCTGCTCACCCGGAAAAGGCTTATCTCCCTCACCAACCCACGCATCCACTGTCATTCTTCTCTCCCTTCAACTCCATCCACGATAACAACGGCCTGTGTGGAACACAAAAGGGATGAACAGTCGCGAAGGTGTCATCCTCCATCCAAATGCATACTATTGCTGAAGTTTTCTGAGAATTATTTTTGCCAAGATACAAGTTGTAACCATAGTCTCTTGCTCATTTTTATATTAATACCCCGATAAGATCATTATTACTGCAAAATTGGAAGTCCATTTCAATTTATACAGCCGATGCTAATGTAATAAAAATCTGCTCATGTAGAATGACTTCATGAAAGACACCACACTCAATATTTGACATCACTGAGAAAGTGGTCTCGACATTTGCCTTTTTTGAAAAGCACATCTTTAATTTAAATATTGCTATTTCTTGGTGTGTGTTATGGATTATAACTTTAATCAGTCTTATTAATCAGCTTCTTAATTGTTTATACTTTATACTTGTTGATACTTTCTTGTGGCATGAGATTGATAAATAAGGCAAGAAAAAAGCCATCCGCTTTTAATCTCCGTCATCACAAAGAGTCGAATCTTTTTTCAAACCGATATCATATTGGAAACAAACTAAATTTTGGCCAATTACTTTTGGGACGGTAGCTTTTATTAATCATTACTTTGTTCATTGCTCAACAAATTTCAAAATTGGTCAATCGCATCTACTTTGAACCCATGCCAGTTTTACGCTGAAATGTAAGGTAGGGATAAAGAACTACATTATATGAGGAAAACAAACTATCCCTCAATAAAGAAATTACAGAATTTGTAAGTTTAAATATACACTTGCTAAAAGGTACGCCCTTAATATAACTATTTTTATATGTTCCTGATGAATTGAAGATAAAATTGTTTTTTTTTTGTCTCCCATCAGTTGATGCATGGTTAAAGCATCAACATCTCGAAAACCTATTCATTTGTCATCATCAGTGTTAAAATTAACACCGATTTTAAGGAGCAGGTTTTTATTCACAACAAATCGAGGGCCATCCAATTGGTTGGCGTGTACAGCTGGCCTTGGAAATGATTTTCTGCGTTCTCTTGCATTTTAAGACTCGTACTTTGATCAAATAATAACAGAATTTTCAAAAGGAGAACTACAGAACTTTACTAATGCTAGTACATACCATGTTTCTAATTGTCAAAATGCAACGCATTGTGAGGGAAATAGCGGGGCAACATGTTCCAACTATCGGAACAATTGCATTTATTAATTTTACTTTAATCGCCAGAATTTCACCACCTCAACCCGAATATGCATGAAAGGGTCCACGAACTGTCATCATCAAACCCTTTAATGTCTTCGTCTGCCGTCCAAGGCCCCCTCTGCTCAGTTTGTCTCCCTCGTAACACCTTCTCATTCCCGCACCTATTTCCATAACGGCCCGTCCAAATAATTCCACCACCTAAGCAAACACTCCCCCGCACTCCAGCGGACGCCCTCAAAGGTCACCACGCGGGCGGCACCCCCTGCCCTCCGGAACTTCCGCATAAGAGCAATTGCGGAGAAGGGGGTTGAAGGCAGGGTCCCACCCCCTCACTTGGCGAAGCAGGGCGACCGCACCAGCGCCACCTAAGCCTTTTTTTTCTCCCCTGAAGTACCGACAGCAACCCAACCCCCATCCCAAAAATATGTCACCCCTACGCTCTCAAATATCGAGCTCTCCGTCTCGCACCCTCGTGTAATCGCCCTTTCAGAGAACCGGAAGTTTTGCTTCCACACCCTCCCTCCCGAAATTCCACCCCTTGTTCCGCTTCCACTGTTGTGACGAATGCCAATGGTTTCCATGGCTATATTGTAATACACGGGGGTAATTACTGGAGCCAATTGAATTTTGAACTGCACCGCGAAATAGCCTTGATTAATGGGGTGATTCGTGGGCATTAGATTCAAGAGGCTCATCATTTGCCAGTAGCGCGTTAAGAACTCTCCAATGCGCTAAAATGGAACCATTTTAAAGAAATTTCGCGAGATTTTTTTTGGATACAGAATTCACCTCGCTTGATATTTTCTCACGAGGTGAGCTCTTGTTGAGTCCCATGATGAAAATATTTACCTGTATATAATATAGTACCGGATATATTATGAATTAATTTTTGATACAAGAACAAATGCTAAAGTTCTCACATTATTAGGACTACCTAATATTTTTCCTCTGACCTGCTTGTCATTTTTTCGCACTGAAACATTCTAAGAATCAATTCTGGGCAATTGCAAGAAACTTAGATAAATGTAGACAAGAGTTATTCCCGCTAACGTCAAAATGAAACTATTTAATGGTTTCTCGCACGTTTGGCTTGATAATGAGCCTCGTATTTTTGTGTCCAGTGCTATCTTTCTGTTCCTTCAAAACTCTCTCGTTCCAACCAACATTTTCTGACAAATATTTGCACAGTGTCTTATCTGATCTCATATTTTTGTATAGAATCTTTAGCGGTCACTCCAGGACAACGAAATTCTCCCTCTTTTCCGATTTTATGTTCCTCCTCGCCCCTTACGTAATAACTATCAACTTCGCATTCCGCGATTCCGTCTTTCCAAGGTTCTCAGAGTAAGTCTAAGAACCTTGCCGTCTTTCCATCTCTCGACGCCCTCTGTACCACCGAATCCCGTCCTCATTTAACTCCATGGCTTCGAACATCCCTTCCCTGGACCTCTTTTCCTCTGCCACTAGTTACAAATCCTCCTTTAAATGACATAGCCACTTTGGAAAAAGTTCTGGATTCTTTCAAGGGAACCGAAAACTCTTTTCGTAGAATTCCGTGCGTTCATTAGAAAATCTTATTCTGAAACTTCTACCTGGATATTTGAGATGCATCATTCATTGGAGTCCATTCGCAGTTTTTAAAATCTATAGTCAACAATTCATTCCTAAAAAGGTCATATTTGTCACATAATTGATCCATAAGATACCTTCCTTAGTTAATGTTTTAAATTCAACCTCTATCATGTTAACAAAATTCCCGATTCTTGTTTCCCTCAAATATTAGGCCCATTTGACCATCTATTAACCTGTAAGTTGCGGTCACAAGTAATGATAGCAAACGCTTGGTTCTTAGGAACGGATATTCGTTTTGAAAAAACTATATTGGGAGTATCGAAAGAAATTGCCGATTAAAAATTAGTTCAAACATCAGTGAAATATTTTGATCGCGGTTATTTCTAGACGAAATGGAGAACTTTCTTTTAGTTCTCCAAATACATTGATTAGATGGCTCCTAGGGAGCACGTGTGCTCTGTTTTATGAACTTTCCTGTGCATGGCAGTTCCCCCAACATGAATCTTTTTCATCACTTTTATTTCGTCACTCGTGGTGTGAGAGCGGGGGTGTACATAATACCGTTACAATGTACGGTCGCGTCCCTCGTTCCTCCAACCCCTTGTTTCTCATTTTACAACCCTTTTCCCGCAATATCCTCGCTCCCCCAATTTCATTCACCCTCCAAAAATATTTCAACCCGTTTTCATCCCGAAAGAGAAGAGCCATCGCTCGCTCGCTCGACTCACACCTCGGCTGACTGCCACAGCAAAAACACGCGCCCTCACGCACACACACCCCCTCCCCTACCCTCCTTTAACCCCCCCCCCTGCCATGCCTACGTCAATGGATACACGTGTTGTCATTAATGAACCCTTCCATCTCTTTGGTCAACGCTTAAAGGGGGGTGGGGATAGAACATGTGGGACACATAATGCGGGAAAATAAGGGGCAGGGGGTATGAATTGTGGGGAGGGGGGTGTGGGAGATATGGTTTGCACGGCTCGAGTGAGCGGTGGTTGCTTTGGCATCTCTCGCGGGCATCGGTTATGAGGCGAGAGGGTGGAATTCGGAGGTGGCGCATTGGCTCCATAAACATACACTCTCTCACTCGGAACAGCAATCGCGCCACAGTTGTCGTCGATGTCGGGAAAGAGGGGACCGCAGTGTAAAGGCGAGCGTTTTCGGGACGACTGTAGTGGCCTGGGTTGGTTAAGGAGCAATGGACGTATAGGACTGCAAGCGGTCGCGAAATCCACTCGAACCTAAGCCATGTTTCTGTTTCGATTGAGACCGTGTTCGCCTCCGTTTATTAGTTTGCAGACCATCGGAGACTATCCGCCGCCGAGACAATCGTGCTCGTCATGCTCGTGTCTTGGACCGCAAAAGAGTTGTCTTTTAATTTCCCTACCTAATTGCGCCCCTCTTATGCGCTATCCTTGCAACACAATGCCCTGTCCTGTGAAAAAAATTGGATTTGCATCGTTTTTCATTGCTTGTCAAGCATTCGGTATCGCAAAATTGTGGTTTTAGTCTGCAAACCTACGATTAATTCGTACGTAGAATACAGCGTTATACTTTCCGGTCTGTCTCCTAATCTCCGCCGCACACCAGAGCGAAGACGAAGGCAAACTCGATTCGGATGCAAAACCATGTCCAATCGCCACCATATACCTTGTTTACCCGGCAGCGTAAAAAAGAGCATTCAAAATAAGTGAAGATGTTTATCAATCGGGCGGAGTCTAGTTTCAAGAGACGAAACTTAGTGCTCACCACTGGTCAATAGTGCTATTATTGGCTTGACTCTGCTCCCCAACAGCTGTCCTTTTCATGCTTACGTATTTCTTCCCTTTTAAATGCTCAATAACCAGTTCTGTGTAATTCGTCCGACGCCGTGCTAAGCCTATCTTCCTGTGCCCTTGTGCGCGATGATTGCCTTCGTCAGGCCTTCGTGCCTCAAGATATGACTAATTAAACTTCTCTCTCTTGGCTTGTTGATTGAATTTCATTTTCACTCCATTTAATTTTCATTCTTAACCTAGCAAAACCTAGTTATTGAACTGCAGTGCAATGGGTAAATCACGGTTCAAAATTCTAGCTACCGCATGTATCCTGGCGAAGCCGAATCTGTTTCGACTCCCGATGCAGTTCTCTGTTTCAAACGATCAATACTTGCTCGAGTGATTCCACCTCAGTTGTCATCAATGTGGAATAAGGTATGAGACTGGTATGACGATCATTTGCGGTATCCCTATTATATTAACAGACGTGGAAGCCGAGGTGCTGTCTAAGGAATGGACTCGGGCAAGGTTTGCGTACGAGTTCGAGATGAGATAATTGGTGGGTCGGGATGGCAAACGAATTCTATGAATGTGCACTCAGATATATGTGCAAATTCACACATTTGGGAATAATGAAGGTATGTTTGGAGTGTAGATTGCTCCGAGAATTTTCTAGGTGGAAAGGGAAGTACACTCGAATCGATTATGGCGAGAGGCGGTTGTTTTCATGGTGCGGTTGTTTACTCCATGCGGTTCGTAGGAGATTTAAGGGGGGGGGGGACAGGAGTGCGTTCAATAAGTTTGACCCGATAGTTTTGGGGTATGCAGTAGTGAGTATGGTGGATAGATTTTTAAGTTTTGTTATTATTTTATAGGTAGCTATGAAGTGGACATGAAAATTTGCAGGAAAATTATTATTAGTATTTCAATTTCGGGATATAAGTAATTTATTGAGAATGTCATCGACAATTTTTGCACAAAATTTAAATAAATTATTTAATATAATCCAACGGTTCTGCTTATTCCTTTTATTTTCAAGAAAGCATCCAATCATCTTAAAAGCCCAATGGGAACTTCGTATCCTTCAATTGTAAGCATATGAAGCAGAATTAACAGATAAAGAGAAGAATCGAAATCGTGATTATCTTTTATTTAATAAGTTCCAACTAATTATGAAACAGGTATAAGGATAGGAGCTGAAGACTTATATCATTTGCCGACAGATTATCGAAAGGTAATGCGATGATTCATCTTTCAAAAACAATTGGAAGAAAGAGTAGGAAGCAGTCTTTGGGGAATTGGCTGCAGGAAATTAAGTTTTTCGTTGATGATCTTCAGCACCTCCTTTCACCTTTTCCGGCAAAATTAAAAATCCTCATTCAGTATTTCATTTTTTCATTTTAATGGCTCAACGTAACTGTGCAAATGATCGCAGCAGAGTAAAACGACAAAAATAGGGTGACGTTGCAGCAGAAAACGCCGAGACAAACTATCACCCTGACTCGATGAAGAGTGTACAACGAACTGAAAGCGGCAATAATTGCACGGAATGTTGATTGGATTTCTTAATCTGTGATGACGATGGACGAGTCGGTCATTGATGCATTGGGAGAAGGCATGGAGACAAATCTGGAGTAAAAAGTGAGAAGCCTTCATTTACATTGCAGGAAAATAATCATTCACGCAGTTCCTGATTTCCCTTAGCTGAGCAAATTGATTATATTGATGCCAGATTGGTAAAAAGGTGCTCCTGTTTTTAATAAATCATCTGAATGTAATTTTAAAATGGAATGCTTTTCTGAGGCTACGAGGGTTTGTTTCGCTTGAGAGAATTCATAAATTCCGACCCAAATATCGATTATTTCGCATATCATTACTCTACTGTTCCTACACGTGCGGCGTCACAAACTTTCCATCGCGGCTACCTCTCGCTGTCTCGTGAATTATAGATGAAGCACACTCGCGCAGTGCACACCGTTGCTGCACCCTGCACGAGCCATACCTCTCCATCCATCCATTTGGCTCACCCCCGATGTGAACGCACCCCCCTTTTATATCGCTCGCAAGGACAACGTCTTCTAAAAGACCCTTAGGTGCGCCGGTGGGTGAAATTGCGTTTGCGACTTCAAAAGGCGGCTTATGATTTAATAATTACGTTTATTGCATTCCGCCGCATTAACTCGGCCGAATTTCATGAGGCCCGCCTGCATTCCAGATCCATTACCACCCCCTCCCCCGGCTCTCTCTCTCTCTGCTATTTCATCCTACTCGACTCTACCTTTGTGGAGGGCTCCATTCTTTTTCCCAACGTCTTCTCCCCCATTGAGACTTCCACAGAGCTGCACGTCCCTGATATCCCTTGCTTTTAGTTTCCGGAATTTCAGGCATATATTCTTTGTGAACTCGCCTCCTGCATGTGGTCATAAGATTTTTTTAATATCTACTCATTTTTAATTACTCACTCATAATTGCCTAAATCAGTACTTATGACCTAAATTCGTGAATAGTTAATGCAGAATAGCACTGAGTATGATAAAGACCATGTTACTATCCCTAAAGTTGAGGTTATGCTGATATTTTTTACCACTTTCGCAATGGGAAGTTTTCGGCATTCATTCCCTGATTTTTCATTCACCGCAACAGTAACTGTGTATGGTAAATGATGTGCTATTCATCATGGCAACGGATCACCTTTTCGGAAAATATTCAAGTCTCTACGTGCTAAATTTGAGTGAATAAATCGAAAAAATACCTGGCAATTTTAAAATTTTCATAAATTGCTAAAGAAACTAAAGGTCGGTTAAACGACAAATTTTGAGAATGTTGATATGTATACGTAATATTTGTAATTAAGCCAATGAATAATCAAATTTTCAAGTTATTTAGAGATAAATTTTCTCAGCCAATGACAGAAATGGGTGTGTGAAATAACTATTTCTACATATATTCATTATCAAGTTATCTTTGCTAAACCGCCCCAGATCTAGCAGTTCTGCATTAAAAGCAGGCCTTGCGATATTTTATTATTCACGAAATAGCGTGGATTTTTAATGCCGTGTATTTGTTTTGCCTTTGAACTTCATGTTCCAATGAAAATTGTTATGCACGCAGTAATGAAATCCGAAAGGTTGATTATTTATATTGTAAGATAACAATAGGTTTTCTTCGAAATTAAATTCGTACGATTTTCATGACGGGCCTCTGAAGATTAAGGAAAAAGACTGCTGTATCTCAATACTGCAGAATCATAATTCGGCGATTTGGTTGCATTCCATCCACCCGCACCTCAAAGAAATTTTATCCTTCGCTTGTTTCGGCCCGAGCTCACCCCTCTGACCAAGATCCCCTCTAAGTTCCTAGATCGCTCTCTTTCTTTTGCCTAAAGGGCATTCGGTGCCCTGCAGTGACCGTCATAATGGTATTCTTCCTCAGCGACCTTTCATTTCCACTTGGATTCACCAAACAATCCGCACGGCCTTCTATTTATCTCTTTCATCGGAAATCTTCACTATTCCTTACCAAAGCTCACGAAGTGTACTCCAATCTACTATTTTTCAGCATAACATGTCATTTCAAGCAGCCAAGCTCAAATAAATGGATTGATCATTGTGTGATCACGTAATAAGTATTTGAATATACTTCATTTTTGATCGGTTAATTTCGTTATAATTGATATGAAAAGTAATAAATGCTATTAAAAAGGGAATTAATGCAAAATTTAAATTTTTGATGATCAGTACTAGTACGCTAGCACTCTATTGCCAATCTTCCTCGTCATGCTAAGAAATTTGTTAATCATGTTTGGGATGAGATCGTTTTGCTTTAGGTAGATTCCATATGATAACGGAGAATTTTAATCTTCCATTTGTTAAATTTAATTATTTAATGCCACTTTTATTTTTTATGCATTCAATTTCCAGTGCAGAAAGAGACCAATCGATGGGTTTGAAGCCAAGTGGTTAATATATCATGTGTAATTACACTACCTATCTAGGCCTTGCACTTACTAGAGCTGGACTATTTAAAGTTTTATATTTCTTGTATCTTTTACCATTATATGCGCTCTGCAATGAATTGAGTGTGGTATTTTTGTCAACAGTTTGAGCACTCATGCCTTCTTATCTTCTTACACCTTTCATATTTTCTTCTCCCCATCATTCGCTCGCATCCTTGCAATAGATTCCAACGCTGTCCTATCCCGCACCTTCGTTTTAATGGTGTTATCCCCGTCGTATTTTTTCCGATGTAATCCTAAAAATCTTCTCCCCACCCCCTTCTTCCGCGCCATTGAATCTCTGCGTTCTCACGCAGCCCTCATTTCTATTTGAACCCCTCTTGAGACTACCGAATTCCCGTGGAAATATTTTCAGGAGCTTTTCAGAGGGCTTCATGAAATGTCTCCTCGTTTATTTGTTTGAAATAAGAGTAAAACATGGCAAGCATTTTTCTGAGAAGAAATCACTTGCCTTCACCGGGACTCGAACCATAGCTTCCCCAGGGGCGCGTTCGTAGTTTGTATGTTTGCAGCCCTTGGGAACAATCTGGGGAATTCAACTCGTAATGAATGATATTTCCTCTAAGGAATATTTGCGCATAATTATCACTAACACGCAACTCTATAAAACTTCACGCAGTCTATACTGAGATTTTTTCTGCAGTTAGGCGAACAAGAATCTTGTCGCTATCACATTCCAAATGCAGCCGGAACAAAGGCGTGAAAAACTTTTCTACTGACGCCACGGGAGGATTTTTATAGCCAAAGGTAATATTGTTTGGAGGGTGAACAAAGGAGGATCAAAGTTTTAAAATATCACAGTAATTTATTTTGAAGGGATTGCTAACGTGATTTGATGTTGGTAGGCTTTTTATATGTCCTAATTTTCTTCACCTCCTAGACGAGTAGTGTAATTGACAAATTGGACAATAAACACATTAGAGGACAGATCAGAACAGGAGGGCATTTTAAATTTCGAAATAACATCAACAACTTATTTTTTGCCATTTTATACAATAAATTTAGCAGACATATTTGTCATGTGCAAACGTTTACATTGCTATCAAGCATAGTGTCCCTAGTACTTGATTTCCTTTTAATAATAATTTTTGCCTATATTAGCTCATAATAATCAATCAACAAGAGTTTTATCAAAGCTTTTACAAAAGTTCGTTCCTGTTTTAATATGATGCAGAATATTTTATTACAACTTCTTCTCAGCTGACTCATTAATGGGTCTCCTTGAAATAACTGCTCCAAAAATATCTATCACGGGATACATACTCCAATCATGACATTTGCCACTTTTCAGTCTTCGCTATCAAAGGTGGTCTCGTGCTAACTCGTCCTCTTGCAATTCCCACCTTTAATGCACTGGAAGAGAGGAGCGGGAGGCGAGAGATCTTTTCGCTGCGGAAGCGAAGCCTTTCCTTCCTTCCTCTCGCCGTATTTAGTTCCTCATTAGTTCCTGTACTTACACTCGTTTCGCTTTCTCAGCGGGAATATTTCCGTTGCCTGAGTTTCGAGCTGAAATAACAACTTGCCTAATGTGCTTTCAGGACCCCTTTTCACGGAGTCTAATGGCGGAAGAGGGTTTGATAATGAAGAAAGAGGCCTAATAAAGAAGAACCCGGCAACATGTTTTGCGAATGATATGTGGGTCGCAATTCAAAATATATCCTCTATTACACAATGCTCTTTCTCCTACAAGGTACTTTTCGCTACTTTTTTAGCCTCATCCGTATAAACTGTACCCTCATTTTCGTGAAGTAGATCATAAGTATCCTGATTTCTTCGTGATGCTTCAGATATCACAATTGTTATTTTCAGATCAAATATTAGGTATTAAAAAATTTATTTTAACTACTATAAGTCAGGGAAAATTGAAAGAATAAGAAAATAAATTGTGCTTCCCAAAAGTCCGATGAATTTTTATCATCGCATACATTTTTGATTGTTGGTGTTCAACGAAAAAGTTTAATTTGGAAGTTCCTCTTCACACATTCCCTTCTGAATTTCATGTATGGTTTTAGGAACTGCTTTTTAACTGTCCGTGATTTCATTTTCACTAATTGTATCTTTGTGAAGTCCATGTGTTTCTTTTAACCCATTAAATTGTTTGATTTCCACTATTTTTAAGTAGAACTAATTTTGCATGAATTGAAAATGTTATTCATAACGTTGCAGTAAAAAAATATGAATTTTATTTATTATTGTTAATGTTGTCACACAACAAATATTTATCCTCATTAACACACTAGATAATTAAAAATTCAATATATATTTGTATATAGTCACAATTAGATAGTTTTTTTCGAATTTGAAATACCACCGTATGGTCTTTTTCTATTATATGTTCTGTATTTCTATCCCTTCACTTTCCCCTTCCCTTTCGACTGGGTCCGTCGCTTACTCATTGCAAGAATACATAAAGTCTCCTATTTCTCCCATTTGCCATTCCTCCTCTTTCATTCATTCCATTACACATTACCTCTTCAAACGTCCCTCCCAAGCGAAGAATCATCACAGACAGGATTTTGGGGACAAGATTCCCGAAGTAAGGCAAAGAGAATTTTGGTTTTTGTTTCTCCAGGCAATGAAACGGTAGCAAGGGCATGCATATATTTACATATTTACCGTTGTCTAAATGTAGAGCTCCACCGAATTCTCTTGCACAGTTAACAATTCCGTATCCTTTACAATTTGTGCTCGGCGGTTGATTGTTGACTCGAGGCGGGTGAGCGGTCAAGCGCACACTTTCAACCCTTCACTGCAACTTATTCGGTCATCTTGAAATTGTATCCAATAATCTCTCCACCGGTACTGTTAGATATTAATATCCCGTTTAAATGCTTTGGTTGTGGCAATTCGCGGAAATGTCTCGGCATATAATTGGTAATCTACATCGCCATCGTTGGAGTGCAGCCTCATGCTGTCCCAGTTACGAACCTCTTCTCTACATCCCTCTCCTTACTCCGTTCCATAACTTCCTCGTCCCCTGCAGTTTGTGACCCCGCCCTTATCTTCCAGGCACCCTTCAAAGGCGGAGGGAATTGGGGAAGGGATGAAAAAATGGTCATTTGCTATTCAAAAGCGTTCTCTATCCACTTGGGTAACCTATGGCCATGCGTGGCAGCATGACATTTATTGAAGTGGCATTTCACTTCCAGTTCTCCCAAAAGGCATGGCTCAACCTTTCTGGAGGTTTTTTCAGCTAGGCCATGCTTGTGAAACGACGGTATTGCATTGCCCGGGAGATAATAGTTTGCCTGACGGGATGGATTTGTGTCACGAACCTATGTCATTCCGTTGGAAATTCCAATTACCACTCCATCAGTCCTGAGCCCCCATCGTAAGTTATTTTTATTTGACCATTCAGTTTTCAATATTTGATTTCGTGCTCATGCTTTCAAACGTTATAAGATATATTAAACGAATAAATTATTCGTTTTTCTTCCATTTAGTTAGCTAGAAAAAACTTCCTTATCTTTAAAGGAAACTCCCTTGAATTTTGGTTGTGGCAAATATTGTTGCTACAATGCCTACCAAGATAGCCGTAGAATGAATCTTTGACATAAATATATGGTATATGAAATTCTCTAATCCCAGATAATCAAGGTATTGGTATTTTATATACATATTTAATTTTATTTTGCGACCTAGCGGCGAGTGTTCTTCCAAAAAAGGAATAGATCAGCCATAAGTTGTGAAGAGAAAGCTACTACAGAGGCTGATGAGAGTAGTGTTAGTGCCTTCTAAAAATTTTAGACCTCTTATTTTACATAATACCCTGTGAGCTATGTTAAGAGTGTTTGGTAGGGGGTGACATATCATGGAGCAAGACGATCTCCCATTCACATCACACCTCGTACCAGTAAGCAGAAATCCAACTCCTCACAATCAGAGTGGCCAATAAAGAACTGTATACTCCTCATATTGGCGCCTGAAAGACGCTGAAAATCTATTGGAAATGTTAACGAGACATAAATGTCGTTAGAATTTGTGTTAAAAGTTATCCAGCCTTTAAGAGTAAGTCCAAAAGAGCATCACATTTCAGTGTCGGTTGCTTGTAAAGGCCGTGTTGAAAGGTTTAACGAAACAATTGAGGAAGCATTTGAAATAACCACGGATGACTCAGCCGTCGTGATGGAGAAGGATTTGTTAGCTTCAGTCGCCTCCCCACGAGGGAATTTCAGCACAGACAGCATCATCGCTTGGCGTCAAATCCGCCCACTTGTCGCCGCCACGCTGTCGCCTCCGTGTCTCCGTGTCTTCCCCCCCCCCTCTGCATCCGCTGGCCTCATCCCTCCGTGACGAGTGTGGTCGCGTGGCTATGCATGCGCGTTTGGTTTTTTTTTACCGTTCGCTCTCTTTCAGGGTCTCCGGGTGTGTTTTGTAATGAGCGTGCTTGGGTGAGCACGTCTGGTTCGTAAGATTGTTTTTTTTTTCGCTTTTTCCCCCCTCTGTCTTCCCAATCATTAAGCTCCCTCCCATCTGTGCATTGAAGTTCATTCAGATACATGTCAAATGCTTAATTGCAGAGGAAATAGTTTTCGTTCCCTGAGATTCAAACGAATTTACTTTGTGCTCTAATGCAAGAGATTCAGTGACTGACTAGAATTCTTGTTTTAAAATAGAAATACTAATGAGTTAAACATAAGCAACCTTAGTGATGCACTGGAAGAAGAATTGAAAATACTGCTACATATTTCCGTCGCGAAAATGGGATGGAACTTAATTTTCGAGCGGAAAAAATGATAATTGCTAATGATCGTCAACACTGCCGCGATTGTGTTCATGGTTTTTAGCAGTTTCTCTTCTAAGTTCTCCGCAGTCTCATAATTTACAATTTTGCAGTGTTTTATGTGTGAAATGGTTAGGACAGGGTTAAATAGCTGACAACGTGCACAAAATTACCTGTTTTTAACTGCGTTTTTCACTTGGAAACCATTGCCGAAGATGGGATTCATTTTGATATTATAAGTCATGTTTTCTATCCACCCGCCTTTGCAGAGCTCCCTTCAGCCCCTCTTTCCAGGTCTACCCTATTATTGCGACATTTCCAAAGCCCTTACACTCACTGTTCTCCACCTCCCATCAATCTGCACTTATAGTCTGAACGCCGCAGTGCATAGCGAGGAAGAGAGGGTCTTGGGGGGGGGCTTTGAAGGTTGCTTGTTCCTCGGAGTATTTCCCCCAGAATAGACGCCACCCCGGATGCCCTCAATGGCCTCGCAACCCTCCGCGTTTAGCAGAGCCATCTTCGTGGTGGACATTCGACGTACGCTTCGAAGGTTCTACCCGCCTCTCCCATTTGAAAAAAAATGGAAGAGAACCGTTTCGAAGTGGATAAACTTTGCTCTTTTTCCTAGAGCATTTGATTCAGCCAAGAGCTTTTCCGGAAGACTGGATTTCTCGACGATATCTGGCTCCTTTTTTGATGATATTTTTCTGCAAAGAAATTCCCATCATGCGAATTTCTGAGCAAAGGTGATATCGTGCCTTTATTGGTACTATGTGTGTATTCTATTAGAGTGGGTATACTAAAGAATGCACTTGGTGGTTCTGCAGAGACCTAGATTGAGGTCAGCATCGAAACCTCCAACTTCATTCTTTGTGAAATTGAAAAGGTTAGCAAAGGAAATGTTTAAAAATATATATTTATTTTACTAATGCTTCTAATTCACCTTCTTAATGGGTATAAAACATTTATTTTAAGTGAAAGTTCGAGTGTAAATAAAACACATGTGAACAAAGACTGTTCCTGGAATTAGTCATTCGTCCCCATCAGATCCATTAGTTGATCTCCAGCGAATTAGGCTGGGAGCCGCTAGAGATTCGGAGGCTGCGCGTTAGGCTTAGATTGCTTGAGCAATTGAGAATTGATATTTTAACAGTGACACGGAGAACGTCATATTAGAACCTCACTGTATTTCTCGGTCCGGCAGAAGCAATAAATTAAGAGAGATATTTTGCCGACCGGGTAGATATGGGAATTCGTTTTCCCCCGAACCTTGAAGGACTTAAATAAATGTTAAAAAGTCGTAATTTTGTATGAGCCGTAGCTCTTTACATGTAAATGGCTGGCTAAATACCCCGTGCCACGCGCCTTTTTAAGCGACTTGCGGGGTATTATGTAGATGTAAGTGAAAGCCAAAAAAACATTACGTGGCAGAGATATCTTCCTTTCTTTAACGTCCCGGTAACAGGAGAGTATCTCTGATCTTAGGAGAGGCATTATTCTCATGCCTGATATGAAAATCGAGATATTTTAAAATTAATATTCCATTTTTACTTTCCTTATTTAAATGCTATTTATCATAATCTCATCAAGCAAAATCATTTCCAACCCTTTTAAGAACAATTATATGCATAGATATCTAACAATATTACAATTCTAAGATGCACAAGATATATTTAGGTAAAGGCGTCTCTTTACCTATTGATGTAACTATGCTTCGAAACCAGGACCCTGTCCGCTAAACACGTACGTTGCACCTTATAAAGGGAAATAATTTTATTATCCATAATGGAAAATGTTCACGTAGGGAGGTCTTTAGTCAATAGTAATTAATTGCATAGTTGCACTGTAATTTTTTATCTTAATGTCAATTCTAATTACCATTATATAATACAATCTTAATCAAGAAAATATTGTTCTTACATCCGCTTTGAGTAGCGTATTCTATCCATGGTTCCGCCAAAATCGCTTAATGAGATATAAAGTGTCCTGATCCATGTGAGCTTCCCTAACCTCTGGATTTTCCTGCGTTATTAGTCGGCGATATTAATCTTGGAAGGGCGACTTCTATTTGCGGAAAATCTTAGCTACGCATAATCGTGGAAGAAGACAGCCCTTCCCTGGGAACAAGTACCACTCCTTTTTTCTTCCAACGACGAGCCTTTAATATGCGCCTGGCGGACATTTCCGAAGCCGAATGTCACCGCATAATTGGGTTCCGCCAGTCCCGATTGCGTTTCGAGGAGCCTCGCCATGTTTGCCGAAAGATGGCGAACAGCCCGTGAGGGGATGGATAATGAACTCCACATGTATTTGCGCTTCGAATTATAATCAGGGTTCGTGATTCACCGCTCTATTTCTTCCTCTCGGGGTCTGCCTTCCTGTGGGTTCGTTCGTTCCTGGCGATAGAGGGGACAGATGTCGTCAACATAAGGCCCTCTCCCGTTCCTCTTGATTGCCCCACCCTCTCCGACTCCGACACCGTTAATCCCGCCCATGGGAACAGTATCTAGGGCTGCTGCAGGCGGTAAGGAAAAGCAGTCGCCTCATGCTACTTCTCCGCTGAAACGGACGGTAATTTGGACGTGCCCTGAAACCGGCTTACGTTGGGCACACAATAGGGCAACGTGTGCCCAGCGTGAAATATAGATCATTTTGTCTTTAAGAAGCAGTGACTTTAAGTTAGAGCTCTTACATATTACATAATCATGTAACAAGTAATCTAATAATTTAGTTCTGCCATTCACGTGCGATCTAGTGATTTTTTTACGCTGGACTTCAGTTGCCCCAATGGACCCTAATAACGCAGATTTTAGCTACCGGCGCTGCAGACTGACTTGTAAAGCAACTAGAATGGTGGGATTCATCGCTCACTCAGCTATTCATCGTATTTTAACGCGGAGGTTGGTTGGGATAGGTGAGGGCAGAGCTCACTGTGGACTAAGCTGCAGGCGTATGAGTTTTCCCACCCTCAAGGTATGAGGATCGGTTCCATTTGTTGTATCGGATTTCGAGTCGTTTCTGTTTAAGATTGTACAAAGGCTTCATCCGATTCACAGTGTTTCCCCGTTGGACATTCTTTCATAAACAAAGTCACGAAGTCGACGACCGATAGCAGCAAATTGGTGTCAACGGCCTTAGGGAACAGTAGCAAATGTTTTTACCGAGACCCTTGCTATGGAACGGAGTGGTTAATACTTGAGAGATACGGTGCAATATTTCAAATGAACTGCCTCAAAATATATCTGCTCGCAATAATAACTTCCAAAAATATAATATTGCCAGATAGCTGTTACCTTCATTTTTACCAAAAATGTACTGTGGATTGACCTCAGGATTAGTAACTTTGGAAAATTAAATTAAATGAATGTAATTCGTGTATAATTAATATATTTGTACACATCTTTGCATGTTAAATATTTAATTTTGAGTGTCTTAATTCACTGTCTAACATTTTGCCATGATTAAATGTGCTACTCGTATTAAAATTTGTTTATGCATTCACGGTCATTATGGAACAGAGTCGCGGCGCGATGCGACGGAATGAGTCCCACCCCAGCGCGACTGCAATCGCTCGTCCCCTCACGCACACCAAAAAGAGCCCTTTGCCTAAACCCACCCCTTCAGACTGCTTCCCACCCCCTGACTCACTTGCTCCCTAATCTCCGCGGGAGATGGACCGCGTGGCGACCCGCCCCCCCTTCTCTCCTTCCGCATTTATGTCTTCTTTTCAAACTTCTCCTCCCAGCCCGTCCACCATATCATTCACTCCGATTTCCTCCCTTATATTATCATCCCTCTGTTTCTCTCCGGCAAGGAGGAAAAAGATAAGACAAACCAGCTCACACTCTCACTATCTTATTTTTTTTAATTTTTTCGAAACAGTATTGGGAATCAGGAAATCAGCGCTTAGATTTGTTGCTCCCGCATCGCTGAGCTTCGCTCTTTTGTCAGCCAGATGTCGCTTTTGATTCGACACACATTCAGTCACTCCCCCAGCCTCCTGTCTATGTGTATATCATGTCCTCCATCGCCGCTTCACTTCGGACTCCTCTCCATTGCATTCGACGGAGCACAGCGACCGAGAGTGTTGAGTTTTGTTTTTTTGGTGTCTACCTTTTCTATGTGAAACGCATTCCATTCCGAAGCAAAATTATATCCTTTAATGCACCATTTCAGATTGACTTCTTCCTAGACATTAAGATAACACTCATAGGTGTTTTAAATTTGATTGTCAGTGAATAGGACGACATTAAACTTTTGAATTTATTTTCTGCAGATTTAGCAAAGAACTAGCTATAAACCTAAGACAATATTGTATGAAACCCTGTGCTAAAGTGAGACCTAACAGAAACATATTTCCATTTTTAATGATATTGTTATTATGTATTATTAATATTAGTGACGAAATTCTCTTTCACGGGTTCATTTTATTGTCCAGTGCATAGTCTGCTGAAGAGGAAATGTTGTAGCAACATATTAACTGTCCTTTTATATAAATAAGTGGAGTTATTTTTCGATCAATTAAAGGTTTGATGACTCTTTAGCCATATTTAGTGCTCATTTTGATTTATTGTGCCGTGAGATTTAAAAAAAATAAATTCTAAAAATAAATTCTAATTCCTAAGGTATGATATTTTTTTTAACGACGCCTATTTATTTCTCACGTGTCAACCAAAATGTCAATTAAATGACTTCTTTTATCCTTTGATCCTCCTTTCTTTCACCAAACTCTTCCCTTTCGGCTTCATAGCTTCCCTCTCCTCTTCCTCAATTCCCAGTGGCAGAGATATTTGTGGGAAAAGCTCGGTCTAAAGGGCAGCGTCGAATTCAACTTCATTGAGCGTACCATGGGACATGGTCCGCTATGAAATCGTGCATCTATGGAGTCGCATGATTTATATGCAATGGAATGCACTGGTGCACTTAAATGTACACATTAAAAGGACAAGACGCCAATCGCATTATCTACCCATCGGGGCGGACACAATGTCCCCACTTCAACTTCTTTTATAGCCCTGCAGGAGAGAAAGGATGACCTCGCCGCACCCTCCTTGCTGGGCTTTTCTGCAACATTAATAAGAAACGTAGCGAGTGAAGACGAGGAGTGGGGTGGCGGAGGACATGGGGAGGCGTGGCTCACCTCACCTTCCTTTTACGAAGTGCTCCATCCCCTTGACACGGAGTGTCGAATTCCAACCACCCCCGCCCCTCCCCCCTCCTAGCCAAACACATCAAACCTTAATGCCACGTGATCTCACCCCCCAAAATGCATAGAGACCCCCCCTCCCCGCCCTGGAGTTCGCTGCCACTCGCCGCCGAAAAGGGATCGCAATGAATGACGGGAAATCAATCGGGGCGGAAGAGTGGGAGGGGGTGGGTTGAGCTCGTGGTCGTTATGATGGAGGGGGGGTGGGCCCTCCGCCCATTTCCACCCACCCCTAATACGCAATCTCACTCCCAGGGAACCAAATGCACTCACGCACAGACCCACGCGGGCGCAAAGTACACAAGATCCTCCAGAGAGGGCGACACACGCGCCCCCCACCCCTTCCCACTTCACACGCGCGCCTTTGTTTGCTTTCGTCTCCTTTTCGCCGCCTTCGCTCCGAGGAGGAGAGAGCTGCCGAAGGATTCTGCGAACTACGGTACCCCCCCTCTCGTATCTCGGGAGAAGCCTTGTCCTTCTCCAGCAGCCAGTGTTACTCCCCTATCTGTCGTGAATCAGGAATGCCCAATATCTCGAAAGAGACATCAGGTCCAAGTATGAATTAACCCCAACTTCAAGATTTTATGATAGCAATGAACTTTGGTTGATTCAAGTGCTAATTTTAATTGAAAATATCGAGAGCGAAACTTCAAAACGTAAAATTACCTATTTAGAAATACCTCCTTACTTTCTCTACAGTGACTGATTTCGCAGGTGCTCTGTCCATTTGTGTGTGGAATCTGGGAATCATTAAGGTATTTTGAAGTGGTGATGAAACATGGATTATGAAGAACAGATATTGAGATGGACTAACAGGATTTGTTAAAAAACCTTCGAAAAAATTCGAATTATTCATATGTGTGGGTTTACCTTCAACCAGTGATACAGTGGATTACATATGTATAACCCAGAACCTAATATTCGTAAAATGACTTGCTTGTTTGAACAAAGTTCAAAGTTTAGAGGTATGTCAAAGAGTTTTTGTATATTACATTCTGTTCTTATATATATAATATTTCTTTAAATTATATTGTATTATATTTTTATATAATACAATATAATTTAAAGAAATATATACATATTTCTTTAAATTATATTGTATTATATAAAAAAACCAATTGTTCCTTCTTTATGTATAAATATTGTGTATCGTCTTATTCTCTGTATTTTATATTGTTTCACACTTTTTCTAACATAGCCCTGAAGATGATTTAAGAAAATAAATCGAAACGTTGGCTGCTAACTTTTGTTTAAATGACCTATACTCCAGGAAATACCATGTTACATATAATGTTCAAACTATTGTATTTTTTAAATTCTGAATGCTTAACTTTTTGACGGGCCATGCAAAGAATAAATATTCCCACGCAATTTCTAGTGCCTTAGGCTGTAACAATTATTCCAAAGCTTCACGATGCTACCCTCAAAATATCAAAGGATGCGCTTGTGATACCTTTTAAGCGGAGGTTCAATCACTCTCTCCGTCCCTTTGATGTTATGCAATTTGTGTTTTTTTAACCGCTCTTTCGGAGGCGTTGCGGATAGGGGCGTTGATATTGGACACGCTTGGGGGTCGACGAGAGCCTTGTTTTACGCGAACACGTCCATCAACCGCATGCACGAGGGTGGGAGAACATTACGCTTTTTTTCGCCCAGTAATTGAATCGACTCCATTGTCCCGAGGATTTTCCATTGTGACCACGGGGATGAGCTTTTTTAAATGTGGTATCCTTCGCTGTGTACTTTCAAAAAATTTGATTCCGCTATGGATTGTGATCACACAGCAGTTGTATTTCTTCATATTATCCTTCCATTACGTTTTATGATACTGCAATAGCACATGATACTGTTGATTTGTTAATGTACACGTGTGCTAATTGCGTTAAAGCGTGTGTTAATGTTAACGATGTCTTCCAGAATATCCTACTACCGAGATGAGTGAGCTATCAAGCAAGTTCTGTTGCCACGGTAAACAATTGAAAATGAATGACTATATTTGAAAGCATATTGAAATAATATAGCAATTACTTGCATTTTTAGATTTTATTTCATTTAACCATTTTGTTTTTAAAAATATACCCCGGATGTGTTACACAACTCCCAATTCGGAGAAATTAAATTAATTAACTTTCAGTTACGTTATTCTATTAAGTCTGATCTCATGGTATCGTGCAGTACAACTTTAGTTTAATCAGTACCAATGATTTCTCGGCAACTCGTACACCTAGACTTTTCACTCTAATAATTCTAAATAAATATGAACACCCCCATGAATGCTACCTAAGAAATCATTGAAAAGAAACTAATCCAGGTAAGAAAGCGGTTAAAAATCAAAGATTGAGCAAGTAAATTAGGTTCTACGGAAGTTTATATGCATTAATTTTTTTTTGTGTGGGAACAAAAGTGCTGAGTAATGACTCTCTTCAAAGATCTGTATCAAATTCGGACTCCATGATTTTAATCACATTTTGATGAGTTTATCCTCACATGTGTCACGCATGGAATGGAGTCACTGGCTACAGCGTAAAGAATGGCACATATATATCCCGAAGCAGCCACCCAAAGTCGTCGCATGAGTGCGGTTCTATGCATTTCATGAGTTTCCATACGCTTCCGCCCACCCCTAAACTCATAGTGCACATCGACCGCCCCATTATTCCTTTTCCACCCTCCCCCCATGACGACTCCGCAAAGCATTGTACTCCTTCCCCTCGCATCATTCTCCTCCCCTGCACGCTGCAAATTCAATGGTGCAGCGAAAAAATAAAGCCTTCGCGGATCGCTGGAATCGTGTAGCCACGGCGCGTATTCTCCGCTCCTGTCCCAACCCCCGCATTGGCCACCCCCGCATATGTGCGCCGAATCCCTCGGAACGGCCTCATTTTCGCGTAAACGACGCACTACAGATAAGCGCACGGAACGCATACACGTTTGTGGGACACTGATTTCCATCTACATCAACTGCTACCGAAGCCACGTGCTTACTCGGATTCGGGAGTCACGGGGGTCGGTGGCTCGTGAGACTTGACTGGAACGCGTCACCTGGCAGAACGAGGCAGTTTTGGATGCGCATGGATTCATCTATGATAATGTATTTTATGCCATCATCACTGCAATACGGTCCCTGACATATGCTTTTGGTAAACATGCGATCGTACGCTTAGTTTAACTTCGAAGATTTCTGAGAAGTAGAGGTGCTAAATACTAAGGTCAATTCCATGAAAAAGGGTAAAAGCTTGATTAATCGCGAATATAAATACCATCAATCAATGAATACTCGGTAATTATGAAATTACTCAATGATCATTAGATTTACTCTCGAGCCCAGTAGTGCTGGGATTGATATTTAATGTTTTCATGTAGTAAATGTAGACAGTGGTACTAACCACCAAGGCACGACTAAAGAAGAGTATATACCTGGTTGCTGGTCAGTAAATATAATCATCAATTCCTAAATATCCGGTAATTTATGCTCTTATCCACGCTCATAGCATTTACTATCTAGCTCACTGCTATCAAAGGTACATCGCAATACTTGAGAGGACCAACCCTTATCGGCGAGAGGTAAAATAAAGCTCGGTACTCAATGAATGGGGGATGTAGTTATTCACTGCTGAAATTTTTATATCGTGTTTAATGCAAAGGAAGCCTTTTTATAATACAGTTGGTTTCATTTCCGTACGTGTCTGTGCATCACATGGTTTTATACAAAAATGCTTGATGCTAAAGATTGAATGACTTTCTATTGAATATTATATCTAGTCTTAGTAAATATTCTTTGTTAACTATATTATTATTATTATGTAAATAGTTGTAAAAAATAGTAGTGATGGTTTCCTTGCAAAATCGTTATTCACTGGTGCAAATCTACGTTTTTTTTTCAAAGCATAGCAGTCGTTGCATTGGAATAAATAGTCCAAAATCTGTTGTTGCAATTTATTGCGGCTAAAATAGTTTTTTTTCTGGATTTTAGGGCAATGTTTTACCAAACATGAACTCTGATTCCTCGACCTTTATCCTGCCAACTGATGTAATGCAAATCATCCTGTTCAGTGTGGGCGGAATAGAGATGGAGAATTGAAGTAGAATCGAGATTAGGAATGATTTTCCCTTCACAACGGGTGCTTCCACCTTTTGGAAAATATCGAACCAAAGGCTTGAGCGAGGCAGATCAGTGGAAGACGATCGGAGATGCTCATCGCAAATTGCGGATATCTCGTCGACCGCACAGTAGTAATCCTAGGAGTAGTGGAGAAAAGGACGGAAGCCGAGGACGAAGCGAGCGACTCCTTCCTCATTTTGTCCCTCCCTGAAACGACGCAAGGACGATCGCAACCCATTCACGTCACGTTTCCATTCCGGTCTCTCGCAACTGCAGACGCTGTGTCGTTTCCCGCAAATGGCGAATTGCCGTCGAATCAGAAGGATTTGCGGGAAAGGGGAGGACATCCGGAGAGCCAATGATGAAAGAGCTCTTGCCGTAGTGAGCCTTTTTATCACAAAGCTTACTCGCCCGATTGAAACTCTGCAATTTTCTTCCGCATCAAAGTCTCGAGAGAGAGAGGGTCATGATAAGACGCGTCATTCCAACGATTTATTTCTTTAGATTATCGGGTATATGCCGCTGGAGTTGTACTTGACAGAGAAAATAGCTCACCAACTAAAGGCATCGTTAAGTCTTTTCTATGGATTCCAATTTCAGGAAAGATGGAAGCATTTTACAAACTAAAGACACTTCAATGTACAGGATCCACTGATGTACAGATCTCGAATTTTGACTTAACAAGTAAGAAAAGGATAATTAGCGTTTTCAAGATTTAATCTGTCAATACCCAACTGTATTTCATTGATGGCATTGTTGGTCGTTGACCAAAACTCCGGAGTAATCTTATCTTCTTCATCATCAAACAGGAAAAGAAAATATAAAATGTACAATTAGGATTAATCCATTTAACCTAACAACTGACACTTAACTTCAACATTCTCTATTGAATATAACTTTACTTTTCGCAATAATTTTCTTGGAATTATTACTTTCTGTTTACAAATCAATTTTTCATTCTGCTAGCACCGTTAACAATTGCCTATTTCATCCAAATCTCAGCTGTAGTGTAGGTCTGAGGCCTATCTATTAATGTAGACATCTCATAATTAACGCCGATTATACCTTTTTCATTATTACGTCCCTTATTACGAGTTAGCTGATGGCTGCTGTGCTCCACCTATTACGCAGGAATTTAGCCAACAAGAATGGAGCGCGCTGGCGGGTCAAAGCGATTAACCTCGCCACCTAACGCCGCAGCTTGGCAAATCACTCATGACACGACGGCGCGGCGACAGGGCGGACCGGTTGGCTGAGGCGTTGATCTCCGGAGACCGCTCACTTCCACGGTGCGGATCTCTGTTGCGGGGTGGAGTTTTCCCTCACAAATCCCTCCGGCTTTCCTCTCGGTGTGGCACTCAACCGGTCTCAACTCCAAACTTTCGGATATGTTGTGTTCTGAATTCTGACGTCCCTTGTTCATTGTCTTTTGTCTGAGCGCCGTTTCGTCCGCCAAAGCCTTAAGATTAGTTTTTTCGTAAGTTTAAGATGTCTTCCGGTGCACGGAATCTGTCTCAATAGTTGTCTGTGGTCATTTATTAGGTCTACTATGGCGTCAATCTCGATCTCACCCAGTCCGTCGAAATATATATTTTTCTTGGTACTTTATGATGTTCGCAATTGGCGTCATTTTGCTAATGACATGCTCTGCTTGGTTACCCAACCTTTGTCTAATTTTCCATATTCAGTAAAAAAGTGCCTCCACTCTAATTGTTTTTATTTTTCCAATTAAGCTTTGGTAAGTAAACCACACCACGCGGGTGCGGCTAAAGTAACTCAGGCTGCATAAATGTGATTTTTAAATGTTTGCCTTCGTTGATATTGCCATAAGTAGCATTGGATCGTAGAATAAAGCTTAAACTCGCCCTAATTTCTATAAACTTTCTCAGAAATGAATCGAGATGATTGTGAATGTTTAACTATCTGTCAAATTCAACGCCCGAATTTTTAACCCTGCTGTTTCACTCGTAGGCAAATATGCCTCCTTTTATCGTCAATCTGCCTTTGGAACATGGTCGCCATTGATTTACATACGCCGTTTGCTGTTCAAACTGACGATGCCATCCAAAGCGTCCTGGCAATACCATATGGCCTGGCCTGGGCACTCACCAAAATGGCTGTGTCACCAGCGAGTAAGAGTACAATGAAGTGCCAATCATTCCTGTCTATTGGAAAGTCAGCGGTAAAAAAATTGAATAACAGGGATCCTCGGACAGGGCCTGCTAACCCCCGAAGTCATTGTCCTAAAAATACTTGTCTTATCGTTCCATTTTATTGTGAAAGTCCTCTTGCTCAAGTAAGGATGCGTCGGATTTAAAATCCATTCGGGACACCCCACTCATGCATCTCAAAAATCAATCCGTCTTACCAAACGTTGTCAAATGCTTTATATATGACCAAGAATACTTCTTATAAATCTATATAAGTCTTTTAAATCGTCTCAGGCTCGATTTTGTGGAAGTTCGATATATCCACGATAAAGTAACACAAATGCTAATGTCCATACTTTTAATTCAAAACTCAACGACCGACCATGGTGTCAACTCATGTCATTTCATCAATCGATCGTTACATAAGAATGTAGAACCTGAGCTAGCGAGAGTTAAACAAATGAGAGGTGAAGAGCTCTACGCCGTGGGACCATGGAGAGGGGAAGGGGAAAGCCCAATTTGGGAGGAAGGTACGATGGGATAGTGCAAACCTATCTCAGCCGGCGAAATACACTAAAAATAATAATTATATATCCAGTGTTGTACGTGTGAAGTCGGTTTAGGGTTGCCAAAAAAATACTGCCAAAATTTATGAGTCGAGTTTCTTCCTCTCGCTCGTTGCCATGGTGACTGGCGCCTACGCGTCCAAACAAGCGCCGTAGTAGAGCGAGGGAGCATCCGACGCCCGGCGTCTGCGATGCGGCGGCGCGCGGCTCTTCCCTCCTCCTCTCTTTCTGCTCCGTCGCCAGTCGCCTCGTGGCCGCCGTACCGGCAGCACCACCACCACGCCCACAACACCAAGTTCGCGCGCGCGCAACCCTGGGACCCTAGACGTTTCCCTCGTTCCGCCGGTTGAATCCCGACAAGAGTGAGGGCCTCCCTCGCCACATTACACGATATTTCGGCCCTCTTTCTCATTATAAGTGCCCTCATCTCTATGACAGTGGGGACCTTTCGGTGAGTGAACGTGGAGTGCCTTCGACGAGGAAACCCGACGACTCGCGACAGTGCTCTGTGTGCGTGTTGTATCAGTGGATTGTTTTGTTCGTGAGCGGGCCACGTGACGCCAGTGTATTCCAAGTGTATCGCGCCCGCGCGTGTCATTTTTCCGCTCCATGATTTACTTCCGCTTACCCAATTTCGCATTTAATCTGTTTTCTTTCGACATTTTTTGGGCTGCCAGCGACCGCGGTCTTTTTTTGAACCGACTTTTATTTTGAACAGCATTCAGCTACCGATTGTTTGGCCAGCTGGCAGTTGTTAGAAAGAGCATGTTTAACTCGGTATGCAGAAGAGATATCACCAGTGCACTCTTGGATTACACTGAAGGATTTTATACGATATTGTATCGTCATTGCCGAGCGGATCTCAGCTTTTGCACTACGACCCTTTATTGGTGTCAACTTTTCTAGTTGTGTGACTCGGTGACCAGTGACAGTGCATCTTATAGTGTTCGGAATCGTTTTTTTTCTGTAAAGTGCCTAGATCAGCAAGGTTCAACCGCCAAATTACCATTAACTATTCATTATCATTTAATTAGGAGTTTACAGTGTGTGGGAAAACTTAATGTAAATATTTTGAACTGTGCAGTGCTCAAGAGAAAATATATTTCACCTTGCTGTTACACTCTGAATAGAAACAAGGTTTCAAGGGAAATATAACCATAAGGGAAAAACTCAGCTGCGGAGCTCCTAAATTGACTTTGCATTTTCTGTGGGAAATATTACCATTCTCCTCGGTAATATTACAAGAATTATTCTTCGAAGAGGCCGTTTTTCATCGCTGAGTGACTCTTTATCGTGCCTATAACTTAAACTCTTCCTCGAATACTCAGATTTTCCATCCTTCAAACCCTTGCATCAGGCCCACCGCCATTCTGCGGAAGAACGCCTTTCGCCTCCTTCGCCTTTAATGTGATTCCCGGCCCTCCTCTCTCACCCCTTGTGTCAGTGTGTGTCGTTTAGTGCGTGTGCCCTCGCATCGACGTGCGTGCGTTCAAGTCAACAGCCTTGAGGAGAGCCATCTTGCGGGCAATTTTTAAAGTTGTTACAAAAGTCGTGTTTTTGCAGAGCCCTCGTGGGAGGGGATGCTAGGCTAGGGAACACGTGCTCCCGTGCCGATATCAAGGGCGTTGAATTTTACTCGGTCGACATTCGGAAGGAGAAGTGACTTGGGAAATAAAATCTCTCAAACCAAGTCTTTCAAAAGGAGGAATCAGTTTTATAAGGTGTACCATAGGTTTTTTGTAATTTCAATGGCAGTGAGAACTCAAGCTCAAACTAAACAAAAACTTATTTGCAATCTCAGCATTTTTGTGTGACCCAAAGGGTGGGTTTTCGTCCTGAAACTCATTTGGCAGTGAGAGGTGCGGAGGACAGCAATATCCCTTCCATTCGCGTGCATCGCTAGCGTTAATTTGGAATCGCTTTAAGATCGGCCATCCGCCGCAGCTGCGCTGCCTGACCACCCCCTCTGTCCACGCTCCCTTGCACCCTCCCAAGTCCACCACCTTTTCTCTCGCCAATCCAATATCTTCCTCCTTTTTTGATTGGGAAACCGTTAAGTGGATTACGTGCAGCAAGGGGCAGGCCTCTCTTCTATAGGAGATCAACGAGCTTTGGTCCAAGTATCTCCCCCTCATGCGTTGACTAATGGTCCAAGGAATACAGATATGCATCTATATTTCTTAGCCAACAAATAGGAATTTTATCGACATTTCCTCCTTCTATTACCAATCAGAGCCCTCTCCCACTGCTTTTATGCAAAATTAATGGTGCTGGAATGTTAGCGAAATTGTATTAGTTGTGACTATTTTTCAATCATAATATTACGATATTTCCATATGAAAGAGGGGTGTGAGTGCTAGGCTGCTAGTGGAGTAACACAAAGGGATTAAGCAGCTTAAGGATGTATTAGAGCTTGAACTGCTTCCATCGCGTATTCCATCTCTCTCGTATTCAGCTTCTTTTGCACACTTGTTCAAATTCTCACATTATTTCTTGATATTGGTGGGCATGAGGATAACTGAATGCCCATCTGCAGTCATATTCATATTTAAATATTGTACCGCCACGTGTTCAGCACTGAAGGGAAGTGCTCCTTTAAGAGACTTCTGGTAAATGTCAGCCAAAAAAGTTTGACACTTACGGTGGACTTTTTGAAAATTAATCCCCGAAAGGATTCGTACATTTTACTTCAAATTTTGCAAATCCAATTTCATCCGTCGATAGTGGAAAATCAACCCAATATTATACTAAAGACCCGTACGAGTTAGGGAAAGAGACTGAGACATTGTGGCTATTGTACAAACAAGATAGCACAAAAAAGAGTGGCTGCCAGCTTTGCGAAAGGAGTCTTTAATTTTCTCTCCTTTGGGACTAAACTAAAACGCCACAGAAATATTGACGAGTTCAAGATTTCCAGAAAAAATCGAATGATATAGAGAGGTTGCTAAACTTAATTTTAGAAAAGAGGATTTTTTAAACTAGAAGATATTCATTACCACTGTATTTTCGTCAATAATATAATATCCGTACATTCCATTTGTCCAAATTCTTTCTTGAGTTACCAGCTATTGTTTCATATTCCAGTCTACAGAGAGAATGGTCCATGTTTTTTTCACTCCATTCGCTCGTTAAGTTTGGTTCCATCAGAATAAAATCATCTTCTCTCCCATTCCTCTAGTAGGCACGCCCCAATTGTTCCTCCCCTGACTCTCTGCGTTCGCCCTTTTCCATCCCCTTCCTTCCTCCATAGCTCTTTCTCCCTTAAGTGCCATTCTGCTACATTGCGGTCACGATTACGACCGCTCCGCGTTGTCCCGAGCTCTCATTGACATCGATCGTTGCGACGCACATTCTTACCGCCCAACGAGTCCCACAGAATCGGCCATTATACCTTTTTTTTATCTTTCGGAACATCCCGTGATGGTCGTTCTTCATCTGAAAAGGACCTCGCCTTTTGTCTTCCTCCTTTTTGCCTTCGCCACCCAAGCATTAAGGTGTTAATCTTTTACAGTCCCCGCCCCTAATCCAATAAAAATATATTCTCCGTGAATCAGTCCCGCCATACATCGTCGATTAATATTCGTCGAGTGGGCAATAGCCCATGTTCCTCCTTCCCGAGGTGCAAACCTTCGCTACAGGTCAAGTTTCTGCATGTTTGCGCGGAAGTTGTGAAGTGTCCCAAAAGTTTTTGGCCCTCAAAATTATCCTCGAAGGCTCGCGAATGTGACTTAAAGCCATAAAACTGCCGAGTAATCTTTTGATACCCCACTTCTCGAGACAATGGTGATAATTTTTACGGCTGAAACGGGAAATTTTACTTTTTTAAACTTTTATAATAATATTGGATGCCTATTCAATGTTAATTGAATCTGTACGTTTTCTAAATCTCAGGGAGGGTATTTTAGCTTTGTTTTTAATGTTGGAATTATCTGGTGTTCTAGTGTTCATATCGCATCTTAACGTTTCCAGTGTGGTGGAATTGGAAAAAATATTGAATAGAGAATCGTTTCAGGAAACTGTGATTTAACTTCAAAAGAGATTTACGTAATTTTGAAAAGATTTTTCTTGAAATTAGACTAGCCATTTTTACACGTAGCTTGGTGAGACCCAAGTGGACGCAGGCACTTAAGCAATTTAGTCGCAGTCCGAAATTGCACGCATTCCCGACCACCTCGAGGCGTGCTTTATCCATTTGCCGCATTTATAAATAAGGGTACGAGGGCGTCGACGAGGCGACCGAAGAAAAAGGAGCGGCCTTTGACGAATTAATAACGACCGCAATCGCTTGCCCAACTCACCCTCCACCGCCTTGACCGGCGGCAAAACCTTATCCAGACGCCGCGGGAGGGAGGGTGTCGGATTTCCAAGTGCAAGCAGCCAACCTCTGCAGGAAAGAAGGGGTCGCCCGCATTCCCTTTAATTCTCCGGAAGACCACCGCTTTCACTGACCTCCTCCACCACCTCCCCCGGCAATTTCTCCTCTGCCTCATCCCTTTGCAACCCCTTGAGGGTCAGGTGTAGCAGCGAAAGACCACGCGGCGAGGACGGAAGGAAATTGTCCCTACCCGAGCTCGGCGCACGCCCTGCGACTGTCATCTGTTTCACCCGTCCGCCAGTTTGCGTGTTTGTTTGTTTGTTTGTGGGCTCGCTCACCCGCGCTGCCCCGAAGCGGTCAAAGGCAAAGAGGCTTCCATCTGCCCCCCAAGCTACAGGACTTTCCTACATCTCCTTCTCGAGAAACCGTTTGTTTTCCGAAATATTCCTCGCTAGCCGCAAAACCTCCTCGTTCTAACCACGCAAGAGTATACACAAATCCACACCGGATTTGTATAAAAATTTCAGCCTCGCCTCTGAGGAATTTATTCGGGCCCACACTGACTGACATAAGCAGAAGTTGAAGGGAGTTGGGAATGGTGGAAGAAGGGGCAGGGTGCATGGTGTTGTGTTTCCGCGAAAAACCAAGACTCTTGAAGGAATTCTGAAGAGGCAGGGGGAAAAGAAAAGACGGCACAAAATTCCTCGTAATGGGTCCGCTACTCCCGTGAACGAGGGAGCAAGAGAAGAAGCAGGGAAGAAGAGAAGAAAAATTGCGGGAAGAATAGGGAAGAAGGGAAGATTTCGCTCATTTCGCCCGAACTTAAGTTTCACCCTTGGGGTGCGTAAGAAGGGGGTTGAATGAGAAGAAGAGGCGGGGGAATGCGAGAATGAAGGAGAATGCCACCCTCGACGAAACACCTCGGAAAACTGCCGTCTTATAAAATAGGGGGGGGGCGGACTCGAAAGCGGCTGGTGCCTTACGTTGCGAGGAGAGGAGAAACACAAGGAGGGAAGGAAAAGGTTGCCCTTTTCGTTTCTCAGTTGTTTACCTTGTTTCCTCTTCCCAGTCGCCGCCCCAATCTCACATTATCCCTCCGTTTATTCGGCCTCTCTCCGCTTTGATTCCCTCGTCCCTCCCTCCGATTCTCTCCGTTTCCCTCGAACTTTAGAAAATCTTAACCTACCATTTGCTCACTCCTCCTCTCCTTATAAAGATTCCAGCCCTCACTCCAACTCCCACCCTCTCTCTTGCAACTAAGCGTATTTGCATTAATGGTGGGCGAACCCTTATAACAGGGGGTACAGCGGGTTCGCTATAAGAGGGGCGCTGGTTCAGTCGGCAGCGCCGATCGAGTGTTTTCTGGAGGCGGCTGGAAGGTGGCCGTGGAGGTGGCGTGGGAATGAGGGAGGTAATTTCGGGAAATGCACCCTCGATCCTCGCTTGCAGCTGACCCAGCCTGTGTCTCAGTGAAGAAACGCCAGAGGAAGTGACTGGATTGGCATCGGCCTAGGCCGAAGGGACGCTGTCCTCGAATCACCAAGTTTCGCCATCGGCACGAGGAAAGGGAGTGAGCAGGATAGGTAGCATGAAATGTGCTGCTTACTATTATGTAGAAGATATTGAAGGAGAAGTGTAAGAAATACTACATCTGAGTTTAAATCTTAGAAATTTATTGAGATGAAAACTAAATTGAGAAATTTTTAGACAGGTACATCTATAATTTCGTATGTATACTTGCTAGCATCTGCCTAGGTATATAAGTGGCGATTGACGTATATCTTAACGGAGAACGGCTTTTGAGTAGATGGAAGAAGGAAGACGGAGAGGCGGACTGATGGTGGGGAGTTATCTACAAAGCGCTGCCTCGCATCCCAGCCGTGCTCTTTATGCCTTGGCTGCCACAGGCCGGTGCCTCATTGCGCCGAGACCGAAAGAGCCCTGTCATTTCCCGTGGGGGTGAAGAGGGATCTGTTATACGATATGAAGTGCAATTGGTGGATGAGGAACGCGGTGGATTTCGTCCAAGAAACAGAGGAAGGAAGGAGATGAGAGTATAAGGAGAATTAACGGAGTTGGAAACAGAAGCAGGTGCAGAGAAGACTTAAGAGGTCGGATATAAGGACGACATGGAGTTTAATAATTAAGAACCACGCGCTGGGACCGAAATTACCCGCACTCCTGTATGTGTCCTAGAAAATTTAGCAATTGCGGAAAGCTTTAATTTAAAAAGTTGAGTTATAAATGGCAGGCCATCAGATGGAGACCTGATGAATTCTCATCATTTGTTATTACAAGATATGATTAAGAGCTACTTTAGTGAGTTATTCATTGCAAAACTTCGTCCTAACCATATTTTATCTCCCTCCTGACAATTACTATCTTCATTCCTTATAAGTAGTGCCTATGCAACCTGAAACCGATTCCGTATGCATTTAGCTACCTAGCTTAATTAAAGTTCAAATTTGGTGAATTGACTTTGAAGTGCTTGCATAAGTGGCGACTTCCTTGATCTTGATCGGATATTGCCTCAATTCTGGCGTAGGAAGCAAACTGTGAAGTGGATCAGGCCGTTTAAATAGTGACGAAGTGAAAGAGAATCACAAAAGCGCTTCCTTCTCTCGTGACCCGTTTCCTCGTCGTTTTCCGCGTTCGCTAGAGGCAGATGAAAAACAGCTCACGCTCTTCATTTCGGCGCATCGAGGGAGGATTCGAGTGCAGGGGGAAGGAGAGGTGGAGTGGGATTGCCGCGAGGGGGGGAGGAGAATGAAACGGTGTTCTCTCATTCGGAGGGTGGAAGCGAGCGTGTACCGCGAAGGCTTTTCATGTTCCGTAATGGAATTCCAGGGCTCCCTCAAGTCATTAGCCGAGGTCGCGGGCGTAAAATTCTTTTTCCTCTCCCTTTGCGGGATAAGTGAGGGCCTTGGGAGGAGGGAAGAGGCGCGGCATTAAAAGACCCCTTTCCTGATCGAGGTTAGTCGCCCCGTCGGCCGTTTTCCGCATCCACGGCCTCGCTTTTGCTTCGCACCGAACGCCAAGGGAGCCTCCAAAGCCTGCATTTCTTTTCCTTCCCTCGATACAGTGAACTCGTTCGTGCAAGCGTGAAATATAAGCGCTATCCCAGAGTGCCTTGCCCCCTCTCTCACGACCGCGTTTGGGTGTTTCCTCAGCCGTCCACCGTTTACGCAAACCAACTGCTCCCATCCGTCCCCTCAATCTTCTCTTTTTGTCCATCGTCCTCGGTTCAGGTGACGCTTGAGCGGTTCTGATAGGCTTATGTGCTTAATATCCGAATTTTAGGGGTGGTGTGGGGTGGCATTGAGAAATTGGAGTAGGAGCGTGGTTAGCGAGGGAGCAGAGCGGTTAGCTTATGGCGAGGGATTGCAAGGCCAACGGGTGCTTGCTTGTGGTGAACAAAAATAATTTGTGCTCATAATCCGCGGGGTGATACGTTGCCATCCATGACGAATAGATGGTTTGGGACTTCAGCTCTTTTGGAAGGAGATATTGAGGAGTTTTACCCAAAAAAAGGATTATAGCTATTGAGATCTTCTTACAAACTCGCGGTCCATTGTGCTAATTGCCTCAGAAATAGATATAGTCTAGCGAAGCGCTAGATTTGAGCAAGGTAAAATTGAAAGTACAGATCATATAGACATTACAAATTTATCGCGAGGAAAGAGAAATTTTAAGACTCTTCCATCTTTTGTGTTTTTTTATTGGATATTTTGGACTTCCTCTCGTTCGCTTCGAATGCCACGGAAATTAATATCTTCCTCTCCAACTCCCACGGTCAACCTAGCAAGCGAGCAAGCCGGATAATCTCCTGGATCATCATTGTGGGTCTTTGAGCGTTTTGAACTGGTTGAGAGCGTAAATGGCGGAGCGGTTTAAGTGATCGCCCTCCCAACCCACCCCCGAGTGTCACACTCTTAGCAGTATTCGGGACCCATCGCAGGGAGCTCCGTTCGCTCAATTGAAATTGCTGCCTTCAAACTCTTTATAATCGTTTCAATTTTCTTTGAGTAAGAAATATATTGCAGCTTATTGATTCTAGATGCTCATCACCGAGGAAAGCAATCTCCAGCAAAGTCATTAGGAATGCTTTCCTTTTAAAGTGGAGGTTTTACACGCAATCCTAAGAGTTTAGGTATAAACCCTGAAAAATATCTCCCAAAACATACTTTTACATGCAAAATTGGGTAGATTTTTATTTCTATTTTAATGTATCCATGCGTGTCTATTCTATATCAAGACGCCTAACGCCATGAAAATGCCTGCACTTGAATTGTAATTATTCGCCTTAGTCAGCGAAAAATTTCTCAAACTTTGGTAAATGAACAAGCGATTAGCGAAAGTGGACATGTAATTTATGTATTTTTACCGTGATATCCTCTAAATTCTCCTTGAAACGACGATAAAGTATTTAAAAACATTGAATGTGGTTATTTTTAATGCCAATTTGATCTGAAATTTTTAAATACAATCCCCAAACTTAAGAAAGAGACTGAAGACATTCACGATCAATTGTCCCTGGTTTCTTAGTTCAAGACACAAGTAGGCTTCTTACCAATTTTTGATGATTATCCGTATCAAAGTGTCACGTGATATCATTGTTTTTCAGCAATAATTATTAGACTAATAACTTATATGACCCTTTCTTTATTGCCCTGGCCATCATAGTGTTTTTTTATTCAATTGCTAAGCAAAATTAACAGCTTGATCAAAGTGAGATGAAGCCCAACGATAATGCATTGCAGTGATATTCCCGTCAGCTTCGTCAATTAACATTCGCTGAACTCAATCACATCCATCCAAATATGCGTTAAGAAATTTTTATAAATCTAATGCTGAGAATTAACTAATATCTAATTTTCACATTGGAAATTGATGCATGATAATTCCCAGTTTTTCTCAGTATTTTTTCATTTTTTATAATATACCATTATATTATTCAGAAGCATAGGAAATATATTTTTAATCTCCAAATGCAACAGCGAAATGAATCTATCTTATAAAATAAATTGAAAAATTCTGAGGCAGCCAGCAGTGACTCGACCACAACGGTAGACGATGATGAATGTAGAAAGTAGAATATTTGGCATTTTCAAACGAGGGAGTGAAGTGCCTCAGGCAAAAAAGTGAGCAAGAACAGTCTTCCCTTTGCACTCGCAGGGGAATTAAAACAGAGGAAGGACTCCGTGGTGCTCATCAATTGTTTTTTACGCTTTTCCTCTACCGAGAGCTTTCTATTCCGTTCCCTGGGGAGAGTTTTCCCTCCGTGACTCTCTCTCGTCCTCCGACAATGCCATTCAAAAAAATATTACGAAAAAGTTACGTTTAATTCTTTTGGCGAGTGAACTTGTAACCGGAAAACGAGCAATTTCGTTGAACTAAGGAAGAGAATTGAGTCCTTATTCACCTAACTCGAGCATTTGGTCATCTTGTTCTATTTCGGGAGAAAATTAGTGTGGAGGCCCAAAGGGATTCTCCCTTCTTTTTCTCTTTGCCTACCTCTTCACTCCCTTTCAAACATATCCTATCGTGCTCTGTCCCTTTTTGATGTTTTGTGGCAGGATAGGAAGAAGACTTTAAGCAGGGTGGGAGACGGCGGCTGCTTCAGGCGTCTCTCTCCCGGAGACTTCATTTTTCCGTGCGTCCGACAAGCGCTCAAGTCCGGCGAAAACTTTCTCGATATTGCCCACGAATACTCCAAGAGAGAATAGGTTACCAGCTTATTGCCCTATCTTCCAGTTGCTCACATGAGCAGCGACTATGGAGATGGAGAGTTACCAAACTTGGGACATAGAATGTAACGTGGAAAACGTAAAGTTTGGCGTGTCAGAAAACAGGATGTTACGAGAGTGACGTTTTTCGGAGAAATAAAAGTATTGACCTGGAGAGTTCTTTGTGAGAAGAGTGATTTTTGCCCTCGAAAGTACCTCTAAACATAGGCGTACCATTGCACTTCTTCCGAGGTAGTAGCTTGGACGTGAAGTACTTAGACGTGGGAACTCAACGAAGATGACATTGCGACGTTTTGAAGAAAGTAAAGTGCTTATTCTTGTAGAATTTTGTGAGGTGATCAGTGAATTTCTTCTAAGCGGTTGAGTGAGGTGAAATAAGAGGTCAGTGCGTGCTTCATCCAAGCATTGTTGGAAAGCAGGATTTTTGTGATATCCTGGCGTATAGGCCACCTTTCGGTGCATCCTACGGATCTTCAGATCTCGGCTGAGAAGGTGGAGTGGAGTTAGCCCTCGCGTCGCATCCCATAACGCTGTGGCATGTTCGTCGCCGGGAGGCAGTTCTTCGGCGGGAGGGGCGGGAAGAAGCTGGGGGGCCGGGACGGAGGGCCGGAGGGGGCGGAGGCCATCACAGGGGAGGGGGCCGGACAGCAGAGGGACAAGAGGGAGCTCTCGTATCTCAGGGGAGGCCAGGACGAGTCCCTCAAGGGAGGAGGAGGTGGCAAAGCGAAGGCCCTTTCGGGGGCGAAGAAGGCCGCCCCCGCCTCCCCCCTGCTCCTCGCCAGGGAGGGCCAGAGGAAGAGGTTCGGGGGGGACGCTGAGGGGACCCCCAAATCGGAGAGGCGGAGGGTGTCCGGGGTCCTCAAGTTCGCGATCCGCGGTGGCTCCTCCGCCTCCTCCGCGTCCAGCTCTGACTTTGGTTTCGGCTCGGGCAGTGTTTGCGGTGTGGGGGTGGGCAGGGCGCGGATTGGGGGGGCGGCGGCGGGGGCCGAGGCGCCCGCTCCTCCGCCCCCGGGGCCCACGCTTAAAGAGGCGCTGCTCCTCCAGCCGGGGATCGTGAGTCTGGATTCGCCCACGCTCACGCCCGGCATCTGCGTGGACGACGGGGTCGAGAGGGGGGAGGAGGCGGCGCCACTCGCGGCGGGCGCGCACCCGCCTGCCGCCGCCGCGTGGAAGGTGGACCGCCTGGGCATGAAGACCACCAAGGTAAAGGCTGCATGCACTCTCTTAGCGTAGACAGTAGCGTAGTCAATGAATTTTGAGCTGGAAGAGTTGTGTGCCATCTGAAAGCGGTTTTTGTCGGTTGTTGTTGGGGCTTCACCGGCGGCTTTGCACTCGCGATTTTTGTTTCAACGGGGAATTCCTCACTAACCTTTGAAAGTATTTGAATATCGTGCGCCCAGCTATTCTCCGCAGGAGTTGTTCATGGGCGATGGTGGAAAAAATGTCAGGGGGTGCGTTCAATGCCCTCCCTGGGGTGATTTGTTACGAGGTGTGGTGACAAAGCATTTGTTTAATCACTGAGAAAATACAAGTTTTGGTGATAAAGATTTATTTATTTTCCATATTTGTAATGTTTTATGCAAATATTCCTATGGCATAATTTTTTCCATAATTCTATCCACCAGGTCTTTTATAAATTATATAAAGTAGGGAATAATCAATGTAATCTTTTTTCTTAATTTATGATAAATATAATATCATAATAAGAAATACCTTTTGACGACCGAGGAAAATAATATACGGCTTACTTGTTCGTGATTTATTGGGCGGCGAAAACGTGACGTAGGATTGCCTTTGGTGTTTCACTAAAATATACACTATTGGAAACTCAACATGGGAAACTTTCCCTTCTCCCGGAAACACCAGACGAGTTTCCCTTGCCTCAAGGGACAATACAGAGAGATTTTTTATGCAGAGAAACTTTTGGTTCCAAAGATGTCTTCGTGGAGGGGAAAAATTGAAATATTCTCTTCCGCGGAAACACTGAAACTTAGCCTTTTCTCAGTTGAGTTACCTTTTTGCTTTGTTGCCAGGATAAGTCCCAAGGGATTATGAGAATAGGAAGAGGTCGCGCATAACACTTGAGATATCGACGCACCCCTCCAAGCGGGACACTTGCCGATCTTCCAATTTTCCAGATGTTTCTCCTTACTCGACCTAATTTTTCAGCTGGCTAGAGTTTCCCCAGAGAACATGATTATTAAATGTTTCGCTAAAAATTTGAAGCTAACTCCTTCGTATTCGTCCCTTTGCGGCTCGTTAAGCCGTCACAAAGTTTTCTCTGCCATTTCTTCTTTTTCTCTCCGTTTGTAGTTCCCCTGCTCCAATTCAGTGAAACGTCTCCCAATGTCTCCCCAGCGACCCTCTTTTGACAGCATTAACCAGCACCGATCCACTTAAAACTTTTCGCAAAGCTTCCTGCTCCCGAGTCAATTAATTGATGTTATCAATTGTAGAACTCTTTAAAGGTCCTCATTTTGTGCCAGATATACCATTGGTATGACTAAAAACATGCGCATTTTGTCAATTTTCATGATTGTGCTCCTCCACTCAAGCCTTGTCTGTTGTGTCTACTTTATTTGGGAGGGTATGAGTTACTCGATGACTAATGTTTGTAATTTTACCGTCAATGTGGTATTTTAGGTTCACTGAGTGCTAGTGAATGAGAACGAAGTTACATGATGGTAAGGAAACTGTAGTTTCCCCATTAAATAATTTATAAATTGTACTCATTAATCTTCATTTACTTTACGCAATAAATTTATTGATAATTCCCTAGTCTAAAATAAATACAAAATCAAAATGTTCAGATAAGTAATTTAACCTGCGTCTTAGAATCATAGGCCTGTGTGTGGCTAAAGAAAGATCTATATTTTTTTTGTAAATAGCATTCCATCTACTTTTGGGTCAAACTTATTAGAACTATTTTAATTGCTCTGTATATGTGGAAGGAATGAATTTTTACACCAAATACGTTACACCCTTTAAAGAAATGTAAGGAATGGATAAATAATCGATTAGAGCAAAAAATATTTTATTAGATAACTTTTGTTCAAGATGTAATACTTTTTCTTTGGTTCACTTTTCACCGATTGTGACGATCGGCCTTTTCTACTTTTATGCGATTCGTTCTCATAAAGTTCGGCATTCAAAGAAATGGGAATGGAAAGCAGAAGATACCATTGTGACGTTCAGATGTTGGATTTTCGAAATGTCGGTCGGGAGTGAGCGAGAGAAAGAGAGAGGGTGTGTGAGTGAGGAATGCGGGGAGAGACATTTGAATTGACATTTGCAGCTTCGGCCGCAGTCACCAAATCCTCTAAATGGATCAAGTATGGAGTTTATCGTGAAGCTTACTTTCCATTTTTTCGAATGGCAATGTCATTTGAACCGTGTTGGATCTAAAAATCATGACATTTACAGTGTTTTCGAATATTTTTCATATTATTTCGTTGCCAAGCGAGTGTGTTTGAAGCTAGCTTTTTTCTTCTTTGTGGCCTTATTGGCAGTAGGAAATGTTCTGCTAAAAACAAAAATTTGCTGTAAATAGTGAATCAGGAAGACATAACTAGGCAACGTGATGAATTATCTGCTCACTTCCCTCGTTTTTTCTGCAGTTCCTTTCTTTCGACTCGCCGATCGTGAGTTGGAGGTATAGGATGCGGCCATTGGATATGACGTGCTCACTCTCCCATAATGCACCGCGCCCCTCACTCCTGAGACTTTATTTTTGCGACCCGTTTATTTTTTTCTCTCTCCGGCCGTCTTCTCCATTCCACATCGGACGATGCAATAACTTTCGTCCCCGTCTCATCCCCTCTTCACTGAACACTCTTCCCTTCTTACGAGTTCAAAATTGAGCTCTCGATCATACGAAACAAGTATTTGCTGCTTTTATTTCGTCGACTCGGCAAAACCTTGCTTTTCTTTGGGCTTCCGTGTCTACACTCTTGGTAGGGGTTTATCCGTAAACTTGTGAGTGAATAAAAAAATGTAATATTTATATACGACTCCACTGTTTAAAATATCCACTTTATCCAAGTTATTTATTTATTGCATATTGTTTTGATAGTCTGATATTTTGTATACATTCGACTTTGTAGTTGTATGTTATAATTATTTTATTTAGTGAAAGAACTGGAAGTCGATTGTCACTATGGGAATCGTTTCGGTAATATGGAATGAATTATTTCTAAAACAAATTTTAATTATTGAATACAAAGTACCACCAATTCATGTGTATATAAGGACTTATCAAGAAAAAAAGCTTTAAATAGTTAATATTTACATCTACTCCACGCTCTTCGTGATAAAAAAATTTAATTTTGAAGACAACATTCTCTGGATTCTCTCAGCCCCATCGCTAAAAAATTTGGTCTTGCTATCAACACTTTGTAAATTTTCGTTTTATTCCTGCTGATAAGTATAGAAGTCTCCCCAACTCTCTGTACTATAAAATTTGTAGAGATGTTTGAAAATTATATATTTCTATTTTTTTTGCTGGTTCTTTGCCTGTTCGTTGTGATATTATTGCTATGATTCTCACAAATGTCGGATACAAACACGCCAGACCAAAATTGGCGTCGTTTATGGTTGTACCAGTTTGCCTTGCACTCCTATTTGCCTCCACCATTCTGACACCACAAACGACGTCTTCGTCCGTCGCCTCCAGCACGATCGCAAAATCGTTCCCCGGACGACCATGAAGGAGGACGCGTCGAGGGCTGTACCACTCCGCGGGCCGATGCCACCAATGTCCTCAGCACCAAGTAACGGCCTGTAATTAAACCATTATCTCCCTCTATATGGTTGGGAAGAATAATAGGGGGTGGTTAATGGTGAGTAACAAAATATCTTTTCGCTCTTGCCTCAGGCGCACATGCAGGGAAGGAGCTGAGGAAAGCTATCGAGAAGTCTGACGGTTAGAAAAAATAAATGACGTCCTCCAGTTGAAAACTATGCTTTCTCGTGCAAAACATCAACTTATGGACATAAGCTCAATGTGTTTTACGTTTCGCATTTGCAGATTTTTTTTCCTTGTTCAGTTCTGCATATTATCTCAGGGAGTGTATATTTACGTTGACCGCGGTTTTTTTGTGTTTTGCATCATGAGTGATTTGGTCAAGTTGGCAACACATGTCTTCTTGATTTACTCTGTCAATCTCATTTTAGGGGCAAAATGACACATATTCCTCAATGAATTAATAATCATAATAACCATTTCGCCAGTCAGCAATCCTCATATTGGTTTTAAACTCCTTTCGTGACGTAACAGCTGATGAAATCTGTTCTCGCTAATGTAATTTTTTTGCTTTCATGTAATTGACTGCCTATTTCGTATATTTACTTCAAAAGTTTCCTTCACTGCTCTTGCCACCCATCCAATCGTCCTCGGCGATTCTTGTCACTAGGCCATTTATTTATTAAGATTTGTGGAAATATTTATTATCAACAGAGAGTTGCGTAAGTATAGTGATGTGTGTAGCCTACTGAGTACAGCGCGTTATTGTTGATCAAAAGCTGAAGCCTTTGAGCACTCCAAACGAATCCGCGAAGTCAGAAGTCGTTCAGGGGAAGAAATCAGCCCCCTTAACCAGAATTAGTTCATATTATGCGCCTGGGGCGTAGTTTTGAGGGACCTCTAGCGTTGCGTAGTCAAACCAGCCTTCGATTCGGTTATGGAGATTTGATTCAGATTAGGTGTTACTATAACATTTTAAAATTGAAATTTACTTGCAATTTTCCACAAAAAATTTTATTCACACGTCCTGTTTCAATACATTCTATAATATCATTAGGTGAACCTTATAATCGTTGGCGGTTGATGAGTCGGCGCATGGAGGGTGAGGAGGTATTTATGGGGTGACATAAATGAGGACCGCCTCCGGACTCTCGAAGGTGATGTGCAGATAATTAAGTGTGTGAGTCACTCCGTCAGCTCCCATCCCTATCCGTCTAGAGTGGACCAAAACTGCCTGCCTTACTCCGAGCCTCTGCGGACCTCCCTCACTACATCTCCGCTCAATCTCCACGGCCGACCCCTCGAAGGGAAGAAATAAAAGCAGGGCCGAGAGAGGGGGCGATGCGGATGGGCTGATGGACGAGGGGAGGAGGGTGCGACTGCCTTCCGACCCCAACCCATCAGTCCTCTCTCCTCCTCTCGCTCACGAATTTCCCTTTTCATCCTATAATTCCGCCGCATCACTTTCGACCAATCCTTCTTTCGGTGACCGTCGAGATTTGCGAACATTATAAAATAGTTCATTATATCTATATATTGACCCTTAACAGTGTAGAAGCAAAGATAATACCTATTCCGCTCGTATTTTCGGCTGTAACAATTTATGATCATCAATGCAGTCCGCATATTTTTGTATCGGTATTTATTTACCTATTTCACATGCTAAAATGTCTTCAAGTCATGGTCTTATGCTAAATAATTTTCATGACTCGGTGAATATGATTTGTTTTTTGATCTGTTTCTTTGTATGTTAGTTCTCTCCATTCCAGTTACCTTATCTGTAGATTTTTTAATCCAGCAATCATGCGTTATAGATTCATTTATCATGAAATTATCTTTCTCCATCACAGAAAGATTACATTCAAACCCGGACGCTATAACTCAATGACTTGAATTTTACTTTATATCTTAGGAAACGTGTAATTCACAATGCTATTTAATATTATCGGTGCAATTTGTAATATCTCAGCTAAAATTGCTGCTAGTTAGAGAGTATGATAGGCATGGATATTAGTAACGGCAGGTCTCCTTTCAAACAAAAAATATTACCCCAAGAAAAAAATGTACAGGTAATCGCACAATTTCTTTAGAGGCTCAAATGAGGTAGATACTATCTAGGATCGTTATTTTAATTGCGTGAGAGGAAATGTGAACGTTAATGGCGTCGATTGATTGAGCTATATTTAGCCAGAAAAATATATTTGAGAATTTTCGGAGAATGGCTTGATTTTGCGAAGGGAGTGTTGAACCTATATGTTGTGTAATAGGGTCTCATGTTCGCTCAACCGTGGTGTTTCTGTGTGAATACTCGGATTTCATTCCAGTTGGTGATGGATTAATTAAATTTTCTCATTTTAAAGGAACCTGTTTCTCTGCCAGAGTGCGGAGAAAGATAGAGTTCAAATCAGGTCTCAGGAGCGTCATCGTGGAAATCGGGGATTGTGGGTGGAGATGAGGCAAAGGCTTAGTAAAATGCAGGAATGAAAGGATGGAAACTCAAAGCAGTGGTGTGGAAGACGAAGGCTAACGACCCCGACGAAGTCCTCCGCACATTCGATGCTTTTCCTTCGCCCGCGAGTCAACTAGGACGCTGTGACTCAGCGGGAATTGTTCGGAGAAGATATAAAGGGAGGGAGGGTGAAAAAAGGCATTGAATACTTCGCCAGAGAAAAGGGTCCATTGCTTTTCCGAGCCATCCTCTTGAATTTTCCCGTCGCCCAATAACCTCTTCGAATATGAATCGTCATCGTGCGGTGCCTTATTTTCATTCCCGTGTGCGTTACACTAATGACCGATCATGAAAAGTATTCATTGCCCAGGGAAGTGAAATAGCAATAATCCGCACCTAATCTTTCTTCTTCTCTCCATTTCCGCGTGGTGGTTCAAATACCCCTGAGAATATTCTCACAATGTTTTTCAATAAGATTGCTGTTCCTAGCTCATCCTTACTAAACCATGAGCCATTTTGACCATGCGGACTCTCTTTTTAAAACGCGCATGCTTCCTTTTTATTTTGGATCATAATCTCTCAAATTTATTTAGAAAATATGAAAAAATGCTGAATATTGATTTGTGCTTATCTCTCATTCCTATTTTTCGCAAATGGGGTCTGAGACTGAAGCGGTGTTTTGAGCGATTTAATTCTTTGGCGAAAAGAGACTGTAAACACTGAAAAACTCTCCAGGATATCAAAAGACACTCATTGTATGTGACATCCTGGATTTTTATTTGCACAAGGTCAAGTGCCAAACGTAATGTAAGTGCTTCTTAAATTGTGAAATTTAGTGCATTGTAATTTTCGTGAATGTTGAATTTAAAAAAATGTAAAAGTTAAGTGTAAACATATCGGTTTCAAAGGAGAAAGCGATAGAAGATTTGACACTTGAAGATAAGCTAGCCTTATTCATTGCGATGTTAAAATGCAACACTAATGTGTCGAACTTTAATAAATAACGCAACAATTTGTCCAAAATGCATTTTACCTAGTAGAGGGTGTCATTGATGGAAATATTTGCTAAATGCAAAACGCTATCGGCGTAACAATAAGGTTTTTTAGAGAACTCATGAATACTTCTGGAACCCTAGAGGTTTACTACTACGTATATATCCACTAAGGAATAATCGCTAACTATTTTCTCAATTCTCTCATGCGTTTTCACAAATCTTATCATGACATTGCTATGAACAGTCTACGAATTTAAAAAGAAGTTGCAAGTGAGATGTTTATTGCTTTCGTATGAGAAGGTTCAAAACGTACCAGCAGCTGGCATTCTTATGGAAAGCGGTGGCTTCTTAACTGACATGCCGTCGTCGTCGTCAACTATACCCAGCGCTCATGACCAGAGCCAAGTGAGCAAAAGCAAAGGTATTGGTCTAATAAGGGATTGGAACTATAACTTGTCCCTCCTTACCCCGACTTGCAGAGGGTTTTTTTTCACGCCTCAACTGCGTCGCCCCCTTGCCGAAATTTTATCTCCGGAAAAGAAGAAACGTAAACAAATCTTGGAAGCCGATATTGCTTTCTCACGTGCAGATGCCCTTACGGAACGAGTGTTCAACTTGGAATCGGTATCGAGGGGACGGGGGTTGAGGAGGCACTCTAATGTAATGGCACGCCACGGTATGAAGCCACCACCTCTGGATAAGTACTGAGGGAAATTCAAAGAGAGCGGCGGACGAGGAAATGAAATGCTGTAACGAAAACAAGACTTAACTTTTTCACACGCATTGTTCATTCCTGCTTTTTATGCTAAGCTCTTTTGCTCACACCGGTGAGTCCAAGTGGAAAAATAGCCTCCAAAATTTGTTTGAAAGAGCGGGATTAGCTATGGACTATTAAATCCTGAAATATATGTTCACATAAATAGATAAAAGAAGCTATTTATCTGAATCAATGCTCAAATAACACTCTTTTTCTCCCAATGCCCAACTTTCTTTAAACGTTCCTAACTGATCATCATTGGTCAACAATTCTAAGATTGGTTTGACGAAGCTCTATATTCCTCTCTCCTGTCCGCTTGCCTTTTCATAGCCTTTGTATTTCTTCTCTTTTACATCCTTTATGACCCTTTTTCCTATGTAACTCATTCGCGGAAGTCCCTTGCCCTTCTCTCCTTTTACCTGTCCGTCTGCGATTGTCTTCATCAGACCATCATGCCTCATAATGTGGCCGACTAAGATGTCCCTGCAAGGGTTCTTAGGAGACTTATCTTTTCTCCTACTCTTCTTAGCACTTCCTCGTTACACGGTCGATCTATTGTATCCTCATCCTTCTTCGGTAGCACTACATTTCGAATGCTTCCACTCTTGACTACTCTGCTGCTGTCAACGTTCTAGCCTCAAATCCTTAGAGAAACATACTCCATATGTAGTATCTGATTAAATGGTTCCTTACTTGTATACCTGTATTCTCAGCTGTAAGATGATTCTTATTTTTGTAAAAATACCTCTTTTCCTGCGTTATTCTACTGACTTTTTCTTTCCTGCTCCGTCCATCGTTGGTAATTCGGCTTCCGAGATGAGAAAACTCATTCAACTCTTCAAGCTTATGCTTTCTTAGGTTAATTTTTGTCTTAGTCTCCTCTCTTTTACTGCATACTAATATCTTAGCCTTATTTTTTGTTGATTTTCAGCTGAAATCTGGCCATTGTCCATTCCATATTTATCAAAGTCTTCTTCAAATCCTCCTCTGCCTCAGCTATGAGTGCTATGTCGTCAGCAAATCGCAGCATACTTATTTTTTCTCCGAGGATATTGACACCCATGGCATTCTACTTAATTTATTTGATGGATATCTCGATGGGAACATTAAAAATAATGGGGAAAGTGCACACCCTTGTCTCACCCCTTTTCTTATTCTTCCTTCAGCACAGTTGGGTCCACATATGATCACAGCCACTTGGTTTTTGTACAAACTATGGACAATTCTACGACCATTGCAGAGCACTTTCACTTCTTTCAGAATTCTAAGTATTGAATTGCTACTTGCACTTTCCTAACTGTCGTTAAAAATTTGCCGTTTTTAGACAAGCCAATTTCAATGCAGGCCAGATGCATTTTGGGCATGTTCAAAATATTTGAGGTTTTTTACGTCAGAAAACACGGGACTATTACTTATTGAATTTTCCGAAGATATTTCACGATAATATATTTCTGTTAACTGTTGACGTAAGCTTATATCTCTGTCTTGTTAGCATTGATTTCGGATGATTATTGAGTTGAGCTTGCGAGGCAATGAAATGAAAAGGGCACTTGTTGTGCGCTTTTTTATCCTTCAGTTTTCACGAAAAAACGTTCCCTAAGGCAGCAGCACAAAGTAATTCTCTACTGTTAATAATGAATATTGTTTCCAAATGTGCTTAAAGTATTACATAATCGGTGTAAAATTTACCTATTTTTCTTACCTATTTACCTACTTTTTTCTTTGCATTCTTTGCGGTTTGTGTCATTAGCAAGGCAATGATGGCACCGCGGGTTGTACCTGATAGTGGGATAGTGTAGTCTTCGCTGTTGAATGCACGCATTGTAAAGGAGGAGAAAGTATAAAAAGAGCAGCTACACTTAAAAAAAATCTATGCACCTTCAACTGCTGATGAATCGTATGCGACCAGTTTAGCTCTTTGAATAGCCTAACAATAAAAATTCTAGGGTTTTGCACATGGATTATCTGCTACATTTAAAGTTTTTTAGTGAAAATTGTGCATATTCCAATTAGATTGTGTACCGGTATTACACCATCAACATTTTTGGAAAATATTCAAGTTGAGCGAAAAGTTCTCGGGCTTTCCACCGGGTAATAAAATCCTTCTCCGCCCGGAGAAGGATTTTATTACCCGGTGGAAAGCCCGAGAACTTTTCATCCAACACCTACGCCGGGAAAACACCCGATTATATTCAAGTTGAGCATTTATTTCGCCTTTTAATTCCGCAGACCTTTCCAGGCGGTCCTGTGATCATTTCCACCCCCCAGGGCATGAGACGTGATTGCGAGGTTGAGACGACGCTGCAGACAAACTTCATGAGAATTTAAAGCGCTCCCTCGTTCACCGGCAAGAAGGGAAGGGAGAGGGGTGTTGAATCCTTTCTATCGTTTTCCCACGAATGTCTTTCAAGACGGTGGGCTCGAAGGCTCCCATAATAAAGCAGCCCTCCCGTCTCCAAGCGCACACCCCTTCATTGCTACATTAACCACCGCTTCCCTCCTTCCGATCTGCTTCGCCACTCCTTCCATCGCTATTTCCCCACCGCGCTGTCTTGCTTTGACTTTCCCTCCCTCTCCACGCACTTGGCTGCAAAGGGAGCACCCCTTCCCCGCCCCTCCCGCCCCCAATCCACCCCTTCCGCACTCGCGGGGTGGTCCGTGTAAATATTGTCCCACTTTCCGCTCTGCCTTTTGATCGTCTCGGCGATATTAAACTGACATCTTGTTCCCTCCCCTCTCTTCTCCGCACAGCGTCGCCGTCTCCGTCGTCACTGTTTCTTTATCTTCTGTTCCCTCCTTACCTTCTCCACCACCCTCTCTCCATCACTCCTCTCTACCGCAACCTCCAACCTTGCAGCATACCTATGCTCTCTCTCATTAGATTCACATATTTGTGCGCCTCCGCACCATCTCACTCTCCCATCGTTTATCTTTGAAAGCCAAGAGTCCGCATTGGGCAAGGTACCTTTTGAAAAAGAGTTCCCTGAATGGCAGGATGAGGCCACTTGTAGTCTATCAGTTTCGTTTACTTGGCCGAATGTATCGTATGCGTGCGTTCAGTGGAAGACAACGCACACATGTGCTACATTTGGTCGCGTAAATGAAATTGATTGACCACAAGTGGCATGCACAGTGCACATGTCTCTCCTGAGAGCATTGGACTACTCTCAAAAACATTCCGATCGCATTAGCGGTGTAAAAACTCAAAGCGTCCTGAAATTCTTGTGATTTTCCTCTACACCCAGAAACTAAACGTGAAAATATCTAAAGAGAAGGATCGTTTTGCTAAACGGCGGCTTGTGGACGGCAAACTTTCGCGATTCACTTCTGATTGTCTGTCAGTCTGGTCTTGTCAAGCTGATTGTCTCTGAGCAAGTTGTGGAAATCTGTACTCAGGCGCACCAAATGTTGATCAGATAATGTGTTGTGAATGTGAAATATGGAGGATATAACCCTGCACCACATACTATGAAAAGGGAAAGTTCAAATGTGAAAACTGTGATTTGGACTCTTGCCCCACCTGAGACGCAACATTCGTATTTATGTTTCCTTTACATTTTAATGAATAACGGCAGTTCTTTATTTTTTGCTACAATGTTGGGCGAGTATTGTAGTAAATGTAACAGTGAACAGATTGTGTAAAAACAAAAAATTATGTTTGAATCTGTATGCATAATATTTATAATCGTTTGTTAGATGCGTACTCTTGCCCCTCGTTTCCCTATGCCTTTGGTTTCGAATGAAACATCTTTGATCGCTTTGATTTATGATGTTTACTTTAATTTATTATTTTTGAATTAGCGAATTATACGTGTGCAACAATGGTGCTCTAACGGGGTGCTCTCATGATAATTAAAAAGGTCATTTTTTTAAATGTCCAGATGAGTAAGTGAAAGCTATTAACGTATGCAAATGATGACTTCATAATTCTCAATATTCTTGTTGCTAGAGAGCTTCAAAGTTCGCAAAAATGACTAAATTCTTTCGCGCTATAAGAACGCCCTGTGACGTCAGAATGCGAGTAAGCAGACTCGCTCCATGGCAATAACAAAACAGTAACGACGATAACAAACATCTACGACGATACTGATTCATAACTTGAAGGGTGTGTCAAAAACAGTTGTGAATTGTTTAAAAGTTTTTACGGTGCGGGTATTGCACAATGGCTTACTACAACCTCGTAAAAACGCATTCTGGGAACATTCTGAAGGGAGATTAATTCACGGTCGCTTATTTCTTCTCCAGTAATGAAGATTTCTCGGCGCGGAGTTGACAAGCCACGAAATTGAAATGCAACGTAAATTAAATCAACAATCTTGTTCGCTAGTAATTTATAGGACTCGAAGACGGGATTTGCTGGAACGCGCCCGAAACTGTCGTCCACCAAAAATGAGTCGACACGGAATAAACCCGCCAAGCAATCATCAACTACTGTCATTTAGTCATTGCTTTTAATGTGTACTTGATGCAATATAGGAATATGTGAAGTTAACGTTTTGGAGAAATACAACGGATCATATTTCACGCTGATTTACTTAGCATTCCTAAGGTATGCAAGAGAGACATACGGCGTTTCAGCAGTTTGTTAGGTTCAACCGTTAATCCATTTGAGCGTTTACACTGCTGGTGCGGAGGTGACACCAGACCATAAAGTGAGAACAATAATCTCATACTATGGAAATCACCGTAGATGAGGAGGATGAAAAAGTTATGAGCGCTATTTGTCAAGGCTGTGCTGCATCTTCCAGCATGTACACATACATTTTTTTAAATTGTAAATTATTGAGGATGAATATTTCACATGTCTGATGATGAAATTAACATATGATGATATGCAAAAAATAAGTTCTGCTGAGAGATATATAGGTTTTTCTAAAACTGGGGCAAATAGTCTACTAGCACCACGTAAACGTATTGTTTACTGGACTCTGACGTCACGCTCAGCCAACATGGCGATGGGTCGTTTTGAGTGCAAGATTATTTTAAAATTTTCAAAGAGGAATTTTAAGAATAATACGCAGGTTAGAGAAGAACTTTTTTCACTTTAATTTTCATACCGATGGATATTTTTTTATCGCTATATCATCCATTTTCAGTGGAATTCCCATTCAGACTTGTATTTTTCTAAACTCAGGTGTAGCTCTCCGGTGACTTCTGAGAAGTTTTAAACTCAACTTTTGACGAAGGCTTCAGCCATTTGCATCGCGAATGAATACGTTGATTGCGAAATACTGGTGGTATTAAAGACTTCGTCTCATGTTAGCATATCTCTTTTCAGGAGAAAATTATAAAATCACATTCCTTACTCTATCATAACAAAACTTTATTGAATATTGTATTCAATACTCACTTTGGTTGTAAAGTTATATCATTGGAGCCTAGGATCTTGGGTCAATATTTATTTCGCAAATTTTGAACTCTGAAATTCGCTGAATGGAAAATGATAGTGTAGTCATAAAAATGTAGTATTTCTCTACTACGACAGCTGAATTATGGAAAATAATCAGGAATGAGAGTAAAATCCCTTTCCCCTATACATTAGACTTGAACAGTGATTTTTTAAGAATACACGTGATAAAAATATCAGCTTTCTGGTAGCTTAATTATCGTTCTAATTGTAAAATTTAAGCTGGCTTTGAAAAATGGTGATTTCAATTAATAGAGAAACAATAGAATTTTCCATTCGGACTTATTTTGGAAATAATTAGGTAAATTCAAGTAACATTCATTGCATTAGTCGTTTGAAAAATCAAGAATTTCTTATATTTTAAAGGCCTTTCTTTCCTGTCCGCAATTGCTCCGTTATGTTGCCGTTGTAACGCGAATCCTCTCAAGAGAGCGAAACTGCAGTTTCAGCCCCACTGAAACTGCTTCCCTTGCACCTTTTTCCCACCCCGAAACATTCTATTGCATCGCGTTCCACTGCGGAGGTAAGCCTCGGGAAAATATGTCTGCCTCTGCATTCCCTGCCAAACTCCGACCGTTCTCCCCCCACCACTAAGGGCCCCTTCTTTCCCCCCCAACCTCTCTGGTCGCCAAGGAATAATTCATCTATAATTCACTGCTACGCTCTGGATTTAGGGGGAGAATAGATGTTCCAGGTCGCACGTAGGTACTGTTATTTGAGGGTAGGTGAGGTAGCATGTTTCTGCGTGTAATAAGGGAGGCAGAATATACTGGGGCAATATCCACCCTTGGCCCATCGGTGGTCGTCTTCAGCATATAAAACATTCATATCCGAGAATTCTCCAAATTGCGTACGCTGCTATTACGACACGTTCAACTCCCTGCAATTAGTTTAGTGTTGAACTATTTGGATTAACTAAAGACTGTACTCATTAGAAATAGGAATAGCCTTTTCTTCAATTTTTTCTGTACGTCTGTTAACACGAGATATGTGAAATAATGCGGAAAATGTTTCTCTATAGCAATGATGATTACAGCAATGGGGAAATAAACATTGGAATTTTCCGAAACGTGGAATCCTAGTGGAATGATGCTGATCAAAGCGATAGATCGTGTGGGTAATGAGGAATTTTTTGGCGAGTGGAAGAGAAGTTTTTTGAAAGCATTCGGCAGAAGATGAGGCAGTTAATTCGGCCGCACGAAAATGCGTCTAGATGGATTGATGGAAATTGCTGCTGAAGGACAGGTGGAAGTGAAGGGGTAGAGCACGGATGAGCCGGTGATTAAGGGTGTTAGGGAGAAGGATTATATGTACTTGTTGAAAGATAATCCCTTGGTGAAATTGAGTGGAGATCAGCGTCGTACCAATCTTAGGATCATTGAGTTTCGATGACGATGGGAAAATTATAAGATATTAAGATGCATGAGTAATGATCGCCTTTGATCGACATCCTATCGGTAATAATTCTTCCGTTTTGTTCTCTCCTAAAATTCTTTTTCGTTCTTGTTTCGTAAAATCAAGATCTATTGCTTAATTGCTTTACCGTGTTCTATTTTTTGGTATTGGCGTCGCATTCAGTACAACGGACAACTTTAATTGACCTGAATGTTTAACGGAGATGGTGACGCCAACTGTTACGTGCACAAAATCCTGGAAGAAACGGAAAATTCGACTGCATCTCCATTAAAAGCTAAAAAGCGAACTCAGAGCAAGCATCTTGTTCGAAGACAACAGTATTCATAACTGCATTCAAGTATATTATCGTTTAATATGAAGTCCTTTTCAATCATTTTTATGCTTCGTGAATGACCTGGCAAAATTATGGCTCAGTTGCGAAGGAAGTGATGTGAGTTTCGTCTTCATGCGTGTATGCGTAACATCTCAAGTATTTCTAAAACCTTCGGGTATAGCATTGATTATTTGGTTAATTTTACTTGGTTAATTATTTGTTGTTTAGGAATTACTATGAACTATCTGGGCAAATACCGAGTAATATTTTTATAAATTGCAAAAAACTATAAAATAACCAAATCTAAAATAGTTGACATTCTCTATTTCAGCGTGCATGTGGAAAGTTTTTTATTTTTTCTTTACAATGGCTTGCAACCACGATCGCCTCGTTGAAGGAGAATGCAAGTCAAATGCTTTTTAAACTTAGCTGTCGTTAGACCTCCTTCTCTTTAGATTCTCTCTTGGTGGTATTTTCGAAATTTAGCAATGCTCACCAGATGTCAGCTATGAAAATTTTAAGTGTGTGAGGGCCTTTATTATTACTGTAATGTAACTTCTACGTGAGATGAATCGGCTAATATTTGAGACAAGAATCGTTCCCGGAGAAGATTCCATCTCTTGGCAGCAGCCGAACACCGCGTGGTCCAGGGCAGGACCTCTCTCGCCTCGTATCTCCCCACGTGCATCTCCATAGTAACCTTCTCCTGCGATCGTTTTTACTGCCCCCCCCCTCTCTGCATACGCTACATGGGTGCGGTGCCACTTCCCTCCCTCTCTGCTGCCTCTGCTCTTTTATTCCTCCCTTCACCCCGAGGCGAGCGGTATCTTCTTTTCTGCCTTCCGTGTATTTCTCCGCTTGGTGCCGGCGTGAGCTCTATTCTTACTTATTTTTCTCTTCCTTGTCCTGCCGCTCCTTCTGTTCCCTCGTGGCATCACTCAATCCCATGATGCATCTTCCTCCTCACTTCATATCCCATTTGAACCTTCTCTTTCCTCAAAATGTGCTGTTTTGCGTCGGAAATTGATGCATAGGCTTCAAAGTTGGTTTTCATTTTCATAACTCATTCATGAGGTTTCTTGGTCAAATAGTTGCTTATCTTATATTCATAATAACTTGCAAAAACAATTGTAACTTGAGAGTAAACGTTAGAAATATTAGCTTGATTTCATTTCTCAGTTTGCTGCAATGGCGTACTCATTAATTAGAGAGAATCAATAGGTCTTCGTATTGGTAAGCAATGGCGGAGTTAGTATAGAGGGTGCTAAAAAGAAAATGAACTCATAGTAACAGATGGAATCCAATAAAATGAAGGATTGTATCAATTGTATTTTAATTATATATTAAATCTAATAAATGTAAATAAACTAAGTTTATGAAAGAAATAATGCTCTTTCACACCAAAGGTGAAATATGAAATAGAAAAATCATTTGGTTCAAACAGGATATACCTACCTATATATTGTCATACATATTGCACATGCGATGTAAAAAAATTAAAAATGCCCCAATTGATAGAAATACTTTAAAAAGAATATTTATTCACCGCCAAATCATTTCTTCACCCACTTATAATAGAGTGCTTTGCATATTTTAGTCCACTTACAGCTACGGCAATACAGATAACCGCATTATTAAGCAATTATAAAAAAATTGTTTAGTAGGATGAATCTCCGAACTTTCTGCCATGAGTTTATGGCGTGGACTAAAATAAAAAGTTTTTATGAGGCATTATAATTTAAGGCGAATGAAATCTAAGACTTTACTACAAGCTTCGAAGGGTGTTGAGTTTACTTTTTATGTATATTCTTTACATCCGTTCATGGATTGCTTGGGGATGTGTTTCTCGCCCACTGCCTTTTTCTTTCCTCATCCTGGTCCCTTCATAATGTCGTCCTTTTCTTAGTCCTCTCCTCCACTTTCTTATGTTCTCAGGGATTCATATTCAATGGCCTCATATATTATTCGGACTGCAAGGAAGCGGGACTTCATTGCGAGAGAATTCGCCAAATTCCGCACACACCCTCTTCGAGTGGTTGTGTGTAACTCCCTTTGGACATGTTTTCCTCTACGGAAGCGGAAGGGAACGATGATATTTTCTCTGTTTTTTTTTGCTACAAAAAATGAATGCATGTAAGAATGAATTATTCTCATCTCATCCCAGTATCGTCTGCACACCTTTTAACTTTCAAAGAAAAATGTTTTAGCTGGTAAAAATCTTAAACCTTTGGTTTGATCTGCATTGGAATTTTGACTTTTTTTCCTGGATTTTCTGTTGTGAAGTCTGCATTACCATACTTCTTTTTGGCCTATCCTTTGAGTATAGTGTAGCAAACTTTGCATTGATGAAATTTGATGCAAGAATTGTAATTATCCGCAACGTACAATCTAGCTTTTATTAAATGCTCTATTAAATTTTGTCCGTGTACTTTTTGAGTATTCCTTGATTACCCTGACCCAAGCATTCTTCGCAAGTATGCATGCAGATTTTTAGGCCATGAATGGATGTCAGCGATGTTATACAAGTTATTACTGAGTTCAAACCGAGTTGGACGCTCAAAAAATATATTTATCTAACATCGATGACTTTTATTTCCGTAATTTGTCATCGGCGCTTTAAAAGAGCTCCTAACTTGAACCTCCCGACAATCGTAAGCAAGTAAACTAGGTCTCTTGCGAGAAATAATGCATGTTGTGTACGCAGCATGTTGCAAAAAAGCGAAATACTCGTGGCGCAGCGTTGTTGCTTGCAGCTGCAGCTCCATTCTGACCATTCAACATTCGAGGAGTCAGCAAGGGAAGGTGCGGCTCCGTTGCGACGGCGCGCAAAGAGATATGGGGAGTGAAGGAGGGAGACTCCTCCTCTCAAAACTTGAGCCGATAAATCGTCTTATCAACCCTTTTGCATCTTCTCACGCCCCTAAATCACGCGCCTGCCCTCCGCACGCCCTCCGCACAAACTTCCAGTCTAAACTCCCTCATCCCTCTGCTTTGACTAATTCCTTCTCTTGGCGAAAAACCGCTCCCGTTGGCTTCCGGGATTCTCCATTTGCGTCTCCTCCGTTCCGAAGTGACTCCGCTTTGAGTGCGTTAAAGCAAAGGAGGAGAAAAAGAAAGAGACAGGGAGGAGAAAGAGTGATAGAGAGAGAGAGAGAGGGGGGGTGTGGTATGAGTCATGTCGCCTCGAGGTGTTGCCGGCGAGAGAGAGAGAGAGAAACGGGTCTGGGTAGTTGCCATGGTTACGTGTGCTATTCTCCCCCTCTTCCTGCCCCCCCCCCCACCCTTCCTGCCACGCCCACGCATCGCCACAACAAGCAGGAACTTTGTCTCTTCCTTTGCCTTTCCCCAAACTATTTCTCCGCAGTAGCAGCATTTGTTTTTTAGCTTTTAATTCGGGATCCGAAGGACTTGCATACGAAGAGCATCCAGCCATGCTATCTCAGTAATTTGTCCAATTGATACTTTGTTTTTATCAGTAGATGAGCTATTAATTATATTGCTTGTTTTTCGTGAAAATCCATAAACTTATACGAATCTAATAAGGTGCGATTTTCCCTGCCCAAGTTTTCAAAGTCTTCATACAGTCAATAGAAAAATTAATGTTGTGATGAGTTAAGATACTCTCAATTGGATTAATATCACTATTCCTGGGATAAATATATTTGCTATGGAATAAATATGCCGCAATTAAACTATTTATCTAACTTCTATTAAGATTATTTTTCTTCTCGAACATCACAATAGTTTATCATTTCTCTTTTTCGATGCGCATAATGTAATCCTTCTGTGTATCTCCTCCCCCAAGCAGCTGTTATTTTCATTCAACCTTGCTCTCAACAAACTCTCTAACCAGTACCTAGTATTTCCTCTATGAGTGTTTCACCTACTCGTGGCATATCCTTTCCACTCGTCTTTCCGTCTTCAATAGACTGCCTTCAATCCCCTAAGGTAAAAAGGACACACGTGGCTCATCCAATGCATCGGTATTTCAATTAAAGCGTTATGAATAGAGAGGGTACTGGACTACAGCAGGTGAAGGGGAAAATTACGAAAGACGCATATGAATTTCTTGGGGAAGGAAACCATGGATGTGGTGAGAATAGACAGAAGAATCTTGAAAAAAAATGTTTTCCATGAATACTCACTAATAGATACTTTTATTAGAATTTTTTTCATTATTGGTGTATGAGAGGAGGAATGTTTTGTTTTTGTAAGTAGGTAGGCCTATTGTTTCACCTTCCTTAAATTGAAAATGTATCTGCAAGTACATCTACGAGTACAAGTACTTGTACAAGTAGGAGTTGGTATGTACGGCACCGTGGAAATAGGGTATTCCAAAATGGAAAGCTGATCTGTGTAGCGGGGGGGTGGGGGGGGGGGCGTGGTACAAAAAAGTTTGGGAACCCCTGGCCTAGATGGAATGGCTATCAGAATATTTTTTAAAAGTATTAGCTTAAAATAATAGTTTTTATGGTAAAAATGAAAGTATTGTGACAAAACTTTAATGCCAGTCTCGAATATTGAAAGAATAAGAATTTTACCGGATTGAATTTACTTGTGGAATTAAACTGGTGTAATTGATTTCAACCTTGAAGTAAAATTGTAGATTTTTATTTTTCAAATTACTTCAAAAATGAAGTTGCGATACCTTGTAGCTACGAAGTGTGGCATTTCTATTTAGAAGGAAAGTGTATTTGGCAATCGAGTAAGTCCAATTGTAAGAGGAAGGTTAGTAACCACATAATATCCAGATGGTCTAGAAAATATTTAGTTGTTTCTGTAAAATTTGATATTTCCGTGTGTTACTGGAGGTCCAGGTGAATAAAAATACTGATTTCAATCTGACAGATATCATCATACTTGAAAGCGCGGAAAGTCGTTGCTAAAATAGAGCAGAGTGCATGATGGGGCGGAAGGGACGATATTCCTTTGGAAAAGCCTTAGATCCGCCCTAGTCGCAATGCCTCGGTCCTGACAACTCCACTATATTTCGGAAAGGGGAGGGAATGCGTCCGTGTCTCTCTTGCCACTAGGATCACCTCATTCCTCCCCATTCCTTTTGCTTCCCCGTAATCCCTCGCAGGGGATGAGGCCAGAATATCACAGTGTGGTTTCCTCCTTACGAGAAGACTGCTGGCTGAGATGATCATTTTTGTTACCTCGAATGGGTGGGTTGGATGGTTGGATAGTCATTACAACGGAAAATGCATACCTACAATTGGCTCTCAGAAAGTAATAGAAGCGTGCTTTTTAACCATTCTACGATTAGAATTCCGACATAACCATCCTTTGTTATGGAAAGTGGTAGGAAAAAGCAAAATGCTGCGACAATATTGGATAATAATATTTATAAAATCTTCCGTTAAATGGACAGGATAGCATGTTTCACAAAATATTTTCCAACTCAGTTGCAAATAGTGATGTAAATGGACTAGATATTTTTGCTGATAGTACTTATCTAGAGAGCGTTTCCATAGTTAAATATAGCTTAGAGGCTGATGAAAATTTCATTTAGAGCAAAAGAAAGGTCCCATAGAGATCTTGTATATTTTGTTATTAAAATAAAAAAAATCCAATCCCCACTAGATTGATGAACTTTTGCTAGTATTTTCGTAGTATGTAATATTCCCTCTACATTGCTATTCAATGACTCACTCTCTTATCTACAATATCCTATTATTTACTATATGCATTCTTATTTCATCTGTGGGTGTGGTATTTTCCTATCATATTAAAGGAAAGCATAGGTTTATGCTTCTGATTTTTTTTAGCTAGATACCGACTGTAGATTCGTTCATTATATAGACTGGAGACCGCGGTTAGTTTTGTAACGAAAAGCAAAATCCGCGGTGTGCGTTGAATTTCTTCATTTCCTATTACTTCCGCGTCGGTTGATGTGCTGATGGCAAGTGTTTTTCTAGCACTACTTCGACCTGAAGACGTTGACAGGTGCGCTATCGGAACAGTTGTGATCACCATAGTAAGGAAGTAACCGGAAATGAAGGAGTTCAACGTTTCGAGAGCCTAAATAGACTTTAAAATAAAGAAAGAAATTGAAACTAAAATAATGGAACAAGTAGAAGTTATCTTTTTATTCATAAGGCCCTTAAATAATCTTTCCGTTATTCTACAATGGACGCAAATGCATCCTTAGGATCTCCTCATGGCTATCAATAATGTTGCCGTACTTACCTATTTCATTTTCCCACATCTCTCCCAGGAGACGACAGACGCTCGGGGTGGCGATAAGACCTCAGCCGCCCTCTCCTACTCCACTCCCCTTATGACGCGACAAATTGAGGCCCATCTTCCCCCCTCCTCTTCCGCCCACCCTCGCCATTCTATCCCCCCTGTCTTTGGCCTTCTTTCTCTCATATTTCTCCATTCGCACGGACCCTTTTATTTGCTCGCGAGGGCGTCCTAGGAGAGAGAATTCATGGCAATAAGAATATGGTTGGCCAAAGTTACGGGGATGAAATATCCAAGGGTGTATTGCACAAAAGTAATAAAATTATGTGTCTGAAAGGAAAAAAGTCCTTGTTTAAGGGTTGAAATTAATAATGTCACTGAGCAAATATCGTTGAAGGATGTAATCTAGGAAAAGGTAGTTGAATAAGATACATCATAGAGTACACGGTTTGAATTCATCGGGAGCACCTACAAAATAGAGCATCTTCACGAACGCTTTGCTATCGGATGTGAATTCTCGAAATTGCGTGATCCGGCCCGGATGCGTGGACTCATGGAACCGCTCCAGAAATGTTATTTTTGACGAAAAAAAGTGAGCTGTAGGGCATGTAATGCCCAACAAATTGCTTTAATATCCCATCAGAAGACAATTCATGAAAAAGAGCACTTGTTAAAACAATAAGTAGCAATGAATGCAAATTTATTCATAAAAAACTATTTTTTCACTATGGATGGATATGACATATTCATCTTCTGCTCTCATTCATAACGACTCCTCTTCTTGCTGCGATTCTCCTCTAAACATGTGTTGCCCTCTGCATTAAACAATTTTCCTCAGGCAATGTATTTGTGTGACTCAAAATTTAACTCACTTCCTGAGGCTCCTGATCATCTCGAATGGTAACTGAATCATTGTTGCTACAAACGTTTTTTAAACTCAACTTTAATTTGTGTCTAATACTGGGTCTATAATCCACAATTCCCAGTGAAATTTGTTTAATAAGTAAACAAAAAGTAAAAGTTAAAAGTTGAATAAGTTAAAAAAGTAAAGTCTTTCTGGCCTGGAAACTTAAAAAAAATCATGTTATTTAATTTATAAAATGCTACATCTATGATAGATCCTGTGGTAAATTCACTTTTCAAGGGGAAATTCAATGCTTTGCAGCGGCATCAGCGTCGCCACGAGGCCCTCCATGTAAATCTGCTAGTCCCCAACCTCTTTCGCAGTGTAATGTCCGGGTGTAGATAGAATGAGGAGGGAGATAAAGCGGAAGGACCGCCTTAACGTCCCACTCTCCATCTCTGTCAGCACCGACGGAACGGAGAGAGGGATGGAAACCGCGAAATCTTTTCTTTCCCCTTCACTCCGTCCCCAATTTCTTTCCCTGAGAGTGGGAACGGCCGTTGAGGGAAATCCCTTGACTCGGAATTGATGCGAAGTCTCCCAAATCTCTCTTCTTTCCCGCTATCCTCTTTTCAGTCTTAAGCTTACATATTTTGCATCGCGTGTTCGTAGATTCTTGCGTTGATCCTTCATATATAATAGGATTCAAAGAAATTGGCTGAGCGAGAAACGAAATATTTTTTCTTTGCATCAAAGTAGATATGTGTTGAAACTTCACTCCAAGCGCTCCTCAAGCTCTCTCTCTCTCTATTTCTTTTTAAATAATCCAGCTGTGAATGGATATAATATAGCTCTAATTTCGATCATGATAGCAATTTTTTATTTAATTTTTTTTATTTTACTGTTGTTGGAAATAAGTACATTTTTAGTGATGACGTAGCAAAGATATTCTTGCGACATTTTGGCAGAAACTGCGATGGAATTATTAGCTCAGCTATGAAATGAATATCTACTTCTTTGGTAAAAAAATGCCTATCGTTGTCACACCGGGAGAAAGAAGGTTTGAATGAATGGAGAGGAGGACGAGACACAGTCACTGTGGGCGATCAGTCCTCGGACGCGTCGTCGTCGTGGCTTAGGCCACCCTGCTCGTGGAGGCGTCTCTTCAAAATCCAAAACCAAGGATCACGAGGGAATACGGAAGAGCTGCGCACCCGACGCGGGTCGGGGAACTATCACTACTTCGGAGAGCTGCGGCAAATTCACATTCCTTGTAAAGTTAGAATTTCTTGGTGGGTTACGCCAATCCCACCAAATTCCTTTTCTAGCGGTCCGAAGAGAAAAATGTCTGAACAACGAAAAAATTGAAATAGAATGCCGAGACAGGAAAAGTACTCCTCGAAGCAGGTCATTAAAATCATAGAAGACAATAATGCGCTACTTCATACGTGTGCCCAAACAACTACGGTTATCGTGAAAACCCTAATTACGCGGGAGAAAATACTTCTAACTCCTGCGTCAGCCAACTTTAACTTTTTGGTGGAACTTCTCACTTATTTTCCTCCACTTCTTCCAGTTAAAATTCATTTACTTTCCATGATATGTCACTGCGCCATTTCCTATGGTTTCTGCGATGTAAACAATAATTCCTAGAGCTATGAGAGAAAAAACGGAGGCGCTGTACAATTGAATTATGATTTCCTCATACAAAGGTATTCCTGTCTTATTTTATCTCTATTCCTCCCTTTCTCTTTACTTTCATTCAAGCGGAATGAGAAAGCGGATGAAAGAGAGAGAGACGGTTCAGAGAGAAGAGAATTCACCGCTGTACTCACTTTTTGTTTCTCCTCCTCGCGAGAGTCAGTGCTCAATATCATCGGTAGAATAAAAGGCATTGGATACCAGAGAGAGGAGACGATGTTTTGGTCTATCCTGGGCTCATATGGTGAATTGCGAAATGCAGATGGAAAGCTGAGGATATCCCTCTCATCACAACTATTTTCTCGTCGTTTCGTTGCTGCATGCTGAATGCATCCCTTATTCACATTTTTTATGTATATTCCCCGAATTTTTTCCCGCCCCGGTCAGCGACATTTCCATCGGAGACATGTTAGTGCTGCGACGGTGACACCATTTTCAGCACTCTCTCGAATCTCGCCTGATCTTGGTCTCCACCGCTGGGACCTTTCCTTTTTTTTAGCGGTTCAAACATTTTTAACCGTCCTATTCAATCTAGTTACCAAGTTTGTCCTTTTCTAATTCATTTCACAACTCCCTCTTCATTGATACGTTATGTCATAGTGTCCATGGAAGTGTTCATGAGTCGCCCTCGGTGTCGGCGGGTTAAAGGCCTCGCCTCTCAAACCGAAGGTGTATTTCCCGCCCAAGTAGGTTGTCGCTAGAGTCCTCTATATTGCTCTCTCCACACCACTCAGTCACCAATTTGAGTCATGGCGTACGCGTCCACAGTGGAAGAGGTGTTCACCATTGTTAGGCTAAACGCCCACTAGATTCTCAACGGAAAAACGTGTTTTTTTTGGGGTTTGTAGCACGTATGAATATGGTCGTGAATCCAAGAAGATTGAAAATATTTTCCGCAGCATGTAAGAACTAAACTACATACACATGGCACCTGAAAACTGTGGGTACATCGGAAATTAAGCGAAATTCATTAATGATGCTATCAGAAATGTTTGACCAATGACCCATTTTTCTTAATTTTCACTTGCAGCGTTGAAATTAAACAAACTCCGTACATCTGGACGCACGCCTGTACTTCAAAGAATTTCAGCAAGATGCACCAAATATTGGCAGACTACTTCGTACCCTACTAGTGACCCTACTTTGTACGTACTTGTTATGAGGAAATATAGGGGACTCTAATGTTTGTGATCGACTAGTTTCATTTGTGTGTCAGCGCTCTCGATGCCTGGGCCTTATTGTGCTGTTTTAGGATTGATGGAGGTAATTATAAAAATAAATTACATAAAAGGATTTCTTGGTAGAATTTACATCTGCTACAGGAATCTAAAATTTACCATTGAGGAAAACGGTTTATAAAGGCAAATGTGTAAATAAGGATAATAATTGACATGTATGGGAAGCAACGGTCGTAATTCGACTTCAAAAATTTGTTTTTACACATTGTAGACATCTAAATGCATAACATTTTTTATATCCTGTAAATAGTAATCGTGGAACTTTCCTAGATATAATAACACTAATATTTGCAGGAATTCTGCTTCCACGCACGCTTTGATTCGAATAGCACTTTCAAGTAATCGACATTCACACCTTATCATTCTTGTGACCTCCCGCTCCCGAACTTAAAAAATTCGTTTAAAGTTCTTTTAATTTTTATGAAACACATTGCCTTTTGGTGACAGGCGCATGCCAAAGCTAGTATAGATTAAGAGCGTATTATATTAGTAAGCTGTGTATATATTGTCTTCGTAATTCATTGAAACTATTGGCGTGTGAAAACCTTGTGCTCCTTAGATTTAATCTGGATTTAGAATAAACCTGTTTGAAGAAGTTTTCTCAGGGCTCATTTTTAGTTTCCCTAAATCTTATACTGAATAACCCAGGCATGTTCTTCGTGGGTGTAAGTGTGAGTCGTGTCGAATAGTCAGGAGGACAATCGGAAAGCGTGCTCCTTGAGCACCCTTCTTCTCTTCCCACCTGATCTCGCCCTCTCTCTCTCCACCTTTCTCTCCGCTTGAACGAGAGACCTCCATGCACGGCTGCACTGAAATATACAACCATAACTTCACTTCTCACGTTGCTCTCTTTCACCCCCATTGCCTTTAAAATCGACACTAATTAACAAACAATGCTGTCATCAAGCATGAGTCAACTAGCAATGGCTAAAACGCATTTCATGTAAAAATAAAATTGTATAAAGGAAAAATATTTACGACTTCGTTTGCAAAATGTGATTATTTTCTTGTCCAAAAGACCAGTAGAAAATAAAGAAGAGACGATAACGTATTTTTGATGGAGTTTTTTACCTTTTATATTTTACCATTTTATTTACTTACATAGAAGACAACCCTAGCAATGAAACCGTTAAGCAAAGACATTTCCTTTCACAAATGTATCCTCTAATTTGGAACGATCTCACTTGACTGAAACCTGGTTTATCAGTTAGGCATTGAATATTTTCACGGTAAACTGAAGTATTGATTTGCTTAGAAATACTATGCATAGCTCATTTGACAGAGCACGAAAGAAGTTTTTCATACCTAAATGGAATTCTTCCTAATATACCATTCCCGTTCTAAAATGCCACGCCCAACATTTCGGCCCAATTCACTCCGTCAAAATGTTATTCGTTTTCGGTCAACAACCGATAGCTTCAAAATATCTTCCTCTTTTCATCTCCACTTTTTGTTTCTCTTATCTTTGAATTCCAATCTCTCTCATCTATTTTTCTTCTCATGTTTTACTTTTCTAAAAAAAGGATCTTTTGTTTATCTCTGCCACAATAACCCCCTCATATTTGTGAGGCTATTGCTTGCACCCCTCTTTGCCTTTCAAGCCATCTCATCCCTATTATCGTCTCCTCTCTCCAACCCCTTCCCAAAGCCCTGTCATATCGTTCGCGCGGCCATCATCTTCCGGATTACTTTCACTCCTCTCTCTTTTCCTTTCCTCCGAACCCGATCCTCTCAATCCTTTCACATTCCTCCGAGCTGTGCCTTCTCGCCATCATTTCTATCCGTAAAGGCATCCTCTCCGCCTGATTCTAATTTTCGATGAAAATTAAATGGAAGTCATATGAAGGATAAACTGATCTTACTTAAGCCTTCATTGTTTCCTCTCACAAAAATCCTCTCTAAGCATAGTTATTGCTATTATCGTAACTCAGAATATTAAAATTTTGCAGTACCTTTTTGAAAATGTGAATCTAAAAAATACCTTTGCATTCATGACGACGAAAAATTTGATATTTTTTCTGAAACTTTCACAAACATTTTGAAGGTTCCCCAACCCCTTTTCCCTTGAATAGAAATAAATTATATATATTTTTCGGCCCTTCGATACTCTTTTTGTGACCGTTGTCTAAATAGGTGTTTCACCAATTACAGCTGCACAAATTTGAAGTTTGTTATGCGAGTAATAATAATAATAATAATAATAATAATAATATTGTGATCAGTAAAGCATCCATCATACAACCATCTCAGAAACTGGTATCCACCTCATCATTAAGCCTTCTCACTGAAATGAATTAGATTATATCGATGCTTTTCATACCGTAAATAATCGTAGCTTTAATTTGTCAGGTTATAGATTGTTATTTAAATGTTAAATGCAATAATTTTATTTTTATAAACCCTTCATGTGTTTTTTCTTATGTGATGCTTACTTTTGTCCCGGTTAATCATTTTTATTAGAATCACCATGTCGAGATAAGTTCTCTTAAAATCTGAGCGACGCACGAAATGTTGTCAAAGTTGTGGTCTATTCAGATGTTTTTTTCAGAAACAACAGAAATACAAAAACTTTTTCCTCTGAAATGATGTGATTAGAGATGACGGGAGGGTTAGGATAAGCGATGATGCTGGAGATTTGTGTAGCGCCCTTCACTGTCGGCGATGATAACGGCTGGGCTCTCTCTCGCCACTTTAATTCCCTTGGATTCCGAGAGAGGTCGTCCTCTCCTCCTCCTCCCCCACGCCACCTCACCCATGGCAACGACGCCCATGCAGAAGGAAGGGGGTGAGTTCGCTCCACTCGGGGGTTATTTTATCCAAGGCCCTTCGCCTCTCATTCTGTCCCTCTCTCTTTTGTCCCCGTAAGGCTCTCATCCTGGTGAAAATTACGAGACACGAATAGGAAAGGTGAAAGTAGTCTCGAGAGATGTTTTTGGAGACGAAAATTGTTTCCAGTTTAATTTTCTTTTGATTTATCTCCCCAAGAGCCTGCACACATATACTCGCAACCACTCTTTTCCGGATCGCTGTGTTCCCTTCGATTCCTTTCTCTTTAATTTTTCCTCGACAAGGGAATCTTGACTCAAGTTTTTCAACTCTTGTTCCAATGCAGATGATGAAGAGTTTTACAGAATATATGAAATGAATGAGTCTTTTCTTTCCCGTTTAACCCTTAATCGGTTTAGAGTTCAAATTTTGAGGCGAAAATATTCTTTCACATCTAAGCATAGTAAGTGAAATATAAAGGACAGAAAATGTAAGCTTATTTTCAAAATCTTCTGGGAAACATTGCCTATTTCCGCTGCATAATGAATTTGCATTTGTGGATAACATATTCGAAAGAGACTCCCTTAAAAAAAGGCAGAATTGAACTATCTTCCGCTTGTCCATAAGCAAGAAAGTACGTAAAAAACTTACCAATGATTCACGAGACAGTGGTGTTCTAGATGCAGTGTTGATATTTATGAAGCATCAACGTAGATAGGCAAAACTCCTAGAGGTATCGGTAGCTACTATATCTACTTTACATTTTTTTCGAGTTATATTGCCCATAAAGAGCATAGATATATGCGAAAGAGATCTATTGGATAGCCAGGTGGAATGAATGGTGTATCTCACGTGATACATTGTCCAGTAAAGGCTTAGTGGATTCCACTTTTGAATATCACACCTAATTCTGTGTTTCATTTTTGTAAATTTTGTCTCCAATTTATATCCCTTACTCAACGCTTCGCAGATTGCGAATTATTAACAAACGTTTCACTTGAATATGACATTACTCCTTCATTTTCTCTTTATTTTTCAATAATCAATGCTAAATATATGTATTATGTGGCAAGGCCTTTGCTAAAGTGGCACTTTTATCATTATCGCTTAAGAAGCAACAAAAGTGTGATTTTGAGCCACCAACTAAGCGGACTTAAATACCAGCGTCTACTAGCAAACATTTACCTCAATCTTGAAATAAATTGTAGTTTTACTTAAAACCCTTGATTATTCAAGGCACCTCCGGTCAAAGGTTAACCACATCCATAAGAACCATAGATAAAGAAAAATTAATGAATAAAATTTCCTATCCTTATAATTAGTTTGTATATATCTCTATTTCACTTATCTACGACTTTATACCAATTGCCTCTTCACTAAAATTGACGAACTCTTCCAGTACTAGGATTATAGGATAAAGCCCATTGAAATTCTACTTCGAAAGGTATTAAAGTCACTACCGGAATCCCGCTGAAGTTATCTCTATCCATCTCATGCAGAAAATAGTGTTTCTCGTTGACATAATAAGAGATTTTAATTATGTATATTCCTAATGCGCGTTTACTTTAATCCTGTAACTATTTGATTGTTGTTACTTCGAATGGAATACTTCTTAAAATGAATACCTATCTGCGAAATATTTGAAGAAATGGGAATATCTGAGGAGATGAAGTGATAACAATAGTTTACATTGAGGAGGGAACGTTCTGTCTGCGCCCTTTCCAAGCTTTTTCTTTGCCGCGGTGGCTTCTGGGAAATTATATGGATGAATTTAATTTGTTGCGCCTCACCTCTCAGCTCACTCCTGTTTTCTCTTTTTCTCTCTCAACTCTCGACGTCTTAAGATTTCTCTCGGGACTGCTGCAATGAGAGGAATTAAGAAGATATCCTTTCCGAGTCTGCCTCTGAGACTCTGAATTTCGCCACTCTCCTTCTCCGTTTCATTTAAAGAAAAAATCCCTCAAATATTTATCCTCTCTTTCCTCCAATTAAGTTTAACCTTCGCGTTGATGAAACCATTATAGTGGATTAGCCAAAAGCCACGTGGCCGTAATGATCTCATCAAAGAAATTTGTCTCATAACTACCCAACATGGAACACCGGGAAAATTATAATCGTCATACTTTATGTTTAGAATTGATATTTATTCCATGGAACAGGAATGAAAACACGACAATAGTAGAAAATTGATAAATATTTAACCTCTGTCGTCATAACACTCCAAAAGAAGGTAATGTTAACTATGATTGATTAATACAAAGGTAAAGCTTTTAAAAAAGCCATTCCCTTTATTTCGGGATTACAAAGCACTGTATGAAACAAGTGGTTTCAAATGCGGTCACGCGCACGACTTCATAAACAGCAAGCATCGTCACGAAACAATTTTATCCCGACTGAGCCAAATATTCGGCCATCCTTGGCGTTGAAATTCCAACCAACCATGGGATATAGGAAACTGATGGAATAGAATAATGACCATAGCATGAAGTATCAAAAAATATTCATTTTTGTAGTTTTATTGACATTTTATTGTGTAAATAACATAACTTTGATGGAGACAAATAATACATCTCGTCATGTTCTTTTTTTCCCTGCGGACAGTTTGACAAAGACGTATTCATTTTCATCTCTTCCCTACATTTTAACTCTGCTACGTTAATGAAAATTTCAACTTTTTGTTGTAGTCAAGGGCTGGAAGGGTAACATTGAAAAGTAAAGCATACTCTGGAGATAAGAAGTCTATTTAAGGCCCAACGCAGGTTAAAGGGTATCTCATCACCTGACGTTAATATAAATCGAACACGCTTGAGTCATTTCATTAAAGAATTTGATATTTGATTGTATTTTGTGGGCAAATATTTGGAGCTCGGCTGATCAAACTCATTTGCCAGTCCAATATTTGAGCGCGTGCTTCATCCACCCTTTTTCCGCATTTTAATTAAGGTCCAATCGAAGTTCAACATTTATGCACCAACCTATTTGGCGCGATCACTAATTTAGGGATGAATGACAAAAACCGAATTCGATGCAACGCAATTAAAATTTCGTTCTCCACCGACGAGAGTAGCGGAACGAAATAAACATTGCCTCATCGCTCCCATCGCTGCATTGGACGGCTCTCCATCGAAAATTGTGTCATTGCGCTGATGAAACGTATTGGTGGAATCTCCCACGGGCCAATTGGTAATTGAAAATTCACTGCCTTGCGGGTACTAATAGCTTCGCCAAAATATTTTCTCAAAATAATGTTGTGCAAGCATATTAGGGATAGGATCTATATTTCCTATCTGTAATCTGTGAATTGTGCACGCTAACGACTTGATTCGGCGTGAACTCTTAAGTCATCGTATAGTTCTGGGTTGACAAACCGATTTCAAGTGCGCTTGGAGACCCCTCCTGATGAACAAGAGTGCCTGGTGCCCACTTATCTGTGCTGGCTTGTTACAACCGTCCGCTCTGGACCCTCGGACGACCTCCTCCCTCTCCCCCTGCCTGCCTCCCCCTCACACCGCCTGCTCTCACGCCGCGAGGGGGAGGGGTGGGTCCTGGTGATTGAGGCGCCTGGGGCTATGCATTGCGGGGGGGTGTGGGGGTGCAGGGCACGAGCTGCGATTGGACGATGCTCTGAAAGGGTTGAGGGACACCTCACGGTCAGGGTGCCAGGGGAGGGGGTTGGAATAAAAGGAACTGGATGTGGAAACAGGATATGAGAATATTCTGATGGGCCGCGTGCGGCGCAAATTATAGCCAACAAATTTGGTCGGGTGCAAATTGACGCCTCCGGCAAACTCCCGCGTGACAGTTATTATTTGAGCTGTCACGGCTGACGTGCTGAGGTGTATTTCCGGCTTTTGATCGACCAAACCTGGAGTAATCTAATTCTTTAAAAGTAGGTCCATCAGCGGACTAAGTTCAATAGGTATAGTAAAAGAATATCCAAACTGTGGTTTAATTAAGAGTATCCACTCTATACATGTGTAAAAGATTTCTTACCTAAGGTAATGCCACCTCTAAGGAATGAGTCCTGACTGCGAAACTCGGAGGCTTCAAAATAGCCCAAGTCTTATGCAAAGGTTCGTCATTCAGTGCTAAATCTGTTAACGTAATTCTCTTATCGTTATTTTCCTTCAGACTGAGCTGAGCTACTTCAAGGGGCGTCAAAATTAACGTTATCTCTTACTACAGTGCTTTATTTGCAAGAGTAACTGAAATCATGTTAATTTGAGAATGCAAAAATATCTTAATTAACTTTCTTTCCTAACTCTTGGATATATAAAATTTATTTTTAACCAGTTTTTAGCACGGTTGATTTCCAATGAAACTTTTGGAGAAAAGCGATTGTAATTTATGTGAATATTCTTTCCACATAATACTGTAATTTGATAATGTATCGAAAAGTCCATGCTTAAAAACATCTTTAAATCCCTGCATTTGCATTTTAATTCCCTCAACATGTGCTACCGTATAGATGTAGTATAGTATTATTGCAGAAAACCAGCCCCAAACCGTCGCGTCAGTGGCAGATACAGATGGGGGGCGCAGGGGGCGCGCGTCCCCTTGTGGGGCCTCCCGCATTGCCAAACATTGCATAACCACACTTTAAACTTTTTTATACAATAAAATGGCATTGTCTTGTATTTTTACACAATCACTTTAATGAAAGTATTAAAATTTGCATGTGACTTTATTATTTTTTATTACAATAAAAGTAACTCAAGGTATCTTTTGCACCCCCCTTGAGTTTTATCTGTATCCGCCACTACCAACCGTACGGATGGTTAATATGGACTCGCTCAACAAATTCCAGATGGGAGTACAATAGACGGTCGTGTATCGACGGGGATTATGGCAATACAGATTGCCTAACTCACCGATATGGGGTTGATTGGTGAGCTGCAATGGGGCAGGAACGGTGGGGTCGAGCTACATTCTTTAGCTTTGAATCGATGGAGATGGACAAAAAAGGAGCTGAAGTTTGGGGGAGGGGTGTTTCGGTAGCCGGAGGGAGGGGAGGGGGTCGTGACGTATCCGGGGCGCATATAACAATAGCAGGAGTGAAAAAATCAAATCACATGTGAACTGAAGTGGGGTACAAATTGGCCCGCTGCGCTGGAGTGCCACTTAGTTGCGTTGCTGTTGGGGTGTTATTTTAGAGGGGAAAAGACAGCATGTCGGGTTTAAAATATTACTTTTATTTTCGAAAAAATGTGAAATCTCCCAATCAGCATAGCGTCACAGGTTTAAGACGTGATGAAAATCGTGATTTTCTACACTCTATCATTTTTTGGTGCCAAACTGAATCCCTATGAAAACTAATAATTCCTTCTTACTGCTGCTTAAAAATGGAGAAATGTTTTTTGAAATATAAGTTATTACTTTACTAGGAATCCTCAAATAGTGTATTGGCTGAGGGAAAGGCTGAATGCGTGATATTCTGAAACGTAGAAACCTTCTGGCTTAGAATAGGGTGAGCTCCACTCTCTTATAACTATGACAAACTTCGTGTTAAATCACTCAATAATTGTTTTAAATACATTTCCTAAAGCTAAGGCTTAAGCTAGAGAAACTTTTTGGCTAATAAACATTATCAGAACTTTAAACAATCATGTTTTTAACCAAATAAAACGAGTGGTTTTGACAACTACAGTTTTAATCATGGAAGCAAAGGAAACTAAAATTAATGAAAACATATCTGCCTGAGAGCACTAATCTGATCAAAATATTCTAATAAAACCGCTCATTGCCAACCTTATTTGTCCTTTTGTCCTGAAATTGATATTTTGACATGCTTAATTATTATGCTGTTCCTTACTTTCTTTCACTGCACTGTAGTTTGTGCACTACAACTATTTTATCTATTTATTTCTGGACTCATTTCATTCTGATTATTTTTAATAGACCAGAGATCTCAAGAACTAATGCAACAGTTTCATGTTGAACCCCAAGAGTATTATTGTAATGGATTCTAATTACACTGTTTATCTTGCCAAAGTACCTTGTCTAATGTCTTGACATTGATTTCTTAACACTGTGTTATTATGCAGTTGCTCTCCCTCTCTTTTTTAAAAATCTTTTTATCTCTAGATTCAATTTCTTAACCTTTTCCTTCGATTTGAAATAGTTTTGTGGCAAAAGTTTGTTTATTCAATTGTTGATTGGAACATAAAAACGGCAGAAGTTACGTGCGAAGTCGAAAATTCCACGTAGCAATGTTAAATTCTCAGAGCAAGTCATAAAAGGAATGGAAATTAGTAGGCTTCTGTTGAAGATAAACTAAATAAAAAATACAGGTACCTTACGCTTTACAAATAGATTACTTTATTGCACGTACTGTGATTGCAGCACCTCCATTGGAGTGACATTGGATTGAAGTGGTCATTTTTAGAACTCCATATTTAATTTTTATATCTGAATATTACTCGAAATACTCTTCCAATCGCTGTCAAAGTGTAATAAAATTGCATTGTCATCCCGTTATGAGAGATCCTGGAAATTTCAGCGCTCTAGTTAATCAGATAGTGGTCGAAATTTGAGTAGCAAGATTTTTCCCGGAAGGACAAACAAGAAAGCGAGTATAATAAAACGCGGTAAAAAATGACAATAAATTAATGAACTACCTATACAGACATTATTTTTCAGATGTAGGATTCGGCGGCATTATGTTTTCTTCGAACTTTTTCACACTCAGGCGTTTATTATCTCCTATTAGAGAACTATTCGGCAATGGTAAAGCATATTGGGGCAGAGGGAAGAAAGTCCTACACATTTGGATGCATTTGAGAACGGATGAAGCATTAAAAAAGGCAAAATGCAACGATGGCTGAGTTTCAGAAGGGGTCGTTAGTGAAGCTAGGCAAAGAGGTGTTTGCCGTGAACCAGTTTCAGAAGAACAATATTTCTTACATAATTTTCAGTAACAGTGCGATTGTTTGATGATTTCATTCTAAAATATATATTTGCTCCCACGCAAAAGTAAAGATTTTCAGGTGAAACTAATAAAGACTGGTGGATCGGGACAGTGGGTTTGCTAGAGTACTGGCTTCCCATCCCGTGGGCTCGGGTTCAAATCCTAGCGGTGGCAGAGACTGCCCAATTCCTTCTTTTGTGTTGTTAGGATTATATTTCAAGCACAACACACCGTCCGTCGGATGGGACGTTAAGCCGTGGTCCCCTTGGCGCCTTTCGTTAAGAGCAAGCTAATGCCGACGCCGGGTTTCTCTCCACCCTTCCTTCTATGCCCTTCCCTCTCGCGTGGCGCAAATGACCTCAGCTCTCGGTCACCTCCTCCAAATACTATACCTTGATACAGGATATTATTATTAGGTATTATTAATTATATTTAAAATTTTGGGTATGAAATTACAAAGCCTCTCCTCTCCGAGGGTGGTAGTAGGCTTACGCCATTCGGCTTAGTTTTTACCTCCCCTTGTTATGTAGCTTGGTATTCGTCGCATGCTGTTCCCACGCCTCCTTGGAAGACCTCCCGCCCTTTTCCTGGGTATGGTTTACCGTCTCCGAGGGATCGCTCACTCCCTTCCATGACAACGGCACATGATATCCCCCCGACAGCGTCGTCCTCTGCTCTACTCTTTTGAGCCCTGCACTCCAACCCCTCCATACGTACTTGGGGGCTCACCCTCTTCTGAATGGACCACATCTTCTTCGATTGGTTTTTCTTTTCCTCTCTCTGGCTACGCATAAGAGCACACTCCTTTCAAGGAGCAAACACTGACGCCCTCCTAAGAAAGCAGCCATCTCTCGTTCCACCTGCCGCCATAGTTTCACCTCTCTCGTAGCGTGTAAAGAAAAATATTTCTCCTGGTAGCTTCAACGCAAATCATTAGAAACTATCACATAATAATTCGGCAAGATGCATAACAGGTCCTTCATAGAGTTTAAGAGGTTAAGACACGATAGTTTTAAAATGCTTAACTAAATAATTAGGTGCATACTTAAGAACTAACAAATAGTTTTTGTTAGTGCGCCACGAAATACTCTGTGAAGAGGATGATCTGTGAGGTGTTGGTTCCAGTAAATGTTTTTACTAAATGAATGGAAATGGCACTTTCTATCATTATTCTCGATGTCATCTCGATAAAATATATTCTCTCCGTTTCTAAACGCTCACACTATCTTGACCATTGAATAATGCACTTTAAACCTACTTCAGCGAATGAGAATTAACGTAAAATATTTTTCGATCAATCTAGCCCGTTGCACAATTAAGGAGAATGCCACAAAATTTCATAAAAATAAATTTCTTTGAATGATAAAAAGCGTTTTTGAGAACCAGCCGTTTGAACTTAATGAAGCTTCACTTATCTTTTCTTCGTTAAAGCTGCATTTTTGATTTCGAAAACCAATTGGATTCCAGATAAAAAAAAATTTCCTTTCTGAAACGCATTTTTGTTAGAGCGAGTGCATAATTTGAAGGCCCTTATGCCTCTCTGGGGCCAGACCGCCCCTCGCCTTAGCGCGCTCCTCCTCCTTCTGCTAACCGCTCTGAGAAACCGCCCTTCTTCACCCCCACCAACCCTCTCAAGACCTCCGCCCCCCCATAATCCTCCCTCCCTCTCCGAGCGACCGCCCGTCGTGTTTATACCACAGCGTATACATTCCTCTCCCCTTCTTCTCAATAAGGTTTCCCATCATGCCCTTCTTGATTTCTCTCCCTCGCCAATATCTCACCACTCGATATTCCCTCATCCCCCATTCCCTTCGCCAACGGAATGAAAAAAAGATAATACTGTACCTTACCAATATATATCGGAGAAGGTGTTCTTTCATGCTGTCCTTTTGGAAAGGTTTAGCAGTGTGAGAGGGGATGGTTGCATGGATAGGGCCTTCCGCTACTCCTCACGGAAGCTTTAACTCAAATAAACTCGATGGTTTTCCCAAAAATCGAAGAGCATGTTATTTCAAAAAACATTCAAAAAATGATCTTCTAATTGTTTTTTCCGACTGGCGGCCAATGAAAACTGGATTTCCGTGCAAAATTTTCTAGTTATTGCGTTTCAAAATATCTATTTTTAAGAAGGTCCTTATGAAGATATACCATAAGCATAAGGAAAAATTTGATTAATTCCATCATATTTGTTTCGTTACGATAAGAAAAACACATATTCTTCGATATACATTTATTTTCACGAAAACAGTAAAATATAGGATCGTTACCGAATTTCGTTTTGATTTATTAGCCAACGAATAATAAGGTTTCGTAATTACAGTTAAATATCGTTAGTTGCACCAATGTAAATACCTGAAAAGAGATAACTTAAAAACATAAAAATAGAATTTTCCACATCCTGTTTTCACTTACTCAATAGTTTTTAACCTCGATGGATGTCGTCTATGATTGCATAATATGTTTTTTTTTATATGGTAAAAGTATTTTTTTGAATGCAACCGCCAACTATTGCTAAATATTCTTTTACGCGTGCACGTGGATTACGAGGGCATCATTCATTTCCTAACTGTTGTATTATTCTTGCTCTCAACGCGAGTTTTCACTTTCTTTCAATGCTGGTGTCTATTTCCCTTTCAAAAATAGTTTGAGTAGCAGACAGTTTTTATTCACGTCATTCTCAACCATCCTAAGTACCTGTTTTAATTTTTCTGATAGTATCCCTGGAATTCTACTCATTTACATTCTTTCCAACAATTTTATAGTGTCAATGTGAAGAAGATGAAATTCACGGAAAAGAGTGGTGTGGAGCAGAAAGCGCGTGATGGTATTGCAATGGCGGTTATATACTTTTTGAGGAGGAATTACCCAGCTTTAAATTGTATTCTTTCGCAGATCTTAAGTCATAAAATTATTCTACATTGAGCTACCTCAAATCGTTTCGTTGCAAATAAACTTAATATGAAAATATTCACCCAAAATGTACAATTCATTGAAATTCGACACAACTACTTTGTAAACTAGAAGGCAAGAAATCGGGTCTTCTGGCCAAAGATTGGCATTTAATAAATTCATCGATTATCGCAATCGAATCGATCGCAAGGGGGAAGTCGGACTATAGGCGGGCAGAGACTTTCTCAGAAGTAAAATAATCTTCAAGGGTCCCAAGTTCATGGGTTCGACACGAGATAGAACAAACATGACGACACTACAAATTTCGTAGGGGACGCGACTCCCCACCCGAAGTTCTTATGTGCGTCGCCTTAAGAACCCCTCAGGGGGCTTTTTAAACCCATCGCGACTCCCCCTTCCCATTTGCTGGGGAACCAATCCTCCCGAGGTCCTCCTCATATCTTCAACCCTCCCTCCCCTCTCCTGTGACCCCCATCCACCCCTTATCTCTTCCCTCCCATCTCCTTGGGTTCACCCCGATGCTTCCCCACCTCACCGATTGTATTCCCCGCCAATTCTTATCCCCACTCAATTATCTCCCTATTACCACACCACGAGAGCCTCCGCTTCCCGTCCAATCATATTATTATCCGCCTACCCCACTCTTCCTCCCGTCTTACATTGCCCCTTCCTCTATCTACTGCCACGGGGCAGGGCTCACGGAAGAAATTCTCTGAGAGTGGTACATGGGGGGGTTTGCAATCGAAGGATCCTTATTGAATGCAGGCATGGAAAGTTATGAGTTTAGAGAACCGACGTTATTTATATTTTTCCCCAATGAATGAATCACAAACTTAGTACTTGGCACGATATGTTTCATTAAATAGAGTGATTAATATGCCTAAACGTCATTTCAAAGAGGTATAATCCACCTGAATAAGAAACAAATACGCTTCGACTTGTTTGAGTGATAATAAAATAATAAAGGAGAAAGTTCAACTTTCCGGGAAAGATAAAAGTTGGTGATTCATTCATTTCGACTCACTGGGAAGGCAAATCGCCAAATTGTTGAATTTCATTCTTCTCTTTTAAATCCTTGTTTAATATGGGGAAGAAGAACCCTGGAGCAACGCTTCATTCATGCCTAGTCATACGTAGAGACTTGAAATGAAGTATCTCTCTTAAAAAAATAAGAGGCTATTAAAGCAGAAGAAAAAGTAGGCTTGATGAGTATATGTTATGGTCGAGGATACACACACTCGTCCCGGAGAATTATGCATATTTTTTCATTCAATTTTAAGTTTTCTATCAGTTAATCATTCCTTCTCTCCATCACAGTGTCTCCCTTACAGCAAAATTTAGTGAAATTACCGTTTCGATAGATTACGGCTAGTGACCTCTTTTGGCTGTGTCTTTGAACTTCTCCGCTAATTTGCTGATTTTTCTTTTAAATTGGCTATGCATATGACACAAAAATCTATGAATGATTCTGTATGGGAACAATGATTCTTTATGAAACTGCGCTTAACTTGAATTTGAACTTGAAAACATTGCTTAGGCATTTTAATTGAGATCAAAAGACGTTATTGTAAAAAACAGGACACTATAATTTTCGGAGCCTGCACCCATTTTAATTCTAACGAGTAGTTTAGTAGAGTAGTGAGTTGGTTTCTGAAATAATTTCATGTAAATTGAAGGAAATTGAGTTTCCGGTTCGTTAGAACACAAGAAGAGTCAACTTACAGTAGAGGTGTCTCCACAAGGTGGTGAAAATACGTATTGAAAATATTCCTGACTACTGTTCTCCCAAATTCCAGGAATACATAATTTGATTATTCAATATTTTATCCCAATAGCCCAAATTATTTTGTCTATTAATTGAGAAACTTTCGACCTCCTTCAGTGCATGAGAATGAACGTACACTATTTGTATATTATTGTACGTTATTTCTCATTCGCTGAAGGAGCTCTAAAGTTACTCACTTAATTCATAAGATAATTTTAGCTCTTGGGATAAAATATTGAATGATCAAATAGTATATTCCTGGAATTTGGCTACGAACGAAAAAGAAGATATTTTTCGACTATTTTTTTTCTAGAATTCCCATGATCAGTAATGAATTCATGTAATTTTTATTTTTATGCAAAGTTATTGGGTGATTATGAAAGCGATTCAAAAATCAACGAGCAGCAGAAATTTATAAGGGGCAATGAGGACGTAATATATTTGGTTTACCATTGAATCAATCACTTAAATGCTAAGTTAAAACTTAGTATGGTGCATTAAAATGGCTGTCAATCTGTCTAAGGGACGCTGGGAGCTCCTTGGGTTCAATATGCGTGAGGTCGCGTCCCTGCAAAGTGCGGTTGAAGTGTAAGAGAGAGGGGGGAGGCGTCGCTTTGCGTCCTCCAATATTCAATCCTCCTTCTCCGGAGCAGCTCTGGCCTCGAGAGCACCTGAAAACTCGTCCCAAGTCATGCGCTCCATTAAAATCCAATCCTGCTCCTTGGTTTAGGATGAGTGGGGGAGGATGGGTTGAAACGCAAACGCACAGGGATAGAGAGATCTTTGGGAGTGAAGATTGAGGAGAGAAGCTCTTTGTGGGTGGAAAGGGGAGTGTTTGTGATGTCAGGTGGATCGTTGATGAGAATTTCGCAACCGACGCGAGGTGGAGGGGGAAAGCGAAGCTGTTTGGAGGACGATGGGGAGGGAAGAAATCCTGACGAGATCCCACGTGCGAGGGACTGCACTTCACAGGTATAAGGAGTAATGAGACAAGTTCCATTCGCAACATCATTACTTGGTGTAACTTTGCTTTTCATTGGGGCCCTCTGATTCTCGCGAATGCTAATTTGAGACACTTCAGATTATTTTTAGCTTCTTTGTATTTTTAGCGTTATTTAAGATTTTTCACGGCTTAAAAAGATCAATAGGCATTTACTCTGCTCGCTAAAATAGAAAAAAGTGCAACGCTATAACCTGCATTTACAAAAATGTGGGAACTCTATTAATTACCTGAAAGCCATTTGATGGCATATTCCTTCAATGACGGCATAAACCGCGAATAAATCTTTAAACCAATTTTAGAGGTCTTTAGAAATCTTATTTGCTACTGAAGAATTTCAAGATAATCTAGCAAATAAAGGTACGCCAATGTTGGAAGTTGCTGTGAACAAACATGAGTTTTTTTTCCAACTCCACAGTTACTTCAAATAAGGTTGCCGTGAGCAAATCTGTATCTTTCTATAAATACAGGTGAATACTCAAGGCATAGGAAGCTCGACAAAACCCGTTCACGACAAGAAATAGAAGAAGGAGAATACATATAGAGACCCTTCATGTTTTTCCGCGAATTACTTTTCCTTTTCATCGTAGTCCGTTTGATTCGGCTCATTTTTCTGAACCCCGAGGGCTCTTTTGCAATATTTTTAATTTGCTTGCACCTCAAGGTGATTTTTCTCCCCTTACGGACGTATTTAAAGTTAAAATGAAAGAAGACCCTTCTTGGCAATTTGAGAAGATTTTATTCTTATACGAGGGTTTTTTTGGGTAAGATAATTGCAATTCAAACATGATAAATAATTTCGCATTTTCCGCATGAGAACAAGATGAAAATATTGACCTACTATCGGCGCAAAAAAGGTAGAACGCATAACTCAAAGCATTTGTGTAGAATTCTGCCGAAACTCCACAGGGTGGTGTCGCTTATCATTTTACTCGCTGTTTATTCCGCGTGTTGTTATTATTCATTGTTCCGTTGTTTATTATTATATTGTTTTACCCGCGAAAAACTATGAGAACGACGAAACGATCGCCTTCTTCATCTCGCAACGGGCAAAATATTTTATTTGTGCATTTTGTTGTATTATTTTAGAGAGAGGACGACAGCTTCGTAATACAAATAGCTTTTTAGAACTAAATTGTACCCATTCTTTGATGTTTTGAAAGGCCGAAAGGTATATTTCCATTTCCGGTGTGTAGAAAAGGAAATGAGTATCGAAGTTACGTTTGTTATTAGTAAAAAATATTTGTAAACTTGTAAAAAAAAAGTTATACTGTTATTCTTACTTAAAAGAAACCAAACAGACGAAAGGACGGCGATGCACTCTGCTTAAATGACGATTTTCGTCCTTTTGGTTTATTCTAAGTTTAAATGTTTAAACAATGTTTAATGATTCATTGTTCTATTCGAATAAACTATGAATTAAATTATATATGACGTGACCATATGGACCTTTTGCAGAATTTTATGCAAATGCCATAAGGTTAGCGTTTTACCTTTTCTCGCCGAAAGTAGTTGATTCTTCTTTCTTATTTTATAAAACTCTTCTGGGCAACTAATATCGTTATCCCTCTAATGGTTATTTTAAACTGTCTTAAAAAGACTTTTTATTCAATCGTTAATTCAAAGAAATTTAAATCAAGAGATAACTTCTTTAAGGGTAAGAGTTCCCTAATCAACTAGAATGGGATTTGAGCAAGCATTGAGCGAAGGAGATTTTTCTTCCAATTTATATTCTCAAATTTTGAATTGCTTAGGGAATATGTGAAAACCAATTTCCTTTGGTTCTTTCTCATGTATTCATAGAGGCTCCCTCTCGCTAAATAAAAATGTGTAGACATCAATGTATTATCGTGATTTGTATCATTAAGCTGTTTACAGGATGTACTTGATTCTGACCTGTCGCCACTACGACTTAGGTTTAGTGGGTATTCGGATTTAAAGGGTTTATTTTTTATTGTGGAGTATACTCACCCTTAGGAGTAACAAAGTAAAAATTATAAATATTTCGTAAGCAGAATTTAAATCATATTTGTTCTTCCAAAATGTGAAATCTGATGCAAAAATTTGTGACGATGATACCTTACTTTCAAGAAGGCAAATAATCTAATTTTAAGTCATCGGTCACCCATCTAAGTAAATCTACATTATTGGGAATGTCATATGCAATTCATCCCACATATATAATTACAAATAATATTTCGAACACCTAAGGCGGAATTTATGGGGAGTATCAAACAAATATCAAATATAATCACATTGTATAATAATTATACCTTCACGGAAAATATCAACGCAATGGGAATTTGGTCTATAATGGACCTAGAATTTTAATGAAAGTATTCATAAAGATTCATGAGTCCGATGCAGCAAATGGGATCACATTAACACGCAGACGCTTCTATTTACATCCTTACGCCACAACCACATCTGCATGTCGTGGAATCAAAGGCTTGACGACCGACCAGCTGACGAGCTCCTAGACGTCCACCGCCAAGCGTAGCTTTGCCTCAAAGCGGGCGGTATACCTCTCAGGGGTACTTTAATTCGATCCAGCACCGGCGGCGCACCATCTGAAAGCGAGACTCCAGTTTACTATGCATTGCTAGAATTCATCCTTGCCCCCTAATTCTCCTAGCCACACTCCATCATCCCATTACAGATACCCTTTCATCTCCATCTACGTCGTCATATCGTGTGGCCGTTGTCATTAATGGGTTGAACTATGATTATGGTGACTGCTTACAATAGAGGGACTTGCATATTCTTTTTCAGTCGCTAGCATATTCAGTTCTATAAATAATGGGAGCAAAACTTCAATTGATAGTTCCACACCCTCTACTGCAATGCTGGATTTTCTTTCGTAGTTTCTGTAGTAAAAAAAGAGTTAGATTTTTTGTTGACCTCCACGATTTCCAAATTTGCATCTAAGATTTTAGATCTAAGCAAAAATATGCATATGTACGGAATACTTTATTTACTTTTCTTATGAATATTCTTAGTCATTTATTCACTTGGTAAAACAATTAAATTATAGGATGCTTTCATTCTTTCATAAATGTGGAAATTATTTCCACCATGGGGAAATTTCGATCACGACAATCGAATTTAGTGTCATGTTTGCAATCCCAAGATATATGTCAATCGCAAATAAAGCATAACATGTTTCTTATTCTGCAAATTATATCTGAGAGATCATCAGTTACGCTGTCACGTCAAATATTTAAGTAATCATTTGCTGAGGGATTCCCACAGTATATATGGTTAGGTTATTATTTTCATACGCATACCAATATTTTATCACATTCAATGTTATTTATATTCAGTTTATGTAAGATTTTTTTCGACTAGACATATATTATATACTACATAAATTATTTTTGGATACACTTGAGAAAGAAAAATAAGAAATATTGCTTATTTGAACAAAACGTCTGAAAATTATATTTGAAGTATGTGTTTTCCTTTGTTGTCGATATTAATCACCTATTCCGCAGCATTTTTCCTTCCTTCCGTGACCCTAGCTACCGCTTCCCCTTCTTTCGCCACCGTCTTCAAGAGAACTCTCTCCCTTCCCTTTTGCCTCGGGCGTTAGCATCATCTTCTATTCCTCCTCAGACCTGACCCCTCCGTTGGATCCAACCCACCTTCTCAGACAACAAACCTCTCCACCTCTTGTGTCGCTCTCTTGAAGCGGAAGGCTTCCGAGCAAAAAGTGCCGAAATGAATCGCGGGAAAGGCGGAAGTATGTATCTGCATCCTCATCCTCTTCTTGCCAATATTACTCTCACAGACGATTTTCTTCCGTCACTCTAAGTAGTTCCTCAGTATTTCAACAACCATGATAAAATAATTTATAAGCCCTCAATGTGTGTGCCATGTGTCATAGAATGCTACTTCCATTCTTAAAAGTCTGTTGAAGAGCAGACGAATTTCAAAAGAATAAGGAATATTAACTCTTAGTTTGCTGGGGGTGTTCGAGAGGTTCACCCGGGATTGAACCAGGGACTCTGCGGTCGGATCCCCAGTGCTTTACTCATGCAGCTGCCTTACTCTTCTGGGAATATTTTAAAGTGCTTTACAGGCTCCAGGATATTATTTTGGTCTTAATGGGAGCAATAGAGTGTAAATTACTTTTCTGAAATATTTAGCATTCGTAAAATATTATTGTAATTTTATTAGGATTCTATTGGGATGTATTGTAAATTCATTAGGATTTTATAAGAAACTTTTCAGTTAATTAACAGAAAACGATAAGTTTTCCTCCATGGGTTGTGACGATTGAATCTGGCTGCCAATGAGATATATTCCATTTTATGCCGGTCTCAACTGTGTGTTCTCATATATAGGTGATTGAACGATCTACGGCCATTGAAAACTTGAAAGAAAATTAATTCCCCGAGGCCGCACTCTTTGCTGGGCTAAGGTGGGGGAGCGGAAGCTTCGAGAAGAGTGTGTGTGTGTGTGTGTGATCGAGACCTTTGCGGAAATTTGTTCGAACAAATCCACGAGGTGCGTGAGTGTGAGCGTGGTTTTCGTAAATTTATAATTATTCCTATTTCTTGCGTGTGAGTGGGTCACTGGCTTAAGCGGAAGCTTCGCAAACATGAATGTGTGTGATTGATACCTACGCGGTAATTTTTTCCTTAGAGAAAATCTGCTAGGTGAGTGAGTGAGCTGCGCAATTTTTTTGTTTCATAGTGTTTTATCTTAATTTTCGTGTATTACCCCACTGTCAGCCTTTTAACTTCCCACCCCCCACCTCTGCACAGCGAAGAGTAATGGGGAATTTAATTTCTTTCAACTGTGTGTTCTCATTCTTTCATTTCTGGGAATCCCATTCCATCGTAACTGCTAAACCTATTCTTTTAAATGATAACATTCCTATTATTATTATTAAATAATAAATTAAATAACTTGTGTGTACAAATAAAGTTGTGACCAATAATGTCTACCTTCCGCTCAAAATGCGGAAGTGGTACGTTTTCGCCCTCAATTGCGATAGCAAATGAAGGAGAGGAGAGTTGGAACTGGTAAAATTACCAACGTCCCTGACTTTCCGAGAGAACCATGCGCCTTGCTGCTTTAAGATCATCTTTCTGGAGCCCATGAATCCTTGGGAATCCCACCAAGTCCCATTCTCGAAAAGACTTCCCCCGAGCAAATCGAGTCCGCGTTTGTCGTGGAGGGGTCCAAGTGATTCAGCCGGTCTCGTTCCCAGCATTCCACCCCCCCCTTCCCCTCGTCTCCCTCCCCCTTCCATTGTTTGGCGTCCTACCCTGGCCATCGCCAAAACTCCTGAGCCTTCCAAGAGCACAAAATCTATGTAATATACCCAAGGTGATACATGCCCTCAAGAACCCTCACCTTCGACCTTTAGAGCCCTCAATGTTGAAAAGAACGATAGCATAATACGAAAATAGATTTGCCGAAATTGTTGGAAAAATGACGGATGGAAATTTTGGAATGTAAATTACCCTAGCAAAGTTCAAATAGAGTTATTCCATGTAATTAATTATTACGTTGTAAGATATGAATAAGACTTTTATTCTTGAATCCATTGTCTCTGCAGCAATAAACTCAGTTATTCTGCAGACGTCAGTTTTTCATTCTCCAGAATCCATGCGGACCTCAGTGCGCCGACTAAAAATAGTATCCAGCCCACATTTATGGAATGCGTACATTTCAAGCATCTTTTAGGTTAATTATTCGTAATAATCGAAAGTTCTTGGCAATGTCTACGTTCTGTTTTTAAAGGAATTATTATGAAATAATGCATAAAATAGAGCTAAACTCTTGTGCAAAGTGAAGGTACTACATTATATTGTATTGCAAAATTAATTTTTGCTGATTTGAATGAAGGTGATCAGGATTTGATTAGCTAATACGATCCAGGAGTGACTAATATTTTGAATTTCTCATGCAATTTTTATAAGTTATCTTTGGGAAATAATGTTTAGGTATTTTTTTATACCCATTGGCTTTTATCTTATTTCCATTGAGGATATAGAAGGTTTTGCTGATACATCTGCAAGAAACATAACTGTCTTTTACAATTAGGGTTTCCAGCATTAACAAAGTACAACACACGTATTCATGCCCTGGATAAGTGTCACCTACCCATGTGGGAGTCGAACCCACGACCAGGCGAGGACTTTACGCCACCGCCACCGAGGTTGGCAAGATAATGAATTTGCGGGTAATGGCACTCGCGGATTTTGGAATTTTATTTTTAAGTCAAACCTTTCTCTAGATGTGGATGTTCCCAGCGGAGAAATAAATCTTTAAGTCACGCAATGATAGTACTAACTCTCTTGTCCTTATTTTTCACCACATGCACTACCAAAGTTTTTTGAGTGTTAACTTCCAGGAAAAGTGGGATACCAAGAGGAAGCAATAGCCACACACTACACTTGCACTTGTTATAGGACACTAGTTTTACTAGAATAGCCAATGCTGTACGCGTTTGGCAGCGGTCTCTATTTATTATTTATTTTTTCAGTTTATCCCGTACTTAATTTCTCTTTTATTCCCGTAAAGACAAAATTTTAAGAAATCAATCCTGATATAAAAATAAATTTTTAAACGTTTTATGGGTACATATTTTATCACGATGGGGTGAGCATCCAGTGGGAAATCTTCTTATTCCTTTGGAGTGCAATACGGTGCCTTCTCCAGCATCTGTATAGTGAATAGCATATAATTTTTTATATTTTCGGGCTTTCAGTACTCATCGCATGGGTTTTTCGTGGAGCACGTTCCACAGGACGAGAAAACCCTTCCGGGATCATTGTGCCTCACTCTGAGTGCTGTGCCTCGTGTCTCGCAGCATCCGACGGCGCGTGCAATGGACCACTTTTGAAATCTGCGTGGTGGAAGACACCAGCTGTATTCTCACCTCTCTCCCCCCCTCCCCATGCAACTACCCATACCATTTCCATCCCCCCACCCCAACGTGACCCCTTTCGACCCCATCACCACCCCACTGTGGGCCACCCCATTCGCACCCTACACACGCAACCCCATCCAAAAAACCAATTTGCACGTCATTACAGACTCATCCTACCCACCCCAACCTTACAACCCCTCTCAGCCACTCACCATTTTGACGAACCCACACTTATTTCCCTCCCCCCCCCCTCCCTCCCCCTCATCCAAATTTTCTACGCCCTCTCCCAGTAAAACAACCCCTTCTCAACCGCTTCCACATCTCGTCTTTCTCCTCCTCCGATCCACACTCTGCCCATCCATACTTCCACAGACCGTACCTTGCTCTCATCTCTTCCCATCTGTGACATTGGACCGAGCCTTTTTGGTTGCAATCTTGTAGTGCCATGACTCTCTCGGAGTTTGAAAAGGTCACTATTTGAATATATTTTTCCACAATGAATTTCCAAGAGAATCGTTTTTATTTTTATTATTTTCCAAGAGAATATATTTTTCCGCGATGTCACAAGATGAATGGTGGGTGTTTTTACGGCATCCTGTTAAGGACATGGGTCTAATGCTTGAAATGTATGGGCCGCCGACAACCTCTAGACATCAACTTTGTTCATAAAGTAGGCAATAAATTAATGATAGAAACTATTTTTTAGTTAAAATTTCGGAAACACATTAAAATGTTCGTTTTAATAACTAAAAATCGGAAATATTAAAATGGTGTAATAAAAAAAAGCTATATCCTGGAATTATTCTTCTTTTAATTTATAATCCAAAGGTCCCTCAGCAGGTTCTTTGTAACTCTTCGATTTGAATAATTTTATACGGTGATATTAATAGACAAGGCCTCATTATAGGAAACATTTTTAATGAAGTAAATAATTAAATTTATCTCATAGCGCGTGGAGGATGCTTTTAAAAAATGCGACATTGGTAAAGCGTACTCATTTTCCTCTGGGCCATTGCTATTAAATACCCACGCGATCAGAGATGAGGCATTGTCAATATTCCGGTGCTCCCTTTTTATTCATATTTCGTTTCAGTCCTCAAGATGTCCTCATTTTATATTCGTCTGACGATGAGTGCCATTTTACTCCAAATTCGGTAATATATCGTCGCCAAGATAAAATAGCAAAAGAATGCCACTAGCTGTAATTTTTATGCGATGAAAGTACAATGATATGAATGATTTTCAATGAGCAATTCGTAATCGTGTGCCAGGGCTGGAATACCCCGGGGTCTGCTTCGTAGAAACTTCCTATTGATATGCTTTCCTTACAGTCAAAACTACTCTTTTGGAAATTTCCTAATCTTACCGGAGTTAATTCTTGAATGGTTCTCAAATTTCTTCACCAAAATGAATGCACATGTCATCATTGCCTCCTAGTGACTCAGTGTATTTTGTTGAGATGTTCCTAGAGTTCTGGTCACCTTGGAAAATGTGGCTAATAGTCAGAAGTACCACCTCCTTTTTTGCTTGCCTTGCTATCATTCGGCTTCCATCCATGATCTCCATTGCGCACCTCCAAGCACCAATCACTCCCCTCTTCACCATCCCCCCCATCCCCCCCCCCCCAAATATCCTCTCGGTGATTCCTTCCCATGGAGACGAATGTATGACTACTCTATTTCAGGAGACCCCTTATTCCCCCTGGACTTCCCTTCTTACCCCCCCCCCCCATCAATCCATCCTCCTTTGGTCCCGGGAGCACATTGCCTTCTCTATAAACTCATTCCGCTTTCCTTTTCTCGTTCTTCCGCCCGAGCATTTTGGCCGATCTCTCTCTCTGCCGGATAAGAAGTAGGAGGGGACGCTGCTTCCCTTCCGGAAATTTCAGCGCCCAATCCTCCACACTCCCCCCCCCCTTTCTCTTCCTCTCCGTCTCCTTTGTCGTTGCAATAATATTTCCACTCCCATGGCAATCGCCCCTCCGCGCTCTCCTGTTTCCGCAAATTTATTTCCCTTCCGGCAGTCCATGCCTTCAATCCTCACAGTGTTGGTGATTACATCAGCAGGCGATGAATGACAGGCGTATTAGATTGCGTGCTAGGATCAGATGAGCCGCTTTGGCTTAAAAAATAAATAATTTCACGTAAAACTTGCTGAAGTCCATGAAATACAGTACAATAATGAAGCAAATACAATGATTACTTATGAATACATTTTGGTCCATTAAATTGTGTCAAATTATCAGCTTTTTTTGTGTCTCCAGGAAATAATGATTATTAAAATTTGATTCAGGGAAATGCAGGCAGTATTTGGGATTTAAATTTTAATATAGTTATTTACCCTGACCATAATTTTAGGTCAACATTTTTGACTCGTCTTTACTCATCTCTTTTACCGCTATATTTCATGAGTCCAGGCCTGTTATTTTTGTCGGAATAAACTTTTCTCGTTTATGCAGGTTTGTTTTGGCTGAATTATTTACTCATATTTCCTTGCAATGATTTTGATTTTTGAAATAGATTTTACAAAAAGGGTCACACGTCAACTCAAAGGTGTTAGTAATTTAGAGTTTATATTTTTATGCATATAAATGGGCAAAATATTGAAAACAGTCATAAATAATTATTATAGGCGTAAAAAAGTCGTAGTAAAACCAATAATACTTTTCTTTCTCATTGGTAGGACGACGCCTATTGCTCCCACTGCCCAATGAAGCGCGCAATACATTCCCATCCATTGTTCAATGTCCTTCTCGTTTTCTTGTATACACCACCCTCCTGCTCACGCACCGTTGCTCAGCGTATCCTGGAGTCCTCTTCTTAGCTTGCGACATCCACGGGAACAAGCGAACGCCGCGGCACTTGATTGGTTTCCTAGAGGGAGTTGCGGTGCCTCCTTTTCCTCTCTCTGCCTTTCTTTCTTGGCGAGTCCGACGACGGGGCGGACCTTCCTTTTCTTCCCTCTATCCGAGAGCCAATCCACCAGGATCACGTACGCCCTGGGGGCAGACGATATAGCCAGGGGCGCCATATTTAAGGGGTACTGCTGAGGAGGGGACCGTATGGATTCGAGTGTACTGTACGTTCGTTCTGTAGCAAGGCAAGGAGGAGGGGAGGGGGGGCAATATATGGGAATGATTGGAGTGGGGTGAGCAAGAGGAGCCAATCTCTCCCGTTCCCTAAAGAAGTTCGCTCACTTACGTAACCTTGCCTGCTAACCCAAACCCCACCCCCCCTTCCATTCGATAAATTCCCGATCTTTTTTTTTTAATTCTTCCTATGCTCTACAGACAATCATCGGTTGCCTTCTTTCCCTCTGAAGAGAAGTTATTTTATTTCCTAAAGAAATCAGAAAGATCTCTTATTTTCACAAATCTTTTCATTCATTCCATGACTACATGGCGTCTCTTCTTCTTGCATTACTGTTTACATCTCCGTTTCAGCATCAGCGTATATCATACATTTACAGATATTTTTAATTTTACGTGACAGGCGTTTGCTCGTGCCCTTCTCGCGAACATTTCATTTCGTTACGCAGTTTCTCATGTCACCCCACGATATATTACTCCATATATTGTAAATGTTATCGCTACCCCTTCTGATCACTTCCCGATCTTCATTTTCAAAAGGTCCTCCTATGCTCTGCAGACAATCACCGCTAGCTTTCTCTCCTTCACTATGGAATTCTGTCGGGGCCATATGCCTTATTAACGCCCGTAGTGGTATTTCTTTTCTTCGACATTGGAATTTCGCCAGAGACACTAAAGAACCTCCTCAGCCCCACTCTCTCTCTCTCTCTCTCTCTCCACTGGTTCACGTGGGCAGGCTCCATTTCCGCCACAACAAGAAGAACTTCGTCAACCATTATGGTTTTATTCCGTTGGCATTACCTGGAGTACGTTATTAAAATTCTTAAGACATAAATTAAGCTACATTTACTTAAAACTATCTTCAATAACCATCAACATTTGAGTTAGTAGTCTCTATTTATTTGCAGCCTAATAAAAATATTTATAAAATTAATTTCCCGGTTGATCATATACGCAAGGGTATTCGTTGATTCCTCCTTATGTACATATTAACCTAAATTAGTTTATCATGCCACATCGGAATAACATTTATACTACAATTTGAGCTCTTACGTGCAAATAGAATGAAATTAGATGTGAGAATTATAGATTATGGCGCTTAGATCTTTGAACCTTGTAGTTATACAATTATGACTTGAAGGAAGATTGCTTTTCATGCGTAGGCTATAGATCGTCTTGAATGAAGAGAATTTCAAATCAAGGAGTGGAAGACAAATTTATTTCGTTGAAATGCAACCTTTTCTGGATTCTTTGAGAGTCGAAAACGTGTTGGCTGTTTTTTCCAAGCTGGGATGAATCAGTCTAGTAGTGCTCGGTTGACCTTAACTGACCAAGTCAAACCCATCTCAGAGAGTTGAATGTCGATTGCCCACATACGAGTCACCGATCTGACTTGGTCGGCAGAGGTTAAGATAGTCCTGCGGCCCGGGAGTGAATAGAAAAAGAGAAGGATGAGGCATTTGCAAAGGGGAATTGTATTGCAGGGGAGTACTTGCCCGCATAAGGGAGAGAGATTTTTGGGAAGGGAGAATCCGACTGCTGGAGGGTTGGCTGCATTTTGGGGACAACGGGTACAGGAAATTGGGGGCGGGGGGAGGCGGACAGCAAGGAGTGGGGGGGGGGAGGAAAGAAAGAGGAAAGAAGGAGATCGTCGTGGAAGTGGAGGGGGTGCTTAAAGGGCGAGAGTCGCTCTCCCCTAAATTGAGCTACACAGACATCATCATCGCCATTATTGCCAGTTATAAATCAAGAAGATTATTATTGATGACCCTGCTAGTACCTTAACATAAGCGGAAGTTTATATTGAGTTTCAGGAATACATTGTTCGCCCAGCGATAAACTTTCCTGCAAGTATTTGCATAAAGTTTAATTTTTCCACACAACTCATTAAATTATTTAATAAAGTAAATTTCGCTTTAAGTTAGATTTATGCTTCATCATTAAGTTATTTTCATGTCCTTGGAAATGGCTTGAAAGAGAGTGATTATCGCCCAAAACTCATGATAAACGCAATATTGACATCGAGGTTCACGAAAAGCATATTTTTCTTATTTTTTCATTCCGAGGCATCCATTAGTGATATTATAAAAATTCGTTAAAAATATGATTTACGGCAACGCCATTCCTCTCTGAATATTTTTTTCTTCTTCTATCCAATTTTAATTTCCCTTTTAGTGATGATTTCTGTCAACTATAGTTCAAAAAATGCAGCAATTATTCTATTTTAGCCAGTTGTGTTGCCATCCTTGGACCAAGAGTTTTAATTTACTGTAAAATTTAAAATGCATTGAGTTATCATAAATGTTATTGTTGATTTTGAATTTGAAAAATAGTATGAATGTAATCCTAAGTTTTGTGGTTCATTAAATCTGAAGTTGGTATGAGAGGACAAATCCCTCTTACCTTTATATTATGGGTTAACGCAGAAGTTAGTGAAGCCTCTTAGTGAATTGCGCGAGTATCACCGAAATTGAACGGAATAATTTTGTGGTTGGACTGTACAAACAGTCGTGCATTGCAGAAGGAAAAACCTTCAACGTTTTAATGGATTGGACACAGTTTCCAACTATTTAAATAATGCATTATGATAATTATCACACTTTTATGGTTTAACTACGAAGTAACAGTGAAGAGCTATATGAAGATATATACACAGATACATAATATTTTTAGGGATGAAATCGATTCCTATAAATTTAACGTGTTATTCAAATGTCCTGATAAAATTGTCAAAATTCCAGCACCACTCTGTCAGTGCTAAAACAGGACTGACTAATTGTAAACTAGCTTCTCTCCCTGGCATCTCCTCTCCCCTTGACTTCCACTCCATGTGAATATGAAGGTTGATTCGGCCATGAAATGGATCTCTTTGCAGCCGTAGCCAATTGAAGACCAACGAGACAGAAGTGAGCGCCATCTATTATGTGCCTTCCGCAAAGGAACGTTTCAACTTAATTGAGTAACGAAATATCACATATGTAGTCACTGAATATATTACAACGCGTGATTCGCTTTCCACGTTTACTGAGAGTGCTCACGGAGCGCGTGCGATTCACTTAATACCCTTTCGTGAAGCTATGCGGGCGCTGCCTTTGGCTAACGAGCCACATACACTCCAATGTGCACATTGGAGTGCCCTCATTCACCCTCCGTTCTCATCCACTCCCAATTCTGCGTTACTTCAAACTCGGCTTTGAAAAAGTGGGACAAGGGCCTAGTAATAGTTTCCAAGTCCTTTTTATATTCATCGATATTAGTGGGAGGTTAACCTCATCTCATTGGCGTTTCTTTTCCGCCATCATTGTATATCAGCGTTACTTTTTACATTTTTTACATATTTTCGACAAGAATTCTTAGTGAAATTACTTACAGAACGGATGGAAATTTGTTTTTACGTGAAAAAATTTAACGTTTATAAAATTTAGACCAATTGAGTTAATACCAGTGGAAGAGACACGCAAGATAATGCACCTCTTGAGTTATTGAAGGAAGCGGTTATCAAAGGAAGTCATTGTATCCAATTGTATCCAGTGATCTTCAATATTTCGTCGTTTTTAATACGGGCGTTAGATAATATGGAATAATGCATGGCGGTTTGCTACATCTTCACAAGGATTTGTAATACAGTAAAAGGTAGTCGCAAGAAATTGATTAAAATTATTTTTTTGAGTTTTGATGAGTGTTCACATATCTTATTAATGAATTTTACTTCCTTTTCATTAAGTCGTGTTTTAATAGACGATTTCTTTTTTAAAGTCTCAATAACTGGAGTGCTTGGTTTTTATCTTCTAGAATGCTGTGTAACCATGCAGTTGGATCCTAATAATAAAATAATATTGATTTTAAAACATCTTTCCTCTAAGGTAATTTACCTTGGATTGCCTTCTCTAGGTGAAGCAAAAATTTAATCACTTACTAAAGTCATGATTTCTAATAATAGTTAATGATGATAACTAATGAAAGTAATAGTTAGATTTATATCATTCTTTAGAAATAATAAATGAAAAAATATCATCAAAATTTGTAGAGATATATATGTACATCGAAAAAGGTAGAGTTCTAGAAAAAGTAACGTAGGTATCCGAGCATATGGTTTTACCTCTGCATGCGGAAGGAAATGACTCATTATAACCGGTCTCAGCACAATTAATTCAAGGATGAGATAAAGTTTACATCTTTCTTAAAGTTTGTTGCTCACAAATGTAGTTTTGGTTGAATTTGTCTTGAGTATTACAGGTGATTATTTTGAACTATTTCGCAGCTGTTTTTTCCCTAACAAAATTCCTATGCTCACTTGACGGCAGTATCAGCATGGCTTTAATTATTTTTTTGCATCAATTACACACACGTGGAAGAACCTGATCACACTCTCCTTCCTTTAATTTTCGTCTCCAATTCCGATTTTTCCGCATTCCCCATCATCCTTCCGCCAGATGAGCTGCGATCGACTCATTAGAGAGAGAACCACCACCGGGGGGGGGGGGGACTGGGTCCCTCTGCTCCCTTTCCCTCCCCCTCTCCCTCCTTCCGAATCTCAATCGTCCATCCACTCAATGGATTGGTGTTACAAAGCCGGCCAAATATCAGTTATCCAATAAATCGATTCATCTCCTGCCTCCGCAGCGCCTCCGTCCCTTTCCTCTTCTCCTCCTCCCATCTCTCTTCATTCAGCATCCTGCCATTTCTCTTCCACTTTTCAAAATCATTTTTTGTATTCACCCGATGAAAGCTCATGCCGTTGAAACATAACTGTAGGTTCAAACTTTTATAGGGAATAAGTTGTAGGTTACTGGAAATGCCTGAAAGCTTAGAGAAGATTTCATGAACGGCATGGGAATAAACAGTCAACTGAATTGTTTGGGCCTTTATTTAGCATTTTTCACTTATATTTTTTAGCCATTTCATGAGTTTCATTGCTGATTCGTGAAATTGTAAGTCGTTCCAATGAGTACACAGGTGGAGTGTAAACATTTGGGACGAGATGAATTCAGTCACTGCCCATCCGCTGAAGATAAGGAACTTTTGCAACCCCCAAATAAAAAGGGAAAAGAGGATGAACCGGATCTTCGTCCATAAGTAAGGATTAAAGCCGTTTGGATACCGAGGACAGATTCGGAATGCGAGGGATTTTGTGGGAGTGTTGCGGTGGGGAGGGCTAGTTGGTGTTCGCAGAAGGGGAAGGGGGTGGTTTTGAGGTGGACGCGCTGCTGCTGCTCGGAGGGTGGGCCGAATGATCGCGGGAGGGGGAGGAGGAAGGGGGTTTGGCATTTGGGGAGTAAGGAAGAGAAGGGATTCCGACGGCAGCGAGCGCGCGACTGTGCGGATGTGGATTATCAGAATGTGTTGTGTCAACGTTGTGTCTAACTCGCTCATCTATCATTTTGGAGGGGATTATGAACGACTCGAATGGGTGTCAGGAGCATTTGCCTATTTCCCCTCATGACCGTGATTGATGCGAGGCGAAACGTATCTTCCTTACTCGTCCAGATCATCGCCTCTTCTTTGATCATTTTCCCATTCCACCTTGTATCACGACGGCTATCGTATACAGATTTCGTATGGACGCAAACGTTGAAAGGACTTGAAATGAAATTACTTTTGTGATCAAAACTTAAATGATTCTCAAACATGGCAAAGGAAGCAATTTGTCCTTTCCATGGGCTAAGTTGTAGACGGGGACAAACTAAACTTTACTTTCGGAGAAGGGGGGCAAGAGCTCTTAGTCGTTGAAATTGACCTGCTAACATATAAATATATGTAGAAAGTGCAAACTCTTATCATTTACAAAGTTAAAATGTCCAAGAAAGCCATCTAGGAAGCCAAATTACCTACGATGGATGAAGCTAGAAAGAAAAAAAAGCCAGGAGAATAGCGCAATGATAAGGTCCTTCCCCAGAGAGAAGAATCTACTTACAGCTGAAATACATGTATAGAAGTGAGGTGGCATTTTATCAAATGCCACATATGGAGGATATTGCTCAACGGGACCGCATCTTGGATTTGACAGTTTCAGAGAAGGCAAGAGTGAAAGCATTTGAAACGCGGAGCTATCGAAGAATAATGAAGATAAACTGGAAAAGTAAAAATATTTTTCAATGTAAATCATGATTTGAAGTATAGAGAATTTTGGATCACAAAATAAAGGATCAATTTTCGTATCATTTCATAAATCATAGCATATATTTTAGCATTAATTAACAAGTTATAAAAAATATGCAATAATTATCTTTCCTCAATGACCTTACCTTTCTCGGAGCAATTTTTCGGCTTTAAAATTTCTTTTTTTGGTCGGTGGTCGCTATAAACGATCTTATGGTAACTTGATAATGGCACAAACACTGATATGCGGGCTTGCTCGCCATCTCTTTACACAACGCATTCAAATGGAGTCATATGCGTGCGTACCCCATGCATGTATCATTCTCTTTAGGGTGGTATTGCAAACATTGAAGGCCAAAGGCGGGGAGTGATCCGTGAAGGGAATTCTGAAAGGGGATGAAATGAGAGTCGATCGGGGGTAGGTTTCAATCCATCCCTCCATCAGCCAGAAAGCCCCTGGGGGGCGGGGGCGGTTGCCGAGAGGTCCTTCCACCACCACCCCTTCCTCCAGCCCGCGTCCGTCATACATACATTCACGGTTTCTCGCGAATGGCCGCCACCTTCGCAATCCTTCGGCGGCGTGTGCTATGACGGAAGTGGATGCGTGAGAGACAAGTGACGCCCGACGCCCGCCCGTGCGTTTGACGCTGCCACCGCCTTCCGCGTGTCTTTGATCGCCTCGTGGTCGTTCCGTCAAAGACGCGAAATAAAGGGGGACTTCAAAGGAGCGAGGACGAGATGAGAGTGAGGGAATCGTCAAGGGAATCAAGCAAAACCTCGCACAGAAAGTGTGTGGAATGGTCGCTCTTTGCATCTCCACCTTTTGTTCTTCCTGCTCCCGGTGCTGCGTTTTCCCCACTGTGATGTGTGATGTTATTGGGCACTAATGCATTGCAATCGATCGCGTGATTAGACAGGCTGTCATATGGCTTGAAAATATCCTTTCGTCCTCTGTATCCATCCATGCTTAGTTCAAGTTACAAGTTCTATGCTATTTTTCACTTTTTCGCGCCATATATTCTTGAAAAAACGTTGGCAGTAAACTGTAAGTGTAGCACACAAAGGCTTATTATACATTCGCTCAAATTCAGCGATACTGATGAACCAGATTGTTCATAAACTTTTTATTTTTGTACGACTATACTTTTGTGTAATAATCTTTGTTATAGTTTTCAACTTTATTACTACCAACAGCTGACGGCTTGGGACTGTTTTTGTTTTACAAAAATTCTTTCGTATGCATTTCTCCTCCCCATCTATCTTACGTTTGTAATGGGAACATGAGGTTTCGTCTAACGTTCTCGAATGCCTATTTCATCACCCTGTCGCACGGATTTATTTATTTTCAAATAGCTGCTTGCAGTGAAAACAGATTTTTCGCAAGAAGTCCTCTATCGAGATAAAATGGTCAAACTCACAAGCAAGCAAAAAGAACTTTGTTTGTTGAAATAACCAATTTATTGCCAATAAGCTTCAATGACTTTTTTTCAATGCTAGTTGAACTCTCCAATCCAATGTCTTTATTCTGTTGTAATACCAAAGTATTAATAATTACCTTTTAGAATGATCTTTCTCTACAGCCTCTATTAGAAATAAGAATGCATTTAATATTATTTTGAAATGAAACAGCAATAGGGTTCATTTCTCATGTTTTACTCATTTAAGGCAGAATTCCATGCCAATTAGCTAGGAAATTGGCTTGAAAAATAAGTTTGTAGAAGTAACTGGATACGAAATCAGAGTAGATGCCTTTGAATTGCTTTGAAAATTTAAGAAAAGATAGCATGTAAACATAGTGAAAAAGAGTGTCATCCTTACAATCAGCTGAGCTACACTGTGCGGAAAAAATTCCATTGTCACTTTTTCCATGACTTTGTGGGGAGTTGCTCACATGGATTTAGCAAATTTTATTATAAATGTTTGTAAATCAATGTGCATAAAAATTTAGTTAAATTTTATTCTATTCCGTGCACAATGGAGCCTAAATAACTGCATTTTGCATGCGCACAAAGTTTACTATTTAGTTTATCAGTGGGAAATGAAATATTGACATTGAAGGAAATACTTTTTATTTATATATTAGCTCTGAAACTTGTGTGATAAAATAAAGAGTAAACATTTTCATAAAATTAATCTTCTCTGCTTAAATAATCATCAGGGTAAGAGTTTCATAATGGCAGCTGAAGGTCAACCGTCGCATTCACGCTCTCCGCAAATAGCCCAAGTACGTTTGTAAGCAATTTGTATTCAGTGAAAATACTCACTTGGCAGTCACATTAATTGTTGATTGGGCTGACTCAACAGTGGCACCCGAATATTCAGTATTTATTTCTGGAGAATAGTTTTGAATCGCTTGCTGTGAAAACAATACATTACTTGGAAAAATTAAATTTTGTGCTGAAATGAGAACATTAACCCTCTGTAACGTCGACATCACAAATGTGGCTTTACGACTTTGACCTGGGTAGAATTCGTGTCGCTGGAAAATATCCGGAAATCATTATCAGGAAGTTGTTTCCCCTATTAGCCTGAAATGGCAAGTGGGACTAAAAGAAAATGTTTCGCTTCGATTCGGAGCGAAGCGAAAATACGAGGCCTGGGTTTAGTTACGTTCCCGCACGAAATTAAAATCACCAATGATGTTGGTACCGACCTGGGTCGAAACTTTATTCCCAGGAATGAAACTAAATTAATCGAAACTCCGCTGCTCATAGTTAAGTTTTGATCCCAGAAGTTGAGTGGAGGGGGATAAGAGGGAATAGTTTCGACCCTTTACGTTTAACATACGTGTAGAGAGCTTAAAAATCGAATGGTGAGCTTGCGTTCACTGTTCTCCTGTTAGTGGTAAAAGTATGAGTGACCCATGCATCTAATGGCGGTAGTCCAAATCTCTACTTTACTCAGTCATACTTCCTACTCGGTGTGTGGGTCGAAACTTAACTGTTCGACGGTGAAGCACGTGGTCCCTTCGGCGAGAAAAATTATCTGTTTCGTTTCGTCCCAGAGTTTTAGTTTAGTTTCGACTCAAAGTAGTTTTCATTCCGATTTCTTTTCGACCCTGAGTTTAGATCCCCGGATTTAAACCATTTCGCTTCGTTTCTTAGTTTCGCTCCTGGAAACGAAACTATTGAAATTTTACTGGTTTTGACTTTCGCTTGGTTTCTGTTGCCATTCCTGCTATAAAATCACCTAGATCGCTAGAAACCGTAAAGGGTCGTAATGTGCTATCTTGTTTTAACACTCCCTACTGTGTATTGTCGCTTGAATTTCATTTGAAATATATGGGTATTTAGGTGATAGTTAAGATTTCTTCGACGATGAAATTCAATGCCATATTTCAGTAATAACTTTGTTGACTACAAAACGGCGTGTAATAGAATAAGATTGCACGAATTGTGAGTTTCTCCTGCAGCCGATGTTGGCCTATATCTCATTTATTATGACCTTACATGAAAATTTGTGCAATAAAGTGGCAACTGTGATAAGCGCAATTTAGTTCCAAAATGGTGAATTATAATGTTGATTCTCGTTCAGTTTCTGTGCAATTAGTAATTGTGAGAAGCTGTAATTGCAAGGGTGTATTTTATGGGAAAAATATTATCTACGCTACGCAAACCTCATCGATTCTTAGGTTGGTTCACTCGTCGTCTTTGTTATCTCTTTTTCATCTCTCCCTTAAAGCTTATTCTATTACTTTTCCTGCGCCGATTTCAACACACTGGCTGACCAATGACTTGATGAGACGCACCACCGTTTGCGATGGCACTCCGATGAGAATCGTAACATTTGGATTAGCAAAATGTGAGAGCGTTGATCCCGTGCTTGCGTGACAAGGATTGCAAGAACGCGTGCGTGTCGGGCGACGAGCACAGGCCATCACGGCCGCCGGCGGCATTACTACACGCGAGTCGCGATAACAGCCTCACCTCTGCCCTCTTGGGGGTTGGCATCGATCTGACCTATGACCCCACCGACCCCTTCCCCGCCTATGAGGAACACAACCCTCTTCAGCCCCTGCTTGTTCAAGAGAATGTACGGGGTGAGAACGGAAGGGGTGGCGGCGGTGTCCGAGGGGCAAAAGGGGTTGTAAAAGGGGGAGGGGTTGTCCAGTGGCGATGGAGAGGGTTGCCGTGTGATGGAATGAGGGGATGGAATAATAACAAAAGGGAGGGCGGGGCAGTCCAAGGGGGGAAGGGAAGGGGGAATGCCGGCTGTCCAGCTATGAATGGGGGATGATAGAATGTCTATGTTTGACGAAAGGAAAGATGAATATTGCATATTGCTAAACCCTTCCTCTCTCGTATTCTTCTGTTCTATGAGAGACTGTAGACCGTAGGTTTCTTGAATAATGACCCCCAAACGAGTTCATTTGTGGCATTGAAGACTCAGAGTTGCATGCACAACGGGAATTAATTGACAAATATCCTTTCAAGTTTTTATTTCCTTACGTACGATTGATTTACATTCAGTCATTACTTATTAAGAGTCTTTATCAATACGGAATCAGTATCTTTGATCTTTTCTATTAGTAACTCGTGACCATTTTGTTGCAGTACTTGTTATTTCTGAGAACCGGAGAAGAAGCAGAAATGTACCTGGTGCTGTTGTTTCATCATTCGTAGCTTAGACCTAATACTTTAGCTTCTATGTCGTTGTTTCATTTTGTAAGGGCAACATTACCTTTATCAATCCGTCAAAATATTTGGGAATAGTGGTGTTTCACACCCGTCGGTAAATAAGACAAATAAATTAAAATTTCTCTACATGTTAAGCATCTGTGGAAAAAGGAAGAAGAAAGATTTTCTGCAATATGTCTGTGTTTTCTCCGAGTGTTAACGCGTCTTTTGAAGAGGAGGGATTTTCTCCTTTCATTGGGTGCACACAGATTAAGGTAGTCGAAAGGGAATCAGCGGAGTGATAGACGTCTGCTACATAGTGAAGTTTGCACATAGAAGAATTGAGCCTATCGCAAGATGCGTGTAGTACTAACACAAAAATGTTGCAGTCCATTAAAAGCTTTTGCAAAAACAAACCAGGAATTCTGAGGTTGGTTGAGATGCAATTGGTCCCATGGTCGTGACTAAATATTAATGAGAAAGCACAAAGTTCTTCTTTTTTAATTTAATCATAAATTTAGTAAATTATTTGACGAAAATAACCCGAATGATGAGTATGAAAATAACACAGGCCAAAAAAAAAAATTTTTTTTTTGGTGCCGGGAGTTTTTGAGCTGTTATTAACAATATGCGTGGTGCTGAATCCAAATATGATATCCGTTTTTATGTAACAGCTCTACTTTTTTAGATACCGCACATTTTATGATTAGATTCTTATAAATATTTGATATATTTCAGAAATTGTTTGTCAAATTCAAATCAATTTATAATTAAACTAATTCATAACCACTATGCATTATTTACTTTGAAAATCACCTTTATACCTTTGAGAAAGGGCTTGGGGAGGATTTGGCGTCTTAGAAGAAGGGGAGACAGGCGTAGGTACAAGTGGAGACAGTGGGAAAAGATTCAACTGAGGGATGTGGAAATCCGCGGTGGAAAAGAACCCAAGTCATAACTGTGGAATAACGACACGTGGGAAGAATCACATAAAAGTGGAGAAGAGTAAATAAGGGGGATAAGGTAAAAAGATAGCGTGTCTTTGAAAATGGAGAGGCGGGAGTAAGTAGGTAAGGGGATTCCCGAAAACAAATGGTCAAATTCTCAAAGTTTTTTTAAGCCACCTCTAGAAATAAGCTGAAATCAAAGAAGCTGTGTAAATCACTGTGATGTGTTTCGTTACATTTGTGGGGAATATACTTTAAAAGAAAATAGGAAAAACATTACAGACTTCGTGAAACGCGCACGCCTGGGATATTTTGGTGTTCAGCTTGGTGAACAAGCTAAAAAGTGAGCACCGTACGTTTTGTGTAAAACATGTACAGAACATCAGCGGTAGTGGACTACAAGAAAAAGGAAAAGTTTGGTGTGACAATGGTTTGGAGAGAACCTACAAACCATATTGACAACTGTTATTTTTGCATGGTAAATGTATCGGGAATTAATCAAAGCAATCGCCACAAGTGGAAATATCCAGATTTGCCTTCAGCTAGACGCCCGGTACCCTATTCAGAAGAAATCCCGATCCTAATATTTCAGACATTACCAGATTCGTGTGAGGATGAATATGAGCTATGTGAACACATTCTTGATGTTATTAACAATAGTGGTAGTGACTGCGAGGCAGTATCAACAAATCCTCAACTATTTAATCAAGATGAACTAAGCAACCTTGTTAGAGAATTGAACTTATCGAAGGAAGCATCTGAACTACCAGCTTCAAGGATTCATGAAAAGAATTTGATGGAACAAGGTACAAAAATTAATTTTTATCGCACAAGGGAAAAGGACTACCCTTGCTACCCTTCTTTACTCAAGAAGACAATCTTACTTTAGACGTTAGAGGTCTTCCGAAAGGAATTGAACTACCGCATCATGAAGCTAGTGATTGGCGTTTGTTCATTGATAGCTCCAAGCTCACCTTAAAATGTGTTCTTCACAATGTCAACAAGTTTGGCTTAATACCAATCGCTCATTCAACTGAAATGGAAGAAGAATATGATACAATGCGGCTTTTTTCTTATAGAAGATAAAATACCAGGGACTTCGCTAGGTGATTTGTGTAGATTTAAAACTGGTGAACTTTCTTCTTGGGCAGCAATTTAGCAACACAAAAATCCTTGTTTCTTTTGCCTCTGTGCTAGCAGGGACAGACAAACCACTGGATTAAGGAGGAGTGGTCAAAGAGAGAAAATTTAATTGTTGGGTAAAAACATTATTGCTGAGTCTCGGGAGAACGATAGAAAATCACCTTATCGCCCCTTCATGTTAAACTAGGCCTAATGAAGCAATTTATAAAGGCTCTTGACAAGGATGGACCATGCTTCGGCTACATAAGAATAAAAATGCCGCAAATAGGTATAGAAAAACTTAAAGCTGGAATATTTGATGGGCCACAAGTCAAACAACTAACAAAGGATCCTGCTTTTGTCAAGTCAAAGAATGAGATTGAAAAAAAACCGGTTGGCTTTCATTTGTTGAGGTAATAAAAAATTTTCTGGTTAATCACAAACTGAATCACAAACTGAAACGGTAGAATTATCTCGAGCTGGTAAACAATATGCTCACTAACTTTAAATCACTAGGATGTAATATGAGCATAAAAGTTCACTACCTATACAGGCACTTTGACTGTTATCCTGAAAATTTAGGCGGCCAAGAGAAAAACATGGTGAAAGATTTCACCAGGAAATCAAAACAATGGAAGATCGCTACCAAGGAAGATGGGGTAACCATATGATGACAGATTACTTCTGGTGCTTAAAACGAGTCTGTTTTAAGAAGTGTACGCCAGAAAATAACGCAAAAGGAGCATCCGAAGTGTTGAGTGACAATTTTTACGTCTTTTCTTTTAAATTGTGTAATTTCATTAAAAAATGTTACTATTTATATTCAATTGTATTTTATAACTATTGTAATTGTAGGTGATTTAACAATCCTATAAATAAATCAAGTCTTTATATTTTGTGGGTTTTATCATTTATGTAATTATCCCAAATCGTCATATTGAACATTTTTTGCATAAGTAACAACATATATGTATCTTGAAAACTAGAGCTGATTGGAAAAAACTAATATCATTTTTGGATTCAGCACCCCAATTATACTTGAAATCAGCTTTAAAAGCTCCGGCACCAAAACCACTGTTGACCTGTGTAATTCTATGGAAATTATTCACCTGAAAACTGTATTTGCCTTAGCACCGAAGGGGAAAAATTTCACACAGATGCGCTTTTGTGAAGATGAATAACTGGATAAGGGCACTGCATTTCTGAATCTCCCATCCGTGTTTTTCCAAAAAGGAGACCATGTTTCGATGATACAAGTTACCCCATGGAAGGTTTCTGATTGACATAATATCCTTTTTGAGCGCATTTTTCCGATTAAAAACTGATATTATCGATTACTAATGATACAATTTATTTTTGCTCCTTTTCATTTGCAAAAAATTACTGCTTTTTTCAATTTGTTTTATTTTTGTCATTTCACCAGAGTATTTTTATACTTTTCAACGAATATATAGCTATTTTTAATTCTTTAATTGATTACAAACAGAATAAGTTGTGGCTAAGTTTTGGCCAACTACACGCTTTGCCCACTTTTCAAGATAACTCAGGACTGCAACTGCCGCTAGTTATTTTTGTGGGGTAAATTATTGCGTGTGCTTCTGGAATTCGGGCACTTTTGAGCGCGCGATAGGGGCTTTGAAATGACAGAGAAAGAGAGGTTGGCACTGAGTTTTCCTCTGGAGTGAGATGGGCAGCGAATACCAAAACGAATGTTTTTTTAAATCCTTTTTTCCGGAACCTCACCGGACGACGAACTTCCGGCTGGCAGAGGGGCGCTACGGCAGCCGACGGCTTTTCCGCAGTGGACAGCGGAGGCATTCCGGGCAGATTTTTACGCGGACAGGGGGTGGGGGGATGAAAGGTGTGTTTTGCCGCATGCCTACATCTTTGTGTCGGTCGAGGACTGCGGTGGGAGCGATTGGCTCCGTGTTTCGAGGCATCCAACTCGTACGTATCCAATGTATTCGAGTGCGAACGGGAAGTGGTGTGCAGGGAGAGAAAGAAAGAGAGTGTTATCGATTCCCCTTTCTCTGTTTTCCACTCTCTCTCTCTCTTTACACTCTCTTTCGCTGTCCCTTTTCGCTTTGCACCTTGTGGGTACCTTCGGCTGTTCAAATCGCAGTAACTTCCCTCATTGTGCGAAAGACCTCCGCTGTTGATCGCATTGCCCAATTACCATACTCCATACCGCAGTTAAACGAAAAAAAGTATATGCTAGTTGAAGTATTTTCCCATGATTTCCCATTTCCTTGCAGTGTAGCATTTTTATGGCACGTTACTCTTCAAGCCCTTATTGAGGGCGTATTTTGAGTGCGCCTCCTAGAAATTGCTGCTCGAGATATGTACCATCTGTCAATACTCTGCTTGTATATTCCTAGTTCTGGCTGTAGTGCCTCCTACGTGGCGTCGTTAACTTTGGCGTTGGGAATCCACAAAGGCTGAAATTGGTCGCGCATCGCCAGGAATACGATGGTTAGGATAAAAAAAGTTATTGAACTATGCAACTCTTTAGTAATTTTGGTGGTCCTGGTAGAAAAGTTCAGATACCGCATTCTGAACCTTTTATAATTGCAAATTCATTAACTTTGGCTCGAGTTTTGTATTTATTTAGCATATCCTTAATTCATTCAAGAATAGAACCACATTTTAACCGTAGGATTGATTTTCTGTGACCATCAATTCCATATTGTCTCCTATAACGCCTAAAAATATTTTCTTAAATAGCCTGAATTTAAAAGACTTTATTTATTTCCCTCTCTGCTTCATCTGAGCACGTTCCAATTCATTTCCATTGTATCGCCATTACCTGCAAGAGCATTTCAGTATGTCATTTTGTAATCTTAATTGTGTGTTTTTAAATTCAATTCATCGATGTAATGAGGGATGGTTAAGAGGCCTACGGCATTTAGAGCAGTCCATTTCTCCTTGTCAGTGAATCCAAGCGGGGATATCGAAGCGCATAGCACACCGCAAGGGAATGAGATAATTGCGTTGCAAGTTTCAATTTGGTGGAACGTGTTGGTTGAAGGACTGTTTGTTCTCCACTGGAGCTTTGGCTGGCTTTAAAGTCCACCTGCAGATGTCCCTCTTCATTTCTCTTTCGCTCACCCTGCGGCCGTCTCCCTTCATTTTCATTTAAAGCGCTGATTTCTTTGCTCCAAAACTCTTTCACTGAGGTATAATTGGAAATTCATTTACTAAAAGGAAAATAAATTCTGCGTATTATTTTCGCATCTCATGGATTTTTAAATCTTCCTATAGACTATTTGTTTTGCCAACGAAACGTGTTTCATTCCTCAAGGCTATTTATACATGAATATATTCATCTTCAACGTCAGCCAGTTTTTTCGATTCTCTATCTATTAGCATCTGACGTTCTAGTCAGCATCAAACTATTCAGGAGACCTTTGCCACTAAACCCACCGTTTACACATACCTTCTCTTTATTTCACGCTCAAATTTCCGCTTCGAACGTATCATTTATCCCCTTTCCAATTCATCCAGGTCTCAATTCTTCTCCCCGTTCTCACACAGAATGTCACTGTCACACCAAGTTCACTCTTCCCACTCAAAAACGAATTTTTGTCACCGAAAACCACTGCAGTGCGTGGAAATTAATAACGGTGTTTTCTAAAGTTTCTTGTTATGGCTTCTGCTATGAATTTAGGATTTAAGTAAGCTAGCCTGTTTTTAATGTCGATTTCCTTTCACTGTATTTCCCAAACACCTGAGTTTTGTGTAGGTCACATGTTTTGCACGCATGTTGGATAAAGTCACTCAATACTGCCAAGAGATATAATAACTATTACTATTAATTTTAAAATTACACATTTTATACGAGGTGAATCGAGGAAGTAACTGCCATTTTGAAACAAAAATTAGAGCGGTGAAGTTAGCACAATTTTATTATATATATCGCAAAAGTAAAACTTTACTTGATTTTTCCACATAGATGCCAAATCTATTCAAGTACTTATCGTATCTTTTAACGGCCTTTGCAATCCCCTCTTCATGTAAATCTGCCGCCTGAGAATGGAGGCAACGTTTTACGGCGTTTTGAAGCTCTCCGTCATTGCCAAACCGCTGAGACAGAATCACTGCCAAGAGAAGACACACCATTCCTTTGCCCACCGAGAATGTTGGTTCTTCTTTTTTTTTTAAATCGGACCCCTGACGGACTCCACCTTCACTCCCAATCTTTGGTCCATACACCGCACACAATAGGGCAGTTTCCTCCATCAAAGAGAACGAAAGGATTGATTGCGATTCCTTACCCAACATTAGTGTATACAAATTATTTGGTTTTAGAAATCCTAGTTTAGACGAATGTTATTGGTCAATTTTAACCTCATTTGAAAAAGGCCAGATTGCGCCCATGCGATTCCACTCCACGTGACGTCACAGGGACCTAATTTCTATACGGACCTAATTTCTATGGATAGGAGTTTTACATCGTCTGAGATTACCAATGCATGCATGAGGCACAGAGCTCAGGGAAACATTTCTTAATAATCACCTATTAAAATTGCCTATGGTCGGAAAGTTTCCTTCGTTTAATAGGGTATTAAAAATACTTATTGTAAAGCATCACGAGCGAGGAATGTGAGACTTGAGATAAAAGTGGGTGGTGAAAAACTTGAATAGGTTGAGCAGTTCAACTATTTAGGCAGGACGTTAGAGGAAAACGGATACAGTAGTAAGGACATCAGAAAGAGAATTGCATTAGCAAAGGAGGCATTCATGAACAGGAAGGAGCTTCTGAGAGGATTGTTATGTAAGAGTTTAAGAAAAGGTTAGTGAAGAGTTTGATCTGGAGTGTAGCGCTCTACGGTACGGAAACGTAGACATTGAGGAAAGAAGACGAGAGAAGATTGGAGGCATTAAGGATGTGGGTATGGAGAAGAATGGAGAAGGTGAAATGGACGGAGAGGAAAAGGAACGACGAAGTGCTGGATATGGTTGGCGTGGAGAGGCAGCTTTTCGATGAGATACGAAGGAGACAGAAGGTATGGATGGAGGGAGTACTCACAATCAGCGGGGAGGGGATGTTGAAAATGGTGTTAGAAGGTAGAATGTTAGGGAAAGGAGGGAGGGGAAGGAAAAGAATAGGATTTTTAGATAGATTTAGAGGGAGTAGGCCTTACAGTGAATTGAAGAAGGCAGTGCTGGAAGGAAAGGGAGGCTCCCAGATCACTTCTTTAGTGCTCCATGGAAACCTACCTTAAACGTTAGAATACTGTAGTAATAATTTAAGCCAAGCGCCACCTGCTAGCTGGGTACTCTGCTACCTGCTAGCAGCCTGCATCGTAGCGGCGCTCAACGCCTCGCACTGATGCGGTCTCACACAGCGGAAGGCGGAACCAGAATGACGTCGCACGTGCTCTTCCCAGCATTCATACTTAGCCGTCGTGTTTTTGCGCGCTTGAAAATTTTCACTTTTCATTAATCGCGAAACATAGATATCGGTATTTAAAAATCTAAAATTGTGAATCACGCATTAGGCAATGAAAAATAACAGGAAACCACCCTATTCACGATGAATTTCGGCTGCTGCTTGATGTTTTTACCAAAATTAATCGTGTAACACCACGAACTTCACTTTTGGCGGGATTTTTTATTATGGCACTCATATTTTTAGTCTGTAACTGGACAACACGTGAGCCTACGATGAGAGCCCATGTCAATATGGCGGAGCTACTTCTCGTGCCACACTCAAACGGCAATTACTCTCTCTGGAGTGCCCTCGCATTTCATTCAATGAAAGAATTATGTTTAAAACTTGAAAGACTAAGCCTATTTCAGTTCCCCGTGGGACGCAGTCCAGTTTAATAGTATCACTCGTGAATGTGTGTCATCGTTTCATTTGAAACATATACTTACTTTTGATTTCTGCAATAAACAGTGACAGTGGCCTGCAGAGCGACAATGGTGGCAATGGAATCATTTTGTACTCCCTCTAATGTGATATTTTCGTTGGTTTAATAATTTCGTAGTATCCAATTCAATGTGATAAATCCTGGGTTGGCTTCTATTAGCTGTATTTTGTTACAGATAACTAAGGTGTAAATATTAGCTACGCCGTACGAGAGAGGAAGAAGGTCTTACGTCGATATGCCGATGAAATGCCTTTAGAAGGAAATCGCAAGAAGGATTATTATCTAAACTCACTGTTGTAGGATTCATAGAAAAATCTTCCATTATCTGTATACTGCATTTTGTTTTGAGTGTTCACTAATATGCGTGAGTGTTTTGGGGAATCATCGAATAATACAGTTCAACGAGGGCAATCCGTGATGAATTTCTGAATATAGTGGTAGCTGAGGTTCTTGAGGAGTGATAAATTGCTGAAAGTGTAGCCAATCACATGCGCCGGGGTCCGTCGGACGGTGAGGAACAATGATGGCGGGTGAGTGCGAAAGAAAAAGGCAATGAAATAGATGGGGAGACAGAGAATGTGGAAGAATGGGGGATGCAGAGGGCAGAATTGGAGTCTCGGTCATCCGGGGAGGGTGGGCTGTTTGACCGCTGTTCCGTGGACCGCACACTGTGTAGAGCGTCCGTTTTCGGACAGGGCTTGTATGCCGAGGGGAAGTAGTTTAGGAGGAGGAGGAGGATTAGGATTGGGATTTGAATGGCGGGGAGGGATAGGAAGAGAGAACGATGGGAATGGAGAGAGGGGAAACATTGGAATTGTTGCAGCGCGTGCGGAAACAAAAGAAGGCTGTGGTCCGCAGGGAGATTCGTGCGGAAGGGGGAGGATAAAGCGGTGAAAACTGAAAAGGGAATGAGACGGTAGAGGAAAACAGTGAGAGTAGAAATAGTGACGGACTAAGTGTAGCGGCCCCGCTCCTTGTGTGTGCGTAATGTTATCCTCCGCGGAATGCATCAGAGCGATTCCCGTGCCCTCAGCTCATCCTTCGTTTTACTCTTGTATGTCATTAATAAATGCACGCTGGGGGCCTTTGTACTGCCATCGATGTCCAGTCACGCACTCCAAATTTGCCGGCTCCTTTCTTCGTTTTATAATGCTCATTGAAGCAGTATTTCTAATTGAGGAGATCGTCAAGGGAGATGGAACACTCATGAATACCTTATAAAATCTTGGATAAGGGATTGTTCTTTGTATTATCTTCCCCTCCGGAGAATGCTCTTTCCCCTCCCTTTTTGAACTGGAATTAACTCATGGCGAAAGAAACATGACGATGAGGTACTTTGTATATGTTACACAACCTATTCGGCTCAACCTTTACCGTTTTCTACGCTTTCGTATCATTATCAATAAGAAATACTTATTAATATTTCTCCATGATAATGACCGTTCGAGGTTTTACCGAAAATTCGTAGTTGCGTACGTTGCAGTTGATTTGTGGCCAGCGTTTAAGGATAAAGATAATCTGCGGTCCGCAAGCATTCGTCAATGACTGGAAATACGAGGAACTCTGAAAGCGCCTCTCAGTTGCATGTTCAAGTTAATTTTTCATGTTTAAATTAAGACAAAAATAACGAGTGCCTTCTATTTCTGTTTTCTCAGAGACTTTGAGTGGTGAATAAGTACACAAAAGAGCAGAATTCATTTTGAAGATTCCTGCTCTCGTAATATGACCGCTTTATGCGACGGCCAAGTACAATTATACTCGATTAATTCGTGAAATTGGGTGCTTCTCGTTGAAAATAATTTTACACGTGATTTTTCTTTAATTTTAAATTCAGGCGTAATATTTCATGTGTAAAACTAAATGAATATCGATTTCAATGATTGTACTCTAATAGATAAAAACATTAATGTGTATTTCTTGTATTTTGCAGGTGAGTAGCATTGTCCTCCATAAATACGCAGAAAGACCTGCTGTGGATGTCCATGCCTACAAACACTGTAAGTAGTGATTCAATTTATAGTTAACCTTTCTTCCCGAATGTGCTGCAGGTTGACTTCAGTAAAACATACGGCAATAACTTCGTATCTACCTTTGAATCACCATTGCGTTTTCACTTCAAAAGTCTATAAACGATGCCATTTAACCTGGATAGCATCTGTGTTAAGGGAGTGAAATGCTGTGATTGGTTATGATAGGCTGACCAGGGTCCGATTGGTGGCGATCGTATCAATCGCAGGATGGAGTTTAAAATGCCCGAGGCTATATCCATGATAAAAAATATGAATGGTATTTTTCACGTTTAATATAAAAATCCACTACTGACCGTAGAAAGGCCGATGACAAGAAACCGACAACAAAGTGGGATGTGAATGAAGTTCAAGGATTTTCCACAATATGAAGGCTTAACTTTAACAAAGGTGAGTTAGTCATAATTAAACATCATTACTAAATAGCTACATCCGGGCAATTGGCAATCTCAAATTTTTCCATTAAATCTAATTTAAGCCCTATGTCATATCCATGTAAAATATCTTTGTCAAAATTGCTAACATGATTGCTCCAGTATAAATGATTTGCAAAACAACATTTTTCGTCATTATGTTTAAATTTTTTCTATTTTCCTTCTCTCTACGTAATACTTCTTCCAGTATGGCCAACATACCAAGTACCCTCACACTTTAATTTATGTAATCCATGTTTGTCCATACGGTCATATTTATCTTTGGAATTAAAATCTTATCAGGCGTCAAAGGGTTATAAAATGAAACATTACAATAATTTTTAGGGACAACTTTCTGTAATTTATAAGAAATGTTTATAGTGAAAGTTAGCGAGTGATAAAAGTCGGGACCATACAGAGAGAAGTCAATGACTTGGTAATTCATTTGGAGCGATAGCGGTCTTCTACAGGATAGTATCTTACCTTAGCGCTAGGTGTTGAAGCCATTCCTAACAGCTATGGTTTTTATTATTTTTATTAAATTTAAAATTACCAATAGCCCGGATGGACTTAGTAATGGTGTTTAATTATGTAATGACTCACCATTGTTAAAGTTAGGCCTCCCCATAAGTGAAAAACCTTGACCATCACTCACATCCCACTTTGTTGTCTGTTTCTTATCATCGGCCCTCATTTGTTCACCAAAACTTACCTTACCCCCTCCCCTCACGCCGACCAGCTTTCCTATGCCCCCTCCTCCTACCTTGGCTCATACTGAGAGAGTGCTTTTTGTATAACCTTGAAAATTACATAGGATATCGTAATAACCATTGGGAGCCCATTTCTCTCATCCTTACGTCAATTTGCATTGAGTACAGGGTTTGATATTTGTCCCGTAGAGAATTCCATCTGGCCGACGCATCTTTTGGTGCAAAACATAATGATATTACTACTCAGGCTTCAACATTCAGATTCTTTGAGAATCATCAGAAATTAAAGTTCTCGGTATCTTCTACTCCAACAGATACTCCTATCTCTCTCCAGGCTTTATATTTGAGATTTCTTTCTGTATCTGTCGTCTCTACAATTGTTTACGTAAGAACATTTCTCCCTAATTCCGGATGCAATGAATTCATTAACACAGACAAGACTCGCGCCAAGCAGCCATGTTGGCGAGTTTCATGCGTCGAAAGTGGAGAAGATTTCAACTTGAGGCGACGCGTCTCGTGTGAACTCAAGCGAAGGATTCCAGGCTTCTGATTGGCTGAAGATGCCGTCTCTTTCGCGTCTCTTCGCATGAAACACGTTCATGGAAACGTACCTTAAAACGACTGCATACTTATGCGTATCCCACTCGTTTGCTGCTTCCTTCTCGAGAAAGGCATGCTTGGCACAGGAAAAGGATTTTTGCTCACTCGGATGAGGTGATGTATATTTGTGGAACCATCGCCGCCCGTCCGTCATTTTTGAAGGCTTTTTATTCTCCCGCAGAAGGGTTGAGTGCCGCGCAAAGGGTGGATGGGGTGGAGGGGCGGATTATTCGGGCGACTGTGGGATGGGATGAGACGAGGCACGGCTGTACAAGGAATACAGATGATGGAAAGGGTTGTCGACGTTCGGGGGTGGTGGTTTTTTTTTGGGATAGATCTGCTGAAGAGAGGGAAGGGGTTGTTTGCACCCTTGGGAAAGAAGGCACGTTTTTCATTCTCGGGAAGAGAACGCGGCGGAGGAATATTTTCGGACCCGAAATTTAATGAAAACATTGTTAGTATTGCTTATCGGTCGGAGTTTCTTAGAGCCTTCGCTCCTGTTTTGTGCTTAAGCTTATTTTTCCCTTCCTCTTTTCGTCGGTTTTAATGAAGTCAGGCTTTCAAGGAATCCTGATGGTTTCAGGGAGAAAACTTCCGCTTTCGGAGCACGTATTTGTTTTTCGCCGCAGTCTCATCTCGAACTCGTAATTATCCAGAGAATCCGAGTGCGTAATTTTTATGCGAATTAGATGTTTTCTAAATTTAATCTTTTACGCTGATTACTTTATACAAGAGAATAAAGTAATTTAGATGCACATTTCGCCTAGAAAAACTCTTTGGTTTAACGGTTACTACATTTTTCGACGTTTTTGCAGTACTTATTTCAAATATCACTTGCATATGAATAATTAATTATGAATCCCGTGTCAAATAAATTTTATTTTTAAGGAACAATTTGTAAAAGGGCATTCAGAAATTTCTAGGTATTTTGTATTTGAACATAATGAGATTTGATTTAAGAAATTCAAATGTATCTAAATATAATCCTCTATCAAAAGATGATTGCGCCCTTAGTAATGAATATTCTTAAAAAAAATTGCCCATCATATTAATTAGGTAGTTTTTTGGAACTCTATCCCATTTGATTGGTGCAGCATGTAGTTCGTGATTTTTGTTTGGTGATAAATGATTCAGAAATTAAGGTAGAGGGTAAATATTGACACGCTTTAAAACGTATGTTATACGGAGGAAATATTTTGGTGATGATTATAAATGGTGATTAATTATGATCATAAACACAAAATACATTTTTCTTCTGTATATTCAGTTGTCGTATCAAACGATTATAATCGAAACAGAAGTAATGATTCGACTATTCTACTTTCTTTTTGTGGCAGCTATACATTCTTTAACATTACAATGCGTGATTGGTTCATCAATGGGATTTTTGCTGCAATTCAGCCTAATAAACCCGGTTCCTTTAAAAATTTTCATAATATTCATGCCACCATTTTGATAGCCATTGAATTATGGTCACTATTACCCATATTGTCTGCCCAATAGCACTCAAAAGGAAATTATGGATTATTACCTGCTTATAACATTTATTTGTTCTTAGAGTAGTTTCATTTGAAAGGAAAGCATCAGGCTGCAATTTAACTAGAGCTGAAAGTCATGAAGGGTTGAAGCAATTGGGATGTTTCTTGAATTGTTACTTGACCAGTGGACCTCATCCTATGTGCATTTTTATACTCCCTAGCCAGCAAAAATTCATCAGAATAAACTCTTTTTGTCGCAGTACCATTCAATTAGTCCGCAACTTATGAGTTTTTTCTAACCATTGAACTGACAGAATTAGGGAAGAAAATTTTGGTGTCGGACCATTTCATATTCAGATCTTGACTTCTGAATATAGCTTGTTTGACAAGTTTTCTTCCAGTAATTGATCGTTCCAAACGTGTGAAAGAACTCGTGCTAAGTAATAGAGCTCCTTATGCAACTAAGCTGAAGCTAATATTTCTCTCATTCGACGAATTATCTCTCTCTTTTTCCCTCCCGCCCTCGGACGGAGCTCCTTTGATTTTTAGTATCATCCCCTTCCGCTCTGCCCGGCGGGCAGTCACTCATGCCATGCCCGTCCTTCAGCCTTGGCGCTTCACTTCTCCTTTTCCCATCTCATCACCATCATCCACCTCCATACTCACATTCCTTACGCCTTACCACTGCATTTGTCCTATTTCTTTAAGAGAGTTATTATTCAGCCCATTTAATCAGAACTTTCATAATTATTTCTGCAGCATATGTCCATAAAATTATTATATTCCCTCCAAGGGAGTCTGTCTTTCATCACTTTGACCTACCATCATTCTATACTCCTAGCATGTCAATTATTTGCACAACAATGTTTTTTTTCCTTAGTTAAGTAAACCAACCACAGTCTCCTTTTTCGGAAGTTAATTACCGAATCTCTGTGAGGACAAGCTGTTGAAAATCGTTATACAGTGTTTTTCATTCAATTTTACATCGCATCATTTAATAACTACCTTAGGGATTAAGAAATGATACATGAGTAAGATTCTGTTGTTGTAAGGTAGAGTTGGATTTTGAATTTATTTGAAGCTTAGTGCCGAAATGAGCCGTAATTGAACTAGAAGTAGAATTTTCGTCTGAAGACTTTCACAGCTTCTTTTATCTATGTTGCTGGTGGTTTTCGGGTATTGCTGTGTAGAAAACATTTTAACTCGATTTTTTCTCTTGATAACGCTCCCAGTAGGAGGAGTGAAACGTCGAGTTAAAATGTTTTCTACACAGCAATACCCGAAAACCACCAGCAACATAGAAGTAGAATTCTTTTTTTCCTTAGTTAAGTAAACTAATAGCTTCTCCAAAACTTGAATAACAAGTTAACATTCTAATAATAATGTGTCGAACACAAAAATGTTAGATAGAAGATGTCAGCAAGCAGCTTTCAGCGATCCTTAAAGTAGATGGTAGCACTAAGGGCATGATACAAGTGTAGAAGGTGAGTGTGGGTGTGGATGTAACCATGGTGACAAGAGGACGCGTCGGAGGGAAGGGAAAGTGTGATGGGATGGGGGAACAAGGGGAATCTCATCCGGCTGGTTCCCTTGGGGAGCGGTGGGAGGAATGGTGGAGGGAGGGGGGTGCCTGGAGAAGGGGGGGGCGGCGTATGCTTTAAGCGGTGAGTGATGGAGGATGAAAGGGAATACGTGACGGAGGGCATATTGGGGGAGGGGAGGGAAAGCACATTGGTGGGGTGGGGATTAACGGCTAAAGGGAGCGCTGTTTCTTAGATGTACGATTGCACAATTTCAAGAAGCGAATCGCCAACTGTGTGCGTATTTATATCAGCATAATAACATGAACAACGAATATATATACATAGGCGGGACTCGAACCCGCGACGTTCGGTTTGGCAGGCGAGGAAGGACTTAACCCCGCCGCCACCGAGGCCGGCAAAGTGCACGAGGGTTGTTCTAGCAGGACATATTTCTCACAAAACTGACCTTTTTCAGTCAAAATGCTTCAACGCTCACTGTTTCTGGAGGCCAACTGCTACATGAGTCACCTATTGGCCCCAAACCATCACTATATGCAAATGATAAGGTAAATTTATTGAATTGAAGTTTTATTTGAATTATTTTTCCAAATGAGGTTATAATATTGATTTTTCTTCATTGTACTTGCGTCTTGTCTTTTAAAAGCGTTGAATGATTTCCTTCCCACCTACTACATTTTACTACACATTTGATGAAGGTAATTTCAAATATTTATATGAATTTTGATAGTATCGTAATAACTTATTTCTGTTCAGAAAACTTAAAGCTAGCCATAATCATTGTATAATTCAATCGCATTTTGCTGCAGTATTGAAGGTTATTCTAGCAGTACATACAAGCCTTTATTGATGGATATTTCAAAGAACTGTGGAGAAAAGAGCATAATTGTTTCTTTATAAGCAGGAAAGTCGTGACGGAAAAATGAAGGATCAAAAATGTCTTAGCTGTAAAAAATGTTTTCGGATCAATCCAGATTATTTGTAGATTACATTTGCACGTTTCCACAATTTACATTCATTCACCCAGATGGTGAAACTAAATGGCTTTGTAGTCCATAATTTTCAGTCAACATTCAACGAAAAATTCCGATTTGAAAAGCTTTGCTGGAGATTTATCTTGATATATCTCCTTTTTAAAGCGGCGTGCCTGTGACAATCTGTAAGTGTTCTGCGCCTCGAACCAATTTCATGGAGGTTGGTGAAGATGATGTTTACTTTGGGCAATTGAGAGGATTTCGGAGATTACTGAGCGACAGATTTTGGGAAGCGGCGAATGCCTGGATGAAGCGAGGATGTCTGTCTAGGGGATGAGTGATCATTGATGTGGATTTGTACCGAGGCGAAAATGGACGAATTGAAGCGGTGTGGAAAATGGCGTGTAGATTACGATGCGTGTTTGTTTTGCAGCTGCGGGCACCGTTAAAGGAGAAGGGGGCCAGTTGCTTGCGGCCATCGCCGAAACGTGAATGCGGCCCTGGGACACACACCGCGGCCTCCAAGTTTGAGCGCACACGACAGTGTGCAAACGGATGATAGCCACGGTAATGTTTGCACGGGACGGGTCTATTTTGGCGGCGACGATTGTCCCTTGAACTTTGGCTGAGGAAACAGATCGCAGAAATGGTGGGCATCTCCATTGTGACGCGAGACACTTTAAGTGCTTATAATTGAGCTGGCCGAATGGATTGTCCCCATACCTTATCCACAGCGCTTGCACTCAATTTTTCTGGCCACACACTTCCAAGTCTCTAATCTTTGACTCAGAATATTAACCAGGATTTAGTGATTTGCGGTGACAGCTTGTGTTTAAAGTGATTTCAAGGTGGATTTTAAAATATCATGAAAAGAATTCTTCGTGAATTCATGAAAGAATTCTGAATTTGATGAAAATAATGGTATTTACCTCAAAGTAAACACCCGTAGACCATTTTGCGAGAAAAAAATCGCATTTCTTGATCGTATTAATTTTTTTCATATATTTGCGAAAAAAAGTGTATTTAAACCCAAAATTTTCTGTTTCTTTACAAATGTTATTGGGTCTTGACTTTTTATATGGATTTTTGAGTAGTTGCCTTAAGCCCATTGTCCGTTTTTTTAGTCTGCAGTTTTGGAATGAATTTTCAGTTAGGATTCTAGTCCTCGAATAACATTTTACCTAATACATTGCAGCAGTTCGCTACTGTTCAGGAAATTCTCTTAGAGGAGCAAAGCAGTTTGAATGCTCCATTTGTGGGAGTATTTCCAAAAATTACACTGCTTGATGCGTTTGATTTATTCTGTGCAATTTGCAGTTTACTTTATCGGAGTAAAACAATAAAATACCTTATATTATAAGAGGGAAATTATAATCTATGCAAAGACCACACACTACATAAAACGTCCATAGCTCGGCGTAACTGGGCTTGGACCATATCAATGGATGATATATAAATCTATCTCTTCAGAATCACCTCATTAATTGTGTAAACAATTTTAAGAACGTGCGATAATAGAGTGGCTCTCTATAGTCGAAGCAATGTTACTCGCGACTCTTTTATTTCAAGAGAAAATGGAACTTTTCTCAGCTGATGATTATGCCAAGTTGATGTTCGCCATTTTAAAGTGTGGTGAATCAGCATACGCTTTTTAGACATTTTATCTTTATAGTTACGACAAATTCCCCCGTTATGTTGAAGGATTTAATCCTAAAAGCGTCCATTGAATGTAAATATATTTCCGTGCTCTTGTGACCAGTGGAGAGAGAGAGAGACTTTAAAGAGATGGGAATGTGAGAGGGTTGTGGGAAAGGCAAGCGAGGGAGGCAAGGCGTGAGCGAATGCGAGGGTGTGGTGTGATAAGGGGGTGTCGCACCCTTAGATGCGGCGCCAGGGGAGGGGTTCTGTGAGCAGACGGCGCGAGGAGTAAGATCGAGAGGGAACGTTTTGAAAGGGAGGAATACAGCGGAAGGAAGGATGGGAGAACACTATTTCTTGGCCATTTATGCGTCGGGGAGGAGAGCGATGACTTTCTCAATGATTCTCATCCCCTGTTGCTAATAAGCGCACCATTAAGTCATTTGAAGATCAACTAATTATCTTTTTAGAAGTTGTCGTATTACCCTCGCCACTTAAGAAAAAAATTTTATATCCTCCATTTTAGACTAAATTGTATTCCCTTACACAAGAAATATTTGCAGATTTTCTTTGCACTTCCCGAAAAATTAATTCGCATGAGTTATCCGGAACGCTGGCCAAGGGTTTTGCACAGAGTGTATTATAATACAGTGTTGAGCGATACAACAAATAGAATATTTTTTTGCGCAAGACGGTGACATGAAGTGAGTATAACTTTTGCAAGCATAATTTGGTGTCATTTCGGAGAAAGAAAACAACTATTATTAATGCCTCGCAATTGAAATTTTTTTTAGCAATATCCACATGGTATCCAATTCATTTTTAGATCTAATCTATTTGAACAATCAAAAATCAACATTGTTTTCAAATCTCATGTTGAAGACAACGCCCTGTGGGACACAGATCTACGTTTGAGTGTAGATTGTGTCTCGGCAAGAACCTTTTACAGTTTCTTTTGCTCTTTTTGTCGCAAAAAGAAAGTTTAAATATAGCTTTTAATGTTACTCTTTTGAAATAATGACTTGCAATTTTACGCAAAAACTTTCGTGGAAAATTTACATTTTTACAATGCGGAGTAACTCCCCTAAATCTGGCTTGAATCATTGGATTTTATAGTTAACTGTTACCTCTGATTATGATGATATCATGGAAAAATCGTGTGATTACTCCGATAAAGGCAGTTTTTTTAATAGCGTGAATTAGATTTTTTGACCAAAAGTTAGGCCACAAAAACATCTGGACAAGAGGTGAATGCATTTGGTTAAAATATTTTTCAGCACGCAGCTACGATGATTTAGTTACGCTCTTGTCACACGTGGAAATGTGAATGATGGTAGGGAGAAGTGAAGGGAGGGAGGGAGAGCGAGTATTGTTGTTGCGGGGGAAGGGAGAGGGATGGCAGGAGAATAAGTGCAGAGGGAGCAGCGCAGAAGATGCAGTGGAGATGGGAAGTGACAGAGGGAGAATAAGAAGAAGGAGAAGGAGGAGAAGCGCCACATCTCAACTTCCCGAGAAACTGAACTCCCGAAATGTGTGTGCGGAGCGCCACTTCCATGCCGCTCTTAATTCACTCTCCGGGCGGAACACGCCTCGCTGCCACTCAACTCGACTGATACTCGCGCCGCCCTCGCTCTTCGCCTGCCATTCGCTTCAAAGCGCCCATTCCCCCCGGCGACATGCACACGCTCCCACTTCCGTCCTTCCCACTCACCCAACTCTCCGTGATCTTGTTCGTGCATCCCAGTGTTTAACGCAATGGCCCGCACCGAACCAAAGTTGCGTTGCAGGTCGTACGTTGAAGTGTGGGTTCTTCTCTTTGGCGTTGGGAAGCGAATATAATCACTACCAATTTTCAAAGTCTTTATCCAAATTTTATTCCGTTTTAAATCCCAATTGGAAATATTTTCAATGGACAAACATCCAGTAATGACTTTGTGCGTCTAGAAAAATTAAGAGATTACCAATGTCTCAGGAAGGATAGGAGCCGCCGGTGATGATGGCGCGGGTGGATAGCGAGGCGCCTCTGTAGTACGGCCCGCGCTTCCACTCCCACTTGCATTGTGACTGCCTGTTGCCGATAGACTAGTGCCCAGTGTCGAGTGATTACTCGCGACTGATGACTGAGACTCCTGATGACTGAGTGATGATAGCGTCTCCACCGTGCCTTTATATTGGGAGGTTAAAATCAGGATGTTGTCGTCAAAGAGGAATAGGAAGAGGAGGAAGGCTTAGCCGTTCTGGAAAGTGAAAGGTTCAAATCCCGAGGCATATTTTGACGTAGCTGACTATACTCAGACGTCACACAACAGCACATTTACGCATATTTTGGGAAATGGAAATCTTCAATTTTTGCATCACTACCAGTGTACAAATTCTGTGTTCCAGCCAGGCTAACAGGTAAACCGTTACATGGCGACCCCCAAGTAAATTGAGAGGCAAATTTTTCAAGGGAAAATTATCCGTTCCTACCTGTGGCTGCATTTATTCAATTCAAGTGACATAGCAGATCCGCATTATTTTCATTAGCATGATGTATCAAGTAACTATTACGAGATTAATCTGTGGGCTCAGGTTTAATTTGTTGATACTTATTTATCATGATGATAGAAGAGAACACATGTTTTTGTAATTTTCCTTACTTCAATCCAACTTACATCGACCTAAGTTTAAACGTTTAGTCGTCATTCTCAAGGTGTTGAAGACCGGCAAAGTACCGAAATATTTAAATGTTATAGTTGGGATGGAGAAGAAAACATTCAGTGTGTGGGGTCAAGGGGATGATGAAGACACGTGCACACTGTATCGATTGCTAAGTTCTAACAACACCTATCTCCAAAATAGCAAATTTTTAGGGGAGCGAAAAATTGATTAATATTTTTGATTGTAGACTGAAATTAAAAACCAAAAGTTCATAAAACTGAAAAAGAAGCATTCATTTGCAAACAAAGAGTTGTTTTTTTGCTTGTATTTTATTTTTTTATGTTGATACACTTTGTTTATGATACCTGTCTCAAATTGGCCGAATTTGAAATACGTGTTGTTAGAACTTAGCCATCGATATGTGACACTGAAACACGCAAACTAAATACCAATCTGTCCACAAAAAACAGCGCAGGACGTTCAAAATACGTAACGTTTGTGCTTCAAACCTTTCGCGACCGAATTGATACCTTACTTAAATAAGTTCTCTGGATTATTACCAGAAAATGCGTATTAGGTATGAGATTTTTTTAAATAAAGCCAAAGATACCTGATATACATATAGCGTCATAAGAGACCACGTTTGATCTCGTGACGCTACAACCCCCTCATCTAAGAGCGGGCATATAACGCACGGGTTTGTTTACTTCGCTAGAATAAAAAAAATTGGTCCACTCTATATTAAGTTACCAGTAAGTGATATACCAAACTCTAGTTAGGTACCTGAAATAACCATATTTCACATAAAAGAACAACTTGGTGGCCTATAATTGAAGTATTTCGAAGAGCTTTGATCGCTCTCCTTATTCTGGAATAATAATCTATCAATGTCTCGAGCAGGATTTTTCCTCTGAGAAAGACAGCCACCGTGAATTTTGACTAGAGGGCATGTTGGCTACTGTTAATTTGTATTTTAAGAGTAAAAATAAGTTTTTTCTTGTCGTGTGAATGGATGTAAAGTGTTTCATTTATTATCTCCAAATTTTGACTTTTCATACTTTCTGGCCTATTGTGTAATTCTTTTGATGAGGCAGCCTTTCATACTTATTGCCTCTCATCCACTTGCATTGCTTACCTAAATGACACATAAATATTAATTTGACTTCGTGTCAGTAGTTCACGAGACAATGTAACAATTCTGTCTCACCCTAATATTTCCATCGATAAACTAGTAGACTGAGCCAGCAGCTACTAAATTTAGCATCCCTAGTGTCGGAAAGTATACCTTTTCTACCATCTTAGTCATTATTGCTGCTCTGCTAACCTTTCATCTCCAACTGAAGCCCATTCGTCTATCTTTTTATTTTTTACAGCACGTGTCTCCTCTCCGCTTCTTGTCGCTTTTTTTTCTGTGTCTATTTCCATTCCCAACTTCCTCACTATTCCTTCTCCCCCTCATTTTCATGAATTTCTATATTAATACTCCAACTTCGTTGGACAGATGAATTCCATCGTGCGTTGGTATATTGACCAAAGTGCACGCTTCCGAATAATGTCCTAATTGTATGATGGCTGAAATTTTACTGTGAAATGCCGCTACCTACTTGAGTACCCTGTAATAGACATTTTAATAAATGGTGTTCGGTCTGTTGGATGAGCCATTGAGCTGACGTCACCTTGTTGCCTTTCGTTTCGAACTGCTGATACCTAAAGATTTTTCATGCAATATTTTAGAGTTTTGATCAAACAGCGAGACTTCATCAGAACAAATTTTGGTGCCGAAGAGCCTTCACTACATAATCCGTGTCACTTTCAATTAGCACGTAAAATTTTATCAAATATTGTTACCCTTTTATATATTCATATACCCCAACGCAAACGTGCTATTTTGTGAGCAATAAAATATTATAGTTTTATGAAATACCCAGATAAATCAGGCAGCTGTTTAATGAGAAGAAAGCCAATGCATTCACTTCAATATCTTACAGAATTTCACTTTCCTTGAAAAATTCCAAAAAGTACTGCACTTAGTTGCATTCTAACAGTTTGTTGTTATTGTGTATGGAATAAACGCGTTCTACCGACCATTTATCTTCGTTGATGTCTTTCAGCGTTCACCTCTAGCGCTTCGCTCTGTTCCACTTTTCTCCTCGCTTGTAGCACTCTCCTCTCACAATCTCAGCGGAATGCTTCTGTTTGCGGATTTGAGCATGCCTTCTTAGATTCTTCTCCGAATATTTCTTAAAATTATCCTATGGGAGCAAGTTGTGGAGAAATTTATTTCGCTTTTGATGTGGTCATAATGCCAGATATCTGTCTGGCTGAATTAACCCACGAACGTTTGATATTTTGTAAGATAGTTCCAAGTTTATCAGTAAAAGAGACCTTCATTTCCTTAAAAAAAAACATGGCGACTTCCCTCATAATGGCATCCATTGCTGGAAAAAAATTCGCAATCGTTATAAATTTTTTATGAATTATGTAAGCTAATTTTTTGAACACATCTAAAATTGAGGCTAAATTATAAACCACAAAATCAATATTGTTTTAAATATTTTGTCATCCTCTTTCTTCAAATGAATTGCGAAATGGAAAAAAAGAAATGGATCAATTTAGGAATTTTACCCGGCAAGTTAGGTTATTTGCTCAAAATTAAAACAATTTCAAATAAATCCAGTAGCTGATATGCACACATGCTGTTTAGATGAACATTACATTAAGGAATGGGAAATTTATTCCATGGTTATTTTATTTCAATTCGGAAGCAGTGATACCCTTTTCTCTTCGCTAGACCAATTTTTTAATTGCATTTCTAATCGTATTTTAATGTGATAATGGCGAGAGAAATGCAGAATGGAGAGAAAATCATAGTAACTTTTTTACGCATGTTGTGAGTTTGTGCAATAATTTTTGGCGTGTAGGTAAATTGATCGTGTTCATGTCAAACCCTGCAATAATGCATGCGTTGATCTATGGCGATGTAGGTTAGCTATTGTTTTGAATTGGATCCTCATCATGTGGTGAACCTCCGATGGTTTAATTACCTAGAAGAGGGATGGGGGTCTTTTGAAGCGATACTCGCGGCCAGTCTGTTCCGTAATCACTCTCTCCCCTAGCGATGCCACCGTAGTGGAAGCCTGCCTTTATCCGCCGCCGTCCGTCGCACTCACTTAATTATTTCATTTACCGTCTGCGAGAGCCTGACACCACCACCAGAGGGCTATCCCTTGAAGGCCAAGGGGCCCAGGCCCCATCAGGGGTGAGCAGAGGATGGGCCCCTTGATGAGTCTACGGGCGATGACAGAGTGCGATGCGTGCGGAGCGGAGGGAGACTGGATTAGCCTTTTGATGTTCCTCGCGCGCTCTTTCAATGGGCATCGGGTTTCCAGCCGTGTGGAAAATTGTGAGATCGATCCGAAACGGAAAGCATCAGTGCAGAAGACAAATAGAAATAGCTATTTAGTTGTGATTTGATCCAACTCATCCTAGTTTCATATGGAATTTATCATTCAAATACGTAAAATCAGCCTGCCGAAATGATTCTTCTTTTATTCGCCAACTTCCCCTTGTTTGGAGCCTACACTTGCAATTCTGGGGGATGATTAAACTTTATTATTTAGATATTTTTATTTTATTCGCCACCTGCACTCAATTGTCCCAATTTCTGGCCGGGAACTCTCTGAAAGTCTACGATTCGCACTTGCTTTATCCCTTTCAAATTGCATGTTGCTATCTTTGATCACCTGCTAAATTGCTGTCATACATGCAGACGGTTTTCATGCACCACGTAATAATGTATTTTTAGTTACCTCTGTTTTTTTCATTCGATTTGTCGTATCAATTTTACAGATGATTTTTATTCCTGAATATGCCGCCTTAAATATTAGACCTTATTGAAATTTAATGTGTGCATTTCCAAAAATAAGGTGAAATACTGGCACATATTTTTATGATTTTATAATAAATTTAGCATTTTCTTAAATGATATCACTGCCAGCATTTTCAAATCCATAAAAAAATTGTGTGAAAAATCCAGAGAGAAAAAATCATTCGCCTTGACCGGAATTCAAACCCAGATCCCCCGATTTCCGGTCGAGTGCTTTAGCCAGTTAAGCTACCGAGGCGTCATTCTCCCCTGTGGAAATTTTGAGGACTATACCGGATCGCACAATTTGTGCATTGCGGGTGACTCCGTAAAGATATCACCGTGGCTAGTCCCGATATTCTTAAAATTTCCATAAAATAATGGCTGAGTGAGTGTTCCCAAATAGAAGAGAAATGGGGTGTAAATACGTTAAATCGCATTTCCATCAAGTGATTGTTTGAGGAAAAAAATCTCTAAAGGAAACTTATCAATTTATGCAATCATATTGTAATATTTGGAAAAAAATTTAAATTTAGTGAAAAATGCATTGAGAGAAAATAAGTGAGAAAGAAGTGACATGAAAAGGCTGAAACTGGAGAAAACATTTTTCCATTTTTATCAATGAGAAGTTTTACCCTCACACAGAGAAGTGAGGTTTTCCAGAGTTTTAGATTTTTTCACAGGTAATCTGGAAAGGAAAATAAATACCGTAGGGAATTCTTCGGAACGAAGTAAAGCAGTGGGTTGAGACATGCATTTCATGCGATTCAAATATTAGTGAAACAGCTGTGAATTAAAATTTTAGCCTTAATCAGAGTAAATTTCAACGGGGAGAGAGTTTTTCCTCAGACAATCCCCCTCATCTCTCCCAATTTCACTTCCTCCCTGCATCCCCTTTCCCTCCTTCCTATAGGCCGCACTTCACCTTTGAAACCCCTTCGGCAACCCCACTTGTAACTAGCCCCTATATCCCATTCCGTGGACGCTCAAATCTTATTCCCCCCTCCTCCTCCTACACCCTCCAGCTAATTCCCATCCCCCTACCCCTTACACCTTAATTTCCCCTTCCACCCCCAACCAACCCCCCCATCGCTTCCTCTCTCTCCTCCACGCATGCACTTCCCCTTCCGTCCCTCCCATCCCTTTCCTTTCTTCTTTCCTTCGCACAAATCTAACTAACCTTCCATAACAACCCCTCTCTCCCCCTCCGCAATCATCTCTCCTTTAGTTAAGTCCACTTCCTGCCTTCTTCTCCACCCTCATCCTCCTCCCCTCCCAACCCTCCCTTATCCTCTCTCTTTCTCAACCCCTTGTCGAATCATCCTCTATCGCCGTCCACTCTCAATCCTTTCCCACGGCGTTCGTCCACTTCCACGTCACTTGCCCCGCAGCCACTCTTTTATCTTGTCCCTCGGCCCTCCCTCCACACGGTGCAATACTCCTGGTGATCATTGGGAAAAAGGTTAATGCCAGGAATGCCGGTTTCGAAGTCATAAAGTTTATAAATTAGGTACTTTTAGATTAGTTGGATAGAAATTAACAATGCTGAACAGTTATGAGCACCTAGAATAGAAATATTGGTGGTGGAGCCGAAGCTCCTTTGCATCATCAATGTCCACGCATATCTATGCGCCATTTTCAATCAGTACGGAAGTGTTCAATATTTATTAAGGAAAAGTGGGGCGTTGAGTTATAATGGCTTGGGGTAGAATAATGAAAAAAAAAACGCATTTTTTGGAAGATATTTGTAGTGTATGAAATAAAGGGGATATTTTTCGAATTTAAATGTACCGTAAACTTGCTTAAGGAATTTTATTTTCCGCAGTTGCTTCATGCACTTACTCGGTATTTTATACGCCCGTTACAGAATAAGTAAATGCTTTGGTTCTATTTGTTTTATATGTGCTTTAGGAAGAGTCTGACCGTGAAAATATACATTATTCGTAGGTTTTTCTGGCTAACTCTTTCTATTAGCCTATGACTGATATCGTTTATATTTATCATGACGTAAACTTCAGGAAGTTAAATCTGCTCCTAATAACTCCAATAGCTCTTAGGTATCCCCGTTGGACCCCTTTTATATACGTTATTCATGCACAACTACTGTCCTCAGCTTTTTGCTCGTGCGGTTGTGTTCCACGAAGGGTATCGTCCAATAAATTGGAGTTATCGCTGCCCCTGGACCACTTATCCTTAAACAGTCCTGGCCCGCCGTGCGTGGAAGGTGCATTCGCCACGCTCGGATAATGGCACGGAGGAGCGCCGCTCAGCGATTGGTCCGGGAGTGCGCGGCGACCCCTCCAATGGATCGCTCGCCTCTTGTCCACCTTATCTACACGTACAGCCCCTTCTCGAAGGAGAAAAGTGCCCCCGCTGTGGTACCCCTGGCCCAACACCACTGCCTCCTCTCCTCCGGACTCCTGGGAATGCCAAATTGTGGAAATGTCCACCCTCGGGGAAGCTACCTCTGGCGATACGAGCGGAGGGTGGCTGGATTAAGGTCTGCCGTGCCGTAGGAGATGGAGGGGGAGGGTTGGGTGGTGGAGAGGGGAATTTTTGGGATAGGTAACGAAGGGAATGAGTGCGGGGAGGGGGATGAGGGTTGGGTTGTGGCTGCAATGCTTGTTTTCCCACCCCCTCACCACGTCCCTTCGTACGTGGGCAAATGCCTTTCCCCCCCGTCCCCCTCGTCTAGCGCCCTCCCCACTCGAACACATACTACCTCTGGCTGTGAGGCTTAAGGCAATGATTTCCACGTAGAGCAGCGAGAGATGGGGAAGGTAGCGGACTGAGGTGAGCATTGGAGGTTGTGTTGTGTGTGGGGGATGGATTTGTGGGAGGGGAGGGGTTGGTTGGCTTTTTAGGTGTGCCCTGTTTGTGGGGTGGGTTTATTTGGCTCTGTACGGCAAAGGGAGCAAATTGGGTTGATGGAGGAGAGGGGGGTGGGCATTCTTAGGCACCAGGGGAGGGGGCGGTTTCTTCCCCCTCACTTCGCCAACCCCCGGGAGGCAAGCGAGAAGAGAGACGACACGAGCGAAAGGGATGATGGCATATGAGATGAGGAAGGAGTTGAACAAGTTCTTCGCCTGGGGAGGCTGCACACTCTCACTTCTTGACTGCACTGCTGGTTGCGTGGATGGCGGGAGAGAGGTTGCCTCGCAGGAAACGGTCGGCCGGTTGCCTCAGCTTCTGCGAATGAATCTGCGGATTGGGGAGGAAGAAGAGAGGACGACGCCCCTGCGCATTGGAGAATGCGGAAGTGCCGAGTGGAGGAAGCGAGCGCCATACCACGTGCTCAGCAAGTTGAACACGTCCTCAAGTCGATCAAACGTTTCGGCCAAGCATTTTTCCTCAGATTCACTCCCTCCCGATTTCATAATCCTCATTAGAAGTATTATGTACTTATATTCAATTTTTAATTCATATGTTAGCCTTTTTTAAAACTCCACTTTAGTGAATAAAACAGTAACACGTCAGCCTACGTAAACTTTTAAACTATTCATCCAAATTAAGAGTAAATATCATTGGCTGGTTCAGAATGTAAAGAAATAGATTAGAAAAATGTGCCATGCAATCCTTGTATCTTTTAGTTCAAATATTGTCTTCACTGTATGGTTTTTTATCCAAATAGGCGCTTCTAATTTTCCCTATAATTAGACTGAAGAGGTCGAGGAAGTCTAGATCTCTTTAAAAAATCCATTATTGATGGTGCTGCTCTCAGTACCTATCTGAAATTTCATTTGCTCAAATAAGTTACTGTAGAATGCTGTAGAATAATGTAGCTGTGGAATTGTTGTCACTAATCCATTGAGCAATGCCTGAGCTGTATTTGATCGTTAAGAGCTCATTTAACTGCCCAGTCGATGATGAAATAGTCACTAAGTGTCGTTTTGCTGGTACATCATTATGGTAAAAGATAGATATAAAAGGAAGACGAAAAATGGAAGTGATAGATTCAAATATAGTTTTATAATTTCTGTAACACTTTATGAATTCAATGCGAAATAATACGCATAAAATCTAAAGGTTCACCTACTTTCACATCATTGATGAGCATTTTCCACGAAAATACTGCTTATAGTTCGTCTCATGCAATTCTAGATTGATGCGTAGGAAAGCATATGCCAGATTGAATGCTTGTGACAGAGACATTTCATGAGACCAAATATTTAAAGTCAGGGAAAAACCTAAAATCTATTTAACCAATTACTAAGCATTTTTTTAATTTGCCCACGGTGTATTCTCAGGAATGGAATAAAGTCTAGGTAAAAAAGCGAAGGTTTCACACGAACAAGAGTCTTCATCAGAAATGTTGTGAATATTAATGCTTAAATGATAAGCACACACAGCATATCCAGTAGTTTATTTTTTGTGACTTGGTCATAGAAATTAGGCGTAGAAAGATACACTATGGGTAAGAATATAAAACAGCGGTAGATGGGAACATATGAAGAAGTATAGAGCTTACGCAAAGTTACCTGGTAGAATATTTCAGCGTTTCACGTTAAAAAAGAAGATATACTTAATGGAGGTCGAGTTTGTTTATATTAGAGTGATTTTCTAATCCTTGGCTTCATTTATTTATTTATTTCTGCTAGTGAACCTCAACAGCCAGAGCTATTTTGCACTTTTCTGAACCTTTCTTTCCTTTTCCTCTGTCCTGTAGATAATGTTCTCGAGTTTTTTCTCCGCAATGTTTTGGGTGTCTTGCGTGAAATATTGTTTTTACGTTCACTACTTTAATAGCTGGCATGAAAGTAAAATGATTTGCACATTGTACAATATTACAACTATCAAAATGGAACTATGCAAATAATTCGTGATAAAATGCTTCTTCGCATAAAGTGAAAGGAGTAGTCGAGCGAAACCCGGTGAATAGGTTCTCCTTAGGATATTTAACATTGAAAAGGGGACGGGTACTCTTTGAGGACGCATGCACTCATAGTGCTTATCAAGTGTTTGTTACCCAAACCCACTTCAACGCATTCTCTCCCTCAAATGAAATCTCGAGAGAAGCACCGAGGGTCCCATCCACTCCCGCTCGCTTAACCCCGGCCGTTCAATGCACTTGCTGCACCCACCTACCTATCTCCTTCTTCCTCCTGCGTTCGCCCACTCCACCACCTTCATCTCATCTCCTCCATCCCGCAGCCTCCTCCGACCAATTCCCCTTCATTGCCAGTCTTCTCTCCACACAGCGCGCTCCAACCTCCGTCCCTGGCGGCACCTGATGACGCCGGATTTTACGAGCGCGGGAAGTGGGCTCCTCGTAAGTGCATGAGTTTGGATGCGTTCAGGGTGAAGCGTCCTCACCAGGGAACGCCGGGAAGGTGGCGGAGGGGGAGGGGAGGAGCCAGCGGCAGCCGAAACAAAGTTTGCCCTCGCTCTCTACCCCGTGGGATTCTTACGCCTTTGCAATAAGGAGATGCAAAGCAGTTGCTCACAAACAGAGTGGCGAATTAAATCCTTCCATTTCTCAAAGTATACTTGAGTGCATCTCTAGATACTTCTTTAAGCACATTTCATCAAACCGCCATCGCAGAAGAGAAGGATTTATTTAGCGGGAAGGGGATATCAGCCAAACTTTCCGGTTGGGATTACTCCGCAATCAGTGTAAAATCACCCTCCCAAGTATCCTAATCTTCCAGTCTGAAAATATTATTGTCAAAAAATAACCATCACTATGTTCACATTTTCTGATGATAAAAAATGAATCTTTTCATAAGTTGCTACGTTAATGTTACTCAGAGCCGTATTACTTTTTTGGCATTATTATTTATGAATGGAAGGCATGCCAAATGCTCCTCGTAACCTTAGTGTTGTCATCTGGTTTTCTGTCTCTCTCTGGCAGCTGTCCCAAATACCAAAGATGTCTCCAACTCCTCCTATCCCGTACCTTCTCCTTGGTTTAATCGTGCCTTCTTTTTAACCCAATTTTCTCTGTCATCTTCAGTCTTCTTCCTTCTCTTTTCTACTTCCACTGCTCCCTCGGCTGCCTTATTTAAAATCCCCTTCCGTCTTAAAATTCCAATCAAATTCAAATTTTAATCCAATTTCCCTTTCTTCCGAACCGATTCCTCTTTGCATAGTCCTCAATGATCTTCTCTCCTCCCCCTCCATTCCTCACTTTATCCGCCAACTTCACTCTCTCCAGCCTTATCCACAACCACACCTCAGAAGCGTTGATTCCATCCCTATTTCTCGTTCCCAAGGTCCATGCTTCGCATCCATACAACACAACGCTCTACATATAGCATAGCACATCAGTCTCTTCCTCGTCTCTAGGTTCATGCTGCCTCGATAACACCTTTCTCTTCTTATTTCCTCAGTTCCCGTTACACTTTTATGCGCTTCAATTATTCATTTCCATTTATTAAATAACAAAAGATTAGTATCAAGTATATGTTTTTTATTTTCTGTCATAAAAACATGCTGTACCCAATTTCTCCTCTTGCTTTCGCTTGATAACAGTCCAACAAAATGATCTGTAAATGTAGATTTTAGAAACTAAAATGATTATGTAAAATGGAGAAATTAGTTTTTTGTCTTTTAAAGAGATAGATAGCCTTTGACTACGCTTAAAACAAATTGTAATCCAATTCTAATTCCGACGATTCAAAGTTCCAAATAATATTAATTCAAGTAGTTAATCATTTCATCGACAAGCTATAAGTATTTCAGTGTTATTTATAAATGTATTTTACATCTCGTCTGACTGAATCGATGCTCATGATCAACAATATTTATTACAAGAAAAAACTCTTGATGCTCTATTGCCATTACTTTTTCCTAATTACTTAAATTTAAGTGCAGGCATCAGTAAAACTGATCCCACCTTTGTAAATCTGTTATCAAAGCCCAAGAAGTAGTCCACATAGTGGTTCGGAATCGGGCGAACAAACCGTTAATTTGTGTTAAACGGGACAGAGGATGGCGTTACGGAGTGGTTGTGGGCCGCAGAACCGATTGGAGCCCAATATCCCCCTCGAGATCTCCTTCAACCGGAGATAGTAGCAGTGCTGTCGGAGTGCACTGGAGTACCACCTCTCTTGCTTACAATACGCGCTGACGTCGGCAGATTGTCTTTCGGCACCCTATCGCCACCACCGGAATTCGATTCACTTTATCTTCGGAAGGGCATCGAACCAATAGCATTACGATACAAGTAGATTACGATACCCTTTAATGAAACGTCGAGGCCCAGTAAGCAAACGATGTTGGTCTTGCGTCCTTGCTGATCGTGTCACACGCAAAATGTTTAGTTGGCCGTGTGTCGGGCCTTTATCATAGAAGTTCTCTCTACTCCTGTCCTTTTAAAAGTACGCCCTTTACTGTGCACTAAAAAAGAAATGCCCTTCTCATGTCACTATCCATTATTTTTTCCACTAATTCTTCTTGTAGTGGGAAATATTTGATGACAAATTCTTACCACTCGTCCATTAAAAATTATAAAAATCACACTCATACATCAAGTGTATGCTACATTTAGTCCATTAGTTTGATTAAATGACGACGCTAGAGGTATGTTTTCTATTGTTGAAAGAGAGATTAATACCAATTTCTTTGCTGTAGCTGAAACTTTATCTAAGTGAAATCTTAGTAATACTAACATTATTTGTGAGACAGGCCGTCATTTTCTATATTATAGCAATTGTAAGATACTTTCTGGATGCCCATAGTTCTTATCTACCCTGTTCAATAGCGGTTTTGCATATCCGAACTCCACAGTTACTGTTGCATATGAAATAATTAAATTACCGGAAGGGGTTGCCAATGACTGCATGAATATCTAGGGAATTATTTCAATTGTCATGTTAGAATCTTCATCATTCTACATATATGGTACTTTCATAGGGATACTTACCGCATGCCTTACAGTGAAGATCACCGAAAGATCCTCACCTGGAGGCTAACAGGCTGTTCACAAAGAAAAAAAAGTAATGATATGAGAAAAAACTATCACAATATCTTCGAAGGATCTTAAAGTCTCTATAAAGGAACTGTTTCCTGTTTCAGAAGTTTATCACCGAATTTTCTGTGAGGACAAGCTTTTGAAAATCGATATACTGTGTTTTTCATTCAATTTTACATCGCATCATTTAATAACTACTTTAGGGATTAAGAATTGATACATGAGTAAGAGTCTGTTGTTGTAAGGTAGTTGTGGATTTTGAATTTATTTGAAGCTTAATGCCGAAATGAGCCGCAATCGAGCTAGATGTTTGTTTTCCCGGGCAGCAATACTAGAGAAAATACGAGACACGCAATCCGTTGACCCGAAGCTGTCATTTTTCTCGTTCTTACCATTATTTATCACATTTCGTCTCTGCAGTGGACCGGGGAGACTCAACTTGAGGAGCGATGTGTCAACATCCGCGCAAAGAAAGCACTTGGAGCGCAACAGCAGAGATCGATAGATTGACGGTGAAAGAGATGAGGTGGTTGCAAAGGAAATCGTAAGGAAACTGAAAACATGTACTTTAAGGAAATACGTTGGAAATGAAAATAATATGCTATTGGGGTAAATTTCCCTCAAATTGATCTTCCATGAATGATTTCTGAGAAGAGAGTGATTCTCTCTTTAAAAAAATCCGTATACCTTTCACCTACAGATCATGAGTGTAGTGGAAAACAATGCGTTTAGTCGGAAGCAGTGACTAAAAAAGTTTTAAAAAAAATTGAAATAACCGATCCATCCTTAACCTGTTGTATATCAGGTAACAATACAATAAGATGAACAAGGTTTAATCACAAAAATATGGTAAAAATCCTAAAATAAATGACTAAAAATTTGTCCTAGAATGATGTATACTTGAAATTTGGCGTAGGCAGCGTAAAGCGTAGGCAGCTGAAATCAAATGCAATAGCAATTTTTCACTTTAATGACTATAAGTTAGTTTTTGTCCCATTTTTGGTAAATCTCTTTCGTGATTTTAGTATGCCAAGGTAGTGGTGAGACCTTTGTACAGTTTTGAACAGAATAATTTGAAATATCATGCCACCATTGTACTCATTTATTCCCTAGCTACGCAACATATGCGTACTCATGTATTCCCTACTTACCAAGATTCATAATAGTAATTACCGAAGTACGTAAACAAATACTTATTTTGCATATTATGTCTTTGCTTTTCCATCATGCGTCATGTAAGACTGCGCCACGTGTTATCTTTTAATACATGCTCATAATTTGATGTACTTTCCCATTTTATTTCTCACTATTGTGTAAAATATTGTGATCGTTTTAACATTGTCACTCCTATTTTCATTGTAGTTGAACACGTTTTTTTACTTATTTTCTCCATAGGATATTACGATATTCTAAATGTGCTAGACTTTCGAAGAGAACAGAGTTATGGGCCGTCGAACAGCGCGTTCTCACCGCCGAATCCGTGTCCTTATTGGGCCCTCCGCTCTCCCCCTTGATGGAAGTCACCCCTTAATGCAATAACCAAAGAGACATGGTCAACAGAAAAGGGAGGGTAAGCGCATGACACAGTCGAGTGACCCCGCTGTCCCGCTCAATCCTTTCAGCTCCAGCTAGCCGGAAATCATTCATTACCTGACCCCAGCCACGATGCACTCATTATGGAAACAATTTTGGCCACAATTTAAATTTTTTCGTAGCTTTGAAGTTTCCATCCCCTCTGGTTTCTCGTTTTAATTTAATTTTACCCTCTATCGAGCGATTTCAGTTTATCTGGAATAAAAGAGTGAGAGCTCTATTAATATGCACCTAGGACATCCAATTCTCAAAGCTGTACTTGGGAGATAAATGTGCGAAATTGGATACTCATCTAATTTATGGTGTACATCTGATTTACATTAGTCAATTATAGTCTGATAATACAGACCCATAGTGCATCCCAGTCTTCCCAGTAATTCTCATTGCCCTAAAAGTTGTAATATTTACTGATTTAAATCTGAATTGAGTACTTGACAATGGTTTTTGCGTGTGCGCCTCCTTCCCTCTCCTAACCCTGGAGACGTCACTCAGCGAGCTGGTATCGAAAAAAGAGATAAAATCATGGAACGAATTTTTCCGATGTAAGTGTCCTATGCAACTATGCAACAATATTTTAAAAATGATTGGAAACCATTAAACGCCATCTAAATTTTAATGTGAATTTGCCGTTGTCTAGCCGCGGGTGTACGAACAAAAGAAAACCTTCTGAGGAAAGGAATTTTTTATTTTTTCTTCGAACTTCTTTCGGAATCATGCTGACGCTATAGGTAATATACAATGTACTAAAAAGTGGTATCGTCAATTAATATGATATTTTTCTCTATTTTATTCTATTTCAGCAATTTTGGACTGTATTCGGGTGTCATTACGTTGCAAAATGTCGGACGCTAATTTAACGCAATTTAATGAATTGTTGTGAAGACTTTTCAGAAGTGAAACTAAAATTAATAAAAAAATAAATTAAAAAAAAATCCATTTGCTGCGCCGCCGAAAGTTACGCTAATTGTTGAACATGCGTCGTCGTATTCTCACCATGGCGACGCCTCCTTCCCCTCCCTGGTTCCTCCGTTCCTCCCTCTCAGCGAATGTGGGCGCAGAAGTGTTGGGCCGGAGAGGTGTGTATCTGTGAGCATTTCCGCCTTGTGCACCCGCCACGAACAAAGCACCTGTCCTTTCGCTTTCATTCACCTTCTTCGTCCGTTTTTACCGATTTCACGATTAAATTGACCCTCTTTCGAGATACATATCTTTCATATCAGATTGCTTTCCCACTTAATCTTCAGATTGGCCACTCTTACCACACCCATTTTCTCTCTGTGTCCCTCCGGAATGACGTGTAAGCATATCCACCTGCGACATCGCTCATTCACTGGATCGACCGCTAATTTTGACGACGAACAGTGACCACACCTTTGAAAAAAAGGTCGTGGAAGATGGCTCACTTTTACCACGATGGAAACAGTACCTCGAGCACTTTTTATAAATAAAAGTTAAATTTCGAGTAACAAAAAGGCAACCAATACCCAATTGAAGCGCTGCAATTATAATAATTAGTGAAATAAAGTCACTTCAGAACGACAAATTGTCATTATCCGCCGCAGATCTTCGTTACCTTATTCCGTGATATTTTTATTTGTTTTTACAGAAACCTGCATTTTACCATTTATTTAATGAATTACCCGAAAAATTGTATTTGCTGCGTGAATTGCTCATCTTTGCCCATAAATTCCGTCGTCTAATGTTCCATTAAAAAAAACTGAATTTCACAAATTTTTCTTGTATCGCTAATTTAAATTTAAGATAATTTAAGGTTGATGTTAAGCAAGTTTTATAGGTGAAAGAAGATTTGAATTGTTAAAAAAAATATACATAGGCAAATAATTGAAAACGTAGAAAAAATGAAGTGAAGTGAAAGAAAGATAAGAAATAGCGAGGAAATAGATCGTGGTACAGTGTGTTGGGGCATGAATTCCAGGGCATCAGGACAAGTTAGTTTGGTAAGATGAAGAATTTTATTTGAAAATTAAACCGAATTAGCACGCTTAAACCAAATCGTTTTAATTAATTTTAACATAACGTATAAGCACGGAAAATCCATTGCAAAACTCATGAAGGTTCATTGTGAAGTTGTTGAATTAGTTCTAGAAATATCATGTCGAATTCAAGTAATAAAAAAATTAAAAATGCCTCTAATTTTTCAATCAAATGAACGGTGAATGAACGTGAATGGAAATCTATGTTGGAGGAAAATGGAAAGAAATTTTCTTTCGTTCGATTCAAAATTTAAGTGAACAGTAGTAAGTAGAATAATTATGGCAATAATGATTATCCTAATTTATTTTAACTGCTTTTAATGTTTAAATATCATTACCTTTTCCCAAAAAATGTAGTTTCGGCTATTTTGTTTTAAATTAATTACAAAACCTTTGCTATAGCTTAAAATTATAATAATCAGTATCGCTTAAAGTTTAACTCGGGGTTTAAAGATAGAAAATTTGAGATTACCACTTAGAACTAAACTGAATGCAAAAATCCACTTAAAATAAATTTAAAAGTCTAAAATAATGTTATAACATTAACATGTAATAATAACATTTTTTATTATCAACATAACTTGTTCGTAAGATGAACATAATGGCCTATGGCTCCTTAAATTATTGAAAATTTCAAATATGATTTATGATAAAGTTGAAATAAGTTTTAGATGAACATTTCAGATTTCGAAAACAAAAACCCTGGTGTGTATGTAAAGTAATAAAATTAAAACTTACTTGGCAATATGTAGCAGACTTGTCTCATTGCGTCAGATAATAATCTTACATGTGCGCGGCGTTTTTCGTTTTCGTTATCTGAAATGTTCTTCAGAAGCCTATTTTAACTAGGTATCTCATGAGTTATTTATGAAATTTTAAATAATTTAAAGCACCATGGATTATTTTTTCGAAAGTCGAAAATTGTGTTAGTTAGAGTTAGGGAAAACCTATGAAACGCTTTCAATTTACGGAGACATTGAATTGCTTGATGGCAATCAAACTGTGGCTCGTAGCTTCCTACAAACCATTCATATTTTTAAATTTCTATCCTGATTACGCGATAATTGCCGTATTAATACCCTCAGCACTTGCGCAACGCAGAGTACTATCTTACCTCCATCTCACTAGCAAGGATAATGCACATTGATCGCGAACATGGTAGATCATCTTCATCAGGAACAAAGTCTTAGCCGAGACGTCATCCATAAGAAGTAAAAATAAGAGAGAATGACATGAAATGCATTGTGTCTCAAAACATGTTGGTGAGCTTATTGACCTTCATCATTAGGGATAGGTGATAATAGCCATTTCATTTTGATTTTGCAGCACTTTCAATCACAGTTTGTAGCATTTTGTTGGGTCTACTTTTTCTTTATTTTCATAATGTATCATTAGTAGATGACGGCAAAGTGCGGTGAAACAAGGTTATTTTACAAAATATGGAATATTTTAAATAATTATGGGGTAGAAAAATAATAAATTCTGGAATCTATATATATGAAAGAAAGTCGAAAATCGTGTTAGTTACACCATTCATAATTCGAGAACGGCTGTACCGATTCAAATGATGATTGATTTTTTTCATCCCCATATAACAGATTAGGCATTAAAAAATAGTAAAAGTTCACAAAAATTAATCTTTCTCTTAGGAGTATTGTTTGGAGTTGGTAACACTGCAAATGCAGTGAACTCTGTAAAAGCTAAAATTTGTTTTGTTTTAATCAATTTATTGTATAAAATTTATACTAAGCCTCTTAGCAATATTACTAAACCTCTCTTATCTCTTCACTCACTCGTGTCTCTCAAGAAATGAATGAATTTACTCATCTATACCAGTCAGCAAACTCCAAATTGTCATGCAATCTGGTGTTGGAGAATTTAAAAATTATGATCAAGAAACATCATGCACTATCTTTGGAAGCATTCGTCTCTTTTTATAGGCTTAGCTTTTACAATTATGCTTCATAATCCTACGTGAGTGTCGCCAAGATTGTGCCGTTTAAGAAACAAATGACACTATTTCACAGAACGATCCAAAACTCTCTGAAAGGTAGTGGGGCTCTTCAAAATTATTTCTTTGATTTCTTTCTTTACATTTTTTTTGCGAAGGCTTCCGCAGTTAAAGGTCGATGCGGTCATGTTTTTCGTTCCGTCACCGCGTTTTTTGATGTTTGATGTCGTCTAAACTGCCGCCAGAATCTTCAGGTCAGAAGACTCCTTATTCGCGTTGTCACGGAAAAATCATATAAAAATTAGAAAACTCGTATTTAAATATCGTATTCCTTATTATGCCGGTTTTTTAAATGATAATTATACTCAAATTGTGAATAATAATGCATTTAATTCCCAATAAGGTTATGTATACTTACATAAGTATTTTTCTGATCGACTTCACATTCTGATTCTGAAAAATGTGATTGCACGGTGACAAAGAGGAGCATTAGTGTGTGGCTTTCGTGGAATAAATACCATTTTAAAAGCGAGAGAAACATTTTGTGGCTGACGAGGTGTGGGAATGAATCGAAGAGGTGTCTGGGAATGAAAGTCTGGGAGGGATTAGTGGCAGCGTGCATAAGCGGTCGACGGAATGGGGAGGACAGAGGTGTCGGAGAAGAGAGAGAGAGAGAGAGGGACACCTGAATATAAATAGAACGGAAGGAGAGGGATGTGGTTGAAGCGAAGGTCCTTCTGGGGAGGAGGTGGAGGGGATGTTGAGTGAGTCGGGGAAAACCCATGAGGGACGACTTCTTGCGACGCGAAGATGAGTGCGAGGAGATTCCAGGCGATGACTTTTAGAGTATCACGTGATAACCGTGCATTTTTTTAGCATCCTCAAAATGAGTGTTTAGGCTCGTTTCACATGGAAGGTCCGCGCTACGCGCCCGGATAAGGTTCCACTGACATTAATGGTAGCTTACACGTGAGTGCGGACCGTCCGCGCGCGGAGGATCCATCCGCTTTGCCCCTCCGCCACTTGGGTCATCCGCGCGCGTAAAGGGCCACAGACGTTGGTTTGTGCTGATGTGGACCAAGTAGATTTGTCAGTAGATTTAGAGCGAGCATGGAGATAGCATCGCGTCTTTACGCTATGGATAGTCTAATTGACACTGGGAAAGTAACTGAAAAAATTATATTCATCAGCGCGTAGTTCAGTAAATATGATCACTAAATCGGCTAATAATGTTCTTCGTGCCACAATAGGGTGCGCCCAAAACATTCTTTGACGGGCAATTTTCTTTCGTTTTTTTCTAACCTGGTACACAACAATAACTTGAATTGCACTTGGCTGAGTGACGTTCTTCTACATTGGCAAGCAACACACACAGCTGACATTTTGCACGGATTTCGTCCGCGCCTATTTGAGCAACGACGACCGCTCTCCGAGCCCCGTGCGCGTCCCTGTGAAGCGGACCTTATGCTCACATTTGAAGTTTCCCATGATCTAATGCGTGCTGCTGATAGGAGAAAGTGTGACGTTGAAGTTGTAATTTTTAGGGCGCTTTTTTTGTAAATTTAAGAAAAATTATTTCACTCGACAGTAATTACTTGCATCCCAACCTCTTTGCGCATTTGTGCTTAATTTTGCATTTGTGCAATAGTTGAAAAGCAAATAGCGTCTCGTAAGGATGCCGTTTATTACGACACTTGATTCTGCACAACATAAAGTACTCCATAAAGTGTTAGCTTCCTGTAAAATGGAGTCTGTAAGCTGGTTTTGAAAGCCTACGGGAATTTTTTACCAAATGGCTAGAATAAATGTGTAGCAATTGAGTATAATCATTGGTCAATACCTAATTTGAAAGCTGCTGGCCGTAGAATTATAAATATATATCGTTTCTAATACATCCCGGAATCCTAGATGTCGTAGCCTGCATTTAGGCTTTCTTGGGACCGAACTAGCAGAAATATTCACTCACCCATATCATGAAAAACCCGTTGAGGCGGGACTGGAACCCGCGACCCCTGGCGATGACCTTTATCCCCTGTAGAAACCTCCCCCCGCGACCAGAACCAAAAGATGTGCTTTTACCTATTTCCAATGAGTCTTTGAAAAGCCAAGAAAAGCCTAGCCAATACAGCACGTCGGAAGCAATTTTCTCTACTTTTGAACACATCAATATCCTCAATGCTCTCCACTCTCTCTTGGATTCTTGCCATATGGCTGGAAATTTCCCAAAATGACGACTCGTAAAGAAACTTAAGAAGCTCGTAGAGAGGTTTTCCGCCAATGGTCGACTTTCGTGGGTTTTCTTACTGAAAGTGATACCAGTCCATCTACTATATTCAGTTCGTAATTCAACTTCTTCTTAACCTAAATGTAATATATAGGTTGAAGTCGATTCATGTGGAATGCAACACACAATTTTGATAATCATCCCCCCTTGTCTTTATCCTCACATTTAACTCATTTTTCAGTTCAACAGGTTTGCATTTTGCTCTCAATTAAACTTTTACATGCACCCATCTCATTTCTTCTCCCTTTCCATTCTTACGCTTCAGTCTCTGCATTACTACCCGCTCCATTCCCACGCAGTCGTATTCTTATCTTTTAAGCGCCCTCTTTTCACCCGCCCCTCTGCTCCACCTTCTCCTCTCTCCTCCCTCTCCAAACTAGCGCCTCCAATTCTCCTTCCCTTGAGTTTACATTTTAAAAAAATTAAACGTTTCCGATTCTATGTATGCTTAGATGTAATCTCAATTTTCCAAAAACTTCCCAATGCATAAACTCCTCTCTTTCATCCAAATTCCGTTCCTCTTCTTCTGCATAAATGAAACCTTAAGGCCGCTACACACGGCGAATGATCATGCTGAATTATCACGTGATCATTCACAGGATCATGCAAGCAAAATATAACATGCTCTAATGATCACTGAATGATCTTGCGCATGAAGGTTCATTCGCGAATTGTTCCGGTTCCATACACGGTGAATGATCATGCGCATGATCATGCTGAATGATCATGCGAATGAAATCATTCGCCGTGTATAGAGGCCTTTATCAGGGTAAATTTAGAGTAGCTCCTCTTTTGTATCAGAGTTAAAATTATGGATATATCACCTGCAATATTTTTTAGCTTGAAGTAAAAAAAATTCTTCGAGCTCATAATGACAGATGCTATTGCATGCTATTGGGCCTCTACCCTGTCCCTCTGGTGGCTCTAATCAATGATCGATGATAATTAGTATCCAAATGAAAAAATCTTCCGCAAGCTCTTCTTTCAATATTTTTTTCTCGAACCCAGTTGACTGCCTTCAGTTCACGCCTTCGGTGGCGACAAGTCCAACTCGAATTCCCCCTCCCCCCTCGCTCTCTGGCAGATCTGGTCCCAGCGAGAAGCAGATTGCCCCGTCTGCCTCAATGGACCACTCGCACCCAGCATGCACCGCGCCTCGGCGTCTGGCTCGAACGCGAAAAACGAGTCGTTAAATTCCGGCCGTAGACAGAGGAGTGCTCTTAGCGCCCTCCCAAACACCCGCCTTATCTTAATCTCCCTTTTATTCCCTTCCGTCCAGTCCTTTCGCGTGAAACCCGAGAAAGATTCCCTCTCCTCACGCCCTTCTCTCTCTCTCTTCAAGAAATCTCTCTGTAAAAGAACTCCACTGTTCTGTCATGCAGACCTCTTTTTCCTGGAGCAGCCTTTTCAGGCCCTTGCTCTGGCGGAATATCAGCCAATTGAAAGGATTGATTCCGTCAGCGAATTTCATTCATTTCGGGATGGGTTCGGAGTTTATTTTCTTCTTTATTTAATACTGTTGATTTAGTCGGTAGATGCAGCTGATTTTTTTTATCCCTCTCGTAAATGACTATGAAAATACATTACTCTTTTGTGATGAACGCTCCAAATAGAATTTCATGGATAAAACGTAAGCGTTCCGATATAACATTCGTTTATCGTGATTAAAAGAGGTTTTTCTAATCATCAATAGTTTTCCTTATAGAAAACACATTTTTAAGACGACAGATGAAGTTATTCCTTATTGATGAGCAGCTATCTTGTCACGAAATCTAGATGGCTTTGAATTACAGATCTATTGATATTAAGCGCCGCATTGCCGGATCAATTATTTGAGAATTCAAAACTTAGCGTTTTCCTTTTTGGAAACGGCTGACTAATTAAACTAACTGAAAATGAATTTATTGGAGGGACCATTTCAACGTGAATCTCTGTTTCATTCTAACTTGGCTTTTTTTATGATAATCATGAGTGTGCTGACTTATTCCACCAGGTCATAAAAGATTTCAATGCCATAAGTACATGAGCTACATTTATATTTGGAATCCATAAAAGTGTACATTTTCAAAAAGAATCTCCGTAAACTTACATTATTGCAGTTTACTGTGAAGTCATTAAAAAATATACAATTAGTTTTTGAGCGGAATTCATTTTTCTTTTCTAATAAGTTAAGCTTCCTATTTTATTGGCAGTGCAAGATCAATGCACTCACAGATCGAGAACTCAACAATAGTAAACCTCCATTTATTTTTCGACTTCAAAAATAAGGCGTGGATTATACTGTGCCTATCTCATACACTACTTCACTGTTAATACGCATTATAAATATATTTCTTAGACCTACGTGGACTTAGTTCCAAATTCTTTCTAAAATACTCAACATGGTCTCGAAGATAGACCACAATGTATCAATTAGGAGAGAAAATAAGCTATTAGTTCCGTTTTGGGCAAAATACTTTGTTGTACTTAACACGCTGAAGCATGATATTCCTAGATAATTACAGTCCTCCGAAAAAGTATCTTTTAATGAGGAGTTGAGGCACTCTAAAGAAGTTAAATCCTTTTCGGCTACGACTTTCAAGAAAAGTAAGATGGAGTCAACCAAGTTGCATTGTTCTTAGTACGTAGTACCTTTAAGGAGCTACGTGAATCACGTGGTATGCCGTGACGTAGTCGAAATTAACCCCGGATATCATGGGATGATTAATAGACTACCCCCTTTAATTAGAATCCGGGGGAGTGAGTGAAGGGAAATGGAGAGTTCAAAATGGGCCAACTCAAACACTTCCTTCCGCTTACCGTCGTGTGGACCTCACCTCCTTCCACTCGACTGCTCCAACAAAGGAAATCCTCTTCATTTCTTGAGGTGTGACGGAGAAAGGAAGAGAAAAAAACGCTCCTCCCACGCTTCCCTTTCAGAAGTCTACTCACTAAATTAAGCGGAGGGAGGGGGTTGAGTGCAGGGAGGGATGGGATGGGGGTTGGTGGGTGGGCCGAGGGGGAGGAGGGTTGGGCGGAAGGAAAGAGACGCCCTTAAATGAGCTCGCTCCACGCCATCAGCCCTTCAGACGCACGTGCCTTCCTGCTCAATCGTATTTTTGACTTCCTTAATCCTTGTCCCACACCTTCCCACTGCCCTCAAGCTTTGAAACAGATTAAAAGATTTGAGAGTCATGTGGTAAATGATTGAGAGTCAAACTCTCTACCCATATAGATCGTTTGCTAGCTGACCAGTGAGTCCTGGGTTCAAACCCAGGCAGAGAAGAATATTTGCTTGAATAAAATTTCCTAAGTTTAAAGTATACCAGGACTAGCCGCGGTGATAACTTTTACGGGAGTCACACGCAATGCACAATCGTGCGAAAGATCCACAGAGAAAATCGGGGGACCCGGGTTCGAATCCCGGTCAAGGCGGATGATTATTCTCTGTGGATCTTTCGCATGATTGTGCATTGCGGGTGACTCCCACATAAGTCATCACCGCGGCTAGTCCCGGTATACTTTAAACTAGTCAAGAGCGAACACCTCTGTGTTCTATGTCCGGGCCTGCTCTCCGGTTGTGGCGCTGTGCGTACGATTTGGACTGCTTGTGGCATCATATGCTCAGCAGTCCAGCAACACCTTTTCCGGCAAGTTCCACAAATACCCACAGGGAAGAATGACGTATAGGTAGCTAAACTAGCTAAAGCACTCGACCGGAAATCGGGGAATCCGGGTTCGAATCCCGGTCAAGGTAAATTTCTTAAATTAAAGTGATTACGGTGCGAGCTGGCTCGTATTAGATGAAACATTTATGCCTGTGGTCTGCGGTACCTCATCCTGTACATCAGAGAAGCCTTCGGATGATAAGCAAGTATTTGGAGGAGCCTTGGTTATTCGGGGCGTGCGGGAATGGGAGGGTGGAGAGAAGCCCGTAGTCGGCATTAGCCTGGTCTTTCTGAAAGGTCCCATCCGATTTTACTTGCTTAAAGTGTTCTGCACGAAGTACTGAAACAGGAATCGAGATTTTAATTATTATGGTATACATTGCCACTATATGGATGCAGCTCGTTATGTTTATTCGCATGGTAAGTCTTCTCGGTTCAACTGCTACCCTGCTTGCACCAATAGGCCGATGGGGATGTAGCATTGATCTCTTTTGCTAGCAATACTGGGGCTTCAAGCGATTACCCGAAATGATTAGTCCGGCTTCTCTTGGGTTGCTGATTTTCCTCATTTGAATTTGAAGTCACTCTTTAAGACAACCTAATGGATGCTTAACTTTCTCATTTCCTCTTAAAATACGCTCCGGACCTATTAGCATTCCAATTCTGCTCAAAATTGTTTGATTCTCTCCTTTGGGAACATGGTTGCCCATTGGCCACTGCGTTTGGCGGCTGAGTGAAGGGTCCTGCGTTCATATACCGGCTGATGCCTTCGGATATCACCCAATCAAAAATTCCTCCGAGTGCGAGGTGTGGAATGGAAATGCCTCCGCCCCCCCTGTGAGTGAGTGTCATTCACTCGGTTGAGGCTAATTCAGAGGTGGGATGTAATTTATTGTATGCTCCCACATATCCGACCCATCCTTTGGGTTGAATCACTGACTGACATGAGGGCGTTCTCCTCTTTATTCTCTTTGGCCTTTTTCACGTCATTTGTATCACCAGTTCCCTTTTCTTTAACGTCCGAGCCAAGTTCCCGAAGAAATCCTCAGAATCACGTGCGCCTAGGATGGCGAAGGAAGGTACGGTGCGGAGAGTGCGACTTCGCAGCCCTCCCGCCAAACTAGAGGAAGAAGATCCCTCCTCCTCCCCCTGAGACACTCCCTCACTACTCCTCCACCGCTCTCTTCCGTCCCTATCTGCCTCCCGCATCACAATCACGTAACCAAGAAACGCTAGGAGGAGGAGATGGCTGAAACCAAATCGCTTAATTGAGATTCCTCGCTTTATTGAGATTTCCTCGTACACGTTCACTGCGATAAAGAATGCCTTAAAATTATGTAGTTTAATTAATGCAGTAACGCTTCAGGAATATTTTGAGGGACGGAGAGGTTAAAGAAACCACAAATGGTCAACAAGCCCACAATGAATCTTTATATGATGAAAAATTGTCTCCGGGGTCATATGGTGGCATTTTTTCACATTAAGGTATAATAAAAACTGAAAATTTTCCACTGTCTTTAAAAAATCACGAATGATTGAAGGCATCAAAACTGATTTAGAATCATTCATTTAACATGTACGTTTTTTAATTTTACGGCTTATTTTTTTCGTTCGACTAATAATTACTATTTTTCGTTTCTTTTAGTAGTTATCTAACACCTATGTTTGAGTATGCTTTCAGATGGTTGGACATTAATGAAACTGATAGTAGCTATGTCAAAAAATATTTGTTTTGGGGGAAAAACTATCAAAATAATGATTTTACTACATGCATTAGAAAGGAGTTTCCAAGCACACTTAATCGTTCAAATAGTTGATATTATTTCTGGCAACTTGCACTGCGCTTGGATGTGGTCGTGGAACAATCCGTGAAAGCATTCAAACGGGATTAATAACAACCAACTTCAATGAAAATACCACACTTAGCTAGTAAATTTTGAAGTTTGAGGAAGACGTCCATTCTTCAAGAGAATAATCGATCTCTAGTGTCAGATACTTTCATGAAGGGGTAATTCTTTATAACTGATTCTTTATCATGCTGTATTTAAATCGATATTATTTCTCTGGAATCAAAAAAGTGGAGGTACAACTAATATAGAAATATATCAAATAGGTACATACTCTTCTAAGGATAATGTAAGGATTTTAAGGAACGCCTCGCCAAAGTTGTTTGGTTCTGTTCGTATAAATCCGTGGCTAGTTCCTAATCAAGACTCACAGCTAAGCCACATTATAGAAGAAATTAATTTCTTGTAATTAATGCTGCATAATCTAACTACTGTATTGAAGCTTCGACGAGATTAACCGATTAGGAAAAGGTAATCAAACTGAAAAGCAGATTGGGGGCATGGCAAGGTGTTAATAGCCGTTTCATATTGTCCCCCTTCAAATTCGAATGAAGAGGAAAAGCGCTTCTTGAGCCCTTTCGAGCGGATTGGCGTTGGGGAAGCGTTCGGTTGTGCTTAGTAATGAGCCATCGGCAAGAGTGCACTCCAGCAGCAGCTGTCGAAAGAGGCGTGTGCCTGAGGAGAGGAAAGTGCGCCCCCCTTCCTCTCTTTCTCATATCCCGCCCTCTTCATACCCCCTCCACTCATTCTGATTTTCTGTGCGCGAGTCTTCCGGCTCATGTGAGCTGCTATCGCCTCTCGCCAACTCGTCGCCACCAACTCTCGCTCGCGTGTTTTTCCATGAACATGCGCCCAAACCCAATTGAGCGAAAATATACCTATGCAAAAATATTCCTCAATTTAAATCGCCGGGTAATTTATTCAATTAATAACTGCCATTGCCATTTTCGTTATTTTTCAGTATCAATGTAGAATATTTAATTATAGTTTTATAATTTTTAAGTACTTTAAGAAAAACGTACCAAAAACGCAAAACCCAAAAGATACCAAAAAGCGTATTTTTTTAAATTTAGGAATTTTTCAACATGGTTTCATGGATATCTATTTGCTAAAACGATTTCGTGTAGAAATTATAGTAAGAAATACCAACTAAATTTCAGAAACCTGGAGAAATTTTATCTGGTGATTGATATCGCGAATACATACTTGTTCTCTCCAGTGCATTTAAATAATTCCTGGCTATAATTTACGTGGATGGAATAATTATTTTTTTTACATATGATACGTCTTTTAAAATTCGAACGGCTTTTTAATCCTGCGTCTTCAAGGAGAAGTAGCAATAACTTTGTTACGATTTGATTCCAGAGAGTAATCTACTAAAAAGCTCTCTAATATTAATAGTGTACTGACAGGCTGCAAACAGCAGTTTGTTGCAGTGGGGAGAAAATTAGGAAGATAAGTAATTTCATACGGGTAGTTTGGTGCTGCTGTTGGTGGCGGATCTATGAAACGATTTTCGAAACTAAATCCTTCAGTTGGCCTCGATATAATTTGGCAGGATTGGAGTATGTCATGATTCATTTGCTTACAAAATAACTCAAATGAAGGTGAGGTTAAATCTTATGCGTTACTAAACTAACTTAAACCATGTTAAGAACGATCGTAGGCTTTCCCGGCGTATAGAATTGTGGACGGTTACGGTGGAAATCCCAATTAACCTTCCACAATTAAACCATGTTATTCCACCCGATTATGGCACTCAGAAGTAACACTTAATGAATATCACTTCATAAATTAAGAGAAATATGTCATTCACATGTCAAGCATTCAATTTCATATCTAGAGATTCAATTGATTAGATAACAGATAATGATATTCAAAGATACTCAAGTAGGAGTCTTGCAGATTCGATAGCAGTTGCGGCCGCGTTTTGAAAATTTACATTCCAATCCCGCTCGAGTCAATGCGTTTTCATTGAAAATTTCTTCTTCTGCCGTGTCTACATTGGCTAATGCTCAGTTGGTACCTTTTTGTAAAAGATTATGACTGCAACCGAACAATGAAAGTAAAAAAATACATTATAGACCTTTCACTGATACTTATTTTTAATTTCTGCGAGATAATCTGAACAAGTCCAATCAAATATCTATTGGTCGTGAGGTTTATACGCTTTGACACGAATCAGGTACTCCATCTCTTTAGAAGGTGCACCAACTGAGAGTACACAATTACTTGGTATTTGCAAATTTATCGATGAAAGGAGAGTCGGTATGTAGAAATAAAAGGGAAGATTGAAGTTCATATGAAAAATGGGGATGATTGTCTTCTTAAATGAAACGAAAGGATGTAGAAAATATGCGTGAATGAAAAAGAAAGGAATGCATCCGGGTTTTTATCAAGTCCTGTTTTAATCAAAATTTACCTTGCACTGTAGTCCGTCTCTGATAAAAAATAGCCGTGGCTAGTTGTCCGTGGGATTGAGGCCAGACGATAAGCCGTCGCTTCGCTTGGGATGTGGAGGCGTGTTGGAAATCCCCGTGACCTTGGATAAGCGGTGAGGAGGCGAGGCGATATTGGTGGGGCACTTAAGCGGCGTGTTGTGTTTACACGAGATAGAGCCCCGATGGCGTTGGTTGGCGCCTGACCTCCTCGCGGAATACTCGCCGGTGATGAGGGTCATTAGCCGCCCAACTAGACGTGGCTCACACCGCGGTCGTCAAGTAATACACACGGAGAGAAGAAAGGACAGAAAAATGTCTGAAAGAATCGCGTGTAATTGGGCTCCCAAGAAAAAGAGCATAGTCCATTGTGTTCCTCACCCAATGCGACCACTGACACGTGTCTTTCATACTATGTCACTGCTGAGGTTATGGCACGAATATTACCACACGAATCGATTTCTACTTTTCAAATTAAGATCGGTTATAGTTGTTAAAATATAATTATCATGTGTAGTATACCCACGTCTACAGAGGCATTTTTGTGTTACTACCTTGCTCATTTGTACTGAAATCGTATTCAATTAGTAATACTTCACGTATGAGAGGGGTAAGAACAAAACTATCTTTTATGACGGCTCATTGTTGGGCAGCCAAGAAAAAGAGAATAACCGTATTAGATCTAACCTGAAAGAACTATTCGCGTCCAATTAAAGAAATATATTTCGTACCACTGTCATTCGAAATAGAAATGCTTCCATCCTTTCCCTACAGATCGTTTTCTTCTTTTTAGATAGAAATAATAATGTGTGACAAAATAAACAACTTTCAAGCGGAGTAAACGGGAATACTGGTATTCTTTCTCACCATCTCGCGCATTGTTATCTATTTCCAATCCATGATTTTGTTCACGCATGCTGTTGTTCTTCCACCAAAGTAAATTTTAACATCCCACTGGATTATCCACACTCAATTACTCTCGTACATTGTTTTCTCTAAACACTTACATTTCACAGAATTGAATACTATTGCCCCTGGTGCCTTGAACTAAAATATTTTGGTTCATTAAATATATTTGAGAGAAATTTTAATTAATCATCGTTACATTACTTTAGTCATCCATCAGAAACCCGTTCTACAATTTAACAACCTCATAAGTCTACTTCCTGTGTATTTGGCCATTAGGAAAACATAATCCTCTTTGTTGGACTGTCATACAAGTTCCAAGACTTATGCTCTCCGTGTATTCTCTTGTGCTGAAAATTTTCTTTTGTAAGTGTTCCTTGACTGTAATAGACTTCATCATAAGTCAACAAACCTAAGATTAGTTTGACACCGCTCTCAATTACTCATTCCTATCCGCGAGCCTTTTCATAATGACGCATTTCTTCTCTTTAACATTCTTTACGACTCATAATCCAACATAACACATTCGGGGCCGTCCCTTGCCCTTTTCTCCTTGTTTTTGAACCGTCGTTGATACGATTAATATATTGAAACGATGACCAGTAGATGTATCATTGTATCATTTTCTATAATTCTACTGATCATCGTTTCAATGCATAAGTCGTATTAACGACGGTTAAAAAATTGAAATTCCCTATCTTACGCGTGCCAATCTACGATGCTTGGATTACAATCAGCAAGCGAAAGAGTTCCTAACTTTATTAGCGTCTTAGGCTGATAAAATGAGCTTCCAAGCGCGGAATAGTTTGATAAAATAAACGTTGTTGCTATAAAATAGGTCTTCTAAAACTAATAAAAACGTTTATATAAGACTTAGTGGTCCGGAGAACATAAGGAGACCCCTTATAGTAATTTCAAAACGACCTTTTCAGCCGTTATCCAACGTTACGGAGGAATTCCTTTACATCTGACTGACATATGATATATACGTTGTCATGAGTGCACCTGCATGATATGTGGTGACTAGAACCAAGGTGTTTTATGTTGTTGCCCTGCCCTTTGCCGAATTCCAAACTTGAGCCTCTCCCACCCTCCCCCGCCCCCTTCATCCCCAGAGGGAGCTAGCTTTCCTTTCCTTGACCTTCTCTTCCTCGACCGCTCTCCTTTAATGAATGCGTTCCAAACATCAGTCCCTCCGTTCATCTCAGCTCCCTAGAGGCCCAACCTTTATCTGAATTCTTCTCATCACCTAAACGAGTCTACTCACCCAGGTAAAAATTATTCCATCGCTTGAAGAAATCTCTGCCTCCTTCTAGCTTCGCTATTGCTCTTTTAAGACTGCCTAAGCACCGTTGAGTGAAACATCGCAACTTAGACTCATCTACTAAGACATTCTTTGACCTGTAAAAATTATCATCAGCATCATTAATGATTCTGTCCGTATATAGGTTACAACGGAAGTGTTTGCTCCGTGCAGCACTCTTCCTGAGCTTCTGTCTCTTCACCTCCAATCTGCAATTCCTTCTTTCTTTTATCGCATTCCGTGCCTCTTCCTCCCTTTTATTATTAACTCCTGTACTCAGTCACTCCTTAAAATGTGCCCCATCCATTTTGCCTTAACTTTCATTCTTAAGTTTATCTTTCACACCAATCCTCTAAATTCATATCCATAGACATATTTCGAAGCTTTTCAATTACTTTTCTCCTTTCTTCTTCAACCTTTTGCATTCACGCAAAGCGGTGATCCATTTGAATCATTTTGCAAATCTTTTTCTAATGTTCATGTTGATGTTCCTTGCTATCACCAGTACCTTAATCTTGCTAAATATTGCTTTTCCTTGCCCAATCCGGCTTTTAATTTCTTCTGTTTGACTGCTATTCTGGGAAACTATACTACCAAGGCTTGAAGGAATTCACTTATTTTAGTTTTTATTACTATAGAAGTTTTCCTACCTTCAGCTATATATTTAAGGGTCTTTATGTCTTTGCTATCCTCATTACCTTACGCTTATTTATATTTATACTCAATCCATACTTCACTCTTCACTACTATCTTCACTCTTCTTCAAAATTCGTCATTCCTCGGATTTGTTAAATAAGCGATTTTTATGGGCTGTGCAATTTTTTATCGGTATTCAATTTTATTGCTATCTTTAAATTATGTAGCTTTTAATTTCTTCATTTTTGATTAAAAACATGTGCTATTTTCATAGTAATAGAATATTGGCCATATAAATCAAAATTCGGGGAAGTTTTTATGCGAGGGATATTTATTTGAACGCTTCATGTCAATATAAAACTATTAGGATCTCTTAAAATTTTAAACCAATCGAGTTTATGAAATGTCTTCTACTTAGAAACAAAAAGCAACACTCAATCACATCATCGTATTCATGAACAGATGGACCGATGAAAATTCCGGATAATTTAAAAGTGTTTCGAGGTTTTCCTGGCAGACATTGGTTGTACTATCGTCATGGTTACTTATTGACTTTTTGGATGTGACCGTACCCAATGTGAAGCACCACCCTCTCCCCCATTATTCTTGTGCATTACCCTAACTGCTCACCCATTCGATCCGCCCCATTTGACTCCCTCTCCTCCCCATTTTATCAACTGCTGACCTTATCCCTCTTGCGATCAAATCCACAACCACCCTCGGCTTCCTCTGCCCTATTCTCCTCTCCAAAAAATATACCCGGCCATCTTGCCCCTTCGATAAGTGAGTGCCTTACAGAGCCACATTTCCCACCGATCTAAAATTCTCACCGCTGTGACGTACTACACGGAGATATCAGACGCAAAAATCGGATATTCAATTTCAGAGTAGGCAACATTATTGCTCGTATTTAGTGTACATGACCCATGAAAGTAGGTACTATCATTTTCAAAAGTCTTGCAACAAATCGAGCGGCGCCACTTTCGCTCCACAAAGATTGTGCCCGGAAACTGTATGGTTTTCGGGTATATTCAGCAAACCAACTAGAGTCTTCATGGTTCAATATATGGAGAACGGGTCATTAGGTGGGTGAGATATTTTTTCATCCTTTTCAGTCTCGGGATTTGATCGTTTCCATTTAAGTGAAATTAATGTTCATTATGTTCCCCCAAACACATTGTAGCATTTAATACAGGAGTAAAGATCGGGGGTAATTCCTCGGAGAGATTTTAAAAAGTTTGTAGCTTGGCTCTTTTTGAGTGATCTTAACTCTTTTCAGAGAGCAGGAAATCACGAGTTGTTCACTGTGAACATGGCGGACTTTTGTTTACATCTATCGACTCGGGTTGATGTTTTTAATGCAATATTTACGACATAAGATACGAGGCAGCTTTGATATTCCACGTGTTTCATCTGAGCAAACTCGTAAAATATGAAATTAGTAAAGCTGATCGGCATTAATCGTTGCGTAAGTAACAACAGAGTTCTCCGACGTCCGTCAATCGGTAAAGATGTATTCCTTTCCACGTATTGAAAGTATGTCCAGGAAAACTTAATTCCAGGTAAAAATCCCATTTTCAATGATTTTCGGATTTCAACAGGTATTGTTTGATAATATGTTCCTCTGCGGAATTCGTGTGAATGCGTATAATAACTCTACGCTGCTATGTGATTGATGATTAAGTTATCATATTTAGCTGCAATCATTTACATATACTCTGATGAATTCGGGATAATGTAGGATACTTACTTAGCATCATTAATTAACTTCTCTACTTACATTAAGTAGGTTACATGGTATTAGGAATTGTTTTTGTTGGCAATACGTTTTATGTTTAAGGTAAGATTGAAATCAGTGGAACTGCAGCTCATTTCATAAAACCTTTGAAGTCGAGTAAGAAGGACGTAAGCAAATCCTAACAGAATTTCTGCTTGAAATGAATGTATACGCTTGCTTCAATACAAATACCGAGTTAGAAACATAATAACAAATAATAATAACTTATAAGGACGATACCATACCGAAGTCGCAGGAGGAGTACAACATCATAATATTCCTATTGTATACACTAACCAGCCGAAACATAAAGTATGCGAAAGCCTCCGTGCTCAAGTTATAATCATATAAACGAATAAAATACTAAGATACCGAGAAAATGATTATTTTGATCAAAATTCGTTCAATTGACAATGAGAAGCACATGAAAGCAGCTCAGTGTTACAATGGCAACAAATACTTAAAATTACTGCCTGCTGACATTGCAGTAGGAATAGCTTGGTGGACCGATATTAGGCTGACGACTGGAGTGGCCCGCGTTCAACTCCCACTCGTGTCCGAAATTTTTCATCCTCCTCACAGCCGTATTTTATTTTAAAGTTTTTTAAAAATTTTTAAATGTATGTTAAGAGGGTACTAAATGTTGAATTTCAGCATTTTTTTACTATTTCTAATTTAAATGATCATACGACGGGAATCCTGCGTTGTTAGCGCGATAGGACGAATCATTGCGTTTCCCTTGAAGTAACTCCAATCAGAAACACTGGTGAATGTGATTCCCAGTGCTAAAAGGTTTCCTTTACAGGTCCGTAACTGCTCATCATTATTACCCACTCTTAGATGACACCCACTAGGTACCCACTCTTTCAACGGGTAAATATTTTCAATTATCTACTCCAGTCAACTACGAGTGTAAAAATAATCTCAAACGCCGCGACGACGCAGCAACATCTACGCTCGTATAGTAATGATTTCCTACGGCTCACTCCCGTGTCACGATGACCCGTTCGTGAGTCGCTCCCGAGCTACCATGAATATTCATCCCCAGATAGTAATTCAAATTTAATGGTGGCCAGAAATCGACAATGGAGCGAAAGTGGCGCCGCTCGATTTGTTGCAAGACTTTTGCAAATGATAGTACGTCTTAATGCAAATCTATCACTAAATATATGTACTTATCGATTAATTGGATTCTATAAATATCGTATGTGTCAGAAAGGTATTTTAAATGATACCGTAAACCATAAGAACGTGCTTTTCTAAAAAAATAATTATTTTCATCGCTTTATTACGTAACTGAAGGATCTTCAACAACTATATTTGATTTCCACATTTGAATCAGCATTAAAGCTTGATATCATTATTGTAAGGAACTTATCTTTCCAGTGCCTTCTTAATGCAAGAATCATGCAGAAAAACTCAAAACCGCCCATACGTTTACCAACCTATGTCCCTGATGATGAGTTAAATATGGAATCTAATTCCCTCGATCTAGCTCAAACGATTCGATTGACGCTTGAGTTCATCAAGGGGGTAGTTGATTGTTAAAGAGACATATGCTGTGTCGCATATGCTTGAGTATTGTGCCCATAAGCGGCTCGAGTGGGGAACTGTAAATGCCGTATAGGGAATAATATGCAGAGAACGCTTATTCATCGTTAAAATTCTGGGCGTCGCGTTACTATCCAGTCGGAAGATTAGGTGAAAAGCGTCGAAAGTTCTTTTACAATTGAAGGATTTTCGTAATGTAGAGCAATGGCAAATAAAATACTGATGAGCATGTAGAAGACAACCCATTGTTCGTGTTGTAGTCCTTGCCCGAGGATTGCTGTTTCGCTTTTTCCCGTACAAATGAGGGTTAGAATGTAGCCTGGCAGAGATCATTATCATCATCACTGGTCAACAATCCTAAGATTGTTGACCTACGTCTTTCTTCTCTTTCACATCCTTCTTTACTTATTCCATTTCTTTTGTTCGAGGTCTTCCTTTTCCGTTCTTGCCTTCCACTTGTACCTCGATGATTGTCTTCATCACGCCGTCATGTGTCATAATGTGGCCTACAAGGTATCTCTGTCTTCTTTTAAAGGTTTTCGTTAGGATTCTCTTCTTTCCAACTCCCTTTAGGATATACTCATTTTTCATTTTAGAGATAACTCAAATCTAATAGCATTGCGAGTAATAATTGCTATATCTCGATAAATATTGAAAATAACCTTTTATCAAATGTTTAAATCTATCAAATGACTAAAATGAAGCAAAAACAATAAACCGAAGCATTCATAGAAATTGACTTAAAACAGTAGTCGTGACTCGACACCATCGTTTACTTGAAAATCGATTTTTATCGGAAATTAAACGCAAATAGTGGAGTAGCTATCGTTCTTCGCGCATGGATAATAGTTCAATTGTTGATTCAAGAACTTTTATACCGTCTTGTAGAAAGGAGTGCGTCGAAAAACTATAAGAGGAATAAAGGATCGATCGAATATCAAAAATGAAACAAATGGTTGCCAATAGTGTTACTGAAATGTCCACGTGATACTACACAATTATATACCAGTAAGTTTTAAGATCACCATCCAGAAATCATAGGATTTGTAAGCAAACGAAGTATTTGCAGAAAAAAACAGAGTTGATACTGATCGAACATAAGGCCACCTACAGGTGTATTTTATGCTAGGTATGTGGGATAGTGAATCTTAATAATCACGTCTCTATCATTCTTCACTCGTCTATGGAAAAAAATTGGTAGTTACGCCGATGAGAGTGAATGGATGAAAATTTTGAATCGCTTCTTGGAAGATTGAATCAAAATTTCTTCCAAATAAATCAGTCCATTGAAATATACCCGAAGCCTTCCGCTGCCCTAACAGCTAATGGTTAATTGTACATTAGAAAATGTCATTCGCTTATTCGGGGAGGAGATAACTCATATCTCATTGTCTTTGGAATTAAAATCAATGGAAAGATTCATATCCAATATCCACCACATTTGACAACAATGTTGCCGAGATGATATCCAGAAGCTTTAATATGATATTACCAAATATAGCGTATCCAGTGAAATTTGTTTGTATATTACTCGCGCAAAAATCGATCAAGTGGAATTCAAATAATTATTGAATGTGGCCTAGTTGATAATAGCTACACCGTAAGAATTTCATCGCAAACCTGATACATCTACGAAGAAAACACAATTCATGCAGCAAGGATTGTATTTCCCTTTACTTTACATAGAAAATGGATATAGATACAAAATGAAAAAGATATTAACACGACAATTAGAAAGTAATAAATTAACTAACATTGTCAACCTTGAAATACTCTGCAAATTTTAAACTACTACGGTAAATGGCATTGGAGGAAAGGAAATATAACGATATAATTTCACATCAATATCACTTCACATTGTTACAATTTTCACTGATCATGACTTGCTTTGTATAAAGTGAATTCGTTTCCTTTAACTTTTATCTGATAATATAGTCTGATTTTAACTTTAAATTCGAGTTTCAGAGTCAACCTCAGTAAATACCGGAGAAAGGTCGATGCTAAAGAGAGGCGATTTGACATTTCTCGAAAAATAATTGACCAAAAAATTCAGTTTCCGCCGAAGGGAGATCATTTCCCTAGGACATTTATAAAACGTCGTGTGTACATAGGAGGAGAATAAGCTGCCGAATAAATGCCCAAGCTTCGCCGACGTCATCCGTTCCTCAAACGACCGAACTCTTTCGAGTCCTCTAAGGAATAACGACGATGACTCTCCGATGCTCTCTCCCTGAAGTATGAGGCACAGTCGTGACACACAATGTTAAAAAGTGTAGACAGCGTAGCGTAGCGGACGACGCGGCTGGAGCCACTACAGCGCATTCTGCGGGCGTTTTCCGTAAACTAGCACCCTCCCCTACCGTACCCCCTCCCCTCCAGTCCCCATTCCACTTTTATTCTTGCTTTGCGTGTTGCATACGGTAGGGATACTATGCGGGATATCATTTAAATAAAATCACAACATGTGCAAAGCAAATGCCCATTTATTTTATAAAAGTTCACATAAAAAGTCACTCACCTGCCAAATACAATGATTTCAATTAGTAAATAAATAAACACTATACACAGGATGGCGAAAGCCTGACAAGAATCTCTCCATGCCTCACTTGTGTACGCATAAGTCCTCGTACCCACACACACAGCGAACTATAATTCCTCAGTGTCATCACAAATTACGGGATAAGAACACCACAAAGAAAATTCCTTTACCAGTGGCCACTTCACTGCACTGAATATGAGATTGTTGAAAAACAGAAATTGGTAAGCAAAATCAAGATCACTATACAAGCGTTAATGGGCTGAATATACGTGACTTTTCGAAAATATAACGTTGTCAACCACTTCACACACCACACGCAGGCTTGAAAACTTGATGTAGAGAGAATTAAGTTAAAATAGAATCAACAACTACATACAAACAACGCCTAAAACCGTACATCGCGATAACACAAGATCTAACCGGTCCACAGTAAGTAGATGTTTTCCTAACGATCAAAACTTTCGAAATGAGGAGACGAAATTTCATTGGCCGATTCATGATTGGTCGATGGGTGAGACAGAGGAAGCACACATATTTCATATTCCCTATTTATTATTAAAGATACCAACTGAGTTACATTACACAAGTTATGAAATAATTTTTTACGCAATAATATTTATTAATCAAAACTATCTTGTTAAACGATAGCGTTAGTTCAAGAAAACGCCCGTCAAGCTGTTGTGTCGCACGCTGTCAACAGTTCGCCCGCCTTGTGCCTAAGCCCTGGTATGAGGACTGCATTCGGTGAAGGGGGATGTTTTAAAATTGGACTTCCTCCTCCCCTCCACTTGGTGGTCCCTCCCATCTCTCTCTCTCTATACCCTGTTGCTCTCATCTTCCCCTCTTAGAGAGAGAGAGAGAGGGGTGGGAGGTGTTTTTGTGAGGGAAGGGAGATTTCGAGGGAAGGGAGGGAGGAGCGGGCCGTCGCCTGCCTTCCTGCGGCCGCAGTGTCGTCCTCGCTCTCGACTGGTTCGCAGGCCGTCGCTTGCTTATCTCGCCTTGGCCGTCGACACACCGATGAGCGAGCTGTGTTATTGCCTTCGCGCGGGCGAGTCCCTCGTTAATGCGTTCGCTCGGAGATGACGCGTGCCTTTTTGACTTGGGCCGCCGCATGGCTTCTGCCATTCTCCTTCAGGGTGGCCACGTGATTGCGTCTGCGATTCTCCCGGCCTCGGAAAGTGACTCTCTTTCGTGCTTTCGGAATATCGTCGTCACGGGTGTTGGCGCAGAGGAAGGAATAGTGCTCAGTTGTTTGGGTGTATGCTGGTCGTGTGGATGTGATTGATCGAGTGCTGGTGTGCAGAAGTGAAAGCGTTTGGAAGATTAGTGTGATTTCCATGGCGCCCTCCCCGTAATCCGAGGCTGAAGTGAGTTTTCCCTTGTAAACACGTTCTCTTCCTATATCTTCACATTAGTTTTCCGCGCAGTGTTAGAATAATTGGAGTCAAAACATATATCCCCTATCTGTATATATATCCCCTATTTCGAATTTTCGAATCTTGTATCTTCAGTTGTCTTAGTATTTATTTGAGTCAACAATTTCATTCTATCTCAAACTGTCAATTCGAAAATTAGATGTGTCTAAGATTTTCCACTTCAAACTTCTTTCTCAGATATTTTTCCTTGAACCTTATTTTTATTCTTTCGCCGAGTCGTTCGAAAACTAAAACTCCTTTCCGTGAGAATTGGGATAATTATACGCGCTCGTTTTTCTCTGACGTCGTTAACTTCGACCATAATCCCTTTGCAATTTTGCCTTGCCAAACCAGAGAAGAGAAAAAAGTGCTTTGAATTTTTATTTTCCTTGGTAGCGATCCTACGACACAAGTCTCCGTTTGTATATGTGCCTTCATTTATAAAGTAAACACTTCTAACCTATTTGTGTGCGCTCAGTGAGTACATAACACATGTTTTTAGTCCTATAGACACATTAATACGGAATCAGTATCCAAACTCAATTCCAACGAGATATCTTGCCGATGTAAAGTTATTTTTCCACCAGTGTGGGAAAGAAAGAGTTTAAAAGGGTACTTGACTTGGGCAGTGCTCGCTTTTTTCCCCTCCGCTCCACTCGTTGCCTTAGTGAGTTTCCGGGAAACCCCTCCTCCTCCTCCCTCCCCCCCCTCCACTTCACTCTTCCGAATTAATCGCGGAATTTATGGCCCCAGCGTAACTACGCCCCGAGGCATGCCGGCGCCGTGGCGCAGGGTTTTTACACGACCACCCTCGTTGTAAGGCTGGTGAACTGATCGCACTTGCTAATCTTTGCGTCGGGGGGCGTGGCAGGTTATGTTTCGGAACATTTTGAACTTTGGGGTGGTACTTACTCAACATCTAAACACCGAGTGATGCCTCACCAAAACGTTTCGCCAACAAATTGAGCAAGATCCAGGTATTCAGCATGAAATGTTTTTGGAAAATTTTCCGGGAAATGATTGAGGAACAAATTCTCCACAACCTACATCAAAAATCACTTGAATTCTTTGATTAGGCCTTAAAGCATTTTGTATTACACAATGCTATGATTATTTTTTCTAGCTTTAAGTGGTAACATTTAAGAATATCTCGTCGAAAGTATAAAAACATCCACCTTTGGCATATTTTGATTTCTTCTATAGAAATAAAGGAAATATATTTCCTATTCCCTTTACAGGTTAGAGATCGTAGTCAGTGACATTATGCTGCTTAATGATGTGAATTGGTGAAATAATGTGAATAGGCTATCGTATTTTGTAAATTTATAATACGTCGCAGCAAAAGATACATCGAGTGCGTCTCTTAGGGATTCCAGTCTTTTCTTGAGATTCAAAATATTTATTCGCATTAGTTTGGCGATTTGCAGACCAGGACTCTTAGCATATCATTTCCTTGATGTTGTAACCTCTTTGCAGAGTCCCTAATTTGGATTCTGGGGTGGAAATTTACTTATTTTAGATGTTTTCTACTGAGGGGAAGGATTAGACATTGGAAACTTATTTGGTAGAATTATAAGGATATCTTGTAATTTTACTTCGCTATTGTAATAAGTTCGGGAATTATCCATTATGTTTAGCTAGATATCAAAACACGTTCTTAGAACCAACATAAGTCGGAAGTGAAACCTTCGGCAGATAATGTTGGTTCTACGAAACTGTGTTCAATTGCGATGGAGCATATACCTATAAATATAGCAATCGCATTTAGTTTCATAGTCGCCAGAAACCACCAAAACGTTTAGTTACCAGACGCAATGGAAATGAGAATTTGAAGTAGAGCAAAAAAAAGCCAAGCATCAATTTGCCAACGTTGTGTCGTCAGCGTCTTTTTTGACTGCTAAAGGGGGATGCTGCAGCATATTTAGGGCTTTTTTTCTATTTCATTCCTATCTTTGCGATCTCGCAGAAGGCAAATATTAACTTGTGCTCTTGCAAAAATGAATTCCCTCCGTAAATATTCGGCATCGTGGCCTTTGGCTCTCAAGAATTAACCGATGCGCATTTGATGGGTGGCTTCTCGCCAGTTACCTCCCCCATAGCTACGGCCGGGAAAATTTTGTGATGTTGAGAGTGACCGTTGAGAGTGAGAGTCACCGTTATCTATGCTGACAGTAGGTAGCAGCACATTCGTAAACAATCCTCTCTTAGTAGTGAAGTTACCTCCAGCTAAGGGCTTTCAACATTCGTTGATTAACAAAATTAAAGCCACAGGTTTTACCATCTGCTGAAAACCTTTTTGTTTTAGTAGTAGTAAAGTAGGGATATTTTTTTTAATTCTTAGATAGGTAATAGTTCAATATTGTTTATAAAGTAGGTATTAGCTCAGTTTGTTTCTCAATTTGGCGCACATTCCTTCTCTATTGTTATTAGTATTTCAATAGTTCTCTCGACAAAATCCTTTTTAAATTTCCTTATCTTTTAGAAATTAACTTTCTAGTTTTGTATTTTTTAGGGTCATGTTTATTTAGTCTATGCATACGGCTAGCGTTGCGCCTTCTTAATTATTATCTAAATCGATTAAGGTTTTCCATTTAGATTTATAGCCAATTTATTTCAATATGTTATATTTTATGTACGTAAATCAGTTTTCGGCGTTTTGTAGTTCCATTCTTATTGTCACCGTAGATTTTAATTTTAGTTAATTTTTCTGATTATAATTTCGGATTCCGTCCAATAACTCCTCCTTTTTTTTAGTTTTAACTAATTTCTCCGTAATTTCGACACTTCCTTTCACTTTCTTTCATTATTTAAAACGAAACGAAAATTACCAAGTATTCGAATAAGTCTCAAAATATCAACACTACCTGCAAAAATACTTCCCCTCATTGACATTTATATTCCCCTTCCTCTGAGGACGCTTTCCACGCTTTGAATGATGGGAGAATGTGGGAGAAGGATGCAGTCTTCGATGCCCAAATCCGGCGGCCAAGTTGGCTGCCCAAATTCCCTCCCTTAAGCTGGCTGTCGAATCGGGACATCCTTCCAAGATGACAAACCCAAATCCAGGGATTGGGTAGCCTAATCTTGAATTGGGACGCGGCTTATGATTACGAAACATGTTTTTAAAAAGTGGAGATTAGCGTGAAGTCTTCTCGGATTTTCCACCTGTTACATGCTTTGTATATAATCAACGCGTCGACGGAAGACTAGCTCATAGTCATCAGGGTGAGTGTGTAAGTTTGTCCGAATAAAAAAAACATTGAGATGATAAATAGTCAAAGCAATCGGGTCACTCCAGCTCGGGCGGAAAGATCATGGGAATTCGGATGAAAAGGTTGAGTTATATCTTTATATTATTTTCTTTAAAATGAGATTTCTCGCACTGATACTTTAATACCCTATATCTCGATTCAACGTGATTTTATTAAGTCTGATCTCAATGCCCTCGCATGCAAGCATCTCTTCACGTATTTAATGGCATAATTACAGATTTGAAGCCTTTTTGTCCCTAGTTCAAGTATTCTTTTGGGTAGCAATTATGTACTTTATCTAGCTTCCACCATAAAATTTAGAGTTTAGACGTTCGCATATCCTTCCGCTGTGACTGGTGGGGTGAATGAATTACTGCGAGGTGAACGAGGCCACTCGGGCAAAACGTGAACCAAATGATTGTGCGCACAGAGGGCGTCGATGATGCAGCCTCGGCGTTGAATGGAGGGGAGTGAAGTGCGCCCGCAGTGAGGCATCCCAAATGCGCCCACCCTCGCCTGCACCCCCTGCTCCCTCTTGATAGCCTCCCCATCCCACGCCGCTCAATTACTCATCATCACCTGTTGCACCCATATGACGATTCCCATTGCCAAACGGCTACCTTCCCATTGGCCACCCACCACCCATCAGGCGTAGAGTCTTCTTGGGTGTTCTTCTTGTTTCAACGCAGAGTAAGATTAGAGAGAGGCAAGGTACGTTGGTCATTCAGTTCATCATAGAGGGTAGGAGAAAGATCACTGAATTCGAGGACTTCTAAATCACGATTAAGAGTCATTTTTAGTTACGCTCAGAAATGGCGTAAGACTTTTACTTTTTCATGATCTCCTTGTTCCGAATTTTAGCAGATGTGCTTATTTCGTGGCACATCTTCCCTTTTTATTTTTCAGGTTTTCAAATTTCATCTTAGCTACGGATAATGTTCGCTCTATTTTTATGCAACAAATTGTTTGTATCATCGCAGGTACTTATGCCAATAGCAGTTATTTGTATTTTATCGGCGCATTTCCGGAATTTCTTAGCATTGGTAAGTTCTTACTATTAAACGAAACCTTCTTTAGGGAAACAGTGCGATGTAGTTGAGAGGTCTTCAGTCGTATTCTCTTTGTAACATTTTGCTTTTACACGGCTTTTTTAATCGGCATTATTTGTACACAGAAGCACAGTGGCGCCGACTCTATGGGGCTTGAGCGGGCCCGAGCCCCCTCAAAAATCCTTATAGGTGTGAGGAAAAAATGTGTCAGGCTTGTCAGTTTTCCCCGTAGTGTCCTGATATCGAGATTCGAGTTATCAGGGTTATAATATTGGTCATATGACTCTTCTAAAATGTTTAAAAAACTTAGAACTCACTAATTATAAAATTTCCCGGGGCAAGATCCCCGGTTTGGCCCCCCCCAATATTTTTTGTAAGTCGGTACCCCTGCAGAAGCAACAGAAAACCATTTCTCGCCGCATAATATGCATTAATTTTGTGCCAATCGGCTTTATACGGAGTAAATACGTCAGTCATTAATAGTCTATTTCCAACATCCCAACACAAAGGTGTACTTATTTTTTATGATTTACCTGCAGAAATAAGGGATAAACATGAATCTCAACTTTAGTAGCTATTCTGGTACATAAATACACATAATGGTGTCATTCCATACATTTTCAAGTGAATACTTTGTCACTGCCACACCACACTGGGATTCGAGCTGATTGAAGCATTTGTTGGAGGAATGGAAATGTTTCAACTCCCCACCATGTTTGATGATCCGCTTTTTGCACCCTTTGCCACCATGCTGCGCTATCTGCGGCATTTCACAACCCCTTTACGTAATGAACTGAGGGGTCAGCATTCTCCGTTGCGACTTATCCCTTCGTTAAAGCATCTTTTTTGTTCCTCCATACTCATCACATGCGAATTTCCCCCCTCAAGTGTTGACCCTTTCACTTGTTCTTCTTGGAATTATTTTTCATTATTCCGAAGCTGAGAGTGATCTGATTACATTCAATGGCCTTCATCAACGATCATTTGATTGTCACTCTTATGTTTGCCTTCGTGGTGGTACAGGGGTCCGCAGCTTCCCACATTTTTGCCGTGTGCTATATCCGACGCTCTCAAACACTACGTGCACATCAAATCGTGCAGGATTCTCGTGCCGCAGCTACATCTCCAATATATTTCATTATTAGTAGCCAAGGAAGTTTCTCTAAGAAAAAAAGTGCCATTTATATTATCATCGCGTTTGATTTTACTTCAATTTTTTTAATAGAGATGATTGCTTTGTAGTGCTTATATTTAGAGTGTAATCACTTCGAAATGCAAATATCCAGCTTCTTCGATAATTTTTTCGTTCTTCTTTTAATATAATTCAATGTCATTGTCATCAAAATTCAGTAATCTCTTTTTCCTTTATTTTCCAATTACCTACTTCACCATTTAATATTTCAGCACATTTTCTAATGTCATTACTTTACTATCTTGAAAGGAATATATTTAATTAGAAAAATATTTTTCCCAGACGATGAAATCATTATTTTAGACGTCACAAATCTCAAGGAAATATTTCACTGTTAAACATCAATTTTAATTGTTAAATGACCAAACCTAAGCAATCCACGTTAGATATTAGATTATAACACGGCTGTGTTTATTTCTCATGAACAAGAGAAAAATTTCCTCCTTACATCGGGAATGATGGGACCTGTCTAGAAAACGTGTAAGACGTTTTTTTCAGCATTATTTCTATGACATATCGTATTGTTCTTCTATTGAAGGCATGCATGTATATGCGTGCATTCATTACATAAAATGCACTTAATTATAACCGTTTTAATCACTACCTTTTTGATTTGGTTGCTTCAAAATAGCGAAAATCGGAAGCGATATAATTTCCTCATCGATTATGCTTACAGATAGGTTGCGCATTTTAGTACGCAATGGATGACAAGATTCACGTGAATTTTTATTTCATCTTTTTGTCAACACGTGAGGGTCGGTATATAACTTCAGATTTCACAATGGAAATTATTACACATATTTTCCTCATGTTAAAACGGCACGAAACACGGGTAATGTTCATTTAGCATTAATGATGAACCTTATGAAATGTAATGCTTTTGTACAAAGTTTCCGTGAATTTCCTTTTTTCACGCTACGAAGGAAAATTCATTTGAAAATTTTTAGTAACTCGCAATGTATGACTGTTTGAAAAACTTTCATTTCCCGATGTTTCATAAATTTACGAGGAAGATTAGCATTTTTTCATTTGTTTTGGTAAAATTCTGAAATACTTGTACAGCGTAAAAACGTTTGCAGAGTTCGTAACTCTAAAAACTACTTTAGATTTTTCCGTCGATCAATTACCATATCTTAACATGCGTTTTAACGCAAGGAGGTATTTTGGCTTCTGAGAGAGAGGAATTTCGAAAAAATAAACATTATCGAGTAAAATAAAAACTTCTCGTTCATGGGTATCTTTCTATCCCGTTAAAAAAAAAGAGACGTCCATGGTCCTCTTCTCTGAAGTCCGGAGGGTGAACTTTACGGGTAGAAGGACGGTGAAGATAGTGTAGCCTTAAATTGAGAAGAAAGACTGTGGACTGCCAGTTTTGTATCCTTCACTACAGAAATGCATTGAATGATACTTCCTCAGTCGATAAGGAGATTCCATGAAATCGTTGCAATGGAGTAAGGGGTGGGTGGGGGCGCGGGTGCCGGCTATGAAGTGGAGAAGTAAACTGCCCTAATGGGATGAGGATCTTTGGAGAGGCTGGCGTCTTCCGAGAGTGGGAATACGCTGTGGACCATTTGAATGCAGAAGTGAGGGAAGAGAACAGTTTAGCACAATTATATCGGTTCACGTTTTGTCCATTCACCTCGCAGTAATTCACCGCAAAAGGCGTCATACAACTGCATCAGTTACGTAATCTCCTCAGCAGGGGCGTCGCCTAATTTTATAACCTCTCCTCTATCTCTCTTATGAGCCACCAAGGGCGTTATTTCTACCATCCTCATCGAAACCACATTTCCTTTTTCATAGGGTTTACATGGATAGCCATCGAAACGATACCTTATCTATGGGTGATTTTTTTCTCTTTTAAATAGTGCAGATGTAGGAGGCGATGCAGTATTTCTCACATGCCTGAAGGTGTCAGACTTAATTCACCATAGCATTGCTGAGGTAATAATGTTGGTATAAAATTAACTGAAATCAATGGATTAAAGTACGTGTATCCGTCGATGAAAGTACAGCTATACTATTATTTAATGATCGTAAGATTTGGGTGTTTTTGAAACTTTACACAAACAGGTGCGACTTCAGCATTATAATTGCCTTTATTATTTTATATGAGCAGTGTTTTGCATTGTTTCTTCTTGTATTTATGCGTGAAACCTATGCCGTCAAATTATTCCTGATAGTGCAAGCCGATTATTAATTTTATGCCATCTCCTTACTTTACCTGGACAGTCGCAACGCTTTAACTAGCTCACTCTTCACGATTTGGGATGAAAATGTTCCGGCACCCTGGCATTTGTAAGCCCAGCTACATATGCAGCAGAAAACTCTGGTGAAATTATGACTATTTTACTTCATTTTGTGGAAATATTTATACATTCTTTCCTTCGCTCAAAATGCCGAAGAAAATGATTTCCGAGCGCGGAGTGAGATGAGAGGTGATTACGTGATTCATAATTAGTACCCTTATCACTCACCGTGACAGGGCGCCGTAATCAATCATCTTTGCTTCCTTCCTGAAAACGAGGCTTTCAAAATCTCCGTCCGACGTTGCGCCCACTTCTAGTGAATAGCATATTCGATTAATCCTTCACCCCCGTGAAAGCTCCCTCCCCCCCTCTCTCCACTCCTCCACATTATCTCGCGTCACCTGAGAAAGCTCCCCCAAATTGTTTATCCAACGAAAAGCGGTTGCTCCGACAACGCCTCCCTCCCACCGCAAAGCTCCCCTTCAAATCCTCCCCTCCTTCAACCCCCAAGCAAACCAAACGGAAAAATTGAAAGTATTTCCACTTATTCTCATTCCCTACCTCCAACCAGTCCCATTCTTTTCTCGCGTTGCCTTTTTCAAAAACTTCTCGTGTTTTATGTTCCGTAAATTGATTTCCTCTGATTTTTAGCTCATAACACACACCTTTTCTCATACCTAAGTAGGCATTTCCGTAATCGTCTGTTAATTTTTGGTGATAGTGAAAGTACTGTGCTACATTTATTATTCAATCTAAATTGGTATTATGATGTGAACTGAGCCGACATTTGTGATGCCATTGATTCTTTCGGGAATGAGAATCAGACAATCAATTCCTTATTCTTCGTTCACTTCCGTCCACTCATAAGTCAAGATATTAAAATCCCCCTTTATCGACTGGAATGATGGAATCCATTCCTAATTCTTCGTTTCAATTGTAAGCGTCTTTGGAAATTCCTACTAGTGTTAGAATCACAACACTAATTGTTATCCGATTCATGCAGCCTTTACAGAAATAAATCGTTATTCATAACTTCATAATTTGCTTCTCGGGTAATATTTCATTCAGATGTACCAGTGATTTGATCACATTTTCATGTGTAGGTATTAAGAATATTTATAACAGCGGTAAATGACGAATTGAATTTGACAAGGCCTTGCTGGGATGAGACGGATTGTGATACAACTCGAAAGCGTTCCTTGTGTCATCAACGGTACTTGTCCATCATTATAGTGGTCCATAGCTTGAATCTGGCCCCAGAAGAATTGAATGGAACACTTCAAAACTTAAATTGGTACTCGATTACATGCAAATAATGAAGGAACAGGTTTACTTAATGATATTACCTTTTTTCGGGCCACATCGTCGATGTAATTTTTTTTGTTTATTATATAGAAAAAGCACTTCCATTTTATCACTTCCATAATATAGGCGATTGGCCTAGTTTTCTTAAGGAATGAATTATTGATATCTTTGAGAGTGGCACAGAGAACATCTTACCTCTTCTCACCATATTTCTGCATCCGACAGAAACGAATAAGTAACACAGACCTTTTCCGAAAAGATATAGCGATAGGGATTCTTTTTTCTCCCGAATAATAAAGATCTTTAATAAATGCTTCGCGTCAGTTACTTAGAGAATTTCCTTTTTCCTCCATTACGGCGGTGAATATGAGATATTCGGACGCACACCACAAGGGAGGTGTTTAGGCCTGAAAAAATCTCCGGCAGAGGAGAAAAAACATTGGCAAGAAAACGCAGTGAAATAGCAACTCCCTTTTACTCTTTCATCCGACTATCTTCCCGCAACACACTAACGAATCCCAGCTTCTTCATGCCTCTGCCACAAACATTTCTCATGTGTGTTCCCCACGATTGGTTCGAGTTATCGTAATTCCCGGATACCTCACTTCATCTCTCGCATTTTGATTTACACCATCCACAATATCTATGAGGGTATAGTTGGGCAACTTATGCAGGAAATATACCGCCATTAATTTGCGCTGACGCTGTCTTGTGGGACACCCGACGCTGCAGCAGTAAGCCGTGCTGGCAGCCATTAGGACTGTCCAGGAAAGCCATCATAATGCTAACAGCGATATGCTCGTGAATATTTAACATGATCGATGCAATTAGGTGGCCATATGGTGGCGGTACCCACGCTCATCATCATCGTCATCGGCATGACATTGGTGGGACTGCTCTTTCGATTGTTCGCCGAGGCATTTCGAGGCGAGCCCTCTCAAGAAGGGATCAAATACAATGGGGCGCTCACTTCACTTCACTGTGGCCTCAATTCCCGGCCCATAAATTCTCTGCTCCCCGCCCACTCTCTCTCATCCCATACTTCTTCAATTTCCACTCCTTCCCACCGGCCGCAGCCTCCCTCACAATAACATTGCCCTGCGCTACAGGATCAGCCCATTGTCCATTACTCTCACTCTATGGACCACCAATTGCGCCTGAAACCCGTGACCTTGGCGTTTCCATGGCATTTCCACCTACATTTGGCCACACTCTGCTCACAATCTGTAATCGTCGTCATCACTCGCTGAGAGCGTAAGGAATGCGAGAGTGCGCAGCGTGAATCTCACTTGTTTTTGTCCCTTCTACTCCTTAGTGAGCGTGGTGTTTTTATGCTCACTAAAATGCGACTGCCTAGTACCGTGACGTCGTTCTGCTCAGTCCCATGACGTCAGAGCGCTCACCTGCTCAATGAGCAAAGGCTTGTGCTCAATGCGGCTTAATTCACGTATTCTCTCTCTTATATTAAAGAAAGGTAACCTTTGAGTTTTATACGGACTGACTGACAATGATTAAAACAGCAGTTTACTTTTTGCAGTCGTTTGAATAAACCGTGGGTAATTCCGGTATACTTCAATTAGTCGAGAGCGAACAACTCATTGTGTTCTAAGTTCGGGCTTTGCTCTCCGGCGCAGTGAGCGCGACTTGGATTGCTAGTCGGATGATAATAAATATGCTCAACAGTCCAAACCATCTTGTTCGATGTAGTCCACACATTTTCACTGAGCTGAAAGACGTCTCGGTAGCCTAAATGACTGTAGTACTCGCCTGGCAATTGAGGCATCTGGGGTCGAATCCTGGTCAAGGCCAATGATTTTTTCTCTGTGGAATTTTCGCACAATGCTTGCAGTAGGTTTGATGAAGGTAGCTTCTCTTTTTTATGCGTTTTAAATGCCTGTTTAGATACACCTGGTAGCTACAATTGATTTAGCTTATTGAAATTTGGGGCTGTCTAAAAGCTTTACCTAAGATTCTAAAAATACAAAAGAATGAAGATTTGACCAGAATTCAACGCTTTTCTAGTGAGAAAAAATATTATTTATGGGTTTCAATAGCCCAAAACCTGTTTCTCGAAAACTTATTTCTCATAGCGCCCCTATGCATGGCACAAGAAATATATTATTAAAAAGTCATGGCTGTCTTCAGTACTTTGGGCTGTGTGTATACGAGTGAGATTATCAGTCAGTCTTCATTTAGACATGAGAAGATGCGTACATTGATGCCCGCCTTGTCTTGCCTTGGCGCTCCGTCAAACTCAGTCGCAGAGTGCAAGCAGCAGCATTATTCCCCGACATCCACTCTTCCCAGCTATCCTCGTTTCGACTTCCAAACTTGATAAGTGGAATATTTCCAAACTTTTGGAAGGGTAAAGATCATGCTGCAAAGGAGTGGGAGAGGGGTTTCTGGTGAATGGTATTGTGATATTTAGATAAGACCTTTGGCCTCATTGTACTTTATGCAGGAATGGGTAAAAAAATCGACATGTCAAAATACTTTGGTCACCAAGTCAGCTTAGGAGATAAGTTACAATGCAAGTGATAAGCGATGTTTTGGTTCCAACGCCAAACCCCACGTCTCTCCAACCGCACCACAAATCCATTTCCCTTTTCTACGTCTTAATCGCATTCCTGCCAGATGCCTTGTATTTAAAATTGCGTTTAAGAACGTAAGTTGCTCATGAAAGTGTTGAATTTTTCCAAAAAATCGTTCCCAGTAATTTTGAAAAAACTAATTAGAAAAATGTGTATTTTCCATTTCTTTGGCTGGGAACGAAACTATTTCCTAAAAAAAACGCTCATCTTTTTCTTGCTCATGTCATGTTTTTATTGTCTCAGTGTGTCTGTTGTTTCAACTGGCGCCCCCTTCATCCGACTCGGCTCCCACCACTTGCTGAGGCAGCTCTTTCGAGCAATAAACGCCTCGACCGCATCTCCACCCTCTTCCCTTCCTCTACAACAACCTCGTTCTTCTATTCTGGGAGAACTCGGGATGATGCACGCGCCACTACAATCTTCCCTCTCCCGTTTCCTTCTACTAACAGGGAACGCCACGAACTGAATTAATCCTACTTTTCGTGATAAACCGTTCCGTCGCCTCCCCAATCACACTTTGTCTCATTTTTCTGCTTCTGCTCGCAGCTTCCTCGAAGCACTGAGTAAGGTTATGACTCCTTAAAGAACGTTGACTCAATGGAAATGCAACCACTGGGGAATACACAAATATTTGCGTCATTTAGGGAGACTTAATCGTCGCCTTTGCAGTGTGGAGTGAGCGAAATAATTCGTTGAACCAAATGGGGATTGGATCGCTGAGAAGGACAGTGTGGGCGTCACACCTCGTGGGCTCGGTTTCAAATCCCAGCGACTCTGAAGAGTCCACCCGAGTGTTTGTCCTGTTTGAGTGCGTGATGAAGGGCAATTCAAGAAAAGCACTCATTCCATGTCAGTGGACGTTAAAAAGTGGTTCCCTGGACGCTTTTCGGTGACGCTACGGCGACGCTGGGTTTCTCTCCACCCCCACCCCCCCAAATGGCGCAAATTACCTTACCGGCAGGTCGCTTCCGCCAAATCCCATAGCAAACCTTCCTTGCAACAAAGTGCTTCCCTCGTTCGCACCAATGAATAATTTCAGAATTTTATCACCTTATCATCGGCACTTTTCTCACGCATTGCATTCGTAAATTTTTTTTTCTCAAAAAATGTTTTCGTTTCGAATGTAGCGCTCGAAAACTGCGGAAAATGATGCGCTTCGTCTCGGATGACTTGATTGAAAAACAATTCGAGTCTTCCGCGGAGAGTAAATTTAATTTTAGAGGTCGAGTGTATAATATTTATTTTTTAAATTAATAAATATTTGAAGTAAATGTGTATTTTGATTCGTCCGACCTCGAGCGTACACTTTTGGAATGTATGTAATCATCATGAAGCTAGCGCACTCGAGGGACATTTTTATTTACTTGATTAGAGTTTGTGTTATCTTCTCAACGTAAATGAAGCAAAATAGAGGTGTTTCTTCGCATCTATTCAATTTATTATCGTTACCAAGGGTATAATTCAGGAATTCAAGGCAGAAACTTCCTTTGGAGTTATATGTCAGCCATTCTTGTGACGGATATCACTGCAGGCAACCGAAAGATGAAAACCTTTGATCATGATAAGTTTTTGTACTTTTTTTCCCCTTTTTCGCCTGGAATCCCTGTGGCTTCATCTCAGACTTCTGTCCTCGAGATCTTTCCGTTGTCCCTCGGGGTGAGTCCTTCTAATTTTAAACTCGGTGACTTTCTGAGAAACATAAAACCATGAGGCTTCTCTTCATTTCGATAGAGAGCGCTGCAGTCGGACTTTGAGTCAGTCGAGGGAGACGTTCAGGAAGAATATAAATTCATTACTAACGATTCTGTAATAATTTTACCGACTAATTTAAAGGAATTCACCTTCCACCTCAACAGAGGTAATCACCGTTAATTTTCGACTTTGCAGGCTAATGAATAATTTCAAACTTTGCACGTTATATTTTATCAGTTGGGACTAAGGAATGGCGCCATAATACATAAATATAATTAAAGTATTAATCTGTACACATAATTCCGCAAATAAGGACAGTTTATTCGATCTCACATTATTTTTCCTATCGGTCGGCGTTACTAAGAGTTGTCATAAACTTTGCATTGAACTTCATGGAGCCAGCGCCAGCGACATCATGGAGCATTCCGGTAAATGTTTTATATGTATTTATTCAACGATTAATATGATTTTCAATTCAAATGGAACTCAGTGCGCATAACTGCGTAGGTTAATATCCATCTTGATCTCTTGAGGAAATGAAAATTCTCATTGATAATAGCGCAATTTTTTATATTTCCAGATGCTAGTGAATTATCGTACATTTGCGGGAAGTCGTTAATTTTCAAATTTCCATCGCTAATATGGAACCTTTCCACCACGTACAAGCTTCAAGTTTCGATCTAACACCTATAATAACAAAAAAAGTAATATTTACAGCCTGTAACATCTACATTTACATACTATCTCGCAAGGCGCCTCAATAGGCGTTTAGCAGAAGGTGTTAAGACACCAGACTTACTCAAAGAAGAAGGAAATGCTCTAAGGAAGTTCCGCCTTGCATTTATTTAAGGCCGCAGGAAAAACTAATTCCCATGTATATATCCATTCGGAAAAATACTTCTCTCACTTTATCGTTTCTATCGGACCTGGACTATGGTGGGGTCCTCATACGATGCTCTCTACTTGCTCTGAAAGATATCTACTCTCAATTTCTCAAGAAATGTAAGCGTAGCGCTGCCTTCGAGCCTCTTGTGGCTTCGAGCCTAATTCGTTTAGAATCTTTGCAACGATTTCTGTACGCCTTTTACGGGTTTTCACGAATTACGTTGATTTTCTTTGTAATTTATTAAATTCACGATTAAGTCTCTCTCTCCGCCGGAATCAATGCGCTCGCTGAATATTCAGTGTGACCGGAAGAGTGCGCAATTGCTCCATTCTTTTACTAACCTGCGTTTTTCAAGTAAATTTTTAATAGTAAAACATTAATACCGTGCAGAGCTTGAATTTTTAGTAACACATTTTTTATATTTACTAGGTCAACCCAATGAATGATCATATGACAAGCAGTATCGCAGTCGTCGCAATACAGAAAAACACAGTTCTCTTTATCTGCATATATTGGGTGAATTGAATTCAAACATTGACCTCGTATGAGGACGTTAAACTTGCATCTGAATACATCAAATAGTGTGCATGTATTTGGCGTTTAAGAGGCCATAAATTCTTGATATTTCTCCTGTGAGATGTTGGGGATGGGAGAGTGTTGGTGTCTTCAGTTGTACAACTTCGTTAAACGGCAATCTTACGAAGAGACTGGTGTGTGTGCGCCATGCTCCGTCGAGAAAAGTGCGTCGCATTGATTGTTGCATATTGTTGTTTATTGTTGCCGAGTGATCTCGCCTCAAAATGGCCGCCTGCATCCGGGGCGTTCGCTCCACTTCATCCAACGACGGCTCCATGGATGACCTCAGCCTCTCAGCCGCCGCCAAAGTCCAGATGTCCATCATACAGGTAAAAGCATACAAAAATTCGGAAACGGCGGATAAAGAAAGCCGCCCAAACTGCCATTGTCTTCATGTCTATATGGGAAGTTTAAATGTTTAAAATAAAAAATATGATAATAATAAATTATGAAACATTTTGAAATAATCTGAAAATTTCAATTAAGTTTATTTTTGAGTTTCATCAGTCATAACGATGTGATGGCAAATTCCCATGATAAATTACGTCCATGAAGTTATTTTCATCATCTATAAAAGCTTCCAGAAAACACCAGAGAAAAAAGTCGGATATATAACTAAATGCTATGATGTGATCACAAAATTATCAATGCAACATTTCTTGTTATGAAGAGTGGCATTAAGGTCGTTTTACACGATGAATGATCATCCGAGAGATCATTAGAATCAAATTAGTGTGCATGACCGATTGAAACGTTTGCTTCTCACGGCGAGTGAACTCGGCCATAGCCAGATTTAGGGGGGAGCAGCCCCCCTCCCCCTGACGCTTAAAATAAAGACAAGATTTTAAATACGGTGCTGTTATCACCGATAGGTAACATAAAATAAAACTGTCGTTATTATATGTGTAACTTATTAGTACGTCCTTATTAACTAAAATAAAGAGTATAACAATTCTTCACGTAATTTTTGTATGTGTTTTTAAATGAAAGTCCAAGTATGAGAAGACCTTTTGCCACAGTCGGTGGTGCGTATCGATTATAACGATATTTCCGACCACTGTCAGTTGCTTTGGAAGTCGCAGACGACGGAATGCTTCGTTTACATGTGAATTTGAATAAAACTTTGTTTAGCTTTAAGCAGTATGATGGAGTATGACGTACAAAGTAATGAGAGCAAACGGCAAGTAATGGATAGCAGGAAACCACTTCATGAAATCGCTGCTTTTGTTCGTATTATGATTCCCGTAATGAAGTAATAAGTTGTTCTCACTGAAGTGCAACCATGATTAGCTTCAAGATAATGCAGGTGTAGAACATGAGCCAAAGAAAATCCACTCAACAAATGATTATCCGAAGTCTTTTCCCTTTCGATTAGATAAATTAGATAGTAAGTGAAAACATAATTTGGGAAAGAGCTGCACGTTGTGTCTCGCTTAGGTAAGCCCTACCCTTTGGAGACGAAAAGTTCCCAATTGACGCCGAAGTGTCCACACCTTAAAGCCATAAATAATAAACGCAAGAAATAAGTTTAGAGCAGAGGCTCTGCAAGGGTAAAGGCCAGTCGACGAGAGTTTTTATGTTGGAGGAGCCGCCGCGCCGGGTGCACAGCATTCACATTGCAGTCGAACAAATGCCATTCCTATACGTGAGAACGAAAGTACCGGGAAGATGGATAAGGAAGGGGCCTGCTCTATTTCCGAAGAAGTGCGCTTCAGCATCCTCATAATTTCTACCATTAAGTTGGCTCAATGTTGTCTTAACGCTTGCTTCTTACCAATTTTCGCAAGGCTGCGAATCCTCTCGAGGTATCTAATGGGAAATTATGCGTAATTACAGTTAAAGGTGTGGAAGTAACTAAATTAGACAGCACAGAGAATACACTATTCTTATAATATCGATCGGGGGAAGAAAATGGACCTTGATATGCATAGGCTAGATTATTGGGTTTGCCCCTTGACTTTTTAAATTATATAAACTTCTTGACAAATTATTCATGATAATGCTCACATTCTATTTCCTGCGAGAGACTCGAGGATCCCTTAAGTTCTGAATTTGTAATCGATCTATCGAGGCAGGCAAGTCTGAAATCAATCACTCCTGTCAGCAGATACCATCTGAATTCGTCTCCGCCTCCTCCTTCGTTATTGATCTTGCAAGGCAAAGGAAAACCCTCGTCAGTCACCACTTCGTTTCGCTCAGCGTTGCGTCTTTGTTAATTCCCGCCTTGCTTTGCTGTTTTCTTTTCCCCGCCCGCCTTCCCTTGACCTTGAGTGTTATGCTTGCGTCCCGGAAGAGGGCCAAGCAGTAGATGAGAGAATGAATCATGCGGCACACTCCAAGAGCAGCTCCTCCCCTCGCCACGGGTGGCGGTGGCGGCGCGCCTAAACATGATTTGACGAGTTGGTCGAAAGAGGTTGGTGTCAGTGATGGGCTCTCTACGAGTGGGATAGTTCGAATGTGCGACTCAGCAGATTGAGCTGTGAGGCGAAGGAGTTTTCTTATTTGGTGAGTCGCGACTCCCTCCGCGCACACTGTGCGTGTTGGAGTCGTGCGTGGCGAAGTCAGACTCTCGGCGCTAATGACTCCCTCCGCGCACAATGTGCGTGTTGGAGTCGTGGGCGGTGGAAGTCGGACTCCATGCGCACACGACTCCCTCCGCATATATTTCCATGTGATGCTCATCGCACGTTTGGCGGGTCAACGGGAGCACATGGCACTTTTAGCGAGTAGCCTACTCCTCACCTTTTTCACAGCGCTTAAAAGAGTCTCCTCATTCATTTTCTGGGTATTGCTCTAAAGAACCTCATACGACCCTTATAGTAATTCTCCCTCCTGTATTTTCCTTGCATAGAGAAACAAAAAGGGTTGAAGATGTTCATGTAGAGGTTTTTGCGCCAGCAGAAAATTTATAAAAATAATTTGAGACAAAAAGGAAAATTTGTTTTAACACAAACAATTGTGATTAATCGAGAAAAATAACTATGAATTGTTAACATACTCACGTTGTTTCGGTGATAATATTTTGATACAACGTAATTTTTAAAACTGTCGTCATCTCAAAGCGCAGGAGACGGAATATGCTTCCCGTCTTCCATGGAAATTATAACGTATCGGCAGAAATGGGTCCCGAGTTATATTACCTGCTAAGAATTGTGATTATTCAATATATGATTGATTTGAAATCAATTTTTCAAATTGATATCTAGGACATGTGGTATGTTGATGTTCGTTTAGAAATCCCTCCATCACCACCTTCCCCTCTTCCCCCTTTCTTCCACTACCCTCATCCCCCCTCCCCAAAATCCAGTAACGCTTTGCTGAGTCGCACTGTGCGAGCAGAGTGTGCATTGAATGGCGGGGGAGTTCAACAAAAAGAGTCGTTTAATATGCCATCACTAGTTGATATCAACTGAAGACGAGAGCAGGACTTTCTTGCGTTCACCCTAATTAGAGTTCATTCAACTGCTGAAGAGTGTACTGTTTCGTATGGATAAAGTAAAATGTTCGTTTTATGAACTCGATTAGTAATTACCTTGTCCGAAAAACTTTTGGAGAGGGATCGCTACCTAATGCTATCAAACAATGCTTTGTAATTTAGTGCAGTTATTCAATAAGTCGATATAAATATTTCTTATGCGAAAGCATATATTAGCTACCACTTAATTGTGGTGTGAATCAAACATTTTGAAACTGGATAATCCTCCATTTTTCACATTCATGATTTTCACTACGTACAAGTATTAGGAGAGAGGATTCTGCAGCTCGCCCATTACGTGTTTAAATGGTTTAGGAAAGATGCCTCCCCATGTAGTCATTGATCACAGAGCGGTTCGAATTTCACGAAGAAATAAGGGGTAATAAAAATTGTTGACCGAATGCATGATTTTATTCTTCATGCTATTATCTATCAAATTAATAGTATTGCAATGTTTTCATCAGGAGTAAAAATTACCCAATGCCAATATTGAGAACGAGTGGATCGATCTCCACTTTCTCCGATCTCCGGTGCGGGCATTTTCGGAAACAGATTGAAGTGTTGCAACATTTATCAAGCTCCCACACAACGAAATGGGGCCTGCTCTATGTAATGGACGTATTTTAATCATAATATACGTGTATGTCACCCTAGTAAATCATTTCCACAGACAATTCCGCTGCCTCCGTTTCATTTTCAGCTTTGTTGGGGGTCCCTACTTCCTCCTATTTGCTACTCCCTAAGCAACCACCTATGATGGCGTTTGCCGGTCCCTCTGGCTTCTTGAAGTTCTGTCTAGTTCACTCACAAGCAATGCCAAACTTGCGTAATTACATCGCTGCGATGAGCACGCGTTTTGTATTTACCCATGTACACTTCAATTTGTCGCCAACTGCAAACCCAGCGCGTGCACGAATCCGACCCGACGTGATGAACTCACGAGAAGAATATTAGCATCGTTTGTTTCCTCCGTTTATCAAGTTTATTCTGAATGATCTCATGTCTTCTATATGCTGCTTTTGATAGGATAATATTTCCAATTGAAGGTACTTCTCTGTTGGCTTTCTAATTAAAACTGAAGCTTTGAAAGGATAGAGTTTTCATAAGAGAGCTTGAACAAGACGTACGTTTAATATCAAATTTCTGTCGACAATAAACAGCTTGAGCTTGTCACCTGTACAGCTAATTCGTTAAATGCAGAAGTTCTAATGTTCTTGAAACTTTCAAAATCATTGTACAGTAGAAGATCGATAATCCGGAATGCGTGGGACCAGACCCTTTCCGGATTAAAGATATTTCCGGTAAATAGATCTGTTCCCTGGATGCAGGCAACACTGCAATACGGAAAATATTTTTTTCCGGAACGTGCATTGGCATCAACAGAAATGATGTATTGCTGAGTAAGGGATCAAGAAAAACTCAATAAAATTCATGATGAAAGGCGTGAGAATCTTGGATATTTATTGAATATATATTATGGTGAGAATCTTGGATATCTATTTGCCATCTGTGATTAAAAAAAGGTTCAAAACATTTGAAAATATTCTTCGTCCGTAAATCGCAGAGGTACTCTTGATAAGGCCAACTGTAAATGAAATAAATATGGCAAATAATATTTTTACAATCCGACTGGAATATCAACATTTTGCCTCTCCGTATTTTTCAACATGCAGCTATCGCAAATTCCATGTCGTTTTCACGACTACTAGCATACATTTATCGGTAATTATCAAATCCTCCGATCGGAGGTAATCCCACTTCGAGTACGTTACCGTAAATAACAATCGAATTTGAATGTTAATTCTTCAATTTAATATTAATAGTCGCAGCTAATCTTTTAAGGGCGGAAAACGCGAGTATTTTGGAAAATCTACTTGGCATTAACTTCATAAACAACGCGTTCCCTAGCGGCATGAATCCCGAAAAATTGAAAAAATTGCTTACCATTACGTCCATTGGATATTTATTTGCCATGGGTGGAGTGGCACGCAGTATCTGTGGCAGCAACATCCGCGCACTTGGTTGTTGGTGCGTTCTTCATGAGGTCGGTAAGTTTGACCTGTTTCCAGCGGCTGCGTCTCTCTTGTATTAAATTGTTTTTCAACCTATGCATGTGTAATACCTCCATATCGTTGGAAGAAGAGGGCCTCTGCTCCAAGTACTTTATGAGTTTTTCTGCATAAGTGATTGCGTCCGACGTAGTAATTTTCTCCTCATCAGAGCTGCAGTCACTGTCGGTCACGTCTTCATCAACTGTCGAACCCGTGACTGCATCCATTATCTCTCCATCGGTCAAGCTTTGGTACACTGGGGCATTATTGTCGCAGGCATTCCATTCTTTTAGATCTTCATCACTTATGTCGGCATCCAGCTCTTTCACAAAATTTATAAAATGAGAAACGGGATCATTCGACGGACCCTGGAAGCCATCAAATTCTGGTATGTCGTCAGTTTCCTCACAGCGGTTTTGAAAATCCGGCAGCAAATTACTCCAACATCTTTTCAAAACCTGGGGAGTAACCTTATCCCACGCTTCGTTAATACACCATACTGCATTTTTAAGGGTAAATTCCTTCTTAAATTCTTCATAGGAGAAAGCAGTGTCACGGTTGATGATATTTTTCATAACTTCACTTCGATAGTGACACTTAAGGCTATTTATTATCCCCTGATCAAGTGGCTGGATTAGAGCAGTACAGTTCGGCGGCAAAAAAGACACTATAACATTCTCCTCGACGAGAGTTTCTGCTGGAGGATGAGCAGGGCAGTTGTCCAACAACAATAAAATTTTTGCATTTTCAGGCAGTCCAAGAGCCTTGAAATTTTTTCGGACCTCTTTGACAAAGTTAGTATGAAACCATTCCTTAAATAATTCTTGGGTAATCCAAGCTCGCTTATTGGCTCTGTAAATCACAGGAAACTGGTGTATACCCTTAAATACGCGTGGTTTTGCACTTTTACCGATGACCATGAGCTTGCATTTATGGCTCCCGGCAGCATTGGAACAGGCTGCGATGGTGACCCTTTCCATTGATTCTTTCGCTCCGCTCGCAGTCTTTTCATCGCGGCAAACGAACGTATTTCGGGGAAGACAGCGCCAGAACAATCCAGTCTCGTCCATGTTGTAAATCTGATCCGGTGAAAGATTATGTTCATCCACCAACTTTGCCAGCTCATTGACGTAATCTTCCGCAGCATCGTGATCTGCTGACAGTTTTTCTCCGGTAACCTTCAGATATCGAATGCCATGGCGCTGTTTAAATTTTTGTAGCCACCCTGTCGTATATTCGCACGGTGACGTGATTTGTAATTCCTTGTGGAAATATTTAGCTTTTTCCATTATTATTCCTCCGGAAATTGGAACTCCTTCACTTCGTCGCTGCCGGAACCATTCGTATACCACCTTATCCACTTCATTGTTACTCGGCCCCCGTATATTTCTTCTTTTGGAAATTCCGGCCAACGAGTCAGACTCCGAAACGAACTGCAAAAGTTTTTCTCTCTGTCCCTTAATGTCATAAATGGTCGATTGCCCGACACCATTTTTCAGATTTTCAAAAAAGGCAAATTTCTGATCGGAAAATAGTGCTTTCACCAGGGAATATGCCAGCTGAAAAAATGTGTTTTAAGCAGTACGTTGATTCTCACTGCTGCAAAATGAGCGCATGCAGATTAAAGACGTCGATAGAATTCCTCTTCCTGACGGTCGGAGCTCATTGAGTGAAAAAGAAGGCAATCGTAAGAAAATAAGCAGTTATCATTCATGTTCCTTACAGTTTTATTTTAACTGCAAATCTCCTCGGATTAATTTGAAGTAATTTTGGGCGTGCGGCGCGCACAATGTAAACTTCAATCCACTTTCATCCCTCTACTGAAGTCCGGAAAGTTCGAGGAATATACATGGTACGTTGATTCCGTGAAATCTTTTGCGCGAAATCACTACATCTAGGGATCCCGGATCACGAAATGAAATATTTTACAGAAAATAACGGCAAATTAGTTGACTATATCTCTTGGGATTAGCGAGAAGACAGCCAGGCTCTGAGACGGCGATTTAACCACTTAGATAGCCATATTTTCGGCGATGCAACTTAAAAAATAGAAATTTTGAAAAACTCCGGGAAAACCTTCCGTTGTTTAGATCATTCCGTTAAATAGATTTCCGGATTATCGATCTTCTACTGTATTTCCGTATTGAAAGGGTATTCTAAAGACCACATCGAGTTTGCTCGAATTCCATAATTTTTTGGCAAGATATTCATGTCCTTTGAGGAGATTTAGATTCCTAGGTTTAAACGTTTTTACCGAAATAAAAAAATTTGATTTATTAAAAATGCTTAGATGTAATTTTTTAAGCGCATGTCAATGCTAACGCAACTGTTTCACATGTTGTAGATTATCTCCATAGATTTCTCTAAAAAGTATAATTATCGTGTAACCTTCTGCAATATTTGGAAGCAAGAAAGATTTCTGACAATATTCCTAGAATATAAGAATGATTCAGGAGAATATAAATGCTCATTTAGCATTATTTTGCCAAAGTGTTTGCGTTAGTTTGACTAATTATATTTTCTATCAGTATGATTGTGGTTTGTTGAGATTTTAATCAGTCCTTGGCTAGTTCATTGCTAACATTTGAAAATATCCTCTGATTGTAGCGTATTGAGCAAAATATTCCTGTTCTTCCTCTTCGGTTGTGACAAAAGTTGCATCGTTGGTGAGACTGATTCTAGTGCCAGTTTTGGAGCAAGATATTCAGCATTCAGCGCCGATGAGCAGATGGGAAAGTATCATCCTTCGTCTTTCAATAGCTAAGCTATCTCGTTCGTGCTCGAGCCATGAGGTGCCAGAGTAGATAAGTCGGAAGGCGACTAATTACACATCATGCATCCTCGTCTGGATCTCCTGCGAGTAGCCGCTAGCGGACTTCGTGCGCTGAGAGAGTCAATAGAAGATAATGTGACCAAGAAAGAGAGACAGGCGTCCGCAATGCCGCTCACTCCGAGCCGTCTACACGCTTTTACTTTGCAATCTTGCCCATCCCAATTGATGCTCGAATGATAAACACCCTCCAAGCAAGATATGAAAGAAGAGTTGGAAATATCACTTCGTTTTGCTTTCGTCGCGCGAATTGAGTGTTTGATTATGCTTCAATGCCGCTCTTTCGGAAAGATAGGGAAGAGTATACTAAGTGGCATAATACCCCTGATAGTTACGTTATGCAAAGGAGAAACTTTCATTTTGTTGGAAAAGAGCTGGTTGAGATTTGATTGACCTTGTCCATGTATTGATAAGAAGGTAATGCATCCTTTTGATACCGGAAAATGAAATGTGACGCTCAAATAAAACATCTATTTGTTGTTTGTATTTATCCGCGGTTACATCCGTAAAGTCAATAGGACTCAAAATAAGACAAAGAAACTATGAATGAGTAAATATTAACTGATATTTTTTCTTTGGCTCAATCGTCAAAATTTGCAGTGTGCAATTGAACATTAACAGTTTTAAAAACATTATTCATGAGCATAGTTTGAAATTTTGAAATTATTCCCTTGATTTGTATAGTCATCATAAAATATTGAAATGAATTTTTATGGAGCCTTATTTCTCGGAAGCTACCATTAAATTTTGAATGATGTATCACGTCATGCATAAATGTGAGTCCTAATTTCTCCATGATCGCATGCTATGTGCTCGTTTTCTTGCGTCTCTTTAATAGGGCTGGAATCCGATTTCATTGCGATATCCTTGCTTCGTATGGAGGATTCCTTTTTGGACAGCAGTACCATAAGTGTAGCGGAACAGTGAACGAATAACAAGAAAGAGGAATGACTACCGAGACAATTTTGAAATAAAATTATATACCAATTTGTCATTTATTCCTCCCTGTCAATAATAATAAGGAGGTTTCCTTTTTTTAATTGCATAAATCGAATATTATTAGTCCTGGGGAACTTTCCGACCATAGGCAGTTTTAATAGGTGATTATTAAGAGATATTTCCCTGATCTCTGTGCCTCATGCATGCATAGGTAATCTCAGACGATGTAAAACTCCTATCTACTCGTACAGAATTTAGGTCCCTGTGGCGTCACGTGGAGTGGCATCGCATGGGCGCCAATCTGGGCTTTTTCAAAGGAGGTTAAAATTGACCATTAACATTCGTCTAAACTGGGATTTCTAAAACCTAATAATTTGTATATTATAAATACACTAATCTTGGGCAACGAATCGCAATCAATTCCTTTCCTTTTCGTTTGAAGGTGGAAACTACCCAATTGTAAACATAATAAGGAAGGGACATGTAAAATTCCTAAATTTCGAAGAATCTAAAGAGGATTGTTAAAAACAAGCGTGAGATGGGCGATGAGGTGTTAAAAATTATTTTCCACCGACGTATGGGCTGAAAATTCCTGAACAATCATAGTATCTAGTAGTATGAGTAAAAGCTAACTGTCCAAGATACCCTTTAGGATAATTTGCATTTTTAGCGATTGATTTGCATTTTTAGCGATTGATTTGCATTTGTGGTTGCATGCAATGGCAGAGACTCGATACATGAATGACTCGTATTCCATTTCCTTTCCCCGTTCGCCTCGCCCCAATATTATGGCACGATGATATGGCCCGACTGATGAGAATGACGCCCCTCGCCCGTTCGCAAGAGCCAGGGAACTCGTTCAACCGTTGTATTCGTGCGAGCTAAAGACTCGTAGTAAAAAAAGAAGACTAACGACTCGACGACGCATTTAAAGATCGACGCGTAGCACTTCCGGCGGAAGAGCCGATCGCCTCAGCGGCGGGAAATCGTGTTTTGTATCCAAGGGTGATGAAGGAGGGGTATTGGTGGGTGGGGAAGGGAGCTGCGCTTCGGTGAAAGGTGCTCTCGAGAAAACAGCTGTTGTGTGGATGCAACAAATGGGAGGGGCCGCAAGACACGTCCTACCAGGCCGTAAAAGAAAATCTTTGGAAGGGCTCTTTGCAGGCTCTTTACTGCGTCTTTGTCAGAGGAGGATTAATCGGGTTTCAAGCAAGAAAAATGACTACCGCGACGATTTTGAAATTTAATTACATACCAATTTGTCATGTATCCCTTCCATTCGATAATGATTGCAAACAAAAAATGAATATAGTTATAAAATTCTTAAGGTTCGAAGAGGCTTTAGAGGATTGTTAAACAATACACGTGTGATGGGAGAAGAGGTGTTAAATATTGTTTTCCACCGACGCGTCGCAACGTATGGACTGAAAATTCATCAATATTCGTCCGGGTCATCGTAATTATGTACCATCAACTTTACAAAAAGGAACCGCCAGCATTCAGCATTCCCATTTCATGTTCGTTAGTCCGGCCCTTATTTTTAAGAATTGAGAAAAGTTATGTTTTCCTGGTCTCAAAATGATCCAAATGAGGTTTATATTCACGTGCTAAAATTTGGTTACTTTAAAATAACGGGAACCAGTGCCCCAAGGGCCCTAAGTACTTAGAACCCTCAATTGAGTTTTAAGGGGTCGAAAAATCTATTTCTATGTTAAATGTAAAAGTAAAGACCTTTTGGACCGATTTTTTGTTTGTTTTGACCTATCTCTAAGCGTTTACGAGATATCGTCCGTCGTAATGCAATCCACCCCCCAGGGCGCTACCCCGCACCGCGGCGCCTCTGAGGTACGGCCCGCACCACTAACTAGAGACTTCCCCTCCACCCCCTCCCCTCCCTCGGCAAATTCTTTGCTCCCACTGGCAAGATCTAGCCCCTTGAAGAAATGTACTTTCTTAGAAAGAATTTAATTGCCATGACAATATTTCCAATCCAAGTGATCAATTTATTTTCACTCTCCATGAATATCAGTACATATTAACCAAAATAAAACACATTTTCGGTGTATTTCTATTTAGGGGTTGAGCCATGATGAAAATTCGCACTTAATATTAAATTTTGAAAGCTTTGTTCCTTCTACGTGACAAACTTATGATCTTGAATTAGTTTCACTACTCTCTCTGCACAATCATTTACCACTTAAAGACCCCAATTAATTCGAGGTGATTAAAGACAATTTGGAAGTGGTTTTTGATGAGCGATTTTCACACCCCTCCAGTATTTCATTCAGTCAATGCTTCGCCCGTGGGCTCATTTTCATTGGCTCACAAAGGTCATTTCACTGTTCTTGCTTCCTTATCATCTTCGACGTTTTCTTGATCTTCTCATTACTTTAAGTATACATATTCAATATTTGCAGTGGAAAGTAAAGTTTCATGTGTTATTTAACTCCTCCCGTATTCTTCCCGTATTACTTTTTAACCTTCTTGTTACTTTTTCTAGGACCCCGAACCTAATTATTACTTTTACTTCTTCGTATTGATGACATTATGAACCATTATTATCTCACATTAGCTAGAGTAAATACATTTTTATTATTGGAAAATTAAAGAAACCTGGCACCTATTTCCGGTATGGTTATCATAAAACACAATGCTGAACGTTTATCAAATTGACGTCTAGCTCCTGATATGAAAAAAATGTAAAGGTGATTAAGCATTCAACAGGCATCATTTTTAAGTATTATGGTTTATTAATATGGTTTTCCAATAATTTTTACGTTACTATTATTAAGCCAATTTGTAATTCTAAATGCTTTTAATTACAATCTCAAATTCCTAATAAAATTTCAGATTAGCTAAAATCATGTTATTTTAAAACATTTTTTGTGATTTTAAAATTCATTAAACGTGATACTTATTTTCGGACTGGTTATGAAAAAATTATTTATGAACGAATCCAATGCTAGCGTTTCACTTCTGGTTGGGGAAAAAACTGCAGATGTTAATAAGCATTAAAGCGTTTGATTAAAACATTTTAAAATATAATTTTGCTTAAATCTAGCATCTTGCATAAAAGTATTTGTTTGTTGTTTATGTTTCACACATGTTATAAAAGATATCGTTCTTAATTATGTTTTAAACTCCAAATAATATCATCCGGAATATAACTAATCCATTTCAATTTAGTTTCGCTCTTTATTGCATAACTGTTGTTTAATTTAAGCTAAAGAAACAAATGAAGATTAAAAATGTGCTATTTCATGATTTTTGCCGCAAAAATATTGATCTACTGTGATAGTTGTACTTTTTGGTGCAAAAAATTTAATCCATTCTATAAGACACCGAATATGACGAAATATATGGACAATTGTACAACAGATGAAATCAATACCGGTTAGTTGAATTCTTTGAAATGATAATTCTTATGAACCGCAACGTGTTTTCATGGTTATGTGTTTTCATGATATCGCCTTCCAGATAATTTCAGATCATATCTGAACATCGCAAACACACGGGAGACGCCATCAATGAAACAAACCTGTGTGCTCGAGCCTTAACGAAAGTGGATTGATTGCATTTATTTCGAGGGACTTAGTCGTTCGGTGGATGGCGGCAGCAGGACGAGGAAGGGAGTGGAGTGGAGGAAGAATGGAGGAGGAGGTGGAACCAACAACTCGTGGGAGGGTGCTCCAGGGTCACTGCCCTCAATCCCACTGCTCATTTGAGAGCAGTGGGATTGAGGGCGTCAGAGAGAGGATTTGAAAGAGAAATAGGGAGAATAAGGGCGAGGGTGCGTGTGTTTTTTTAAGGGGAAAAAAAGGAGCCTTATTTTTGGTCTTCGCTCATAAATTGAGTTCGTCTGATCTTATTCTTTATGAGGAGGCATTACTCTAAGCCTTTATCGTCTTTGTGGCACTCTTCCTAATGATGATATTCAATTATAAACTACCACAAGACGTACCAAACTGAACCATAATGGTGCAGTCTTTAATAATGCAGTGGCATGAGTCATTAGTTACTGCTCATCTTTGTTGCCATGTGTCAGAAACGTCAGCGTAGTTCGATTGTATAAACCTCATCTCAAAGTTTGTGCGGGGCTGTTTTCTTTACAGTAATAACGGGCGTGAATAAATGTTTCGTGGCTGGTGGATGACATCTTAAACTGGAGTCATTATAGATGGCGCTGCCGAATGGCAATGCCATCTCATGCTGGTGCGCTGGAGAGTGTATTATGGGCTATTGGGAGAGTAGACTTGACAACTGGATGTTACCCATGGGAATTATGCGGAAGAATTAAAAGATTTTCCTTTTTCCGCAGAAAAATCTGCCCCTTCCGTAAATGCATCAAATTATGGTTTCGCCAGTCTGGCCCACGTCGCCCCAATGACGGCCTTGGGATTTCTCCATTCTAATCCTTCCACCCCTATCCTCACCCCGGGGGCGTCGGCGGATTCCTATAATCGCGGCGGCGCCTCCTTCCTTCCATTCCATTCCCCTCTTCGGGCGACTGGGCGAATCATTTTTTGGTACTGGGTCGCGTCGCCGGTGGTTGTCACCTTGAAAGGGCCCACGTAGGGTCCTCAACCGATTACCTAGGGGAAGTTTGTTGATGAAAATTAACAGCTATAGTTAAAGCAGCGAAATTAATTTTCAAACGCGTCAAATATTTATGGCAGCAAAAGTCTCATCTGCACATTAACATGGGGAAACAAGCGTTCACACATATGATGTCGACCCACCTCGTCTAACACTCCTTTGCAGTTTTCTCTGTGTCTATCTCACATTTATATTCATTTATATTCATTGGCATAGCTAGGCATATGCTTTGGGGGGGGGATGAGATGGCTTGTGGTGGCGACCCCTCCCCCCCCCCCACAGGCAACAGGATTTCCGGGAAAATTTTTGAAAAACGACATGCCTGGAAATACGTTTTACATCATTTTGGCGCTTAATATTTAGCTTTAATCAGAAGCAGTTATTATACGTCAAAACTTGACTATACATTTAACTAATTTTTTTATTTGTCTGAGGCTTTGGGGGGGATCTATCCCCTCATCTCCCCCATAGTTACGCCACTGTTCATGTTATCACCCATGACTTAAAAGCTTCACTCTTTAGCAAATGTGTCCTTTGCTTCGTTGTAATAATTATAGAATGCATTGAGAGGCTAATAATGTCATATTTAAAAAACAAAAGGTCCTAGCACTTTTCCACAAGAATTTTTATTGCGTACAACTTGTTTCGGCTCACCGAGCCATCATCTGGTACAAGACACTCCAAAACATTTGAAAATCTCTTTTATACCCTCGAGAAAGGGAGAAGAAAGGGGAGGATTTGACATCTTTGAGGAATCCCTTACCTCACCTCCCCTATCTACCTATCCTCCCCTACTCTCCCCCTTTCTAAAGGGTATGAAAGAGATTTTCAAATTTTTTGAAGTGTCTTGTACCAGATGATGGCTCAGTGAGCCGAAACGCGTTGTACGCATTAAAAATCCTTGTGGAAAAGTGGTACGATTTTTTATTTATTTAAATATGTCTGATTGAAGCCACCAATTGAAGCCTGAATCTGTTGAACTTATACTAATTGTCAGTTTGGTTTTGTACCGTTTGCCGTTTCACTGCCCAATATCTTCGGTCTGCCGCCGCTCCAGCGACCGCTCCCTCCCTCTCTCTACTCCCTCCTCCCTCCCTCGGAGGTAAGAAGACGCCTCGCGCCAATGGCACCCTGGAAATCAGACCGCACCCACTACAATTCCTATCCCCTAGCACACACATACAAGCGATTACTCGGGCGCTCTACCATTACCCTTTGTGTAATAGCGATAAAATTGATGTTTTTCATCGACGCTATACTATTAGTTTTAGGTTTTCAGCCTTTGCCGAGAAAGCTTGGCAACGATGGAGAGGCATACGTCGACATTGGGATCCCATCCAATTAAATGAAGCATTTTTCCCCCTCGAATTATCCTCATGACACCATAAGTGCTCCTTGCACTGCCAATGATTTCGTCTTTCGGACGTGAGCCTCCTCGCATCTTCTTGATAGCACGGTTAACGAAGGGAGGCAAAGAACTCGGAAGATTCAGAGCATTCGTGGAAGCTGATTGTGAGATATGTCGGCCGTAGGGGGAAGGAGGAAATGAAGAGAGAAGGGAAGGGGGTGGAGTCTAGAAGAGGAGAACGATCGTAAATAGAGCCGCCGTAGTGCGGCCCGCCCCCGCGAGGCGACTCTGCCGTCGCGGCTGCACGCGCCCACTGCGCGTCGAGGGTGAATGCACAAGGCCACGTGGGCCAGCGCCCCCTCACTGCACCGCCACCCGAAATAGGCTGCGTAAGGGGGTGGTAGGGCTGGAGTTAACTCCGTGAATTGAGGAAATATCCATGAACGGGCGGGAGATGATAGGTAATAATAGATTCATCTCCCATTCAGTGGCTAGAAACAAAATAATTTACAAAATTGTGGTTTATATAATTCGTTCGTAGAGGCGTTCACGAATAAAAATATCCACACTCAAATAAGCAAAAAATGCCCTCATCAGCCAGATTTCCGTCTAGTCATAATTCTTTTGAGACCACCGCGTTTTAAACGGATTACATTTCATCAGCTCTCTCCAACACCGCTCGCTTATTTTTAGATATTCTTCGTAGTTCTTCAACTCGCTGCTTCGGACTTAATAATTCTTCAAAACATCTAAGTATGCGTTCGATTTATTTTCATTATGCCATATTTTGCGCCACAGACTCCCGAAAGAGCTTATTTTCTACAATCGATGTTTGTTTTGATTCAGCTCACCCTAATATTTCTGGAATGTTGAAAATACACTGATTTTTCGCTAAGAAAATATATTAGTTAATTGTATTTCCTCAATAACGAATAAAGAAGTGATTCGCATAGTAGAAGAATTGTGCAGAGCGAGGCTAAGTGATTTTTTTATCAGCGAGGCTACATTAATGGATGCCAAGAAAGGAAGGAATAGGTAGAGTACATGGTCTATGGATGTGATGGAAAGTCCAGAGCGTATGTTTAAGTTAAAAAATAGATTTTATGTTGCATACGAACTTAAGTGTATGATTAATGCGAACTTTAGTGTTTGATTGCTGCCAGAATCGATAAGCCATCAATGATGCCATCCCCTCTAGTGGAATAATTACGGGTGATTTATAATTACGAGGACCTCGTAAATCATGATAAGACGTAGGTATTCAATTTAATTAGTTGAGTTCAATCAACAAATAATTAATCTTGCAGCTCAAAATCTCACTTTTCAGTATAGTTTTGCGTTTAAAATACACTATCTGCATTTCTCTACTAATAAAATCGTGTTTTATAGGTGTTAGAGGAACTCGATTTCATTGCTCCCAGTACGAATATAGAGCACATATCTGTAGAGAGAGAGAGAGAGAGAAAGAGTAGCACACACTGCCGTTACCTTGGGTGAAAGAAGAAATTCAAAATATGTGACTTGGGCCCTAAACCGTAGTGACATTTGTAGACGATCCTCCCCCGCGTGAAGAGTGCAATTTCACGGCTCACAAATCCACTCTTCATCAGCTGAGGAATTTCACGCGTATATTACTCTGGGAAGTAAACCATGTGGAAAATCTCTTCAACATTTTCTCCTTGAAAATTCAATGTAATCGGCATACCATGAATTTTTTCCGTATTTCACTTGCAGACGTTTATGTATTCTATGACGTTTACATTGATTCCACATATTAATTAACAAGTAGGATTAGCAGTTCATTATTTACTTTATATCGATTCACGTCTTATTTTGGGATTTTGCCCCAATTTTGCTCGGTCATTCACTGGTTTCAGCGTTTTCTTTTTTTTCCTGTCGAGTTTTCACCTAATTTCCCTGCTGTACCTACACCACTCCCTCTCAACTCGCTTCTTCTTCCCGAAATCCTCCATTCTCTATGTCCTCCATGGGTTAGATTGCAATTATTCTTGAATAGTTTTTGAAATGCCAACGTGATGTTAAACCTGCTTGCATCAGTACTATGCCCATTTACTTAACATCTTTATTGATACTATAGGTACAGCATTTTTCAGTCAATTAATATATCTACTGGAATCAGTATTATGATTTGAGGCCGACATTTTAAATGAGAAAATAGAACGGGACCTCTGTTTGTAAGTTTTTCGTTCAGGACAGCCCAATACGCTTAAAAATAACCTCCCTTTTTAATAAACCCCGAGAGAAAATGGGGAGGGAACCGCAGGCATCAAGTTCATAAATATACTTGTGACCCCAATCGCATCTTACACTGTAAAAATATTACAAGAAATTCATTTAGTGAATGGATACACGTAATATATGTATTTTATATAATGTGTTTCAGTCTACAATTTAATTTTCGATTTTCAACAATTTCCAGTTGTTACTTGTTTATGTCTTTCTTTGGGTTAGAATGCAAATATTTGGCTTTCAATCCGAAGTCTTTATTCCCGCTAAAATTTATTTATCTATATTGATCGAATCACCCTGGAGACGATAGACTCATAATGGCTCGAGATAGCTGATGACTGATGAATGACTCGGGATTGGAATGGTTTTAGTGGGTCTGCAGCTAAGCGTCGGAAAGCAAGGGATCCTTTTTTCTTTTGTTTTTTTTTCACTCTCGGGGAAGAAACCATAAGCAGAGGTTCAAAAGTGTTGTGACAAAGCCGGCGTTGGGATTATTTAGAGAACTCTGGGATCCAAATTGTGTATTTTCAGCTTTCAATCAAACAATGTATTCGTTTCCCCGATCTCTCTCCTTGGCTGCCGGAAATGGTATCTAGATTTTCGTTCACAAGATGAGAATGCCATTCGAGAAATTCAAGAGGAATTATTTTGCCTCATCAACTCTGCGGTACTACCATCTTATATCTAAATTTTCGGTAGTATACCCTTCGCAGAGTTAGGTAGTAGTAGTATAGGCTATATTTTTCAAATTGCAGTGCTACGATTGAATGATATACCTGTTATTTCCGGCTCTTCTGGAATATTCTCGCTCCTCTGCTCTATTGAGATGTCTCTCCATTAACGAATGGTCTTCTTCTTTCATAGGACGTATTGTTTTCTCTGAAAAATATATTTATAATTTTACTCTCTGAAATATTGAACTTTATCCGTTTCCTTACTGCTTGTTTAGTATTTTACCACCTGAAGAGGGACCAACAAGGATTCTATTACCTTTCCATCGATTCCTCTAGGTGACGGAATACGTGTCGAGTTATCTGTTTGGTTCATATTATCCTAGCTGTATTCGAGATTGTGTTCCTGTAAATTTATTTATTAATGCTAGCGTCCAGTGATTCCCGCGTTTTTGGAATTAAAGGAAAATAATGTGTATTTGCAGACGTGAATTCGATAGAAGTGTCAATTTGCTTCAGGCATCTCTAAGCAAGAGACTGAAAAAGGTTTTACGTGATTTTACAATAAATTTGATATGCACCTATGAAACCATTTACAACTCTGGATCTAGAAAAAAAGGAGATGTAGGCATAGCCAATAGTTCAGATAAGTTAATAGATAATTAGTTTTTGATGATAAATATTTAACTGTAAAATTTATACTATTACTGATTGTTTACTCGTGCCTAGAACATTAACTAACCTGCCCTCTTCATTTGTGCTGATGTATACTTCAGCTGTCCCAGCAAGTCTCACTGTTTCTGAACGAACTGTCTCCTTCTGTCGTATCGTTTTCTTCCCTCTCCCCCAAATAGTAACCGACCCTCCTCCTGCTCCACACGCTCTATTTTTAGCATTTGGGAGACTCATCTCTTCCCCCTTCGTCTCCCTCCCCCCCTCCACTCCACTTCCTCCTCACCCCTTCCCCTTTGAGGGAGAATTTTTCCTCGTCAGCGAGTGAATCGCTCCCCCTCTTCGTTTTGAAGTTACTCTGTCGCGAGAGATTTTTATTTTCGTCTCCTCAACGTATACTTGTGTACATCATCACTACCAAGTTGTCTCCTCACTCCCATTTGGCCTCGTTTTCTCTTCATATCCCTAATTAGACCTTTACCGTGAACTATTGTGTACCTAATCTTTTCTTAAAAAATCTCTCCAATTTCTTTCTGAAGAGAATGGTCAAATCATACGATTTATGTGAAAATCTGCTTCTTAAGCAAAGAGAAATTTAAATTTATTGTCCTCAAGGCCGTCTATATCGGCGCCAATGATCCTAGTGGATTATTATGGTTCTCCAATACAAATTTTCTACACCGAAGAAGAGTATTTTTCATAAGCCACGTGTGAATTCTGTCAGAACATCTATGTGGATGAATATAAAAAATAGATTATCATTATGTAAAGGGGCTCTCTGCACGAACTCTAGCAATAGGATCAGGTTTGCGTGGTAATTGGAGTTTTTGCTCATAGCCCCGCGGGTTCATTTTCCTGTCATATCAGATATTTATCAAAGTGTACCTGATCCCTTGTTAGTAAATATTGTAAGATGTTTTACTATTAAGAACAATATTCACTTCAAGTGCGGTACTCCGCCCGTCGAATGGGAAGTTTAGCTGCGATCCCCTTCCGCCGGGAGCAGGCCAACCCAGAAGTTGGGCTTCTCTCCACTCTTCCTCCAAACACTAGCCTCTCGCTAGAAATGATCCTAGATGTGATCTTAGCATTGTCCGGATGTCAATCCATCTGCAGTGGCAACTTTTGGATGACTATTAGGGTAGTTTCCTTCATCAAAGAAAACGAAAGGCATTGATTGCGATTCGTTACCCACCATTAGTGTATTCATAACATACGAATTATTTGGTTTTAGAAATCCCAGTTTAGACGAATGGCAATGGTCAATTTTATCCGCATTTGAAAAAGGCCATATTGTCGCCCATGCGATGCCACTCCACGTGACGTCACAGGGACCTAGTTTATATACGAGTAGATATGATTTTACATCGTCTGAGATTATCAATGCATGCATGAGGCACAGACCTCAGGGATACATGTCTTAATAATCACCTATTATAACTGCCTATGGTCGGGAAGTTTCCTTCGTATGATAAGGTATTGATAATCCTTATTTAAGCCAAGCGCTACCTGCTAGCAGGGTACTATGCTACCTGCTAGCATTCTGCGTCGTATCAGCGCTCAAAGCCTCGCCCCAAGGTCACCTCATACGGCGACAGCTGGAACCAGAATGACGTCACACGGGGTTTTCCCAGCATTCATACTTAGCCGTCGCGTTTTCGCGCGCTTGAAAATTATCACTTTTCATTTAATCGCTAAAAATAGATATCGTCATTTAAAAATCTAAAAGCGTGAAATACGTACTCCAGGAGTAATAATATTTCGATTTAGACAATAAAAAATAATAGGAAACCACCCTATTGTGATTCGTGACTGGAATGGGACGATGGACAATTAACTGAGATCTAAGGATGACATCAATTTCGATTGCCCCCTGTGTCTTGAAACTATTTCTCAGTACGATTTTTCTTTCTTTCCAGATATACACGGACTGGGCGAACCACTACTTGGAGAAGGCAAGATGTCGCCGAAGGATATCGGACCTGCAAGCGGATCTCTGCGATGGAGTCCTCCTCGCCGAGCTCATCTCTTCTCTCAGTGAGTGACCTCTCTCTCTCTCTCTCTTCCTCTCTTCATTTCGGTGAATTCTTTGGCAATTTATCACATCAAAGACTCGCAATAAATTCATCAGCATAATAGTTGATATTCCATACGCTTAGACGCATGCTCGATTATGTGTGGGGAAGTTGGACAGTAAATGATATTGTGAACAATAAGTAGCAATATAGTAAAAAAATGAGTAATTTATAAAAGGGTGCCAAGTTAATATTTAGTTTAAGAGGTAGTGTTAATCGTTATGGAATAAGTAATTAAGTCTATCGGAATGCTACATACTTTCACCTTCTCTTAATATCGATTGTAGTCACAATTCATCAAAACGTGTATCTGCTTATGAAGAAATAAAAGTCGAAAATTACGTTCTCACCACGCGAAGTAAAACATTTCTGGACTTATGACTCAATGTACTTAGATTTTATAGGTATCCGGCTACCTAATCAGTAATCACACCTCAGACTCCTACTCGAATCAACTTATTTTTAAACTAATCCAGCCTCTATGGCAAAAGAGATTTGAATAAAAGATACAGAGTCCGGCGTGATACGGCTATGCACCTTGATAATGGCACGAGTTGCCGAAACCATGGTCGGTTAAAATAAAAGTGTGTGGAAACAAACAAGTGGTTTTACTAAGCTGAAAAGAGATTTGATTTAATTCTATTAAGGTCGTATTGAAGCACCGAATAAGATCGTTAATTATTCAGCTAATTCAGCTAATTATTCAGCTAATTGATGGAGGTGGCGTCCTTGTCCTTGGTTTCCAAGGCTGCCTTGCTGGCCTTTTTCTTTGCGATGACGGCGCACAGTGGGCGGAAATCGAAAAAAGCTTGACAAAACTAATATCTCCGTTATTATTCAACGTAGACCCACGATTTTCAATTTTCAATTATTTTTACCTCCTTAATCCGATTCTAATGTTATTTTTGCTCTAGAACAATCAGGGGCTTCTCTAAAATAAAATGGCGTAAACAGTAAAAATTCCCTAATTTTAATATTAAAAGCGCTGCATGTTAGATGCTTATTATATTCATACAAGTACTATCACTGACTTAGAAACTTTGATACATAACCCTAAACAACTTAACCGTGATGTATCGATACATCATAGAATGTATAGATGCGTGGTATCTATGTAATATTAAGGATATGGATTTTACCAATGTATTCCACGGAAATTAATGCAAGTATTTTTCGATTATTTTCATTAGAAGTTAAAACCATATTTCTGTTTCTGAAATGAATGACTAATGAAATGGAAATAATGCATACCTGAGTAAATACAGTTATAGGTCTTCGTTACCTGAATCAATCTCGTCTCCATCTGACTCTACGTTCTCGTCAATCAGAAGGAGGTTCCTAGCTCCCTTAGGTGCCTTCACATTTCCGTGATTCAAATCGATTGATGAGGATACTATTGCGTCCGAAGATTGAAGAAGTCTTAGAAAAATCAAATTTTGCACTGGAAATTTTTCTGGAGTGCTGCTCTTTGAACCTCCTAATATCCTTGTGCCTCGATTCAAGGGCCTCCTTCGACAATTGTCCAATGGGTAGCACTGCTGCGTTTACAATACACGCTCCATGTATTAGAATCTTATGCACAGCTGGGGTATATAATACCATTCAGAGTGCTTCACATAAAGGGCGGCAGTGGAAGAGCAATACTCGCGGAAACGATCTTCATCAATTAGAAGTCGCTGATTTCCCAAAAAATCCTTTATCTCTGCATCTCCCCCAATGCTAAAGTTTTTAATAGAAATTTGAATGCCAATAGTTTTTTCGACTCTACCGTCTACACCATTCCTTGGCATATAGCATCGTGCAGTTCTTTTCGAGTCACTTTCCTCCTCTTCATTTTCTCCCCTGTCGGAGATAATAGCTTCTAAATCTACAAGCCACAAAAAATTTCTACATTTTCTAACGTTGCCTTATCGACATAAAATATTTCTACAACTAGTGGTGTTAATCATACCTGTGACCGATTAATGTATTCCCTCCGTCGTGTACGACCTCTCTGTATTAGAGTAAGTTCGACAACCTCTAACCAATCGATGGGCTCACCCAGGAGAACTCCTCTGTCAGTAGTCACTGTGGCTAAAAGACGTCGATGTTTCAACACTCACAAGCTAAGTTAGACTGACCGTATGAGTAAAACTGAGGAAGCAAGACATTATCTAAGACAATAAAACGTGAGTTTTTGGGAAAACCGCCCGGTAAATCGCCAGCTAACTCGTTCACTAGCGTGTTCCAGAGAAGCGATCTTTTGGAGGGCATTAACCGATGCACGTGCGCTGCGGTGGTAAAACAAATAGCGGCGAGTTTCAAAGAAACAACCTAGCCCCAAACACCAAATTCAAGAGCCCCACATTTTGAAGGAACAATAAGCTGGAGTAGTCAAGAGGTGTTACTTAGAGAACTACTAGTAGTGGAAGCCGAATACCGCCCCAAGGAACAATTGCGGTTTGTCGGTCGTGTGCACTGACCGCGCCTGCTTCGATTCTTTCCCTCTCCTCAAGGTCGGAGGGATTTCTAGTTTGAAGGGACCTAAAGTGCGGGAAATTCCCTGTACTGTACATATGTATGTGAGAATAAGTACGAATAAGGGAACAAAGCACTCTGCCGACGTATGGTCACACGTCCTCATAGGGCTCATGGGTGACCGGCGGCAGCGGCGAATTTTCTACTTTCTATGTGCAACAAGAGAGTAAGAAATTTTTTTTGGACAAAACATTGCCTTTACTTTTAGATTTCACGTCTTTCCTAACAATTGGGGTAAAAATAATAGTGGTGGAACCATTATTTGCTTTAAACTGGAGCAGAAACCAAATCAGGGTTATCCACGGCCGGGCCGGGCATCAGCGTTGACTTTTTATACATATCCCATCAACAAGCGAGGTAGCAATTTGGAGCAAGATTTTTCTTTTGCATCATATAGTCAAGATTTAGGTCTTTATTTCCATGTGAATTTTAAGATCAAGTCTCGTCGCCCTCATAAAGTTTTTTTCCACTTTATGTCAAAAATAGTCCAAAAACAATGCGCTTTTGAATGTTTAATTATTATATGAAAAATTGATAAAAATAAATAAACTATCCCGTGTAATTCTTAGGAAAGGTTTACTCTTTTACAAAATATGCGTTTAAATTTATGGAAAACCATATTAACGGCTCAATAGCGAAAGTAAATACTCGATTTTTGCAGATATTCAGAATTGACATTTTTTATAATTTTTTCTCGTCTTCAACGGATTCTAATGATTTAATGGGTGAACCAAATATTGAAATAGCCATAGTTCCTTAATCCTTAAACATTATTCTATCGGACTGTACCATTTTTGTTTACCAAAAAAATAGTGAAAATTTAGGGTTTTGTCACACTTTTTTCGATTTCCGCCCACTGTGCGGCGCGAGGTCGCTTGCTTCGTTCAGTGGGCCATAGCTGGGGGACCTTATTCCAAGTTAAATTCCCTAAATTCAATCAATGAAAAAAAAGCGTTCCTCCTCCATCAACTGTTATTACTCCAATCCCCTCAAATAATTGTTAGGTAGGAGTCCAGGCTGTTGGCATTTTTTAACACATTTAAATTCAACAAGTTACACTGCCTATGTAATTTCTCGTCTATGAGTCTCTCGTATGTCTTTCATTCTTCAAATCAAATCATTGTTTTTCTTTTTTTATGTCATTCATGTTTGTATCTTAGAAAGATAAATCGAAATTATCTAGTTTACTGCACATCAAAAAATTAAAAAGAAGTATGCATAAAAAAATCAAAAGATCATTGGACAAATTTGTCCAATTATGCAAAAAAAATAATTAAAATCTATTTAACCAAAAGAATGAGAAAAAGAAATAACTTTTAACTAATAAATTTCCTATTTTCACGCAAACAACGTTTTACACTGTCACTTTTATACAAATGCGTCATTTTTTTAAATGCTTATGTTATAAGGCTGGTTGTGGTGAGATTGACTCACCGGTACAGCCCTTGTAGTCGCGCCTTCGGCGCGGCCAATTGATGAGATCTCTGCATCAAACACTTCGAACCTGAAGACGCCAGCTGCAACGCTGGCGAAACTGTCGTCATGAAGATGAAAGGTCGATGACGCGGAGGTTAACCCGAAAACCTAGCCACGCATGCTGCACCACCCCGCGAAAGTCACCATCAACAACAACGCTTAAAACATGTTTTGCTTTGTTCATTTTGGATTTTTGTGCTCCCTGTGAAATTCCAATCGATATAATTTTTGGGAGGATATTGACTACGACGCTTTGATATAATACACTATTTGTGCGGACTGAATTTTGATATCAAACCGTGATCTCCATCCATTTTCAAATTTTCAACAGATTTCAGGTAAGTATATGAATATTTATCATCGACATCTACACCGTACTATTCCTTCCACTTATCGTTGCCTTTGCGACACGAGAGACTTCGTTCTGGATGAGATAGTTGGCGTGTTGTCGGCAGAGAGGGGAGTGGATTTTCTTCTAGTGCTATAGATAAAAGAAAGTGCACCGTCGCCCCCTACAGACATAATAGCTTAGGTTGAAGGCGGGCAGACGGCCCTTGAAAAGAGCGAATGGAGCAGTTGGGGCGACGCGCGGGTGGGATGAAGGGGAGGAAGTCTGTCGGTGGGTGATTAGGAGGTGATTGATGCCAGACAAGTGGAAGGAGTGAAAAATCTCTGGCAGTTTTCGTGGAGGGGGCAGGCGGTGTGTTTATTTAAGCTCAAAGAGCTTAATTATAAATTTCTATCATCTGCATACTATCCCACAAGCTGCATAAGTGGGCGTGTGGCATATAGTGTTGGAACATCTGCCTGAATGAGGTTTAAAGTAAAATGTGAAAAAGTGCTCAAACAGTTCTTGAGATGGAATAAAATACGTTTTGAAACTATCATGAGTGATTGAATGAAAAATAGCATGAAGGATAAACATCAGCCTCCTGAAAAAATATTTTAACAGCCTCACTCCGCAAATTCCCTCATTGTCAGTCGGATGGGAGGTATCTCATCGATAGATTCTTCATTTTGTTACCTTGTTTCGGGTCCTTGAATATTTTCTTGTAGGAATATGCTTTTGTTTTCCTCCTCCTGCGCAAATACAGGGATCTGCAATCGGCTGCGTCAGCATAAGCTCAGCCATCACTGTTTGCCCCAACCTCAACATTATTATAAAAAATGGAAATAGCCGGAAATTAATTAGGCACTTCAGCCCTATCAGTCAGGATGTTATCCAGAGGATTGATTTGGATAAATGATTTTGGTATAGCTCATCCTCTAATGAATTATAGTATATTTAATATGCATTTAAAATATAATTTATGATAGTTACATTATCATAACACTTGGTTTTGTGAATAAAATATAGATGCAATTAAATCATCTGTTTAACAGAGCCCACGAAATGCAATTAGTCAAACGCTAGCGTTTACAATTACTCATAAACATAAGCCACAGAGAGAGATATCAGGCAAACAATTACATTCTAATTACACACCCATGACATTACAATTAACAAACCATCAACTCAACCACCCTCACAACAAGATTTGGCAAAACTTCTGCAGTAAAAGTTGTCCACTTGTTAGACTTATTCAGTTTATTCACTAGAAGTACATATAAATGTTTTATAAAAATGCAAAGAGCATGCAAAAATCTGACAGCAATTTATGGTTTATTTTATGACATTCGTAAAGCATTCTTTCGCGACATAAGTCCGTCTTAGATCGTCAGGAGGTGCTTTCATCAGCAGAATTACATTTACAAAGTCATCATTCATTCAATCTACGATCACTCCTCAATTTCAGAGTGGACCTGATTCTAAGCATTTTATCCTTTTTATAGTTCAGCCACATGTACAATATGTAATAAAGTTCGTATATAAGTCATATTTAGGTCAGATCATCCTCCTCATAACACGAGGCATTTTGTTCTGGGATAGCAGAGGCTTCGAAGGAGTTTTGAAGCTGGAAGCTGGTCAGCATCCAACCCATCCATCAGCTCCCTTTTTTTTACTCAGTTTTTTCACTGATCCTATTAAAATTCTGAGACGTTCCTGTTTCTGCGAGTGTGTTCACGGGATTACATTTTTTAAATGAAATAAATTACATTTCAACAACGTTTTGACCTCTAATTTCTAATAATTGCCTCAGATTACAATTTGAGGAGAAAATGTCCCGGCATTTTCTTAATAATTTTTTAGATGCAGTCCAGCGTGATTATTCCACTGTAAAAATGTGCCTGCGGTCCTCCATGAGTGCGAGTTGAAGAAGTTTCGTTGAAGAGGGAGTGGAGTTGGTGCGATGCGTCTCCCCCCCGTCCCTCACCAAAAACCCCGCTTTTTTCTCCCCAAATGCACCCCTCCCACCATGCACCCTAAGTGGTTTTTAAGTTCCGGGGGAACTAGGGTCTGCTCCTCACTCACTCACCGAAAAAATGGGGATTTCCAAATACCGGTTCACCCTGGCCTTGGTGTCTTTCTTTCTCTATGCATGCATGACATGAGGTGCATAAGTAATTCTCGAGAATGTATTATTATAATATACACCCCCTTCGCACCCATTAACAATTTCGCACATTGAACATAAAAGCGATATATGAAGTGAAATATCTAGGAGTTACGATATTTCGAACCTATGATGAGGATGAACGTAAGAGATACTTGTGGCACAGCCTTGAATAAAGTAGGATTCGTCAAGCGTTTTGTGGGAACATTTTCGAATAGAAAAATGAAAGATAGGTGCGATTTCGCATTGCACACGGCCACACCTGGGATATGCAGCGAGCGGCAGCGATTCGGAACACGACTGCTTGACATTAGAAGGACCTGGGTGATACGGCTAACTATAGAAACTGTCACGGGTAGTAACAATTTGAAATACTTATTCGTTTGTGTTGAAATTAAACGATTATATTTTTTATTAATGCTACTGAGGAATTTTTGCATACAATTTTTACAATATAAAATGTAAAATTAAAAGCGGTCACGTAGCTGCTGTTTCCCCTGCCCTGGCCTACCATGCGCCACTTGGTACTTTACATTTCCATTCGAAATCTAATAAGGAATACTGAATGCACAAGTGTGGTAACTAAATCATCGAAATGGCCATACCTGATACAGTATAGTAGTAATTAAGCAAGCGTTACCGTTAAAAATGAAAAAGAAACGCTTAACCCGTCATTTTGTTGGGTGTTGGGTCCCTTAAGGTAGACAGGCGGTATATAATTCCATTTCTATGAGAAAAAATAATTTTATCAAAATACGTATAATAAAAAAATAAATTAAAGTCAGAAAAACATACAACAGACTAAAATTCTAAGCAATATGATTAAGCAATTAGAGGTTACCCGTCATATAATAAAATACAATTCAAAGCTGTGCAATTCGTCAATAACTGCCACGGACCGACAAAAAGTGTAACGAAGATGTAACACGAATTATGCTGGGTGCCGCTAGAGATTAGCAGGCTGCCCGAAAAGCTTGGATTGCTTCAGCAATTAAAAAGTCATATCTTTAAGAGAGACACGGAGAACATCATTTTAGAACCCCACTACATTTGCAGGTTCGACAGAAACGATAAATTAAAAGAGATATTTTACCAAATGGATATTTATAGGAATTCGTTTTTCCCAGTGAACAATAAAAGACTTTCATAAATGCTGGGTGGAACTTCGTTTTTCATTTTTGTTCACGGATGGTGTCCTAAAAACATGCGCCAAAAATACTAACTAACTGGACTACAGTATGTTTCGCAGATGAAATATTTGATAATATGGCAAAATATTTCTACATGCTTAATCTACCATTTCTGGCTGTCCGTGATGTGATTTTTCTCGAAAATATCCGTTATTTATTCGCTCTTTTGAGGCTGCAGGTTTTGAGGATAAGCTGTGTCTTGTTTCCCTCCTATGGCAAGCAGGTGCTTAAAAAGGCAAATGCCTCACTTGAAGGCAAACGGTGGAGCATGGTCTCTTTCAACAGTTCCTTTCCAGTCTCCGCGCTGGTCTTCACGATCATTTGCGTCGCCCCACCTCCACCTTACATCCCCAAACACTGCCAAGATCCGTTTACCTGCATTACGATTCGACACAAGAAAGCGGGTTGTTCATTTTTTTGGTCTGCGAAGGAGTGAAAATATTTTCGTTTGCCCTATTTTGGACAAGAAAGCGCGGTCGCCATGGTGAGCGTGAGACTTGAGTGTTGGGAGGCTGATGAGATGGTCGAAATGGGCGCTCACTTGAGGTAAAGGGAGCCTTCCTCCGATGTCGCTCTCTCTGAGCCTAAGGAAGTTCATTCCATTCTTTATTGCCTAGATGCTCCCAGAGTCAACTCTCAGAGAATTCAGTCGTTTCATTGATACGTATTGATCACCGTTCACCACTCACTTGAGTGAGTCAGTCGCGAGTGGTCGATCGTCGGTTACGACCGATGATACCAATATCGGTCACGATTGATGTTTGTGACTACTAATTCAATAACGACCGATGTTATTCCAAACGCTTCATTGCGCGGGGATAAAGAAAAATGGTAGAATACGTTAATATAAAGTTCGATTGTGTTTTTTTGTAGCCTTCGAATGAAAGGGATTCAGTTTCATGGCTACGGGCTATGTTCTAAACAAGGGGAAACTTCTTGCTTGCTGGGAATCCATGGGATGGGCACATAATTATGTCATCACTGATTGTTACTATTTTGGCAAAGATATTAGACATTTGGGGTCGCGGTAATTATTTTTAAGGTCTATAATTAAGTGATAGAATATTTATTTGGAATAATTTTGGAGACATTGGTTTAGAAGTTTCAATGACTGTAATGTCGTATGAGCTCATGAGTTTATCTGAAAATATGATTTTCTTAGTTTTTTGTTTTTTAGAAGAGTCACGCACAAAATATGCCCATCCATGACACTCCCTTCTTAATTAAGACATTTGCAGCCTCCAGTGTTCGCGATTACAATAAGCTTTGCCCTGCGGAATTTATTTGTGAGCACCTGAAGGTCTGTTGTGTTTCATTACTTCCGTCGACATCCCTCCTCCTGCCTTGGTAAAAACGCCCCAAGGCTCGAGATACGAAAACTCGTGACCAAAATGGAATTTTCCTTATATTTTGACGTTTCACCATCTCCGTCAAAAGTGTTTTCCATTATTTATTTGGTTATTTATTTAGTCTCCCGTGGGGTTTCTAGGGGTGATGAGGCAGCGGGGTGAACTCATGCGTCGGTGGGAGCCGAAGTCACCGTGGGGGTGTATCTCCAAAGGACAAGAGGGGCTGGTATTTATCACCCGACCCCTGACACTGAGCAAGCGAGGGGAAGATAATACGCATGCAAAGACAATCTTCCCTCCTGAGGGGAGAGCTCCATCCAACTTATATATTTTGTTGTGCTCCGTTCCACCTTTGACGGCTGAACTTCACGTAAACGGAGATCGACGTATCTGGAACGCCTAGATGAACATGAAAATGCAATTTTCCACCTTGACCTCGCCGCCTCCCGTCTTTACCTGGCGCATAAAGCTCGCTTCACGCTTACACGGTTCCACTGGGCACGGTACGTTTTCGATTCGTTTTCGGTGGTCGTCGAAATCGAATTAACTTCTTCCCGCACACGCAATGTATATCGAGTAGTTTGGGCACGATCGCTGGTACCTGATTTGGCAGTCTTAAGTGCTTTCCTATTGTTATTATTTAGTAACATGATGACAATATTCTTGTCATCTATTGCATTCTATGACACTGTTTTTATTGTGCACGAGTGTTTTCGGAGATATTACTCTGTGATACGCTTCAAGTCCCAGGATAATGTTTCAATTGACTATTTTATTGTGTAGTTAAATATCTGTGAAGAATTTTCGAAGAAAAATCAGTTTTTCCTCTGCACACTTTTTTCAACCTATAGTCGGAAATCCTTTCCATTCGGCTACAACCTTGTTCCCTAGAGCTGTCCTATGACCCCTAGAGCTGGACTGTGGTGGGAGTTGTTCTAAATTATTCCCGGTAGGGCCACCCATGCCAGATATGTCGAAGGGTAGGAGCCAAACCAAGGGAGTCCACTTGATGGTTTCACGTAAAAAACGGTCGGAATAGAAATGGGAAACCCTACCAACTATCTCTTCCCTGAAAACATGGACTTTTATCGAACGAGCCTCGGATGGAAATACGGGACCCAGCTCTTAAGGGTAGGTGTCGTAGGTGGCAGCGAGGTCGGCAAGGTATTCGGGGTCCGTATCATGCGAAGTCCTTGCAGAGACATATCATCTTTTTCAGCATCAGCAGCTGCAGCATCCAAGGAAGAGGATAAGAAGAACAAGAGTACGGAGAAGAAGAAGGCATCGATGAATGTGTAGGAACGTGCAATGTGAGGACAATGGCGAGGGCGGTTAAACTAGAAAATATAAAAAGGGAAATGCATAAAGGAAGAATAGATATCTTCGGTCCATCCGAAGTTATACAGAATGATACACACGGGATCGCTAAATGGTAATGCTGGAGTAGGCATAATGCTTAGAAAGAGCGCCGGGATGCGTGTTAAAAGCTACCTGCAGTTTAATGAAAGGATAGTAATGGTGAAGATAGATACTAAACCCGTAGCTACTGTAGTGGTACAGGTTTACATGCCTACGTCAGATTATGAAGACGAAGAAGTAGAAGATGTCTACCAAGATATAGCGGAAGTTATCAAGCAGGTAAGAGGGGAAGAAAATCTTATTATTTTAGGGGACTGGAACGCTGTCGTTGGCGAAGGTCAAGACGGAATAATAACTGGGAAATATGGGTTGGGTAACCGAAATGAAAGAGGAGAAAGGCTACTTGAATTCTGCACGGAGCACAGGCTAGTGGTTGCCAACACTTTATTCAAAAATCCCCTGCGAAGAAGATGCCAGGAGACCGTAGAAGATTCCAAATCGACTACATTCTAGTGAAACAAAGATTCAGGAACCAGGTGAAGGACTGCAAAAGCTATCCAGGGGCAGATATCGATAGTGACCATAACCTAGTTATGATGAAATGCCACCTTAAATTAAAAAAGTTGAAGAAAGCCGTGAAAAACATATGGCAGCTTGAAAAATTGAGGGAGGTTCAGCATCAACTGGCTTTTAAAGAGGCTGTAGAAAATAAAATAGGGGAGGATCCGAACAACAAACCAATGGAAGAGAGTTGGAAAACCATTAGAAGTGGTCTGCAGGCGGCAGCTGAGGAAGTTCTTGGTAAAAGAAGAGTCGTTATGAAAAAACCATGGATCACGCAGGAAGTATTAGATCTCATTGAAGAAAGAAGAAAATACAAGGCTGCGAAAACAGAGGAAGGACAGAATCGTTACAAGAGGATAAGGAACGAAATATGTCGTAAAGCGCGGAAGGCTAGAGAAACGTGGATGAAAAGCATTTGCGAAGACGTGCAAAACAATCTTAAACATGGAAAAGTAGAGGCCGCTTATAGGATAGTGAGGAACCACTTTAAGGAAAGGGGCGTAAGATGTAATACCCTTAGGGACAAAAACGGAGAACTATTGATTGAAATGAAGAAAAAGGGAAGAGATGGAAGGAATATCTGGAAGATTTGTACAAAGGAAGTCGCCTCAGAACGAATGCTATCGAAAACGAGAGGGAAGTGGATGCCAATGACATGGGAGCCCCAATTTTAAGATCGGAATTTGATGCGGCTTTAAGAGACGTCAGGATAAATAAAGCGTCTGGCATTGATGGCATTCCTGCAGAACTAATCAAAAATTCAGGAGAGAAGACGTTGAGCCAGCTATACAAAATCATTAGTGAAATGTATACGGCAGGTGAGATACCAAAGGATTTCGAGAGGAACATTATAATCCCTATTCCTAAGAAGAAACGAGCGGAGAAGTGCGAAGATTTTAGGACCATAAGCCTTACTACACATGCGTCAAAGATACTGACAAGGATCATCTATAGAAGAATAGAACGAAAAGCAGAAGAGTACTTGGATGAGGACCAATTTGGATTCAGGAAAAACAAAGGCACAAGGGAAGCAATATTGGCCCTAAGACTGCTCAAAGAAAAGAGAATGGATAAGAACAAGCCAACATTCGTTGCGTTTGTGGACTTAGAGAAAGCATTTGATAACGTGGATTGGAGCACAATGCTTGGAATCCTAAAGGAAATTGGGGTTCTTTATAATGACAGAAGAATCATCCACAGTTTATACAAAAACCAAATAGCCGTGATAAAATCAGGGCCCAGCTGTGAAGAAGCAAGAATTAAGAAAGGAGTGCGACAAGGCTGTACATTGTCACCCGTAATTTTCAACGTTTACATTGAAAAAGCCATTAAGGAAATCAAAGAAAAGGCATTGGGAGTGAATATCCATGGAGAAAAAATAAGCATGCTAAGATTTGCCGGTGACATAGCCGTTATAGCAGAAACAGAGAAGGATTTGAAAAATATTCTGGTTAATATGGTTAGGGTAATGAGTAGATATCAACTGAAAATAAGCACGAAGAAAACCAAGATCTTAGTATGCAGCAGAAGAGAAGAAGTCAAGACCAACATTAAAATAGGGAGGCAAAAACTGATAGAAGTGGATGAATTCTGTTATTTGGGAAGCAAGATAACTAGTAACGGGAGAAGCAAGAAAGAAATTATCAGCAGAATAGCCCAGGCGAAGAGAGCATTCCACCAAAAGAGAGACCTGCTTACAGCGGGAAACTTAAATATGGATGTAAAGAAACAATTTATAAGAACCTTCATCTGGAGTATGCTCCTATACGGAAGTGAGGCATGGACAATGACCGCAGCGGAGAAAGCAAGGATAGAGGCCTTTGAAATGTGGTACTACAGAAGAATGATGAAAATCAAATGGATCGACCGAGTTAGTAACGAGGAAGTCCTAAGAAGGGTAGGAGAGAAGAGAAGCCTCATGAAAACCTTAATAAGAAGACGGAACAACCTTATAGGTCACATCTTGAGACATGATGGCCTGATGAAGACAATCGTCGAAGGACAGGTGGAAGGCAAGAATGGAAAAGGAAGACCTCGAACAAAAGATATGGAACAAGTAAAGAGAGATGTGAAAGAGAAGAAATACGTAGGAGTGAAAAGATTAGCTGATAGGAGAACTGAGTGGAGAGCTGCGTCAAGCCAATCCTAGGATTGTTGACCAGTGATGATGATGATCCGAAGTTAAATGGAGGAACAGTGGGGACTACAGGAGTGATGGGTATAAGGTCATATATAGTGGAAAAGCAACGAGGTATGAAATGCAACGTAAGATTCAAACGGCTTATGAAAGTTAGGAAGGCGAAGAAATGGAATGTAGAAGCTCTGAAGGATAATATAAGGAACTTGCTGGAAATAGCATCCGGAAGATTGAAAGTACGGAGACTATTGAGGAAAGATGGGATAGTATTAAAACTGGAATAGTCAAAGCGGCTAAGAAGTCCATTGGCTACGTTGGCAGTAGAAGGATAAAGAGGCCATGGATAAGGGAGAACATGGATCGGGATCTTAGATGCAGAGGAAAGTGAATTGGAGGAGGATAATTTTGGGCCGGGGATCTTAGATCCGGAAATTGATAGAGCTCTTAGTGATATGAGGGTTAGGAAAGAAGTGGACGTGGACAATATCCTATGTGAGCTCCTGAAGAATCTAGGAAGGGATAGTAAGAAAAGGTTTTTCGAGCTAGTTTGCAGGATCTATGAGGTTGGCCGGAAGATTTCATGAAGACGGTACTAATTCTGCTTCCAAAAAAGAAGAAAGCTGTTGAATGCGGAGATTATGGGACTACTAATAGCCTAATATCGCACGCGGCGAAAGTGGTACTGAGGATATTAAACAGGCAAATGGAGGCGAGGGCAATCGAATATTTGGGCCATGATCAACTTGATTTTAGAAAAGGGAAGTCAACTCGTGACCCAATGGCGATAATGAGGTCTTTGGTAGAGAGGGATCTAGAATATGACCAGGACGTGTATGCCTGCTTTGTGGATTTTGAAAAAGCATTTAATAGAGTGAACTGGGTAAAGTTAACGGGTATTCTCAAGAAAATAGGTGTATAGTGGAGGGATAGGTGACTGATTCGTAATAACGTATGAAAACGTATGTATGTATTTTTGGCCCAGACTGCGCAAGTGAGGGTAGTGGACGGAGAATCTGGGTGGGCAAGCATTGGCTGGGGAGGGAGACAAGATGTCCTTATTCACCGCTGATTTTTAACGTATACACTGAGTAGATGGTAAATATTGCAATGCCCAATTTCAAAAGAAAAGGTCAGTGAAAAGTCTGATCTGGTGTGTAGCGATTTAAGGTGCAGAAACGTGGACACTTAGGAAGGAGGACGAGAGAAGACTGGAGGTATTCGGGATTTGGGTGTGGCAAAGAATGGAGAAGGTGAAGTGGACGGAGAGGAGGAGAAACGACGAAGTGCTGGATATAGTGGGTGAGGCAAGGCAGCTTTTAGGTGAGATACAGACGAGACAAAAGGTATGGATGGAGCGAGTACTTAGCGAGGATGGGATGTTAAAGACAGTGTTACTGGGTAGAATGTCAGGTAAAAGAGGGAGAGGAAGGAAAAGTATAGGATATTTAGAGAGAATGAAAGGGAGTAGGCCTTATTGTGAATTGAAGAGGGAAGTGCTTGATAGAAGGAGAGGCTTCCAGAATGAATCTTAAGTACTTCACGGAAACCTACCTTAATTGGTAGAATACTTAATACTAATAAGTCATAAGTGGCAAATGGACAATAAAGGTAATTGAGCTGAGCATGTGATTACTCCTCTCTGATGTCCGCGTGTGCCCTGAACACGAATTCGCCCTTCTACAAAACGGTATGAAAGCGATTTGTGTTGTAGGGATTATTAGTGATATTTGGTGTCTATTACGTACTATGATTCGTAATCTGTATATGGCCCAGACTGCGCAAGTGAGGATAGCGGACGGAGAATCTGGGTGGGCAAGCATTGGCCGAGGTGTGAGGCAAGGCTGTCCTCTATCGCCGCTGCTCTTTAACGTGTACGCTGAAGAGATGGTAAAGGAAGCGTGGGATGAGTTAGAAGCTGGGATAAAAGTGGGAGGAATGATGTTCAAATCAGTGAGATTCGCAGATGACCAAGCGTTGATCAGCCAGTCAGCGAGGGGGCTTCAGGCTCTAGTGGATGCGTTATACGAACGTTGCGAGGAGTATGGGATGAGGATTAATCACAAGAAAACTAAGGTTATGCGGTTTTGTAAAGCATCACGAGCGAGGAATGTGAGACTCAAGATAAAGGTGGGTGGTGAAAAACTTGAGCAGGTTGAGCAATTCAACTATTTAGGCAGTACGTTAGAGGAAAACGGATACAGTAGTAAGGACATCAGGAAGAGAATAGCATTAGCGAAGGAGGCGTTCATGAACAGGAAGGAGCTTCTGAGAGGATCGTTGTGTAAGAGTTTAAAGAAAAGGCTGGTGAAGAGTTTGATTTGGAGTGTAGCTCATTACGGTGCGGAAACGTGGACACTGAGGAAAGAAGACGAGAGAAGATTGGAGGCATTCGAGATGTGGGTATGGAGAAGAATGGAGAGGGTGAAGTGGACGGAGAGGAAAAGGAACGACGAAGTGCTGGATATGGTTGGCGAGGAGAGGCAGCTCTTAGATGAGATACGCAGGAGACAGAAGGTATGGATGGAGTTAGTGCTTAGTGGTGAGGGGATGCTGAAAATGGTGTTGGAGGGTAGAATGTTAGGTAAACGAGGGAGGGGAAGGAAAAGAATAGGTTTTTTAGATAGATTGAAAGAGAGTAGGCCTTACAGTGAGTTAAAGAAGGCTGTGCTGGAAGGAAAGGGAGGCTCCCAGATCGCTTCTCGAATACTCCATGGAAACCTACCTTAATCGGTAGAATACTATAATAATAATAAATAATTACGTACTAAACATAACCTGTATACGCCGAATCACTCATGTGGGACTCCTTCGAAAACGAATCGAATGCGTGCCGTGTCGAACGGAACCGTATGCGTGTGAAACGATCATAAGAATCTCTCTATCAATCCTCTGTTGAAATTCCAACTGTTTTCACGGAAGTCATTTTCATCTCACCACCATATGCTCATACATTATTAAAAATTTTCATCGCTCAGAGAGTCGTTGCATCTTTAAGCATACTGGTAGGTAGTGGCTTTCTATTTATTTTGCAAATTGCAAAGTAATACCAAAAAGTTGCGTGATGATAGCAGGTGAGAGCTAATGGAAATCAATTAACATTTATCATGACGCTACTGCGATGTTCAGGGGCGTCGTTATCACATTCCAAGTTTCTCATGGCTAAAAGTCATCAATTTTTCATTCTGTTGTGGGTGTTGTTAGGTTACCTCCCTGGTCGTTTTTTTCTGTAATTTATTTTTAAAATCGTAAAAGAAGTATTATTTTATTTTTGGGCCATGGGGTGTGTCATTACCGAAATCACGCGGAAAATTTTCATCTTGACCAGGAATAGAACCGCGGACCTTGTGCTTTCGGGGTAAATTCTCAGACTACCGAGCTCTCGAAGTGACTCTTATCTCCAGGCGGGGGATTTTATGCGACGAATTCCCCCACATGTAGCCCAATGTGTCGGCCAAGAGATGGCTCTAGTTTCTGCCACAAATGAAGATTTGAACGCTCACTGAAGAGGAAATGGAATCAAAGATCGCCACAATCACACAGATAGTAAGATACACATTGCACATGCGTAGAAGGAGGGACCTTAATCCCAAAGTTTCCTTCAAGGGAAACTTTAGAGAGCAAGAAATATCCTTGGCTTCAAAAATATGCTAATTTTATGCGGTAATTTATAGGATCAGCATCGTTTTACCTTCTAGGTAGTTTAAATGGTGAGCAATATGAAATAAACAGTATTAAATTGATGAGTTGTGACGAAGTTGGTTGACGGAATGATGGTAAAATTTGCAGCAACCGCGACACTGTCCTTTTATTTACAATTAAGGAGTCGCAATTGCTGCAACTGGAGAGCATGAATGATTGTTGCTGCATTTGGCAAGGAGGTAACTTGAAATTACCGAAATTGAGAGTTTTGAGTCATTTCAAATTCACGTGACGCAAAGCAATCACTCGTTTTTTTTAGGCCAATGGTTTCAAGTGCTTTGGAAGGATTCTAGGAAACATGTGTTGAGGAATGCATTTAAGAAACCCCTTTTCCCTCCCTTCCAGAGTGCCTTTTTCTTTGCGTGGCCGCGTACTGTTAGCCAACTCCGCTGAGGCTTTGAATGCAGGTGTGCGACCAGCATCCTTTGCAACCGTTTCCCAAGGGGTGGTCCGAATGAGGGGACCCGCCATTTGCGCCAGGGGCGGAAGGAGGCTGGTGGCGTATTCATGGAAGTAAAAGGCGCTGAGATAACGCCTCCTTCCCGTTGCACTTTATGGTGGCCTTCCTCAGTGGGAGGGTGGGCTATCTGGATTGGGGGCGATATCATTGAGCCAAAAAAATATGAGACTTTGGTTTAGTCGGAATGAGCCTTCGCCTACTCACTAACTTCTTTTCGTGAGAGGGTGGGGTAGGACAAAGTGGGGATAATGGATAAGAAGAACAAACCTGTTGACCGTAATGGAATGAACCTCTACAACGTCTTGTCGTTTTTAGCCACCCACTCCCGCAATTTAATCTCGTGAAGATCATGAATTTACATTAGTAATTGTTGTCGTTACTTATGTACAAACTAGGGTTTTCAATGCTTGAACTAAAATATAGCCTCATACTTACAGTTGTATTTTAAAAGCATATTTTTGGATATGATTTTGTAAAAAAATCCAAAGTATATATTACTCTTCAAATTTTAAACTTCAGCTTGCTATTTTTCAGAGGAAAAATAGGAATATGCTCCCAACGTTCACTTATTTCCAGATTAACGTACTTTCACCGGCAGTCGTCCAATGTGTATTTCGAAGAAGAGAATGATCCATTAAGGATGTCGACGCTGGAGTTGAATTGCACGTTGCTGTTTTTGGCCAGATTGGGCAGACATATGCTGAGAGTAGAATCTAGTTAGCATGACGATAGTCCAAATAAGAATGTTTGTATGCCTGTGTTGGTTAGAATTTGAGTGAACCATGGTTTCTAACGAAGGAGTTCAATCTAAATCATTAGAAATATTTAGCTCTTAAGTGTTATGGGCCGCTGCACGTCTGCCTTTCCATTACTATTGGGTCGATGGTAAACGACCGAAATGCGCGATCCATTTCTTACGAGTGATCGGTTGATGAACGGGATCACTTCGGCGAAAGACCTAATCTTATTGGCCATTCACGAACGAAGTCGGTGGTCAGCCATTCGCGATAGAAGTCGGTGTCGATCGTTCGTGATCGAGAGAAGATTTCCAATCGTTCACAACCGAAAATGGCCGCTCGCGAGTGAAAATCTCTTTCAAAATAAGACCCGTTGGATTATTTTGGTTTTTTTGAGTGTGGGATTTAGTGATTATGGATTTCTATTCAGAATATCTTCAGGAAAATAAATAGGTAATGACCGACATTGTTCGTGATTGACATTGGTCATGGATAACATAGGTAGTGACCGACCATCCGTGATTGACTCTCTCAAGTGAATGGTGACAGTGTTCGAAATCACTGAAACGGCCGATTTTGCCCATTAATCTTCCCGTTATTCCCTTCGAAGGTGAACTCTCTTCGTTTCCCCATCCCTTCTCCACGCTCCTGCACACCTCCCAAGATGCAAGTGCGTCCACCAGATTCCTTTTCTGGCTTCAGTCTCGCCTACATCCCATATCCTCCTCTTTCTCGACACAACCTTCTTCTCAGCAACACCCTGAAAAAACATCCCCTTCCCCATGGAATCCTTATCTAAAGTACTATCCCTTCCGTATGAAGTTCCACTCCGCCCTAAAGCCTCCGACCACTCTGCTCCCTCTCGTACCACACGCAGTCTCGTAAATAAATCACGTATTAGTGGAAAGGACTTCCCTCTGAAAAAAAATCCGCTTTTTTTCTGAGGGAAGTCCTTTCTCCTCTCCTCCTCGAGAGGAAGTTGCCCCGGCCTTCTTGATGTTGTCCTCTCGCTTTTAGTACGACAGATCATCGAGGAAAATATTAATCGTATGTGCTGTGAATATCATGAAAAAATACAATGCATGGATTTTTACCTATGCAGCCAATTTAGTCCTAAAGCATGAAAGAAGATGATTTACTCAGCCATTGGAAGACCAGTAGTATTTCGGCCTTGCGACACATACCACATACAAAATCCGTGTATAAGAGGCGTTATAATGATCCGACTCAACTGCATTGAAATTCCACTGAGGATAGATTATTCCGTACTTTTTGTGAACTTGCGGTCGTTTCCGTAAAGATCAGAAAGTGAATATTTCATGATTAGTTTGTAAAAAAAACTACGATAGCAAGTATGAAACTCTCAACCAATATGGCATCCATTTTTTTAACCTTGCATTTTTCTCTTGAATAATTATCACAGCTGTGGTTTTGCGCATACAAGTTCAACTTGAAGCGTTTTATTATGAATTTATAATTCCAAACACTCTGTCCCATGACAATTGCTTCAAATGAAACTTTCAAATCTAATGGATAACATCATAATTGCTGCGCTCCAGGCACCATTTTGAAAAATTACACTATAATGGAGCAATTCTTATAGAAGGAATGAAAAAGGTCATTATTTCTACTTGAGAGGATGACATCATATGCATTTAACCAAATTATGATACAAACTTTATCAAGATGGACGAAAAATGGTGATAATTGCGTTCATAGTTAACCAGGGTTAGTTGGTCGAAAAATGTACGTCGTACAACTGAAAGCAATTATTTAAGGCTAAAAAGAAAATAATGGGGCTCATCATGTTCTTTTCCATATTTCGTACATTCTTGCATATATACACATTAAAAAATTCCAAAGAAATGATGCTGCGACGAGAGATGAAGTATCTTTTGAGAGAAATAGTGTGCTTTTAGAGTTATACATCGAAAATAGAACACATTGAGAAAGAATCGAAAATTTTTAGAGGCTGGAACTGAAAAACTGCTGAGGCAAGGTCGAAATAATGCGTTTTTACTCATTTTTGGGTTATATTTCATATGGAATGTCCCATAAAAGAAATCTAGAAAGTCGATTATGTAGTTATATTTATGTTGGTAATACAACGTTAACCTTTTGATGTACCTAATGCTAAATTCCTCAATTATCTCTATGTTGTTTTCATAGCCGGCCTTGGTGGCGGCGGGGTAAAGTCCTCGCCTGCCAAACGTGAGGTCGCGGGTTCGAGTCCCGCCTGGGTAAGTTCCCCTTATCCATTTACCCCGATTTAAAATGGCCTATGAGAGCTGTATTCGGAGGTTTGGGAATAATAAAAAAAATAATAAGGCGTACTCATGCTCCACGTCGTTCTCTACGAATGACCACACGAAATACCACCTCAAATGTAAACAGAATGTGTCTCACTTCACGAGTTACGTAGTAAACATTTCCGGCAAAGGAATAATTATAAGAACAGGCAACGCCAGAACTCCTACCGATTATGAAAATATTTTGAATAAATTTTCCATGCACGCGTTCAATAAATACGTTAAATATGAAAACCAAAACAGGCGCCATACGAACTAATATCACCATCACAATTACATCCAAGCATTAAATTGTCCAATGTTTTTATTTTAGGTACGAGAAAAGTAGGTTGCAAAATACAAAATAAGAAAATGGCTCTGATTGGCTGATTCCGGCGAAAGCTTGAGTTTACATCCTTATTTCATGTGGAAATTTTATTTCCATAATATCCCTATTTCATTCATTATTCATACGTTTGATACTTGCGGAGTAGAATAATAAATACATGACAGCATTTCAATAAATATATAAATAAGTATTTCCTTTGCTTATTATTTCTATTTCTCTTAGACTGTGATGGGATAAGTATTGAAAACATACAATGGGCTCAATTACAATCACGCTGTCAAATTTATACCTAATTGCATTATCAAATTGCTAATTGAAAAAGTAATCAGCCTCATCAAATTACGATAGCAATAACTTATAATTTTTCTCCGCTGAACCGCTGTCGATTTTTTTCTCGTACAGGGAGTACTAAGATGCAAACCATCGCCTTAATTATTTTTTGAAGCCGTTGCATGAAATAAAAATAAAAATTTTTGATTCGGGCACTTGATGAATAAAGAAATAAATATGTTCTACCAAAATATGAGTTTGCTCCTGTGGATGAGGTTAATGCAGTTCAAACTGCCTTTCGGTCTGCATTCACTGAATTCAAATGATCACTATTGATTATTAAAATGTAACGATTACTCGCACGAGCTTAGGAGTATATTTCAAGTAAAAACTACTTTTGTTTTAATGTTCCGATTATTTGACCCACATTAAGCGTCCTTGTTCAAGCGTCCTGACATTGAGATTGCATGCCTGTGTTAAGGAAATTATTCCATGCAAAATGGAAGGAAATAACGACGAGCTACCGCAAGAATCACGAAAAAAATGATTGCATCTTCTAGTTCAACGATGTTTAATTGGAAAGTGGAAGTGTTACCCCTTCGGCCATGGGGGTGGACACAAATTGGGTTAGTCATCATATGCTTTCATAAGTAGTAATTTGAATCAATTATTCGACGGAAGATGGTGTTAGTAAGTCTTATTTGATAGCATTACCACATTTTGGTGCTGTTTTGCCCCGCTTACTGAGTGGGTGGTCTCCTTTGCTTTATCTCTCTCCCACGCATGCGCGAGGGGGGCCATGTGGTGCAGTCCTGGCAACCACTCGGTCCCTCCGGGTCCCTCGACGTGCGCCTTTGCCGCCAAAATGAGATGAGGGGTGGGGGTGGATAAATGCCACCCCTTCAGACGCACAGAATAAATAGAAATAGCCAGCCGCACATTCTACCGACATATTGACATTTTTTTTGGCTGGGCCCTGTGGGCCTGTGGCTCCTCTGCGACCAGCCGGACTACTAGTGACCATCGATAGACACGCTCTACTCCACAAATGGAGTGGAGCGATTCGCATTTAGAGTCCATGCGTTCTCTCCTATCCGCTCCACATGCTTTCAAATGCATCGCTTTGCTTCGTCCGTTCAGACAAAATTCTTAAGAGCATGGCGTGAAATCAAGAGGAGTGCAGTAATTCCAAACCTCTTCGCTAGCGAACACTTCCTCCATGATGTTCGTCCCTTCACGTGAGGCGGTTTACGGACACTGCTCGCTCGCTGGCGCTTCGGTTACTCAACTGCACGCCTGACGAACAGCCACTGGCTCAGAGGAAAGATTGACGGAGAGGACATTATGAGGCTACACTATTGTAATCTTACATAAAAAATTTCGTCTGGCGGAAATATCTTGATAGTAAGTAAAATGTGCGTCAAGTAAGCAATAACTCAAACGTCCCGTCGCACAGTGGTCCCAAATCGAAAAAAGCTGGCCAAAATTAATATCTTCGTAATTGTACCTAAATAAGCAAAAAAAAATGGGCGATTTGTATTGATTTTGATCGCCTGAATCGGATTTTGACATTATTTTTAAATATCCCTTCATTTTATCATTTTTGACCGCTTATAACCGGTCCTCTCCTTTGGTGATATCTTCATGGAACCGTTCCCAATGTTAATTTGAAACTGCTCCAAAATATACTATGAAAAGGTCCAGGTGTGAATGAAGGAAATGCATTTTTAGTGATATTTTAAACCCCATGGCCTAATACGCTGACAGCTATTCCTCGACATGGGTGACATAATCATCACTTCATTGTCACCCAAAAAGTTCTAGCACACGTTTCAGAATCCAAGACAAGCTCAATTCTACTTATGCTTCAGGTGTTTCATAAACGTAAAATCTTGGAAAAGTGTCCTATTCTGGGGGCCCACGAATTTCTTTCTTGGTTTTAGCCTCACTAAAACGAAGACTTTAAGATAAAAATTGAAATTCAGCTCCTGTCTTGTCGATTGCTTTCTCAAAATATTTCGTCTGTCCTAGTTTGATGTGCAATGTGCATTTACTTTACATTGTGCAAGTGAACATTTTCTGTCGGAACCAGGGAAACATGAGCGATATATTTATAACCAAGCTTTCTCGCAGAGGCCAGTTCCGTAAGATGTAATGTTTTTGTTTGCGGCTGTTGTATTCACAAAGGAAGCGGTTCAGAAGCAGCATTAGTAGTTTGACCAAGTATTTCGTACAATTACTGTAACAAGTGGTATAGCAAACACTTGGAGCTTAATCCTAGCCCTGACCGCCAATTAGGCAGTCAGAGTAAAATTTATATGCAGTTTTAAGAATTAAAGAAAGAGGTTATTGCTGCGATGTTTAAGTCAATTCACCGCAAACATAGCTGAAGCGATGAGGATGATTTTTACACACGCGTAACATAATTACACATTAAATCACGGTAATAATCACAACTCAAGCCCACATACTGACATTCACTCGGAAAAAGTCGGAGTACAACAGCTTTTATTGTTTTGCACAATTTAAACTACTTTGAAAAAAGGACCCTTGTCCAGAACACCGAAAGAGTTGACTCTGAGATCATTAGAGGTATACTGAGGGAAGGTGTCGACAACTTTAATATACATCATTAAATTGAGAGGCTGATACTTTGTGGAATTCCATGATTAAGGAGAAAGAATACTTTTTAACTCCAATGAGAGTATAAAAATCTCAATCTTATATTATTCATATAATAAGAAAGTATTACTTTTCCTTTTTTATCAGCGAAAGCAAGAGAATTGCCGTCCAAGCCTGAGCTTCCGCCCACCATGTGCTCAGCTACCCCTCTTTCTCTTAATCCACCTTTTGCGCTTCTACAGAGCATAGTTTATTTAGAGTATTAAAATTTTACCCTCCGTCTAAGTCTACATACAATCGTTAGGACGCCTGCCGTTCACCATTAAAATGGAAATGCTCTTACGAACTTCCGCATAGCATTTATTCCAAGTCCTTCATTGCTTTCGGGAAAAAAACGAATTCCCACACTTATCCGTTTGGCAACCTACTAGCTCAAGCAATATAACCCTTTCGCAGATCCTCGGAGTCTCTAGCGTTTCCCAGCCTAAATCCTTTAACATCTGTGTAACTGACGCTCTCTGTATGCCCGTTGCAGTTTTTTACGAATCGTGCAGTTTTCGTTGGTATTTGGTTTGGTAAGTTCACGGATTAAGTCATTCACGCAGAATCACAAATGCTCGCTATTGACACATGAGATTCATTTTCAATTTGGTATTTTACTTAAGAGTGATTGGTAGGTCTAAGCGGCGTTAGCTGCAGATTTCATTGCCTACTTCTCTGAATGTTATTCATGATATTTTCAGTTGAGTGTACCGACAGATGCTACATTGAATTACCATCGATGAAAGGCATCGGGGATGTGGTTGATAAGATTTAGCTAAATATCTATAGATAAAAATTTTTATCTTTCTCTCCTATAAAAATTATTTACACACTGATTTTATTTATTTTTTTATTACAGCCAGTCAAAAGGTGCCGGATATCAACAAGAAGCCGAAAACATCTTCTCAAATGGTGAGTACGCTTTATAACGCAAATCTTTCAGAAGTATCTAAATTCAATCGCATGTAATTGTTGAAAAGTTAGTGAGTTACCTTTCAAATTGATAGTGAATTGAAGCATTTTGGTTGTGGTTGTATTTTATTGGTGATTTTGATATTATTTACGTGATGAAATTCTGATTTAATACATTTTGTTTTTATAAGAACAAATTGATAGCAGAAATTATTTTGGCAAAGGAGAGGTGTAAAAGTGCACAATCATGGAGGACAACCGTCTTCAAATATTAGTGTAAGATGTGTACTCGCAAAATCAGGCAGCTGGAAAACTATTTTCTCGCCAATGAAATTCTCGAACGACGAAGCCTTTTCAGTGCCTCGATTAAAAATTAAACGGGGAGAAGACAAATTTTGCGAAGCCAGACATGTTCGGGGAGCGAGTAAAGTAAAGGAATATGGTATCACCGCCATCTCTCATCTGTTTCTTATCTTCGAGGGAAATATAAAAAAAATAGAAAAAAAACAAGGAAAAGTAAGTAATAAGCCAAGATAGCTCTCCCCACCGTCTCATGGCTTTTAATAAAGAGAGGAGAAGTCGTTTCATAAATTAAAAACTTCGGCGGAGTTTATTGCCACCACGTGGTGTTCTTTCGCCATATTGAGCGAGGTTGATTGATGGTTGGTTGCCTTGGAAATCGTGGGGGGGGGGAGAGGGGGTAGGGTGCTGGTTGGGGAGAGGTTACGGCCGAGATGGTTTTAAAAGAATTAGGAAATGCGAACAGAAGGGAGTGAGGGAGGAGGTTGGCAAGCAAGTAGGGTGAGCAGGTGAAGGGGCGACAGTTCGATTGTTGGAGGGACCTCGCTCGCAGTGGCGCCCACCAATTGGCCGGCGCGTCTGATTCGTCGATTGCTGCTATTGCTAGAAACCCATCGGCCTCAGATAGAGAGAATTACCCCATCGAACGGCCATTTCATTTCCCTTTCAATGTTCACTCGGGTAAACTTGGAATTTTAAGAAAAAAGTTAAGAAATTTATCCTAAAAGTTTAGCACTATACCTGAGCTAAAGACTAAATACTGGACTCCCTACGTATTGATAAACGCTTTTTATACGTTTAAGTATATGATGAGTAGTGATAAGTGAAAATCGCATATGCTATAAATGCGGTATTGATGCGGTGCACGTGAATAAATGCGACATAGGCGCGATGACTGGACTTTTATTACATTTAAACCGCAAATTTGCCTTTTTGATGCCAAAATTCGTAATTTTAGATTCGCGCACAATTGAAATGCTCCACCGACACTTCCCGCTTAACGGCTGGGACTCGGGCAAGATACAGCGATGCCATTTTGGCTCGGAGGTAACAAAGTAATCTGCGTTGCCAAAGTGCTGAGGATATTAATACGGCAATTATTGCGTAATGATGATAGAAATTTGAATTTGAAATTTCTGAATAGAAGCTGCGTGCCAAAGTTTGATTGCCTTCAAAGTACATAAGCAATTCATTCTCTCCATAAATTGAAAAGGTTTCGCTTTCCTTTCAAAAGTTTTCCCTCAATACTTATTCGTTTCCTTTTACTTTGCATTACATGTATTTTTTTAGTAGTAAGCGGGAAGATCGCTCATTCCATAATTTCATCGTTTGGCGTACAGGAAACTCGAACTTTTTTCGTTTTATCCATCTGTGGAATGCCGCAGCTTTTCCTGCCGTGTCAAAATGAATGACTCGTCCCTGGGAAGTCTAGACCTTCAGTCCCGTAATTGATTTATTTCATACACGACCGTATTTATCTTCATCCGTTTGAGACGTTTATGAGTCTAGCAAGACCCTCATTTGGGCGGTCTTCCCGACGAAATCGATTTTTTGTGCCGATTGCCGTTAACTTGAGAAAATGTCTGGCGAGCAGGTCTATTGCTTGGCTGCCAGAATTGCCTTGCCATGGATCATATTGGATAACTAATTAAGGCAAACTGCTGTCCTGACAGTCCGCCCATATGCTGTGTTTTTCATGTTTACATTGCTTCATACGCAGCATCGCCGTATGTTTACAGCCATAACGTATTATACTTGCCACCATGTGAATGAAAACGGGAGGTGGTCGATCATTTTGTCAATTCGGCGCGAAACAAAAATATAAAATGTGTAATATCATTGGAAACAAAACTTATGTAGCCAAAATATCTTGGCCATACTTCAGTATGGATTTGTTACGAAAGCACAGTGCAAAATATAAATTTTTGTGATTGAGTGCAGAAGAGAAAGCTAGATGTATTGTTATCTTCTTAAATTTCACGGATAGCATTCAGTTCTGCTGCAAAGAAAATGGTACTCAGTAGTTTTTTTTAATTTTTCGTATATATTTAATTTAAATTCTTATACATATTCCTAAGTACAATTAACAAGTAATTACGAAAAATATTCTAGACGTATGGCAGTAGTTGCATGTGTTTTTCTGTCGTTATATCACAAAGTAGGGGAAAAAATACATCCACCCCCTTAGGCGAGCGAACGTTTATTAAGAATAACTGGGGTCAAACCTCCATCAAAACCACTCCTTTATTTCAGCCGGAGGGAAAGAGAAACAGCAGTTGATGAATGGTAATGAGGAGAGCCGTTAAATGGAGATCGAGAGGAAAAAATAATTAGAAGAAGGGTTGGAGGTACTGATGAGGGAGTGCCTATCTATAGCCGTGTTCAAATATCCCCTCCACGTTTTATTTTTACTTCCAACCCTTTCCACCCTTTGTTCTTCCGGTTTCAAAAATATTATTCTTTCTCTTCGGGAGAAGACCCCTTTTAAAATCCCCAGAAATACCTCTTTCCATTAGGCAAACATTTATTTTATATATTGACCTTTTTCTTTATTCCGAGCTACCAATTATCCCTTTGAGTAGAGGGTCTATAATCCTCTTTCGGGCAATAGTCGAGGCACGCATTAGAGAAAACTTAACTCGTAGGTATTTGAGTGTAGTGTTAGATCACGTGTTCCTGCTTCGGTATCTGTGTTGCACCAAACGTAATGGGGTGGAAATGATCGTTTAAAGGAAATTTTAATTGACTGGAATGGAGGAGGGTTGCTTCGGTTGGGAGGAAGATAGTTGGGCGGAGAATTTTATCTGATGTGGTTGTTGGGGTCGCGGGCACTCGCACGAGCGTGAGATAAATGGAGGAATGGGGTGACTGGTCCATTGGAAGGCTTGAGGAAATTAGGCGTAACAATAGATTTGGAGAATACACACAACCACGACGCGGTGAAACCCGGGAAATGCAGCCTTCGTATTGAGAATATGTTAGTAAGTATGTCTATTGGTGCTAATATTCCTGAGAATCACCTTGCTCCATTTCATACCTCGTTACAAATCCTAAGAAAACAGACAAACAATCTTGTTTTGTCGATAATCTTTAGTTGCAAATATATTTTTAGTATATGCAATGAGGTATTGCATAGAAAGAAGATTTTTTGTGGCATAAGTTTTAGCTAGCTTTTTACAGAATTGCTTGAGAATATTTTTACGCGCTTTACTCAGTTACCATATTAAGTTAATATTCTATACGGGGAATTTAGCTTATGGTATTTTTACAAATAACCGCGTGATAACAAGCTGCAATTTTTGTACACTTACTTCACGCTCAATTTTTGACATTGAATATACAGGATCAGCAAAGAATTTGTTATTTATCACATTTAATCAAATTAGATTGATTAAATTCTTGATCACTATGAAAATATTATTAATTGCTGATTATTATCTATCTCAATTGATGAGTATTTTTCAATCGAAACATGCGACTTTAATATGTGGGATGCAAGAGGCTTTAAATTATGTATGAAGACCACAGTACAAATTTTGCTCCCTTTTTTCTTAGCGTGGTGGTCACCTATTTGTCACAACCTGTCACACGGGCATTTGGGCAACATGCGGAGCTATACAGTCGCAGTGGGGAAAGAGATTTTATTTTTCAGCGAAATAAAATAACTTCGCAGGCAGATGACGCGAGCGATCGCCGAGTTCAGGCCTTTCGGAGAAAAATTCGCAAGCATGAGGGTCTGACTGAGTTAGTATGGAATTATTCCCTGGGGTCATGCATGTGGGAGAGGAAGGGTGGAGGCGAAAGTAGAAGGGGGGGGGGGGATTTTGAGGAGCAGGTGTCCAAAACAGACGAGGGTGCGTGGGCGGATCTCTTTGTTGTTGCTGCTGCCGCCGCCTGTCGGCAATATCAGAACCTTGTCACTTGCACTTCACCCTGAGGGCCTTGGCAAACATTCGAGCATCATCACAAGCGTCGTTCGCAACACTAAGTTTTATTTCCCATTATTCTAATTTATAGTATAAGGCTTACAAGTTTTCCGATGAATTTAGAGATTTTTTCTATTAGAATTGTGGTACTTAATGCAATTGATGTCATCGTATTTGATGTTATTATAATTGCTTTACGAGGAGTGGGAGAGAGGCCCAAATATAGGATTACAAAATATATTTTATTCATTCCTCTCATTTAGCTCTTCAGCTCGGCAGTTTCCTTGTATTGTGTTTGGAAAGATTAAAGTATTGACGCGAGAGGTAAAAATAGGTGATGAGGGCGGTAAACTCACCCTGTACGAATCGACACGCGTGTTCGTTAAGACCTATTACTTTCGGTGACTGCTCCATACGATGAGAATTTCTTTTGCTAGTACTACCTATGGAGCCCCCAAAAAAATAGGCCAACGACCATGAGGAGGACAGTTGTCGATAGATGATTCCGGGTCGTTTAAGGCTCGCTTCGCACGCATGCGGCTCCATTCCATGGTCCATGTGGGGAGCCAAGAGTGGGACTCAAATTTTATCAGAGAAAATGATCGGCGGTATATTTCTTGCGGAGGCCGTCTCATGTATATCCTGTGGGTGGTGCAAACATAAAGTCGATAGATGAAGGGAAATATTCGGGAGTAATGATATCTTCGAACTTCGTAGAGGGAACATCTAAGAAATATTTGTGGCAGAACCTCTTAGAAATTAGGATTCGTCAAGCAAGTTTAACATTTTTAAATTCCTCGTGAAACAATAATCAATATTTAATTCAATTATAAATCAATGTTTAACTTTACATAAACATATTACGCCAATTTTATTTAAAAGCAATTGAAAAATTTTACTATGACCTCCTACCGGGCGATATGTTCTAATAGCCCTCAATTTGAGGAAGTGGTACTTTCACATCATATTGCGAAATATTTAGTATAGCTATATTAGATAACACTCCCCATAAACAACTTGATCCAATTCAGAGTTTGTTAAAAGCAAAAAAAAACAGACGAAGGCGTGATGAAGGAAAATTTTTGTATGAAAAATTGAAGAGAGGTGCTATTTCACACTCATCCGGCTCAACATTGAATATGCGGCGAGCTTGAATTGGTAACGAACGATTTATCTACAGGCGTAGAGAAACCTTTCGTTACACAGATGTCAAATGAATTAGGCTGAGAGCCGCTTGAGGCTGCGCGCTAGGTTTAGCGACGTTTCCTGACAGATTACTGGCAGTTTCACAATGCAGGGGAGCAGAAGATTCCAGGGAATAAGTGAGGACGTCCCGTTTGTTTTTCATCGGTTTTACAGTTTTTAAAGCGCAAATACTGAGATAAGTCTGGAATTTTACCGTCAAATTTTTCCTTGCATTTTACCAAACTCGTAACGGATTTTGAATTACTGCTACATTACGATTGTTTGAGGTGTGCAGCAACAGTATGTTTTGCTCAAAATGATTTTAGCCTCGAACATGGGTACACGTAAATCGCGTTTCTCTCATGCGGGATATAGGTACGCCACACGGAATGAAAAACAAAGTCAAATGAGTTGTAACACGCTTTTGGAAACGTCATAACTATTTTAGTATGTAAATTAAAACTAAAATTTTTGTGGTGTGTAGTATTTAATTATTTGCTCGAATATTTTGAAACTTTCTATGCTAAGTTTGTGGGCGACAGCAAGTTTTGACTTGAGCAAGGTATAACTTAAATTAATTGCCTTAATTCATTTACAACTTGTATTTTGGAATTCTAAATAAATTCCGAAATGAAGTCTCTGTGAACGAAATTTATTCGGTTCAACTTGTGTTTTTCAATAAAATTGGACAGGTATATGTAGCCCATGCTAGTTGAATTTCTTGGTATTCACATTCGTATGTTTATAATATTATTACACAAGCAAAGCTTTAGTTTTAAAACTTGCATTTCAGTTGCATTAAAATCGTAGATATGTACTATGATTTAGAAAAATAGTAAAAATACATCAAAAGTACTTGCGTATTTTATTTTCTTCAAAACTTCAACTATGCGACAATTTTTATTTTTTAACTGAGCTGAAGAATAAAGAAACCAGCTTATGTGAGTTTAAAATAACATGTGGCGTATCACCCTTATGGGTGCGGCGTGTCACCCACAACATACGGGATGGACGCCGCGAGGTAACGTTTTTCAAAAATAATTCTTACTGCTAAGAGAAGAATGATGTAAGAATACGTTTTTGTGACTGTTCTTCAGAAACAAGACTAGTCACCATATTTACCACTCAGTTTAGTCGAAAAAGCAAAATAGGACAAAATATAGGTATTTTACAAAATGTGTGGCATCTCTCCCTAATTCACTCCACGACTTTGATAAATGGTAAGCGTGATTTCATTTAAGCATATTCTTTTTATTTATAAACTGCTGGTGTCTGACACCCCCCTCCACACGCCTATTGAGACAGCTTGTGTGGTAGCCTGTAGATGTAGATTCGGCACGGCACAAATTCGAGTTTATTCTTGGTTGCTATCGAATGCGAGTTAACGTCCTCACACCAGACACGCATTTAGTAAAAAAGATATGTTTTAATGACACTGTAACGACTTTACATTGTTTATTTAGGCAAATATGAAGAGTCTTCGGTGGTGAATCGAACAGAAAATATTTGTGTAAACCTATGGTCAGATATTGGTGTACTTCAGATAGCAAACGGAACAGAGCCTTGCATGTGTGAAACCAAGTTTTTATAGTGTGCCTTGGGCACGAATTCGGGCCTTTTGGATATATTATGAGACCGATTCTTTTGGTATTCTTGATGGTATTCGGTGGGATGTGGCGTCTATTGGGCACCAAAATATGCCGTAAGCGTCCATCCACACATATGCGGACGCCCCCCAAAACGAATCTAGTACGTGCCGTGCTGATTGGAGCAGTGAAACGAGCCGTTATTGTCATTATTAGCTGCATCACAAATTTGAAATTTTCACGTCATCTTGTTCTCAGATGTAAAATGTACCTATTTGAGACTCCGGCAAATATTTGCATTGATGCATTCCAAGTGCCTTGATTATTCCAAGATGATAACTTTTGTTGCAATCTTGTAATTAATTGCCAAAAAAAGCAAAGTGGTCCGGGCTGAATCGAAATAAATTGGTCCAGACCAAGTGATTCCTCAATTTGAGTACACAGAGTGAAAACTTGAAAGCTTCACTTGAGGACAGGAAAAATAATAATAAAAATTATGATATTTTATTCCAAAAACAACAATACAGTCAATAATTACACATTTTTACGAATAAGCGTAGTAAGGCAAACGTTTAAATAAAGGGAAGGGGTGGACGTTGGGTGAACGTTAGATAAGGAGTATTCTAGGAATGGGAGTTGTAAAGGAAGAGACGTGGATAGCAAACTGTCCACCTATACCTACCTGTAAGGCATTGGTAATTTCAAATGTGTTGTCCAAGCACAGTAAAATGTTCGTCATTGGGAACACCTGTGGTCATTAGAGATTTTAAAAATAAACCTCTATCAGAATTCTAGTATAGCGGTAAAGTAATATATTGAGCTTCGGCGGTTTTTTCCGTGATAATCCTGGGATGAAAATAGCGCCCCATTCAGGGTGCGTGAAAGTGGTGCGCCCAGCACCCGTCGTGAAAGTGGTGGGAGCACCCTGGTGGTGGCGGACAGAGGGGATGATGGTGGCGTTTGTAGTCGCCGCAGGGTCTGCCCTTCCGGTCCAACGGAGCCAGGGGCGGCGCCCTATGAAGGAGAAAAGGGAGGCTGCGGCAATTTGCATCTTCGATCGAAATCTTTTCCTTCCTTCGCTGCTTTCCGCTCTCCTCACACACGCCGTCGGAGTAGAAGTAGAAGGCCCCTTTTAAAGCACAAGTCCAACCTCCCCCTAATACTACCGCGCTATTACCGTGGTCCCCAGACTCCATGGTGCGTACCTTTGCCTTCTACCCCAAAGGATAACACACGCCCTCTCTCCAATCTGCTCCAATCCTTCGCCGATGGGAAGGGAGGGATATTCGATGAAATCGCAGGCTCAGCCTCCCTCCCTCACCGAACTATTAATGCACATTGGCTGGTGACACGGCAGCAGGGGCGCTCCATCGCTTTCCAGGAGTACATGTATTCTCTACTCCATTAGCATTCAAGGTAACGGTACAAAAAAACTACTCAAAGGGAAAACAGAGGAGGAGAGTAATTTCTATGAAGCGAATTTTAGTATATTTGATAAGCTGTTTTGGCACATATCCTTGAATGTCTTTTCTTCAACTGGCTACTCTCCTATACTAAAGGGTTTCCACATTTAGGGTTCAAAAATGCTATGCCTTGAGAAACGTTCATTCTTAGAGGAGAAATTTCATCAAGGTAAAAAATAGGTACCAGTATTACGTCAATATAATATTTCAATTAATTAAATCGACCGTTGAAGCTATACAGAATCGCGTATACGATTAATAGAAAATACAATAATGCGAGGCACTTTGAAGAACGCTTCATTATGCTTCTACTTAACATAAGTTTCAATACTTGTCGGCAAACGTAGCGTATTTAACAAGCATTATAAAACGAGGTGCTGTAATTTAATTAATTTCTTGTGATAGGATATTGCGGTTGTAAAAGAGAAGGTACCTATAAAAACACCCTGCCCCCTCAAAAGCACTGAGTACAAACCCTGTCCCGGACCGAGGCAAGAGTGTAACCGTAGCAGCACAGTGGAGATGAGGAATCCGCGACATCCATCTTCTAGGCTTCTGCGGCGGGGTTCGGTGGCAGGCGGTCGTCTGGACTGCGGTCGCGGCTGGTGGTCTTCCATGGCCGGGAAGCGACACCTTGCGCGTTGCCTAACAGTACAAGTTTGGAGGATTGTGTTTTGCTGATTGTGATTTTGAAATGCCAGTTTTTCTATTCTGTTTTGTTTATATATCCAACGACTTATCATTCATTTTAGTCTATTTTTCATCATCATTTTCAATAAATCATCTGCCCTTTTTAAATTGAGTCAAATTTTTAATTGACTCATTGAGCCTACACTAGTTAACATCGCCTTTAAGTATTGCAATATCTTCTTTGCCAACTTCGTAAATGTGTAAAACTTCCACTGAGATCGTTTTTTTGCATGTGATCTGGAGCTACTAGACTTTCGTAATGTGATTGATCGTGGTTGCTCTGCAAGGAGTGTAATTAAAACTTCTATGTTTAATTAAATGCAATCGTCCAAACTACACTTTTGGAAATTAAATGAATATTCGGAAATAACGTTTTCTAAAACCTGGAATTCCATGAGATTCGTCCGTATTATGTTCTGGCTGTATTAGTTGGATGATTATGAGGCACACTATAAGTTTAAAATCACCTGCAAAGAGTTATTAATTGCTATTTTTTAACCTACGTTCGGATACCTTTTAGTGAGAAGACATTGGTGGACTAGGTGGGATAAAATATTTACTGACTCCAAAAATGTAAGCGTGTCAACTAGCGATGCAAAGGTAACAAAACAACACCCAGGGAGAGATCATTTTGGTGGATTTTCGGATTTGATGAAGAGAGATATAGAGGGGGTGAGTGGGGCGTGGTGCCATAGTGACGGAAAAACATTTTTATGGTCCAGAAAATTTTATGATTTTATGAACTTAGGTTTGGACGACTTATTAACGAAGTTATTTTCATATTTAATTACGTTGCCTGTCACTTGGTTCCAAAAAATATTGCCATCTATGCTGAAGTTCAGCAGGGAGTGGATTCCTTACTGCTGGCAAAAAAATAGCTTAGGGCTCACAATAGTTAGGCGTTCAATTAAAACCAAAACGAATCTTGCGAATTGAGTTAAAAATCGAGACACGTAGAGACGCAAAATAAAGAAAGAAAGAATATCTTTGAAGCTAAGGGGTTGGCTTTCCAGCTTTTGGGTCCGTTTTTCGTCCAAAATTAGGCATCAGTCGCAATTGCCATCAGTGGCAATGTGCCATTTCCCTCTCCAGATGTCTTCTGGATGTATTGCCTCTATTGTCATACGTCACCTTGTGTAGATACAATTCCCCTCTAATATATTCACAAGTCCTCCATATCCGAGTATTCTCGGAAGCGGAACTCGCATTTCCGACTTCTGCTCCCTCTCTGAATTTAAATCGGCCGCGCCCTCGGAGCGGCACATCCCCTTTATTGCGCTGTCGGTGCGGAGCCGGCGCGGCGCCTCTGTTCCATCGGGAGCCCCACTTTCCACGCGCGCTCTTCTCCTTTGCGTCCTCTCTCCTTTCAGAGGCTGCGAGTCCACGGGTGGCTTCACGGCTCGGCGTTGCGACAACTCCCGCTCCATCGCTAAAGTTTGCCCATCAAAATAGCTCTACCATAGGGACTTCATAGAGGAGGCCCAATGCCATCCCATAGAAGGCCGATTTCCAATGTTGCCACTTCGATCGCATTTTAATCGGCTGCCTAAAATGTCCTAGTCGCAGTGGTAAGTGCAATTCGATCCGCTTATTTCCAATACTCTGCATTATTATACAATTGCGAGGAAAAACATTAAAAAGTTATGAATATGATAGATCACATAATCATGTATATATAGATTTCGGTTAAAAGCGCTGATTATACCTAATTTCCCCGTGAAACTCTTCGCAATTTGTCCGTCAGCGACGCGAGTGGCGACTTTTCTAAACTTATTGAAATGCGCGGTGGTTGACAACACATTTAGAGGCATCCTCTTTTGTAATATTGGTGAGCTCTGCGTTTGCGAAAACAAATGAAAGGCGAGGAGCGTTGGCTGTTGAAAATCGGCCCGAGGGCATTCCATTTTATAATTTCAAGCCATTTGAACAATATTTCTGTTGTTATGCGCATTTTGGCGAAGGTTTTATTTCTAAAACTATTCTTTGCAGCTTATAATTGCACTGGAAGAAAACATAGCGATCACGAAATCGTTAATCATGTACATGGTGTTGGCATTTGCCTACGCATCATTATGGCCTTTCAATTTTATTTCTTCCTGAATACACGAAAAATGACACATTGAATATGGTCAGTGGATATGAATGAGAAAAATTATCAAAAGCATTTTGGGATAAAGAAAGACTAGCAGTTCCAATCTGCTGTTTGTCCTACAGCCATGTTGACTGTGCTTCGCTACCGGTCGTTGCCTTCTCGCCTATCGTTGCGTGGCGCCTTTCACAGCGTTGCACCTGCTTCTGGTTGCTATGGTTTTGCAATTGAGAACCACTGCACTCAGGAAACGGGAATTACTTGTGCCTTGCCTCTCTACGTCTCCGAATTCGTTGAAAGGCTGTTTTTGGCCCGTTTTTGCACGTTTTTTTTCCTGCAACCTTAACGCAATGTCGAGCTACAGCGCTTTCTGTTCAAGTAATTGTTTGTATTCTTGTCTCATTTTAAATTCGTATTTACTAACGTAAGTCTCTTCCTGGTAGATGCGCTTGTTTGCCCTGGTACATCCTCACGACCATTTTACAAATTTCTAAAAGACTAAGACATTTCCTCTATTTTAATGCGTTTATGATTCAATCATATATTCTAGTTTTTTTAAATTGATGAAAACAGCTTCAGTAATTATTTTCAGAGTAACAGAACATACACGACAAGTAATATGATGATTTTATGCATAAAATTTTCACATACATATTTTATGCATATCATGTTGTCATGAAGAAAGTTAATTCTCAATAAGTCTCTCGACCACCCGTCAACAAACAATGGACTGGCTCCACATTTGTATGCCACTAAACTTAATAACTCCGCACATTTTAATTTTACATTATTTTATCAAAAATCTAGCCTTGAAAATTTTTTGCCTGTAAATCCCATCTTAACTGTTGTGGAGCAAGAATTTTAAGACACTTTTTTTTTAGCAATTGTCATCTTCGAAAATATCAGCTACGTATTAAACGATTTTCTGCCCGGCAGCATGGTGGGAAGATCTTATGCAGAAGTACTTAACGAAGGGTCCCAGTTTCAAACCCCGGGTGAAGTCTTTTTTGACACCCCGACCAAAAAAACTCTCCATGCCTTTCAAGGGGCCACGATCCTGAAAGTGGAAAATTACAGCTTTCCTTTTCTGATGTAAGTCCCAAGATGCTCCGTAATTAAGGCAATGAGTACCGAGTACTCGCGGTTGCTGCCGGTATGTAATTGGATAAAACCGACATTCGCGAGGACAAGGAATCATCAGTGGAAGAGGATGCAGCTAGGATTTGAAATTGTTAGGCACACAGTAATTGGTGATCGGTACTATATGCTAAATGTTACTGGTGTCAGTTGTACTGAGCACCAAACTGGTGCCAAAAATTAAATACAAGCCTATGCGAACCTTTCGCGTCGATTCGCTGAGTGAGTGTTACAGTAGGTATGCAGGGGGAAGACATAATATTTTGTCGAGGCGTTTGGGGGAGAGGGACGCGGAGAAAATTATTACTGTGGCTGGATTCTAGAAATTTGGCTGAGGGTGTTCCCATTGGACCATGAAATTGCGCGGACATCCGGAGAATACCTTCCGGGGGTGCAAATTCGCAGGGACCCCCTTCTCGACCTCTACCAAACGCGAAGTTATTTCTGTTTCCGGAATGATTTCCGTTCACGCCACCAAAGCGGAGCCCCAACACCCATTTAAAGTTCGTCCATTGAACGGGCGTGATGTGGGGGTGGGTGGTCTTAAAAGGGGCTAGGGTCTCTCCAGGGTGTGGGATGGTGTGTTTATCCCGGGTTAGGTATCCGTGGTATTTCATCCGCTCCGTGGAAGGAGGAATGTGGGGCCATATTTGGTCAAGGGGTTCCCAGAATTGGAAGCCAAAGACGTGAAAAAGCAAAGGAGGTGTAAGATTATATTTTTACAGATTTCTCTTACCCTGACAGCGTGTCATTGAACTTATCCATGTAAAAAGTAGAGAGAAATAGTAGTAGAGCAATAAGATAAGAGAGAAATAAGTGAAAGAGGTTGTATATATTATTTATATGTTATAAAGAAGCAGGTCACGAACACGGGAGCGATAAATTCGTTTTTAGTCTTAATTAATGTTAAAAGATACAATCTAAACTAGATAAAAATTAAGAAGTATAAAAAGAGGAACCATTATCAGTGATCTGTCTCTTGCTCTCCTCTGATAATATTTTTAAACGGTGTAACTCCACAAAATAGCGCAATCTAAGCAGTGAATGTGGAACCTGTGAACGGTTATTATTCTATATAGGAGTTGCAATTCATATTCGTATATTTCCCAAGCAAGCGGTGGAAAGTTATTAACTTTTTTGAAATGCCATCTTTTGTTATTGCATTAGATATTATTATTTCATTAACCTAATAGCCCTTTTAACACCTTTCATTTAATCGCGAAAAACAGATATCGTTATTTAAAAGTCTAAAAGCGTGAAATACGTACTCCAGGAGTAATAATCTTTCGATTTAGGCGATAAAGAAATAATAGGAAACCACCCTATTAGCCCGCTCCCAATTTCAGTTGCGTCGCGACGCAGCGCATCGCAGAACAGCACTGAGACTCCCAACAGATGTGGGAACGTAAGTACAACTCAAAGAGGGACTTAGAGAATGTGGACGTATGCGTGTGGAAAGTGTCTGTTAGAAAGGAAGAGGTTGTTTTGGGCGGTACGGCTCACGAGGGCGACACTGTGCGCCGCTGATATCCACCCCTTCATGAAGCTCCATCTCTCACCTGGGGGCTGTCCTTCTCAGAGTTAACATCATGATTATTATTACGAAAGAGACTCCTCAATTCGGCGTCTGAATGTGTTTTCCACCCACCCCGCATTCAAATGGGTCCACATCACTCACCGCCTGACGGACTGAGTGGTCCAAATTTTACCCAGTTAATCTGGGCTGTTTGCTTAAATTTTTGTCCGGTTTGGTGTGATCCATGAAATTCATTACTTTTCATCGCTACTTCTCGCGATTGAAATAACCGCATTGCAAAATGTGGAAATAAAGTGGGTCGCTCTGCACTGCGGACATTTTTGAAAACGGAATGAAAAGTGACCAAAGTGACAACAGTGATGAACCTTCTACGGGTTGGGTAGTAGCTTTCTTTCTTACTGCTGTGGGAGCCTCATCATTTGTCTCGTTAAAGATGTAGCGGTGAGCCATGTTCCCCCCAACCAGCCAGTTAAAAGGAAACATTTTGAGAGAGAGATTTTGGAGAGCATTTGTTTGTATTGGGGGAGGGTTGTGCTGTTTGTGTTAGCAGAAACTAATGCATCAATATAAATAACATCGATTTAAATGTTTTAATTTAAGCAGTATTAGCAGAATAAGTTGTTTGCAATTTTCTACAACTTTGTCTTTTTTCATTTGAGTGTAATTATTTTTAGGTTTTAATTTTTTCAGTTCATTGCAATTACAAAAATGTATTATGTTACAAATGTTTTTTTTCTTTTTGGGCGTATTGAAAGCATCAAACAATATGGTATTCATTCAACAATTGACAGTTAAGTAAAACCAGAAGAAAGAAAGACATAGGAAATACTTGATGAGACAATATTTATATTTTTGTAATTAATGTCTCCTAATTCTAAATGTCTGTAATTAAATTACTATTAGCGTATTCCTTATAGCGTAGCGTATTACTTACGGCCAATCGCAGTGCTTGGCTCAAAGTTTCTCTTGTTTAAAAATGGTGCGTTTTTGACCTAAACATCATTGCTAATTTTGGTTCCCACTGGCAACAGCGATCTGCGATAAAATCAGTGGAATATTCTTTATTATAGAATATTCTTACATTTCTTTAGGAACATTAAATCGTAGTTTCGCTAGGGGTGTGGTGGCCGTCGTCGCCCTGGTGACGGCGTGGGATTTCCCTATTCCTCTCCTCCCATTACTATCCTAACCGATGGAGTCGGGCTCACTTCGCGGCGGCCCTTGCTTTCTTTTCCTCCTTCCTTTCCGCACCCCTCCCGACGATGACTGGACGAATAAGTTTTTGGAAGCTGGTTCCCGGCCCTCGTGTGCTGTACCCTTCTAAGGACTCACCCTGTGTCCTCATCCGCTGGCATCAGCGATCCAGAGTTAAAGTTTCGTGACATGATCTTTCTCCACCTTGTATATTGAGGGGAATGTGGAGGTCAGAAAGAATATTTTTGAAACATAAAAATCGGAGACTAAGAAACACTTAATAGGGGCTGAGGATATGGAAGTAGCATGTGAAATGAAATCCCGTGGGAACAAGACAGGATTTATCAGTTTGTATGGAGTGCGTTGACGGCTATTTGGAGCCATCGGAAACTATGATGGGAGGAATATTGGGTCCGGAGGGCATGGTAGTCATAACATTAGAATTGTCACTTGAGCTACTAACTACACGATGATGACTATCGGCACAGTATTATTGTAACTACTTAAAGAATTACCATTAACTAAAGAAGTACCTACTAGGAATAACAGAATTATCAGCTGAAATGTCATTTTTTGAAGGGAAAATTTCTTACTAGTGGTAATAATCTGAGTGGCTTTGGCTTTGCGTTTACCAGTGGCTAATGATAAATCCGCGTCCATGCTCTCACTTGGGGCATTCGCATGCGCTCACTGGTTGCTGTGGTGCACGAGTCCTATGGTGCTCTGGACCGGGCGGTGGCTTGGCGGCTGGTGGAGGTGTCGTGGAGATTGCTGGTGGTACGATAACACTCTTCTCGCTGGGATTTGGGAAATATCATGATAATATATGAACAAAACCGGTTTTCGATTTCCGCGAATATGAAAAGACTAAAATCGCAGTGTTCCAGATGATTCCTGATGGCCTATTACACGGCTAGATTTTGTTTGTATACTTTTTATTTCGATTGAAAATAAGCGAAAGTCACGCTTACTCCAAGAGCCGGTTAAGTCTCCAGAAATTCTAACCCTATCTCTCTTCTTTCAAATATTTCTAAAGTTCTTGAAATTCGTATTATAAGCCGTCTTGATTCTTTTTCAATTAGGTTCTCTGGATGATGGAGAGAATCAGCCTCTTAGGCTCAGTCTCTCTACCAACACAGTGTTTCTTGATGTTTCTCGCTATTTTGACTGGGTGAGCCACAAAGGTTTGGTTTCCAAGACTTCAAACCACCTACTCAAATTCCCTCCCTCCCACATTCTCTTCTTCCAGCAAAATCTACACCAACGGCAATTCCGAATCGCTGAGGCCAAAGCACTTTGCGGCTGTTGGAAGCAGCCGTTGCGCATTGCACTCAGGAAGACGTTCCGCATGCATCGCCCTTCACCATCCCCGCGGCACCACAGTGCCATCGTCATGTATTTGTCTCTCTATACGTTCTTTCATCCTCCACTTGTGTTTTTTGTTTCAATATCACACGGATACATTGACCAAATCTAAGAATTGGTGTGCTTGGCGCCCAATGACCCTTGGTAAGACAAAACAGACCTTCCAAGATGAAAACTAGAGGTAATTGTTCAACTGGACAATTACCTCTAGTTTTCATCTAATGCAGGGGACTACTTCTATGTTTTAATGAAAGACGGGTTAGTTAACGACTTCGCTCGTTTCCCTAACATACGTGACTATTTCAAAAGTAAAGAAAACATAATCTAATAAGTACTACCGGTTGTGCTACACGTCAAATCAAATTTCATAGCTTCCTCTTCATTGGAATTAAAGCAACTGATGGCGGCGTTAGGTGGTGGAACGAAGTAATATTTATGGTAGAAAAATAACAAACGCAGACTACTGTTCCATAAACTTTCTTTTAAAGCTGTCGACTAGTTTCAACTGCTGCCGTTAACCTTAAACGTCTTTATAATTACCTACCGTTCAAATCAAATCACGGAACATTTACTTTCCGCGATAATGCTCAGACCACCGAAGTACCAAAGTTCTTTAATGACTAGCGTTTTCGAGGGGAATTTTATGTAACCAATTCCATCAAGATATAGAAAAATGTAATTTTGCGTATGGATTGCACACGGTATGGAATTCATGTACTCGATGAGAATTTCACACACATGTGGCAGCACCAATTTATTTAATGATGCCTAGTGGACGAAATCATAGAAATGTACGATTCTTCGGTTTAAGCCAAAACCGCGACGCATTCCTAGAGATTCTTAAAAATTTCATTATGGTTGAACATTAAACGAATTCAGTATGTTTTATTTCAACCGCTGTCAAACATATAAAAAAAATAAGAAAAGCGGTTCATGGCGATAAAGATTGATTGCTTTCGGCAACCAACATTCAAACCGCCTTTCAAAGGTGGGGAACAAAGAAAGAGTGTTCATGTCACTAGTAATTTTCGGTTCGCCATTTTCATAAAATCCAAATGTGAAGCAGTTTGAATTCACTGAATATATCTCGTTAATTAAAAACGAGCAATGTTCGAGGGATTCGACTAAAAACTCTGCATCACTCGATGGCAACAATGCAATCAACTCAACTAGATTTAGTTTTGGAGTTATCGCTCATTATGAACGATTTCGTTCATTTTCAAAGATATCACCTAAGAGTCATTTTCAATTCATTCCGATCATTGCGACGAGCATTTTCATTCATGAGTGACACAACCCTGGCTGGGTGCTTCCGCGGTCGCTTCTCAGTTTATTCATTTCCCCACTGAGACTTTTTACAATTCATGTGTAATTATACAAGTACGAAATCGTTTATTGCTTGATTTGGTGGAAGTTCGATATATCCATTTCACTCCTTGAAAATGACACAATGTGTTGGTCGGTTGTTGAGTTTTGGTATTAAGAAGAATGGAAATTAACATTTGTGCTCTTTCAGCATGGTTTAATTATATGCTGCTGCATGTGACGTGATTTTCAAGGGAAATAAATCATCGCACACAAGTCGAGTCTTTCCTACGTATATTGTGAAATCACCAAAATCGATTTGGATAGGGGCAACTTCTCCAGGCGGGCTCGAACCCACGACCTTCTGCTTGGCAGGACTTTTCCCGCCGCCACCGAGGCCCGCCGAACGGAAAATGGTGAAACAGTTGCACGCAACCATCGCGTACATTTAGAATAGTAGCATCAAGAGTTGTTTTGGATGTCACAGTCGCAAGAAGGGTAAAGGGGCGGGGACCCTAGCGAGGATGATTGCGCCTTAGGCGAGGCGACGAAGCGTCTCACGGAAATAAGGCCTTCCGGCTCATATTTACCCGTGGTTCTCCTCTCTTCCTTCCTCGGTGACCCCTTGACCAGGCGATGGGGGAGCCATCTCTTAACGTCCCTTGCAAACACACGTCACCTTCAGTAAAGCCACCAATTGCTCGCCCGCATTTGGCCTTTGTGTCGCCGTCATCTACAGGGCGAACTTGAAGCTATGAAGGCGTGATTGGGAAAGGGGTTGCTTGTGTCTTGGAGTGCAAGGAGGCGAAAGGGGCGAGGGGGCTCGTAGGGTTAGGTGGCTGGAAAGAGCGAGTGCTTTGAGCGTAGAGTGTCTCCGCAGTTCGGCGTTGCGTCCCGCTTTATCGACAAAGTCTGTCCTTCACAGCTCTGCGTTTCTTAGACCATATAAACAACATCTAAGCTGCGTTGCGAAAACAAATGAAAGGCGAGGAGCGTTGGCTCCCAAAAATCCTCCCTGGGAGCATTCCCCCTTATGATTTCAAGCCACTTTTCACAATACTTATGAAGTTATGCGTATATTCCCACAGATTTTATTTCTAAAACTATCCTCATTGATTAATTTTATTAATATACCGATTGTAATTGAAATAATTATACTGAACGTGTCATCGTTAGTCATGATTATAGAGATTATTTTTGCCTCTTGATCATACGGCCTTTCAATTTTATTCTCTCGCTCGGAATATACAAGATATAACACACTGCATATACCTACTCAGCGAACATGAGTATCGTGAAAAGTTACCTGGGAAATGTATACAAGGTATACCAATACTCCAACAGCTTGGCCTTGTCATTCCAATTAAATAGCTTCAACGAAACACACCATGAGGGTACTATTAATATTATGATTTGGAAATGCATTATTTTCATTTCCCAAAATAAGCATAAATGTGTTGTTGCGCGAATTCTCATAAAAGATAGTCAAGCTACGCCTCGTAAATCGTACCTTTCACTTTCGAGAAGGGCTGACCCTCCTCCTCCTCCTCTTTGTCATAAACATCCCAGTTACACGTTTCCTATAAATTGATGCGCGGTGCAGACGCTATGGCACTCAATTTACGACCAGTATCACTAAGCAGAAGAATTATTATGATGGCGTAGACATGGATTAAAAGAAAGTAAGCGTAGAGAGAGAGAGAGAGGAATAAAAAAATCATGTCGTAAATATTATATGATTTTAAATTAACGCGAATTCAACTGTTTTCGTAATTTCCTCTATATTTTGGGAAGGCCACCGCTTTTATGGAAATGATGTTACCTCAAAATAAGGCTTGAGTAGAGCAAATCACCGCGGTGAAAAGATATCACAAACCTAATTTGTCAAGAAAAAAATGACCCAGAATTGCCTGACGTGTTATTTAATAAACAGACGAGCGTGATGTGGCGCCGTCAATAACATCCATAATTATTACGACATAATATTAGAACTTTTTTCATGAAGATCAGATACTAATGGAATATTGTGACTAGAAACGGCCTCAAAGATTTATAACACCCAGGTGTGCCATCCATTCTCGATTCTGTATAAAAATATTATTTAGAGATCGAAATTCCGACGATGGCTTCAATAAAATTTATAAATCATAGAATAGTCAGCTACGTCAAACTACACCTTTCACTTGCGAGAAGGGCTGATCCTCCTTCCTCCTCTTTGTCATAAAAATCCCAATTCCACGTTTCCTATTTATTGTCGCGATGCAGACGCTATGACACTCACACTCGTCGTCTCTAGTCACTTGCTAGTGGTCAGAGTGGTTCACCAGTCCGTCTCATTGGTCAGTTATCGACTATTGGTTACTCTTTGGTCATTCACTCACAACATGCAGCCACGATGCAGCTTCATATTTGTATTGAAACAGATACGAGCTTCATCGATGAATTTAGCTTGTGCATCCGATGAAGAATGTTTTTTATGCTACAATACGTTCTTTCGTGATTGTAGTCTAATACAGGGCTATCATTTATAATATCTGTATTAAAATAACGAAACGTCGATGCTTAAAATTTGAGACTAATAACGTAATACAATGAAGTTAATATCATTCTTTACTCTCACTTTAGCTACTTCTGCATATTTCAGTTTCCAATCTACAAACACCAATTCGATATCCGCGGCGTATTCCCGCCTCCTCGCAGAGAAAATCAAGCATGAGCGGATTTTCCACGACGAGGTGTCATGACGTCATCGTGTGACGGGGTGGCGCTGCCTAAGATTTCAAGCCACAAAATGATCCGATAACATGTCTAGTTTTGTGAGCGAATTATTAAAAATCACATGCATCGATTGATGTAAAAAGAAATTTAACAAAAATTAAGCTCCGTGTTCACTGGTGACAGTGCCCCGATATTTGATCTTGAGCTGTGAACTCAGAACTGTTTCCAGTGGAGACTCGCGTAAGTCTCAAAGAGGTCTCCGAGAACTCCAGTCTCAGAGGTGATGGTTTTTGCCTCTCTGGTGGTCTTGTAGAAATGTATGAAATGTGATTCCACAGATGGAAAACTACTGAAAATAACGCCGCTCATCAGTATTTTGAGACCTGTCTCAGAAGAACGACTTTGTTTCGAATTCTGAGACTCTGTTTCTAATGAGAGTTTCGTCTCCAATGGCAAACAAGAAAAGTCTCCTTTGAATCATGGCACATTGTCTTCTCCTCCGAGAGTGGTCTCTCTCATATCCACTGGTGACTCGACTCGATATCGAGACTTTTAGCTTCCAGGGGACTAGTAGCTTTACATAGAATTTTTTTGTATGATTCATTGACGTTTTAAGCTAATATTTCGGTTATTTTTTTATTTATAGATATGTTTCTAGATTAATAAAACTTCCACGAGATTTACTTTAAACGACTCTTTGAGTTGGAATTGATAATTTCAAGTTTGAAGCCAGTGACATCTCCCTGTCTAGAGCCTTTGAAAACCAAAATACGAAAAATTGATGATTGAAAACTGTTGAAACGCTGGAAATAGTAAAGAGAAAATCCTGAAACTTATATATGGCTTGATTAAAAATGTATGTTGCTGACGAACTTTCCATTTCTCTATATTTTCTGTTGTAAAACTGAAAATGAAATCCTTACGGCTGATCTAATATCCAGATATTAGGTACTCCGCTGAGCGGTCCAAAATTCCACGCTAATTTTTCCGTTAATTCCTCAGAGTAAGGATGGGGGAGAGTATGCTTTAGTTATTAAGCGTGTGGTCGGGATTAGTTTCTTTTAGTCACGTGACGTCTGGAAGGAGGTAGAAATCTCGTCATAAGATAACATAGGAATTTCCGGCAAGGCGAGTTGTTTTTTTTAAGTAAAACGCGTAAAACCTTGATATTACAGTGAATTAATTATAATTATATCCTTTCGCGATGCTTTACCTTTTGAAACATTATGCTTGACCATTTTAGATCCTAAAAAGTATTTTAAAGCTGCAAAAAGAAAGCTTTGCAACATGCATTTCACAGTTGACAAGTTGTCATGCGTGACAGAAAAATGATAATTAATTGTTGTTATAATTCCGCTGATTACTTTTTCTGAGATTCTTTGCTATTAGTTTCGAGTTTTTCGTAGTGTCTGAGCCCGATTGTATTTCTTCAGTCCTCATCTTATCACCTTAATGCGGTACCTTCAACTCACCCGCGCTACGGTAGATTCAAATCTCCCGCACTATTCCATGTGTCACGTGGTTACCATAGTGACTACAGAATTTGCCTCCGCGCAGCCTGGAAACGCTTTCTCCCCTATCCTCACTCTGAGGCTAATTCAAATTCGCCCTTATTTCACTTCCGGTGGAGTAATGTCGGCGCTATTTATTTACCGTGAACCCCGCCATTGGCGTTCGGGCGATGGAATCTCACGCTAACTTCTCTGCACGCATGATTCATCGATATTTTATTCCTTTTAAGCATCCTTCTCTCTCTCTCTCTCTCTCTCTCTCTCTCTCTCTCTCTCTCTCTCTTTCCTCTTCTCTCCTCCTTACCGTCCTCTGCATTTTATTCGCTCTTATTGTCGGAGTGCGTGTGCCGGCTCTTATTTTTTTTGTCCTGATGCGTGCCATCTGCAGTCTTCGCGGGCACGATTCCTGTTGTTTTTTGCAAAAAAAAGAGCTGGGGCTAAAGGAAGGGGTAAGATCGCGTATGTGCCGGCGACACGCGACGACCGCTGTCGGCAACATGTGCGGGCGATGCTCAGCTGTTGTTTGCTTACTTCCGCCCCGCCCCCCCTCCGCCCTGACAATTTTTTTTCGCTGCATCACAGACCTCCAGCGCAATCCTTCGGAATACTGAGAGTTTCCATGTCTGTTATTATGTTTTCTGTCAATTAGAGAGATATTACCCAATGATGATTATTAATAAATATGTAATTATGTGACCCCAGTACGCTCAATATCGTTCAATATGGAAAATCATGTTTTTGTAGAATAAAATGTATTAAAATATTTCCAGAAGTTTTTCTATCCACCACGGCTTCGTATTTTTGGAAGCAATTGCTGAAAATTGCCAACGACGAAGCAAACGAACTTATGCGTGGTCGATAACATATTAATACGTGGTACATTATCGTTAGGTAACCACCCACTATTTAACAAATATTTTGATGAATACTTAATTTTAAATCACCTGATTTTGAGTATTGGCTTACTATATTAGTTTCTCTCACAGTTTTTATGTTGCCTATTCGTATGCATAAAATCCTTCAAATACTAAATTCATATAAATCAAGAAAATAGGGTAAAGTTACTTTGTATACCCTTACAGGTTTATATATAAAAATAGTACCTTACATTTCAAAGTGGCAAGTTGGCAACTCGGCATCTGATCAGTTTAGTGCAGAAGGATAGAGAAATGGATTGCATTCCATGAGTGACTCATCGACATCAGCGACTCGAGACGGAGGGAATTTCGCTGAAAGAGAAGTGGAGTGATTGGGGTTTGTGGTGACGTGACTTTTCAAAATATAGGCTTACTTTTTTAAAGTTTTGGACAAAATTTTACTAGGCATCGAACCTCTCTCGCACCAATCCCTAATTCAAAACAGCACCTTGACAACGTCTTTAAAAAATGAAACATTCTATAATTAATAAAATCACTACGAAAATAGGAAATGAAGCAATAAGAAACATTAAACGAATAAAGAAAGAGAAAATTCTCTGGGACGACGACAAAGTAATGCCAGTGGGGAGGGAGGATGTGAAGGGAATTCCCCTCCAAATAAATACCTTTTTGCAGGGGCCCAGTGGCGTATCGTCCAGGGATACGAGGCAGCCCCTGCTCGAGGCTGTACATAACCGTGGGTAGTGAAATCCTAATGGACATCCTAAGTAATACTCTATAGACAAAATTGTGGGTTTTTCTATTGAATTTGAGGAACTAAAGGTCCACGCTGTAAAATACTTCCCTTAAATTGAGTAAAAATAATGTTACCTCGTTGGCTCATCAGTAGTTTTAGTTATGAGTATTGTTCTAAATTGTTCACCGAGTTTTAGCCGTGAGAGAGGAAGAAGGAGTACCATGACTGACTATACGAGGAAGAGAATCTAATATATATGCAATTTTTTCTCGTGCATGCGTTGATAGTGATGATGGAAATGGCACTTCCTCTCCAGTTTAAAAGCAGTTTTCTGAGTCATAGTCTGTTAGAATAAAGTTGTGCGCCTCGCGTGCAATATTATTTACAAGAAAATATCAAGTTTCTCATTAGTACATATGTGACACTATAAGTGACCCCTTTTGTACTTTTGAAGTATTAGCAAGAAAGATAATCACCTTGAAATTTTAAGCAAAAATTATCTTCCTTATGACCCATAAAAATTAGAAATAACATTTGTCTGGTTTAGTTCCTTGGATTTTCTTCCGTCTATGACTCCGTGGATAGAAGAATTAATGAATATTTTCTTATATTATTAATAAAAATGGTGGAGCATCTACCCCGGGCGATGGAATCGTACCCTGCAATATGCTGCCCCCCCCTCACCTTATCCCCGACTCGCTGCGCTCCATTCGACCGCCCATTCCGACCTCTCCACTTTTCGCCCGAGACTATTTCCTGCGTTCGCAGACCAATGGACGACAGAATGCGACGGGGGGACTTCATTGGAGGCAGTTCGGGTATTGCTCAGTTGCTCGCTGATATTGGGTTTGCTGCAGTATGGGGGCTGGGGAGGAGGGGTGGTTTAGGTTGCGGAATGTGATAATGAAACGTTTTTCACGGGGTGGGAGAGGGAGGAGATGAGGTAAGGTGGCATTTATTCGCTGTGTGACTATGTAGTCCAGTGGAGCGCATATCACGGCAGTTACATTTGTTCAAACCTTCAGCTGCTGATACTAAAAGGCTTAAAATAGCATCGTAAAGTGCGAGATTCATAATAGCATACAGGAAACAAAATATTATGGGGTAGGAGAAGCCTCAGGGTACACGATGAAAAGAAAAAAGGTGTAGTGTCACTTAAAACACTTTTTACACAAAGGTACTGGTATTGCATTGGTTACCGAAACAAGAAATGAAACAAGCAAGTGTTAAATTTGATATACTAACATTTATAACATAAATGCTATTGATGGCTCGATTTGTTTCCGCGATTCTATGCCAAGAATCGGAATCGAAAATGCATTATAGCTGAGGAGGAAAATCGATTCATATTCTAGTAATACTTTAAACCACAATTTTTTATACGACCGTGCTTCTAACAGTCACTGAATTTTCGCTCCTCATAATAGTAAAAAGCAAAACACATTGGAACCATCGTAATGACCGTTTCTCCAATACCGTAGTCCCGTTGTGGCGTTAGAACTTCGGATATGAAATTTAACAAGTATATTTTAATTACATGGAGATGATATGAGTTACGCTTTTGTCAACTGGCCATCCTTGGCCCTACTTTCACAGAGTAATAATTTTTTAAGTGGTTGTCTTTTTGCCTGGAATTTAGCGATATTTATCTTAAGATCAGAGCCGAAATCGCAGTCGCTATAATTCTGGAATCGATCAATCACTATTAGATACTGTTTCAGAGCTCTCTCGAATGCGCACAAATATGTAGAGGTCTTTATATTGAGAAGGAGAGAAATCTACAATTTACATGACGTTACGTAAAGCACTTTATAGCCAGTAGAAGTTCTATGGCATGGTACAATTAAGTTTGCATTATTTCTAGTCATTCGCTTTTTTAGTCCTCATTATACACATATGTATGGGTTATTCAAATACGATGTAATATTTACGATAATTCAACGAACGAGAGGCAATGAATAGAGGGAGGATCGCATTTTGAAATCATATTTTAAAATATTCAAGAAGATGCACATAGATCTCCTTTTTTCCAACCACCCTCCTTATAAATGAAGAATTCCCGAATTTAAAGGGAAGACTGAGTTCAGAGCGGTGGTTGCTGATGTGCTCATGGGTGGGTACTCCATAGTCTATAGTGGTATCTGCGGTGAAAGGAGAAAATTTCAGGATATTGAGTTATTTTTCTCTGAAAAAATCCCGAGTTCTGAGCTCCCAAGAAACTCTCCTAAGCATAGCAAATCCTTTGCTAAATTTGGCTATCCGGATGCCTTGATATTGACCGTTAACACCTGCTATTTAATTTTTACTTCTTAATTGTAGAATTCGCTACCGTTCATGTCTGCAACCCAGCGTCGAAAATTATTTATTGTCCAATAAAATGCACTCGTCCTTAAAATTCTATTATATGAGTTAATTTATACGAAGAATTGGTTATAAAATAGTGATGCATCAGTAAAAAAACTATTTGAATGAAAGATACTCTTTAAGAAGTGTTTTACCAATTGAAACTATATTTCAACACGTTTATGAAGATGATAAAAGGATAAAATATGGGCAACATTGATTCAAGTTACTTACTTCCGCAAAGCCATGAACACATGAATTTGACGAAAAATATGAGAAATTTGATGACAACATCTACATCTACATAATACCCTGCGAGCCACCTCTAGGGTGTTAATTGCATGCATTCATGTAAATATTATGCATACACCACCGATGCTTGTCCCGTTTTGAACGGTTTGGAGTCCCAATTAAGCAGAGAAAACCCCACCGTTCTTAGTGATAAATTGGGTTCCGTTCTTAGATTATTATTATTGATTTTTGTTATTAACTAAGCATTGCGAAGGTTAAAATTGGTCGAGGGAGGGTGGAAGGGAGCGCAGCGTGGAGTTGGAGAGTCCTCCGGCATTCGCGTGTGCGAGAGGAAGTTGCTAGGAGAGGCGGAGGCGGTGGGTGCCGATGGAGAGAGAGAGAGAGAGTGGGGAGCGGGCGGAGGGAGGGAGTGGGCTCTAATCGAGTGATGTGGGGGCGCGGGGAAGGAATTTGATGCGGAGCGGGCGTGTGCAGAGGGGAGAGGAGAAGATTAAAGGCAAGGAGAGAGAAAAGGAGAGCGAGAAGGATACGTGTTGTGACACCTTTACATGTTGGCGGATAACTCACTCCCCCCACTCACGCCGTAGAAAAGTCTCGCTTAGTGTTGCTGAGGAGGGGAATTTTTTTTTGGGAGAAAAGGGCTAACAAGAACAGCCAAAGGGGACTAAACAAAGGAAGCCCCATTCATTCCCGTAGATATACTGCTGCCCACTACTCTTTTTAATCGGTTTTCAAAAACAAACGCACAGCTTCGACTATCCCCCACCCATATTTATAAGATTTCCGAATGTTAATTTCAGATAATGTCTTTTTCCTAAACTGACTTGCTTGTGATGACTTGCCCGCTTTTCTTTGGGCTACAACCGGTGGAATGGCTTGCGCGTTCCTATGACCCCTATAGCAGCACTGTGGTGGGAGTAGCTCTAAATTATTCACGGTAGGACCACCCATGCCAGATAGGTCGAAGGGTAGGAGCCTGACGAAAGGTAGTCCACGTGATGGTGTCATGTAAAAAAACACTGTTGGAAGGGAAGAGGGGAAAACTGTCATATATCTTTTCCCAGAAAACATGAATTACAATCAAATAAGCCTCGAAAATGCATCAAACGGGACCTATCCGCAAAGGGCGGGTGTCGTTCACGGCAGCGAAGTCGGCAAGATCCTCAGCAGCAATGAAGAAAGAAGAATAGAAAGATAGAGAAGAATAAGGCAGCAATAAATGTTGGGACGTGGAATGAGAAGATAATCATGAGGGTGGGGAAGTTAGAAAATGTCAAAAGGGAAATGGAGAAAAGGAGGAAAGATATCTTAGGACTCTGCGAGGTGAGGTGGGAGGATGGTGGGGACCACTGGAAGGATGGGTATAGGATTAAATATAGTGGTGGGGAGAAACGTCAACGAGGGGTTGCTTTAGTATTAAACGGGAAGATGGGTAAGCGTGTGATAGGTATGGATCAGGCAAGCGATGTTAAGGCATGTGGTAGACATTAAGGCGCGACCTATCAGTATTGTTCGATATGGTTCAAGTTTACATGCTCACTGGCAATCATAGGGAGGACGAAATAGATTACTTGTATGAATAGCTGGAGGAAATTATTAGAGAAAATGAGGATTAATATGAGCTTTATTAATCACAAGAGGACCAAGGTTTTGCAGTTTTGCAAAGCATCGCGAGTTAGGAATGTGGAACCCAAGATAAAAGGAGGTGGGGGAAAACTTGAGCTGGTAGAACAGTTCAACTATTTTGGCAACGAACGCGAATTGCCAACATACGTTGATGTTCGCAATTTAGGTGTCGATATTGTTCAAGGATGTGATGCAACACCCATTTCAAAGATAGTTTACTACAATAAACCTCTATCCCCCCTTGTGACTTCCTGCTCGCGGTTCTCACAAAATCCAAATCTGCTACAAAACTGAATCCGCTGAATATAGATTGTTATTGAAGGCGTTATAATCAGGCGAGCAACAGAGATCCCTGGCAACCCAACCAACTGCAACTATATCTGGATTCATCATTCGTTATGAACGATTTCTTAATTTTGATCTACTTTTCCCGAGAATCATGATTCTGCTCAGTTCATTCATTTTGAACGACACGTCACATCCCTACAATGTTCCCTTGGGCGTGTACCATAATCAGAAAGGCCTTTCACGATTCCAAGTCTTTCTCAGGAGATCAAGCAAGTCTCTTCTCTTCTGTATGTCATATTACACGCACAATGGATCTGAATTTCCTGTTATAAGTGGTATGCATAAGAGAAATCGGAGAAAGAATGCGATTCCAAGGATTCCGTTTGGGAATTCATTAATAAAGAAGCCATTGTGGTGTGGAGATATATTGTGGGTTCAAATTCAGTCTTGGGAGCATACAGATATTCATAGATATACTCTTCCACCTTCGTTTTTTATTATTCTTTTTTTTTCCGGGAAGATAGGAGTGATTTGAAGAATGGCTTAAATAATCGAAGCACGAATCTTGAATGTAGCCAACAAACATGACAAATCCTGTAACTCTGAATATACTTTTACTTGTATTAAATACGGACTAAAAAACTCAATATCTATCATTATTTCCATTCCTTACCTTCAAATTATGAATTTATCAATCGTTTTTACCCCGACACACGTCAATTGAGGCGACTTATGGGGTTGTATGTAGATGGTCCAGGATAGTGTTGCGCATAGAAGCTAACTTAAGTGCGCAGCAGTATTCCTCTATTTTAGAGGATGTAATTCTGTCTTTAGCATCACTGATGTTTCCTGAAGGCTTTCATTTTTCAACAGTTAAGTTTGTAAAGCAATAGCTCTAACAATACTAGGTTGTACATCTCTTACATGCGTCGCGTTGGCAATGGACGAATGAAACATTAGAGCATAAAAATATAAAAAGTTATCTTCCCTAATTGATTATTCTTTCCGTCATTTTTTTTCGAAAATTCTTATTTCTATGCGTGCAGAATTGTTACCCTGTGGTTCTGTTCTGTGCTGTTTGGCGTGTACTGCGTGCGTTTGAGGTGGTGGTGTAGGGAGGGGATCGGTACGATGGAAGGAATAAGGAAAAGACGACGATCATTCGCCCCTGTGAGAGAGAGACACCCCCTGCCAATGCCTCCATCTCTAACAAGTATTCGCGGCACGCTTCCCTTTTTCTCCCTCTTTCCAACCTCTCACGCCCTTCTGTCTTCTTCTTTTTCTTTCCCTTCGTCCGCTCTGGTAATCTTGCGATGCGAACCGAAGGAAGAGAAGAGGGAAAAGTGAAGATAAGGGTCTCGAAAGAATAAGAAGGGCACAAGAGAAGGAATACATGCATGTTAGGGCTGATACCACTTTCTCTTGACGTTGGCAGCTACGTGCGTGCATACGCACGTGTCGAAAAAGCGTCGTGTGAACGATATCCTTAGACGTACAGCTCTACTTGATTCTTATGTACAAACGATGCTAAGTATGCATTTTGTGTTTTTATTATATAAAATAAGATCCGTACAAAATTGTGGCCATTTTAAAGAGCGCTTCTAAAAAGGATAAATGCAACGTTAAAAACAGTCAAAAATGAAAGGAAGGGCCTATGGGGACCCCAAACGATCAAAAAATATCCAACCACTGCGGTGCGACACTATTGACTGCTCAGCATATCATTTTCAAAAAATACATTCCAAAGAAATAATCCCCAGTAGGTGAACCTTTTGGTCAGTTTCAGTAGCGATAGAATTGATCAAGGAGGAACGACAAAGGAGAATAGTGTTTAGAATATCTGTGTGTGTGAATAGGCAATAGTGATCTAATCCAATCAGGACGAAAAGGCACTTCCATTTGTCCCAATGAAAGAAAGGATATTGTGAATGTCATAGCTGGAATAGGGAAGTGCACTAATTTTTTTTTATTGCTGAATTTGAAAGTTTAGCCTAAAAAAGAAACATTAGTATAGTCACTTTTATTTTCTGCATCTGGGGTATGCACTTTAAAACGTTTTGAAAGTCGGAAAATTTCATGTTGCGCTGAAACACAGTGCCTCCATCTTGATTGAGATGTGACGTCACAAGGCAGTAGTCACCAGTGGAGTATCGCTGTATTCCGTCGCCTTCTTTAGCGCGGCGAGAGTTTCCGGGAATCGGTGGAGTTTGCTTCCTAAAAATGTCGTCTAGTACCGAAAACATGAATTCAAAATAGAATTATAAATGATTTTTTGTTCCAAATTTCATCTCGACGTCGAAACAAAAGCCTGGAGAAGATATTCATTCCCGTGCCTTAAGCACAAGCTATACGGAATAAATGGTTCAAGGCTGCTCCTGACTCTTACCTATCGATGATATTCTGTTTTGAAGATCATTTTAAGGTATTGTAAGATCAAATTGATATTTATATTATAATAATTTAATTAATAGGTACCTCAGTCACATCAGAAAGTGTGTTGAGTCAAAATATAGCATCTTACCCGTAGACCTACGTAATTTATTAACTGAAAGTAGTTTGGTTAAAGAATTATGGCGCGACTGTTTTTTTACACGACCGAGCAAAATGCGTACTTTGCCTATGATATGTGCATATATGATAACAAACGATTTTTGTTAAAGTTAATCTTTATTTGTTGAAATTAGTACATTTATAGGTGATACAGATATAAAGGTACACGGCAGGTCGCGCGGCGTAATTTGTACTCCACTGGTGACGGGTTCATCTTGCTGATCTAAAAAATTAGCTACAATACCTCGAACTTTGAAAACTCGCATTATAGGCAGTCAAAGTACATTGTAAGAATACACGAGACCATTATAGCCCAGAATGTACGTACAATGTCGAAATCCTTGGTTTTCAAAGATTGACGTATTTTATACGCCAGCGCGCCCGGTCCAGGGTTATCAACTTTTGTTTCATCCTATTTGTTAGTTGAAATTATATTTCAGAATGGTTCTTTTAGCACTGCTACTGAGGTAAACTGGTAGGTACTGAGTACAAGGTACTGAGGTATGTACTGATTAAGTAAACTCCCTTTGGAGTAATGTGAATTACAAGTGTTCGAGATATATGGCATTTTATATTCGCTTTGTGTTCTTATTAATTATGCCTGTACGCATATTGTTGCTTGCCGCGAGCCTTTAATGGTATGTGCTCTTGCAAGAGTGGTTTTCATTTTTAATGTGGAAGTTGGTCAGTATAAGCAAAGAAAAAATTAACATTTTAGCGCACACCAACCCTTGTAGTCATCGTATCTCGGCGTTTGTAATGACACTGCTAAAATACCTAAACGCCATAATGACGATAAAAAAATTGTCTCATGTCAATGATTGCTGCAATTATAATTAATGATAAACTAGACGCCGTATGATCACAATGAAGGCAACAAAAAATTTTGCCATAACGTAGACGTGAACCACGGTCCTTCGGATAACATCATTCCTATGATTCGTGCACTCTACCACTACACCATCCGACCTAAAGGGAAATGGAGGATATTTTGAATTTATATACATAACTTGTAAAAAGTAACGCATGAAAATTAATTAATTACAGCCTAACTAACGCCCTAATTGAAAAAGATGCAGCAAGGTACGCGGTCTCCCCTTGTTAGCCTTAACGTCTCGCATTTCCATGGAGCGTTGAACCCGTCCTCCTTATTCAAAAATTCAGTAACCATAAATACATCAAAGTTTGGTATACCATTTATAAATCGTTGGAATTTTCCTTCTCCCAACCAAGATTATCTTTTCTTGAACCCATCCTGGACAGCGAACCATTGCAACAACCAGCTAGCTCGGAAATAAGGCTAACATCCCATGATTCTAGTAGCGAAGGGCGAACGTTCCGGCCGGCGAGAATACATACGCAACGAATAAGTCTTGCAGCAAACGTCTGAAATAGGTTTATTAGTTTGACTCGGTTCTTACAAAAAAAGTTTTGGCATGATAAACGGCATTGTGCCAAAATATACCCAGCGAAAAATAAATGCCATCATGCATTTATTAAATATTCATTGTGCTATTCGTACTACTCTTTCCAAACTTGAAGTTGACACGTAAATGAATATTAATATATTACGCAATGATTAAGTCGTTTACTCAAAAGAGAAGCAGCCACATATATAATCTGAAGATATTTTATGACAGCAAAAAACGGATACCCTCAAATTCTGTAAATTTTCTATGCAATAATAGTGGTAGAACTAAACGGTGTAGAAGCTGCCTTCTGCTACTGCCTTGTGACGTCACGGCCAATATTCAACATGGACACCCGTTTTCGCGGCCTTTGAATTTTTCCATATTTCAGACGGTCATCTCGAATCAAGTATTCACTATTAGGATTTAAACTGTGGTTTTACGACATTATGTTATTCTGAACTCTAATTTAAAAAAATGTGTTTGGTGCATTTGAAACACTAGTGCACTTCCCTATTAAGGGCATTATAAATATGCATCGCATGATTGAATTTTGAGTCGTTTGATGCTTTCGATTGATTGTAGGAATAACATCCGTTGGCCCATCACGGAGAAATACGAAGAAATACACGGAGAGTACGAAATCATTTTTTGAATTCTACTGTAGTTGGTGGCTAACTATATCTTTGAAATACATATAAATATGTTACCTTAAGATATACCTATAAATATATAGCGTCATTGTCGATCAAATATATAAATTAAAGGTATCATCACGTCATATATAGGTATGGTACGTTGGAACTGAAGTATGCGACTTCACATGTCTTCACATGCTCCTTAAGATCTGAATCATAGATTCTTTATTGTTTTACGCAAGAAAACTCTGAGTGAAGCCTTTGCAGGATGCCATCCTCTTTTAGGGCTGTCGCAATCATAATAATTTGAGATGTTTCTGAGTTCAACTTGGTAAAAGTGTTTAAACACAGTGATTGCCACCGAGGGAATTGAGGAAAAATTCACTGACTGACCTGAATTCGAAAATTCTTTCAAGTGCTTACCTTCGCTGGGACCCTCTGGATTGGCACGTGACGGATTTAGCAAAACAGGCAACACAATACCAAGAGCTATAAATTACAATTTTTCAAATTCAGGCAGCGACTCGGGCGGAATTTGAATGAAGGAGGCTTTTTCATCTTTCTAAGCCTTATGCTCACTTTCGGCCAATTTTGAGAGATAAAAAGGGAGAGGAGGCCAGGGGGGGTGTCTTTCTGGTACCCCTCTTTACCCACAAATTTTTCCTCATTTTATGCGGTCGTGAAAAAATGAGAAAAAGCATAATTAATGCCGGGGGGTTTAGGAAAGAGAGAGAGAGGGGATGGTGGCGAGGAAGGGGGAGGAAGTGAAGCGACGACGAACATGCGATGCGACTTTATGCAACAAGACCGAGGGAGAAATGAAAACTACATTCCCCGCGTTTGTTTTCCTTGCCGCGCTAATGTACGCGCGTGGCGCTGTGTTTTCTTTTTTTATGCTCCTTGGTGGGGAGACCGGGTGAGGGACAGTAGTGTGCGGAGGCTTTTGAGGCACAATTTTCAATTCTTTTTCATTTTATTACGGTGTGCCCATCAAAAATAGTTAGCATAGCAACGTAATTGACAGTAATCAATGCAATAAATATGAAAAAAGTGCAATCTAAAGTTACAAGTGAAGTGAGCTAATCCAGAAAATAATAGACGAAGATCATTGGTGAGAATGCAAACATTTTAACGAAAAATAACATATCTCAGGTGATAGTGAGGAAAACGGAGTAACAATTAGATTGAAAATATCAACATTAAGAATCTACGGCGATAAAAAGGAGCTCATAAATGCGTTGATAAAGTAAAGATATGCTCAGTAACAGGCATTCCCACTCAATAATTACTAATTTAAAGATTCGTTGTACTGCTGATCTCTCCATTACGTGCGTGTGTTGAGCTAGGATGCATCATAAAAATCACTCATCGTCTCTCTTCGAACTGCCCGATCTCTTTTAAGGAATAGGCTGACCAAGTGGCGTGGCTATTGTCTTCTGCTCCTTCTTTTTCGTCTATGCATAAGCCTCCCTCCCTCCCCCTCCTTCTTCCCTCCCTTTGATTTCCCTCATTTCCTCAGTCAATTTTTATTCCTCCTCATCCCCACTCATACCACCGCTGAATCGATCCCTTCGACGACCGAGACGCCCGCCACTGGTTTTAAAAAACGTGACCGAAGACGTCACCAGCATCCTGCGGTATCCTTTGTGGTGATAGATGTGCGTTCATACTCTGCAAAGGAAGGGCATATTGGATTTCTTTAGGCTAACTTACTTTAGAAGCGGATCGGCTGCAAATGAACATTCACGTGGAAAATGGAGCAACACCACGGTCAATAGAAATGAAATAAAAGCCTTCAGAATCGTTTGTCTGGTTGGCCAAGGTTGGAAGATCTGAGATTGGAAGGATGCGTTAAATGCCGCTGCTTGCGTCAACTTCAAATTCAGTTTCGAGGACTAAATTTTCATTTTCACTCGTCTGTATTTCCCTCGATCTGATAGGTTCACATCTATAGGGGCATAGTAGCATAGGTTCTCATCTTTTTCGGATTTAAATGAGATGATTCATTTTAGCGGCTACTTGTACTTGTACACCATTTCGATCCCCGGAGCACGATGTGAAGTTAGACGAGGCTAAGGTAATCGCGCGGACGGGGATACCTTCTTGACGCCCATTGGAGGAGATCACTCAAGCGGACCAATGGAAGAACTGGCGGCCCTACATAATGAGGGCGAAAATTATCGACCTTAAGGCTCCTTGCAAGCACACCGGTTTTGGACGGCCGTTAAAATGTCGGCCGCCGCCGTCCACATTCCAATAGTGAACGATGGGAGGGGCACACGGGCCGACCACGCACACTGCACAGGCACTGGCCGTCATTGGCGCCGACACAACACCCAGGCAAGTGATCGTCTGGCCGGTAAGATTCCGGCGTGTGTGCAAGCAGCGTGAGACGTTTTCAGTAGTGCTAGCGAAATTGTTGTCATCGCCAAAGCAACCGATGCGATAGTAACAAAAATGTGGAACTTCATATAAAAATATTGAGGAGATGCATGAGTATTGAGAGAGGCCATATTATCACCTGCTGAATGTGTGTACATAGGCTTTTGAAATGATTATTTTCGTTTTAATTACAGACTTAGTTGCAATTGAAGCATAATAATCTCATCAAGACAAATTTATGAATGATTTTTATGATGCATCCTAGCTCAACACGCCCAAGTAATGGAGAGATCAGCAGTACAACGGAGCTTTAAATTCTTTAGCGATAAATAATCCTACTTCTACAGAATCTCAGACCATCTCGCACTGTGGAAAGATTGAAACTACAATTTAATAGTCCATTGCCCTTCATTCTCTCACTTTCTTTCGCAAGTTTGACAGAAGAGAGACCAAGCCGTCGACATCTGGAATGTTCTTGATTCCCCTCAGAGACTATTTGCTGGGTGTGACACCCCCCTCCTCTGCCCTTTCCAGCAGGGGTAAATCTTCGCGATGTAAAATGATATCCAATTTCGTTAATCAAGCCCCTAATTCCGGAGTTCAGCGGTGAGTGCTGTGGGAGGGGGGGCGTAATTGGAGGAAGGAGTTAATTGTGTCTCGATCGACATGCAGCGTTTCCCTCCACTGAGGATGATTCAATTTATGACCACTTACGTCGATGAAAGGGGAAAAAATATGCATGCCATTTAATCTGTTCATTGCGGCGCTCTGCATTTGTCATTTAAACTATGATTAAAATTCAGCGTGGAATATTATTTCGAAATATTGTTAATATCCTTTAATTCATAATGCGCCTCAACACGAAGAGCTGAACTTTAATTCTTTTTTTTTATTATTTCAGAGCCATTAAGACGGTTGCATTTTCCTCCTTTTGAAATGATGAAATTCTCAATACAGCTATTTTGATTTTAATACAAACAAAGTGCCTTAAATTTAACTTTTGGCTATGAAAAAAGGAGCGTTGGCAATAAAAGTAAAAGTATTGTTTCAAATGTTTCTTCATCTTATATTTTGTTTTTAATATTCAATTTCATTTTTGTAAATCATTCTATAACCCTCAGAAAATAATTGTCCAATTTCAGTAGTATTTTACGTTTAACTGGTTATGGTGCCACGTTGAATAATGAAAAATCATTGGTCGGCCATTGCCATAATTATTATCAGAGGCGTTCTTTCGATTTAGGCAGAATTTGCTTCAAATACATCCATGTCTAATGCACACTAAGCACGTATATTATTCAAAGATTTTTTTATTCTATATGGGCATTCTCTAATCTGAAGATTCACTTACTCTCCTCCACCTTGTTCTCTTATCCTGTACCGTACCATCTCAAACCATCACCTCAGAATGTCTCATGCTGCTAAAATATTTTATGTTGTTTCCTCCGACCTATCTTATTCCTCTCTTCGCCAATTATCCCAAAATATTCCTGTTTTATACCTTGCCCTGCGGCGGTAATTCTTCCCCCTAAGCTAATCCCATACATTTTTTAAATAACCTCACTTCAAAAATCACCCCAGTGTTTCTGAAAATAATTACGCGACCGATTATTCCGAAATAAATTGCGGAATTTCTTAATGAGATATAAATTATACTCCATCAAAATAGTTTTAGTGAGATAGATACAGTTTCCAATGTCGTGAGAGGGCAAATACTGCACAGAATTAAAAGAAGATGTAATGATATCCACATTTTTTCGTTTCACAAGAAACTACGGTAGGGATATCAAGCGAACGATACGAAGCGAACGAACTTTTGCGATGAAAATAAACGTAGAATTTTTTTGCCTACGCAGTTTTCTCTTCTCATCACTGCCTCCATCCTGTTCTGCTTTTTATTTTGTTTCGTTGACCACGGTTGAAAATTGAATTAGATTAATGAAAAAAGGGATGATAATGACCTTAGTGGTTTGTCGAATTTTTTAATTGGTCGTAAAAAAAAACGTGAATTAAAATTTTTACGGTGAGACTAGGTTTTGCATGAAGACTGGATGTAAAAAGGAAAATCGGAAGAGGGATCGAAGACTAAGAAGTGAAGTAAGAGGAGGAAAAAGGGTATTAGGAACCAAGTAATTGGATGGACAATTGAATTGAGTCGCCAAAGGGGGAAAAAAAGGGAAGTTGGAACTCTCCATCCAACCCTCCCCTTGCCCTCAAAGGGAAGGGAGACTTCCACCTAACGAAAGGAAGGAACATGCCGACGGTGCGTGTGCTACAAATGCTAGAAAGATAAAGGTGGATTCGGAAGGAATTGAGAGGGAAGAAGGTGCTCAAAATGTAAAAGGGGTGTTTATTCAAGTGTATAAGTCACTAAAATAAATAGGTTACAGTAACAGCCTGAGTGGAGTGTTTTAGCGGTGAGTCTTTGAGATGCAGAGGTCTTAAGCATGAGTGCTCGCAAGCGAACGTTTCTTTTCGTCACTAAGATTGATAGCAACAGCGACAGGTTTACAGGGACTGCTATCGTGCGACCCATCATAAAATTTTCGGTATTTGAGAACAACTCGTAAATAGGAAGTCGTTTCTTCGATGCTAATGCATTGGGTGCTCCATTAATGTCGTTTATTTTCCGGTTGATTGAATTTTTCCAAAGGACACGCTTCATTTGGCACAAATTTCCATCGTAAACAAATGGAGCTCTAAATGAACTCTAATGAACGAAAGATTCTTCTTCTTTAACAAAAATGCTCTTTTGAGTTACCTATAATCGTCGTAATTGATCTTTGAAAAATGGAGAAGTTCCACGGAAGTGACCCAATAGAGATTTTTCAATAGTGGGAGGGATGAAGTGAAACCGAAGCGAAGGTGGAGAAAGGTAAAAGTGGAAGTGGAACGAAGGAGATGTGGAGGGAGGAGGAGTAAAGGTTTTGGGGGAGAGATCTTATCGGGTGGAGGGCGGACGCTGTGCATGTCGCACCTACGTGTTGGCCGTATTCGAGGAGAGAGAGCGGAAGTTGGGTCGAAGGGGAGGGAGTGAAGATGATGGAAATGTGGTCAGCCGGAGTGAGGCAGTTGGAGGAGGGTGTAGGAGAAAAAAGGCAGACGGGCTTCTTCTTGGGTTCCTTAAAAAGAGCAGTGCCAATGCGAGCGAAATGAAGGAGAGGGTGTATAACAAGAAATCGACTTTATTGGGAGACATTGGGACGAGAAAATCGCATCTTCCATCTAACCACCAGGTTGCAAAGGAGAGAGAGAAACCACCTAACGCCAGCTACTATCGGAGTTTTCTCAGGCATGAATGTTATTTAACTAGTAAAAATAGTTAGGCAAAATTATTTTATAAATTAAAGTGTCTTCTGATCTTATCTAACGCGTAACAGCAATTTATTTTAACCGGGAATTGGTGAAGGCAAAAATGGGACGGAAGAGCTGAGGAATAGGGCAGTGAAAGGAATAGGTGCAGTCACAAGATGAAGGAGCTTGATAAAAACATCGGCGTTCTCATATATTTCTCATCTCTCCCCTTTCATTTACACCTCCCAACGCTAATAATACCCACCTTCGGCATAATATCCACTCCTATTCGCAGTGACATAATATCCCTAGCAGAGGACACGGATTACCCTGCCCTCTGGTGGGTGCTAACGCTTGCGAAGTTGTTTGAAGGCATGAGCGCCTGAAGGGCCCGCTGTGTGCTGAGCGGTCAGAATGCTGGCCGTCATTTACGGAGGTATGCTTGTGGATTGCCGAACACGTGTGGAGAGTAGCGCTGCTTCGTCAGAAGAGTAACGAAGAGAAGGTGGGGTGAAAGAAATATGAAAAGACTGGATAGGAGAGGAAAAAAGGGGGAGGCGCTTATAGGTTAAGCGCAGTTTAATCCACTCCACAGTCGGCAACGGGAGAGAGATGAAGATGATTTAAGAAAAACTTATCTTATCGCACATCAATTTTCCCTGATATTTTATGCAAAAAAGCAACTATATTAATGTTGAAGGTAATTCCTCTCTGGCCCTTCACCAGGCCATTGGCTTCTCTTCCGCTTAATACGTTTCCGAAAACGACTTTCCGTCCTTTTTCAAATAGTGTGTTTGTCCCACCACCATGGCTAGTTTACACACTCAATAGGGCAGTTTCCTTCATCAAAGAAAACGAAAGGCATTGATTGCGATTCGTTACCCACCAGTAGTTTATTCATAATGTACAATGTGCTTGGTTTCAGCAATTCCAGTGTAGACAAATGGCAATGGTCATTTTTTATCCTCATTTGAAAAAAGCCGGATTGGCGCCCATGCGATTCCACTCCACGTGACGTCACAGGGACCTAGTTTCTATGCGAGTAGATAGGAGTTTTACATCGTCTGAGATTACCAATGCATTCATGAGGCACAGACCTCAGGGAAACATGTCTTTATAATCACCTATTAAAACTGCCTAAGGTCGGAAAGTTTTCTTCGTTTGATAAGGCATTAATAATCCTTATTTAAGCCAAGCGCTACCAGCTAGCATGGTATTCTGCTACCTGCTAGCATCCTGCGTCGTATCAGCGCTCAGAGCCTCGCCCCAACGTCACCTCACTTGCGGCAGCGGGACCCAGAACGGCGTCACACGGGAGTTTCCTGGCATTTGTACTTACCCGTCGCGTTTTCGCGCGCTTGAAAATTTTCACTTTTCATTTAATCGCGAAAAATAGATATCGTCATTTAAAAATCTAAAAGCGTGAAATACGTACTCCAGGAGTAATAATCTTTCGATTTAGACAATAAAAAAATAATAGAAAACCACCCTATTGTATTGACCGCTGTTTGGGCTCAAAATTTAAGTTTAGGTGCCGTCTGATATTCACAATTTGCTTCGAATTATTTTCTGTTCTTTCCTTGTGTGCAATTCCATATGGGTGCCCAACTATTGCTCACATCAGCTGAGAGTCTGTTGACTGTTTTTGGATTTGTGGTGGATAACGATGGCTTCCTTGATTATGCTGTCCCTTTAGCGCTGTGAGCGGCAAAGAATTTTAATGTCTCCTCACTAGACTGGTGCACAGCCACAGTGGAGCACCTAATCATTATTCACCGAGCAAATCTTGAGCCGTATGATGTGTATATAGTTTGACCATTTTAACTGCCTGCATGTGGCTACATCAGTCAGGTCTATCGATAGTTTCAAAACGATATTCTCACCAAGCGCCTGCTTTCAAATTAAATGACGTGATTTAAGAAAACCATGAGAATGCCGAGAAAGGTGTGCATTACCCAAGAGAAAATTTGATGCTCAATACAGAAAAGATATGTGATACTTCAAGGAATAATAATAGAAAGTAATTCTTCATGTAATATGAATGGATAGGAAGAAATTACAATCGGTGGCGTTTCACTAGAGCAGAAAAATGCCGCCCTATTCAAGAAATAGAACGCTGAGCTGGCGCAGAAGTGATGAAAGCAAAGAGGAGGGGGGACTCCTCGAATCGGTTAGAATGAACTACGCTATGCGTAAGTACATGTGTGCTACGGAAGGCTAATAGAGTATGTGCACTCGGGAGGAATACGATTGAAATGCAGTTTATTCGATAAAGTGTATCGTAAATATCATTACTTTCGATTAACAGCATTAATTGTTGCTTAGTTTGTTTAATAATTGCTATTTAATATGCATTGTTTTCGCAACGATATTAGGCAGACGAAAACGCTCATCTATTGGCTCCTCGGTATGTGACGTCATTCTGGTCTATCTCATCAGCGTGCAGGGTGTTTATCGTGTTTATGATTCAATAAACTACGTGTGCATTGGAAAAGTTGGTGGATCTGATCTGTGTAAAGGGAAATACGTTTAAGTGCTTATCATGGAATCAGGTTTCGTGAGGGTTTCTTCAAATAATATCCTGAAGGTGGATGCTTCAATGATTGACCGTGCTGATTATGTTGGACTATACCTACATGCCTCGGCACGAAGTTTTAATGTTCAACTGGAGCTTTTTTGTTGTCTTGTTTCATTCATAATAAAGAGAAATGGACGGGAAACCTCATCGGAAATTAGGTCTAACATAAGTGAATTAAGTGAGATTGTTTACAGTGGGTAATTGGCCAAAAGTTTGTTAGCACGATTCGAAGGTTTACGGAAGTAAAAGTGCCGGTAGGTAGATAACTATCGATATTTGTATTATTGTCATTTCAAATACCGATCATAATTTAATCTATCTATTTAACTATTTTCTATTCTATTATTATTTAACCTACTTACTCACGAAAAATAATTTTTCATATTCAGTTATGGCCCGTGGTGACTGGATGAATATCCATAGTTAATTATTAAATTGCCGTTACTGCGCTGGGTTCTTCTTCTTCTGGGCTATTTAAGGTTTTAAACATAAGCACAAATAACTGAAGTTACATTTTGGTCCAGTTTAAGCAGTAATCTGGTCTTAATTTCTTTAAAAAAACGCACTTTTAGTCGACGTATTTGTTCTTTCGTAGAATTAATGTATTCAAAAGCAGAGTTCTGATTATCTCAATGTTTCTACAAGTTATTTTCAGTTCGCTAACATAGATATGTCAGTCAGATGTACATTTGCTTGGTTGAGGTTTATGAATAGCATTTGTGAGGTATATCTAAAAATTGGTTATTGAAAACTTGGTCCGGATGAATGACGGAAATCTCTCGGGCTGGAAATCAAATGTTTGATAGTTAGATGAGACGATTACTTTTCATTAATTCGGTTTCAATATGCTTCTCGAAGCATTTGTTAGCACAATTTAATAATTGGTTCATTTTATATTTCTTCACAGCATAAGTTTATTGGTTTTTAAGGTACAAGTGTCTTGTTATGACTATCCATTAAGCGAGGAATCCCTGCGCGCGGTGCATTTCCAAAAAGTAGTCCCGACTTGTGATGCGTAATAATGAGCTTATTTCACATCCGATTTGGAAAATATTAGCATCATTGTGTTTGGAATTAAATTACAAACATTTTGAATACCCAAACTATCACTTTTTATCGAAAATTAATTTTCCGTTTTTTAGTTAGTAGTACGGGTACAGTTACTAAGTTAGTTACTAATTAGTGACTTAGTTCTCACGAATTAAGTCGTACTATCTCAAGGATCATCACTGTTTAAGTGTCTCTTAATTTTAGTGTCACTATAAATCTGCAAACGAACGCAAATGCGAGAACCGAGGAGTAAGAAATACGATTTGGTAGTTCGAGGTAGAAAAGTTGATAGAGTCTTGTCGTCAGCGTAACCGAGAAACAAATGAATTAAAAGATGTAGATGATGGCATGTACACACTTTAAATCTAGTCCATAAGGCATTTCATGGCTTCTTTCCAAACTCAGTATACGCTGTAGAGGGGCTCACCCTAAAGAACAAGGAATGCCTGAGAACACGTCGAACAAAATGACGTCACAGCCTTGAGAATATGGCCGACTGGTGTTTCAGCGCATCATTAATTTTGCAAATTTTAATAATTAATATCTCACTTAAAAAGTACCTCTCTATTCTCAGACTCGGAATTTAGCCTAATTGAGGTGTAAATTCTTTTTTAAGATCACTTCCCAAAAATGTGCACATACTCTATTAGAGTGGATATAAAAGGGATTACGTAAAGTAGGCCCAACTCCATCCGATGGAAGGTTGACTTCTGTTGCCACTTCCGCATTGCAGTTCTGATCTTGATTGATATTTGTTGCCGTATTTTAGTCGGTTTTCAAAAATTTCCGCGGTGCGGCGATAAATCCAGCGCGATCCACATTTTTTCAAAATTATGCAATATACAGTTTGTAATGGCGAAGAATAGCATTGAAAGGTTATGAATTTGATAGATCACGTCATCACGTTTATAAATTTCGGTTAACGCCTCTTATTACACCATATTTCCGCATGACAGTCGGATCATTTCGTCCGTCAGCGACGCGAGTGGCGACTTTAGCAAACCCATTGAATACGTGGTGAGTGACGACACATTCGGGGGCCGACTTGAGACTGATTCTCTCCTGTTGATGGATATGCTCTCAAAGATTCTGAAGAAAAGAACAAGCCATTCATATTGCTATTCATAGAGGAGATCCTTCCATATGAAAAAGCTCCAACAGTTTCTATGGATCCGCTTCCGTAGCGATGGGAACTGAAAATGGACCGAAGATTGGAGAGATGTGAGTGGGGAGAAAGTGATGCCCATTTGGGAGGGAATGGACGGGGGAGGGAGGGGAATGTGATAAGGAAAGGAAAACTTTCTCCGTGCAGGAGACGAGGGGGTGGGTGGTGTGTGGCGCCAGGCGGTCTGCTCTTCTTGCGGCAACTTTTTTCTTCTCCCTTTTTTCCTCTCCTTATTTTCTTTTCCAATCTTCCTCGCCACAACCCGTGTCCTTTCCCTCTCCCATATCGCCCTCCCTCCTCCCTCCCACCCCACTCCTCGCACGTCATTCCGTCGTCTCTCTATTACTAATTCTATCCTCTCACCTGCATTCTCTTCCTCTTCCTTATTCGGAAATGGCAATGAAGTGGATTTGCGGTGCGAAAAAAAAACACGATTAAATTATCGAGGCCCATTTTTTATGATAGCTTGTTATAAGTACAGGATGAAGGAAAATATATAATTCCACTGCCTTTTTTCCCTAGGAAAGTGTAAGTACGGAGAAGCATGGAAAAGTTCGCTCTAAATGGCCAATTTGAGTCCATCTGTAGCGTAGTTTACTAAAGCGGGAAAAGTGCATGGGAAAATTAATGGTTTTGAGGATAATTTCCTAGAACAATCATCAAATATCATGTGAGAAAGGTCTCTGTACTTACACGTCGCATATTTTGTTAATTCTCACATCGATGGCATTAGATGTTTCATAGAAATCCTGTAACTAGCGATGCTCAGAATGTATTGCGTACTTCTTTTTCACTGAGGCAACTTTTTCCATAGAAAATATGGATTATCTGCTGCCACATTTATTTGAAATAAACTGGAGGAATCGTAGTCAAGAGAAAGCAATGGATGATTGGATGATGGCATATAGGACATCATTCCACTATATGTGGTGAGAAATTTAGGAGTAGATGCGCATTAGTTTCTCACGAAAATATTCTGTTATAGGAAACCATTGCATTATGAAACCAATGCATAACTTTTTGTAATTATTATTTACATAACTTTTAATGTATTAAATTACATAACTTTGTCTTCCATAAGTTTTAGAGGTCATTCCCTATATTCTCGTTGTATTTTTATCCATGAGCATCTTAGTTAATAAAATAAGCGCAAAATAATTGATCAGAAGAATGATCGCAGGCTCTCTGTGCGCATAGAATTGTGGAAGGTTACTCGGGATTTCCACCGGGTCAGGTTCTCCAACTCCATCTCGGCCAACGTTTCGATGAACGAGTTGTCCTGCCCTGATGACGATGGACGACTCGTTCATCGAAACATCGGCCGAGATGGAGTTAGAGAACCTGACCCGGTGGAAATCCCGAGTAACCTTCAACAATAATTGATCTGATTTTGTTTGTTGTTATGCATTAATCTCACGTCTTAATAAATATGAACACCAACTGAATTCTACCATATTGTATGGAATCCTTCAAGGGTTCTATAATGCTCGCCTCTTTCTGCATGTTTACGAAGCCTCCTTGCTCTCTCTCCCTAAAATCGATAAAACTTTCCATCTTGTCTCGCACTCTATTCTCTCCGTGCCCCCTCACAGCTTCTCCACCCCCTTCCATCCCCTTTCCCTACCCATTGTTGCCCCATTCTTTCCACTTTCTTCCCCTCCTCCCATCCGACATTCGCAATTTTATTTTCTACCAGTCTCTTCTTTCCCACTCTCTCTCCATGTTCGCTTTTCTGCATTCTCTTGCCATGCCAATGCTTTCCTTACACCTTCCGTAACCTGGTTACCCCCTCACAGCAACCGATTGTTGCGTGCCTATCCCCCTCCCCCAACAACTCTCCTTCTCTTGTATCTGCCTCGCAACACGATCGTCATTTCGACTCTCTTTTTTTTATCGCCACCGTTAGCGATTCTCGTCCCGCGCACATTCCCTCTTTTTGATCGGAATAAGCTTTTCCCCGCCTTTCCGAGCCCTTTTTTCCCTTTTCATTTTAAACACTAAAGGGATACCTGTGTGGAGAAAGGGAGGAAATCTGAATTTCACGTGGTCTTTATTTCCTTGGTTCCGCATGCAGTCTTCCACAAGTATTTTATCATTTTGATACAGTTCTTTATCGATTTGCGATGAATGGTAAATTGGACCATTTCTTTTGGTTTCTGCCCCGATATGTTCCCAAATGTCCTATCGCTTTAGTAGAAATCGCTCTTATTTGAGGTGTATCAAACCTCTGACGCCTCAATTGTTCCTCGTTTGCCTAAATGCCTACATCTGCATTGTCTGCATGCTCCTTTGTTATTTCCTCTTGTGAATAATTTTTTCCTACATTTTATACTCGGTGAACAAATGTATGAGTAATGTCTTATGTTAATGTGAATCCTGTAACCCGAACTTATTAGTCGGGGTATTTTTCTCAAGACTTTGGTGAAATATTTCATTGCTGCTATTTAACTGTCATACAATGAGACCGTTATTAATATTGGGAGAATAGAGATGAGTGCGTATAGTAGTTGCATCAAAATTCGGAAACAAATATCATTTGATTTTTATTCAACGGATGTTTTAGCTTTATAGATACTATCTCCATCTAAAAGATTTTAGGTTCAGATTTTCAATTCGTTCTTATCACTCTATTTCTAATTAGCTCCCTATATTACTGTTCTAACTAGGAGCAAATATTTTGTAACGACTTTAAGGTGTTTAAATGATAGTGCGAATGTTGTGGAAACATATATTCTAGACTGAAAGGATAGAACTTGGCGGAACCCCAGAAGTATGTTAAGAAGGCAATTGAGTGGGAGTAATGTTGAAAAGGAGTGCAAGAGAAATGGGAGGAGTCATACAAGAGGATGAGATGATGAGAGAGGGAAGGGGAGGGAGGTCCTTTGTCCTCCAATCACGAGGTTTAATCTGTCCCCCTCCACTCCCCAGCACTCTGACCGTGTGATACACTCCTCGCCCGTTCCCACGGCGACCGTCGCTTCGTCCCCACCCTCGAGCGACCCAACCAACATCCTCCCACCCCCCCCCCCCCCCCCGCAGCCAAAAACAATCCCTCAAACTCCCTCTTCTCTCTTCTCCTGCGAGAACAGTTTCATTGGCCAGCCACGTCACGGATCTCATCCGACCCTAGTGTTCGCTCTCCATTTGCACCGCAGTAGAACGGAAAGGATTGCGAAACTTTTAAATGAGACCTTTTGGAAATAAAATTTGGTCGTTCCTACATTGCGGTTTGAGTTTATTTGATTAACTTTAATCGAATTTATCTCGGCACAATGGATAGAAAGTGTAATTGTACCTACCAGTTTATTTCAAAATTACAATCACATAATGCTACCAGCCTACTGTGGGTTATTTTTTGGAATTATCTGAAGTTCGGCACTTCATTCTCAGAGCTGAACTATTTTTTATTACCTTAATTAGGGAGTGCCATTGATCTTATAAGGGTTTCTTATTCATTTCTTGGAGATACAACGTGAACGCTCAACTTTTTGCGATTAAAAGTGTCTCTCCCTCTTTCGCATCTTCAAATTAGATTCGTCAATTATCATACAATTTAGTGAAGAATTTACTAAAGTCTCGATACGCAAATAATTTTATGTACCGCGTATTGTTTTCCTTCTAAATTATGTGCTCATGATTGAGCAAATTGGATCGTTTCGGCGGAAATATGCGAAATGGAAAGGCGTCGGCCATCACGCATTTGATAACATATCGTGTCTCATTTTCTATTTGTACCATTTTGGGAAACAATTCTATTATTTGTATGCATTTATTAGGGTGGGCTGCCAAATTAGCATTTCATTTTATCGCGTTAATGCTTTTCTCCAACATTCTTTACCGGTGAAGTATGTACCCCTCTCCACTACTTCCTGTCAACATAATTTTCGTAAAACTGTATTTCATGGAATCAACTCATATGTTAACATTTAATAGCTCTCATTTACATTAATTACAGCATGATTGCCTTTATGTTAAATTTCACCGCCTAAGTTCACATTGAAACAATATCCAAGCAAGTGATACCGCAACGACCGCTATTTAGAGAGCAGTGTTCATATAAACCTGTGGAAACTCCAAGCAATGACGGATATGAGGTCACTAAATCACACGGTGTTTAAGTTGGTTTGGATAGTTGAGGGTAAAGCTCAATCCGTGCTAAATCTCAAGCGGATGAATTCCGCACATTGAGAGCCAGTTCCTTTCGCTAGGCCACCTCACCCGTCGGGCAAATAATTTGGAGACTTCCGAAGTCTTCACCTGAGAATTGAACTCAGTACAGCTGGATCAGCACCCAAGCTCTCAATCCACTAGACCACCACGCTGTCTGCTATAGCTTCATTAAAAATCAGGCAATATTATTGCTATGTGAAAATTTTCGTTACCTGAGATCGTCGTAATAACGTTTACCTCACCATATTTAATATTTGCCTAATGTTGCCAGGCCATTCGCCTCACAGTATTAGCATTGTGCATTCATGCGAATGAATTTGAAAAATCCTCTGGTTGATTTTATTTCTTCCTCACACGTCCCCTCCCGACGAATGTTCAAAGGCTTAAAGGCGCCGCGGCAGGTTGGCGCCCACCTAGTCCACAGGCGTCGGCGGGGCGGGAGAGGCGCCAGCTAGCTAGGAAGGCGCGCCACTGCGCGCTTGCTGGGGCTGAACGTGACTATTCTCTCGTAGTGGTGAGCTAACAGGGCTATTCTCCCGGAAGTACTCGATGCCGTATCAAGACTTCGCCGACTACATTCGATTAAGTCATTTGTCTCCCTCATAAGTAAATGAAACACATCCGATCTTGCATTTAAAATGATATCACTAGATGTAACGTCATTAGGCAATGGGGTAGATCCATCAGCCCGAATTCAGAATATGATGAAATATTTCGGCAAAGGAATGGTAGGGATAAATTGCATCGATTTAGGCAATAAAAAATAATTGGAAACCACCCTATGTGTAGGATTTGTTGATTTGATAAGCTCCTTGCACGTTCCACCCCAAGTAATGCTTAAGATAATACGTTGCCTTTTGCGTTGGGCGTTGAGCCTAACAATCGGGAAATGGGCAAATGACATGTCTTTTTAAGTTAAATGGAACTTATTGCGATCGTTCAAGGAGAGTTGAGCAGTTTTCCGAAGTCTTTAAAAACCAAGTATTTGAAGCATGACAACTTTGGGAGTGCCGGAAAGAAAGTGAAAGTCATCACTGCTGTTGTGAGATATGTGAAATGCTGAAAAATCGTTCACTTCTCATGATGTTCAATTGGAATAGTGAAAATGAACAAACTTCAACACTTTCGACTCCTATACTCCAACACAGTTCATCATTAGTGAGGCAATATAGTGGACTCTGCGTTGGAGTTGCAGACGACGGTTGGGGGTGACGGCATTGTCCTACTCCTTTGTGTGTTTCATTGGAATTCCGCAGGAAGCCACCTCTGCGGCCTATTTTCTTCCCATTCCGTACCCTCCACGAAAGCTCCACCTATCCCTATTCTCCCCCGCCCCTCCTTTCTCTTCTAGCCTCAGGGAATTCTTCGAGGACGTAGACTGATGTGATAGGCGAGGGATTTTATTCTACTTTTTTGTGTCCAACTTTTCCGATTGCTTCCCATCTGCACTTTATGTGTTCCGGCGGTGGAGTCAAGGGCTTCGAGGGATAGATTAACAACACCAGCGGGTTTTCCCTTCCTCGAGTAACTTCATTCTGCTGTTCCCTCTTGGAATTCCTTGAGGAGACACTCTTTCTCCCAAAAGTGAACTGCGGCTCATTAAGTAGTCTCCTTAGGCAGACAACGACGCTGCGTTTCTTCACAACTATCTTGTTTAAAAAGGTTCATGAAAGTGAGGTATTTTTTTCATAAATCTCCTTTCCTATGTTTGAGTTTTTTCCAAACTCGATAAGTACATAATAGGAGTGTAAGTTTCTCAATTTTTTTTATTTTGAGAAACTGTCCATTTTATTGGTGGACAATTATTACCTCTTACAAATGAGTTTTAGGTGGGCTTAAATACCTCCATTGTAGTAAAACTTAGGACATTCCAGGAGCTTTTTTATCCAGCTCTTTATTAGGTAGTTTTAATTGCTTTTCATGGACACAGATTCTTTGGACTTATGCCTGCAGTCATCTCATTCCAAGCTTTGTATTCTGTAAATCCTTGATAAATTATTCAGCCTACTATTAATGTAGAGTTTTTCACTAGTGCATTGATGTTAACTAACTAATTAATTGTCCATAAACCGCCGAAAGCGTCCAATACAGCATTATTTCCTTTTCATTATTTATAACTGCTTTAATTTAGCTTAAAATCTTATATCTCTATTATTGTCAAATGCTACATCTTAACTACAAATCCTTCTCAATCTGTTTATGAGATTTTCGTTTAACCAATCATCTCTACCATTTCCATGCATCCTACAAGATCTTTTCTGTATTGTACTTCGCTATAAACCCAATTAAATTAACATTTATTATGAGCACCATAATACATCCTAATTTTGCTCTTCGTCGTCGATCGTTTCCATTTTTTTCTATTTCTCTGGGCGGTTCTTCCGCGTTTTGTTTTGAAGTCCCGCCGCGCGCGACATTCTCCCGTGGAGATAGTTTCTTCATTCGCCGAGCGTGAGTATCCAAGCGCTGCCGTCGAAGCTGTACGCAGAGCCATCTTTACATCTTCCTCGCCAACCTTCTGAGCCACCGCGGCGTGAAATTGAGATCTAGGAGGGATTGTAGGATGTTTTTTTCCCTCAATTCTGCCCGAGCGAGCGAGCAAATTAACTAAGCGGGAGCAGGGAATCATTTTTCATCTCGCCACCCTTCGATGATTTGGGTGTAATGGATGGAAGGAAGTGGGTTCCTTTAATTAATGGGCGGAAAATAAGCTAAAGCAACGGATAGTGGCGCCAATTCAGACTCCCATTGAAGAATGTTGCTTTCAAAGGAACCAGCGTAGAGTCGTTATAAAAAGTTTCCGTTCTCTATATGCTCCTACGTTGATAGGCCATATCTTTGTGCAAAATATTGTGCTTTTATCGTTGATCAAATAAGATCACGGTACACCGTGACCAGGAAAAGATTTTCCTTTTCTAAAGATCATAGGTGATGTGCCTATATGCGGTTTTATTTTTTTGTGCTACAAAGGAAACCAGTGAATGTGGTTCTGAATGATATTTTTCCGAGTGTTCAAGTAATTATTGTGATGAAAATTATTTACGAGTGAAATCAATCGATGAAAAATATTTTGTTTGAAAGAGATTAATCGTTCCACTAAGCTATAGTCTTGTTTTAGTAATTCAACATTCTCCCGCGACGTGAGGCAATGTATCTTTATAAAGTGACCATTTTTTTACAAAGGTTAGTTTCAACAATTTTTTATGCTAAGCGTACTTCTCCGTCATTATCCTTTGCTTCACATTTCTAATACAAAATTATAGCGAGAGCTTAAAGTACCTGCTTCATTAGCTCATGTTACATTCTGAAAAAAAAAATCTCCTATGCAATGAGAAATTCTGCCAATCTAATTTGAATACAATTATCTAAAAGACCGCTCATTCGATTTTTAATTAAGGTAAAAAATTGAATTTCACTCTTGCTATTTGCTTGCAAACTATGTCGATGCAACAATGTGTGCCGAGAAACGTAATTTCACCTCATGTTTACGGTTTCCGTTCTACGGCGTTTTATCAACAAAAGGGCATGATATATCAGTTTCCTTTTCGCGTATATTTTTCGCTACTACTAACCTAACGCTAGTACTAACCGTCTCGTTCCGGATGCTTTTTTAGAGATGAACGGTCATTAAATTTTTGTAATCAAGGGGGACGGTTCCACTGCGGTTCGAATTTTGAAAGTAAAGAGATCATATATTTCGCTGAGTATAGCGGTTTACATTATTCCGATGTTTTCGGATTGGAATTGCCTCCCTGCCCATCCAGGTTTTCTCTTGCTATTTTTGTTTTCATATGAAACTGATGTCCTTCAGCATCACGTTCAGTGATAGTGGAACATATCTTCAACTTCAGCGTAATACCCTGCGAACCAGGGTGCTTGTCTGGGGGTAACAAATCACTAGCATGCAGCGTGGAACAGGATGCCCAAATGTTCACCTCGCGATCATGAAAAAAAACACGCAATAACAAGTTACTCAGTCTTTTTTAGGTGTTCTTCAAGGGCAATGCACTGTGGTCTTGTGCCTCACTTTATTGGATGTGTTCTTCGAGGGTAGTGACTGCCTCGTGACTATGGATTACTTTGTTTCGATGGAAGGCGAGTGGGTGTGAAGAATTCGATCGTTGACGTATGTCTCACCTTTGACGATGACACCGCCTTCGCGACCTATTGTGACTCTGCTGGAGTCTCTTTTCGGCAGGAGATGAAATCTATTTGAGGATAGTAAGTAAGGCGATATACGAACAGCAACCGCGCCTAGGCACTCCCATTCATGAGAAACATTTGATCCACGGAATTCAAAGAATCAGCCTCCTCCTCTTTGATTCGCTGAAATTGATTCACGATCCGCAGCACTCTCTCGGAGATGTCTTGGCGTGGTGACAGACTGAAAACAATGCATGGACTGTTGAGAATAGCTTATAAATTAGGTCCCGTCAATCCAATCTATACCTGTACCTATACCTCTATATGTATAATCACACCATTGCAGAACGCTCCTATATTTGCCCTTCTCCTGTCACATATTCAGCAGATCCAAGATTCTCGCTTTCATTTGTTTTTACCGTGCTGTGATAGCTTTCAAACGTCGGTGAGTAACCGGAAATGTTTATTTCGGATTTTATAAAAGCAATTTTCACGTGGAGGACAAATTTTCCGTTGATTTCATAATGTTAGCTCGCACATTGCCATCAAAGGGAGAAAATTATTTAGATGACTAAACAATTAACATGACAAAGCTCCATTTTCAGCGTGAGAACACATCTTAGTTTTTCAAGTTAGAAGTCATAACTTAATGCATTATTATCGACCACTTTCAGAACCTCTTATCCAGTGCATCCAAAGTATACCTCGTAAATTCCCGATTTGCTTGAGCGTGATACACGTAATTACTGAGGGATCCTGAAAAAAGACCTAAAATTTCGTTAATAAGCACTTTTTGAACCTCGTTTTAAAGGTGGAAATATATTCATGACGTTAATGAACGCAAAAGTATCATCATCGTCTGTTAGCAGTCCGATGATTTCTTTGGCATATATCTCCACTCAATTCTCCTTCGCCTTATCTTTTTACACGAGTGTAGTTCTTCTAAATTTATTAACTCATATTCAATTAGGTGGTATTCCAATTCAAGGTTTCTTGGATGAGTAACTATTACTTATAACACATTTTTTTAATAAAGCTACCCGGGTTTCAATGAATAATCGTCATCTTCTTCTTCTTCTTCCTTCCAGGATTAGGCTACTAAGCCTGTTCCGGCTCCACATCACCATCTTTTCCTTGGTCTTCCTATACTTCTCTTGCCAAATGGTTGATAGTCCATTGCTTTCTTTGGAATTCTTTCATTTGGCATTCGAAGTAAATGTTCCTTCCATCTATGTTTGTAGTCTTTTGGTTTGTCAGTGACTGCTTGGACACCCAGTTCATCTCTTATTTGAGTGTTTCTTATTTTATCCAATATTGTGCAGCCTTTTACTGATATTAAAAATTTCATTTCAGACGATTCTATCTACCTTAATTCCTTCTTTTTTGGTACCCAACATTCTGATCCGTAGAGTACAGTAGGGACTGCCATCACTTTTTAAAATTTTATTTGTGTTTCTTTTCTTATTTTGTTCTTAAGAGTTCTTCTAATAGTGCCACATATTCTCTGGAAAGTGTTAACCTTATTTATAATATCTTTTTCCTCGTCATATGTTATTGCGCATCCTAAGTACTGGATGTGCGACACTTGCTCCAGGACTTGATCCTCAATAACAATTTTTGTTCGTATCGGATAATCGTCATCACCGGCGTAAATTATTAAGTGTTTGTTTTGAGATCGTTTTAACAGAGAGAGCGAGAAATTTAGCAATCAGTTTCACTTCAAAATTGATTGAGCCTTCTTCGAAATATTTCTCCTTCAACTCGGGTGACAGCATTTTGCCACGGACTGTATGCGTTTCGTCGTGACTCACAGTTTCAGTTTCCGAAATAAGGCCGCAACGCCTGGGATGGGCGTCGCCTCAGGCTCACTTATCTATTTTTTCGTGCCCTCATCGTTTCCAAGAACGTGCTCGCGTGATGTCTGAGAGACATCTCTTCCACGCGCCTTTCCTCGATTTTCCGCGACCTTCGCGAGAGCACGTGCCTAATTGCCACTGCCAATCGGAGGCGAGAGGGGGGGGAATGGCAGGGGGGGGGGAAGGGAAGGTAGTGGATGGTGGGGAGGGGGGAAAGTGAAGGGAGGGGAGGGGACGGTGCCGAGGGATGAGTGTGGTGAAGCTGCCCTTCCCTCTGTTAACAGTCAGGCTAGATATCCATAAATAAGAGCTCACCTTTTTATCTATAGATATCCATAATTTGAGGGCATAAAATCAATTTTCCTCAATTTTATTCAGTTCACTACGCGCATCAGTTCGGGAATCATTATCAGAAAAATACTTATGCCTAACGTGACAATTTTAATGCAATAAAATTTGTGCCACTTACCGTATAAAATATAATCGCAAAATGATTTTACGATAATCTCAGGACGATTACACGAAATGATATCGAGCATGGAAAAGAAGCGATATTTTTATATTTATTGCCGATCACTCGATGTAAAATATCAAAATTAGCCTTCAAGACATGCAGATTATTCAGCATAAATATTTTTCGATCACTTTGTTGTACCTTTCACTTCAATTGCAATTCCACTGTCATTCCCTCACTGAACTTAGCATTAGTTAGGTACAATTAACTGAATTGTTTGAAATTTTGTTATGTTCCTACGCATAATTTTCTTAATTGTTTTCAAACACTTCTGGTGTTAATTCTTTCCTGGAAATGAAATCAATATTATCTCAATTGTATAATTTTTTGCTTACTAAAGCATCGCTATGCGAAAACATCAATAATTTCCCATTAATCGATACAGCTTTATATCGTCATTTATTTGATCACCCAACTCTCATGAATGAGAGATGATAGAGCAGGATATCAAATGTCCTCCAAGGTGCTAACGTCGCGTGGAAGTCGACCCAGCTGAAGAGCGCCGTGTCGATGGCTACTTACCTACTTTAGCATAGCGGATCGTCCATGAGATCGGGATTGACTAATAGCACCCATGGTCATTATCCATCGGTAGCCATTCCTTCACGTAGTCGACGCAATGCAGTGCATATTCTCTCGCAAGATGCTGATTCATGTATCAGACATTCTTCTTAGATGATGAACAACAGCATGCCTACGAATGTCAGGCCATATTCGCTGTATGGAAGATTTTCTTTTGAGAAAGGAGTCGCTCTCGGGAAATCGTTAACTTTCATTTTGCTCAAAGTTCAATAACATATTATCATAGTTATTGATTTAAATTATACTTTTTCTGGATTTTTTTCATTCACTTAATATGAGATATGGAATTATGATTGAAAATATATTAATTTTTTAGGTCAGAGTCAATAATTTGGACGTTCATTTATTAAATATTCTAACAATAAATAATAACCCGATCCACGGCCTTAACGTGTTCACAATTTGGACTCCAAAGTTGTGGATTTGTCTTCCGGAAAATGGGGATACTTAACTGTAAGATGACACAGTAGGCGGTAGATGACTTGGTGACCTTTACGAAAAGTGTGCCATTTCGCCGATGTAAGTATTTTGGCTAACATTTACCTTATAAATAGCCTACTTCCTCATTTTGCCAATGTTTCTAGTCACTATACAGAGTGGTCGGACTAAACAATTGCTCGTTTCCTTAGTTTCAAGTTTCGCAGAGAGCGATTGTCGGGATGAAGCCCGCGCGAATCCGCCCCAGTGCACTTAAGTCGGCGGGGACGACCCAAGTGGTGCGGGGAGGATGCTTCATTTTTTTTAACGAGCGAATTCTTCCCGAGGCGAGGAAATGACAGCTTTGTATATAAGCACAAGTTGCTGCAAAGAGAAGGCGTCAAGTTACTATCTGCTTCCCTCTTCAGCCCGTCTGTTACATGAGGATGACAAATAACTAGTAGACATTTTTTATGCGCAAGAAGCTGGAATCATCTTGTATTAGGGCACTATGTTTATTATTACTGTTATAAATCTTGATACAATTGACTTTCATGTGATTTTTCAACTAAAATACTTGCCTTGTTGACCTACAGTATTGATAAATTGTTATTACAAACGTTTCCTTGGTGACGGTTTGATCTCTGAGAGGAAGGACATTCAAGTAGAGGAAAGAACGAATTTGAACCAAGTGGACGGATATCTCCATCACAGCGCCTGGAAAACACTCATCCAAGAGAGAGCCAATCAGAGAGCAGCACCCAGCCAGCACACGACTTGTATTTAAGCGAGGCAGAAGCCACGCGTAGATCGACCTGAAGACACTGGTAGTGTAGCCAGCGAAACTGTTGTCCACAAGCCAACTGACGCGGAAAAAACCAGAGGGAAATGCAGAGATCGTATGGATGAACCATTGTCCGGGGTTTCAGCCGGGTCAGGCTCTCCATTGTTGCGCGCGTTGGCAGAGTGAGGAAATGACAGTTTCGCGTGGAATCGCAAATTGCTGCAAAGTGGCGCACTTGTCTCGTCATCCGTCGTCTCTTCCCGGCATTCCTCTCTCCTGCGTGCCATAGGCCAAGTGAGGATCGTCACCGCGCGCCATACATAGCGAGCGTGGGCAACGTCCCGCCCTCCGCACCATTAATCAACCCCCGACGGTCGCGTCCTCTCGCGGCATGCTGCTCCACCGCCAAACACGCCAATCTCGCGGTCCAACCCAACGCAGACCTGGACAGGATGAGGCGCGTTGATCACGACTTGATTCGAAGCGTGCCATCGTCGGTGGCGTGTTCCTGGTGCGCGTGTCATCTCGTGTTGCTTGGCTCAAGGCGAGACGCCATCCTCCCTGCGATGAGAAATAGTTCACTTGGCCCCCTTGTAGCCTTTAGAATTTTTTAGGTGTACCCCATAGTTCGCATCTTCTGCTTGAGAAGCAAAATTGGCGTTATTATCTCCACGTGGCTCATTCACTTTGGATGCACGTCAGATCTCGTCATGGGCTGTTACTTCCCTACTCGCTTCTCTTAAGTGGGCTAAAATGTAATTGAAAATCTCTCGCATATGAACTGGCACTCGTGTGTCATCAAGGCTGTGTAGAACACTTCTATTGTCCCCTATGTGATCTGGATTTCTTCATATTTTAGCCTGTTTAAATTTCATGATGATTACATTGTGAGTGACGGTAAATGGATTTTGAGTGTAAGCCAATTTAATTCACGGCGCACATGGAAAATTAAAGCTTATTCATAACTATTTTTACAGCAAACGAATTTTTCATTCCTTGATGGAAGAAATATAAGTGTTGCGGCTTTAATCCATCTTTAGCGTTATTATCAAATTTAAAAAAATAATACAAACTATATATGGCTTAAATATAACTGATATTTTCCTGGATCCTCTGATGCATTTTTCCAAATCCGTTCTACACTCCCTAATGCGCATCTGCTTTCGGCCTGAGCGCCAATATAACTTCACCTCTTTTGATTATAACGGGGGGACCCTTTACTCGCGATGCAACAGTATTCACTATTAACAGTTAAAATGAGATAATTACGGTACGTAAGGAATTAGTGATATTCAAGGAGAAAATAGCAAGATTTCAGTCCAATATCGTTTTTACGCAGTACTGCTTTAACATGAGAAAACATAAAGCGAGACTACCCATTAAAACTCTCCGTGTTCAGGAAAATTCTATTCATGCTTAATATTTGAGA